>NC_136057.1:2044098822-2046598822 GCF_964261635.1 Lissotriton helveticus | reverse complement strand
GGGGGGCTGTCTAAAGGGCAAGAACTGAGCCCAGTTGTTACCTAACCCAGACATGTATTTATATATAGGCAAAGCATGGTTAAAGTAAGAAAATGCCAAACTCCAAATTTCAAACTGCTCTCAATTGGAAATTATGCTTAAAATGTGTTTAAGGCAATTCCAATGTTAACCTATCGGAGAGAAATGCCTTGCAGTAGTGAAAAACTAATTTAAGGGTACTTCACTATCAAGAAATAAAAAACCTAAAAGTACATATCCTACATTTTAATTACGCTGCACACTGCCCATGGGGTGACCTAGGTAAGCATGGACGGATTTTGCAAATTGGCAATCCGCGAAATTGCGTATTTACGAATTCGCAATCCGCAAAATCCGCGAACTCTCACGAATTTTGCGGATTCCTTTTTTTTTGTATGTTCGCAAGTGTTTCTGCCATTTCGCAAGGGTTTTTTACCAGTTCGCAAACGCGAACTTACTTGTCGGGTAGCAACGGTCGCGACCATGTTGTTTCTACGTCTTTTTCTTCACAGCACCCTCTGTTTCACCACTGCCACCCTCTTGTTTCACCACTGCCACCCTCTGGCTCACCCATGCCACCCTCTAGTTCATCACTGTAGATTATGGGGGGAAAAGCACACCTGCCCTGCCTCAACTGACATGAATGAATTAGGGGCTAATTAATGTGTCACTGAATTTGAACTTCCAGGCTGGCACCTGCTTCCTTATCTGTAATTGCTTTCTGTTGCAGTGTAATTGTTTTAACAGGACCTTTGTTGTATACTTGTAGCTATTCTCTGAGCCTGCTGTGAGGGTCAGAGCAGGGTCATAGAATAGTTGCAAGTAGGCAACTGAACTCTGAAGGGGCCCCTCAGGAAGCACTACAGGGAATGGTTACTAATGATAAGATTGAACTTTTGCACCTGCTGAGTGCTTTCAGTTTTGCAAAAATCAAAATATCCAGCAGCATCCACAAAAAGTAATCCTTCCAGGCACTACAGGGAATGGTTACTAATGATAAGATTGAACTTTTGCACCTGCTGAGTGCTTTCAGTTTTGCAAAAATCCAAATATCCAGCAGCATCCACAAAAGTAATCCTTCCAGGTCAAGATCCAAATCAAAGTGACCAGCACATGAAGAAAGCACTGGGAGGAGCCTGCTGGACAGGAACAGGAAGTTGGAGACTGTGGGGCACTTCCTTCCTGACACCCCCCCCCCCCAAAATGGACTCCTTGCAAAAATAAAGTGCAGGCAAATGTCAACCTGAGGAGTTATTCTGATAAAAATCCTAATTTTCAAGGTTTATGCTGCCTGCTGGTGGATTTCTTGTGCGAAATTGTAAATTTAGCAATCTCGCAATTGCGAGATTGTCACTGCCCGCCGCATCTACGTGTTCGCAAGTGTTTACCCCCGCAAAATTGTATAGTATTCTAGTTGGCAAGTGCGACCAAGCAAAAAATCCGCTTCGCACGGATATACGAATTTTCGGCAAGTTCGCGAGAGTTCGCGGATTGCGAATTTGCCGATAATCCGCAAAATCCGCGAGCGGAATGGATTTTACGCCCACTACCTTAGGGGTGATGTGCATGAAATGAAAAGGAAGGGTTCAGTCTGACAAGTGGGTTAACTTGCCAGGTTGAAATGGCACTTTAAAACTGCACAAACAGGCTCTGCAAGGGCAGGCCTGAGCCATATTTAAATGGGCTACTTAGTGGGTGGCACTATCATTTCTACAGGGTCACTAGTAGTGTTCAATTTACAGGCCCTGGTTACATATCATGAACTTTACTTGGGACTTATAAGTAAATTAAATATGCCAATTGTGGATAAGCCAGTGTTATCATGTTTAAGTACAGAGCATATGCCTAGAATCCAAAAGACAGCAAACATGAAGTCAGCAAAACAGGTCAGAAGGCAAAATGTCAGGGGATCCACAACAAGGATGCCAGGTCTAGTAGGTAATCTTACACCTTTGAGTAAGTTAACTATTTTGCATTTATATTGACAACCAGGAGCTAATACTAAGTTTACTAGTTGAGTGACGCAACAGTCGTAAACTTGCTAAAAACTTGTGATCTGTGACAATTCAACAATGTGCCAACTTGCTAAAAGTGTAAGTTTACCTTTGTCAATGAGGCCCTAATACTGCGTACTACACAATATTAAAACATGTATGAAGTGAAGTCCCTTTCATCATGGTGTAGATGCAAAGCAGCAACTATGTCTTGATAAAAATTATGGGTAAAAAGATAGATTTTTTGGGAAGGTATTGCACATATAACACGAATAATAAAAGTTGAGATTTGGTAACAATATTTAAACTTTCACATAAAATATAAAACGTATTAGCTTGTTTTGTTTTGTACTTGTTTGCAATGAATTCAAATGTGTAAATCCTAACTTAAAGCCACAACTGTAACTCAATATATGTAACATTGTTTATAGCACATCCCACACACCTGGTTTATAAATTACACATTCTTTAAACCACTCACCGATCTCCATCTGAATCTCATTCTACCAATAGCCAATCACAGCCTGGCTCAATTAAAAAAGGATCAAACATAAAAGCAACTCTTTATGTGGTTTCAGTATGTCACTGAATGTTTTTTGTAGGTTTGCCCATTTTTTTGCAGAGTAATGATTTGAGAAGGAGTAGAAAGGAGCGTAATTTCAGGCACAAAGTTAATCTTTGGGATATACAGCCAAGATGTAGTTTCCAAATTCTGCTTTCTATCTGATGACATCTTGGACATGATTTCTGAGTCGGAGCAGTATCAAGATTCAGATGCATGCCATTCCCAGGCTATCCCAACCTATCTGAGGATTTTAGCGGTTCAAATTATTCTTGACACTGGATCTTTCAAGAGGGTGTTCTGTGCCATTGAAGGCACCTCATAGGCAATCGAGTCTCTATGTTTGCAGCAGGTCCTAAGATGCATCAATTCGGGAGTGCATCTCTACATAGGAATGCCACAGTCAAAGGGTTGCAAGTGAGTTGTATGGTATTTCTCAATTCCCAGATGTGCTATTTGCTCTTGATTGCACACATATGGAACTTCAGTCACCTCACCATACAGCATACCTTTTCCACAACAAACACCACTGGCACTCAATCAACATGCAGACCATCTATGTTGCCAGGGGCAGCTTCAGCAAAGTGTATTTTTCCAGGGACCACACATAACAGATACATTTTTCGGCAATATCACCTTGCTCATCGTTTGGCTACTAGTGAATTTGGAAACCTATAACTATTTGGTAAGTACTCTCTAATTATACAGGGTTACAATTAATACTTGTAGAGGTTTAAAAACCCACACCAACTGACTATGGCTCAAGCAACATACATTATTTCAAAATACACTATACGTAGATAGCCATATATAAGGTTCTCCAAATATGACAAAAGGCCATTTACTCATTTTTGTTTTTTTCTCCTTCAGATGATGCTTCTTATGCACTCTATCCCTATCTCCTCATACCTCACAGATAGCCTAGCACAGTGTCTCAATGGAGGTACAATAGGGCACACATTCTTATACTAGCCATTAATAGAGCGCCTTTTAGGCCTCCTTAGGTCAATTTTCAGATGTCTTGACCATACCATGGGTCGGGGTTTTGATGAACTCCCCTGAAGTTGTGTGCAAGATAATGGTAGCCTGTTGTGTGTTACACAAGACTGCAATATGACAAGGTTTACACTTAACTCTGGGCCCACAGCCAAATCCAGCCAGGGAACCATGGTGATGTTAGTAACAAAAGTTAGAGTATGCTGCTCTGTGATCAGTTGTTTCAAAATGTTTCCACTTGAGATGCTAATTTGGTTACAGCATTTATGTGGTAGAACAGTCTGTTGTCAGTGATTAGTGGGCATGTATCACTCGTTCCAGAAATTCCATTCTGAGACAATTCTGTAAACCTTTCATAATGTAACATAAATGTTGCTCTCAATATTTAAAAGTTGGCGCATAATTAGGACTTAATGTGATGTGCTTTTATTCCGTCAGTCCAATGGAGAGAAGAACTCCATTGCCATGAAGCATAATCCATTGCACTATTATTGAGATGTCACACAGCCCAGTGGATATCTCTTACATTGTCAGCAGCAGCCGTCACGATGGTACATCATAATGCATTGGTAGATTGAGAGAACATGATGGAGTGGTAGAGCTTTGATAGTAATGATTTTTTATGAACTAAAAATGATGAAAGTATTGTTTTTATGTAAATAAAATAAAAGTGATACACTCATCATGGCATATTGTGGTTATGTTGTGTTTCTAATTTTCCCGTTTTCATGGACCCTTTCCCCCACATTTTACATGGGGGTGACACGCACTCAAATTTCTCATTTGTGTACCAACTGTAATTTAGAGATGACCAACAATGCTGCAAGCTCTGGTAATGGTGATCAATTCAGCCACTTGTGCTGAGTACAATCCTTCTATCTACAATGCTTCCACCACACTGACCACAGTACAAATCGCATTTGCAGTGAAGTACCACAAAATACATAAAGGGCTATACCTACCAATAGCCCAATCCCATTACCAAATAACCAGTCAGTTGGCAGTGAAGAAGGTTCAATTGTTTATTAAGCAAAAATACTCTATAGAGGAGCCTCTCCAACCCTCACCCATCAGATTTACGGAGAAGACTGCTGGCTCGTATTCAAACACGCGATTATATACCTATTGGTTCAACACACATAGTCACTGTAAAAGGAAAAACACCAGTTGGCCCTCGAGCTCCAGGGAAGGACCACATATGGCACGCATGATTAGTTTCAAAGCTTAACTATTTATCACTGGGAAGGTCAGGAGGGGTGACTCCCTTTCGTCTTGATGCCCGGGAGTGTAGGCACGGCGCCTCGAAGAATGCGCTTATCGCACCCATAGCCAGATGCGACCTTCATTCCCAGGACAGTCCAGAAAACAATCTACTTTCAGCTGCTCTCAGTAACTCAAATGAACTGGGGCTTGACAACAGCCGAAGAGTATGACGTGATTACAGCTCTTGTTCGAGCAAATATGTATATATCAGAAGAAAAGTTACATGTAGATACATCATGCTAACATAATATAGGTCCGATACTCCTGATGTAGGGGAAATCTAATTGTTATCCCTCAGCAGGTCGCAAGATACCTGCAGAATCTTTCAAGTATGATCCATCCAAAACAGTACATTGTCTGAAGAAGGCAACAGTGAATCTTGTATGTCAGGACGCAGTTTGGTACACATCTCAGTTAGGTCAAGGCATTCATGATCAACTTCTTCCATCAAAACGTTGTGTCCAGGTAATGGCATTAAAGTTGTTTGGATTCAAACTTGTATATCTAGTCACATTTACAGTCTCTGCACCCAAGATCACCTGTTTATATTTTGTTAACCGACTACTCGTGAGATGCTGTGTTCGAGTTTGTGTAAACAAAAATTCAACTAAATGTAGCACTGTTAGAACTGGGGGTCTCTAGTTGGCTGAGGTAGGTACCTTACCCAAAATAGGGACCCTTGCTTCTAAGTCAGGGAAAGGAAGGACGCCTTCTCAGATAGCCCCTGCTTACCCCCTCGGTAGCTTGGCACAAGCAGCCAGGCTTATCTCATAGGCAAATGTGTAAAGTATTTGCAACCACGCTCTCAGTAACCCAATGATGACACCACAAATGGACTCCACACAAGTTTCATAAAAAACAATTATATGTTTATAAAAAGAGATAAGACCACAGGATAAGAAACCAACACATGGGTATTTGTAATATTTCACCTTGCCAGTTATTAGGCCAGCAAGCCCTTGTAGGTTCTTGCAGTATTAATGAACAATTCTCAGTGATCCAATGCAATCCTAATGCAATGCTAAGAATCAGGCACTTCATAATGTAAAAATAATGCAGTTCATAATGAAACAATCAGGCAGTTTGTAATGCAAAAATAATGCAATTCGTAATGCAATAATCAGGCAGTTGATAATGCAAAAAATAATTGCAATTTGTAATGCAACAGTCAGGCAGTTCATAATGCAAAAATAATGGAATTCATAATGCAACAGTCAGGCAGTTCATATTGCCAAAATTATGTACTCCGGCACCAATCACAGTGCTCTGGTTGGTCTCTATGCCACTCTTACTGACTAGCAGTCAGCTACTGCCAAAATATACCCCCAAGACGGGAATGGTGTAAAACAAAGTGCAGCTCCACACTCCGGCCCCGGTACTGCCACTCCTAGGCAGGTATGGGCCACAATAAGGACTTAAGTGGAGGCTCACGCTGCAAAGAGAGGAAAGGCCGTGAACATTTCTCTTGTAGCCTTCACCCCGGCCCAGGCGGCGACTCCCGCAGGCTCGCTGAGCGTTACCTGGGGTGTACGATCTCACTCTCCTCACCTCGCCGCTGGGCCTCTGATGCAACTTTGTTGAAGTTGAATACGGACCCCCGACTGTGATGATTTGAGGTCTCTCCTTGACAAAGGCAGACTTGGGCCGGCGGCAGAGAAATCCCACAGCACCTCTGGGGATGCCGGTCTGGGCCGAAGGCAATAATGATTGCAGCAGCACTTCTGGGCATGCTGTAGATCGAAGTAGAGAACATGACTGCTCCGGGAAACAAAGTCCTGGGGCAATTTCTACCGAAGGTCTCAGGCTGCAACAGGGCCCACGCACACAGCGTCGCTGAGACTCAATCATGTGCTCTGGGTGCACACGATCACAGGGCAATCCTCACGAAGGTCTCAGGCTACACGAAGCACGCGCTTCACTGAGACTTACTTGGACTTCGGGTGCGCACGATCACGGGGCAGTACTTACGAAGGTATCAGGCTGCAAAAAGGACACGCGCACAGCGTCGCAGAGACACACTTGCAAACATTTATATTCCTGAGTTTCCACCACAGGGAGCAATCTCTCCTCGGGCGGATAAGTTACTTCAGGACACAGCACACAGCTAAGTCCTTTCAAGTAGGGGGACCAGCACACAGCAAAGTCCCTTAGCCCTTTCCTTGGTTAAAGCAGCAAACTGCAGGCCAGCCCCAGAACACACAGCAAGGGTCAGTCCTTTCCTTCAGTCTCTTCAGCTGTTTCTTCCTTAGCGGAGGTTCCTCTTGACCATGAAGTAGTTTCAATCCTTTTCAGTCTTGATCAGTCCAACGGTCAGGGGTTTCAGCCCTCATAGTTAAACCCCTAAATGTCTTTGAAGTCTTTGTTCTGGGAGTCTCCCTGCCAGTGACACCTTCTTCCTTTGATTAGTGGGGGTCTGGATCCTCAACCTCTCAGCAGGAGATGGAGCCATTGTTTTATGGCTGCAGCACAGGCCTCTTTACCTCCAGGGGCTACTCCTCCCCTTACACTCGAGATCCAGGCCAGCCTGTTGCTGTCTCACCTGCTCCCATGGGTCAAGACATTTCCCAGATCCTATTGTATTCAAATCACGACAGTCAATCCACAAACAGACAGAGACACACAGAATTGTTAGAACGAAGAAACCTGCCACTTCTAAAAGCGCGATTTCTAAACACATAATGCGAAAACTACCTTCACAAAAAGATGTGTTATTAAATTGTGAGTTTAGGCACACTAAACTTCACCTCTAAATATTAAGCCTATGGGAAGATAGGCTGGAAACATATTAAACAGCCTTCCCCATTCTGTCCTATGGGCAAGATGGCCTTGCAACAGTGAAAAACGAATTTGGCAGTATTCCACTGTCAGGACATGGTACACACCTCAGTACATGTCCTACCATTCACATACACTGGACCCTGCCCAGGGGGTACCCTGGACCTACCATATGGGTGTCTGATGTGCATAAAAAGGGAAGGATAAGGCCTGGCAAGTGGGTGCACATGTCAGGACAACAAGGCAGTTTAACAAACTGCACTCAGGCACTGCAGTGGCAGGCTTGAGTTCTCTCTCTAAGGCTACTTGTGTGGTTGGCACAATATGTGCTGCAGGCCCACTAGTAGCATTTGCATTATCAGCCCTGGCACACATAGTGCACGTTACTAGGGACTTTTACTAGTAGGGCAAACACACCAATCATGGACATCCAATTACCATTACACTTGCACTTTGACACTGATCAGCAGTGACAAAGTGCCCAAAGCATCTAAGTTGGCTACACCATGTCAGAAAAAATGTCTAGAGGGAAGGCAAAAGGGTTAGGGAACTTTAGTCAAAAAGGGCCAATTCCAACAAAACTGTAGGTGGACATATGTTAAAGGATCTTCCTATAATTTTTGAAGATGCTGAAATCTTACCTCACAGAAATTCTGACTTAGAAAGTAAGACTTTGAACCTGTATGTTGTGTTAGTGCCATATCAACACAGAGGTCCAGTGACCAGCAGTTGTTATATGCCTTAATACTTTTTTATTTATTAGTATTTTGTAAAGCGCCTGGTTACACTAGCAAGTGTGTCCCCGCGCTGTAAATGCTAATAGTAGTGATTCGTTGCTGACGATTCTTTCGGTTTTAGTTGCTAGGAAAGAGTAGTGTTTTCAGGTCTTTCCTGAATTTTGTTTCTGATGGTTCGGTGCGCAGTTCCACTGGCAGTTGGTTCCATTTCTTGGCCGTTTGGACTCTGAAGGATTTTTCACCCATTTTGGCTGTTTGGACCCTCGGGACATGAACCTGCCCCGTCCCACATGATCTCAGTTGGCGGGTGGGTTCGTACCATTTCAGAAGACCACGTAGGTATCTAGGACCTTTGTCATGCAGTATGCGATGACCTGTACACAGGGCTTTGAAAGTCACCCGTTCCCTGATCGGGAGCCAGTGGAGGGTTTTCAGAGCTATTTTAGATGAAGCTCTCCTGGGTAGTTGTAGGATCAGACGGGCCGCTGCGTTCTGTATTCGTTGAAGTCTAGAAATACTTTTTTCGTTGGCTCCTAGATACAGAACGTTCCCATAGTCTAGTCTAGATGTTATCAGGCTATGGACTATGGTCTGGCGCACTGGTACGGGCATAAGATCGAGCGTTTTCCTAAGGACCCGTAGTATCCCGAAACAGGTTCCTGCTACCTGTTTGGTCTGGTGGTCGAGCGTAAGGATTTTGTCTAGCCAGACCCCTAAGTTCTTTACTAGATGGCTTGGAGTGGGCAGTTCACCCAGCTCTTCCGGCCACCATGCTGAAGTCCATACTGATGGAGCTTTGCCTATGATCAATACCTCCGTTTTGTTACCATTCAGGCGGAGGCAATTGTCTGCCATCCAGAGTGCCACCTTCTGCATACAAGCCGCAAAGTTGGTGGCACTTTGCTTCGCTGGTTGCGTTAGGGTTACAGTCAATTGCGTATCGTCAGCATACGATACTATCTCAACCCCAAACGTATCTGTAATTGCGCCTACTGGGGCCACGTATAGATTGAAAAGAGTGGGGCTGAGATTGGAGCCCTGTGGCACTCCCTGATTGAGTTTTATTTCCTTGGACTTAAACTGGCCCTGGGCGACCTGGAAGGTTCGGTCGGTTAGGAAGGATTTCATCCATTCCCAGGCTTTTCCTCTCACTCCTCCCTTTTTCAGACACTGTAGCAGTGTGTGGTGGGCAACAGTGTCGAAGGCGGTACTAAGATCAAGGAGAATTAGTGCCGCCGTTTGGCCCTTATCAGCATATCCTCGTAGGGCTTCTGTAGAAGACAGCAGGGCCGACTCGGTCGAGTGAAGGGCTCGAAATCCCGACTGAGAGGGATGGAGAAGTCCATTAGCTTCAGCAAATGCTGAGAGCTGTATATTCACAGCTTTCTCAGCGATTTTTGCGAATTAGGGAAGAAGGGAGATGGGTCTGAGGTTGTCCAACTTTTCTATACTGATATTGGGTTTTTTCCTCAGAGGCAGGACAGTCGCTTTTTTCCAAGGGATGGGGACTTGTCCTGTACTAAAAGAGAAAGCCAGGAGGTGACTAATATGGGGTTCCAGGGTGGTGCTGCTTCCATGGAGTCTTTTGGGGGTTGCTGGATCGCTCGGTGATCCTGATTTAATTCTGTTTGCTATACAGCATAGGGTTTCCTTAGGCGGAACTATGAATGCTAAGAGACATTTATCCTCCTGTGCCTGTATGTGGTTGTCTACCTGTTCCCTGCCTGCTCTGGCCTTTTCTGGGAAGCCAGCGTAGATTTTGTCCACTTTGTTTGCAAAGAACTCGGCTATTAAGTCGCACGTTTTGACTGATCCCGTCATGGGGGTGGCTAATGAGGTGAGATCAGAGAGTTCTCTGTATACTAAGAACATTTCCTTCATGGAATTGTCGGCGTCTTTGATTCTCGTACAGAAGTAGGATTTCTTAGTTTTTCAAATGAGTGCATGGTATATTTTAAGACTGTTCTTATATTCAATTCTGTCTGCCTCGAGGTAGTGTATCCGCCATTTCCTCTCGTAGTTTTTACATTTTGCTTTTTGGTCACGGAGTTCACTGTTGAACCAAGGGGCAGATTTGGTCCGTCTTACCGGATCCTTATGAGTCCATGGTGCTGTATGATCAAGCGCCTTTAGGATCAGCTTATTAAGATTTAAGCAGGCGGATTCTATATCTTTGTCTCCAAGGGGGGTTTCTAATGTTATGATTTTATTGAAGGCCTCTGTGGAGAATTTAGCCCATTTCCTACGTTTGTTGGTGTGGGTGGGTTCCTTGTGTAATCCATCATCCGGTACCGATACCCTAAAAGTTACAAGGAGGTGGTCGGACCATATAACTGGAGTGGGTGGGTCTATGGTTAAGGCATCCCAGTTAGCAAAGATGGGATCTTGGAGATGTCCCTGACAGTGAGTTGGATGTTCTGATTTAAGTAGCATCTGGATGCCAGCTAGCTCTTGTTTAATTTCTTGGGCCGAGTTGTTCTTGGGGTCATCAAAATTATAATTTAAATCCCCTAGCAGGAGGAGTCTTTCATGTTTTAGAGCAGAGAGCGTAAGGGTTTCCATCAGTTGGGTGGGGAAAGTGGCTGCGGGGCCCGGGGGGCGATATATAAGATATCCCCTGATGCAGTATCCCTGGTGCACTGAGATGGAGAAGAGGCCTGTTTCGCTTTTGTCAAGATCCCTTCCCTCTAGAGTGCAGATCAGATCTTGTTTGTGAATTATAGCGATTCCTCCCCCTTTTCCCTTTGGTCTGTCTATTCTTTTGATATCGTATCCTGGCGGGAGGGCCACCAATATGTCTGGTGCCGATGTGGTGTTCAGCCACGTTTCCGTGAGAAAGAGGGCATCTATTTGACCGTCTGTTAGGTAGTCGTATACCTCCTTCTTGTGTTTCCCTAGGGAGCGGCAGTTTAGTAAGGCCAGGTTCAGTATCTTCCCTTTGTGTCTCGATCCCAGTTGTCTTTTAACCGAGAAGGAGCAGTGTGCACACTTTTTCTCTTGATTGTTTACATTTAGACTATGTCGACAGGGATAATCTAGAGGGGGACATAGCTTCCGTAGTTCTAGGGCGCTGTAACTTTTCCGGAGGTTGGAACCTACAGAGGGTCCTGCCCCTGATCCCGGGCGATCACGGACGGGCACAGACGGGCGTGCCTTTGGCGCGCCTCCGGCGCGCTTCCGGCGCGCCCGCTGCGCCCGTCCGCTGCGCCTCCTGTGAGGGCCAGACATTTATTGGAGGAGTGTCTCGGGGTGGGCGTGGCCAGGCAGCGCTCCCCTCACACCTCCCCCAAGATGGCGGCTGTTTGCTTGATTTTCCTGCCCCCTAGCAGTGCCCAAATCGGCTGCGGGGGGGTCCAGCAGGGGTCTAAGGTAGGTGTAAATCAAGCGCTTTTACAGTGTGTGCTTTAAAATAATGTGAGCTAAAAAGTCTAAAATCGACGATCTGTCACATTGCAGTATTCCCCGTTATATAGGTAAAAAATCGGCTATTTAGCCACAATACACAGAAAAACACAAGCTAAAAATCTTAAAATCGAAGCTTAGCTTTCAGCACAATTCGCTACGTGCCTCTCACCTCCCGGCTTTCCGCCTGATTTACACCTACCTTAGACCCCTGCTGGACTCCCCCGCAGCCAATTTGGGCGCTGCTAGGGGGCAGGAAAATCAAGCAAACAGCCGCCATCTTGGGGGAGGTGTGAGGGGAGCGCTGCTGCTGCCTGGCCACGCCCACACCGAGACACTCCCATAAAACATCACTTTCTGTGGCGCTGGGTAAAATGCTTACTCTCTATTCTTGAGGCGGAAAGCCGGGAGGTGAGAGGCACGTAGCGAATTGTGCTGAAAGCTAAGCTTCGATTTTAAGATTTTTAGCTTGTGTTTTTCTGTGTATTGTGGCTAAATAGCCGATTTTTAACCTATATAACGGGGAATACTGCGATGTGACAGATCGCCGATTTTAGACTTTTTAGCTCACATTACTTTAAAGCACACACTGTAAAAGCGCTTGATTTACACCTACCTTAGACCCCTTTTTACATATTCCAAATCGCAAAATTCTATGAAGTCTGCTAATACACCTTTTCTTTTAGAGCTTTTTTTAAACTAATAACAAAGGTCTAGCTTCAGTGTAGATTTTGGCACTTTTTCAGGTTTACGTGATTAAGTGAATCTGGGGCAGCGTCAAAAACCATAGATGATGCTCAGGCAATGCCTCACAGGCTCAGAGTAAGGCAAGAAAACACTAAGGTCCCTAATCAGAAAATTCGGATCATGTGTTGTGTCAATGGACTGTAGTGATGTAACCTTTATCATATAAACACACTTAACATCTTTACCCAAGACCGATAACAATATTACAGTCACAGTCACAGACGCTGCTGTGGGGAACCAGACACCAACCTCATCTTGAGCCTGCCGCACATGGGGCCCGATGCTGTAGGTCTCCCCTACCACCGCTACCAGCAACATCGAGTGGCTGCAGAGGGTCGAGACCACAACTCCCAGGGAGCTTAGCACCAACTCCGCCCACTGACGCCTAATCTCGCGCCCGGAGGCTCTTAAAGATCAGAGGCTCCCTCGGTGGAGCGGGGGTCACAGTCACAGATGCTGCTGTGGGGGAACCAGACACCAACCTCATCTTGAGCCTGCGCACCTGGGGCCCCGACGCTGTAGGTCTCCCCTACCGCCGCTACCAGCAACATCGAGCGGCTGCAGAGGGTCGAGACCACAGCTCCCAGGGAGCTTAGCGCCAACTCCGCCCACTGACGCCTAATCTCGCGCCCGGAGGCGCTTAAAGATCAGAGGCTCCCTCGGTCGAGCGGGGGTCACAGTCACAGACGCTGCTGTGGGGGAACCAGACACCAACCTCATCTTGAGCCTGCCGCACCTGGGGCCCCGACGCTGTAGGTCTCCCCTACCGCCGCTACCAGCAACATCGAGCGGCTGCAGAGGGTCGAGACTACAGCTCCCAGGGAGCTTAGCTCCAACTCCACCCACTGACGCCTAATCTCGCGCCCGGAGGCGCTTAAAGATCAGAGGCTCTCTCCGCGTCACGGGTCGCGCGCGGGCGGCACCGGGCTAAGCCCGGGCAAAGGGCGGGCCGTCTGTGGCTGTCCGGGGCCAGACGAGGCCGGGTCGGGTCACCCCCCTGAAAACTATGAAATGGGTAAGAGAAAACAACTGTGTAATCAGGGTCAAGGGGGTAAGAAAGCTAAAGTACCAAGTAAATCTGACTCAATTATCTCATATCTGACCTCAGCTGTGGGTGTTCCCAAAGAAATCGCCAATGCTGAAAAGGAGTCGGGTATGCCACCCTCGGTGGCGTTGTTGGCTGACATAAGCCCACCTTATCTTGCCGTGGATGGAGGGAATGAAGACACTCAGAAATCACAAACAGTGCCCTGTGGTGGTTTAAACTGTGTCACATCGTCAACCCCTGAAGCAGGGTTAGAAACGTCAGCGAAGTTGTTTTCTCCTCAAGGAAATAACCCCAATATCACGGTTCAACAGGCGAGGGGGGGTCGACCAACCAAGAAGTACTTGCGAAAGACTAAACATGTGGTCAATCAATCGGCTGACATGGAAGACTTAATCATGGATAAACTTAGCGCTAAAATTGAGGAGATGTTTAGCTCCCATCTAGAACCTGTTTTGGCAGCCATTGCGAAGGACATTGCAGACACTTTAAACACCTGTGTTGCAGGGCTACTTAAGAGATGTGAGGCTATTGATGTTTTTGTACAAGATTTTCGTGGGTTGTTTGTCGCAGGGACATGCCCCCAGATATTACATACAAACACTGTAGGGCATAATGTGACTATGGCACCAATTGCCACAACAAGTAATACACAACCTAGTGCTAACTTACCCCTTGCCACCGCTACCCCGGAATAACTCCTAGGTCCCCTTCTCCTATGTCTAATTTATCAGTCAAGGTAAAAACACAAAAACCTGCCCAAACCCCTCAGACGATAAATAAGTTGGCTACTATCCCATGCCAAACCAAGCTACATCTTCCCCCCAATGCAGCCCCTCTAGTGGCAGTATTAACAGGGGTTCGACCATTGGGGTTGAATATTAGGGAGAGTACTCAGGAACTTATGGAAACATCTAGAAAGTGGTACAGGCAGTATTCGAGCGGGGGCATAAACGTATCCACTAGTATCAACATAGTAAGAAGAGTAGGATGGGTCGGACCATCCCAGAAGAATCTAGAAGGGGATTGCATTATTCTAAATTTTGACAAATATAATGCTGTGGACCATCTATTTTGGGATGGTTCCAAACTACAAAACTTTGGTATTAGGCCACTTCCTTTAGGGTATTTCTATCCCCCTCCTATTAAAAAGCCATGGTACCCTGTTGCCCGGACAAGTAAATTGTCTATTTGTCATCAGAATACTGCCCCCCACACACAGAGAATCCCAGGGGTACGGAATGCACCTTTGAGGCCTGACGGCCAAACTGATCGGGGCCTGTGATTGGTCAATCGTTTTTACCCATTAATAACAATGGAGGAGAACGACTGACTAAAAGATAACCCGGGGTTAGACACACAGTCTCAGGTTTCAACTCGTAGGATCATGAGCTGGAATGTTGCTGGCATTAAGGCAAAAACTGGAAATGAAAATTGGGAAGATTTGTTCAAAACTTTTGATATAATAGCTCTTCAAGAGACATGGGATCCCTCAAACAGCTTTTCCCTAGATGGTGATAGTCATTTCTGTATCCCGGCGACATCTAGTAAGGCAGGTAGGGCTAAGGGAGGTTTAATTAGCCGATTCAAACTAGATCTGAAGGGCTCCTTAGTACAACGTGACTCAGGCTCTCAAAACTGTCTAATAGTGGAACTGTCAGCCCCTGACACTCCTAATATACTATTTGTGAATTTTTATAACTCCTGTGCCAATGATTATACTAATCATAATCTAGATTTACTGGAAAAAATGTTGTCAGCATATAGCAAAACTGCAAATGCTTTTGAGATTGTACTTATGGGGGACTTTAATATTCACCCTTGTGATAAATTTTGCGCCAATGTAGAGGATGAAGGCCCCCCTATATTCGTTCCCCACACAATTTGAACACTCAAAGCGGGGGGAGGTACTTGAAAACTTCTTGACTTTCTGGAACCTCTATGAGTCAGGCTGTGGGGAGGGTGAACTTAAGGCCCCCACGTTTAAAGGGACAGACGCAGGTACAATTATAGATTATATCTTTTTGACTTCTTTTATTTTATCTAGGGTTTTAAGGTATAAGACCGAGGTCTCTGTTTTTAGCGATTTTACAAAGAAAGGGAGAGTTCTTTTTGAAGAAGGGCGTTTCACCACTCCTAATAAGTGGTAGGTCCAGCCTCAGTGGTGCCCTGAGAACATGTGCAGATACAAAATTACTGGGCTGTTCCTCTGTAAGAGGAATGTACGTTTCCCTATGGTGCGAAGGATGTAGTAAGGTCTGGGGGACTCCTACAGTTGGGCATCCATTATGTTGGATGTAACGCCCTCACACACCCTTTCAGGTGTCATGCTTCATCATCTGGGCTTGCTCCTCGTTGGGTCGGCGGTGCAATACCCAACGGGCGACACCTCAAAGAGGGGCTCTTTAGCGGAGATCTTTTATCCAACTGCCGTTTAGATGAAGTGCAGGTGTGGGGCCAGAAGTACGTAGATGTGTGAGTGTGGTTAAAATAAAGCTAGGAGTACCAGGGATGTCTTTATTCAGGTGGTCCTCTTGCTCTAATTGTTAAAAAATTTCATACAGGTATATACACATGTTCCTTTTTTTAAAACTCCACTTGCTATCAAACTTGACATGAATATTTTCCATATTTTGAGACAACACATATTACGAATACAACGTCAATTAAAACATACCTATTCAAGAGTTTGGCGATTCCTTGGGGCAGATTTATGAAGGCCTTGCGCCGCCGGTGCGTCATTTTTAACATGGGAAAAAGTGAGGCACCGGCGGCGCAAGGCCTTCATAAATCTGCCCCCTTGACCTTTAGCTTGGTCTAGAACCTTCTTCCCAGTATTTAATTAAAACTGCGAAATACCTTTGAATATAATAAGGTGTCATAAAGGAAATTGACTGACTAAACTCTGCATTTCTTATATAGTCTAAAGTATGCATACTTTTGAATATGGTATTCTTTTCCTAATCACTGTATTGTGATGGACAATAAGGTTAAAAACCTCCACCTTTACATTTCCTAGCTCTTCTGAGCAGCAGTTAACCAATGGGGCTGAGCAGGCTACTTGCTCCAACTTTCTACCCAGTCAGAGCTCTCAGGCTCCATATCATGTATGCATAGATCCTAGCCACGAGGACTAAACTCCCTCCAAAAATATTTCTCCACATAGGTAGCAAAAAAAATGAAAACAATGTGTATATTATATGAGTACTCATTCAGTCACTGCATTCCTTCTAGTAAGATTTCAGATTCGATAATGCCAAAATATAGAACTGTCGAGTTAAAGACAGATCTATCTATGCTGTAGGGATTACTACCTATGGGAAGAAAATGTGTCAGTGGTATTGAACATGTTGGAAAATCTGCCCGCTGATTTTCCCACTGTTTGTAGCTGCAGTCGTGGGAAATAAATGTGCCCACTAGAAGAGCATTTCAAGTTTAGTACTTTTAAATCAAACATACTACTGTCATTGAGTGAGACCTGTGCACTTCTGCTGCAGCTCAATACACATTGCATAGGGTCACCAGGTGTCCCGGATTTGCCCAGACAGTCACGAGCTGTCTTGGCAGATTTCGGATATTAGAGAGGGTCGACTGAAACCAGTGAGAGGCACTTATTCAGTGCTCTAAAGTTGTGCTAGTTGGCAAACTGTTATGAGTAAGCTATTTAATTAACAGGTATAATGCTGGTTTTAGAAATTCCATTTTATTTATTTAGTTAATGCTTCTTCTGTTTTCCTATGTTGATAAGAGTTGTCATTCTGCGCAGCACCGTTGATGTAAAATTGCAGCCCTTCTTCTATTTTTGAGAAATGTCTTGGTTTTTGGTTCTCAAGATCTGGTAACCGTGAGTCTTCAACACAGCCAAGGAGGGATCGGCAAATTTATTCCCAAGCCCTTCTCGCACTGTCATTGGTAGCGCTGACTTGTGGACTTTACGCTGAGGCAAAGACTCACCAAGGCTTTTCTGGCACTGCAGGCCGAGGCTGGTGACAGGCGCTGATTTAAGTGTATGTTGTGGGCGGGAGGTGTGTTTGGAGGAGAGGGTACTCTATCACTGTTGCTACAAAGTGCTCTCTCTGTGAAACCATTATCAGACCCAAAGTTGGTAGCACTCAAATTGTTATGTCTACGGAGTGAGAACCTTTTTCTAGGCAAGAGTAAAAACAGGTATTCTACTCCTGGCCCCTTTTGGAATGATCTCATTGATATGCCACTTTGATTGCCCGAGTAGTAAACATTTTACTGAAATGCTGATAGGAAAGGTAATAAAGCAAAATAATTATTTAATGGACATGGATGTTTTAATTAATTGTTTTGCATTTCATGTGTAGTGTAGAGGAGAACGAGTTGAGATATTGGACTATCTAATAGGAGCTCTGGGAGCCCATTGTGCATGGTACAAAGCCCACTGACAAGATACATTGCTTGAGTCCCCTTTTATCGCTTTCTAGGACTAGTTACAGAGGGCTGTATTCACTCTTTTGAAACCTGCTGAGAATTATCATGTATTGTCAGAGCTTTTCGCTGAAAGGTGCGTCAGCAGAGCTCGAGGAGTACACAATGTCTTCACATAACCGGGCGAAGCATAAATGAATCATTGCATTAGTTTTGTCATAGGCAAAACTTTAATTTATTTTGCTGATCAAATAATGCAATTGGTATTGCATAAGAACTGCAAGGCGCTTTATGTAATACCTAATGCTTTGTTGTCCATGGTGCTCTGAAACACCTATACACAGACAAGGGGTTTCTTTACACTATTGAGAACCATTAAGAAGAGATAACATACCTGTGGTATTGTCAACAAATCTTACCGAAAACCCACCACATCGTAACTCATAGGTAGTAGGTAGGGCATGATGAGGAGCCGCGATTGACACTATGGCCGCCATTAGGATGGCAGGCGGAGTTTGCCTGCTCGCCATCCCATCGTGGAAAGGGACCGCCCGCCATAAGGGCGGGGTTCCCGTGGAGGAAATTAGGATGCTGAAAGCACCGCCTGCCGCAATGGTAAAAATACCTGTTGTGCATTTCAAAGCACAATGTGACAGGCACCGCGCGGTGTACCATAGGTACCTCCCATGTGGAACCCCCACCCCCCCAGAGTCCCTGGGGGCCCACAACAGTCCCCCAAAGCAGACTCCGCATGCCTTTCCGTGGCAGCAATGCCGACACGGAAAGGCATTGGAAAATGCCCATTGTAATGTGGCTGGCGGTGTCTGATAGACACCGCCACCATAGAGAACCCTTTTGTGCCCTGTCGCAAGGCGACCGGGGCGGAAAAGCGGCGGACGGTCTTTGCGTCCGCCGTGGACCCCCCAGCCATCCTAATATGACGGGAGGTTATTCCGGCATGGACGGCGGGCGAGTCGCCCCCGCCAGGCCGGCGGTGGATACCGCCGGCCTGGCGGGGGCGATCCGCCTGCCATCCGAATGGGGGCCTATGTGCCAAGAACAGGTGTTACACTTACATTTCGTGCAGACTCTGCAAAGTTTTGTGTGCAAAAACATGCCTTGGCATGATCTCCGTGACTTTTTCTCAGTCTTCTAAACCAGTGCTCTGGGACCACCAAAGAAGTTTGAAAGAAAGCAAACTCTTGAAACCACACAACATATGATACTGCAGTACTGATGCTAAAGCACAATTGTGTTTTTTAAATTCCTACATTTATAGGGAAAGCAAAGCATGGAAAGGGACATGAATCACCATATAAAATACGTATCTGAACACATGTGCTAGGGAGTTTTTGATAAATAAAACTAAATGCAATTATCATATAGAAATATTGTCCCAGCCTCAAACGAAACACCACATTTCAAAAGCAAGTGAGAGCACTAGGCTTTCATAACTAAGCATTATATTAAAAAGACTTTTGAACGCATTATTTCCCTTTCCTTTTCCTGACCTCAGGTCAGGAATGTCAGTAATGAAGGATGGGAGACTTGCAATGATACAAAAAGGCTGAACTGAACTAATACAAAATATTAGAGTTTGACCTTCCCATAGAGATATTTTCAAAGAATGCACTAATGTATTACACTGTGTAGTTTAATTTCTGTGAAATGCTTCTTTTTGAGTAAAATTCACAAACTAGAATCTGTGAGAATTGCATGTTTTCATCTGTGTGATGTGGAGACTCAACCATGAACTGTTGTAGTAGAATTGTAGTAGAAATGAATAGGGGGAAGCAAACCTTGGACTGGACAATGTTTGTTTTAGCACTTGCCTGAATCTATGCTGCTCTAAGGCTCTACTGAATTTTCGTAAACAACTCCTTATCGGTTGTGGTAACCGATTAAAGATATCTTAAAGCCTTATGCTTTACCTCTCGAATTGGAACTCTGTATGAGTTCTGAAGATAATTTTTCTTTCATTTCCTAGACTTTGTATGGAATGCGCTTCATGCAATTGTGCTGTATTGTATTACTTACAAATTAATTACCTATTAGGAGAATACAAATATACTCACTAAAAGATTGTAATAAAGGTTTGAAAGCTCACACTAAATCTCATCATTGATTTGCAAGAAATTAAATTTGAAATCTGATGTGTAGAAAGTTAGAATTGTTGATTTGCAGCTTCTGATTAGTTTTCTTCTTATGTTCAAGGTCTTTCAGCCTGCCCAGCAATGAGTAGGGACTTTTCTCCAGATGTGTAACTAAATCAATACCATCAATCAATCAATCAGACTGTATTTTTGGAGCACAGTTTATCAGCCAGGAGGGTATGTAGGCACTCTGCTGCAGGTCTTAGTCAAAGAGCCAGGTCTTTACTTCCTTCCTGAAGTCCATTTGTGACGGTGACATGCAGAGGTGGAGGGGAAGGTTGTTCTAGGACTTGGCCGCAAGGTAGGAGAAGGAGCATCCTCCAGTTCCGCAGCGGTGGATGCACGGTATCTGTGCGACGGCAAGGTGAGTTGAGTGGAGGTTTCTGGATGGTAAGTGGAAAGTCAGGATGTGGTTCACATAGTCTGTACCTTGGTCGTGGAGTGCTTTGTAGGTGTGGATCAGTAGTTTGAATTGGCATTTTTTCTGGATGGGGAGCCAGTAAACCAAATGTTTATTTGAAATCCTTGCTCCAGCACATGCTAAAGGAAGGGCCATATTTTAGACAATATTTTCTCTAACAGCACTCAAGTAGAAGCACTATTACCTGTGTTTATAGTCAGGTCTGACCATTTGATTCTCCCATCTAGGATTGCAAATCCGAGAAAGGTCCCTGGCAATCTAGAAAAGCGACAAGAGCCTATAATGACCCGGAGATGGGCGCTACCTACCCAAGACACTTTTAGGAACAGCTGATACCCAGATAGCAGGGGAAACAAGTCCGTCTGTAGATTAAGGAGGTGGTGGACTCCTCATTAACTCTGAAATCCTGTAAGAGTGCCCGCTAAACTCCTTCAGCGGAATGGTTCTCAGAGGATCTGGAACTACTGAGAACTGAATGCAAACGCCTTGAACGCCGCTGGAGGGTGAATTATCAAAACGAAAATAAGCTGACATATTTAGAAGCACTCAAGTGCTATCATCAACAAATTAGGAGAGCACAGAGGGAGTTCTACATTGAGCAAAACAAATCAACTTAAAGCTCCTCTAAGAACTTATTTAGTATTGTAAAACAACTTTCTTCACTAGAACGTGTTACTGCAGTATTGCCTGCCACTGCAGACTACTGTAATAAAGTAGCTGGTGCTTTCTTGGGAAATATAGAAAAGATATATGCTACCTTCCCTGATAGCAGCAGCAACTAAAGATTTGCTCCTGCTGAAAAGGATTTAGTGGTTGAGGATCATTTTATTTTAAACCCTCCTAAGGAAAGTGACATTCTAAAACGTATGCAAGCTGTCAAATCCGGGTCTCCCATGGATCTAATTCCCCCGAAGATGTTACTCGAGGGAAGGAAGCCATTGTACCAGTTCGTACCAATCTGCTGAAGATATCCTTCAATTCAGGGCAGGTTCCTAGCAATTGGAATCAAGCTATGGTGGTACCATTGCTAAAGAAAGCATCAATAGACCCAGCCTTCCCAGAAAATCTTAGATCGGTATCTTTTCTTCCTTATTTTTCAAAAATTGCTGAGAAACATCTTAATGTCTCATTGACTACCTTTATGGAAGAAAAACAGGTTCTCCAAGAAACCCAATCAGGGTTCAGGGCGCCTCACAGCACGGAATCAGCCTTACTCCTGGCTTCTGAGGCTCTAAATGTAGCAGCTGACGAGGGAAGGAAGACAGCATTGATTTTGTAGGACCTGAGTACAGCGTTGGATACGGTCCCCCACGGCCTTCTGTTGGAACATCCGTGGGAGGCCGGTGTCACAGGCGGCACATGGGAATGGATCAAGCACTTTTTGCAGAATAGATCCTTCCAGGTCCTACAACACCCTTTTAAATCCAAAGAGTGTCCAATGTATCAAGGGGTACCACAGGGTTTGCCCTCAGCCCAACTCTATTTAATGTGTACATGCACCCTTTGGCAGACATTTTGAAACTGGTGTCATATGCTGATGAGACTCAGTTGATGTCACATTGGAGCAAAAGGATGCAGAAGCTGCACCTAATTTCAAAGCCTGCCTGAGTGATCTTGCGAATTGGATGAAGTTCAGCTGCTTGCAACTAAATGCAGGAAAGATGGAGGTAATGGTGGTTGGCAAAAAGCCCTCCATATGGTTACACTTGTGATGGCCGGAGGAATTGGATCCAACACCGACTCCCAAAGTTAAGGTTAAAAATCTTGGAGTCTGGTTTGACAACACCCTATTGTTTGCAGAGCAAATATCAGCTGTGGCTAGAACATGCTTTGGTATTCTAAGATTGTTGCGCAAAATCCTAGCTATGCTGCCATTAGATGCTAAAAAGACCATTGTGCAAGCCCTTGTCACGTCCCATCTGGACTACTGTAACTTCCGCTTTCTGGAAATCGCAAAAAGTAATTTGAACATCTTACATAAGGTACAAAATGCAGCTGCCCGGGTGATATTGAATATCCCTAGGCTGGCATCAGTGGGGGCAGCCTTGCAAGACTTAAACTGGCTTCCGGTACAGGCCAGAATCACCTTTAAGGCTTTGAGCTTCTGCCACAGGATTGTCAACGAGAAAGGGCTGAGGTACCTGCGTCCACTTCTCACTGTGTATAGACCCACCCAGAACCTTAGGTCTATTAGTACGGCTAAGTTGGTATTACCTAAGGTCCGTAAGGCATGATCAGGAGGTAGATCCTTTGGTTTTCTTGTGGCTACGGTCTGGAAAAACCTACCTATTGAATTGAGAACACACCCATCTGAAAAAATGTTTTGTAAAAAACTGAAGACCTGGTTCTTTTAAGCACACCATGGGGACTGGTGCTAGCATTCAGGCAAAAAGAACAATTGATGGACAGAATGCAGAACAATGTCATACATTCACCCCAGTACAGAGATCTGGGCCTAAATCTATTGTTTTTTTGCTCACCATGCCATTCCAGTTTGGCCCCAGCCAAGTGCAAAACAGTCTTGACCATGCGCCCAATGGGAACAGTCAGCCTGAACTGCCAGGCCAGGTCTTCCCTGGACTGGAGACAAGCATCCTAGGACCGGTTTCGGGCGTCCAGCCCTCATCAGCCAGGATAGCATGACTCGAGTGGCATGGAGAGCACAGGACCCACGTCTGGGCATAACCATCCTACTCAGGGTGAAAAATGCAAAAAAATTATTTGATGGACAGAATGCAGAAACATTTCATACATTCACCCCAGTACTGAGATCTGAGCCTAAATCCCTCATGTTTTTGCTCACCATGCCATTCCAGTTTGGACCCAGCCATGTGCAAATCAGGCTGACCCTGCGCCCAATGGGAACAGTCCAGCCCGAACTGCCAGGCCAGGTCCACACTGGACTGGAAACAAGCATCCTAGGCCCGGTTTTGGACTTTCAGCCCTCCTCAGCCAGGATAGCTTGACTCGAGTATCATGGAGAGCACAGGACCCAGGTCTGGGCATACCCATCCTACTCGGGATGACAAATGCAAAGAGAACAATTGATGGACAGAATGCAGAACAATGTCATATATTCACCCCAGTAGAGAAATCTGGGCCTAAATCCATCATTTTTATGCTCACCATGCCATTCCAGTTTGGACCCAGCCATGTGCAAATCAGTCTTGATCCTGCGCCCAATGGGAACAGTCCAGCCCGAACTGCCAGGCCAGGTCCTCCCTGGACTGGAAACAAGCATCCTAGGACCGTCAGTCAGTCAGTCAAGATACTTTTATTCGATAAATTAATATCATAAAAAGACACGATACAAGTATACAAAAGAATATTTACACAACATACACCATAGACAATAGTACATTTCATTTAAAAATATTGTGACGTAAATATTATATAAAAACAGTGATAAGAGCTGCGCTAGCCTCTATTACTTCACATATCTACATAGGTGTCATAGTATGAAAGAGTAAAGTAAAAATCATCCTAAACCAGATTAGCTAAAATAGATAATACACTGGCTCTCCTGTTCCTGATTCGTACGTCAGCTACTAAAAAGCTTGCAACGGAGAATATTATGCGATGAGTATTTAAAAGTTGAAGGTACAGGAGGGCTGGCCTAACCTGTGTGAAAGGGCCTCCCTCAGAATAGGCAACAAAAACTTCTTCCTAATATCACAGTAATAATCGCAGAACATAAGGAAATGTAAAGTGTCCTGCGTCGAGAAGTCATCACATCTACAGGGACTTGCCTTATCCGGGGTGATCCAGTTGTAAAAGAGGCCAAGTGAAAAATGAATCAAGTTAAAACAAAATCTAATTAAAAGATGCCGATGATAGGGGCGTTTCACAATGGTGAGATAGAATTCAGGTCCAGGGGAGCTTACTATAGCGTAATTCACCCTTACAGTTGATTTCCTAATTTCTACCTCCTCTGTCTCTAGAGATAACAAATTCATCATAGCAGTTTTTGTCTGTGGAACGTCCATTTTTGTTATCATCTCTGGGGAAAGAAAAAGCTCGGGACGCCCTATTTTCTCCAGGCTAGATTTGATATAAGCGAGCCAAGGTATCTTTCTAACATTTTCTAGCATGAGACAATCTTTAAGTATACTATGATTCAGGGAGATTTCTTGGTTGAGCCAGGTCTTCAACCAGCACGTTAATTGGGCTGTTTTTATCAAATCCATTACGTATCCCACCCCTAACTCAGTATGGATCGAATAAGTGGTGTGGCTCACTGGTTAGAGGCGGCAGACCCGGAAGCAGGAGTCGGCCCGGGACCAGGGTTCAATTCCCGACGCGGCAGGGTCGTGGACCAGGGTCAGCGGACTTGATAATTCTCGCCTCAGTGCCTACTCTAACCAGGGGTCCCACTCGGCAACTCTGGGCATTAGCTTGCCTAATCTCCACAACGGCCCCATCAACGCCGGGGATGCCTGGCTTCACCTTGGGGACTCCCAGTAGGGACCATCCCACAGGGAAAGCCAGAAGGGGTTCCCCAGCGGTATACCGCACCAGGATACTCCGGTAGTAATTGAGCGCGTTACAAAACAGCTTATAACATAACATAACATAAGTGGGGATGGACTGAGGAACTGTGAAGACTGATCTCAAACATTTGTCTTGAAGGGAATAACCCCAAATCAGGCAGCCATACGTGGCAACCGCAAGACATTTGGCTAGGACCGGTTTCGGGCTTTCAGCCCTCATCAGCCAGGATAGCTTGCCTCCAGCGGCATGGAGAGCACTGGTCCCACGTCTGGGCATACCCATCCCACTCGGGGTGACAAATGCAAAAAGAACAATTGATGGACAGAATGCAGAACAATGTCATACATTCACCCCATTACAGGGATCTGGGCCTAAATCCATTGTGTTTTTGCTCACCATGCCATTTCAGTTTGGTCCCAGTCATATGCAAATCAGTCTTGACCCTGCACCCAATGGGAACAGTCCAGCCCAAACTGCCAGGCTAGGTCCTCCCTGGACTGGAAACAAGCATCCTAGGATGGGTTTCTGGCTTTCAGCCCTCATTAGCCAGGATAGCTTGACCCCAGTGGCACTGAGAGCATGAGAACATTCCAGCCCGTACTGCCCTGTGGCATTCACATTTAAGCCTTGTGTGCCTGTGGGAATTTGGGGGGGAGCGCTTGAATGGGAATTTGGGGGGGAGTGCCTGGATTTTTTTACATTATTTTCTTCTCGAGGCTCTGTGAGGGCTACTACTGTTTTTTAAATACTGTATTTCCTCCCAGGGCTTGATTTTGCTTGGGGCTTGTCTCCCTCTTGCCTGGCTGCATTTCGGACATTAATTCCGGCCGGGTAGCGGCCATCTTGGACCTGACGCGCGCTTGGCGCGGTCAGCGGTACAGTTCTTGCTCCAATCCCCCGGCACTGTGCAAATCTATTTAGTGGGGCCCAGTGTGGGTGAACGCTGCTACAGTGAGCTCCTTTCCTGCTAGTGCTAGTGCTCAATTTTAAAACTGCTTTCGCTGTATTTTTTTTTTGTGTGCCTGTGGGAATTTGGGGGGAGCGCTTGAATGGGAATTTGGGGGGGAGTGCCTGGATTTTTTTACATTATTTTCTTCTCGAGGCTCTGTGAGGGCTACTACTGTTTTTTAAATACTGTATTTCCTCCCGCGGCTTGATTTCGCTTGGGGCTTGTCTCTCTCTTGCCTGGCTGCATTCCGGACACTAATTCTGGCCAGGTAGCGGCAATCTTGGACCTGACACGCGCTTGGCGTGGTCAGCGGTCCAGTTGTTGCTCCAATCCCCCGCACTGTGCAAATCTATTTAGTGGGGCCCAGTGTGGGTGAACGCTGCTACGGTGAGCTCCTTTCCTGCTAGTGCTAGTGCTCAATTTTAAAACTGCTTTTGCTGTTTTTTTTTTGTGTGCCTTTGGGAATTTGGGGGGGAGCGCTTGAATGGGAATTTGGGGGGGATTGCCTGGATTTTTTACATTATTTTCTTCTCGAGGCTCTGTGAGGGCTACTACTGTTTTTTAAATATTGTATTTCCTCCCGCGGCTTGATTTTGCTTGGGGCTTGTCTCCCTCTTGCCTGGCTGCATTCCGGACATTAATTCCGACTGGGTAGCGGCCATCTTGGACCTGACACGCGCTTGGCGCGGTCAGCGGTCCAGTTGTTGCTCCAAACCCCCGGCACTGTCCACTCCCTATTTAAATGTGTCTTGGCTGTACGCGCAGCGGGCGGGCACAGTGGGCGTGCCGTTGGCACGCCAAAGGCGCGCCTAAGGCAAGCCCGCCTGCGCCCGTCAGCGCTAAGGCAGGGCTCAGGACGAGCCATGCTGCCGGTCCGGCTCCCATTCACCACATTGGTCCACGTATTCGGTACTCCAGCATGGCTCTAAGGTCCTTGCGAGGAACATGCTGCTCCACCTTCCCTATGAATACTGCCGACCCAGTGAGTGTCCTGGCTTGTCCAGATTGTGGTTTTCTTCCTTCCACCCTTCACCTGTCTGATGTGCGGAGTGGTGACCCCCGCCTCCCCGCCAGCTTCAAAGCCTGCCTCATTAAATCCAGATCCCTTAAACGGCATCATGGGTATATTGCCGATTTGGTTCTGGATAATGATCTTGATCTCCTATTTGTTACAGAGACCTGGCTAGACGCGTTCTCTAACCCTACAGTCACCCTGGCCACCCCCTCTGGGTATAAAATACTTCGGACGGACCGCCCAGTGGGGAGAGGGGGGGGTGTAGCCATAATGCTCAGAGACCTCTGGGTTTTTCAGTGGGAATCTCCCAACAATTGGGATGGCTGTGAGGCTTTGGACTTCAGCCTCCAACTGTCTCCCCACTTCACCTTGGGTGGCTCACTACTATATCGCCCTCCGGGTCCAGCGGGAGTCTTTTTGGAAGGTTGCGGTGACACTTTAGCGGAGAGAGTCCTACGGTTTTCCAACTTCCTTTTGCTGGGCGATCTTAACTTACATCTTGACTCGGCTGAGTCGTCTGACGCCATCGCGTTCAGGGATAATCTCCAGCTAGCTATGCTCTCACAATGGGTGACTGACCCAACCCATAAGGGGGGCCACATTCTCGATCCCATTTGTTCCAATTTCCTGGTGCAAGTCAAAAAACCTCTCCCAATCACCTGGTCAGATCATTTCCCAGTATTCTTTTCGTGGCCTGCTCTTCGCGAACGCCTACCGCCGTCTTGCCACCGTGCCCCCTTGGCCAGGAAGATTGATGCTGCTCTTCTAAGGGCTCAGCTGGCGGCATCGCGCCCGACTTTAGTAAGTGCCCTTCACGACAATGTCACCACATTTTCAAGTTGGATTAGTGGTGCTGTCTCTACCCTATCGGCCCCTGTAAGTTGGGGAGAGTAACCCCCTCGAAGCCTTGGTTTACTTCGGAGTTGAGGGACCTCAAACACTCCTGCAAGGTTTTGGAAAGAGCATGGAAGGCCAGTGGTTACTGTCCTATGGCCAAACTGGCGATTAGAGCCAAACAGAAATTGTATTACCTAGCCATCTCCTCGGCTAAAAGCTTGTATTTTGCCACTCGCATTGATAGGGCGAATAACAATGCGAAGAAAATCTTTGCCATTGTGCAGAGTTTTGTGGCGCCCAGAGCGCAGGAGGTAGCTCCTACCCCTCAGCCATTTGGGCAAATACTCTATCTAATCATTTTAGGGGGAAGATCAGGGATATTCAAGTTTCCTTCCCAAAGAATCCGATGCCGTCCTTGCCCATGCGAGGGTCTGGGCTAGAGAAGGACTCAGATCACTCCTCAGGGCCTTTAGCTCTATCGATGTTCTGGCCTCCCGCAGAATCCTTGGGGCACTGAAATCTGGTTCCCCCAACGACCCCTGCGCAGCTCGGCTGCTGGCTGAATTAGCCGACACGGTCAATCCGGAGGTTTATCTTTTGATTAACCAGTCGCTTCGCGAGGCGTATGTTCCGCATGCTTGGAAGCAGGCACTCCTACTCCCCTTGCTCAAGAAGCCCACCCTGGATCCATCGCTCCCCGCCAATTACAGACCCATTTCTTTGCTGCCTAGTTTGGCCAAGGTCTGCGAAAAGGCGGTCACCTCGCAGCTTACTAGCATTGTGGCGAAGGCGGGCGTGCTGCATCCTGCGCAATCAGGGTTCTGAACCGCTCATAGCACGGAGTTGGCACTGTTAGAGGTGGTGGAGGCTATCAGGGACTGTTTGGATGCCGGCGGGAGGGCAGCTCTATTGATGCTGGATCTCTCGGCGTCATTCGATACAGTCCCCCACGCTCTCCTCCTCGAGCGGCTGGATGCTATCGGTATTGCGGGCTCAGCCTGGAGCTGGCTTCGATGCTTTCTGGAGGATAGATCTCAGCAGGTCTGGCTGCCGCCATTTGCCTCGTCTCCATCCCCTCTCTCCACTGGTGTCCCACAGGGCTCTTCGCTTAGCCCCCTTTTGTTTAACATCTATGTGACTCCCCTGGTCTACCTGGCGGAGTCACTGGGGGCTAAGCTGATGGCCTACGCGGATGACACACAGCTATTGTTCACCTGGAGAAGGGGCGAGAATTCGGTCAGTTCGGCTCAGTGTTGTCTCTCTGCTGTGTTTCATTGGTTGGCCAACGCGCAGCTCAAATGTAACAAGGAGAAATCGGAGGTGCTCCTGTTTGGAGCATTTCCTGCGGATTTCAGAGCCAGACTGTGGCCTTCGGACTTTCCGCCCCCCTCAATCTGACAAAGGTCTTGCAAAAAATGTGGGGGTCTGGTTTGAGGAAAATTTGAATTTTGCGATGCATGTCAAAAAACTTACTGGGACTTGTTTTGACATACTGAGAACGCTGCGCAAATTTCTCCCCCTTCTGCCTGCAGAGACTAAAGAAACGGTGGTCCGGGCGCTGATTCTTTCCAGGCTAGACTATTCCAACGCGCTTCTAGTGGGTTGTCCGGGCTATCTGATAAAAAAACTGCAGGTAGTCCAAAACGCGGCGGCGAGGCTCCTGCTGGGTTTTTCGTCCAGGCAGAGTGTGCGGGTTCATCTCCGGCACCTTCACTGGCTCCCAGTATAGGCTCGCCTGAAATTCAAAATGCTGGCCGTTGTCCAACGGGCCTTGTATGGACAGGGCCCACTCTATCTTCAGAAGCGCTTTGCTTTCTATATTCCATCTAGGCATTTGCGGTCATCGGACCAACTCCTCATACAGAATCCGCGGTTTCGGTGTCATAGGCTGGGGGCTGCTCTTTCACTCGCAAAGCTGGCCTTGCCTGGAATGTGCTTCCCCTTGCGCTTCGGAGGGTTCCGGACCCGCTAGTTTTGAAGAAGAAATTGAAAACACTTTTGTTCTGAGCCCTTTCCTGTGATGCTTTCTTCTTAGGCAGGCGGTGGGGGATTAAGTGTAGCAGCGCCGGGACACTTTGAGTAGCCGTGCGCTTTAAAAATACAGTATAACATAACATAACATATTCAGTTAGAAGAGATAAGTATAATACATGGGAATCTCCAATCCTCATATAAAAGCCGATCCTAACTTTCATTGTCATACTATAGAGTTGTGACGGCTATTGCTACTTTAATTAAATAAATTACATAGCTGCTCACCTGTAATATGTTAAAACATTTGACATCTGATGTCACAATGCCAACTACCAGAGCCAGTAGCCTAGATGAAAGGGAGGTGGTGGAGCATTAATACAGCTACAGTTTAAAAATGGAAAATATAAACTGCATTTACTTCTCATATGTTTAAATGTCTAAAACGATAAAGTGATCAACAGAATGGAGATGTTTGTGGCAAAGTTTATTTTTTCTATGCTACAAGTCATTGCAGGAATTAAATTATCTTTGTATTTCTCTTCACAATCTGAGCCACAACATTTTCCAATCTAACCCACAGTAAACTGTTTCTAAAATGCCATGTGCATTTAATTGTGTAGTACAGATTCTGCTTTTGTTTTTTATGTCTCGTCTAGGCAGCACTTGCGCTGTCTCTTTGAGACATGCTGTATTCAGGTTGTTAAGCAAAAGACACATTATTGATGGATGGAATGCAGAACATATCAAAACATTCACCCACAGTGAATAGATCTGGGTTAAATTCATCATTCTTTTGCTCACCATGCCACTCCAGTTTAGACTTGGCCATATGCAAATCAGTCTTGATCCTGTGCCTCATGGGAACAGTCCAGCCCGAACTGCCAAGCCAGGTCCTCCCTGGACCGGAAACAAGCATCTTAGGACCGGTTTCCGGTTTTGAAGTTTCACCCCTCATCAACCAGGGTAGCTTGAGTTGAGTGGCACAGTGAGCCCGGGACCCACGTCTAGTCATACTCGGCGCACTTAGGGAGAGAATGCAAAAGATACACAATTGATAGATGGAATGCAGAACAAATTCAGGATATTTATATTAAGAAAAACCAATCTTTCTAATTGGCCACTTTTACTAATTGGCCACTTTTACTGTCCTTCGTAAATAGCTGCTTTTCATTGGAAAATATGCCCCTTATGTCCCTCCTTTTCAAATTTTGTAACCTCCCATGAGGACTACCCCTGTTACATATGCTATTATACTGAAGGTTACTTAAAAAACTTCCATATCACTCTCTCTCTGGTTAGCTTGTCTGTGGTCATGTTAAGTGTTTTGTTTGGTTTACTTCCTATACACTTTCCCAGCAGCTTTATTTTTCAACTTGCCCATGACTCTTCTCCCCGATCTCCTGGGCCATACCCAACACCATCCCACCTCTCCCACGTGCCCACCCCACCAATCTTCTGAGTTTAAAACCTCTTTCTGCTGAATATTGATTTTTCCCTCCTCTTTTTTTGCAACTTTATACAAAGCGACCTTGACTGCTTTACATGAGCACCGGTTTCATCGCACAAGGAAACATTCTGTTTTTTGTCAGCTCGTTCACAATGGGGCCGCACACACCACTCTTGGGGTGCTGCCCTTGTATATTGCTAACAGTTGGGGAGCCCACGGAACATCGAGAGAGGCCGTGTTGGAGAGGGGAAATCTGTACATAACAGCACCTAAGAACGAAGCCTCATTAATTTACCGATAAGATAGACTTATTTGTGCTCCAAAAAGACATATTTGGATAGATTTTATTTTAAATGTTTGTCTCACAGCAGTTCCATAAAACAGGTAAAAACAAAACAGTACATCAACAAAAATGTGGGTGCTGAGAGACTTGGACCTTTCTTAGGTATGGGAAATTGTGGTGTACAGGATCAACAGATGAATACCACCACCACATCTTCTCTCATCGCAACTGGATCATCGTATTGCATCAAGGCGACATCTTGCGCACCGCGATGGGCCCACAGGCTGAGAATCTACGCATCACCTCCGCACCAGTAAGGCTCATGACGAGTCCCCTACTCTGCGCAAGCATTGAGGAAGGACGCAACCGTTCCCCCGGGTCACGGAACCGACGCATCTCCCATTCTGCGAGTCTTTTTGTTTACACTGCGTTACGCATTCAGGTACTTGTTGTGAACTTTGTTGCATCTACCATCAACTTGAACTAAGAGACTTTAATCATCTTTTAAGTAAAGTGTAGTATTGGGGATTCTTGTTGTTTGTGGTCTTGTGTTTAAGTCTATATAAAGAATACTTATTTTTATAAAACCTGTGTTGTGTCCATCTGTAGTGTTATCACTGTATTACTGTGTATATGCACAAATGCTTAACACACTGTCTCTGAGATAAGCCGGTCTTCTCGTGCCAAGCTACCATGGGGGTGAGCAGGGGTTATTAAGGAGTGTAATCCCCTTATCCTGACTTAGAAGTAAGGGTCCCTATTTGGACAAAGGTGAATACCATTGCCAACTAGAGACCCCCAGATCTAACAGTGCTAAAGCCAATTATCCCCAGGGAGGTCCTCGCGTGGGATCCTGGAGGAGCGGCAGCGCCCCGTTAGTCCTACGGGCGGTTGTGGACCTGAGCAACTGGGGATTGCCTGCAACTCTCCGCCCCCGTAGCAGGCAAGGGGCATGAGTCAGGGTTGGACTGGCGGCCTGCCGGAGGGAGAGGCTATCTCCTCCCCCAAAATGACAATACCGTTTGGTTAGGGCCACCGGGTTTTATGGCTCATCAGGTGGGCAGGCGGCGAGGCACTGCCTGCCCTGGATTCGCCCGTAAGTTATCCCATCATGTTGGCATATTGTTATGCAAATAAACCTGCAGCAATTTTATCCACCAAAATTGTGTTGTGTCTATTTATTACATTTATTGCTGTGGGAGGGCTGGAGAGTGTGCCGATATTGGCACTAAGATGGTGGCAGCTATCAGCGTGGAGGAGATGCAAAGCCATGTGGTGCTAGGGGAGTACTGGGTTTGCAACGTTAGAATAACAGCTTCTAACCTATGTAGATGACTGTCATTGTAGTATGATTATGCGCTGCCATATGCATACATGCCAACATTTTAGGACAGGGACGTTGGAGATTTAGAGTAAAGAATCGGGAGAATGAAAATTCCCTATTGACTTCTATTGTAGAAAATTCAATTTCAGACGGGAGACAGCTGAAATAAAGCCATATTTGTCTCCCGCCTGAATTGGGTCTATTGGCATGTATGCATATGTTGTACACTGTGGTCATCAAGGGCCTGTAAAATGTATGTGTGTCTATTTCGGTCAGCCCTGGCATGTGCTTATTTTAAGCAGGGCCTCTGAATTTATGTGGCACAGAAGCACCAATTTATGTGGTTGTTAACATGTATGCAACTTACATTATTTGCATTATAACCAGGGGTTTAAGTGGGATGAAAATACTGGGTGGTAGGGCGGGAATCTCTCAAGGGGGCATGGCCTATGCAATCAAGGGTGTGACTGAAAACAGTAACCAAAAAGATGTGCCTAGCATAGTGTCCCACCTAATGGCGTTTTGGTGCTTCTCGCATTGCATCCATATATACAATACAACAACCAACATTACAACTACAACAAGCCAGGAGTATTGGCTTTGTCAATGGCTGTTAGTTGCAAAAGATAAATCAGCAACACTGTAACCCAATTTTTCAGGGTGCCTCACATACCACTAACTTAACCTTCGTTCTACAGGCTTTTCAAATACTGTGACCTGGCAGGAAGCATCAGTCTTGCCTGTTGGCCAGACGCCTGTGGTCATACAATGAAGGGAGCAGGTGCACTAAGTAGGTATTGGTTTGGGAGCTTCTCATGGTAATGACCAGGACACAAATGGCAGGAACCTCAACAAACATCCCATTGATATGTACATACATGAGCTACATTTCTATATAGTGCAAATCTAGCTACTAGGCCATGTAGTGTTGCCCAGGAGCAGAATTTAATTTGCATTAAAAAATGCCAGTGGCCAACATATTTCTAGGGAGTCACACTGCCCAGTTCCAATACTGGCATGGGATGTTAATTGATGGGCGCTTCCATATATTGTGACTGAAGCTATACTTTGATTATGATTAACTGCAGGGCACTCAATACATTCAGCCACTTTGCCATGCCAGGCAGAATGTATCAAAATTCCTTTGAATGGTGAATGTTTAGTGCCAGGCAGCCATAGCACCCTTTGGTGTTCACCACATCAGCTTATTCTGAATTTTTAAGGCAAATATTGACATTTGTATTCAGATCCTGGAGGGACAGGGTTAGCCTGTGAGCCCATTCAATCCTAGGCCTCTCAGAAGTCGGGACCAGACTCCAAGCACATTTTAGAATCTCTTCCTGGACTGTCGCTGGCGTGGGAGGCTGCATTCTGTTTGCATTCCAGGTAAATGGATGCATACTTCACCCTTTTCCCACCTCCATAGAAGAGACTTAGGGGCAGCGTAGGTGACATGGGGAGCAATTTAGAGTTGGCTCAGATCCCACGCTCATGCTTTATCACTCAGCTGTCTCATTTGGTTTTAAACAGAGACTTCAGCACATCACCTGTTTACATTTCAAAACAGGCAGGCAGAACTCCCAATGCCAAAATACTCACTATATACAGACTGGGGTTACCCAGAGAGCCACATAGCATGGAACTGGATAAATGGTATACATACCAACTGCCACAGAGTTAAGATTATGTTTTCACTCAAAGGCTGAGGGAAAAAATGGAGAGCCCAATAGGGACCCGTCTCAACAGCTTCTTTTTAGTACTGCTGGTGCTGAGCACCGGCAGGCCCGGAACACTTAAAGCCCTGATTATAACTCTATTGAGTTGTGAACCTTGCCCTTCATAGCGATAAATATCCCCTTTTCACACACTTCATCACGAAGACGCCTTTGGGACATCCCATTTATGCCTCTAATAGCTTGTCCCATTTTCATTTCTATTGTTTGCTTTCTGGATTTAGCACGCTTCCGGACTTTGATCCTGTTACTAAGGGTAAGGGCAGTTTTTTAATGTAGTGTTTTGTTTTTGGACTTGACACCTAGTCAATATGGTGTGCCAAGTTATTGGTAGGTGGTTAATTCTGTGTTGTCTCTGAGCATGTTAAGCAGTCAACTCCCTTTTACTCTCCTTGGAACTCACTGTGTAGCACAGGACCCAATTTTGCAGTATTCAAGCTGGGGGAATCATTCAACAAGTTGTAAGCCCAGGGGGTTATTAAGACGATGCTCTTCTCCAGAATACAGTACTTAGATGTTTCCTTCTCAATCCACCTAACGTTTAACAGCTATATGATGTTAAGACAGTGTCTGGATATTCGGGTATTCTTACAAATGTTTGGAGTCACCAATTGTCACAATTTCAGGCTTTAGGGCCCAAAAAACACCACTCTCTGACACCTTGAAGCATTATACTCTACACAACATAACTACACTACACAAAATGCAGTCTCATTAAGGATGTCCAGTAATGTACAGATCCTTGAAGGCAGTGACGCCTGAACTTGTCTCCCAGGCCTATGTAGGTGTTTTGAGTTTTGCGTACTTTTAGAACTCTATTACTTTTAATTTTATCTCAAGCAGTAAACCAGTGGTATATTTACAGTGGCAACAACATATATAGTTTACTGCTTACATTGCCCGTTTAAGGGTTGTGGTTATTTTCTCTGGCCTCTGTCTCGCCTTTCATCCTCGATTTACCCCTCCGAAATCAAGCAGAATAAATTGTTACACTCCATAGCACACAATCCCCCTACACATAATTCCAGTACACTCAATGCCACATGATTAATATCCACATCATTCCACTGCGTGCCATGCCACATAATTCTACTACACTACACAACTCTACTCAACATCATACAATTACACGCCACACAATTACACAACAAACAATTCCAATCCAACACCCATAATTCCAATCGACAACACATACATCTACTTCACTCCATGAAACATATCTAAAGCACATTGACCTTGATAATGCCAATATTTCTCTAAAATGCAAAGCTATCCACACAGTTCCATGCCACACAATTCAACTCCACACTTTTTCCAATCAACATTACATAATGCGACACCAAACCACATATTACAATTCAACAGCACAACACACCCCATACATCCAAGCCACACCACAAACTTCTACATTATGCCATAAAATTCAACAACACACCACATAAATAAACTCACTACACACCAATTCACAACACAATACATCACTCCATATAATTACACACCATAACACACAATCCCACTCTGCATAATTCCAATGCACTCAATACCACATAATTACTGTCCACATAACTCTAATGGACATCATGCAACATAATTCTGCTACACAAATCCACCCTACACCACACAATTACAAACCATACAATTACACAGCTAGCTAATGCATTCCAAACCAGATAATTCCACGACACACCACATACATGCCAAATCCTAAATACCGGTCGGTAACGGCTGAAATCGGCCGTTACCGACCGGTATTTGGGCTCCTACATCTGGCCCTAATTCTCCAGTTCCCGGTAGAGGAAGCCCAGGACAATGGTTTTATTGGCCTAGATCAAGTCCCATCCCTAGAACCACTTAATATTGGGACTGTAGTCCAGCTGCGGACCTGCCATGGAGATAGTAACCCTCAAGACTTGGTGGTAGCTAGTCTCCCCTATCCTAATGTGAACCCTGGTTGTAGCATAGTATCCTGGAACATAGCAGGACTACGCTCTAAAATCAGTAATCCACAATGGCCTGAATTCATATCAAACCATGATTTTCTATGTTTCCAGGAAACGTGGCTGATGGACCCAATACATATAAACGGCTTTAAAACAATTAATATCCACGCATTAGGGGCCTATAAGGCAGAGCCAAAGGTGGGTTATGGACATATATGTCCAACATGCTGAACTTTAATAGAATTGAGTCTTTCCTCAAGTCTCCATACTACCAAATGCTTGTTTTGCACCTAAATACTTCTCATTGTATAGTACTGGTTAACTTTTACAACAACATTCCAACAGATAGCTTTTCTATTGTGGTTAAGAGCTTGTGCAATGAATTGAAAACTGTGTGTAATGAAAATGCTGGTGATAAGATGCTCATATTGCTTGGCGGCTTTAACTATGCTTTGTATCCACATGAGGATGATGCAGTTTGCGGTTTTAATGTGGAGGAAGGCATAATTAATACTCACTTCTCCCACTCTAGTACAGGGGAGCTGTTTAACGAAGTGGTGTTTAACTTGGATCTAGGTTTTGCTAATGAATTATTCACGAGACCAGCCCCCATGCCGCAGACCACTCATGGTAGAGGCCTTTGCTCTACAATATATTATATATTGTTATCAAACATATAAGCCTCTAGGTTGCTCTCTTTTTCAATTGACCCTAATCCCTTGAGTGATAATTTCCCACTATTGACATCAGTAGGATTACTCACTAATAAACAGGGTAGGGATGAACAGGCTGTAGATACAGCACTAGCCAATGTACAAACTGATAACGTTAATGGGTACTCCCTTTGCCGGAATATGGTGGCCCCGCTGTGGTAAATAAACAGCTGATTACCAAGTGTAGATTGGAGTTTGATACTTGCCTGAAAGAATCAGCAACGTCTGAAAGCATCCTATCCTCCGTTGAAATAATAGCAGGGGCAGTAAGGGGTGTTCTATTCAAACAAGGTGGGAAAGAGCCGGGTCACTATGGGTGGTTTGAGCTCTCGAGCATATTCCTCCTTGAAACACGAGCCGCATAACACCCCAAGAAACATCATTAGGATCAGGAAAGCTAGAAACGATTTTAAATCGGCCCTCAGAGAGAAAAAAAATGCTTTAAGAAATGAAGCCTTGGAGTCGCTCACTCAGCCCACACAAATGAAAGATAGCACTGCTTTCTGGAAAGTGGTAAAGAGGCCATTCTTATCAAAAGGTGGGGGTCCAGCTATTGTAAATAGCTATAAGTGAGGACCAATGGATCGAACACTTTTCTAAGATAAACAACGGGCAAGTAATTTCTGATGGCCAAGATAATGATACCTGTGGACTTCCTAATGATATCTGGGATTTACACTTTGGGGCAGACAAAGTTAATAAAGCACTTTCAGCAAGCAGAGGTGGCAAAGCCTCTGGGCCGGATGGGATCCCGGTGTATCTGTATAAGTCCAATCATACTTTCTGGGTACCCATCATTACACAAATAATACATGCTAGCTGTCAAGCTTTTTTCCCATCAACTTGGGTGGAATCCACTATTGTCCCCATATTCAAAAAAGGGAATCTGCAAGATTCCACCTGTTACAGGCCAATTTCTTTATTGGATTCCTTGGCTAAAGTTGTTGGACACATTATTCTGGACTACCTACAAGCTTGGGCAGATGGTAACCAAATTGTATCAGATATCCAATATGGATTCCATGAAGGACTAGGGATTGTAGAGCAGAGGCTACATTTTGCTATTTTTGTTCGAAAGTATATTAGGGCAGAAAAGGGCAGATTGTTTTGGCAAATTTTATTAACAATGGGTTTTGACCCGTCCCTAATTCACCTTCTAGCTGACCTGCACTCTGGTCTCCTAGCTTCCGTTAGGGCTACTTCTGAGGGACACTGTACTAGTCATTTTAACTCAGAGAGGGGGGGAGGGGTCAGACAAGGGTGCATTTTGGCCTCCCTTCTTTTTACATTATATATCAACGCCTTGGAGCCCGCACTGAGGGGGGCGTCACAGGATGTACCGCGTATAGGGGGTCTGGCCATACCGGTTCTCCTGTACGCGGATGACGCTGTTCTATTGGCCGGTACGGGGATAGGACTTCAAAGGCTGTTAGATGTTTTTGGGAGTTTTATGGAGACTCTGGATTTAAAAATAAATGCCAAAAAAATCCCAAGTTATGATAATGGGGAAGTGCTGTAGGAAAAATTAAGAAGAAGTCGGTAGAAGTAGTAGAAGTGAAGTAGTGTGGCTCACTGGTTAGAGGCGGCAGACCTGAGAGCAGAGGACGGCCCGGGACCAGGGTTCGATTCCCGACGCGGCAGGTTTCTGGACCAGGGTCAGCGGACTCGATAATTCTCTCGCCTCGGTGCCCACTCTGATCAGCGATCACACTCGGCAACTCTGGGCATTAGCTTGCCTCATCTTCACTAGCGGCCCCACCAGACCGCCGGGGATGCCTGGTCTCACCCTAGAGGTACCCATTAAGGGACCATCTCTCAGGGAAGCCAGGAAGGGTTTCGCAGCGGTCGAAGCGCGGAGATACTCCTCCGGGAGTCGATCCTAGCGCTATATAAACTTGCAATTAATTAATTAATTAAAAGAGTGCCCACATTTCCCTACCTGGGAGTTATTTTTTACGATAGAGGGAATTGGGGCCCGCAACAAATAGATAGAAATATTGCATTTGCAAGAACGACCTCAGCACTCTTGGGATTTACCAAGAAATTAGGGGCTAGACCAGTAGAAGAAATAATGAAGGTATACAAAGCCAAATGGCTTGCGGTTGCCATTTATGGCAGTTCGATATGGGGTTATTGCCCCAAGACAGAATTCAGGTGACTGAAAATAAATTCCTGAGATCAGTTTTAACAGTGCCACAGTCCACACCCACCTATACTATCCATACTGAGTTGGGTGTGATGTATGTATCTGATTTAATAAAAATAGTCCCTCTAACCTGTTGGATGAAGACCTGGATAAATCAGGAAATTTCCCTGAACCACATTATCCTTAAAGATTGTCTTCTGCTGGAAAATGTCAGTAAAATCCCTTGGCTGGCATATATCAAAACTAGTCTTCACAAAATAGGGCGACCCAAGATTTTCTCCTCCTCTGAGACTATAACACCAAAGGATGTCTTACAGACTAAAAATGCTATGCTGCACTTGTTGTCACTAGAGCGGGAGGAGATAGAATTGAGGAAACCAATTGTTAGAGCAAATTTTATTCTAGTTAATTCACCTGGACCTGAATTCTATCTTACCTTGGTGAATCACCCCATCATAGGCACCTTTTAACTCGGTTTCGTTTTAATTTGATTCATTTAACTTTAGGCTATTTTCCCAAATGGTGCACTCCGGAAAAGGCTAGCCCTTGTAATTGTGACAATTTTTCCACACAGGACACAATACATTTTTTAATGTTCTGTGAATATTATTCGGATATTAGGAAAAAGTTCCTGCTTCCTATATTGAGGGAGGCAGGGTTCTTACAAGTGAAGCCAGCTCTCCTGTATTTACAATTATTAAATACTCACCGTATAATATTCCATGTTGCTAGCTTTTTAGTAGCCGCTGTCCGGATCAGGAACAAGAATAATTGTGTTTCAATGATTTTGGTTGACTCCAATTAAAATGAAATTATCCTAGACAATGGCATTGATGTAGCACTGAAAGTCAAAATAGAAGATTGTTGTTTTTAATGTGATTTTACAAAATTTTAATGAATATATATACTTATTGAATACTGTTGATTATAATGTGTAATATATTTCTAATTGTACCGATGTCTTTTTATGATATTGATTTATCGAATGAAGTAATTTGACTGACTGACTGAATATTACAGACAATAATAAAATTCAGATTTCAAATTTATTCCAATTAAGTAAAAAAGTAACTTTGTCACAAATAAATCATCAATACATAATACAAATTTAAAAACAGTGTATAAAATCTAACACGTTAGTGTTGACAGGTCTGTAAAATAAAAAATCTCAAGAAAATTACGATTAAAAAGTCAAGGTGGCGTTTCGGTGTTACTTGATTAAACCACCTTCTTCAGGACAGAGTCTTCTGAAAACAATTTTAACATGTATTAGCTATTAGAATATGGATACATCCTAAATTTTATCACAATCTCACAAATTTTAACTTTATACATTCTTTAATATTTAAAACATATATAGAAGTTTGTGTGTGTGTGTTTTTTTCCCTCTATTGTTAACATTTTTCATAAAGGTACATACACATGTTCCTTTTTTTAAAACTCCACTTGCTATCAAACTTGACATGAATATTTTCCATATTTTGAGACAACACATATTACGAATACAACGTCAATTAAAACATACCTATTGAAGAGTTTGGCGATTCCTTGACCTTTAGCTTGGTCTAGAACCTTCTTCCCAGTATTTAATTAAAACTGCGAAATTCCTATGAATATAATAAGGTGTCATAAAGGAAATTGACAGACTAAACTCTGCATCTCTTATATAGTCTAAAGTATGCATACTTTTGAATATGGTATTCTTTTCCTAATCACTGTATTGTGATGGACAATAAGGTTAAAAACCTCCACCTTTACATTTCCTAGCTCTTCTGAGCAGCAGTTGACCAATGGGGCTGATTGGGGTACTTGCTCCTACTTTCTACCCAGTCATACCTCTCAGGCTCCATATCATGTATGCATAGATCCTAGCCATGAGGACCGAACTACCTCCAAAAATATTTCTCCACATAGGCAGCAAAAAAAAAAAAAAAGAAAACAATGTGTATATTATATGAGTACTCATGCAGTCACTGCAATGCTTCTAGTAAGATTTCAGATTCGATAATGCCAAAATATAGAACTGTTGAGTTAAAGACAGATCTATCTTTGCTGTAGGGATTACTACCTATGGGAAGAAAATGTGTCAGTGGTATTGAACATGTTGGGAAATCTACCAGCTGATTTTCCCACTGTTTGTAGCTGCAGTCGTGGGAAATAAATGTGCCCACTAGGAGAGCATTTCAAGTTTAGTACTTTTAAATCAAACATACTACTGTCATTGAGTGAGACATGTGCACTTCTGCTGCAGCTCAATACACATTGCATAGGGTCACCAGGTGTCCCGGATTTGCCCGGACAATAACAAGCTGTCTTGGCAGATTTTGGATATTTCGGCTCATGTCCCGATTTTTAGAGAGGGTCGACTGAAACCAGTGAGAGGCACTTATTCAGTGCTCTAAAGTTGTGCTAGTTGATAAACTGTTATAAGTAAGCTATTTAATTAACAGGTATAATGCTGGTTTTAGAAATTTCATTTTATTTATTTTCTTAATGCTTCTTCTGTTTTCCTATGTTGATAAGAGTTGTCATTCAGTGCAGCACCGTTGATGTAAAATTGCAGCCCTTCTATTTTTGAGAAATGTCCTGGTTTTTGGTTCTCAAGATCTGGTCACCGTGAGTCTTCAACACAGCCAAGGATGGATCGGCAAATGTATTCCCAAGCCCTACTCGCACTGTCATTGGTAGCACTGCCTTGTGGACTTTACGCTGAGGCAAAGACTCACCAAGGCTTTCCTGGCACTGCAGGCCGAGGCTGGTGACAGGCGCTGATTTAAGTGTATGTTGTGGGTGGGAGGTGTGTTTGGAGGAGAGGGTACTCTATCACTGTTGCTACAAAGTGCTCTCTCTGTGAAACCATAATCAGACCCAAAGTTGGTAGCACTCAAACTGTTAGGTCTACGGAGTGAGAACCTTTTTCTAGACAAGAGTAAACAAGGAAATATAAACTTCGTGAAAGGTGAAAATAAGGAGCTTTCACAATACTTCAATTCCAAACAGAAACTTTGCACAGCTCTAGTGAACTAGGCAACATTCCATTCCTTTAGCATGGATCTGTAAAAGAGAACGCCCAACTACTCGAATAGAAATGTTTTATTTGTATTTGGGATTACTATTGCAACATCATGCCTTTCCCGTTTAATTCTCAAACGTTTACAGTCAAATCTCTCCCTCAAATTAATTAGGGTTTCATTTAAAAACAGGTATTCTACTCCTGGCCCCTTTTGGAATGATCACATTGATATGCCACTTTGATTTCCGGAGTAGTAAACATTCTACTGAAATGCTGATAGGAAAGGTAATAAAGCAAAATATTTATTTAATGGACATGGATGTTTTAATTCATTGTTTTGCATTTCATGTGTAGTGTAGAGGAGAACGAGTTGAGATATTGGACTATCTAATAGGAGCTCTGGGAGCCCATTGTGCATGGTACAAAGCCCACTGACAAGATACATTGCTTGAGTCCCCTTTTATCGCTTTCTAGGACTAGTTACAGAGGGCTGTATTCACTCTTTTGAAACCTGCTGAGAATTATCATGTATTGTCAGAGCTTTTCGCTGAAAGGTGCGTCAGCAGAGCTCGAGGAGTACACAATGTCGTCACATAACCGGGCGAAGCATAAATGAATCATTGCATTAGCTTTGTCATAGGCAAACCTTTAATTTATTTTTCTGAACAAATAATGCAATTGGTATTGTATAAGAACTGCAAGGCGCTTTATGTAATACCTAATGCTTTGTTGTCCATGGTGCTCTGAAACACCTATACACAGACAAGTGGTTTCTTTACACTATTGAGAACCAGTAAGAAGAGATAACATACCTGTGGTTTTGTCAACAAATCTTACTGAAAACCCACCACATAGTAACTCATAGGTAGTAGGAAGGGCATGATGAGGAGCCGCGATTGACACTATGGCCCCCATTAGGATGGCGGGCGGACTTTGCCTGCTCGCCATCCCATCGTGGAAAGGGACCGCCCGCCTTAAGGGCGGGGTTCCCATGGAGGAAATTAGGATGCTGAAAGCACCGCCTGCCGCAATGGTAAAAATACCTGTTGTGCATTTTAAACGTGACAGGCACCGCGCGGTGTACCATAGGTACCCCCCATGTGCAACCCCCACCCCCCCGGAGTCCCTGGGGGCCCACAAAAGGCCCCCAAAGCAGACTCCGCATGCCTTTCCGTGGCAGCAATGCCGCCACGGAAAGGCATTGGAAAATGCGCATTGTAATATGGCTGGCGGTGTCTGATAGACACCGCCACCATAGAGAACCCTTTTCTGCCCGGTCGGAAGGCGACCGGGGCAGAAAAGCGGTGGACGGTCTTTCCGTCCGCCGGTGACCCCCCAGCCATACTAATATGGCGGGGGGTTATTCCGGCAAGGATGGCGGGCGAGTAGCCCCCGCCAGGCCGGCGGTGGCTACCGCCGGCCTGGCGGGGGCGATCCGCCCGCCATCCTAATGGGGGCCTATGTGCCAAGAACAGGTGCTACACTTACATGTCGTGCAGACTCTGCAAAGTTTTGTGTGCAAAAACATGCCTTGGCATGATCTCAGTGACTTTTTCTCAGTCTTCTAAACCAGTGCTCTGGGACCACCAAAGAAGTTTAAAAGAAAGCAAACTCTTGAAGCCACACAACATCTGATACTGCAGTACTGATGCTAAAGCACAATTGTGTATTTTAAATTCCTACATTTATAGGGAAAGCAACGCATGGAAAGGGACATGAATCACCATATAAAATACTTATCTGAACACATGTGCTAGGGATTTTTTGATAAATAAAACTAAATGCAATTATCATATAGAAATAATGTCTCAGCCTCAAACGAAACGCCACATTTCAAAAGCAAGTGAGAGCACTAGGCTTTCATAACTGAGCATTATATTAAAAATACTTTTGAATGCATTATTTCCCTTTCCTTTTCCTGACCTCAGGTCAGGAATGTCAGTAATGAAGGATGGGAGACTTGCAATGATAAAAAAAGGCTGAACTGAACTAATACAAAATGTTAGAGTTTGACCTTCCCATAGAAATATTTTCAAAGAATGCACTAATGTATTACACTGAGAAATGCTTCTTTTTGAGTAGAATTCACAAACTAGAATGTGTGAGAAATGCATGTTTTCATCTGTGTGATGTGGAGACTCAACCATGAACTGTTGTAGTAGAATTGTAGTAGAAATGAATAGTGGGAAGCAAACCTTGGACTGGACAATGTTTGTTGGAGCACTTGCCTGAATCTATGCTGCTCTAAGACTCTACTGAATTTTTGTGAACAACTCCTTATCGGAAGTGGTAACCGATTAAATATATCTTAAAGCCTTATGCTTTACCTCTCGAATTGGAACTCTGTATGAGTTCTGAAGATAATTTTTCTTTCATTTCCTAGACTTTGTATGGAATGCGCTTCATGCAATTGTGCTGTATTGTATTACTTACAAATTAATTACCTATTAGGAGAATACAAATATACTCACTAAAATATTGTAATAAAGGTTTGAAAGCTCACACTAAATCTCATCATTGATTTGCAAGAAATTAAATTTGAAATCTTATGTATAGAAAGTTAGAATTGTTGATTTGCAGCTTCTGATTAGTTTTCTTCTTATGTCCAAGGTCTTTCAGCCTGCCCAGCAATGAGTAGGGACTTTTCTCCAGATGTGTAACTAAATCAATACCATCAATCAATCAATCAGACTGTTTTTTGGAGCACAGTTTATCAGCCAGGAGGGTATGTAGGCACTCTGCTGCAGGTCTTAGTCAAAGAGCCAGGTCTTTACTTCCTTCCTGAAGTCCATTTGTGACGGTGACATGCAGAGGTTGAGGGGAAGGGTGTTCTAGGACTTGGCCGCAAGGTAGGAGAAGGAGCATCCTCCCGTGCCGCAGCAGTGGATGCACGGTATCTGTGTGACGGCAAGGTGAGTTGAGTGGAGGTTTCTGGATGGTAAGTGGAAATTCAGAATATGGTTCACATAGGCTGTACCTTGGTCGTGGAGTGCTCTGTAGGTGTGGATCAGTAGTTTGAATTGGCATTTTTTCTCGATGGGGAGCCAGTAAACCAAATGTTTATTTGAAATCCCTGCTCCAGCACATGCTAAAGGAAGGGCCATATTTTAGACAATATTTTCTCTAACAGCACTCAAGTAGAAGCACTATTATCTGTGTTTATAGTCAGGTCTGACCATTTGATTCTCCCATTTAGGATTGCAAATCCGAGAAAGGTCCCTGGCAATCTAGAAAAGCGATAAGAGCCTATAATGACCCGGAGATGGGCTCTACTTACCCAATACACTTTTAGGAACAGCTGATACCCAGATAGCAGGGAAACAAGTCCCTCTGTAGATTAAGGAGGTGGTGGACTCCTCATTTACTCTGAAACCCTGTAAGAGTGCCCGCTAAACTCCTTCAGCGGAATTGTTCTCAGAGGATCTGGAACTACTGAGAACTGAATGCAAACGCCTTGAACGCTGCTGGAGGGTGAATTATCAAAACGAAAATAAGCTGAAATATTTAGAAGCACTCAAGTGCTATCATCAACAAATTAGGAGAGCACAGAGGGAGTTCTACATTGAGCAAAACAAATCAACTTAAAGCTCCTCTAAGAACTTATTTAGTATTGTAAAACAACTTACTTCACTAGAACGTGTTACTGCAGTATTGCCTGCCACTGCAGACTACTGTAATAAAGTAGCTGGTGTCTTCTTGGGAAATATAGAGAAGATATATGCTACCTTCCCTGATAGCAGCAGCAACTAAAGCTTTGCTCCTGCTGAAAAGGATTTAGTGGTTGAGGATCATTTTATTTCACACCCTCCTACGGAAAGTGACATTCTAAAACGTATGCAAGCAGTCAAATCCGGGTCTCCCATGGGTCTGATTCCCCCGAAGATGTTACTCGAGGGAAGGAAGCCATTGTACCAGTTTGTACCAATCTGCTGAAGATATCCATCAATTCAGGGCAGGTTCCTAGCAATTGGAATCAAGCTATGGTGGTACCATTGCTAAAGAAAGCATCGCTAGACCCAGCCTTCCCAGAAAATCTTAGATCGGTATCTTTTCTTCCTTATTTTGCAAAAATTGCTGAGAAACATCTTAATGTCTAATTGACTACCTTTATGGAAGAATAACAGGTTCTCCAAGAAACCAAATCGGGGTTCAGGGCGCCTCACAGCACGGAATCAGCCTTACTCCTGGCTTCGGAGGCACTAAATGTAGCAGCTGACGAGGGAAGGAAGACAGCATTGATTTTGTAAGACCTGAGTACAGCGCTGGATACGGTCCCCCACGGCCTTCTGTTGGAACATCTGTGGGAGGCCGGTGTCACAGGTGGCACATGGGAATGGATCAAGCACTTTTTGAAGAATAGATCCTTCCAGGTCCTAAAATGCCCTTTTAAATCCAAAGAGTGTCCAATGTATCAAGGGGTACCACAGGGTTTGCCCTCAGCCCAACTCTATTTAATGTGTACATGCACCCTTTGGCAGACATTGTGCTCAAACATGGGGTGAAACTGGTGTCATATGCTGATGAGACTCAGTTGATGTCACATTGGAGCAAAAAGATGCAGAAGCTGCACCTAATTTCAAAGCCTGCCTGAGTGATCTTGCGAATTGGATGAAGTTCAGCTGCTTGCAACTAAATGCAGGAAAGACGGAGGTAATGGTGGTTGGCAAACAGCCCTCCATATGGTCACACTTGTGGTGGCCGGAGGAATTGGGTCCAACACCGACTCCCAAAGTTAAGGTTAAAAATCTGGGAGTCTGGTTTGACAACACCCTATTGTTTGCAGAGCAAATATCAGCTGTGGCTAGAACATGCTTTGGTATTCTAAGATTGTTGCGCAAAATCCTAGCTATGCTGCCATTAGATGCTAAAAAGACCATTGTGCAAGCACTTGTCACGTCTCATCTGGACTACTGTAACGTCCTCTTTCTGGGGATCGCAAAAAGTAATTTGAACATCTTACAGAAGGTACAAAATGCAGCTGCCCGGGTGATATTGAATATCCCTAGGCTGGCATCAGTGGGGGCAGCCTTGCAGGACTTAAACTGGCTTCTGGTGCAGGCCAGAATCACCTTTAAGGCTTTGAGCTTCTGCCACAGGATTGTCAACGAGAAAGGGCTGAGGTACCTGCGCCCACTTCTCGCTGTGTATAGACCCACCCAGAACCTTAGGTCATAACCACCATGGAACCTAATGCCAAGACGGATAATCATATAACAGCTGTCTCAGCCTATGAAGACTGGTAGGGACAAGATACGGGCATGGTGGGGGCCATGACATCAATCAGCTATCGCTGGAATCACCGAGATGGCAAAAAGTCGAGCGATTACCTAATCTCGCGGTAACCTACGTGGAGGTGACAGCCAACGCGGGCCGGGCTAGGACCGGGCAACGGCTGTTCAGCAAGTGTGAGCAAAAGGGAACACCATAGTAGGTTAAATCATTGGACCCGGGGAAAAAAAAAAACCGGGCAAATCATTGCACCCAAGATAATAAATCCCAAAAGGCCCTTTTACTCTCGTTGCCAGGCCTGGCCAGGTCAGCACGTGAAGTCTGCAAGACTGAGACTTGCCAATCCCTGAAGGTAGGAGGTAGAGAGTCCTTCCATTTCCTGCAGATCTCCCTTCTTGCCAACAGCATCGCATAAAACACTAGGCTTTTAGCAGAGCTCTGTGCTCCATCCAGGATGCCGAAAATCACAAGAGGTAGGTCTATAGTGACGGAAACACCCAGTGATGTTGTAAGAGTGTTACCAATCTTCTCACAGAATGTTTCTAAACGAGGACATTCAAAAAACATATGCTCATCATAGGCGGCCACGAGCCCACACTTAGCACAAGCCACTGAGTTGCCTTCGGAGAATTTAGATAGTCTAAGAGGGGAGTAGTATGCCCTATGCAGGGACAAGATGTGATTCCTGCGTAACCAAGAAGGCTTCACGATGTTCCATAAGAGCCCAAATGAAGCCGACCAGAGAACTTGCAGATTGTGGTCCGTAAGCGAAGAGCCCCACAGCAACTCCGGTAGGGAGAAGTCACAGTCCGATTCGTCCAATATAAGATTATACCACTTGGATATCTCTTTTTTTGCTGGGCCACTGTTCACCAAATTAGTAATCAATAAGCTGTAGCCTCCAAGTACAAATGTATTCCTTCTAAGGGGTAAAGATTTATAAGCTTGAGTCAAGCTAACCATTTGGAGGTATTTTAACCTTGAGAAGTTGGGGCCGATCTTGGTCTGAAGTTGCTCCCACGAGAGTAGATCCCCCTCGAAAAAGAGGTCTCCCCAAAGTTCCAGGCCTGCCTCTCTCAAGGGTGCTGCTAAACTATCATCAAGCCAGGCAGGGCTTTCAGGTAACCCCCATAACGGTGTTCTTTCACAGAGGTAACCCTACTTAATAGATGTTATAACTTCAGCCCACATTTTTTCAAGAACTTGTAGAACCTTCAATTTGATTTTTTTTTAAAACTTAGGATTGCCAAACTTAAAAAGAAAGCCCGACTGACTAACTCTTTCCCCGTCCAACATTGCTGAAAACATTGGGCCCATCCCAAAGTCAGTGGGCATCTTCAGCAACATTCGGGAATGGGAAAGCTGGAAGGCCCATGCATATAATTTCAAGTCGGGGGCAACAAGGCCCCCCTTGTCCCTTCGCCGTTGTAATCTTTTCCAGGCTATTCTCGGCAGATGGTTATTCCAAATAAAAGATGAAATATCAGACTGAAATTTGGATAAAATGGATTGATCAAAGTATAAGGGAATGGTTTTAAACAAAAAAGAAATTTTGGGTAGGATCGACATTTTGATGTGATTTACCCTTCCTATTAAGGAGAGTGGAAGATGAGACCATGATTGAAGAAGCTTACGGCACTCTTTAACCACTGCCGATAAGTTAACCAGAGCCAGTTTATTAATATCCTTCACGATGTTCAAGCCCAAGTACCGCATTGAGGAGTCTGCCTGTACCTCCACCACACATTCATCATCATTCCAGACAAGCATCTCGGTCTTTGCAGCATTGATCTCATATCCTGATACTTGACCAAATGCATGGGCTAATCTCAGGATTGCCGGAAGTGCAGTGGTGACATCTGATGTTAGTATGAGCACATCGTCGGCATATAGTGCTACCTTCTTCTCCCACCCTTCATAATAAAATGGTTTGATGGTGGCTTCCTCCCTCAGTTGTTGGGCAAAGGGTTCGGTATAAAAATCGAAAATCAGGGGGGAGAGCGGGCAGCCCTGCCGGGTTCCCCTTGAGATGGAAAAGGGGTCCGACAAATCACCATTAACTAAGAGGCGCGCTGATGGATTACAATAAAGGAGGCCCACCGCCCGGCGGAACCCCGCGACCACGCCAAACTTGGCCAAAGCCTTCGACAGGTACACCCAGTTGACTCTGTCGAAGGCCTTGGTTGCATCCAACGTGAGGGGAAACATCCTTTACAACGCAACTTTTACCATGCATTGCCTTTACGACGCAACTTTTACAACGCAAACCATTACAACGCATTGTGCTGGGGGCGCTCTAGGATTGGGAATACGTTTAATTTACTGTCCAACACCTTCCCTAGTGTCCACGGGGACTGGAGTTGGAATAGTAAACTAAACTATTCACTATCCAGCGCCCCAAAGCACTATGAGTTGTAAAGGTATTCGTTGTAAATACCGCGTTGTAAAGGCATGCGATGTAAAAGTATGCATTGTAACGTCATACATCCAACGTGAGGGCAGCCAACGGGAGGCTCTCGGCCAGCGACATATCCATAGCACCAATCAGGTCATATGTCAATTCATACAGTTGTCTCCCCTTCAAAAAACCTTTTTGGTCAGGATGGAGAACCAAGGAAGCAATCGAGGCCAGCCTAGATGACAAAATTGTGGTAAAGATCTTGTAATCCACATTCAGTATTGAAATAGGCCGGTAAGACCGACAGGCACTCTTAGGTTTGCCTGGTTTCACAATGAGGGTAATGGAAGCATTATCCCACGATGCTGGGGAGTGCTGGCCTTCGAGCAAGATTTGGTAAATGTAAATTGATACTTGTATAGCGCACAACTCACCCGCAAGGGTCTCAAGGCGCTTGTACGAATACCGCTGTAGAACCCATACTGGCTTTCCCTGTGAGGTGTCCACTCCTGGGCACCCCCAAGGTGGAGGCCAGGCATCCATAGCGTTGTGGGGGCCGTTGTGGAGATTAAGCAAGCTATTGCCCAGAGTTGCAGAGTGGGATAGTGAGGAAGGGAACTATGTCTACTTCCGAAGCCCTATAAAGTTCAGCCGGCAGCCCATCGGGACCGGCTGCCTTCCCCTTCTTGCTTTTGCCTTTACCGACCTTATGTTAAACATTTTATTGTTATACATTAGCTTAAGGGCCGCCGGGAACATAAGCTGAGCTGTTGCTCCCAGCTTCCTGAAAACATCCAATTGCCTCCCGAATTCCCATTGTTTCTCCAAGGTGACTCTAGAGAGATCAGATCTAATTAGGAAAGTAAAACCATTCCCAGGCATTGTCTTCTGTTTCAGAGCCATGTTAAGAATTTGCTCCTTCAGCACGTAGATATGAAAATTGACTAGAATTTTACGTGGTTTGGACCTCTGGGGGTTCCGCCTAAAGGGATCCCTGTGAACTCTCTGAATGTCCACTGCCAGTTCTTCTATTGAGTGCCCTAAGCCTAGGGACTCCTTAAGTAGTAGAGTGATATACTGCTTAATGTCTGACCCCTCAGATCCTTCTGGAACATTAAGAATGCGGATGTTCCCCCTCCTAGCGTTATTTTCCAGGGTCTCCATCCTTTCACTGAGAGCAAGATCTTCCCTGCTTGTTGCAGGGTTTCTGTACTCACACAGAACTGTGCACAGAGGAGTGGAACCTCGGCAAATTAGGGTGTCCCAAAACTTACCTTAGCAACCAACTCACCCCTTACCGAGCTAGCTACAGTGTCTCATTGGACATATCAAACTCCCAATGTTTAGACAAACCAGAACATGAACTTACAGTACCTCAGGGTACGTGGGACTCATGAACACTCTTTCGTTATATTATCATTACAAACCAGAACATGGAGTAAAGAAGACACATGTGCATTTGAAATGTTTATTTACTAATGCCGTCTTCTCAGGCGCAGTATCTTAGATAATACAAGTATACTTATTATCAGTATCAAAATTATCAGCATAGTTACTAAGACATAAAAAGCGAATGGTGACAGCATGTTAACATGCTGTAATGAATAAGAGTTAACAACACTTATATCTCACCCTCCCTAACACATATATTATATTATTAGCTAAGAAGGTCTCTTTGGGTTGTTTTAGGGCGGGCCCATACCTTAGTGTCCTAGCATGAAGGAATCACATCAGCATACACCAGCTCTCTCTGCATGTGCACCGCATCAAGTGTGTTAACAATTCTCGTGCAAAGCAATATCAATCCCGCCTCAAGCCCAAGTTGGCAAAGGCTGCACTTGTGTTATGACTATGAAGGCGTGGAGATCAGACCTCATAACAATTCCATATCGTGTTGCTCCTGAAACTTCAGCACTCTCCGTGCAGACATGGTTTATTAAACAAAACTGATATCAGAGCAATAACATATTATTCTCACATACACCACGGCAAACCACTAGGTTGAAAGCTAAGTCAACAATTAAGGGTCGTGTGCAGAAGTTGCAAGAAAGGAAAAATGGCATTTAAATCTCAAATGTACCTATGCTAACTTAACACGATATAAGGATATATAGGAGCTATACAACACCCCCCCATGATCCGAGAACGGACTAAATAAGATAACAGAAGTGCCATCACATGAGAGCAGAATCCAATTATAAACGAGCATGAATAAAAATTCAAATATAAAAACTAATGCCAAAAATTAGCCCACAAGTATAATGTGGCTCAAGCCAATAGGCAAGCAAAAATAAAATGTCTTGACCAAAAGTCAATAAAATCAAGGAAATGCTATCAATCAGCATGTCAATTTGAGGCATTGTCTATGATAAGACTGTATATGAAAAGTAAGCCGCAACAGCCTCCAGGAGGAAGTCACTGTCCTCATCCGAAAACAGTTCAGCCATCCAATTTAAAAGATGAAAGGAACATACGTGATCTTCCAGCACCGGATCCTCTATAACCATCAGAGGACAGCTCGGTGGGTTTTCAAGAAAACTTCGTTCCAAGAAATTTCGCGCTGCCGACAACACATCCCAGGGACCCATTAGTCCATGTGCCACCGCCAAGGCCATAATCCTTTCGTCAGAACAAACCAACTCGTGAGCAATGATAGGACTCATCAGTTGATCAAAATCGACGTCAGAAGATATTGGTCCGCAGAGACACAAATCAATGGCCCAAAGGAAATCACAGGTCAGGCAGCGAAATACAGGCTGGACACAGGTGAAATAGGAGAACCGAAAAGATAATCCAAACGCCGTGCTTAGAGTCGCCAACGGCAGTGTGCCATAATAATCAAGCATGCGGTTGCGAAACCGCGTCAGTAGCAGCTGAGCGTGGTCTTGCACAGGAAGGGCATCCATATTTAAAAAGGCAGAAAACCACCAAAGCGCCAGCCGCTAATGCAAGTAAGAACGGGAACCCTCCAAATAAGGATGAAAAAATAGAATGGAAGAAGGCAGGGATGACTCCAAAAATCTTCTCAAAGGAAGTCACGAGACCACCGCTAATAACTTTAAAAAAATGTGCTAGGCCCGTTGTGGAGGATGCTTTAAAGATAGAACGGACCATGGCTCCGAAATGCAAAGGCAAATCAGTATTTAAAAGAGCCTGAACCTCCGTACGGGTGTTAGCAATGTGAAGCACGAAAGTTTCACGGGCCGAGCTCAAGGCCACCTCTTTCTGGGACAATAGAGCTCTTATTCTAGCCATGCCGCTGAATTCTGCTCCCAAGGTCGGTATCTGTGGCCAAATGGAAGACTCCCTATGTTCACGTGTGGGAGGATAAAGAACATTTCTGCAGCAAATAACTCGCTCACTAACTGTTACTATGAAAGCTATACCTTTAATTAAACCACAACAGTTTTCATTATTGAGCATTAAATAACTACCATTCTCTAACAATTTAAACGTGGGGATGATAGCAGGAACTGGCGTGCCCTGTAAAACGCAAGCCATATTCGGTCGGTCCTTGTTACAAGAACCGTGTAACTGTATGTGTCTGCACATTAAAGAATGATCTGGCGTCTCAGTACACTCATCCCCTGTTAGATAAACTTCTTGTTCATCCTTGAAACATCTGTATGTGTATGGGAGTGACCAGACCTCATGAAGAAAACCGCTACCTAAGGGTTCAAAACGACCTATTGGCACATATTTCATACAATTTGAAAACTTATATAAAGCAAAAGGCAGTGTTATTAAACCGTGGATAAGCCACGTAGCAGTAGTGGCTTCTGCCACAGAAAAAGGTAAAGATTCCAACCTTTCAATATGGAGCATAGAAAAGGAAGCATCACGCATTGAAAGCAAGCGTTGTTTGTCTGTCAAATTAAACGGTGAAAATAAAGAGGAAACGTTCATGTATCCCCAGGGAACTTTACCCATTTTCAGAGTCTGAAGTGTCCATGCAAACTGCATGATTGACCGTAATTGATTTTGACCATGGTATAATACTGACACTTCATCATGCACAATATCAACAACAGACGACACAATATTATCTAATGTGTAAATTCTAGAGGAAAGCACGTTAATGCTATTGTCAACAACTGCAAGCACTTTCTCAAGATTCGCCTGATCAATAGCCCTAAGGCGTGAAGCAGCCTCAATCTGTGAGAGTTTCCAAATTTCATTGTAAACCCCATATAACCACCTTTTCGACCTGCCACTAGCTGGGCCTTTAATGAAATCATTCAAATCCACGTCTGCATTCAGTTTGGAAAGGTGATACTTAACCGCAGGTAAAGTTGAATGTTTCAGCCAAGCTTGACACAACTTGCCCACAGAGTAAGAGGTGACAGTATGACTCAAATCAAACCGGGGATCAGATCTAACAGTCTTAAAACCGTCAGTTATATTTAAAAACCTTTTTTGGCAAGAATCAGCACTACGGTGCCAAAGCAGCCAACCCTTGGGATTCATACTGGAAATGTTAAAGGAGGAATTAAGAAGCAGAGCCTGTATATCTTTAATGGACAATTGAGTAAAATTACTCCAATCCTCATATTCCTCCAACTCCGGGAAAGACGGGGTGTTTAACCTTTTAGATGTAGCCAATCCAAAGCATGTGGTCTGGGAAATTGTTTCATTTAAAAACAACATATGATTCGGGATGAGACATGCACGGTGCAAAGCCTCAGTGCCTCGTACCTGCCAGGCCCTTGAACCCCAAACTGATTTAAGGTCTATTGTTTCCTTCCATAACTCATAGCCCCCAGTAACTAATTGATCTAGGAAGGCCTTCGAGTACAACAATTTTGTATCGGTAAGTCTAACCTTGGACAGTGGCTGTTTGTGAAATTTAAAATAAAAGGACTCGGGATTGGACTGGTTAAAGTCAGTGAAATAAGTATACTTTTTAAGAAACGTTTCTGAACTCCCTTGTGTAGGAGCTGGGCAATGTTCCCACTGAGTAAAATTAACAGCCACCCTTCGGGAAGATGTTTTGTGTAAGAAGTGATTGCCATAATGTTGGTAACAGAACAATTCACCATAATTAGCAGATTCTAAATATAAATCCTCAGCATCAAAAGCAGCATAGTATTTCAAATCAGAAAACAAACTTTCCACAGCATTAACATCCCAATCATCAGAACGAATGTTTTGTTTCACCACATCCCCCATATTAACTCTTAGTACATTAGGAACATTAACGACTTCCGTTGGGCCATGAATCTGAAAACGAACTGCATCCCACGCGATTCCATCCAGAACAGGCCATGCTGTGATGTTAACCAAAGTCAAGTCTCTCTTTAATCTGTGTGTAGAATGTGAAGAGGAAAGTGGGGCCAATGTTCCATTTAAATGAGTAATGCAAGTTCTCTCCTCGACATAGTGTCCATTCATAATCCGAAAAAAATAAAACACAAAACCAATTGACATAAAAAGGTAAACCGAAAAAAGGACCAGCCAAATGTATATCCAAGGAGGAATCAAAAAATGTTTTTTAAATAGGCTAGCATATACCGCAATGTGAGAGGGTTTTTTCGAGGCAAGGGAAGCAGAGTCAAATGAAAATCTGGATTCCGTGGCTAAACGAGCTTGCAGGTCAGGCATGGACAAATCAGTGGGGTATGTATAGTCTGTCTCATCCATGTTAGTTCCGGGCAAATTATTTAATAATGGACTGGAAACAGCAGGTAATTCGATGGCCACCTCAGGTTCATTATTAGAAGCAGTGGGCATAATTGAATTTCTCACAATGGAAGGACAGGAAACAGCCGGTGTCATGCTAAGAAGAATCGGCCACTCTGTGTATCTTGACATTGTCAATAGAAATGAACCTGTTTTCCTTACGACCTGGAAGTGGTGGTAAAATGACTGTTCTTGTGCCCTTCACTCCAAGCACTGGGACTGGAGCTCGATAGGAGGGACCAAACTCTTTCTTGTTGTCGATCTTCTCCCGAACCAGTTCTCCAACTTGGGGTAGCCAGCCAACTACCGGGATCTGCAACGCATCATCCGATGTGGAGGGCAAATGTTCCTTTGCAAGAGTGTCTCTGGTCTTTTGTAGATTCTGTAAAACATTGCAATGTTCATCTGCGTCAAAGGAAGTGGCGCGAACCACAGAGTCTAGACCGTCAAGGTCAGGGACGTACATCTTGATGCCAAAGAGCATTTCGTATGGGGTCCGCCCACCCAGAGACCTTCTAGGGAGATTATTAAGAGCACGCTGCACGCCATAGAGGTGAGCCAGCCAGTTTCTGCCAGTGCCTATAACTCGGGCTGTCAAAGATTGCTTTAAATCACGGTTCATTCGTTCAACTACACTATTACCCTCAGGTCTGTAGGGTGACGAAAACTTGACTTGGACCCCCATCGAAGTCATGGCATCCTTATACGCCTTAGAGGCGAAAGCCGGACCCTGATCCGAATGGAAGGTACCACAGGCAATAATCCCTATAAAGATACGCAAATCTCTAATGACAGTCCGTGAATCAGCGCTGCGATGTGGCCATACCCACACAAAGCGTGTGCATGAGTCAACTGCTACTAAGATGTACTTATACGCAGTATCAGATGAAAAAGGACCGCAGTGATCTAAATAAACACAGCCTAGTGGTTTATTAGAAATGTACAACTGAGTCTGTGGCGGACGCGTAGCAGTTGAAGGTTTAATCTGCTGGCATATGTCACAAAGAAGGACATAATCACGCGTCTGTTTGTACAGTCCCCGCCACCAGAAACGTTGTTGCAGTTGCGTTACAGTGGCTGAGACGCCCGCATGCGCAGACGCCACACCTTCATGAGCCGCTGTAATCAAGTCTGTTCTGCGATCCGAGTTGGGAATCAGCCGTTCCCCAACATCAGGAATTGTCACAAAAGGAACCTTTTCGGGACTTAAGTGGTATTTATACTTCGAAGGGAATCCCGCAGGATGTTTACTTCCCTTCTCAGAGGCAGCAATCGCTGCCAAGATGTCGCTATCAATCTTGGTTTTAGACCTAGTAACTGCTGCAACTAAGTATGTAGATACTGCTGATTTCGCTGCTTCATCAGCAAGCGAGTTGCCAACAGCGTGAACTCCTACGCGCTGATGACCGAGAGTATGAATCACATAAACGAGTGGCAACATAGCCTTAAGCTCTGCCACTCGAACCCAGATCATTTTATGTTTTATCGTGCTACCCTTGGAATCATGAAAATCATTTTGAATCCAAAAGAACAAGTTTTCATTGTAAGACTGGACACAGTAGTAAGAATCACTTACAATTAGAGTAGTAACACTTGGATCTGCGTACTCCAAAGCTAGTAAGAGAGCACGAAGCTCTGCCAATTGTGCGGTGCAATCGCCCAGGGGCAACGTGTGTACCTCCCTGGAAATGAACTCATCATTCAACATAGCACCGACTACAATGGCGCATGCGGAAACGTAGGCATGTTTAGAGCCATGCGCAACCTGCGCCGACCCATCAGTGTAAATGATGCAATGGAAGTCCTCCAAAGGTCGCATCGCCAGAGGAGCCGGATGAACGAATTCATACTGCAAGTACTCCTGCGACCGTAAGGAAGCGTCAAAAATAAACATGACATCCGTGGATGACAATGACGCTGCCCACTGAATCCACCGAGGGTGCAAAGCCTTTGAATTCGGTACACTGGCTTTCGTGACTGCCTCCAAGTGAGGACAGGGTGTTACCACTAGCATGCGTTTCCCCTGAGACAGTGCTCGTTCTTTTAGAATTGCCATCTGTACAGCAGTTAAAACCTTTTCCACTGTGGGAAACCGCATCTCAGCCGAAGTGTACAAGTGTGACTTGTAAGCAATAGGTACCGTGTCACCTTCATTAAAAGTGAGGTACGTGAAACCCACCGTCCCAGGAATTATTCTTATTACCAGGTTGGTGTGGTTATCACGAGTCAGTAAATATTTAGAAGCGAGCAGATCAGCCTGCAAGGATTGCAAAATGGCTGAATGCTCAGGCAGCCAGCATGATTTCGAGAAAGTTGGTAGTATCAAAGCATACAAAGGCTTGATACGCTGGGCATATTCCGGAATGTAAGTCCTGCCGAAATTCAAAAAGCCCAGTAAAGATTGTAATTTTTTCAGTGTTGTTGGAGCGCGCAATTGTGCGCACTTCTCTAAGAAGTGAGGAGCCAAACCTCTACCTTCATTGTTGAGCTCATAGCCCAAAAACAACACTGTGTGTTCAGCAATGTGCGATTTTGCAAAGTTAAATTTGTAACCCATGTCTGCGAAGTTGCAAACAACAGAATTTACACGACACAGATGCTCCCAAATATCGTCGTCTGTGAGATATATGTCATCCACATACGAAAAAGCATCAGGGTCGAGTGCCTCCAGAATAGAGACAATTTGAGCGGTAAATATACCAGGACTATTCTTGTAGCCCATTGGAAGACGCCGGAATTGCTTTTGGACTCCAGCGCTCGTAAAACTGGTCCATTGGGAGCTAAAGCTGTCCAATCTGTGGGCATAAAAACCATTGGATATGTCAAGCGTTGTCTTGAAACGCTTACGCACGAGACTATCCACTAGGGCAGAGCCGTGGGTATTCTGTACAGCACAGTTACGGCAATGCGAGTTTAAATGCCGGTAATCCAAAACCAAACGATATGATCCGTCAGGTTTGTTCACAGTAAAAAGGGGATTATTCATCGGTGACACACACGTTTCAATAACTCCCTGATATTCCAATTGTTCAAGGATTTCCGCGACGGAAGATTTTGCTTCACGCCGAATGGGATATTGAGGTTGAGGCTGCGGCTGAGACCGCAACGGAATTTCGTGGCAAGGCGACAATCTATCCCAACCACATTGGTTACGGTACAGAGCCGGCGCGAGAGCCCGAGCCCACTCTTCTGCAAAATGCTGCGCATGCTCTTTCGAGACAGTGTTCGCGAAACTGGGTAGGATCACCTCCTCCCCTCGCGGCGCCGCGAGCACAAAAGGTGGGGGCCAGTCAGCCTCCGAAAGTAAAATATCATATGTAGAAGACAGATTCTCCCAAAATACACCTTTAACGGTACGCTGTATGTCACCTTCAATTAACAGGACAATTTCATATAGTCTTTCAGGGGGAGCAAGTCTCGTATCCGCTGTTTCTATCACAACGTAGACATCAGTCGCTGTCACCCTCAGTAGTGGACGCAGCGCCTCTCTGACTATGGTTATCTCCGCCGCGCTGTCCAGCAAGGTCAGAGCCCACGTCAGATTCCGAAGCCGCGTTCTCACTATCTGTGGCATATCGATGCGCTGTTAAGGCTGCGACTTTCTTTTTCGCAAACTGCGGACGCCTAGGCGTAGAATCCTCCTGCTTCACTGCGCCGTCCGTCTGGCGGGACTGACCACGTCCTTGTTGGCCACCACGCCCACGTCCACCCCCTCCTCCTCCACCGGTCTTCAGGGCCGATGTGTCCTGAAAGGAACGAGGAGAGCGTTGATCAGAACCCTGAAAACGATCAGGCGATTTAATCATCGCGCGGTCGCGCAAATCATAAACTTTTTCGGGTGGCGCAGGAGCTTGTATTGCAGGAAAAGGACCCTGAGTCTGCGTTGTCTGCTTCCCCTGTGTCTGTTTTTTAGGCCAATTTGGTTTCTTGGACTTGGGCTGGGCATCTGTCACTGCAGATTGTCCCTGTGGTTGTTTTTTCTCCTTTACTGGAAAATATTTCAGACCTCTACTTGTGCGGCCAATTGTTTTATAAGCGGCCACTACAATCTTTGCTAACTGGCGGGGTTTGTCGGCATCGGGCAGAGCAGCCAAAGCATTCGACACCTGAAAGTTAACTGCATCTCCTTTAACATTGGCGAGAATGAGATCACTTACAATCTCAAAAGAACCACACAGGCGCATACCCAATTCAACCGCTGCCTCTGGACCGTGATCATTCTGAACACGTCTAATGATTTCAGGCAGGGCAGTCATAGACGGGGTGCCGAAGCACCTTGTATAAACTGCCGCAAATGTTTTTCCCCAGCTTTCACAGTCAGCAAGTTCAGGAGTAATATCCTTCGGTAGAGTAATCGTTAACATTCTATGTTTATCAGCAGGAGTAGAATTCGGAAAAACCGCCTCCAGTTGATCAAACTTCTCTGCTAGCCAGAATGGGAAGTCATCGTTGTCAACAGGACGCGCACCAAAAACCGAATTTACCATCACTGGATTGAGACACATTCCGCCTCGTTCCATGGGAGCGGCCGCACCCCCCTGGGGACCACCAGGAAGATGTCGACCGATGTATTGCACTAAAGCACGAATCACGGAAATGGAAACTACATGTAGCCTGCGAATTTCTGCCAGGGTACAAGCCCCGTGATTCGGGTGCGGGGTAAAGCCACCCAACGCAGGCCAATTTGTACCTGGAATTGAGAGTGGACCTAACCTCGCAGGGGACAAAGAGTGGGGGAGGGCGCCATCAAACCAAACCCGATGCTGCCAATGATCAATAGGTATTTCCAATGCCCTGTACGGCGTATATTCAGCTGGGACATCCGAGGCGGTGTAGGAGTGGAACAAACCAGAATTAGCGTCCACAGCCGGAAACGTAACCCAAGAGTAAAACAACTCGTAAGGAAACGCCGGATCTGCACATACCACGAAAATCACAGCCATCCCATCTACTGGGACCTGGTACGTCTGAAGATGGTTGCGTACCGCTACGCGACTATGCTGTGCAATAGCCACCGCTGCCGCCATTACAGAATTGGAAACAAGAAAAAACAAAGAATACTTTGTAGCACAACTGGGTAGGAATTCAAAGAAACCGTTTAGGTAAGAATCAAGCTTGAATAAAGACCTATTTCAAAAAATAGGTAGGTTTCACCAACACCCCGTTTTCCGGAAACGGACGTGAAGGGGTTAAGGCATGAACGATAAACTACTCGAGTGTCATGATATAAGACCACCGAAACCGTTGGGCGCCATGTTGCAGGGTTTCTGTACTCACACAGAACTGTGCACAGAGGAGTGGAACCTCGGCAAATTAGGGTGTCCCAAAACTTACCTTAGCAACCAACTCACCCCTTACCGAGCTAGCTACAGTGTCTCATTGGACATATCAAACTCCCAATGTTTAGACAAACCAGAACATGAACTTACAGTACCTCAGGGTACGTGGGACTCATGAACACTCTTTCGTTATATTATCATTACAAACCAGAACATGGAGTAAAGAAGACACATGTGCATTTGAAATGTTTATTTACTAATGCCGTCTTCTCAGGCGCAGTATCTTAGATAATACAAGTATACTTATTATCAGTATCAAAATTATCAGCATAGTTACTAAGACATAAAAAGCGAATGGTGACAGCATGTTAACATGCTGTAATGAATAAGAGTTAACAACACTTATATCTCACCCTCCCTAACACATATATTATATTATTAGCTAAGAAGGTCTCTTTGGGTTGTTTTAGGGCGGGCCCATACCTTAGTGTCCTAGCATGAAGGAATCACATCAGCATACACCAGCTCTCTCTGCATGTGCACCGCATCAAGTGTGTTAACAATTCTCGTGCAAAGCAATATCAATCCCGCCTCAAGCCCAAGTTGGCAAAGGCTGCACTTGTGTTATGACTATGAAGGCGTGGAGATCAGACCTCATAACAATTCCATATCGTGTTGCTCCTGAAACTTCAGCACTCTCCGTGCAGACATGGTTTATTAAACAAAACTGATATCAGAGCAATAACATATTATTCTCACATACACCACGGCAAACCACTAGGTTGAAAGCTAAGTCAACAATTAAGGGTCGTGTGCAGAAGTTGCAAGAAAGGAAAAATGGCGTTTAAATCTCAAATGTACCTATGCTAACTTAACACGATATAAGGATATATAGGAGCTATACAACATGATGAGCTTCTGTATATCAACTTTCACCTGATCTGAGAATGTTGCCACGGTCTCTTCCAGGACACCCGTTCTTATGGTAAGCCCATCAATTTTGTTGTCTAGTGACTCGCAATAGTTTCTAATCTCTGCTTGATTAGCAGAGGACTCAGTAAAGCCCTTCCTTATCTCCATAGTGAGGGCAGAGAACATTCCCAGTAGTGACGCTGCCGTGATAGAGGACATAGCTAGTGCATCTGCATCGACTTGGGCAGAACAGTCTTCCGTGTCACACCCGCCTCCTTCCGCTGCACCAACCTCCAAACCATCTTCCAGACCTGGTAAATCAACTGAAATATCCCCAGAAACCAGCCCTGCAGCCTGGGACTGGCTCTGGGTCTGCGGGAGGCACTGTGCCGAAAAAAACTGAGCAATCGTACCTTGTGGGGACTGTGATCCCATCCCTACATCCTGATAATCGAGGTGGTCCCCGGGGCCCGAGGGAGGCTCTCCTAAATGTGTGAGACAAGGCGTAGAAGGTAACATTTCCCCCACAGCAGCCCCATGCACTGACCGCGAGGATACTGTCTCCAGGATGTGGGTAGAAGGGCTGTCTGAAACAGATGCCATGGTATAATCGTCCCAGAGGTGCAATATCTGAGGTACAACCTTAAAGTAGGAGCGTAGTTAATGGGTTAATCTTTGACCCTGTGGAAAGCACAGATTTAGCGTCCTTGGCCTTAAATTTAGCCCTTGAATTGGTTCGTTTGGATTTAACCTCTGTGCTCAAATAGTATGAAGCTTTTTCTCTATTTGGGGGGTCAACACCAGACTCAGCTGCCCCTCTAGCCGCGCCTGAGTCACCCTGCTCACCCCGCCTACCCACCAATGCTCTTACTCTCTTTTTACGACCTCGCTTGCTGTTACCTTTATTGGGGGCGTTAGGAGTATCAGGAGTATGCAAGATGTCCTCAGAGGGAATGTGGTCAGCTGTTAGCCCAAAATGCAAAAAGAATATTTGATGGACGGAATGCAGAAACATTTCATACATTCACCCCAGTACTGAGATCTGAGCCTAAATCCATCATGTTTTTGTTCACCATGCCATTCCAGTTTGGACCCAGCCATGTGCAAATCAGGCTGACCCTGCGCCCAATGGGAACAGTCCAGCCCGAACTGCCAGGTCAGGTCCACACTGGACTGGAAACAAGCATCCTAGGCCCGGTTTTGGACTTTCAGCCTCCTCAGCCAGGATAGCTTGACTCGAGTGGCATGAAGAGCACAGGACCCACGTCTGGGCATACCCATCCTACTCGGGGTGACAAATGCAAAAAGAACAATTGATGGACAGAATGCAGAAATATGTCATATATTCACCCCAGTAGAGAAATCTGGGCCTAAATCCATCATTTTTATACTCACCATGCCATTCCAGTTTGGACCCAGCCATGTGCAAATCAGTCTTGATCCTGCGCCCAATGGGAACAGTCCAGCCCGAACTGCCAGGCCAGGTCCTCCCTGGACGGGAAACAAGCATCCTAGGACCGTCATTCAGTCAGTCAAGATACTTTTATTCGATAAATTAATATCAACAATTATACAAAAGAATATTTACACAGCATACACCATAGACAATAGTACATTTCATTTAAAAATATTGTGACGTAAATATTATATAAAAACAGTGATAAGAGCTGCGCTAGCCTCTATTACTTCACATATCTACATAGGTGTCATAGTATGAAAGAGTAAAGTAAAAATCATCCTAAACCAGATTAGCTAAAATTGATAATACACTGGCTCTCCTGTTCCTGATTCGAACGGCAGCTACTAAAAAGCTTGCAACAGAGAATATTATGCGATGAGTATTTACAAATTGAAGGTACAGGAGGGCTGGCCTAACCTGTGTGAATCCGGCCTCCCTCAGAATGGGGAACAAAACTTCTTCCTAATATCACAGTAATAATCGCAGAACATAAGGAAATATAAAGTGTCCTGCGTCGAGAAGTCATCACATCTACAGGGAATTGCCTTATCTGGGGTGCTCCAGTTGTAAAAGAGGCCAAGTGAAAAATGAATCAAGTTAAAACGAAATCTAATTAAAAGATGCCGATGATAGGGGCGTTTCACTATGGTGAGATAGAATTCAGGTCCAGGGAGCTAACTATTGCGTAATTCACCCTTACAGTTGATTTCCTAATTTCTACCTCCTCTATCTCTAGAGATAACAAATTAATCATTGCAGTTTTTGTCTGTGGAACGTCCATTTTTGTTATCATCTCTGGGGAAAGAAAAAGCTCGGGACGCCCTATTTTCTCCAGGCTAGATTTGATATAAGCGAGTCAAGGTATCTTTCTAACATTTTCTAGCATGAGACAATCTTTAAGTATACTATGATTCAGGGAGATTTCTTGGTTGAGCCAGGTCTTCAACCAGCATGTTAATAGGGCTGTTTTTATCAAAACCGTTACGTATCCCACCCCTAACTCAGTATGGATCGAATAAGTGGGGATGGACTGAGGAACTGTTAAGACTGATCTCAAAAATTTGTTTTCAGTCACCTGAATTCTGTCTTGAGGGGAATAACCCCAAATCAGGCAGCCATACGTGGCAACCGCAAGACATTTGGCTAGGACCGGTTTCCGGCTTTCAGCCCTCATCAGCCAGGATAGCTTGCCTCCAGCGGCATGGAGAGCACTGGTCCTGATGGAGCGAGATTCAGAAATGTTTTCATTTCAACTCGTGAAGTCACACTTCCATAACAAAAATAAAATATGTTAACAATTTGTGCTGTGTGTGTGTATTAATTCAACCTAGTTTAAAGTTACATTCACGAATATACACGAGGGTAACTAACATGTGTGCTCATAAATGTGCTCTATGTTGCATTCTCTTGTACGTGGAGAATAATAAATTAATTTTGTCTATCGTTGTGTCATGACTAATAGCAGCTGTTTTAAATAATGGCATGTGCTTATTTTGCTTTCTTGTCTATGTAGTGTCATTTTACTTTACAGGTGCATAAAGAATCCTGTTGGATTAAATGAAGAATGGTAGATATAAATGCTGCTTTAATTGTGTGCTTCAGCTAGGTAATCTAAATTAATGGGTTAATTATTAGTTATGGTGGGTGGCAACAGAACGAATTATATTTCTCACATGAATTATTATTCTTGTGTTTGTTTATATAATAGTTCACGTGAAGTGGCTTTGGGCCTAGTACATTTGTGTTTACCAAAATTCTGCTCGGAGCAAGAGAGAGTCCATGATGGAAAACTTCCTTCTGCTAAAACATTTTGTCATGTTGCAAATTGAAACTCGATGAGCTGACTGTTCTCTCAGTCAAGCAAGGCCAAGGCCAGGAACCGGCAGTGGGACGTGAGACAATTTCATATCCGAGGAAGCAAAATGATTTTACTCCGGTTAAATGTTGCAAACTGGAGGAAGCCTCGTTGTTCGAAAACTAGAGACAATGGACTCTAAGAAAGTGACGGAACTGATGTTCTAAAAAGTGGAATGACATGATGGTGTCACTTGTCAACCAATGAAACTCCGATTTCAGCAGAAAAGTTATACTTTTGCTTAGATTAGCTTAGTGCAGTAAGGTATAAAAACTCTTCCCCGTGGAAGAGGACGGCTGCTTCTTGCTGACCTTTGATGAGGGTGTCGTGCAGATGAACTTTCCTTGGAGCACGTAAGAGCCTTCAAACACTTTACTCTTTTATTTTTAAAATTAGCAAGTATAGTTAGGGAGTTAGGTTTTGAAAAATGCTAAACTGATATATTTTATTTGCAATAATAATTTGAAATTCATAAAATTGTCATAACCATTTACAATGATTCTAATAAAAATGCTTTAATAAAGATTTCTAATGCAAATTCCAAATAAGTAGCTAATAAAAATCTTACTTTGGAAAACAAGCTGGTCTTGTTATTTCATGAGTTTAGGTTACTATTAGCAAGATCTTATGGCCACAGTGGCTTAATTAATTTATAGTGTTTTGTAAAATATGATGAATTCATTTTCCGCGGTTGTATATAAATGTATATAATTTGTGAATAGGTTAATTAGGTCACATGATTCAGTTGGTCAAAATATGTTATAATAGTTTATGGGCCTTATGATTGATTTATGATTATATATATATGACATATTTCCTATAGACCGCTGGATCAATTTCCTGGTAGCAGACTTGATGGTTGCTATGGTAACCAACATACATGGTAGTTACATAGGATCGATGTCTAACATATGTTAAGTTTGTTCTCGTGTTACATGTAAGGTTTTTTCCAGCAGTGTGAAAAATCCTAGTTGTACCGGTACAGCGTGGTGTGATGAGAAGGTAGTCACACAGTACAATTGATCTGTTTCAGAGTTGTGGTATCGTCGTGTATCACAAGTGTTGTGGCCGTACAGCACGTGTTAGGGATATAGGTGTGTTAGATGGAGTGTATGTATAGTAAGGATTATCTATGAAATTGAAGCTTTGAGTATAGGGACAAAGAGCCCGTTCTAAAACTTATTGCGAGAAAGTAATAGAATATATTCAAACTTGAGTGAAGGGTAAAATAACGTCGCTTATTTTACTAACGGTTCATGTTATCTGTGGTGGGTTAGAGTCCTGCCAAGATTTCATGTGTGTATGGTTAGGGATACTTTCCATTTGAAAGTGCGTAATTGATTCTGTAATTTTCGTTCGAGTCAAACTTTGAAGTGCTACTTTAAGTGCATTCAGAGGGAAACGCGTTCGTTATTTACTTGTTTGAAGGGTAAAGTAAAGGTTTAATTTATCGACGAATGTATATTCTGTGAGAATAGCGTCGTCTATTCCACGTAAAAGAATTCTTGTATGACTGTAAATTCTGTCACTTTATTTAGAGAAACAGACAAATGAGTTGTCCTTTGTCGTTATTAATTGACTTTCATTGAAAAAGAGTTCTTAAAATGGCGCTGTGAAAAGTTTATGTAAAGGAGGGGTGAGCGCTAAGAGTGAGAAGCAAAAAACCGCAGCGGCTGTGTACGTCACACAGTCCGCGCAGTGATTGGATATCATACGTCACAGGCTGTATTCTGATTGGATCACGTGACTTAGTCGAGCTGAGCACTGATTGGCTTTTGTGAGAAGCTCCATTCTTATTGGTCGAGCAAGGTAGTGACGTAGATCGAACCTGATTGGCTTTTTGGTGAGTTTCGCGCACGGATTGGTTGGTGTTACGAAACAACCAGGAAACTTTTACGATCATTTCCAATTAAGTGGATTTGATTTTAAAATGAGTTATTATTACAAAAATGTTGGGAAAAAACTTACAATGTTTCAGAAATTGAAAAATTGTATTTCACCTGACAAGAAAATTGAAACGCGAGGTGGTAAATTACTTCATAAATACAAAACACCTGCAGCGTATATGGAAGGTGAATATGGTTATCATACTGTTCTGTGGTTTGATGTATGGAAACATTATACTAAAGATGACGGCGTATTGGTTTGGCCGGACGATGGTTCATTTAATATGAAAATTTTAAGAAATTTAAGAGAAAAGATGTCAGCTCTTATACTTAAGCCTAGACCAACACAATTTGAAGCATTAGTTGAATGGGAAGATGAGATGTTTCAACTTCAGAAAGAAGCAAGTGGGATAAAAAGACCTCCAAAAATACCGAGTTACAGAAGAGAAACGCATGAAGATAGAATGCGTATGTGGAGACAAGGAGACATGTGCGATGGTCTTTATTTAATTAGAGAAATGGTTTTAGGGTCTCCAGATGAAAAGAGAACTGAAAAGAAAAATAATGTCACTGTAGAAAGTGAATCAGAAGATGCAGTTTTAGAAGAAATTTATACCACGAATAAAAAGCAAACTCCACTTAGACAGCCTTGTTCATGGTCTACTCCGATGGTTTCTACAGGAACCACACCAAGTGCACCTCCATTAAATGAATCTCCTAAATTATACCCAAGTAATTCTGAATCTTTTGAATCTCCAGAAAGATTTGAAACCAGAACTAATTCTAGTGTTTATAATGAAAGCAGAAATTTTTCAGAAACTCCAATGGAAAGGGAAGCCCCTAGAAATTTAACGAAAGCTGTCAGAAATGAGGAAGTTGAAAATACTTCTGAATATTTACGATCGAAAGAAAAATTAATTCAACAGATAACTAAGAGCATGGAAGCAGTAACAGTTCCAGTAACGATTGGTCCTCTTCAGCCTGTTTTTGAGCAAAAGGAAATTAAACAGTCACGTTTAATAATTCCATTAAATGCAGAAATTCAAAAGGTAGCTGAGAAATTTTATTCAGATTTGTCTGAAATTCATCGTGAGAAAACAAGAATGCCTGATTTAACTTTTAATCAAGGTTCTTTTAACCAGTCACCAATGGGTGCAGAATCAGATGCTGAGACTCCTGAGAAAAGAGAGTCAAATTCAAAACTTGATGTTGCAAAATTGAAAGCTGATTTAGAAGAATTAATAATTGGCACAATTGGTCCTGACAGTCTAAAATTTTATCGTGATGATGAACTCCTGTTCATCTGTAAGAGCATTCAATGGAAAACCAAGAATAAATACGATCAGTTAAAAGAACTGGCAGTTGAACTGGAAATCGATTTGAGCAGACAGAAAATTTTGGGAAAACACTACAGATTAGATTTTACAGAGAGGGACATTGAGAACTTTAACACAATGGGAAGAATACTGCATATAAAAGAATTGATTGTTTACATCAAAAAGTTAGGTGACTTGAGTAAGTGGAGAGTGAAGTGGACTAAAAAGAAGGAAGATGAAAGGTTAGACAAACTAGATAAACTGTCTAAACAGTTTCCTATGAGAGAAATTGCAGGTGGAGGATATGTCCATGTCCCATGGACAAGGCAAGATATTTTGCTTTTCACAAATGACTTTCCTCGGCTGAGAGAAAAGCCTGTGGAATGGTATCGACAGGCAGATAGATTCATCAAGGTTTCAAAAGTTCTGTGGATTGATCTGGATGGATTCTTTGACATTGTTGTCCCATCAGATCTTTGGACAGAATGTAAAATTGCTGTGAGTTGGCCAAAAGAAGAACCGGAGCGAATTAAAGAAACAGGTGCTCCAGCCCCAATAGTCATGGATTTATATGAAAAAGTGATTTACTGGTTGAAAAATAAAATTGCCCCAAAAGAAGTTGATTGGGTAAAAATAGACAGGACAAATCAGGAACCAAAGGAATCAGTTCATTCATTTTATGAAAGATTATTACTGGTTTTCAAACAGTACAGTGGTTATGAAAAATTAGATGAAAAGGATATGAGTCATTTTATCTACAGATTTGTTTATGGTCTTAGACCAGAAATTGGAGAAATGATCAGGAATAATATTGTCGGATGGCAATCAAATTCAGTCGATGATATTTTGAGAAAAGCAAAATACTGCAGTGATGAATTAGAAGTGAAACAGAAAAAGTTAAAAGAAAAAGCAATGTGGGCACAAGTGAAGGTGGCTGAGCAACAGATTGTAAGTCTTGAGAATAAAAATATAAACTTTGCACAGAATCAGAACCAGAGTCAGGGTCAAGGAAAATTTAAAATTAATTTTAACAAATCAAAGAATAATGCTAGAATTGAAGAATTAAAACAGAAATTACCTTGTTTTAACTGCGGCGAAATCGATCATTGGAAAAGTGAGTGTAAAAACCCACCCAGGAGTTTTAAAAATGCATCATTTAACCCACAGATGCAGAATGATGTTGATCTGCAGTAACAGCTACAGCTACAACAACAGTTGAATGACCTGAGTCTTCAGCGACAGCTACAGCATCAGTTAGCGCAGCAACAAAATCAGATTCCACAGCCTCCATTTCCAAATTGTGGGGGAGGTCAAAAATATAATCCAGGTGTGGGATTCGGAGGATGTGATCAGGTAATAAGAACTCAAAGATCTAATTTGCAAAATACAACAGGACAATTTTTGTTGTCAGAAAAACAAGGAAGTGATTCTAATGACTACTTCTGACGGTGCCCGAGAGAGGGGGAAGAGTGTGTAATTGGAGCCACTCTTGAGGTTGACCAGACTGGTCCATTTGTAAATGCAAAAGTGAATGATGTAGAAATCACTTTTCTGGTGGACACTGGTGCTACCCGTTCTACTGTTAGATCAGTGGAAATTGAAAACCTGCCTCTCTCTGGGGATACCATCCAAGTAGTCGGAGTAAGTAATCAGCAGATTAAAACTGATCTAACTGATCCTGTTAGGGTAGAAATTGGCAATTTTAAAGACGAACACAGATTTGTAGTTTGCAACAGCAGTCCAGTAAATTTATTGGGAAGAGATATATTATGCAAAATGAATTGCTAAATATATTGTTCACCTGATAGAATTGAATTACAAACCATGGAAGAAGATGGGTTATACCGATTGACAATGTTGTTAGTTGAAGCAAGTGAAACAAAATTATTTTCTACATTTGAAAAAGAAAATTTACCAGAGGAATTAAAGGAGACTGTCAAAACTGAAATTTGGGATTTGACTGGAAATGAAATGGGTCTAATGAAACATATCGATCCAGTCAAAATTATAGTGAAACAAGGAATAGAATTTCCAAATATTCCTCAGTATAAAATGAAAACTGAAACAATTGAGGGTGTCATTCCTGTAATTGAAAAATTCATTAAACAAGGTGTTTTGAAAGAAATTGAAAGCAGTCCTTGTAATTCACCGATTATGGGGATCAAAAAATCAAATGGAACGTACAGGATAGTTCAGGATTTGAGAAAAGTTAACCAAATTGTTGTTCCATGTTGTCCAGTTGTTCCAAATCCAGCAGTCATTCTTTACCAAATTCCGCATGATGCAGAATGGTATACTGTTATCGATCTTTGCAATGCGTTCTTTACTGTTCCATTGCATCCAGAGAGCCAAGAAATCTTTGCTTTCAGATTCCAAAATAGGACCCTCGCGTGGTGTAGAATTCCTCAAGGGTATACAGAAAGTCCTTCTATCTTTGATGAGTTGTTAAAGAAATCCTTGGAAGATCTTAATCTACCTGGCAGGTCAACATTGGTGCAGTACATTGACGATCTGTTAATAGCTGCAAAAACAAGAGACAATTGTGTGATAGATACGATTACTCTTTTGAATCATTTGGCTGACGAGGGACATAAAGTGTCCCCTGCAAAATTGCAGTTTTGTAAACAGGAAGTAAAATACCTTGGACATAGAATTGCAAAGGGAATGAGACAGGTGACGATTGAGAGTATAAAAATGATTCAGGGAATGCAACCTCCAAAAACACAAAAACAGGTCAGAATGTTTCTGGGAATGGTTGGTTATTGTCGTCAATGGATTAGTGGATTTTCAGTAATTGCAAAACCACTACAAAGATTGACAAAATCAGAAATAAAAGATCCAATTGTTCTAACTGAAATTGAATTGGAAGCTTTTGAAAAGTTAAAAAGAAGTCTATGTGAAGCTCCTGCTCTAGGCATGCCAGATTATGAGAAGGATTTCGAGCTATGCTGCAGTGAAAGGGAAGGGTGTGCTTTGTCTGTGTTGATACAGAGGCATGTAAATATGAGAAAGCCTATTGCTTATTTCTCAGCAGTTCTTCACCCAGTTGCAAAAGCCTTACCAGGTTGCTTAAAAGCAGTTGCAGCAACTAGTATTAGCCTTGAACAGAGTGAGGGAATCATTATGGGATTTCCTGTAAAAGTCTATGTTCCTCATTCAGTTGAAATTCTCCTTACAAGGAGCAAAACGCAACACTTGACAAGCAATAGATTGACAAAATATGAAAAGATTATTCTGGGATCAGACAATGTATCAATTGCAAGGTGTGTGAATTTAGATCCTTCCACACTATTACCTGGTACTGAAATTAGTGATGAAAATAATGTGGAACATGAATGCTTGGATGTTATGGAATATTGTACCAAGCCAAGACAGGACATCAAAGATGTACCATTGCCTGAATCAGATTATGTCTACTTTGTAGATGGCTCCTGTCTAAGTTCAGAGGGAGGTGTTTTGAAACAGCATATTCAGTCTGCACAGTGGCAGATGTTAAAGAAGCATCATGTCTTGAAGGAATTCGTTCAGCACAAGTGGCTGAATTAATTGCTTTAATTCGTGCTTGTGAGTTGGCAAAAGATCTGAGAGTCACCATAATTACTGATAGTTAGTATGGGTACGCAGTTGTGCATGATTATGGACAGCTCTGGTCTCAGAGAGGCTACATGACATCAGCAGGTTCACCAATTAAATATGCAGAGTTCATTAAAAGATTAATTGATGGCATACAGTTGCCTAAATAAATAGCTGTAGTAAAGTGTGCAGCTCACAGAAAAGGTGAGGATTTTATCACCAAAGGGAATGCTTATGCAGACGAAATTGCAAAGTATTGCGCAAGGAATAATTATTCACTTAATCGGGAGAAAAACATAGAATTTGATTCAAGTTCACTGATGCTAACATCAATTGTTGAGACATGGCAGGAAATTAGAGATTTACAAAATGAAGCTGATGATGATGAGAAAAACACATGGTTGAAAGCAGAATGTAGACAGAGAGATGAAGATGGAGTTTGGACATACAAAGATGGCAGGGTAGTTTTACCAAATTGCATGATTGCTGACATGGCCAGAATGTACCATGGCCCTGGTCATATTGGAAGAGATTCAATGATTAGGCTTTTTAAAGAAACTTGGTTCAATACCAAGTTCAGAACAATTGCAGAGTCTCTCTGCCAAAGGTGTTTGATCTGTCAACAAATGAACCCAAACAGGAAATCAGCTGTGGCAACAGGAATAATAGGTCAAGAGGGTGGTCCTTTCACCAGGTTACAGATGGATTTCATTGAGAAGCCCAAGCACAACAGACTACAATATGTTTTAGTGATTGTTTGTCTGTTTTCAAGATGGGTAGAAGCTTTCCCCACACGACACAATGATTCAATTACTGTAGCAAAATTGCTTCTACGTGAGATTATCCCTAGGTACGGATTTCCTGTGACCATAGAGAGTGATAGAGGAGGACATTTTGATAACAGATTGTTGAAATTGATCTGTGAAGCCTTACACATTGAGCAGAAATTGCACTGTGCATACAGACCAGAGGCATCTGGAGTTGTAGAGCAAATTAATGGAACAATTAAAAATAGAATTGGAAAAATGTGTCTAGATATAGGCATAAAATGGACGGATGCTCTTCCACTTGTTTTGATGACTTTGAGAAGTACACCAGATAAAAAGACAGGTTTGAGTCCTCATGATATTATCATGGGCAGAATTATGAGACAAGCATTTATACCAGTAGGAAAACTGTTGAGCATTAATGACAGTGCAATTTTGGAGTATTGTAAAAAGCTGTCTGACGTCGTGACTTCTGTGTCTAATCAGGTGGGAACTGAAATACAGTCAAAAGACAAAGTGCAAACACATGATCTGAGACCTGGAGATTGGGTCAGAACAAAAGCTCACCGAAGAAGAAACTGTTTGGTTCCGAGGTGGCAGAAACCAAGGCAGGTGATACTTGTAACGACAAATGCAGTAAAGTGTAGGGGAATAAAAAGGTGGATTTATCCAAGCCATACTATTCCGATACCTACACCTGAAAACTCTGATGGAGAGAGTGATACAACAGCTGATTCAGATTCTGAAGAAGAAGCTGAGGAAAATCCAGATTCTGAAGATCGACAGAGACGTCGACATCTGGAAAAACCTTTAGTGAATGGAAAGGATTTGAAGATTATTGAAATAGATTCTGAAAATGATGAAGATCTGTTAGAAAAATAATTTACAGAGATTAAGCTCTGAATGCAGGAACAAGAAATCTGGAACTGGGAAGTTGAAGGTAATTGATGAAGTGGAAGAAGACGAATTGCCAAGTACCAGTCATGGAATAAAAAGTATAGTTCCTAACGGGGTGAAGCTACCAATTAGAGAAAATCCCGAGTAAAGAATTGAAATTTCTGACAGTGATTCTGGAGAAAGTGATGAAGATTGTCAAAGAAAAGGATTGAGAAAAAGATCTTGGAAGACAGAATCTAACGTGACTGAACCAAAAAGGAAAATTTTAAGAAAAGGTGAAACCTGGCCAAATGAAAACGGAGGGTTGAGAGTCAGGTTAATAAAAAGATCAAAAGAGCAGGTAAATGAGATAACTAGTCAAGAGGATCCTGAAAAGAAAGCAGAGAAAGGAAAGAAAATAGAAGTTATCTCTAGAAAAACTAAGAGAGTTTTGAGACCAAATCAGAAGTATAAGTCTCCTGAGTGGGCTTATATTATAATTCCACCTGTAATTGAGATAAATAGCAGTAGTCAGGAGGAAGTTGAAGACAATAGTGACAACGATTGAAATACTAATATTTTAAAATTTAGGTTTCTGTTTTTGGCATAAGGCTGAAGAAATTGTGTTAGGTGACACAAGGTCGAAGAAATTGTCTTTAGTTGGAAAATAACTTGTGACACAAGGTCGAAGAAAAGTTGTTAGAAAAAAAAAAAAAAATTTGAAAAAGAGGGGTGTTTAAAATTCAGGTTTTAATAGACATCATTTTAAATTTTTGTTTTCTTTTAAAACTAGCAAAAATGCCTATTGTTTTGAAGCGTAGTACCTCAAAATGTTCCATTTTTAAAAATTGCTGTAAGATGACTCTGATATGTATGCTCATATTAATTCTGCTCTGGTTAGTGTTAGCTGTTATTTTTCCTTTCGGGATCGAAAAGGAGATGTACAAAGTCAATATGACAAGCAAAGCTTCAGTTAGTCAAGACAAACATAGTGCAACAAACAAAGCTAACAAAGTTATTGATCACAGACCAGAGGATCATCAAGATAGGTCTGTTAGTGATTTTTCTAGCAATACATTTTCGAGACTTTTGGGAGAATATGTTAAGGTTATGAGTGTCAAAGATTGTTATATCTGTGTAAAGTTACCCGCTTCTGTTTCTGAGGGAGTGACATACAATATGCTTCCTCTTACTTATGGCATAACCTGCAGTGTGATAGCTAGCTTATTTTATCAGACTGGTCGCTTGGAGTATTATTATTCAAACTATGATGAGATTTTTGCTAATCTGAAAATTGAGAATGCTTTAAATAAACACAAACAAGCCAAACAGATGAGGGATTTCTTTTTAGTTACTAATGAACTCACCTATGAGTATGCTTACAGAAATAATCTAACTTGCAAATTGAGAACAGAGAAAAAGACTTTCCTGAACTTAGTTGAAGAGAGAAGGGCAATTTATAAGAGAAATGAAAAGGTCAAACAGACCAAATCCAAGTTTTGGCAGAAAGAGGATGAGAAGCTTAATGGCAAATCTTTTGGCAATGTTGCAATTCATATAGATAAACCAATTAGTGGAAAGCTTTGCATTAGAAGAGATAATACTCTTTTTGATAATTATTTTGTAGGTGCTAGCAATTGTGAGGACACTTATCAAATCATGGGAGGTTGGGGATTCAAAGGTGGTAAAGATCCAATTTTTCCTGGGATCTATTTTATCTGTGGAGACAAAGCTTATTATAATCTTCCGGACCATTGATACGGGACATGTTATGTTGGTCTTGTTTTTCCAAAAATATTTCATGTTGACAGAAATGCAGAAGGTTCGTTTAAAATCAGTAATCATGTAAATAGGTTCAAAAGAGAACGTTTCTCAGAAATGTTGGGAGATATTTTTGAGGCAGTGATACCTTTAGTAGGTATAACCCTGAATGCAGGAAGAATCAGAAAATTGTCCACAATTGTTGATAGATTATCAACTGATACAGCAGGTGGTTTCCAATTAGTGGTGACCGAGGTCATTGCGGTTAGGTCAATGGTGATGCAGAATCGCCTTGCCTTAGATATACTCCTAGCAAAAGAGGGAGGAGTCTGTGGTATTTTACATGTCCAGCACTGCTGTACATATATCCCAGATGAGAGCAAGAATATTGAAATATATATTAGGAACATGACAGAAATGCATTCAGAAATAGTTCCCTTAGAAGAGGATGATTTTACAGAACGTCTTTCAAAAAGATTTCAAGCTATCAAAACCTGGTTTCAAGAAATTGGTAGTTCAGTTCTTGGCAAGATTCTAACACCTTTGTTTGTTATAATTTTTGTGATAGTTTTGACGAAGATCAGTTGCATGTTACACAAGAGAAAGAAGGACATGAACGAAAAGAAAAGAATTTACAAAATCAGAAAGGAACAAGAAAGGGAGATAGAGCTAGAAGAGTTACACAGAGCTCAATATGATAGGTGCAAAGATTTTGCTGAACAAAACTTTAGAAATACTAACACAGTGAAATTGAATCATATTCTTTTAGATAAAATTTGTCAAATTTTGGGTGTGGTGTGGTGATTTGTAAATCACCAGATGAGGAAGTTGATGGAGCGAGATTCAGAAATGATTTCATTTCAACTCGTGAAGTCACACTTCCATAACAAAAATAAAATATGTTAACAATTTGTGCTGTGTGTGTGTATTAATTCAACCTAGTTTAAAGTTACATTCACGAATATACACGAGGGTTACTAACATGTGTGCTCATAAATGTGCTCTATGTTGCATTCTCTTGTACGTGGAGAATAATAAATTAATTTTGTCTATCGTTGTGTCATGACTAATAGCAGCTGTTTTAAATAATGGCATGTGCTTATTTTGCTTTCTTGTCTATGTAGTGTCATATTACTTTACAGGTGCATAAAGAATCCTGTTGGATTAAATGAAGAATGGTAGATATAAATGCTGCTTTAATTGTGTGCTTCAGCTAGGTAATTTAAATTAATGGGTTAATTATTAGTTATGGTGGGTGGCAACAGAACGAATTATATTTCTCACATGAATTATTATTCTTGTGTTTGTTTATATAATAGTTCACGTGAAGTGGCTTTGGGCCTAGTACATTTGTGTTTACCAAAATTCTGCTCGGAGCAAGAGAGAGTCCATGATGGAAAGCTTCCTTCTGCTAAAACATTTTGTCATGATGCAAATTGAAACTCGATGAGCTGACTGTTCTTTCAGTCAAGCAAGGCCAAGGCCAGGAACCGGCAGAGGGACGTGAGACAATTTTATATCCGAGGAAGCAAAATGATTTTACTCCGGTTAAATGTTGCAAACTGGAGGAAGCCTCGTTGTTCGAAAACTAGAGACAATGGACTCTAAGAAAGTGACGGAACTGATGTTCTAAAAAGTGGAATGACATGATGGTGTCACTTGTCAACCAATGAAACTCCGATTTCAGCAGAAAAGTTATACTTTTGCTTAGATTAGCTTAGTGCAGTAAGGTACAAAAACTCTTCCTCGTGGAAGAGGACGGCTGCTTCTTGCTGACCTTTGATGAGGGTGTCGTGCAGATGAACTTTCCTTGGAGCACGTAAGAGCCTTCAAAGACTTTACTCTTTTATTTTTAAAATTAGCAAGTATAGTTAGGGACTTAGGTTTTGAAAAATGCTAAACTGATATATTTTATTTGCAATAACAATTTGAAATTCATAAAATTGTCATAACCATTTACAATGATTCTAATAAAAATGCTTTAATAAAGATTTCTAATGCAAATTCCAAATAAGTAGCTAATAAAAATCTTACTTTGGAAAACAAGCTGGTCTTGTTATTTCATGAGTTTAGGTTACCATTAGCAAGATCTTATGGCCACAGTGGCTTAATTAATTTATAGTGTTTTGTAAAATATGATGAATTCATTTTCCGCGGTTGTATATAAATGTATATAATTTGTGAATAGGTTAATTAGGTCACATGATTCAGTTGGTCAAAATATGTTATAATAGTTTATGGGCCTTATGATTGATTTATGATTAATGGTGTTTATTGTGAAGTTGGGTAGCGTAGCTTATGACATATTTCCTATAGACCGCTGGATCAGTCCCACGTCTGGGCATACCCATCCCACTCAGGGTGGCAAATGCAAAAAGAACAATTGATGGACAGAATGCAGAACAATGTCATACATTCACCCCATTACAGGGATCTGGGTCTAAATCCATCGTGTCTTTGCTCACCATGCCATTTCAGTTTGGTCCCAGTCATATGCAAATCAGTCTTGACCCTGCACCCAATGGGAATAGTCCAGCCCAAACTGCCAGGCTAGGTCCTCCCTGGACTGGAAACAAGCATCCTAGGATGGGTTTCTAGCTTTCAGCCCTCATCAGCCAGGATAGCTTGACTCGAGTGGCATTGAGAGCATGAGAACATTCCAGCCCGTACTGCCCTGTGGCATTCAGGCTACAGGGCGTCTTGCTTTTAGGATCAGTTGGTCTTGTGGGGGCCGGCTGAGGGCGCAGTGGTAATGGTCCGGATATCATAGCTCGGGACACTCCATTGGAGCGCTTTGTAAGCTTAAAATAATATTAATAAGAGACTTTGCTTTAAGGGAGGTAGACCAAACAGGATTACTGGGCTGTATGTATTCCTCCTAGACAGACATATACAATAGAGAGCTTAGGTTGCCTGGATGGGCCATCAGTGGTAGGATGTGAGCAGAGATCTGGGAACAACCATACCTACAACTGAATAGGCTATGTACTGCCTCCATATAAAAGGCTGCATACTGCATACTGGGCATCTTGATCGATGATAAAATAAATTTTAAGGACCAAATAAATCAGGTTGTTTCCACCACATCGTACATCCTCAAATCATTGCACAAAAAGCATGCCCTTTTTACCCAAGGAAACTCAACAATCCGTGGTATCAGCCCTTATAATGTCAAGATGGGAATATTGCAACAGTCTGTACCTAACTGTTCAAAAACGATCAATGAACAAGCTGCAGATGATACAAAATGCAGCTGCAAGACTTGTAACAGCTACACCCAAATATAAATCCATCTCGAACAAAATTAAACAGCTTCATTGGCTTACAGTCAATAAGTGCACTAAATTCAAGGCACTTTGCCTGGTATTCAAAGCTCTTCATGGCATAGGACCAACATTTCTTCAAGAACGTTTTACCTGGTACAAACCAAATAGAGCACTGCGGTCAGCCGACCAAAAGCTCATCAGCACTCCTCGAGTAAAAAAAGCGAACTGGGGTGGAAGGAGTTTCACGACTAATGCGGCAAAATCCCGGAACTCACTACCACTAAACATAAGAAACATTCCCAACCTCCTCCATTGAGGAATATGGATTAGTTACGGCACAGTAAGCAGAAGAAGTACGCTGATTTCTAGCGAAATAAAGTCACTTTCCAGCACTACCTGAATGGAGGTCGGGGATGTGCTGGAGTCGATCTCTGCTGCAGTGACAGCTTTGGCAGCGGTTGTGACGGCAATAGCTGAGGTGCAACCCTCATGGCGCTCTCGGCAGCATAGCGGTGGAGGCGGAATCGGCGGAATCTGCGGAGCCAGTGGAGTGCAAGGCGTTCTCGAAAAAGGCAGCTGCCGGCGACGTAGGAGGGATAGTGGAGCTCAGAAGAGCAGAGCACCCGCTGAGACGCTACAGAGCCGGCAGAGACGAAGACAGCAGAGGTGGTGCAACCGGCGGCGGCAGAGGCATACACGGCACACACGACTACATTGCTGCTTGGGTTTTCATGCCACCGATTCAAAGGGCTGCAAGGCTCTCTATGGTGTACCCGGTAAGATAGAAGCGGTGCATGGGGCCAGAGGGAGTGTGAGAAGAGTTCCGGCATTGACAATTCGAACAGGCAGGGCAGTGGGCTTAGTGAGTGTAGCAGGAAGTCACTCACTACGCTGGTGCCTGAATCTGAGCTTGAACTGGAACCTGCCAGCTATAAAACGGCAGAAAGGCTGGCAGAGACAGTTTAATCAACAATATCATTTTAATCCGGTAACAGAGGCAGAGGCAGAGGTATCAGAGGTGGCTGCAGCTACCGAAGGGGTTAAAATGGCTCCAAAAACTACTCGTGGAGGGAAAGCAAAAGTGCCTGAAGGGGCTGAGAAACAAGCTTCAGGGCAAGTCATGAAAAATAAAGGGGGAGACAAGGATCTACAAGTTATGAATGAGGAAGGAGCAGCAACCAGCAGCAAAACGAGAACCAGGAAACAGGCTGTAATAAATGCTACACAGCCATCTGGTCAATCAAAGGGGATAACAGGATACTTTTCCCCTTCAAACATAGCTAATTCAGCCAAAGAGAGCACGGTCAATACCTCTGAGCTACCTAGCACCCCTCTAGCAGAGACTCAATGGAGTAACATTATGGACCTCAATGACATTATGGACAATACAGAGGAAAACACACGTCATGATGACGAAACAACAGCGGTAACAAGTAAGGATACAAACATAGGGATGCCAGAAACAATAACTACCTTAGCACAACAAACTGGAATATTGGTACAGAAAATAACTGTAAATAGTGGCCAGAGTGGGCTGGAGGATAACATAGATCCAGCGGATAATTTTTACTCAGTAACAGATGGGTCAGATGCATCCGAGGAGACACACTCAGGCTTGGATGAAAACGGCAGGACAAATACTGACTCAAGCCTGTCATTAAGTTTGGGAGGGGGAAGTGGATCCTCACCAAAGGGGAAAAGTCAAGAACCAAGTCAAGAACTAAGGAAAAAAAGGCTCTCTCGGCGACAAAGAAGTACACAGTCACAAGAGAAAGCAGGTAGCAGCCGCAGACGAATAAGTGTGGCAAGTACTGAAACAGAAGCAGCTCTAAACTGGGATTACTCAGATACACAGCAGATTTACAATGAAATTGAGACTGAGAAGGAGGATCCTAAAGCTGGGGGGCACACGGACAGACACATTCAGCGGAACCCACTCTTCAGCTAATATTAAACTCAATTAAACAACTGCAGGATGCTACAAAATCTGAGGGGAGAAAAAAACGCTTAGCTACTAAACACTTGCAAGGAGCTATAAAGAAGGTGGCCAAGATCTGCACAGCCACAAATACGAGGATGACACAGCTGGAAGACCGAACGGGGATGATGGAGGATCAACAAGCCAAAGATTTGACTAGACTGATGGGATATGAAAAACAGATGGTGGATGCCCAGTGGAAGCTGGAGGATCTAGAGAATCGTCAGAGACAAAACAATCTCAGAATTCTGGGTATAGAAGAAGGGGCTGAAGGCGGGGATATTAGGGCGTATGCCCTGAGAATGTTCAAAGGGGCCTTCCCGGAGCTGAATCATTGGGATTGGGACAGGGAAGTTCAAAGAGTGCACAGGTTCCCAATAACCCCAAAAAAGAAAGGGCCCCCCACTACAGAGGGGGCACCAAGACCAAGAGCCATATTAGTATATTTTGGCAACTTTTTGCTGAGGGAAGAGGTGTATGCAAAAGCTCGCCCCAACGCTAAACGTACATTTGAAAATCAATCCTTCTTCTAAACCCCAGATTACTGCCATAGCACAGTCGAAAGAAGGTGGAGACTGAGAGAATTACTGGATCCATGCCATAAGATGGGCCTGCAGGCCTATTTAATGAACCCGGCAAAACTAAAGATAATTCACAAGAACTCTACTAAGGTCTTTTTTTCTGAAATCCAAGCAAAAGAATATATGGATATGATTCGTACCAGTGGTGAAACCAGCAGAGAAGCCAGTGACAAACCTTAAAGATGTCAGCGGCGATGCTTTCATTAATTAATACGCTTGCTTAGCAAGAGACAAGTTGGTCTAAGAGGGGTATAGCCTTGTCAAACGTATACAAGAGATAATATATGATTGAGAGAAGGCAAGAATTGCAAATTTGTTTGGGGTTAATATATGGACTATATGGACAAATGAAATGAAATGGCGAGACCAATGGTAAATTCACGGGGGATCTGGGTTAAAAGGGTTTTGAAGGAGAAATCAATGTGAAGTAACTAATCCAGGTGATTTAATTTAATTATAAAGATCGGCAAAGGGGAGTCGATAGCCAGACTCCATCACAGAGGCCAGCGGCCTGCTTGCTCTAACAGGCGGGGGGTAAGGGGGGAGAGGGGGAGGGGGAAGGGGAAAGGGGGGAAACAAAAAAAACATCACATCAAGACAAGATAGAACAAGGGGAGGATCATCTTTTAAAAAATGAGAGAACTGTAGAAAAACTGTATGCCGAACTGAGGATAAAACAAGAATACCAATGCGGATAGGTACATTGAATATATGTGGACTGAATGACGGAAGAAAGCGGAGGGAATTGAGGGAGTATTTAAAAACAATCCATGTTGATTTGCTTTGTCTACAGGAGACCCACATAGAGGTGTCCCAGAAGGGATTATTGGGCCAGCTAGGTCTTCAACTGCTTGCTTACACAACACAAGGGACAAGGACACGAGGGGTGGCGGTATTAGCACGGCAAGGTAAGGTGAATGTTAAAAGGCAAAAAGCAGATTCATATGGGCGTTGGGTGCTGATGGAATGCCAGGTGAAGGGATTTAACTTTACTTTATGTTCAGTGTACGCCCCGACAGTTGATGATCCCGAAATGCTTAATTTGTTGAACACGCAATTGGCTAACTGGCCCCAACCCCTGGTGGTATGTGGAGATCTTAACATTAACGGACTGAATGGTTTATGGAAGCACGATCCAAAAAATTTTGGGGGGAGGAAAAAGAGAAGTCATACGGCTTTGATAAGGCTAATGGAAGACAATGGCTTAATAGACATTTGGGAACAACAGCATAATGTTGGGGGGGGGCAACACATATTTCTCCGCACCTCACAAAATACTAGCAAGACTAGATTATTTTTTGGTTTCCCCTGTAATAGCAACTATGGGCAAAGTGAGCAAGCTCCCCCGAGTCATGTCGGATCATAATCCATTGATTTTAGACGTCGCAATTCCAACACAAAATAATCAAACCTCAAATTGGACATTTGAGAGGGCCTTGCTACAAGATACCAAATATATTGACTCTATGAGAGGATGGTTGAAAGAATTTTTTGAGGTTAATAGAGGAACAGCTTTCCCGGCTATAGTCTGGGATACAATGAAAGCAGGCATAAGGGGGGAGACACTCAGCTACTCAGTTAGACGAAACAAGGCAGAAAGGGAGGAGATGGCAGGGAGAATAAGAACGGTGGCAAATATTGAGGAAGAACTTGGTGTAGCTATAAGGTCTAAACAAGACATTTCTGTAATATCACAGAGATTAGCAGTGGCTAAAGCAGCTGTGGGGGAGATACTCGCATCTAAAGCAGCAGGGAAATATCTGGCTTGGAGGAAGGAACAGTATGAATATAGCGAACAGATTGGCCGCATATTAGCCTCGTGAACAAGACAGGCGGCTACAAAGGGTGATATCGCAGAGGTAATGCTTCAAGATGGCAGCATGGTGACAGCACCAAGGGATATATGTGCCAGGTTTCAAGAATTCTATCAAATACTTTATAATCCTGACCAAGGGGGCGAGAAGCAAGAGATAGAGGAATTTCTCGAAGGAGCAAATTTAGAAAAACTGGATGCTGCTGATAAAGGGGTTTTAGAAATGATGTTTAACCAAGGAGAAATGCATAGAGCAATTGTGGATCTTCCAGCAGGGAAAGCTGTTGGTCCAGATTCTATACCATTAGAATTCTATAAAACCTTTTTTCCTGAAATAGAAGGGGATTTTTATAATTTAATAATTAATATTCAAAAAGGTATTCCTCCCCAGAGTCTTGGAGTGAAGCAACTATGATAGTGTTTGTTAAAAAAAATAAACCTCCAACTAATCCTGGGTCATATAGACCAATTAGTTTAATGAATACTGATGTGAAAATCTATTAAAAAATCATGGCAAATAGATTAGGGAGGGTAATAGGTAAGATTGTATCCCCCAGACAGCATGGGTTCATCCCTGGGAGAGGCACTACAGAACACATCAGGAGAGTTCTAACCCTGTTTGATGGAACGGCAGCCTCACGAGACCATATGTCACTAATATTATTAGATGCAGAAAAAGCATTTGATAGGGTCTCGTGGGGATTCCTCTGGGCAGTTTTAGAGAAGGTAAACCATGGGACCGGTTTTATAAAGGCTGTAAGGGCACTATACATCAATCCAAGAATAAAACTCAGAATAATGGGTGAAATGAGCAACGCGATAATGATTGGGCGGGGAACCAGACAGGGATGTCCTTGTTCTCCACTCCTCTTCGCCCTATATATAGACGCATTTATAAGGAGAATAGAGCAGAATATAGACATACGGCCAATTGTTTTGAACGGATATGAAACAAAAATTCTGGGATATGCGGATGATTTGGCGGTCACATCCTGTGATCCGGAAATGGCACTACGGGCGATAGAAGTTGAGGCAGCTATATACGGAAAACTATCAGGATATAAACTAAATGTAGATAAAACACAAGTTGTAATAAATCAAAAAATAACGCTGGTAGATCATAGAGTCACTGAGGCAGCGGTATATTTAGGAGTCTTAATCACCTCTGATATTTCAACAGTAGTGGGAAAAAATCTAGAACCTATAATACGTAAGGCTAAAAATTATTTTAATCGATTAGGCAATCTACGTTTAACTACAATTTTCCGATGCAACCTGATAAAAATATCTTTTTTGCCTAAAGTGCTTTATCTTTTTAGGACCATTCCCTTGTTATTTGATAATAAATGGTTTAAGGAGCTAGAAGGGGTAACAAACAGGTTTATATGGGCATGGGCAAGAACACACCGCAGCCAAAAATTTCTGTCGCTGCCCCGAGAGCGTGGCGGGTTGATGCTTCCCGATTTCAAAGCTTATTATTGGGCAACAGTTTTACAATATATAAGAGGGATGCTGGGGGGGGATATAATGGATAAATGGAGAGGGAGGGATATGATTCCGGATGTATATGAGCTTTTGGTTAAGGACTCGGATAGATGGTTGCTCAAATATGACGAGAAAAGTTATTACAAGAAGGTACGTTTTAAGACCCTGGGGGCTGCAATAACAGTATGGTCTACCATTAAGAAGAAGTTAAAATTGGGTAGAATGAACTACTACACACCGCTATATGGAAACCCATCGCTCCCAGGAATATTCCATGACTCCATAATGAAAGATTGGGACAGGCAAGGGGTAAGAACTATAGGAGACCTTATAGGGGCGGCAGGGGTAATAATAACATATGAGAACGCGCAACGGCTATATAATTTAAGGCACAGAGATTTTTATAAATATCTACAAATTAGGTCAGTCCTATCAAGAAAGCGTGGTGGGGATGTTGTCATGCAAAAGATAGATCTGATGGAAGACATAAGAAAAGAAACAGGGTGTTCCATATCGCAGTTGTATGGCGAAATATGCAAATATAAGGAGGATGACTTGGAAAAAATGTTTGAGAAATGGGGAACTAAACTGGGACTGACAGGGAATGAGGCTGAGAAATCGTTAAAAATGTCAAACACGGTGTTGAGAACAACAAATTTGCAAACCCAGCAATATAAAACATTGTTTGAAATGTATCATACACCCCACAGGGTGGCACAGTGGGGTGGAACAAGCGGAACAACCTGTTCAAGATGTCAATCTACCCGAGCTGATACGATTCATATGTTTTCTTCATGCCCTGCTTTAGATAGTTATAAACAAGAATTGGAACAGTTTTTTAATAATTCATTGGGAATGAATATAGCATTGAAGGACGAAGTAATGATCTTAGGAGTAACTAAGGATGGCTTGCAAGTACCTCATTATGAGTTTTTGTGTATAGCCATGGTACTAAGCAGATTATGTATAGCGTCGCTATGGAAAGATCCCAGACCACCGACATCACAACAATGGGTTTCCAGGCTGTTGGCGATTTTTACCTTGGAACAGGCCTTATATGAAAAAAAGGGAAGGGTTAGAAGAGAATCTGCGAGACGAATATGGGCTCCAATAACAGAATGGAAGCAAAGGCTGGGGGAGCTGTAAGCATACAGTAAGATATTTAATAATTTGCTTTAAGTTGAGTCAGCAAGAACCAGTATGGATAGAAGTTACTAAATGATTGTATGAATTTATGAACTTTTTAAGGAATTAATTTGTTATAATGTATGTTATCTGATTTCCTTATCTTGATGAAATACATAATGAAAATGAAATTGTAATCTTGATGTTGATGAATAAAAAAAAAAAAAAAAAAAAAAAAAGGGAGAACATTCCAGCCCGTACTGCCCTGTGGCATTCAGGCTACAGGGCGTCTTGCTTTTAGGATCAGTTGGTCTTGTGGGGGACGGCTGAGGGCGCAGTGGTAATGGTCCGGATATCATAGCTCGGGACACTCCATTGGAGCGCTTTGTAAGCTTAAAATAATATTAATAAGAGACTTTGCTTTAAGGGAGGTAGACCAAACAGGATTACTGGGCAGTATGTATTCCTCCTAGACAGACATATACAATAGAGAGCTTAGGCTGCCAGGATGGGCCATCAGTGGTAGGATGTGAGCAGAGATCTGGGAACAACCATACTTACAACTGAATAGGCTATGTACTGCCTCCATATAAAAGGCTGCATACTGCATACTGGGCATCTTGATCGATGATAAAATAAATTTTAAGGACCAAATAAATCAGGTTGTTTCCACCACATCGTACATCCTCAAATCATTGCACAAAAAGCATGCCCTTTTTACCTAAGGAAGCTCAACAATCCGTGGTATCAGCCCTTATAATGTCAAGATTGGATTATTGCAACAGTCTGTACCCAACTGCTCAAAAACGATCAATGAACAAGCTGCAGATGATACAAAATGCAGCTGCAAGACTTGTAACAGCTACACCCAAATATAAATCCATCTCGAACAAAATTAAACAGCTTCATTGGCTTACAGTCAACAAGTGCACTAAATTCAAGGCACTTTGCCTGCTATTCAAAGCTCTTCATGGCATAGGACCAACATTTCTTCAAGAACGTTTTACCTGGTACAAACCAAATAGAGCACTGCGGTTAGCCGACCAAAAGCTCATCAGCACTCCTCGAGTAAAAAAAGCGAACTGGGGTGGAAGGAGTTTCACGACTAATGCGGCAAAATCCTGGAACTCACTACCACTAAACATAAGAAACATTCCCAACCTCCTCCTTTTCAGAAAAGCACTTAAAACCTGGTTTTTACAGTATAACTGGAGATGCCCCGTTCTTAAGCTGACAGTAGGCCTTCTCACAGCGCCAGGACACCTTCGGGTATCAGTTAGCGCTCTACAAGTACAAATAACATTAACATTAACATACTTCCTGTAGTTAGTCCGGAGCCTGGCAGGGGAGGAAGGAAACCTGTACACTTCAAATGGAAACCGTTAGATAATTCTCTGACTTCAAAGGAAGGTCCAGGCATAAATATTGGACCTCAGAGACCAACTCGCAGTACACATTTGGACCTCTGGATACTCTGCCAGAAAAAAGGACTTCAATTCTGCTGGGCAGATACTCTAAAAAACTTCTGCCCTGCTGCTGCTACCTTCTTGCTTGGGTAAGAAGGATTGTACCTGCATCTGTAGAAACAAGGACCCCTGAGTAACTCCATGGCTAGTTGTGGAGTGTTTTCACTGTGTTACTGTTGAAGTGTTGCACAAATACTTTACACATTGCCTCTTAATTAAACCTGACTGTTTTGTGCCAAGCTACCAGAGGGTTGGGCAATTAGCAGTGACTGATATTAATTCAAGCATTTCATCCATCCCTTATTTTTTATACTTCAGTACAACAGGAGTGCCCAGACAGGGGTCTCATGCTCACTACCACTGTGGCTGAGACTAATTCAAGCATTTAAGTCTGTCAATAATTTGTATATGTCATAAAATGGGCTACTGGTTGAGGTAGGTGAAACCCTAATCAACCAGAAACCACATTCCTTTTCAGGTTTACTCAAAGTCCTTAAACTTTAAAATTCCAACTGCGACTTTCCCATCAGATTGTACAGAGCTCGCTGCTGTGTTCTCACACTGCACGCATCCCCCTGTGTCACTACCTTGGGTGGTTCCTTGGGGTCCCAGCAATTCTACGTGCTCTAGGCACTGTGTCTAGTCAAGTCATCGTTCTTATACCACTTTCTTAATATATGGTTAGGTCTCCCCCTGTGGCCCACTGTGTATTGTACTATTTACTGTTGTTCTAGTACGGTAACATTGTGTGTCTTGTTCTCTAATCTCATAAAGAGGTTAGCAGAGAGTGTTTAGTAATAATACATATATTTTATATATATACCTTGTGTGCTTCTCCATTCATTTGGTAATTCAGGAAGTTATAGGCTGGTAAAACAAGCTGCTTTACATTCCTTCGAGACTTAGCCTGAAGGCTGCTATCCTTATCTACCACTAGGATAGCTTTCAATTAAGATTGTTTTAATTTTAATCATCAATAAGGGTTGTTTGGACTGGTACAAGGTGCCCACTATAACTAGTGGACAGCATATACCAGACCAACTTCTCACACCTTGATGTTGTTTTCTCAGCAAAATTCAATGTTTAATCATAGATTGAAACATTTAAGCATATTCAGTTAGAAGAGATAAGTATAATACATGGGAATCTCCAATCCTCATATAAAAGCAGATCCTAACTTTCATTGTCATACTATAGAGTTGTGACGGCTATTGCTAGTTTAATTAAATAAATGACATAGCTGCTCACCTGTAATATGTTAAAACATTTGACATCTGATGTCACAATGCCAACTACCAGAGCCAGTAGCCTAGATGAAAGGGAGGTGGTGGAGCATTAATACAGCTACAGTTTAAAAATGTAAAATATAAACTGCATTTACTTCTCATATGTTTAAATGTCTAAAACGATAAAGTGATCAACAGAATGGAGATGTTTGTGGCAAAGTTTATTTTTTCTATGCTACAAGTCATTGCAGGAATTAAATTATCTTTGTATTTCTCTTCACAATCTGAGCCACAACAATTTCCAATCTAACCCACAGTAAACTGTTTCTAAAATGCCATCTGCATTTAATTGTGTAGTACAGATTCTGCTTTTGTTTTTTATGTCTCGTCTAGGCAGCACTTGCGCTGTCTCTTTGAGACATGCTGTATTCAGGTTGTTAAGCAAAAGACACATTATTGATGGATGGAATGCAGAACATATCAAAACATTCACCAACAGTGAATAGATCTGGGTTAAATCCATCATTTTTTTGCTCACCATGCCACTCCAGTTTAGACTTGGCCATATGTAAATCAGTCTTGATCCTGTGCCTCATGGGAACAGTCCAGCCCGAACTGCCAAGCCAGGTCCTCCCTGGACCGGAAACAAGCATCTTAGGACCGGTTTCCGGTTTTGAATTTTCACCCCTCATCAACCAGGGTAGCTTGAGTCTAGTGGCACAGTGAGCCGGGGAATCACGTCTAGTCATACTCGGCGCACTTAGGGAGAGAAAGCAAAAGATACACAATTGATGGATGGAATGCAGAACAAATTCATGATATTTATATTAAGAAGCACCAATCTTTCTAATTGGCCACTTTTACTGTCCTTCGTAAATAGCTGCTTTTCATTGGAAAATATGCCCCTTATGTCCCTCCTTTTCATCTTTTGTAACCTCCCATGAGGACTACCCCTGTTACATATGCTATTATACTGAAGGTTACTTAAAAAACTTCCATAGCACTCTCTCTCTGGTTAGCTTGTCTCTGCTCATGTTAAGTGTTTTGTTTAGTTTACTTCCTATACACTTTCCCAGCAGCTTTATTTTTCAACTTGCCCATGACTCTTCTCTCCGATCTCCTGGGCCATACCCAACACCACCCCACCCCTCCCACGTGCCCACCACACCAATCTTCTGAGTTTAAAACCTCTTTCTGCTGTTTATTGATTTTTCCCTCCTCATTTTTTGCAACTTTATACAAAGCGACCTTGACTGCTTTACATGAGCACCGGTTTCATCGCACAAGGAAACATTCTTTTTTTGTCAGCTCGTTCACAATGGGGCCGCAGACACCACTCTTGGGGTGCTGCCCTTGTATATTGCTAACAGTTGGGGAGCCCACAGAACATCGAGAGAGGTCGTGTTGGAGAGGTGAAATCTGTACATAACAGTACCTAAGAACGAAGCCTCATTAATTTGCCGATAAGATAGACTTATTTGTGCTCCAAAAAGACATATTTGGATAGATTTCTTTTTAAATGTTTGGCTCACAGCAGTTCCATAAAACAGGTAAAAACAAAACAATACATCAACAAAAATGTGGGTGCTGAGAGACTTGGACCTTTCTTAGGTATGGGAAATTGTGGTGTACAGGATCAACAGATGAATACCACCACCACATCTTCTCGCATCGCAACTGGATCATCGCATCAAGGCGACATCTTGCGCACCGCGACGGGTCCAAAGGCCGAGAATCTACGCATCACCTCCGCACCGGTAAGGCTCACGACGAGTCCCCTACTCTGCACAAGCATTTTTGTTTACACTGCGTTACGCATTCAGGTACTTGTTGAGAACTTTTTCGCATCTACCATCAACTTGAACTAAGAGACTTTAATCATCTTTTAAGTAAAGTGTAGTATTGTGGATTCTTGTTGTTTGTGGTCTTGTGTTTAAGTCTATATAAAGAATACTTATTTTTATAAAACCTGTGTTGTATCCATCTGTAGTGTTATCACTGTATTACTGTGTATATGCACAAATGCTTAACACATTGTCTCTGAGATAAGCCGGCCTGCTCGTGCCAATCTACTAAAGGGGTGAGCAGGGGTTATTAAGGAGTGTAATCCCCTTATCCTGACTTAGAAGTAAGGGTCCCTATTTGGACAAAGGTGAATACCAATGCCAACTAGAGACCCCCAGATCTAACAGTGCTAAAGCCAATTATCCCCCGGGAGGTCCTCGCGCGGGATCCTGGAGGAGCGACGGCGCCCTGTTAGTCCTACGGGCAGTTGTGGACCTGAGAAACTGGGGATTGCCTGCAACTCTCCGCCCCCCGTAGCGGGCGAGGGGCGTGAGTCAGGGTTGGACTGGCGGCCTGCCGGAGGGAGGGGCTATCTCCTCCCCCAAAATGACAATACCGGTTGGTTAGGGCCACCAGGTTTTATGGCTCATCAGGTGGGCAGGCGGCGAGGCACGGCCTGCCCTGGATTCGCCCGTAAGTTATCCCATCATGTTGGCATATTGTTATGCCAATAAACCTGCAGCAATTTTCTCCACCAAAATTGTGTTGTGTCTATTTATTACATTTATTGCTGTGGGAGGGCTGGGGAGTGTGCCGATATTGGCACTAAGATGGTGGCAGCTATCAGCGTGGAGGAGATGCAAAGCCATGTGGTGCTAGGGGAGTACTGGGTTCACAACGTTAGAATAACAGCTTCTAACTTATGTAGCTGACTGGCATTGTAGTATGATTATGGGCTGCCATATGCATACATGCCCACATTTTAGGACAGGGACGTGGGGGATTTAGAGTAAAAAATCGGGAAAATGAAAATTCCCTATTGACTTCTATTGTAGAAAATGCAATTTCAGGCGGGAGACAGCTGAAATAAAGCCAAATTTGGCTTGAAAAATCGGCAGTCTCCCGCCTGAATTGGGTCTATTGGCATGTATGCATATGTTGTACACTGTGGTAGTCAAGGGCTTGTAATATGTATGTGTGTCTATTTCGGTCAGCCCTGGCATGTGTTTATTTTAAGCAGGGCCACTGAATTTATGTGGCACAGAAGCACTAATTTATGTGGTTGTTAACATTTATGCAGCTGACATTATTTGCATTATAACCAGGGGTTTAAGTGGGATGAAAATACTGGGTGGGAGGGTGGGGGGTTCAAGGGGGCATGGCCTATGCAATCAAGGGTGTGACTTAAAACAGTAACCAAAAAGATGTGCCTAGCATAGTGTCCCACCGAATGGCGTTTTACTGCTTCTCGCATTGCATCCATATATACAATACAACAACCAACATTACACCTACAACAAGCTAGGAGTATTGGCTTTGTCAATGGCTGTTAGTTGCAAAAGATAAATCAGCAACACTGTTACCCAATTTTCCAGGGTGCCTAACTTAACCTTCGTTCTACAGGCTTTTCAAATACTGTGACCTGGCAGGAAGCATCAGTCTTGCCTGTTGGCCAGACGCCTGTGGTCATACAATGAAGGGAGCAGGTGCAGTAAGTAGGTATTGGTTTGGGAGCTTCTCATGGTAATGACCAGGACACAAATGGCAGGAACCTCAACAAACATCCCATTGATATGTACATACATGAGCTACATTTCTATATAGTGCAAATCTAGCTACTAGGCCATGTAGTGTTGCCCAGGAGCAGAATTTAATTTGCATTAAAAAATGCCAGTGGCCAACATATTTCTAGGGAGTCACACCGCCCAGTTCCAATACTGGCATGGGATGTTAATTGATGGACGCTTCCATATATTGTGACTGAAGCTATACTTTGATTATGATTAACTGCAGGGCACTCAATACATTCAGCCAGTTAAACAATAAGCCAAATTGCCATGCCAGGCAGAATGTATCAAAATTCCTTTGAATGGTGAATGTTTAGTGCCAGGCAGCCATAGCACCCTTTGGTGTTCGCCACATCAGCTTATTCTGAATATTTAAGGCAAATATTGGCATTTGTATTCAGACCCTGGAGGGACAGGATTAGCCTGTGAGCCCATTCAACCCTAGGCCTCTCAGAAGTCGGGACCAGACTCCAAGCACATTTTAGAATCTCTTCCTGGACTGTCGCTGGCGTGGGAGGCTGAATTCTGTTTGCATTCCAGGTAAATGGATGCATACTTCACCCTTTCCCCACCTCCATAGAAGAGACCTCGGGGCAGCGTAGGTGACATGGGGGGCAATTTAGAGTTGGCTCAGATCCCACGCTCATGCTTTATCACTCAGCTGCCTTATTTGGTTTTAAACAGAGACTTCAGCACATCACCTGTTTACATTTCAAAACAGGCAGGCAGAACTCCCAATGCCAAAATACTCACTATATACAGACTGGGGTTACCCAGAGAGCCACATAGCATGGAACTGGATAAATGGTATACATACCAACTGCCACAGAGTTAAGATTATGTTTTCACTCGAAAGGCTGAGGGAAAAAATGGAGAGCCCAATAGGGACCCGTCTCAGCAGCTGCTTTTTAGTACTGCTGGTGCTGAGCACCGGCAGGCCCGGAACACTTAAAGCCCTGATTATAACTCTATTGAGTTGTGAACCTTGCCCTTCATAGCGATAAATACACCCTTTTCACACACTTCATCATGAAGACGCCTTTGGGACATCCCATTTATGCCTCTAAGAGCTTGTCCCATTTTCATTTCTATTATTTGCTTTCTGGATTTAGCACGCTTCCGGACTTTGATCCTGTTACTAAGGGTAAGGGCAGTTTTTTAATGTAGTGTTTTGTTTTTGGACTTGGCACCTTGTCAATATGGTGTGCCAAGTTATTGGTAGGTGGTTAATTCTGTGTTGTCTCTGAGCATGTTAAGCAGTCAACTCCCTTTTACTCTCCTTGGAACTCACTGTGTAGCACAGAACCCAATTTTGCAGTATTCAAGCTGGGGGAATCATTCAACAAGTTGTAAGCCCAGGGGGTTATTAAGACGATGCTCTTCTCCAGAATACAGTACTTAGATGTTTCCTTCTCAATCCACCTAACGTTTAACAGCTATATGATGTTAAGACAGTGTCTGGATATTCGGGTGTTCTTACAAATGGTTGGAGTCACCAATTGTCACAATTTCAGGCTTTAGGGCCCAAAAAACACCACTCTCTGACACCTTGAAGCATTATACTCTACACAACATAACTACACTACACAAAATGCAGTCTCATTAAGGACGTCCAGTAATGTACAGATCCTTGAAGGCAGTGATGCCTGAACTTGCCTCCCAGGCCTATGTAGGTGTTCTGAGTTTTGCGTACTTTTAGAACTCTATTACTTTTAATTTTATCTCAAGCAGTAAACCAGTGGTATATTTACAGTGGCAACAACATATATAGTTTTACTGCTTACATTGCCCGTTTAAGGGTTGTGGTTATTTTCTCTGGCCTCTGTCTGGCCTTTCATCCTCGATTTTCCCCTCCGAAATCAAGCAGATTAAATTGTTACACTCCATAGCACACAATCCCCCTACACATAATTCCAGTACACTCAATGCTACATGATTAATATCCACATCATTCCACTGCGTGCCATGCCACATAATTCTACTACACTACACAACTCTACTCAACATCATACAATTACACGCCACACAATTACACAACAAACAATTCCAATCCAACACCCATAATTCCAATCGACAACACATACATCTACTTCACTCCATGAAACATATCTAAAGCACATTGACCTTGATAATGCCAATATTTCTCTAAAATGCAAAGCTATCCACACAGTTCCATGCCACACAATTCAGCTCCACACTTTTTCCAATCAACACTACATAATGCGACACCAAACCACATATTACAATTCAACAGCACAACACACCCCATACATCCAAGCCACACCTTAAAATTCTACTTTATGCCATAAAATTCAACAACACACCACATAATTATACTCACTACGCACCAATCCACAACACAATACATCACTCCACATAATTACACACCATAACACACAATCCCACTCTGCATAATTCCAATGCACTCAATACCACATAAGTACTGTCCACATAACTCTAATGGACATCATGCCACATAATTCTGCTACACAAATCCACCCTACACCACACAATTACACACCATAGCTAATGCATTCCAAACCAGATAATTCCACTACACACCACATACATGCACTCAATAACACATTGGTAAAACACATTACAATTTACTATGCCAATTCAAAGGGGGCAACTGTTGATAGGGATAAACATATGCAATCTGATAGAGGCCAAAGTCTAACCGCCCTGGGGAGACAGCCTTGCGACCAAAGGGCTGATCTTAATCCAGCTACAAATGTACATCTATCTCCATAAGCAACCCCATACACCTTGGTGCCGGTGAATGCCCCCTTCCTGTCACCTAGTAATAACGAGCATTGGTCATCACTGAGGAATAAATCTCTTCATTTTCTCAGTGCAAGATCTGGGATTAATAGCAAACTCTTGTTTACCGAATTTAAGATGACACAAAGAAGAGACTGGGTTGGCCAGTCGAGAAAGTCGCTACCAGGAGACTGTGTTGTGTTGTCATTTAGGACCCCAAGACTAGTACAGTTAATATTAGACCGGGTTGGTGTCAGGCCTGTCAGCCCACACAAGATAGCCATACTACCTTTGGGGTATTTCTACCCACCATCTAGTTATCTAAGGTATACCATGGAGGAAGAGAGATTTACTCAGGGCATTAACTTAAAGTATGCAGTTCCAATAATCAATCACTTAGATATTCTGAACACACTGGAAGACATTGATTGACTGGCCTCTCAGAGTCATTGCCCAAGACCCCCAGAGAAGCGAGCTGGTTATTCTGGAGATAGGGTGCTAAGACAGGAAAATAGATCCCATTTTTTAACAGACCAGGAAATTTCCATGCCATCGTTGGCCTGTCCTGAAGAGGAAGACTAGGTCAATGGGCTTCTACCTCGGGATCTGACTGTTCCCTTTGATTCACTAATTCTCCAGTTCCCGGTAGAGGAAGCCCAGGACAATGGTTTTATTGGCCTAGATCAAGTCCCATCCCTAGAACTACTTAATATTGGGACTGTAGTCCAGCTGCAGTCCTGCCATGCAGATAGTAACCCTCAAGACTTGGTGGTAGCTAGTCTCCCCTATCCTAATGTGGACCCTGGTTGTAGCATTGTATCCTGGAACATATCAGGATTACGTTCTAAAATCAGTAATCCACAATGGCCTCAATTCATATCAAACCATGATCTTCTATGTTTCCAGGAAACGTGGCTGATGGACCCAATACATATAAATGGCTTTAACACATTCAATACCCATGCAATAGGGGCCTAAAAGGCAGAGCCAAAGGTGGGCTGTGTACATATATATCCAACATGCTGAACTTTAATAGAATTGAGTCTTTCCTCAAGTCTCCATACTACCAAATGCTTGTTTTGCACCTAAATACTTCTCCTTGTATAGTACTGGTTAACTTTTACAACAACATTCCAACAGATAGCTTTTCTATTGTGGTTAAGAGCTTGTGCAATGAATTGAAAACTGTGTGTAATGAAAATGCTGGTGATAAGATGCTCATATTGCTTGGCGGCTTTAACTATGCTTTGTGTCCACATGAGGATGATGCAGTTTGCGGTTTTAATGTGGAGGAAGGCATAAGTAATACTCACTTCTTCCACTCTAGTACAGGGGAGCTGTTTAACGAAGTGGTGTTTAACTTGGATCTCGGTTTTGCTAATGAATTATTCACTAGACCAGCCCCCATGCCGCAGACCACTCATGGTAGAGGCCTTTGCTCTACAATAGATTATATATTGTTATCAAACATATAAGCCTCTAGGTTGCTCTCTTTTTCAATTGACCCTAATCCCTTAAGTGATCATTTCCCACTATGGATATCGGTAGGATTACTCACTAATAAACAGGGTAGGGATGAACAGGCTGTAGATACAGCACTAGCCAATGTAAAAATCGATAACGTTAATGGGTACTCCCTTTGCTGGAATATGGTGGCCCCGCTGTGGTAAATAAACAGCTGATTACCAAGTGTAGATTGGAGTTTGATACTTGCCTGAAAGAATCCGCAACGTCTGAAAGTATCCTATCTTGCGTTGAAATAATAGCAGGGGCAGTAAGGGGTGTTCTATTCAAACAAGGCGGGAAAAAGTCTGGTCACTATGGGTGGTTTGACTCGAAGTGCTCTCGAGCATATTCCTCCTTGAAACACGAGCTGCATAACACCCCAAGCAACATCATTAGGATCAGGAAAGCTAGAAATGATTATAAATCGGCCCTCAGAGAGAGAAAAAATGCTTTAAGAAATGAAGCCTTGGAGCCGCTCATTCAGGCCGCACAAATTAAAGATAGCACTGCTTTCTGGAAAGTGGTAAAGAGGCCATTCTTATCATAAGGTGGGGGTCCAGCTATTGTAAATAGCTATAAGTGAGGACCAATGGATCGAACACTTTTCTAAGATGTACAACGGGCAAGTAATCTCTGATGGCCAAGATAAAGATACCTGTGGACTTCCTAATGATATCTGGGATTTACACTTTAGGATAGACGAAGTTGTTAAAGCACTTTCAGCAAGCAGAGGTGGCAAAGCCTCTGGGCCGGATGGGATCCCGGTGTATCTGTATAAGTCCAATCATACTCTGTGGGTACCCATCATTACACAAATAATAAATGCTAGCTGTCAAGCTTTTTTCCCATCAACTTGGGTGGAATCCACTATTGTCCCCATATTAAAAAAAGGGAATCTGCAAGATTCCACCTGTTACAGGCCAATTTCTTTATTGGATTCATTGGCTAAAGTTGTTGGACACATTATTCTGGACAACCTACAAGCTTGGGCAGATGATAACCCAATTGTATCAGATATCCAATATGGATTCCATGAAGGACTAGGGATTGTAGAGCAGAGCCTACATTTTGCTGTTTTTGCTCGAAAGTATATTAGGGCAAAAAAGGGCAGATTGTTTTTAGCTTTTGTTGACCTCACAGCAGCATTTAATTGTGTGAGGCATGCTAAACTCTGGGTGATCTTGGAATCATTGGGGGTCGATAAAAATAATATTCACTTTTTTTAAGCGCCTCTATAGTGGAGCAAAGGCACGTGTCCACTTTGGCGTGGGAGGAGAGCGTACTGCCTCCTTCCCTATTAGGAAGGGGGCTAGACAAGGTTGTGTCCTAGCCCCTTTTCTTTTTAATCGTTATATTCATGGGCTAGGACAGGCTCTTCTTAAGGATACTCAAGACTTCCCCCAAATAGGCAACCATCCTATACCTATTCTCTTATATGCCGATGACGCTGTTATAATGTCCTGTACTCAGATTGGTCTCCGGAAGGTTTTAAATAATATTTTAATATTTATGAAGGACCTTGATCTTAGAATTAACACTTCAAAGTCTTTTATAATGAGATGTGGATGATTGAATCCGAAATGTAAGGATATGTATGTAGATGGACACATAATAGCCCCAACTAACGGTTTTTCACACCTAGGTGATATGTTTAGCCAGAATGACACTTGCAATCAAGCGGTCTCAGCAAAAGAAATGGCACTTATTAGAACTATATCTGCACTTGCCAGCTTCTCAAAGAAACTGGGTAGGAAGCCCCCGAAAGAACTCCTGCAAATATATAAAGTGAAATGTGTTTCGACCATCACATATGGAGCGGGGATTTGGGCTTTTGCTGACACACATTCAATCCAACTAGTGGAGAACACATGTTTAAGCAATATTTTGTAAGCCTCTATGACTACCTCCACCTATGTTTGTCATGCTGAGCTGGGTCTCCCATACATGTCCGACCTAGATTAGAGCCTATTCTCCTTTGGCATAGGATGTGGACAAGAGAGGAGACCAAATTAAACAGGGAGATTCTACAGGACAGCCTGATGCTGAAAGGGGCACAAAGATTCCATGAGTCAAGTTTGTGAAAGAGTTTATGAAAGACTTGGGCCATTCGGAATATTTTACCAACCCAAACTCGCTCAGACTGATTACTAGAAAAAGCCTAAGAAAGGATGCGCTCCAATTCCTGGATATGCTAAGATTATCAGGGGAAATTAGGAAGTCAAGTGTCCAGCAACACCAGAGGGTCCTCACTACTTTTAGTTTACAGCCATACTTATTATTTGTTCCCGGAGTTTATGATAGACTCCTATTAATTAGATTTAGATTGGGGACCATACATAGATTTGTTTCTTTCCCAACTATGAATGATTGGGCAAGTGAATTACAACCATGCCCCTGTGACAACTAATCAGCCCAATCCTTATTCCACCTAGTCTTATTTTGTAAATTTTAAATTGAGTCAAGAAAGGCCTGGGTAGTTCCACTTTTAAAAACTGGGGACTGAGGCAATGTCGTCCGGCTTTTCTCAAGCTCCAGCTTGTAGAAAATGAACATGTAGCTTGGAGGATAGCCGTGTTTTTAAAGCAAGTCCTTCGTCAAATGAAGAGTATAGTGATTTAGGGGGTGACAATGCCTAGATGTACTATTGCTTTTTTTATGTTCACTATTTTTATTAAGATTATGAAATACATTTTAGGTCTAAAAGTCTTGTTTTTAATGGACACTGTTCTTAAATTTCGGTGTAACTTCTAATGAAATCTTTTGTTTTTTATCTGTGCTTTTTATGGTTGTAAAAATGCTTTTCTCGACTTGACTATGCCAATTTAAGGAGCGCATCAACAACAACTCACACAACAGCAAAGAGCTCTTCAACGTCGCGAAGGAACTCTCCAACCCCAGCTACAACTTCAATGATATACCCCGATATCGTCACAAGACCTCTGCGACGCCCTAGGCATCTTCTTCCACTGCAAGATCGCAGACATCCACGACAGCTTCAGCAACCAGGACCCCCCGACAGACACCGACACCTCAGACCCAATGCTCCCAGCCACATTGTCCCTCTGTCTTCCTGGACCCATGTGAACGAGACGACATCATCAAAATCATGAACACCATCCACTCCGGCTCACCATCTGCCACAAGCCCATACCACATCGTCAACAAAGCTAGCTTCACCATCGCACCCCATCTCTGCAAGATCATCAACAGCTCCTTCGAGACTGCCACCTTCCCGGAGAGCTGGACGCACGCTGAGATCAACGCCTTACTCAAGAAACCCAAGGCAGACCCCAAGGACCTCAAAAACTTTCAACCCATCTTTCTCCTTCTGTTCCCGGCAAAAGTCATCAAGAAGATTGTCAACAGGCAACTGACCTCCTTCCTCGAGGAGAACAACATCCATGTCCCGTCCCAATCTGGATTCCGCAGTAACCACAGCACCAAAACAGCTTTCATCGCCGCCACCGACGACATCAGGGCCATGCTGGACAATGGAGAAACCACGGCCCTCATCCTCCTGGACATTTCAGCTGCCTTAGACACCGTCTGCCACCACACCCTCCGCACTTGCCTCCACGATGCACTTGATCCGTGACAAAGCCACCTCCTTCCTCACCGGCAGAACTCAGACTGTCCGTCTCCCCCGATTCCATTCTAAAGACACCAAGATCATCTGCGGCATACCCCAAGGATCGTCCCTTGGTCCAACACTCTTCAATGTCTACATTGCACCGCTCGCCAACATCGCCCGATCGCACGACCTCAACATTATCTCATACGATGACGACACCCAGCTGATCCTCTCCCTGACCAAGGCCCCCACCACCGCCAAATCCAACCTCCACTAGGGAATAAAGGCCATCTCCAAATAGATGATGAACAGTCGCCTTAAACTGAACTCGGACAAGACGGAGGTCCTCATCATAGGATCCACCCCCTCCGCCTCGGACGACTCATGGTGGCCCGCCACACTAGGAGCTGCCCCGATGCCCACTGACCACGCAGGCAACCTGGGCGTCATCCTGGACTCCACGCTGTCCATGACCCAGCAAGTAAATGCCATTTCCTCCTCCTGATTCAACACCCTCTGCATGCTCCGCAAGATCTACAAACGGATCCCCACAGTAACCAGAAGGCGGTCACCCAATCCCTCGTTCAGCAGCAAGCTGGACTACAGCAACGCTGTTCAAGCAGGAACCCCGGCCAAACTCCAGAAACGACTACAACGCATACAGAACGCCTCATCCTCGACATCCCCGGCCACAGCCACACCTCGGCCCACCTGAAAGACCTGTACTGGTTCCCCATCAACAAGAGGATTACCTTCAAACTCCTCACCCAAACCCACAAAGCACTCCACAACACCGGACCAGCGTACCCCAACGAATTACTCACCTTCTACATCCCGAACAGCCAGCTCCACTCTGCTGACCTCGCCACCATCCAACGCATCCAACAAGCAACACCTAGCGGCAGATCATTCTCCCACCTCGAGGCAAAAATCTGGAACACCCTCCCCATCCACCTGCGACAGACCCAAGACCTTAAGGCCTTCAGAAGACTCCTAAAGACCTGGCTTTTCGAGCAGTAGTAGCACCCCACCGCCCCCAGTGCCTTGAGACCCTCACGGGTTAGTAGTGTGCTTTACAAATGGATTGATTGATTGATTGACAGCTCTAACTCAAACAAATTCAAGACCCATTGTATTTCCAAAGCACTCAGTTCGCATAGGTGATTTACTTGCTCTCTGTAAGGCGCGCTAATTTTGGTACGAACTTTCACTTTTGTGACCACGACTCTTGACGTGTTTTTTCTTGTGTGCAGTTTTTATTTTTTGAGCAGTTAACCTGACTGTTCAGAACTTTACTGTAACACATTGCAGAGGGAGCTCTGTCCGTCACATGAAGCACGCGCCTTTTTCGCGTCATCGAAGATCATTGACATCATATCAACCTGATCGGGACTCTCAACCCAATTTACATACATCACGTTTCCCGAACATAAACTTAGTTCAAAATACTTTGATATAACTGGCATAAAAACACTAAAAGGCCTTCTTTGTTTATTTTATTCGACACAATTTTGTAAACCGACTTTATTTGAATGTATAAAGACGCGAGAAATTAGTCAGTATAAAATAAAAAGTTAGACTGGCTATAAGCAGGTGTTGAGTCCCCTTAATCCTCTTTATTATTCTTTGCATGGGGAACTTTACGAGATATTTGAAGATAACTCATATGACATAAATTGTATGTATTATGTAGTGGTTTAACCCACTACAAGATGTCTGCCGCGTAATCGTCGCACTAGGAAGCAAATGTTGGGCTTCCCCTACTGAGATTTCGCGCGTCAATTTCAGGTGTAGGTAATTGTTTTGAATATCATTGGGTATAAATACGAGGTTGTTTTGCAATAATGGTTAGGCACTTCGAAATACGGACCACGGTAGAATCGAGGGCTCTCTGGACTTATTTTCTGTCGGAACGATTTATTATGATCGGTAAGAAGTTAGATGTTGCTTTTTAGACTTTCGTTTCTTTGCCGATTTTTGGATGCCTTCCATAGCGATGGAATTTTGACTCTTGGGGGTCTGACTTTTCCTTATAAGTCATGACGTTCTTTGGGTTTGAGGGGTGCTCTCATAGTTGACTTTCACTATTTGGCTTGAATTTTATAAATAGGATACTATGTGTTTGTTTATCCAATCTGACTGTTGATAATTATTTATACACTTCCTCTTGGGATGTGTCAGGATCCTTCCTAATGAACGGTCAGCAAGAGTTTTCAAAATGAGGCAACCGGACTGGAGTTTGGCTCTTTCCTGGTCCAAGGCGTGGAATTCACGGAATTCCAAGATGGCGGGCGAGCAGGACAACTGCCAGCCTAAGTTGCCAGTCTAGTTTTCTGAACATTCCTGAACGGAGTTCAGGTGAGGCGCGCGCTCTATCAGAGCTGCGCACTTCACCGAGAATTCTGCCCGAGTCAGTTGGAGAATTCCTGTCAGAGTAGAAGACGTTGTAGAGAAAGGTTATTTCTTTAGAATTCCAGAGTGGTTGAGAGATATTTTCCTAGTAGCAACTCAGAATTATAGTATCCTCACAGAAACTGCCACGTAGGAGGCTAGCAACAAAAGGAGGAAAGACATTCAGAGAGACTCCGTCAAGACAGCGTGTCCTCGCTTCTGGAGCAGAGCAAGCTGTCGTCACGTTGAGGAAAACGATTTCACAGAGCTAAGTGATAATAAAATCTAGACTGTATTTGGCAGAAATGGTATTACGCTTAAGCTGGTGACATTTATAATTTAAGAGATACCAATAACGTTATTGGAGCAGGTGTTTCAAGACACAGCAACAAGAAAATAAACACGTCTTACAGAGAAATGTAAATAGTTCGTTTAAATGCAATTTAGACAATACTTGAAGTAAAAGGAAAGAAAAGCTTACCTGAATCTAGTGAGGCGAATAACTCGAGCAGGAGGCAGCAGTCTAAAAGAAGAAGAAAGACAAGTGCAGAACACATTATAAAGATAGCGGAATACAACACTGGTAGGTCAAAAGAAATTAAGGAACATAACAGATAAAGGAAGGTGATAGAGCAGGAAATTAATCAATTGACTGTTTTGCAGATGAGGTATTCACAAGCCAACATACTATACAAGAGGAAGAATAAAAGACACAGAGTTGCATAGCGTGGTAGGTTTATAGTCTAGAAAACACATTTTCAAAGGGAATAGCTAGAGCGAAAAACTAACGGAGCCATTTCATTTTAGTGAGATTGAACACAAGGCAACTCCAGTTAAAGAAACCTCACAGTAGAAAGAAGAGCTACAGGTCTATGCAGTCCAATGGGTACGTAGGTTAATTACTAATAGAAGCAGGTAGAACAGAGTTAAGATTTATAGGCTAAAGATATTTGTATGTGTTTAGTATTTACAGGAACCTAGTTTGGCTGGATAAGTCAGAGGAGGATTCGCTGAAGTACCGAAGGACCGGACCAGTCTCTTCTGTGCCTTTCTTTTATTATGGTTATTTTCTCCACTTTTCCCCTTCCCTTTTTCTGATTGCTTGGAGTTATGATTTTAATCTGACTCCGACTGATTGGAGAGAGGAAGTTGGAAAGCAAGCATCTTCTGTTCCTGTGCAAGTCGACATAGAGACAAGGATTGGAAATTCGTGGAGCCCTGACAGAGTGAAGTGCCCACGTTGTAAATTTGCACCCGAACAGAATGGTTGAGGGGGTTAATTTGCAGACCTTAGGGGCGGTATTGGATGCCATGCAAAAAGAGTTAGTGACAGTTAAAGAAGAGAATCGGGGTTTGAGGCAGGAGGTGATAAATGCCAGAAAGGAAACAGCTGAGTTAGCGCAGAGGATTAGGCAGCCACCTCCAGGAAATAGGGAAACTCCTATCACTTCTGCTGGGGATGTCAATAGGTTAACTACACAGGTGATACACTCTTTGTCACCAGTCATTCCCTTAGCTGCACCAGAGAGATTTAGTGGGGACCCACAGAAGGCACAAGTATTCATCACGCAATGCTCCCTGCATTTCATGTGTCGTCCTTCTATCTTCCCCGACGCACAATCTAAAGTGGCATTCATCTTGTCTTATTTGAGCGGCGATGCAGCAGCTTGGTCAATGCCCATAGTGACTCGAGATGACCCTCTCCTGCAGAATTATGATGAATTTAAAAAAGAATTCTTGCGCATCTTTGATCGAAGGCGAATCTCTCAAGCTGTAGATAATGAGCTACTGGAATTGAAACAGGGGAATCGAGATTTGGTGGCGTATTTGGCCCACTTTAATAAGTTAATAATGGAAACAGATTGGCCGGAAAGCAAAAGAACAGCAATTTTTTATCGTGGCCTGAGGGATGAATTAAAAGATGGCCTGGCACAGATTCCCAACCGACCCACAGAGATTTCGGCTCTCATAGATTTAGTCCTGGAGTTGGATTTCCGGCAAGGTGAAAGGCGAGGAGAAAGGAAGCGACAATTTCGAAGCACCGTGCCCCGTTTTGACAGGGCAAGAACTGACGTAGGAAGAGTTGCGGAAGGGTCCAACAACCAAGAACCCATGCAGATAGGGACAATAAGAGGTCCGCTTACCAAAGAAGAAAAAGAGAAGAGACGAGCCAGTAATTTATGTATGTATTGTGGTTCCGGTGGACATTTTGTGAGGAATTGCCCAAAGAAACCCAAAGGATCGTACAAGCCGAAGGAAAACTAGTTGCACCACCTGTAGAAGGAGTTGTACAGGTGGATGCGAGTCAAAATCCAACTCCACAAGAGCATCAACTGGCCAATACGCTGCAGTCATCCTCCCCGCATCTAATTCAATCCATGACAATTAAATTCCGTCAGGAGGTCATGAAGGGAGTGACGGTGATGGTGGATTCAGGGGCAACAGGGAACTTTTGCAATCAAAAAATTGCTGCCAAAATAGGATTGAAGGCAATTCTCAAGGAGAAAAGTGAACCAGTTAGAGCCATCGATGGAACGAACCTATCTTCTGGGCCCATAGTGAGTCATACTGAAATGGTGCGGTTGATGAGAGAAGATGGACATCAAGAAGAAATCCAGTTTAATCTAATTGATGCTCCTCAATTCCAGTTAATCTTAGGACTTCCTTGGCTCACAGAGCATAACCCGACCATCGATTGGGCAGCAAGAACTATAGCAATGACTTCGGATTATTGCAAGAATCATTGCTTTGGAGACCAAAAGAAAAAAGATCAAGACAATCCAGCTCAGGCCTTGTGTTCAGCGAATGCAGTCGTGTGCGTAATCAACACACAGTCAATACCATCGCAATATCAAGATTTCGAAGATGTGTTTGATGAACAGGAAGCTGAACAACTACCTCCCCATAGAGTATACGATTGTAAAATAGACTTTGAACCAGGAGCAAATATGCCATGTAGCAGAGTTTATGCTTTAACTGAGAAGGAGCATAATCATTTAAAGGAATACATCAGCAAGTATTTGGCTAACGGATTCATTCGCCCCACCCAATCTCCGGTATCTTCACCTTTGTTTTTCGTGCCTAAGAAGGAAGAGGGTGAGTTAAGAACTTGCATAGACTATCGCGCAATCAATCGGATAACTAAGAAGAACAGGTACCCACTCCCTCTCATCTCAGTTTTGTTGGACCAGGTGAAAGGAGCCCAGATATTCACTAAACTAGATTTGAGGGGGGCCTATCATCTCATCCGAGTAAGAGCCGGCGATGAGTGGAAAACCGCCTTTAGGACTCGCTTTGGATTATTCGAATATCAAGTGATGCCTTATGGGTTGTGTAACGCCCCAGCTGCGTTCCAGCATTTCATAAACGATGTCCTTAGTGAGTTTATAGATCAATGTGCCATAGTGTATATAGATGACATCTTGATATACTCCGTCAACACCCAGGAACATCAGAGTCAAGTGAGAAGAATATTACAGAAGCTAAGAGAAAATAAGCTGTTCGTCAAACTAGAGAAGTGTGCCTTTGACGTGACAGAAGTGGAATTCTTGGGGTTTGTCATCTCGCCAGCTGGAATACTCATGGATCAGCGAAAAATTCAGGCCGTCTTGGAGTGGAAGTCTCCAACCAGCGTAAAAGAAGTACAGGCATTTATTGGCTTCGCCAATTTTTATCGAAGATTTATCAGTGAATTCTCTCGGCGAATTCTGCCTCTCACACAACTATTGAGAAAAGGAGTAAAATTTCAGTGGACAGCAGAAGCAGAGACGGCATTCAAGGCATTGAAGGAAGAATTCACGTCAGCTCCAATTCTTCTTCACGCAGACCCATCAGAACCCTTTTATGTAGAGACGGACGCCTCAGACTTGGCAGTGGGTGGAGTTCTGTCTCAGAGAAATAAGGAAACAGGTCAATTGCATCCGGTTGCATATCGTTCAAGAAAGTTGTCACCGGCAGAAATCAATTACACAATTACGGAAAAAGAATTGTTGGCAATAAAGGATGCCTTCAAGGAATGGAGGCATTATTTGATGGGAGCTCATCATATTGTGACAGTTTACACGGACCATCGAAACTTAAAATTCTTAAAGTCAGCTAGAACACTAACCCCGAGACAGCTTCGTTGGTCATTATACTTTGCTGACTATGATTTTGTCATCACATTTAGGCCAGGAACGCAGAATGGCAAGGCGGACGCCTTGTCCCGTATGGGAACTGGAGAAGAAAAAGATCAAATCAAGACACAAGCCATCATTCCAGATACCAAGATCATAGGCGCTGTTGAAACTCTGAGTGTGAAAGAACAGATATCTCGAGCCTTGTCACCAGCAAAGATGTTGGAATGGACGCAGCAGGAAGATAATAGAGAAGTAGTAGATGGGCTACCTTATCACTCAGGAGCATTGTATTTGCCAAATTCTACACTGCAGAACCAAGTCATGAAGGAATGTCATGATCATTTGTTGGCAGGACACAAGGGAGAGCAGAAGACAATGGATTTAGTGAAAAGAAGTTATTGGTGGCCACAAATGAACAAAGATATAGAGAGATATGTGAAAACTTGTGAGATATGTGCGCAGGGGAAGTCAGAACGACAGGCACCCAAAGGGCTTTTACAACCCTTACCTACTCCTCCCTATCCTTGGCACACAATCACCTTAGACTTGATAACCGATCTTCCTTCCTGTCAAGGTTTCAATACTATTTTAGTAATAGTCGATGCATACACCAAGATGACACATTTTGTGGCCATGAAAGGGATTCCAACGGCGAAACAGTTAGCAACTCATTTCGGTGCTCAGGTTGTGCGGTTACATGGGATTCCTAAGGTTATTATATCAAACCGAGGAACTCAATTTGTGTCCCATTTCTGGAGAACCTTCATGAAGGCACTTGGAGTTGAGAAACGTTTTTCCACCAGTTTCCATCCGGAAACGGATGGACAAACTGAACGAGTGAACCAGGAGGTGGAGCAGTATTTGAGGCTATTTACCTTAAAACAGGGTGGGGAATGGTTGGACTATTTGTGGGCTGCTGAGTTTGCTCATAACAACGCCACAAATGTGTCCACAGGTTACTCCCCGTCTTATTTGAATTATGGCAAACATCCAAATGTTACCATGCTGGATGTTTCGCTTCCAGTTCCAGCAGTTCAGGATTTGGTGACACATTTGAGTCAGGTACATAATACAGCATCAGAAAATTTAGAACAGGCAAAGATTAAGTATAAGAAATATGCAGATAGGAAGAGAAGGGATTCCCCTCACCTAGAGATAGGGGAGGAGGTTTGGTTAAACACAAAGAACTTGCGCTTGAAATGAAATCGAAAGTTCCAGCCTCGATTCATTGGTCCTTATCCTATTGAAGCACAAATTAATCCAGTAACCTATAAACTGACGCTACCTACGAAACTCAAAGTTCACCCAGTCTTCCATGTTTCCTTGTTAAAAAAAGCAGTCCCAGGATTAAGACGAGAGAGTGCTCCACCACCTGTTCAGTTGGAAGCTGGTGTGGAATTTGAAGTTAAGGACATTTTAGATTCCAAAAGAGTGAAGAGTAAACTGTACTATTTGGTGGATTGGAAGGGCTATGGACCAGAGGAACGCTCTTGGGAATCAGAGTCAGATGTACATGCACCAAGATTAGTAAGACTTTTCCATCAGCGATACCCAACCAAACCCGGACCGGGAGGGCCTTCCTTGGTGGGGGGTACTGTCAGGATCCTTCCTAATGAACGGTCATCAAGAGTTTTCAAAATGAGGCAACCGGACTGGAGTTTGGCTCTTTCCTGGTCCAAGGCGTGGAATTCACGGAATTCCAAGATGGCGGGCGAGCAGGAAAACTGCCAGCCTAAGTTGCCAGTCTAGTTTTCTGAACATTCCTGAACGGAGTTCAGGTGAGGCGCGCGCTCTATCAGAGCTGCGCACTTCACCGAGAATTCTGCCCGAGTCAGTTGGAGAATTCCTGTCAGAGTAGAAAACGTTGTAGAGAAAGGTTATTTCTTTAGCATTCCAGAGTGGTTGAGAGATATTTTCCTAGTAGTAACTCAGAATTATGGTATCCTCGCAGAAACTGCCACGTAGGAGGCTAGCAGCAAAAGGAGGAAAGACATTCAGAGAGACTCCGTCAAGACAGCGTGTCCTCGCTTCTGGAGCAGAGCAAGCTGTCGTCACGTTGAGGAAAACGATTTCACAGAGCTGAGTGATAATAAAATCTAGACTGTATTTGGCAGAAATGGTATTACGCTTAAGCTGGTGACATTTATAATTTAAGAGATAACAATAACGTTATTGGAGCAGGTGTTTCAAGACACAGCAACAAGAAAATAAACACGTCTTACAGAGAAATGTAAATAGTTCGTTTAAATGCAATTTAGACAATACTTGAAGTAAAAGGAAAGAAAAGCTTACCTGAATCTAGTGAGGCGAATAACTCGAGCAGGAGGCAGCAGTCTAAAAGAAGAAGAAAGACAAGTGCAGAACACATTATAAAGATAGCGGAATACAACACTGGTAGGTCAAAAGAAATTAAGGAACATAACAGATAAAGGAAGGTGATAGAGCAGGAAATTAATCAATTGACTGTTTTGCAGATGAGGTATTCACAAGCCAACATACTATACAAGAGGAAGAATAAAAGACACAGAGTTGCATAGCGTGGTAGGTTTATAGTCTAGAAAACACATTTTCAAAGGGGATAGCTAGAGCGAAAAACTAACGGAGCCATTTCATTTTAGTGAGATTGAACACAAGGCAACTCCAGTTAAAGAAACCTCACAGTAGAAAGAAGAGCTACAGGTCTATGCAGTCCCATGTGTACGTAGGTTAATTACTAATAGAAGCAGGTAGAACAGAGTTAAGATTTATAGGCTAAAGATATTTGTATGTGTTTAGTATTTACAGGAACCTAGTTTGGCTGGATAAGTCAGAGGAGGATTCGCTGAAGTACCGAAGGACCGGACCAGTCTCTTCTGTGCCTTTCTTTTATTATGGTTATTTTCTCCACTTTTCCCCTTCCCTTTTTCTGATTGCTTGGAGTTATGATTTTAATCTGACTCCGACTGATTGGAGAGAGGGAGTTGGAAAGCAAGCATCTTCTGTTCCTGTGCAAGTCGACATAGAGACAAGGATTGGAAATTCGTGGAGCCCTGACAGGATGTTGCTACTCACAAACCTGTTTTTTACCTCATTACCTTAGTAAAAAACCAGGGGGTCTTTTACCACGCCTCTTAGCCCTTGTTTGTAAGAGGAGGGGGACGGTATTTTGGCAATTGCAGATGAATGTCTGTCAAAGATACTTGGATTGATCCTGTTAGTCATGATGGTTTAGACTCGAGGGGTGTTCTTACTGTTCATTTAATTTTATTGGTGACAATTCTAGAAACACAAAACATTGTGTCAGCTTACCCATCTTTTTTGACTGTCAACAACTTTTTAACACTCGCCCCGGGAGGATGTCAATTATAAGTCTGACATTGGTTTATCTTGTTCACTTTTTCAGACCGGACAGGTCGCCATCGCACTCCTCTTGAATAAACTTTCGGAGTGGGATACCGAGAGGACTTCTTAAGAAACGTTAGGCAATACTACTTCTTATGGATTCTCATTTTGAGTTGAATGGGCACATTCGGGGTCTTTTATTCCACTCTATTTTACACATGTGAAAAAACACTTCCGTTGCCCCGTTTTTGCTCTCTGTTGGTTAGTGTAGCTTTTCAGCAACACACTTATTTCAACCATACTCATTATATCGACCAATCTATTATAGAGAATACAATTGTCCCGATGCCAATTCATGTGCCAGATTATGTGTTACTCCCGGGTTCTATCATATCTTATATACTCATTTATGTGTCCCTACTATTTGCAGGTTGTCCCGAACTCTGACCAACCGAGCTTTTAACCCGTGGCAAGATCTCCATAGAGCTAGGACACAGACGCAGCAGATCCGGATTATTCACAGCTTGCGTGACGTTCGAAGGTTTTTCATTGTAAGTTACCTTAGCTCCCGGTTCATCAGTAATGTTAAGGCCAAGATAACATTAAGTACTCTAGACAGTTTTGCTTAACAGTCTTTCTTATTCATTCTTTTCTTGCTTTGAATTTTCTACAGAGTCACGCTTGAACATTAGAGCAAATATTTTCAATATCTTTAAACCCCTGCGAGCAAGCAACTTGGTGCTAGGAGCTGTATTGGAGCTTCTCCATTGAGGATTCATTTTGGAAATAGTCCTTTCCATTAATAAGGTATTATTTTGTATTTAAATACAGCTCTTGCCCTTACTGACCATCCATTCTCAGGCCTCTGTTCTCTTGGTCTATTTTTCCACTCCCTTCTTCATTTCTGAGTTCTTTTCTTTTCTGTTCACCCACGATGTATTCAATTTTTAATTAATTTGTGATTTTATCAGTCAATTCTGATTTTGATCCCTGTATGAGCACTTTGTAGCTATAGACAACAAAAAGTAAACTATGTGAACCTCAGGGTCCTTTTGTATTTGCTGTCTGTTATAACATCAATTTCTTTTAATGTGTTTTAGGCCCACCTTTTTGTGTAAACCCCCTCTTTTTGGTTTGTCCTACTGTGTATAGGTAGGCCTAATTTTTAACAAATGTCCATACATAATGGTTGTCCTATACAAAGTCTTTAGTATATGTAAGTTTTGTGATTTTTCTTCTAAAAAAATAGATGTTTTTAACAAAGTCCTAATGTATGTATGTTTATATTAACAGCCCTGAAGAAGTCCCTTGTGGACGAAACGCGTCGGCTGTTTGGTGTTCATTATTGAAAATAAAGAAAGACAAGAAAAACATCATCTTATGTTTGTGATTGATCACATTGCTATATATTGTTATTTGAAGTATTTAGTGGTGCACCTTTGTGGTTGTTTAGTTGAATTTCGTTCCCTAGTGAATAGGCACAGTTACGGTGGGTGTCAGACAGTGTGCACACAAACCCCAATTGGAACTTGTGGGGAGGAGAAACTTTTGGGGAGACAGGAAGTCAGGTGCTGACAACGAGAAGGGTTCACCGTTAAGCTTCTGTTATTATCTTTACAAAAACTATAACGTACAGCCTCTAACACTGGCTGCTTAACTATAACTGGTTATCCATAAGCTTCAAACTATTTTATAAGTAACTGCCATACCGGCCCTTTCACACCGAAATGCACCCTAACAATAGTACTTTTCTTTTAAATGTATTATAAGAATTACCTTAATTTACAAACTTTATAGAAATATTTATAATAAGTGTACTATGCTAGACAGTTTATGATGCATTATTGTTTATTTTTTATTTTTTTATTGATACATCATTGTATTTCAATTTTCATACTTTAAGTCACTGAGCCCCGGCTTGGAAGCTTTATTTTGTTTTGCATGTGTTCTTTACTTATATTTCTTTATTTTTGTTATCATAGTTACCATTGTATTTTCAGTCGCCGTGTAGGAGCTTTCAATTTCCTTTCTGTGTGTTTAAGGCTACATAGTTGACGGGACCTTTTTGAAAAATGTCATTATTCTAATTAATTTTTTATATTGAGTCAGCTTGTTAAAGCTTCAAAGATTTTCTTTTATTAATTTTGGGGACAATATGGTACATCTTGTTGTGTTTGGTGAACCATTTTCTCCTAGCCACTACTGCCTTCCTGCTCCTGCTGGCTGCACTCCACTTAGATGTCTGGGCCTCCGCTGCTCCAGCCCAGAAGGAATTCACTGCTGGAGCCTCAGTCAGCTTTGTGCTAACCCCAACTCAAAGGACAGCGACTACTGCAGTGCGCATGCCGTATTGCGTTAAGTCATGCCTGACCCTATCATTGGATGTCTTCGCGACATGCATGCTTTTACGCAATATGACATGCGTACTGCAGTTTTTGCTGTCCTTTGAGTTGGGGTTAGCTGCTGCACTAAGCTGGCTGAGGGCAGCTACCACAGTGGATTGTGAGATGCACTAAGCTGGCTGAGGGCAGCTACCACAGTGGATTGGGAGATGGACCAGTGGAGGCTCAGGCTTCTAAGCAGGGTGCAGCCATCAGGAGCAGGAAGGCAGTGGTGGCTAGGACTCAGGACCAATGGCCGGGCTGCACAGTCATGGATAACCGGTGCCACCAATACCCAGTTCACTGACAAAATATCGATAGCAAAACTATAGATGACAAAAATATAGATACAAAAATATAGAAGGGAAAAATATCAACTCCCTATACTTAAACAGGTAAGTACAAAAATATCGAAGTTAAAAATATAGATGTAAACAGATGTAAACAATATTGATTTAAAAATATAAATAAAATAAAATAATATATATTAAATATAAAAAATATTAATATTATCTTTAACAAAATACATTACATTAAATATACATTTTAACTAAATATACTGCGACTTGAACCCTCTGAAGTCCTGTTCAGAAAAAAACTGAAAACACATCTTTTTAGCAGATAACCTTTTGTGGGAGGAGGGGGGACAGCTACTTCACTTATCACAGCGCGGGGACACGCCAGTGGCGTAACCAGGCGCTTAATAAATGCCCAAAATAAATAAATAAATAAATAAATAAATAAATAAAAAATAAACATAATTTAAAAAGTACAAACACACAAACATATTGATTTATACATATGCATATATTTACTTTAAAATCATGTATTAACTGTATCTTTATGTAATTTTAAACTTTTAATATATATATAACAATAAAATATATGCACATATCAAATATTTCAAATTAAAAAAATAATTCTATAATTAATGAAAACGTTAAACTATCCAAAAAAATGTAAACGCACATTTCGCAACACAATAAATACAACAGTAGGGAAAATGTTGGATAGTGGAATAATTTAATTTACTATTCCAACTCCATTGAATACAACAGTAGGTAAAGTGTTGGATAGCGGAGGGGTAACAATTACTATTACCCCTCCAGTGAGTGCAAAAGTATGGTAAATGTTGGATAGGGGAAGAATTAAATGTACTATTCCAACTCCAGTGAGTGCAACAGTAGGGAAAATGTTCGATAGCGGAGGGGGTAGAAATTACTATTCCCACTCCAATGAGTGCAACAGTAGGGAAAGTGTTGGATAGCGTAGGGGTAAAAATTACTATTCCAACTCCAGTGATTGCAGCAGAACGGAACGTGCTGGATATCGAAGGGGTAAAAATTAGTATTCCCACTCCAGTGAGTGCAAAAGTCGGGAAAGTATTGGATAGTGGAGGGGTACAAATTACTATTGCCACTCCAGTGATTGCAACAGTAGGGAAAGTGCTAGATAGCGGAAGAGTAAAAAATTACTATTCCCACTTCAAAGAGTGCAACAGTAGGGAAAGTGCTGGATAGCGAAGGGGTAAAAATTACTATTCCCACTCCAAAGAGTGTAACAGTAGGGAAAGTATTGGATAACAGAGGGGTAACATTCACTATTGCCACTCCAGTGATTGCAACAGTAGGGAAAGTGCTAGATGGCGGAGGAGTAAAACATTACTATTCCCACTCCACAGAGTGCAACAGTAGGGAAAGTGCTGGATAGCGAAGGGGTAAAAATTACTATTCCCACTCCAAAGAGTGTAACAGTAGGGAAAGTATTGGATAGCGGAGGGGTAACATTTACTATTGCCACTCCAGCCATTGCAACAGTAGGGAAAGTGCTAGATAGCGGAGGAGTAAACATTACTATTCCCACTCCACAGAGTGCAACAGTCGGGAAAGTGTTGGATAGCGAGAGGTAAAAATTTCTATTCCCACTCTAGGGAGTGCAACAGTCGGGAAAGTATTGGATAGTAGAGGGGTACAATTTACTATTTCCACTCCAGTGATTGCAACAGTAGGGAAAGTGCTAGATAGCAGAGGAGTAAAACATTATTAGTTCCACTCCAAAGAGTGCAACAGTATGGAAAGTGTTGGATAGCGGAGAGGTAAAAATTACTATACCCACTCCAGTGATTGCAACAATAGGGAAAGTGCTTGATAGTGAAGGGGTAAAAATTACTATTCCCACTCCAAAGAGTGCAACAGTAGGGAAAGTATTGGATAGCGGAGGGGTAACAGTTCCTATTCCCACTCCAGTGAGTGCAACAGTAGGAAAAGTGCTGGATAGCGGCGGGGTAAAAATTACTTTTTGAACTCCAGTGAGTACAACAGTAGGTAGAGTTTTGAATAGCGGTGGGGTAAAACTTACTATTCCCACTCCAGTGAGTGCCATCGTAGGGTAAGTTTTGGAAAGCAGAGAAACAAAAATTACTAATAACACTAAAAAATATAATTATTCTGAAAAATAAATAAACAATATTTTAAAAATTTACGATTACATATATTAAACATATAAAAGGAACACATATCATAATATTAAATAAAATACATTAATACATACATTTATAAACAATATTTATTTAAAAGAATCAAATATTAACAAACAAATAATTTAAAACATAATTGTATTTGTTTTATTTCCTACCTTATAACACCATGCCAATAAAAAAACTTCAACATTTTCATTTAAATGTATTTCCATAATTAACATAATTAATAATGAATTAAAAAATATTATTAATACAAAAATAATAAACATTCATTGAGTACACATTCTTTAGCACTATAATATCCACTAAAATACACACACCTACAGTTAATTACACGATTATCATCATTTATTATAAATTAATAATTCTAATTAATTAACTAATTAATAATCCATCAATAAAAAATAAATCACTTCCCACCATTCCCACCATTTCAACCTATAAAAAACACCACAACACACATGTAAAATGAATTACTCAATTACCATCATTAATTACTAATTATTTAATTAAAATTAATTGACAATTATTCAATTAAAATTAAATTATTATTATTATTATTATGCGTTCTTATATAGCGCTCGATTACCCGTAGGCATCTCGGCGCTTGCCTTGGGAACCCGTCCTGGCTTCCCCAAGGTGAAAGCCAGGCATCCCGCCGCGGGGGGGCCGTAGTGGAGATTAAGCAGGCTAATGCCCAGAGCTGCAGAGTGTGAACCCGTGATTCGAGTAGGCACCAAAACGAGAATTATCGAGTCCGTGGATATTTGGGCTCAAGACCCTGCCGCGTCGAGAAATGAACCCTGGTCCCGGGTCTGACCTCTGCTTCAGGGTCTGCCTCCTCTAACCAGTGAACCACACTTCTCCACGCGAAATGACGTCCCACCCTTCCCACCATTTTCACCCATAAACACCACAACACGCACCAATTACCATAATTATTGCCAAGTAATTAATTAATTAAAATTAATTAACAACTGAATATTAAATCATTAATAACAAATTCAATTAGACATTTAATACTATAACATCTCAATTAAACAAATATTAATAAATAAAAATTATTCAATAAATGCAATATAATTACATTACTTCCCACCCTATTCCCCTATAAACCCACACCCACCACAAAACTAAAAACGCAAAATTTTAATAAAAAAAAATAATACCTACAAAAATAATCAATACATTTTATATAATATGTAAGATCAACTACTAACTGTGCTGGCAACATCTTAGACCTGGTGTTTTCTAACATCCCATCCTTGGTTGTCGAGTCCCCACAACAATAGGTCTGGACAGACCACTTCATGGTCCCATTCTCACATAGTAGAGTAACACCATAACTGAGTGGAAAAACAGTAAATATACCCAAAAGGAATTGGAAGAAATTGACTCCGAACTCCTTAGGCCTTGTATTGCTGGATAGCCAACCCCAATTGACTAATGACCCTAACACTGATGCTATTGCTCTCGCCAGGAGGATCTCTGTCGCCTTGGACAACTTAGCCTCAGTTAGATTAGGCAGATCCCCCAGACATACCCCTTCGGCCCCATGGTTCACAGAAGAACTTGGAGTGTTAAAGAGTAAATGCAAAAAAAGAACGCCTCTGGAGGAAAGTGTACTGCCTCAAGCAAAAAGGACTTACAAGGAAGCTTTAAAAAAAGTTCACAACGCTATGAGAGTCGCGAGAAGTGACCACTTTGTGAAGCAAGTCAACACTGCGGAAAACTCTGCCAAAGCACATTTTCAGATAGTTAGCTCTTTTACCAAACCAGCAGCACTAGAAAGCAAGATACCATTGTCACCATCACTGTGTGCAAAATTGTCGGACTTCTTCGAGGAAAAAATTCATAAAGTATATGATGCATTAACGACGAGAATGGACACTATTGAATCAAAAGCTGAGGATAGCCATGATGGAGAGGCTTTCTTGCCTGAATTTCACACCATCTCGCTTCAGGAATCCTTGGTAGAAATTCTGAAATGTAAATCAGTGTCCCCAGAAGATCCCTGTCCCCCCAAACTGTGGGAAGCACTTGCCCACATTTTTAATCCTACCCTGAACCTTATATGGAACAGCTCTCTTATAATGGCTTCTTTCCAGAATCATGGAAACATGCTAAGCTCCTACCCCTTTTAAAGAAGCCCAATGCTGATCATGGCGATCTTAAAAACTATTGCCCAATTTCTCTTCTCCCTGGACCGGCCAAGAAGCTGGAAAAATTGGTCCAACATCAACTTACCAATTTTATTGCCAGCTGCAACATTTTGCATGAAACGCAGTCCGGCTTTTGAGTAGGTTTCAGCACTGCTCGAGGTGGCAGAGTCTAGAAGAATGGAAGTGGACTGTGGAGCCTCAGCCATGTTAGTGTTGTTGGATTTGTCTGCCACTTTTGACACGGTGGACCACCCAATGCTACTGGCTAGGCTTAAGTGGGCGGGAGTGGAGGGGACTGTGCTCGCCTGGATAAAATGCTTATCTCAGCAACTGCCCGCAAATGTTCATTCTTCACACTTTTAAATCGGAATCCAAACGCCTATGGTGTGGGTTACTACAGGGGTCCGCATTGAGCCCTTTACTTTTTAAAATCTATCTATCTGTCTCATTGCGAAATGGGGAATATAAACTATCTCCTATGCAGATGGCACCCAGCTGGTGTTCTCCTTCAAGGACAAATCGGCAAATTTCTTTGGAAGGTTCAGGGGATGCCTGAGGGATATATCCAGCTGGATGAATAATAATAAGCTAAAGCTGAATGCTGAGAAAACAGAGGTCCTGTCCTTTGGCAAAATTCCCCACCAATGGCGGAACTGTGGTGGCCAGAGGAAATGGGTTCCCCTCCCCCTGCCCCACCTGCCCTTCAACAACGGTGAAAAATCTGGGCTTAAAATGGTAATCTGACCTGGCCTTCTTAACCCAAATACACTCTATTGCATCCTCCTGCTTCGGCATTTTGAGGGGTTTGAGGACATTTTTACACTTACTTTCTGAGAGTTATCAAAGGTCGGTGGGCCATGCTACAGTGACCTCAAAGGTGGGCTACGCTAATAGTCTTTACTTGGGACTGCCTGCATATTTGATTAAGAGAGTGCAGATGGTGCAGAATGCAGCTGCGAGATTAATCAGAAGAGTGCCTTTTAGGCAACATATCTCTCCCCATATCAAACAGCTACATTGGCTGCCCGTTGCTAAACGGACAGAATTTAAGGCCTTGATGATAGCTTTCATGGCCCTGAGAGGAATCTGTCCAAGCTACATTAGGAAACGTAATTGGCCCGATCAACAAAATTGCTCTTTAAGATTGAACTCCCACAATTTGTTGTGCGTTCCCCTATTCACAAAGTCCTGTATGGGAGGAAGAACATTTACGGTGATAACAACCAGATTATGGAATTCCCTTCCAGATAGACTTCGATTAATTCAATCCGTACTGGAGTTCAGGAGAGCACTAAAGACATGGCTATTCAGCGAAGGCTAGTCTCCTCACCTTCTATCATCCCTGTTTGAAATGTTAGCACCGGGACACCTCTGCTTGAGGTAGCTGTTGTGCTTTATAAAATGTAATATTATTATTATTATTATTATCATTATTATAATTAAATTACTTCCCACCTTATTTCCCTATAAACCCACAACCAGCTAAGGAACTAAAAACGCAAAATTAGAAAAAAAATGTTTTAATAACTACTAAACTTTTAAAACATATAATAAACATACAAACAATTCTTATACAAAAACATACATTACACACATATAAAATATATACTAAAATACATAATATTAATAAAAAATCAATATTTTTGACAACTATGGGATCTATTATGATGGCGGGCGGAGGCATCACGGCGGTGCTGGCTGTAGTTGAAAATGCTTTTTTCTGCACCCCAGCAGCGGTCATCACGTATGCAATATTAGTGTGGCCAAACATAGCCCATTCCCTGTCGTCCGCGGTGCGAAGCGAACTGCCATCAAAGTGCGCCCGCCACCACGGCGGTGGAAGCCAATGGAGACGTACCGCCGTGTGGAATGACGTCCCTTCAGCTGTACAAATCAGGATGCCCCTAACATTCAATCGCACAGCAGCGGTGAAACTGCCCAACCTCAGACGGCGGAAGCACGACAGTGAGCGTCAAACCAGAGTCCCTGTACCTACCACCCTGTCACAACTGCAATGGATCCAGCTCTACACGTCTTCCCAGTGCTGTACATGATACATTGCCAGCAACTCATGGACCATTGCAGACAGCACCGCAGGTAGGCACACACACAATCCCGCACAAAACCACAACACACAACTCCAGGGCTGATATAGTGTTCCTGTCCACACCAGACACCCTGGTGGGGACAGGAACAGATCCACAAGTGTACCCACACATGTCCTACCTGACGCAAAAGCACCCCTCCGCATCCGGGTCACCCATCTATTGCAATCTTGAAGTAATATCCCAGTCACATCATTGCAGCAGTGAAGCCGCATGAAAACATGCTCACAATGCAGAAGACAGAGCCGGTGCCAGGCAAGGGCAGTGCACAAAGACCACAGGGCCAAACCTCCACCCTCCATACACTAGCTCCCTCAATATGAAGGGACATGCCATGTGCCCCTCCTGTGCTCCCCATCCACAATAACCAGCCAGGTGAACCCACCCCCTGCAACAACTCTTAAAGACAGCAAGTTAACCCATGTATAGGCACAGGAATGAAAGGAAGGGTATGAAGTCAAAGAGTGAACAGCCACACATCTGTATTCAACTACTTGACAGGAGTATGTCAGCAGCAAAACACACAGGGCCCATTGCAACACTACATGACTGTCAAACACAAGTATGAACCTTCACACATACCACCTCACACCTACAGCACCCAACAGTGTCAAACACACAGAAAGGTGCCAATAATGTCCAGTTTATACACTGACAAACAATCACACACCCTGGGGGGGATCCACAAATATCACACACATACAGGGAAGCCTGAACCAATGTGTGCACAAAAACAACAGCCAAACACATAACTCAATAAAAACACACACAGAACCACAACAAGACCAGACGTGACCTCTGCGGCAAAACTGTGGAAAGGCAATGGGAGCACAGACGCAACAGGAGTACACAACCTCATCAGTCAGGAACAATGCACAGACCACATACCACAACACAGACAAGAAGTGCATCAACACAAAACAATCATGGACACAAACTGGGGGAAACGGGTCTACAATGACACACAGACAGACATACCACTACACGCATCAAGTCACCATGGTGTCATAGTGTACCACATGCATGCACATGCACAAGAATGACAAGAGACAGCTCAAATATGAGAGGAGAAACACCAAGGACGCACCAAACACAACCACAGAAACTAGAATGGACTTAAGTTCATGTGACAGACACACAAGTAAGGCACAATTCACTGGCAAAACACATCTGAATTAAACACACACACTGGCATGCAAATACAACACCACACACAGAGCACCTGTCAACTGCAAGAGACAACACAGCCCACACACTGCACACAGCCACATCAGACACACAACAGACGCACAAGCCAAGAAATCACATAGCAAACACAGCAGCATATCAGGGTATGCACACCAGGCAAGGACAAGGCAACATACAATCACAGCACTGCATGCACACCAAGCAGTGTGTGGACAACAAACATACCTTTTCCACACAGATATGAGTGACACACCATGAACACCCACAACAACAATCAAAACAGCACACAGACAACACCACAGCCAGGAAGTCAAGCAGACACACATACAGCTTACCCAACACCCACAGATGCACAAGTCTGGGATCCCAAAGTGAATAAAACAGGATTAGAGGAAACAAGCCATAGGCAATGTTGAAGTGGCATATAGTGCATGTGTCACAGTAAATAATACCCACACAGATAACGTTTTATTTAGCAAGGACACTGACAAGGCAGACAACTGGAGTAACTTCTTTTTATTCACAAATGACACAGATAGGCACCAAAATTAGACAAGAGCAAGGCCAGTGGCCTGTTAAAGGTGCAGAGTATATCATGAGAAGCTGCACAGGCAAGTGGCAAACTGCAGTGACCAACAAGGCCAGTGGCCAGTTCAAGGTGCAGAGTATGTCCATGAGAAGCTGCACAGGCAAGTGGCAAACAGCAGTGAACAACAAGACCAGTAGTCAGGGCAAAGTGCAGTTGGGGAACATAGGAATCTGCACAGGTAAGTGGCAAAAAGCAGTGAACAACAAGGCCAGTGGCCAGGGCAAAGTGCAGGGAAGGTACATAAGATCCTGCACAAGCAAGTGGCAAACTGCAGTGAACAGCAAGGCCAGTGGCCAGGGCAAAGTGCCGTTGAGGTATATGAGATCCCGCACAGGCAAGTGGCCAACAGAAGGGAACAACAAGGCCAGTGGCCAGTTCAAGTTGCAAAGTATGTCCATGAGAAGCTGCACAGGCAAGGGACACACATCAGTGAATGACAAGGCCAGTGGGCATGGAAAATTTCAATTGAGGGACATGAGATCCTGCACAGGGGGTGTGACTGTACCCTGCCATGGTCAGCAACACAGTCAGGGTGGTAACAATGGGCAGTACAGGCACCACTGTGGGAGAGACAGGTGTGTGAGGTGGACATTCACTCATACTTGGTTGTTGATCTGACTGGGAGGTGGCTGTGTGTCAGGGACAGTCGGACGACTGGACTGGGGAGAGAGAGTCCCAGCAGAGGCTGAGGCATCAGTGGCCTGGGAAGCTGGTGGGCTGCTTGGACCAAGTGGTGTAGTGGTACGTGGAGGTGGAGTCATGCTGCCGTGAGACTCAGTGTGGGTGGAAGATTGTTGAGGGGTGCCTTTCCTCTTCTTTGGGATTTGAAATGGCTTCCCTGTCTGTGGATTAATGGAAAGTGGTATGGACACAACAGGCACACTCACCACCAAAGCTGCATCAGGTGGGCATTTTGAATCCAGCAGGACGCTTGACCTGGCCTTGCCTATGCCCCTCCATCCCCTGTTTACCATGCATACCTCCTACAGTGCCCTCCTTTCCCGGCTATTCAGGTCTTTGGATGGGAGTAGAAGTTGTGAGTGAATCTGCCTTGGAGCTCTTATTATGTGTACTCTTAGCAGGCACCACATTCTCTGCAGACACAGAAACTACCTGCGTATCTCTGCAAAACACGTTTGGGGCAGGAGAGTCCTAGGCTGGGGATGCCTCTGAGGCATGTGATCCTGAGGCCTGCTTCTTGCCTTTGTGGCCCTTGGTGTCGCCTGACGGACTTTTGTCTTTGCGCTCTGGGGTGGCTTTAGTGTTCTCTGGGGATGGTGTTTGTGCCTCTTGGGCTGCTGCTTCTGTGGGGTGTGTGTACTATATCTTGCCCTTGAGGTCTGTAGTGTGTGGTCACTATCGTCAGATGTGGCCACCGGCAGGGGGGTGGACAAAGGGACTGGAGCTGTACTCTGAGATTGTGCTAGTTGAATGGCTGCCATCACAGCAGAGGACAAAGACTAGACAGTCTGGTGTAGCCCACCCACATCTGAATGAATGCCCTCCTTAAAAGTAAACACCTGTGCCAATTTTTTGTTGTGGTCTACAAAGGCATTGAGGACAGCTGTCTGCCCCACAAACAGCTGTTGCAAAAGGTCCGCAGGCTCAGCACTGATGGCAGCAGGGGGGACAGGGCCAGGGGCAGCGGTGCCAGGGGTGAAGTACACTCTTCCCTTCTTTCTGGTGCGGACACGGGCAGCACTAGAGAATGTAGGTTGGAGGGTGGGCACTGTACGCTGTGTGGTGGAAGATAAGCAGAGTCTCTGTTCCCTGTGCCTGCCAACATATATGCGTCACTGCTGGCGTCTGATGACTTTGAGGTCTGCGTCTCTGGCTGTGATTCCTCAAGCAGACTTATGTCCCCCTCCAAGGCGCTGGTCACATCTGTGTCACTGTGCTTGTGTGCAGCAGTTGTGCTAGATGCCTCACCACTGGTGTCCATCCCCTGTCCTTCTGTGCCTACGGGAGATGCTGCATGAGAGAGAGAGATGTAGGGTCAGTTCATTGGCATCAACAGATTATTCATATGCAAGCAAAGCATCACTTAAGATGATGAAATCTCTCTGTTGCACACCACCCTGTGCAAAAACATTGTGCAACCTCAATTTTTTACTAAATCTTTTGCCTGTCAACAAGCTAACAGGGCACAAGTCACTCATGTGATGACCACACAGCACACTATCCTTTCTGTGGCTGCATTCAACCAGGCACATAAATAGCTCTGAGCACACCTAATGCCCTGAAGGGGGCAAAGATGCACCCCACCACATGTTGCCACTGCCAGATCTGGGTGAAGCAGAAGGGGACAACAGAGATACAGACTACAACATAACAGTCCACACTGGCCATGAGCTTATGCCATACACCATGGTGTACTGTGGGGCACAACTACTGTTGCACATTGGTATCAGATATCTAAGCCTCGCCATTCTGAGGTCAGGAAATGCAAGCATTGATAAAAGCACACTCAGATTATACATGGGATTTCCCACACTGATCCAATGCAGACGAGACCTGAAGCCATGCAGGTATGAGCGTGGACACAGTACCTGCCCATCTCATACACAAGTAGGATGCTAGCACAGATAGCTATGTGTAGGCTGCCCAGATCTACTGTCCATTTTTAAGTTGAGCAAGACATACAGCACATGTCAGTGTATGTTTGGGGGTTGACTCACTGTATCCAACACTGCACAACCAACAATGTCCTATCCTTGTGAATGGCTCACTGTGTCATGGACGTCACTTTGAGGGGCTTGATCTTACAAACCCAAACACTCCTCACAAGGGTTGTTGTGTGCAATCTACAGGACTGAGATCGCCCATTGAGGGAGAGTCTCAATAAATAACCACATGTAAGACTCAGTACATTCAGTGATGTGTCCTTGCCGGATTTACTAGAGATCGCCCTCACTAAAAATGATTTCAGATTCAACTCTGTCTACTATCAACAATGTTCTGGTACATCAATGGGGGCTATCTTGGCCCCGAACCTGGCAAATCTCTATGTAGGGCACCTAGAAGACAAATACATCAATAATGTTAACAACCCCTTCCTGAGGAATATAAGGAGCCGGGAGCGCTATATTGACGATATTTTCTTCATATGGAGTGGAACAGAAGAACATCTAAACGCCTTTGTCGTGTACCTACACACTTGCCAATCAGCATTAACCTTCACATACCATAAGGACAAGGAAATGGTACCATTCCTAGACCTGATGATAAGATGTCGTGACAATCACCTAAATGTAACCTTGTACCCCAAACCGACGGATAGGAATAAGTTGCTGCAATACAATAGCTTCCATCCAAGGGCTCTCAAAGATGGGTTACCGTATGGGCAATTCCTAAGATTAAGATGAAAATGCACGAAAAAGGAGGACTTCTTCAGAGAAGCAAACATACTAAGCTCCAGACTCCGTGAGTGAGGATACCCAAAAAGGCTGGTGAGAACATATATGAAAAGAGCATGGTTCTGCCCTCGGGAGGGTCTTCTCAACAAGACGACCAAAGAAAGCTTGAAGAGAAGTATGTGTCTTACCACTTTCTGCCCATTGAGCACCCAAGTGCAGAAAACTATAAAAAAAACACTGGCCTACATTAAACACATTGAACTCATGCCGTGAAATACCCATGTTTGCTTTCAAAAAGGGTAAGAACATTAAAGATCATCTGGTCCACTCTGATACCAGTAAGAGATCTGATAAAAGAACAATACAAGATCTGTGGTCACTTTCACAAGTGCAGGAACTGTGCAGCCTGTGAACTTACCTTGGAAACAAAGGATTTTGTACATGGTAATGTAAAAGTCAAACTCCGTGATTTCACAAATTGCTCAACATCCAATGTCATCTACTGTTTGTGGTGTCCATGTAACCTGATATGTATAGGCCAGACCACGCAACCAGTGAAACCTCGCATCAGTCAACACAGAAGCTGCATTCGCTGCGAGACAGACAATGCACCACTGGTAGAGCATTATAAAGAAAAAGGCCATTCTGCCAATGACATCAAATGGCAGGTTATTGAAAAAGCGAAGATACCCCCTAGAGGTGGTGATATGTCACTCATTCTACAATCACTGGAATGCAAGTGGATAGATAAATGTGGCTCCATCCGCAATGGATTGAACAGTCTTGAGGAATGACGCAAGTTCATTAGCCTACACTGAACATGACCCATTTGAACCACTAGATAGACAGGTCTCTGTCTATAGATGTACTATGCAAATCCTCGAACATTCATTTAAGAACTGATTTCTGTACAATTGACATTACCACACCGTCAATGGTAACCTCACACTAGACCCAATTATTGCTCTTTGCATTCAGGTTATGTTCTATAACGAAGATCAACCAGACACATTACATTATCTCTACTATATATGGATGCTCACTGTACATGACATAGCATATTGTGACCTCCAAAGAAACGAATCACAAACCTCTATGATGATACCTGGGTTAAGGAAGTAAATTGAGGCCAATAAAGATTGTATATATACTGTAACTATGAGTTATTTTCACTGTATATACCTATCACAGTTTAATGTGTTTTAGAATGTTCTACAATGAAGATCAACCAGACGCATTACATTATCTCTACTATGTATTGATGCTCACTGTACATGACATAGCATATTGTGACCTCCAAAGAAACGAATCACATGCCTCTATGATGATATATGGGTTAAGGAAGTAAACTGAGGCCGAGAAAGAGTGTACATATACTGTAACTATGAATTATTTTCACTGTATATACTTATCACAGTTTAATGTGTTTCAGAATTATGTATTTTCAGTCGACTATTTCATGTGATGATATTGTATTGGAGTATGCATATGCGGCTCATGATAATACTGCAGCCTCTGTCTATATGCCCGTACAAATAGCTAGATTATTATCTAATAATCAGCACGACTCGTATGGCACTTATGCGCTGTATACACGGATTGTGCTGCTTCAGAGAATAACGATCAGCGTTAATCACACGTGACCAGCTGGTACTGCTGCATTGTTCAAACAGACTGTGTCACCTAAGACATGGTATAGGACGCCTTGACGAGAAAACCATATATCCGGGCCAGCTTTAAGCGAATAAAAGAATTCCTACACCCCCATGCAGTTAATTAGACTATTGTGAGATTGGATTGTGGCTGTATAACGCGCTGGTATGACCACTATAAGATGGCTGCCTAATTCTCCACACCTACTGCTGCCTAGCAACGGCAGACTTGACTTCCTACTTCCGGTCAGTCTCGCGTTACACAGCGATTACGGCAGCCGAGCGACCACGAGAAGCCCAGGTTCGAGGAAGAGATCCCATTACTAAGTGAGTGCTCCTACCAGCTTAGGGCTATTACCAACAGCCTCACTTATCAGATACTCTTGCCAACCTCTCCCCTTATTCTAGGTGGGTCCAATTGAAGCGGTATCATACGCCAGGAGGACTACCTGATCCTCCGTGTTACCAGGCAGGACTAAACATTGTGAGTCTGCCTACTGTATTCCTTCTCCACTCATCACAGGGTGAGCACAGAGTATGTGCGATGTTTGAAAATTAGTTCAAATATATTAAATAATGATTCCATGTTTACTGGTCCGGATACTCCATCGCAGCCTTGCCTGCCTCCACACTAATTACTGGTAAGATCAGACCACCTTCCTAACAAGCTCCGTTCCCCTTAATCACGTACTATATCTTAAAGTTAAACATTGTCCCCTGCTTAGTCCCCAGATATACAGTCCTGATGAGACCCGGTACCTAGAGAGGGTCAAAACGCCGTCGACAACTAACAAAAGAGACAGCCTGGATTATTTATCATACAATTTACTCTGCTTGTCCTTTTCCTTCTTTTTTTTTTTGAAATTCACCAATAACCGTCCTTATGTTCAACTATGTCACTAAATATTCACTGAAATAGGGTTATGGTCACTACACTTGGAGTAACAACATCACTTTAAATGTGTGAAGAAAAAAAAAAAATAGAAACTGTTTGATTGTACATATTTTCTACCTATGTTCAAAATAAATGCACCTGCTTCGGCTGAAGCCAGGTATACTTCAATGATAAGTCTCTGCGGGCTTGTTTAGGAATACTTGAGTTATTTGATTAATACTGTGACTTAAAGAAAGGTCCCCCATTTCATATATTATTTCTAAGTTTAGCAGTGCAATTAATTAATTGCAAACGTGTTTATTGGTGTACTAAATGAGTTCCTTGTGAACACTGTTGTGTACTTATGTACTTACCCAGCTCACAAGGACGTATGGGTTGTTCTTGTTACTTTAAAGACACCTGGGGGCTCAGGCGGGCGCTACCGCGGTGGTCCATCTTTTAACTGCACCCAATGACCGGCCCTGTATTGGCAGAGCACGCCTACCGCGATTTTCTAAATTGAATTAGGCTACCGCAATTGTGGGTCCCATTGGCTGTAAGGGCATGGTCATTGGCGGTGACACACCACAGGGGCCAGTCAGGAGCTACCGCGGTGGTGCATCTTTCAATTGCATCCAATCACCTGCCCCTCGGTAGCGGAGTAGGCCTACTGTGATTCTCAGAATTGCATTAGGCTACCGTGATTGCAGTTCCCATTGGCTGTAAGGGCATGGTCCATAGCGGTGACACACCACAAGGGCCAGGCAGGCGCTACCCCGGTGGTGCATCTTTCAATTGCATCCAATGACCGGTCCTGCGGTGGTGGAGCATGCCAACCACCATTTGGGCATGTGCATATGGCTGTCACGACCGCACTTGCGTTTTGGGGATTGGCGGTGACACACTGCTGGTGCCAGGTGGTAGCTGCTGCGATTTGGGTGGCAGAACATGTCAACCACCATTTGGGCATGTGTATAGGGCTATCACTACCGCACTTACGTTTTGAGGATTGGTGGATTGATGGTGACACTCCTCTGGTGCCAGGCGGTAGCTTCCGCAATTTGGGTGGCAGAGCCTGCCAACCGCCATTTGGGCATCTGTATATGTCTATCACTGCATCATTTGCATTTTGGGGATTGGTGGTGACACTACGCTGGTGCCAGGTGGTAGCTACCATGATTTGGGTGGCAGAGCATGCCAACCTCCACTTGGGCATGTGTATATGGCTATCACTACCGCACTTTTGTTTTGGGGATTGGCGGTGATACTCCACTGGTGCCAGGCGGTAGCTATCGCAATATGTGTGCCATACATTAACATGAGTGACCGCGATTTTGGGTGGTGGAGCATGCCAACCGCCATTTAGGCATGTGTATATAGCTATCACTACCGCACTTGAGTTATGGGGATTGGTGATGACTCTCCGCTGGTGCCAGGTGGTAGTTACCGCAATTTGTGTGCCACACATTAACATGAGTGACCACGATTTGGGTGGTGGAGCACTGTGACAACACCTATGGGCACATCATGCCGTGTCAATTTCCAATGGGCAGTTATCAACAGTGCACAGTGGCCACATGATTAATGTCACATAATTGTGCACACAATACCAATGTAACATTTACCCCATGGCTGACTACACATGCCATGTTTGTGTATGTGATGTTGGACATTTGCTTGTACTCCCTCTCATGTTGCTTGTGATATTGATGGGCATGTACACAGAACAGTGTTGTGATGGACTCTCTAATGGGAACACATGTCAATGTGTGCTTGGAAAATGACAGTGATGTATGTTTCAATGAAACAATGTGCAGATTTGATGGTCTAATTTTCTTGGCTAATGCACACACTTGTTGTTTATGCACAGCCTGTTGTCATTGAGTTTTTGATGTGTGCCATGTTCAACTTACCCATGAATGTGTGGCAGGTACAGCAGCTAGGTATGTGACAGTGGTGTTGCAGTTTCACAGATATGCTGAATGAAATACTCCCAGGCCTGCTCATGCTAGATGTGGCCATATCCCTTTGTGCATTCTGATAGTCAGATGTTGTTTCAGAGGTACTTTCTGTATGAAAGGGGATGCGTGTACGAGTTGTGTAGCTGAAGGTGTCCAGACATGTAAGCTGGTCTGTGACTCAGAGGTGATGACAGTCATTGTTGGTGTTGTGTCAGTCAAAACATAAGATGTTGTACACATCTCATGGTGTATTGCATTGACATGTGTCCACTTTGATCCCAACTAGGAGGAGACCAAATCTGCATCGTCCCTTCATAGTGCTGGCAGACATGGAGAATGAGGAGGTCATCCGTAAATTCCGTCTGTATAGAGCCACCCTACAAAACCTATGGGCTATGTTGGAGCCCCACCTGCAGCCTCGCAGGACATATCCAACTGTTTTCACCCCCACGACTAAGTTGATGGAAACCCTGCAGTTTTTTTGCCACTGGATCATTCGAGCACACATTGTACAGCGCAGGTGGGATGTCGCAACCTATGTTCAGCATGGTGCTGCGTGATGTCCTGACCACTATTATGATCTACAAGGACAGATATATCCATTCCCCCAGGGGGATGAATTGCTGACTGTGAAGGGAGATTTTTATGCTCTTGGACACATCCCCCATGGTGTTGGTGCCATTGACTGCACACATGTTGGGGTTGTTCCACCATAGGCATGTGAGCACATCTACAGAAATCATAAACATTACCACTCCATAAATGTACAAGTGGTGTGCCAGGCGGATATGATCATCTGGCATGTGTGTGCCACATTTCCAGGCTCTGCCAATGACTCATACATCATGCGTAAAAGCATTGTCCCACAGCTGATGGCTAATCTGCTTCCTGAGTGAGCATGGATTATGGGTGAGTATTATGGGTGAGTATGCATAGTCAAATAGCGTGCTGTGTGTGTGACATGCTGTCCTCTGCCACAGTAACGTTACACGGTTTCTCTCTGTTACTCTCACCTAGGTGACTCTGCATATCCCAACCATCCATGGTTGCTGAGCCCACTGTGGAATCACAGGACACCAGCTGAAGTCCGCTACAATGATGCCCATGGGAGGACACGTCGTGTGGTGGAGCGTACTTTTGGTCTCCTGAAGTCACTATTTCGCTGACTGGACAAGACCGGAGGTGCACTGATGTACTTGCCCAGGAAGGTGTGTCAGATTGTGGTGGCATGCTGCATGCTCCACAACCTGGCCATTCGCAAGGAGATCCCCCTGCTCCTGGATGCTGATGAGCAGCCAAGGCCCCCACCTACAAACCAACCAATGTCCAGTGACGAGGGGAGTGGAGAGGTGGAAGGTGTTGACCTGCGTCTACAGCTCATCAATCGCTAATTCACTTGAAGGTGAGTGACGATGTACAATGGACCCATTGTATGATGATGTTGCTGTTGTTGTCAGGGTGTATGTGAGCTGTGTGACTGCAGCCGGTTGTTGACTGACAATGTTTCTTGGACAGGGTAGTTTGGTACATCTACAGGATGTGTATGTTGGCACTGTTGCTCATTGTGATGTGTGCATGATGGATTGGCTTGATGGTAAGTGTTGTGTGATGTCTGTGATGCCACACCGCGACTCGTAAATATTGCTCTGTTGCGTTTTCCTAGGTCCCTTCAGCCTCTCCTTGCCTACATACATTCAATACTCCTGGTACATTGCAATCGTGGTGGAGAATACACATCCTAGAATAAACACGGAGCAGAAACAACAGAATTTGGGTAAGGATTATTTATTTACAATGGTGACATTTGAGGGGGTGAACATTTACATTGAGCTGATTAGTGAAGCAGTGAGTTGACAGTTATGGTAAATGAGAAAATCAAGTAGTCACCACAGATATGTGGTGACCCAGTCCAACAGACAGATGCCATTCACAAGGCAGTGTGGGTAAGGACAGTCCAAACGAGTCAATGCAGTAGTGAAGAGTGCTGCAATCATGGCTGGCTCCTTGACTGGCGTTTGGCAGGTGTTTTGCCATGGGATACTCCCAGGGATTTCTTGGGACAGCCCCTTCATTATTTGGCAGGAGGGGCCTCTGCAGGTGACCTGACCTGACCTGGTCAGAGCCGGTCGCTCCACCCGCCGCGTGGCCCATCCTGCATGTGCCCGGTCCCCGTTTGCTGCCGCCACTGCCAGTAATTGTATCTGCCTCACTATTTGTATTACGCGTCCACTGTTGTGCCCCAGATTTCGTTTCTTCCACTGTTGTGCCTGTATTTGTATTGCGCGTCCACTGTTGTGGCCCTGATATCGTTTCTTCCACTGTTGTGCCAGTAATCTGTATTTCTTGTCCATTGTTGTGCCCCTGATTGTTTTTTGTGCTCTATCGCCGTTTTTCTCCCGCTGTTCCACCCCGCTCCCTGCCGCTGCTCCCCCACGGCCCCACCCCCGTTTCCTTTAGCTTCACCGCACCGCTCCCCTCCCCACTCGCCACCCCGCTCTCGCCTCCCAGCTGCTCCTCCCTCGCTCCGCCCCCCCCACTCTCCATATATGGCAGAGTCCGCACATACGCGCAGCGTTTATGCGCAGCGGGCCGCCAAAGGCAAGCCCGTCTGCGCCCGTCAGCTCCTGGACCGTGCCCAGCGCCACAAACCCTAGATCTCGACGATGCCAACGCGCCCGACGAACATACGATGCTGCAAGCCTCCATGCACTCAACACTGGCCGAACACCCGCCTGCTACCGAGCCACCCCGAAACTCACCTAAGGACCATTCACCTGCCAAGCCTGCAAATACACCTGCCTCCGGACCTGCACCTCACCCGCAAAGCCAAGCACCAGCAGCAACCACATCAAGTGCATCCTGCTCAACACCCGCTCCGTCCACAGACACGCCGTCAAACTCTGGAACCTGCTCGACATGACCTCCCCAGACATCGCCTTCCTCACGGAAACCTGGATGAACGCCTCCTCAGCGCCTGACGTCGCCATCGCCATCACGGACGGATACAAGATCACCCGGAGGGACCGCGTCAACCAGACGGGAGGAGGAATCGCCATCGTTCACAAGAACACCATCCGCATAACAACCAACTCCGACGACACCCTGACCACCGCTGAACACCTCCACTTCAAGATACACACCGACCCCAAGACCACACTCAGAGGCACCCTCATCTACAGACCCCCGGGACCCCGCACACAATTCAGCGAAGACATCGCAGACTTCATCAGCCCACACGCCCTCCCATCCTCCGACTACATCCTCCTAGGGGACCTCAACTTCCACCTGGAGAACAACAAGGACAGCAACACCACCACCCTGCTGGACAACCTCGCCAACCTCGGACTCAAGCAACTGGTGAACACCCCCACCTACTACGCTGGCCACACGCTTGACCCAGTCTTCTCCTCCAGCAAACACATCTCCTTCAGCCACTCCACCGGACTCCATTGGACTGACCACAGCTGCGTCCACTTCGGCTTCAAAAGAACCACGACCCACCACCACCCCAAACAGATCCCTCGCAGAAATTGGAGCAAGATCACCGCTGACCAGCTCACCACCTCCCACAGCCGGAACTACCCCACCAGCACAACGGACCCCAACGAAGCAGCCAACAACCTCACACAGTGGATCACTGACTGTGCAGATGAACTCGCACCACTAAAGACCCCTCCCAGCAGACCCGGCAGCAAGAAAGCATCATGGTTCACCGACAAACTCAAGAACTCCAAGAAGAACTGCCACACCCTCGAGAAGCCCTGGCGCATCGACCAGACCACAGACAACATGACTGCCCTCAAGAACGCCACCCGCAATCACCACCAGCTGATCCGCACCACCAGGAAGTCAGCACTCAAAGAACGACTGGACAACAACGCCCACAACAGCAAGGAACTCTTCAGCATCGTCAAAGAGCTCTCCAACCCCAGCGCCGGAAACAACGACATCGCTCCCTCGCAAGACCTCTGCGACTCGCTCGCCTCATTCTTCCACAGCAAGATCGCCGAAATACACAACAGCTTCGGCGCACCAACCACGCACCCCACCACTAAACCAAAGCCGCCCACCAGCACCCTCCGCGCCTGGACCCCGGTCAGCACCGAAGACACCATCAGCACGATGAACACCATCCACTGCGGATGCCCTACCGACCCCTGCCCCCACCACGTTTTCAACAAGACCGACTCCACCATCGCACCCAAACTCCGGGAAATCTTCAACACCTCCTTCAACACCGCCACCTTCCCGGAGACCTGGAAGCACGCCGAGATCAGTGCCCTCCTGAAAAAACCAACAGCTGACCCCTCCGACCTCAAGAACTTCCGCCCCATCTCGCTCCTCCTCCCGTTTCCGGCCAAGATCATCGAGAAGACCGTCAACAGACTGCTCGCCACCTTCCTCGAGACGAATGGATCCCTCGACCAGTCACAGTCCGGCTTCCGAGCCAACCACAGCACCGAGACCGCCCTAATCGCAGCCACAGATGACATCAGATCCCTGCTCGACAACGGGGAAACGGCGGACCTCATCCTCCTGGACCTCTCCGCAGCATTCGACACCGTCTGCCACCGCACCCTAGTGCAGCGCCTCAGCAACACCGGAATCCAAGAGAAGGCACTGGAATGGATCATCTTGTTTCTCACCGGAAGAACCCAGAGAGTCCGCCTCCCCCCGTTCAGATCAGAGGCCACCGAAGTCATCTGCGGCGTACCAGCCTACACGAAGGGATGAAAGATGTCGCCGACTGGATGAAGAACAGCCGCCTGAAACTGAACTCAGAAAAGACGGAAGTCCTCATCCTGGGATCATCACCCAACGCCTGGGACGACTCCTGACCTTCTATACACCCACCCGCCTGCTTCGATCGACCAACCTCGCCCTCGCCACCGTTACGCGCATCCGCAGAGCCACCGCCGGAGGAAGATCCTTCTCCTACCTGGCAGCCAAGTCATGGAACTCCCTCCCCACCCACCTTCGGTGAACCCAGGACCATCTCGCCTTCAGGAAGCAACTCAAGACCTGGCTTTTCGAGCAGTAAACGGACCCCTCCCCCAGCGCCTTGAGACCCGCCCGGGTGAGTAGCGCGCTATACAAATGCTATGATTGATTGATTGATTGATTGCTGTAGGGCCAGTGGGGTCTGAGGACTCACCCCTCTCTGTGGCCGCAGGGGAGGTTGTTGAACTGTCATCCTGCGGACCACCAATAGGAAGGGGAGGTGTTGTTTGTGGCGCAGACCTTTCCCTCAGTACCGCTAGTAGCTGGCCCAAGAGTTCCAGAATTTGGCCCATGCGGTGTCCATGGACCTCATGAGCAGGAGGAGCTCACGGGAATCTTCTTCTGACCGGTCTGTTCATCCCTGGGCCCATTCATAGGCCCCAAGGACTCTGTTTATGTTTCCCAGGGCTTCGGTCCGAGGCTGTGGTTGTCTGTGACTGACCCTACCCCTCCCACCTGCCCTGCTGCCATGGACCTGTTGCCGCAACGCTGTGTGCCCCCACATCCTCTCCCTGCCCTCCTCAGTTGGTGGTGTGGGGTGGTCACCCTCTGTGACAGGGAGAGTGTAGCAGGCAGCACTGGTGGTGGAGGTGCTGGTGGTGGAGGATGCACAGGCCGTAACAGCAGGGGTCTGCAGAGAGGTTGGTGTTGCAGCAGATGTGGTGGGGGAGACAATGGGGTCCTGGGACCTGTTGTGTCCTGGCACACCCGATGGGCCGGCTTCGAGCTCCTTGTCCAAAGAATCCCAGGAGTCAACATCTGAGAGTCCATGTTCCGGGGGGGGGGGGGGGGTAGACTGGCTCTGCAGGTTGCAGGTGTTGTCCTCTGCAGTCAGTTCTTGGTCACCTGTGGGTCAGACGGAAAATGGTCATTGTAGTGCACCCCGCAAGCTTTGTGTTAGCTGTGTATATATGTTTGTACACCACACAATTGACTAATCATCACATTGTTTGTATGTGCACTACTGTGCCTCCTGACATGATGTTGAGTTACATTCATTACTTGTCCATGGAGTGAGGTATCACTACATGCCATGCGCCACATGCATATTTTGTGATTACAGGGGCATGTTGTCATTTAATGACTAGCACAACAAATAATGTCTTTGAAGCCTCTTTGTTGAATACTCTGCCCTGGCAGACTTTACATCTGAGCTAGAACTGCCCATTGTCATCTCATGCATGGCTTTGTCATGTCATCTGCATGTCTGAATTTGTACCAGCAGCCATGCTTTCTTTGTCTTCATGTGGTCCTTGCTGCTCTGGCCCCATGGCACTTTCACATGGCATTCAGTGCGGTGCATGATTGTTCACAGACTTTCTTCTACATGTGAATTGGTGTGTCACACTTTGGGTGCTGTGACAGTTTAATTTGCTTACATGTCTTCACACTGTGAGTGGCAATAGGATTGGTGTGCATACTTGTGTAATTAGAGGGCTAGTGTTGTCATATGGCACCATGCTTTTTGAAAGGAATGGCTGGTGCATGTACTGGCTACTTACCTATTATGTTTTCACATTTGCCTTGGATTTCTGACACATCTGTGTGTGTGTGGTGGAGGATTCAATCCTGCTCAGATGTGGGGCAGGGGGCATGGTGGGTTACTAGTGCAGGCCTCCTACCCCCAGACAGCCCTCCCAGGGAAGATGGCTACCTACCTATAAATTTGTTTGTGGTGATACAATGGCTTCTAACTGTATCTGGGTGGGGGAGTGATCCATCCTGCTCAGGGGTAGGACAGGGGGCATGGTGGGTTAGTAGTGCAGGCCTCCCACCCCAGACAGCCCTTCCAGGGAAGATGGCTACCTACCTGTAAGTTTGTTTGTGAAGATACAATGGCTTCCATATGCTTCAGGGTGGGGGAGTGCTCCATCCTGCTTAGATGTGGGAGAAAGGGGCATAGTGGGAGCAGTATTGCAGGCCTCCCAACCTCAGACAGCCCTTCCAGGGAAGATGCTACCTCCCTGTAAGTTTTTTTGTGGTGATACAATAGCTTCCAACTGCTTCTGGGTGCAGGGGAGTGCTCCATCCTGCTCAGAGGTGGGACAGGGGGCATGGTTGGAGTGGTAGTGCAGGTCTCCCACCTCCAGACAGCCCTCCCAGAGAAGATGGCTACTTTCTTCCAAGTTGGTTTGTGGTTATACAATGGCCTCCAATTGCTTCTGTGTGGGGGAGTGCTCTATCCTGCTCAGGATTGGGACAGGGGGCATGGTGGGAGTAGTAGTGCAGGCTTTCCATCCCCAGACAGGCCTCCCAGGAAAGATGGCTACCAACCTGTACATTTGTTAGTGGTGATACAATGGCTTCCAACTGCTTCTGGGTGGGGGAGTGCTCCATCCTTCTCAGGGGTCAACAGGGGGTATGGTGGGAGTAATAGTGCAGGCCTCCCACCCCTAGACATCCCTCACTGGGTAGATGGCTACCAACATGTAAGTTTGCTTGTGGTGATACAATGGCTTCCAACTGCTTCTGTGGGGGGAGTGTTCCATCCTGCTCAGGGGTGGGACAGGGGGCATGGTGGGAGTAGTAGTGCAGGCCTCCCACCCCCAGACAGCCCTCCCAGGGAAGATGGCTACCTACCTGTAAGTTTGCTTGTGGTGATACAATGGCTTCCAACTGCTTCTGGGGGGGGAGTGCTCCATCCTGCTCAGGGGTGGGACAGGGGGTATGGTGGGAGTAGTAGTGCAGGCTTCCCACCCCCAGACAGCCATCCCAGGGTAGATGGCTACCCTGTAAGTTTGCTTGTGGTGAGTCAATGGCTTCCAACTGTTTCAGGGTGGGAGAGTGCTCGATCCTGCTCAGCGGTGGGACAGTGGACATGGTGGGAGTAGTAGTGCAGGCCTCCCTTCCCCAGACAGCCTCCCAGGGAGGATGGCTACCTACCTCTAAGTTTGTTTGTGGTGATTCATGGCTTCCAACTGATTCTGGGTGGGGGAGTGCTCCATCCTGCTCAGGGGTGGGACAGGGGGCACGGTTGAAGTTGGAGCGCAGGCCTCCCAGCCCCCAGACAGCCCTCCCAGGGAAGATGGCTACCTAACTGTAAGTTTGTTTGTGGTGACACAATGTCATCCAACTGCTTCTGGGTGGGGGAGTGTTCCATCCTGCTCAGGTGTGGGACAGGAGATACGTGGGAGTTGTAGTGCAGACCTCACATACCCAGACATCCCGCCCAGGGAAGATGGCTACCTACCTGTAAGTTTGCTTGTGGTGATACAATGGCTTCCAACTGCTTCCGTGTGGGGGAGTGCTCCATCCTGCTCGGATGTGGGAGAGAGGGCATGGTGGAAGTAGTAGTGCAGGTCTCACACACCCAGATAGCCTCCCAGGGAAGATAGCTACCTACCTGTAAGTTTCTTTGTGGTGATACAATGGCTTCCAACTGCTTCTGGTTATACGCGGAGCGCGGTGGTATAGTTCAAACCACACATTACCGTGTAGCCTTCTACTAATCCTTGCAACAAATTACTTTGGTTACGCAGAGCGTGGTGGTGAGGACTCAACCACACGCTACTGTGCTTTCTGGATACCGTTTCATTTCGAGACTGAGCAGGATTTCATGGTTTTGTTTGTTTCATTTCTTTTTACCTTTTCAAACATTACTGTGTTTCATTTGAGACTCAGGTTATAACGTCCAGGTGAAGATAATTTAGAAAAGGATAAAGGAGGTGAACTGTATGCTACAGGATACCCCTTGCTTTATGAGCTATTCTTTGGGGATGACTATTCCCTGATAGCAGTCGTATAATTTATGGTATGTGAGAATGTAGTGCATCTGTTGAGTAATACTAGGAAGCACAGAAAGGTTGCTGTTCCGATTACCTATACGTTTTATATGTTTGCAGATTTTGTCCAGGGAGAAGGTCTGTCTTGGAGGCTCTGGTGTTTTAAGAGGTCCCTATGACACACGACAGGTACTGCTTATTCTAGTGAGACTACATGAGTGTAGCCATTTATGTCTGCTTTACCTACAATATTGTATTTGTGTTGTTTCAGATCCTTTTCCGTGCAGTCCCCTTCCCTTTCCTTTCCCTCGCTTGATGGTTCGAACACCCTGTGATTACACTTCAGGGTGTTGGTAACGTCAGGAGGTGGACCCCTATTAGCAACAACTGGATCGTGCGGAGCATACCTGACAGAATTACACGCCCAAGAATACTGCTCCACCCTATCCAGTGGTTTAGGGGTCATGGCTTCTATGGAGAATGTCTTCCAAGCATTAGTGTTAGTACAACAGGAGTTAGCGTCATCTAGGGCAGAAACTGACGCTTTAAGAGACAAAGTGGACAAGTTATCTAGGAATCCCTTTGATGCTTCTTCAACCACTCCACAGATACAGGTCACAGTCCCTCCACCCATTCCCTTGGCCAGTCATGAAAGGTATTCAGCAGATCCTTCTACAACACATGTATTTTTGACCCAAATCCTGTTGCATTTTTCTTGCAAACTTGCTTCCTTTCCCACCAATTACGCCAGAGTGGCCTTTGCCATATCCTATTTATATGGGGATGCAGCCAATTGGGCTGGTCCTCTGGTAAGGGGTAATGATGCCATACTCTCTGATTGGTCGGCTTTTCGGGCCGAGTTTGAGAAGGTTTTTGATCGAAGGGCCACTACGTTCAGTGCAGACAGGGAACTGTTAGAACTCAAACAGGGGAGACACAACTTGGTCTCATATCTTACCACGTTCAATAGGCTGGTGGCCAAAACAGCCTGGCCCGAGGAGAAGCGGATGTCGTTATTTTATCAGGGCTTAAGAGATGGCTTGAAAGACATAATTGCCCAAGTTGATCTGCAACCTGTCACCTGTGCAGATATGATCGGTCTATCCCTCAGGTTGGATGGGAGATTAGCTGAACATGGAGGAGAGAGACAAAGGTGGTGGTGAGGACTCTTGATTGCAAGCAACAAGTTCACCAGGTTTTGGTCATGATAGACTCTGGGGCCACTGGCAATTTTGTGGATAGTGGTTTGGTGATGAATCTTGCCTTGCAGAGAGTAGCTAGAGACAACCCGGTGGAGGTATGGGCAGTGGATGGTAAACCTTTTAAATCAGGCCTTATCACTGAACAGACGGATATAGTGGTCTTGTCTGTTCCAGTCTGTAATGGTACGCACAGAGAGGAAATATCTTTGAACATTATAGAGGCCCGCAGTACGAAGTAATACTAGGAATGCCATGGTTGTGCCACCATAATCCCACTATACAGTGGAAAACAAAAACTATACAATTCTTAGACCATGAATGTTAGAGCCACATAGTCCAGAAGAAACATACACACGTTGTTGCCTTGTTATCCTCATTTAGGATAGCTACGGCCGCAGAAAAAGTGGTCGTTTTGCCCATACATTATCAGGATTACAGTGATGTATACAGTGAAATCATGGCCGAACAGTGGCCCCCTCACAGAGAATATGACTGCCAAATTGACCCGGTAGATGGGGCCACTATTCCAACTTGTTGTGTATATGCACTATCAGTGCCTGAAGCAAAACATTTGAAGGAATATTTAGAGCATTACCTAGAAATTGAAATTATAAGGCCTTCCTGTTCTCCTGCTGCCTCTCCTTTGTTTTTTATCATGAAAGCTAATGGGGATTTGCGGGCTTGTGTTGATTATCGCAAGTTGAATAAGAATACCATAAGCAACAGATATCCCTTACCCCTTATTTCGGTCTTGCTGGACTAAGTAAGAAACGCCAAGATATACACTAGGCTGGACTTGAGAGGAGCGTATCATTTGGTGCACGTTAGGGCAGGGGATGAATGGAAGACCGCCTTCAAAACTCACTATAGTCTGTACGAATATTTGGTGATGCCGTTTGGGCTTTGCATCACACCGGCGGCATTCCAGTACTTCTTGAATGATGTCCTGAAAGAATATGTGGACATCTGTGTGGTGGTATATATAGATGACATCCTTATATATTCAGAGGAAGTGGAGGCACATACTGAACAAGTAGTCAGGATTCTTCAGAAATTAAGAGAACACAAGTTGTTTTGCAAATTGAGTAAGTGCGAATTCGGTGTGACTGAAGTAGAATTCCTGGGGGGTCATGCTTCATCCTGAAGGGTTACGTATTTCTGAACGTTAGCTGGTGGCAGTACAGAATTGGCTGACTCCTAAAAACATGAAGGAAGTCCAGTGTTTTTTGGGGTTCGCAAATTATTATAGGAGATTTATCCTACACTTCTCTCAGGTTGTGGTGCCTTTAACTCGATTGCTCAGAAAAGGAGTGTCCTTCCATTGGTCTGTGGAAGCGAATGAGGCCTTCGAATACCTCAAACAAGCCTTTACTTCAGGCCCAGTGCTTGCACATCCTAAACTTGAACTGCCATTTGTAGTAGAAGCTGATGCATCAGATGATGCGATAGGAGCTATCTTGTCACAAAGAGATCAAAACACATGTCAATAGAATCCTGTGGCTTATTTATCAAAGAAGTTAAATGCAGCTGAAAGAAATTACACCATTTCCGAAAAATAATTGCTAGCAATAAAGAAAGCATTCCAAGAATGGAGACAATATCTGTGGGGAGCTGTTTTTCCAGTTATTTTCACCACAGAAATCTCCAATGCATGAAAACAGCTAGGCATCTCACACAAAGACAAATGAGGTGGATGCTGTTCTTTGCGGAATATGACTTTGTGATTACCTTTAGACCAGGGAGTGACAACAGAAAGGCTGACTCATTATCCAGACAGGAGGTTGTTGAAGAGTCCTCTAGTAGACCTGCTTTGGAATCTATAGTTGAACCATCCAAAGTGATTTGTGCAATAAGTGCAGAAAACTTTTTGAACAATGAAAGAAATGCAAATACTAAATACACATGGGAGTCTTGGGTTGCAGAGGGAGAAGGTATTCATAAAACAGGGGCTGCCTTTTGTTGGTAACAGACTGTTTTTGCCCTCTTTGGGTTTGCAGAAAAAGGCGTTGACTGGTGTCATGTCTCTCCAGTGGCAGGACATCAGGGAGTGCTTAAAACAGTTCATTTACTACAAAGACATTTCTGGTGGAAGACATTGAAACTTGATATTTCTTCTTGGATGGCGCAATGTGACAACTGTGCCCGATCAAAGATTGACGTTGGTAAGAAGAAAGGGAAATTGATGCCAGTGCAGAACCCACGTAAACAATGGCAAAATATTAGTTTGGATTTTGTTACTGGTTTACCACCAGATCAAGGCAAATTGGCTATTCTAGTTGTCATCGATAGCCTCACCAAATTAGGTCATTTTATACCTTGTGTCAACCTTCCTACTGCTGGGCAAACAGCTCAATTATTGTTCTCTAATGTCATTCGTTTGCATGGTTTACCAGACGTGATTGTGTCAGACAGAGGCCCTCAATTTATAGCCACATTTTGGAAATATTGGTGTCAGGCCTTAAAAATCGCTTCCTCGCTGTCCACGAGTATCCATCCTCAGACGGATGGAAAGACTGAGAGGTTAAATCAAACTCTGAAAAAATATCTTTGTTGCTATGCTGTTACAGCTCAGGACTCATGGGTCTCGTTGTTATGGATGGCGGAGTTGGCATATCACAACGCTTGGCATAGCTCTGTGGGTGTGTCTCCTTTTTATGCAACCCATGGATTCAATGCCTGTATTCTTTCTATCCGTATCCCTGAGTGTGTATCTGAGCAACTGGCGGTTTTTAATAGGATGAAAAGATTACACACAGTCCGTCGACAAATCACCAAACACTTGCTTAAAACTAAACAGGATTACAAACGGTGGGCGGATAAACATTGTGCCGCTGGACCAGACTATCAAGTGGGTGATAGGGTGTGGCTGTCAACTCAGAACATCCATTTCAAATTGCACAGTGTGTTCCATCCATGCTACATTGGGCCTTATGTCATCATAAAAAGGATTAATCCTGGGGCGTTCAAGTTGAAACTGCCTAACACTCTCCGGATATATCCGGTATTTCATTGTAGTCTGCTGAAACCAGCTCTGTCCTCCAGGCGTCGGGCTCCTCTACCTGTTCTGTGTGATGTGGTTTTGAGTACGAAGTGAAGATTTTTTGTGATTCTAAGTGGAAGAGAGTTGTGTTGTGGTTTCTCATCTCATGGAAAGGGTATTCTGCTGAGGATGACTCATGGGAACCATGTGACAATGTTCATGCTCCTGCAGCAGTGCGTGCCTTTCATGTGCGTTATCCTGGTAAGCCTGGATCTAGGAGGCGCTGAGAAGGAGGGCCTACTGTCAGGTTTTGGATCATTTGCGCCTGCCTAATTTATAAACTACAAATCCCATGATTCCTTCTCCTGAGGGGAGGTACTTAAGATCTAGTCACGCTAGGACAGACGCCCGTAATTCTGTGTTGGTTTCCTGTGTTGCTGACAAGCATTCTGCTCTCTTCGTGCCGAGCCTTGCTGTGCCTTTGCTTCGGTCTCTCCGGCTGGAGAGCAGAGAGGACGCCTTCTACTACAAGGGTAGGACGCTGTATCTGGTGCGGAGCGCTGTATGTCTGCCAGCCACACGCTGCCGTACGTTGCCCCGAATCATTGTTTTGTGCGGAGCGCTGTGTGTCTGCCGGCCACGCGCTGCCATACTCTGTTCCTACCTTCATTCTGATAATCAGCTAGCGAAAACCGGTGGGGTCATTCCGACCACGCATGTTGGCTGATATTTTAGTGGCCATTCGTGTGAGTACATGGATAGCGGAGCGCAGTGGTGAATGGGAAACCACACGCTACCGTTTACATTACTTGTCCAGGATTGTTAATACGCCGAGCGCGGTGGTATAGTTCAAACCACACGTTACCGTGTAGCCCTCTACTAATCCTTGTAACAAATTACTGTGGTTAAGCAGAGCATGGTGGTGAGGATTCAACCACGCGCTACTGTGCTTTCTGGATACTGTTTCATTTCGCGACCGAGCAGGATTTCATGGTTTCGTTTGTTTCATTTCTTTTTACCTTTTCAAACATGTTTTTCCATTTGATTTGCATATGGCCATGTCTGCACTGGGGTGGCAGAGTGGGAAAAAGAATGGTGATGGATTAAACCCAGATCTGTTGACTGGGTGTGAGTGTTTGATTGATTCAGAAGCTCCGTCCATCACCACCCCCTTTTGTACCACTTTGTTCGCCATAAGTTGGCAGGGTATGCTCAGATGTGAGTCCCTTGCTCACTTTGCCACTGGATTCAAGCAAGCCGGTCTGAAGACGGCTGAAATGCCAGAAACCGGTCCTCGGAAGCTTGTTTCCGGTCCAGGGAAGGCATGGCTTGGCAGTTCGGGCTGGACTGTTCTCATGAGGCACAGGGTCAGACTGATTTGCATATGGCCATGTCTGAACTGGGGTGGCAGAGTGGGCTAAAGAACGGTGATGGATTAAACCCATATCTGTTGACTGGGTGTGAGTGTTTCATTGGTTCAGATGCTCCGTCCTCCACCCCCCCCTTGTGTACCAATGTGTTTCATTTGTGACTGAGGTTATAACGTCCAGGTGAAGATTTATAAAAGGATAAAGGAGACAAACTGTATGCTACAGGATACCCCTTGCTTTATCAGCTATTCTTCGGGGATGACTATTCCCTGATAGCAGTCGTATCATTTATGGTATGTGAGAATGTGGTGCATCTGTTGAGTAATACTAGGAAGCACAGAAAGGTTGTTGTTCCGATTTCCTATACGTTTTATATGCTTACAGATTTTGTCCGGGGAGAAGGTCTGTCTTGGAGGCTCTGGTGTTTTAAGAGGTCCCTATGACACACGACAGGTACTGCTTATTCTAGTGAGACTACATGAGTGTAGCCATTTATGTCTGCTTTGCCTATAATATTGTATTTGTGTTGTTTCAGATCCTTTTCCGTGCAGTCCCCTTCCCTTTCCTTTCCCTCGCTTGATGGTTCGAACACCCTGTGATTACACTTCAGGGTGTTGGTAACGTCAGGAGGTGGACCCCTATTAGCAACAACTGGATCGTGCGGAGCATACCTGACAGAATTACACGCCCAAGAATACTGCTACACCCTATCCAGTGGTTTAGGGGTCATGGCTTCTATGGAGAATGTCTTCCAAGCATTAGTGTTAGTACAACAGGAGTTAGCGTCATCTAGGGCAGAAACTGACGCTTTAAGAGACAAAGTGGACAAGTTATCTAGGAATCCCTTTGATGCTTCTTCAACCACTCCACAGATACAGGTCACAGTCCCTCCACCCATTCCCTTGGCCAGTCATGAAAGGTATTCAGCAGATCCTTCTACAACACATGTATTTTTGACCCAAATCCTGTTGCATTTTTCTTGCAAACTTGCTTCCTTTCCCACCAATTACACCAGAGTGGCCTTTGCCATATCCTATTTATATGGGGATGCAGCCAATTGGGCTGGTCCTCTGGTAAGGGGTAATGATGCCATACTCTCTGATTGGTCGGCTTTTCGGGTCGAGTTTGAGAAGGTTTTTGATCGAAGGGCCACTACGTTCAGTGCAGACAGGGAACTGTTAGAACTCAAACAGGGGAGACACAACTTGGTCTCATATCTTACCACGTTCAATAGGCTGGTGGCCAAAACAGCCTGGCCCGAGGAGAAGCGGATGTCGTTATTTTATCAGGGCTTAAGAGATGGCTTGAAAGACATAATTGCCCAAGTTGATCTGCAACCTGTCACCTGTGCAGATATGATCGGTCTATCCCTCAGGTTGGATGGGAGATTAGCTGAACATGGAGGAGAGAGACAAAGGTGGTGGTGAGGACTCTTGATTGCAAGCAACAAGTTCACCAGGTTTTGCTCATGATAGACTCTGGGGCCACTGGCAATTTTGTGGATAGTGGTTTGGTGATGAATCTTGCCTTGCAGAGAGTAGCTAGAGACAACCCGGAGGAGGTATGGGCAGTGGATGGCAAACCTTTTAAATCAGGCCTTATCACTGAACAGACGGATATAGTGGTCTTGTCTGTTCCAGTCTGTAATGGTACGCACAGAGAGGAAATATCTTTGAACATTATAGAGGCCCGCAGTACGAAGTAATACTAGGAATGCCATGGTTGTGCCACCATAATCCCACTATACAGTGGAAAACAAAAACTATACAATTCTTAGACCATGAATGTTAGAGCCACATAGTCCAGAAGAAACATACACACGTTGTTGCCTTGTAATCCTCATTTAGGATAGCTACGGCCGCAGAAAAAGTGGTCGTTTTGCCCATACATTATCAGGATTACAGTGATGTATACAGTGAAATCATGGCCGAACAGTGGCCCCCTCACAGAGAATATGACTGCCAAATTGACCTGGTAGATGGGGCCACTATTCCAACTTGTTGTGTATATGCACTATCAGTGCCTGAAGCAAAACATTTGAAGGAATATTTAGAGCATTACCTAGAAATTGAATTTATAAGGCCTTCCCGTTCTCCTGCTGCCTCTCCTTTGTTTTTTATCATGAAAGCTAATGGGGATTTGCGGGCTTGTGTTGATTATCGCATGTTGAATAAGAATACCATAAGCAACAGATATCCCTTACCCCTTATTTCGGTCTTGCTGGACTAAGTAAGAAACGCCAAGATATACACTAGGCTGGACTTGAGAGGAGCGTATCATTTGGTGCACGTTAGGGAAGGGGATGAATGGAAGACCGCCTTCAAAACTCACTATAGTCCGTACGAATATTTGGTGATGCCGTTTGGGCTTTGCATCACACCGGCGGCATTCCAGTACTTCTTGAATGATGTCCTGAAAGAATATGTGGACATCTGTGTGGTGGTATATATAGATGACATCCTTATATATTCAGAGGAAGTGGAGGCACATACTGAACAAGTAGTCAGGATTCTTCAGAAATTAAGAGAACACAAGTTGTTTTGCAAATTGAGTAAGTGCGAATTCGGTGTGACTGAAGGAGAATTACTGGGGGTCATGCTTCATCCTGAAGGGTTACGTATTTCTGAACGTTAGCTGGTGGCAGTACAGAATTGGCTGACTCCTAAAAACATGAAGGAAGTCCAGTGTTTTTTGGGGTTCGCAAATTATTATAGGAGATTTATCCTACACTTCTCTCAGGTTGTGGTGCCTTTAACTCGATTGCACAGAAAAGGAGTGTCCTTCCATTGGTCTGTGGAAGCGAATGAGGCCTTCGAATACCTCAAACAAGCCTTTACTTCAGGCCCAGTGCTTGCACATCCTAAACTTGAACTGCCATTTGTAGTAGAAGCTGATGCATCAGATGATGCGATAGGAGCTATCTTGTCACAAAGAGATCAAAACACATGTCAATAGAATCCTGTGGCTTATTTATCAAAGAAGTTAAATGCAGCTGAAAGAAATTACACCATTTCCGAAAAATAATTGCTAGCAATAAAGAAAGCATTCCAAGAATGGAGACAATATCTGTGGGGAGCTGTTTTTCCAGTTATTTTCACCACAGAAATCTCCAATGCATGAAAACAGCTAGGCATCTCACACAAAGACAAATGAGGTGGATGCTGTTCTTTGCGGAATATGACTTTGTGATTACCTTTAGACCAGGGAGTGACAACAGAAAGGCTGACTCATTATCCAGACAGGAGGTTGTTGAAGAGTCCTCTAGTAGACCTGCTTTGGAATCTATAGTTGAACCATCCAAAGTGATTTGTGCAATAAGTGCAGAGAACTTTTTGAACAATGTAAGAAATGCAAAGACTAAATACACATGGGAGTCTTTGGTTGCAGAGGGAGAAGATATTCATAAAACAGGGGCTGCCTTTTGTTGGTAACAGACTGTTTTTGCCCTCTTTGGGTTTGCAGAAAAAGGCGTTGACTGGTGTCATGTCTCTCCAGTGGCAGGACATCAGGGAGTGCTTAAAACAGTTCATTTACTACAAAGACATTTCTGGTGGAAGACATTGAAACTTGATATTTCTTCTTGGATGGCGCAATGTGACAACTGTGCCCGATCAAAGATTGACGTTGGTAAGAAGAAAGGGAAATTGATGCCAGTGCAGGACCCACGTAAACCATGGCAAAATATTAGTTTGGATTTTGTTACTGGGTTACCACCAGATCAAGGCAAATTGGCTATTCTAGTTGTCATCGATAGCCTCACCAAATTAGGTCATTTTATACCTTGTGTCAACCTTCCTACTGCTGGGCAAACAGCTCAATTATTGTTCTCTAATGTCATTCGTTTGCATGGTTTACCAGAAGTGATTGTGTCAGACAGAGGCCCTCAATTTATAGCCAGGTTTTGGAAATATTGGTGTCAGGCCTTAAAAATCGCTTCCTCGCTGTCCACGAGTATCCATCCTCAGACGGATGGAAAGACTGAGAGGTTAAATCAAACTCTGAAAAAATAGCTTCGTTGCTATGCTGTTACAGCTCAGGACTCATGGGTCTCGTTGTTATGGATGGCGGAGTTGGCATATCACAACGCTTGGCATAGCTCTGTGGGTGTGTCTCCTTTTTATGCAACCCATGGATTCAATGCCTGTATTCTTTCTATCCGTATCCCTGAGTGTGTATCTGAGCAACTGGCGGTTTTTAATAGGATGAAAAGATTACACACAGTCCGTCGACAAATCACCAAACACTTGCTTAAAACTAAACAGGATTACAAACGGTGGGCGGATAAACATTGTGTCGCTGGACCAGACTATCAAGTGGGTGATAGGGTGTGGCTGTCAACTCAGAACATCCATTTCAAATTGCACAGTGTGTTCCATCCATGCTACATTGGGCCTTATGTCATCATAAAAAGGATTAATCCTGGGGCGTTCAAGTTGAAACTGCCTAACACTCTCCGGATATATCCGGTATTTCATTGTAGTCTGCTGAAACCAGCTCTGTCCTCCAGGCATCGGGCTCCTCTACCTGTTCTGTGTGATGGTGGTTTTGAGTACGAAGTGAAGATTTTTCGTGATTCTAAGTGGAAGAGAGTTGTGTTGTGGTTTCTCATCTCATGGAAAGGGTATTCTGCTGAGGATGACTCATGGGAACCATGTGACAATGTTCATGCTCCTGCAGCAGTGCTTGCCTTTCATGTGCGTTATCCTGGTAAGCCTGGATCTAGGAGGCGCTGAGAAGGAGGGCCTACTGTCAGGTTTTGGATCATTTGCGCCTGCCTAATTTATAAACTACAAATCCCATGATTCCTTCTCCTGTGGGGAGGTACTTAAGATCTAGTCACGCTAGGACAGACGCCCGTAATTCTGTGTTGGTTTCCTGTGTTACTGACGAGCATTCTGCTCTCTTTGTGCCGAGCCTTGCTGTGCCTTTGCTTCGGTCTCTCCGGCTGGAGAGCAGAGAGGACGTCTTCTACTACAAGGGTAGGACGCTGTATCTGGTGCGGAGCGCTGTATGTCTGCCAGCCACACGCTGCCGTACGTTGCCCCGAATCATTGTTTTGTGTGGAGCGCTGTGTGTCTGCCGGCCACGCGCTGCCATACTCTGTTCCTACCTTCATTCTGATAATCAGCTAGCGAAAACCGGTGGGGTCATTCCGACCACGCATGTTGGCTGATATTTTAGTGGCCATTCGCGTGAGTACATGGATAGCGGAGCGCAGTGGTGAATGGGAAACCACGCGCTACCGTTTACATTACTTGTCCAGGATTGTTAATACGCCGAGCGCGGTGGTATAGTTCAAACCACACGTTACCGTGTAGCCCTCTACTAATCCTTGTAACAAATTACTGTGGTTACGCAGAGCATGGTGGTGAGGATTCAACCACGCGCTACTGTGCTTTCTGGATACCGTTTCATTTCGCGACCGAACAGGATTTCATGGTTTCGTTTGTTTCATTTCTTTTTACCTTTTCAAACATGTTTTTCCACTTGATTTGCATATGGCCATGTCTGCACTGGGGTGGCAGAGTGGGCAAAAGAATGGTGATGGATTAAACCCAGATCTGTTGACTGGGTGTGAGTGTTTGATTGGTTCAGATGCTCCGTCCATCACCACCCCCTTTTGTACCACTTTGTTTGCCATAAGTTGGCAGGGTATGCTCAGACGTGAGTCCCTTGCTCACTTTGCCACTGGATTCAAGCAAGCCGGGCTGAAGACGGCTGAAAAGCCAGAAACCGGTCCTTGGAAGCTGTTTTCCGGTCCAGAGTAGGCATGGCTTGGCTGTTCGGGTTGGGCTGTTCCCATGAGGCCCAGGGTCAGACTGATTTGCATATGGCCATGTCCGAACTGGGGTGGCAGAGTGGGCTAAAGAACGGTGATGGATTAAACCCAGATCTGTTGACTGGGTGTGAGTGTTCGATTGGTTCAGATGCTCCGTCCATCACCACCCCCTTTTGTACCACTTTGTTCGCCATAAGTTGGCAGGGTATGCTCAGACATGAGTCCCTTGCTCACTTTGCCACTGGATTCAAGCAAGCCGGGCTGAAGACGGCAAAAATGCCAGACACCGGTCTGGAAAGTGGAAAAGTAAATTTTGCCATGTTCTGTGTCCCTACGTGTCATCCATCATATGTTATGTGTGCATGATTAAATATGCATATACATTCCCCATGTTCGATTAATGACGCAATTATAGTTGTGTCCACCTCTAATATGCCAATTTCCAGTCCTCGTGAATACTACGAATATCAGGTCTATGTAAAGCTACGTTGCCACGTTTCTCAGTGTGCACGTTATTCCATTATAAAGTCCCCGTTTCTAGGCCTCAAAAGGGCCTGGACACCAGATTCAGCTCCTGTCTCCTAAAGCCTCGCTGAGGAGCGATACAGCCCCCACCTGTATCCTCGACCCTTCACTTACTTCCTGCCACGCCGTGCCCGGTCCAGCCTGGCTCTGCCTCTGAGTCTGCCAAGAATATGTTATGATTCCAGTTATCAGTTCAGTCCTCCTTCTCTGCATTCCTAAGCTACTGAATCGCATCAATAGTTTCCGTCATTGTCTAGCCTTCACGTCTCCACGTTGGAGAAATACTGCATTTAATGGTCATTTAATATTCTTCATCACGTACTACATGTAGAATAATGCATGGTCCAGTCTTAGTGTCTGTTAGCCTTTCCCCTCCTAACTTCTAGTTTATATCAACATGTTCTCTAAACATCAGATACTAGATACTGTTTAGGTACATGTCGCCCTGACTCTCCAGACTTCAGTCTCTGCTCTTAGCACAGAGTTCATAGCCCCCAGTTTCTCCTAGTGATACATCATTGCTAGTTTGCGCGCACCATCAGGTTAGAGGTCCCGGCTCCTTAGGTAGCCCCCTCCATGGTTTCCGCCCCATTCATGACATATTCTGTTACGTTTGCATCACATGTCTATGTATACGCCCCGTTACACCTCTTTTTCACCCTTATCTTTCGCGACTGCTACGCGTCACCCCTTCTGCTCCACCCACTGCTACGCCTATTGCAATGTAATGCTATGTGTTTGCGCAATGTATATATGCTCATGTACTGTTATTAAAAAGGGATCCTTTTCCTTGTCCCGATCCTGACACCAGCAGCGCTGCTGGGCCCTGCTATCCTATTCCTATGCAGGTTGTCCTGTTCCTGTCCTTTATGCTGTAATAAACCTGCGAAACTCCTACTACCTCGAATTTTGACTCTTATTTATTGAGCTATCTGTTATTCATTTATACATTCAAAAATAGGGTATTATTTATTTATTTACCACATAATGGCGCCCGAATAGGGACTTGCCCTTTCCCCACGCGTCGGTGAAGCCACGCCGACCCCCTGACCCTCTGCAGTCGTGACGGAACTCTTCTGCGCACCGGCAGATATTTCTGCTTCAAGTATCCCTCAGGCCCACGGAGGAGACGGAGGAGGCGGTCCAGCATCCAAACGAGACGGTGGAGGAACGCGGCGAGTCCCGACCAGAGCCCAAGCCAAGAGTCCAAGGTCCGAGGTATCCGGAGGCCCACCCGTAACTGAAGTCCGAAGTCCGTCGTCCGTCGTCGTAGCAGTCCAGTCCAGTCCGAGGCCTTCCGTTCTTGCTGCCCGGTGAGTACCGTTACTGGGGTGGTATCTAGACAGGGTCAATCTAATTGACTCTGGTCCGTGGGTTGGTGGTACACAGACCCACAAACGAAGTGTCCACTTCGGTGGATGCGGGTCCTGACGTGTCTCTTTATGAGACCGGTAAGTTTCGTACTGTTTCAGCAGTGCATCTAGTTCCTGTTCTAGTCAGTTCTGTTCTCGAGAAAATTCATGTATTCTGTGTTCCGCATTCCAGGTAGTATTCTGTTCGAACTGTTATTTTTAAATGTTCTTCATGTATTTTAATGTCGTGGTATGAATGGGGAATAAGTATCGTGTTTATTGTGTATTGTATTGTGTCTAGATTATAGTTCAGTCATGCCGCTCTTTTCGAAATTACGTCAGTTAAAAACCAGAAAGGGTCTGCTGGAAGCAGCAGTTCCAGTTCCGCCTAGGGACAGTCCAGGTCATTTTATGTATCAGAAGCATGGCATAAGCGCCATATTGTATCTAGATTTATGGGTAGAGTATACCAAACAGTTAGAAGAAAAGTATAGATGGCCCGTATCGGGTACATGGGATGCTGAATGCATCATGCGAGTAGAAGAAGCATTATGGAAAAAGAAAGCCAGACAGTCACAGAAAGATGCCATCGAGTTATGGCGTAAAGAAGCTCATAAAAGAACTGAAAAGGAAATCAGAAAGTCAGAATTAAGTAGAGAATCCTTAGAACGAGCACAAGAAAAAGAACTAATCGAGATAGGTGAACAAGTCAAAGCCGAACAGTCAGACAGACAGAGGCATGCCCTTATTAGGGGTATGTATCCTCTCCTTGCCGAGGGCTTGCCAAAAGCGACCCCAGAGGCATCCAGTAATTTCCCGCCACCATTAGTTCCGACCAAGCTACGTCACAAACAGACCGCAGCTGATATTTTTATTTCGTCCTATTTGGACGACACAGTCCCAGAATATGCAAATCCTGTTCGCGCTCCGCCAGTCCCTGTAAATCAGGCACTTCCCGCTCCTCCAGACACCGGAGTACCTGTTACGGTACCCCCGGTCCAGCCCGCCATACAAGTCCAGCCTGCATTTCCATTTCCCACTCTGCCAGGACGAAGAGCCTCAGTAGACGACTCTAGTTTAGGGGCCGCAGGGGGAGGTACTCCTCAAACCCCGCCGCCACACAAGCGTTTAACGACAGCCGAATTACATGCACAAGCGTCACAGCGTACGCCCAGACATCAGACTGTAGCCGAAATAAGAAAATCCCTTGCCGAATGCGGCTATGATCCAGTCCCAGGCGAGGATAATATGGTTTTATATTCATTCCGCGTAAGAAAGGTGGCCGAGTATCTAGTCACCTTACCGAATATGAAAGAAGATCTAGACAGAATATATCGTTTCATCCGTACAGGGGATGATCCAGAAAGCATTAGCGAGGCCATGTCTCAAAGGAAAGCCGAGATCCAGCTCATGATATTAAAGTTCCTGATCAATTGTCTAATAAGAGAACAAGATTACCCGTCTAAAGATCCGGCCGAAATGAGAACCCTGACAAGGTGGAGTGATAATATAGCCGAGGGTAAGCACAAGACCGTCGGTGCTATGGAGAGTATGTACAAGAAAATCCGTAGAGAAATAATAAAATTACACGAACAGCGTAAAGCAGCACAAGTAAGCGAGAAAGAAAGTAACTCTGATACTGAAGAGTTAGACGACGAAAATTCTGCCAGAATAGCGTATGTAGGAAAATCTAGATTTCCAGATCGCCATTTACGCCTAGAACACAAGTCTATTTTTCATTCTCCAGCACCAGAACAAGGTTCACTAGAACAAGTGTTTCAAGCTACCGATCACATTCTGAAATCACGAATCGGTTACAGTGAGTTAAGTACTATGCATGAACAAGAACTAGCCCGATCAGCAGTCCGATGGATTACTGATTCTACCACTTTTCCAGACGAAATAGTGGCACAAATGTTTCTGAAAATGCCCCCAGCCGAACAACGACTGGCGGGTATGTATATGATTCAGCACCTCATTACTTTGTATGAGGGTCAACACTCTGATCCAGGTCCGTTACATGATGTCCTGAACGAGTTACTCCAGTATAGATGGAAAGGTCTAGGTACCGACTTAATTAGTGTCATTCTAGAACAGCGTCACAAATATAGAACATTCCTGAACCCGCATTTTGTTCCTGCCTCACCCCAAGAAGGTAAACCATTTTACATGGAGAGACAGAATCCGTTACGAGAAGTCCACCCAGTCAGAGGAACGGGTGGCGAACTAGAACGAGTGTTTGTTTACACTCCGATTACAAAGATGGAACTCCTCGAGATGAAGAAATTAATTCCCTGTCATGACAAAGATCCAGCAGGGTTCCATAGAGAATTAAAAGACATGCTCCGTATGGGAGAATACACGTATCCAGATATAATTAAAATGTTAAAGGTTCTGCTGCCCGCAGGGGTGTATGAAAAGCTCAAGGAAAAAGAATGGGAGGTGGGAGAGAAAAAGATCGATTGGGCAGTTCTAGAAGCTGAAGACAAGGCACGAGTACCAGGTACCGGTCTTGGAGATAAATGTAAAGAATTACCGGAATTATTAATACAAGTTTTACCCAGATTATTGACAACTAGAAAAGAAGACTGGGATGCAATCTCAGCCTGTAAACAGAAGCAAGATGAGGATATTAGTGATTTTTATTCTAGATTTGAAAAATGTTTTAGCATCAACAGTGGCCTCAAGACAAGTAGTGAGTCATACCCTCACCTTTTTGTTACTAAATTAGTCGAGAATTCAAGCCCACAAATTAAAAATCGAGTTTTAAAAGTCGAAAGTACCTGGCAAGCTAATACCCCGTCCCAGATGTTGCAGATGCTTCAATACCACCAGAATAGAATCAGAGAAGAGCAAGAACACGAGAGAAAACGTATGAAAGACACGAAAATGAAAGTACTAGTTGCACAATCTGTTCCTCAAGACAGTCAGAAGAGGGGTCCGAATCAAGCCAGTCATCCTGCAGCTCCCGTTAAAGGGAACTGCAATTATTGTAAACAGCCAGGTCATTTTATAAATGAGTGTGCAGTTCTGAAACACAACATAGCTACTGGTAAGACTAAAGAAAGACCACGTCCGCCTAGACAAGAACAAGTTTCACAGATTCCTCAGCCACAGAATGCACCACAGACAGTTACAGCACCGCAGCCTATTGCTGCAACACAGCACGTTACATCGCAAATGTACCAGTATGCACAGTCTGAGTATCCAGAGTACCAGCAGTATTCATGAAACAGCCTAGAGAGGGAGGTAGGCTTGCCTCTCATCGAGATACCTGTAGATCAAGAAGGTCCCTATGTTCACAGTCAAGTATTAGGGAAAGACAGAAAGTTTTTGATTGATACAGGGGCAAGTAGGACCACAATTAGTCACGCCGAAGTTCCAGGGGCTCCGCTCTCAGGCTCAAGAAATGTTTCCCTTGGATTCTCAGGAAAGCCTATCGTAAATGAGATCTCAAAGCCAGTTACTCTAGAAGTAGGTCCATTGTCCCGCACTACTGATCTGTTACTTACTAAGTCATGTCCAGAAAATCTATTAGGCATTAAAACACTGAAAGAGTTATGTGCAGTTATATGCTGTTCCCCAGAGGGAATACGATTGTTCCTACGTGACTTTAAGGGTCACTATGTATTACGAGATTTTGATTCAAGACTGTCTAATGTTCCGCAGCACTTATGGGCGCAAGGTCCAACTGATGTAGGTTACATGCAAATCACACCCTATCGTGTGACTCTCAAGCCAGGTGTAGTGTTACCACGAATCAGACAGTATAGATTGCCACCTGAGGCTGTAGCAGCCTTATCCAAAATTATCGACGAGCTTATTGCTCAAGGAGTGGTTGTAGAAACTGACTCCAATGTATGTAATTCTCCGATCATTCCAGTCATGAAACGTACTGATCCAAATGCACCCCCAGTATATCGATTAGTGATTGACCTACGAGAGCTTAATAAATGTATTATTCCGCAGTACCCAGTTGTCCCAGACATCTCTTCCCTATTAACGGCCATTGATTCCGAAGCCACGTTCTTTACTGTCATAGACCTCAAGAACGCGTTTTTCAGTGTTCCTATTCATCCAGACAGCCAGTTCCTTTTCGGATTTTGTTTAAATGGAAGGAGCTATATGTTCACACGAGCTCCTCAAGGTTTCATAGAAAGTCCTAGTATTTACAGTCAAGCACTTAAGAGACAACTAGACAACATTCACATGCCAACTGACACTGCCCTGCTCCAGTATGTCGATGATCTCCTGATCACAGCCCGTTCTGAACGTGCTTGCGAGCGAGCATCACTGACAGTTCTGTATTTCCTAGCCGAGATGGGGCACAAGGTGTCCCCTTCTAAGCTTCAATTCTGTGTCCAGCAAGTGGTCTACTTAGGACACTTACTGTCCAAGAGGGGTAGACAGTTGACACCAGACCGTATCCAGTTAATAGCGAGTCTTCCTCAGCCCAAGACCCAGAAGGAGGTACGTGCTTTTATCGGCCTTACTTCTTATTGCAGACAATGGATTCCTCAGTATGCATTTCTAGCCAAACCACTGATACAGTTAACGACACAGGAGGCAGCCGTATCGACTGTTCTCCCTTGGACATCTGAACATACACTTAGTTTCAATGAGTTAAAGAAAGCCCTATGCCAAGCTCCAGTTCTAGCGACACCGGACTACAGTAAGCCTTTTACACTTTTCGTTACTGAACGTGAAGGTACAGCATTATCTGTTCTCACACAAGATCAAGCAGGACAATACAAGCCCTGTGCTTATTTTTCGAGCACATTAGATCCTGTAGCCCAGGCTCTGCCTGCGTGCCTCAAGTCAGTTGCAGCCACAGCACTAGCTATCAGACAAAGTGATTCCATAGTCTTAGGACACTCCTTGACAGTACAAGTTCCACATTCCGTGGAAGTTCTTTTAAACCGAACACAAACTCAGCACTTGACGATTGCACGTTTAACAGGTTATGAATTGACATTGTTCCAGCCACACATAGAAATCAGACGCTGCAACATCCTGAACCCTGCTACACTGTTACCATCAGTTACTTCGAATTCTGCCACACATGACTGTGTGGAAGTAGTTAACATTACGACAAAGCCAAGACAAGATCTGACAGATACTCCGTTACCAGACCCCGACCTGACACTTTATGTGGATGGTTCATGTATGAGAACAAGTACAGGAGAACTAGTCGCCGCGTATGCAGTGACTACTGACACTGAAGTTATTGAAACACACCGTATTGATACCCTGTCCGCTCAAGCAGCAGAGCTAGTTGCTCTGACACAAGCCTGCATACACGCCAAGAACTTGAAAGTTAATGTTTACACAGATTCACGTTACGCATTTGGAGTTGTACACGACTTCGGAGTGCTCTGGCAGGAGAGAGGTTTCATGACTTCTCATGGAACCAAGATTCAGCAAGGTCTCCTTATTCAAGCTCTGTTAGATGCCATACATTTACCGACATCTATTGCTATCATGAAATGTAAAGCACATACGAAAGTTACTGACATTATTTCTCAAGGTAACGATCTAGCAGATCGCACAGCCAAGCTCACAGCACAGACTCTAGACATTCCAGTTAACATGACACACACTCCAGATCCGATTACATGCATGACAGTTAAGGACCCTACACAAGATGTCATAGATATCCAGTTACATGCTACCCCCGATGAAATCAAGAAATGGTCCGAACAAGGAGGGGTCCAGACAGATCAAGGATGGTTAACAAAGGGTAGAGCCACATGGTTTCTCCCCGACTCTATGGTTCAAGTCATTATTAATACCGCACATAGTCCAGCACATTTAGGAGAAAAAGCTATGTTAGACAGTATCCAGAACATTTGGTTCAACAAGCATTTACGAGCTGCAGCCAAGCAGAAAGTCCGTACCTGTATGATATGTTGTCAGTTTAATCCAGGTAAAAGTGTCCCGGTGGAACAAGGTGGATTCCAGCCCCCTGACCACCCTTTTGAAGTCCTCCAGATGGATTACATTCAGATGGAGCGATGTCGAGGTTTCAAGTATGTCCTTGTAGTTGTATGCGCTTTGTCCAGGTGGACAGAAGCATATCCAGTCCCAGACTACACAGCCGCGACCACTGCCAAGCAGTTGGTTCGTGAGTTCTTCCCCCGTTATGGACTCCCTAGAGTCGTATATTCTGACAACGGCCAGCCATTCTCATCTGAACTCATGAAGCACGTTTCCCTGTTGTTAGGGTACCAGTGGAAGTTTCATTGTGTACGCCATCCTGAAGCAGCCGGTCTTGTAGAGAGACATAACCAGACTCTGAAAATCCGTATCGCCAAAGTGTGTAAAGAAAAAGGTGTGGACTGGCTAGTAGCTCTGCCAGTCGCTTTATTTTATATGCGCATGGTCGCACATTCCAGATCAGGTCTGTCCCCGTATGAGGTCGTATTCGGCCGCCCCCCAAATATGTGGGGTACTCCTAGACCCCGAAGTATTACCGATGTTTCAAGTAATATGCTGACAGATTACCTAGCTTCCTTGATGTCTGCCCTCAACTCATGTCGTTCACAGGTTGCCGCCGCATTTCCAGACAATACCGAGGTGGCACCGCATGAAATCGTTCCAGGATCCATGGTATTGGTGAGGAATTTCGACAGATCAAGTCCGCTGGAGCCTCGCTGGAAAGAGCCCCGACAGGTCCTCCTCACCACCCGTACAGCCGTGAAGTTGGAAGGTCGAAAAGGCTGGGTGCACCTTTCTCATGTAAAACAATTTAATGGACTGAAACCCGTCTTAAAGAACATTTCCCAGGATTTGAAGGATTGCCAAAATATTGTTCTCAAGGACTGTCCCGCAAAAGACATTGCTACAAACCCTCCCCTGTTAGAGAAAACTCCGCAACAGGAGTACAAGCTAAAACTCCGGTCTAGTAAAATAAGTCAGTCAGTTTGATTGTCTAAGTCCTCCCCTAGGTGAAACGGTTAGACTGTTTCTGACATGTATAAAATAGACCCCCATAGTGAGAGAGTTAGTCAAAACTCAATTCGATGTATCGTTTTTCTATGTTTCATATTGTTTCTCAGCATTATGATTTCCTGCACCAGTTATGCATTTTTCTTGTATTTCCCAGTTCTTCATGTAAATAAGTCTGCTAATGCTACAGTAGAGCACACGTTTAGTGATCTGCCTCCTCATGAACTCTCTTACCGCCTCGCTATGCGAAATAACTCATTCATCCGCATGTTACATTACTCACACCAGTCCAGCAATGCCACTAATTGTTGGGTGTGTGGTCGACTCCCCCCTTTCCAGATGCCGAAGGGAGTTCTGCCACTTTTTCCTTATCCATTCTCACATAATGGTTCGTGTGGAGCATGGTCCACGTTAACGTCATCCTCAACAGATATGTCTTTTCTTAACAGTACATGTTTCCCAGACAAGCAAGGTCTCCCTCACCGAACAGGTTTAGATCTAGAAAATGAAGTGTATAATTTAGGTAATTATTCGTCGAATTTCATGGTCTTGAATGTTCAGTCTGATTCCACTCCAGACTTACCTGCTATTTCAGTACTACCAGTCAAAGGCGAATTATGTGTCCGAAATTATGGTTCCGTACATGTAGGACATAGTGATTGTACTACTATTGTCAAGTATAGTGACAGTGGGAAATCTATTTTTAAAGCTTCACGTCATTCTTATTTTATTTGTGGTCAAACTGCATATGTTCGTCTGCCCCTCGATTGGGAGGGAACCTGTTACATTGCCTTCCTACTGCCACCTGTTTTCCTAGCCCCACCTGACTATCATAGAAACACACATCTAGTACACATTAGACATAGAAGGGAGTCCCCAATTGTCGATTATACTGAAACTGCTCTAGAACAATATACAGATTTCAACAGAGGTTTCTTTTTCTTTATAGGACCTATCCAGAATAGTAAGCTAATCCGTAGGTTAACAAGAACCCTTGAAGCTGTGGTAAATGAGACTGCCTCTGCTCCAGGTAACTTAACCGAAGAGCAATCTGCTATGAGATTTGTCGTTTTACAGAATCGTCTCGTCCTTGACGTCATACTGGCCGATAGGGGCGGGGCCTGTAGAGTCATCGGATCTAGTTGCTGCATTTTCATTCCAAATAACGCGCCGTCTGTTTATTCAGCTATAACCAGACTCCATAAAATTGCCCATCTGATACACCAAGATCCAGGCACCTGGACATGGTCCGGTTGGTTCTGGAATATAATTTCCGCATGGGGATGGAAAATATTGTCCTTCCTAGGTATTGCAGTAGCGATCATATTCAGCTGCTGTCTCTGTATACAATGTGGCCCTGCGATTTGCGGCATTTGTGCTACCTCTTGTATTCCTAGTCCCAAGCCCCGTTCTAAATCCCATTCCAGGATAATTCGAGACGAGCAAATGATACTGTATGAAATGATAGACGGTATCATGAAAATTGATGTTTCCTGATGGAAACGTAGTGACAAGGAGGGAATGTGGAAAAGTAAATTTTGCCATGTTCTGTGTCCCTACGTGTCATCCATCATATGTTATGTGTGCATGATTAAATATGCATATACATTCCCCATGTTCGATTAATGACGCAATTATAGTTGTGTCCACCTCTAATATGCCAATTTCCAGTCCTCGTGAATACTACGAATATCAGGCCTATGTAAAGCTACGTTGCCACGTTTCTCAGTGTGCACGTTATTCCATTATAAAGTCCCCGTTTCTAGGCCTCAAAAGGGCCTGGACACCAGATTCAGCTCCTGTCTCCTAAAGCCTCGCTGAGGAGCGATACAGCCCCCACCTGTATCCTCGACCCTTCACTTACTTCCTGCCACGCCGTGTCCGGTCCAGCCTGGCTCTGCCTCTGAGTCTGCCAAGAATATGTTATGATTCCAGTTATCAGTTCAGTCCTCCTTCTCTGCATTCCTAAGCTACTGAATCGCATCAATAGTTTCCGTCATTGTCTAGCCTTCACGTCTCCACGTTAGAGAAATACTGCATTTAATGGTCATTTAATATTCTTCATCACGTACTACATGTAGAATAATGCATGGTCCAGTCTTAGTGTCTGTTAGCCTTTCCCCTCCTAACTTCTAGTTTATATCAACATGTTCTCTAAACATCAGATACTAGATACTGTTTAGGTACATGTCGCCCTGACTCTCCAGACTTCAGTCTCTGCTCTTAGCACAGAGTTCATAGCCCCCAGTTTCTCCTAGTGATACGTCATTGCTAGTTTGCGCGCACCATCAGGTTAGAGGTCCCGGCTCCTTAGGTAGCCCCCTCCATGGTTTCCGCCCCATTCATGACATATTCTGTTACGTTTGCATCACATGTCTATGTATACGCCCCATTACACCTCTTTTTCACCCTTATCTTTCGCGACTGCTACGCGTCACCCCTTCTGCTCCACCCACTGCTACGCCTATTGCAATGTAATGCTATGTGTTTGCGCAATGTATATATGCTCATGTACTGTTATTAAAAAGGGATCCTTTTCCTTGTCCCGATCCTGACACCAGCAGCGCTGCTGGGCCCTGCTATCCTATTCCTATGCAGGTTGTCCTGTTCCTGTCCTTTATGCTGTAATAAACCTGCGAAACTCCTACTACCTCGAATTTTGACTCTTATTTATTGAGCTATCTGTTATTCATTTATACATTCAAAAATAGGGTATTATTTATTTATTTACCACATCCGGTCCAGGGAAGGCATGGCTTGGCAGTTCGGGCTGGACTGTTCCCATGAGGCACAGGGTCAGACTGATTTGCATATGGCCATGTCTGAACTGGGGTGGCAGAGTGGGCTAAAGAACGGTGATGGATTAAACCCAGATCTGTTGACTGGGTGTGAGTGTTTGATTGATTCAGAAGCTCCGTCCATCACCACCCCCTTTTGTACCACTTTGTTCGCCATAAGTTGGCAGGGTATGCTCAGATGTGAGTCCCTTGCTCACTTTGCCACTGGATTCAAGCAAGCCGGTCTGAAGACGGCTGAAATGCCAGAAACCGGTCCTCGGAAGCTTGTTTCCGGTCCAGGGAAGGCATGGCTTGGCAGTTCGGGCTGGACTGTTCTCATGAGGCACAGGGTCAGACTGATTTGCATATGGCCATGTCTGAACTGGGGTGGCAGAGTGGGCTAAAGAACGGTGATGGATTAAACCCATATCTGTTGACTGGGTGTGAGTGTTTCATTGGTTCAGATGCTCCGTCCTCCACCCCCCCTTTTGTACCAATGTGTTTCATTTGTGACTGAGGTTATAACGTCCAGGTGAAGATTTATAAAAGGATAAAGGAGACAAACTGTATGCTACAGGATACCCCTTGCTTTATCAGCTATTCTTCGGGGATGACTATTCCCTGATAGCAGTCGTATCATTTATGGTATGTGAGAATGTGGTGCATCTGTTGAGTAATACTAGGAAGCACAGAAAGGTTGTTGTTCCGATTTCCTATACGTTTTATATGCTTACAGATTTTGTCCGGGGAGAAGGTCTGTCTTGGAGGCTCTGGTGTTTTAAGAGGCCCCTATTGCACACGACAGGTACTGCTTATTCTAGTGAGACCACATGAGTGTAGCCATTTATGTCTGCCTTGCCTATAATATTGTATTTGTGTTGTTTCAGATCATTTTCCTTGCAGTCCCCCTTTACCCTTTCCTTTCCCTCGCTTGATGGTTTGAACACCCTGTGTTTACACTTCAGGGTGTTGGTAACGTCAGGAGGTGGACCCCTATTAGCAACAACTGGATCCTGCGGAGCATACCTGCCACCAACTGCTTCTGGGTGGGGGAGTGCTCCATCCTGCTCAGGGGTGGGACAGGGGGCACGATGGGAGTAGTTTTGCAGGCCTCCCAGCCCCCAGACAGCCCTCCCAGGGAAGATGGGTACCTACCTGTAAGTTTGTTTGTGGTGATACAATGGCTTCCAACTGCTTCTGGGTGGCGGAGCGCTCCATCCTGCTCAGGTGTGGGACATGGGGCATGGTGATAATTTGTAGTACAGGCCTCCCACCCCCAGACAGCACTCCCAGGGAAGATGGCTACCAAAATGTAAGTTTGTTTGTAGTGATACAAGGGCTTCGAACTGCTTCTGAGAGGAGGAGTGCTCCATCCTCCTCAGGTGTGGGACAGGGGCATGGTGGAGTAGTAGTTCAGGCCTCCCACCCTCAGACAGCCCTCCCATGGAAGATGATTACATACCTGTAAGTTTGTTTGTGGTGATACAATGGATTCCAAATGTTTTTGGGTTGGGGAGTGCTCCATCCTGCTCAGGGGTGGGACAGGGGGAATTGTGGGAGTTGTAGTGCAGACCTCCCATGCCCAGACAACCCTCCCAGGGAAGATGGCTATCCTGCTCAAGGGTGGGACAGGGGGCAATGGGGGAGTAGCAGTGCAGGCCTCCCACCCCAGGACAGCCCTCCCAGGGAAGATTGCTACATACCTGTACGTTTGTTTGTGGTGATACAATGGCTTCCAACTGCTTCTGGGTGGAGGAGAGCTCCATCCTGCTCAGGGGTGGGACGGGGGCGTGGTGGGATTTTTAGTGCTGTTTTCCTGGACACATACAACTCTGTAAATGTTGACTACCTGGGGGGTGATTCAGATGGAGTGAATTTTACATCTGTGAGATATGTTTTGGTTATTGTGGTGCATATGGATATACTTGTGCCTCTGAGATGTAGCTTTGTAGTTGTGCTGGACAGTACATAGCAGTGAAATGGTCTATATTTATTTGTGCTTACCAGCCTGCCCTCCCCCGGCTATTCCTGTGAGACACTCTGGAAGCAGTATGGCAAGCACCTTCTCCTCCCATGCAGTGAATGTTCTTGGTGGAATGGCAGCGCCACCACCAGCCCTCTGAGCCAGCTCACGGTTCTTGTTCCTCTTCTTTTTGACAACACTCTTCAGGTCATGCAGCCGCTTCATGATTTCCTGTCTTTTGTGCGGGGGGGCCCTACTTCATTGACCTTGTCAACTATCCTTACCCACGTTTGATTTCTTGTGGCTAATGGTGTCTGTTGGACCAGGTTACCAAACAGTTGTGGTTCTACTCTGATTATCTCATCTACCATGACTGCCAACTCACTCTGTGAATTTGGGAATTTTCTGTGGTGCCATTGTGTGTGATGTGGAAAGGGGTTAGAGGTGCAGGTGTGTAAGGGGGGGTGATGTGTATGGTGTGTGAAGTGCTGAGGTATTAGAGGTGCAGGTGTTGAGGTGGTGGTGGTGCTGTGTGTGTTGTGAGTAGTGATGGTGTATTGATTTGCCTCTCCTTTGTGCTCTGGTGTTGGGCCCTTCAGTTGTGGAGTATTGCAAAGTATTCTGGTCAGGAATGGGGCTGGCTTTATACTCAGCTATGTGGGGGTGTCCAAATGGGGTATTGCTGTCAGGTGTGTTGTGTGGGTTGTCCTGGGATTTGTATTTTTGTAGTTGCCATGTGGTTGTGTCATTGGGGTATGTTCTGTGTTTTTGGGGGCATGGCTAGTTTGCTGTGTGCACTTTGTGGCCTAGTTGTGAGTTTTTTCTGTTGACCGGGTTATTTGTCAAAGAGCGTCCGCTGTGGTGGCTATGCTACAGCTCTTCTGCCGGCTCTCCCATTCATCACTGTTTGCGTCTACGGCGGTTGGAAACAGCCGAACGTACCACGGTCACATCAGGGATATCCTAATTTTCCGTGCCGTGTCTCCATTGTTATGGCGGCGGTTTGGTGATTTTCTGCCAAAAACACGACCGCTGCGGATTGATTTTTACCTTCTCCGCCCGCTACGGGTGTTTTTTCGTTGCCTCGTTCCTCTGTGGTTGGATTTTTTGGGTGGTTGATCCTAATTGCATCGGCAGTTTTTCCGCTGTACAGGCCGGTGGCTGATTTCCACTACCATGGTGGTGGGGGTGGTTTTCCGATCACCATCTTAATGGGCCCCTAAATTTTTACAAACAATATTAAACACTTCAATATTTTTCTGAATCAATATTACTTGACTAAAATTGATCTACTTGACCATGAGAATTTGTCTGTCGATATTCCTAACCGACGATATTTTTGGCACAATATTTGTGAAATCAATATTTTTTACTCGATATTCTGTCTCTGCACCCAGCACCAAGTGAAGGAGGTGGCTCAGGGAAGGTCAGGTCTGGAGGCCTTATTACACCAGGGTTGCATGCGTCACACAGACGCACCAAGAGACCAAGCAAGGAAGGTCTCAATTGGTGCATGTTATTCCGCCATGGCACAGAACTCTGTAAATTTTCAATGCGTTTTCCAGTAACTCCGTGAAATTCCACAGAGTACAACTACAGGCGTTTTTTCGTTGCCTCGTTCCTCTGTGGTCGGATTTTTTTGGTGGTTGATCCTAATTGCAGCGCCAGTTTTTCCGCGGTACAGGCAGGTGGCTGATTTCCACTACCAGGGCAGTGGGGGTGGTTTTCCGGCCACCATCCTAATGGCCCCCTAAATTCTTACACACAATATTAAACACTTCAATATTTTTCTAAATCAATATTACTTGCCTAAAATTGATCTACTTGACCATGAGAATTTGTCTGTCGATATTCCTGACTGACGATATTTTTGGCACAATATTTGTGCAATCAATATTTTTTACTCAATATTCTGTCTCTGCACCCAGCACCAAGTGAAGGAGGTGGCTCAGGGAAGGTCAGGTCTGGAGGCCCTATTACACCAGGGTTGCATGCGTCGCACAGACGCACAAAGAGACCAAGCAAGGAAGGTCTCAACTGATGCATGTATTTCCGCCGTGGCACGGAACTCTGTACATTTTCAATGCGTTTTCCAGTAACTCCGTGAAATTCCACAGAGTACAACTCCGCAAACTCCACCCAGGCCTGGCGATGATGTGACCGTTTATTATAAGGAATAAAATACCCTCTGTAATACCATGTGATGCACATTGATAGGATATTACAAATCACCTCAGATTTCCATGACTTTATAAATTAACTAATTTTTTGTTTTGCTATATGCTTGCAATGTACAACACCATCCAATGTATCTTAGAAATAAAATGGATGATCAATGTTTTAGTTATGCCCTGTTTGTTAGTCTGCATGCTGTTTATAAAATGATTTACACTTTCGTAGATATGGTTGTTCTTTTGACCGTTAGAAAGCTAATTCTATTTTCCTTCCAATACAATCTTTTTCACTGCTCTGGTGGCATTTTGGAATTTAATATCATGAGACTAGTCAACTATTTATTTTTTTGACTATATGAACCCTAACAAACACATGACAGTGAAAAAGTAGTCCAATGTTACTGTTTGTATAAAATTATAATCACATCAACTGCACCCTCACCTAGAGAATGCTCTGTGGTCTAAGAATTATATATTAATTAAAGCAAGCAAGGACATTGTGATATTATAACGTACATCTTTATGTCTGATAATTAATTCATTTTGTTTACATAGCATGTATGGCATTATTGTCACTTAACACACATCAGTGATCCATTTAGTAGCAATGGGATAGCGCAGCGTATGTGATTAGCTCGACAACATACAGTGCTCTTAATACCCAGCCTATTGTTTCCCCTTTCATATTCTAAATTATATGCAAATCAGGGAACACCCTATTGCGAGACTTTATTAATCTAATCCTGTAGGCGTTTACGAAGGATTTACTAAACTTTTTTTGCCGTACATATACAACTTGTACAAAACGCAAATGTAATGTAGGAAGCTAAGCACATGTTGTTCCCTGGTGCTTTCTCTGCATGTATATTATGACTCAAATATTTATTCTGCTATTGGAGAGTGCCACATTATTACGCATCAGGTTAGAAATAACTGTTGCACCATATTTGGACTTTTGGTAAACAAAATGCTTTACTTTCTATTCATGTTTACTAGTATTTGTAACAATGTATTTTCAATGGTGAACATTGGAAGCATGTACAATGCATCCAATGCCACCTTTGATCCCTCCAATGTTCCAACCACAACCACAGAGAGACCATTGGCTAGGTTGGTGTGACTTAAGAACCACACAACTTGGAAAAGTAAAATTTTCCTTAGTGATGTATGTCATATGGAGTACTTAAATAGATTAAAAGTCATCATATTAGTGTACAGGATAAAAAGAAAAGATACAGTGAGTGAGCTACTCCAGGGCTAGCTGAGTTCTTAATTGCAGACTGACTGTTAAACATTGAATTGGTGGTTCTGATTTAAAAAGAGTATCGAGAGCAGCGGTGGCAGTGTGGCGGCAGAGTCAGCAGGCGGCCTCAGAATCTACCGCGACTCCACCCGTGACTCTACCGGATTCTACCCCGAAAGGAAAGGAAAAACAGCGGCGCTCTGGGGGAGACACAACACGTCTACCAGTCTGCCTTTGCCCGCCCCAGCGAAACCCTGATACAACGCGGACAGCGTGTAAACGTCTACCTCGGACCCGGCCCACCACAGCAGCGGCACCATCAGTGGCGTGCGGAAAGCAGGAGAGTGGTGAGCACCAGGGTGTGAGTGCGGCTGCAGATAGCTGCAGCCGTGGAGTGCGAGCCTGGTGGTTCCGCAGAGGCAGCCCAATCCAGTGTAGCTTGTTTTTTCTATACAATCTTAGCTACTTCAAATGACATCAAATAATTTCCAGGACAATAGGAGAACTAGAATAGAAGAGCAACTAAGCATAGTGTTATCACTCATAAAGCATGTATAACTTTGGTACCTAAAGTGTAAAAACATCTGGCAAATAGCTGGAAATTGACTTACAAACTACCATATAAACTTGGGGACAGGATTGCACAAGGACACCAAAAACAAGTTTGCGCACAACAGGGGAGCGAAATGACAAAGAGCAAACCAGACACCAAAATGCGCAAAACTAGAGCCGACGCCGGCACTGAGAAAAAGTCGGTCAAGGAGAACTGAGCGCAATTAGAGTCTACCCCTATTGTACATACAATCTTAAATTCAAATACCAATCTAAAAAGCATGGGAATCTGCAAATATTTCATGCCAAAGCCGTCGGACAAAGAACATCGGGGAATGGTGTGTCCTGCGGCAATACACCAAAACAGGAAAAGCAACAAGCTGAAGATGGCCCATGCCAGGAATCAAATATACAGACCATTGAAAAATCGGATGTCGGGAAATATTCTTCCTCCTGGAACAATGGAGCAGTCCCGTGTATGCCCCCGGAAGGGAGAAAAGATGCATTAGGGCAAGAAAACCTGGAGGCTTTTGAATCACCTTCAGCAATGGAGCTCCATGAAAGGGGGCAAGATGCACCGTGTCAGGGAAACCCAGAAATCCTGGAAATATCATCAGCCCTGGAGTCCTCCATTAAGGTCAATCAGCAGATGCATGGGGAGAGCCCATTTCCAGAGGTCCTAGAAATATCATCAGCTTTGGAGTCCCCAATAAAGGTCAAACTAGGGCACAGCTTGGTGACTCCACAGGCAGGTGGCAGAAGAACTCAGTACGAACTGTCCCAGTCACCATATCAGTCAGCGATCAACCTCCTCACCTTTAATCAAAGTTTACTCTCGCTGGGATCGGAGTTGAGAGAGAATAGCCAATTGAGGGAACATAAACTAACCGCAGACACAAAGAGCACAGCTCAAAGCGACTCTCACCATCAAAACACCTTGTTATCCTCAATAAACTCTACACTGACAACGGCCATCAAGGGGCTTACTTGGCAATCACAAAAACTGGAAAATCAAATGGACACAAAGAAGGCAATAGCAACAGCTATGATTAACATAGAAGGTAAAATGGACATTTTAGCAGGAAACTTGGAGTTGTGGAAATCGCAGACAACAGTTGGGTGCTCTTGTTTACCAATAGTCGAAAAGCTCATCTCGCTCCCCGAAGTTTTAACATCAATAATTTCAGAGCTAAAGCAAAGACAATTAAAGCTCATAGATTAACCAAATCAAAACACAGCTGAAAGAACACCAAATCATGTAAAACACAATGGTATTAATGCCACAAAAGGGGCTGAAAGCTCCCTCATTTTTCCACATCAAATAACAACGAAGAGCGTGAATCACAGCCCAAGACTAGTAGTCAAGCTCTTCATGCACAATAAGACTCAAGATAGCTAACTCATTCCAGGGCTGAACACCCCTCCGTCATCGACGCAGCTAGCGTCAGTAACATGTGAAAACACCCCCAACTACGAGAAACCAGTAACGGGCAAGACCATCCAGAGCAATACTATCCATTTAGACAACCTGCAAGAAGCCATGGAACCTGTTATAGCACTAACAAGGAGAGCAAGAAAACGCTTGAAGAAGCAAGCAAAAATTACTAAACAACGTGGGTGTTGAAAGGAATTACAGCTGGGCCCGGCCTCATTACATGGTAGCCAGAGTCCAAAAACAATCTCAAAGAAGGCCCATGCACAAAGCCACCAGGAGACTCAGAAATGTTATTCTATATTTCAAAAGTATAGACCAGGAAATGTTGAGCCAAACAATATATCATTATCAATCATAAATTCAAACTGTGAGGATAACCAGCCAAACAAATTACCAGCAATCAAATTAACCACACGTACATATCTCGATGCTGGTCATACTACCGAGAACAACAAGCAGCTTACTAGAGCCCCACATGAGCCTGAACCTCCACTAAAAATAGACAGCGGAGGGTGCCACCTCATGAAACAGAGCATAGAAAATCAAGAGTTGGTTGCATCGCCACAGGCTAGGAGCAGTGAAAGGACATTCCTCCCCTTAGTTGAAAACCTTGGGTCAAGGGGGAATAAGGCTGCCCACGTTGACAACAGTGTAACCACAACAACGGTACAAAGCCTGGAAATACAACCCCTCTCTGTCAGTCAAAGGTCCCAAGTGCACAGGGAATCAGAGAAAAACATCATAATTTTAACACCGAATATATATCTCGTGGAATCTCTGACACATTAAACAGGTCCAATATTTTACAAATCTTCCAAAACATCCCAGAGCTCTCTTTCATTGTGACCGAAGACCTCACTCAAGTTCAATTTAAGACATTGGGGAGCAACACAACAAGAGAGTCAACAGTATTAAAATGGAAAGACAACTCAATAGTCTACAAGATCATGCAAGAAAGAGATCAATTTGTGAAATGGGGGATCAGTGTACACATACCAAAAGAGGAAAGGTACCCACACATGCTAGGAGGTGGACCTATTGATAAAAAGACACTAACTCCAAGAAAGACCATCTTAAGAGGGACAAAACTAGTTCCTCGCATGTCAGTGTTTCTTAATTTAAGAATACACTAGCTGGTCGTGAGTAAAAACGGAGGGGAGCATTAGGGGTTGGCACCTGTGTACTCGGGTTTTTGTAGCCAGAATCTGTGGAGAAGTAGAAAGTATGAATAAACACAATACCCCAGCACGTGTGGGACGAGGTGGAATCACAGGGACGCTCTATGAATTTATTTTCAGAGCTGAGTCACTGGTCTCGCATCAAATCCATTTGACTGAAAAAAGGTTATCCCTGGAGCTGGCTCACTCGCAGAGGCGCTCCTAGCTCGGGCCCCTTGCCTTGCGGAAATCCCTGGCGGTGAGCACGTCAAGTCAGTCTGGGGTAGTGGAAGGGACAGATGGGAGCTTCAAGGAACTGATGCAGTGCCTGACAGCATTCACGCAGGAGATGCACTGTGACCCAGGTGGGGTCCCTGCAACGCCCGACAAAGGGAGTGGGGTCATATGTGACCAAGATGGACATAACGACATAAACATATGCAATGTGGGAAGACGGGGCTCATTGCTGGTCAGACAGAGATAGATAAGAGTGGTAGTGAGTATGATCAGCCTCCAATGGTGCCCAGTGCAATTTTGATTTCTGGGACGGTTATTACACGGTCTAAAAAGATGTTGAGCATGAAAGGTAGTAAGAAGCCAACAGGGAATGTTGCGTCTCCACATACAATGCGAGAGGTGGGCTTGGTAATAAGGCCAAATAGCCCAAACAGTCCAAGTATAGGCGGAAGATGGTTCCCACTTGCAAGCCTTGTTAGTCACTGTCTAAGAATGCTGGTAGGAGTACTGAGGGTAGCCCGAGCCCATTCTTTCAGGGGATCCCTGCATCTATTTGGAGTCAGTTGGTATTGGAATGGAGAGCGAGAGTGATGTCTGGGCCAAGGTTCAGTGGGCACTGGGCCTGGCACTTAAACCTGTGATGGACAAATTGGAGTTGATCGAGACAAAATTGGTGGAACTTGCGGGTTTGTATAAGGACAATATCAAACCCGCAGAGGGGGACCAAATCTCAGATGGTACAGACAACACACAGTATGGAAGTAGGGATAATGTAGAGTCACAAACCAAGGCACAAGAGGGGGCGGGCGTTTAAAGTTAGACGGTGGGCCAAGCAAGCACCTAGTAATAATGAAAAACAAGGGAAAAGGCAAGAAACACTGAGGTAGTGGCAGATAATTGGGGCCCACCCCCTGTTTCCCCCAACCCGAAGGATAAAAGGAGTGACTCATTAATGAATTAGGTTGATCTGGACAGAGGCTCCTCAGTAGATGTGCGGGGGTCTATAGGTTTCGTACGTTTGGACCTCACGCCTGCCTCTAGTCCGTATACAGCAGTTTTAGTTGGTGTGCCTGCTGCGAATGGAAATACGGTCAAAACCCCGCAGATGCTAATTAACAAAACCGCTCATTGACTAAGTAAGAATGTAGGGTTTATGATGGAAGATCACAGACACATCTTAATGGCAAGAAGAGTGGCTTGGTTAGGGAAGGCAAAGAAAACATTTGAGGGGGACTGTATAGTAGTAAATTGTAGATTCCCTAGATTGGTACAGGAGGCCCTTTAATCCTTTAGGGGAAAGCCCTGGGAGGAACGCTCCTTATATGGATTATTGCCACTGGGGTTCTTCTATAGACAGGTACTAAATGAATCAACCGGTGAAGACCTAGAGGGACCTTTGGTAGAACCACACAGGAAAGGCGAGGGGAGGGTATTCCCTTTATACAATAAGTACACCCCGTTGCCTAGTGGAAGAAACCTCAATGAGGTGGACTGACTGGGGGGTGGGGAGATCCCGAGGGGTTCTCTGAGCAGAGTGCAGGAAAGACCCATGGTAGTAGTAGGTGATTTAGTGGGTCATGGGGTGGCACCTGAAATACTTCTCCATCAGGTCTGCTCAAAAGGGATTGGCTTGGCTATAGAAGCCATAGAATACGGGCCAACCCCCATAAGGACATCTCAGGTTTTTTGTTCTGCCTCTCAACCCTTTCATTCACCTCTGGAACAAAATTACGGGAAGTTGAAATTAGAATAAGAGGGGAATTGCCTCGCCCACTACTGGCAGAGCATAAGTTGTCGGGTAGCCGCCTCAAGGCAAGACCGTGACTGTCCACATGCTGAGCTGGTGTACGTTAGCATAATAGAGGGTGGTTCTTCCTACACCAGGTTTATGCACATCATTGACATTTATGCAACAATGGTAAATCAACAGTAAAGAAAGCGCAAATGAAACACTAGCGGCATGATCAATAGCACTGACACCATATAGTCCCCCCCCCCCCCAGCAGCTCCCCACCGCACGTGCACCCGCCCAGCCACTGCTGGTCCCACTCCCAGGGCCTTTGCATCTCTAGTGGAAAGTGACAGTGTTCATCTGAACAGCTAAGTAGGAGATCATGCCACGGCACCCCCACTCTCAAAGGGCACCGTTTAGATTTCGAGCCCCCGTGCCTCCAGCCACGCCCTCCGGCCTCAAGGCTCTGAGCATGCCGTCCCAGCGATCCGCCATTGGATCCATACGGAGCCACATCGTTTCTTCCCTGCGTAGGGCCGTCCACTCCGCTCGGGCCCATGCCTAAAAGGAAGATGTCCACGCCTGCACACTTGGTGGGTCACTCGCCTTCCAGCGCCTCGTGAGCAGGCGCGTAGCCACCACCATCCCTAGGTCCAGAAACCGGGATGTCACTTTATCTCTAGGCGGCCTCTTGAACTGATGTAGAATGTACTCCGGCCAGTCAAGGGGTATAATGCACCCAGTACACTCACGGAGCCGCTCGCCGATTACACTCCAGTAGGAGCCCAGCTTGGGGCAGCTCCACAAAAGATGGAGGATCCCCGCATCAAACTCTCCGCATCGATGGCAGGACACATCCGCGCGCTGGAAATATCTGTTAATGAGCGCAGGCGTGAGATAGGCTCTGTGGACAACATAGAGTTGTATCTGGCGGAAGCGCAGATTTCTGGGTATGCGCACCGGACTCCTAACTCTTTCCCACTCCTTATCTGACAATGGCCTGCCCAGGTCGCGCTCCCATTTATCCCTTAACGGGGCCAAGCTAATCCCTGTGTGTATCCGTAATGACCCCGCAAACCAACGTACCAAATGCATACCCTTTTCCATGACGTGCAAGTATTGCATAGTTAAGTGTCATGCAGGTTCCAGAGACATGTCCCCCCACCGAGCCGTCATTTTTGCCACTATGGCGCGGTGCAGCAGGAACCCCCCAGGCGGGAGTCCATCTTCTGCAACCAGAGTCTCATAAGCCACCAGCGCCCCGTCCCTGAAGAGGTCTCCTAACGTCTGGATGCCTTCCTCTGTTCAGCATTCTAGCATCGGCCGCACAAGGACTCCGTCTCCCCCCAGAAAAGCCTCCAGAAGCACCGCGGGTGCATATGAGGAGGCTCGTCGCGTAATGAAAAGGGCTCTGCGGTAACACTTGTACGCTACTGCCAGCAGCAGCCGGGCAGGCCTCACGGGCGCCTCTAAGGGATGAAAAAGCCTAGTGACCCTCTCCAGTAAATATGGCAGCTCCGCTGTGGCGGTATCCTCTCTACCCCTGTCTGCCAACCAGCGAGCAATCCATTGTAGCTGCGCGGCTAGGTAGTAGTGCTCAAAACAGGGAGCGGCCAGCCCTCTACTGTCTGTGGGCAGGAACAGCTTTGCAAGCGCCAGCCGGTGCCGGGACCCGCCCCATATGAAGTCCCGCAACATCGCATGTAGCGACGAGAAGAAGGAGGGCGGCATATAGAGAGGCAGGTTAACAAAATAGTACAGGAGTCGGGGGAGCATGATCATTTTGGCAAGGGCCACCCGACCCGTGTGGTCGGTGGAAGGGCGGTCCAAAAACGTATCTGGGACCTAAGCGCCGCCACCGCCTTGCCCCTATTGCCTTCAAAGTGATAAGCTGGCTTCCTGTAGATCTGGATTCCCATATACTTGAAGGTGTCAACCTTCCATTGGACCCTCGTACTACCGAGGCAATACCCCGGGCCTTCACCTTCCGCATTGAAGGCATAGAGACCGGACTTGCCCACGTTTGCTCTGAGCCCAGAGACAGCTGCAAATTGCTCCAGCAAGTGGGCCAGGCGCTCCGGGATGGGCCCTACATCCTTGACGAACACCAGCAGGTCATCCGCGTAAAGCGAGACCTGGTGAGTCACGTCTCCCAGGGGTATTCCCGCTCCCAGAGTCTGCCGCATGGCTGTCGCCAACGGTTCCGCAGCCAGCGCGAACAACAGCGGTGACAGGGGACAACCCTGGTGAGTGCCCCGGCCTACCGCCACCGGCTCAGAAATGTAGGGACCCAGTCGCACCCTGACCACAGGATTCATGTAGAGGAGTTGTATCATCTGAAGGAAACCCACACCAAGGTCATATTGCGAGAGCACCACAGCTAAGTACCCCCACTCCAGGCAATCAAAGGCCTTTTCCAAGTCTATTATCAAGCATCCCGCCCGGGGCCACTTATTTGCCGCTTCAGCCGCCACCCTGAAGAACCTCCTGAGGTTCAGAGATGTGGAGCACGCCGGGACAAACCCGTTCTGATCTGGGTACACTAGGGTACACTGTCGTAAGTCGCTCCACGAGGATTTTCGCGAAGATTTTATAGTCCGTGTTGAGCATTGCCAGTGGCCGGGAAGATCCTAGAGCCGTGAGGTCTCTCTCCAGTTTGGGCAAGGGGACCAGAAACGCTTCCCGCATGGATGGGGGGAACAAGCCTTTGTCAATGGCGGCGTTGTACAGCTGAAGGGGTAGGGGCGCCAGTCTGTCTCGGTTCGCCTTGTAGTATTCGGCGGGCAGGCCATCCGGCCCAAGGGTTTTCCCGGTCGCCATTTCCCTGATTGCATTGCCCATCTCCTCCAGCGTGAGCGGGCATTCAGTACATCTCCGTACTCCTCAGACACCACAGGCAAGGTGACTGCATCTAGGAACGCGGCTAGCGCTTGTCATGAGCCCGTGCCGTGAGATTTGTACAGTTGCCTATATTGGTCTGTCAGGGCACGATGGATCTCCCGTTGCGTGTATACCGTTTCCCCTTCCACCGTATGTAGTGCTCCCATGGGGATTCCGCGGCCGTCCCTTTGTATCAGCTAGACGAGCAGTCGGCCAGCTCTGTCCGCCCAGGCATGCGTCCTGGCCGTGTGTGCCGTATAGTTGTGGCATCGCAGCTGCTCCATAAGTGCTGCATGTTTAGCAGGCAGGCAATTAAGCTTACGCACATGCTCGGCCAGCCCCTTGCCCTCCCGTTCGTAGCGGAGGAGTTCCAATTCCAGTCTCGTCAAATAGGCTGCCAGTTTTTTGCCTATGTTCCAGTGGCCCCCATGCAGTGCCCACGGATAGCTGCCTTATGCGCCTCCACTCCACCAGTGCGCTGCTTGCCGTCTCTGCGTTGGCCTCGAAATAAGCTATTATGGCCGTACCCAACGAGGATCGGAACTCAGCGTCTTCAAGCGCAGCAGGCTGCAGTCTCCACATGTGTACAGGCGGTCGATCTGCCTCTCAGCTGAGCTTGAACCATAGCGGATTGTGATCAGAGTGCGTTCGCCCGAGGTATTCTGTCTGGGCTAGGAGTGGAAGCAGTGACTGGGTACTTATTATGCGATCCAAGCGGACATGCAAATCGTGAACTGGGGAATAGTAGGAGTAGATTCTATCTGTGGGGTGTTGCACGTGCCAGAGGTCGCACACCCCCCAGTGCACAAGCCAATCCCTGAACGCCTGTGCTGTGGACGCTCCTGTCGTAGCTCGGAGGGGAGGGAAAGACCTATCCAAATGGGGATCTAGCACCATATTAAAATCTCCGCCAACAAGCCAGGGGAGTCCAGCGTATGGGTGAAGTATTTGATTCAGGCTCTCTAAGAAAGTGGACTGAGCTGTGTTCGGGGCATAAAGGGATCCCAGCAGGAGCTCCTGACCATTCAGTCGCCCCCACACTAGGGTGTACCTGCCTGCAGGGTCTACCAATGCTTCCGTACACTCGAAGGGGACACCCGCCCTCACCCAAATCAGTGTACCGCGTGCATGGGCAGAGCAGGTGGTACCAAATAACTGTCCCCTCCAACACCTACGCAGTTTGTCCAGCTCAACCAATGTCATGTGCGTCTCCTGGAGAAGGGCAACCCCTACCCCATGGCGTTGTAGGTAGGAGAACACGGAGTAACAACGGGACGGGGTGTGCATACCTCGAATATTCCATGTCACTATGTTAGTGTGCATCATGTGTCTGGTTTGTTCGCGCGTGGGAGCGAGGGAGCGCCCCGGGTGGGGCCGCAAGAGCGCCAGTGAGGAAAGGGAGGTCAGTGTGCCGCATTGGAAACATTTGAACTAACACAAACAATAGAACAAGAACGGCGAGTCCCTAACGGGGCATACGTCCAAACTTTAACTAGATCCAACTCGCTAGAGTGGGTTTAATTCAGCGGGGCTGCTGTCTGGGTACATGTGCTGCCAACTCTGCCCCCCTAACGTAGGTCGCCTGACTGTGCGGGAGGTGTTGCTGAGTAACTAGAGCCCCCGACTGCGCTGGGCCACTGCGGGATGCCCGCAGGGGAGCCTGCTAGGGAGATAAACGCACAGCGCCTGCTAGCTGCGGCCCAGGAGCTATACCCTCTCCCCAACAGCCTTACAACGCTCCGCAGCAGGGCCAATAGACATGGAAAAGAGTCAACCCATCGCAGCAGCACATGCAGCCGTGAGATGGGTAGCACCGTCCAAGCCAGTGCCGAGTCCAGGGTGAGTCTCTTAGTGTGTTCTCTGCAGTGCACATTACATCAGGAGATCAGCAGTTTGCGATGTTACCACAGGCATGACCGTGTCGTCGGAGAGCACAGTTGATGGGGATGACCAGCTGCTCATGTCCGGCTCACTGCGCGACTGCGAGGTCAGTTGGCCCACCTCCTGCGTTGCTCCCAGGTTCACCACCTCTTCGAGTGCTTCCGGCCGCTCATGCCGCATGTTCTCCAGGCTGGGTGCTGCTGGGCCAATGCTCTGGCTACGTCACGCGCCTCGCTTCCTGCGCCTTCTCGACCATTGCACTTGCCATTCGCCATCCCCCACCGTATTTTCAGAGCAGGCGCCCTTCCATTGCCCGTTTCCTCCCGCCAGTCCCAGACATCCGATGGCATGTCGAAGAAGTGGGCCCCTTCCTTGGAGGTCACTCGAAGCCGGGAGGGGAACAGCAAGGAGTATGACAGTCCCAACTCCTGGAACTGCTTTTTCACCACCAGGTACATGCTCCTCCGTCGCTGCATTGTTGCATTGTGTAACCAGGGAAAAACATCACCCGGCAATTCCCCACCGTTAGATTGTCCAGCTTCCTTGTTTCGCGCAGCATCACATCCCGATCACGGTAGTTGAGTAATTTGAAGAGGAACGGGCGAGGCCGGGCTTCTGGGCGAGGCTTCTGTGCTGGCACCCTATGTGCTCTTTCCACGACAAAGTGGGGGGACAACACCTCCGGAGGCAGGAGGTCTCTCAGCCATGACTCTTTGTAGCGCTCCGCGTCCTTCCCTTCTTTGCCTTCCGGCAGCCCAACCACGCGAACATTGTTGCGCCGGGAGCACCCTTGCTCTTCTTCCATGCGATCCTCCAGCACATGGACCCTATCAAGGACGTCCTGAAGTGCCGCGGTATATTGTTGTACCACCGGCTGCAGTTCCTGGAACGACTGGCGCTGCTCGACAATGGACTCCACCAACTTGCGGTGGTCGGCGTGAAGTAGAGTAGACGTTACCTTGTCGATCCGGGCCCCAAAGGAAGTCTTCGTCAGCTCCAATGTGCTGCCTATGCGCTCCACCGCCGCCAGCACCGAGTCCATCTTGGCCGCAAGGGCCGCCGTCGGGCCCTGACTGTCGCCCTGCAATCCATGCGATGAGCCCAGGCCCTGCGCGACCTGCTGCTTTTGTTGGGATTTATCCCGCCGTCTGCCCATCGCAAGCTGCTGCGCGGTAGGCATCCACTCCTGTTTACAGGCGTCCGTCACCCGGCGTCACGCCCTGACCAAGGTCTCGGTGGAAAGGGCGCCTCACCAGTCCCGTGCCACCACCTGCTGCCAGGGGGAGTCCAGACCAAGCGCCAGCACAGGCCAGGCCCCAGTGATCAACGGACCGCGCTCTCCCCTCAAGTGCCCTCGGCAACGGACCAATCGGCACCGCACGGACCAGTGGGGTGTATCTTTCAGACCCTCCAGAGGTCCTCTCCTCTCATCCCAGAGTTTTCAGCATCCAAAGTCCCCTTTGTCAACACTCCCCTTCCAGACAATCACCGTTATTACCCCGCCTTGCCTCCAGCGGCGTCTCCCTATATCACTCATGAGGAATTGGGCATGGTTTACATCCAGGACTTGGTCCAGGTCAAACCAATTACAGCCTGGCTTAAGATTTGGGTTAATCCGGAGGCTAAACTGAATAGACAAATAATTATGAATTGTCTCAGTAGGGACAAAGGGATGAGCATTCCATGGTTGAAGTACGTGAAGTCTTCTTTAGAGGGAATTAGGTGTAAGGACCTCTTTCAAAATCCGAGGGCAATTACTAGCCAGGACAAGAACAAAGTGAAGAGGATATTTGGAAATTACGTAGCCTCTCGAAGAGAAGTACGGGAAGGGAGCAAAACCTCTGTTTGCGCTCATAGCCTGTTGAAGACCTGTGAGGGTACGGAACTCTACTTAGCCCTTATGTGAAATGCGCAGGATACATTTTTAATCATGTGTTTTAGGCTCAACCTTTTACATCATTTACTGGCAGATCCGCCAGGTTTTACCTTAGCTGTTGAGCAGAAGGGTCCCTGTGATTGCGACTATCGGTCCCCTCAGGATACCCGTCATTTTGTATTATTGTGCCCATTTTATTCATTGCCAAGACGCCGCTTTTTATTAAGATTTTTAAAACAGGCCAAGTTTAGACAGGCCAGGGTTGCCTTATTATTCTTGCAAATGGCCAGTGACCCTAGGACGTTGTTTTGTATTGTGAACTTTTTGAAGCTAGCACTTAAATTAAGGAAAACAAGAGGGATTTGATGAAATAGGTTTTATGTTTTTTTAGGCTTTCAAATGTTTTTATGAGAAAAGCTCAACTATTTGTAATTGATTTTGAAAACTTTTTTGAAACATCTATGCACTTGTATTAATTTTGTACTTTTATGGTATTTTTTAAATGCCGAATAAAGTATAACTTTTTTTTTTTAACATGAGTTATTAGGCCTGCAAATGTAATACATTAAACACAATAAATATAAATATGACAATACAAACATATGAATATTCTTTGCAAGCCTTACATACAAAACACCCCACAAAATATTAAAAACAAAAATACACTACCATAAATTACAAATATGGAATAATGGGTAAACAAAATGCACATATAACATATTATGCAACAGCAATTTTGGAACACGAGTTTGAGTACAGCTTATACTGTTTCATTAATCTAAATTTGATACAAAAAAGTCTCTAAAGATAGAAAGGGAAAGACAGTCTGAATTACATTTAATATATACAATACAAATCTAATGGCACCCCCTTTTTTAAGTCCCTTCATTGATTAAACAACAATTGCAGAAACACAATAGAAAGGACAAATAAAACCCTGCATCACAAAACTCCCAGCTATCTAACACAGAAACTGACACTCTCTGGTGGGATCAGACATTTAAGAAGTGCGGAAACCCTACTACTGAAACAACAAAGATTCAAGAAGAAGAAAACATATAACCAAACTTTCTCAGGGATGGCACCCAGAATTTGGAATGCTTTACCGACTGCTTACTTTAAAAAAGAGGAAAAATCTATTCTCATGGCCAAATTCACCTAAGTTAAGGTCAAAGACATATCGCAACCTAATTTACCCTCGCTATTACCTCACAAGGACAAGGACCAACTAAGCAATCTAGACACTTTATCTTCCCTCTATCCGACCCAAGGGGATGACATCTAGCTGTACCTTACCACTGTGCCTTGCAAATTGTCTGTATACGTGTTTTAACCAGCCTGTTATTGATGTCAAGTGAACTGTATTTATCGTAAATTACCTTACCACTGTGCCTTTACACACTGTTTATATATATGTTTTACCTAGCCTGTTATTGGTGTCAAATGAACTGTATTTACTGTAAAGCTCTCTGATATCTGCAAGGGTCTTGTTTGCGCTCTATAAAACTTTCCAATAAATAAATAAAACGCATCACAGTCACCTACTATTACTACTATAGCTAGACGTGTATGCCATGGGTTTCAGAAAGCAAATTAGGTTTGTCACTATTAACTCCACCTCCAAAAGATTTCATTCAGGATGAGAGTGTGTAGGTATCTAAACAGTCAAAAACAATGGGCGTCAAGACAACACTTATAATTTGATCAGACTTTTTCTTTTAAATGATATGTAATTGAGTGTATCTTAATTAAGTGTTCGGGTTGGTGGTGAAGTTTGACAAAACAAGAGTCACGGGAATAGTCTCTCTCTGGGATGGAAGACGGGGGATTGACCGTCTTGAAGGCAGGTAGAGTTAAGTACAGAAACAAAAAAAATGCACTGAGAGTGAGTCAACTCCACCATGTTGATTATTATCCAGTTTCACCACTCGCCCTTTCCAGGTCCCCATTCCCAAAACGTACAACTGTATTGGGGTGATAGGCACTCCCGAGCCTGTCCACTTCGTCCGAGGTGGACATGGTGCTGGTTCTAGTCCAGGTAGATCGGCTCTCCTGGGCAGACAGTAACTTGGGAGGAAGGTACAGAGTGTTCCTAGTGGGTGCCTCTCGGCAGGGTGTTTCTCCCTGCCCTGCCCTGTAATTAAGATTAACCCTTCAAGGAAATGCACTGCTCTGACTGCGTTATCGTGTGCCACCTTCCTGTCTCCCGGTATCTCCTGAGCGCAGCCTAAGCTGAGGGAAATCTGCATAAGTGTTTCAATGTGCAAACATTGGCTGATTCTGTCGCAGTTCTCTATCTCCTCAAGGACTTGTTCACCTTTGTTCTGTCTTAGCGACAATACTGAAATAACCAGCAACCTTCGTGATTGAAGCTTCCTGCAGTGCTGTTACTCCCCAAGGAGCCCTGCAATCCCGTTCAGGGGCCTTCTCTGCCTTTTCACAGAGCTACCTCTTGTGCTTTGTTAGTAGGGGAGGCTGTGATGGGCTTTCGAGTATTCCCTTGCTGCTTTTTAGTAGTGCTGATTAATTCCACTGGCAGAGTGGAGCAGCGGAATTTATTAGCAATTCCTCATTGCAAGAGTAACGCAGAATTACTGAATTCCTCCAATTCTGCCAGCGAAATAAAACATTCAGCCCCCCCCAGTATAGAGTCAGTTGCTTTTCTACCAATGTATTAACTATGAATAGCAATTCTGTTAACCTATCCAATAGGTATAGGGTACACAGTCACACATGCACAATATTACATGCAAAATAGGCAGCCTCTAATATATAGGAAGAATTCATTCCTCAGAAATATCAAAAGAGACCTGTCTACTGCACACATAACCAAGTCAGGCATCAAATAAAGTATCCAAATTCCCTAAATAATGAAACCATGAATTGCTTTATTATCAGTTCCCCATTATCTCCGCAGGGAGAAACCGGGGACGGAATTTACGTTAGCGACCGGCAACTACCCTGAAATAATGAGGATGACATGTTTTTCCTCTCAAATGGGGAATAACACACATACCCAGTAGTAGTTAAACCAGGCTTGCATGTCCACCCTCTTCCCAGCTAACATAACAGGCCCAAATCTGCAGATTTTTACCACTTGCTTGTAGCAGGTGGTAAATGTTTTTTTAATTGGCCAGTGGTGTCGAAGGGGTGCAGGAGTAGAGAGAGAGCACAGTTCATTTACCTTCAGTTGCAGGAAACATTTTCTCCTACGCTCATACTGAAATGAAGTAAAAGAGGAGATGGGGGACAGAGGGGCAGGTCCAACAACTGCACAAAGCTACTAAGATATCTCTGGGTCCGGTGTTTTAGGGTCAAGAATCTTAATGTCCAGAGTTTGAGAAATCGATAATTCCAGGGTCGGAGATTCTGATAACGTGTAGTTGAGAATGAGGGTTTAAGAGTCCCTTTATCATTTGGGTTATTGTTCAATAGTTCTGGCTTTTTAGTCAATAGCACTTAGTATGCTAATAAAATACCTTTATTTTCCTAATATGAAAAAATAAAGCACATCATGTTTACACCAGTATCAAATGGCCACTTTCTCTCCATTCCTGATTATGTTGTAATAAAGACAAACATTGTTTATCTTGTAGATAGCCTTTTATTCTCACACCACCAAGAAGCGGAAGCTCCAAAGAAAAGGTGTGAGTGTCCCAGGGCCAGTTCTCATAACATTTTTATATGGACATGGCAGCATACAAACTGCTTTTGGATAATAGAGTGGTATGGGACAGAGTGGTATGATCATTGCCATCAGTTACCTCAATAATGGTTGTAATGCTGTCACACATAAAAAATCATACTCACAGTTACATTTCTTCACGGGGTCATGACCAGCCTCTCATTAATAAATATTTTGCACAAATGCTCTGGCACATTAAAAAAGTAGTCCAAATCTGTATCACAGGCATTGACCACCATAGTAGAAAAGAGGAAGTCCATAAATCGATTTCAATTTCCTTCTGTATATCCTTTATTCCATATCAACAATTCCAACACCAGAGCAACAGCCAGCCGACACGTGTTACGTCTGAAAGGACTTTCTCAAGGCTAGAAACACTAGCAGTGCATGTCATATTTTCAGAGTCAGTTTTTTCCCCCCAAAAAACGATCACAGTCCTCTGAGCAGTAAAAGCCTAGTGGATGTGTAGACATAAATGTCCAAAAGAATGGGCCATCTGTATTATTGGGAATCGGTACATAGCCGCTCCCGATGTCTCGATTTTGCTTACTCAAGCCTTGATAAGCCTGTACTGGTAATCAACTCCAACTGTGTTCTCCTCCTCTGTGATTACCAGTACAGGCGATTTATGGACTTCCTCTTTTCTACTATGGTGGTCAATGCCTGCAATACAGATTTGGACACATTGTTTGATGTGCCTCGTCATTTGTGCAACATATTTATATGTCTCAAAGTGGATTCTCCTTTCCCTAGACAGTTGGTGTGGTCTCCCAAAGGCAGAGGGAGGCTATATGCCTGGAGAGCACCATAATATACTAAAACATTGAAAAGTACTTTCCAACAAACTGAAGTTTGTAGATGTGCATTCACAGTTTGGCAGTTCTGCTTAGCTCTTTGTGCAATAATACCATTAATAAATGTACTTCCAGTTTTTTAGGAGGGCAAAGGGCTTTGCATCATGTTGGGCAATGTCTGTTGGGTTTTTCCCTGGAATCAGCATGACTTGTGGGAAAGCAACCTATTACCTTAAACCTTTCAAATGTTCATTCAAACCAACCAATATTCCCTCACGAACTGCAGGGAATATGAAACTAGAGATTAACATGCCCCGAGACAGTGCTTCTCAACCTTTCTTCCCTTAGAGAAAGTGTATCACTTGCTTATGTTACTTTGATGATTAGAACAAAGGCAGAGAGGAGAGGCAACTAGGGCCACCATCCGATCCTGCATTACCATCTCAAGTTTCCACTTACATTTCCAGTAACCCACAAAATCAACTTGGATTGTTTTAGCATGAGTTTTGGGTTTCTCTCAATCTTTCTCTGTTTTTCTTTCAGGTTCCTCTTCTCCCCCATGAGCACTTCCTTCTCCCAATCTCCCACTTGATTGGTTTGGCACCATGTGACCATCTCCAACCATAGATATGACATCACTTTTCAATGTGCACAGGCCATTCATGCAGATGAAGGGCTGGAAGGTAAAGGCATCTGCCTCCACCATCTTTACTATTTGTGACTCTTAAGGGATGATAGGGCCTATGGCCATATCCTTGACATCTTATTCTCCCTCCTACCCTAAATTTCCTATTCTCCTCCACCTTATCTCACCTACTAATTATATTCCTTACACTGCACTTTGTCTTACCAACACTATTATCCTCGGTAGACTCTTCAGGTACATTACTGTACTCCCTGTACCTTTTACATGCCTGGAGTTATGCCATGCTGCTATGGATAGACCTGAATAAGAACTTACTATAACTGCTGTAAACTGATGCATTACTCTGTTCCTCCTTTGTCACTCCTGAGTGGGCTTTTCAGGTCATTTTTTAGGTCTCGGCCTAGAGACGCGTGAAGCGCATTCTCGGCAGAGAACTATTGTAATCATGTCAGCCGCCAAAGCCGACAAAAGGAGACAAGATCTGGGCACGCGCCCAGCAATCCTAATGGGAGAGGGAGCGACAAGTGCTGGCCACGCGCGGATTCAGTCGCGCGCACGCTCACGGCGCCAGTGTCCCCGCCGCGCGCCGATCACTGCTCTCTTCCTGGCCGGCATTGAGAAGTTTCGCAAGGCAGTGAGGGCACTGAGAGGTAGGTGCTTGTTCAGAATGTTATGTCCTCTAATTGCATGGACTTGAGTGAGTGGTGAGTGTAGAGTGGTAAGTGCAGAGTGGTGAGTAGTGAGTAGTGAGTGCAGAGTAGTGAGTGCAGAGTGGTGAGTGCAGAGTGGTGAGTGCAGAGTGGTGAGTGCAGAGTGGTGAGTACAGAGTAGTGGGAGCAGAGTGCAGAGTAGTGAGTGCAGAGTAGTGAGTAGTGAGTGCAGAGTAGTGAGTAGTGTGCAGAGCAGTGAGTAGTGAGTGCAGAGTAGTGAGAGCAGAGTAGTGAGTAGTGAGTAGTGAGTGCAGAGTAGTGAGTGCAGAGTAGTGAGTGCAGAGTAGTGAGTGCAAAGTAGTGAGTAGTGAGTGCAGAGTAGTGAGTAGTAAGTGCAGAGTAGTGAGTAGTGAGTGGTAAGTAGTGAGTAGTGAGTGCAGAATAGTGAGTAGTGAGTGCAGAGTAGTGAGTGCAGAGTAGTGAGTAGTGAGTGCAGAGTAGTGAGTGCAGAGTAGTGAGTAGTGAGTGCAGAGTAGTGAGTGCAGAGTAGTGAGTGCAGAGTACATAGTAGTGAGTGCAGAATAGTGAGTGCAGAGTAGTCAGTAGTGAGTAGTGAGTGCAGAGTAGTGAGTAGTGAGTGCAGAGTAGTGAGGGCAGAGTAGTGAGTGCAGAGTAGTGAGTAGTGAGTGCAGATTAGTGAGTGCAGAGTAGTGAGTGCAGAGTAGTGAGTAGTGAGGGCAGAGTAGTGAGTGCAGAGTAGTGAGTAGTGAGTGCAGAGTAGTGAGTGCAGAGTAGTGAGTGCAGAGTACATAGTAGTGAGTGCAGAATAGTGAGTGCAGAGTAGTCAGTAGTGAGTAGTGAGTGCAGAGTAGTGAGTAGTGAGTGCAGAGTAGTGAGGGCAGAGTAGTGAGTGCAGAGTAGTGAGTAGTGAGTGCAGATTAGTGAGTGCAGAGTAGTGAGTGCAGAGTAGTGAGTAGTGAGGGCAGAGTAGTGAGTGCAGAGTAGTGAGTAGTGAGTGCAGAGTAGTGAGTAGTGAGTGCCGAGTAGTGAGTGCCGAGTAGTGAGTGCCAAGTAGTGAGTGCAGAGTAGTGAGTGCAGAGTAGTGAGTGCAGAGTGCAGAGTAGTGAGTGCAGAGTAGTGAGTGCAGAGTAGTGAGTGCAGACTGCAGAGTAGTGAGTGCAGAGTAGTGAGTGCAGAGTAGTGAGTGTGCAGAGTGAGTGCAGAGTAGTGAGTGCGCAGAGTGAGTGCGCAGAGTGAGTGCACAGAGTGAGTGCGCAGAGTGAGTGCGCAGAGTGAGTGCGCAGAGTGAGTGTGCAGAGTGAGTGTGCAGAGTGAGTGTGCAGAGTGAGTGTGCAGAGTGCGAGTGCAGAGTTGTGAGTGCAGAGTTGTGAGTGCAGAGTTGTGAGTGCAGAGTTGTGAGTGCAGAGTTGTGAAGTGTGTGAGTGTGAAGTGTGTGAGTGCAGAGTGTGAAGTGTGTGAGTGTGAAGTGTGTGAGTGTGTAGGGTGAGCAGTGTGTGAGCGTGCAGGGTTAACAGTGTGTGAGCGTGCAGGGTGAACATTGTGTGAGCGTGCAGGGTGAACATTGTGTGAGCGTGCAGGGTGAACAGTTTGTGAGTGTGCAAGGTGAACAGTTTGTTGAGTGTGCAGGGTGAACAATTCCAATACAAACCACATAATTCCATTACACACCACATGCATACACTCCATAACACATGGCTAAAAGACATTGCCATTTACAATGCCATTAGCTCTAACACAAATAAATCCGAGACCTATTGCATTTCCAATGCTTGTATAACTATCTTGTTATAAACCTGTATCTAGTGTACACCATTAAGGTTTCCCTTGTTTTGCTTTTGGGTAGACTAGCAAATGCATTTACTGTGGCAACACTACAATACAATGCATTTGTTGGATGTCTCCTCTGCTGCTGAAACACAAACAAGAACTGTAACCCTTGCTTTGACTAGGATGGTAGGAAAGTGAACAGGTACACCCATATTTGACACTACTTCATTTCACTTCATGCATAAGCCTAACAACATGAGGAAGGCTTTCAATGACTCATCACTCACAGCCCCAACACACTTCTGGCCAAGGCCACTGTTAGACCTGACATCATTGGCATGAGTCTCCCTTCCATTTTTGCCTCCTCTGTTTTGACCTATTTTTGCTGGTTGTATATTTTGGGCCCTGTGCCACTGCTAATCAGTGCCACAGTGCAAGTGCTCCCTATGTTAAATTTTATGGAGAAGGATGGTGCACCAGAATTAGCAGTCCAAAGAAGTTGTAGTATTTTTGAAAAAAAGTCCTTTATTATTTTCAATCTTTAAAAAGGCCTCAGCCGACGCGTTTTGTTCACATACGAACTTCGTCAGGGCTAAAGAGAAAACTGGGTGCCAAATGAGGCGACCAAACGCAGTTCCTACGACAACAGACCTTCACGTCGTCAGTACATCAAGATCTCCAAATATATAAATGAGACGTTTTAAGGAGAGTTACTTTCGCCAATGAGCTTCACCGGGCTGTAGTCGTTGCGATCCGGACAAGGAAAAACCACACAGTAATAGAGTATCAATATAAATAGAAGAATAAGCCAAGTTCCAATGTTGTGTCTATTGTAAGACTGAGTAGTTGCCAACACCGTAGGTCCGTGTCTCCAAAACCGTTTGTTAAATTGACTGATTGGATTCCATAATTGGCTTTTTTTAATCTACTGTCAGCCCACAGTACAGTGCACCATGTGTGCCCAGGGCTTGTAGAGCAAATGCTGCTGGTGGGCTTGCAGCACTGGTTGTGCCACCCACAGAAGCAGCTTATAAAGTGTGTCTCAGGCCTGCCATTGCAAAGCCTGTGTGTAGTCTGTGACTACCATGTCGACTTGGCCAAGTGCACCCACTTGCCAGTCCCTAAACCTTCCCTTTGCTTCCTATTAGACACCCCTATGGTAGGCCCAAGGGCAGGGTGCATTGTAAGTATAAGGTAGGATATGCTCTGAGGTGTGTAGCATGTTCTAGTAGTGAATTACAGCAATTTTCGTTTTTCACTATTGAAGGCTACCTGTTCTCACAGACTAGAATGGGCAGTGAAGATTGTTACATCCCTACAAACCTAACTGACTCAGGGAACATGGTAGAAAATCGAGTTTAGTATGCCTGAACTCAGAATACTAAAATACATCGTTTAGTAAAGTTTATTTTAATGTTCTGTGTTTGCAAATACCACTTTTAGAAAGTAGGTATTTGCTTGCCTAACCATTTGAGCCCACCGCTGCTGACTTGTGTATTCCTTGTCTGGGTTTGTGTGTGTCAGGGCTGGGGAAATTCCAAGAGACAGCCTGGGATAGCCCAGTGGTGAATAGGGAGATTTACCTCCAGATGGGAGGGGGAGAGTGCACCTGGGACCTGAATAGGGCTGGGTCTTCCCTCCACAATGCTGGCTCCACCCCCTGTGGCTTGTATGATGTCTCTACCCTGCACAGTGAAAGGAGAAGGGGAATCCTGTCAACTGAGTTCTCCAGAGCTGCATCTTCCCTCCCCTGTGCTGGCTCCACCTCCTGTGGGGAGTCTGATGTTTCTGCCCTGCACAGTGAAAGGAAGAGAAGAGTCATTTAAACACAGTTCTCAGGAACTGGTTTGAACTAGGCAGAGGCCTCTCTGCCTTCAGAGAACAAAGAATTTTGGGGTATAAATATTGGGACCCAGTCCCACTTTAGATCACTTCTGGAACAAGAAACCTTTTTGCCAAGGAGAAGAACCAAAGAAGCTGCAGGAGTTTGGACTGGCCCTCTGCCAGTGTGCTGTTTGCTGGGTTGGCCTGCAGTGGTTACTTCATTGCCAAGGGAAAGGAGAAGGAACTTTGTAAGGACTTTCATCTACAGCATATTCTCCAAGGGCTTGAACTGTGCTTGCCTCCTGCTGAAGTCTCAGGGCCAAAAGACTTCACCTTCAGCTCCCTCCTGAATTTCCTTGCTGGGAATTCTGACTCCAGTCACTTGCGTGCCGCTGGGAGCTGGAAGCGCGACACATCGAGTGGAAGCATGTCGCCGCCGCAGCTGAAATCATCGCAATGCCGGAGAAGCGAGAGTCTGTCGCATCTCCCTGGAAGCGTGTGTTCAATTCAATTCAAGCTTTATTCGACAATTAAGACATAAAAGCATACATAAAATCCACAGTTTTTCAATATAAAATCCATTAAAAACAATACAATAAATATTAAGAAAAGATTAAACTACTATAGACTGTTGCCGAATATAATTTTTCACAATTTCATAAAATCCTAAAAAACCCATAATTTTTCATACGGTCCAGGTTCTCATATAAATAAAGCATCCCCCATAATTTTCAACTAATTAAAAGTGATAGATACTTAGTATTCAGGACTCAGCCGCAATTAATCGCATACGAATTACCCATGCCCATTTAAAAACTTTGACCAGAGCAATAGCAATTGGGGGACTAGAGTCTGTACATAGGATTCATAGAGCCTCTGCATATCTGCGAGTGCCAAGCAATTTACAAATTGGCTTAACCCACATAGCTCTAGGGGCAGTATACAAGGGACAGAAAAAAAGGAGATGACTTATTGTCTCTCGTTCTTCCCCACACTTAGGGCATTTATCCTAACCGTGTTCACCTGCCCATTTAGCTGTAAAAGACCTAACTGGAAGGGAGCCTACTCGAAATTGAAAATAGAGTTTGCGTTCCTGCTGTTTCTGTATGGCATCCCAATATATTTCCAGCTTCGGTTGGGCCTTAAACTCCAGAAAACGTCCTGTTGAGTGTGAGGAGAGACCCTTTGTACAAACTTCTGCATTCACCATCTCCCAATACTTTTCTTTCAGGATTTTCTTGGAGGGGAATGCAGCATTTACCGGGTCATCCCATAGTTCCCTCATTCCCAATCTGGATAATAGGGTCCGAATGGTCTTCAGCCAGTGTATTTTTTGACAAACATCCTTAGCCATTATCTCCCTCAGGCCCTGTGCATAGTGCTGTAGCTCATCTGTGGTCCATAGGAGGCGCCAGTACAACTAAGGCCGCAGAGAGGCAGGATCTTGAACCATTTTTTACCCAAGATTCCACATAAGAGGTGTTTTAAAGGGGTACTTATTGGAACGCTATCTGCTTTTCGCAGAAATTCATTTTCTGCTAGCGTCAGGTTTCTCAAATTCTGAAAACCCCAAAGTTCGGCACCATAAAGGGCCGAACTTAGCACCTTCATCCCATAAACTTCCAATAATGGGCTAATGGGCTTTGTTGTTGAGGAATTAAACCTTTTCAGAAGAATGCCAGCCTGCTGGCGGTGCTTTAACACTGCAATGTCTAATTGGCTGGTCCACCCCAGATCTCTCTGGAGGGTAACCCCCAGGTAGGTAAAGGCATCAACCCGCTCCAAAGGGGAGCCATTCATATATATCATCCCTTTGAAGGGTCTAACAGGCCCAAAAGATGTACGACCACTATGAACCATAAACTTTGCCTTTGCCGTATTTATTTCAAGGCCTCTCTCCAGACAAAAATCTTCAAAGCGCTTTAAGGCGCGCTGGAGCCCACTAGGCATTCTTGACACTATCTGGGTGTCGTCCGCGAACATGAGGATCGGGACCCGCTCACCACACATCGTAGGGGCATCAGTCTGGATCAGGGAGAGGAACTCCGCCACCCCGTTCACAAAGAGCGAGAACAAGATAGGCGCCATGACGCAACCTTGCCTCACTCCCCGCTCAACAGGGAAGGTTTTCGTGACCTCTCCCTGACGCCCACACCGAACCCATGCGAACATATCCTCATGTAAGCGGACGATTAGGCTCAGCAGCTCAGGTGCCATCCCTAGCCCTACAAGAACTTGCCCAGGATATTACGTGGAACAAGGTCAAAAGCCGCCCTTAGGTCGACAAAAACGGCATACAGGGTGCCTTTCTCCAGAACCACAGTACGCCAGTATAACATAATAAACCGGAAGACCTGATCTATGGTGCTTGTTTTTGTCGAAAGCCAGCCTGGAGGTGACTCAGAATGTTATCATCATCCATCCAGGACTGGATTTTTCTCAATACAAGTCGCCCCACAATTTTTTGGATGGAGTCGATCAGACTTATTGGCCTGTAGTTACCTGCTGTCGACTTATCCCCTTTTTTGTACACTGGCACTATTTCTGCACCTTTCCATGATTTAGGTACTTCCATCCCTTGGGCAATGGCATTTGCCACATACAGAATATAAATCAGCCAGCGGCCTCTATTGCTTAAAAATAGGTCGGCGGGGACACAGTCCATGCCTGTGAGGGACTCGTCCCTAATTGACTAGGTCTAATGCCCTGTCCACTTCTCCTACAGTGAAGGCAGCCTCATTGTAAAAAGTATGGACAAATGCCCCCTCACTATTGCCAGCTACACTGCTAGCATATTGGGTCCTGAAGTAATCGACCCATGAGTTTCGGTCAACATTATTTTGGGGGCTCTCTCGGTGCCCTCCCCTGTCCCATTTAAACATATTCCAAAAGATTTTCAGGTTTTTAGCCTTGCACGCCATTTTAAGGTCTTGCCACCTACTCTCTTCCCAGTCCTTTTTTGCTATATGTTGCTTATGCCTATAGTTTGCACGGGCCACCTTTATTTTGCTTAAATCTTTAGTCTTTAATGCATGGCCTAACTCTCCCCTAGCTTGGCGGCAGGAGCCATCATACCAGCTCTCCGCTTTTCTATTTTGGGTTCTACTACCTAAGCTAGGTTTACAAAAATATATTTTCAGTTTGGCAAACAACCTGTCGTGAGCCTCTATCAAAGGTTTATGGGAAGGTCCACACATGGTGGCCTCCTCCATAGCTGCTAATGCCCCTTCCAGATCTACCTTGATGTCAGCAATGATTTTCTGGTGCCCCACAACCTGGCACCACTTAAGATGACGCTTGTCGTTTGACAATACCAAATCAGGGAGAATAATTCCCCCAGTGGCCTCATCCACTTTGTGTAGTCCCAGATTAAACACCGCGGCCAGGGGATTGTGGTCACTCTCAATGTGAACTACTACCTCCATATCAAGAAGAGTAGACCACAGCTTAAGTCGGACAAGTAAGTAATCAATATTACTTGCCCTTACACCATTATCGAAAGTTTCCTTTCCCATTTTGTCTGACAGTGTGCGCCCAGTTGCAGCCCTCAGCTGGTTCCCCATACAGAGGCCCTTCATCTGTATTGCGGCCTCTGTCCATTTTTTTATAGGTTTGATATCCAGTTGAGGAACTCCCCACCTACCATCCTCGTCCTCTGTTAGGTGCGTATCATCCAGACCAAGGGGTTCGAACCTGGTGTTAAAATCCCCCGCGATCAGTGGCAATATATTGGGGGGAGTTGCCTGCAGCAATATATCCAACTGTGTAACAACATCAGATTTCTTGCCACCTGGAAGCCCCCTTGCGTAAACATTATAGATATCAATTATTAAGTTTTCTGGGATGCTGAGTCTAACGGCAAGAATATCACTACTCGTCACAGGGAGCAACTGGGTATGACATTTGAGGCTCTGCCTGACCCATATCACCAGGCCCCCCATAGGACGCCCCTGGCATTTTTTGACAGCCGGAACAAAGGAATTCAAATAACCCACTTTAAATACAGGATCAACCGCCCAAACCTCCTGAAACAGACAAACATCAAATCGATCACTGAATTCCAGCCAAACAGGCGAATTGAGTTTGCTCCCCACTCCCGCCACGTTCCATGAAATAAGAGATGTCTGACATACTGGCCCATTAAGAATTGAGATCGAGTCTCACCCTACAAGAGAGTCACTAGGGCCTTGGTATGCAGAGATCAGATTCTCCAATGGGCGAGCCTCATTATCCACCTCTACATGTACAGCACATATAGCATTTTGCCCACTATCGTCTTACCCCACATGCCTACTGCCCTGTATGGACACTAGCCCTAGCCTCAGATCAACCACCTCCTTATTCCCCCCCTACTCTACTGCATGAAGTGGGCCTTAGGTGTGCATGATGTCACTCGCATTCCCCCAACCCCGACAGAGCCTGGAATCTATTAAGCAGCCTTAAGCGTGTGTTCATCAAAGCTGTCTGCTGTTGCATCGCCGGAGAAGCGCGACGCATCGAGAGAGCTGTCATCGCATTGCCGGAAAAGCGCATCACAGGGCCTGTCGCGGCTCCAAAGTACAGAGTCGACGAAGGCTGCCCGGGTGTCATCGCATCGTCATCGCATCGCCGCATCAAGGGCGCCATCTTCTCGCATCGCAACTGGATCATCGCGTCAGCATTGCATCGCATCAAGGCGCCATCTTGCGCACTGCAACAGGTCGAGAATCTACGCATCACCTCCGCACCGGTAAGGCTCACGAAGAGTCCCCTACTCTGCGCAAGCATTGAGGAAGGACGCAACCGTTCCCCCGGGTCACGGAAACAACGCATCTCCCCTTCTGCGAGCCTTTTGTTTACTTTGCGTGCCGCATCCGCGAACTTTGTTGAGAACTTTGTCGCATTTACCAACAACTTAAGTAACCTTTAGTATAGTATTGTGGATTTTTGTCGTTTGTGGTCTTGTGTTTAAGTCTATATAAAGAATACCTATTTTTATAAAACCTGTGTTGTGTCCATCTGTAGTGCTAACACTGTATTACTGTGTATATTCACAAATGCTTAACACACTGCCTCTGAGATAAGCCTATCTGCACGTGCCAAGCTACCAAGGGGGTGAGCAGGGGTTATTAAGGCGAGTAATCCCCTTGTCCTGACTTAGAAGTAAGGGTCCCTATTTGGACAAAGGTGATAACCATTGCCAACTAGAGACCCCCAGATCTAACAGCCACACTCAACTCAAACTCTTTAGAACAGAGGAGCTATAACTTAATTGAAAGCATTCGTGTACCATCCCTTAGTTTTCTCCCCTCCTCTATGTAGTCAGACCCTGCCTCCTACGTCAAATTGAGAGCACTAATTTGTCAATCAAGCTCAAGACTATAGTGCTTCCTACATAAGTGAAACTGCAGTTCAACACATTTCCAACCAAGTACTTCCTAATCATGCAGCGGGCTGTCTATTTGTAAAAGTGTTTTGGCACCTCATCAATGGTGTGAAGCAGTATATAAAAGCAATGGCAATACAGTATCAGCATATATTTGCCATGGTAGGTGCGGTCGCGGAGCTCCTACTAATATAAATAAAAACTCTCTTGAGGGGACTGAGCCCGGCGGACTGCTAAGTTGCTGCTGTTTAACACCTTGCCTCATTGCCATTGTTTGGCTGCAAGGACCCTGACAGTGATAACAGTTGCCACATGAAGTGGTGGGCTCTAGACTACTAAATTGCAAGCACTGGAAGTGCTCTCTCTTGAACATGGCGAGGATAGCTAGATGGAGCCTGCGAGTAGTGAACCATGTGGGAGGCACCAGTAGCACATGTGAGGGAGAAGAACTAGTGCAGCCTCAGGTGTGGATGCACTGTTGGCAGCCAATGGAGAAAGGGGTCAGTTACTGAAATAGTGGTGGATTCAGCTTTACTGGGATCACTTCAGCTCTCTACAGCTTAATGGGCTGAAGGTGAGTGTAAGGAAATGCCTCTTTTTGCATGTTCATCCCCACATTTCAGGAATGATGCAATGGTTTGTAGACTCTGAGAGTGCACTGATACCTGCTAACCAGACCTCAGTGCCAGTGTTGTAACCCTATACAAGAGTGTGTTAAATTGAATACATCCAATTGGCAAGGACTGACTCACTTATAAGTTCCTAATATATGGTACCCAGGGTATGGAAGGCAGAGTGTTAGCCTAAGGCTGCAGCACTGTTTGTGTCACTCTTCTTGTGACAAGTATAAAATGATTCACAGCCTGCCACTGCAGACTAAAAGAGCTACACATGAAGACTGTGAAGTGACTGATTACTGTGTTTCGTGAAATCGATTGCATAAACTACCTGATATGGGTCCTGGTATTTGAAAAAAGTGAAGAAGCTAGAGATGAGAAAACCATACCAAAAACATTTTGTAGTGTAAGACAGAGAGAGACGGTTCAATGCTGTGGCTCCAGATATGAGACTGGAACAGAGGATCAAGAGATCACAGAAGAGCTCCAAGGCAATTGTTGGTTAGCCATGTGAAAGTGAATATGTTGCTGAATGGCAGCTAGTTTACCACAAAGTGCTTTCTATGAATGAATGGGGAGCTATCGTCCTATCTTGAGACATGGCATATTCTTGATAGAACCCAGCATGGCTTCCGTGCGAATCATTCTACGAAACTGCTCTACTGATGGCAGCTGAGGAGATTCAGAAGGGGATGGATGAGGGAGGCAGGGTCATTGGTTCTGCTGGATCTTACAGCTGCCTTTGACACCGTAAATCATGAGGTACTTATCCAACGGCTGTAGGATATTGGTGTCAAAGGCCTAGCGTTAGATCTCCTCTCCTCCCCTGTCTGACAGGGAACAAGTCATCTGTTGGAACGGACATCAGTCAGACAAATTTTCCCTTCCAGGAGGAGTTCCCCAGGGTTCGGCGCTATCGCCCACCCTGTTTAACATCTATGTCTCCCCCCTGGCCAAGAGAATAAAGAATCTAGGTTTCAAGCTGGTGTCATATGCTGATGACACTCAGCTGATCGTCTCCGTGCCCCACTCTGTGGATTCCATGGCTGTTGACTTCGCCTGCTGTATGTCCGAAGTCATGCCATGGATGAACTTGAACTTTCTAAAATTGAACACTGAAAAGATGGAAGTCCTTGAGTTCGGACAGAAATAGTCTATCTGGAACCATAATTGGTGGCCTACATCTGCAGTAGTCTGTCCGGTCCCAGTGCCGAAAGCAAGGAACCTGGGATTCATCTTTGATAAAGATCTGTCATGGAAGCCCCAGGCGAATCAGGTGGTTTCTGCCTGTTTTTACATGCTTAAGGGGCTGAGAAAGATCCTGCCGTTTATTCCTTACCATCTTAGGAAAACGGTTATAATCGCCACTATCTTTTCCAGATTAGACTATGGAAACGCCCTCTATCTAGGAGCAGGTTGTGCTCAACTGGCCAGGATGCAGTCAATTCAGAATGCAGCAGCCTTGATGCTCCTCCATCTGCCTAAATATCATTCCACATCACAGGCCATTAGGCAGCTACACTCGCTCCCTGTTCAGAGGCGGATAGATTTCAAAGTGCTTTGTCTGGTGCACAAAGCCTTGGCTGGTGTGGGGGCCTCAGATCTTCAACATCTATTCGTGAGGTACATGCCAACCTGACCCCTGAGGTCTGCCTCGCAAGGGCTGGCTATGGTCTCTAAGATCAAAAGACAACACTGGGGTGGGAAGGGCTTCTCCCATTTAGCCTCGAGGCTCTGGAACTCCTTACCTCAGCAGCTAAGACAAATCTCCAACCACAGAAGGTTCAGGAAGGAAGTCAAAACTTGGCTTTTTACTCGATAGGACAATGGTCAGCGCATATCTCAGTTACCCTGCACAGCGCCAAGACGCCTCGGCATTAGTGCGCTTTACAAATACCATCACTCACTCACTCACTCACTCACTCACTCACTCACTCTATTTGTAATAGTTTCATGGAGAAGAACATTTCAAAATTAATGGTCCATCGTGAAACTGTTCCTCACCATGCACCTGTGGGAAAGAGGGGGGAACATTTTAATTAACATGTTGACAACCTTCTTTATTTCATCAGCAGAAAGGAAACCCCTTTGAAATGATAGAGTCTGTGATAACTACACAACTTTGTGACCAAGCAATATGTGGAAAACGATATAAAGAGACACTTACTAGATGTCCTGGAACATGGATCGAAACTATACACAAAACTGAAGCAGGAGAGATTTGTATTGAAAGACAAAAAGCTGACATAATCACTAAAGCTAAAAATGCATGCTTTAATTGCCTTAGTAAGAGTTTCCATCAACCTATCACTACAAAACAAGTAACAAAAAACTATTTTTTCTATCACATACAGAGATGGATGTAGCTAAATAAAGGGATGAATTTATCAAGGACATTCTATTGCATGTTCTTCTTCCAATAAATGCATTATTTGATAGAGATTCTGCAACCGAACCAGTGAAGCACAAGCTCATACAAGAGCTCGAAAAATAACATTCACCTGAAGGATCTCAATTCAAAAAGGTGCCCTCATTGAAAACCGCTGTTGTGAACGATATGTCACAATTGCGTATGGTCAAGATTTCATGAATGCAAAACTTTGGAAAGGTCATTCAGACTGTTCTACAGATATCAAACTCAGTGTGTACCTTGCAAGAACTGCACATTGTCTTTGACAATAATCTTGAACTATCTGTCAAAGAATGTGAGAGAATCAGACAAATGTCTACAAGTGGAACAATTGACCTTCTCTGCATCAGAATTCGACACCTATACCTGTGCAACTTGATAAATTCTGGTCATCAACATCGAACAAGATGAACTTGAAGATGTTAACTCACCAAAACATTGCTGATACTTCAGTTAATACTGCATTTCCAATTATTTCAATTGGAATGATTGTCAACGTGGAGTTGGTGCCTGCAGAAATATATTCAAAAGGTACAGGCTATATTGTTCAAGAACTTAACAGAAAATTGGAGGAAGCTGACCTTCATGTTGTGCTACATGTATAGTGGGCTCTTTGAAATGGTTCCAATCGAGTCATTGTACTGTCAAATAACACAGATATTATTATTGTGCTACTTAGATTTGTTGCAATGTTCATAAGACAAGGATTGTCAGAGTTAGAGATATGAACATGTTAGAAAAGATACTTAATCCCCCTTCATATTCTGTTCAAGAGACTTGACCTGGAGAGCACTTTCCTGGGATATATGTGGCATCCCTGGCACTCTGCCCCTTAGATCACACTGAAGTCAAAGAGAGGACTGAAGAAGGACTGCGATTAACCTGCACAAAAAGAGGTTGCACTATTGAGAGGACTGCACCTGCTGCACATTTGAGCTAGTGACATTAGGACTGTGCCTGCCGCTCCTGACACAGGAAAAAGTCAATTTCCCATCTCAAACCACAGCAGTGACTCCAAGGATCAGGCAGCTGATCTCCTGAAACCATCTCCAGGTACACATGAACCTAAAAAGCCCAATCCAATGAGTTGGTAGCCACCACAAACGTTTTGCCTCTACCAGCTGCTAGGCACACAAAGGACAAATCAGAGATTGCCAAAATCTGCACCCATGTCTGCCGGACCCAGAGTGCCATCTAAGACTGGATTTGACATACTCAAGGGACACCAGCACCCACCTAAGGTTGTGCCTTCAATTGTGGTGCAATAATACCAGTAGTGCAGCATCGGCTGTTCGAGTACTGCAATGTAGAGGACTTAGAGGGACCCCAATCTGCATTGCCGAAGTCACCCCACTTCACCCATGGACCAAGGAACCACCAAAGAGGCTCCCCCATCGACCACACCACAACCAGAGCATCCTGCAGACATCCTTTGCCTATATCCTCAGCAACAGAACCACTCCATTGAAGTCTGTGGCAGTCGTCCAACCCAATTTGGGACTTGCTTCAGAAATACTCTGGTGGCCAGGTAACTGTCCAAAGTATCTTCTCTGGCCCCCTATACATTTGCCATACTAGATTCGGTCACCCAACCTGGGCTGAAGTATCCGCACTAACTCTTTTAAACTTTTGAAAAGTTTAAAAAACATTTTGTTGAACCATGCTTGTTTGCCCTTGCATTTAGAAGTGATAAAAGTTTCAAAAATCTGTATCTCCAGAACCCTCAGGTTGATTGTGATGAACAAGGTCTCTAAAAATTCATAAAAATACACTCTATTGTTATACATTGTTCTTGTGTCTCTTCATTGGTGTGAGACCTTCTAATTCAGTTGTTTGTTGCTGTTAAATGCTTTACACTCAAGGTCATATTTCTGAGCCCTGTTGTGTGCCACTTGCACCAAGCAACGTGGTTCAAAAGCAATGCAACTTAAAAATGAGATTTATGAAGCTGTGCAAGGCCTCCTTGCGTGGCTCTGAGTGGCTTCACAAACCTTAAGCAATGCAATATAGTGCAAAATCACTGCGCTACATTACTATCCGACAGGGAGGAATTTTCACAGGCGTGTGAGGGTGTTCTCACACAGCATCTATGGATTTTTGCGCATTCCCAGGTTTAACAGAAGTCGTAGACTTGGGAATGGGCCAAAAACCTATGCCTCCCCAGGTGAGGTGTAATGAGGAGAAATAGCTTCATCTCTCCTAGTTTTTTCCACTTGCTCTATGCTGACACATAGAAAGATACCAAAAATATCAGGGGATTGTTGTTGTGCCGGAATGTACCCCCTCCTGCACAAAACCAATCCTCCTTACAACTCAGGCACCCTTTCACCAGGGTGCAAGGGTGTCTGTGTTTGAGCTAGGTAGGCAAAAGGGTACCACCACAGAGGAAAAGGCAGAAATGCAGAAATGCTCCATATTGACTCAAATGGGGAACCTTCCTAGCCTTTCCCTGTCACTCAGTGCAGTGCAGTAAGATGACTTGCAGAGCTGCACTGCCCGAATTGGCCATAAATATGGCTCTAAGTTCCCCAGCCAAGCCTTACTGCTTGCAGCGACAGCTACCCAGGGTTGAGCTAGGGTTATGTAAATGATCCTGACTAGAGACCAGGATGGTATTTGCCAGTGTACTCCACGATAAGGCCCCACAGCTAGATCAATCATACAGTTCAAACAAATCCTAAATGTGGGAGAGAGCAAGGAGGTTTCTGATGACGTTTTGATGGCAATATGTGCCATCAAACAGTGATAAAATTTTGACAAAATCCCAAGGAGAAATGACCACTTTTCTCAACCTCTTCCTTACAAGAAAAAAGGGATAAGAGATAATGATAACAGCGAGCCGACTGTCAGACACTATCTTAAAAAACCTGGACATCATCGAAAAAGTATGCATCTGTGGCTGCTTCAGTACAACTAGTGTGTGCTGAGGCTAACGTTAAAGGTATGGCCACCACCACAAAGGATATGAGAAAGACAACACAGAAAACAAAGGGGCAGATGGACAGACTAGAGGAAGACATGGGGTGTATCATACTTTTGAGATTGATGACTGGAGCAGTTGGTGAGGAAGGGACAGATTGAGGCACTGGTAAATCACAGACACCAGTCCAACATTAGGGTTTTAGGACATCAGGCCAGTGGGTCTGTGACAGAAAAGATGGACGCATTGTTTTCTGAGTACCTTTCCTCCTTTGGAACTTTAGCAGTACTCAAGAACTAGCAGCCCGTCCCGACCTTGTCCGGGAGCAATCAGGCTTCCCCGACCCCCGCCCGCCCCGACATTGTCCAGCAGCCCGGGCCCCCGCCGCGATCATTAGTGCCCTTTGTTATTTGGGGCTCTTGGTATTGAGCACAGTGTACTTTTCTTTTGGAGCGATGTGACATTGCTGCTGTTTGGCTCTATCCATGACGTGACCCCCGCCCGCCCCAACATTGTCCAGCAGCCCGGGCCTCCCCCCGCCCCGACCCCCGCCCGCCCTGACATTGTCCAGCAGCCTGGGCCCCCGCCAGCCCTGTCCCCCGCCTGCCCCGACCCCCGCCTCCCCCCGACATTGTCCGTGGGTCCCCCGGAGCCTTACCTCACCCGCCGCTCCTCCCCCGCACTCCTCAGTACACCGCTCCGCCGCTCCTCGCCGCTCGTCACCGCTCCTCCCGCCTGTCCGCCGCTCCTCCCGCCTGTCCGCCGCTCCTCACCGCTCCTCCCCCGCGCCATGTCCGCCGCTCCTCCTCGCTCGCCTGGACGCCGCTCCTCCCCGCGCTCCTGACGTCAGCACGCAGGTCGCGGCCGGCGCTACTTCGAAGGGACTACTTTTTTTAATGTAAATTTTTTAAATAACGCATATTTTTATAGTTTATATAGCCTATGTCCATCTGCACACCCTGGCGATTACAATGGTGTATCGGGTGTGTGGATTGGCGCTGTGGTTCCCTAGTTTACACGCCTCAAAGGTTCAAAGTTCTTACTTTATAATAGTAGTATAGATGTGTACAGACTCCCTACTTGGAAAAGGAGCTTCCCGCAAGAAAGTGATGGCAGCTCTGTCATTGTGTTTCATTGTGACCCTTACATTCATGACATTATTATTAAAAAGGTAGTGCTTCTGATTAATGCTTTGCAAGTGGAAGGTCGTAGGCTCTCAGCTTGGGGATGCAGGTCAATAATAAAGGCGCTCCAAACTGTGGCTCTAGAACTGCGTGCTTAATGCTCCTTAAGATGACTGAGAAGGCTAAAGGTCATGAACGAGGACAGAAAGCATCAAAAAAGTTACTGGAGTGATGTACTCTGACTGCTATTTTGCAGTAGAGTTTCTACTACTGAGTTAGACAATATCATTTGATTTCCCTTTTAGGCATATAAGGCTATTGTGGTAGAGGTGGCTTTATAGCACTAGTATAATGGTGATAAGTTGATGCAGTTTCTCCCTCATTTTACACCCCCTGCATTTCTGCAAGACCCAGGGGCACATGCATCAAACTAAGAAATAGCGATTCCTTATTTGCGGTTATTAAGGAATCGCAAATAAGGAATTGCTATTGGCAATGCATGATCTAGATTGCAATTGTTTACTGAATTGGTAAAAATCGCAATCGCTATTAGCGATGTGAAAATAGAGAATCGCAATCAAGGATAAACCTATTTTGCGATCTCGCAAATTTATTTATTTATTTATTTATTTATTATTAAATCACTATTAGCGAAATCGCAAATAGTGTGTGGCATTGGAAGCATGCTGATGACATCACAACCAGGAAGTCATCCAGCCCATGCTTCACTCTGTGACCAGATACAGTGAGAGGTGGGTGCTGAGTGCTGGAGAAGAGCAGAACTAGCATCGAACTTGGCTTGCTGACACTTGAAGTGCATAAAAATGGAAAATGCAACATCAGGGGAGAGTGCAGTGGCCAGAAAGAGGAAGTTGAAATTTAGTGAGCGGAAACTAGAAAACCTAATTGAGAAGGTTTGCACAAGCCATGACAAGCTCTTTGGTAAACTCTCCCTCAAAGCGCCTGAGGCAGAGAAAAGAAAAATATGGATCCAGATCAAGAACACGGTTAGTGCTGTGGGGGTCACACACCGCAGTATAGATGACATAAAGAAGCAATGGTACGACCTGTGTAGCCTTTCCAAGGAGCAAATTGCACAAAGGCTGAAGGAGGCTAGGACTACTGGAGGAGGACCATCAACTGTTCCTGGCAACACAGCCCTGGAGGACCTGGTAGAGGGCACAGTCCAACCAGAAGCAGTGGTGGTAGTGACACTGCTGGATGCATCCAGTGCGGCCAGTACTACACATGGTTAGATGCATGCAACTATACATATCAAAGTACCCTTCTATTGTGAAGAGCCCCTCGATCAAACCCCAGTGTACAGATAAAACTCCAGTCAACCTTTTCCCTCAATACTGAAATGCATTATGGGAGTTGTAGGCAGGTCAGACAAGTGGGTAGTAAAACCCATCAATGACAAGTTAAACATGTCTACACTGCATGGCAGTCAGTGATCACAGACAGTGAGTTAATGTGAGCCAAGTATGTTTAATGTCACACAACATCAGCATTACCACAAACTAATATTGCACTGTTTCACATCACAGATGCAGCCAAAGGAGACAGTGAAGGCGTGAATGTGGAGACATCACACAGACTCCTGCAGAGGCTGTCGTGGAGACACCTGTGGCACCACCAAGCATAGCCAGTGCACCAACAAAATGCAGGGCCCCAGTTACATTCTGCAACCCATGGAATCAGATCTGAATCCTGAACCCACTCCTGAGACTAGCCAGCCTCGTGTGAGGCCCACAAGTAAACCCCAGGCACAAGTCCGGCTAAGACAGAGGTGCAGGTCAAGGACACTCTTTGATGCACAGGAGGAACAAACTCCAAATGGCTGGGGTGATGTGGAGTCCCAGATGTTGAGGGTGCAGCACCTGCAAGTGAGACACATGGGATCAATACAAATGCAAATCACTAAATTGTCAAGAAACTTCATATTTATGGCTGATAGTGTGAAAGAACTAACTACAGCGGTGGTGGAAGGTAAGAGACAGCCAAATGCAACATTGCAGGAGATGACCGGGTGATGCAGGAGGGTCATGACACACAGAGGAGGAGGCATCTGCAGTTCATGATGCCCTTGGCTGACTATACCAGGTCAAACAATAACATTTGCAACTCCACTGCACTGCTGTCACGTCAGTCCGTGGAAATGCACATTGACATGGCCTATTGTTGTGGGGATGTGGCCAGGGCCCTTTGCCAAGTAACCACTGCCGTGGAACATATCCAGGCTGCTACTGTTGAGCTCAGCAATGTTACAGGGGGAAAGGGGAGTGAGGGGCATCCAGCCTCAGCAGCCTGTTTGTGTCAATCACCACTGGCAGGAGGCGCAGTACCCACAGCACAACACCTTCTGGTACACCCATGTGTGATGTTGCTGATGCAGGCGACCGACGTTTGGGGGTGCATGGCAGGAAGCGCTAAACTGGCTTTTGATTCTTAATTTGTCCATGGTGATGTAACCATGTACAAAACATTAATAGTGCCTGAGTTCAAGATAAAGAAAATGTATTTTGCTCTTCTGTGCATGCAATCAATGGGCTACTAGGCACCTTCTATGTATGGCTAAACACTACTACATGGTCTCATGGTAGTAAATACATTTTGGTTCAAACATGAAGTGTTGTGTCAATCCCTAGAATAAATTGCTCCAGAGAGAGAATTATTGCATCAGATACTTGTGCACGATGCAGCCCACTGGCCTCAATGATAGGATGGAATTTCTTTGCTATCTATGAACTGTACCATATCGCATCATTACTTGATTGACTTTCTAATAATTACCATTATTCATTTTTCTTTTTCTATGTTGTGTTTACTCAATTTTGAACCTCATTCTATGTTTGATCACCTGTTTATTGGGTCTGATTCAGTTTGTCTATCACTGTGCTAATGACTTCTCCATGGTTCGATCCAGTTTCACCATTCCTAATAGATATATATCATCTTTGTTTGTAGATGGTCCTCAGCATGATAAACATAACTGTTTAACCCATTTGATGCACATTGATATACGTGCTTTGAACAATTCGTTTCTGTATACTCCACATGACACACCACTTTCAGACACCGTTTCAAGATGGCCCCCACCTTGTCTAACAGGGTAGTCCTCTGTTTACCTCTATTCTCTAACAGTGTAACGCGCAACGCAAACTCCTATTAACTACAAACCTGCAACACTCGTGCATGAATAATTATTCGCGCTAACAACTAACGACTCCGCACTCGGCATGCTTCCAGTAAGTATTAACATTTCACTCTAATTGTAGGATTGTTGATTTTAACAGCACTCGATTAACGTTGCGGTTTAATGTTATTAGACAACGCGATACCTCCATCTTGCATAACAAATGCATGGAACTTTTGCTCCCGACTTTACTACCTATAGGTGATGGTATATCTCTTGTTCACCGAGCGTTAGACACATCATGCTCTTTAACCCACCAACCATCGGTTTAACATCAGGCCTTGAAATGCTTTATACCACTTCGGATTCGATCGTACCACAGAACACGGATAAAACATGAACGCAATGTTTATAAGATTGGTGATATAATAGTGTTCTGAGCTTTACTACGCGCAGGTTTTCTTCCTTTTCCCTCACTTTGGTATATTCATTAGATATTAATGCATGTTAGTGATGCTTAACACATCGCTATGATTTAGGCTATATAGAGTTGTCCCCCATAATCAGCTTGATTATTTTCATTTCACAGATACTTTCCCTGATGAAGGGCTAGGAAGGCCCGAAATACATAGGGATATGTGATGAAGCTGTCTGACACATGTAGGAATTAACATTGGAAAGCATATTCCCAAAGAAAAAGTGATTCATGAAGTAAACACTTTGATGGATTTAATTCATAGTTTTGAATAACTTTATTATACCCTCGGGTATATAAACACGCGGTTCGCAGGGGGACAACCCCTACTTTGGAGTTGCTATATTCATCATTACATACCTCAGAAATAATTTTGTGTGATCTCTGCATGTCTCCTTTGACCTTCTGCTGAGCTTGCCACATGCGCTTGTCGTAGTTGTGCCGGGGGCTGGTTGTCCTCAGTGTCGGACACCTCTATGGGTATGCCTCTCCTGGTTGCTATACTGTGCAACATGGCACATGCCGCAACAATCCTGCAGCAGGTCTCAGGCCGGTACTGCGTTTCGCCTCCAGATTTGTGCAGGATGCGAAAGCAACTTTTAATCAGTCCAAACGTCTGTTCAATTACATTCCGTGTGCTGATATGTGCTGTGTTGTACCTCTGCTCATGTGGGTTGGCTGGCTTCAGGTATGGTGTCATAATGTAGTTCCTGACGGCGTATGCACTGTCACCTTTATGGTAGTAAGCAAAGGGATAGTGAAAGGTATGCATTGACATTTGCTAATGTAGTGTGGAGAATAAGTATATGTGTTTACCAAGCAGGTGTCCTTCACCAAATTCACTCCTGAGCAGACGGGTGTGAATGCCACTGTGGCAAAATATATAAGAATCATGTGTGCTCCCAGGATATTGCACCACAATGTCTGTTATAATATATTTTGCATTACACACTACTTGTACATTGATAGAGTGATAGGATTTCCTGTTCTGAAAAATGTGTTCATTATCTGCTGGGGGACATATGGCAACGTGGGTAAAATCTATGCACCCAATCACATAAGGGAATTGTGCTACCTGGTAGAAGTCCAGTTTTGTTTTGTTCAATTCCTGTTGGGTTGTGGGGAAGGTGATGTGAGTGTGGTTCCTTGTCATCATGGCGTCCAGGAAGGACTTGAAGAAACGTGAAAGGGAGCTTTGTGATACCCCTCTAGCTACTGCCACTAAACCATGGAAACTGCCTGACGCAAGTAGGTGCAGGCAACATAGGACCTAGACATGAGTTGGGATGCATGGTTCCTACGTGTCTGGCTATGCATTAGTGGTTCCAGTTCTGCTATCACGTCAATGATCAATGCAGCGTTCGGCCTGTACTTGTCGTAGATGTCATCTGGTGTTTGTCCCAACAATATGATGCACACTCGGAATAGCCTCTCCTGTATTATTATTCGGTGCTGGGCTGCTGCATGGATCCTCCTCCTCGCAAACATGTTGGGGCATATCATCAAGCGGCAGCGATAATTATCGCTGGCCGTGTTTAGCGCAAATTTTCTTATCACGGCTATCGCTGGAATTTATCGCCATGCTAGAGATGTATTAACAACGCATAGCGCAATCGTGATAAATATTCCAGCGATAGCGGGGGAAAAGGGCCAACATTGCTGAAAGACCAGCGATGTTGCATGAAAAACGGCGATAACCTTGCTGATACGAACCTGTGGTTGTATCACCATAATCCACCCCCATGTAATGTACACATAAGTCATGATTTTTGCAGACGTTGGAAAGCAGCGTTAATGCCAAATTAGCGCTCATATGATTATCGCTTCGCCGGACGAGGCCTCGTTGTAAATATCACAATGTCCCATTAGTGATATTATTCCATGATGTTTTGTGAGGCAAACCTCCGTTGCATCTCATTAACAATGCGATGCGAGGCGTGCTGTAAACAGGTGCTAAGTCATTGAAACACGCGCTAGTGTGTCCGAAAACGGCCGCTAAAGTGGCAAAAATTGTATCGCCATCCCTTGATAATATGCCCTAAAGAATGCTGCTATTGTGAAAAGGTTCTCCGCCTTCCTGGGTCAGTTTAAATAGGTTTGTGATGGGTTGGACCTGTGTGAATTTTATTTGTCCGGGTTACCACCTGCTTGTGATTCCCCTTAATCTGCACTTGCTAAATTGCGATTTTCGTGCGAATTGCTACTTGCGATTTTACATGCATTGGTTTGCAAATTATTTTTAGCGAATCGCTAATGGCTATCGCTATTTAGAAATTGCAAATACGGATTCACAGGATGAGTTTTCCATTATTTTGCGATTCCTTTTTTTTGCGAGCACATTTTAGCTTGATGCATGTGCCTGAGTGCCCCTTATTACTGACGTTGTGATGTAGTGTCTGTCACTTACTGCAACAGGTACACACACTTGCATGACGCCTCTCTGAAGAGAATCAAGCTACGTCAACCCTCACAGTGAATTTGTAACCATAAACACGCCGTCCGGATCTGCAAATCATATTTTTGTTTTTTATCAATTCCCTGAGCATTGTTATTGCTATTCGGTCCGAATATTTTCTAATTCATTAAGCTGTGGGTTCATTTTATGCTACTTTAGCTAGCCAAATATGCGTCACTCACATACCTTAATTCTGAATTGAGTTAAGCTTCAATGACACCAAAGTAGTTTAAATGATAGGTTCTGCATTAATTTAAGTGATCAAGTGGCCTTGTCTGCAGCATTGCTTATCCACCCCTTGTAGAGTCGATATTCTAAACTGTATCGTTGTTGCCCACGTTCTGCTGTTTAGTAGGTTACTATCCTAATTTTTAGGGCATGCTCGCAAACAGAAACAGATATTAAGCGTTGTTTATACATAAACATACTGTAGTAATAACATGATAAATAAATCAAGCCAGTAAAACCGCGGTCTTGAACTAGCTCGCAGAATAAACCAGAGTTAACAACACCACTATACCAGGTCTTGGAGAGAAATACATTTCTGTTATAAAAAATAATATCCCCACATTGCCTAATTTAAACTAATTGCCTGCATGGTTTATGCTCCAAAAGGGATACTAAAGCTTAAACAAGTGCTGACTTATTGAAAACATCTTTAATCATATTGTTTTACACATAACAGCAAGTCTGTTTGTGCAGCACCATTCACTTAAAGGAGAGCTGTGCTGAAAAGCCAGGATGCCCGTGCTTTTCAAAGACCTTTTCAGCCTGGCTTGCTAATTAGCCTCATGGAAATAATTGGGCGGTGAAAAGTATTACCCCCGACGATTTTGTTTGAAGCTCATCCCAAAGCGCAAAATAATTACACATTTTACTTTATAGGAAACGGGTGGTTAGCAGGTCGGTGGCTTCTATATATTGCCAAGAGGATTAAAAAACTCTTTCAACCTTGGTCAGAAGGGATGATGCTTTGTAAAATGACACGTTGGGTTGTGTTTCAGTAAAAAGCCATTAAGGCTACCATTGTAAACCTGTCTGACCATGGGTTAGAGATTCTTTCCAAAACATGGTACTAAGTTTCAGTTAGAAAAAATAGCCACAGCATTCTGTTTTAAATTATCAAGACAGACCGAAAAAGTTCCTTATAAATGACAAATTACCACTTCACAAATAAACATATAAGTGAATAAACTAAAGTATGCTTATTTAGTTGCCCCTTTCCTGAATTTTTGTAGGCACTCAATTGTAGACCACGACCCAAAAGGTCAGAGCACTTTCCAGAGAGAGTGCAAACATAGCACTGTAAAAGGGATTTATGAAAAACGTGCAAGAACACAGGACACGACACTTAGCTTCAGTTACAAGGGAACGCTTTGAGTCGAGGGACATCGTCACAGATTGCAATCTAAATATGCGTAGCAGCATTCAAGAGAAATGCATTAGTTTTAAGAGTCAAAATAATTTAAGGATATGCGTTACATAAAACTATCAGATCATAACAACATAATATAACATAAGAAAACATAACGTAGTATAACTTCATAACATGACATAACATAACTGTAAGAAATTGGAGTATTAGTTGAGGGGTGTAGGCACCCTCTTCAAGTAAAACTTACAAACTTTGTCAGGGTGAATCACAAAAGCCAGTAAATAAACCTAAGCACAATCCCGTCTTTTCTAGGGCTTAGACGAGACAGGCTTAACTTAGAGGCAAGGTATACAGTATTTATGCAGTACTAAAAATGTAATGAAGTCAAATCACAACACAAGAAAAATCCCCAATCAAATTAGAAAAATAGAGATTGTTAATGACAGCAAAACAACACAAACCTAATAACCAGAGATATGAATTTTAAATTAATAATACCACCAAAAAGTGTTAAGCACCAAGCAGTCATCTGGTTGTGCTTGACTGGGACCTTGATGTGATATAAGGCTAATCTTCGTGATGGACCCGGGTCGGATATAGAAACAGTTTCAACCTGGTTGGTAGTTTTACCTTCGAATTTAGCCTCAGAAATGGAAATAAAAAATCCTCCTTTGGGTAGGGCAGCAGGCTGCGGCTGAGGTGTGCTCCATAGCTTTGGATAGCTTTCGGAAGAAGTCCAGGTGAAGCTTTGACTTTTGGCAGGAATGATCCAAGCAGGAGAAATGTGTTTGTTTGTTTGTTCTGGACACCGGGGCTCACTTGTCTGCAGATCCACGGCCGGGCTTGGCTCCGCCCCCAACCTCCTCGGACGACCGGCCGGGCTTGGCTCCGCCGGTCGGTTAAAACGACACTACCCAGGATTCTTGAGGCTGACGCCACCACCGAGCGCGCCAGGAGGCGCTTAAAGCTGCGCAAGGGGCAGAGTCCTCTGCTGTTTGTTTGTTTGTTCTGGACACCGGGGCTCACTTGTCTGCAGATCCACGGCCGGGCTTGGCTCCGCCCCCAACCTCCTCGGACGACCGGCCGGGCTTGGCTCCGTCGGTCGGTTAAAACTACACTACCCAGGATTCTTGAGGCTGACGCCACCACCGAGCGCCCCAGGAGGCGCTTAAAGCTGCGCAAGGGGCAGAGTCCTCTGCTGTTTGTTTGTTTGTTCTGGACACCGGGGCTCACTTGCCTGCAGATCCACGGCCGGGCTTGGCTCCGCCCCCAACCTCCTCGGACGACCGGCCGGGCTTGGCTCCGCCGGTCGGTTAAAACTACACTACCCAGGATTCTTGAGGCTGACGCCACCACCGAGCGCGTCAGGAGGCGCTTAAAGCTGCGCAAGGGCCCTCGTCCTGCGAGGACGCGCGCGGGACGCGCCAGACGAAGCCCGGGCAAAGGGCGGGCCCTCTAAGGCCCTCATAGGCACGAAGAGGCCGGGCCGGGCCTGTACACTAATATGTTATGTAAGTTTATTCCTTTTAATCAATCTAACCATTTTAAACTTTAATACTTGCACATGGCCGAGGCACGAGACAAACCCTCTCCCGGAGGTATTGCTGGAAATTCGAAAGGCACCTTAGAAAATTACTTCTTCAAGACTGTTATTGACTTTGATAAGGAGAATTCTTTGGCTGAATGCAGAGCGGAGCGGCGCCGCTCAGTAGAGTCCTTGAAAAGTAGATCTCTCCTGGATGGTTTGTCTTGTACTACACCAGATGGTGTTACTATTCACACAGAGAATGAGGACATTCTTTCCACTAATAATGTTCCTGTACTTTTACGTGACACATCGCCCTTACTTGATCCTCCCAATAGTTTGTCTAGGAATATTGTCCCTTCTCCAGGCATTTTACCTACAGGTACAGATGTGATAGTTGAGCAGTCTGGGCCTGTACTTCAGACCGCTAGGAATAAGAAGGCTAGAAAATCAGCCATGTCCAAAGTTTATGGTCCACCACCCAATAAGAGAAGGAAAAGGGGTGGAGAGCCACTTAGAAGTAGGATCCACCATTCTGACTTTGGCAAAAACACCAAGGTGAATACAACACTTACACCTGCACTGAAGGTGATTGTACCTAATGGCCAAATCCCAGCGGCTCCTATACATACCGCATTCATTTTAACATCTCCTACACAGACAGAACCAACTCCCTCTGGTTTGGATACTCGCCTGAACTCCCCGAATATGATAACAGTGCCAACTGTCCCTCTTGAAGAATTTGAACATCTAATTAGGTCCTTTGCTATACCCATAATAGAGAGGCTGAAGAAGGTAGAAGAAAGGTTGGGAGTGTTAGAAATGGCCGTTAGTAAATATGCTGCACCATCTAAGGACCCTGTGAAGCTAGCTCCACCCCTTGAAGCAGCACTGTCAGCTCCCATTCTTGCTGTTGAGACGGTCACAAATAAAACTAGTAAGCCTACAAATATTAAAAAACACAGGGCAATACCCCCTAAATCGGTCCAACAGTTACTACCTGGCACAGCTAATGACGCTCCGAAGGAAGGTAATAAACCTCTCATGGGAAGTAAGCGAGAGGAGCTGGGAACAACTAGTTCAGCTAGACCGGAGAAGCGTAGGAGGCGTCAGGTTGAATTACCCCCTGAAGCAGCCCCTTTTGTGGTTGTCTTGGCGGGGGTTCCAACACTAGAGGAGGGAAAGAGGGAGGGGTTTTCCCAGTTAAAAAACAAAACCATATACTGGCTCAATCAAAATCGACCACTGCCCCCCAATGTTAATGGAGATATTCTGCATGTTCGTCGACTTCCCTGGCTGGGAAATAGAGTGAAAAATATAAAGGGGGATCTAATCGTCATCAATTTTAGAGATCCTGGGGCAGTGAGGTATATTTTAGAATGGATCCCAGGGAGCTTTGGTAAATCCATTTTTCCCAGTGATCTAACTTACTTCTACCCGAGATCTCTTGTGAACCCTGTATTCCATCCCGGGGTATTGACGTATCCGCAGATTAAACCTACCATACAATATAATAACCAGTATATGATGCATGCATCTGATCCCATGATTACTGAAAATGCATCAAGGTGGGAAACTGTTCCTCTTAGGCAACACATGAATGGAAATAATAGATTTGATCACTTTGCAGGTATTGGGAGGATGGATCACCTGCTACCATTCACTCAGTTGGAGGTCTCAAATAGGTTTGATGCATTCTCAGATTTCGATGCTTGCGATTGACAAGCGGAATTCCCTACTAACAAGCGATCTGTGAATGTAAACCAGGGCGTTAATGTTATACCTAGTTTTCCACTACAAGCCCAGATATCAGAACATACTATCCAACCCACTGTTGGCAGCTCTTTGGATGAGCAATCCTCACTGAATTGTCAGTTTGAGCTGGGGCAAGTCCCTAATACATTCACAATTACAATTCCTTCAAAGCAGAATGGAAAGGGAAATAATATAGAAGTGGGGGACACTTCAGATACGATTCGTATCCTCTCATGGAACATAGCAGGTCTTAAAAAACATTTGACAATTCCCGAATGGAATGATTTTATTGAGGAACTTGAGGTCTGCATGTTCCAAGAGACTTGGAGTATGATACCCCTGTATAAATCAGGCTACTCTAATTTCTTTATCCCTGCTGTTAGCCAAGGTAGGGGCCGCCCATCAGGAGGCCTTACTATATGGGTCAAGGTGACAATGAACTTAGACATCATTAGCCATAATACTAATTCAGAAGACATTTTACATTTATCCTTTAAGGGTCCATTAAAAGACAACAGAGTTGTTTTGTTTAACGTCTATGCCAGAGGAGCGCCAGCCTGTAAAAAATCAGAAACAATATCCCTTCTGGAAATGGCTCTAGATGTTATCCCCCCAAGATCTAACATCATTCTGGGGGGAGACCTCAATTGCACGTATGAACCCCTAGCGGAGCATGACTTATTGGGGGTTTCAGAGGAGGACATTAAACAGTCTATCCCCCCTTTAAATTTAAGGCCCATTAAGAGATGGTCGGTTAGAGCTTTACAGATCAATGCTCTAACAATGAAATATAATCTGCGTGCTTTAAATGGCAGAACAGCTTCAGACCCTAATGGGGCCACGACCTTTAACAACCTTAATGGCCAATCTCGTATTGACTATATCCTTATGGATATAATGTTATGGGGGAATGTTGTTGACATGGATGTTAAGCAGATGCCGGACAGTGACCACAACCCACTCTCTGCCAAAATTAGATGGGATCTAAAAAGGAAAACCCCGATTAACCACTTATACACTAAAGAAGTGGTTCCATCCAACTGTAAAAGAAGGCTAAAATGGTGTAAGATGGCGTCCGATGAGAAAACTCTGGAAAGCATAGGCCTCTTGGTAACATCAAAGGGATTGGAATTTAGTGACCTGAACATCTTACAGGGAGAGGTTCTTAGACCGGATCTGGGTAATATCTATGAAGACTTTATAGATAAACTGAGTTCCTATTTTAAAGTTACAGGACTAAATAGACGGAAAAATAATAATTTTTTAAAAAAAGGTAACCCCTGGTTTACAGGAGATTGCAGGGAAAAGAGGAAATCCATCTTGCTTGCAATTCAGAAAAAGGACCCAGTAGCTCTAAGGGTAGTCAGAAAGGAATATAAAAATACAATAGAATTGGCAAAACGAACATGGGAGGAAGAATATTGGCAGGAACTTAGGATGGCTGCCCCCAGAAAGGACTCAATTATTTTTTGGGACCTAATAAATAACTCATCTAGAAGGGGAGGGGACCCTGTTGTGCACCATATAACTGAACAGCAATGGTTTTCCCACTTCTTGAAACTTTATTCTTGTGAGGCTGATCCTGTACATTTGTCAGATCCATACTTAGACCCTGAGCCATCCACCCTAAATATTGAACCAGTAGATCCCTTCACCTTTCTTGGGGTCCAGACAGCTATTAAAAACATTGCCCCGGGGAAGGCTGCTGGCCCGGATGGCCTGCCTGGTGATCTTTTACTGCATGATCCGACCCTTTGGGCCAATCTTATCCTTCCGCTAATGAATTTGCTGACTCAGGGCTATCCAGTCCCAGAGTCGTGGAAGGGGGCAGAAGTGGTCACGATACATAAAAAGGGAGCAAAAGATGACCCTGCCAATTATAGACCAATCATTCTGATTGATGTAATTCAGAAGGTGGTTGGCAGGGTCATCATATCCAGAACGGTGTCATGGTTGGAGGAGGGTGACATTCTAACACATCTACAAGCGGGTTTTAGGAAAAAGGTCGGTACGATAGACCAAGTCTTCCGATTTATAGCAACCTATTGGAAGACTGTTTCTGTCAGTAAAGGGTCATTATATCTGGCATTTATAGACCTAAAAACCGCCTTCGACCTTGTCCCTCGTATTAAATTATGGCAGGTACTCCAGGACATGGGTTTCCCGCGCTACCTCCTTGAGCTTGTTAAAAGACTGCACGATGGCACATATGCAAGGATCCGATGGGGGAGTGAGGGCCAACTAACTGACAAAATACCAGTGAATAGGGGGGTCCGCCAGGGTTGCGTGATGGCTCCCACCTTGTTCTCCCTCTTTATAAATGGGGTGGCAGGTTATTTGAGGGAGGACCCCGTGGATGCTCCCACCCTGGCAGGTGAAAAAATACCGACCCTCCTTTTTGCGGACGACACCCTCCTCATGTCAAAAACACCCTCTGGTCTCCAAAAAATGTTGACCAAGTTTGATGCCTTCTGTGAGGAACGTGGGTTAACAATTAACACTACAAAAACTAAATTAATGGTGTTGTCCCAACAAAGAGACCAAGGAAGATTAATGTTGTGCTTAATGGATGTTCACTGGAGGAGGTTGATGCATTTGATTATCTGGGAGTAAGGGTGAACCGGAGAATGAAGTGGGACTCTCATTTAGCAAAAATGCATTTGAATTTGAAAAGGACCACGGGAGTCATTTCCAGAGAACACCGAGCCTCGGTAAGCAGGCCCATTGCACCTGTCCTTGCCATCTATGAAGGGAAAGCATTGGCAGCAACAACATATGGGTCAGAACTTTGGGGCTTTGATAAGATCACAGAGTTAACTAAAACTGAAAATAAGTTCTTTAGAGACTTGGTGGGTCTCCCAGTCTCTACCCCCTTGAAACCACTGTTGCAAGATATGGGCCGCCGTGCAATTAAAGATATTGTCACCCTTCGACCTCTTCTATATTGGGTACGTTTGAGAAGGTCACCGGAACTGGCACACTACGCTGCAGTCTTGGACGAACTTATCATCCTGAAAAAGTTGTCAAGAATTCCGTGGCTGGACAATCTAAGGGACCTGACTACCAATCTGGGGCTAAGTGAAACATGGTTGTCCCAGTCACCACCCCGAAAGATACAATTAAAAAAATATACTGGGAATGGGTTCAAGCCAGGGAACTCGAGAAATCAAATTGGGGAGTGTTAACTCACCGTTTTTTAGAGCATAAGCCGGTGAGGAAGTTTGAATCTTTTCTCGATGTCATTAAAGTACCTAGAGACAGAACTTTGTTTCTAAAGTTCAGACATGGAACACTTCCCCTGAACACTTTTACCAAGCATTGGAAATCATCTATGTCTAATCATTTTAGTTGCCCTGGTTGTTCAAACCCTAATGAGTCCTTAGCCCATTTCCTATTTGCCTGTAGAGCATATAGTGAACCCAGGAGAAGGTGGTTAAAGCCAGTATGTAGAGAATTGGGAGTCAGGCACCATGTGACGGCACTCCGCATATTGACAACAGATACAACATCTACGATGGTTTTTTGCGGAGTTGCCAAATTCTTGGGAAAGGCCTGGCAGATACGTTCAAGACTTGTAAAATGAGCATGGGGCAGGGAATTGTGTACAGTATACACCCACCAGAATATGTCTGATCCTCTGTCCTCTGCTCCCTGCTTTAGGACTTTATTTAATCTATTTTTAAAATTTTGTGCTGTTTTTGAAAAGATTTCACTTTTTAAAAGTTTTAATATCTCTTTTAGCAATGAATTGTGTACTTTTATGATAAAGTTTGTTTTTATCGAATAAAGTATAAGTAAGTAAGAAATTTAGCACCCAGAACAGGTCCTTCACCAGCCAAACTTTTGGTCCCATCATCAGGCAAAGATTTTTATATTGGACTTAGTCACTTTTTGGAGCATGGATCTCTCCAGCTGCAAAAGGCTGCAGGCTGTAGCTGAAGAGGGCTCCGCAAGGCCGAATACCTTCTCTGCATAGTGCTGCTGAACTGGATTTGCGGCTGTAGAGAGGCTCCAGCTGGGGAAAACTTGAATCTTTAGCCCAGTGGCAACAACCTTTTCTTAGATTCACAAGGCAAGTTATCCTGGTCTTCTAGCTGTTACAGGGATTACATTTAGTCTCCATTTTAGTTTCCCATTCCCTTCTTAGTTCCTGCTCTGAAGCTGGCTTGCTGAGACATTGTACAAAGGTATGGGGTCAGATCATTCCAACTGAGTCTGACAGAAGGGTACTCCAATCATGCTCTTGTTAGATTAGGGGTATTAGTGATAGATAGGAGTGCATTAAGAACAATTATTGTGGTTTAATTGTTTGAGATTTTCACCATTCTTATAATTCTTATAACAGTGTCTCATCAGGCTAATAATCACAGTTCATACTTACGAGGATTAGATCTTTTCAGTAAACATTTGAAAATGTATTATCTTTTCTCTTTGTAACACCTTGGGCAAAGTAACAAACAAAAGGTTTAGATCTGTTTCCATGAATTCCATGGAAACAAGAGTGGCCATGTTTTAGGTTGCTGGCAGTATCTGTAACTCTGGAGATTTAGGATCTTAGATACGTTACTGTGAGTTAGCCAAACCAACATTTAGTGATGATATAAGAAGACTCAGTCTCTGTATTATGAAGTTTTGTTGGTCTAATACACAGTTCTACTAAATTTGTAGGAATCGTCTTCCATGGTGCCGCCAATGCTCTAGGTTTAGTACCTTTTTAATGGGTCCCCCGAGTTTCTCTTTAGTGTGGCCAAGGCTCTTTTATTGCCTTTATGCAGAGATGTCCATGGTGATAAGGGTTTAGCTTCCTCACGTTCAATTGGAAGCACCTATTTCTCTAGGTTGATGAAGCTTGATCTATTAAAAGAATAGTCCCCTACAATGTTTTCTTTCTTTGAATTCAATTTATTAATATGGCGCAGGCAGTGGTTCTTGCTATTACATGTAGCAGTAACTAATCACTTAACTAGGTATGGGATCTCCATTGGCGGTAGACATTTTACCTTCGTGTTTGAGGCTTATTAAGTGTATAGAAACAATAAATGAGGTGGCGTGCACACCGTATTCATCAATAGTAATCCGTTTTCTTTAGACCCATTTTAAACACACTTTTCTGATTGCGTGCAAGCCTGGGCTGTGCTAAGCCCTAGATGCACTTCAATAAACGCAAATATGTGGGGAGCGCGTAATACACACTCCACTCCCAGGCGCACTGCGTTAATTGGATACCAGATCCACCGTATATTAATCCATTTAACCTTGCTCAAAGTTCATCCAATAATATTCAAAAATACTTCTTAAAATTTGTTTAGCTCATTAGTCCAATCCACATATCAAACGTGATGCATTTGAGAAACTTCACATATTCACGAGCGCCCATCCGGACTTCTTCAGGAAAATACGATCCAAATACACAAAGTAGTTTCGAGCAGTACTTCTTTATTTAGGACCCAATGCATTTCGGGCCGATGTACAGCCCTTCGTCAGGGGTAACTGTAAATTGACAATTACAAATGTTGCGTCATTTTCAATCATATTAAAAACTATTATGTACATGTGCTTTAACAATAATAAATATTACATCATTTTTAAATCGTACCTCAAACTACTGTAATAACAAAATCTAAACTGCATCTTGTGCATGTGCCAGTATATACTCAGTCAATCCGTGTATTGGATTGCACAAAAAAGAATCTGATTGAGGCAGTTTTTCCACATTATGGACCTCAAGATAATTTTAGAATTGTCATTGTGTGTCTTCCACTGGGTATGGTTCCCCCACTTGGAATAGTTCCCCAAAGAGACAAATATATAGGGTGCTGTGTTTGCTTGCTTCTACACCATTATTCATGGAACTCCTTCAATTGCTGTTTTGCCTGAAGTGATTAAACACATTCAAACTGAATATGGAGCAGCCCTTGCCCTAGATTTGGGGATGAAACTTATTGGCAATGTTGCCATAGTTTCCCCAATTATTTTAAGTACCATCGGGGAGGCAGCTTCTTTGACCATACACCAGCTTTAGTTCCATCCATAGATCAGGAATGCAACCTACCTAAAATATTCTCGAAAACCTATACTTCCATAGGTCGAGATAGTTTGGGAACTAGGCCTAATAAGCCACAATTTAAAGTCAGAAACCAAAAATAACACAGACTGGATCTCCACAATAGGAGTCTTCTGGAGACCATTATAACTTACGTGATCATGATACAATTAAACAGCCTTATAGATATCAGTATTCTGATACACGTTCTTCTCATTCCTTGCAGGATTCTCCAGGCAAGCGGTCAGAGAGGGGGGTTGCGGCGAACGTGGACAGGAGGAATATGTGAAACCAAAGATGGAATCACAGTGCTGATCTAATGTCATCATGAAAAATTAAAAAAGAACAGATGATGGACGGAATTCTGAACAAATCAAACATTCACCCCCAGTCACAGATCTGGGTTAAATCAAACAGTTTTCTGATCAGCACGCCACCTCGGTTTGGAACCAGCCATATGCAAATCAGTCTTGACTGTGCGCCCTGTTGTATTAATGATTTTTCTTCAGACTCTTCACATCCCTCCTTTCATGATGTGCGTGGACTATGCCTTTAGCTGAAGCAGATGTTTTTGATTCCTTCTTGGTTCTACTGGTGGGTTTTTCTTTCATTATCTTTCTTCCGCCTTTGGATTGATTTTGTTGCAGTATTTTTTCTACTGCTAAATATACACTGTCTCCCTGTAAGATCAGAGATACTTCTCCAGATCTGGTAGCTGAGTTGCATATTCCCCATTTCTCTTCGCACAGGGATGGAGAGACATTTCCCTTGGGAATATTACTGCATTTCCTGTCCATGATGGTACTGTGTGGGATAAAGTCCCCGATGATATTTTTGACCCTACATGAACATTGCAAAATCTATATGTATTTAAAGTTGCTATGGATGACATTATTACCCCAGGATCCATTTCAGATGAATGTGATGTGGCAACCTTTACTAATATACTATCTGAACTAAAATCATACACTGTATTTGAAGATGAGGATTGGTATTTTAGTTTCATATATTTTGATTGAATGTTTTGTACCATCATTATGCCCATCATGTTCTACAAAGAGCTAGTACTCCATGCGCTGTTTTTAAGTATACGCAGTAGGAAACCTGTTTGACACCAACTGTAAGTAGTTTGAAGTTATATTGGAAAACGTTCTCTTTATTTTTCTAGTCATGATCCTACAGACCTGGTTTTATATTTGCTTACAACTTCCCCACCCAAAAAAATGCGCAAGCAAACAAAGTTTATTCATTCTGATTCATTTATTTTACAACTCTCACTACTAGTCTATTTGTATTGGAAAAGCAATATTGGTCCCAAGTCGGTATGGGGAACACACAATTGGCAGATCCAGGCCACTGACAGTTTATTTAGAGCATGTCTGATCCCTCCGCAAATGATCTTTTTAAACAAAACAGTACAACAGACTACAGAACTTGGATTTGGCACCGTTAAAAATGTAAATACACCAAATATTCCCTTTATTGCATGGTTTCATAAAGGTTGGTTAATTTCACAGAACAGCTTAATTAAATGGTGCAGAAAGGACCACACAATTCTTCCATTTCTTTTTCAGATGGGTAGTTATCATGGCCAATTGATACCAATGGCAGTAATGCTCTTTTCTTAACTCTTCCACAGGATTTAGGTTGAGTAGGCCAAACTCACGGTATATTCAGTTGCTACACTCTGGTATTGTCACTACTTGTATTGTGGGGAACCTGTGCCAGCAATGATTAGAACGCTCAATATTGTCAACAGTTAAAAAACACTTATCCGTCCTTTTAGATAGTATAAATTTGCAGGATTTTATGTTGGCTCTGACATTTTCTAATTTTAAATGTTATATATATGCCAGTTATAATGTAATTTGGAAAATCTCCCAACAAGAAGCAGCTGAATATTTAGGACACATTGGTGAGGAAAATGTGGAAAAAGCTTTGGCTGTTGTCGACAATGGAATTTACACATTGTCAACTCATACTTATTCATTGATAAATATTGTTTTGATATCATACAAAATGATATGTCTATGCTTCAACATAACCAGAGTCAGTTAAGGTCGATTTTGCAACTGAGTTGCAGGTTTTAAAATTGAATAAAGTACCATGGAATTATTTAAAGATAACTGAGTTATTTCGGACTTATAATTGAACATGTATGCAAAGGATAATGGCTAGAAAAGAAGCTACTTACACTATTCTCAATGTCGAACATTTAGAAAAAGCTCAATTATAGGTTTCTGAAACTCGCCCCACAGTTTAGTTAATTCATGGTTTAATTTTGCTTCCGATTTCCACGCTTCATTTCACTTTATGTCTGCAGCATTTTCAAAGGGGCAGATATGAGGAAATGGGTACACATTTTTTAAATAAAGTTTGGTTCATCCCTTTTCAGCACAGATGCATGCACCACAGTGATGAGGCTTTGTTTATCTACCTGACTGTGAAACTTCATTAGTCTGCAGAGGGATTACACTTCATGGAGTTTATTTCTAAAGGGAGCTATTTAGATTAAAAGATCAGAGCTGTTGCAGGATGAAACCAGGTGTCCACTATGTGGTCACTGTTTCCAGGTTTGTAACTTGCTGTACACATATTTTATATCCTACCACACATACTGCCAGAGAAGTTAGTTTGTAGACCAGGGTACCCGTGGATGCTTTCCGCTTTGATAGATTAAGCCAACTCAAAGCCTTGTTGTTTCAAACTTATGTGGGTCTTACATCTGCCCCAAAAACATTTAATATTGAAGTAGTATGTTCCTCATCAAAGGTGTAATCTCTTTAACAAACTCTATTGCTAACACACACAGCTGGAATGGCACTCTTTCTTAAAGTGATTGGGTCTGGACTGGTTTCATCATTACAGACTGTATTTGGAGTTTTTCAGTCATTTATGCACTCCTTGGGCTTAAAAAACAAATGACACAGCACAGTGCCACAAGCCATTTTGCTCCACCACGCTGCGTCATTTTAAAAGCACAGGAATGAGTTGTAGTAACAACAATACGACACATGCATGTGCTTTCCCCAGTGCTGGTGCACAAATAGCTGCCATGCACCCGTGCAGGCACCTTTGTGTCATGTTAAAAGGGTGCCTGCATTGCAGAGAATATTGTTTTTGCACAGGGAGGGACATCTGCACAAAGAAATCACTGATGGCATTTTCCCTGGGGTGGCTCCTCCATTAGGGTGGAGGAGCGCTGCCCCACTGCTTTCTCACCGTGAGAGAACCAGAGAATAAAATGGTATTTTAATACCATTTTATTTTCTGCTTCTCACGCTGCTAGAAAGCAGAAGGCAGATGCATACCTGGTTAGGGGCGGGTGGGAGGATATGCCTGATTGGGAACTGGCAGGTTGGTGGGTCAGGGAGGAGTGGCTTGCACCACTCTGAGTACCCTGACTGTTTGGTCGGCCCTGTGGCTGTCCAAGCAGTCCTGCACATTCTACATCTTCTCTATGTAGGCTGCATGTAGCCTACATAAAGAAAATGGCCTCTCTACAGGAGCCCAGCTGGGCGCAGTGGCACAGTGCGGGACTCCGCACCAATCACAACGCTGTCATTGCAGACTTGTGATTGGCTACAGGAGGAAAGAGGGCATGCCTGTTCTTGTTCAGGGCTGGCCCAGGAGCAGAGGCGGCGCAGGACTGGGATCAGGTAAGTTTTAGTTTTATTTTACCCCCCGTGGTAACACCAATGCGATAGCCCCCGAGCGACACCCCAAACCCCACCCACGAGAATTGCAAACCATGACTGCATTTTCTTCTTTCTATGCGTGCTGCAGAATGCAGCATGCATAGAAAGATGAAAAATGAGGAGAAGTAAAAGTATTTCTCCTCGTTGCACCACTGCTATGCCTCCCCTGGGGAGGCATAGGATTCTGGCACATTCCCAGCTTTAGAAACGTTTGTAAATCTGGAAATGTGTCAGTTTCCATGGATGTTGCATGAGAACACCCACAGCAACACCCATTGGACGTCCCTTTTACGTACAGTAATGGGTGAAAGGGCTCCCATATTTACAGGGCCATGAAAGGTCATGCAGGGTGACTTTACGTGACCTTGTAAATGTGGGAAGGCACACTGTGCAGCCAGTGCATCAAAAAAGTGAGGCACCCATGCAAAATGGCCTTGTAAATGAGGCCCCTTATTTATAGCATTTTTTGAGGCATTCTGCTTTTGTTATTGCTCCTTTTTGCTATTGGTTCTAATGTTGCTGCTCCACAATGAATGTCTCACAACAAGGCCAAATGGAAATGGAACTACCACAAGTCCTTCTGTGTCTTAAATGCATGCTACAGTATGTTTGAGAGTCAATATGACTGGAACTAAATGAGAACTGGTCTCTGTCCTTCCAGCCCAAATTGTTTCAGAGTGCACCCTGTATTTCACTGTCTATTGTACTCATTCGAGCGGGAGCTTGTCTTATGCCTTGCTGCACAAATCTCCCAACACGGAAGCCGCATTCGGTGTAAAACTCCTAATGCCCCGCTGGTCCAACATTTTCTGGATAAAGGACACACGGAAAACGACATTCGTTGGACTGTAATTTCCCAGGTCACCATCCCACCCAGAGGAGGCGATCTAACTCGTTTACTGAACAGGGAAGAACTTAAATGGATTCTCAAGACTGACAGTCTCAATTCAGGACTCAACCTGCAGGATGAATGGACTGCTTTGATCTAGTTTGGGCTCCGAGTCTACTTGTTTGTTTCTTCACTGTAATCCTGTAACGTTTTACCTGCATTATTGTGGTTCCTTTAAATATGTCACATACACTTCACTTGGGCACCCCACTTTCCTTAGATGGCCGCCGAGCTTAGTCCATCATTTATTTTTATGCCCCCTTTCACCTCGTGGTCCTCGGCCAATCAGCGAAGTCTATAATTAGTGGCTCACCCTTCCTTCACGAGCACGCCAGGGAGCACAACTGCACACCGACCCATCCGGTAAGTTTGTTCACCGAGTTACCAGCGGACATCCTGACCTCTCCCTGAGGCCTTAGGCTAGTTCTAACCCTTCGGGTTTCTTTCAGGTTCCCCTGCCCCCGACGGATACCAGCGTGTACCGCGGTATCGTGAGCTCGATTGTGGTAAGACCGGGTCTACTCTTCAGCTTCCTTTTTTCCCCACTCGCACGCCCGTGTACTGAATGATTTTCTCTTGGTTTAGGGCTCACGCAACTTAATTTTATCCACCGCCGTTCCAATTCCGGGAATTACGGTAAGCCAGCGAGCTCCCCATCTCCCCGCAGACCGCTACTCTGCTGAACGCTGCGATACTGCACCCTGCCCCGTTGACAAGTGCACTTTTTACAATGGCCATATTTTTCAGTCACGCTCGACACGGACTGTTACAAACACCTACCCACCTGGCACATTCGACTGCGCCTAGCCGGTTATCCTGCACGTGTCACGCCAACCACCTGGTATTTTTGACCATGATATCCGTCTGCAATATTTTTGATAGCAAACACGCCCACTCCGCGGTATTTTGATCTGCTCCACATGGTCGAATATTCATCACAGATAGTGCATGTTATCCGGTGCGCTACCTACTGTGCATTGTTTCGCCAGCATGCTCGTTTGGAACCACATTGTCACCAACAACTCCACCCGCCTATGAGTCGAGTCTCTCACTGGTCACTACAAAGTCACCTGTTCATATACATTTTTTCTTTAATTTATGTTTCTAAATGTATATATTTCCTTCCTTTCCCTTCTAGGCATTTAGAGGCTATATTATTGTTAAGGCTTTCAATGTAATGTCCTGATGATGGTCCCCGTAATTTACTAGGGGGTCCGAAACGCCGTCGACCTTTTGAGCACCAAATGCTAAAAAACGTGATTACTATGTGTTTTGAATGGTGCTCTGTTTAAGTATTCTGTATCATTGCATTTTATGACAGAAAAACGTGCTTTGCCTTAAAAAGCCCTTCTTTGCTCCCTACATCCACCCTCTGTACCAGTTCTGTAAGTGGTGGGCACAGGCTTGTGCTCCACACTGGCTGAATTGTGGAAGGTACTCCTTATGGTATAACAAAGTACAAATTGAGTAAACTCTACAGACCACTGTCCGGCTGGACATGTCATTCCAAATATAGATTGACTCTGTCTATATTTTATTTCTTTCAAATTGTTTGTATGCATGGGACCAGTGTTGCATGTACAAAGTATGTTCCCCGAGGTCCCTGCTGACTGAATTGGGGTCCCTTGTTGTTGCTAAATTTGCTGCACAAATTGTCACAGACTCCAGATATAAATCTACTTGTGTGTCTTTTGTGGTTGCTTTGGTTGTGTTGTCAAAATATGCTGCTTTGTTTGCCACAAGAAGTCTGTTTTTGCCAATACCAGAAGCTCCTTCGACTTAAGGTTTCCTGTCATTTGGGCACTCTTCTGATGCTTTACTCCTGGCACTTTGGCATCTTCTGAATGGGCTGTTGATACCTATTTTGGATTGCTTCATCGCTTGGATCATGCTTTTGCGGCCACTTTTGATGTGTTGTCTGCCGATGCGGGTTTCCTCCTGCGCCCTAATCACATTCTGGACATGAATGTTGTGGATGATTTGGAGATGCCGTCCATCTCTTCAGATGCATCTTGGTCTCTCGGATTGGAATTTTTGAAAATGTTTCCTTTTATATAGAATATGTGGTTCATAGTTGGCAGTTCGGTTCAAATAACTGAATTCGGTCTAATTAGACTATTAAAGAATGAAAAACAATCAAAACATCTATAAAAAGCACATCAATATTCAATATTCTAATAAATATCCATATAAAATTCATGAAACATCACACAACAACATGGCCATCTGCTTAATGGCACGTTCAATGTATACAGTAGCACAAATACAGATATTATTAATATGCACACACTGCAGTTTGTCAGAACACCATCCTGGCTTACACCCCTTGCGAGCCTAAAGGCTGGTGTTGTCCACACAAGCCATACCTTACACTGACATCATTGCATAATTCTGTAAGAAAATTAAGACTATACAAGTCAACCTCTATATCAGTCATGATGCCCCACAATTTGAACCTATTGACAGAGCCGAAGGCAGAACTCAATTCTATAAAATCCAAATAGAACTTGCCACGCTTGGCCACAGTATATTTGGCCATCAGCAGATGCTCAACTGTGCCTAGGCTGGAGCGGACATAAAATTGGCGTTCCAAGAGTATGTTATGCTCCTCTGCCTGTAGCTGCAAACGGTCCAGCCACATTTGTCCCATGATCTTTACAATATAATTGATCAAAGAGATGGGGCAATAGCAGTGGGTATCGTTTGCTGAGTAATTAAAAAAAATATAAACAATAGTCACATGAGACTAGTTCTTGAGGGGTCAGTGCAGCATTAACCCTTTCAATGCTGATGACGGAACCGCTCCGTCATCAGCTGCGGTGGCGCTGTGCTGATGACTGAGCGGTTCCGTCATGGCCCGGCCGCCGCGCCTGTGCGGCGCGGATTCCGCGCCTGCGCTGGGCGTTCTATTGAGCTGGCGGGGCCATGACGGAACCACTCCGTCATGAGCAAAGCCCAACCGCGGCTGATGACGTCACCAGCATGCGCCCGCCGCGCGGCCGCTCCGCCCCCTTAGCGCTGTGGTTAAGGACATTTGTCAGCAATGGTCCCACAATGGACTGTTAGCTTTTTTTTTTTTTTTTTTTTTGAAAACCTTTATTGATATCAAAAGAAAACAAATCGAGGCCCACAACCAAGTCGGCCGGCCGCAGTGTACAAAACCGTCAGGAGTCATCAGGCAAATAGTACATAATCAATCAATACAAAGCAGAGGCCGTACAATCGCAATAGGGGAGAAGAAATACAGAAACTAAAGGGCTCAAACACAGGAGTAAATAAGGCTTAATTTTACAATAAGGGGAGAGGACATATGACAGGCACACTTGCAATACGGAGGCATCCGACTTCCCGTAATCAACCTCAACATTAAGAAGGGGGCATGGGGCAAAATATCAGGGGGACAACACAATGCAGTCAAGAAATCAGGCTATGTGAGATACAGTCAGCCCCTGAGCATTATCCTCGTAACACGCCCACCACCCGGGACACTACCCAGCCAGAACAGAGGGATCGGAAGACAATGCATGAAAACCCGCCCGTCACAGTACCCTCTGGGACGCAGGAAGGAAAAAAGGGAAGGGGGACTAGGTAGGGGGGGGGGAAGAGGAAGGGAAAGGAAAATGGAGGGAAGAAAAACCAAACAATAAAAAGGGGATAAGGAAATATGAAAAAAGAAAGGTAAAAGACACGCCGACACGGCTCCCCGTGGTGGGAGGACAGGAGACAAAAGGATTAGCGGCCCAAGTGGGGCATGGCAATCGGATGGAAGGACAGCCGAAATGTAGCAGGAGGAGTAACGATGTCATACCCCCACCCGAAACACACCATAGGAGGTCGGGACAGACGCGGCCTCACGAAAAAGAGATACAAAAGGGCCATAGAACCAGAAGACAAACAAAAAATAGAACCCAACCCACCCGTCCCACCCTGCACCCCTGTAGAAGGCTACGGCCTACCCTTCAAACAGCGTCCCTGTCGCCCTAAACCAGAACCCGAAATATAGCAAGAAGAAAGAAAGAAAAACGAGACAAAAAGGCCACAAAAGCGGAGAAAGAAAACAGGAGGGAGGAGCAGAATAACTATAATACAAACGGTAGGCCACAGCCCTCCGCCCAACCCGACAAGTACAATCAAAAACAGACCAGGACGACACCCCATCACGCGCCACAAAATATTAGGAGAAGGGGACCTCCCACCCCTCTACGATCCGAGACAATTGTGCAACGAAATCGCATACCGGGAATCAAGCAGAAGTCGTACATTTCACCCCAAACCCTTCCGAGCGACAAACCCCACCCACCACATGGCAATGGACAACCACATACTAAATACGAAATCAGCATATAATCGAGTGGAATGGTGACTAGCATAGCTACGTGGGGGGTAGATAGCTCGACAAATGAGCAGCAGTCCAAACTGAAAGTATCGATGCATCAACAATCGAAGCACGAGCCATGAGAAACAGGAGTTCAGTTGCGCCACTGGAGCGGGCGAGGTGGTCCCAATTTTAAACACAGGCAAAGTCATCGAAGCAGGCGCAGGAGGAAGTCCACCCATAATTCCAGGCAACAATGTTGAACAGGGTCGCAGTACAGCATCCGAGTCCCCGGGGTCCGAACCTTGAAAAGCAGGGCGCCCCAAAGTCACCAGCACACTACACGATCTTCGATCAGTGGTGGAGACAATCAGGTCAATCGAGGGGGGTGAGGCAATGGAGGCATCGAAACAAGAGGGCGACAAGAAGAAACGGCCGCCCAAAATGGCGGCGGATCGTGGCGGACCCACTGAGACGCCCAGGGCCAGGGAAGCGTGCAGGGATCTGAGGGCTTCCAGGATATCTCTGACTGTCGGCTCACGCCCACCAGATCCGATCCCCACACAATCAGGCAACTCGGGCCCGCCGCCACAGGGTGACTCTCGGTCCAGAGGGCCGGCCGCCATTTCGTGAATCAGCCCAGTCGCCGCCCACGAGGACCCCCGGAAATAACAGTTCTCAAATGTAGGACTTTACAAGCGCCGGGGGTCCCAGCAAGGGCGGCTTCGATGCCAAAAGGATGTCCGCCCAAAACGGGTCTCCGCCCGCACCAGCACCGGTGCCCCAAACAAGCGGAGTCCGGGCCCCGAGGACCAGGGCCGCCGGACAAAGCAGCGGCGGGGGGACCCCCTCTCAGAATCAGGTCCCGGGGCTTCTCACCCACGTCGGCCACGCGACCACCAGGGCAGGTCCGGGTCAGGATCGCCGGGATCTTCGCACATCGGCTCCCAACACTGGTTCTCGCTCTCGGCCAGGGCCGAGAGCCGTCTGATCCCACCGGCCAGGTCCCGGTCCAAGTCTCGCAGAGGCCCCGATCTCTCGGAGGCCAGAACTCCGGAGCCACTGCACGTCGACATGGATTATAAGGTTTTTAGATGAAAATATAGACAGTATAGGCATCCAGAACATTTGGGATACACTTAAGGCCGGGATAAGGGGGAAAACAACTCGGTATGGCTGGGTAAGTCAGAAGAGAGAAAAGACCAATTTACAGAGATTGTATAAAGATTTAGAGGAAGCCGAGATGAAGCTGGCCCAATAGATACGGTGGGGTGGGGATAGTGATGCAGCCCAAACACAGACCATTATACCAAAATCAGCTATAACAGAATTGTCACAGGCCAAAGCGGCCAGCAAATTTGTAGCCTGGCGATCTAAAATGTTTGAGAATATTGAGAGAGCAGGGCATATGCTAGCGGTAAGAATTAAAGAAAGAGAGTCTGATACACGCATTAAAAATATTCTGGACCCAGATATCGTTTAGTGACTGAGGAGGGGGCCATAGCTCTTGCTTTCCAAAAATTCTATCAAAAATTGTATAACGAGGATATTAGCTATAATGAGGCACTGCAGGTTGAAATCCAGGAATATCTTAAATAGATCAGGGTCGACGCATTATCCTCGGAAGAACTTGACATATTAGATGCTGAAATTAGTATTGAGGAACTTTGGCAAGCTATAGACTCTCTCCCTGATGGCAAATCTGCCGGTCCTGATTTTCTACCGGGTGAATTTTGCAAGGTCTTTCGACTTCAGCTCACTCCTGTCATGCTGGAAATGTTTCGCAGAGTTCAAAATGGCGATGTTCCCCCTGAATCATGGGGAAGAGCTAGAATCATTAAATTTATAAAGAAAGATAAAAGTCCATCTGATATGGGGTCTTATCGCCCAATTACGCTTATTAATAGTGACATCAAAATATACGCCAAGATCCTTACAAATAGGCTATCGGGGGTGATCAAGAAGCTAGTGTCCTCTCAACAACATGGATTTGTGCCTGGGCGAGAAACGGTAGACCATATACGCCGCACAATTGCGCTATTTGATTTTACCAAAGTTTCAGGAGACCCTATGGCCTTATTCAGCTAGATGCGGAGAAGGCCTTCGATAGGGTCTCCTGGCCTTTTTTATGGGCCGTATTGAGGCATTATGATCTTGGGAAAAAAAATCATCCGTGCTATTCAGAGGATGTATAAACAACCAATTGCCCAAATATCGGTTATGGGGACTCAGACAGGTACAATTAATATTTTAAGAGGCACACAGCAGGGATGTCCCTGTTCCCCTTTATTATTTGCAATTTATATTGATCCCTTAATTAAAAAATTCATTTCTAATATTTTGATCCGTCCGGTGAGATCCAAAGGTGGAGACACTAAAATTCTGGGTTATGCGGATGACCTTGCCATCGTGACAGATTCCCCACAGATCGCATTGTTAGAAGAAATTCAGACTGTGACATCACAGTTTAGCAGGCTGTCAGGGTATCACCTGAATAATGCTAAAACTCAAATAATTTGCAATGATAACATTTCCTTAGCAGATCCACGGGTTATTGGTAAGGCAAAATATTTAGGAATAGAGATAAGCTCCAAACCTGAGGAGATGGTGGAGATTAATCTAAAACCTTTGTTATGCAAAACCGAAACTGATGCGCGTAGGATTAACAATTTGCAGCTGACATTGATGGGTAGAGGCAACGTCGTTAAAATGATTTTTTTACCAAAGATTTTGTATTTTTTTGAGCTATTCCTGTATTGTTTGATCTAGTTTGTCTAAAAAAGTGGAACAGATAATCTCCTGGTTTGTTTGGGCTGGTAAACGACCTAGGCGAGCTATGAAATACATGACGCCACCCAGAGAGAGGGGGGGCTGGTCCCTACCAAACCTCCAGATATATTATTGGGCAATAACGTTGAGGCATATTGCCGAATTATTATATGGTGACGATCTAGAGGATTCTGATATATCAATATATTGTTTAATTTACGGGGAAGAGGTTAGGGGGCTGCTATTTAGACATATTGATTTTGCTTATTTTACACGAATGAAGGTTAAGGTTTTGCTGGCGGGCTTCAAAGTCTGCACGCCCATTCGCAAATTATATAATATTGGGAGAATGCATTTATATACCCCGGTCACAGGAAATACCCTCCTACCGGCAATTTTTGCAGATGGGTATTTTAGAGAATGGATTGCACAAGGAGTTATCATGATAAGAGACATTGTCTCGGAAACAGGGGTACTGACCTTCGAATGTATAAGACAGAAATTTGGTATTAGTAATCAGCATTTTTTTAAATTTCTACAGATTCGAGATTTTCTTTCCAGAAAAACTGGTAGCTGGATAGAGGAGGGGTAAAAATTACTATTTCCACTCCAATTAGTGCAACAGTAGGGAAAGAGCTGGATAGCGGACGGGTAAATATTGATATTCCCACTCCAGTGAGTGCAACAGTAGGGAAAGCGCTGGAAAGAGGAGGGGTAAACATTACTATTCCCACTCCAATCAGTGCAACAGTAGGGAAAGCGTTGAATAGCATAGGGGTAAAAATTACTATTCCGTCTCCAGTGAGTGCAACAGTAGGGAAAGCGCTGGATAGCGGAGGGATAAAAATTACTATGACAACTCCAATAAGTGCAACAATAGGGAAAGCATTGGATAGTGAAGAGTTAAAAAAATACTATTCCCACTCCAGTGAGTGCAACAGTAGGGAAATAGCTGGATAGCGGAGGGGTAAATATTAATATTCCTACTCCAGTGAGTGCAAAAATAGGAAAAGCGCTGGATAGAGGAGGGGTAAAATATTATATTTCCCACTCCAGTGAGTGCACCAGTAGGGAAAGCGTTGAATAGCGTAGGGGTAAAAAATAATATTCCCACTCCAGTGAGTGCAACAGTAGGGAAAGCGCTGGATAGAGGATGGGTAAAAATGACTATTTAACACTCAAGAGAGTAGACCAGGTCTAAGGCGTGGTGTGTATCTAAACAGATGACTGTGAGATAAATGGATGCAAGTCTAGGCAACTGAGTCACAGAGGTTTGTGTGAATCCCATCAGACCACCCAATTGGTGGATTTTCATCATATGGGGGTTGGTAAATACTCAAAACCTCTCCTGACCAAGTAGTGTCAGGATAACATCACAACTCTATGTGTGTTGTTCCTCAACAGAAAAAATGTGAATCAGGTACAGTGCTCAAATAATCGTGAAAAATAAAATTGACTACTAAGATTTGGAGAGATCTTTCCAATTGTAAATCTAAGTGTCAAAAGTTTAAAAACACGCCCGGTAGTTAATCTTGGATACTACCTTGTGGCGCTAACATGGTGGTCGACATGTTTCAGCCGTCTGGGGAACTACCCCGGCTTTCTTCAGGACCTATTGTGTGGAAATGCTACTACCAAAGGGGGTAATTGTGATGTGAGGAACAGGAAAAAATTACTTTACTTGGAAGACGTCACATATCTACCAGGAACATTGCGCTCCAACGTTCAATGATGGAAGAGAATCAAGACTTCTTCCTGTCAGGAGATAAAAGATAACACAGCCATACAGGACTAAGTCACCTGCGTACATCCACATGAATACTCAAACTACGTTCAGAAGGAACTCACAATGCGTGAACAGTTTTCATTCCGCATTACTGAATAAAAAGCATAATAGCTTAATCACACAGAGGCATTTCCTCATGGTGATACTCACCCATCTTTGTGTGGGTGACGACCTCACCTCACCCAGCTTTATTTTTATTTTTATTTGTCTTAAAAATCAAAAGCTGACAACTACACTACACCAATTACATGACTGACTGACAAGATGTACAGTCATTGTCAACTACATGTATTTACTATAGATCGATAAGTGTAACCAATACTAGTCCTACTCATTGTTTCAACATACAGTGTTTTTTGGTTTCTGCAGTCTCAAGCACTGGCTACGGATTTCATAATCATTTACTATCACTGTCAAGACACTAATGTCTTTCAATCGGTATCAGGGTTCGTCACGTGGGTAAGCATTCACAGCGTTTAATATTATCAAAAACGAGAACCATGGCTCATTTGATGTGCGTGTGATTACTCTGTCCCGCTTTTCTCCTCTAAGTAGCGCGTGTTTTCCACCACCTAAAACACAGCGCTAAGCTCAAATCCATAGGATTCACAAGTAATCTTAGTGTTGACTTTTTCGCGACTCCATTGCCAATGCGCATGCGCAAGAGAACAGCGTTCTCCGACGGAGGCGTGCGCATATTTCAACTGTCAATACCCGGATATTGACCTTCAAATTCAGCGCGGCGGCGTTTGTTGTTTACATCTCTCGCCAGGACATGTCTCCCCATTGGGAAATGCCCTGTATATTTGCTTATACATAATTTTAAACTTGCTACTGTGGAGTTCTAGCGTCATAGCGGTCCCGTGTGACCAATTAACCTATCAGTGCTCTCTTATAAGGAGAGGGCGGGCGGTATACTTACTACCTCCACTTCCGCTCGGCCAACATGAGGGGCACCGACGGAGAGGTAAGAAGCGGGATGCCTTTGCTGTTCAAACCTGTCAGTGTGTCTGCTATTTATAGAAACTGTCCTGAAACTCTGGTGCACACGCCTCCTAAAACGAGGAGCATCTGTATAGAGTCCTTTTGATAAGTTCTTTTGGAAGGTGGGCAGATCGAATTTAGCAAGGTTTTCTATCATAAGTTTATATGTTTCATTTTAAGACTGTACATCTCAGATCAAGAGCATATTTACAACTGAAATCCTGATTAATAACGGTTATGATGGACTTAGAGATTTCCATCCTTGTGTAGATAATTGTGTGGTCTGATACTGTGATCTCCATCACACGTTTGATGGGTTATGTGTAGAGCAATTTGGCTGGGCATAGAGGATGTTATGCACTTACTGTGTCCTTTTTCTACACTGTAGAGCGGGGCCTCATTCTCCCGATCGGTTGCCGGGTGAGGTGAGGTCGTCACCCACACAAAGATGGGTGAGTATCACCATGAGGAAATGCCTCTGTGTGATTAAGCTATTATGCTTTTTATTCAGTAATACGGAATGAAAACTGTTCACGCATTGTGTGTTCCTTCTGAACGTAGTCTGAGTATTCATGTGGATGTACGCAGGTGACTTAGTCCTGTGTGGCTGTGTTATCTTTTATCTCCTGACAGGAAGAAGTCTTGATTCTCTTCCATCATTGAACGATGGAGCGCAATGTTCTTGGTAGATATGTGACGTCTTCCAAGTAAAGTAATTTTTTCCTGTTCCTCACATCACAATTACCCCCTTTGGTAGTAGCATTTCCACACAATAGGTCCTGAAGAAAGCCGGGGTAGTTCCCCAGACGGCTGAAACATGTCGACCACCATGTTAGCGCCACAAGGTAGTATCCAAGATTAACTGCCGGGCGTGTTTTTAAACTTTTGACACTTAGATTTACAATTGGAAAGATCTCTCCAAATCTTAGTAGTCAATTTTATTTTTCACGATTATTTGAGCACTGTACCTGATTCACATTTTTTCTGTTGAGGAACAACACACATAGAGTTGTGATGTTATCCTGGCACTACTTGGTCAGGAGAGGTTTTGAGTATTTACCAACCCCCATATGATGAAAATCCACCAATTGGGTGGTCTGATGGGATTCACACAAACCTCTGTGACTCAGTTGCCTAGACTTGCATCCATTTATCTCACGGTCATCTGTTTAGATACACACCACGCCTTAGACCTGGTCTACTCTCTTGAGTGTTATGTATTATGAGTAAGGGGAGTGAGTAGACAGGTCGTTAAACGTTCCCCTTGACCCTCCACACCTTTTGTTTTTTGTATTTAGAGCAGCTTCTTGTTGCGGGTCATCCTTTTATGTATACGCACTTTCGTATACATATACAGCTCACCCAACTTAATTGTAATGGCACCATGTACAGACCTAGCTTTATTTTTATTTTTATTTGTCTTAAAAATCAAAAGCTGACAACTACACTACACCAATTACATGACTGACTGACAAGATGTACAGTCATTGTCAACTACATGTATTTACTATAGATCGATAAGTGTAACCAATACTAGTCCTACTCATTGTTTCAACATACAGTGTTTTTTGGTTTCTGCAGTCTCAAGCACTGGCTACGGATTTCATAATCATTTACTATCACTGTCAAGACACTAATGTCTTTCAATCGGTACCAGGGTTTGTCACGTGGGTAAGCATTCACAGCGTTTAATATTATCAAAAACGAGAACCATGGCTCATTTGATGTGCGTGTGATTACTCTGTCCCGCTTTTCTCCTCTAAGTAGCGCGTGTTTTCCACCACCTAAAACACAGCGCTAAGCTCAAATCCATGGGATTCACAAGTAATCTTAGTGTTGACTTTTTCGCGACCCCATTGCCAATGCGCATGCGCAAGAGAACAGCGTTCTCCGACGGAGGCGTGCGCATATTTCAACTGTCAATACCCGGATATTGACCTTCAAATTCAGCGCGGCGGCGTTTGTTGTTTACATCTCTCGCCAGGACATGTCTCCCCATTGGGAAATGCCCTGTATATTTGCTTATACATAATTTTAAACTTGCTACTGTGGAGTTCTAGCGTCATAGCGGTCCCGTGTGACCAATTAACCTATCAGTGCTCTCTTATAAGGAGAGGGCGGGCGGTATACTTACTACCTCCACTTCCGCTCGGCCAACATGAGGGGCACCGACGGAGAGGTAAGAAGCGGGATGCCTTTGCTGTTCAAACCTGTCAGTGTGTCTGCCATTTATAGAAACTGTCCTGAAACTCTGGTGCACACGCCTCCTAAAACGAGGAGCATCTGTATAGAGTCCTTTTGATAAGTTCTTTTAGAAGGTGGGCAGATCGAATTTAGCAAGGTTTTCTATCATAAGTTTATATGTTTCATTTTAAGACTGTACATCTCAGATCAAGAGCATATTTACAACTGAAATCCTGATTAATAACGGTTATGATGGACTTAGAGATTTCCATCCTTGTGTAGATAATTGTGTGGTCTGATACTGTGATCTCCATCACACGTTTGATGGGTTATGTGTAGAGCAATTTGGCTGGGCATAGAGGATGTTATGCACTTACTGTGTCCTTTTTCTACACTGTAGAGCGGGGCCTCATTCTCCCGAGCGGTTGCCGGGTGAGGTGAGGTCGTCACCCACACAAAGATGGGTGAGTATCACCATGAGGAAATGCCTCTGTGTGATTAAGCTATTATGCTTTTTATTCAGTAATGCGGAATGAAAACTGTTCACGCATTGTGTGTTCCTTCTGAACGTAGTTTGAGTATTCATGTGGATGTACGCAGGTGACTTAGTCCTGTGTGGCTGTGTTATCTTTTATCTCCTGACAGGAAGAAGTCTTGATTCTCTTCCATCATTGAACGTTGGAGCGCAATGTTCCTGGTAGATATGTGACGTCTTCCAAGTAAAGTAAATTTTTTCCTGTTCCTCACATCACAATTACCCCCTTTGGTAGTAGCATTTCCACACAATAGGTCCTGAAGAAAGCCGGGGTAGTTCCCCAGACGGCTGAAACATGTCGACCACCATGTTAGCGCCACAAGGTAGTATCCAAGATTAACTACCGGGCGTGTTTTTAAACTTTTGACACTTAGATTTACAATTGGAAAGATCTCTCCAAATCTTAGTAGTCAATTTTATTTTTCACGATTATTTGAGCACTGTACCTGATTCACATTTTTTCTGTTGAGGAACAACACACATAGAGTTGTGATGTTATCCTGGCACTACTTGGTCAGGAGAGGTTTTGAGTATTTACCAACCCCCAGATGATGAAAATCCACCAATTGGGTGGTCTGATGGGATTCACACAAACCTCTGTGACTCAGTTGCCTAGACTTGCATCCATTTATCTCACGGTCATCTGTTTAGATACACACCACGCCTTAGACCTGGTCTACTCTCTTGAGTATTATGTATTATGAGTATGGGGAGTGAGTAAACAGGTCGTTAAACGTTCCCCTTGACCCTCCACACCTTTTTTTTTGTGTAAAAATTACTATTCCCACTCCAGTGTAACAGTTGGGAAAGCGATCACAAAATAATAAAAAACAAAACCATCAACATTTTTATTAAATTTAATTTCCAATATTAACATATTTAAAATATCAATTTAAATATATTATTATTAACAAAGATAATAAAACATAATTAATTAAACATTATTTAACTCTATGATATCCACAACACACGCCTAAAATTAATTACCCAATTACATTTAATAATTAATAATTAATACCAACATTCACACCATTTACACATATAAACACCACACCACAAACCTAAAATTAATTAAACAATGAACATAATTAATTACTCATTGACAAATTGAAATTAACTAACAACTAATTAAACTATTATCAATGAATCAATTAACACATTAATTATTCAATACATTTTATATAATTAAATTACTTCCCACCCAATTCCCCTATAAACCCACAACCCGGTACGGAACTATAAACGCAATATTCTAATTAAAAAAGAACAAAATTAGCTACTATAAATTATTATTTAAATGTATATAATTAAATTACTCCCCACCCTATTCCCCTATAAACCCACAACCTGCTACGGAACAAAAACCGCAGAATTAAACTTAAAAAAAATTAATAACTAGTAAAATTCTAAAACAAATAATAAAATGACAAACAATTCTCATTAAAATACATAACATTATTAATAAATTTATATTTTTGTGAAATATATTTTTGTAAACAATATTTATTACAAAGATCATTTTGTAATCAATCTTACTTACCTGTCAGTCGATATTCTTGTCAACTATATTTTTGTTGTCTATATTTCGTCCCCACAATTATTTTGCGGTGATATTTGGTCCCACAATATTTCTCAGTCGATATTCCTGCTTTGCACCATCTAACAGTATGTAGCAGCGTCATAAACATCATGCCATCTGCTGCGTGAACCAAGTGTGCATGGCACCGAGTGTGAGTGGGTTGTTACACGGCCACAAGATAAAAAAAACCTGTGCAATAAATAGGTGTCAGAGCTTGAAATTATAAGGGTGCGTCGAAGGTAGATTTGTAATAGGTATTCAGCATTGCCAATCAACTACATTAGCCACCCCTCCTTGACTTGTTTTGCCACCCCCTCAGGCTGCATGTAAATGTACAAAGTAAGCAGCCAGGTGCCCAGTCCTAGTAAAGGAATTATTTATAAAAATACACAGGGGCACAACACCGCTCGGCCCCTTAATGGAACCGCCGCTCTCTCGAACCCAATGCGATAAGGGCAGCCAAGAGTGCATTGAGTACCCCTGCAGAGGGGCACACGAGATGGTATGCATCTTTGTCAGCACTACTGAACCAACACAAATCAAATAATGACAATTTCTACGCCTGACAGGTGGGCTTGAAATGCCCAAGTCCGGCAGCTCTCCCAGAGTGGCCACAAGCGGCCACCCCGCCCTTTATTTATACAGTCGGGGTGCGCCCAGCCCTCTGACTGTGGATGTGGAAGCTATACAAAGTATAGTAGAGGTCAGGTGGCACTCTACGAGGGCACAATGCTGACCTATGGCTGTTGCTGTATCACGTGACAGACAAAAGGGGGCGATCCAACGACAGCCATGGCAAGTGGAAGCCAGGGATCGGATGTTGAACTAGTCAGAATACATTAGGTATTTCTATATGTATCACACTTCAGATATGTCACCTGCACCACCGGAAACACTATTACTAAAAGGTCCTGAACGAGAACAGTAAGTTTTTACAATCCACACTACTAGGTAAGCCCCCACCTTTCCTCGTGCCTCCTAACTACAAGGAATTCCTTCACCCGCAAAGACGAAATGAAAAATATAAGACAGAAATTCGGGAAGTTATTTGTAAATGTTTAACATTTATGTATCAAGTTGCACAGTGCTGTGCACTTAGTGACACAGTGAGCTCCTGTGTGAGCAGATGTCAGGCACGAGCCCTCAGAAACATCCGGTGGCAGCCCTTTCCTCTTTCATTTTGAAAGGTTCTGGATGACTCTGTTTCAACTGCTCTCTAGACCCAATCTATTATAAAAAGATGACATTCACATTTATTTAAAAGAGCCGTCTTATGCAATGTACTTGAAAGATTTGCTGCGAGCGAAAATATTAATTTCTAAAAAAAATCTCAAAGGAGTAGGAAGGCTATTGATTTTTTTCTGAACCATGTCCACCCAACCATGAGATGAATTACAAACTGCAGCGGCCGGCATTCTGTGGGGTGGGGGGGTAATCGCGAGTGTTTCTGGGTGGGGAATAAAAAAAAATAAAAAAAATGTACCTACCCTGCCCCCCGGGTACCGCGCAGCTCCTGGACGGGGTAATGCTGCAGCCAGGTCCTACGTGTTACAGCAGGAACAGGAAGCACCGAAGCAGCCAACAGGCAGCCTCCCGCCCCTACCGTAAGCCACAGCATTGTGATTGGTGAGGCACAGGTGAGAGCTCCCCAGCTGGGCCATTTTCTCAATGTAGGCTGCACACAGGAGCCTACATAGAGAAAAAGGGGGAGTGTACATGACTGAGTTGGTCGGCCCTGGGGCCGACCAAATAGTCATTACCCACAACAGTGGGCAAGCCACTTCCGAACTGCTCTCGAGCAGGACCGCCCTCCCGCCCGCCCCCAACCAGACACCAGGCACTCCACTTTCTCGCAGTGTGAGAAGTAAAAACATAAAATGATAGTTTTACCATTTTATGTTTCTGCCTTCTCGCTGTGCTGCTTTGCTTTCATCCATTATGCCCAGGGTTAGTCATTGGTGCATGGACCAAGACTTTCTGTGGGGTGTCTTGAATTTAAACATCATTTAGGGCATGGATGGCATTGGATTGTGGTGATTTTTGTGTGTTTTTCGTTTTTTGGGGGTGTTGCTGCGGCCTGGCCATGTGGGTGGGGGCAATTTTGAGGCCTGGTCCAGGCAGGGCCTGGCCATGTGGCTGGGGATCAAGGGGCCATTTTGAAGCCAGGCAGTGTCCTTTGTGCCAAAGGCCTGCACTCAGTCTGCCTTGATTTCATCCATTATGCCCAGGGGTACTCAGTGGTGCATGGACCAAGGCTTTCTGTGGGGTCTCTTGAATTTAAACATCATTTAGGGCATGGATGGCATTGGATTGTGGTGATTTTTGTGTGTTTTTCAATTTTTTGGGGTGTTGTTGGGGCCTGGCCATGTGGGTGAGGGCCATTTTGAGGCCTGGTCCAGGCAGGGTCTGGCCATGTGGCTGGGGGTCAAGGGGCCATTTTGAAGCCAGGCAGTGTGCTTTGTGCCATAGGCCTGCACCAAGTCTGCCTCCTTTCAACCATTATGCCCAGGGGTACTCAGTGGTGCATGAAACAACTCTCTCTGTGTGGTCTCTCTTCTATTAATGTAAACATCCATTTTTTATTTGAAATAATTTCAAATTATATTTTTGGTCTTTTCCGTTTTTGGGTGTGTTGTAATAATAATAAATGCCTAGTTGCAAATATTAATTGAAGCACAACATATGCAACATTTATTTAACTGATGTTCCTCTTACTTCCTTTGCTTTTAGGTGCAGAAAGAGAACCACAAATCATCCTCATCGTTCATCATCAGTGCCAGGAAGAAGTCCTCCTGCGGTGTGTGCGCAACGTCACGTGACGTCACGTGTGGCCACAGACAACTCTGCAGCCTGCTGTTCTGACATCTGAAGAAGATGGGCCCAAAGAAAGGTGGCCAGAGCTTCTCTACCAAGAAAGTTGCCAGTGCCACTGCCAGTAAGAAGGAGCAGAAGAAGCAAGTGGCGCCACTTACCAAGGAGAATGGTGTGCCCACAGACACTTTTTTTGGGAAAAAAAAAACATACGCCTGCAGCAGCGGTGTCCGCCGGGGACCAAGCTGGGAGCAGCACCTCAGCTTCATTGGTCTCAGTGCCACCACGCCAAGTTAGGCCCTAGGCCATGAGTGGCGCAGAGGCAGCCACTTTAACTGCTCAATCGCCATCGACCAGTGATATTGTCATTGACTCATCGCAAGAAAGTAGCATCCAATCAACGCAGGGTGTAACTCATCTGACGAGTGTTCAGCCACAGCCTCAACGACAACCACAGGTGCAACAAGGAGAGGCGCAAGGAGTGGCGCAAGAAGTGGAGCTGGCCCACGTAGAGGCGCTAGGAGTAGCACGAGGAGTGGCGTAAGTAGAGGCGCAAGGAGAGGCGCAAGGAGAGGCACATGGAGAGGCGCATGGAGAGGCGCATGGAGAGGCACAACTGCCCAGAATGCTTGTTCCTTCAGAAGTAGGGGCATATCAGGAAATCGAGATTCAAGCGGAGGTATCATCCGAGCAAGCCACTCCTCCTGATGATTCATTGTCTTCCAGATCCCGATCCCCAGCAAGAAAAAGGTCAAGGAGGGCTACTACAAGTTCTTCTTCAAGCCCCCTTCTTCTGATGATTTAGATGTTGATTGGAACCCACCAATGCAGTCTGAGAGGGAGGCACGCCATGAGCCGACAAAGATAGCTGAGCCTAAAAGGAAGGTTCCCGCAAGGCTTTCACTTATAGGTGATGATGACGAACAAGAAGTAGAAGTGGTGTGTTCTGCTGCTGATGAACAGTCTGACGATGACAATCCAGTCATCACAGTCGTCACTCCAGCCCCAGCGGGCATCTAGCAGACAGACATTTTTAACCTATCCCGAATTGCTGCTGAACGGGATGTGGGCGGCGTGGCACTGGTACCACCACCAACACAGGTAACTACTACACCAACCTACTACAGCTGCCATTTTTTCTCTTCAGAAGGGCCGGAAGGGACCTCCATCCAGCTCGACCTCCGTTACCTCAAGTAGTGGTGCTGTAACTGTAAGTGCACAACAGAGTCAAATTCGGCCATGCCCATCCTACACTTCATCTGGCATTGAAAGTAGCACCTCCACCACCAGAAATCTCAACTCCCCAGTTTGGGACTTCTTTAGTATTAGCAAAAAGGCGGAAAACTTAGTTATTTGTTCGATTTGTAAAATTGTAGTTAGTCAGGGTAAGCTTACTACCAACTATTGTACCGGAGGCCAGAGAGGTCATCTCCAAAAACAGCACACTATCCAGTGGGAGGCGCACCTAAGTAGGATCCGGGCAGTCAAAAGTACAACAAATCCAAATGTATCCATTGATATTGCATCTTATTATGACGAGGGGCTGATCGTGCAGGAGGAGAAGAAGCGACAGACATTTATTCTGGTACACACAGTACTCCTGGCAGCAGCACTGCAGTGGTAGCGCCCACACCCTCTACCCCAGCAACATCTATGAGGCACACTAAGAGTCTGGGAGAGACACCAAGGCAAAACAGTACATCAATGAGCCTAACTAGGTTGAAGAGGTCTGGATCCTCCTCATCACATATGAAAACGGTCCGGACAGCATTAAAAGCATGTTTTGGTCAGAGGCGCCATTTGAACGCAACCACCCAACGGCACGTCTTTATAATGCAATGCTGGCTAAAATGTCAGCGCTGGACCTTCTCCCTTTTTCTTTCGTAGAAGGGGTGGGTTTTCGAGAATTTGTGGCAACAGTCTGCCCTAAATGGAAGGTTCCTAGCCGGTCCTATTTTGCCAGAGTTGCGGTTCCAACACTACATCAAGATGTGCTGGAGGTGATTGGGGCAGCTTTGCAGAAGAGTGCTGTTCACACTATCCACCTGACAACAGACATGGGGACCAGTTGCCAAGCCCTTGATTACATGTGCATCACTGCACACTTGGTCTCTTTTGCAGGGGTTAGAGAGAAGCTATCTGCAGGTGTTGACTGTGACAAAATTTGTCAAGCTACTTGGAAACATGCAACAGTAGCCATGTTTGCCATGGAAAAATCTCATACTGCAGTAAACATTTTGGAGGAGTTTAACAGTAAGGTCTTTGAATGGCTGCGTCCAGGAAAGTGCATGATTGGTTATGTTTCCACGGATAATGGCAGTAATATATATAGGGCCATGAATGATGGTGGCTATTTCAGAGTGCCGTGTTTGGTGCACAGTATTAACATTGTTGTTCAAGATTTCTTGAAAAAAGAAAACACAGTCAGCAAGTTACTGACCACCTGCCTAAGAATCTGCACACATTTCAACCATTCTTTTAAGGCCCGGAAGCAGCTGAGGATCATTCAACGTGACCGTAGAGTGGCAGTCAGAGGACTTATCCAGGAGGTGGCAACACGTTGGAACTCAACCTTCTACATGCTTGAGCGTCTGTTTGTGCAGTGCTTGGTAATCAATGAGTATGTCTTTGCACTGGGTTCTACTATGAAAGACATAAGGCTAGAGGTGGAAGAATGGGACCTAGTTAAAAGCCTGACAGATATGCTTCGTCCTTTTGAGGTCTTCACGCGTGAAGTCAGCAGGGAGGACTGTAGTTTGGGCTAAGCTATCCCATTGAAGCGCATGCTAGAGCACCAACTGAAGGTGGTGTCTTCTACGTTCAAAGCTGATACTGACAAGCAAGAGGCATATCAGTTGGCGGAGAGCTTATTAACCCACCTACTTGACAATGCAAGGCTTAATGGAATACATTGTGATCAACATTACATTTGTGCCAATATTCTGGATCCACGGTGCAAAAAGGCACTGGCCAGCAATACATTCATTCCTTTTAAAGAAGCAGATGTTTCAAAATACAAACCTTGGCTAGCTCTGTCAGCCACTCGGTTAGAAAAAGAGCGGCATGAAATTGAAGGAACCGGCAGAAGTACTACTGAATCAGCAGGCCATCTGGCGTCAAGGTCCCCTGAGTAGATAGGTCTGGATATAGTCTTTTTAATATTGCATTCCTTTCCAATCTATTCTTCTTTCCCCCTGTGCTTTTAGTTGCCTCAGAATTAGTCAAATTAGTTGCGCACACAGATGGGCACATAGATGGTTGGTCTCGCCCCATGGTATCATTACGCTCCTCAACAGTAACAACAGTAGTAAAAGCAGGCAAAGCTTTAGTACCGGTGGGGATGATCAGTAGTTCAGAGCCAAGACTTGCAGAGGAGGATCTGTGCTGGGGGAGTTTAACCAACGTACACATGTGGCGGCTGAGGGAGAGCCTGTGATAGCACGGAACACTTCTTGGCAGAAAAGACAAAAACAGATGCCATCCCCCCAGGTCAATATCCCTACTGATGACCGCCCCAATGAACATTACAGAAAGCCATCTAGGGTGGAACCTGTGGTAGGTGTGGCAGGAGCAGCCCTCCATTTCCCCTTTATTGCTTGATATGTTGACTAGGGTGGTGCTCAGGAAAGTCAAATATGCAAATCAAGGTGCTATTTCTCAGGGAGGCACCAGTTGAATAAACTGGAGATAACAACATAAAACCATTAACTTTAGATGCAGGTTTAAGGGGTGGCACTGCCCTGGCTCCTCCTGATGCTGACGGGCTCAGTGGGGCTCATTCTTGGCCCGGTCTTCCCCCGGGCCAAGACCAGGTGCGACACGTGCACATCCCACACTGCGGGACGCCATCTGGTACTTTATGGCGCTCAGCCACATAACAGGTGTTGCAGCCCTCCTCTTGTGGGCCAAGGCAGCTGTGGAATGGAGTCCCCTTAGGCAAAGCAGTTGGATACGACATTGGTGTTGGCAGTTTTTATGTGCTTTGAGTTTGCTTATGCTATTAAAGTGTTCTTATGAATCGCAATGATTTTTACACAAACTTAGTGTAACTGCTATTGTTTATATAGTCGTATTCTCCAACCATACGGAGACTGTTACAGGGATTATATTTCATCTCCATTTTACTTTTTCTTTTCAACTTAACACCTTTTTAAAATAGTGGCTTGAACATGTTTTTCACTAATACGAGAAAATGCAATTCACGCATTTATTTTTCTGTAGTCTGCACTGTTAGTTCCAGGGACACACATCTTAGAATGTGATGGCCTTGCTTTATTATGTGCTCATAGGAGATTACTTGCTTTCCCCATTCTAAGTAAAGATGTTATTCTGTGCATCTAGCAGAATGCAATAAGTATTTCATTATTTGAACAGTGTCTGTTTTGAATTCGGTGAGAGGCACTTCACACTGGAGTTATCATGAAGGTGCTGAAAGCTGTGAATAAGATGCAGCTCTAAAGGCCCCGGCATTCATCCTAAGAAGGAAGATAGCTGTATACTGAGATGGAGTTAATGCACTGAGGCCGGCATGATGAGGAATAACACCAAGGCATGAGGTTATATCATTGGTCTGAAAGAAGAGTCTCCCATCATGCTCTCGATAGAGTAGGGGTATTGGTGATAGATAGGAGTAACAATAGGAACAATTAACACTGTGGAATTGTTTGTGTTTTATTACCATTCTAATCATGCTTATAATAATGATGTCTCATCTGTCTAATAATCACAGTTATTGTTTTACATACAAGTATTTTATTTTTTCAATAAACATCTGAAAATGTATTATTGTCTCTTCTTTTTGTAACATCTGGACAAGCAAAAGTTACAAACAAAAAGGTTTGATATGTTTCCATGAATTTATTGGAAACAAGATTGGTCATGTTTGAGGTCACAAGCAGCATCTATAACTCTAGAGATTAAGGAGTTTAGATGCTGTACTGTGAGCTAGCCAAACCAATATTTGGTGATGATATAAGAAGACTCGGTCTCTATATTATGATGGTTTGTTGATCTAATACACATTTCTAATAAATTTGTAAGAACCATAGAACACAGCAGTCTTTGGGGAAAACAAATGTAAAATTCCCAGGATTTCAGGTGATGGATATAGTACACTTTGACATAATGCACAGGTCCAGGACTTTTGGACAGCACTTTGGGGTCAATATTCAACCCAGCAGACACCAGCAGCATGGTCCAGGCCAGCCCCAGTTTGAAAAGACCTCTTGTACCTTTTTGTTTACCTGTAGCTTGAACAGCAGATCAGCCAACTGACCCTTGGAGTTACTTCTTGGGCCTGGATACAAGGGAGAGCAGAGCCAGTCACTCGGGGCTCTTCACTGGTCACAGAAGCAGGTTCAGTCCTCTTCTGACTCTTTCATACGTCCAGTTATTTTCTAAGGTAGCTATTGGGGATGCCATATTTATGCCTGCCACCAGCTAATGGGTGTGTGTGACTCCTGGCCCTTCCCTAACCAATAGGGTAAATGTTCCCAGGGATAACCTCACCCAATGTTGTGGCACTTCCTGTAAGCCCTATAAAAAGCAATTACACAGTGCCCCTCACTGTCTAAATCCATGATGGTGAAAGCCTTCTCACCTTGTGCGGAGCCTGTGTGCCCACACAGAGGTGTGGCCAGGGATATGAGCAACCACCTCCCTGTAGTCACTTCCAAACTGGACTAGGGGTAGCTCCCTCCCTTCATTGTTTGTAGCCTGGTTGAGTGGGTGAAGAAAGAAGTGGCTTGTGCAGGTATAATTGAAGAGCTGCCTGTAAAGGGAAGGTCCCTTAAAAATTAATTACATTCAGTGAAACTGCCCAAACGGGTATCCTGTCACAGGGACAGAAACACCTCACCACATCCTGGACTTTCTCTCTTGCTGTGGCATAAGTCTGAGAAGGAAATGTGACTTCACTAGTGAATTGGGCTTTTAGTAAATATTTCAAAGAGTCCACAAATGTTTCCTAGCTGGAGATAGCATTAGTTTATTTACTATGGAATCCCAGTGCTTTCCTATGGAATAACCAGCCTTGCTACTTTAAAATTGCTTTTTGGGCCTGTTCACTGTCGGGACATTTTTACCATTACAATTTGACATGTCCTACTTTTAAATATCATGCACCCTGTTTATGGGCAGTAAGGCTTTCTTAAGGGTGACTTATTCATATTTAAACGAAGGATTAGGCCCACCAAAAGGGTTTATTTTGAGAGTTTGAATTTAAAAGCTGCTTTAGTTATGCTACACTGTCACTCGTGCACAGGTAGCAAAAACAGTTAAGGCAAAAATCTGATAGGACAGCATGCAAAAGATGGACATTTCTGTCTGCCTCTCTACTTGTGCCCGTGTTTGTGCTCTGTGGCTAATATTTCTGTGCCCTGTTATTGTGCCATTTGATTTGTGCCTCTTTGCCTGCTATTGTGCCATTTGATTTGTGCCTCTCTGCCTGTTATTGTGCCTCTTGGCCTGATTTTTTCTTCCTGTCTTTCCTGTTGTGTCCTCCATGCCCGACTTTTCCCACCGTTGCTGCCCCGTGGCCCCTCCTCCTGATGGTCTCCCCCTCCTGCCTTCCACCTGCGCTTCCCTCCCCTTCTCTATTTAATGGCGGCTGCTGTGAGAGACCACGAGCAAGACCCCTGACCTCCTGACCAGGGACCTGCTCTCTCTCCCCCAGCAGCTCTGCTGTTGTGCCACTGCCACTGACCCTGCGTCACTTCTGGCAGTAGGTTCGAGGCCTCTGTCTGCCTCTCTGCTTGTGCCCATTTTTGTGCTGTCAGTGTCTGTTATTTCTGTGCCCTATTATTGTGCCATTTGATTTGTGCCTCTTTGCCCGTGATTTTGCCATTTAATTTGTGCCTGTTTGCCTGTAATTGTGCCATTTGATTTGTGCCTCTTTGCCTGTTATTGTGCAGTTTGATTTGTGAAGCTTAGCCTGTTTTTTTCTTCCTTTCTTTCTTGTTGTGTCCTCTGTGCCTGAATTTTCCCACCGCTGGTGCCCCCACAGTCCCTCCCCCTCCCGGTCTCCCGCTCCCACCTCCCACCTGCGCTTCCCTCCCCTTCCCTATTTAATGGCTGTTGCTGTGAGGGAGCACAACCAAGACCCCTGGCCAGGGACCTGCTCTCTCCCCCAGCAGCTCCGCTGTTGTGCTGCCGCCGCTGACCCTGCGTCACCTCTGCCTGCCTCTCTGCTTGTGCCCGTTTTTGTGTTGTCTGGGTCTGTTATTTCTATTATTTCTGTGCCCTGTTATTGTGTCATTTGATTTGTGCCTCCTTGCTTGTTATTGTGCCATTTAATTTTTGCCTCTTTGCCTGTTATTGGGCCATCATTTGATTTGCGTCTCTTAGCCTGTTTTTTTTCTTCCTGTCTTTCCTGTTGTGTCCTCTGTGTCTGACTTTTCCCACCACTGCTGCCCCCACGGTCCATACCCCTGCTGGTTTCCTGCTCCCGCCTCCCAGCTGCGCTTCCCTCCCCTTTCCCTATTTAATGGTGGCATCTACATCTCGGGCAAGATTTGAAACGAGCTGCAGATCACCATCAGGTTCACTCCCACCCTGAACATCTTCAGGAAGACCCTCAAGACCTGACTCTTCAAATGACCGGAGCTGCTTCCCTCCTCCCACAGCGCAGTGAGACCCTAACGGGTAAGTAGCGTGCCTATAATCTCCCTGATTGATTGATTTATTGATTGATGGTTCTTGTTTGTATCATCAGACAATTAACTTAATGTTTTTCTGTTTATCTGAGTACCATTCAATTAACAATAAAACTGTTTTGTTGCCATCCATTCGGTGGAAAACAGGCTTCCCTTTCTTTTTGTTGGACAGGAACCTGGGGTAACACAGAAGGACACTTTACCTAAAATTGTCTTTTTCTCTCAATCCCTTCTGATTTTTCGGCATCTTGTTCCCAGGACTGTCCACCTCTACCTTCTGGTGACCTTTTCCTCTCCACTGCTACATCCCTGATTATCAGACTAGTGGTCATTGACAGTAACATATAAACTTTACCTAGACAGAAAGAAATATGTAAATAATTTGATAAAGCAGAGTCTTTGAACTTTGTATGTTCAGGAGCAGCTACACAAAAAGCTCCTTAGAGAAAGTGGCTTTAATTTGGCAATTTGGAGGAATTATTCAAAGAAAGATAATATATTAGTAACATCCCTAAGTTAAAAGGGCAGGAGTAGGTCATTTACTTTGGTATATATATTCAATTGTACTGTTTTTCCAAAGAGCTTAGCTAAACTTAGCTTCAGACAGATTTATAGGAGCAAGAGACCTCATCTCCTACTGTGCACCGAAGTAATGAAATCAAGCAGATTCTACCATTCAAAGCACCTGGGGATGAATCTCACTTGTTCTTTATGCAACAGGGCAGCAACAACTCGGTGTTCCTGAGTCTAGATATCATAATCTAACTTAGCTGATTTAGGTTGAGCGAGACCTATAAGATATGGTCTTCACTGGTTCTTTCTTTTTCTCAGTGATCAGAACAAGACCTGATTGGGTTGTTGGCTGAATGGGGAGATGACTCCAGTTCAAGCAACAGCCATGATCCCCGTCAGGGTAAACCACCAACGATAGTAAATTAATCTGTGCTTACCTCTGTTGTAGTTTTGCACTAAAGCGAACAGGCGTAATGTGTAATGCATTTATGCAGCACTCAAGCAGTGATAAAATGAAATCACACCATAAGAAAAATCGCACACTGAGTTAGAAAAAATAGAGAACATTTTTATACATTATTTGTCACCAACATGACAGAAAACCAATCAGTAGAACCAGAGTCTTTTTTAAAGTTTAAAGTAAAAACGCCTAAAAGATCAAGGTGCCGATTGTGGACATCTATTCAGGTGAGCCTGGGTCAAAAGGAGAAATATGGCTGTTCCCTACAAAGTTGATTGGGCCTGGTCATTGCTTACCTTCAGACTTAGAAGAAATTCTTAACAAAATGTTCTGATTAGGTAAGACTGTAGGTGGTGTTCAATGAGGAAGCGTCATTATCATGGGGCAACTAGATGAAGTTGCAGTGAAGATTCTTATTTTTGGAAACTGAAAAACTCCAGCATGACAAAGAAGGAGGCTCTATCCAAAAAGAGCTCCATGAGGCTGGATACTCCTTTGGTGCGGGACCACTGAAAAGTATTTGCTGCTGTGTAGAAAAATGTAGCGGAGCTGCTGGGAAATCAGGCCAACCAGCGATGTACCTTAGGTGGATAGATGAGCAGGTTGGGCAAATTTTCACTCGGTTCATAGAGCGGTTTTAGCTAGAAACTTTCTATGTCCCAAGTTTGGGTTTTAGCTATTTGGGCACCTTCATTCCTACCACCCAGGGTTCAGGACTGGAGGGGTATCACTTGGGTGGTTAGGACTCATTCAGGTTGGCTCCAGGTGCAATTTAAAAAGGGTTGGCGCATATTGTGTTCCTGAAGCACTGATCAAGAGGCCAGCCAACTGGCCCTCAGAGTCACTCTGGTAGTCCTTGGTTCAAGTGATTAAACAGGACTCAATAGCAGGGCAGGACTCTGAGGGTTCCAGGCAGTCTCCAGGCAGTAAGTCAATCCATTCAGGTGCAGCAAAGCAGTCTTGTGGAGTACACAGCAGACAGCAGGAAGTCCTCTGAGAGTCCTTCTATAGGTCAAAAAATTGAACTGAACAGTGGGCCTGAGGATTCTATTTTTATACCTAATGGTTTCTTTTAAGTCGGAATTTTCCCTTTGAAATGCTTTACATTGCGTGACTCCCTTACCCTGGCTCCAACTTGTCTGCATGAACAATGCAGGGATGACAAGTCCTTTGTGTGAAGGCAGAGCACAGCCTATTCAGTTGCAAGTGGGGCTGTACCACGCTCTGCCCCGCATACTGCTTGTTGATGGCCCAGCCAGGCACAACTAATCCCTCTATTGTGTGGCTGTCTGGGTGGAATACCCAAAGGTTAACTGGCAACTACACCTAGTCATGCGACCCAGGAACAGACTACAGGCACCAAATAGCTATACAGTTAAAGTGGCATTTTTTTTAGATTGTTGCTTAAAATCTGATGTTACAATTAAAGAGGATTTTTAATTATGATTTCTTAGTCACCAAACATGTAATGCTTACCTGTTCTCAATTAAAAGTAAGCACTTATTACACTATGGCACAACTACTCTTGATACATTACCTCCTCCAAAAACTGCTTTTATACTATGTTTGTAATAGGTATCTGCACCAAGTATCAACATACTCCAGGATCCTGATCAAGGATGTGCTGGCTGGAGAGTTCTTTTTTTTGACTTTATCATATAATTTTATCAACTTTTGTACAGCTTGGCTGTATCCTTGATTAAAATGTACAATATGTCTCATACACAATATAATACACTCTAATCCAGGAGTGTTGAAACTCTGTTGTTACTAATTGTAGCAGGAGAAACAGGAGGCACTTGAAATGACCCCTGCTTTATTGAGAGAAGAGAAGCTTGAGGCAGGTATGATACTATGAAAGGAGTTGGGCAGATGAGAGAAAACTACAACGAGTAAATGGAAGCTTGCTCACATCTGACCACAATCAATCAACAGAGCAACTTTCAACTGATCTCCCTGCTCCCATATACAGCTGAAGTCATTAAGAAGAACATCAACGTACAGCTCACCTCAAACTTCACCATCTTCTAGATAACACTGAATCAGGATTCAGAAAGAATGACAGCATTAAAGAGGATTTTTAATTATTATTTCTTAGTCATCAAACAAGAATTTCTTACCTGTTCTCAATCAAAAGTTAGCACGTATTAAATGTAATAAGGTAATCTAATGTTATCATATGGAAGAGGCAGGCTTAACAGTAGTGAAAATCAAATTTAGGAGTTTTACTTTACCACAACATGTAATTCCTTTCTGTTAATTACAATGCACCCCGCCCCATTGGCTACCTAGGGCCTACCGTAGGGGTGACTTATATGCAAAAAAAGCAGAAATTAAATTTTGTGAAGGGGGTTATATTTCCAAGTCAATTTGCATTTTAATACTACATTCAGGCTGCAAAGGCAGGCCTTGGACATGTTTAAGGGGGCTATGTAAGTGGGTGGCACAATACGTGCTGCAGGCCCACTAGTGGTATTTAATATACTAGCCCTGGACCTATGGTATACCACTCTACAAGGGATATATAAGTAATTTAAGTATGCAAATAAGGGGTTAGCCAATTTTACCAAGTTTAAGGGAGATAACACAAGCATTTTCTCACTGATTAGCAGTGATAAAGTACAACAAAAATAGTTTTTAGCTAAATGTGTCGGGCAAAGATAAAAACATTTGGGGGACCTCCTTGAGGCTGACATGTCTAACAATTTGCATTGTAAAATGTTCACTGGCAAACCTGTGATTTGTATTCTAGATTCTTAATGGGATTTACCCAACTTGCTTGTGATTACATTATTTTACATTTTGTGCATAGACTGTTCATTCATTGTTCTATTTGTGTGTGTTTCTGTCCCCCGGTTAATATTTTCAAGCACGTGCTATAGATATTTACCTAATTACTACGTTGAAGACTTTCTATCCCATCACAAACATCCTACATTATCTGATTTTGTTTAAATATAATCCATAACTGCTTCACAGAGTATCTCCCTTTATGCAAAATTGTGTTAAGTTTAAACACTGAGGCACAACTCCTCTTTGAAACATTACCTGTTGCAAAAACAGTTGTTATACTATGTTTTTAATCGGTATTTGCACCAAGTAACAACATACTCCAGGATCCTGATCAAGGATGTGCTAGCTGGAGAGGTCTACTTTTGACAACATCATATAATTTTATCAAATATTGTACAGTTTAACTGTAGCCATGATTAAAATGTACAATGCGTCTCATACACAATGTAATATACTCTAATCCAGAAGAGCTAAAGCTCTAACATTACTAATAGTAGCGGGAGATACAGGAGGCACTAGAAATGACCCCTGCTTTATTGAGAGAAGAGAAGCTTGAGGCAGGTATGAAGTTATGAAAGGAGTTGGGCAGATGAGAGACAACTACAAGGAGTAAATGGAAACTTACAGAAATCAAAGCCCTCCTCAAGAAATCCAGAATCAACTAAACAACTTTTGACTAATCTCCCTGCTTCCATATACAGCTGAAGTCATTAAGAATGCCATCACCAAGCAACTCACGACTCACCTCAAACTTCACCACCTTCTGACAATACTAAATCAGGATTCAGAAAGAACCACAGCACCAAAACAGCACTCAACACAGCCACCAATGACATTTGAATCATCCTGGACTGAGCAGAAATAGCTGAAATCATCCTTCTCAACCTCTCCGTGGCCTTTGATACTGTCTCCCATAACATCCTCATCAGAAGACTCCACATGATTGGCATGCTAGCATTCGTTACCAAATGGATCTGCTCCATCCTCACAGGAAGAGCCCAAAACATCAGGAAACCACCCTTAAAATCAGAGACCAAGTAACCAATCTGGGGAGTCCCTCAAGGATCATCTGTCAGCCCCCCCTTTTCAACATATATATGGCACTGTTCACCAACATCATCTGATCAGAAGTCATCACCGTCATCTCCTACAATGATGACGCTCAATTCATCCTCTTCCTGATGAACAACATAACCATTACCAGTACCAACTTCACCGACTGCCTGACCATGGTATTTGACTGGATAAGAACCAAATGCCTGAATCTCAACCCCGACAAGTTAGAAGTACTTGTCTTTGGCATCAAGACTTCCCCATGGGACTTAACCTGGTGGATGTCAGAGCTGCGACTAGCACCCACATCCACAGACCATGCAACAAATCTAGGGATAACCCTAGCTGGCAAGCTCAACAAGTCAACGCAGTGTGAACCTCATGCTCCCACCTCCTGAGCATGCTGTGAAAGTTCTTCAAATGGTTGTCTTTGAACACCAGATGGACCATCACACAAGCACTCATCATCAGCAGGCACCAGCAGGCTGGACTACAGCAACACTCTCTACACTGGAATTTCCAAACAACTCCTGCACAGACTCTAGACCGTCAAAAACACCACTGCAAGGCTCGGACTTAACCTCCCATGCTACACCCTCATCCTACTGCACCTCAGGAAGCTGCACTGGCTCCCCATTCACAACCACAGTCAATTCAAGCTTCTCACATGCACAAACAAGACCCTACACATCAAGAGATCAGAATACCGGAACATTCGCATACACATTTAACAACCCACCAAACAGCTATGTTCTGCCTCACGCTCACACATTCACTACATCTGCAAAAGCAAAACTGGAAGTATCTCATTCTGCTACATCACATCCAAGACATGGAAAACCCTCCCTCAATGCATCAAAGCCTCCTCCTCACTTATTGAGTTCCGAAAGAAGCAGAAGACCTAGCTCTTCATATAAGTACCTTGTGGACCACACACCTACACATCTGCCCAAGTGCCTGGATGCCCTCTCAGGTGATTATTGCACTATGGAAATAAACACAACATAACAGTAATGGATGACTGATTAGATTTATGAATGGGTGACATGAGCCAATATATGCAAATTTGAATTGTAATGAATAAAGAGTTCTAAGTAAAATCAATACGATCTTTTGGATAGTATTAGAATCATGTTTATGGAACAAGCTAGATTTCTTCGAAAAGTATTTTGAGAATCCAGCTAATACAATCTAAGCAACAAGTCACCAACAGAGACAAAGCAGAATCATTCATGCCCAAAACATTCCTAGCTCTAAATACCCTGTTGGCACTCATACAAAATATACCTAGCCTCACAAGGCATTAGTTCAGGTTGAGTTGGATACCCAATATAATTTTCCCAGCATGTGTGCTTGTCCAGAAGCTCTGGATGTAGCTTCTCATGTGGTACAATGCTTCGTACTGGCAGGAAGCACCCCTTCATAGCCCTTCTACATTAGTGTACTAACATCTGAATTATTTTACTTCTTGTAGAGTCTCACCATTGGGCCTCTCCACAAAGCTGCATTAGTAATTTATTTACGTTTATCAAACAACATGATTCTTCACTTGTATGGTATTTGGCTTCCTCTGGTTTGTATTTTTTTTCACATGTGTATATCAAAAACGCATTCAGCAGTCACAGAAAAATAAGCAAACGTATGGGATGATCTGACATGACAAGACCTAGAATAACTTATTGGAAAGTAACACTCTACAAGCGATTTTAAAAGTTGCTGTCTACAATAGGTGGCATATTTCTTAGGGAATACTGTGTACGTGTTTAGCCTAAGCCATACTTTTTTCATGATTTCAAAAGAAGTATTACATTGTAAAAGCAGCACACATATTTGAGGGCTTATTTATGAGAGCCGTGCATCATTTACGCACCACGTAAAGTGGTACATGCATGACACAGGGCTCTCATAAAGACTAATGAGGTTATGCAAAGCCACCCTGGATTATTTGCCCCTAAAGTAGTCTCCTTCAATTAAGGGCAAATATAAGTGTTCCGCGGTCCATAGGATGACATGGGCTGGCACCTCAGGCACACCCAAGGTTGTCAGTTCCATTTTCGTAAAACTGAAAGGTGTCATGTTTGGTATCAAACAACGTGCCTAGTCCCCCTGACATGATTCCAATGACAGAGATAATGTGGCATGCCCCCAGGTGGCTAACTTAGAGGTTGTCCACCTAGTTGCCCCAGCTTTTTCTTTTCCCTGGCTGACAGCCCACAGCTTCTACCACCAAGAAAGGAATCTGACCCCTTTCCAGGAGGTGTGATCTCTCCCAGGAATTAGGAACAAAGGCCTAGACTGGAAGGAGGTGGCACCTTCCTCCCTGAGAGGATGGCTAGTGCAGTATCACATCAAGGTTGTGAGCTTCAAAGCATGCACATCTTCTGATATGCAAACAGGCTGATTCCCAAAGGAGTAAACAGTCCCGCCCTGACCCCAGGAACATTTTGACCCAGGCAGGAAGGAAAATGATGTAGTTAGGAGCCCCCCAAAAGGTTACGAAAAGGGGGTGGTGATGAACAGAGTGCCTGAATTAAGCAGACCACTCTTACCCAGTCCAAAGATCAGGGCTTGATCCATCACCGTTTTTTAGCTCACTGCACCATCCCAGCTCAGAACTTGGCTATATGCAAATTAGTCTGTTCCTGTCCCAGTGCATGATGGGAACAGGGCAAACCAAACTACCAAGCCAATTCTTGTACTGGGAAGGAAACAAGCTTCCGGGGACCGGTGTCTGCCATTTCAGGCGTCGTCGGCCCGGCTTGCTTGAATCCTGATGGTGCAATGAGCAAGGGACTCACATCTGAGTATACCCTTCCACGCTTATGGTGGACAAAATGATTCAGAAAAGGGGGTGGTGATGAACAGAGTGCCTGAATTAAGCAGACCACTCTTACCCAGTCCAAAGATCAGGGCTTGATCCATCACCGTTTTTTAGCTCACTGCACCATCCCAGCTCAGAACTTGGCTATATGCAAATTAGTCTGTTCCTGTCCCAGTGCATGATGGGAACAGGGCAAACCAAACTACCAAGCCAATTCTTGTACTGGGAAGGAAACAAGCTTCCGGGGACCGGTTTCTGCCATTTCAGGCGTCGTCGGCCCGGCTTGCTTGAATCCTGATGGTGCAATGAGCAAGGGACTGACATCTGAGTATACCCTTCCACGCTTATGGTGGACAAAATGATTCAGAAAAGGGGGTGGTGATGAACCAAAAGGTTAGCCACACCTCTAGTGTGCTTTACGTGGTCTGTACAGCCAAAGAGTGGCAGAATTAAAGGTTCTGGGCAGCAAAGATGATACACCTCCCCGCGCGGATGGGGTCACCACAGGGGAAGATTAGCCACTGGGTCTAGTAGCACATTTGGCTATTTGCCGCCACACCCCTAACAGCCCTAAATGTTTGTTTTAAGTGGCACCCGTGGGACCAGAATCTCTTCTCTGATTTGAATTGCCACAAAGGACAAAGAAGAGACTTGAGTCTGTGGCTACAAGATCTGCACAAAACACTATGCTCTGCATCTGTGGCAACCACCCTGCACCAGCATGACTTGACCCAGACCAAAGACTGGTTCCTCCAGACCTCCAGACCCTTTGAGAGCCAAAGGCAACTCCGGAATCCCTTGTGTCTCTAGTCCCCTGCAGTCCACAGGTAAAAAATGGAAGGTGAAAGTGACTACCATTTTCCCTGGCCCTCCGGACATTGCAACAACTTCCCACTGCCAAGAATTGCTGATGGACAGTCTTGCAACCTCTACCTTCACTAGATGCTCTAACTCGATGGAACTCAATAGCAACTTCAACCAAATACATCGATGGCCCCATTGTTGACCTTTTCCATCCTTTTCCTCACCAGAACCATGGATGCATTAAAACTAGCTCCCCTTCGGCGCTTGCTTTGGCATCTGGGACAGCCAGAGCAGCTCTGCAGCCAGGTCCTACAAGCCAGGTAAAATTGAACTGACTGGCCTGACCTCTGGTCCTTGGACCCATATCACCTTATCCCCCAGAGGGTTCCTGTCAGAGGGATGGGCAGAAATAGAAACTAAGAGGCATTATGTGTTCCGCAATTTTGCCTTTTATTCACTGATCAGGGGTAGTACAGGATCTGTATCATGAATTTGAAGTTGAAGTTAAGGGATTTATAAAGCGCTCGATCACCATGCGGTTTCTTGGCGCTGAGGACCGGTGGCCCGGGCAGACAGAGAAAGTAGACTACCGTGGAAAAGCTCGAGTAAACAGTAAAGTTTTGAGGGCCTTGCGGAAATCAGGGTAAGCTTGAATGGACCTGATGGTGAAGGGGAGGGCATTCCAAAAGGGCGGCGCCAGAATAAAGAACTTTAGTCCCCCTGTTTTCTTCTTCCTGAAGCGGGGAACACACAGCAAGATTTGGGATGAGGAGCGCAGATCTCTTTTGGGGGCATATGATGTGATTTTAGAGTTAATAAAGGCTGGTGCATTGCCAGCCAGGGCCTGGAAAGTCATACAGCCCATCTTGAATTGTGAGCGCTCAGCAATAGGGAGCCAGTGTAAAGCTTTTAGCAAAGGGGAAGAGTGATGAAATTTGGGGGGTTTGTAAATAAGCTGAAGGCGACGAAGATCGTAAGCAGGGGCGCCTGAGTACAGAACATTGCCATAGTCCTTCTCTCTCTCTCTCTCTCTCTCTCTCTCTCTCTCTCTCTCGCTCTCTCTCTATCTATTTATCTTCCTCTCTCTCCCTATCTCTCTCTCTCTCTCTCTTTCTCTGGGTTCTGGGATTTTTCAGCTTGTTCAATTTTTCTTCTTTTGTCTTGTTCACAGGTTCCTTCCTCCAGGTGGGGAACCTCAGGATGCTCAGGAGAAGAGAACAGAAGAACGGTGAGTAGCACAGCTTTTTTATTTTAGATCTATTACAGTGCCCTTCACCACACCCAAGAAGGTTTCACACATCAGTTTCACACACTCTGGAAGGAGGAGTGATTGATGTGTAGCATTGAAGGGGGTGGTTTTCTCCCTCTCATTCGCACACTGAAAAAGTAAGCAGCAAAATGAAATAGTAGGTAGAACAATAAAATAGAAGGTAGTACAAGGAAAAAAAAAACTAGGCAGCACAATCAGTGGTAGGCAATTCCCCCCCCCACACAGAGCCTGATATGGTCATACAATGTCAAGTACGAGAGCCCAACGGAAAGAGAAAAAAAAACACAACTTTGCTTAAGTAAACCAGTCAGGCTCCCTAGGAATCTGCCCTCTGATTCTGGGTTCTCCTTGAGTCCAACAGGAGAGATACCCTAGGTATATTTTACTGTGCCCAGATGTGCTCTTGTGTCAACTATGTACCTGTTTGTGTTCAGGTGGGTTCTTTAGCCTGGTTATGCTCAGGTATGTACAGCTGTGCTCAGTGCATAAGTCTGCTCAACTTCCTTTTCTCCCCCAACTGTGTTCCCCCAGGCCCACTCCCTTCCTTTCCGGCATTAAGTGTGAGGACTGTCCAGGTCACTCACCGTCCATCCAACAACTCTGAGGTGTTGCAGCGGCTGTTGCCCTCCACCTCGGGGAGAACCACCAGTCCTGGTTCCACACATTAATCAGCTCCTCTCCTGTTCGGGCGCTTCTTCCCGTTCAGCTTATTCCTTCATTAGCATCCCCTGAGGGCCTTCTCCTTAGGCATTCTCCGGTGCTCCCTGGTCCCGCATCTCGACCTCTGGCTCTGACGCAACCTGTCCTGGGACGAGGTCTTCTTCTCTTCCTCGCAGGCTTGCGGATTGGTGCTCTCTCAACCGAGACCCTCCTTGTTCCTGCATGGGAGAGGTTGGGAAGGTTTTAACTCTTTCATCCCCTCTCCAGGTTCAGGATGTTCTCCGGGCCATCGGTGGTGAATCTATTCCTCCAGGTATGATGCAGACAGTATCGGGCTCTCCCTCACAGTTCCACTCAACTCAACTGCAAGTGACCGATTGTCACTGGTGCTTTTTACAATTGACCACAATGTTTTTTGTTTTTTTTGATCCTCATCTCACCTTTCAAGCCTCTGCGGGTCTTATGAAGCTGCCTTCGTGATCTGTCGCCCCTACGGCTTACCGCACTCGCTTGGGTCATCCGACCAGTCCCTTTGTTTTGTAAGGGACCCTGGTGTAATCATAAGACCAATGATGTTTACAGTAATCTTAACTTCTTACCCCAGCTCGCGAGGGGGTGCCAAATATTCGATATCTTGTCCTCCACGCCCTTGTACTCTAATCGTGCCATTGAGAATGCAGCTTTGAGCCAGTCTACCCTTTGCGGGGGTAGGGGATCTTTCCACCTCTTACATACTTCCCTTCTGGCCAACAATATCAAATACAATAATAAACCCCTATCTTTCTGAGAGAGGTTCTGGCTGAAGCGACCATCGTCTCCAAAAAACACCTGTTGCATATTAATCTCTATGATGGTATTAAAAATGTCCCGTAAATTGTCGCCCACCTCAGTCCAAAATCTTGCAAGTGTTGGACACTCATAGAAAATATGCAGGTCATTGGCGAGAGGTGTCGCACACCTGGGGCATTTGGGGGCAGGGGCGAACTTTACAATTTTTGCGGGGGTGTAGTAGAGTCTATTGATGACAAAAAATATACATTTTTTTTTTTAAACCAGCAGGCTTGACAAATCTGTACAGGGTCTTTAATGAAGATTTATACAAAGAGTCTGTTGACGGCCCAAGTGGGGTTTCCATCCATACTGCGGCAAGGGGGGGTATCTCATGGTCCTCGACCTCCAACAAGCTGCTGTACCACATAGAAATGTCCTTGTTTAATGGGCATATCCCTCGCAACAGGTCTTCAATCTCTCTATTTCCACTGGTCTCCCACTTTTCTGCCTCATACCATGATGTTAGCTGTATGTATTTAAATCTTGAGAGCCCCGGGCTGATCTTTGCCCTCAGGTACTCCCAAGGATATATCCCCCCAGAGTCCAACAGTTCGGACCAGATTGTGATACCTGCCCTTTTTATTGGCAATGCCAAACTATCCAGCAGGCAGTCCGGTGTTCCTGGTGCATCCCACACGGGGGCATTTTCAGAGTAGTATCCTATGCCTCAGCTGCGCCTGAGCCTGCATCACAACTCCAAAGCTGCCCTCAGAACTTTCAGACGCACCCTCTTGAAAACCTAGGTGACCCAAACTTGTACAGGAACGCCTCGCCATCTCCTACCCCTTGCACCCGCGCCATTTCGCCCAGCAACCTCCCCCAGGCTGATTCCCCAGGTTTCACTAGCAGCATTCGTATGCTTTTAAACTGGAATGTTGCTGCGTACAGCCTTACGTCTGGGAGGGCTAACCCACCTTTTTTTAATCTGCGTCTGAGTTTTTTCCACGCCAGGCGAACCCCTTTATTGCCCCAGACAAAACTGCCAATCTTACTCTGTACTTTCATCAGACTTTTACAAGGAAATGTTAATGGAATTGAGGAGAAGATGTAGGACAGCATAGGTAGGATGACCATCTTTACCAAGTTGGTTTTCCCATAGATGGTCAGGGGGAGGTTTCTCCATCTGCTAAAGAGGCTATCAATTTCCTTTACCACCCTCTTGAGAGTCAACTCGGGTATCTTTTCAACTTCCTTCACTACATAAATCCCCAAGTATCTCATCTCTTCGCTTACTGTCCCTGACCACTCCAAATTCCAACACATCACCTCTGTCTTGGTTTTATTAACTAGAAACCCGGAGAGCGATCCAAACTCACACATACACTCTTCCACCCTCGTGATAGCTGTCTATGGGTCACTTGTGTACAGTATTAAATCGTCGGCATATAGAGCTATTTTTGAGCTATATTGTTCTGATCTAAATGGATAGATTGAGTCATCCAGTTAAGCATCTGAGCTAATGGTTCCACGTACAAATTAAACAAAAGAGGTGATATCGGGCACCCCTGACTAGTTCCTCTCTGAATGCTGAAGCTCGCCGTAAGGAAACCATTTAAAAATATTCGAGCAGAGGCACCCTGATAGCAATTCAGCAGGGTTTGTATAAAAATTGGGCCAAAACCCATAGCCTTCAGAACCTCCCATAGATGCACCCAGCAAACTCTATCAAAGGCCTTGGCCGCGTTGACAGCGACGACGGCCAAGGGTTCTGTCCTCTGGATGGCCAGATCGATGTTACCAATTAGGAGCTGCGTTTGTTCCTGGATATATCTCCCTACGACAAACCCTTTCTGATCTGGATGTATTAACTTTGTTATCAGTTTGGCCAATCTCCCTGCTAAAATGCCCATAAAGATCTTATAATCGGCATTCAGCAGGGAGATTGGACGATAAGAGTCTGCCTTTTTTGGATCCTTGCCAGGTTTTAATATCAGGACTATTAGTGCCTTTTTCCGAGTATTGGGAACCTTTCCATTTAAACTATAGATTGAATTAAAGGTATCTCCCAATGCTTCTAAAAGCTCCACTTTAAGATGTTTATATATTTCGCTCAGGAGTGCATCTGAACCAGCAGCTTTTTTGTTCTTAGATTTATTTATCTGAGCTGCTATCTCCTCTGACGTGAAAGGGGCATCTAAGTTGTTTTTGCTTTCTTCTGAGAGTAAGGGGAGCTGTTTATTGCTGAGAAATGACTGAATCGAACTTGGCAGGGGAGCCATGTCTTCTCTATACAGCTCTGAGAACATGGAAAGAAGACAGGACTGTATATCCTCGATCTTGTTTGAAATGTCCCCGCTGGTGTTGATTTTAAGTTCTTTTATATCATTCCTAGCTCGGTCAGTCCTGGCTTTCCATGCCAATAAAGCGCCAGCCTTTTCCCCATATTCGTAATTCTGCATCCTTCTGGTATCCCACTGCGCCCTACACTTAGCTTCAATTGACCACAATGGTAAACTTTTAGTTGTTGTTATATGTTTAGGTTTTGCAGTATTGTTTTGTGCTGATTTATTAATCATTCTAAAAACCATATCTCCAATTATACTTATTCGATTGTCTTTGTTTTGGTGTTAATATAAAAATATGCATTATTTTGTATAAATTGGTGTTGGATTTCTATTGGGCTGTATTAATTATTTACCATCCATGTTGGTACTCTGAATTGCTAGTAAGCATATTCCTCTAGTAAGGCCTGACTGCTCTTTGCCACACTACCAGAACTGAGGTAAGGATTTATTAATGTGCATCCAAGGACCATCTTTGGGGTATTGTGAGAGTATTACAAATTGAAGCCTAACCAGCATCACTCCATAATATTCCACTTTCCTACAAGTGGGAACTCTCATTCACTATCAGTCTCATTTTTGAGGGGGACGCTAGGGTATTTGTGATGGACAGTCTGTGTAGGTGTTCTTTTACTCCATTGAAAGTTTTCCACTGCTTCTGGACCATTGTGGTGTAGTCTGGGTAGATGTGTACCTCGCTCCCTGGTAGTCAATAGTGCCTCTGTCCTTGTTCTGGGTGATTTTAACTTTTGGCCTACTGACCCTGCCGAGGACTCTGTCTCCAAAGATTTCACTCAACTGCTCCTCAGCCTTAACTTTACCCAGCACGTTCAAGACCCCACCCACATCCGGGGCCATATCCTTGATCAGGTCTGGACACTTAACATTCCTATGTCCACCCCTACCATCTCCCCCTGTCCCTGGTCGGATCATTCCCTGCTTCCTTTTTCCCTGGATTTGAACCATAAAACATCACTTCCTCTTCCCAAAAACACCTGGGCTAGGAACTGGCATAAAGTTGATATCCCTTCTCTTTGCAACTCGTTAGCTGCCACCTGCCCTGATCTTTCAGGCTTGGACCCCCACTCCCAGGCTGCCACATTAGACGGGTGGCTCACCAACGCCTGCGACCCTGTGGCCCCCCTGAAGCGGATTACCATCAACCGCACCCATAATGCCAACAAATGGTTCAGCCCTGGCCTCAAAGCTAAGAAATTAGAGCTAAGGCAGGCCGAACGAGCCTGGAGAAGAACATACTGCCCCACCTGTAGACAACACTTCATTACCGTACTTAATGAATATAAAGTAGCCATTCTGACAGCTAAGACCGAATATTTCTCTGGGCCCATCCTAGCTGCAGAAAGCCAGCCTCGTGAGATTTTTTCCACCGTCCACGAGCTGGCATCATCGGACAGAACTCTACCCAAGGTTCCCCCCTCTCAGGCCTTATGTGATTCACTCAACGAGTTTTTTATTGATAAGATAGCCCTCATCAAAGCCAACATCCCCCCACCTCCCCCCACCTTCACTCCTCCCCAACCCCCTGACAATAACTGCTCCCTCACCTCCATCCCCCCACTCACTAGAGAACCCTTGCCCCTTCTACTCAGTCGTGTCAAGTCGGGCTCCCCAGCTGACATCCGCCCGGCACGCATTCTCCGTCAGTTCTTCTCGGTATGCCCATCCCCTGTCCTCACTCTCATGAACAACTGCTTTACCTCTGGTTTCATTCCGGCCTCCTTTAAGACCGCCATAATCCTCCCTATTCTAAAAAAACCAGGGGCTGACCCCTCTTCCCCGGCAAATTACCGCCCTATATCCCTTCTCCCTTATTTGGGAAAGGTAGCAGAGTCGCACGTCACCCAGGTGCTCAGCTCCTTTATAGAGAACAGTAACCACCTTTCACCCTGCCAGGCGGGCTTCCGCCCCCGACACTCCACGGAAAAGGTGGTCATTTCAGTCATGGACCAACTCAGGGAGGGACTCAATACCAACATCCCCCAGGCCCTGGTCCTTCTCGATTTGTCCGCCGCTTTTGACATGGTAGACCATTCCATCCTTCTGTCCCGTGTCAAGACGGCGGGCATCGGGGAACAGGTTCTAACCTGGATAGGTTCCTTCCTGGAAGGCCGTACTCAGGCGGTCCACCTTGCCGAATTTTCGGCCTCACCTAGCAGAGTGAAATGTGGCGTCCCCCAGGGCTCTTCTCTTTCCCCCCTTTTATTTAATCTTTACATCTTCCCTCTTATTTTTGCACTTCAACAAATGGAAGTCACAGTTTATAACTATGCTGACGACCTCCAACTCATTTTTAATTTCTCCTCCCCTTCACTAGCCACTTCCAGCTTCCAGTCCGCCTTGCTATTTATCTGGGATTGGATGAATGCAAACCATCTTAAACTCAACCCGGATAAAACTTAGTTGATTCTTACTGGAGGCAGTGGCAATCCCTGATCGTCCTCCTTTTGGCCCTCTTCCTTTGGCCCTCCTCCCACCCCCTCTCACTCTGTTAAGACCCTTGGTATCACACTCAATCCCCACTTGACACTTCACTCCCATATCAGTTCTGTTGTCTCTTCCTGTTTTTTTACTTTATGTATTATTAGGAAAGTATCCCGGTTTTTCTCTCCCTCTGCACTTAAACTGATTGTAATGGCCATGGTCTTATCTAAGATCGACTACGGGAACATCATTTATAATGGTGCTCCCGCCTATGCACTTCAACGCCTCCAGCTGGTGCAGAACCAGGCAGCTCGCCTGGTGCATGGCCTATCGAAATTTACATCACTCTTCCCCCCTTCTCTTGGCCCTTCACTGGCTCCCAATTAAACAAAGAGCCCTTTTTAAACTTGGCTGCCTGACTTTTCAAGCTCGGGCGGGCACCGCTCCCGCCTTCATCAATTCTGCCATCACCAACTATAGTCCTGCCAGAGATTTACGCTCCTCCACCAAATCCTTGTTAGTGATCCCCCGGTTCAAGAAAAAACGATCCGGAGGCCAGAAATTCTCGGTACTTGCTCCTACCTTCTGGAACTCCCTTCCCCCCTCTCAGATCCTCACCCTCCTACACAGAGTTTCGTAAAGCCCTTAAGACTTTTCTGTTCTAGCAAGCTTTTAGCCTACAGCCCCCGATATCCCCCCAGTCTTGAAATCCTATAGCGCCACGAAACTGCCTAGTGAATGTGCGCTCTACAAATTGCTAAAAATTCAAAATTCAAATTCCCTTCTGCTCTTCAGGGGCCATGTGTTCATACCCTCTGCAGTACTCTGTCCCTGTTTCAGAGTTTAGGAGCCTTGTCAACATTGTGGGTGGTGGTAACCCTGATCATGGTGGACTACCAGGTACACTCTGGGCTGCGTTCACATGTCACCATGAACCAATAGGATATTTTCCCCTTTAAGACCACTGACGCAAGCCATTCCTACAGAAAGAATGCTTACTAACCCCTTTGGGAGACTCAGCAGCTGGAAATTGTTGTGGAAAGAACATGCCTACCCATCGTCTATTACATTCCATGGGGTGCCCAGCTTTATTTCTAGGGTTAGTATGTACCAGTTTTGTGAAGTAGAGCTGGTAGTGTTTGTGCTATTCACTCTCCATTACCCTCCCTGCCAGCTTCTTTGGGTCCATCCGTAGTGATGCTACGTTCTGAACCACATATTAATTTTGAGTTCCAGGCCATTTTGGTCTCTTCTATGGCTGCCATTATCAGTGCTGTGTGTGTTCTGATTTACTGTGTCTTGGGTAGTCCTGTTGATGAAGTCTTGTCTTCCTGCAGGTGGGATGCCTCCAACCATTGAGGGAGTCTGGTCATGTTCGGTCTCACCATTGTTGTCACTTGGGGACCCTCAACTATAATTGTGTTACATCTACTGCATATTTGGCTGCGCCCCTAGATAGGTTCAGTCCCAGCTCAGTCTTTAGGGTCACCTCTGACAGGTGCAACAAGCCAAACCACAGGAAACCACAAGATTGTTATATAAGACCAGGGTGATTTATCTTCCTTGACAAGTCAGCACTGCTACTGCAAGTTAGGCAAGAGTACCCCTCACCTGCAGTTGTTGTTTCCTTGCTCGTCTCATTATCCCCAGGCTCCTGCTGTCACTCAGTGAGTTTGCAGTGCTTAATCTTCATGGAGGGCCCTCCTCTATCTCTGCCTAGTTCTCTCAAATTGCGGTAGGAACTAGGGGGAGTGGAGGATATTTGGCAGAGATTACTCGAGGGTCTCTTCTGGTGCATCCTCACCCAAGCATGTTCCTGTTCTGGGCCCCGTGTGCTTCGGAGGTTGCACCTCCTACTGCTTCAGATTACCCTTGTACTTCTCTCTTTATTTAGGTTTTGGGAGAAGGGAAACTCGCTGTACCTCCAGAATTCTCACAGGCCCACTGGGACCAGGACTAGGTCCAGTTTTGCACCCCCATTCTGCTACACACTCCACCTCTGGGCCCTACCTCTTCATGTGTGTTGCCTTCTCAATTGTCACCACCTCTCACTGCGGCTCACAGGGGGTGGAACTGTAGGAGTATCTGTTGTTCCTCTGGCACTTTGCTCCTGGGATGAGAGAGTAAAGTATTTTCTACTTTAACCTCTGCAAGACCTTTGGGGACCCACTGGACTCGGTGCAAACTCATTTTGGTATAGTATATATAGAGCTGGCTTCCTACACCGACTGACACAGATGGTGATTTCTGATGGAAAATACGTTTATCAAAAATTGTGATATGCATTGGACCTTTGTTCATAACAAGACATCTGAAGTAATATTACACTCATACTAAGGCTGAATAAGGTGTGCCATAAAGGTAAACAGGCATGTTCTGGGCATATACAACGCGCAAATATATTTCAGCTGATTGCAGTGCATAGCCTTTCTCGCAAACTCCCTTAGTAAGCACATGTGGTATTTACAGCACAGCATGATTGCAATGAATGGTGTCTGAAGTGCATACAATCACAGCATTCGCGAGTGAATGAATGCACTTCAGTAAGGGTAATATCCTTGTATAGAGGACCGAAAGTCTCTGTCTGCGACCATGCACGTGTGTAGTAGGGGCTGTGTTTCTTCATAATAGAGCCCCAGCCTCTGTTTTTTAATTCATAACGCTAAAGTCAATATAGATTATTATGGAAATTAAATTGTCATTGACCTAATAAAAAAAAGCAATGAAATTCTGCAGATTTAAAAATAAAAAAGAACGTTGTACTGTATTATATTTACTATAATAGCTAGATCCACACAGACATATATGATGATTGCTAATGGGCAATCATTACATTTTGTGAGAAAAACTGGTCCTCGATTTATAATATCAAAATGCTAAAATAAGTGGGTTTAGTACTTGTACCTTCCATACGTGCAAATGTTCTCTATGATCACATTGCTAGCTGCACATATAGCTATCACTTGTTATCCTTGTTTCCTAGATAGTTTACATGAAAATGTTTTGCACAAATAGCTTCAAGGGACTGACTCAAATTATGTGGCTTGTTGAGGCGTAAATATACTCAACATTAAACAACTCCTACTGTAACACTAAATAAATGCATTATCTGCAGCCTGAGCATTTATTTAGAGCAGACCCTCATCAATTACCTAATTTAAGTGTTAAACACATGCCAGTGGAGCATAATCTTTGCAATAAATGTCTTCTATATCCAGGTAGCAGTTCAGTTCCTTTAAAAAGATTGCTGTTTTAAATGCAAATTAAAAAGAAAGAGGTAACGTTTGGAATAATAATGATTTGCGTTAAGGACACATCCCGGGAAGGTACAAAGTATCCATTTATTTAATGTGCTGGTCTGCAAACAACTCAATCAGGGGCGGCACACATTTCTAAACTGCCAAGCACTGCACCACGCAAGCGGCAGCATACAGGAAGGAAGAGTAGATTATATTTGGCATAAACATATTTAAATCAGACTCCAAACAAGACTATAACTAAAAACGAAACTTTTTCAAGCGCATGAAATGTTTACTAAAACACAAATGCAAATAGGGAGATGTGTCAGTCAAGGTTCATTAATGTAAAGCACTTGTGCTCCATATTTTTACATTTTATTTTAATAGAGCAGAGAAAATTCAGTAGAGCTCTCTGAAAGCGCCCACTGTGAGAAGCAATGATGTGGCACATAGTGCAGCAAATGTAATTGTCTTGATCCAAAACTAAGCTGAAAAATGGAAATATCAGATGGGACAAAGTCAGGGCAGAACTGAAATGAATACACAGGCAAGAGTAGACAGATCTGTTGTCCTATGGAAGGTAGGTCTGGGCGGTGGAGATCAGGTACACCCTTCTCATGAAGCTGGGCCCTACATCTTAGCAGGTGGCGTAGTGAGATGCAGTTCACATTGATTCAGTCCGCTATCTCATGATTATTGTCTAATTAATGCAGGTTGCACTCACAGGAAAAGTAGAGAAACCGCAGAATAAGATAAGTGCCAACTTGAAGGACTACTCTACCAAGCAGTTAAAAAACTTCGGGAGTACTTCTACTTTCCATCCTACAATTATACTCCTGGATCAGAGTGGTATGAACATTACAATATCAAGTTTATTATTTCCAGTTAGTTTCGTTAAATGCACATTTTGATCTGTCTTTATATATATATATATATTCACTGAAAAAAACCACAGGTTTCAGGAACGTTATAGTTAGTTGTACATTTCACTCGTACAAAACCAGAGAAATTCGGCAGTTCTAGTTAGTTCAGCTAACTATAACTTAGGCCCCCGCATTGCTCTGCTGATGACGTCACATCATTCATGACATGGTTAGTGACATCTCTGATGACATCATCTAGTGACTGTGTTTCTGCAAAGTTTTGATATGTTATATATATATATATAATAAAAGAGGTGATTTTTAATAAGCGAGCAGCTTTTTGTTGGAATATATATATATATATTACCTACTGGCGGTATATATAGTTAGGATTTTTTCTCTATGGGATTTTTGAAAATTCTATGTCGAATAACTTTGGCGTTTGACGACGGAATTGGCTGAAATTTTCAGGAAAATGGCACATTTTGTTTCCGAGCAGCCCCAGCAAATTTGGGGGGGTTTCGTCAAGGGGGGGCCGAGAAAAAAGGGGGGTCCCAAAACGCGTTTTTCCCATGCAATTTTCCATAGGGCGGTTGGCCTCACTTTTAGCTCGAACGGCTGAATGGATTTCCACGAAACTTGGCAAAATTGTAGGGACTGGTAGCCCGATGTGCCTTTGCTAGGTCTCAATATATGTGTTCCAGTGGATTTTGAGAAATTAACGTTCAAAAAAATATATATATCTGTAAGCGCGCTCCGGGCAGCGCCCCGGTTCGCGTACCTGACGCGGAACGGAACTTCGCGAAGCGAAGCTGATTGGCTCTCTGGTGTCTGTCAACATTCTAAACAGTCCGGAGCGGCCGCCATCTTGTCTCTCGGTAGGATCGAGAGACAAGATGCGGTGAAAAACGAAGGGGGAAATGAAGGAAAGGGGGCAAGGTAGACCCCTCCTGACCCCCTAGGATTGATGAGGGGGATATTAAAGTGCCCCGCGGTGCAAAAAAATTTTTTTGCGATTTTTCGCCATAGAGGCGCGTCCCGGTATGCGAACCGGGCAGCTAACTGGCAGCGTAACGGGAGTCCGCCATCTTGTGTTTTTGGAGCGTCCGGTTCGCGTACCGGGTAGCGTCCCGGTAAGCGTAACAAGAGAAACAGTAAAAAAAAACAAAATAATTGAATAGATTATCAAGAAAACTTTGAAAAATTGTAGGGACTGTTTGTTTGATGTGCCTTTGCAAGGCCTCAAGATATGTGCACATGTGGATTTTGTCTAAATAAGGTTAAAAAAAATATATATAACTGTAAGCGTGCTCCGGCGCGCTTACGTTACGGGTTTTGTTTGCGCTGCAGAGCCGATACGTCACGGTTATGCGACGCGTCATGAGGCGTCTCACGTGGCTACGTGATACGTCACGTAATAAAGAATATATTTTACAGATATAGATATTAGCTTTTAAAAAAACATTGAAATTCACTGAAAAAACCATAGGTTATAGACCATATATAGTTAGGAATTAGCATTTACAAAACCTTGAAAATTCACTGAAAAAACAATAGGTTATAGACCATATATAGTTAGGAATTAGCATTTACAAAACCTTATTTTACTCACACAAAACCATTGAAATTCCATATATAGTTAGTTGCACTAACTATATATCGCGCACCCACAATCCACTGCTGATGATGTCACATATTACATCATTCATGACATGGTCAGTGACATCACTTATGACATCACTGATGACATCTCAAATGACATCACTGATGACATCACTGATGACATCTCAAATGACATCACTGATGACATCACTGATAACAACATCCAGTGACTGTATGTTTCTGTAAAGTTAAAATATGTCTTGCATATTGAAGAATGAGTGGATTTATAAGTGTCTGGATGAAGAATTTAGTAGGTGCATGACTGACTGTATGAGTGAGTGATTAAATGTGTCTCCCTGAGTGCATGGGTTAGTGACTAAACTGTCTTAATTTGTGCATCATTATATCTTTTGTTCTGTAAACTGCTGCATGTGTTGATCAGTAGCTATATGAGTAACTATATGGGTTATTGATTGGTTGCCCATGTATTTGTATGGGAGACTGAGTGTGTGTGTGGGTGTCTGGGAGGTGTATGACTCTGTGCATAGATGTGTGAGCAGTTGATTCACTAGATGTATGGGTTCAAAAGTGCATGTGGAAACAGCTGTATGGGCGGTTGACTGTGTGCATGAGTGTATTGGTGAGTGAATGGATATCTCAGTGCTAAATGTCAAAGTAAGTACATATGTAAAACACAGTACATGTGAGAGTTGACATATATAAATAACTGTGCATAAGAGCCAGTGAATGTGTGAGTGGCTGTATGGATCATTGTGAACTTGTATCCGGGATTGTATAAGAGAGTAAATATGTGTTAGTATGTGTTTGAATAAGTAAGGTGTGTATAACTGTATAGTTGAGAAAATGGAGGTGTGATTGATTCTTTGCATGACTGACTAGGTGTGTGTGTAACTTCATGGATGAGTGACTGTCTGTGAGTGTCTGTTTACACTGAGTGTATCTAAGGTTATATTAGAGTCTGAAGAAGTTCATCGTATTATCACATGAATGATGTCATCAGTGATGTGATCAGTAATGTCAAATGAGATGTCATCAGTGATGTCCTCAGTGATGTCATTTGAGATGTCATCAGTGATGTCATCAGTGATGTCATTTGAGATGTCATCAGTGATGTCACTGACCATGTCATGAATGATGTAATATGTGACATCATCAGCAGTGGATTGCGGGTGCGCGATATATAGTTAGTGCAACTAACTATATATGGAATTTCAATGGTGTTGTGTGAGTAAAATAAGGTTTTGTAAATGCTAATTCCTAACTATATATGGTCTATAACCTATGGCTTTTTCAGTGAATTTTCAAGGTTTTGTAAATGCTAATTCCTAACTATATATGGCCTATAACCTATGGTTTTTTCAGTGAATATATATATATATATATATATATATATATATATATATATTCACTGAAAAAACCATAGGTTTCAGGCCTTATATAGTTAGGAATCAGCATTTAAAAAACCTTTGAAATTCACTGAAAAAACCATAGGTTTCAGGCCTTATATAGTTAGGAATTAGCATTTAAAAAAAACTTGAAATTCACTGAAAAAACCATAGGTTTCAGGAGTTATATAGTTAGGAATTAGTTTTTAAAAAACCTTTGAAATTCACTCAAAAAACTATAAGTTTTAGTGGTGTTATAGTTAGCTGGACATTTTACTCATACAAAACCAATGAAATTGCTCCTATATAGTTAGTTGTACTAACTATATTTCGCGCACCCGCAATCCACTGCTGATGATGTCACATATTAGATCATTCATGACATGGTCAGTGACATCACTGATGACATCTCAAATGTCAACTGTGTGTTTGATATTGAGCGGCCTGCCTGAGCCGCGGTGAAGGACCCTGCTGCGCGGTGCGCAGTCCTGCTGGGATGTTATGAGACGTTCGAGCCATTGGGGCAGATGAGTGCGTTCCATCGGTACAAGCGGCAGCACAGGGCACAGCTTTCCAGGTGCAGACCCACTTGGGATTTTAATTTCGTGGGTGTTAGAATACAGCATCTTACATCAAGATTAAAGCATAAACTACGATGACCAGCAGGCCTCAGGAGAGGCGCCGCCCATGGGCGGAGTTACAGTGGCCATCTGGTGAGCGAAACAGCTGTTCCTAATCTCCACAACCCCTGCACTCCATGATTAAGTGCTCTCACATAGCACGAAACGCGTCGGAGGGGTGAAAATAACTTGCGGTGGTTGCTGTTCGCTGTGTGTGCCTCCGAGGAATAAATAAGCAAAATACAGAACTCCTCTGTGTGGTGTCCTCCCTTTTCGCAGGCAAACTGTGTGTTTGATATTGAGCGGCCTGCCTGAGCCGCGGTGAAGGACCCTGCTGCGCGGTGCGCAGTCCTGCTGGGATGTTATGAGACGTTCGAGCCATTGGGGCAGATGAGTGCGTTCCATCGGTACAAGCGGCAGCACAGGGCACAGCTTTCCAGGTGCAGACCCACTTGGGATTTTAATTTCGTGGGTGTTAGAATACAGCATCTTACATCAAGATTAAAGCATAAATTACGATGACCAGCAGGCCTCAGGAGAGGCGCCGCCCATGGGCGGAGTTACAGTGGCCATCTGGTGAGCGAAACAGCTGTTCCTAATCTCCACAACCCCTGCACTCCATGATTAAGTGCTCTCACATAGCACGAAACGCGTCGGAGGGGTGAAAATAACTTGCGGTGGTTGCTGTTCGCTGTGTGTGCCTCCGAGGAATAAATAAGCAAAATACAGAACTCCTCTGTGTGGTGTCCTCCCTTTTCGCAGGCAAACTGTGTGTTTGATATTGAGCGGCCTGCCTGAGCCGCGGTGAAGGACCCTGCTGCGCGGTGCGCAGTCCTGCTGGGATGTTATGAGACGTTCGAGCCATTGGGGCAGATGAGTGCGTTCCATCGGTACAAGCGGCAGCACAGGGCACAGCTTTCCAGGTGCAGACCCACTTGGGATTTTAATTTCGTGGGTGTTAGAATACAGCATCTTACATCAAGATTAAAGCATAAACTACGATGACCAGCAGGCCTCAGGAGAGGCGCCGCCCATGGGCGGAGTTACAGTGGCCATCTGGTGAGCGAAACAGCTGTTCCTAATCTCCACAACCCCTGCACTCCATGATTAAGTGCTCTCACATAGCACGAAACGCGTCGGAGGGGTGAAAATAACTTGCGGTGGTTGCTGTTCGCTGTGTGTGCCTCCGAGGAATAAATAAGCAAAATACAGAACTCCTCTGTGTGGTGTCCTCCCTTTTCGCAGGCAAACTGTGTGTTTGATATTGAGCGGCCTGCCTGAGCCGCGGTGAAGGACCCTGCTGCGCGGTGCGCAGTCCTGCTGGGATGTTATGAGACGTTCGAGCCATTGGGGCAGATGAGTGCGTTCCATCGGTACAAGCGGCAGCACAGGGCACAGCTTTCCAGGTGCAGACCCACTTGAGATTTTAATTTCGTGGGTGTTAGAATACAGCATCTTACATCAAGATTAAAGCATAAACTACGATGACCAGCAGGCCTCAGGAGAGGCGCCGCCCATGGGTGGAGTTACAGTGGCCATCTGGTGAGCGAAACAGCTGTTCCTAATCTCCACAACCCCTGCACTCCATGATTAAGTGCTCTCACATAGCACGAAACGCGTCGGAGGGGTGAAAATAACTTGCGGTGGTTGCTGTTCGCTGTGTGTGCCTCCGAGGAATAAATAAGCAAAATACAGAACTCCTCTGTGTGGTGTCCTCCCTTTTCGCAGGCAAACTGTGTGTTTGATATTGAGCGGCCTGCCTGAGCTGCGGTGAAGGACCCTGCTGCGCGGTGCGCAGTCCTGCTGGGATGTTATGAGACGTTCGAGCCATTGGGGCAGATGAGTGCGTTCCATCGGTACAAGCGGCAGCACAGGGCACAGCTTTCCAGGTGCAGACCCACTTGGGATTTTAATTTCGTGGGTGTTAGAATACAGCATCTTACATCAAGATTAAAGCATAAACTACGATGACCAGCAGGCCTCAGGAGAGGCGCCGCCCATGGGCGGAGTTACAGTGGCCATCTGGTGAGCGAAACAGCTGTTCCTAATCTCCACAACCCCTGCACTCCATGATTAAGTGCTCTCACATAGCACGAAACGCGTCGGAGGGGTGAAAATAACTTGCGGTGGTTGCTGTTCGCTGTGTGTGCCTCCGAGGAATAAATAAGCAAAATACAGAACTCCTCTGTGTGGTGTCCTCCCTTTTCGCAGGCAAACTGTGTGTTTGATATTGAGCGGCCTGCCTGAGCCGCGGTGAAGGACCCTGCTGCGCGGTGCGCAGTCCTGCTGGGATGTTATGAGACGTTCGAGCCATTGGGGCAGATGAGTGCGTTCCATCGGTACAAGCGGCAGCACAGGGCACAGCTTTCCAGGTGCAGACCCACTTGGGATTTTAATTTCGTGGGTGTTAGAATACAGCATCTTACATCAAGATTAAAGCATAAACTACGATGACCAGCAGGCCTCAGGAGAGGCGCCGCCCATGGGCGGAGTTACAGTGGCCATCTGGTGAGCGAAACAGCTGTTCCTAATCTCCACAACCCCTGCACTCCATGATTAAGTGCTCTCACATAGCACGAAACGCGTCGGAGGGGTGAAAATAACTTGCGGTGGTTGCTGTTCGCTGTGTGTGCCTCCGAGGAATAAATAAGCAAAATACAGAACTCCTCTGTGTGGTGTCCTCCCTTTTCGCAGGCAAACTGTGTGTTTGATATTGAGCGGCCTGCCTGAGCCGCGGTGAAGGACCCTGCTGCGCGGTGCGCAGTCCTGCTGGGATGTTATGAGACGTTCGAGCCATTGGGGCAGATGAGTGCGTTCCATCGGTACAAGCGGCAGCACAGGGCACAGCTTTCCAGGTGCAGACCCACTTGGGATTTTAATTTCGTGGGTGTTAGAATACAGCATCTTACATCAAGATTAAAGCATAAACTACGATGACCAGCAGGCCTCAGGAGAGGCGCCGCCCATGGGCGGAGTTACAGTGGCCATCTGGTGAGCGAAACAGCTGTTCCTAATCTCCACAACCCCTGCACTCCATGATTAAGTGCTCTCACATAGCACGAAACGCGTCGGAGGGGTGAAAATAACTTGCGGTGGTTGCTGTTCGCTGTGTGTGCCTCCGAGGAATAAATAAGCAAAATACAGAACTCCTCTGTGTGGTGTCCTCCCTTTTCGCAGGCAAACTGTGTGTTTGATATATATATATATATATATATTCCAACAAAAAGCTGCTCGCTTATTAACAACACCCGCACAACGTTGAAACTTCAGCTCTTTTATTGGCAGGCAGCAGAAAACTCGATTTCATCCCCACCACAAAGTTCTTGAGCCATATTACCAGACGCGTTTCGGAAAGTTTTTTCCTTAATCATTGGTTCGGCACTTTGGGGAAGGGCAACAGCGTGCAATAGTTTGTCAGATATTTGTAAGGTACTCAATCCCCGCCCCACTGGGCGTGAATTTGCTTTGCATCATGGTCTTTGCAGTTCAATGTTCAATCCATAATGGATGCCGCTTTGCCTTGTTCTCCCATAATCTTTCACCATCGGGTTGTTGATGTCGGTTAGGCGAGTTTGCTGCTTCATTTGCGCCTTACCAACAGGTACGTTGTTCCGCCTTGTGCCCCAAAATTCGGGCACTTGGACCCGCTTGGTTGCAGGGGGGTAGTTCTCGTGGCCAGAGCGGGCCACCATATAATCCAACACAAAGCTGCTCGCTTATTGAAAACACCCGCACAACGTTGAAACTTCACCTCTTTTATTGGCAGGCAGCAAAAAACTCTATTTCACCCCCATCACAAAGTTCTTGAGCCATATTACCAGACGCGTTTCGGAAAGTGTTTTCCTTAATCATTGGTTCGGCACTTTGGGGAAGGGCAACAGCGTGCAATAGTTTGTTAGATATTTGTAAGGTACTCAATCCCTGCCCCACTGGGCATGAGTTTGCTTTGCATCATGGTCTTTGCAGTTCAATGTTCAATCCATAATGGATGCCGCTTTGCCTTGTTCTCCCATAATCTTTCACCATCGGGTTGTTGATGTCGGTTAGGCGAGTTTGCTGCTTCATTTGCGCCTTACCAACAGGTACGTTGTTCCGCCTTGTGCCCCAAAATTCGGGCACTTGGACCCGCTTGGTTGCAGGGGGGTAGTTCTCGTGGCCAGAGCGGGCCACCATATAATCCAACACAAAGCTGCTCGCTTATTGAAAACACCTGCACAACGTTGAAACTTCACCTCTTTTATTGGCAGGCAGCAGAAAACTCTATTTCACCCCCATCACAAAGTTCTTGAGCCATATTACCAGACGTGTTTCGGAAAGTGTTTTCCTTAATCATTGGTTCGGCAATTTGGGGAAGGGCAACAGCGTGCAATAGTTTGTCAGATATTTGTAAGGTACTCAATCCCCGCCCCACTGGGCGTGAGTTTGCTTTGCATCATGATCTTTGCAGTTCAATGTTCAATCCATAATGGATGCCGCTTTGCCTTGTTCTCCCATAATCTTTTACCATCGGGTTGTTGATGTCGGTTAGGCGAGTTTGCTGCTTCATTTGCGCCTTACCAACAGATACGTTGTTCCGTCTTGTGCCCCAAAATTCAGGCACTTGGACCCGCTTGGTTGCAGGGGGGTAGTTTTCGTGGCCAGAGCGGGCCACCATATAATCCAACACAAAGCTGCTCGCTTATTGAAAACACCTGCACAACGTTGAAACTTCACCTCTTTTATTGGCAGGCAGCAGAAAACTCGATTTCACCCCCATCACAAAGTTCTTGAGCCATATTACCAGACGCGTTTCGGAAAGTGTTTTCCTTAATCATTGGTTCGGCACTTTGGGGAAGGGCAACAGCGTGCAATAGTTTTTCAGATATGTGTAAGGTACTCAATCCCCGCCCCACTGGGCGTGAGTTTGCTTTGCATCATGGTCTTTGTAGTTCAATGTTCAATCCATAATGGATGCCGCTTTGCCTTGTTCTCCAATAATTTTTTACCATCGGGTTGTTGATGTCGGTTAGGCGAGTTTGCTGCTTCATTTGCGCCTTACCAACAGGTACGTTAGTCTGTCTTGTCCCCAAAATTCGGACACTTGGACCCGCTTGGTTGCAGGGGGGTAGTTCTCGTGGCCAGAGCGGGCCACCATATAATCCAACACAAAGCTGCTCGCTTATTGAAAACACCCGCACAACGTTGAAACTTCACCTCTTTTATTGGCAGGCAGCAGAAAACTCGATTTCACCCCCATCACAAAGTTCTTGAGCCATATTACCAGACGCGTTTCGAAAGTGTTTTCCTTAATCATTGGTTCGGCACTTTGGGGAAGGGCAACAGAGTGCAATAGTTTGTCAGATATTTGTAAGGTACTCAATCCCTGCCCCACTGGGCATGAGTTTGCTTTGCATCATGGTCTTTGCAGTTCAATGTTCAATCCATAATGGATGCCGCTTTGCCTTGTTCTCCCATAATCTTTCACCATCGGGTTGTTGATGTCGGTTAGGCGAGTTTGCTGCTTCATTTGCGCCTTACCAACAGGTACGTTGTTCCTTCTTGTGCCCCAAAATTCAGGCACTTGAACCCGCTTGGTTGCAGGGGGGTAGTTCTTGTGGCAGAGCGGGCCACCATATAATCCAACACAAAGCTGCTCGCTTATTGAAAACACCCGCACAACGTTGAAACTTCACCTCTTTTATTGGCAGGCAGCAGAAAACTCTATTTCACCCCCATCACAAAGTTCTTGAGCCATATTACCAGACGCGTTTCGGAAAGTGTTTTCCTTAATCATTGGTTCGGCAATTAGGGGAAGGGCAACAGCGTGCAATAGTTTGTCAGATATTTGTAAGGTACTCAATCCCCGCCCCACTGGGCGTGAGTTTGCTTTGCATCATGATCTTTGCAGTTCAATGTTCAATCCATAATGGATGCCGCTTTGCCTTGTTCTCCCATAATCTTTTACCATTGGGTTGTTGATGTCGGTTAGGCGAGTTTGCTGCTTCATTTGCGCCTTACCAACAGATACGTTGTTCCGTCTTGTGCCCCAAAATTCGGGCACTTGGACCCGCTTGGTTGCAGGGGGGTAGTTCTCGTGGCCAGAGCGGGCCACCATATAATCCAACACAAAGCTGCTCGCTTATTGAAAACACCCGCACAACGATGAAACTTCACCTCTTTTATTGGCAGGCAGCAGAAAACTCGATTTCACCCCCATCACAAAGTTCTTGAGCCATATTACCAGACGCGTTTCGGAAAGTGTTTTCCTTAATCATTGGTTCGGCACTTTGGGGAAGGGCAACAGCGTGCAATAGTTTTTCAGATATTTGTAAGGTACTCAATCCCCGCCCCACTGGGCGTGAGTTTGCTTTGCATCATGGTCTTTGTAGTTCAATGTTCAATCCATAATGGATGCCGCTTTGCCTTGTTCTCCCATAATCTTTCACCATCGGGTTGTTGATGTCGGTTAGGCGAGTTTGCTGCTTCATTTGCGCCTTACCAACAGGTACGTTGTTCCGTCTTGTGCCCCAAAATTCGGGCACTTGAACCCGCTTGGTTGCAGGGGGGTAGTTCTTGTGGCAGAGCGGGCCACCATATAATCCAACACAAAGCTGCTCGCTTATTGAAAACACCCGCACAACGTTGAAACTTCACCTCTTTTATTGGCAGGCAGCAGAAAACTCTATTTCACCCCCATCACAAAGTTCTTGAGCCATATTACCAGACGCGTTTCGGAAAGTGTTTTCCTTAATCATTGGTTCGGCAATTTGGGGAAGGGCAACAGCGTGCAATAGTTTGTCAGATATTTGTAAGGTACTCAATCCCCGCCCCACTGGGCGTGAGTTTGCTTTGCATCATGATCTTTGCAGTTCAATGTTCAATCCATAATGGATGCCGCTTTGCCTTGTTCTCCCATAATCTTTTACCATTGGGTTGTTGATGTCGGTTAGGCGAGTTTGCTGCTTCATTTGCGCCTTACCAACAGATACGTTTTTCCGTCTTGTGCCCCAAAATTCGGGCACTTGGACCCGCTTGGTTGCAGGGGGGTAGTTCTCGTGGCCAGAGCGGGCCACCATATAATCCAACACAAAGCTGCTCGCTTATTGAAAACACCCGCACAACGTTGAAACTTGTTAGGGGTGCTACCGGTCGTCTCACATAAGTCCTGAAGTAATTCTGTAAATAGTGTAAATGTTCTGAGAATTGTTGAAGAGTCCATTAAGGGTTAGGAATATTTAAATCAAAAAGGTTTTTGAAAGTGTTTATCAGATCTATAATTCAGCTCAATGTAAAATAAGGAGGTGTTGAGTTTTACATTTGACAATGCTTGTTTATTTTACAGTGTAAATTTTGAGTAACTGATTAGACTGTGCGCTCTATGGAGAGAGGCGCGCGTCTGCTTAAGCGTTTAGTGACATCAAAAAACGAGCGCGTGCAAGGGCTCGTGGCTGAGACTATAAAAAGGTTTCCCTGCCAACAGTTGACGCTTCGTCTCATGTTGCCGTTTTGACGAGCGCAACTGTTTTCGAGATGGTGTCGTCGTAGAACTGAATCCAGTCAAGCCCTGTCCCTCTGGTCAAGATTTCATTTCTGACTCCTTCCCCTTTTTAACAGAAAAGGCATTTCTTAGTTAAAGCGCGAAGCTCTGAAAGCTCCGCTGTTTCCCGACCCTGATCGAGATTGAAAGCCCCGTCCCTGTCTCCTGTCAGCCGGGAACCCGCGTTGACTTCTCCACGTCGGCTGTCGACTGAGTTCCTTCCGAAGGTCTGGGCCCCTCGCCTCAGCGTTCTTACAGTAAGATTTATTTAGGCAATTACCTTAGCGCTGGAAATAGACTGCTTCGCGCTAAGGAAGGCATCCGTCTTCAGAGAGCCCAGTGATTTTAAAAGGCTGCCAAGTTCATAAGCTATCAGCGCAAGACTATAAACAAGCATAGGCAAAAGCAAGCATTCTGAAAAGTTCAAAGAACTTCTATGCGGCGCTTTGGACAGTAGGGCATCGCGTTTCCAGAGTAACCACTGTTTTAAAAGAATTCAATGCCTGATTAGCTTTAGAGAAAAAGACTCATAACTCAAAAACAAGACTTGGTAAAGGCAAAGGTTTCTTTTAAGAAAAAGATCTTACTGAATAGAGAATCTGAACTGTTTGTGAATGGGTGTAAATTCTTGAATTGAATTATAACCTGACAGTAATTGGGATAACTTTAAATCTCAAATGTATTAGGAGTAGGATGTTGTTTTTACTGTCTTCCCAACACAGGTTCTTCAGTTAGATCAAAGCTGAAGCTGTAAGGTATGATTACGTTTGCAAGTTATCAGTTCTCACTAAAACTTATTAACAAACTAACCAATTGTTAAGAAGTGTTAAACTGATTTAATATTTTATTCTTGAAGCCAAGAGATTGAGTCAGTGCAAGACCAGCTTCAATTGAGTGTGAACAAGGGCCTACAAAGTTAATGGTCAGTAATTGAGAATGTTAAACATATTTTTATGATTTAAGAAGTCAAGCTGATGAGTAAAATGTTGGTAAATATTGTTCTGCAGAGTTGCAAAAGATTCTGGGTTTTCAACTAAAGAAGGAACCTAGGCCTGGAACACTCCCTAGAGAGACTACAACGGAAGCTCTTGTTTCTTTACGTGTTGTGAGTCTTCTCTGTCCACTTCCCCTTTCCCTGGGGGAGAAGTTAACTCAGTCAGCGTTGTCGACTCCTGATTGAGTTAGTTGATCCTTGAGGGAGTTGGGAGTTTGCAGCTTAAGAGGAAACGTCAGAAGTGTCTCTCAAGACTTCTCAACAGTAGACGAAGCCCATATATATATATATTAAAAATCGTTTCCTCTTGGGCTTGTAAACCCATCCCCATGGATACTTCTCAGTTGTCGCAATTGGTTCAGAAATTGAGTGCTGAAATGGAAAATCTCCGTTTGGAGAACCTATCACTGCGTCAGGAGTTAGACGAAACTAGAGCAAGTTTTTCAGCTTGGAGGGATCCAACTAAGGAGAGAAAACCAGTTTTAGCACCAACTAGATTTGGTTCTGATGCTCATTTGTCACATTCTTCAGGTGAACAGTCTGGGACTCAACCAGTTCAAGTCACTGTAGTTACCCCATCCCCTGTCCCATTAGCAAATCCTGAAAGATTTACCGGAGATTGTATTAGATTTGCCACTTTTCTTAGTCAATGTCAGTTACATTTTATGTGTAAGCCTCAAATTTTTTCTTCTGATACGGCTAAGGTAGCTTTTATAATTTCCTATCTGGGGGGGGTTGCAGCAAATTGGGCAATGCCTTTGGTGGATAGTAATGATCCCTTGCTTCATAATCTGCAAAATTTTAAATTAGCCATGTCTAAATTGTTTGCGAAGCATACCTTGGTTCAAGCTTCGGATAATGAATTGTTGAATCTTCGTCAAGGATCTAAGGATCTAGTTTCCTACATGACCACCTTTAATAGACTTTTGACTGAGACACATTGGCCTGAGGAGAAAAGAATTTCTTTATTTTATAGAGGTCTTAAGGATGACTTGAAAGATTCTCTAGCACATATTGTTAATCTGCCTGAGGATTTTAAGGAGTTTCAGGATTTAGTGGTTAAGCTTGAACATAGGTTAGGTGAACGTAGAAATGAGAAAACAAGAAGCGATTTTAGAAGTTCACATTTTAAAACTGAGAAGAAAGAGCCTGATATTAAGAATCCTTTAGTTGAATCTGTTCAGTTGGGAGGGTTCAAGGGACCATTAACCCTGGAGGAGAAGGAGCGTAGACGTAAGGGGAACTTATGTTTATATTGTGGCAAACCTGGACACTTTGCTAAAGATTGTTCTGTTAAACCTACAAAAAAAAAAGTCTTGGTGATTGAGACTCCTTCACCAGATCAGTCGGAAAACTAGGTTTCTCGAAGAAAGTGGAGATCGTTTCTTCGAGAAATTTTTCCGCTAAGGTCTCTCAATTTGTTACCAACGTAACTACTCTCATTCCTAAGCATTTTACTATCCGGATGGTTTTTATTTTAACCTCTCTTCAGAGACATAGTATTCCGGTACTTCTTGATTCTGGTGCCACCGGGAATTTTTTTGATATTGAATTTGCACATAAATTAAATTTAAAATTTATCGCTAAGGAGGAACCAGAACCTGTAAGAGCTGTGGATGGTTCTGTTCTATCTTCTGGTATGATTCGGCATAACACAGAACCATTGACCTTAGTGGCAGACAATGGGCATACTGAAAGGGTGACTTTTGATCTCATTGATGCCCCGACCTTTGGAGTAATTTTAGGTATTCCTTGGTTGGAAGCACATAATCCAAAAATAGATTGGGTTAAAAGAACTGTAACTCTAGAGTCGTCTTTTTGTAAATTACATTGTTATCAAGAGACCAGGGACCCTGTAATGCCTCTTTTTTGTGCTGCCATGAATCCTGAGATCAATAGACTCCCAAATGTGTATAAAAGTTTTTCTAAGGTTTTTGATCCTGTTGAAGCAACTAAATTACCACCGCATAGGATTTATGATTGCAGAATAGATTTAGTACCTGGTGCTATTCTACCCTGCAGTAGAATTTACGCTTTAACTGAACCAGAAAATGAGTACTTGAAAAAATATCTAGATGAACTCTTGGAATTGGGTTTTATCCGTCACTCCACTTCGCCAGTCTCGTCTCCTCTTTTCTTTGTTGCTAAAAAATCTGGTGATTTGAGGGCCTGTATTGACTATAGAGCGGTAAACAAAGCAACAATTAAAAATAGATATCCTTTACCTCTGATACCTGTGCTCTTAAATCAAATTAAGGGTTCTAGTATTTATACCAAATTGGACCTAAGGGGGGCATATCATTTGATTAGAGTCAAAGAAGGTGATGAGTGGAAAACCGCTTTTCGTACGAAATTTGGTCTTTATGAATACACTGTCATGCCTTTTGGTCTGTGCAACGCTCCTGCGGCTTTTCAGTATTTCATCAATGAAGTCTTGCATGATCTCTTGGATGTATGTTGCATAGTTTATATAGATGACATTTTAATTTATTCTAAGAATATGGAAGAACATGTACAACATGTTCAGTCTGTTTTGCAGAGATTAAGAGATCATTCGCTTTTTGCAAAATTGGAAAAATGTGTCTTTAATGCCTCTGAAGTAGAGTTTCTGGGCTATTGTTTATCACCCGAGGGAATTCATATGGATCCTAAGAAGGTTGAAGCAATCTTAACCTGGCCAACTCCTGCTTCTATTAAAGACATACAAAGAATACTTGGATTTGCAAATTTCTATAGGCGATTCATTTCGAAATTTTCAGAAATTGTTACCCCTATTACTCAGTTATTAAAAAAGGGGAAAGTTTTCTCTTGGACTGAGGAGGCTGATCAAGCTTTTTCTTTATTGAAAAGGGCTTTTACTTCTGCGCCTATATTGGTTCATCCGGATCCGGATAGACCGTTTTTTGTGGAAGCAGACGCTTCGCAGACAGCTATTGGTGGTGTGTTGCTTCAAAAGGATTCAAATTCTGGTCACCTACATCCCATCGCTTTTTTTTCTAGGAAGTTGATATTGGCTGAGCAGAATTATACAATTGCAGAAAGAGAACTGTTAGCAATCAAGGAGGTGTTTCAGGAATGGAGACATCATCTTTTGGGGGCTAAACATACTGTCACTGTATATTCTGACCATAAAAATTTACAATTTTATTCTACTGTTAAAGCTTTTACTCCTAGACAGATGAGATGGTTGCAATTTTTTAGTGAATTTGATTTTTTGATTATGTATCGGCCTGGTAATAAGCAATTGTTATCTGATACACTTTCACGATTGGTTTGTGAAAAAGAATCTAGTTCTGTTAAAGAACCGCCTAGTGTTTTGCCTACGGAAAAAATTTGTGCTGAGGTCCATTCTGAAACTTTTTTGAATTCCATCAAGGAGGAGTTGAAATCCTTTAATGTTCATGATTGGCTGTCCAAGAAGGGGAATTCTATCAGAGAGGGTCTTTTCTATCACTACCATAAATTGTTCGTTCCCACAAAAGAGTTACAAGATCAGGTTATACATTGGAATCATGATTTGGCAATGGCTGCACATCCGGGTATTAATAAAACCTTGGAGTTATGTCAACGTCATTTTTGGTGGGAAAGGATGATTCCTATGATTCAGAATTTTGTTAAAACTTGTCCAGTCTGTTCACGACAAAAGGCCTTACATGCAGCTCCTATGGGTTTATTACATCCTATGTCTATACCTCCTCAACCTTGGCATACTATTAGTTTAGATTTTATTACTGATCTCCCAAAATCTAATGGTTACACAGCAGTGCTTGTAGTGGTAGACTTGTTATCTAAAATGGGACATTTTATTCCTTTACACAAAATTCCGACTGCAGTAGAATTCAGTACTGTGTTTTTAGCTAATATTGTCAAACTTCATGGTCTTCCATCAAAGATTATTTCTGACAGGGGTCCTCAATTTATATCTAAATTTTGGTCACAACTTAGTAAACAGTTAGGAATTGAGTTAGCATTGTCTTCTTCTTTTCATCCTCAGACTGATGGTCAAACTGAAAAGGTTAATCAACATTTAGAACAGGAGCTAAGATGCTTGTTATCTACTTCCTCTAGTCCTTGGGATGAAGTTTTACCTTGGGCAGAATTTTCTTATAATAACACCACTCATTCGGCCTTGGGTTGTTCTCCTTTTTATTTTCTCATGGGTCTACATCCTAGGTCTCTTCCCATTCTTTTACCTGAGGAACAACAATCCATGCCAGCAGTTACTGACAGATTGACCTTTTTGATGGGTGTTCAGGAGAAAGCTAGGAAGCTTTGGATGAAAAGTAAGATGACTATGAAAAGAACAGCTGATTCCCATCGTAAACCTTCTCCTGAATACCAGGAAGGTCAGTTTGTTTGGTTATCTACTAGAAACATTCAGTTAGAGGGTCCTAGGAAGTTGAAACCTAGGTTTATTGGACCTTTTCAGATTAAGAAAATTCTGAATCCAGTATCTGTGAAATTGATTCTGCCTGCTGAATATGACATCCATCCTGTATTTCATGTATCCCTTTTGAAACCTTTTGAGCCTGGTACTCGATTGGATAATCCACCTCCACCTGTGGTTATTGGAGATCATATTGAATATGAGGTCAAATCTATCCTTGATTCTAAAAGGGTGCGGGGTGCCTTGTTTTATTTGGTTGACTGGAAGGGTTATGATCCTTCTGAGAGATCGTGGGAGCCTGAAAGGAATGTTCATGCTCCCAGGCTTATTAGGTCTTTTCATGCCTTACATCCTGATAAACCTCGACCTGTGAGACGACCTTTGGGGGGAGGAACTGTTAGGGGTGCTACCGGTCGTCTCACATAAGTCCTGAAGTAATTCTGTAAATAGTGTAAATGTTCTGAGAATTGTTGAAGAGTCCATTAAGGGTTAGGAATATTTAAATCAAAAAGGTTTTTGAAAGTGTTTATCAGATCTATAATTCAGCTCAATGTAAAATAAGGAGGTGTTGAGTTTTACATTTGACAATGCTTGTTTATTTTACAGTGTAAATTTTGAGTAACTGATTAGACTGTGCGCTCTATGGAGAGAGGCGCGCGTCTGCTTAAGCGTTTAGTGACATCAAAAAACGAGCGCGTGCAAGGGCTCGTGGCTGAGACTATAAAAAGGTTTCCCTGCCAACAGTTGACGCTTCGTCTCATGTTGCCGTTTTGACGAGCGCAACTGTTTTCGAGATGGTGTCGTCGTAGAACTGAATCCAGTCAAGCCCTGTCCCTCTGGTCAAGATTTCATTTCTGACTCCTTCCCCTTTTTAACAGAAAAGGCATTTCTTAGTTAAAGCGCGAAGCTCTGAAAGCTCCGCTGTTTCCCGACCCTGATCGAGATTGAAAGCCCCGTCCCTGTCTCCTGTCAGCCGGGAACCCGCGTTGACTTCTCCACGTCGGCTGTCGACTGAGTTCCTTCCGAAGGTCTGGGCCCCTCGCCTCAGCGTTCTTACAGTAAGATTTATTTAGGCAATTACCTTAGCGCTGGAAATAGACTGCTTCGCGCTAAGGAAGGCATCCGTCTTCAGAGAGCCCAGTGATTTTAAAAGGCTGCCAAGTTCATAAGCTATCAGCGCAAGACTATAAACAAGCATAGGCAAAAGCAAGCATTCTGAAAAGTTCAAAGAACTTCTATGCGGCGCTTTGGACAGTAGGGCATCGCGTTTCCAGAGTAACCACTGTTTTAAAAGAATTCAATGCCTGATTAGCTTTAGAGAAAAAGACTCATAACTCAAAAACAAGACTTGGTAAAGGCAAAGGTTTCTTTTAAGAAAAAGATCTTACTGAATAGAGAATCTGAACTGTTTGTGAATGGGTGTAAATTCTTGAATTGAATTATAACCTGACAGTAATTGGGATAACTTTAAATCTCAAATGTATTAGGAGTAGGATGTTGTTTTTACTGTCTTCCCAACACAGGTTCTTCAGTTAGATCAAAGCTGAAGCTGTAAGGTATGATTACGTTTGCAAGTTATCAGTTCTCACTAAAACTTATTAACAAACTAACCAATTGTTAAGAAGTGTTAAACTGATTTAATATTTTATTCTTGAAGCCAAGAGATTGAGTCAGTGCAAGACCAGCTTCAATTGAGTGTGAACAAGGGCCTACAAAGTTAATGGTCAGTAATTGAGAATGTTAAACATATTTTTATGATTTAAGAAGTCAAGCTGATGAGTAAAATGTTGGTAAATATTGTTCTGCAGAGTTGCAAAAGATTCTGGGTTTTCAACTAAAGAAGGAACCTAGGCCTGGAACACTCCCTAGAGAGACTACAACGGAAGCTCTTGTTTCTTTACGTGTTGTGAGTCTTCTCTGTCCACTTCCCCTTTCCCTGGGGGAGAAGTTAACTCAGTCAGCGTTGTCGACTCCTGATTGAGTTAGTTGATCCTTGAGGGAGTTGGGAGTTTGCAGCTTAAGAGGAAACGTCAGAAGTGTCTCTCAAGACTTCTCAACACCTCTTTTATTGGCAGGCAGCAGCAAACTCGATTTCACCCCCATCACAAAGTTCTTGAGCCATATTACCAGACGCGTTTCGGAAAGTCTTTTCCTTAATCATTGGTTCGGCACTTTGGGGAAGGGCAACAGCGTGCAATAGTTTTTCAGATATTTGTAAGGTACTCAATCCCCGCCCCACTGGGCGTGAGTTTGCTTTGCATCATGGTCTTTGTAGTTCAATGTTCAATCCATAATGGATGCCGCTTTGCCTTGTTCTCCAATAATCTTTTACCATCGGGTTGTTGATGTCGGTTAGGCGAGTTTGCTGCTTCATTTGCGCCTTACCAACAGGTACGTTGGTCTGTCTTGTCCCCAAAATTCGGACACTTGGACCCGCTTGGTTGCAGGGGGGTAGTTCTCGTGGCCAGAGTGGGCCACCATATAATCCAACACAAAGCTGCTCGCTTATTGAAAACACCCGCACAACATTGAAACTTCACCTCTTTTATTGGCAGGCAGCAGAAAACTCGATTTCACCCCCATCACAAAGTTCTTGAGCCATATTACCAGACGCGTTTCGGAAAGTGTTTTCCTTAATCATTGGTTCGGCACTTTGGGGAAGGGCAACAGCGTGCAATAGTTTGTCAGATATTTGTAAGGTACTCAATCCCCGCCCCACTGGGCGTGAGTTTGCTTTGCATCATGGTCTTTGCAGTTCAATGTTCAATCCATAATGGATGCCGCGTTTCCTTGTTCTCCCATAATCTTTTACCATTGGGTTGTTGATGCCATTTAGGCGAGTTTTCTGCTTCATTTGCGCCTTACCAACAGGTACGTTGTTCTGTCTTGTGCCCCAAAATTCGGGCACTTGGACCCGCTTGGTTGCAGGAGGTAGTTCTTGTGGCAAGAGCGGGCCACCATATAATCCAACACAAAGCTGCTCGCTTACTGAAAACACCCGCACAACGTTGAAACTTCACCTCTTTTATTGGCAGGCAGCAGAAAACTCTATTTCACCCCCATCACAAAGTTCTTGAGCCATATTACCAGACGCGTTTCGGAAAGTGTTTTCCTTAATCATTGGTTCGGCACTTTGGGGAAGGGCAACAGCGTGCAATAGTTTGTCAGATATTTGTAAGGTACTCAATCCCCGCCCCACTGGGCGTGAGTTTGCTTTGCATCATGGTCTTTGCAGTTCAATGTTCAATCCATAATGGATGCCGCTTTGCCTTGTTCTCCCATAATCTTTCACCATCGGGTTGTTGATGTCGGTTAGGCGAGTTTGCTGCTTCATTTGCGCCTTACCAACAGGTACGTTGTTCCGTCTTGTGCCCCAACATTCAGGCACTTGGACCCGCTTGGTTGCAGGGGGGTAGTTCTCGTGGCCAGAGCGGGCCACCATATAATTCAACACAAAGCTGCTCGCTTATTGAAAACACCCGCACAACGTTGAAATTTCACCTCTTTTATTGGCAGGCAGCAGAAAACTCTATTTCATCCCCATCACAAAGTTCTTGAGCTATATTACCAGACGCGTTTCGGAAAGTGTTTTCCTTAATCATTGGTTCGGCAATTTGTGGAAGGGCAACAGCGTGCAATAGTTTGTCAGATATTTGTAAGGTACTCAATCTCCGCCCCACTGGGCATGAGTTTGCTTTGCATCATGGTCTTTGCAGTTCAATGTTCAATCCATAATGGATGCCGCTTTGCCTTGTTCTCCCATAATCTTTTACCATCGGGTTGTTGATGCCGATTAGGCGAGTTTGCTGCTTCATTTGCGCCTTACCAACAGGTACTTTGTTCTGTCTTGTGCCCCAAAATTCGGGCACTTGGACCCGCTTGGTTGCAGGAGGTAGTTCTTGTGGCCAGAGCGGGCCACCGTATAATCCAACACAAAGCTGCTCGCTTATTGAAAACACCCGCACAACGTTGAAACTTCACCTCTTTTATTGGCAGGCAGCAGAAAACTCGATTTCACCCCCATCACAAAGTTCTTGAGCCATATTACCAGACGCGTTTCGGAAAGTGTTTTCCTTAATCATTGGTTCGGAACTTTGGGTAAGGGCAACAGCGTGCAATAGTTTGTCAGATATTTGTAAGGTACTCAGTCCCCGCCCCACTGGGCGTGAGTTTGCTTTGCATCATGGTCTATGCAGTTCAATGTTCAATCCATAATGGATGCCGCTTTGCCTTGTTCTCCCATAATCTTTCACCATCGGGTTGTTGATGTCGGTTAGGCGAGTTTGCTGCTTCATTTGCGCCTTACCAACAGGTACGTTGTTCCGTCTTGTGCCCCAAAATTTGGGCACTTGGACCCGCTTGGTTGCAGGGGGGTAGTTCTCGTGGCCAGAGCGGGCCACCATATAATCCAACACAAAGCTGCTCGCTTATTGAAAACACCCGCACAACGTTGAAACTTCACCTCTTTTATTGGCAGGCAGCAGAAAACTCAATTTCACCCCCATCACAAAGTTCTTGAGCCATATTACCTGACGCGTTTCGGAAAGTGTTTTCCTTAGTCATTGGTTCGGCACTTTGGGGAAGGGCAACAGCGTGCAATAGTTTTTCAGATATTTGTAAGGTACTCAATCCCCGCCCCACTGGGCGTCAGTTTGCTTTGCATCATGGTCTTTGCAGTTCAATGTTCAATCCATAATGGATGCCGCTTTGCCTTGTTCTCCCATAATCTTTTACCATTGGGTTGTTGATGTCGGTTAGGCGAGTTTGCTGCTTCATTTGCGCCTTACCAACAGGTACGTTGTTCCGTCTTGTGCCCCAAAATTCAGGTGAAATTGTAACATCGCGTGTGGTGTTTTCAATGTTGAGCAGTCCTTGTTGGAATATTAAGTGGCCGTGCTCTGGCCACGAAAACACCCCGCTGCGGTGAGCAGGTTCTTGCGCTTTATGGTACAGAGCGGGATTAAGGAGCGATGTTGCCTGCTTGCGAAGCACAAGAAAAGCTGCATGATAACCATGAACTGCACAGCGACCTAATGGAAAATAATTTTGGAGGAAAATGCAGCAACGCCACTATGGCTTCAAAAATGAACTATATTAACCAGGATGCACTGAGAACAAGCCCGGATGGGGGGGACTATATAATTTGAACATCGCGAGTGCGAGTTAAACTGAAAATCTGCATGTCACCAGAGGCCGAGTCAGTGAACAAGGGTTGTTACCTGAAACGCGTATGACAAATCAGCACAATTTACGCTGGGAAGGCGTGATTCAACCTGCAGCTGCCTGCCAAGCAATGAAAGGTGAAAATTTAACATCGCGTGTGGTGTTTTCAATGTTGAGCAGTCCTTGTTGGAATATACATATATATATATATATATATATATATATATATATATATATATATATAATATATATATATATATATATATATATATTTTTTTTTTTCCAAGAACTCAGACCTATCAAGTATCGAAGCCATAATGCCATGTTATTGGAACTCACAGACTTCTGTTTGAGAAATAACATTTTTTTGTTTGCAGGGAAACTGTATTTACAACTGCAGGGGACCGCGATGGGCACGTGCTTCGCCCCCAGCTACGCGAATCTATTCGTGGGCTGGTGGGAGAAGCACGTGGCCTGGGCGGAAGGGAATGACAGGTGGATGGACAACATTGTTCTGTGGACCCGCTACATCGATGATTTATTCTTGGTGTGGCGGGGACCACAGGAGGAGGCTGAGAGATATATTTCTAAATTAAATGAAAATAATCTGAATCTCAGCTTCACGAGCAATGTAAGTAGAAGTGAGGTATTCTACTTGGACCTTCGGGTCTATGTGGAAGATGGTAGGATCCAAACCGCTGCTTATAGAAAACCCACGGCGGGCAATACGATATTGCACTCACGAAGTTACCATCCCCGTAGTGTCGTTAACAATATCCCCCTGGGAGAGTTTTTGCGGATAAAACGCAACTGCTCAACCGTACATGAGTTTGTGAAAGCCAAGGAACAGTCCAAAAAGAGATTCTTGCAGAGAGGATATGGACAAGGAATCCTAAGTCAAGCAGAAAAGAGGAGTGACTTAGTAGAAAGAAAAGACCTGTTGATTGATAAACCCAGGCCCTTAGATAATAAAATCAGACTTATTACCGATTTTTCGGAAAAATCACCAGAAGTCTTCAACATAATGCGTAAGAACTGGAAGATTCTGAAATCAGATTCCGTAATCGGAAAGACACTATCTGATTATCCCCTAATTACCTATAGAAAGGGGAATTCTTTCAAAGATCACCTTGTAAATAGCCATTATGAAAAGAAAAGAAAGAGAAAAGTAACTGTTTCAGGCTTCTATCCTTGCATGAAGTGCAAGGCCTGTAAAAATTCCCAAAAGGTCAAAGAATACTTTATTCCAGGAAGGAAAAAGAAGGGCAAAATAACCAAGCTGGTGAATTGCAACTCTGACTACACTGTCTATTGCTTAACATGTCCCTGTGGGAAAAGGTATATAGGAAGCACAGTGAAACCGACCAAACTTAGGGTCCTTGAACATATGAGGGCAATTTCCTCGAAGGATCCAAATTACCCAGTAGCTCGTCATTTCGAGCAGGCACATGACAGCAATAGTAATCTATTGACGTATTTCATTCTGGATCAGTTGGTCAGAACAGAAAGAGGGGGCAATTTGATAAAGAAACTGAGAACACTAGAATCAAGATTCATTATCCAATTGCAGACTAAGACCCCGGGAGGGATGAACAATGAAGAAGAGATGTGGACCCACATTTAAGTAATTTCCATCCCTTAAAGCTCTTTTCTAAACAACCTGGAATAATAGGACTGTACATGGTCTCCTAGATGTACACAGAGAAGTCGAAGCTGTAGTCACCAGAAAAGCGGCTGTTATCATTTGTAATGATGTTTTATTTTGGTGCTGAGCCGCAGAGATAATTGTGATAAGGAATTGATCTTATAATTTCAAGTGTATCGTTGTGCCCATCCAGGGCTAGATTGTCCACACTTTAACTACTGTGGTTCAAATGCTTGGTGACATATTTGTTTGTGAACACCGTCAAGATTTTCACAAAAATTTGGTGGTGAAAATCATATATTAGGTACAAACGGCATGGATATCATCTTTTCAAATGAATTGTTGTCTGATTATGAAGAGAATGTATATATGACAGTAATAATTTCACATATTTGAATGAGTCGATTACCATGTTAAGATGGCCGCCGTGAAAGTAATGAATGAATTACCTGATGTACCGTCCTCTATGTTCATGTTGATTTTCTGTTGAGAACACGTGACCCTAATCATCAACGGTCTGTGTTTTAAATACAAACTAAAAAACAGTGTCAATCTACACTGACGAAGGCGGCAACGCCGAAACGCGTTTGTGGATTGATTTTGTGGAGGTTTTCTGTTGAATAAAGAACGTGACGAACCTACGCTGTACTGACTTGGAGTGCTCTGATTTCTAAACCCAGGATTGGGGGGTTTTTCGTTGTGAATATATATATATATATATATATATATATATATATATATATATATATATATATATATCCAACAAACAGGAACCCAATTTGAACTGAGACCACAGGAAGCTTGTAGATAAAGCTCTTTTATTCCAAACGGCATCTTGCCAGCAGGCGCACGTTGTGCAAACATGTCCCAAATACATAAACGCCGGACGCGTTTCGAGAATGTCATCTCTTCCTCAGCGGCGTGAAATTCTGATGGAAACAAAGCACTCTTCTCTCCGCACTAATATAACACATGCCCCTTGCTCTGATAGGCGTGACCACACTGTGGCCTTCTGGAACATGTAGTGCAGGACGTCATTCACAGTGGGTGTGCTTTTGTCTTCATGCACAGTGAAATAAAGTTAAAACCCCAGTGGGCTGGCATGTAGTCATAACGTGCAGCAGCACAGCTTTGTAGATGCAGATTGGAGCTTCAAACAGGACACTCCCTGTAAAGCGCCGGTTTGTGTTTCCTTCCAATGTTCGTACACCGATGGTGTCAAACGGACCCGCAAGCGGTGGATCTCACGTTCGCGACCAGGCAAGCCGCTTAACATCCAACAAACAGGAACCAAATTTGAACTGAGACCACAGGAAGCTTGTAGATAAAGCTCTTTTATTCCAAACGGCATCTTGCCAGCAGGCGCACGTTGTGCAAACATGTCCCAAATACATAAACGCCGGACGCGTTTCGAGAATGTCATCTCTTCCTCAGCGGCGTGAAATTCTGATGGAAACAAAGCACTCTTCTCTCCGCACTAATATAACACATGCCCCTTGCTCTGATAGGCGTGGCCACACTGTGGCCTTCTGGAACATGTAGTGCAGGACGTCATTCACAGTGGGTGTGCTTTTGTCTTCATGCACAGTGAAATAAAGTTAAAACCCCAGTGGGCTGGCATGTAGTCATAACGTGCAGCAGCACAGCTTTGTAGATGCAGATTGGAGCTTCAAACAGGACACTCCCTGTAAAGCGCCGGTTTGTGTTTCCTTCCAATGTTCGTACACCGATGGTGTCAAACGGACCCGCAAGCGGTGGATCTCACGTTCGCGACCAGGCAAGCCGCTTAACATCCAACAAACAGGAACCAAATTTGAACTGAGACCACAGGAAGCTTGTAGATAAAGCTCTTTTATTCCAAACGGCATCTTGCCAGCAGGCGCACGTTGTGCAAACATGTCCCAAATACATAAACGCCGGACGCGTTTCGAGAATGTCATCTCTTCCTCAGCGGCGTGAAATTCTGATGGAAACAAAGCACTCTTCTCTCCGCACTAATATAACACATGCCCCTTGCTCTGATAGGCGTGGCCACACTGTGGCCTTCTGGAACATGTAGTGCAGGACGTCATTCACAGTGGGTGTGCTTTTGTCTTCATGCACAGTGAAATAAAGTTAAAACCCCAGTGGGCTGGCATGTAGTCATAACGTGCAGCAGCACAGCTTTGTAGATGCAGATTGGAGCTTCAAACAGGACACTCCCTGTAAAGCGCCGGTTTGTGTTTCCTTCCAATGTTCGTACACCGATGGTGTCAAACGGACCCGCAAGCGGTGGATCTCACGTTCGCGACCAGGCAAGCCGCTTAACATCCAACAAACAGGAACCAAATTTGAACTGAGACCACAGGAAGCTTGTAGATAAAGCTCTTTTATTCCAAACGGCATCTTGCCAGCAGGCGCACGTTGTGCAAACATGTCCCAAATACATAAACGCCGGACGCGTTTCGAGAATGTCATCTCTTCCTCAGCGGCGTGAAATTCTGATGGAAACAAAGCACTCTTCTCTCCGCACTAATATAACACATGCCCCTTGCTCTGATAGGCGTGGCCACACTGTGGCCTTCTGGAACATGTAGTGCAGGACGTCATTCACAGTGGGTGTGCTTTTGTCTTCATGCACAGTGAAATAAAGTTAAAACCCCAGTGGGCTGGCATGTAGTCATAACGTGCAGCAGCACAGCTTTGTAGATGCAGATTGGAGCTTCAAACAGGACACTCCCTGTAAAGCGCCGGTTTGTGTTTCCTTCCAATGTTCGTACACCGATGGTGTCAAACGGACCCGCAAGCGGTGGATCTCACGTTCGTGACCAGGCAAGCCGCTTAACATCCAACAAACAGGAACCAAATTTGAACTGAGACCACAGGAAGCTTGTAGATAAAGCTCTTTTATTCCAAACGGCATCTTGCCAGCAGGCGCACGTTGTGCAAACATGTCCCAAATACATAAACGCCGGACGCGTTTCGAGAATGTCATCTCTTCCTCAGCGGCGTGAAATTCTGATGGAAACAAAGCACTCTTCTCTCCGCACTAATATAACACATGCCCCTTGCTCTGATAGGCGTGGCCACACTGTGGCCTTCTGGAACATGTAGTGCAGGACGTCATTCACAGTGGGTGTGCTTTTGTCTTCATGCACAGTGAAATAAAGTTAAAACCCCAGTGGGCTGGCATGTAGTCATAACGTGCAGCAGCACAGCTTTGTAGATGCAGATTGGAGCTTCAAACAGGACACTCCCTGTAAAGCGCCGGTTTGTGTTTCCTTCCAATGTTCGTACACCGATGGTGTCAAACGGACCCGCAAGCGGTGGATCTCACGTTCGCGACCAGGCAAGCCGCTTAACATCCAACAAACAGGAACCAAATTTGAACTGAGACCACAGGAAGCTTGTAGATAAAGCTCTTTTATTCCAAACGGCATCTTGCCAGCAGGCGCACGTTGTGCAAACATGTCCCAAATACATAAACGCCGGACGCGTTTCGAGAATGTCATCTCTTCCTCAGCGGCGTGAAATTCTGATGGAAACAAAGCACTCTTCTCTCCGCACTAATATAACACATGCCCCTTGCTCTGATAGGCGTGGCCACACTGTGGCCTTCTGGAACATGTAGTGCAGGACGTCATTCACAGTGGGTGTGCTTTTGTCTTCATGCACAGTGAAATAAAGTTAAAACCCCAGTGGGCTGGCATGTAGTCATAACGTGCAGCAGCACAGCTTTGTAGATGCAGATTGGAGCTTCAAACAGGACACTCCCTGTAAAGCGCCGGTTTGTGTTTCCTTCCAATGTTCGTACACCGATGGTGTCAAACGGACCCGCAAGCGGTGGATCTCACGTTCGCGACCAGGCAAGCCGCTTAACATCCAACAAACAGGAACCAAATTTGAACTGAGACCACAGGAAGCTTGTAGATAAAGCTCTTTTATTCCAAACGGCATCTTGCCAGCAGGCGCACGTTGTGCAAACATGTCCCAAATACATAAACGCCGGACGCGTTTCGAGAATGTCATCTCTTCCTCAGCGGCGTGAAATTCTGATGGAAACAAAGCACTCTTCTCTCCGCACTAATATAACACATGCCCCTTGCTCTGATAGGCGTGGCCACACTGTGGCCTTCTGGAACATGTAGTGCAGGACGTCATTCACAGTGGGTGTGCTTTTGTCTTCATGCACAGTGAAATAAAGTTAAAACCCCAGTGGGCTGGCATGTAGTCATAACGTGCAGCAGCACAGCTTTGTAGATGCAGATTGGAGCTTCAAACAGGACACTCCCTGTAAAGCGCCGGTTTGTGTTTCCTTCCAATGTTCGTACACCGATGGTGTCAAACGGACCCGCAAGCGGTGGATCTCACGTTCGCGACCAGGCAAGCCGCTTAACATCCAACAAACAGGAACCAAATTTGAACTGAGACCACAGGAAGCTTGTAGATAAAGCTCTTTTATTCCAAACGGCATCTTGCCAGCAGGCGCACGTTGTGCAAACATGTCCCAAATACATAAACGCCGGACGCGTTTCGAGAATGTCATCTCTTCCTCAGCGGCGTGAAATTCTGATGGAAACAAAGCACTCTTCTCTCCGCACTAATATAACACATGCCCCTTGCTCTGATAGGCGTGGCCACACTGTGGCCTTCTGGAACATGTAGTGCAGGACGTCATTCACAGTGGGTGTGCTTTTGTCTTCATGCACAGTGAAATAAAGTTAAAACCCCAGTGGGCTGGCATGTAGTCATAACGTGCAGCAGCACAGCTTTGTAGATGCAGATTGGAGCTTCAAACAGGACACTCCCTGTAAAGCGCCGGTTTGTGTTTCCTTCCAATGTTCGTACACCGATGGTGTCAAACGGACCCGCAAGCGGTGGATCTCACGTTCGCGACCAGGCAAGCCGCTTAACATCCAACAAACAGGAACCAAATTTGAACTGAGACCACAGGAAGCTTGTAGATAAAGCTCTTTTATTCCAAACGGCATCTTGCCAGCAGGCGCACGTTGTGCAAACATGTCCCAAATACATAAACGCCGGACGCGTTTCGAGAATGTCATCTCTTCCTCAGCGGCGTGAAATTCTGATGGAAACAAAGCACTCTTCTCTCCGCACTAATATAACACATGCCCCTTGCTCTGATAGGCGTGGCCACACTGTGGCCTTCTGGAACATGTAGTGCAGGACGTCATTCACAGTGGGTGTGCTTTTGTCTTCATGCACAGTGAAATAAAGGTAAAACCCCAGTGGGCTGGCATGTAGTCATAACGTGCAGCAGCACAGCTTTGTAGATGCAGATTGGAGCTTCAAACAGGACACTCCCTGTAAAGCGCCGGTTTGTGTTTCCTTCCAATGTTCGTACACCGATGGTGTCAAACGGACCCGCAAGCGGTGGATCTCACGTTCGCGACCAGGCAAGCCGCTTAACATCCAACAAACAGGAACCAAATTTGAACTGAGACCACAGGAAGCTTGTAGATAAAGCTCTTTTATTCCAAACGGCATCTTGCCAGCAGGCGCACGTTGTGCAAACATGTCCCAAATACATAAACGCCGGACGCGTTTCGAGAATGTCATCTCTTCCTCAGCGGCGTGAAATTCTGATGGAAACAAAGCACTCTTCTTTCCGCACTAATATAACACATGCCCCTTGCTCTGATAGGCGTGGCCACACTGTGGCCTTCTGGAACATGTAGTGCAGGACGTCATTCACAGTGGGTGTGCTTTTGTCTTCATGCACAGTGAAATAAAGTTAAAACCCCAGTGGGCTGGCATGTAGTCATAACGTGCAGCAGCACAGCTTTGTAGATGCAGATTGGAGCTTCAAACAGGACACTCCCTGTAAAGCGCCGGTTTGTGTTTCCTTCCAATGTTCGTACACCTATGGTGTCAAACGGACCCGCAAGCGGTGGATCTCACGTTCGCGACCAGGCAAGCCGCTTAACATCCAACAAACAGGAACCAAATTTGAACTGAGACCACAGGAAGCTTGTAGATAAAGCTCTTTTATTCCAAACGGCATCTTGCCAGCAGGCGCACGTTGTGCAAACATGTCCCAAATACATAAACGCCGGACGCGTTTCGAGAATGTCATCTCTTCCTCAGCGGCGTTAAATTCTGATGGAAACAAAGCACTCTTCTCTCCGCACTAATATAACACATGCCCCTTGCTCTGATAGGCGTGGCCACACTGTGGCCTTCTGGAACATGTAGTGCAGGACGTCATTCACAGTGGGTGTGCTTTTGTCTTCATGCACAGTGAAATAAAGTTAAAACCCCAGTGGGCTGGCATGTAGTCATAACGTGCAGCAGCACAGCTTTGTAGATGCAGATTGGAGCTTCAAACAGGACACTCCCTGTAAAGCGCCGGTTTGTGTTTCCTTCCAATGTTCGTACACCGATGGTGTCAAACGGACCCGCAAGCGGTGGATCTCACGTTCGCGACCAGGCAAGCCGCTTAACATGTCAAGTCAAGTCAAGTCAGGTGATTTATATAGCGCACTACATACCCAGAGGGTCTCAAGGCGCTTAGAAAGGGGAGGAGGATTCCTTGTCAAATATCCACGTTTTAAGTTGCTTTCTGAATGCTAGGTGGTTCTGGGTAAGGCGAAGGTAAGCGGGGAGTGAGTTCCATGTTTTAGCAGCCAGGTATGAAAAGGATCTGCCTCCCATGGTGGTCTTGTTGATGCGGGGTACAGTGGCAAGGGCTTGGCTGGAAGAGCGTAGTTGGCGGGAGGGGGTGTAGAAGGACAGTCGTGAGTTGAGGCATTCTGGTCCGATGTCGTAGAGTGATTTGTGTGCGTGGGTTAGCAGTCGGAAAGTGATTCTCTTATTGACGGGTAGCCAGTGGAGGTCTTTAAGGTGACCAGAGATGTGTTAGTTGCGTGGGATGTCTAATATGATCCTGGCTGAGGCGTTTTGGATTCGTTGGAGTTTCTTCTGGAGTTTGGCGGTAGTGCCTGCGTATAGGGTGTTTCCGTAGTCCAGTCGGCTCGTGACCAGGGCATGGGTGACTGTTTTCCTTGTTTCGGTGGGGATCCAGCGAAATGTTTTTCTGAGCATGCGAAGAATGTTGAAGCAGGAAGAGGATACGGCGCTGACTTGTCTGTTCATTGAGAGTGAAGAATCCAGGATGATGCCTAGGTTCCGTGCGTGGTCTGTCGGGATGGGTGCTTTTCCGAGGGCTTCCGGCCACCAGGAGTCGTCCCATGCAGAGGGGGAGGTACCTAAGATGAGGACTTCTGTTTTGTCTGAGTTCAGTTTCAGACGGCTTTGTTTCATCCATTCGGCAACTTCTTTCATTCCTTCGTGTAGGTTAGTTTTGGCGGTGCTGGGGTCATTGGTGAGAGAAAGGATTAGTTGAGTGTCATCCGCGTAGGAGATGATGTTGAGGTTGTGTTGGCGGGCGATGGCCGCGAGGGGGCTCATGTATACGTTGAAGAGGGTGGGGCTGAGTGAGGATCCTTGTGGTACGCCACAGATGACTTCAGTGGCCTTGGACTTGAATGGTGGGAGGCGGACTCTCTGGGTTCTTCCGGTGAGGAACGAGTTGATCCATTCGTGTGCTTTTCCTTGGATTCCGATGTTATTGAGGCGTTGTAAAAGGGTGCTGTGGCAGACTGTGTCGAATGCTGCAGAGAGGTCGAGGAGGATGAGGGCGACTGTGTCTCCATTGTCCATTAGAGTTCGAATGTCGTCTGTTGCTGCGATGAGGGCGGTCTCAGTGCTGTGTTTTGCTCGGAAGCCAGATTGTGAGGAGTCGAGGGATTTGTTGGCTTCGAGGAAGGCGGCGAGCTGGTTGTTGACAGCTTTCTCGATGACTTTGGCCGGGAAAGGAAGGAGCGAGATGGGGCGGTAATTTTTGAGTTCGGTGGGGTCCGCTGTGGGTTTTTTCAGAAGGGCGGTGAGTTCAGCGTGTTTCCAGTCTTCCGGGAAGGTGGCGGAGTTGAAGGAGCAGTTGATGACGTCTCGGAGGTGCGGTGCTATGACGGAGTCTGCTTTGTTGAAGATGTGGTGAGGACATGGGTCAGTGGGGGATCCTGAGTGGATGGAATTCATCAGGCGGATTGTGTCCTCAGTGGAGATTGGGTTCCAGTCGTTAAGGGTGTTCACGGGGGGAGAATGTTCAGCATATGGTTGGGTGGGTTGGTCTCCGGGTTGGTTGTCGAAGCTGTTGTGGATGTCTGCAATCTTGTTGTGGAAGAATGAGGCTAGGGAGTCGCAGAGGGCTTGAGAGGGGGTGATGTCGTTGGAGTTGGCCGAGGGATTGGAAAATTCCTTGACGATGTTGAAAAGTTCCTTGCTGTTGTGGGCGTTGTTGTCAAGTCGATCCTTGAATGCTGTTTTCTTGGCCTTACGGATTAGTTGGTGGTGAGTGCGGGTGGCGTTTTCGAAGGCGTCCTTGGTGCTAGTGGTTGGGTCTTTTTTCCAGGCCTTTTCAAGGGAGCGGCAGAGTTTCTTGGACTTCTTAAGATCATCGTTGAACCATGAGGCCTTTTTGCTGCAAGGTTTGCTTTGACGTTTTTTCAGTGGTGCTAAGGTGTCGGCGGTGTTGGATAACCATAGGGTGAGGTTGGCGGCGGCTTCGTTTGCGTTAGAAGAGTGGGCTGGGGTGTTTAGAAGGAGCGATGCGGAGATCTGGTCCGTGGTGATTTTGTTCCAGTTTCTTTGCAGAGTTGGTTGGAGGTGGTTGGTGGGTTTCGGCTTGTTGTATGTGAAGTGAACGCAGCTGTGGTCAGTCCAGAGGAGATCCGTAGTGTGGCTGAAGGAGACATGATTGCTGGAGGTGAAGATGGGGTCGAGTGTGTGACCTGCGATGTGGGTGGGGGAAGTGACCAGTTGTTTAAGTCCGAGGTTGGCGAGGTTGTCCAAGAGGGTGGTGGTGTTGCGGTCGTTGTTCTTTTCAAGGTGAAAGTTGAGGTCTCCCAGAAGGATGTAGTCTTTGGAGGGGAGCGCGTGTGGGGTGATGAAGTCTGTGATGTCTTCACTGAACTTTGCGCGGGGTCCTGGTGGTCTGTAGAGGAGGGTGCCTCTGAGTGTGGTCTTGGGGTCGATGTGGATCTGGAAGTGAAGGTGTTCAGAGTTAGCGAGGTTGGCGTCCGAGCTGGTTGAGATGCGGATTGATTTCTTATGGACGATAGCGATCCCTCCTCCTGTGTGGCCGGAACGGTCCTTGCGTGTGATCTTATATTCTTCAGGGATGGCAATGGTGATGTCTGGGGCGGAGGAAGCGTTCATCCAAGTTTCTGTTAGGAAGGCGACGTCTGGAGAGATGGTGTCTAGTAGATTCCATAGGTCAATGGCTGCCTGTGGACTGATCGGGTGTTGAGAAGGATGCATTGTAGGTGGTTGGGGTCGGAAATCTGTGTTGTGGTCGTAGCGGAGATGTTGTCGGTGCCGATGAATTTGCAGGAGTAGCAGGTGAAAGGTCCATGGGTGTGTCCAGGAGCTGCTTGGACGCAGTTGGGGGCGCGACCGGGGTTAAGGGCTAGGAGGGTGGCGGCATCGTAGGTGATGCGGGAGGGTTGGGCAGCGCGAGGGGCAGGGGGTCTGGCGCTGGGCGCGGTCCAGGCGTGGACGGGCGTAGACGGGCTTACCTTTGGCGCACCTTCGGCGAGGCCGTAGCGCGTGGACGCTGCGCGTGGGGGCATTGGCCATAAATGGATGGTGGAGGGGGCGGAGCGTGGGAGGGGCAGCAGCTGGGAGGCGGTGGCGGGAGGAGGGGCGGACCAGGGGAAAACAAGCAACAAAATGGAGGGTCAAAGGCTAATGGAGCCAGGGGCAGCAAATACACTACAGCGCCGAGTGTGCAGGACAATTGCGAGTGAATACACAAGCCTCAAGGTAGCACAATCAATCAATTCAGCCAGCCTCAGCAAGGTCGCGCTAGCAATTAATTATTTAAATAAAGAAATGCGGCGCTGCGCGAGCAAAGCGCTTCTAGGCTGCGAGGGTCAGACAAATATGTAAATACAGCTGGAAATGCTAGTTCACACAACGATACCGCCAGGAGATAGAGCGAGGCAGCTGCAGTTCAGCTGGAGCGTGGGGGAGCAACCGGTCTGGAGGAAGGTCCAGGCGATTACAATCTGCTCGGGGGAGAGGAAGGGTAGAGATCGTGGGTGGGAGGGGCAGCAGCTGGGAGGCGGTGGCGGGAGGAGGGGCGGACCAGGGGAAAACAAGCAACAAAATGGAGGGTCAAAGGCTAATGGAGCCATGGGCAGCAAATACACTACAGCGCCGAGTGTGCAGGACAATTGCGAGTGAATACACAAGCCTCAAGGTAGCACAATCAATCAATTCAGCCAGCCTCAGCAAGGTCGCGCTAGCAATTAATTATTTAAATAGAGAAATGCGGCGCTGCGTGAGCAAAGCGCTTCTAGGCTGCGAGGGTCAGACAAATATGTAAATACAGCTGGAAATGCTAGTTCACACAACGATACCGCCAGGAGATAGAGCGAGGCAGCTGCAGTTCAGCTGGAGCGTGGGGGAGCAACCGGTCTGGAGGAAGGTCCAGGCGATTACAATCTGCTCGGGGGAGAGGAAGGGGGAGAGGAAGGGGGAGAGGAACATCCAACAAACAGGAACCAAATTTGAACTGAGACCACAGGAAGCTTGTAGATAAAGCTCTTTTATTCCAAACGGCATCTTGCCAGCAGGCGCACGTTGTGCAAAAATGTCCCAAATACATAAACGCCGGACGCGTTTCGAGAATGTCATCTCTTCCTCAGCGGCTTGAAATTCTGATGGAAACAAAGCACTCTTCTCTCCGCACTAATATAACACATGCCCCTTGCTCTGATAGGCGTGGCCACACTGTGGCCTTCTGGAACATGTAGTGCAGGACGTCATTCACAGTGGGTGTGCTTTTGTCTTCATGCACAGTGAAATAAAGTTAAAACCCCAGTGGGCTGGCATGTAGTCATAACGTGCAGCAGCACAGCTTTGTAGATGCAGATTGGAGCTTCAAACAGGACACTCCCTGTAAAGCGCCGGTTTGTGTTTCCTTCCAATGTTCGTACACCGATGGTGTCAAACGGACCCGCAAGCGGTGGATCTCACGTTCGCGACCAGGCAAGCCGCTTAACATCCAACAAACAGGAACCAAATTTGAACTGAGACCACAGGAAGCTTGTAGATAAAGCTCTTTTATTCCAAACGGCATCTTGCCAGCAGGCGCACGTTGTGCAAACATGTCCCAAATACATAAACGCCGGACGCGTTTCGAGAATGTCATCTCTTCCTCAGCGGCGTGAAATTCTGATGGAAACAAAGCACTCTTCTCTCCGCACTAATATAACACATGCCCCTTGCTCTGATAGGCGTGGCCACACTGTGGCCTTCTGGAACATGTAGTGCAGGACGTCATTCACAGTGGGTGTGCTTTTGTCTTCATGCACAGTGAAATAAAGTTAAAACCCCAGTGGGCTGGCATGTAGTCATAACGTGCAGCAGCACAGCTTTGTAGATGCAGATTGGAGCTTCAAACAGGACACGCCCTGTAAAGCGCCGGTTTGTGTTTCCTTCCAATGTTCGTACACCGATGGTGTCAAACGGACCCGCAAGCGGTGGATCTCACGTTCGCGACCAGGCAAGCCGCTTAACATCCAACAAACAGGAACCAAATTTGAACTGAGACCACAGGAAGCTTGTAGATAAAGCTCTTTTATTCCAAACGGCATCTTGCCAGCAGGCGCACGTTGTGCAAACATGTCCCAATGACATTGAGACTTGGGGGAAAGGCACCCACTGAGGCTATGACTGGCGCTTACTACAACTACCAGAATGCCGTGAGGCCACGCCCCTGGGCGGTAGTAGACTATCAGAAAGAGTATGCGCCGAAAACGCCTCCCCTCACATCTACAAAAGCCACTGATGAAAGGAACTTATATCCTGAAACGCGTCTGGCCTAATTGGTGTTATTCACTTCTTGAAGGAATCTTTGCTGGCATGCTGCTAATAAATATACAGAGCTTCACTTAGTCTCCGTGTGGCTCTTTCCGAAGGTGGGTTCTGCGCTTGTTGGATATATATATATATATATATATATATATTCTCCAAAGTTCAAAAGACGTCCAACACGCTCTCAGAATCCAACAAAGAACACCATATGCCGAGTCCAAGGGTGTTTATTAACACAAACTACATGTTTCGGCCTGATAAAGGCCTTGCTCACGTTGGTGCAAAAGATCGTGCATACAAAATAAATAAAGTAGCAACAAGGAGGTATGGACATCGAAAGTGGACTGGGACCAAAATAACGGCAGACATGTTGGAACAGTAAACGGACAGGCACATCGCAATAAAGTCAATAGAAAATGCAAAAGCATAATTGCAAAGACGCGCTGCACATCAGACACCAATCATGATACACGATTATAAACCCAAAAATTGTCAAAACCGTGTCAATCAAAGTATATGAAACGTGTAAAGAAAACAGTTCAGCAAATTGCAGTAAACAGTGAAAATGTCACACAGGGTTTACACATACAATAAACATGAGAAAACAGCCACAGCAATTAATGGCCAGACTCAAACCCACACTCCAAAATAAGCCTCACAAGGGAAAGGGGGAGGGGGGTGGGCGAGTAAGCTACCAGGAGACACAAACCCCTACAATCCAAGGGGAGTGCCCAGCGGAGGAGATAGTGACACAGTATATATATATATATAGGCCAAGGTGTATTGAAGAATGAGTGGGTGTATAAGTGTCTGAATGGATGATTTAGTAGGTGCGTGACTGACAGTATAAGTGAGTGATTAAATGTGCCTTATTGAATGCATGGGTTAGTGACTGATACAGACATTCACACAGTTTAGTTTGTCAGTTGAAGTGTAAGCGGTTGCATGGGTTGGTGAGTAGCTAAATGAGGGTCTAAATGGGTTATTGATTGGCTGTCCGAGTATCTGTATGGGTGCCTGAGTGTCTGTGTGTGTGGGTGGGGGGTGTGACTCTGTGCATAGATGTGTGAGTGGGTGACTCACTGGGTGTATGGGTTCAAGAGTGTATATGTGAAGGGTTGTATGGGTGGGTGAGTGTGTATGGGTGTGTTGGTGAGTGAATGGATGCCTCAGTGGTACATGTGTGAGTAACTGCATATGTGGAAGGCAGCATATGTGAGTGTTGGAGTATATAAATGACTATATCTGAGAGTGAGTGATTGTGAGAGTGTCTGTCTGGATGAGTGTGTGCTTATATTAGTTATTGTATAAGAGTGTAAGTATGTGTTAGTATATGTTTGAATAAGTGAGGCGGTGTGTGTATAACCGTATAGGTGAGTAAGTGGGAGTGTGATTGATTCTGTGCATGACTTGTAGTAGTGAGCCTCAGCAAGGCCTACCAGTGCTAGGGGTTCTCCCTTCTCTGCACTGAGTCCTCACACCAATAGAAAGTAGTTGGCACAGAAACTGGAATAGAAAAGACAAAGTTTATTTAACCTCATGAGGTGGAACTACATTCACACAACACCCTTCGGCAATGTATGAAGTAGCACACTGACTGAAAGGAGCTTGGTCCTTTTATGCCCACACAGGGGCTGAAATGAAGGCGGTACAAAGTACAGAATGCTGGTTTGAAAGACATATAAGGTCATACAGAGAGTGTGCTAGCAACAAGTGGGAGGGGCTGACAGTTAGCTAATTCTGGTGGACTCATCCTGACAGTTACAAGTTGGGGACAGCTGTAAGCTCAATTGAGCATGTGTGAAGCAGAAGAGGCTAAATATATCTTGTCTCTAGACAGATTTCAAGAGTAGTTGACAGGAAGGTAGGACAGAGCACATGGTGAGCACATGGCAAACAAAATGGCTGACAGAAATACAAAATGGATTCAGAAAAATGGACAAGATAGTCTCTAAATACAAGATGTCTTCTGCTAATGCTTAACCTAATCGCTGCTAAATTACAACAGACGACCCTTTCAGCATTAGCTGAAGAGATTTGTTTATCTGGGGTAATCTAGATTTGCATCCTGTACATTGATGCTCATCATCTCAGCTATTTCTTTATTTAACATTTGCTGTGCTTTTATATCTGCAATATTTCTTTTGGCAGGTGTACAAGCAGTGATGCACATGGAGCAAAGCATAGGACCACATTGTATACAAGTACAGCATGTAAATAGTATCACCAGTAGCATACATAGAATAGTCAGTAGCTTCCAGCTCCAAGTAACAAAGAGTGTCCATATCCAGTTTGAAAATGTCCATGTACCAGTCTCTGGGTGAATTTCTGCAGCAATCTTATGCAGTTTAGAGATTGCATCATAAACTGAAGGTGAGTGATCAGGTATGAAAACACAGCAACTGCTACAGACGATGCAACATGCACCACCTCGATCAGTCAAAACCACGTCAAGCACCATCCTATTCTGGAGAGCTACAATTCTTGCAATTTGCAGTTCTTCTGTAATATTCCCAAGTGCCGTGGCTGTCTGATTGGTGACAGCTTCTGCAACATGAGTCAATCGTCTGATCTTTCTGCTATTCAATGCAGCACCCACAAAGAAGAACAAACCCAAATTGAAATCAACATATTGTTGTAAAGTGGTATCTGTCTGGTCGACTTCTTCTGTACCTATTGTTTGTTTGTATCTATTCTTAGAAATATCATTGTACAACTTTAGGTTAAGGTGATATGATGCGGGTGCTAAAAACACAGGGGGTAAGGAAAATGATATGTAACATACCCCGGACCACCCAACAGGCAATTGATAGTATCCTTTATTACCACACACGAGTATGTATTGTGCGACAATGTAAAACTACTGTTATTAGCACCTTCAATAGTTAATGTAGAAATACATTCACTCTGTCCTACAGGAATTCTCCCAACACTGCCAATACATAAATCTGCTTTAGCTCTAGTTACAGAAATCACAAAGGATCCAGTGTTTTTCATATTCCTTATATTTGTAAAGACATACGGTGTCGAAATATTGTCCGGTTGGTACTTTTCCCATTCCCATTTAGTCCCTATAGCTTGAGGATAACCATCTTCATCTTGGTAGAATTCTTCATTCAACCGAAAAATTATTCCACCTACTGAGGGCTTTCCGAAAGCAAACAAAAGAGAATACCAAGCTTGACATGAACCATTATGGGAAAACGGTAGAGGAATAAAAGGTGTTCCTCCTTTCTTTTGGTGTGCAGGTATCATCCCACACACCCAACAATTGGTAGTATTCGTGGCATTGTGTGTATTATGCAACATCTGGATGAATGTGTTATTCAGGTAGGATTGTCAACGCTTCTGCTCATGATAGGAAAGCTGTAGTAGTGGCAACGAAAAGCTGTCGAGCAGAAGCCACTTTCTCAAGAAACCAGGTGATTATTGCCATAACCACCAGGGCAACAACAAACCCTACAGCACAAATAATTATTTTGTTATTCATTTCAGCAACAGTGATGATTGATCTTTCTAAAAACTTGTTGAAAACAATCGTTGGAGCTCTTCTCTCTGGGCAGCCGTTGATTTCTTCACCACGGACCAAGACGTGTGTCACTACACTAATGCAGGGCTGATCCTCCCCCCCTTGCCACATTGATTCTCCGTTTCACAAACCCAGGGCGGTAGCTCAACCAGTCTCGTTCAACACTGCAGATTCTTTCCTCGGTCTCAAGTGGTATCGCGATGCTCCAGGAATCGTGTGGTCCGGAAAAACTTCCGCAGATTCGTCAGGTGAGATAGCTTGACCTTTCTCCGTCTCCAGAATCTCTAGATGGTCGTTCAGCGCAGCAGGTTCCACCAAGGCAGGCGACACACACTTGCAATGCGTACTGTGGACCCAGTTCTTTTTGTTCGTCACTCGAACTTCTGTCATTGTAGCTAAAAGCACCTGCTCCGGACCTTGCCACCTCGGTTCCAAGCTGTTCAATCTATCGAAGACCTCGACTATCACATAGTCGCCGGGACAGAGTTCATGGGCCTCACCTGTAGATCTGTCAGGAAGAGCTTCTCAAACCTGTTGATGAATAGAGATCAAACTGTTAGTTAACTGTGCCAAATAATCATTCAACAGAACACAAGGTGCATCATGTATGGGGCGTGGCTTAGGAACTTCCCAAATGCTCATCGGTCTGCCAAATACCTCCTCATAGGGGGTAAGACCTGATCGTGAGTGTGGCTCCTATCTTATGGATAATAATGCCAAAGATAGTGCATCTGGCCTGCATCTGGCCACTTTAGGGACGTGGAAGCCAGTATTTTTGCCAGCTTCAATTTTAAAGTAGCGTTATACCTTTCCACCAATCCTGCTGATTGCGGGTGGAAAACTGTATGGAATTTCTGTTTGATCCCTATCCCTTTCAGGACATACTCAACAACTTGCCCAATAAAATGAGGTCCGTTGTCACTGCACAAAAGCTTACAAACACCATACCTAGGAAAAAATTCCTTCGGAAGCACTTTTGATGTGGTAAGAGCAGTATTATCCTTTGTAGGGTACACCTCTATCCATTTACTGAAGGCACATACCACCACTAGGACGTATTTTAGATTATTGCAGTGCTCAAGTTGGATGTAATCCATCTGCAAAACTTCAAAAGGTGCGGTTGGTGTAGCAAACCCTCCTGTAGGAGTTTGTGTCCCTTTTACAGGATTATACTGTCAACAGATCAAACAGGACTGTACTATTCTTTTAGCTGTGCTGGCAATTTCAGGATGCTCCCAGACTTGTGTAAGCAATTTAGTTGTTGCTAGGGCTCCAACATGTGCCAGCCCATGTGCCATTTGAACCATAGGTTGTAAATAGGCTGAAGGCAATTTCCATTTATTCATTTCTTTGTTACGCCAACAACCCTCTTCATCTAACATTCCTTCTTTAGACCATTGTTCAAGTTCTTCCACAGAGGCAGATCTCTGTATATCCAAAACTTCCTCTCTAGCATCATGCCAACGCTCAGCTTGTGATTCTACTACATACATGGATGTAGTGCTTCGCTGCATTGCAGTTTCATGGGCTACGCGGTCTGCAAAGGCATTGCCTTGTCCTATTTTGTCAATGATTTTCTTGGGTGCGCTACACTTCATAATGTTAACTTTCTTCGGGTATGTAACTGCAGTCAAGAGATTATGCACTAAGTCTCCGTGCATTATCTGCATACCATGGGATGTAAGAAAACCTCTTTCCTGCCAGAGTAGGCCAAAATCATGAACAGCTTCAAAAGCATAGCGGCTATCCTTGTAAATGTTCACACATAAGTCGTATCAAAGCTATTAGTTCAGCTGCTTGAGCCGACTTCTGTGGTATGCGAGCTGTTCCCACTACTGTCTCAAGTGTTGTGATTGCATATGCGGCTGAGGTTGTGCCATCTGGTAACTTCAAACAGGACCCATCAACCCACAGTTCCCCATCTACATCTGGAAGGGGCGTATCTTGCAAATCGATGCAACCCTTTGTCTGTTCCTCAGTAATGAATATACAATCGTGAGGCTCCTTTGACTGAGACTGAGTCGCAGGATATGGCAACAAAGTGGCTGCGTTCAGTGTCGCGCACCTCTTCAAGGTAATATGAGGTGCTAACAGTGTCAATTCATATCCTGTCAGGCAAGCACTAGTTAAGTGTTGTGTCTTAGTCTGATTCAAAAGGGCATCTACTGCATGGGGTACTAGCACCAACAGTTTATGTGACAAAACTATCCCTTCAGTCTGACGTATGGACACAGCTGTTGCTGCAACTGGACAGAAGCATCCAGGCAACACACGAGCAACAGGATCAAGAACTGCAGAAAAATATGCACAGGGACGTTGCTTATCACCATGTGTTTGTACTAAAACTGACTATGCACACCCATCTTTCTCGTGTACATAGAGTGTAAACGCCTTCGTTTAATCTGGTGTGCCTAACACTGGTGCAGCACAGAGAGCTTGTCTTAACTGAAGAAAAGCGTTTTGGCATTCATCGGTCCATGGAAGGGGAATCGGAGTGTTTTTAGTTAAAAGCGCTAGCAGGGGTTTAACAATGTGTGAAAAGCCCAATATCCATTGCCTACAAAACGAAGTCAAACCAATGAAAGCACGGACATCTTTATGTGTGGAAGGTACTGGGGTGTCTAAAATTGCTTGAATGCGATCTGGTGTCAGTGTACGGCCCTCCTTCGACAGAAGGTGACCTAAGTAGGTTACCTTCGGTTAACAATATTGCAATTTCTTTCGTAATACTTAATGATGATGTGTAGCAAGAAAAGAAAGCAAAGACAAAGTACATTTTTCACACTGCTCAGGTGTATCGGCTGCCAACAAGATGTCATCGAAATATTGTATGAGAGCCACTCCTTCAGGTAAACTAAAGGAATCAAACTGTCTCTTCAATGCTTGACTGTAAATACTAGGACTCTCAGTATAGTCTTGAGGAACTCTACAAAATCTATACGATTGATTATTCGAAGTGAACCTGAACAAATATCGGCTATCAGGATGAATAGGGATTGAAAAGAAAGCGTTCTTCAAGTCTATAACAGAGAATGTAGTTGCTGACGGAGGAACCAAAGTAAGTAGTGTCGTTTTGTCAGAAACCACAGGGTACTGCGGTCCTACAATCTTGTTTACTTCTCTCAAGTCAATGATAAATCTATAAATCTTAGTGTCAGTATCTTTTTTCAAAATGGGAAGAATCGGACTATTGAAAACATTGTAAGGAACTTCTTCCACAACCCCCACTTTAATCAAATCATGAACAATGCGTGTAAGTGCTTCTTTTCCTTCATTAGAAACTTTATACCGAGGCAGTTTTGGCAAGAAGCACCCTCCTTGACACTAATATGCACTTACGGAATAACCATTTGCCCTACATCGGTGCCCACAAAGTACCAGGGAGTGAGGCTAGTGCAATGTCCTCTTAACAAGATCTCTCAAACACAGGGTAGTTGTCATTCAAAATAACCCGCACTCCTTCCGGAGAACATCGTATCGTAGCCCTAAAATATTTAAGCATATCTAGACCCACAATATTGTCTGGTGTGTTTGGAGAAAGCAAAAACGGACATGGAGCAGTAAACTTATCAACATGAAATGCAAGTGGTTGTGACAATGGGCTAAGGGAAGGTGTTCCATCGAAACCTATCGATGTAATGGTGAAGCCAGACAGGGGAGCCCTTGGAACCAAGTGTTTAGACAAAGCGCTACGAGTAGCTCCTGTATCAACCAGAAACTGATCAGTAGAACCCAAAACATGTGCTGTAACATAGGGACCCCTCTGATCTACTGGAACTTCAACTGATTACTTACCCCATCCTAGGCAATCCTATGCATAAGCAGAATCTTGAAAATCAGACGGCACATAGTCGGACATTTGATATTAGTTCCTTCTGTCAAAAGTATTTGACCCCTCCTGTCCACGTGTATTAGCATCAAACCTAGCATGATCATTTGTGCATCCTCTAGGCCCTGAATATCCTGAACGATTTCTCATTTGTCCCCGACCATGTGAACTCTGAACGCAGTACTGGACAGTCAGAAAGCCAATGTCCAAATTTCTTGCACTATGCACACTGATCAACAGACAAATTTGAACAAGTATAAGAAGGAAAAGACGAACCATGAGATCCACGTCCGCCTCTATCATTACCTCTAGAAGGTGGTCCATAAGCTTGAGCTAACATTACCTTTGTTTTTAACTCTTTAGACTTTTTATCCTCATTACTTTTAGCTTCTAATTCTTGTCGCTCATAATACCGACCCATGGTTAAGAGAGAAACCTAAGAAGAGGTAGTCCATGAACTCTCACTGGCCTTTAGGTGACTAGTTATTCCTGGCAAAAAGTTTGTGACATATTTATCGACAAACAGATACCAACCCGTGTCATCTGTTAATGACTGGCCACTAAAATCGTGGAATGCCTCTTCAAAGCGTGTAAAGAAATCTGAAAACGATTCATCTGCCTTTTGCTTATACAGTCCAATCTCTCTTTTTAGGGGGAATACTTGTCTTTAACTTAACTAATATAGCTGCCGGAAGGTCTAAAATTAACTGACATGGTTTCTGTGCAGGTTCTCTATCTTCAGCTAACTGCCCTAAATCTTTCCATAATGCTCCAAATGTCGCACAGTCATCAACTTTACGCACAGTTCTCCACATATCAGGCGGTAATATTAATCCAAAAAACAAATTAATATCAGGCAAAGTCATAGTACAAGAACTAATTGCACCCTCAACTTCCTCATAAAAGGCTGCTGGATTCTTTCGCGGATCAGGCAATGCATTTTTAAGGGCCATAACATCTGCTCTATTCCAAGGAGTGCAAACCCAATTATAAATAAAATAACTTTTTGCATCTACAGAAGTCTTATCATCATTTGTACCCGTTCCTTTAGGAGGAACATATAAAGGCGCGTCTTCCCGCATGGGTTTCACATTAATTACAACATTCTTATCTGTTTCTGGAGTAGAAGTTCGTGCCATGCTGATCTGAGATGTTGGTGTAGCTGCATCTGCTGCCTTGTTCTCCTCTCGCAAACGGGTTGCTTCAACACGCAGTTTAACCAAGCGTCTGATCGTGTCAGCCACCTGGAGAAGACAAAAAGACCATCGCGTAATTGTTTACAATCAGCTGCTACATCGTCGTGCTCTATTTCCACCGAATGTTTCCTAAATCGTTCAATAACCTCAGCAGCAAATGTATCGGTAAAATATATTTGCTCCCTTTCCTGCCAACCTTTTATACTATCTAAAAGTTCAGAAGCAGTGGAAGTACTACGAACAGCTTTACGAGCAGCAGATCTAATGTCAGATACATGCCCAGCAGATAACATTGAACGAGTTTCTCGAGCTTTGTCCTGGTCTGTAAGAGAGTCCTCATCTGACTCATAAGGAGCAGTAGGAAGAGTATACGGAGGTGGACAACGATCTAATAAGAGAGAATCATCTTGGGGTTTATTAAGAATAGGATAAAGAGGTCTATGAACAGCGTACTGGCCATTTTCCTGTAAATGACGCTCCCTATCTTCCCTCTCTTTAATTTCTTTAATTTTCCTATTTTTCATTTCCAATGTTTTCGCATGGATGTTCTTTCGCTGTTCATTTTCAATCAAGGCTTGCTCACACTTCATTCGTTCACGCACTTCTTTCTCCCACGTTCGTACACAGTCAAACATATCTTGCCTAGCCTTTAGCTTAAACATCTGTTGCTCCACATACTGAATCTTTCGTAAATCAAATGACCCATGCCTAGGCCAACGCAACTCAGGATTTTTACGAGTGTATTTGTTCCATAACGTGCTGGAAGAAATATCATACTTAACATACATGTCCCTATTAGGCGTCCCCTCCGGGGGGGCTGATTGTGCTTTGTCGAGTCTCAAATTGGTACCACTACAAAAGCAACACATTCTACGAAGTGTGCTGGAAACAGGCATGCCACATATAGTGCAAAATATGCAGTATTATAATCAAAAGTAGCACTTAAGGTATTCGTCATACGTTGCGCTGTTCAAACAAATAAAAATAGAGAAAAATCTCTTCATTACCTCCCTATATGTATTGCAGCACATATATATTTGTCAAACGAAATTCAATAGTGGCCAATCTTTCAAACAAAGCCGCAGTAAGTGTTACCAAACTACCTTACCAAACAAAGGCATCAAAACCAACAGCAAGTGCCGCAGAACGGCTCTTACCAATCAAATGGTGTCTAGGTTCCAACTGCCAAGTTCTCAAATCGACCAAATGGTCACTGCACGGCGAATCAACAGAAGAGATCTCAGTCGAGCACCGGCGCCACCTGGATGGTCAGATCAGAAAGAAAGGAAAAACGCCGTGAGTGCCAAGACTCAGGTCTCCTCAGGCAGCGATCGCGTCCAAAGCGAGATTCTAATCCTTCGTCGCGACCAGTCCTTCGGGCATCCGAGTCGCCGATGAGCCCCGCGCTGGAAGCGCCAATTTGAAGTAGTGAGCCTCAGCAAGGCCTACCACTGCTAGGGGTTCTCCTTTCTCTGCACAGAGTCCTCAGACCAATAGAAAGAAGTTGGCACAGAAACTGGAATAGAAAAGACAAAGTTTATTAAACCTCATGAGGGGGAACTACATTCACACAACACCCTTCGGCAATGTATGAAGAAACACACTGACTGGAAGGAGCTTGGTCCTTTTTTACCCATACAGGGGCTGAAATGAAGGCGGTACAAAGTACAGAATGCTGGTTTCAAATACATATAAGGTCATACAGAGAGTGTGCTAGTAACAAGTGGAAGGGGCTGACAGTTAGCTAATTCTAGTGGACACATCCTGACAGTTACAAATTGGGGACAGCTGTAAGCTCAACTGAGCATGTGAGAAGCAGAAGAGGCTAAATATATCTCGTCTCTAGGCAGATTTCAAGAGCAGTTGACAGGAAGGTAGGACAGAGCACATGGCGAGCACATGGCAAACAAAATGGCTAACAGAAATACAAAATGGATTCCGAAAAATGGACAAGATAGTCTCTAAATACAAGATGTCTTCTACTAATGCTTAACCTAATCGCTACTAAATTACAACAGACTGACTAGGTGTGTGAGTGACTCTATGAATGAGTGGGGTTGTGTGTCTTTATAGATATGTGAGTGCATATGGGAGTGCTGCGTGTGTGTAGACCTAGGAATTAGTGAGTGGGTATCTACTAACTGGTATTGGTGTGTCTATGGTTACGAAAATGGTAGTCTGTAATTTGGGAGTATCTAAGGATATATAAGAGTATGAGGAGGTGCATCAGATTATCACATGGATAATGTCATGTCATCAGTGATGTCATATAAGATGTCATCAATGATGTCATCAGTGATGTCACCTACCATGTCATGAATAATGTAATATGTGATATAATCAGCAATGCATTGCGGGGGCGAGAGTTATAGTTAGCTGAACTAACTATAAAGTGCGAATTTTTCTGGTTTTATACTATAACATTCCTGAAACCTGTGGTTTTTTCAAAGAATTTCTAAGGTTTTTTAAATGCTAATTTCTAAATATAACGTCCCTGAAACCTATGTTTTTTCAGTGTATTTCAAATGTTTTTTAAATGCTAATTTCTAACAATATTGTCCCTGAAACCTGTGTTTTTTCAGTGAATTTCAAAGGTGTTTTAAATGCTAATTTCTAACTATGCCTACAAAGGAAGGACATATGCAGAAAGAGGTAAAAAGGCACAGAAAGAAGCAAAAGAAATGCAGAAAGAGGCAACAGAAGTCCAGAAAGTCGAAGAAAGGTGAAGAAAAAAGCAAGAGATGTACACAAAGAACCAACAGAGGATCAGAAAGAGATCTTGTTGCAAAGTCATCCTGTGTCCACAACTTTTTGTTGACGGATAGTGGTGGTAACTGACTCTGATAAACCAGGCCCGGAGCCAGTGCTACGCTGAAAGACACTTAGAATACAGTGAAAACACCTACATACACTAGTGTACACTATGGGTTGGGGTACCCCTGTGATTCGCATGAACTCCCCTGTATGGCTCTAGTACAGAATTAAGCAATACAGGTGCTGAAAGAGGCAAGAGAGGTGCAGAAATCATCAAGTGAAGTACAGAAAGAGGCACGTGAGGTGCAGAAAGAAACAAGGGCTGTGCAGAAAGAACCAACAGAGATGTACAAAAGTGACAAGAGAGGTACAGAAAGGGGTAGGAGAGATGCACAAAGAGTCAATGGAGATACAGAAAGAGGCAGGAGGGGTGCAGAAAGAAGGAAGAGAAGTGGAGAAAGATGCAAGAGAATAGCAGAAAGAAGCAACAGAGGTGTAGAAAGAAGTAAGAGAAGTGCACAAAGAGGGGTGAAGAGAGAGGCAAGAGGTGTGCAGAAAAGGTAGGATGGGTGAACAAAGAGGCAGGAGGAGTACAGAAAAAAGCATGAGGGGTACAGAAAGAAGGAAGAGAAGTACAGAAAAGCCATGAAAATTACAGAAAGGGGCAAAAGAGGTACATCAAGAGACAACAGGGGTGCAGAAAGAAGCAAGACAAGTGCAGAAAGAGCCAAAAGAGGTGCAAAAAGAGGCAAGAGCGGTGCAGAAACAGGCAAGAGAAATGCACAAAGAGACAAGAGAATTGCTGAAAGAAGCAACAGAGGTATACAAAGAAGCAAGAAAAGTACAGAAAGAGGCAAGTGAGATGGCAGGAAAGGTACAGCAAGACGGAAACAGAGTACAGAAAGAGACAACAGGGGTGCAGAAAGAAGCAAATGAAGTGTAGAAAGAGGCCTGGGGGCATAGGTGCCCCTCTGTTGATCCCTGCACCCAGTGGCAGGCACCTTGGGGTGCCGGCCACAGGGTGCAGGGATGAACCGCACCGCTGATTTAGAAATGCAGGCATGCATTCCGCTTGGAATGCATGCTTCCATTGTGAAGCATACTGTTTGGTCGCATTGTACTAGCAGGGCTGCAACCGACGACAGCAGGTCAGTCGGTTACGGCTCCTGAACAATGCTGGGCGGACTCAGGTCCATCCGACATCAGAATAGGCCCCATAATGTTAAGTTTCATAGTGTGACTTTTAAAGTTTGGATGTTTTTATATGTTTTTATGTTATAATAAAGTTATATAATAGTTATAATGTGTGTAGTTTTTGCTTAAATAGTGAAAATACGTTTTGGGGTGAATATATGTTTTTTAAATGTCGATATTTAAATAAAATCGATAAAATTGCTGTATGTATAATTTTTTTTCGAAATTTAGGATATTTTAATGTTTATTAAATATGTATTTCTTAACATTATTTGTGTTTTCGATAATGTTGTATACAATATTGAATATTTACGATATTTTTGTTTCAATATTTGTGTAAATGTTTAATAAGTACTGGTAGTCGATAATAGTGTAATTGATAATTTGCTGCTGAACAACTAGCCCACTAACTGCTGCCTGCCAGAAGTGTCCCAGTCCTCAATGCCACCATCCCAGTATGGCCTTCCGCTCAACGGCACTTGCCGAGTCGGACCGAGGCGTGGGTGAAGCAGTCAATGGACAGGCATGTGAGTCCCCGGGGTCCGGCACTAGGTAAGTTGTGAGTATGTGCAAAGTGTAAGAATTCTATTAATGCATTTAAAAACAAATATTCATCAGATTTCAAGCATCAGCAATTTAAAAAAGTTTTACAGCTTGTCTAAAGTTTCTGGCAAGTACTAACACACAGCTAGCAGCACCCCCTTCTGTCAGCAGTTCTGCCGCATCCTGGCAACTCCATGAGTGAGGAGGGGCACAGATGAGGTGGCCTCATACTATTGTGGTGTGTCCCCCTGCCGGAGGCCATCTACCTGTTACCAAATACAGTACCCAGTTGAGTGAGCCCTATAAGAAATTTTGCATGCCCGACAACAACCCAAGGAGGAATTCCCACCTGTCACACAGGGAAAATCCTGGGGCCTGAAGTTACAGGTCACCACCCATATCCCCCACACGGAAGCCTCTTTGGAAGGACTAAGACAAGGGTGCGATTGCCCTCACAAGGGATGCGGTGGCGTCAAGTGCGCAAGTGGTGCCTGTCTTGAAGAAGATTAAGCCACGGAACCTCAGAGGGGTAGAGCAGAGTGCTAGCACCAGATGGCAGAGAGGCTGGCAGCCACCATATCCCAAAGAATGGCACTATTGTTATCAAAGAAACCACAGGACTGACATTTGTCACCTACAACTATATCACAAGCAGAAACAAATAATCTAGGACAGTCCCCACAGAAGGCCCATCCCCAAACCCAAGCACAGAGCAACGCATATGCATTGTACAATTAGCCTTAAGGAAATCAGGTAACAGCCACCCCACCACAGCAGGGGCTGGGTGGTTGGCCGAGCACATGGCAACCACTGTGACAGACAGGAAGCCCAGCCCACCAAGGACCAGGGCAATGCCAAGGCAGGGAGAGGTGACTGTCTAGGGAGGCAATGCCCTTATACAGTCACAGAATGAAAACATGCAGTAGGTCCAAAAACACCCCCCAACATGATGTATCCCCTTTATATCCTTTCAAGATACATATCCTTACCTGCATTTGCAAGCAAACTTTAGTGCCATAGTACATTATATCGATCAGGAACTACACTAGTGTTTACCATCCTCGTGCCTGCGGGGCCTGGGCCTCTCTCTGCTGTTATTCACTGGTGCAGGGTTGGCTGGCCATTCCCCTGGGGGAGACAGTCTGTTGAGGGGGCAGGGTGGCCCCAGCCTGGTGCATAAAAACCAGGCCCCAGGCCCATTTATCTAAATTCAGCCCTAGATGAGCTATGTAGGTCTCTACAGCCCCAGAGTTTTCACCAAATGGATACCCCCTTACAGTTTCCAAATGAGGCAGACATTCCAGTGTCAGGAGCCAGGTTTCCCACACCTAGGACAAGGAAGTCCTCAAAACTCAGAACCAAATGTAATGAGAATTAAACCTGGGCGGAATTCGCAATGAGAAATAGACTGCCCGCGTTGAGAAATCTTGCTGGGATGATGATTTTCCACACTCGTGCTCGCCAATTTGATGTTGACTATAGAAAATGAGGAAAAATGTCGTCAGGAGGTGGATTTTCCTCATTAACGCTCGCAAATTTGATGTTGATGAGTGCTAGTGAGTATAAAATTCTGCTCAGCGAGGTTTTTTGGACCGAGTTCCAAGTAACGCGAAGTGCACAAAACTCCACTAACTCCGTGAGCGGAGTGAAGTTAACCGCCCAAGCTTACTGAAAATCCATTAAAGCCATGAGCATTACATGTATCGGGCCGATCATGACAAGTCCTAACAGCACACAGGACTCTTTTCGAAAGTTCTGGAAATAAGCACAATTCAGTCACTCCCTTGCAGATACAGAAAGGGGCCCAAACAGCTCCCCAACTACCTCCTGTATACTACTTCAGAAGCAGTATCACCCAAATACATAGGTATACGTCAAATGGAACCCACACAAACAAGCCCAAAGGAGCCCAGAAATCCCGAACCTTCCAGAAAAAGGGCTTAAGCTAATCGACCAACTCCATTAGAGAGAACCTCATTGCACATCATGTGCAGGGACTAAATGGACATGCATGTGACAATGGAAACATCACAATCACCACAAACCCCCTAAATATCATTACACATCCACTTCCCTTCACGTTGAATAACAAATGTGCAGGTCAAAAGGACACCCAGCACCAATAAAACCAGACACACACACACACATACCCACATACACACATACATTTAAAGGAAGCAGCCCGCGGGGCAAGATGGCAGCTGCTTGACCGCTGTGAGAGTCGCTCCCTGACCCCTGTGTTATATAGTTCGGCGAGACCCGGGAGAACCCCTCTGTGTATATAGAATTGCTGGCAAAAAAAACAAACTAAAGCCCGGGTGAGTGCTCCTCATCACTTCATAGCACTGTTACGACAGATAGCGGAGGTTTTCGTCGATGGCGCGCCAAGACTTAAAAATGGAATGTACCTGTCAGCACTAAAGGCTTTGCTTGACGGGGGGGTTCAAAGAAGGTTTGATACCCGCAGGATGGGCCCACAGACCAAGCCCCCGGTGAAAGAGGTGGCGACCAGCGCCAAGACTCTCCCCGCTTCCAAGAACTTGGCTGCATCCAAGGGGTATGACGCTACTCGCTCGCTTAGCCAGGAGGGGGCAGAAAGCAATGGCAGAGCTCCCGGCGGTGAGCAGCGTCTCAAGGACCCAGTAGTCAGACCCAAGACACAGACCCAGTCGGTGCCCGGGATGTTTTCTGGCAGGGGAGTAACCGACGAACAGGTAAAACCCCCTTCCAGGGACAAGACAGGTAATAAATCGGCGGTGTGGGATGTAGATTTAAACACTAGCAATGTCAGAATGGACCCCCTCAAAGCTTCTTTTGAGACAGTAGTACCTGGAGCTCCTAACATTAACACTGGTGACATAATAAGTAGTGGGCTTAAAGAAAGCCGGGGGCAGGGAGAAATGGCTAATACTGATAAGGTACAATCTGGCAATTTGGAACTGGCTGAATGCGCAGAATGTACAGATTATTGCACCGATTTAGCCAAAGTGGGCGATAAAATCCTAAACACCCCGGATGGTGAAATTGTTTTCTCTTTACCAGATGACTCGGATCATACAAATGTTAGCAGCCCTAATAACAGCTAACCTGGTCATTTGCAGTGGGACTATTCCGCCATTTTGCTAGAAGCAAGAGCTGAGAAAGGGGATACGGATGGGTCCCTTGTCAAAGACCCAAAGGCTACTGGCAATAAGATGGATCCTGCTCCCTCTATGGGACTAATCTACGCTACATTAAAATCAATGCTGGTAGAAGCTTGACAGGAGCACAGAAGAGCACAGCTTGCAAATAAAAATCTTCAGGGTGCGATCCGCAAGACAACGAAAGCTTGTTCGGAAATTGTTGCACAAACCGCTGCTTTGGAGAAACGTGTGGTGGGGCTCAAGGCTGGGCTAGAGTGCACGGATCAAAAGACTACGCCATATGATACTAGAATGACTAATATATTATGGAAATTGGTAGAATCCGAAAACAGACAACGCAGAAACAATTTACGATTACTGGGCATAGAAGACAACGTGAAAGGAAATGATATCTGCGGGTTCGTACTGAAATTATTCCAAGCAACTTTTCCCGAACTATCACACAGGAATTGGGAAACCAAACTTCAGCAGGTTCATAGGTTTAAATTGATGTTAAAAAAAGGCAGTGCCGGCCCAAATACGGAACCTCGAGCTATTCTAATTTTTTGTGGGAATTTTTTATTGCATCAGGCAATATTCGAGAAAGCTCGACCAGATGCAAAAAGATTGGCTGAAGGGCATTCCTTCTTTGTACAGCTGGATTTCTGCCATACAACAGTGGATAGAAGATGGAGGCTCTGCCAAATGATTAGCCCTTTTCAAAAAAAGACTGTGAAGTTTATTTAATGAATCCTGCACAGCTGAAGGTTATCTTCCAGGGAAATTCAGGCTAATCACCGCAGAGATTCAGGCTCAGAACTATCTACAAGAACTCACAAGTGGCTGAAAAAACCCTATCACAGACAACTACAGGGAAGCTGACCTTGTCTATATACAACTCTGCGTAAAAGTCTTTAAAAGACTATAATTTACGTGCATGGGGTTTCACTATTGGGGCTTGCTTTTTACTACTTTTGGTTTTCATTCAGTCGGGGAGTGGTCTGAGAGCACAGCGGAATGCAGGAGGCATCACAAGGGTCTTTAGACCTCTCTTGCCTTAGTAAGGGGGGTGGGTTAAGGGTGGAGGGGGCGGGGTAAGGGTGGGGGGAGGGGGAGGGTGAGGAGATGGATCCAATCTTTATAAGGGGAATTTGCATGGTGATGTTTTCTTTGACTTTTCTAGATATGTTTGGCACGGCCTCAGGGCATCTGAATTTTTATTACACTCTTGATGGGGAAGCTTAGAATTGCCTCTATCAACATCTGTGGGCTCAATGACCCCGCTAAAAGGTGCAATATTAATCAGGATCTTCGGTTCCGGAAGGCAGATATTATCTGCCTCCAGGAGACCCATATAGAAGCTGGCAGAAGGAAGGTTACGGAATTTAAAGGGTTTCAACTGATTTCTTGGACCTTGCAGGATGTAAGGACTAAAGGTGTAGCAATATTAGCCCTGGCTAATTTTTCACAGTCCCTTATGGATGCATGTGGAAAATGGGTAATATTTAATTGGTTGAGCATGGAAGTAGTGGGCTGGGCTCTCCCAAATATTTTATGTGGGGATTTTTAAATATGACCTGCTCGATATCGAACTATCCTGAGATAGATTATCAAGGGCTGAAACCTAAAGTGTATAAATCTTTATCTCAATTAAGAGAGTTTCATGGTCTATCAGATATAGGGGCTCAACAAGAGGGAAATGACCCTGGATACACATATTTCTCTGCCCCTCATAAAACACTGGACTATTTTTTTGTTTCACAGTGTATGGCTCAGGGTTGCAAAATCACCAAATTTCCGAGGCTAATGTCAGATCACAACCCTCTGTTATTGGAAGTCAATATTAAGCGGCAATTACAAACTAGATGCTGGACATTTAACAGGGCTCTGTTAAACAATATTGTTTATATACAACATGTGGAGGGATAGATTCCTAGGTTCTCAGAAGAAAATTTGGGTAGTACTAGCATTCAAAATGTTTGGGATACATTAAAAGCAGGGATTAGGGGCGAAACGTCTAAATTATGCTGGGAGACACAAAAAGAGGAAAGGAATACATTAAAGGTATTATATGATACATTAGGGAAAGCTGAAACACTTTAGGTTAAGGTTCTCTCTGAAGGAGGGAAGCAGGTACTGCACAAACAAGGATTATAATTGCCAAACCGCAATCACCAAAATTTCCCTCAATAAATTAGCAGATAAATACCTTGCTTGGAGGAGTAAACTCTTTGAAAGTAACAAAAGGGTGGGACATATGCTGGCAGTTCGCTCCAGAGAGAAGGAGGTTTAAACATGCATCAATGAATTCTTAGATCCTGACATCGGTCTAGTTTATGGCCCTGAAGCTATACTATTGGCATTTCAAAAATATTAATAAAAACTATATGCAGAAGATATAGTAGATAACTGTGGGACCCAAGAGGAGATTGAGAGTTATGTCAAAGAGATAAAATCAGAGCAGCTCACTCCCCAAGAGACAGATATGTTAGAGGTATCAATAAGACCAGAAGAAATTCAAATGGCTATTGAATCTCTCCCAACTGGCAAAGCTGTTGGGACGGATTTTTTACCAGGCGAATTTTATAAAAAATTCAGATTCATCTGTCTCCCCTGTTGCCTAAGATTTTTAACATAGTACAAACAGGTGAGGCACCTCCTGACTCTTGGAAGGCTGCCAAGATCGTCATATTTAAAAAAAAAAGGAAATTGGCAACTGAACCCGGATCATATAGACCCCAAACTTTGATCAATAGTGATAGAAAAATCTACTCAAAAATCCTTACCAATAGATTGGCTTCGGTGATCAAGAAGCTGGTATCTCCTCAACAGCATAGCTTTGTTCCAGGCCGAGAAACTATCGATCATATTTGCCAGACTATAGCCCTCTTTGATTATACCCATGTTACAGGAGACCCTATGGCCTTAATTCTGTTGGATGCAGAAAAGGCATTTGATAGGGTCTCCTGGCCTTTTTTATTGCAAAATGGTCTATTAGTGTTAGGGTTTGTGCACAGCAAAGAGCATGTCCCCTCTCATTGCACTAGTGGTCTCTGTAATAGCTCTCTTTTAAACATACTATTGAAAGCCTTTCTTGTTATCTCCGCCCCCCCCCTTAGGCTTCTGTGTATGTTGCTCAATGTACTCACAAGTTTGGACATTGCTGTCTTGTTTACACATTGGACCTTGCTTTTACCAAGGCTTCTTTAGAGCACCCCTCCCTAGGCCATGTGTTAATTCAACTCATTTGCATAATAACTGAAGCTCTGCACACCTTTCAAGAACATGTGCAGCATGTGAGAACCACACCCAGCTCTCCGAGCCACACCCAGCTCTTCGAACAACACCCGGCCCTGTCTATAAAAGGCAGCCCCCGAGCCTCACCCAGTGCTTGTGCTCGTCTACCTCCCGCTTACCTGAGAACAGATCCTTCAGCGCTGGCACTCCTGCTCTCTACAGACCTTCATCGGCTTCAACGGGCGCGGCTGCTGGCTCTTCCTTCTTCCAGTTTCCGGCTCCTCCTTGCCTCAGCCCTCTCCTGTCCAATACAATCGACCTGCAAAAGAGAAAGAGGACACGGTTAGACTGATCAGTATCCCTTTCCAGCAACAAGTAAGTGCAAAACTTTTTATTACCTGAAAGAACTTTGACAGCGATTTCTGGATTTGTGTATAGACAATTTGGAACAAGATACCTCCCACGAACATTGTGATTCAAACCCTTTGTTACAAGAATACTTTGTGGAACTTTGTGAAATAAACATTGTTTTACATGGAACTTTTAAGAATTGAACAGTGGAAACCATTGACAGCAAGGCAAACAGTAAATCAAGGACTTGCACAAATTACCTGCTGTATTTTGATGTAAAAGTACAGTATTCGTTTTATAAAAATTCTGGAAATGTGTGAAAAGTGAGTTTGCTATTAAGAATTTAGGCTTTAGTTATATTAAGGTGAATGTTTGATATTGGTAATTCTGATAATGGTATTCGTTTAATTTTATAGATGCTTTACAGCAATAGAAAGCACATCCCAGAACAGTAACACTTTCCAAAAACTGGAAGCTAGAGACCAGGATCCAAGAGGTACTTTTAGAAGATAATTTCTAATAGATAAAGGGATAGTCAGGAACACGTTTAGGAATAGTTTGCACTTACCTGTTCTTTGTTTATATTTCATTAGGCACCAGTTTCTACAGAAGTCAGCTAGGGCCGCAGATTTTAGCAGCACTTCAACAGTGGAAACGCAAGAACGGTGTTGTCTCTCTTTTTATATTTTATCCACTTCCCCTCTTCCCTTGAGCTTCTGGTTCTTAGTGCACTGTCTAAAACCAGTGTGCTGAAACAAGCAGTTTCAGGGTGGGGTCGGACTGTCTTCAACCTCCATCAGAACTGAACAGAAACTCAGGTGAGCTGGACTTTGACAATTAGATGGATTTATTAAGGGCACCAAAAGCATGTACATAGAACCAACTGACAGGATAGATATGATGGGGCACTTTCTGGCTCAACTGAGATATCATGGGGCACGAGACAAGGCTACCCCTGCTCTCCTTTACTATTCGCCATTTATATTGATCCCTTAATTCGGAAAATCTCGGAAAATCAAACAATACAAACTATACATGCAAAGGGAGGGGATATCAACATTTTGCATATGCTGATGACTTAGCCATCATTACACCCACCCTGTGCTGCCCTTTTGGAATTAAATAGCTTAACCAGCCAATTTGGTACGTTTTCAGGCTATCATCTCAATGAGCACAAAATCCAAATTGTGATAAATGATAAAACTAATCTGATTGACCATCATATTGTTCTAAGTGCTAGATATTTGTGTATCAAGATCAGTTCTAAAGTGGAAGATATTGTGGATATTAACTTGAAACCATTGATAAAGAAAATAAAGTCAGATTCTCATAGAATAAATAATTTACATCTTACATTAGTTGGCAGGAGTAACGTAATTCAAATGTTATTTCTACCAAAAATGTTATACTACTTTAGAGAAATTCCTCTTGACGTAAATAGGTCATGGTTTTTACAGTTGAACCAACTGATCTCATGGTTTTTATGGGCTGGTCAGCGCCCTTACAGGGCCCTCAAACACATAACCTTAACTAGAGATTGGGGGCTGGACCGTCCCAAATTTTCAAATCTGTTATTGGGCTTCAGCTCTGAAACAAATGGAGGATCTGTTGAAAGGGGAAACCGTGGGACATAGTGAAATATCTATCTATTGCTTAATTCACGGCGTAGAAGCCAAAGGGCTCCTCATGCTTATTTCAAGAGGGTGAAAGTTAAGGTTTTGTTGGGTGCAATTAGGGTCTGGACTTCCGTTGGGAAAAACTTTTCGATTGGTCGGATTCATAGATATTCTCCTCTTGATAATAATAGGTTACTTCCTGAACTATTTCAGGATGAATACTTAAAAAATTGGAGTAAGAAAAGGGTTTTGTTTATAGGAGACTTATTGTCCGATATGGAAGTATCTTCATTTGATTCAAAGAAGGAAACGCTTGGGATTGGGAATAATCATTTTTTTAAATACCTACAGATATGTGTCTTTCAGTTTAAAATGTTAACTTGCCATAACAAAATTCATTTACTGGATTTAATCTTGGGGGGCAGGTCATCCATGCCCATGTTATATAACCTTATTAATAAAAGGATGGTGGATGATTTGCCCAAACACAGTGAAAGGTGGCAAGAGACGCTACAAGCCGGACCGGGAGAGTGGGAGGACTCTCTCCAGCTTAGCCAGACAGCATGTATCTCAGCAAGCATACAAGCACAATGTTTTAAAACATGGTGTAATCTTTATATTACTCCGGCTCGAATTTATAGATGGGGTGGGATTTCTGAGATACACTGCTCTCAGCGTGGAACGCTTGCTGCGGATTGTCTTCATATGCTCGCCGCTTGCCCTAGACTCATTCAACTGTTGACAGAAATTGGACAACGTCTTGATGCTATATTGGGATACTTGGTTGAACTTATCCCTCAGGTTATATTATTAGAGATTAGTAATCTTGAAATGGATGAGCCCAATCGGAATCTGGTTTATGTAGCGATGGCTGTTTATCGGTTATGCCTCACTAGAGCCTGGCTTGACCAGAATCCCTCTCTATACATTTGGTAAATTACTTTCAATCTGTATGGGTGGGGGGTGGGGATTTATAAATCTAAAAATGTGAACAATTATTTCTGGTATTGTATAATCTGTCATATATTTTGCTGGTTTTGAAGTCCCAATAATTATTTGCAAAAAATAAATAAATAAAGGAAGCAGCCCGCAAAGTAAAGTACTCACTCTGCCACAAAAAGTGGGGGAACTATAGTACCCACAACACAATCCTAAGGTGACCTAACCTCACTATTCCCAAAAGTACTGCTGCCTCCTTTCACTACCCCACTAAAAGACTTCACAGATAGTGAAGCTACAGAATATACCTCTGAAGGAAAGCACAGGAATTTCCTGAAAAATTTATAATGATATGTGTTTTTCCATGCTAACCTACAAACCACAGCTCTTATACAACAGGTCTGCAATCGAGCTGCATGAGCACCATTGTTACAGCGGCCGCCAACCCTTCAGCTGAAGCTCCCAAAAGAACTTCAACAATTGCTCAAGAAAAAAGACCGCAAACTGCCTTTACAGACACTTTTTTGTAATCAGACTCTTTTTTGCACTGCACCCAGCCAATACGCCCCAAATGTTTTCAAAGTTAGATATATATATATGCATTTCTGTCATTGGTGCTCTCGTGCCTTTCCGAAACCAAACATTTGCCTAGTGTCACAGAGCCTACCTCAACATTCTTGCAGAGCTTGTTAAGGAACCTCTCCCACTCTACTTGCACTTACATTGAACTGAAAACTAGCATTCTGCAGGCACTACACAGCGCACTCCCATGATATTAGCACATGACCACCGCGGGCACCCAAACCACAAACAGGTCATGTTCGCTGAATACCCATGTTTAAGGCACAGACAGCCTTTACTTATCTCAAGAGGTATCCCCCAAAAAAGCAAAATGTTTCATCTACCTATGCCTTTGTGGGATTAGGGTCAAGATACAACCCAATAGAGTGGACCCCAACAGAGCAGTAGTAAACATCACCCGGTATGAGACCAAGCGCACAGCACTATACCTTATTACCGTACCTAGCAACATTATAACTGAGCTTGGCAAAATGCGCAGAAAGGACACTATAGGGGAGGACACTGTTTGGTCCGAGTCGTTGTAGAAAAGAGGTTCATAGAGGTAGCAAAACAACTACAAAAATGCACAGACATATCCACACCCTCTCCATCAGTGGCCCTAAAAATATTTGGGGCTGCCTTTCTTAATGGCAAATGGACCCCTAATATGGAGTTCCAGTCCAGGGCCATTCACGTCAATGATGCTAGGGAAATGAGTCCCATGGAAAGGGGCCAAACACCATCACAGATACCTCATGCCAGGAAATCTGGGATACCAAGATAAATAGGTACAAGTGGTAGGAAAGAAAGGGCTATCTCCTAATTGTACGGAAACTTACACTATATTCTTTGTGTTTCAGAGGCAAAGGAACAATACGACTTGAGACTTATAAATACTGTAAACACTGTGAAGCAATACTGTACATACTGGACCTGCAATGGGGAACCTCCACATTAATGGATTACTACTGGCAGTGCAGCAAATTTGCCTATGCTCAGCTCATCCCCAGATGGTAGGGTCTCTGCACCCTTGTGACCATACAAACCCCAACCCTGATCTACCCTCGAGAAAATTTGTCTGAGTTGTTCTAACATCTGCTACAGAAGAAAACAACTCTATTGCATTAGACTCATGAAAATATAACTTGTGATTTCTTTTGCTGGGCTCAGTACAAGACATTTCAGAAGAATTTAAACAGAGGAGGATCTATACCCTTCTTCACCTAGCAAATGAAGGTCACACCCCCTGGTTACAAATAATCAGGTGGGAAATGCTGAAGACTCTTAGCTCAGCCCGTGGCTCGTGACGGAGTGGTTCTGTCACAAGCATGGCGGTGCCGCGCGGCTCCCCCCCCCCAGCGCCGCGGCGGAATTACCGCTGCGGCCAAGGGGTTAAGGAACATCTGAGAGCCATCCGCCACATGGCGATACACCATCGGTATGTGTTGGCCTTGATGACCTTGATAGAGGGTGGGGTATGTGTCAAAATTGCTGCTTTCCGTTGTACTTTTATTCCTGAAAATGATCTCGAAAATGTAACTCTCACTTTTGCCATCCAATTCCTGCATCGTCTACAAGCTGACATGAAGAAGGAAAAGGGTTCCCCTTAGTAGGACTTGTTTCATAGTATTTTTCCCTGGTTCCCCGTGTCAGAGACCAAACTGTGCACGTTATTGCTTCCAGTTAAAAAATGTTTAGTGCTATTATATGATTTTCAACAAGTGGGGGTTTACTGCTAGAAAATTGCAGTTCTCAAATTGGGTAGTGTGCAAATAGCCAGAGAAAGGATAGCAGACACAACAGAAACACACACAGCTTCTAATAATGTGACTGTCATGACTTGTGAGAAAATTATGTAGTTGAAACTTCAACTAGAGGGGGAATGTTAATATTAGTGAATGCAATATCAATATACGCCATAATGTATATGTCAATATCTGTAAACACAATGCTGATGTTCGCTATCACAAATGTATGCATAATAATGAGAATGTCTGTAAATGCGATATCAATGACCGCAATGTTTTATGCACACATAGTAGCGAACTCGTATCATTGCTGTTGAATCTACCCAAGATGACCTTCCCATCCACCTCAAGTCAAAAATACATAGTCATGCAGGCCCTGCAACCCAAACCGATTGATAGGTCACAAGTCAGGTTACACTAAGCCCGAAGACAGACATGCGAACAGATAGGCAGCTACACCACAAAAGGTCATAGGAATCTGGCCCCAAAAAAAACACATTTGGCCAAAATACCACAAACACATGTGCCATGCATTGTTAGACACAGTCAGCCAATCAGAAGATAGCAGATATACAATACACGCAGTGAGCATGCTCTCACCTTGCCGGACATCTGTACACATACACAATGGCCCACATTAGAACTCCACAAAGTCGGGAGGCACAAGTGTCTCCCTTATCAGATGGCTGAATTTATAGTTCATGGCTAGGCCTGGATTTATGTGCTTTACACAAATGTGTAATCAGTTTGTTGCACTTCAAGAACTGTATATAATTCCGGCCAAAACTTCTTTATATCCTGACAGTCTTCAGACACAACTCTGTTGATGCTCTCCCGGCCGATGCATTTAATTAAACCAACATGTTACTGTTTTGCGAAACACCTCTTGTCTTTTAATTTTTTCAAGGTAAATTTGTATCTGAGCAACAGATTCAGCCTTGTCATTCTCTCTTTTAAACCTTTCTTAAGTAAGCTGCCATTATCTGTAGAAATATGTCTTTGGCAAGATCTCTGAACAAATGCTACTCTCTAAACTGTTTTTATGGGGGCGTGGCCAACACAGTGGCAAAGTAGCAGTCATCCCGCAGAGCTCCGCTGAGCAGCACCGTGAAGCAGCAGTTTCAGAGGCCATCCCGGGCTGCTGGTGGTCTGCGAGGAGGTGGTAGTGGCACGGAAAGCGAGGGGCGCCTGATGATCCAAGTGCCACCTTCAAAGTAGAAGTGGTTCCACACGACTTATGGGCATTCCAGGCAGCGGCCTCTGAGCTCCAACTGCGAGGCACCTGATTTCCTGACAGGGTGGCAGCGGAGGCCCCAGGAGAGCAGCGGAGTAAGGCGAGTCCTAAGCGGTGACCTGCAGGTACTAGCTGGTGGCCCAAGCTGCAGCAGACTTGGAAGGAGTGGCGGAAGCCCACACTGCAAGTTAGGCCATAAACGATTGCTGCAACCCTGGACCAGATGACAGTAGGCCAGGAAGTGGATGGGAGAGTGGATCCCAGGCCGTCCAGTGACTAGCCCAGGTTAGCCACAGGATATACCCATCTGCCTTCACTCCTGTAGGCAAAAGGAAATCATCATGGCTGCTGCCTCAGATAAGGCGGTTATCTCATTTGAGGACCTGCAAGTGGGCATATACCAAGACCTTTCCCTCTCACGATACAGAGATACAGAGCCCTGCGGCCAGTCACCACCTATCGTCGAGATGGAGCCTTGGTAGTCGACTGGGCCACCCAGGCCCCAGAAAGACTGATTGCATGCCACCTTCGGGCCTCGCGAAGGTGTTGTGGACAGGGCCTGGGGAAAGATCAAGGACATCCCTGTGAGCTGCAGGTGTGCCTAGAATAAAGGCCACACTGCAAATTAGGCCTGAAGGTGGTTTTAGAAGAAGCCCACACTGCAAGTTAGGCCATAAACGATTGCTGCAACCCTGGACCAGATGACAGCAGGCCAGGAAGTGGATGGGAGAGTGGATCCCACACAGTGGGGTCATAAAACACCCCAGGGCACTTTGACGTGGAACCCGTGGGATAGAAACTACAGTGGACACTGGCAAGGGGGTGCCTCCAAATGCCTGTATACAATAATCAGCTGGTTAAAGTCTTGTAGTTTGCCCACTGATCCCGGCGGTTTTATGCCCCAAAATAATGGCATCCAACCGCTCAAAGAAGAAGGCAAAATAGCTGATAGAAAACGCTGACTTGCCATCCACTCACAAACAAGATGGAGAAATGGACCAGCCCCAACAGGTGAAGGAGGAGCCAGTCACTCAGAAAGTGCAAGAGGACTTTGCGGGACTGCGACAGGAGGTCACTGCTGACATGAAACAGGTCAGAGCCGACATTAACGAACTGGGCAAATGCATGGATACTCTGAAGAGGGCTGGAGACAGCAGGGAGGAAAAGCTCACCGTACATACACAGTAGCTGTTAGAGTTGCAGGACCGCAATGTAGAGTTATGCCTGTGACTAGAAGATTTGGAAAATAGGTCCTGGCACTCCAATATTTGCATAAAAGGGGTTCCACTTTGAGCAGACGGTAGGAAACTGGAGGACTTTGTGGCCCGGCTCCTTTGGCATGTTGCCCCGGCATTGGGTGACGAGGAGATAGTCCTTGTTCGTACACATCCAAGCAGGCCGTCCAGTGACAAGCCCAGGTCAGCCACAGGATATACCCATCTGCCTTCACTCCTGTAGGCAAAAGGAAATCATCATGGCTGCTACCTCAGATAAGGCGGTTATCTCATTGGAGGACCTGCAAGTGGGCATATACCAAGACCTTTCCCTCTCACGATAGAGAGATACAGAGCCCTGCGGCCAGTCACCACCTATCGTCGAGAGCAGGAAATCCAATTAGGTGTGGTCATTCCTTCAGGTTGATCTTCGTATGGAATAAAGAAACGCATGCAGTGCGATCCCTGAAGGAAGCACAGGCTTTGCTGGGAATTGACCTGGACGGCAGAGGGAAAGCAGATTGACCAACTGGAGAAGCAATGACGGAGCAGACACCGAAGTTGAGAGGGAAACGCCACACCGGGAAGGAATCACGCTTGCGACCCTCAGAAATGAAAAGCAAAAAGGAGCTGCTGGACTGTGATGTAAGAGGAGAGCACTCAAAAGAATGACCACACCCTCAAGTGAGAATGACTGTGCCACCTCTGCTTGTTGTACTAGGTAATAGTGAAGGGGTTCTGCCCACATCACCCTCCCATACCCGAGCAGGGGTCATCAAAAGATGAGAAAGTAGAAAAAACGGTATAAAGGGATACATTTCACATTTAATGTTAGAAACCAAGAAAAAATTAAATTATCTTGTTCTTTACAACTTAATGTACGCAAATCTAATTAAACAAAATTTAGATGGACATATAAACGTATCACAAGAACAAGAGGCACACAGAATTAATCCAAGAAAAAACAGATCACAAAAATATACATATATACAACAATTATATACAACATATACAATATATAAACAAAATATAAACAACGGCGTACCCTAAGAGAGGTAATTGAAACCTTTCTCAAAATATATACACTCCCACTTATGAGTGATATAGATCTAAAAGGAAATCCTAATTGCGCCTGAGAAAATAATTCTCTCACAAAACTAGCTAAATACAAGGCGCAGGTAGTTGAAACAAATACAAATAGTAATAGGGGGACTCCTTCAACACAGAAGTGTCGACGCAGTCGCGGTCGCGTTTCCGCCAGTAGACTCTTTATGGCTTCATCAGGACAGGGGTACTTGCAGAACAACTATCAATAACCACGCCACTCCCACCAGGGGAGGGTCACAAAGGAAGAATTCCTCTCAAAACAATGCCCGGGCCCTCTAGGGCAATCACTAGCGAGCAGGGTCCACTTGTCCAAATAACAGGGAGATAAAACGCGTGGAAAGCGTTGGATGGCACAGTAAAGTAGGGCAGCGAAATTACGCTCCTACAGCTCCTAACAATGGAGTCGCACTGGCTCAAAACGGCATCAACAATCCACAGGCAACCAACTCAAGTGTTCGTCTCCACCTCTGCTTGTTGGGCACCTGCAGATTCTGGGAGGGCTCATGAGATCGTCCCCCCACAGGCGGAGCCCGCCCTGTACCAATGTTTCCATGTTGTTGACATTTCTTTCACCCACTTACCGTCTTTCTTTCCTGCTCTTATTCTATTTCTTGCTCCTCTTTGAGGACGTTTTTTCTCAGATCGAGATTGATGGGGATATTCTCAAGAAAGTGTGCTAAACTATACGAAAAAATGCTAACGCACCTTTACACATCGCAGCCTACCACTCCTAGCTCAACTTATGGACTCCTGCTATGACATATGTTTCTTACAAAAAACTCACCTAGAATGAACTGATTGGAAATGCCTCCTGTCAAGATGGTTTAGCTGCCAATTTTTCTCCTCTATGTCAGGGAAGAGGAGGGGTGGCCATCCTACCCACAACACACTTCTCCAGTAGGATACTAAACACTCAAGTAGAGATACCCGGGAGGATGCTGGTGTTAAGAGTGGCAGTTGGGGGACACAAATATACACCAGCATCCTTATATGTCCCAAAAGCATGCCAAGAGACTTTCCCCTGGGAAGCCCTGAGCACTATTCTGGAAACCCCAGATGAGAACCTTATAGTGGGGGGGTGATTACAACATAGTATACAACTCTAAGCTTGATAGATCCACACAGGGGGTGATACTCTCACTCTATATGAAACAATGGCTGACTGATGTGAATAGGACACGTTACAACACAAACTTTTACAACGCATGCCTTTACAACAACACGGTTTTACATCGTAACATTTATTACAATGCATGATTTTACAATGCATGCCATCACAACGCATTTTTAGATACTACACTTACAACGCATTCCATTACAATGTATACAATTGCATCGCATAATAATTTTAGGGCGACAGTACTGTAAGTATTGGATAGTGTAGGGGTAAAATTTCTATTCCGACTCCAGTGAGTGCAACAGTAGGATAAGTGTTGGATAGTGTAGGAGTAAAAATTACTATTCCCACTCCAGTGAGTGCAACAGTAGGGTAAGTGTTGGATGGTGTAGGAGTAAAACGTATTATTTCCCATTACCTTATAATGCGTTGTAATGGCATGCGTTGTAGTGACATGCGTTGTAATGGCATGCGTTGTAGTGGCATGCGTTGTAATTGCATGTGATGTAAAGGATGTTGTGTTGTAATGACTGTGTTGTAAAGGTAGTACGTTGTAATGAATGCGTTGTAATGGTTGTTTCCCGACCGAGGTAGGGCTGGTGGATGTCTGGTGACAGCGCAACTCTCCTGCCTGGGACTACACTTTCTTCTCAGCGGTGCTCCACACCTATGCCCACTTGGAACTCTTTCTGACATACCCACGCATTACTTTGGATATACTAGACACTGCTATTGGGATGGCATCACTTTTGGATCACTCCCCTATCACTCTTACCTGGCAGTGGAGGGAGATCACAATAGGCAGAGGATGTGGAGACTTAAACACAAATTGCTCACATATGATACATTTCATTTCATAAATCTTTATTTCGGTAAAGTTTTTCACCATAAAAGACATTCATAACATCCATAAAATTATTAAAAGATAAGATTTATACTTTATAAAATCATCCATTTTCATTAAAAAGCGGTGTTTCATAGTACAATAACATGTCCTTGGTGCGTTAGAGTCAGTGGCCAGCCTTAAGGCATTTTCTTCTCAGAAACCAAATGGCACCCAAATATTTGGCCACTGCAAAAACAATGTGGTCCGACAGATTTGATTTCAGAACTCTAAAGGCAGCTTGACACTCTCCAAATCCCAAGTTTCTGCATAGGGGAACTATCCATTTCTTGCGAATCCCACGGTAAACAGGGCAAAAAAAGAGTATGTGGAGCTCAGACTCATCTGTCATTCTACAAGCTGGACACATGCTGACTGATTGTTCACTCCACTTACTTGTAAATACTCGAAGTAGGAGGGACCCATGCCGCCATTGCAATATAGTTTCCTAAGCATAGGAGGATACAGTTTGTCTAGAACTGGTTCGAAACTGTATGTGTCCTTGATGCATAGAAAAGACTCGGTTAATGAGCCAGGTTTTTGGTGCTGTAGGAGTTCCATTAATTTACTGTCATGGTATATCTTCGCTAGTTTCTTTTTGGGAAAAAGTGGGCAATTGGTTAGATGATCATACCACATCTCTGAAAGTCCCAGACCCTCCAACTCTGATTTGATGAATTTCAGCCATTTGATTTTCCCAGCGTTGGGCATAGCAAGCACCTCCTGTAGTCCTTGTCTGTAACTGGCCAATTCGGGAGTTGCCCACAACCTGCGCCAATAGGCCAGGGGGCGAAAAGCCAGTTCCTCATCTAATGGTCGCATCCCTAAGTCTAACCTTAAAGGAACAAGAGGCGTACTGGAAGGGAGTCCTACAACCCTCCGGATAAATTTGTTCTCCTCCTTTACCAGATCTGATGTTGCTGCATGCCCCCAAAGCTCACACCCATACATGGCAGCCCCCCTTGCCTGTGCCTTGTAGATCTGTATAGGAGGACCAACAGGCCGGATAGATGATTTGTTGTTACCCAGGAGATTCATGGTACCCCCCGAATATTGAATCAATTTAAGGAGTGCTTTCTCCTGGTGCGTACTCCAGGTCAGTCTATCATTTAGCATCACTCCAAGGTACTCGAAAGTTTTTACCCTTTCGAGTCTACTCTGTCCGATGTTAGGGCTAAAGCTGAGTTTAGGTGGGGGGTTAAGCACCATAAATTTGGTCTTTAAGGTGTTAATTTCTAGACCATATTCCCCACAGAAGTCCGTGAAGCCATCGAGAACACGCTGGATGCCCTTTGCAGACTTTGAAAGCAACAGGGTATCGTCGGCGAACATGATCGCCGGCACCCTGGCGCCCGCCAGCTTGGGAGCATCAGAATTAACAACCCCGTTTAGATGGGAGATAACCCCGTTGACGTAGAGGCAAAACAGGGTTGGTGCTAGCACACAACCCTGTCTTACCCCCCTGCCAACGGGGAACCTATTTGACAGGGCTCCCTCCTTGCCACACCTCACCTGCGCAAAATTGGCAGTATGGAGACGAACAATCATCTCCAGCAGACCCTCAGGGACCCCCAATTTGGCCAACACATCCCAGAGCTTTTTGCGGGGGACCAGGTCGAAGGCCGCCCTCAGGTCCACGAATACAGTGTAGAGGCTGCCACCCTCCAACTGCACCGTTTTCCAAAAAATGAGGACAAGCCGAAAGACCTGATCTATGGTTGAGACCTTCTCCCTGAAGCCCGCTTGGAAGGGACTCAGGATATCGTATTCCCTCATCCATTCCAACAGTCGGTCCAAAAGCAGCCTGGCGAACAACTTTTGTGAAACGTCTATCAGGCTTATAGGCCTATAGTTGACTGGGAGCAGAGGTGATCCTTTCTTGAAAATTGGGACTATCTCTGCCCCCAGCCAAGTTGGGGGGATTGTCATGCCATTCAGAATCTCGTTGAACAGCACCCTAAGGTACGGGGCCCAAATTGTGACTTCATGCTTATATAAGTCCCCTGGCAACCTATCTAGACCTGGCGCCTTTCCAGCAGCCAGGGCCATGATTGCCATGCTGACTTCTGCCAAAGTAAATCCATTCATTGGAGCTACACTTCCATTGGGTTGGTACATTGTAACTTCTGATGAGGTCACCAATTGGTCCCGAGTGTGTGGTTTATACAGGGTTTTGAAGTGTTCCTCCCAAACGGGGGCTGCTATGTTTGCTTCCACTGCCACTAGGGGTTCAGCTGAGCCATGCTTAATGATTTGCCAGAATTTTCTGGCATCACGCAGCATAAGGGCAGCTGTCATTTCAGACCAGTTTTCCTCATCCCATTCTATTTTGGCGCTACGAAGGATGGACTTATAAGCTAACCGCTTTTCCCGGATCTTGCTCTGAGTTTCTCGTATTTTAAGGGACTCTAATAGATCGGCCTTTGCTCTCCTGCATGAAGCATTGAACCAAGAGGCTCTTTTCTTCTTAAACTTCTTTGACCTGGTTACCGGGTTTAGCACTTCTGCCAGGTTAGTGCATAGCTCAGAATGAATAGCCCCTAACTCATTGGGCTTTGGAGGAGTGGCTAGCAAGGTGATAGGTACCTCGGCTTTTTCTTGAGGAGAGAGCTCAGTGTCATTGACTAGCTGGTGCCTAAGGACCTCCACCTTTTCTAGTGCAGGGACGACTAACGCGTACAACCTTTGGATATTAGATGGATTCTCCAGCAACTTTAACCATTTAATTCTGCGTCTATTGCTAGTTAGAACTAGGTCAGCTGGGTATGTTAAGTTTTCTTCTACCAGACTCGTGTGGGACCCCTGGATCGCAAATCTCAGTGAGAGTAAATTGTGGTCACTATCAGGCCTGGCTACTATTCCAAAGTCCCTAACTTTGGCCCAATCCTTCACAGAAACCAGGATATAGTCAATACGTGACTCATATCCGGGTCTATTGAAGGTGTGTTTTGGTGGGATATCCCCTCTAATCCGCCCATTACAAGCCCTCAACGAGTGACGAAGCGTGAGAGATGTTATTTGCGTGGCAAGTGGTGTCCAGGCCTTTATGGGGGGGCCCACCAAGGTGGGAATATCCCAAAGTTCATCCTCTTCACTTGTTAAGCCTGTCAGATGGTCCGGGAGGGGCTCATACTGAGTGTTAAAGTCTCCACCGACTATTAGTGAGGAGGAAGGAGTGGTAGAATCAAGGAACAGCGCTAAGTCCTCGATTGTTCCCGAGGTGGCTGCTATCCCTACCGATCTTGAGTATACGTTAATCACTTTTACAGTAACACCACCTGGCCACTCCAAGGATACACACTGGAAATCAACTGAGTTCGTTTCCAGTTTTGTAGCCCTACAACCGAGATGGGATCCCACCCAAATCAGAAGGCCCCCTGATGGTCGTCCCTTTCCACCCCATTTTGCCTGTATCTCAAAGGAAGCATATCCTGTATGGGAATGTTTTTCTCTAGCCCATGTTTCTTGAAATAGGCATATGTCGTGCCCTTCAATTAGTTCCACCCACTCAGGAGAGTCTAATTTGTTGGCCAGCCCGGCGACATTCCAGGAGAGTATAGATACTACTCCGGGAGCCACAAGCGTATCAGTGGCAGTAAGTGCCAGAGAACACTTGCGTGGCCCAGCCTGGCCTTGCTGAGTGAGGGACAAGCCATCCGTTACCACTAACCTTGTTTTCAGCATGGTTTCAAGGGGGGGATTGTCCTTGTTACTTGGGTCTGCTTTGAGGTTATCTATGTCATTCATTTTATTTTTAGTTGATTTAGGTGTTATAATGCCTGCAGGGAATTCAGCGGGTGCCCTTTCTTTGTAACTGATTTCCCCTGCGGTTAAATTGTAGTTCCCCAACTGAAGTTGTAGTGAGGGAGAAGCAAGTCGACCCAATTGAGGTTGTAAAGTGGGGGATACAGATCGGCCCAGGGGGTAGACAAAGCGACAGGATAAGTCTGCTACTGATGGGGTATCAGTAGGCCTGTGTGGGAGTCAATCCACTTCCTCGAGGCACCCAAATCTGTTGTGGGTCGGTACCCCGGTCCACCCGCCGTGTATATCTGTCCAGTGATTGGGTGGCCCTCCCCGCCCGCCTTTTCTCTCCGGGATCCAGCTCCAGTTCCCTCCTATGTTCAGATGTGGTCGTGGTGGATAAAAGTAGGTAAGGGATCTAGATGCTATGGGTGAATTTACGCTTGTGTAATTCCAAGAGTATACAGAGTGCGCAGTGTTAGGATTTTCAAATGAAACAATTACACAGTCGCCAGTAATAGACTTGTGCGAAGTGCCTATCCAGGGGACCCGGCGCACCATGAGGATTTTACTCCTCAGGTGGTTCGGTATTGGCCTGTTGACGTTAAGCCAATGGATTACTTTGTTCTTTAATGATCCAAAGTCTTCCTGCTGATGGTATGGCAGTTCCGGGACCCCTGTTAACACAGCTACGTAGGGTCTGACATCAGGGGGAAGATCAACATAACCCCTATTCCGATTTTTGTTGGCGTTTGTTCTGTGGGTGGTGGGATGACTGATGTTGTCACCTTTGACCTTTGGGATGACCGTATCTGACAAGGGTGGTACAAGGTGGCCTACCGTAGCTGGCAGAGGTGTGCACGGTGAACCACCGGCTGGTTTGTATCCGCCGCTGCCCTTTTTTGCGGTAATGTCTATGATATCCCTATGCCGGGGTTTTGGAATAGGTTTATCCTTCGGGGCATCAGATGGAATAGCAGCAGCTGATGTTATAGCAACAGGTAGTAATGTAGTGTTAATAGTATCCGAAGGACAAGTTGGCTTATTGTTACATATGATACAAATATCAAAGAGGTACAAAAAGCCACGCAAGTCTTCCTGGACTCTAACAATGATGGTCTTACCCCTGCCCCCCTGCTGTGGGACACTCTGAAGGCAGTCATCCAAGGTCAATTTCTTGCAATAGCGGCCAAGCTGAACTGGGATAAGAGGGATAAACAAGAACAATTGGAAGGCCAGGTTAAAGAATTTGAGTTGGTATATTGGCGCACAGGCACGGTCTAAACACACTGCCAACTTACCAATGCCCGAAAACAATTGAAAACATTGGACCTGTACCAGGCCAAATACTCGCTTTTACACACCAAACAGCGCTAATATGAGGGGGAAAAAAAACAGCAAACTTTTGGCACATCAAATCCGAACCAAATAAATAAACGCTGTATCTCATAGATTGAAAACCCTTGCACAGAGAAAATACAAACGGACAACCTTATAGCTCTCGGATTTGAAAAGTTCTATACTGCTGACCCTTTGGATGAGCAAGCAACATATGTGGCCCAGGCACCAGTAGCCTCACTACCGGATATAGAGGCAGATAAAATGGATGCAAACATCCACCCAGATGAAGTACTGAGGGCAATTCAGGGACTTGTGTCAGGTAAGGTGCCCGAGGGGGATGGGTTTTCCTCTGAATTTTATAAAACCTTTGTGCCTAGTCTGGTCCTGCTGCTTGCACTGCTTTACAACTCGTTCAGCGACACTGGATCCATTGCCACATCCATGTCTATGGTCACAGTTGTGGTCCTACATAAACCAGGCAAGGATCAGACAAAATGCGTCTCTTATGGCTCTATCTCTTTGCTAAATGTCTTCTTGAACATATTCACTGGCATCTTCGCTTGGCACCCTACATGAATGGGCTGGTGGATCCGGATAAGTCCAGCTTTATACCCGAAAGTAGTTGTAGTGACGGGACCAGGCGACTGTGCCACCTTCTCGATAAGGCTAAGCGCTCCCAGAGGCCAGCTTTACTCTTATCAATGGAATCTGAGAAGGCCTTTGATCGGGTCCACTGGCCCTATTTGGAATTGACATTGGCTAGGTTTGGCCTGAGTGCACGGTTTTTGAAATGGGTAAGCAGTACCTACAATACACTGGAAGCAGGAAGCAGCGTGAACAGCATCTGTTCCCAACCCTTCAAGTTTCTGAGAGATACCCGACAGGGGTGCCCCCGTCACCCTTGTAATTCGCTCCATTCATGGAGCCCTCTGCAGGGCATATACGCCAGCACCACGCAATCACTGAGATTTATATGAGCATAGGGAACATAAAATCTCTCTCTATGCTGATGATGTTGTGCTCTTTCTAACTCAGCTGCTCACTTCCCTGCTGCCCCTCTTGCAAGAGATTGAGGAAGTTGACCTGCTATCTAGCTTTCAGATTAATATCCAAAAAATGCAAGCTCCTAGGCTAACCATTTCCCAAACTGAGTTGGGGCGCTTAAAGGCAGATTTCCCCTTTGGGTGGGCTCTAATGGGAGTTACCTATCTAGATCTACAGATTTTCCCTACGGTTGAACGTATGGTACGTAAATACTATGGTGCACTACTGACCAATATTAAGTGAGACCATGAGAATTGGAAAAGGCTCACACTATTCTGGCTAGGTAGGCTGGCCACTATTAAGATGACATTACTCCCCTGCATCCTGTATGTAATGCGGACTCTACCGCTGCAATCCACCCCTTAAGCACTGGCTAAAATGCAACACATGCTGGTGGACTTTGTCTGGAGCAGAAAGAGGGACCGTATGGCACGCCTCCAAACGTACTTCAAACAGCAAGACTGAGGGCTACAGGTTTCAAACTTAGAATGGTATTACCAAGCAGCTCAGCTGCGCTACGTGATCGAATGGTATAAGCTCACATCAGTAAAACATTGGTGCTTTTTTGATTGCATGTTAGCAGGCACACACATGTGGAAAGTGCCCTGGCTCCCCAAACGAACCCACCCTGCCGGGGTCTACATTTCACTGGTCCTGGAGCTACGATGAATATATGGGACAGGGTTCAGGAGCCCCACGGTCAATCTACCCTTATGTCCCCCCTTACCCCATTTATAGGAACTCCCTCCCACCCAGATAGGACAGGATTACTTTGAATGGCAAGAAGCCAACTATAAATGGTGAGCGATCTCTTCCACGTAGAGGGGCTAATGGACTTTCCTCAATTATCTGCCAACTATGGCTTACCTAAAACAACTTACTGGCAATATCTGGCCTTAGGGCACTGGATTACGCAGCCACATATCCACCCGCATGCTAGCCGCCCTTTAACAAAATTTGGAAAATGGTTTATATATAACCCAACATCAATCAAATGCCTGCTCCTCAAATATACTTGTTTCTTCTTGCATTCACACAGTGAGTTAAGACCACCCGCGGAGTGAATATGGGAGTCGGAATACGAACGAGAGTTCTGTCTTAAAGAATTGCATGACATAATACATAGAACTAGAGACTCCTCCTGCAGAACTGGATGTGGAGAGATGTTTTTCAAGATAGCACATTACTGGTATTACACCCATGACAGGGTGGCATGCTGGAAGCCCGCCGGAGGTGCCGTTGTTGGCACCACTGCGGCCAGGTGGACAGTTTGGCACATGTGCTATGGCAATGCCCAAATATGCAACCCTCTTGGGTCTCAATACTACCCGACATAAATGCCACCTATGATACAGGCATACCAAGATCCACAACATATATTCTCCTTGGTCTCCCCAATGCCTTAATTTACTCCCTGGGATCATGCCGGGGAAGAACTATTACATTGTCACTAGGTGCTGCCAAGCTGTTGGTACTCTCTAAATGCTCTTGTTCTTGTATGAGCTGAATTTTGACAGCTCATGTCATAAAAGCTATAAAAACATACTACTGCACACTGCAGTGTTCCTATCTGGATCTTTTGTCTGATGAGTCATGCATGACTTAGGAACTTGTCAATGCCGCAGGCAAAGAGTGGTCTAGGATCTGATCTGAGGATGTGCAGGGCGACCCGACAGTCTGGTGTGCCCAGCTGCCAGCAGATCATTTTTAACCGTTTCATCGTCGGTGTGGTGTATGACTGTCAGACAAACATGACATGGGCAACAATTTCTACCGGGGCACTGCAACGTGAATAGTCCTTTGGTGTTGGGTTGCAAGAATGTCAATCAGCTGTTGTCTCACAGACAGGGAGTGTGCCAAACCCAAAATGGATGTTTTACTTCCTGTTCAGAGGGACCTGAACTATGTCTATAAAGGGCTCTAAGTGACTGGTCTGTTTATGAAGATAAAAGTCTGTGGTTAGTCTCCCCAAATTTGGTTTGCTGGATTCTTGTTGCTCCACCCATTCACAGTAGAGGTATTTAAGCTCTTCTTTCCTAGGTGGGTTTTGCTTGTCCCAGTGTGCTTGAAGCCCTTGTGCTGACATCATTTTCCTAAGGTTGGAGATCCAGCCTACTTTGCTACTTGTGTCCAACCTGATAAACTCAGATAGCGCATCCGCATAAGGTAGGAGCTCTGTTGTTAACCTAATACAATCCCAAAAGAGCAGCGGACGAAGCCTTGCTAAATCTCCAATGGACCACCTTCCCAAGTCAAGCATAAGGGGGGTGAAGGGAATGTTTTGTGGCAGCATCAGTAAATCCCTTATTTTCAGACCTCCAAAGGTCGTGGGCCTTGTCAAATCCCAATAGCTCTGCACTCTACAGTGCTGTGCTGACTGCTTTTGTATCATAGACCTGGAGGGCTTGGGTTACCAGTCTACTATGTGAAGAACGACGTTCCTTCACAAGTGATCCCACTACTCACTTGTGGCCTATGAGCATCTTTGTTAGGTGGGGCTTCTATGACATTTTATCTAAGATTCTGGCACCAAGGTAAATCAAAAGTGCCAACTCTTTCCAAGAGAGTCCCACCTAGCAAGGGGCTGCCTTCATAGGACTTGAGGGGGTTAAAGGCCATAAATATTGTTTCTGAGGTGTTAATAACCAGCCCTCTGATATCACAGAAAAGTTGTAGCCAATTGAGTAGCCGCTGCAACCCCGCTGGGGTCTTTGACACCAGCAGGGTATCATCTGCGAACAAAAGGGTCGGTCCCTTCTTGCCTCCCAAGGTTGGTGTATCTGCTGGATCTTCTTGCAGAAAGCTGACCACTCCATTCATATAAAGGGAGAATGGAGTGGGAGATAGAAAACAACCCTGTCGAACTCCACTGCTGACAAGAATGTGATCAGTCAGTTGTCCTTGCAACCCCCACCTAATCTGTGCATAGTTCTCTTCATGTAGCTGAACTGCCAGACTAAGAATAAATGGGGGGATGCTCATATCTTTCAGTGCCAACCATAGTTTGCTCCAAGGGACTAAATCAAAGGCCGTCTTTAAACCGATGAATGCTAGGTAAAGGCTGCCCTTGTTGATCACCACCACTTTCCAATAGATAAGTAGGAGCCGGAATGCCTGGTTGATTGTCCCTGTCCTTGTCCTGAAGCCAGCCTGATAACGAGATAGAATAGCATTATTGTCTGCTCATGACTGGATCCTCTGCAACAGAAATCTGCTGAAGACCTTCTGCAGGGCATCGATCAGGCTTATGGGCCTATATTTTGAGGGATCATCTCTAGCTCCTTTTTTGTAGATCGGGACCACCTCTGATCCTTTCCAAGACCCGGGGACTGGGGCGCCATTAGCTATTGCATTTGCCAAAAGAAGAATATAGCGGGACTAGCTTGGAAAATCAGCTAGGAATAGGTCCCCCGGAATGTCATCTGGTCCTGCTGCTTTGGACGGCACTATTCTGCCTATGGCGGTCTCTATTTCACCCGAGGTAAAAAGTTTCTTGTCCGAGGGATGCCTGTAGAACTCGGCTGCCTCCACTGGGGGCGTGTCCTCAGAAGTTGAGTAGAGCTTTCAGAAGTGGTCATGCCATTCCTGGCTTGTGATATAGTTAGGGGGCGAATGTGCTCCTGATTTGCTATCCCAGGTGACCAGGGAACAAAATGACTTGGCGTCCTTCGCTGCGCTTGCTTCTTTACGTTGCTGCCAGCGGGATTCATCCTATGCTAACTTTGGAAATGCAAAGCAGCCTTATAGCAATTCCTGGGGGGGATTGATTAAGGGGAAATTCTTATCTTTGACTGCTGCAGCTAAGAGGGTTGCTCGCACCTGCAGTCTTTTGTGTACCACAAGTCGGCCCTTCTTAATGACATACTGGACTTGTGGTCCGACCTAGGAGCTATAAAATATACTTTTAGTCAGTTGAAAGTACGGAAGTGAACCGTGGCTACATCAGCCAACCCACTTTCACTAACGACCACAGACTGGAGCTCAAGTATACTTACTGACAGATCATGCCGTATGCCTTTGATCTTACTTTCTTGCAAAGCCACCTTTTGCCATTTTAAGCATCTATTGTTATTCGAGGGGAAGATCTCCCTAGTGTGGGTCAGGGTAGAGTTGCTTTCGACGTAGTAAGGAGCTTCCCACAAGGGGTTCATTCTTGAACAGGAATGATTATGGTCACTCTCTGCAGTGGTTCGCACACTCATATCAATCTAGTCTCCCCAAAGCCTAACATAAGACTAACATTGAGGAGAATGTAATCGATGCAAGACGCCCTGCCTGACCGTGGGAGTTCTGCCATTTACTGCCCTCAGGCCAAACTCAACATTAAGGGTATTTAGTTGGATTTCCAGTTGTGTCCATCTTGTGGCTGGGGATAGATTTAGGGAGGGGAAACTCCATTTGGTGTTCTCATCCTAAGTGCCTAACAGATCTTCTTTGCTGAGTGGTTCCAAGGTACTATTAAGGTCGCCTGCTGTTACTACTCTAGAATGTAGTGAGCATCTAGATAAGCTCTCTTCCAGTAGAAAGATGGTAGGTGAGGGTCTATCCCCTTTAGTCCCCCTCACATAAACATTGTGTGTGTTTGTGGAGCACTTAAACTGGATTAAAGAGGGGTTAGGGGAACACGTTCGATATTCCAGGGCAAGGAGGTTTTCAGCCAAATCTGTCCCTTTAAGGGTAAGTTTGTTGTATGGCATTTTAGGACCCTAGTGTAATTTTTCCGATTCATGCCCTTATATAGGTATAAATCACCTTGTCCTTATATAGGCATAGAAATCATAACCATATTTAGACATAGCCCATGCAGTCCAAATACAGGCATGGATACTTCCACTGGTTCCAAAAAGCCACAACGATTTCTTGGAAAACTCGGCTTCAGCAGTTAGGGACTTCCCCTTGCTTGAATATTGATTTGTCCAAGAACTCATGGAGTTTTCAAAGAACTGCGACTCTTTGATGATGTTATTATGTCCACCTTTACATCAAACTCAGCACCTTCAAGGTATAAATATGCCCACACTTGCCCTAGCAAACACAGAGTGGTTTGGAGCAGTTCGACTATCTACTTGCTCGATGCATCTCGCTACAGCAAGTGCCGAAGGAAGCCGACCCTCCAGCTGACGTACTCAGAGAGACGCTATCTTTTCTCTTGCCGAGAAATCCAGCTCCAGTTTTTCCAAGTTCCCCTCGTGGGGTGTTGGGAAATCGAGTCAGAAGACAAAGAGATACCAGACCTCCTTCATTCTAAACCAAGGTACGGAGCTGATTAGACCCTAAGAGAAACCTTGGATAGATTCTTGGCAAAAGAATACTAAACTTATGCTACACCACACTTACTCCTTCCCTCGTACTAGACTTAGGTTAGGTACATCGGGGTAGGCGTATTTTAGAAGCACCAGTTGAGTGCTTTTAGTCTTTATTTATTTATGTATGTATTTTATGGCTTAGAAACCATACCATGCTTTTACAGTATTATTTTATAATACTCTTCTTGCTGTATGCATTATACTTTACAGCCAGTATTACGATTGTAGCAGACTGTTCAATAAATACTTTTATTGAAAACGCCCGTCTCTCTATTTCTCTGCACCTCCTGTGAAACAAAGCATGCACGAATGACTGACTGAAATATCTATCTATTGTTACCACGACTCTGAAGATACGTTTTATCTTGAGGAAACAAAGTTGTCATGTTTATGCGGTTGTCAGAAACTAATCCCTTCTTGTTTATTCAAGAACGTTTCTAGTGACCTCTGAGCTAGCTGGCACTCACAATTAAGTCTAATATATTTGATAGAGACCTAGTCGACCTAAGTCCTACATCACATCTATATAAGATATATTATTCCATTGTGCAGACCCTATTGGGAAAATAGGAAATACAACCGAACAGTTGAGCAAGAAAAGTGCCCCTCCGCACTCTAATAATGTCATCTCGGATTACTGAGCGACAACTCCTGACATGATGGATCCCGTGAATTGCTTTATTGGTTAGGGAGTCTTCCCCCTCGTACCCCTTCCTTTTGTCAAGTTTTGGAACATTGACCATAGAGATTTTCTGAACGGGTGGCAGGTGAGGAATAGCTGGTTAAGTTAGTTGGTTCCAGCCCTACCATGACAGTAGTTGTCCCAGGGGTAGTGAGGTATTTCTACTCCCTGAACGATTAAGGGGGCCATGCGCGACCACTAATTTAGTAGAATGATTGACTCGGTTAACAGTAGATTCAGGGAATAGGGAACAGATGGAGTCCCAACCAGGTTAGAATGGGTACATAAGCTGTAGGAGGTGATTGTCATGGAAAAGATAACAGCAAGTGTAACACATGGGCTTCACGGCTTTGACAAAACATGGGGATTCACTTTAGAGTTCCTGTCCACTGAGTTCACTAAACTTAAGTGCACAAGACATCTTCGGGACTCCGACTCACATGTTACTCCCCACTTGACCAATAGACGCACCTCATAGCGGTAGATTAAACCACAGGAGGAACGCGCTTTTCTCGCTGAACTTTAGGTCAGCATTAGCTCCCTGAGATCTCCTCTCCCATTTCCTTCTTTCAACCTACAACTATACATTTCTTTCTCTTCTTTAATTATTTCTGTAATGTCTTTCCCACAGGCCGCTGGATGTAGATGGCGGCTATTGTTCTGATAACAAAACTCAATACAAAAATTTAAACCATGAAGTGGTTTTATGGAGTGAAGCCAATACAAGTTTTCTTTTGTAAACTGCTTGTGTACAGTAGTAACTGATCTCATGCAAAGCGCTCAAGTACAGTTTGGGGTCTTGTTAGCACTACATAAAACTGCATCATTATAGAAGTGACTTGTGAGCACTGTGGCTGCAGTTGAAACTGTGACTCACTTAAAATTACCAATGGTGCAGGCACACAAATATTTCCTGTGCATTCTGAACTGCTTGTTGGTCTATGGGCAAGGGATGATGCATATTAGAAAAAGCCTTTAAATATGCACCTGAAAATTATTTCAGATGCAGCTACAAGGCTAAATATAGCCTCGGATAGTGTGTTAAATTTATGTCACCTAAATAGTGGTGCAGAGAGAATTCTGCGGGCAGGTATGTGAGCCCCAGACGTCCTCTCAGCTAAGACCGAAAGCGTAATACAGTCATACACTGCAACCTGTTGTCGAACATGGGTCTTTGGCCAGCTTCCTATGGCAAGCAGATACATGGTCCTGCTTTGCTCTAGGCTCACCTATTGAGGTACGCGTGAGAGTTCACATGGCATGAACAGGGACTGTGAAACTGGTTACACTGATTTCATGCGTTATCAATTATAAAATATATGCACTTCTCACATGTTCCACTTTCCCTCGTGCAAATGTTCAGTTAAGGGTTCTGCTAAATTATTGCCCTTATTTTTTAAACAGATGTTTGATCATTTTTTTCCCCAATATCCATCTCTCGCCCTCGTGCTATCCAGGAGTTCGTATATTTCAGACTTGACTGCATTTGCGTGTCCAGTACTTTGGTTTTACTTTTCTTTGTCACTTTAGGTGACTATGGCGCTGTAGTAAGACATTTCATATTCTTCAAACAACTGTTTCCCAGCAGGAATGAGACAGAAATACAGCAGAAAAGATATAAGCTGATGTATTGTTTTCCTTATTTCTGCCAACTGAATGAAACATGCATTGAAGTTGGTTCTACATAAACAAACAGCTGTCACGGAAAGAATGTTGTTAGAAGAATGCCAGTCTTAGAACCAATAAAATAGGATATAGAAGGGCTATGTGTCCAATGCATAAAAGATAAAAGGGATAATGATAAAAAGAGTTACTTTGCCCTATTTTTAGATGGATTCTAGGATCTAGGCTTGCATGAGAGCAAGTCACCTCAAACATTGTTTCATTCGATGTGCTATGGGTTTTTAAGAAAATGAAACAGTGTATTATTTACAAATGAGGGCATCCAGGAAAATAAAATCAAATACCTAAGAATTATTATGACGTTAAAAGAGATGCATTTAAGTTTTAAAGCATGCTAGTTTCTTTCTCTTGACTCAAAGTTAAAACTGCTAGTTTTGAACGGCAGTCTGCTTCATTTACCTGTAATATGATTATGAATATGAACAAAATCCCATATCACAAATGAGGGTGACAGGCGATAGTGCTTAATTTGTAATGGAATAGGTGCCAGTGCCATCGCTATTACATGTCAGCGCACATAAGGCCAATGATGCGTAGTCTGGAATCTACCTCCTTTCTTTTTAACTGTTCCCCAGTAACTCTCTGCCCCTTAATCTCACTCTTGCATGCACTCTTGCTTTTTCCCTTTGAGAAGGTTTTCTGTCTTATCCCTTTTTTGATTTTGCCTCACTTTTTCTTGGGAAATGTCTGATGAAGAAAAAGTGCGGTCCCCACAAATGAGTGCTGCTGGATGCACCGGCAACCACCAGCTCAAATTAAGCACTGCAAACAGTGCTTGATTCACAAAGGTTAAGAAAGGTTAGAGTAACAAGACGGAAATCAATGAAGTATTGTGAATTCACCGTCAAAATATTTGAGTGCATACAGAAAATATGTTTATACCATTGTGTGGTGATATAAATTCATCATATATATGCATTCCACAGTTGAAGCCCATAATCCAATTGACCTTAGTCACACCAATGCATATCATAAGAACTCCTTCCACACTACAAAGGTTTCTGCCAAATAGTCAGGTAGTGCTCTTGTCAGCATACTTGGGAAACACCCAGTACATCAAATATATCGCATCGCGCTGCCATTGCAACGCGACTATTACATCCCGGCCGGCATTACAACGCATGTCATCAGGACGCATGGTAGTGCATCGCAATAACATGTACATCGTTAACGATTACATCGCAAGTAAAACACATGGAAATGTGAAATCTAAACAAGCAGCAAATGATGCGAAATCTAAACAAGCAGCAATGATGCCAACCACATGGAAAAATAAACAAGCAGCGAAGCCAGAATTGTGTTCATGGAAATATAAACATACCAAACACCAGAATTGTGCTAAGCAGCAACGATGCCCCAAACACCAGAATTGTGTTAAGCAGCAACAATGCCCCAAACACCAGAATTGTGTTAAGCAGCAACGATGCCAAACACATGGAATAATATATAAAGTGTATTGGTTCATAGCGCAGAATTTTGTTTATTTGGATGCCAAAAACAAGCAGCAACGATGCCAAGTGTATTGTGTTTACTTTTAATAGCGCAGAATTGTGTTTATTTTTTATAGTGCAGAATTGTGCCAAGGTGTGTATTGTGTTTACTTTTAATAGCGCAGAATTGTGTTTATTTTTTATAGCGCGAATTGTGCCAAGGTGTGCGACAAAACGTCCAATTAATAAACATCTAACAAGCAGCAACGATGTCAAGTGTATTGGGTATATTTTTTAATAGAGCAGAATTGTGTTTATTTTTGATAGCACAGATGTGTGCCAAGGTGTGCGACAAAACGTCCAATTTATAAACAACTGCAAATATTTACATATATATGTTATAATTACCAAACATTAAGATATATATGTTAAAATTAACACATCAAGGATTAATGGGTGGATGGATGCATGATGGGTGTGTGGATGGATGGATGCATGATGGATGGGTGAGTGGGTGGATGGTTGGATGGATGCATGATGGGTGGACGCATGCTATAACATCGCATGGACCATTACGTCAAATAAGTAAGTCGCCTGACACACTAATATAAAAGAAACTTACAAGTGCTTCATTTTTATGTTGCTGATTTATGATTAATGTGGGTGGACAACAGGGGAATACGTAAAATACATGCAAAATGCAGGCCCCACACAAAGGGAGAGGATGTGGCCACACAGCTAGCGCTGCCGACTTAGGTGCTGGGAACCAAGGTTCGAGCCTCGCCTGACACCCTAAAATAAAAGAAACTTACAAGTGCTTCATTTTTATGTTGCTGATTTATGATTTATGTTTTTTTATGCATTTAAATCAGAAACATAAAAAAATGCACTTGTAAATCAATTTGTTTTTTTAACGCTGCTGCCAACGCACCTGACTGCTGCTGCTCCAGTTTTTGGCCCTCCAGCCACAGGGGTCAAACTCAGCACCTCGCCGGACCCGCTCCGCGGGTCCCGCAGCGCGGTGTAATCACAGGAGCTGCTGATACAGGACAGGCACTCCTACACCCGACCGGCAGGGCTGCGAGCTGGAAGCAGGGACTCCGTGGACCAGGAGTCCCTGCGAGCCTCACTCACATCAGCTGGGCTGCTCTCCCTGCCGGCCCCGCCCACCGCCTATCACGCCTCTTGCTACTTAAAGATCACTGCATACCCGCAGCGCGGGAGCGTGCCCGGGAGAAGCCCGGGACAAGGGCGGGACCGTCTGAGGCCGTCAGGGGCCGGAGGAGGCCGGGCTGGTCCCCCTCACTGATACTTACATTCCTGGTATTTAGTCCTCAACAGTGTGTTTTGTAACTCGTATTGCTGTGTAAACTTTTCCTTGGTTTTTTGGTAAAAGTCCAGGCGATCTTACATTATGTCCTCATCTTTCAGTAGCACCACTCTGGTGCCTGAGGCAGGGCCTGTCATTATGGGTCCATTGGATAAATATTTTAATCGATGTACCCAAGACATTGATAAGGATATTGCAATGGCGGAAAAATTCGCGGAACGTAGGTTATCTATTGAACTTTTGAAAAATCCAGTAGAAAAACGTATCCCACAAAGCTTTCCGGCACTGGTCACCCCCTTATCTTCTACAACACTCCCAGTTGTACTGGAAACATCCTACCCCTTCCCTCCTACTATAGAGCCACAGGTTGTCTTGTCTTTAGAATCTGACATTTCTACTCTGCCCGAAATCCCTTCTAGCACCCCTACTGAACTATCTATGGGTCAGCCAAGTATGGCTCAATCTAGTGTACTATCTCATGTAGTACAATCCAAACCCTGTCCTAAAAGGAAGAGGAGTGTGGCTCCCAAGAAATCCCATGTCCCAAAACCCCCGAGAAAAACCAGAAAGGTGGGAATATGTACCAACCCTCCGGATTTAGTTGGGGGTAGCCCTATTGGGGCATTGACGGGAGAGGGGGAAGTTGTTCCAGTAAGTCTAGCCCCTATAGCGATAGTGTCACCTGAGACACAATCGCCCATTCCGCTACTGGTCCCTGAGCTGGAGAGACTGTTAAAGTCCCTTCTGGCTCCTTTAGAGGATCGAGTTAAAAAACTAGCGGATCGTTTAGATCATTTTGAGCAGGCTAGTCTGGATAACTTCTTCTCCACAAAATTATTAATTAAGTCCCATTTAAGGACGGGTGATAGTAGGAACACCCAGTATTCTGCAGGACAGGATGAAAGTGCTCCTATGGCTGAATTGCACCCTCCCGTGGTTAGCACTGTTATTGGGCCCAAAGGAAATGGACAAAGTAGTAAGATTAATACCGAACTGCCAGTGCCCCTAGGTAGCACCACTGGGGGGAAAGCAAAGCTTCCAGACACTGTGGCAAAGGGTAGCAGAGAGTGTCCCCTAGGTAGCACCACTGGGGGGAAAGCAAAGCTTCCAGACACTGTGGCAAAGGGTAGCAGAGAGTGTCTACTCAAAACCCACCAAGCATCCAGAAATCTTGTTCTGGTTCTGTGGCTGTTGGTAACATCAGCCACGGAAAAAGCAATGGTACTCTGAATACCCTGGCTTTACAAAATGTCTCAAAACCCCGTCCTGTTGTTCCAGACACTAGTCGCCCTACACTCCCAGTGATGAAGCCCCCCCCCCCAGGATACCCCCTATGAACCTTACCCCAGATTCCTACCCCTATGTGGCTGTCCTAACCAATGTTCCACCTTTATTGGCAGGACAAAGAGAAACCTTCCAGATGTTAAAAAATAAGGTCATGCACTGGCTGAGGGTTAATAGGCCACTGCCCGGGGAAGTCGATGGTTTGATTATCGGGTTTAGACGTATTAACTGGATAGGTTGCACTCCTAAAAATCTGTGGGGGGAATGTATTGTAATAAATTTCCAAGATCCAAGGGTGGTAGGTTGGATAACAAAGCCGGGCTGGGGCACCAATAGCGGAGGGGTTGGTATTGTGGATCTTACCTTCTTCTACCCAAGACCAATGGATGTCCAACTTGCTGTGAATAACGACCCGGGTAGTCTTAGTTACTTTCCCTTGCTAGGGAGAGTCCCCGACCCTGTGCCAATGTTACGACCAAACTTTTACAATGGTCAAATCTATAAGCCCCATGATGGGACAAGAAATTTGGGTTGGGACTGGTGACCGAAGCCGGGTGATTCCCTGAGTACCGGGGGAGATATGACAAAAAAGGGGGACTTGTGTGGGAACCTAATTGTGCCTAGTTTGGACACAAGAGTGTGCCCAAAAGAGGTGAACATCGGTGGGAAGACTGTGAGTCCGAGGGTAAACTGTGGGGCCTGTATGTATAGTATGGGGCGAGAGGAAGTATTTTTAGCAAATACTAGTAACTCCCAGGAAACTGTTAATAACTCTCTGGACTTTGGGATAGTCCATGAAGGAAATACTGAAAGCCCAACTAACCTATCTTCCACATTAGTCCCCGAGGTCGGAGCCAGAGTTGGCCCAATCCCGGGGAAGTTCTTCTCGTGGAACATTGCGGGGCTATCTAGCCGGTTATTGTCCCAAAACTGGATAGATTTTATCAAGGGGTTTGAAGTGTGTCTATTTCAGGAGACATGGGCGTGTGAGCCTATTTTTTTATCAGGCTATTTAAACTTTTCAATCCCAGCAAGTAGAGGTGCATGGGGCCGACCTATGGGAGGCTTAACAGTTTGGGTTAAGCAAGATATACAAGTTAAAGTAAAAGTCCTGGACTTGGGTTCCAAGGACATCCAATTGTTAAGAATGACATCGGACAAGTGGGGTGTGGTAGACATTTATAACATTTATGCCAGGGGTACCAACACTGGGAGTTCACCGACCCTGGAGGCCTTGTATACTTTCCTTGAATCACAGTCTCTGGGAAATAGAGTGGTAGTGGCTGGCGACCTAAATAGGACATTTGAACCGTTGGATAACACTGAGAACCCACTAGGCCAGGAGGAGGACACCCTATGGGGTGTTCCAACCCTAAATTTGGTTGCAGTCAAACGGTGGACGAAGGACATATTACTACTAAATGCTATGTGTCTGGAATACGGGCTGAGGGCCTTAAATGGAAGAACTAAGGGCGACCAGGAAGGTGTTTGTACATTTGATAATGGCTATAGCAAAAGTAGAATAGACTACGTCATTTGTAGCCTTAATTTATGGCAGGGGGTATGCGATATGAAAATTGAGGGTAGATTGGAAAGCGATCACAATCCCCTCTGTGTCACCCATAATTGGTGGACGCCTATGACATGTTGTTCGCAACCTTGTGATGGAGTGTTGCCCGATATAGCCAACGACACACGTAGACTTAATTGGCCAAGTGTGTTGGCGAATGCGGAGTCCATGGATTTTATAAACACAGAGGTGGATTCTGCAATCGGCGCCATTGAGGCAGCAAGCCATATAACCCCAGGGTCTAGGTCAATTACAGATATACATAACAAGTTCTTCTCCCTTTTAAAACCTCATTTTATTAGACCTTTTAATGCAAATAGGAAAGTCCCACCCAAACTAGCTAGGTGGTTCAATAAGCAGTGTAGGTTAGCCAGACTAGCATTGGGTAGAGCAATTAAAACCAGGGATAAGGTTGCGATCTGTGTAGCCAGGAAGCAATATAACGTTAGTGTTCGCCTGGCTAAGAAAAAGTGGGATGAAGACCACTGGGAAGAATTGCTTGAGGCCTCGGGGGCTAGGGACTCCAGGCGTTTCTGGAATATTGTAAAATGGGGTAGAGGCGGCATCCCAAATAAACCAGACAATAACGTCGATGAGGCGGCATGGGTGGAGTACTTCAAACCCCAGTATGCAGAGGTAAAGGAAGTCATGGACGTGGAAGCAATTCCACCAGTATTTTGCTTTGGAAGTTTGTTTTCCCCGAAAGAAGCTGAACTTGTAATTAGTAGCTTGCAAGGGGGTAGGGCACCGGGTTTAGATGGGATACCCTCCGATGTTTTTAAAAACGATAAAGTGCGATGGGCCAGGTACGTGACCCTACTTGGAAATGCCATCGCAATGGGGGTTGCAATCCCAAAAACATGGAAGGGAGCAATTATTATACCCATCTTTAAGAAAGGAAATCGGTCACTCCCGGCCAATTATAGGCCAATAAGTTTGATTGCCACTGTCCAAAAAGTGATCGGGAAGATGGTGGTAAACAAACTGATGGACTGGGTCGAGGAGAATAATGCTTTGTCTCCCTACCAGGCAGGTTTCCGGCGGGCTACCAGCACGGTAGATCAAGTATTCCGTTTCACCATGTTGCGGTGGGGGACGGTTTTGCTTGGCGAGGGCAGCCCATATGTCGCATTTGTCGACTTGCGGGCTGCCTTCGACCTGGTCCCAAGGAGTAAACTTTGGTCAGTTTTGAACAGAACGGGGGTTCCACCCGAGCTGCTCACCTTGATCATGAGGTTACATGAGTGTAACTTTGCCAAGGTCCAGTGGGGGGTGAACGGGGAGTCTACCGCCAACTTCCCGGTTGAGTGGGGAGTACGGCAGGGGTGTGCTATGGCACCCTTGCTCTTCTCCCTATTCATTATTGGAATCGTGGGTAGGATGTTGGATGCAAGTGTAGATGCTCCCCCGTTGGCGGGCCTCAGGGTCCCGATCCTGATGTTCGCTGACGACACCTTAATTTTGTCTAAGACTCCGGCTGGTTTGCAGCGTGCTCTCAATATATTTGATGTTTTCTGTCAGGAGCACGGCCTTGAAGTTAACGTTAGCAAGACCAAGCTGATAGCTTTTACCCCTAGGTGTAGACCTCGCCCAAGGATTTTTCTGAACAACAGTGAGCATGAGGTAGTTAGTGTTTTTACTTATCTTGGGGTTGAGATATCAAGTAAGCCAGGTTGGTCCCACCATATAGTAAAGGCGGTTTTGAGGCACCAGTAGATCTCGGGGGCACTACGGGTGGAGCAATCAAAATCCAAAACCAAGCCTATAAAACCAGTTCTTCTCGTATATGACGCCAAAGCTATAGGGTCAGCCCTGTACGGGGCAGAAGTGTGGGGATTTGGGCAGCTTCTCCCCCTGCAAACATCAGAGAACAGGTTTTTAAAGGGAATTACGGGGCTCCCACAAAGTGCACCACTAATCCCGCTTGGTCTCGATCTAGGGAGGAGATCGGTTAGCGACCGAGCTCGACTACGGCCCATTCTCTATTGGAGACGACTTTGGACCACCCCTGAGATTCGGCATTATGCCGACGGGTTTCTAGCTTTAATTAAAGCAGATACCTTCCATAAAATACCTTGGCTAAAGAACCTCAGGGTTGCTCTGGGTGAGCTCGGCCTCCCTAAACTCTGGGATAATCCATCTGGGGAAGTATTTCCAAGTAAAAACAACATTAAGTCCCTGTATTGGGACTACATAGATGGTAGATTCTGGAGAAGCACAAAATCTGACACAATGGGGGGTAGATTTCTGGAATTTAAAATGAGTCCTGTATAAGAACAGTATTGGGACAGTATCACTGCCCCAATGGACAGGAAGTTATTTTTCCAGCTAAGGTCCGGCTCCCTTCCCCTGAGATCCCTGAGGGGCAGATGGCGGAGCTCTAATATTTCATCCTGCCCAATGTGCGGCGCAAGCAACGAAAGTATAGCCCACTTTTTATTTTTGTGCGCGGCATACGCCAATCCAAGGAGAGTATGGTTGGCCCCAGTCTGTCGAAACCTCGGGGCATTTAGCGGTGTTGAGGGGTTAAGAATTATTTGTACATCCACCTACATGCCTACTGTCCTGGGAACAGCAAAGTATTTGGTGTGGGCATGGTCCATCAGGCGGAGGGCTATATCTTTTAATGCAACCTGATATTGTTTTAAATTTTTTATTAATCTCCCTATTTGATGAAGCTGCACAACTGTTTTAAAAATACTCACATGTATGAAATAATGTTTTTAATTAATGTGTTTTTAAATGTTTGTTTGTGCTTTTATGAGTATACATCTCGAATAAAGCTTTATCAAATCAAATCAAATCAAATCACTTGTAAATTTCTCTTTTTTTGTGGATTAGGCGAGGCTCGAACCTTAGTTCCAAGCACCAAAGTCGGTAGCGCTATCTGTGTGGCCATATCCTCTCCCTTTGTGCGGGGCCTGCATTTTGCACGTGTTTTACTGAATTCCCTGCTGTACACCCCACCAAAATCCAAATCAGCCTCCAGATGTACTTTTATTTATGCAAAGCAGACGCTGTCGCCTTCGCATCATTATTGCGGCAGGCCATTTACAATTTTATTAGGAGTGCACTGCATGAAATGTGATCGTGCTACCTGACATGATTTAATGTCGTCTGTTATTGTATTTGTAACACCTTATCATTTAAATTAAATACCGGTATTCTCCTCACCTCCAATCAATCACTGCTTTCACCCTTAACCTGTAACAGACGAAAAGCTATGGCATAGCAATGACGCCAAAGGCCCTAATACAAAAAAAAAGAAACAGTGGCCCCTCAGCCAGACCAGTGAGAGTATCCAAGGCCCGTCCATTGGCAGAGGGAGATTAAGGGGCATATTACCAAGCAATAGCGATAATTATCGCTATTGCTTGGTTAGAGACAAAATTTTACCGCTGAGCTGCGGCGATTTTTATCGCAGATAAACCTTGGTATTACCAAGGTTTACCGCAAATGCGATAAAAAACGGCCGCAATGCATGAATATCGCTGAAAAGTCAACGATATTCATGCATTACCGAGCTAATGCTCTTAGCCATGTTATCCACCTCCCATTGGATAACATGGCTAAGAACTGCTCAGGGCAGGTGTTAGCTTTTGGAGATATTCGCGCTTAGTGCGTATATCTCCAAAAGTTGAGTTGGTAATAGGAGATAGCGATGTTAGCAACTGTTTCCAGTCGCTAACATCTTGGCACGCCCACTTTGCATGTCATTAGTGATAAATATCACTGACATGCAAAGTGGGGCCCAAGATGGTCGCTATCTCCTACTAACTGTCGCTAACTGGTGTTAGCGACAGCTAGGTAATAGGGAGATAATATTATCTCCGCTTTCTTGGCTTTTAAAGCCAAAAAAGCGGAGATAAACCCCCTTGATAATATGCCCCTAAGTGACTTGCCCAGAATCACAGGATGTTGAGCCGGCGCCGAGACTCGAGCCCGGATTTCAAGCTCCCGAGTCGGCAGCTCTGGCCACTACGCCATAGACCGCTAGAATTGGAATCTACATATACTCCTCCAGGGCAACCCTAGAAGTATACGGGACTGGGGTAACGAGGTAATATCCAAACAGAAAGACATGTGGAACTCTGAAAAAGAGGGGAACCTCGTCTAATCGTTAGAGGAATGCACAACCTGATCACAGTTTGAGCACTACTGTCATATTGTAGCGCATATACATGCAGTATAATGTGATATGCGGCACCATGTTTCGTCCTGTACTTTTCCTGATTTGACTTTTCTGTTGAATTGAAGACTGCCGAATGCGCTGGGGTAGAAGCAGGTTCACGCGGCAAATGCAAAAAAATGCGTTGTTTTGCCCTGCGACGTGATGTTCTGCGGGGTGATGTTCGGGCCAATGGGAAGCAATGCAGTCGCGTTGCAAAAGTCGGTGATGTCTTTCTTCACGATGTAATGGACGGGGCGATGTGACAGACGCGATGTTACAGCGCGCCATCAGTGTGGCCGCGATGTAACGTCATACATCCGCATACTTCTGTGCATCAAGAACAGGAGGGGCAGAAGATAGAGAAAGTGTGAGAGAAGTATCACTTTTGCTACTTGGCTAATGAAAATGCATTGGACAACTATCGCTTACCTTCATAATCTAGTCCTAAGCATGTTTGGGAATTGGGAGGTGGATCACACATCACAAATTTCTGCTTCCATTTCCTAATTGCCATGACAAGGTACTTTCTGCATTGCATTTCCTGGCAATTGGAATGTTCTCATAATCTGTGGCAAAACAGCAGGCACCTCCCTATCAAGCAAATTCAGGGTCCACACCATAACCCATGTTGACAGCACATCGTTCTACAGCCGTACATCCATATGCTGTGACCCTAGAAAAATAGCGAATAAGTGGTGTTTGAAATGGCCATCCTTTGCATTGTATCACCTGGGATTTTTGCCTTGACTGCTTTTGCTGGCTGTAGAACTCTGTTCACTTTATCCTTCTTAACCACCGGTAAAGTGTCAGTGCTCTTCCCTGCCTATTGACTTTGGCACACCTCAGATTGGCATATTTATCATACCTACAAGTCTCTAGTATATGGTACCACATTGAAATCAGGTCTTATAAATTAAATGTCAGAAATAGACTGAAGCACTCATTATGCCATCCACTATCCTGACAAGGTGAACATGACTCCAGGCCTACCGCCAGTAGCTTGACTGTTCTGTTTTAAACTGTAAATTCGACAAGTCAAAACAACCAATTTTGACAGGCCTAAATCCTCCTTTTAAAAATTAAAACGTCACCAATACGTTAGCCCTAAATGTCAACAAAGCAGAATGCATTGACTTTAAAAGCAGGACATGTAAAGGTTCAAAGTTAAACATGTCCTTGCAGTGTAAAACACATCAAAGCTATTTTCACTGTGGCACCATTAGCTGATTCATTGGGGAACATTAGGGTACACTATTACATTTAATATTTGCTATCTTCAGTTACAAAACAGCTACAGAGTTCATTTTTGGACTTAGTAAAATAATGATTAGAACCCTACTGCATTGGTAAAGTCAGATTTGAAATACATATTTTAGAACAAATACTTTAGAAAAGTAAACTCCTTCTTGCCTAAAGTCTGTAGAAACCCACTTGCATGAGATTCCAACTGTCACCCAGGAGTTGAATAGCCATGTTAATGAGGTGAGAACATGCTCCCAGGGCTAAGACAAAGGCCTGGGGGGTGAGGGCAGGTGTTCTGTTTCTCTGGTAGCCGGACCATCTTGGATGTGCCCAGGAACTTAAGTACAAAGGGGCCTACTCAGTCACAGACAGCTGTAGCTAACACCTGATCTATCTCACTTCCTTTGTCCCTTAGAAACTCAGGTACTAGACTCAGTCATAGAAGAACTGCACCATATCCAGTTTTAAGTGACTACAGAGTAAGGGTTGCTCATTTCCTGTCAATATCTCTAGATTGTGCACAGGAGCTCTACACAGGGGAAGAATGTTTCTGTCATGTTGGTTTTGGGCAAAGAGTGACACTGTGAAATTGTTTGTAGTAAAACACACAGGAAGTACTGCACAAGTGGCTAGAGTCACTCCTGGGAAAATGTACTCCTTTAGGGCCCTATTAGGATGGCGGACGAACCTGCGTCCGTCCGCCACCCCAGAAGTGGAGGGACCGTCCGCAGAGGCAGCGGCGGTCCCTCCGTGCAAATTAGGATGTGACCGCCACCCTGGCGGTCACATCCTGTATTTTTAACACTGCAGCGGGTGCTGCTTAAAGCAGCACCCGCCCCAAGGTTAAAAAAATGCATGTTTACCTTTGCATGCACGAAGCAGCAGGCACCGCGTGGTGCCTGCCGCTTCGTGCACGCAAAGGCAGGAACCCCCATGTGCAACCACCACCCTCCCTTCACCCTTGGGGGCCCGCAATGTGGCAGCGGCTTAGACTGTGGCCGTGTCAGTGCCCGTGAGTGGCTGAGAGTGAGCAGGAGAGTGGTGACTGTCTGATTTCATCACCTACCGCCATCTTTTCACCATCTTCTACAGTTTGTTTAGTGCTGCAAGATACTACAATTATCCACCAAAAACATATAGTGTAGATTTTACAAAGTCAAAAGGTGTATAAAAGACTGAGATCAAGAACAATCTTTATGAAAAGACTGGGCTCAGAGCAAGCAATCAGGGGGAGTGCCAGGAAGTCAGTCCAACTGGGAAAGTCTATAACGGCCCCTGGAATAACCAAATCCTAAGTACAGAGAAGCAGGTGCAAACACAAAAAGGTTCAACAAATAATATGAATGAAGAGGAGGAACAGAAAGTAGCAGAATCTAATGATCTCACTCAAAATCAAAAAACACTAGAGGCAGACTCAAAAAACACCCCTAGAATTCTGGATGAACTAACCAGTAACATTACAATCTCAGGACCTACAAAATTAGAAACTCATCAAGTACAGCAAACTCTAGACTACGATGTCACCTGTCCAGACATCAATATTAAGTACCTGATCTTCTTTAAAGAAGCACCAAAGGAGTCATGGATTATCCAGAACAGTACACCACAAAAATCATTCGACCCAGAAGGGTCCCTTTGTCAATCACCAGACTTTTCACTCCTAAAGACCACAGAATTATCAAACAAATACAATCTGATATCTAAATCTTTCTCTACCCTTCAAAAAATTCTCGAATCAGTCCTCAACCATTTTGGGAATATTTTGGAAAACTCTCATCAGATGCTGGATACCTAATTAGGAATGTTAAAATACCTAGTGGATAAAAAAGGAAAAAAGACCAATTAAAAACAACACTTCCAGCAGAAAAATGTGAAAAACATAATGCAGAAAATCTATTCATACCTAAAGATGTACTAATAACAAAAGAGCTTTCTCCATCGAAGAAAGAAGTAGCAACTCAAACAGGTCGAAGTCTACCAAAAGCAAAAAAAGGGAACAAAAGACTTCAAACAGATCTATTCCCTCAGAAACCTCTTTAAGGAAAATAGCATGCTGGACATTCACTAACTGGCCATAGCATTTTACCCTATTTTCACCAACATAAAACCAACATAAAAACTAAAGCACAACGAAAAGTGAATAACTCAACTGTCTCTAATCAAAAAGCAACAGAAACTACTGCATATTTAACCATTGTTTCTCCCAGCCTAGAAAAATCGAACAATGAAAGGAAACAAAAAAAAATCGGAAAAGGACAAAGAAAAGGGTGATAAGAAGGATTGCAAAGAAGAAAGCCTGGAAGATAACGTTCCAGAACACCCTCTCCCCCACGATTAAGTCCTTAGAAAGAGAAAAAAGATCAGAAATGGTGCAGAACCCGGTAGAAAAGGAGCAGAAAACTTTAATTAAAGTACAAAGGGGAAATTCTAACCAACTTAACCAAATGGTGTCAAGTTTCTCAGCTCTAGAAACTGGAACAAAGATGCCAGTACACAAGGATATCCCACAATGAACCCACTCTACTGGGAGGACGTACAAACAGTCTGAGAACATCGTGCCATACTGCCCGGAAATTACAGACCCATTCCCCTCAGGCGACATGCCACTTAACCGGGACAGAATCACAAATCGACTACAACAGATACCGCCTTTACACTCCTGATCTCGAAATGAAATAAAATTAGTAACTTTTCCAGAAAAATTTAAAACCACAATAGCACTTGTAGAACTTTGGTCTCCAGTAATACCAGGAATAATATTAAAGGAAATTGAGATTCTTCATAAATATGGTTATGACTTGACACCAGTGCATAATTGCGAAACCCAAAGACTGGAGACTTCTGAAGAAACTAACGAAACAAAAACTCTGCAATCGTCCCAAAAGTACAGCGCCACAAATAATCCCCCAAATTTCTCTAAAGAGAATATTTTTGTTTTGATAAAGAATGGAGAAAGGAGAAGCTGGAGTAATAATTCACCAAAGAGGGAAAAAACAACAAACGGAATACTCATGGGATTGGATTGCGGAGAATCTGAATAGTAACAAACAGGGCAAAGTAAACAAATGCCCTTTTTAATGCAGGTTTGACCATCTCTTCCTGGAACATCGCTGGAAACACAAAGGAGAAATTAGCCTTAATTATGGAAGATCGACCAGGGATAGTGGCCCTACAAGAAACTTGGGCAACAACAACCCTGAACCAACAAGACTACTTCGTACATGATATCCCTGCATTGCAGGTTCGAACGAGGATATGTGAAAGGTGGGATTGCAATTCTTCTTAATGAAGACTTTAAGTGGGACCAAGTAATTATCCCCATAGACTCAAAGAACTTTCAATGTATTAAGGTCAAATTTGGGATTGACCAACTAGAAACTCAGAAAGATCTCCTCATCTTCAATGTCTATATTCCCCTAGGGTCAAAAATGGCTGCCCTAGCAATAGAAATATTTGAGAGAATAGAAAAGGTAATAGACGAACAAGGCTACCCGTCAGTCTTCATAACAGGCGACTTCGATGGAAAATATCGAACAAATTACTCGATAAATGGGTATACTATGAAAAAGAAGAAGTCCTGGGAATTCCCACTCCGTTTTTCCCCAAAGAAAACAAAGCTGATAAAAGAGGTAAAATGTTGCTAGCCTCACTCCCAATGCTAAATGGAGTAATACTAAACGGCAACGTTGAAGGTGATATTCCGGCATCATCTACAAGGCAAGGAAATTCCAGCTCCTCAACCCTGGACTATATGATCTATAGCTTGGATCTGTTCTGATCAGTCTCTTACCTTAATATTTATTTTGCACCGGGAAGCGATCATGCAATCCTTCAATTTGCTACAGTGTGGAAAACACAACTTACATCCTCAAGTAACATTATGTATCTCCAAAGTACTGTCTTGGTGAACCAGGTCCAAGGACGGATACAGTGGAACTCAAGGACATTCAATAAAATTATAAATGCATTTGAGACGTTTCACCCATTACAGATAACCTCCTCTACACACCCGATAACAAACTTTGAAGTAGTCATCAAAAGCCTGGTACAATCTTGGCAAGAAAACGTAATAAAGAGGGGCCCATGAGTGAAACAAAATAAAAGACGGGCATTACACACCAATGCTACTGAATTAAATAAATTAATACGGTCTCAATTCCTCCAATACTCTGCCTCAAAACAATTAGAAATGAAAACCTGAAAAAACAGCGCAGGAGAGAAAAAGGAAAAATCGTTAAAAAAACACAGGATAAAAACTGGATCGACATCCAGATAGCAGCAGAACAGAATAACCAACGTGTATACTGGGATATAATTGACAAAGAAACAGGCACAAAAAAATCACTACAAGCTATTCCAGTACCCCCTTTAAAATGGGAAACATATCTAAGAAAACACGAACAAGCGGCAAGTATTTCTGGAGCAAATACTTTATATAACACTAAAACACTCAGTCATTGGTAACATTGCAGTGCTGCAAACAATAATCGATAAATATGCACTCTTAAAATCTCAGGTAGTGTATGCTGCTTTTGTCGATTTCACAACCGCATTCGACAGGTTGGATAGAGGAACACTCTGGAGAAAACTTCATAAATGGGTATCCTGGATAACCTACTCCATGTAATAACATCACTATACTCCAGAACTTGGTGTCAAGTCGAAATGGGGAGGGAGAAGGGTCTCAGGAGCCCAATACGTACACCAAACGGCATCAGACAAGGATGCCCTCTTGCTCCCTTACTATTTTCCTTATATCTTAGTGGCCTGCAAAGGAATCTGCAAGCACTCTATGAATACACAGAAGAAAACTACTTAATACCAAACACCACAAAAAAATACTTCAAATTCTTAACTTGTTCCAGTTCAATGAAATCCATCTGGAGGACCTCAAAAGGGAAAGAAGGCGGTGCAAAGTTACCTGCGGGTGTAGGAGTGCCTCTCCCAGGATTATGTTTCATACAGATAATGCAGAGTTTCACTAGATGTGTGGCTACCTAAGAGATATTATCATTCTGCCATACTGATTATATATTCTTTCGGCGCTAATGCGTGCTGGGCCATGGGCCATGGTTTCCCAGACATGTCAGTCCAGCACCCATCCTCGTCCAAATCCTCTCAATTTGCCACTTCATCTAGGGTCACATCACTCTGAATTTCCCTGACATTTTCCAATGTGTCCTCGAACATGCCATTGTCTGGAACCCACCTAGCGGGACCTGCCACAAACATCTTTTCCATCTCTGATTGAGCTGTCTCCTTAGCTGCCTGGTCTGCAAACACATTTCCCCTCCCAACATCATCCGTGATGGCTTTGTGAGTGCTACATTTTATTATTGCCAACTTATCGGGAAGTGTAAATGCGACAGCAATCTATGTATCAATGGGCCGTTCTGTATTCAGAGTCTATGCGAGGTCAAGAACCCTCTCTCCGCCCAGAGGCGCCTAAAATTATGGGCCACCCCAAAGGCATACTGGCTGTTGGTATAGACATTGACAGTCAGCCATTCACTCAACTCACAAGCCCAGAGAAGAGCCACCAACTCTGCATCTTGGGCCGATTGATATGGGATGTGAGTTGTCTCAACTACGTGTATAATGTTGTGAACGCATACGCTTCAGTGGTAGTGCCATCTGGTCATTTGAAACAAGAGCCATCAACATGTAGTTCCCCATTGGGAGTCAGGTAACGAAACATCAGTCAGGTCTACCTGTCCCTTTGTTTCTTCCTCAGTCCCAAGTAAACAAGCATGGACATCATTGTCCTTTTCTTCCGAAGGAAAAGGTAGTAACGTGGCTGGGTTCAGAGTAGCACAGCGTTTGATGTAATGTGCGGAGCAAACAAGGTCAGCTCATATCCAGTCAGACGTGCACTAGAAAGGTGCTGTGTCTTTGTCTTATTCAAAAGCGTATCCACAGAATGGGGTACCATTACTCTGGGGTCAGTATCAAGGACAAGCACTGACGATTGTCTTATAGAAACTGCCACCGCTGCGGCAGCTCTTAGACAGCTCAAGAGAGCTCTGGCGACGTTATCAAGAATAGCAGAGAAGTAAGCGCAGGGACTTTGCTTACTACGAAACCCTGTGTTAGAACAGAGAGCACGTAACCATCTGCTTCATGTACATAGAGCACAAAAGGCTTCTGGTAATCAGGAGTACCAAGCACAGGAGCAGAGCAAAACGCAACCTTTAATTGCTCAAAAGCTTGCTGGCATAGAGATGTCCAAGGCAGGAGATCATGCACATTTTCGGTGGTCAGGTAAAGGAGGAGTTTTGTTACTAAGGAATAATTAGGGATCCAGTGACGACAATATGAAGTTATACCAATGAAAGGTCATACCTCGCGTTGGGTCTTAGGAACAGGCATATTAGTAACAGTAGCGCTTACAAGGGCACAGTCATTAATGACCTTATTTTCTCCTCTAGAAGAACATCCTAGTGGCGCAAAACCATCGTGCACCTCCTCAATGTACATGGAACCAGGAACATACCGTATGGGACCAAGCTTACGATAGTGCCATCTGCAATCCTGCATTGTCTTGATCCAAGCTACAACCAATAACCTAAATAAATTTGCAAACTTCTGTACCCACCTCTAAAACCATGTGCATGACACCGGTAGGGTAACAAGCACCTGCCCCGATGACCCCCTAACTAGTGTGCCCAGCCACCTACAAACCACCACCCTAAGGCCTTACATCTCAGATCAACCTAACCCCTCTATCACGCCACCTACACCTACCAACAGAACCGTTCCCAGACCTTTGGCCTCCTCCCCGCCAGCTCCTCCCTTTAACCTTGAGACTGTAACTCTCCCATTGGCCTATGACACAAGATGACCCAACCCCTCTACCTTACCCCCAACGCATGCCAATAGAACTGCTCCCAAACCACTGTCTCCCTGCCCGCAAACGACTCCCTCTCTTATTGATATCGCAACTCTGCACTACAGAGCAGCCAAATGAATGCAGAGCATCCATAACACCATGCTGGATCTAAAGAACCTCCTTCACCTCACTGAACGCTTCTTCTCTAAGTTCAAGCCTCCATGGAACACAACCCCCTCTCTATCACAGAGCACCCCAATCACCCTCTACCCCTATCTTTGAGATACCTTTGCCCTCGCTTTTTTCTTAATGTATAAGTTATTCAGTTGTAGCAGGATAGATCTAAATAGATATAGTATTTTCGGTACTATCTTCATTTTGATTATATTTATGCATCCTATCAGACTGAGTGGTATTTTATTCCAATTTTTAAGAGTGGCAGTAATCTCTTTAAGTAAGGGGTCATAGTTTAGTGCAATGATTTTCTCAATGTTGGGAGTAAGTTTGACTCCTAAGTAAGTGGCGTTAGGACAGAGCCCTATTATCGGATGTATAGGTTTGTAGTTCGCTATCACTTGCGTTTTATTGACATTTAGCCTGTATCCCGAGATGTCGCCAAACTTGCTAGCTTCCTCGATTATTTTGGGTGTGGCCATTACCAGGTCAGTAGTATATATGGCTATATCGTCCACAAAAGCTGTGATTTTTAGGCACTTGCCTTCATGTTCTATTGGGATTATATACTCTTGAGCAGTTAATGCATTTAAAAATGGTTCTAGAGCTATAGCGAATAACAGGGGTGAGAGGGGACACCCTTGTCTAGTCCCCCTTTTTATTGAGAAGTTAGCCGAGTTATTTCCCAGATAGCTAACTATTGCTGTTGGTGACTCATATAGAGATTGAATCCAACCCAGATATTGCCCCTGTATGCCATACGCCTTTAGTGTTGCCCAGAGGTACTCCCACCCCACTCGATCAAATGCTTTCTCTGCATCTAGCATGACCATTCCGAGTGGGGCAAGAGTGGCCGCAGCAACATCAAAGGCTGTTACAGCAGTATTAACATGGGTAGTAGTGTCTCTCCCCACCACGAATCCATGTTGTTGACAGTTAATCAAGTCTGGCATTATAGGAGCTAGGCGAGTTGCTAATACTTTGGCAAAGATTTTAGCATCGGTATTAATTAATGAGATTGGCCTATATGATCCCTGTTCCACCGGTGGTTTATTCTTTTTTAAAAAGAAAACAGTTTTGGCGGTGTGCCATGAAGTAGGAGCACTTCCTGTTTCCCCCATAGAGTCTATCACCTGCTGAAGTAGAGGGAGTAGTTCCTGTTCACATATCTTATAGATCTCTATAGGCAAACAGTCTTCTCCAGCAGCCTTGCCTAGGGGGAGTGCTTGTATCGCTTTACCTATTTCCTCAATTGAGATTTTATAGCCAAGTGGCCTAGTTATATCTAGGTCCAGTCTTTCAGGTGTATGTTTCTCTAGATGGGATTTAATTGTTTCTAAAGTAGGTATGTTTTCTGGGGTATAAAGATTACAGTAATATTTGGCACATTGTTCCAAGATTTGCTCTGGTTTACTATACGCTTTGAGATCAAGCCCTTTTATTGTTTTTATAGTAGTTTTGGCCTTCTTATCAGCTACCTTGTAAGCCAAGATTTTCCCAATTCTGTCTCCCCCTTCATATTGTGCAAGTTTATATTTGTGTATCTTAAAGCTATATTTTTCCCTGAGAGCATAATCGTAGCTCTTCAATGTTAGTTTTGCCTTGTATTATAGCATCTGAGAGTTGTTGTTCAGCTAATAGAATATTGGATGTAGTAGATTTTTCCACCGCTTGTTTTTCAGCATTGTCCCGAAATATATATTGTTGTACATAGCCTCTAATGCTACATTTACACGAATCCCATACGTAATTAACAGTAGTAGAATTGATATTCAATGATATAAATTCCTGTATATGGCTTATAAAACTAGGGATGAATTTAGGATCGGTTAGTAAATATCTAGGGAATGTAAACTGTCGGGCTGTTTGTTTGAAATCCGAAATTTTAAATTCGAACAATAACGGATTGTGATCTGAGGTAACTTTGGGGAAAATTTCGATTTCACAATTCTCTAAGATATTGTCTGTTGCCCATATCATGTCGATTCTAGAGAAAGTTTGGTGTGGAGCGGAGTAGTATGTGAAACCGGCTATAGTGGGATGCTTAATGCGCCAGCCTTCTTTAAGATTGTACATCCTAGCTAATTCCACTATATCTGATCTCACTTTACCCATCCTATTTCTGTTTCCTTTACTTGTAGAATCAATGGTATAGTTCATGACGCAGTTAAAATCCCCCATTATCAACAATTCCCCATCCCAATCCAGTAGTTCAATAGTCAATTGTTCGTACAATTTGGGTATATCAAGATTGGGTCCATAAATAATACAAAATACGTAGCATTTTTGATTAAATTGCAATTGTACTATTGCCCACCTGCCTTTGGCATCGGCAGCAGTTTTAATAACATTCATTCTTAGCCATTTTTGTTTCAAGATAGCTACCCCTCGGATTGATGCCCCTAGGGTAGAGCAAACTACAAGGTCAACGCCCATTTGTGATAGGATTTTACGATCTTGATATCTAGTATGGGTTTCTGAGATAAATGCCATATGTGGTTTGTACATATTCCTTTCTTCTTGTACCAATTTTCTTTTACATTTATTATTAAGACCAGCCACGTTCCAAACCAATCATCTAAGAGAAGACATCACTTATATTTATATCGCTCGATCTCCTCTTAAAAACAAATTTGATAACCATGTTGCAACTTTCTATACATATTCCACTCTTGCAATAAAGGTTTTCCCCATTTTTAACCGCAACCCACCCAAAAGACACAATCCCACCCCACCACCCCCACACCTTCAGATCCCTCAGGGGGGAGCTCCCCTCTATCCCTTGCTGCCGCTGATAGGGCAGCACAGTGAAGTTGTGAGCATGGAGTCTGCTCCTTCCGCTACAGGTCGAAATATATATACAACAGTCAACGAGGAAAGCTTTAGAGTAACAGAGGAAGAGAATATAGATTGAAGAGAAGAGAACAAAAGAAGAAGAGAGAGACTAGAGAATATGTAGTGAAGAAAAGAAGAGAGAGCAAAAAGTAAAGTGAATATATTCTAATTAGAGTACGTCTCCTTCAGCAATTTAACTTCAATTGATTTCCAGACTGCTCAAATAGTCCAAATTGCATCTTATTGAGTCATTAATCTTTCTCTCTCGTGAGTTTCTCTAGATTTTTAATCGCCTCTTCTGGATCAGTAAAGAATAATGATTGGCCATCCCTGATAACTTTGAGGCGGGCAGGTTCTTGTAGGTACACCATACAACCGATAGCTTTAAAAGAGTCTATCAGTTTGCGAAGCTCCCAACGTCGGTCCATTGTAGCCTTGCTCAGATCAGAGCGTACAAAGAAAGTGATATTATCTATAGTAACTGGGCTATTGGCTTTAGCTTTAAGAGCTACAGCTTGTCTCAATAGGAAGGTCCCGAAATATATCAAAAAAGGTCTGGGGAATTTGTTATTTTGATTCCTTTGAAAGAGGAGCAATCTATGTACCCGTTGTAACTGAGAGTCCCAGTCCCAGTCTGATAAATCACTAACAGCTTTTTGAAAGAGTTTCACAACAAAGGTTCGGGGGTCAGCCCCCTCGGCGCCCTCGGGAATTCCAAACAATCTTAAATTGTGTCTACGTGCTCTATTCTCCATATCTTCGACTTTAGCCTCCAATTTAGAAATGCGAGCTGAGTGAATTCTCGTGGTTGACTCTGAACATGTGGTGCCTTCTTCAACTACCATGACTCGTTGCTTCAGATCTTCTATCTCTTGTGTGACCCCACCAAGTTTCTGACACACTTCGCTCATGGAAGCCTGTAATTTAATATTATCCTCTCTCAGCTGTAGGTGTTGTTGTAGGCTTTCCTGCCTTTGTGTCATGAGAGTTTGCATGATTAGGTCCATAGATGTGTTATCTGGATGGTTAAGTTTTTCTTCCCCTTGTTTAACCTTTGGAGTATGCAGTTGGCTTGTTGTTTTGCTAAGTTCCGATGTTGTGGCCAAATGGTTAGCAACCAAGGAAATCGGAGTCGGATTTGTAATCGCTGTTACAGTAAGATCGTCATTTGATATTCCCGATGGATAATTATTGGAGTCGATTTCAATCGAAGTTGTCCTTGTATTGGAGTTTGTTGGAGCAATGAGCAAGTTAGTGGGCTCATTTGTATCCGGGCTATTCATCAAATTGGTAGTAAAAGAAGTAGTTAGATCATTTAGCTGTGTTGCTATAGTGTGCAACATTGACCAATCCATTTTCAGTCGGTAAAGTTGGTGAGGTTATTGCTGCTATTGTATCCGGATTGGGTTTTGTATTTTCTGTTCTAGAGAATATATTTTTATCGCGTACATTCGAATCTTCCTCGAAGCTTGCTCCAGATAGTCTTAGGGCCATACCCTTCACCCCTCCTTTTGCCTCAATCCATTTTCTCAATGGGCTATCATCGACTATAGCCTTGCGCCCCTTCTTGTTTGCAAGAGGGTCTTTACTCAGTAGTTTGCGAATTGTAGATTTTTGTTTAATCTTGGCTTTTAATTTTATTTTTCTTGTGCCTATAATTCGGCCAGCATTGTTTCTGGCAGGAGATGCTTCCATTTCTAACTCGCCCTCTTCAGATATTTCTTCATAATCAAAGTTGGAGCTTTCTTCTGCTCTCCCTCGCAAGCAACCATGCCACCTTTTGGAGGAGGAATATCTCACTCTCCTCCTCTCCTACAACTCAGCCCTTGTCACCCCAGTTAGCTAGACCTTACTGAAGAGGAAATTCTAGCCATCCTCCTTTCCCACAACTCTGCCCCAGTAACCCCAGTCCACTACACGTGAATGTCGAACATGCCATCCACACGGTTGCAATCAAAGCCAACAGATTGGCTACCCTCTGCAACAGAAGTGTGGTTGCCAGCAATCTTGTGCCAGTACCCCTGTCCGTTCCTTCGCACGAACCCCATCTGTCTGGCATCCTTATTAATTGCCAGTCAACAGTTAAGCATGCCGCCGATATCGCAGACCTCATACTGAGTCAAAACTTTGACTTAGCAACCCTGACCGAATCATGGCTCAACGAATCTTCATCTCAATGCCTGGACCTCCTTGTCCCTCCCAACTACAACATTGCAAGGCTGTACAGGCAATGTAGCAAAAAAGTGGGAGGCATTGCCTGCATACACCGCTCTAACCTCCTCTTCACAGAACTCCTAGCCAATACCACAGACTCCTGTGAATACCTCACACTTTCTATATGCAGCAACACCACCCAACTGTGCAATCTGTACATCTTTTATCACCCCCGGCACTAATAACGCCTTCGACAACCACCTCATGGAAATCATCTCGGCCAAGGTTTCCTCCAACTTTAAAGACATTTTCCTGGGTGACTTCAACCTGCACTGGAACCACCCCAAGGATCCTCATGTCAAACCCCCCAAAAATTTCCTGGCCGACCAAGCCCTAACCCAAGCCTACTCAGTCTCTACACATTCAAAAGGTGCCACTGTAGACTGGATCATCGCTAAGGAAACTACAGTCAAGCTTGTCGCTATAGACCCATGTGAATGGTCAGACCAAAATGCTATCACTTTCCTATTTCTTGGCACCCACAAGACTAGGGCACCGCAACAGGTGATCCCTAAATGCTGGGTTAGACATCAAGAACCTTGATCCCAGGGAATTGGCAGCTCGTTGCAAGTCTGACCTCCCCCGTTCATATCACAATGGCCAGTGACCGCAACAATCATTACTCTGCGACTATAACTAAATTTCTTGATGCCCTTGCCACGGTAAAACTAAAAATAACCCAAATCAAAGACAGAAACCCCTGTTTCAATGGGTCCCTCAACAGCGAGAGGAAATCCCTCCGGCAATCAGAAAGAATCTGGAGACAGCACCCCTCAGCCGTACATTTAAAACTTCTCCACCAGGCCAGAAATGCCTCCAACAGGAACATCCTAATGCAAAAAAAGAATTCTTCAGATCTGAGCTGGGGAATGCCAAGAACAGACCCCGCAAACTCTTCAAATTGGTCAAACACTAATCCAACAAACTGGCCAAAACAGCAAAAGAACCTCCCAAGTCACTAATATCATCTAAGGAATTCTCCTTGTTTTTCTCTGACGAAATCACAGCCTTAGGTAATGAGCTGAGATCAGCTACCTACTCTCAACCCCTTCCAGATCTGCCTCCTCCCTCCGAGCCGCCTCGACAGGCATCTCCCAAAAACCAAGTGCACTAGACCAACTTCGAAATCTATGACGAACACTCCATCTCTAAAATCCTATCCACCTTAAAACCGAACAACCACTTTAATTACCCACTCCCCTCTTACTGCCTAGCTGCCACCACCAAATCCATCATCCCTAGCTGGACTGCAATAATTAACGCCTCCCTGCTTCAGGGATCGATACCCGACTCTCTGAAAGCCGGCTAAGTCCTACCCATCCTAAAAGAACGTCGCTTGACCCTGCCTCCCCTGACAACTTTAGACCTATTTCTATCATCCCACTCATAGCTAAAGTTCTGGAGAAGTGTGTGCAACAAAAGCTGAGCCAACACATCACCAACTTCCACCTACCAGATGACTTCCAATCTGGTTTCAGGCATGGGCACAGCATGGAAACCACCATTCTCCGCATCGTGGATGATGCCCTCCAAGCCCTTGATCAAGGCAAAAACCTGTCTCCTAATCCTCCTAGATCTATCCTCGGCCTTCGACAAGGTCAACCATGAAAAACTATTCAAACGCCTCAAACTCAGGATGGGAATGGATGGCTCTGTGCTTGATTGGTTTAAGTCCTTCATCCATAACCGGTCTCGGAGATTCCTAATTAATGGTAACCTGTCTGTTCCCATAACGGTTGAAGCCCCCCAAGGTTCAATCCTGTCTTCCACCCTCTTCATCCTTTACCTAGAACCGCTTGCTGAAGTACTGCACACCGCAAATAGCTCCTACCATATATAGACTGACGACACCCAGATCTACATAAAAATATCCTCCCTCAATGAGATTCTTTCCATGAATGAAACCTTGAAACTCACTGTCCAATGGCTCTCCTCCAACCAAGTCAAACTCCATGCAAAGAAGACAGAATTTCTACTAATTTCCCCACCCAAAACCAACCCCAAGCTTCAGGTATGGCTTAAGGCCATCACAGCCTTAAACAGCCCTCCAACCATCGTGGACTCAGCCAAATTGTTTGGAATAACTCTGGACTGTAACCTGAGCATGCGGGACCACATCAATTTGATGGCCAAATCAGCCAGATTCCACCTGAGCTACCTAAGGAAACTTAAACCCTTCCTTCACACTCCTGACCTAAAAATGGCAGTCGAGTCACTAGTCATCTCTAGACTCAAATATGGCTGCTTTACCCTCTCGGGTCTACCCAAGATCTCCCTGGCACTCAAGGAAATTCAACCATATTTTACCACATCTGAAAGCTCTGAACTGGCTTCCACTATAGGCCAGAATCGGACTCAAATTGGTATGTATCACGTGCAAGGCATTATACTCAAATTCTCCTGCATATCTTGCCCAGCCACTTGTGATATCCGGAGGAACCAGAAACTCCAGTTCCACCAGAGACCTCTTGCTCCAACCTACATGCTTTTGGAAAAAGAAAACTTACAATCGGGCCTTCCCTAGGGATGCACCAAGAATATGGACCGCACTCCCGCCTGCCGTTAGAAGAATCCCTTCTCTGGCTTGCTTCAAAAAGGCTGCCAAAAGCTTACTAATGGGCAAATTCCTTGCTTAATTGTTGCCTTCTATTGTTCCAGAGACCTTGCTCTTCTTCCGTCTAAGGCATCCCCCTGGAGTACCCTGACACTATCCACCCGGACCTTCCATGCTTCCCGCCATGGACCCAGGGACCTTGGCTTCTCGTAAAATATAAATATAAATGTAACTGCTTGTCCTTTTATCCCTTATGTATCCAGCCCCCTGCCAAGTCTGATGTTTGCTACTGCTGATTCCTGGAAAGCGCTCTGATACCCTAACGGGTCAAGTTCGCGCTCTATAAAAACTCTAAATAAATAAATAAATTGCTATGCATTCAGGTGTTAGTCTTTGACCCTCCCTTGATAGTAGGTGATCTAAATAGGTGACCTCCTGTTGACAATATAGAAATTTGGTAAGTGACACCTTTTTTCCATGGTGTGCCAAATGCAACAATAATTAAACTGCAGCTTCTTTGCAACCATCCTCAGTGTCCGAAGCCACAAAGAGGCCCTCAATGTATTGCAACAGCACATTACCAGGGGGAAGCTCCAAAGAATCCAATTGAGATTTCAAAGCTTGGCTAGAAATACTAGGACTTTCTGTATAGCCTTGTGGAGCACGGCAGAATCTAAAGCTCCTTACGGCTATTGCAAATCCAAACAGATATCTGCTATTCATAAGGATTGGTATGCTGAAGAAAGCATTCTTCAAGTCGATCACAGAAAAGAATTTTGCTGATTGGGAATCATTGTCAAGATCGTGGTAATGTCTGGAACTACAGGACACTAGGTAATCACTATCTTGTTAACCTCTCTAAGGTCTATCACAAAACGATAGACATCAGGATGAGCATCAGGAGAATCCAGGGGTGCCTTCTTAAGAATAGGAAGTATAGGGCTATTACAAACATTCACCACTGTCTCGTCAACCACACCAAACTCAATCAGATCCTGTATTATTTGTAATAAAGCCTTTTCTCCTGCCTGCGAGATCTTGTACTGGGGAATGTGTGACAATTTGGGCATTGTCTTTTATCTGAATGGAGACCAGTGGGATCTGGAGCAACCTCACATCCGTGTCCCCAGCAGCCCACAACTTGCGTGGCACATTCTTGAACTCCGCAGGGAGGGGAGCATCTTTTGTGAAGCATTGCTTTGCACGAGCCACCTGTGGTGCAATAGTCATGTGTACACCATCTGGAGAACAAAATATTGTCACATGTAACCTTTTTAACAAATCCAATCAGAACAAACTCTCCCCAGTATTTGATGTTAATACAAATGGTGAATCAACCGTGAAGGGGCCAATAGTCAAAGCAAGAGGTTTGGAAATGGGGCCAGCTACCGGCATTCCTGAAAATCCTACTGACACATTATTTTGGCCAGACAGAGGTCCCCCTGGGACCAGTGAGCGGGAAACAGAGCTATTCATAGCCCCTGTATCAACTAAAAATGTCTTGGTCGTACCTTGCAAATCTGCCGTGACATAGGGTCCGTGCTGATCTACAGGCACCAGAACTGGTTCCTCACACTGTCCCAGGCTGTCCTAGCTATGGGACAACCCCGTCACCTCAATCCATATCATAGTCATCGTGATACTACTGTCGGCTTTGGGGTCCTCAAAATAGTTACCACTGTGTCAAGTGTGTATTGTATTCTCTGACTGCATCTCCATTCGGCCGCTTCCTCCTCGTCCACGTCCTCTAAAACCTCGACCTCTCAGGGCCAACCTTTCTGCAACAACTCCGGGCACTCATTCCTCCAATGTCCCTCCTGCTTACAGTACACACATTGGTTGAGGCCAATGGGCACATTCAAAGCACCACCCTTACTAGACCGGGTAGCTGCTGGGCTGAACCCGAACCTCTGCTTCTTCCATTTCTCCTCGCTACTTGCTGCATCAACACCCTCGTCTTCAATTCCTTTGACTTTTTCTTAACTTTCTCTTCCTCCTAATTCTCCCTATGCTCATAATACTGTGCCATAATCAATATTACAGACAGGGAGGAGGTGTTCCACATACTTTCCGAGGCCGGCAACCTGGTTGCAATCTTGGGGAGTAAGTTATTAATAACCCTGCTGACAAACAACCGGACACCTCCCTCCAGTGACAGATCCTGACCACTAAAGTCTAGAAACACCCCTTCAAACCTAGTAAAGAAATCAGACACACTCTAGTCCTTCTTCTGACGACATGCAGTCAACTTATCCCAATCCACTCATCTCGGTGGGATAAGGGAATGCATATAAGTGATAATGCGACCGGCAAGGCTAATAACTCTGCCTTCGGCTTGTCGCCGGGCTTGCGTTCCTTATCCCATGTCCTAATATGGTCCTATGTTCCACTCAATTCCATTGCATGATCCTGCATAGGCACTTGCCTCCATATGGCTACCGGTACCAACAAGCCAAAGAACAACTCAATATCAGCTAACGTCATCACCATGGAGGAGGCCGCTTCTGTCAATTTTCGGTATTATGCAATCAGATTTTTGTGAAGATCCGGCAACTGAGCCTTACAGGATCTTACCTTGCTCCTCTTCCAAGGAGTAAAGATCCACTGTTCCTGAAACCGAGTATCGACTTGTGGCCTAATTACAGTATCCTTCGAGTCACGTCGTTCTAGTATTACAGGATGATAAATGGGATGGACTTCCCTCATGGGACTCTGTAACACTATCATTAGGACCATTTGGAGCAATCTGTCCAATTACCCAACAAGGTCGTTACATTACTAAAAACGTTGGTGGGACCTATTCCTGCACCATATACCCTGTCCCGTATGTCCTAGATGATCTGCGGTGCAACACCCTGAAAACACTGTTCCCACAGTCCTATCAGCATGGCCGACATATGCTTAAGGACATGCTGCTGTATGAAGGGCTCATAATATTTCATCATACTCCACACATTTTCCACACTATAGATCGCATTCTGGGCCCACTGATCTGCTTGATTTGCCATCATTTGCTTTCCCTCATCACCCACAGCAGAACGCATTATGTTCAAGAAGACAGGCTTCGGCCCCAGGCCTTTTCAAAAGTAAGCCGAATTTCAGATTGGCCTGGCAAATTGTTCGCAAACACACTATCACTTTCAGAGGTCCGCAAAAACACCAAGTTCAAACCCTGACAGTCCAAAAACCGTACCAAGACACAGCCCAGCTAGTGTTGTTTAAGTGATGCAGTCCTAAAACTGTGCCAAGACAGTCCAGAGACTGTATTACGACACAGCCCGAAGGCTCATGCCTTTCAAGAATGGTGCCATTTTTTCAAGTATCAAATCACTCACCTAGTGCACTCAGCTCAAATCAAGTTATTCTCCACTGCCGACTCTTCGGACCAAATGGTCAACTCCCAAGGTTTTGCCTTCTCATGACCTCAGCTGGTGACCACTAGATGAGGCCCAATCAGACTAGTGGGGAAGCTGCGAGACCCAAGCTCGATTGTGTGGGGTACCAGATCCAGACCGGACGCTACCCCGACCTTGCAACCCAATTAAAGGTGAGTCTGGTAACCTTGTGGGGTACCTGTTTGGGCACCAATTGAAGGAAGTGGCCCTTAGAGGCCACTCGGGTTACTTACAACCACCTGCTATGCCTTCCCAAGAAATGAAGAGTCGGTCAGACAGAAAAGCATACAAACAAGCTTTTATTAGCAATACGCTGTAGAGGAGTCCAATCTGACCTGCACCCTAAGATGTCTGCTGAGGTACTGACCCCCCAACAGTCTGTAACACATAATGATTCTTCCCTAGAGCCTCCAACCTCGCCCAGAGTGGAAAGTTACCTGCCTGGGCCGAACATGAACAAAGAAAGCACAGAAGGATGAGCCACCACCTGCCACATGGGTACATGCTATCTGTAACTCAAGGTTATCGTGCTGAGCCTCAGCGTCTCCTAACATGGGAGCAAAACTACACACTCTGATAGGTATGTGAGGGCAGAATGGGCTATTCATTAGTAAGTCAAAAAGCAGCCTTGAACAGAAGAGAAAATAATAACGAAATACAGTGTTCTGCTCAGGCAGGCAATACGAATAATGAGGTCTAGTTCAGGCACAGCTTAAGCAGCCTAATAGGGAATACGAAATACAAAATGGAGTCAAATTCACTAACTAAAACTGGCACGTTACCGGGATAACTCTGCGGGTTGCATAACGTAAACACACATGAGATCTCATTTAGCTGCACACTGCTAACCTACCATGGCACAAAATATCTGTATAATAACAATGGGGTTTCTCAAACCTAACAAGTAGCACCTAAAAGCAAACAGCACCACTCAAATTCATCTAGCCGCACTAGGCCAGTGTACACCTACAGTTCAGGAACAGGATTGTTTCTTTTTAGAATCTGATCTTCCTTATGAATTGCTGAAAATTATGTTTAAGATATTTCTGGCTATGAGTGGGAGTATCCATAATAGAAAGTACAATTATTGTGAAACTCTGCACATGGCTATCTTACAAGAGTGAGCTTTGGGAAGTCCATTTAATCACCCACAAGAGTACGCAAAGCTTAACTGTCTGTCTTGTGGCATGCACATATTAGAGTTCCATGCTTATTGCTTTGCAGAAAAGTCTTGCTTACAATGACAAACGCTGACATGTAAGGGTCACAAATCTTGTGAGAACAAAGTCTCACCTGTCATTTTGAGGAAAAGGGCTTGCACAGGAGCTAAGGCATTACTGCACCACTTACTATGGAAGCAGTTTGGCAAGCGGACAGGATGTATCACCTTAGTGCCCACAGTTGTGAGCAGCTCAATGGAAGCCATCAACTCTATCTTGCCTGAACTCTGCCCTCAGCAACTAGATCTGAGGGAATAGACACCTGAATCTGGAAACCCATTGGTGAAGTGTGACGTGTTTGAAAAAAAAGGGAAGAAACATTTGGTAAGTGAAAATAAACTGAAAAGCAAAGAAAACTGGATACGAGAGAAACACCTGTCCAATCATTTTTTTTCCTTTCATGATTGTTTTCAGTCATTAGGTTAAGGTTTTAAGAAAAGCTCGAAACATGACATACTTTTTGAAGAAATAACTGTTTGTTTTTTAGAAGAAAAATGACACACTTGGTTAGGATACATTCGTTTTTTTGTTTAAGACAACCACAATTCTTTAAAATGGAAGGAGTCATTTCATAAGTGTGAGTGACAATACCAAAAGCTATTTTAATTACGATTTTATTTTCCTAAAGAATCTCAGCAAGGAGATGAAAGGATACAATTCCACTCTTGTAGTGAAAATCAGATGGAGAAGCATTATTTAAAGGGCAAATCGTACTTGGGTGAAATTCTGAGTAAGTAAGGGTAAATACAATTATGAGAAACCAGTCAGTAGTTGTTAAGCTTACTCACTGGACGCATAATATTTGAGGTGTGAATTCAGACTTAGTGGTATTGGACTTGTTCACTGATAGATATTTGATCCCACATGCTTGCTGCTGGTAGGTGGGCATCTTGAGGGCAGTGCTCCTTATGAATCTGAATCTTGGCACTGTCATCAGCCTTCCTGGAAGGGCAACGCTGGAGAATACAAAAGGCTCAGGCCCCATAGGAGCTTCTCTTATGCTGCATCTGCTTTCCACTACCATTACCCAAATGGCAGTGCTTAGGAAGGGCTAGTTAGCAATCATTTGCTAAGTAGGTCACATTACATTTGTAATCCCTTTCTCTGTTCATTCAAAGAAAGAAAAGTTAGAAAGAGTAATTTTTATTTCTTCCTTACAGGGCCAAGACAATGAATATTTGGTATACAAGGTAGTACAAGAAAAAAATGTTTAAGACTATTCTGCTTGAGATTTATTAAGTGATGTTATTCAATATTGTTTCTTCCTCCTTTTGTTTTATCCTGTTTTGTGTGCTTGGATTAAAGGTGCTTGGTTTAGAAGCATGTTTCAGATCTGATCTGTTTAAATGCTGTAGAGAATCTGGGAGTGTTAAAATCATATTTGATCTTTTGAAAGTGTTAAATTCTATCACTGATTAATGAAATGGACAACTCATTAGAGTATTGCCCAATATGCACTATCACATGTATCCCAAGGACACAGAATGGTTAAAAGTCCTTGATATGTCTTCCCTCTTTTCTAATAAGTCACTATTGGCAGCAGATCAACTGATAAACAGCCCAGGCTTCAAACAGTCAGTGCAATGTGTAGGGACAGATACATTTGAAAAGAGTGCAGTCACCATGTGCATGGATAGGGGTGATAATATGGAACCAGAGGTTCCATATACCAACAAAATTCATAGCTGAAGGGTGTCCTTTTTTATGTGTGATGCCTACAGCTAACACTGTCTTTTAACCCAACTGCACTTTACTATTGAGGCCATTCATACAAAGTTACCATAAACATTCCAAGTCCCAGAGTACAATGTGATCTCAGTGAAATGTTCAGTATTGACTAAGTGAGACATTTAACAACAGCAGCACTGCCTTAATGCAGTCTGGCAAATAGTGCTAAAAAGCAGTTTTGAGCATGCTTAAACATCAGGTTCCAAGTGCCATAGAATGCAAGCCTACCAATTAATCTGGTGTAATTCCGAATTTAATAGCTTTAGGTTTCACAGGGTACTATGTTGTTGGCAGCATTGATAACTCCTCAAATATCGTAATTTTCAACAATGGATAGTGTATTGATTTCCAACTGTCTCCAGAAATGTGCTTATTAAAGCATTTGATTACAAGTAAGTAAGTAAGAAACTTGTAAAGTGCACGAATGCCAAGGCGTCTCAGTGCTGTATGTAGCCGGGCAGCAGGTATTGGACTAGTAAAAGCGACTTCATTCCCTAGTAGGGAAAAGCCAGGTCTTTAGAATTTTCCTGAACCGTGGTCTGGAATTCTGAAACCTTATGCTGGATGGTAGCTCATTCCAGAGCTTCAATGCTCTGTAAGAGCGATTTCTACCACCCCACCTGGTCTTATGGATCCTGGGGACCTGAACTAATCCTTAATTAGCTGATCTAAGCTACTGATTTGGTGAATATCACTGAATACCTTTATGTAGGTTCCCAGACCCTCCCCATACAGTGCTTTGTGGACCAGGAACAAGGCCCTAAACTCATATATATACTCAATATAACACTCTTACACTTTTAATCTATGAATAGTCCTGTAAACCAGACAGAGTCCTGAGAGAGTGTTTGCAAGATGTAATGAGATGTGAAAAAGGATATTGAGGGGTTATCCCTAAAAGACATGTTAAGCATACATCCACAATGATATGTATATGACAAGCCAGATGATATAGTGATGCAGTTGAGAGATTGCCATGGGGTACTCACAATGGTCAATGTAGAGGGTTCAGGAATCACCACAAATTGAGTGATAAGTCTCAGGGGTGTAGCACAGGCCTAAGCAGCTCCTCTGGTATAAGGAATTCCAAACCCATTTAGGGAGCTCCCATTGAGCCCACGGCCAATGAATGTGTAAGATAATGCATATTTCGGTGCCCCTCATCATATCCTGCAGGGGTCATCATTTTGAGTTACACCCCTTAAACATTCCTAAAGTAGGAAATGGAAGATATGGAGTGCTTGTAGGCCAATGTGCGGTGTGGGGGCAGAGAGGGTGCCAGGGTTGATAGTGAAGTGCCATAAAAAGGCAAGTAGGAGTTATATAGGGTAGTAGGTGAAATAATGTACTTGTTTGAATGTCGATATGGCAGTGTGGGCTCTGACATGTTGGACTTCAAAGGAACTTCTGAATCAAATGTTAAGAGTCTCTTCCAGAGGCAGTAGCCAATGTCATGTCTAATGAGGGTCTTGTCAAGGATTCCAATCGTTTGGGAAGAGTATGTCACCCCTAAAAGGCAATGAAGGTGGATACATCCTGTGTCCAACCCCCTCCTGCTTCTTCTCCGTGACAACCCACTCTTGCATCCTTTGCCTAGTGTTCTAAGGTGCATGTCTCATGTTTCTTTACCCCTATGGAACCCTATGCAGGCTATGATATCATAACTGATGTCTCCCCAGCTCACGCATGACTGATGCTTCCCCAACATCCCTCATAAATGATGTTCCCCCAGCTCCCTCATGCCGGATGTGCCCTCAGCGTCCCTTGTGGCTAGTGCTCCCCCAGCACCCTCATGACTGAGGCTCCCCCAACATCCCTCATAACTGATGTTCCCCCAGCTTCCTCATGACTGATGCTCCCCCAGAATCCCTAATAACTGATGTTCCACCAGCTCCCTCATGACTAATGCGCCCCCAGCATCCCCCATGGCTGTTGTTCACCAAGCACCCTCATGATTGATGCACCACTAGTATCCCTCATGGCTAGAGTTTTCCCAGTGCCCTCATGACTGATGCTTTCCCAGTACCCTCATGACTTATGCTAACCCAGCACCTGTAATTTCCCTTACACTTGAATCCCTACAAGCATTCTCCACATCCTGTGAACCAAACGATTAACCTCTCCTGCTGTTCCTAGGGCCTTGGTGTAGTTTTCCATTAAATCCCTGCAAGCTTCTGCCAGAATCCCATGAGCCAATGACAAGCCTTGCTCTCGCTGGTACTGGGGCCTTGCTGTTGGTTTCCATTATGCATGTTCAACTGAAATACATTTGTTATCTGTTATTTGGTTCTGATCAGCAAGTGTCACCTGCCCATTCTGTAAGGTCATAGAGACTGTACTAACACGTGTTTCCCCAATGTTCAAGAACCTTTCAGACAGCCAAGTGCCCCACTTGCTGCACACAACCTAGCTGCATCTATTAAGCCTTCCCACCCGAATTGTGGCTTTGCCTCGCTCCCTGCAGAACAAGCTTCTCCCTTCCCACTCACCTGAAGAATCCTGCCAGAACCAAGAAGCGCTCCCGTCTCCTTAAAGTCCATCTGAACCAATGGATCCCGCGGCATCAGCTCCCTTGACGTCTTCCTCCAAGCTCCCTCTTGCATGCCTACTCTGGACCCCCCATGTCGTCCTGAGTCAAGGTTCTGAAATCTTCAATCTTCAGACAAGTTCAGAACTAGGCTAAGTACTTGATTTCAGGTAAGTATTTACTAAATATCTTACAGTAGAAAATTAGGATCGAGTATCCTCTTCTTAAAAGATTATAGATTTTTCCTCTATTTTCTCTCTGTGATTTACTCCAGTGCTTCTTGTGTGTTTGTACTCCCTATCCACCCTAAAACCTTGATGCTAGAACTGTCACAGCTCAAGGATTAAAGACTTTAGTCCTGTGTTTCTCTGATGAACAGTAGTGCCAAGAGAAAGCACTTCAGAGTCTTTGCTATATGAATCAACCTTGTAACCCACCCAGGGTATGGAGTGCATCCCTAGGAGTGAAAGTCACGGGGAACAACACTTACAACGCAACTTTTACCATGCAGTGCTTTTACATCGCAGCTTTTACAACGCAAACCATTACAACGCATTGCGCTGGGGGGCGCTCTAGGATAGGGAATATATTTAATTAACTATCCAGCACCTTCCCTACTATCCACGGGGACTGGAGTTGGAATAGTAAATTAAATAATTCACTATCCAGCGCCCCAAAGCACTATGCGTTGTAATGGTATGCGTTGTAAAACTCGCGTTGTAAAAGCATGCAATGTAAAAGCATGCGTTGTAATGTCGTACATCCGAAAGTCACTCCAACCTTTGCTCTGAATGTATCTTGGGGAGTGCCAATAACTTCAATCTGTATTTCAAGTTTATTCTTAGGAGTGCCGCACTCCAATCAGTGATATTGATGTTTCTGCTCTTATGCCATGCTGCTGTTGAAGCTTGTTAGTTTTTGTCACTAAAGTTAATGCATGTTCATTGTATGTAAAGACTTGTCAGTGTACTGATGATAATTGCCTCCGCTTGCTATTTCCAGTATATTGTGTCATTGCAAAGCCAGAGGTTCTGGTACAGGGCACTTCTACCTTGCAAACATAGACAGTCTCAGAAGTGACAAATCTTGTTACGCAGTTTTGCACTACCACTGAGCAGATCCAGTACCGCAAGTCTCAGTTTTTTTATTTTATCCCAACCTCCATACCTCTAGGAGGACAGTGTGAGTTCTAGGGTTTAAGTTCCTTGAGTTGAATTGTCCTCTGGTGGGAAAGGAGGTCCAGCATCAGCTCCAATGTCATCTTCGCGATCAGGACCAAGTGAGTGCATGAAAACCTGCAGGCGGTGAGTACGAGAGCTGCAATTTTCTATTGTACTTTAATTTGTTTAACAATAATAATAATAATAATAATGTTAAAACAAGAGGATGTCATCCCCTATATAGAATGGTATGATGGGATTATTCATATTTAAAAATATTCAAGTTTGTGCATTAGATTATCTGTGTGTAAGCTGCAAACCATGGCTTATCAGGTGAGGTGAGGAAAAGGAATATTGTTAGAAAATCGGAAATAATGGAGGGAAAGCAAATATTACCAACATTATAGGATAAATAGAAATATGACTGGCATGGTAGGTACACGTATCATTAGTGAAAAGAAGGAGGGTAATAAAGGATATAATTTCACTGATCATTAGAAAACAAGTGAACGCAGGAAAGATGAAGATGGCAGAAAGGGAAAAACCCTGACACCCATTTAGTCATCTGTCCTGGGATCCAGTTGCACTGTTCTACGTTGTTGAAATATCAGCTCGAGGGTGCAAATTAGTGCTGACGTTTGGGTAAGGTATTTCGTTTTTTAGTGGCAAACGTGATTTGTCCCTAAGGTCAGCATGCGTTATTCCCTTTGGGTCAGTCCGGTGGCCTTCCCTTTTGAGTCATAAATTCCTCACCAATGTTCATCATAGTGCACTTCTCCTGAAACAGTGGAGGTATTTTGTCCATATCCAATTTGGTCAGGGTATCCAAAACGTAGACTTACTACATTGTATCGTAGTTGTCTCTGGATTTTCCATCCATTGTAACCTGGATTATGGCATTTTCTAAAAGCCGATGATGGATGTCCCATTTTTTCAGCTGTGATTGTAGTGCCAAAAAGGCCCTTCTGCATTTTGGCATTTGTATTTGGTGTGAAATCTATGGTGATCTGGATCTGAATGCCATCAACCTCATAGAGAGGATGGTTACACGCCTCTAGAAGGATCTGGTGTGCACCCCTTAGAGTAGAAAGCAGGCTGTAAGAGGGCGGCCTGTTAGTGTGTTTATTAGGTGGGAGTCAGGCTTTTATTCTACGTGCCCTTTAGATATTGAGCAAAGGATTAAATGATAGTCCAGTGATGTGTGGCATGATTCCAAGTTCGAAGTCTTTTGCATCATTTGTTTAAATTTTTCGGGTATACTGTAGAACCTGATGTTGTTGAATCATGATCAGTCCTCCAAATCAATCAGATTTTGTTTAATGTGGCCTAGCGCTGGACCTACTACCTCCATTCACATTAGTCTTATCTCCGTCATAAAAAACTGCTACTCTATAACATCCACCCTCGTATGGAATGACCTCATGTCTGCTTTCATGATTTTCACATCTTGAGTAATGTTCATTATCTTCATGTCCTTGGTGAGCACCGGGACCCCTATTGTTGTTATTTCTTTGGGAATGGTGTCCAAAGGAACTTATATGGGAGTGACAGTTGGCTTACTACACTCCCTACTTCTGTAAAGAGTAGTTTTCAAGAGGTTTTGCCTGAATCCATCATTCATTGGTTGGTCAGTGGTAAGTAGAGATGCAGGGGAGGTAAGGGTGACAGTACGGGTTTCATTACTTAAATAATAATAGATAATTATATTGCAAAAGCTTACCCTTAGCCACACATGTTCTCACTGTCAGAGCTCTGTAGGGGATAGTCATCCTAAATCAAGTGCAGAGATTTCCTCAAAACCAAAATGTGGTGGGCACCATGTAGTGTGGGGAAGGAGGGTGCCAGCTAGAAGCCTAAAGTCATTCAATGGAGATGACAAATAGAGATGTCATAGACCATACCAACATGCAGCAGTTGTTGTGGGGTGATGATGCACCTGGTCTTCAGGAATTGGGTGACAGGAGGGAAACTCACCAATCTTTTGTCTGCGGATCCTGTGCAGATCGTTGGTCGCTAAAGTTTGTATCCCTGGACCAGCTGTGAAATGAGTAGAAGTGCAGTATGAATTTGTTTAGTCCCCCAGATAATCAATGAGGCCTATTCAACCCTTCTCTAAGGATGCTATATCATTCCTCTCTTTGCTTACAGTTCTTGGTAGCACTCAAAAATATACCACAGATTATATGGTTCCCTACCCATTCAATCAAAATATAGTTTAGACCAACTCATGTATGAAGCCTTTATGTTTATTTAGTGTTAGAGGGAGGTGAAGACCATCTGATTATTTAAAATAAATATTCATCTTAATAGATCATGCCCCAAATATGGAGTGCAAATCTGTTGTGAGAACAAACTCTTAAGTGTACTTTCTTAGTTGACTTAACATTTACATTATTCTCCTATCTATCACCTATTTGGCTACTAAACTGCCTTTGAGGGTTGTTAAACTAGCTATTCAACACATATGTCATAGCATGGGGGATTTTAATTTTTAACTGACTACCACAGTCTCTCTTCTACCAAAGTGTACTTTCAAATATAGCTGTCTTCGACTGTGGCTGGTGACGTAATACCCTTCACACAAGAAAGTGTTCATGTTGGATGAAATTTTCTCTGACAAAAAATCTTTTACAGTTGACCCACCTTCCATTTTAGAGTGTTCACTCCATTTGAAATTCCATTTAATACATAATGACAATTGTTATCCAACACAAAGTAATCAATTATGTAAGGGGCTTACAATAAAATCAAATTTTTCATCAAAAAGTGATTTACAAATTAAACCCACTGAGTTATGTTTTCCTATGTGATGTAGATAGTGTGAATTAAGTTCTACTGGATACTGCCAAAACCTGTGCTCATACTGAAGGTGATGGCCACTACCAAGGGAGTGAGCAGAAAAAGAATATATCAGCACACCTTGAACAAAGCTTTTAAAGCAGAGTGAGTGAAGCTATTACAACCAACCTTTCATAGAAAAGTTCCTTTGGCCATCATCTCTACAATTCTATACAATAATTTTTCACTCTTTTAATCTACCCATCCACTTAATTATCCTTTCACCTTTCCTTCCTTCAAACTTTTCACTCCATCCATCCACATTTTATCACTCCATCCAGGCGTTCACCAGTTTCCATCCTTTGACCATTTATACATCCATCAATACATGCATTCTTCCTTTCACTCATCTATCACATGCCCACCCTCCCATTGTTGCTAGTATTCTGCACATACACAGAGCTATGTGCAGGAAAACAAGACCTCGGTGTTTTGGGGTTGTACCTTCCTACCACCTTAGAGCCCAAAATCCAAGAACCGACTAGCTATAGTGTCTCATTCGTTCTCCGAAAAAATCACAAAGCTACAAATGATTAGACAACCCAGAACACAACATTCTAGACTCTCTCAGGAATCGCGGTAGCAAGACATGCCCTTTCGCTCACTCACTCGTACTTGTCCAAAATATAGAGAGTCAGAGTCACTGTATAGTTCAAAATGTTTATTTTACCTATTGTACTCTATAATGCAGTATACAAGCCACAACCAGCATCAAAATGCATAAACCTAGCACAGTTAGCATTGTTACAATACAATAGAATATAAAGGGAGATGTCATTATATATGAAAAGTGGAAAAAGGACCATAAGGCCTAACCACCCTCCCCGTGGTAAGTTGAGGTTTATTCTATAAAGGAAGATCCCTGGGTTTTGTCAATTGACCACATACCTTAGAGCCTAGATGGTAGCTTTATATAATAGGAACAGCATTCCTCTTCTCCGAGGAAATGTTTCCCTCCAAGTGTGTGAACAACATGCAACACCGTAATGTGAAAGCACAAGCTCGCTAGCATTGCAGATGTGTGTAGCATGTTTTGTCTAGGTAATAGGGACTGACCAGAACAGAATAACAAGGGGCATGTTTTTCGACCTTGCACATCGTGTTCAGACTAAACTCCAGGAAATGCAGAGAAAGCAGAAAGCAGACCGTTCTCATGTGAAAGACACAAACAGTGTCTTGCAAAATAAATTCATGTAGTAGCAGGTGCACAAGCAGCATCATGGCAGCAGAGCTCATGCTAACTTAGCAATTTTGAGAATGACCCTAAGGACCACATAACACCATTGTCCATCATTGATTTCCATCATTGTTAGAAATGGGGTTTATGGGAATCAGAGTATGAAGGTACCAGACCTCTAGTCAGGGTAAGCTAGATACACATTAAAAGGTATCCCTTGCTCCCCCTCTCATATCTTAACACACGGCAGTCAGGCTTATCTATGGAGGCAATGTATACATTACTTGTGTAACACACACACACACACACACACACAGTAACACAATGAAAACACCAAAAAAATACTCCACACAGCGTTAGAAGAATAGATTATAATACTAAGGGTACAACAAGACCAACATGACAAAACATCCAGTAAGTAGAACTGTTTTTAAAGTAAAACTCAAAAGGTAGGGCTTAGAAACATGACGCATAGGTGTTACTTGAGGTCATGCTGGACCAGGGGCAATCCACAGTTCAGGCTGACCGCGATGGAGGGTGGCTGGCTATAAGACTCACACAGATCCCCCTTTAAAAGTAACTTGGATGGAGCAAGTGTCAATCTCAAAGACTCAATGCGTTACTTTGGATCTGCACAGGTGAGGAACGTTTTGTCAACGAACCCCTTTACAATGCAGGTGATGCAATGCCATTGAGCAGCGCTGTCCATCATGGTCAAGCTGCACCGCCTGTCGAAGCAATGTCATCAATTGGCTCCTTCATCGAAGAGCAAAGCGTTGGTTTCCGTTTGTGCAAATATGTCATTGGTTCAGGTGTGTCAGCTGCCCCTCTCTCTTCCTGCCCAGGAAGAGCAATCAGAATGCTTTTGAATGCAGATGAGTTCTCTCTCACACCCACCCTTCCTGTTTTTCTGGCTGTCTATAGGGAATGCACAAAGTGTAGCTGTCACAAAGCATGGGCGGATCTAGCGGATCTCGCGTACGCGAATTTGCGGATTTTTCCGTTTTTTTTGTTGGCGAGCGTTCGCGAGGATTTGTGGACCATTTCGCAATTGCAAACTTACTTTTCGGCTCGCAACGGCCGCGACTATTTTGTTTCTACGTCTGGTTTATCATCACAGGTTCACAGCACCCTCTGTTTCACCACTGCCACCCTCTGGTACACCCATGCCACCCTCTGGTACATCCTGACTGCCACCCATTAGGTTTGTTTATCACTGTAGATTATGGGGGTGAAAAAAAGCAAGCACACCGCCCTGCTTCAACTGCCATGAATTAATTTGGGGTTGATTAATGTGTCACTTATTTTTAAACTTCCAGTCTGGCTGGCACCTGCTTCCTTCCTTATCTGTAATTTGCTTTCTGTTGCAGTGAAAGCAAGCACACCTGCCCTTCTTCAACTGCCATGAATTAATTAGGGGGGGATTAATGTGTCAGTAATTTTGAAACTTCCAGTCTGGCTGACACCTGCTTCCTTCCTTATCTGTAATTTTCTTTCTGTTGCAGTGCAATTTTTTTTCACAGGACCTTTATGGTCTACTTGTAGCTATTCTATGAGCCTGCTGTTTGGGTCATAGTAGGGTCATGGAATAGTTGCAAATAGGCAACTGAACTCTGGAGGGGCCCCTCAGGAAGCACTAGAGTGAATGGTTACTAATGTTAAGTTTGAACTTTTGCACCTGCTGATTGCTTTCAGTTTAGCAAAAATCGTTTTTCTGCAATTTCGCGTCATTTGCGGGGCGCGAATCCGTGCGAGATCGATTTCGGAAGCCGCGAATGCGAGCGAATACACTTTTTTTTTTTGCGGCGTGTATGTTCGCGTGATTTTTTTCGTGTTCGCAAGGCGCTTGTAGCTATACGTTTGCGAAGTTACCCTAGCGGTCGTACACGGGCGCAGCCATCTTGTTTGCGTGACGTAATTCCGTTTCCGGCCGCTATGTGTAATCTCGCAAAGTGTGCTGCTCGCTAGTACAATTTCGCACGTGCTCGCGAGGAAAATCTCGCGCGAACTTACCCACGCGGTCGTGAATGGGCGCGGCCATCTAGTTTCTCATTCATTGCTATGGTTCTGGGCATGCTTTCTGTATCCTCTCTGAATCTCTGCCATCCTTTGCTTTTTTTGAAGTTTATTTGATCTATTTTACTTATTATCTATCCCTCTATTTTTCTAGCTCTATATTTTTGTGTTTTCTGCTACTTTTTGTTAATTTTAAACTACTTTTTTAAACTCTTTTATTTTCTTCTTCCCTATTCTATTTCTTCTTTATTATTTAACTCATTTCTGCCCAGACCATGGTAAAGGGAGCCGGGAAGCACCCTGAGAAGGGGAAGGGTCCCGCACCCCGTGCCCGGCTCCCGTGCGGGCGTTTGAGGGGGGAGCAAGTGATGCCACGGGAGATCTTTAGCACGGAGGAGGTGGCCGCACTCATCTTCCACGTCCAGCGCCGCCTCCCCAAGCCGATCCTGGGAGGCGGCAAGATCGCAACCGGCTATGGCATCCGGGAGCGCCGGAAGCGGTGGGAGAAGGTGTGCCGGGCCATGTTTAAGCTCTCTGGGGTCCGGCGCACCTATAACCAGGCCACCAACCGCTGGACGGATGTCATGGACCGGGAACGGGACTTGCTGGACGCGCTCGGCTTAGAGGTCCCCGGGCTTGGTGAGTAGTAGTAGCCATTTCTAGCTATTTCATCACTAATCTGTTTTATCCGGCTCTGTTATTTGCAAATGTGTGTTCTTTACCAAGAGCAATAATGCTGCCGATTACATTAGGTAAATTATATTTCAAAATCTTCTATGCATTTCAGGTGCACTGCTCTCCTTCTCAGTAGCCTTGCTTGCTACTATGCCTATTTGTTTTGTATTTTGTGTTCATTTCATTGGCCTGAGAAATTATGTATGAGTGTAGTGTAAAGAACTGCGTAATGCTAGACACTAAGGGTCATATTTTCAATTACCGGCGCATCCCTGCAAAGTAGCAGGGATGCGGCAGTAATTGTGCGCCGTGCCACCACCACCCATTGGCCCAAAACGTCACAGAAGCCTTACGCATCTGTGGCGTAAAGGCGGCGCATTGCTGGAGTTGCGTGCCAACGATGGCGCAGCTCCAGCAATGCTCTGGGGTGCCCTATCTCCCCAATGCTGCATCAAGCCGTACGTCGGCTTCAAGCAGGCGCAGGGTTTGAGTCACGCATCATTGTCCTAAAAGTGACTGATTGACATCTTGTACATTTCCCTCACCCACTTCCCTTGCGCCGGAACGCCCCCTGATGGTGCAGGGCTTTACAACGTGATGCATCTCCCATATGGGTATTTTTTTAATATATACGTCGCACCATGGCGACTCTTTTGTTCTGCCGCTGCGTCACAAAAGTCACGCAACAATGGAGGAAAATGAGCCGCAAGGGACTTCTAAATCAGCCCCAACAGACCGAAGTCCAGTCCTTCCTTTAGACACATGGCTATAAGAAGAAATAGTGGTGGTGGTCGGTGGATTGATAGTTTGAGTATTCACTGATCTGCAAGCAGGATGGACTTTGTCTGTCACTTTGCGTGCTGCGGACTGCTGCCTGCCAGGCCTAGGTAAACCTTTTTAGTAGTCTGTTTATTGAGTTACATAGGAACTTTGAAAGTCAACGGTCCGCAAATCAGGCAATACGATTAACGTAGTATATCACATGAGATAGGTCAATATATCCCGTGGAATAGTTGTCTATCTATTTGCTATTTCTCAAAAATATTTTGTTATAGTTCTTTTGAAATGTTTGATTTGGTTGACAAATCTCATCCATGTTTTCTGGTCTTTCTTTCTTTCATGTTGTACATCAGCTCCCCCCAAGGGCAAGAGGACACAGGAGGAGGGTGCTGTTCAGGAGGATGCAGGCCAGGATCGGGCAGGCGAGGGCTCCTTTGCTGGCCCCAGTAAGTTTTAATTTTAATAAAGAGTACCTATTTTTTCCTAGCGTTCCTCATTCGATTTTTTCTAAATCGTCTTTGATCTTCTTGTAGACTGGATCTAAATTCTTATCCTGCCTCGACTATGACTCCCTGTGGTATTACTAGATTATTCTTATTAGTCTGTGTGTGTAGCTAACTAAGATTGCACATTTGGCAATTCCATTGGACTCCCATTCTAGTCAGCAATAGCTCTATGCACTGAGTGCAGTCCTCTGGGATTGTCCATAATGTCTTTTCAAGTCTTCTAAATGTTTATGCTTTGACAATTGCCAACAATAAAAAGGTGAATGACCACCAAGAAAGAATAAGATACTACTTTACTTTTGTTTTGGATAGGAGGACAATCCATTCTACTACTGTTGCAGGGACAAATCTGCACAAACCGAACTATGAACACTAAATAGTGCATTGTTTATCAATTATAATAGGCGCAGGTAAACTTTCTTTCCACATACGTCAGTGATATCAGACTTTGAAGAACCCCCATTCTCCTTACTGACTAGATAGTGTGGCAGAGTCATTTAGCTCCCTAAGTCACCGATGATTGATCCCCAATGATCATTAGATTATCCTACGCAGGGCAAGAGTACGGAGTCACAGTCAAGAAGTGTCAGAGGCACTCATGCTTGCAACAATTCCAAAACCTTTAGCTCATCCACTCTAGTCTGGAGGACCAAAAACCACAGAGTCTATTTAAGTTTAAAAGCTTTATTAAAACTAAACACATTTATTAAAATCAACTTTGTCATAAAAGTAACCGTTTAACTGAAAATGGAAAAGTGCTTAGTGCTAACGATTAATTTGACACATTTCTTGTGGTCGAGCTGAGCTCTCACCTGGTTTGAACTTGAGCTTGACCCTGATCGTGTTCTTAGAAGTCAAGCTTCTGTTAGGAGAAAAAGTGTTGTGTGTTAAAAATAAAAAGCAAGCATTCATCAGTTGTGCCAAAAAGTGCAGCAAGACAACAGCCTTCCCTGGAAAAAGGGACATTTTTACTGTAGAGTATACAGTTACAAATTATTACATTGTATTTCGGTTTTTTAACTTTCTTTATTCCTCCTAGACCAAATATTATACAGTAGTGAGTGGTGTATTCTAACATTCTAAAAATTTACTTTGTGGGTGGAACATCTGGTGGCGGGGCCAGCGCGGAGGTGGTGGATGAGGAGGACAACACTTCTGGGGAGGAGGCGGTGCGAGTGCCGGACGACACCGATCTGCCTGTGAGGGTTGACACGGTGGTGGCGGGCACAGGTAAGCTATATATTCGAAAAGCGAAAGAAGGGTGTAAGTAAGTGTGGAAGGACGAGAAATTTTATGATGGCTGGCAAAGAAGAATGATATGTGTTTGCTTGGCCCCCGAGGTCGCTGGGAAGGAAAGAATATGGTATGGTGCATGGCTGGGTCAATCATGAAGCAAGGATGGGTGGATGGACAACAGCCTGGGTGGGTGAAACATAAACTGTATGTGTGCATATACTTTGAATGGATGGATGCCTGGAGCATGGTATTATCTGACTCTTAGATAGCACATGTGTATCTAGAGAGAGTAGATTGTCACTGGATGAACTAAGTGTTACCTTGAAGAGCATGTAACACCGCACCCGCACGTCCGTTCCAGTGTAGGGAAGGCAAGGAAAAGAAATTGTAAATTTGTCCAATACTACCATGAATAGTAGCAATAGTTTGTATTGCAACTGCAAGCACAGCATATATCCGGTTATTACGGTGGACACTCCGTACCTCTCTTAATAACTTTAGTTTAGTAGTAGTATGTCATTCATGTATGGGTGTATCACTGTTCACTCAATAATAAGCAAAGCACCTAAAGTCATCCCATATGTCATCAAATACATCCCATGTGAAGTGATAGATAATCTAATTATTTAGCTTCTTCATTTTCCTTTTCTAGTACTCATTTGCACTGTACGGTGAAAGGTAAATTAATTAAGCAGTAGCCCTTGTAACCGAGTATTCTCAGTGCCACCCGTAATAGAAAAGTAATAGCTTCACCACCTGCATGTACTGGACCGGTACAGTAACGCAAGTCTGTCTCACTCATCATGGTGTGCGTCTGTTTTTCTCGGGTGCAAGTTCACTGCGCTGGCATTCTGCCGGCTTGCATAAGATAACGTACCATAATTCCGAAACAAGAGAGAAGAAGAAGAATAAGACTGGTGTACTGTCATAGTCGACTGTAATGGAAGTCCATAGTGGTCGTAGAATTTGTTCATTAAACTACCACTAATGTAAGAGCAAGGATGCAGAAGTGGGAGGTTAGATAGATACTGTCCTCAATAGTTATGTACTGTGCTTTCAATTTGCTACTTGTACTGTGACACAACTTTCGGCTCAATCACTTTGTGTTATTAATGTTAAGGAGCATTGGTTACAGACTATGTCTTTCTTTCTTCATATAGTTGCTCCTTCCAAATCGACATCACGGAGGGAGCAGGCTCGAATGGCCCGGCAACGGAGGCTGGATGCCACTGTCGCGGAATATCGGCGGCTGGTGGCCCTGGAGGAGTCGGAGGACACGCAGTCGACCGGTGCAACCACAACATCCTCGACTGGAACAGCTGCATCCTCCTCCGTGACCCCACGGGCTGCCAGCCAGCGCAGTGCTCCAGCGGTACGGAGCCGGGCTAACAAAGCCAACCGCCACCGCCAAGCAGCAAAAAGACCAGCTGCCCCCTACAGGAGCTGCAAGGCACGCCAGCGCCGCCTAGGAGTGAGAATGTCCTACCTGGAGCAGGAGGTCCATAGGTACAAGAACTTGGTGGAGGGCCTTCGCTTCGAGCATGCCACCCTCCGCAAGGAGTATGATGCCCTGGCCGCAAAATTCACCAGCACCCTCCAGTAGTGGAGTGTCCCTTGCCCTTTTTTTAGAGACTTTTGGGGGGTGGGATTTGGGAGTTGGGTGCTTTTTGGGACTTTTCAAAGACAATCATTGGGGTTAGGGAGGGTCTTGAGGGAGATTATTTTGTTAGGGCTACATAAATATACTTTTTTAAACTTTATCTGACCATACCTGTTTTTTACTGCTTTTCAGTCTGGTGGGTGGGGGTGTAACAGTAAGTTTGTTTTCCTGAAGAGTCCTAGGACTTTAGTAGTACTACCGTCAATCTCTCGTCTAGTCCTAATACTCCATTATACTACCTCCCACCAAACGCTTATCTTACCTGTAATTTGTGTTAGAAATTAGGGCTAGGCCCAGGGCTGGCTCCACGTGAAATGGGGATTAAGGTTGGCAATCCTGGGCGGATGAAATTTCCTCATTGCGGTGATACTAGTGGTGTGACACAGTGGCAGTTGCATGCCTATGGAAAAAAAGAAAACGAAACCTGGTTTGTCCTTACTGTAGCATTACAACGGTTACGGTACGCTCGAGAATATAGCAGGTGACAGTACACTAGAACAGTGCCACAATATAGCCTAACAAATGGTAAAGTATTGCAAGTATAACTAGTACTTGCGTTGAATTTATTTGACATTGGCTCCTACTACTACAAGAAATAGTACTGAAGCTGAGTAAGTCTAGAATATATCCTCGTATTCCTTCACCAGCCTGTTGCTATGACCTTATCCTCCCCAGCAAGTGTGTGGAATTATTGATGTCATTTAGTCAGACATCAAGCAAAACCACACAGCCCGGGGGAAGAGGGTTAGGGTTTGGAAAATGGATGGGAAAGGGGGTTTCTTTTTGGGTAGGTTTTGTTGAGAGAAGAAAAAAAAAGCACAGCATGGACAAACAATAATTGAAGATAAAGAAATCTTTGGGTACAAACTAAAGCTAACCACATGCAGTCACACTCATAGAAGAAAACAATGGATACTGTATCTGTATTCTGTATGTTGTTGGAGTTGTCCTGTTGAATTTGGTAAGTAAGTTGCATGCAGCAAACAATTCCTCTTATTAGCGGCACTCCTCCATTCCAGCTGACGCTTCGTCCATCAATGTTGGTGACCACTGACAGAAGACACCCTGTCCACTGCCTGCCTGGCGGATGTTGACTGAAACCCGGCCTGTAATTATTGAACGGAAAACAGGAAGTGCTATTACAATACCACTGATAAATAAATATAAGGTATGTACGCTGTGTGGTGCAAAAAGTCACACTTTGATTTCCCTAATAGACAGTACAATATTTTTGAAATTGCGTACTCTGTCTGAGTCACCTTTTTAAGGATAAATAAGTATGGCCAAAATATTATAGCGGATCTTTCCCCTCAAGGTAGGTGTACTGTAAACTGTGTTTTAGAACAAAATTTGACCTTCCGAGCAATGCTCCCACCAAGACCCTTACTAAAGCCAGTCGCAAATGTAGAAGCCCCCAATCAGATCTTAAAAAACGAGGCCTAGCAGAAAAATGGTGACAAAACGTACTTTAAAAGTAAAAGTAGGCCCAAATACACCCTTACCCACCGTGGATTGTATTCAAACCACTTGCAAGCAAGCAAAAGTATCCATAGCCAGCATCGCTCCAAGAGTGCTCTAAAACCCCAGAACTGAGTTGCAATAGAACACCCCGAAACACATGCAATCCTGCTGCTAGGGCTAGCCCTAACGAACCCTAAGTTACAAAAAGTGCCAAAAGTTTTTGCCTTATGGATTTTGTCCAAAACACTTCTATCCGGTATTAGACCTTCCCAGGAATGCCCCAAGACCCGCCAACCCACCCGCAAAAAAGCACGCGACAACACCCCGAAACAGCCAAAAAGCAAAATCTCATACTTACAATATCTCTCGGCCTTCGGTCCAAACGCGCTGTGCAGCTAGGTCATCATCATCATAACTCCTGTTTTCCACCACGGATTTCCTGAAAAGCAAATGAAATCAAGATTAGACTGTCGCAGCAGTGCTTCGACAGAGACCCCGCAACCCACCCACAAACACCAGGAAGCCCCCCAAAACGCTACATTGAGCAAGATGTCAGAAGAAATAGCAAAAAAAAGGCTTTTCCTTATGGATTTTGTCCAAACCACTTCTATCCGGTATTAGACCTTCACAGAAATGCCCCAAGAGACCCGCCAACCCACCCTCAAAAAAGCACGCAACAACACCCCCAAACAGCCAAAAAGCAAAATCTCATACTTACAATATCTCTCGGCCTTCGGTCCAAAAGCGCTGTGCAGCTAGGTCATCATCATCATAACTGCTGTTTTCCACCACGGATTTCCTGAAAAGCAAATGCAATCAAGATTAGACTGTCGCAGCAGTGCTTCGACAGAGACCCCGCAACCCACCCACAAACACCAGGAAGCCCCCCAAAATGCTACATTGAGCAAGATGTCAGAAGAAATAGCAAAAAAAAGGCTTTTCCTTATGGATTTTATCCAAACCACTTCTATCCGGTATTAGACCTTCACAGGAATGCCCCAAGAGACCCGCCAACCCACCCGCAAAGAAGCACGCGACAACACCCCCAACCAGCCAAAAAGCAAAATCTCATACTTACAATATCTCTCGGCCTTCGGTCCAAACGCGCTGTGCAGCTAGGTCATCATCATCATAACTCCTGTTTTCCACCACGGATTTCCTGAAAAGCAAATGCAATCAAGATTAGACTGTCGCAGCAGTGCTCCCAGACCCCAAAACTCACCCAAAAACACCCGGAACCCCGCCAAAGAGCACCTCAAAGGCAAGCAAGTCAGCAAAAACGGCAAGAAATTTCCGCCTCATATTTGGTCCTAAACACTTTTATCCGTTATTAGAGCTTCACAGCAATGGGCCCACAGCCGTCAACTCACCCGCAAAGAAGTAGAACACCCCCACAAGTGCTGAGTCTTTCTTCATTGGGCGTAATCCAGCCCTCTGCTTTGAGGGAAATAGGAGGAGGAGGATAGAGGAGCATGTTCTTCTGAACTTGTGAACCTGAGGAATGTAGACTGCGGCACCTTCAAATCAATAAGCAAACAAGTGAAGACAGTTCTGCTGATGGGCTTGTTTTTGGGATTAGGTGATTAAAGTTTGAATTAAATTAACTGTGCAAAACAAAGAAAGACAGACACACAGGAATAAAAGTGAATAAGGACGAAAAAGAAAGTTATTGATTCATTGTCTCATTTTCAGGGCTCGGTGTCAGGGAATAAGAAGAAGATTTTGTCATCATACTCTGCGAATTCAGGCAGGATGAGGTCAGTGTCACCGAACAGAGAACAAATCCCCTCATCTACGTTGCCGTCCTCCTCGTCTTCATGCAGCGTGCTTTCTCGTACTTTGTAATCTGGTGGTATGAGGTGCTGATTCATCTTGATCATTGTCAGACGCTCCACATTTTTGGGCGAGAGGTGGTTCCGTTTGGGAGTTACAATGCCACCAGCAGCACTGAAAACACGTTCAGAAGACACACTTGCGAGTGAGCAAGACAAATAGTTTATAGCCAGGTTGGAGAGCTGTGGCCACAATTGTTTTTTCCCATGCCAATACTGCAATGGCTCATCATTAAGAAAGACCTCTGTTGAGTCATTCAGATAGTCCTGCACCATCGACTCAAGGTCCCCAACGGTTCCTCCACTTTGCTTACTTTTTGCTGTGCCTGTGACATTTTTTCGAGAACCATACCCAAGCAAAGTTAGCCAATCCTCTACAGCAGCCACTGTTACTGTTGTGTGTGGTGCAGATGATCCGGTTGCCGGTGTCTTTAACGGCTGAGAGGTCACTTGTGCCACAGCCACAGGTGCAGAAGTGGATTCTTTTGACTGGGGATGGCCTGCTGATGCTGATGTACTGCCTTCTCCTTCAATATCCTGCCGTTCTTTTTCAAACCTCTTGGCTGACCAGCCTAGCCAACGTTTGTACTTTTTAACATCTTCATCAGCAAAAGGAAAGAATGCTTGGCCTGCCAGCACCTTTTTGTAGCGTGGATCCAGAATAGTAGCACAAATGTAATGCTGTTCTGAGTTGATCTTTTTAAGACGTTCATCACCACGTAGGCGCTCTAATAATTTCTCCGACAAAAGAAAAGGGTCTTTGTTTTTTTCATCTTTTTCTAACTCAGAAGACACCGCCTTCAGTTGGTGCTCCAGCATGCACAACAATCGGATAGCTTGTCCCAAATTACAGTCCTCCTGGCTGACTGCACGCGTGAAGAACTCAAAAGGACGAAGCATGTCTGTCAGGCTTTTAACTATGTCCCATTGCGCCGCACCCATCCGCAGGTCCTTCTGAGCTGTACCCTCTGTTAAGAAATAGTGATCGAGTACCGTATACTGCTCATACAGACGCTCAAGCATGTAGAAGGTTGAGTTCCAACGTGTTGCCACCTCCTGGATGAGTGCTTTCACTGGCATTCGACGTTCAAGTAGCAGCCTCCTCAGATGCTTCCGGGCCTTAAAAGAATGGCTGAAATGGTTGCACATTTTGCGGCAGGTGGCCATTACCTCGAACGCTGGACTGTCTTTATCACTCAAGAATTTTTGAACTACCAGGTTGATACAGTGCGCCAAACACGGCACTCTGAAAAATGCACCCATCGCCATGGCCTTAACTACATTGGCGCCATTATCCGTGGAAACATAACCAATCTGGCGTTTTTTTGGGGACAGCCAGTGAAAGACCTTTTTGTTAAACTCGTCCAAAATGTTTTCTGCTGTGTGACTTTTCTCCAAGCCAAACATGGCTAGTGTTGCATGTTTCCGAGCAGCTTTAAAAACTTGGTCCGGGTCAACACCTGCGTTTAGCTTTGCTTTAACACCTGAAAAAGAGACCCAGTGTGCAGTGATGCACATGTAATCAGCGCCTGCGCCACTGGTCCACATGTCTGTTGTCAGATGTATAGTGTGAACAGCACTCTTCTGCAAAGCTGCCCCAATCGCCTCCAGCACATCTTCATGTAGTGCTGGAACCCAACTCTGGCAAAATAGAACCGGCTAGGAACCTTCCATTTAGGGCAGAGCGTTGCCACTAATTCTAGAAAACCTACCGCTTCTACAAAAGAAAAAGGGAGAAGGTCCACAGCTAGCATTTTAGCCAGCTTAGTGTTATACAGACGCGTCAGTGGGTGGTTGGGTTTCTATGGCGTGTCTGAAGAAAACATGGTTCTAATGTTGCCCTGGACCAAGCATTTACGGGATGATAATGACTTCGTTGACCCAATTATGCTCGCTGGTGAACTTTTGCGCGTTGGTGTCTCACTCGCTACAACACTCTTAGTGTGCCTCACACGGGGTGTGCTGCTGACAGGGGTACTGGGTGTAAGTGAAGTGTTTGACACGTCTTCTTCCTCCTCGTCATCATCAGATGCAACATCAACGTTTTCTTGACTTCCAATTCGGGCTTCCTTGATCGCATCTAGGTGCGCAAACCATTGGACAGTGTGCTGTCTCTCAAGATTACCTCTCTGGCCTCCGGTACCATAGTTGGTACCTGACTTACCACGACTAACTGCAAGCTTACAAAGGGTACAAATGGCGAACTTTTCCCTTTTTGGGCAAACAGTAAAGAAGTCCCAAACTGGGCACTTGAAGTGTCTGTGGGGCCTGGAGGAGGCGGCGATACTGGTGGTGGTGATCATGCTGCTAATGCCAGATGAAGTGGAGGATCTGGATTGCCCAACTTTTGTACGTTGTGCACTTTCACCACCACTAATTAAGGTCGAGGTGGATGGAGGTCCCTTCTTGTGAGAAAGAAATATGGAAGCGGTACGAGTTGGTGTACTTAACTCCAATGATTGTGGTGTTTCCACTGCCTCCTCGTCGACAACATCATCATCATCACGCTCAGCAGCTTTTCGGGCTAGGGTCAAAATGTCTGTTTGCTGCATGCCCGCTGGGGCTGCAGTGACCTTTATGATGACTGGGTCGTCGTTGTCAGAGTCTTCATCAGCAGCAGTATCCGCCACTTCTTGTTGAGCCTCATCATCACACTCCATAACTCTGAGACTTTGGACGAGCTTCCTTTTACGCTTAACTACCTTTGTCAGATCATGTGCCTCACTCTCAGACGGCAGTGGTGCTGGTTCCCAATTTTGATCCGTATCATCAGAAGGAGGTGTGCTTGAAGAAGATGTAGACACCACCCTTGATCTCTTCCTTGCTAGGGGTGTGGAAGACAATGAATGATCATCAGGAGGAGTGTCTTTCTCAAATGATACCTCGCCTTGATTGTCGATTTCCTGATGTGCCCCTACTTCGGGAGGAACAACTATTGTGGGCACTTGTGACCCTCCATGCACCTCTGCTTGCGCATCTCCTTGCGCTGCCTCTCCTTCCACATGTACTTGGGCTTGTACTTGCACATGTGGTTTTTTTTGCGGCTGTGGTTGTTCAACACTCGTCAGATGAGTTACAACAACCTCTGTTGATTGAGGGACATTGCTGCTACTTTCTTGCGATGAGCCAACATCACTGGTCGATGGTGATTGAACAACAAGACTAAGTGCCTCTGCAGCACTGAAGGGCTTGGACTTAAGTTGGTGTGGTGGTGGTGGTGGCACTGAGCCCAATGGAGCGGGGGTGCTGCTCCCAGCTTGGTCCCCAGCAGATCCCGCTGCTGGCATACTTTTTTTTTTACTCCCAAAAAAAGGGGCGGCCGGCACACCAGTCTCCTTGGTAACTTGCTTCTTCTGCTCCTTACTGGCAACTTTCTTGCTAGAGGAGCTACGGGTAACTTTTTTTGGGGCCATCTTCTTCAGAACAGCAGGCAGCAGTTGCACGAGTTGCAGAGTTGTCTGTGTCCAGACGTGACGTCGCGTGACGTTATGCTGCACACACACACCGCTGCAGGACTTCTTCTTCTGGTTCTCTAGAGTCTTGTGAACCTAAAAGCAATGGAAGACAGAGGTACATCAGTTCAGTTATACACCCCAAAAAATGGAAAAACACAGAAAAATAAGCACAATCCCATGCCATCCATGATGTTTACATTCAAGACACCACACAGAAAGACTAGGCCCATGCAACACTGAGTCACTACCCCTGGGGATAATGGATGAAAAGTAGGCTAAATAAGTGCAGGCCTCAGACACTGCCTCTCTTCAAAATGGCCCCTTGCACCCCAAGCACATGTTGCCTGTACCAGCCAGCATTCAAGATGGCCACCACCACCACCCACATGGCCAGTCCACATCAACAGTACACCCCAAAAAAACAGAAAAACACCCAAAAATCACCACAATCCAATGCATTCCAGGATGTTTACATTAAAGAGAGTGAGACCCCACAGGCACACTCAGTCCATGCACCACTACCCCTGGGCAAAAGGCCACACCAGCAGCCCCAAAATAACGACAAAAACCACAAAAAACAGCACAATCCCAGCCCATCCATGGCCTCAATGGTGTTTAAATTCAAGAAGACACCCCACAGAAAGACTAGGCCCATGCAACACTCACTACCCCTGGGCATAATGGATGAAAAGTAGGCAAAATAAGTGCAGGCCTCAGACACTGCCTCTCTTCAAAATGGCCCCCCCTTACACCCCAAGCCAGTCCACATCAACAGTACACCCCAAAAAAAACAGAAAAACACCCACAAATCACCACAATCCAATGCCATCCAGGATGTTTACATTACAGAGAGTGAGACCACACTACAGGCACACTCAGTCCATGCACCACTACCCCTGGGCAAAAGGCCACACCAGCAGCCCCAAATAAACGACAAAAACCACAAAAAACAGCACAATCCCAGCCCATCCATGGCCTCAATGGTGTTTAAATTCAAGAAGACACCCCACAGAAAGACTAGGCCCATGCAACACTCACTACCCCTGGGCATAATGGATGAAAAGTAGGCAAAATAAGTGCAGGCCTCAGACACTGCCTCTCTTCAAAATGCCCCCCCCTTACACCCCAAGCCAGTCCACATCAACAATACACCCCAAAAAAACAGAAAAACACCCACAAATCAGCACAATCCCAGCCCATCCATGGCCTCAATGGTGTTTAAATTCAAGAAGACACCCCTCAGAAAGACTAGGCCCATGCAACACTCACTCCCCTCAGAAAGACTAGGCCCATGCAACACTCACTACCCCTGGGCATAATGGATGAAAAGTAGGCAAAATAAGTGCAGGCCTCAGACACTGCCTCTCTTCAAAATGGCCCCTTGCACCCCAAGCACATGTTGCCTGTACCAGCCAGCACTCAAGATCAACAGTACACCCCCAAAAAACAGAAAAACAGCCAAAAATCACCACAATCCAATGCCATCCATGATGTTTACATTAAAGAGAGTGAGACCACACCACAGGCACACTCAGTCCATGCACCACCACCCCTGGGCAAAAGGCCCCACCAGCAGCCCCCAAAAAACGACAAAAACAACAAAAATAAGCACAATCCCAGCCCATCCATGGCCTCAATGGTGTTTAAATTCAACAAAACAGTTGTATCATGCACCCATAACCAACCCTGGTCCTACTGGATACTGTGGCTACCCACAATATAATTTATTTAATGTTCTGAAAAAGTTCCAAAATTGTAGTTGCAGCAACTGTAATGCCCCAAACAAACTTACTTGTGAAAGTTGATTTCTAATCCAAAAGTGATCCAAAGAAAGTCAAAAAGGCCTCAAATCCAAATATCCAGCAGCACCCACAAAAAGTAATCCTTCCAGCTCCAGATCCAAATGAAAGTGACCAGGAGATGGACAAAGCACTGGGAGGAGCCTGCTGGACAGGAACAGGAAGTTGGAGACTGTGGGGCACTTCCTTCCCCCCCCCCCAAAAATGGACTACTTGCAAAAAAAAAGGCCATGCAAATGTCAACCTGAGGAGTGATTCTGATAAAAATCATCATTTTCTGAAGGTTTATCCTGTTTGCTGGTGGATTTCTTGTGCAGAATTGCAAAATCTCTATTTCGCGAGTGCGAGATTGTTCCTTTCCGCCGCAACTACGTGTTCGCAATTGCGAACTCTCGCGAGGTGTGCTGTGCAAGGTGGCAAGCCGCGATTACGTATTCGCGGGCGCCAAACTCCCGCGGGATCACGCAGCAAGATCCAAAATGGCGCAGCACTCGCAAAATATGATCGAGAAAAACAACTCGCCAAACGCTTAATGACGGAAAGTGAACGCCGTGCACCACGCCGCGCGCCGCAACCAAGCAAAAAATCCGCCGCGAGCAGATTCACGGATTTTCGACAAATTCGTGAGAGTTTGCGGATTGCGAATTTGCCGAAAATCCAAAAAATCCGCGAGCGGAGCGGATTTTACGCCCATGCCACCCCAGACATATACTGAGACAGGCTGCAAGGCACACAGAGAAATGTCCACTTTCTAAAAGTGGTATTTCTAAAACATTAATGTTAAATCCAACTTTACCAGTAAAGATTTATCATTACCATTCCAAAGATATGATACATAATGAAGCTACTGCTTTCTAATCAGAAATTACAGCTCAAAAGTGTATTAAGGAATTTCCACTGTTTGTCTATGAGAGGAGTAAGCCTCACAGTAGTGAAAAACAAATGTGGGTGTTTGTCACTACCAGGGCATGCAAAAGTTAAAAGGGCATGTCTTACCTTTTAGCTACACAGCACCCTGCCTCTAGGGCTTCCTAGGATCTACCGTAGGGGTGACTTATGTATAATGAATTTAGAGTTTAAGGCTTGCAGGTGATTTTAAATGCCAAATTGAAGTATCAATAAACTGCACACAAAGGCCTTGCAATCGCAGACATAAGACACATTTGAAAAGCTTCATGTGTTGGTTGCACAGTCAGTGCTGCAGGTCCTCTAGTAGCATTTAGGTTACAGGCCCTGGCTATATAGTGCACCACTTTACAAGGCTCTTACAAGTAAACTAAATATGTGAATTGGGTATACACCAATTCACCTTGTTTAGGGGAGAAGCACATGCACTTTAGCACTGGTTAGCTGTAGTAAAGCGCTCAGAGTTCTAAGGCCAACAGAAAGATACAATAAAAAGAGGCGGTAAGCTGCCATAATATTTGGGGGAATACTACCCTAAGGATGACAGGTCTAACAATCCTTATATCTTCCATCCATCTATGCTTTCACCATTCCAAACATTGACCATTATGTTCACAAATCCATCATCCCCCAACACATCCATCCTTTCATTCTTCTATTCATTTATTATTTCACCATTCCTTCCATTATCCTCTCACCTTTTGCATCTCTTTACCCTTTCATGAATTCATCCTTTCAACCTTTCGTCCATCCTTGATCCAGTCAAACATCCTTCCACCATTTGAACCTTTATGTCTTCTATGCATACACTTCCTTTTTTTCACCCTTTCATTTATAGTTGCACAATTCATCTCATTGTTCATTGACCCTTCCTTTCACCTTACCATCCTTGTTTTAATGCTTCCTTCCTTTCTTCCTACCTCCTTTCACCTCTTCCTACTTTGCCATTTCTGTATGTCCATCTTTCTTTTTATTTTCACACTACATTTTTCCTTACCCCTCCATCCCCTATTCACTCTATTTTCTCAGTAATTTCTCTGTTTGCAATATGTTTTCTCTATCCCCCTTGCAGAATTCAGCTTACTTAGTAGTCCTTGACCACTACCACTCAGCTCACTCATGTATTCCTTTTGAATGTTTGTATGAGCTTTTGTGAACTGACCAAAGTTGCCACTATAAAACAAATATTTTGAGGAAGCCATCTGAAAAAGCTTTGGATCTGGTGACAGCCCCTATTGCTTACCACACAAATAAGATACACTGTACTTGCATGCCTATACAGGATCTCTATGGTGAAAGAGCAATCCTGGAATCAACTAAATTATTAATTGTATGGAACAGTTTCCGCATGGAGGCTACCACAAGGCAATCAAACTTTGAACACTAGTTTGATGTAAAAGACTTCATGAGCTGAGGCACTGCAATGTCTATTATAAGGATCTGAGGCCTAATTCTTCTGACTGCTGCTGTCTTTCCTAGTGATGAGTGCATAGTCAAAACCTTTTATCTTCTACTCTCTGTCAGCAACAGAATCGTTACTCAATGGAGGTAGGTCAAGTGATTACCTCCTCCTTGCCCCTCCCAAAAATACTCCTACTTGTATTGAACTAGCACCCGTTCAGCACTTACCATTTTTCCTTTTTCTCTACTTCAATCCATGCACCAGGTTTGTCTATCCAGTCATTATTGAGACAATGTTTGATTTATATCAAACAGGTAAAATCAGAAACGTAAGTCTTTTATGCACAATCCTTTCTGGCTGTTCAACCTAGGATCCTTTAAAAAACAAAAAAATAAAATCCTTTTATTAGACTAGGACAACTTTAACGAATAATGATTTATCTCTGTATTCCCAGCTAAGCTTTGCCAGTGGTCCAATTGAAAGTAAGCCTGCATCTGAAAGCCTGCCATAAGTACGGAGTGAGCACCAATCCAGTTTTTAACGATCACAGTAACCATGCAAAGCATTGTAGTCATGACCATGAAAAAAACTGAAATATCCACTACAAGGTGAGAAACAGCTTCCGGCACATCAAGGAAATGTACTTTCTGTTTTTCTAGACACAAACTTTTCCATGGGCTTGTATATTTCTGATAAAAAAATATATCATGGCACCCCAATGGGCTGCCATGACATGGCACCCAGATGGCATTGTACTTTTAGCAAAAAATCCCTGTCAATACTGTGGGTAGTTCTTAATTTAGAAGAAAGGGCACTGCCAGGCTGAAAGAGGTAAGCCCCCCACTGTGTTTTGTCAGCTCATGAACCACACTGTTGCTTGGTTAGGAATTTATCTTAAAGAAATAAAAAGACAAGAGGAGTTTGGCAAAACAGGAACAAGGTCAACAGAGTTGCGCATGAAGAAAGTCTCTCACAGTACAGAGTTTCAGCCAACAATATTTACATCTCGTGAGGTACAATAAACCAATTCTGCATTCTAGGAAAAGCATCTTAGTCATAAATTACAAGAATAGTCATTTAATAAGGGGAAGCAGGTGGCTCTCGACCTAGGGGAGAGCTAGTGTGAGTCAGTGTGTATGTGTCCAGATGTCTGGTGTAGGGAGTACGTGATCACTACATGTCCTGATTGGCTGAGTGCTCCTAACTACATGTGCGATCTAGCTTTGCGGTATTTTGAGGAATACAAGCCTTTGTCCAAACGTGGTTTATTGGGGATAATTTCCTTAGACCTATTCGTGGTGCAACTGTCTATCTGTGGGATGGATTAAGGTGCGCTTTTGTCTTTGGGGTAAGTTAGACCCCACCTATGACCTGTCAATCAATAGGTGTGGGTTGGGTTGGGGTTTGCACTTCCTGTCAGACCACGTATCTCTGACTCGTGGATTGATGTGAGGGTCACATTGTTTGAATACAACAGCAATAATACGAGTTTGTTAGAACTTCTACAAATAGTGTGGCAGTCATAAATATAATTTTTAACAGCATCCTCAGTATTGTGTGTACATTTGTCATAGCATACATCAATATTGTCTTTACTGATATTGACATCGGAATATGTGCCTAGATCATGAAGCACATTGACATGGTATCAACTTTGTTATGCAACCCTACATTATGGCATACATTGACATTGTTTCTACTGGTATCAACACAGTTATAGGGGTATAGTTTATGGCATACATTGACATTGCATTGATTGGTATTGACATTGTTATGCAGGCATATTTTATGACATAAGTTGTCATTTAGTGGTATTGCGATTGTCAGGCATGCATATATCATGGTATACATTGACATTGTATTCACCCATACTGACAACACTTCCACAAGCGCCATTTAGGGATCATTTAGAGTTAGAAGTTAACTGAAAATCCAAGAATCCACAGTCTGAATTTCCTCCTCAACATTTCACTCATGGTGACGGAAATTCAACATTTGGATTAGACAGTTTGTTTTACAAATTGGGAAACTTTCATTAACAACTAAACCCATAATCAGGCCCTAAGACTAAATTTGACAAGTGTGCTGACTTCTAAGTTGGTGGATGGTGGAGGACATACCTTCACCAGTTCTGTGGAAAACCACCATTTAAAGGTCCTCATCCTAATGGAGTGGGTGATTTTAGACACAAATGCTTACTGAGATGGGGGGAGCAGGTTCATCAATACGGCCACCTATCTATTCCAAAAGGAGCCAAGAGGGAAAAAGAGAAAACCAGGGTTGCCCTCCACTCATAAACCATCAATGCCACAAAACCGTGTCTCTTAGACGAAAAATCTGTCAGTATTCTTTTTTGTAGCAAGGATGTCAACCATCAATTTTTACTGCCACACTACCCCTTTCACTAATATTTTATCTCTAGGGGTGTTTTACCGCATCTCGTCCAGTTTTCTTTAAAACCTTTTTAATCTTCAATTGACAGTCACAAAGAACAAAAAAGATGTCTGGAAAAACAAGTTGCACAGTACATCAACAAGTGAAAAAATGTGTGGAGAACAAAATGACCCCTCACGGGCGCACCACCATCGGGGTAACTGGCAGGTACTAACCAGATTGGGCCCCTTTTCTCACCATAGGTAGTCATTTTGTTCACAAAAACAGAAAAGTGTCCCAACAGAACAAAAAATTGTAAATAGTGCAGTAGAGCGATAACTCTCACTCCACTCATGACATTAAGTGATTAAAATCAACAAACACACCTCTCTCGCAACTTTATTCTTAATTCTTAGGCGTGATCTGTTGAATTAAAAAGGCTGGTAGCTAACCTCCCATACCATTACCCATTGCCAACATATTTCTCTGCCTCATGCATTCTGGATAAAGCGAATCTATTTTATTCCAGCGAGAAAGGCCGAAAGAGAGTTAGTTAGATGTGGATGCAGGGTCAACTAAGCTAACAGTCCATCCCTTGATTGGTGCACGTTTAGGGGTCTGGCAGACGGTATAGCCAAATTTGTTTAGAGTGCCCAAGACTATAACAGTAAAAGCGTAGGATGATCATGGCACGACTATTGTTCCAAGAAAAAAAGAACAGAGATGATGAATGCCGTAACGACGCTGTAGTGCCTTTCAGATAGAGACATCAGGGTTTGTGCACTGAGAGTCCCTAAGGGATGGGGAGTTGGTCGCTAATTGTGTGTGTTAATGCTGTTTTGAAATGAAGTCTGTGACATTTATTTTGTTTGGGACTTCCAGATTGATGAAACAATCGCATGGGCAATCAATAAAGAGGACTCACATGAGGAGTTTGTGATAAAGTCATTTCCCTCTACAGCTGGTATGAGCGATGTGAGCTGTCAGAGGGTAACTATCATGGGCATGATAATTATGTGATGTGAATTTGGAGAGTGGTGCCTTGTGTGTTTTTAGTAAGTGTGTTGTTTTTATCTTTTCAATTTGACAGTCATAAAGAACGAGGTGCCCAACATTGGTGCTGTGACAAGGTGTCTAGCCCTGACGAAATTGCCGAAAATTTTGAGGCAGGGAAACATGTTGCCAATGGGTAATGGTATGCGAGGTTAGCTACCAGACTTTTTAATTCAACAGATCACGCCTAAGAATTAAGAATAAAGTTGCGAGAGAGGTGTGTCTGTTGATTTTAATCACTTATTGTCACGAGTGGAGTGAGAGTTATCGCTCTACTGCACTATTTACACTTTTTTGTTCTGTTGGGGCACTTTTCTGTTTTTGTGAACAAAATGACTACCTATGATGAGAAAAGGGGCCCAATCTGGAGAGCACCTGCCATTTACCCCGATGGTGGTGTGCCCGTGAGGGGTCATTTTGTTCTCCACACATTATTTCACTTGTTGATGTACTGTGCAACTTGTTTTTGCAGACATCTTTTTTGTTCTGTGTGATTGTCAATTGAAGATTAAAAAGGTTTTAAAAGAAAGAAAACTGGATGAGAAGCGGTAAAACACCCTCAGAGATAAAATATTAGTGAAAGGGGTAGTGTGGCAGTAAAAATTGATGGTTGACATCCTTGCTATAAAAAGAATACCGACAGATTTTTCGTCTAAGAGACAGGGTTTTGTGGCATTGATCATCAATACGGCCAGCCAGTCTGTCATCTTGTAACAGTATAATGGAGTGCATAACATTTTTTTCAAATCACCATTACACAAACAGAGTTGTTTTTGAAAAAATGGAAATCAGTTTATAAAATGCACTGGGAGTATTTACTAGTTCAGTGGTATGAATTTCCTGCCCAGTATGACCAAATATGGAGGGAAAGCCTTGGGCAGCTTGTGTTACTACTGTCAAGTTGTTGCTGATGAGGTGTTGCCATCAGAAACATATTGGTTCCCCACCTCTAAATGAGGCAGTGTCAGCCATATATATGAATAGGTAAGACATCCACTGACTTTCAGCAGCTGTACCTTTACCTGCATGTTTGATGTTTGATGTTTGGTGGTTTTTATATAGCGCTCTGTCACTCCAGGAAGCATTCCTGGCGCTTTGTCTTCATTGCTAACAAGTCGTACGGTGTTTCGACTGCATTAGGGTTACTTGAATATAATTAGACCAGAGTTTTGCATTTTGATTCTGAGAGTCCGTAGATCCAGATTTTTAAGGATTTTTTGAAAGTCTGTTCTGATGATATTAGACGGAGGTCTGTGGGGAGTGTGTTCCAGGCCTTGGCCCCAAGAACTGCCAGTGATTTACCCCCCTTGGTGGCAAGTTTAAACTTGGGGACAGTCATCAGATTGGCTGTGGCTGATCTGAGTTCTCTCGAGGGATGATACCTATGAAATCTGCTATTTAGGTATTTTGGGCTCCGTTTATGAAAACACCTAAATGTGATCACAATGATTTTAAATAAAATCCGCTTCTGAATAGGAAGCCAATGCAGCTTGTTCAGGGCGGCTGATGCTGATGATCTTCTAGGCAACCTTAGGACCAGTCTCGCTGCCGCATTTTGAATAGTCTGTAGTTTGTGTAGGGTAGATTTTGTTACCCCTGCATACAGACTATTACAGTAATCAATTTTAGATGTTATTAAAGCCACTGCTACTGTTCGGCGGGCGGGCAATGGTAGATAGTCAAAAAAATTGCGTAGTCCTTTCATGATGTTAAAGCAGACAGCTGCTATTTCTTTGGATTGTTGCTTGAAAGAGAGCAGATTGTCAAATTTTATACCCAGGTTTCTAGTGGCATTGATGGTATCGGGAGGAGCTTCCGCATCGGGTGGCCAACAGGTGAGTGGGGAAAATAAATTATTTTTCCCAAATGGAAGGATCTCTGTCTTTGCAGAGTTACATTTCAGATGATTTTCGTGCATCCATTTAAAGGTCGCCGTCAGACACTCTTTTAGGTCTCGTTCTGCTTTAGCTGTAGCTTCGTCCAGAGTCAGGACCAGTTGGGTGTCATCGGCGTATGTGACCATATTCACGTTGAAGGACGCAATTAGATTGATCAGGGGAGCCATGTACAAATTAAATAAGGTAGGGCTCAGACTAGAGCCCTGAGGTACCCCTGAGCCAATCTCCTTCTCCTTTGAATAGAATTGTCCCAACCTGGCGATTTGTTTTCTGTTTAATAGAAAGTTTTTGAACCAGTTCAACACGGTGCCCCCTATACCCGCCTCAGCTAGGCGATGTAATAGGATGGTGTGGGACACCGTGTCGAAAGCTGCCGATAAGTCAAGGAGGACAAGGACAGCCTTGCCCCCCTGGTCTAGTGCAGTTCTTATAGTTTCTGTTGTGGATAGCAGAGCTGACTCAGTAGAGTGGTTAGCTCTGAAACCAGCCTGGTTGGGATGTAGGATGTTATTTGTTTCCAGGAACGTTGTTAACTGTCTGTTGACCAGGGTTTCAGTGCATTTACACAGTGCAGGGAGTTGGGAGATCGGTCGCAGGTTTGTTAGGACAGATGGATCATGTAAAGCCTTTTTTTGTAGTGGCTTTACAATGGCCGTTTTCCACGCATTGGGGACTTCTCCAGATTGAAGTGAGGCATTGATGATGTCATTGATCATGGGGCTTACGTCCTCTTTAATAGCCTGGATTAGTGAGGGAGGCCACGGGTCAAGTGGCGATCCAGATTTAATTTTTGACAGGATTTTCAAAGTGTCTGCTTTATCAATCAGGTCAAAAGTATTCCATCCAACTGTTATCCCAGGGTTACTTCCTTGCGAATTGTGTTCTTTGTTTTCCGTAATAACAGGGACATTTTTGGTGATGTTTACAATCTTTTGTTCAAAGTAATCTGCAATGTCGTTGCAGAAACTTTGTGATGGTGGTATCTCATGAGATAACATTTTTGGATTTTGGAAACTTGTGACTATACGAAAAATTTATTTTTGGTCATTCTGTGAAGTTTCTATTCTTTTGGTAAAATAGGTTGTTTTAGTTTTTTTTATAAGTGCGTGGTATTTCTGTCTTGCAGTTTTAAAGTTGGCCTGATCTACCTCGTCATATTGTTTACGCCATTTACGTTCAAGTCTACGCACTGTGCGTCGTGTGTCTTTCAGTTCATCTGTAAACCAGGGAGCTGATGTTTTCTCCTGTTTGGACGTGGATTTTTTGTTATTTCTTCCTGAAGTCAGTTTCTCACCTATGGTTCTCATCCATTTATCATAACTAAGATTGTCAATAGTAGCGTTTCCTACCGTCTCTGGTTTGTTCTCTCGAACCCAATTTTGTAGGTCAGGGTGCTCTATGATTTTGGTCCAGCAGGGATTTGGCTTCTCATCTCTAATCTTAGCTGGTTTTGAAGTTTTCATTTCTTCCGTTTTGAGGTGGAAGGCAATGAATTTATGATCAGTCCACGTTTGGAGTAGGGGCGTAGAGACGTTTATTGACTTCAAATTCGTGCAAATGCAATCCAATACATGGCCCGCTGAATGTGTGGGCTCGTTCGTAAGAATTGTGAGTCCCAGCACATGCATGATGTCTTTAAATTGTAGTGCGTTTGTGTCGTTAATGCAGTCAAGATGAAGATTTAAATCTCCCATTAGGGTGAAGTTAGCAGCCTTGAGTGTCATATTAGTAAATGCTTCTCCTAGACTTTCTAAAAAGTGGCTGGTTTGTCCTGGTGGGCGATAAATTAGTGCCCCTGAGAAAGTGAAAGAGTCATGGGCTTTTAAATTAAAAGCTAAACATTCCGCATCTTTTATTTCCGGTAATTCCTGAATATTACATGTGAGGGTTTCTCTATGAATGATAGCAATCCCTCCCCCTCTTTGTATAGGTCTATCCATTCTCTGTATCGTGTATCCAGGTGGGAGTGCGCATACAATGTCAGGGTTGGACCAGTTTTTTAGCCATGTTTCGGTGACCATGAGACAGTCCAAATTATTTTCTATCATCAGATCATATATGTGTAGGGCATTTTTGCACATGGAGCGTGCGTTAATTAGTCCTCCCTTGATAGTTTTATATGTAATTTTTGGAGTAAATTTTACATAGGATTGTAAAGTTTGTTTACACATGATACATGAAATGGGTCCTAGCCATCTGTCTATTGGTATGACATGTTGGCATTGTTTGGTGTTAGAGTTTAAGGACAGTAGCTTTTCTTTGGTTAACTGACCTGTATGCATTATTTAGTAAGTGGCGCAAGGCCTACAGCCCTCAGCCCGTCCTTAGCGCGGACGGGCGCAGACGGGCTGACTCTGGCTTGATTCCGGCGCTGGCGAGGCGCGTCCACTGCACGCGTCCGCTGTCGCGGAGGATGTCCGTTTCCTTTTGTAGGGATGGCTAGAGCGCTGACCCAGCTGCCGCCTCCCACTCAAGATGTCTGCCGTTTGTATTCTTACCTTCTGCTCGGTAAACAGCCCTGAAATCGGCTGTAACCGACGAAGTGCAGGGGGAATGATTTACAGGGGCGGGGTAAGTGCTAATTACTATCAGAATGCTTTTTACCAGCAAATGCAAATTTTAAAAATTCGGCGTCTAAAATTGCAAATAACGTTCGTGTACAATGCACTATCAGTCAGCGCCAGTTGCACACAGTTAAGCTTTATCTTCTTCTACCTCCCGGCTCAAGCCTCAGGAGGGGTCCAATTTTACGCAGGTAAACAGTATCAGCGCAATGATTCTCGCATAATGATTCTGTGTGATAATGTGTAAGTGTAACCTTCAGAATGTGACTTAGATCAGAATTGGCCCATCTACCTACATGTTGAAGGACAATCTTCCAGATATTCAAGATCCCCATCTATCACTCCTACTCATATATTGTTTGTGCAGAGCAGTTTGGTGAATGGGCAACATAATTTGTATTCCCGGTCACAGATTCCAAGTCCAGTGTTTCCATTGGAAGAGTGAGCAGAAATCCTGCATCTTCCAGACCTATAAATAATCCCTATATTAGTGAATGTAGCATTCACTATATTTTAGCGATGCCCACCTCTGCCAAACTCAAATTGGCCCTTAATGTTTTAAGGAGAACAGATTGAAAAGAAGAAAGGGTGAGAACTGAAACTGGTCATTTTATGTCCCACCTGAAGGAGAAAACTGTGGATCTAGTTTGAATTTCTCATGATAGAGCGTTCCATCCTGATGTGTATCAACCTATGAAGCTTTATTTGAATGCTTACATTTTCTGGATTTGACAGTTTCCAATTTAAAGACACTGGGGAATTTTAGACATTTAGCTCCACCGAAACTAAATATAACATCTGTGAAATTAGTGTAAATGGGAATATGGTTTTTGTAATAGGAAAAATAGATAAGTAAGAGTTTTTTACACTAGGATTGTATCATAGCTCTTTGAGTACTAATGAAAATTGGATGTATCTTCAGGAGCCAACTGTCAGGTATGCTTCTAATTGTAGATCTGTCTTTAGATAATACGGAGTGGAGGTTGCAAAGCCTGTCTACACAGTATAGCATGAGTGAATGTAGGAGATGATAACCCAAGACCAAGAAAAGGGATGTATCTGAAAGTTGTATGAGAGATGGGAAATGTGAGAAAATACCCTTTTGCATGGTAACCTTTTTTCTGAATATTATTACTGTTTATTAGGCTGCACACTGGGTTACTGATGTCCAGTGTTCAGTGTATGCGTGCCAATACCTACATTTGTAGGAATTGGCTAATCTCTAATTTGCATATATAACATTTCTATTAGGCCTTAATATAGGTTATGTAATATACCTATGGCATGAAAAGTTAAATGTCACCTATGGGTACTCCTGGTCGGTTCCCGCCAGTGGTGTGTCTTGTTACTTCGAACGAGTGCCGTTATATCTGTGTGAAGTCCAGAGCATGTCGCTACACTAAACGTAGCGGTGCCGTTTCTCTAAGGATTGAAGCATAATCATCGCCAGCTTCTCCTTCAACATATATTGGAGGTCCAAACACCTGAAGTAGCCCCCAGGTGTTTTTGCACAATACCAATCTATCGAAGGTCTTTTGTGACTTCGTCTTGAATAACAAAGGTCTTTTATATATATCTTGCAAAACAAACCATTGTCCTGAGGATGGTCTAAGGGACTGACGCCACAAAGACCAAAACGTCGACATTTCCTTCAACTCCCAAGAAAACTTTACAGTTTCCTAGCAATTTTTTTCTGTTTAGTTAATTACTGCTTCACAATTATATAGGAGCTGATGTAGGTTATGACATATGTTCTCTAATTGATTTTGTATATATGTACATAACTTTATTTTTGCCGATATCCCTTCTCTCTTTTTTATGTACCCTTTTCTGCAATTTGATATGATAAAAATTAGATAAAATGATTTTGATATAAAATAGGATTCACCGTGTGCTTTTGTCTCTCTTCTGCGAAATTAATTTTCAGTATTGTTGTCCCAGTGGACACTGTGTAGTTTGTTCATTTTTGACTTACTTGAAATCATTTAAAGTAATAGATTATATTCATGTCAAACGAAATCCCTTGTAGATACGTTTTATTTTGAGACTTTCATTGCCCAAACCTACAAGGGTATATTGGGTTGCCATTTTGAGAAAACACCTATGGACTGCAGCTCTTATTGTGCCATACATTATCATGACAAAGGAAAACATGGCATGGCACCTACCATTGTAGCCTGACTGCTGCAGTTTAAAACCTGCCACCAGGCTGTCAAAATAACCATTTGTTACAGGAAAAACCTTTATGTTAATAGTTAATACTCACCACTATGATGGCCTTGTAGCCCACTAGGCAGTTTGCATGGTATTTAGAAGTTGGACATGTAGAAATGTAAAGTTAGCATGTCCTTACCATGACTCTCAACCAAAAGCTATTTTCACTGTAGCATGACTAACTGACCCATACAGAAACAAAGGGAAGTCTGTTTAAATATTAACTCTTTTTTCTGGTTTTGGGCCAGCTAGAAATATGATTAACCACTATTTATAATATTCATTAAAACCCAACCTAATGGTTAGGTCAGATTGTTATTAAATATTAAGAAAATATTGAGGAACATAAACCTTTAGGAAGTTACCTTTTCCGTGCTTGAATCTCCTAGAGGCCAAATTGCATTAGCTCTCCAGCAGTTACCCAGTGACTGATTAGAACTAAAGAGGTATGAAAACTCTCTTAAAACTTAGAAATTCACTTGGGTGAGGGGAGATGTTTTTCTTCCCTTGGCAGGATAACCAATTGGTGAGTCTTCCCAGCAAATTAAAGTACTTCGAAGAGTTCTTCCCTGTTACAAGCAAATGTGAGGTGATGCCTGCAAATGCCCCAGCTTTTTACCTCTCCATCAAGCAGGCACCAAACCCAATCGGGGGAAAGCTGTCCCTCAGAACTGGTTTGAAGGGACAAAGGAGGGGGTCACTGCTCGTTACCCTAGAGACACTTCCAGATGGGCATAATGACTCTGCATAAGGAGAGAAGGATGTGCACCATCTTTTATTTCTAGAGTAATAGGTAGTGTGAAATTATGTGCAGGAGGGCAAATATGAACTCCTACAAAAGTCGGTGAGGTTACCACTGAGAAATGTTATCTCATTGGCTAGGAAGGGACCTGGAGTCACCCCACCAACTAGTGGGTTCCAGGCATAAATATGGCATCCATAGGCACCCTCTTCAAACATGTTCTGGATCTGCAAAGTACCAGACGAGGACTGGGTCTTCTCTCTGTGATCGGTGAGTAGCCATGAAGGAATGGACCTGCTCCCTCTTGTTCCCAAGACTAAGAACAGAACTCTAAGGGTCAGTTGTCTGTGTAGCTAAAGGGCTACTACAAACTGCAAAAGGCATGTCCCTGAAGTTTCCTGCTGGCCATTAGCAACTGGACCTGTCCCAGAGCATGCTGGTGGCCTTTGCTGCAGTGAGCCTTGCCCCCCTCATTGCTGTTCCCTTGAGTGTGTCTAACTCAACTTCTCCTTTCCCCCTGGAAAACCGGGAACGTAAAATATTTTTGGGTTTCCAGACCTCCCGAAAACCAGGATCGACCCCTCCAGCCTAACTGCCCAAGGTGTGATCTGGCTGGGTTATAAAACAGGTCTCTCCTGCTCAGACCTTCTTCACAGCAGCAAATCCAGTTCAGCTGACCCTTCGTAAGAAGGTATCTAGCCTTTTGGAACTCAACGTCAGAAACAACCACTGGTTTGCTCCACTGAAGGATTCCATACTCCAAAAAAGCGACTGAGCCCGAAGATAACAATCTTGCCTCTTCGAAGGTCCAAAATTATCTGACCGGAAAAAGGAATTCCCTGGGTGAGAAATTTGGATTCCCCCCACTCTGAGCTTTTTCCACCACAACCAATGACTTCAGCAGGACCTAGTCTAATGCCTATGTGACTTCATTGCTTTGGATACAGTCTGCAGCCTTACCCGGTTGGAGGATTTTGACATCCAAAAAAAAGAGTAAGTTCCAAGTAAAAATATCTGATCAGTTTGAACCTGGTTGGTGTATCCATGTGCTCCAATTTTGCTGAAATTCTTTTCACTTTTAAGGGGAGACATTTAAGCAAACAATATAGTACACAATAGTCATGTTACATGATATATTCTGACTAGGATATTATAGTATCAGACCCATCTGAGTTCAGTTTAGATAGAAAAAAATTGAAGTCCATACATTCATGGCCATCTTTCCTCCTTTTACATTTTCACATAGGCTACCCCTACCACACACTCAAAAGGCAGTACGCCAAATCTAGTTATTGCATTGTTTCCCTTTCTCAGCTGTACAGAAATTATCCTCATTATCTGGTTTCATTACCATTTCTTACCCTTTTCGCTTCTTCACTCAGTCAATCTGCACTCATTCAAAGATCACTGTGGTCATCACAAACACACAAAGATTACTCTCTGCTTCTCAAAGTAACACCCCCATTTACCAATTGTAAGTAAATATCACCTAATTCCCAAACTTCCCTCACCCATCTCAGGATATTAATACCACCCCACTTAGTATTCACAGAGATGAGGAAAAACAAGGCTGAGAACAGATTAGGAAAATCACAGTTAGGACAAACCTCACTGCAGAATAAACTGATGCCAAACCATGCAGGCTTGCCACTGTCACTGTAATAACAGACTATTATTTTCATACCATATGTGGAACTAGCAACAACAACACATTGTTTAACACCTTCCGTGCTTGCGTCGGCGAGCACTACCTGCTGGGTGCTGCGCACGTCCGTTGGCCGAAGCAGCCCCGCCCACTCCGTCGAACGCCTGCACTGCGGCGGAATGTTTGCTGCGGTACAGGTGTTAAAACTGGAAAATGGTACTTTAATCATGCCCCCTGCCCATAATCCACACACATCTGTCATTAATTGAATAAGATGAGCACATTATACCACCAAGTTCATAAACACACACTCTGTTAATATCACTAGAAACTTGATAGATAATGCACTAAATATGCAGGATCGAGCACGAGCTGTCTGTGCTAAATGTTTTGACATGCTAAAATTACTTAGGAGACTTTTCATGTGGATCCCTCTGAACATGGAGGAAAACCATTACCCAGGCCCTACTGACCAGAAACCTAGATTACGGGAATGCGCTTTATATTGGGATGGCTGACCATCTTTTTTCCCGTTTACAGATTGTTCAGAATGCTGAAGCCAAGCTGGTTCACAACAAAACCAAGAACAACACTGGCTGCCTGTTAGATATAGAGCCAAGTTTAATCTCCTGTTCTATGGGCACAGAACACTGCATAAACTTGTCCCTAGAATACTGCAGGAGAAATTGGAATGTTTTGTCCCTTCTCAGGTCAGGCAGTCACGCACTAGCCAAAACCCTTAACATCAAAATAGTTAGACTGGAATGAGCAAAAAAACGATGGATTTAGGCCCAGATCTCTGTACTGGGGTGAATGTATGACATTGTTCTGCATTCTGTCCATCAATTGTTCTTTTTGCATTTGTCACCTGAGTAGAACGGGTATGCCCAGATGTGGATCCCGTGCTCTCCATGCCACTGGAGTCAAGCTATCCTGGCTGAAGAGGAGTGAAACCCCAAAACTGGTCCTAAGACACTTGTTTCCAGTCCAGGGAGGACCTGGCCTGGCATTTCGGGCTGAACTATCCTCATTGGGCACAGGGTCAAGACTGATTTGCATATGGCTGGGTCCAAACTGTAATGGCATGGTGAGCAAAAAAACAATGGATTTAGGCCCAGATCTCTGTACTGTGTTGGATGTATGACATTGCTCTGCATTCTGTCCAACAATTGGTCTTTTTGCCCTTACCTTTCTGGCAGCTAACCACTGGGACAACCTCCATCTAGAGCTTCAGCTCACTGAGGATCACAAACGTTTTCTAAAAAAGCTGAAGACGTGTTTTTTTTCAGGACTTAAGTAGCTATACCCCAGGATCATGGCTCCAGACTCGCTGTCTTTATCATTTACTATACCCTGTCTTTAAACAGGTTCTCTGTGTATCCTAGCACCATGATGTCCCTTGGGATAAATGTTGCGCTTCACAAATACAAATACAAGTACCTAAAATATTCTATCACTGTACACCAACATCTCCCTTAGCCCAAATGGCCTAAACAATATTCTCACCTCTGTAAAGGCCACCAGTTGAGAGGACAACATCCTAAACACCTCAATCTTTACATCTTTTTCCAGAGGGGCTTTTACAGTCCTACTCAATATAATCCATGCCTAACTCACTTCAGTAACAATCCCCTCAGCACTGAAAATGGGCAAATCTACTACTCATAAACAAATGAAAATACTGCAGCAATTAAAGTGTAAAGAGTCATACAATGCTAATCCATGTTGCATCCGGCTAATTCAAGGTGTTACTTATTTTAAAGAAAATGTTATTGTTTTCTTATATCAAAAACACAAAGGATATTAGCTGCCAGGTCTTAGCACTTTAGGGACATTGTTGTGTAGTTCCTAGCAATCGGTAGGATCAGCACATTTGTTGGACAATATAAACTTTGGGTGAGGTGCCTAGACTGATTCCAAACACCCCGGCAGGATATGTGGGCCTAGAGACCAACTAGCACACAGTGCCACCAGCACACAGTGCCACCATAATCCCCCCTACCTTACCAGGGAGCAAATGGCTTCTGGCTACCACTGGACATGACATCCCTGAACCCTCAGAGATTGTGGAAGCAGATCAGAAACTTTGGTTCAGCCACTTGTGCTTACTTGTGCTCAGAGAAATATATAGAGAGAATACAAAGTGGGACGTTTCAATATATTTATTGAGCCATTGTTATTCTTGTGTAGAATACATGTGCTGCGATATTCAATAGAGAGAAGCAGATTAAATTGATTACAAGCACCAAAAGTGTAAATATAGTTCCTACATGGTGCTATAATGGTGTATATATGGGGGCATATATACAAGGCAGTAATCAGGCATACTTCTACTATGCAAAACCCTACTCTGCATGTACCCAGATTGTGTGTAGGTGTGAAGCCAAGAATCCCCCCAAGGGACAATCCAACCTCATTACCTGGTGGGAGACAATCTAGTAGGCCTGGGTGGTAAATTCAGCTCCGCTCGTGGAATGTGCAGAATTTTGGCAATTCTGCATTCTGCACGGACATGTCATTCAGATGCCCCATCGAACATCCACGTTCGCGAACAGGAAACACGCATCATGAACGGGCAGGACATGTGAAACAAGATGGCCGCGCCAATGGGCTACCGCATGGGCAAAATCACGAGATACTTACCCCCGAGCACACAAACAGCATCCACGAACAGGAAAAATGCATCGCGAATGGGCGGGCAAGCAATTCCGCGTGCCTGCGGAATTCTGCTTAGCTTGCAGAGAATTTTTAACGTTTCACAGAACTTTGCGTAACGCGACTACGCAAATTCTGCCCACCGCTAGAATATAGAAGCCTGTCTTGGTCACGAACTGGACTACCCTCACTGAAATGTCAGACCACTGCATGGTGTTGTCTTAGCTCAATGTCAGCTAAGTGCCTCCTCTGCTAACCTTTTGAGATGCTCACTATTTATAATAGAAAGCATCTTTGTAATGTGCATATAGATTAGCAATTTTATGGATATGTAGATAGCCCTGATGCCTCCTGGATGAAGATAGAACGACATTTGTATATTGTGCGTCAAGAGGCATTATACATGGTGTTCGAAGCATCGTGATAATGTTATGCGAAAATAGCTGTGTAAACAAAGTAGTTTCAGAGAAACTAATCCAAAATTGTTGTGCACTCAAATATGTGCAAAAGGTCACAGCAGAAATGTTATTGAGCAAAATTAGAACAATGTAAAACATGTGTGTAGTTTGATTACGTGGGCCAAACCTCGGCACATAACAACAGACAATGATCTATGCACTTTGATAGTACAGAACAACACACGTTCAGGTCTGAGCATGTCATAAACAGACATTGATCTATGCATAGTGGTGCAGAGTAGAACCATTTTAAGATGTGCACATCTTTCAAACTTGTGCAGCTCAAGTGCATAACATATTAAAACATGCCATTTCGACTTTTCAGCAAGCAACTAACAAACAAAAACATCCATCACCCCCACCTTTAGTTAAAGTTCACCAATTTGTCACATATTTAGTTCCTCCTTTTCGAGCTGACAAATATAGAGTTCCATAACCCCTTGCCAACTTGTGCTCCAGACTGTAGTACCAAATCTCACTCAAAGCTTCCTCCCTAAAATCAGAAACTTCCACCTTCTGAATCCTCCAGTAAAAACTGGGAGCTGTCATATTTATCTGAGCCAATGTCTGGATCCTGTAGGTAATCTACTAAATGTTCCCATTATCTAGCCCTATCAATTTCTCCCCGCCCTCTCTTCAATTCATGAAACAATACAGTACTCTCAAGTCCAGCACATTTAAACATCTCACCACACATTTTAAGCAGTTATGGTCCTTCAGCAGATTTCCAATGCATTGTCAATTCTTATTTTGCAAGTAGATTTCCAATGCATTGTCAATTCTTGTTTTGCAAGTATCAGTGTCAAGGAGACAGGCCAGGTGTGTACAAGGGATCTCCTTTATACGGATATGCAATGACATATTCAGGATTACATAACAAGAGACTGGACTTTTCATCAACATTTGACAAAGATCCATCAAGTCATCCTGACCACTTTCTCCTCTTGCAGAAGGGCATATCTCACCGCATTCTTAATTGGTGTCAGTAAGAAAATGGGTTACTGGTTGAGTGTAGTCAAAAGCAAACCCTAAATTAACCTGTGCTCAATCCTCAGGGAGCGTGGCACAGAGCAGTCAGGCTTCACTCAGAGGCAATGTGTAAAGTATGTATGCAATACTTCAAACAGTCACACATTTAAAACACACAACAGAAAGATTCTACACCAGTTTAATAAATTAGAGTGCATTTTAATCAATAAAATAAGATGATAATGACAAAACTTCAATCAGTAGGACTGCAGATATGCAGGTTGAAAGGTTTCTATGAAAATAGCCCCAAAAATTACAAAGTGCTAGCTGTGGACATCTGGTCTCAACGGACCAGGATAAAATCACAAGTTCAGCCCGACCGCGATGGTGTGCATGCTGGCTATTGGCACCCTGTTAGGCTCACTGAACAAAAGTACCTTAAATTCTGGTTAAAGAGCGTTGCGAGGTTCCGATCTAAGGATGTATTGCACAGCTGAGGCGATGCATAAGTTTTGAGGGGCTTCGGAGCTGCAATACAAGGTCCTGCACTTCCATAGAGGATCGTGTCAACCGGTGTTTCCAATGAGAAGTGCGGCGTTGAGGATGCATTGCGCAGTTGGGGTAATGTGCCAGGTCCGAGGAGCTGTGAGGCAGCGATGCAAAAACCTGTGTTATCATCGAGGCTGCATCTGTATAACTTCCCACAGGCAGCAGTTCCAATGTGGGCTGCAAGGTGGAGTCTGTTGTGCTGGGAGAACCCTTGCAGCAGAGGTGATATGTCAGTTCTGCATGGGGTTGTGTCACAGATGGGCTGGCAGAGCACCTTCAGGCCCACTTCCAATGGTCAGGGACTGGGGTGGCACCACGTAGCAGGATAGGCCTCTTGGATAGCAGAGCTCAGGTGCCGTACACATGATTGTTATAGCCTTCTGTCACTGAGGCTTTAGTCAGAAGGCCAACCAACTAGCCCCTGGGGTCACTTTGGGGTCCTGGGTACAACAGAAGCAGCTACAGCCCTTCTCACTCAGGAAAGAGGGAAGCAGGTCAGCATAGCAGGGCAGAAGTCCAGCAGAGTAGCAGTTCTTTCACCTGCACAGCAGTCTTCCTGGCAGAGTATCCACAGGTTCAGAGGTGTTCTGAAGAGTTGGTGTCTGAGATCCAATATTTATTCCTGGCCTTCCTTTAAAGTGGGGAAAGCTTCTGGAGTTTCCCCCTTCAAGTTCACAGGCTTTCTGGCTCTACCTGTCCCTGCTCCAGATGAACTGCATGGGGTATGCAGCCATTTGCTAGGAGGCAGGACTCAGCTTATTCAAGTGTAAGTAGGGCTGTGCCCAGCTTCACCCTCCAATCCTGCCAGTGATGACCTATCCAGGCACACCTACCCTCTCTATTGTGTGTGGATGTCTAGGAGGAATCCACAAAGTCCAACTGTCAGCTGCATACCGTCTTGTGACCCAGAGGGAGGTAACAGGCACTAAATTCCTAAAGCAGGAAAATGCCAACTTTCAAAATGTACCATTTTCAAAGTTGTGATTTAAAATTCGACTTTACTTTAAGAGAGACATTTTCATTATAATTCCATAGATACCAATTATGATCTGGTTACCTGTTCCCATTTGAAAGTTACAGCTTACGAAATGTAGTATGCACTTTTCTGGGAAATTGGTAAACCTTGCAGTAGTAAAAACAAATGTAAGAGTTGTTCTCTAACAGGAAATATAATGTTTTAAGGCACATGTCCAAGTTTTAAAATACTCTACACCCTGTCCTCCAGGCTGTGGAGAGCCTACCCCAGGGGTGACATATGTAATAAAAAGGCTGATTTGGGCCTACTACAAGGTTTATTTTTCCAGGTCCGAATGGCAGTTTAGAACTGCACACACAGGCTGCAATAGCAGGCCTTAGACATGTATAAGGACGACTTAAGTTAGTGGCACAATAAGTGCTGCAGGCCCACTGGTATCATTTAATTTGCATGCCCTGTTTACATGTAGTACCACTTTACTAGAGGCTACTGGTTAATTAAAGGTGACAATTGGGTCTAACCAATTTTACCATGTTTAGAGGAGAAAGCACAAGCACTTAAGCACTAATTAGCAGTGGTAAAGTTCACAGAGTCCTAAGCTAAATAAAACAAATTCAGCAAAAAATATTGTCAAGGTAAAACATTTGTGGATGACACTGCAGAAAGGGCCAAGTCCAACAGTGTGTTTCTGGTATTTGAACTAAAGCATTTCATTAACTGATTAACCTCCAGATTTGCGAATCTCCAGTTACAGCCTGAGCATAACAGCAATCTATCCAAACATCCGTGCTATTTAGCATCTTTTGAAACCAATGAGAGTTTGACAGGCGAAGTACCATCAATACACTTGGCTATATCTCAATGATCAAAATTCATTTGTTTACAATTGCTTTGCCTTTTCAAACCATTGAAATCCCCTGCAAACCCAATCTCTTCCACCCTTTCTAACCAAGTCCATTACTGTCTGGTATTTCGAAATTGACTCTAAACTATCATTGAGCTGGATCTAGGAAAAGGCACAAACAGCATGGTACGAATTTGTCAACCTCCAAAAGTCTCCACTGTCATTCATGCCGTAGGTCCCTTTCCAATTAAACACACTAACAGTGCTTAATGTGATCACGTATTTGGCAGGGCACAGTACTGGAGCTAATTTTAGCGCGCTGGGACTTAGTAAACTGTTTGCATCTATAACTGTAACACCTGCGCATTGGGTGGTCAATTGTAAAATCTGAATGAAAGAGCCACTCATGTAGCAGTTCCGTTGCTAGTAGTGAGTACCACACTTACTTAATTTTTTCAAGAAGGACCCTGATACAAGAGTAAATGGGCAGCCGGCCATTGTGCATGCCTAGGCAGCAAGAGAACTGACTCCTTCAATTTCCAAAAGGCTGGGCATTAATTTTTGCACCTGTTCTGGTGAACCATTCAGCAACGTGTGAACTGGCAGCCAGGTTTCAATTTACACTTGACAACCAGACAAAATAAATACTAGCTCTAAAGGTATTCCATGGCAGACACAAAAGTAGCCTATCTTTAGACATATGTACTTTGCGGTTGCAAAATTCACAAAATTATATGGTTTATGACCATAAGTAGACTTATTTTGTGAAAGGTTCGGTCAGGGGAATCCCTATCCGAAGAATGTGCACACTATTTACTTAGAACTGGTCCTGTACCTTATTGTTTTTTTGACACTTTCATTCAAAATGCAGCTTCACAAGTTAATTTTTAAATTTTTATTCCAAAAATTGTAATCTTTAATCTCTGGGATTTTTTGAAATCATTGAATTTTTTGAATTGTCAATGAACATTTCATCAATGCCGAAACCCAATGCATTTTGGGTCAATCAAATAGACCCTTCTTCAGGGTTCTGAAAAAATAAACAATCAACAAAAACTTATCAGTCCTATGGCATATAGAATAATACATATACATTGTTCAAAAAATCATTACAATTGTGCGTTGTCAATAAAGTTTGTTCAAACAATGCATTGTGAAGTTCTCAATTATACTACATAATTTCTTCTGGCGTATATATTACGAAGAGCATTAACCGTTCTTAATAAAATGAGAAGTAGAACTCTGCTACATAATGCATACTCTAATCTGACTCATTAAACAGTACAATCTCACCAGAAAAGTCACTAACGTTGATAGCGTGTGTATGCGTAGTTAACCTCCAGAAAGCTAAATATTTATAAGCATGTTCTGATACAACATGTATAGTAGCTTGCGTTGTGCTTTGCTGTTACTCTTTAAAATAACGAGTGGTTGTGAAAGGGGAAAATTGGGCGATAGTTTGGTGTAATGGTGACGTTTACTAGTATTGAAAACTAAGTTAACTGTGATATTAAAGGTCCCAATCTTATGCCTGAGTCATTTTATTCTATCGGTTTGCTATATTATCAAGATTATCTTGTACCTACGTTACGGGGGTGACCAATAGTAGTCTTTATGTAAAATGGTGTCGGCGGCATCATGTTTGCACTGAAATCCACATAACAGAGTTTTGAACAAAGTGGCGTGGCCGTAGAGAATGGCGTTCAATCAAAAATTGCTCTTAATTATTTAACTTCGACTTCTGCAAGCCTGTGATCTAAAATGAACAATTACCCTTCTTTTTTCAATGCTTACCGCATTCAGCCTTTGATGTGTTATGCTGCAATCTCCGTATGCATGTGGTCGGGTACAACACCTCAAGTGTGTTTTCGAATTCTTTATTGCTAGAAGAACGCTGAGTTTTACGTACTGCGTGATTCGGGTAGCAATCACGTGTTCAGGGATGTTTAGTCTTTTAAAGGGGTATTAACTATGATCCGAATGGTGTGCATTGATGATGTGTGACCATATAAATATTTTAATGACGAAATAAAATCTTATGCGTATCTAATTATAGAAGTCTTAACTATGCCGATAGAATACAATTATGTAGTGGATAATGCTAATGCTATGCTTAACGAACATGATTTACTATTAAGTCGCATTTATGAACAAAGGTAAACAGTTGTTAGATAAGAGATTCGATCATAAAAAACAGGCTAAATCAATACGGTCATTTAACCCTGTGGGTTGTGTAGAATTAAGTCTCTTTATCCCCAAAAAAAAATCAGATTTTAGTAACTGTTTGTGTGGATCGATCTCATAGCGGATTTTCAATTGTTCCAGTATAGTGAATCATAGTTGTGAGACGTTATGTCCGGCTTCTTGCCAGTGCATTGCTACTGACGATTTTTCTTTTTTCAGTTGTATACTGCTCTTATGCTCCGTCATTCTGACTTCAATTTTCCTCTCTGTAATGCCAACATATATTTATCCACATGGACATTTTATGGCATACATCATGTTTTTAGTGTCGCACGTACTTGTGTGTTTTAACTTGGTGTTGTGTCCCTTTGTAGGATGTGTAAAATCATTTCCTTTTATGACATTATTGCAGTGTACACAATTACCACATGTTTGCATTCCTTTAAATTTACTGGATGACGGTGTGAGAGCTTTTTTTGATAACAGTTCCTTGAGATTCTTAGATCGTTGAAATGCAAATATGATTCTATTCTTAGAAATGCAATTAAGATCACTTTCATTTTGTATTATATGCCAATGCTTTTTCACAATGTTCCTAATTTTGTTGGCTTCTTTTGAATACTTCAGAATGCAGATATTGAATTGCTCTTCTGTTTTAGGGTTCTCTCTGTTAGGAGCGTGTTTCTTTCCATCTGTTGCACTTTCTCTATGCATTTCTTTAATCACAATTGACGGATACCCTCTTTTGTTAAACCTTTCTGCATATTTTGAGATGGTTTCAGTGGCTTCTTCTTCAGTATTAATGATCCTTTTAAGCCTGATAAATTGTGAGCTCGGTAGATGTTGTTTCAATGATTGCTGGAGAAAGCTTTGGTAAAGTAAACAATTGTTCCGATCTGTTGGTTTAACATAAATGCTAGTTTTGATTTTGTTGTCTTCAATTTGAATCAGTACATCCAAAAAAGAAGTTGTTCTTCTGTCAATTTGATGAGTGAATTTAATGCGTTGGTGGCATTCATTAAGTTCTTGGATTTTCTTTTCTAAGATTCTTTCTTGCCCTCTCCAAATTATAAAAATGTCATCAATATACCTTTTATATGTTACCAGGTTCTCACTCCATATGTTGTCCTGTAAATTAAAATAATGTTCAAATTTGGACATAAACAGATTTGCATATGTTGGGACTCCTGCAAAGCCCATAGATGTACCATTACATTGGGCAGAAAAGGTGCCATCCCATTCAAAATAGCTATGATATAATGCGAATTGCATTAATTCCAGGATGAGGATTTTATTGGCTCCAGTACAATCATTATTTAATAGAAACCATTCGATAGCTTCAAGGCCTGTGGAATTGATGTATACAGTGAAGTAACATCCACTGTACACAAACACCATCCTGTTCTTTCTTCATCTGTTAAGGTTTCCAGTAGGTTAAAAAATGACGTGGGATCTTTTATATATGATGACCAGGATTGAACCATAGGTTGCAAGAAGTAATCCAGAAATGTACCTATTGGCTCTGAGATCGATCCGCATGCAGATACGATTAGTCTAAAAGCTGGTTGCTGTAGGTTTTTGTGAATTTTCGGCAACATATAGAGTTTGGGGCGCCGTGGCTATTCACTGTCCAGAAATTGATATGTTTTATTGTTGATCCATCTCATATCTCGTGCTCTCCCTAAAATGTGTCTAAGGATTATCTGAAATTCAGTTTTTGGGATCTTTATCTAATCTCATGTATGTTGATTGATCCTCAACGTGACAAGGTAAGCTCTTCTTGTAATACTCGGTATTCATGATAACTAGAGCACCTCCTTTGTCCGCTCTCTGAAAAGTAAGATCTTCATTATTAGCTAAATCTCACAAGATGTTCAATTCTTTTTTTGTGAAGTTTGATCTACACTGATTTCATGTGCAAAAGTAATTTTATAAGTTGACATTTTTTTTCGTAAAGGGGCTTTATCGAGCCTTTCAGAATCACAAATAGAAGGGATTCAGATAAGAATGTATGAATGGTTTGTGACCACAATTACGGATGCAAACCATTGATAAGTTACTGACCCCCAAGTTAGGGCGGTAATTCATTCATCATTGTCATTTCAGACGCTAGTTAATTGTATGATTCCCTTTACTTGTAGCAAGTTTGTTCATTATAATGTATCTTAGGAAAAGATAAATGCTGCCTGGATGTAAATATTTTTTTACAGTGATTTGCTGCGACTGCCCAGTGCTACATAACTAAGAAATAAACCTAATACACAACTAATCTTCACCATTGCTTAGGCGCAGTGGCAGCTGGCATGGACAAAAATGGAGAGGGGTGAGGCAGTAAAATTAAAAAAAACCTTACCTTATCGCTGCGTCTCTCGTCATCCCTCCTGGATGTCCCTCTGCTCCATCAGGAAGCAAAAAGCAGTCAGACTCACATAGCCAATCACAACGCTTCAGGGCAACGTTGTGATTAGTATGAGCACTGTGGTTCAGTGCTCAGCCAGAGACTGAGGGCCTAAGCATGTTCTCCACCCAGGCTGTTATGCAGCCTGGGTGGAGAACATGCAAAGTGTGCATGACTGTTTGGCCGGCTCTGTAGGGCTGGCCAAACAGCCATGCATACTGATAACAGTGCCTACCACTCCCCGTGGGTGCCTGTTATCCCCCTGGCTGCACCCCCAAGACCCCAGGGCACAAAATAAAATGATTATAAACCACGTTTTATTATTGTTTAATGTTTCACTGCTGAAAGGGGGACAACACTCTTCCGCCATAGGGGAATAGCCGCCTGTGCTTAGATGACAATTTCTTATGTATTTGAAAATATTTTGCTTGAAACCTGTGTAATTTTGATTTAATTAGCGGATATTGTACTCAACAACCACTGGCATTCTCTCCACCCTCCTCTTTCATTCACAGCACTGTAAAAAAAATAAGCTCTTTTAGATTCAATACATATTAATAACATGTAAATAGGTCAGGGGACTGTATACAGAAAAGTATGCGTCCAATTGTAAATAGCAGTGGTATTTTGAATCTTTTCACTCCCATCTTATTTAACAATCTTATGAGGAAAAAATGCATTAGTGTTCGTTTGAGTACGTCACTGGTAGCAATATGTAAAAATGATAATCTTTAGAACAACTTTAGTTTAATAAGTAAATCCGTCTTTCACAATATTCCTTCAAGGTAAACTACTGATGGTTGCTCACATTTGTCAGTCATTCTAATGAGCTGTTTTGGGTTGTCAAGTGCGATTCAGCTGCAAAGTTCAAAGAGGCCATGTGTTGCCTGCATTATTCATTACTGGAACTATGAAGCCTCTCCAAACATTTCCAAGTATAACCCCAACTTGTCGGTTATGAAAATCATGAATTATGTAATTTGTAAACCACAGCTTTTATAATATTCGCTCTGCGTGCATGATATCCTGTTATTTTTGACATCTTTACCTCAACCTCCATAAGTTCCTCTGAATTTAGAAAAGGAATTTCAATGCTGAGATTATTAATGCTTTGCAAACTTTGCAAATTATTTTTTACTGTAGAGTACAATTCTCTACGAGACTGTATTAACACAATAAAAAATATATTCAACAATCAACATTTATTTTAGATAGGAGGAGTAATATAAAGTTTTGCTGCTCGCCAGTGTGAACATTTAACATGAAACCGAAATTCAAAGAAAATTAAGTAACAAAAAGTGTAAATTTCTCCGCAGGACTTTATGATAGTGCTTGTAACTGCATTTTTAATTGATATAAAATGAGCGATAAATATACCAAAAGCGGAAATAGTAAAGCAGTTATAATGCACAATAAGTTGAAAAGATGTATTAGAAAACATTGAAATAATAGTTGATGTTATGGTTTGGTTATGACATCTAATCGAATCAAAAGTACTGCTGTGTGCTACTACAAAATCTTCAAACTCACAGACTTAGAAATATTTTTTGCAGGTGTGGATCACAAATTTTAAAGAAAACTGTTCCCTCTGCCAGAATTCTTTTCACAAAATATGTGTATGACGCTGCTGCCAAATTATGGTTTGGCTGCCGTTCAAGTCTAGGCATATCCTATAATAGTGAATGGGCTACCGTGTGGGACTTACCGGGTACTCCAAAGGGCCTTTGAGACGCCTTATCTCAGCCGCTAAAAGCAGCGGGCATCGTGCATTGGGGTTATATAATGGAAGGAAGCAACTGTTTGCCCTGGGATAGTTGGATAAATTTAACCAACAGCATTCTATCTAGAATCAAATATTACCAAATGTCAACGTGGTGTAAGAACTAACAGTGGCATTTACCTACGGACAATGCAATGGAGGACGACCTTCAAGATCAAAACCCAAAGAAAAAAAGGAAGTTGCACTTTGGTATAATTATCTCCTTGTGGCAGCAGACAGGAAGTTGGATCCCCCCTATTTGGTCTGGGAGAAGTGCTTGCCGGATGAGGAGCTGAAAAATGTATGACAAGTAAATTTGGACATGCTTTACTCATTGATCCAATCTGCCGCACTAAGGAAAAACTACCTTTTCACACTTCACAAGATATACTGGACCCCACTCAAGTTGTTCAAAATAAGAGATAATGGAGAAGCCAGATGCACTAGGTGGGGATCCCAGGAGGCGGACGACATCCACAGGTTTGCTACCTGTCCCCTGCTGAAAGAGTTCTGGGACAATGTGGGTAAGACCTTGTCAGATGCATTGGGTAAAGGAGTGGAGGTAAGGCCATCTTTAATCCTGTTTGGCAATGTGCAGCCGTCAGTGGGTATGGAGGGCTTTATGAGACTGCAGAGTAAATTTGTGTTCTACTTGATCCTCTTAGCCAGAAGAGAAATATGTAAGAATTGGCGCCAGGTGGCACCTCCTACATGGAGGGGCTGGTGGAATTCTGTGAGATACTTCAGAGATTTAGATCAAAAGGTTAACTCCCATAGAAAAATAAATGAGCTTGGGTTATTTTGGAAGCTATAACACACTGAATAGTAGGTTGTGGTTGGAATAGTGTGTCCAATGATTATACCACTTGGTCAGCGCATGATGTATAGCGCGGGCTGGGTTTCGCAAGAACATCACTGAGATCACACCCCAAGACATAAACAATTTATATAGTTAAGACAGAGAGGATGCTTATTCTACGGAGGTTATCTGAGGACTAAATAAATAAATAAATATGTGTATGGAAATTGTACCGGATCCAATTATTTTGTGGATAAGTTGTAATCCTGATTTGGGTGCAGATTCCCATATCTCCCTAACTGGTACTTAAGATGAGAGCACAAGTGATCTTGCTGGTGAAACAGAAGACACTGATAATGAGTGTCCTTGACTTTTTCAATTTTCTCCGTATTTTTCAGGTTTTGTACATCGAAGGATCACATGTTCTCATATGCAGCAAAGCTAGGTAGTTCATCATAACTTTCTTGTGCGAAGTGTTAATCAAATTATCATTTAGAAATAATCAAGATTAATCTATATCTAACTGTTATGATATTTTAAAAATGATTTTATGTATTGATTTGAAAGTAACTAAGTATCAAAGAATTCTTGTATTATTGTTCACATTGATTGTTAAGATTCAGTTCCTTGAATAACGGTTATAAAGATTTTGTGATGTTGAACAGGAAGTGTGTTGATCTGTTTGAGGAAGACCTCAATAAGTGTCACCAATGAAAAACAAGCATTTGCAATGCAATAGGTCTCGCATTTATGCAAGTTTGAGCTATTGATATTGAAAATGAAAAAGCCATTTATTTTTCGTTTTCGTTTTTACAACATAAATTAAAGGGATTGTCATTTACAATGCCAATAGCTTAAACTCGCGGAAATACGAGACATGTTGCATTGCAAATGCTTGTTCCCTTTGCCATTGTTTCCTCTTTCTCTTCCTCCTCTTTTACTCCTTTTGTGTGGGCAGTGTGTGAACTAAGGGGATGTGAGACCATGAGGGTAGGTGTCAGAGGGGTAATGTGAGAGCAGAAGGTGCAGGAAGCAGAAGGACTATGTGTGAGTAGAAGCGACAGGGAGTGTGATGAAAAAGGGTAGTGTGAAGACAGTGGGCAGAGTGCAGTGATGGAGTGTGTAAACAGAGGGGACAGTGCATTAGCAAAGGGGGCAGTGTACATGCAGATGGTACAAGGAGCAGATTTGACAGTGTGTGAGTATGAACAGGGGGTACTGTGTAAGCAGGAGGGTCAAAGAGTAGAGTGGTAGCATGAGAGCAAAAGAATCTGTGTGGACACAGAAGGGGCAGTGAGTGGGCAAAAAGGGCAGAGTATGAGCACAATGTCAAGGGAGTAGATGGCAATTTGTCCCTATAACCTTATCTGCTACCGCCTGCTGATTCCCTGCAATCTCTACTGTGCCTGGTACCCAGCCACGTTCCTGGTGGCTCCGCTAGAGGCTGGGACTGGGAATTGATGGAAAGCATCACCCACAAGAGTGCCACCTTACTAGCGAATTGCAGTCCCCTGCTCCTAAGCAGCATAACTTCCTATTTGAAGAACACAAGGCCGCACAGCGTCAGCAATCCCTCTCTGATGCCAAGTTGGTCTCTGCTACAAAAGTGAAAGCGGGCATGGCGCCTGTTGCGCCTACCATAGGAGAAAGTCAATAAATAAAATAGAACACGTACGGTGTGACAACCAAGTAAAGGGGCCAGTAGCCATGGGAGGATAAAAATGATGTAGTATCAAGAAAGGACTAGCTTAGTTGTGTTGAGAGACTCAGTGGGTACGTATGTCGGCAAACCAATTGGTTTGATTATAAAGCCCTCACCCACCAACCTAGTTGGTGGCATGGTTCATCATCGGGCCCACCACAGTGACACCGAATGTGTCCCGGGTGTGCTGCGACTCCAGATTACTGAGGAGCTGGTATATTTGCTGAGTGTGCTGTGTTGTGGGTGTGAAAGTGATTTAAAAGCTATGCAGTGGGTCCCAGTTCCCGAGGGTGTATGGATAACTTTAATGTCTGGGCCCCTGCTAGCAGATAAAAAGGCAAACGGACGCGTTGGAGTGAGTTATGAACTCCTTCGTCCTGTGTGGTCTACATGTTTCAGCCAGACCTTTTATTTACATCTGGCTTTCCTCAGGACCAATGAGTATGTGTAGGTGAAAATAAACTATATTAAGTGATTGAAGTGGTTATATAAATGTGTCGCACTCGCTAAGGTGCGTTACGTATTAGAGGGGGATTCCCTCTGCTTTAACTTGCTGTTTGCTGTTAAAGCTTCCTTGGGTCACCTGGCAGGGAGAGTAGACCGGAATTGCCGACCTGCGTGCTCCTTAGACCTGTCGTCCTGCTGCGGTGTCCCGGGTAATTTGTCCCTATAACCTCACCTGCTACCGCCTGCTGATTCCCTGCAATCTCTACTGTGCCTGGTACCCAGCCACGTTCCTGGTGGCTCCGCCAGAGGCTGGGACTGGGAATTGATGGAAAGCATAACCCACAAGAGTGCCACCTTACTAGCGAATTGCAGTCCCCTGCTCCTAAGCAGCATAACTTCCTATTTGAAGAACACAAGGCCGCACAGCGTCAGCAATCCCTCTCTGATGCCAAGTTGGTCTCTGCTACAAAAGTGAAAGCGGGCATGGCGCCTGTTGCGCCTACTATAGGAGAGTCAATAAATAAAATAGAACACGTACGGTGTGACAACCAAGTAAAGGGGCCAGTAGCCATGGGAGGATAAAAATGATGACATGACAAGAAGAACACTGACAGAACACTATAACAACATGAACCACAGTTGTGAGGATCTTAAATGGTTCATATTAGAAAAAATCAGAGTTAACAGACGTAGGGGCGATGTAGACTCGCTTAGGAAAATCCGAGAACAGTGGTTCATTTGTCACTTTAATACAGTTAATAAAGGACTTAATTCCAGAGAGGACTGGGCAAAGTGCATTTAATTTTACTCCCGTTGTATTTTGCAGGGTCAGGGCTTACAATCTTGACCTGTATTCTTTAAGCAACACTATCTTCCCCTCAGTGACTGTAGCTATCTGATATAGCTGTCTCTGACCTGTAGCCACTTACCAATTTATACAGTCTTGGTTGAATAAAAATTATTTTTAGATTTTTCTATATGATGATTTTTCTTATTTTTTTTCCTTATATATTTCTGTATTATACAGATCAGGAACATACGTATACACCACCCGTGCCCACTGATTCATTGATTCATGGAGGTGGTCTCAGTAAGTTTAATATTGCCCTCTAAGTAGGATTCGGTGCACATTAACATTCCTTCGTGTACCGTTAGAACTTCTGTAGCTTTAAGATTGCACCATGCGGTGTGCGGGCAAGCTCCTGAGATCGTTTTTGTACGAATTGGTACGAGATAGTACACCGGCCGACTTCTCTGTTTTGAGAAGAAACAGCCTATTACGTTACAAGCTGGATATGTCACGTGATCCAGTACGGGCCAATACCAGCTACCTAGCGAGTAAATAGATCATAGTCTTGGACTGAGGACCAAATAGGGTACCGCTCCCAAGTGTTTCCGTTTCCGGTTTTGCCCTCTTCCCAATGAAACGAGAGTCCGGACCACGGACACATCTACATGGAGCCTTGTGGTAGACACTTAGCCATTGGACATCCAGTATTGAAGTTGACCAATGAAACCATAGAGTACATCGTATTTAACCAACGATTTTCAGCATCCCTTCTGCCATTCAACGCGGATTCCCAGTCATAGGTAGCATGAAAGAAATCTGCAGGTAACTTGGCTATTTTGGCGCGAGAGCTTAGCCTCACCTTGTCTAACTCCTAACAGGCATAGTCAGGAACTGAGTGTTCTTTTCTGTGTATCTTTACAGCAACCTGCCTGTTGTGCCATGAGCATTTCGGCTTGATTTACCTCGTCCGTAACGGGTAACGCTACCAGCAATCTGCCACCTTCTAGGTAGGATTCTTGTCAAAATTAGGTTTTTAGGATGTTTAGCATAATGGGGGAAGTAAAGCTTCAAATAACATATAATTAAACTATGTCCCAAACAGATCCCTTTATCATTTGGATGCCACGAATAGAAAATAATATAGTGGAACCGTACACACGGTATTTTATCTGGCGTGAGGACTGGGGTGTCCACCAGTATTGAATTTTTAAAGGTACATGACACTTTTTTTACCTTTATGAGCGCGCCTTTTTGCCAGTGGTTATAATATATATAGCTTAACGAGGAAAGCTCGGTGTATCACACATGAGGGCATATTGGTAATGAGCGCTCTATTTTTCCTTAGCCTTCTACAGGGTGTTGAGAGGCATGCGGATAGCCAGACTTTACCGCAAGCTATCACAGACTCTTTCAAGAAATTGCCCTCATCTTTACAGAAAGCATTATTAGCAAGGGTAAGAAAGTAACAGAGCATGATTCATTTATTTCAATTTCTTTGCACTGCGACTAGAAAAAGGGCATTATACTTCAGATTATACTAATATATGCAGTCTTGTTAGATGTAAAGTAACAAGACGGAACAGACTGCCATGAGATGCCCATTACCCCATGTATTACTCTTGTTACATGGTACAGCATTCATAAGATTGTTAACGCACACAAAGCCCTACACAACCAAGGACCAGGATACCTCAACAGCCGCCTCAACTTCTACGCTCCCAAACGCCAGCTTCGATCGACCAGCCACGCCCTAGCCGCCGTCCCCCGCATCCGAAGAGCCACCACAGGAGGAAGGTCCTTCTCCTACCTGGCCGCCAAGACTTGGAACTCCCTTCCGACCCACCTCCGCCTGACCCAGGACCACCTCGCCTTCAGGAAGCAGCTCAAGACCTGGCTGTTCGAGCAGTAGCGGACCCCCTCCCCCCCAGCGCCTTGAGACCCTCCGGGTGAGTAGTGCGCTATATAAATGCTCTGATTGATTGATTGATTGAACATACCTATGGTCGCAATTTTAATTAGGCATGGCAACCAGGGTGTATAGGAGTCCATTTCTGGTTGTCTCTATAGTTCGATTAAGGAGTAAACAAAGAATGTAAACAGAAAAGATACTCTAACAACTGGGTTTATACATATAAAATGACCTCGCCCATATTGGAGGAATATTCAGTGGCATCTATTGTGTGAATAGAAGTTTAAGGAATGATTAAACTGACTTCCTGTATAACTGTAATGTACTAATTGTATATGTACTTATTGTAGGGTGTGTATTTTCAGTTGACCCCCTTAACATGACAGAATATCACAAGACTTGACAAAGATGGTATAAAATGCTGTATCCATCGAAACGCGTCGACGCACTTTCTAAGTACAATTCAAGATTCCAGCACTGGTGTTGTAATACAGATTTTATCGTTGTATATGACATAGTGCATACATAGGACTTCGAATATACATGTTGTATTGAACAAATTTCATGTTGTACATGTTTCTGTCTGTCGTTCAGATTATGCGGGTCATAATTGATTATGTATTAGTTATATTTTACTTGTGATTTTTATATTTTGTATCCTTGATTCAATTTTAGGACATACATTACTTGTATTTTTAATCTCATATGTATTAAATTTGTATTTGTAATAAATAACACAAAGATATAAGTTCTTTATATAGTTCTCTTTTGTATTGTTTTTATATTGGTTTTATATTTCGGAACTGTGAATAGGCATCAATATATAGGTGGTTGAACCTCAATTCCCTTGAGTTTTTTAAGGGGTACCTCTCTCTTCTCATACATGTACTAAGAAGGGACTAACAAGCCTCATAATTAATCAGAAGACAACATTTACAAAGGCAAATACACAAGCCAATGAAAAATAAGGGTGGGGGAGTGGATGAAGCTTCTCTCCGTACTGAACTACCACTGCTCTACGCAGACCAGCGCTTCCACAGTGGCTCACGCTAGACCTACAAATAGTGTATGCCATTGTACACAGAACTACGTGCAAGCCTCTCGGTTATATAGCTACGCTGTGACTCACCATAAGACATTTAGGGGCATACTTATCAAGGCTCTGCATTGGCCTTACGTCAAGTAGTGTGGTGCAAGGGCGATTCAAGCAATAAGTCATATTTAAGAAACTACGCAAGTACCCATAAGCATTTTTTTTGCATTGGGTTGTGCAGAAGCTGTGCTGAATCCAGCTACATCACGCAGTAATTAATATGTGCAATGAAGGAATTCCAGTGCAAAATCCAATTCAACTGTAACACAGTGGTATTTAACAGTATATCACTGTCTTATACATCATGGAGTAGCGAACGCAATAATAAAAATTAGTTGGCATTGCTGCACATCAGCAACCAAGGCATAGGATATGATGCAGTGGCTGTAGTAGAAAACCCTTACCATCAGAGTACACTCTGGCAAGCTCCATTACACCACAGTGGCCATTATACTTCAACTGGGAGTAGCGAGGAAACATCCATGTAAACAGTGAAGAAGTGAAATAGTCTTGTCCTGTATGGATTATGCCAATGCTCTTAACACTGGACTCCCTGCTGGTCTAACTAATTAACTGCAAATAGTGCAAAACCAAGCAGCCATGCTGATTTTTTGTAAACCTAGACATTGCCATATCAAACCCTTGATACACTGGCCCCCGGTAGATCACAGATCCATTTTTAAAACTGGCTGCTTCGTTTCTAAATCCCTCCATGCCATATCTTCCAGAATCCAGCACTATACCATTAACTTTTAGCTCAGATCAGCCTACCTTAACCTGCTGCCTGTTACTAGAAGCAAAAGGAAGAGATCAGGTGGGGCCAGATTTTCGGTGTCTATACTTTCTATCAGGGAAATTACCTCATTCACCTCAGGGAGCATGAGGTTACACAGTTCTACAGATTGAAGAAGGAGTCTATCGTGGAATTTCTGAAGAAGACATCAGCAAGTCTCCAGTCAGCAACTGCAAAGACCAATGCCACCCCACACTATGTGCTACACATGTTGGCCTCAGGATTCTTCCAAATCGCATCAGCCAGATTAGCTGGCATTTCATGGGGAGAATTTTCTGCTTTTCTCCCATCTGTGTTGAATGCCATCATAAAACTCCAACCCCAGTACCTTCTCTTCCTCAAAAATACCCCCAAAAATTGGATACCCAGTAAGGCATCTAACCCATTGCTGGATTCCGTCCTATGCTTGATGTCATAGATTGCACACATGCCAGATTTGTGCCCCCTGCAGCAACATCACACCTGTACAGAAGCCACAAGCACAACTACTCAATGAAGGTCCAGGCAACAGTGGACCATCATGGAATATTCATCAGTGTCCTTGCAAAATTTCCAGGAAGTGCACATGATGCATGCGTCTTCGCCCACGGTACCATCAATGAGTGGTTTCAGAATGGCAGATATGGGAATGGACTACTCATTGGTATGGAAAGCAGAAATATACATTATGCCAACAAAGAAGGTGTAAAATATGGCATAACAACCATATCTGGATTTGTGTCTGGATCACATTTCATGTGCACATTGTGGGAGGATCTTACTCTAACATGTGGTCAATGATATCCCATTGTGTGATTCCCTCATGGAACATACAATGAAAGAAGGACAATTCACACAGTGGGAAGAATTGTACCATCACACACTATGTGAGTGGACAGAACCACAATTTCTGTAATGTGGAACATATCAAGTGACAAATCATGTGGTCCACAACTATATTCAATATGAGAAGAAAGGAAAACACTTAGCAAAGTTTGAGATGTGTGTATGTGCAATGGTGTGGCATGTCTGGTTCATTTGTAAATGTAGCAAACACAATACTCTCCGTCCATCATCTCCTTGTGTTGGCTTCATTTGTAAATGTCCCAGCAAAATAACGGTTGGTGACCAAATCTTGTCAATCTAAGCATTTGTGTCACACTTGGCAGTAAATCTGTAGGATGGTCAAAGTATCAGGAGCACAAATGGGAGAATAACATCAAAGTTCAACATACATCTTGCAATAAAAGTATAGTATCAAATCATGCTTAGATTTGTACTCCAGTAACATATGTGATACCAAAATGTCAAAGTGCGCATGCACACCAAAAGGTCTCTTTGCCCTTAGGTAGAACGAGTCAGAATCTGTTGAAGTTAGTCATAGGCTTGCCAGAATAACCACGTTTTCAGGTTTTTCCTAAATCCTTCATAGTTCACTAGGGATCTTATGTCAAGGGGGAATGTATTCCACGTTGTATGAATCAGACTCCGAAAAACTGTCCCCACCTGATCTCTTCCTTTTGCTTCTAGGAACAAGCAGCAGGTTAAGGTAGGCTGATATGAGTTGACAGTTCATGGTATAGTGCTGGATTCTGGAAGATATGGCATTGAGGGATTTAAAAACGAAGCAGCCAGTTTTAAAATGGATCTGTGAGCTACCGGGGGCCAGTGTTTCAAGGGTTTGATATGGCAATGTCTAGGTTTACAAAAAATCAGCATGGCTGCTTGGTTTTGCACTATTTGCAGTTAATGAGTTAGACCAGCAGGGAGTCCAGTGTTGAGAGCATTGGTATAATCTATACAGGACATGTGTATTGCAATTATGTGTGCTATGAAGGTGAAGAATCGTATTATTTTCCTTATCTTCAGGAGTTGCTGGAAGCACAATGAGGTCACTGCACCTTTCTAAATTTTCATATATAGTTCCTCATTGATAAGGATGCCTAGGTTTTTACTGCATAGATGATGTCACATTGACATACTTCATTATTGTCATAAATAAATAAGTCAATGCATTAAGTTGGCTCCATTTCCTGCATCTTAGTCCAGATTAAAATTGGTGCTTCACAAATTCTCTCACAATAACTATCACATAACAACAAATGTGACTATACACAGTGTCAACCTACCCCTAACAGTTAGGAATACAGGCTAATGAATGCCCTCTACCTTAACTTCTAGTGGTGTGTACATTCATTAAGGGCATCTCAAAGTTAGGATAAATATTAGGCGGGTGCTGCAATGCCTAGCGGGCCCTATAACCGCCAAAGTGGGAAGAGGGCACTTTTAGTGGAAAATTATTTCCCTTCTTTTCATTTGTCCTTCAGTACAACCTGTTCGCAGTGTCTTTCACATGCCCAGGTTGATTTTAATCATGTCCATCTGTTGTTCCTGCTATCTCTTTTGAATACTCTATCAATGTGCACGGCTATTGCCCCAAGGTGGTCTCAGTTTCCCTTGGGCTAACCCTCCGGCATTTGCATCTCTGTATAGAATAGACATGGTTTGTTGTTGCACATAGAGCTTATGGTGAGAAGTGTTGTAAGTACCTAAGTTGTCAGGGTGCCATGATGGGCTTGGAAACGCTTGCTGATTTCGCTGCTCTAACTGGCTTAGGAGAGTGACTCTTTGTTTTAGGTCTACTCAGTGCTGGCCCTAAGATAATGCGAAAACGCCAGCCACACCCGGTGCTGACCTTTGGAGGGCTGTGTGTTTAGTAAAAACAAATAGGTTCGAAAGCACCAACTGCAGAGTTCCTTGTCTGTTGGACAGTTTTCAGGCATCAATAAAAATATTAATATAACTCAGGTGATTAATGTTCTTGGTGGAGAAAGATCAAGTTTTGGTTAGTGGCAGTGACTCAGCATAAAGTAATGCAGAGGGTTAATATGCCTGTATCAAAAGACAGGTACCATACAGATCACAGAACTGGAATTTATGTGAATAGCTGAGTGGGTTACTGCTTTTGTCACAGAGATTTTTTTGTTACTTGCAGTTCATAAGTTACAATCCTAATATAGCACAGTGAATTCTACATTCTAAAAGAATAGTGGTCAGTCACAGCATAATGTGCACCTCCATGGAATAGCAGAGCCTACCCAGGGCAATATGGTGACCTGGCAGTATAGTGGTAATTATTGTCATATTATGGGGTTCCATTGCACAACAATGTCCACCCTTATCATAATGCTCACCCTGATATAATGATGAAAATGTCTAGCATATTGTGGGCATCAATGGCAGGTAATGGTTCTGGCACTATGCGGTAATTCATGTCTTATTGTAGGCACCCCGTTAACAATAGTGGTACTGCTGAACATATTGTGGCATCCACAGCACCCACACCAACTGGAATTCTGGCCCGAGCCTTATGCTGGTAATTATCAGTATGTTGTGAGCATGCATGTCAAGACGGTGTCCATGAAAGCATTTTGCGGGCCAAGGTTTCATAGTGTTATTTATTTCCTGATTGTGGACAACCATAGTACAATGATGCAAAGCAGGAAGGTAAATTCTTTGAATGCAATACATTTTAAGCATGCTCAGAGAAGAGAGAAACAAGGGGAAGGGAAAATAGTTAACGTACAAAAATAGACAATACTCTCTTGAAATCCTGGCATATGCTTGCAATGCACTATTTATGGAGAGAGGGTTAGGCAGGATAATACTTACTGCATTTATAAATGCTTGTTAATTTGGCACCGTTACTTCAATATCTTTTGTTTCTTGAACCATCTGCTGTTTAGTTGCCAGAGCTAATGGAATTGGCAGTTCTCCCTATCTACTCGAGTGTGTAAATGAGGTTCTCAGAGTGTAAGCACAGTCTCTGCCATGAAAGGCTTTTTATTTTATCCATTTTGTAAAGAGTAATTATGTTATTAATAATGATTCGCATTTACTAAAATATAGAACAATAGAGTGCAGTAAATAAAGTTGTTGATCTGCATTGTGCAAAGGTTAGAGAGAAGCACAAAGTCATATTTATTAAATAATGGCCTGTTGCTGCTTCCATCCTCTGCTGGCGGAAAACCATGCTGCCTAGTGCCACATACACACCTTTGCACCATAGTATACTATGACTAGAAAATGTTAAAACAATTCCCAAATTGGATGTGTACTGTAGAGTGCAGTACACATGTAATGTGAACTATTTGGAAACATATGTTTAAACAGCTTTGCACCTGCCTCAAGGCGGTTTTATTTTTTGATTGAAAACCTTTCCTTACAATTTAATTAGGTAGGGCTTTGCATCAAGTAACATGGGTGCTTGCACTCGAATGCCTAAATGTCACCTTCCCTGTAACAACCCCTTGACACAAAGTGACACAAAGTGCAAGATCAAAGCAACACAAAGCACTATTGTGTTGAAAAATTAGATCTGTTCCAGCTCAAACAAATGTTTTGGACTCGTAAGTAAATTCCGTATCAGGAGTTTGCGATGTTTTGCATCATTTTACTTGACTTTGAAGTGGGGCAAAATCTACATAAATCTGGTATTCTAGTAAGGGTGGTATGGTATAGGTCTGTGGCGCTCTCAGGCAGTTTGCATAAGTATTCAGTGCAACGTGATCTGTGTGCGGTGCAAAGAGATAGGAATAACCACACTTCCCCCTAATTCGAGGTCTGAGACCGCATCCAAAGTACACAATAATCCCATGCACATGCTAATAGTGTAAAGTCAAGTGAAAGAAAGATAAACCAACAGTCATCTTCTCAATCCTTTATTTTTAAAATTAGTTTTTTTTGTATATGAGGTACCTTTACAATCAAATGGCACTTTAACAAACTTAGCGGACACGTGTTTCATCGCGTTATCAGGAAGTTATACCGAAACTTCTTCAGGGGTAAGAAAATATACAAGCGGAATTTAGGATGTAGTAAGCGTAGCCATGGTTACACATATATAGACATCCCTTATTGACTTGGTGTCATGAATTTTGGGAAATCGTTGTGAACTAGTGGAAACCCAAGCTTAAGTAATTGCACCCAAAGTAAATTAATATAGAAGCTTCAGAAAGTGTAGATTTCTTTATACTCAGTCCTTCATGACGCTTCATATTTCCGGCAAGATAATTAAGTGACATGAGTGGTGTGCTTATGTAGAATCGAAAACTGTGGGTCAAATGCGGGTGGCAAACTCTCCCTTAATGTTGCCAAATTGTAAGTCTTAAAAAAACCAATGGAGTGTATCGAAATTACGTATGGAAAATATATGATACCTAAAACACTAGTTCTGGAGGTTCTGTAATTCAAGGAATATGGGCCCGATGTAGGTCGGTCGGTAACGGCCGAAAATCGGTATTTTCGGCCGTTACCGATCGGTATCGAGTCATCGGGATGTAGCAGTCCGAAAACCACCCAAATCGGTGATAATACCGATTCGGGAAAGTTACCGAATCATTAGAATACCGAATCGGAAAATACACAGATTCGGTTAATATACCGAATCGTTAACAAACCGATTCGGTAAAAATAGGGAATCGGAAAAATCACCGATTCGGTAGAATACCGAATCGGAAAAAACACAGAATCGGAAAAAAATACCGAATCGGTAAAGTCACCGATTCGGTAAAATTACCGATTCGGTGTAAATCCGATTCTGTGTGAAAAACTGAAGATTGAGATGTAGGAAAGCTCTGAAATACCGAATTAGCTTCAAATTCGGTATTTAAGAGTCTGTAGTTACCATAGATTGGAATCAGGTGGTAACCAGGTGCAACCTATAAAAATGGACCCAAAATGCAATTCTTCTTGCACCATGGCGGCATTTTATGTCATTGCAAGACGGCTACGGCTACAGCAGGAAGGAGAGAGGGAATGGCTGAGACAGGAGCAGGTGTATAGACAGCGGATCACCCTGTTCATGCTGACAGATGCAGAGATCCTACAGAGGTACAGGCTGGACACAGAGACCATCTTAGAGCTCATTAGGGACCTCAAACCCCTGTTGCAGCACACCACCCCAAGGGCACACGCAATCCCAGTGCACGTGCAGGTGCTATGCAGCCTACACCTGCTTGCGTCTGGCAGCTATCAAAGTGTAGTTGCTGTGGCAGGAGGGGTGACTCAGAGCTGCCTGTTAAGGTTCTTCCACAAGTACCTTGACGCCATGATACAAAGGATGGACCAATACATTTCCTTCCCTGCAACCCATGCAGAACTGGTACAGACAAAAGCAGACTTCTACCAGATGGCAAGATTCCCCCACATCATTGGCTGCATTGATGGCACACACATTCCGATTTGCCCCCCTGCTGACACGGAATACGTATACCGCAATCGGAAGTCACGGCACACCATAAATGTGCAGGTGATTTGTAATGCTAAGTGTGTCATCACTGACCTGGTTGCAAAATTTCCAGGGAGTACCCACGACTCCTACATCTTTCAAAATAGCGGAATTTATGCACGGCTGACGGCAGGGGAATTCGGTGAAGGATACCTCCTAGGTAAGACACAGTGTCAGACCCCCATAACCTAAATAGCAGTGTGAAGTACATGTATGCATGTGAGTAATGTTACCCCTTTTCCTTCTAGGCGACAGTGCATATGCCCTCCGCTCATTCATTCTCACCCCCTACCTCAACCCCTCAACACCCAGCCAAAGGAGGTATAACCGTGCGCACAAAAGCACAAGGAATGTAGTAGAACGGACCTTCGGCATCTGGAAAAGCAGGTTCAGATGCTTGCACAAGAGCGGAGGTGCAAGGCAATATACCCCCATCACCTGCTGCAAGATGATTGCTGTCTGTGCAATGTTGCACAACCTTGCGGTCAAGAAGGGCACAGAGGTAGAGTTGTCTGACTACGAGGACCCTGACGATGACATTGCTGTGCCACAAACACAACCTGCTGGAGTGTCTACACCAAGTGATGGCAGGTTCAGACGTGAGGAAATAACAGACAACTATTTCTGAGTGAGTACAGATGCACAGACACGTTATGGATGTGAAGAAATGTAAAATTTAAATTTTTGGTACAACGTTACAGCACTGATGTGCAACAAATGAAATTATTAACTACAATGTGGGGACAGGGAATGGGCCGGGTTGCCTCACCCACACTGGCAGTGTCATTTCCTGCTGCGCTTTGCAGACCCACTGGGATGCGGCTCCCCCCCTTCTGCATGTCCGGCTGCCTCTGCGGAGCGCCTGGAGCTCCGGCGCGGCTCGGACACTGCGCTGGCTGGACTGCTGCGGCTGCTGCTGTCCCCAGCCTCGGCCACGTCCAGGGCAGGATTCACCACTACGTTGGATATGAGGAGTGTCTCCATGGCACTGGTGATGCGGGCCATGCCCCTGGTCACCTCTGCAGTGTTTTGAGTGAGGCACTGTTCCATATTTGACCCTCAGCGGCATAGCAGGGCTGTTGCTGCGGCAAGACGGTTAATTGCCCGGTTTTGTACACGGGCATCCCTGCGCCTTGTGTGCTCATTCTCCTCCATCTTGGCACACAGCTGTGTTATGGCAGTTGTTATGCAACCCATTCCTGTTGCAATTGCCCGGTTACTTGCCACAAACTCAGCAGATCCCTTTGTCATTTCCCCCATCTGCAGGTTATGTTGACGCAATTGCCGGTGGCAAGCGAGGATGGACTTGGCCTGCATCCGCTGGATCCGCACCATGCTCTCCTCAAGCCCTTGGAAGACGGTGCCCTCCCGTGATGGAATTGCACTGCTGGAAGTGCGTGGGCGGCGGAGATTGGTGCTGGTCTGCTGGGTGGCCTGCTGTGCCACAGGTGTCACAGGTGTGGGTGCTGGTGCCTGACCCGCAGCTCCCTCCATGATGGTCAATGGGGCCACAATACTCCTCCTGGCTGGAGCTGTGGCAGGTGCTGGCTGGGACCGTGTGGGTGAGTTCTCTGGTGAGAACTGCAATGGTGGGGGTTGTCACAATTGGGGGGAAAGGTGAAATGAGAGGGCATGTCCTGAGTCATCCTCATTGGCCGTGGCACTGCTGTCCTCCACCTCCTGCGAGGCATCCATGCTGCTTGTCCCTGCCACCGCAGTGTCCGCTGTTGCTGGAGCTGACACTTGTGCAGCTGCTGCTCCACTACCTGATGGCGCCCCTAGGAATAAAGTAGCATTTGTCAACTGAGTGGAAATGTCTTACTGTCAACACAATAAATGCATTGCACATGTCATTTTCATTACTCTGATTCTTTCTTAAAGTGAATTGCAGTTTAATGTGCACTGTAAATAGTTCCTACATTAGCTGTCTACATATCCCATCATGCATTGCTCATGTATTTTGCTAGCAGTACTGGACTGGGCTTTGGCTGTACATTGGGGCCAATGGGGAGGTGTCTGGTAGGGTGTGTCATGCTGTGCATGCTTCTTACCTTTTGCTTTGGCTCTGGCTGAGCTGTCCATGTCCCCAACTCCAACAACACTCTCCGTCTCAATCGTTGTGGACACCAGTTCCTCCAGTTCAGTGAGGGGGGGCGCGGGGTTCCTGCCTCCACCGGTCAGTCCTGCCTGCTTGTGGAGCTCCGCCAATTTCCTCTTGGTGAGGCTCCGGATATCATAAAACCTCTTCTTGAGGTCATCCATGCTCCTGGGGGTCACACCGACTCACTGATGGCACTCCACAGTTTCCTCTTTGTAGACTCAGGGACTGTGAGGGACAGCCTCCCATACAGCTGCCTGTGGACCCTCACCACCTCCTCCACCAATACTTGCAGCTCCATGCTGCTGAACTTCACCTTGCGCTTTCTCTCAGCCTTCTGGCTCTCAGAGCTGCTTGCCATTTCCACTGTGTTCAAAAATCTCCAACCACTCTCTCTGCTGCTCACTCTCACTGCTCAGCTCTGGCTGCCTCTCCAGAAAGTTCTGATGAGTTGCACCTGCCTGGGTTGCCACTCCCTGCTAGGGTGGGGGAGGGTGCTTCCACCTCATTGGCTGCTGTCGTTAGTTTCACTTTTCCTTGCTTGCCGATTCCGTGTTTACCAATTCGGTATTTACCGATTCGGTATTTATACCGATTCGGGAAATACCGATTCGGTAAATACCGAATCGGTTTTGCCAATGCATTCCTATGGGCCTTTTGGGCCATACGGTTGTATTGTCATTACCGAATCGGTATCTACCGATTCGGTCAATACCGATTCGGTAAGTGTCGAAACACGATACCGAATGTTACCGAATCGGTATTTTACCGATTTTTTTTCTCTACATCTCATTTTCCGATTTCAGAATACCGATTCGGTAAAAATCGGTATTTTAAAATCGGTAAATGACTTTTACCTACATCGGGCCCCCAATGTCAATAAGAGGTAGTAGTGGACTAACTGAGTCCTACCTATATGTGGCGTAATCAGAACTCTACCGACCTGACATACCTCTAATTCGGTTGTACTTCGACCCGAAAGCCATCCAAAACGTATTCTCATATCCAGGAGTACATGTTATGATAATATCCTCATCTCTTTTTTATTGCCTCCCCGAAAGATAATTATTATTTAATTGTTGAATTCCTGTAATCAGAAATGGTAAGTGTCACTCTAACGGCAAATAGGATTCCGAAAGTCCATGACAGGCGCTAAATATATATCTATAAAGATGAGGCCTCAAAATACTTCCGACGCAAAAGTCAATTTAGATTGCTCCTTACATCCAAGAGTTGTTAATGCTATTGTTAACCTTAATTTCTTGTTGTGCACAATATGAAGTGTGCTTCTTCGCCGTGCCTAATCCTTTGAAGAGAAAGGGCAGAAACAAGAGAATAAAACGATGGGATAAAGATCCTCAAAAGAACCTGTTTAAGGTCATCTCTACCCAACCCAAGGTAGTACACTGAGTCATGAAGCGCTCCCACATTCAAAAGTGCACGCCGAGTGTGAACAGAGCCTTACCGGATATCGTATATTGAAAGGCATCAGCCTGGCAAAATAGAGGGCGGACTGCACAACAGAGTCCTGCCGATATCAATATCATTATCGCCATCTTGGAAACGGCGTTGTATTTTAGAAATATGAATAGTGAACTATGGGCACAGTTTACAGGAAATGTCCTTGCTGCTACCCCATCTAGGAATGGTGCTATTGTTGTGTTACATCGTAAGACTTTATGTTTGTGTTTGTTCTGGTTGTGAACTAAAATGTCTTCCTTGGCATAATATTGCTTCAATTATAATACAGCCAGTCAATGCCATTGGACTGATTAGAGAATTGGCAATGTTAAGGGAGTATTTGTAAAGTCGAAAGCACATAGTGCGCATACATCGTGTGAATCGCCCCAGTGACATAGCAACTTGGCCCTCCCCATCATCCAGCACCACAGGGAGACGTCAGGCAGATAGTCATCACGGCGTAGTCTTTTATTACACCTTAAAGAATTAGTCTTTAATTTTCCATTGTCAACACACTGGATCATTTTATTCAGGCCTAGGTAAACCAACCACAGATATTGTAGCCCCAAAGAGGTAGGCTCCATCTAGCAACAGATTGTCTTTTCATTCCAGACATGGCCTTAGTCATCAGGATATCAAGACACGCAATCAGGTCATGAATCAATCCCTCTGTGCTTGTTGTGCCAGCAGGCCCCAACTTGCACAGTTTTATCAGCAGTAACTTTCCAGTCCTCCATCCCGGAAGGAAATTACCACCAGGGCACAACTTAACACCCCCCCCCCCCCCCCCAGGGTTGGTTCCGGAGCACCGGATTCCCCCAATGTCTTTAATACACACCTAGACATCTCAGATAGGGCAGGAGATCCCAGGACCAATAGCAAGTCAGTCTCCCCTCCCGCCAGCCCGGAGACCTCATTGAATGCTCGCCCTGTTCCAGGGTCAGACAGTCCATGCAAAAAAGGAGTCCACACCATATTCTTGCTCGGGACACCGCCAGTCCTTTCCTTAGCCTTAGCCTTAGGGAAGGGTGGGTGGTAAATTTGCCGCTCGTCTGCTGCTTCAGGAGCTGTTGGAAGGGACAAAGAGGGTTTCCCAACCTCTCCCGCTGCTTTTATAGTTGCATGACGTGAGCAGGACCCGGGCCCCCTCACTTCCGCCCACCTACAGAAATGAGAAAAACAGACTAGCTCTCGCCCGAGATGCCACTAAGGGCACCATGCCCCAAGGTGCGGGTGGCACCGGTCAATAGAGTGAAAGGGCAAACTTATTTCCATGGTGTGACCTCGTTCCCCTTATCAGAGACAGAAGGCATCTCAGAAGTTTCAATTATCGGCGCAGGTCATACGAGATATGCATGTATCATTAGTTCAATAAGCCAGTATCACTATGTAGTTTTAAGACTGGACCTACAGACACAGTCCTGAGTGTAATGCAGAAAACAATTAGACAATTTCGATACTATGAGATTCTTAGAAACAGTTCCCCAGAGAGTGTTCACCAACGATATCTAACATTGCATAAAACATTGCGTCAAGTTTAGAAGTTCAGGTCACAAGCCGCACATAACATTCAGCAAATGGTCTAGTGATGGGTTCCTAGTAAAGGGCATAGCTCGTGTGAGTACACAGAGAGAGTTGTCAAATGCCCAAATGATTTTGAATGTGACATTTGAAAGTGCGTGCCCCAATGGAGTATATCTTTGTGCATCATAATACAGTAAATCCAGTGGCTAATGCCCTAAGCCATGCATCACAGTCAGTGGTGGGTAGGATGACAAGATCCTAAAAACGGGCATAAATTATACCCTTAAACATTCCACGCATATTACTGTGTTTCAGCAAAGAGTAAGTGTACACAGTCCCCTGGTAGCCAAGTGCAAGATGTTTCTGGAGTCTTGTATGCAAGGAGTATGTCAGTGCCTTTTAAGATTTATGTGAGAGTCTTGGAGATTGTGTTGTCGTCAGTAACGAGGTGGACAGTTTCTATGCCACCCTTCTTGTTCTTGTCCTTCAGGGTACTCTGCCTACTAACCTTGGAGACCCTGTTTAGGGCATTATGAATAACAGCATGACAGTAGCCTCTATGCTTAAATCTGCAATCCATCCCTTGCATGCAATCCTTAAAGTCTTGGTCAGTACTACAGTTGCTTTTAGCGCATATGAATTCTCCATACGGAATGGCATTGATCTGATGCCTGGGGCATGCACTTTCTGTGTGTAATATGGCATTACATGCCATTGATTTGTGAAACATTTTGCTCTCAATTTTGTTGTGAAAAGTTCCACATCCAAAAATGTAATGTTCTGTTGGCTTAAGCGGAAGGTAAGCTTAATGTTTGACTCATTACTGTTTAGATGTGTAAAGAAATTTAATAATTTGGCTGTGGTCTGCCCATTTTCAACTGAAGCACACACAGGGGTCAATTACGATGTCAGTTGGAAATCCTCCATCCGCTAGTTGGAAGCTTTCCAACTGCAGTCGGAAGCCTTTAGACCGGCACAGTCGGTTTCCGGTCCGACTGCCAGATTACATTGTCAGTGGTTGAAGAGTAAACTTCATTCCAACTCGGTTCTGATCTGCTCTCGAAGTCTTTCAGCCAATTGGAACAACACCATAATTCCATACGGCCGACGGCTGCTTCCAAATGTGAAGCCATTACTTTTAAAAGAATTAGAAAATTCAATTATTTGATAAATAAAAATATTACAGCATTAACATTTATGTACACACATATCAAGCTATGATAACTAATCCTGATAACTAATCCAGCGCTAAATCTAATGTTAGTCATGAGGTCCGTGAAAATAAAAATATAAAGCACCAATATAACCTGCAGTAGTCAGATTTAAAAATCTTAAAAGAAAATCATTTAGGCACTATCACCAAAAAACTGGCTTCTGAGGTCGGACCTCCACTGGTGCAACAATGTCACCATAGCAAACAAACACTGTCCGTATCAATCAATGGTTGGACTAGTCTGTCTATTGTCTATCTTTTTAAAGATCTCAGAATGGCAATTGAAGAAAACGAACCTTAATTGGAAGTGAAAATCTTACTATTTTTAAGTCTTCTCAAAATTCATGACAGGTAATATAATTGTGTTTACAATTTCCAATGTTCATATTAGTAGCAGACCTTTCTTCATATTCAATTGTATTTTTGTATAGATAAATATTTTCAGGCAAAAAGTAATTACACACAAGAAAGTTTAATATGGATTCACAAAATGCACTTCTAATTCTACAATAGCTTTATTAGAGACAAAACACGGTCAAAAGCACTCCAGGAAAGGTGCTCTTACCTGCATGGGCCGCAGCTTCAGGAAAGCCTTAACACATGGTAGCAAAGGAACAAGCAGCTGGAGATTCAACAGAAAAATGTGTGAAAGGTATATAGAGTCCCAGAAAGCAGAAACACAATAAAATTCCCAAACCAATGTATTAAAACAAAAAACAGTAATTTACCAGCAAAAGGACAACTAAAGGTAACAATCAAATCAATCGAAAAAAATCTTTACTTAGGAGGTTAGTTAGCATTTGATGGGAAGGGAATACCAGCATACACTGGCAGTGCTCTCACTTCACCAAACTAGTAATTCCCCCAATTCATTATCATGGTTTGAACCAAACGGTTCCCCAGTTGGAACCAAGAGGTTCCTCAGAACCTCAGTTGGCTGTGCTACAGAAAACCATGAAATGGTCATACACCCAACACATCACTGGGGACCAACTCTGGTTTTGTTTTAGTGAAACAAAAATGACTGCTGTGCAGTTGAAAAAATAAAGCAACAGCCAGGCATTTACCAGTGTCTTAAGTGAATCCACTCTACTGGAGGATGAACTGAATGTACAGTGTTTGCCGGAAGACAGGTGGGGATCTCTAAATATGGTGGGCTATCCTCCTCCTCTGTGTTCAGTTGTGGTAAAAGGAGCTGATTCAAGGGTTCCAGTTTTTTATAACTAGCCTGTAATTTGTGATGAATTTTGACCCAATAGCCATAACATTCCTGTCCTCCAGCCATTCCTTTATTGCAGCAATTGCCTGCCTGAATTAGTTTCTAAACTCCTCACAAGGCATGCTTATGGAAATAAGGATTCCCCCCATCCTTCTAACTGCTCTTACTTGTTTTGTAACTGAGAGTGAGACATGTGATACATTGGGTTGTTTGTTGAGTGGGGTGTTAACTCTGTTCAAGCAAAAGCCACAATCCCTGTCAGTGTGAACCATTAAAGTCACGTAATTAACCTATGCTTAACATTCGGGTAGTTGTCACAAAAGCAGTCAGGCTTAACTTTGAGGTAATGTGTAAAATATGAATGCAACACACAAACAGCAAGAAAGTGAAAACACAGCGCAGGAAAAATAAAGTAAATCTTAATAAATTATTAGAGACCAAAATTACAAAAATCTCATCAGTAATCAATTTTTCCAAGTTTATGGTAAAATCATGCACCTAAAGGATCAAAGTGCCAACTGCAGACCTCTACTGGTGCAAGACAATGTCAAAGTTGAAAAATATGGCCAACGGTGATGGAGGATGAGACCGATACACACAGTGGATGGGCCCTATCAGCGATTATCTACGGACTTAGAAGAAATTTCATCAGAAAATTGTCTGAGTTGGTAAATGTTAGACCTGTCCCTTTTGACACATGTTTCCCCACACGTTTTGACTTTTGCCTTCTATTTTCATGACCCTTTTTTCATTGGCTATCGGATTCTCAGCACTTTACCACTGCTGATCGGTGCTAAAGTGCATTTGCTCTCTGTTTAAATTGTGACGATAATTGGCTCTCCATCATTGGCATATTTGATTTAGTGGTAAGTCCCTAATAATGCACAGTGTGTGCCAGGGCCTGTAAATCGAATTCTACTAGTGTGTTTGCAGCACTGCTTGTGCCACCCACATGAGTAGCCTGTAAACTTATCTCAGACGTACCACTGTAGTGTCTGCGCACGCAGTTGTAAACTGCCATGTAGTCCGGGCAAGTGCACCCACTTGCCAGGCCCAAACGTTCCCTTTCCTTACATGTCAGGCGCTCCTAAGGTAGGCCCAAGGAACCCCCATGGGCAGGGTACAGTGTATGTGAAAGCTAGGACATGTACTGGTGTCTGTGACATGTCCTCATGGTGAAATATGTGTTTTTTTCACTGTTGAAAGGCTTATTTGTCCTATAGGCTTATCATTGGAGTTGCACTGTAACTTTTTTACATCTGAAATTTGCAATAGGGACAAGATTGGGAAATTAAGTTTAGACTCTCGGAACTCAAAATTTGTCAACACACCTTTTGGTGAAGGTGGTTTTTAGATCCTATGTTTGGAAATGCCACTTCTAGAAAGTGGGCATTTTCTTACTTTACCATTCTGGGTGCTTCTGGCTGTTTGTGTATTCAGCGTATGGTGTGTGAGTATTAGGAGATGAGATGTGAATTCACTCTAGACTGTCACGGGGGGTTGAGGTGTGCCCTGCCTTGCCTGGGTGACTCATAGCAGGGCTGAATAGACCTGGTCTCCATTTAGAGTAGGGGGAGGAGTTGTACGTACACCTCAATAGGCTGTCTCCTTTTGCAAAATGGTGTCTCCACCTCCTGTGGTCATGCTGCACCATTGAAGGCAGAACTGGTATGGACAGGATTCAGAGACTCTTGCACAAAGAGAGCAAATACATTTTGGGGTATAAGTATTAGACCTAAAACCCCAGAACCTGGTATTGCTTCAAGAAACAAGAGGACCCTTCCAAGAAGAAGAGCAAAGGATTGTGTGAGGAGTGCTGCCTTTTCTGAGTGAGGGGTGGGTTGGCCAGCAGTTAGTGATTCTGTCAATGGTGGAGGAATAGGACTGACTCTTTTTGCCCTGTTGTGGTATCTTGCTTGTGAAGAATCCCCAAGGGCTTGTGTGTGCTGGCCCTCTTACTCCTCCTGAGGACCAGTTGGAGGAAACCTTGGGCTCTTCTGCACCCCCCAACAAAAGCACAAAGGAGAACTGGTGCAGGAAGTCAAAAGGACCAGCTCTGGAGGACTGTATGACTTTAGAGGTGAGGAAGGTTGCTGAAAATGCCCCTGGTGGATAGAGCGGGTCATCAGGAATAAATCAAGCCCAGGATCATCCAAATCGGCCTAACGAGCCAATGTTATATCCTTTTAATGTTTGGCGACCTTTGACCTTTCCTCACCAGGAGCGTGTGGACTCTGCTGCTGCTCGATCGGATTCCACCAGGGGAGAGCTGCTGTGGTAACGTGTTATGTTGGGGAAGGGGGCATCAATGTGTGTCCCCTCCCCGGGCCTCCATCTCACCCGGTGTCTCCATCCACTGGGCAGACTCATGGTAATGGGGGCCGGGATCCCATCCCCAGGCCTGTGTGCTTCCTGAGGTAGGGAAGCGATTTCACTCTTCCCCAAGAGTAACAACAGGGTAGGGCTGCTGCCTCCCCTCGTGAGCGGGAGGCAACGGCAGAGTCTGCCGAGTGGGTAGACCTCCATACCTACTGCCAACTCCTGCTGCAGCACGTGTGGGTACTACTAGGGCAGGGAGCCGGTGAGGACAGCTGGGGGTGGGCTACTCGAGCTGCCCTCCCCAAAGGTCACTGTTGGGGTGCCCGGTGGGATGGGCACCCCCATCAGACCCACCAGACCCAGAGGAAACCATTCCTGAAGCCAAAGCAGCTCTCCTTAGCTCAGTTGGAGAGCTGATACTATGATATTCACTGCACTGGAATCTCAACCCATAATGCTTTGCGAGGCCTTTGGTTTGGAGTGTATTTTTTAGGGGTGGGCGGAATTTGCGTAGTCGTGCTACGCAAAGCTCGAGAAAAACGGTAAAAAATCTCCACGAGCACGCCCGTTTGCGATGCTTTTTTCCTGTTCACGAATGCTGTTTGTGTGCAAAGGGGGAAATATCTTGCGAACAGACATTTTGAAAGCGCAAACAAGCATAAATTCAGCACAGCCATGGATCGCAGAATTTTTGTCAATTCTACACAGAACGCAAAATTACCCAAATTCCGCAAATTCTGCGAGCGGAACGGAATTTACCACCCAGGCCTAGTATTTTTGCCCATAACTTTGCTTGGGGTGGTCCTAGGAGGATAGGACCACCATCTAATTGTTCCGCATGATGTGCTCTTGTTGTTGAAGTCATCTGCTTGTGCTCGCCCTAGGTAAGGGGGAGTCCAAAATCATCACCTCTCACTGTCTAATACATTTCTAAGCTCTCTTTTGTTGGGGCTATATTCGCTACAGCATGTAATCTGAGAGTTGTTTTACCAAAAGTGTGTAAGTTTTATGAAAATGTATTGTAAAAGTCAAATTATATTGACATGTCTAATTGGTTTAAGTGATGTCACAACAAGCACCTAGTGGTCACGGGTTCATGTGAATAGGTTCTGATGAGTTACATGCTTAGTGAGTGGCACAGTGAATATTGTTATGTGGTCTTAAAAGTGCTATATATGCTTCTCAGTGATTAATGGTCTAATGTTTTTTGAAGTATATATAATACAAAGGCTATTTTTATATAATGTTGTGTGCAGTCTCTTTTGTGGTGTGATTAGTGTGTCACTGGTGTGTGTGTTGCGCAAACGCTTTACATATTGCCTCTGGGATAAGCTGACTGCTCTGCCAGGCTACCAAGGGGGTAAAAAGGGGTTAGCCAGGGTGTGTAACTCTTTTACCCTGAATAGAGTGGTGTGTTCTGCCTGGATTAGGTATACGCCGTAGCCAACCAGATACCCCATTTCTAACAGGAAAGTTCAGCAAGACAGGGCTGCAGGCAGGGTCCAAGGAAGAGGCATTATAGCCGGGGACCTGTTGTATGAAGTTGCGGTGAATATTTCCACATTCGGATATAAGGGCAGATTACGAGTTTGGTTGCCCAACCTCCCCAATACTGCATCCACATCCTCTAAGACACCTCTACGCTGGCGGTCTGCCACCCACATTTTTTTAATCACTCTCCACCACCTGTCATTTTCCTTTTGCACATTTCACCTGTATCACTTCTAAAACAAAAAACATGTTTCACTGAGGCTGAGTTGACAGTCATGGTGGATGAAATCATGATAGCAGAGCCACATATTTTTGTTTCCCAAGTCCAGCATACTCCTCTCAGGAGGATAATGGAAACACACTGGTGGACAGTCGCATGCAGATGGACACAACCATAGGCTAACATTAGGGATAGTGAAGGTTGAAGTCCAATAGCTGTATATGCCAATGCTGATAACCGCGTACATGGCGAACATGCACAAGGAGGGTTGGAAAAAAAATTCGCTTGCCTCCTTACACTGCTGCTGTCAACATCTCCTCCATTTTAGCAGCTGTTTTCCACCTATGAGAGCAATCATGGCAATCTCTGCAGGGTAGAGGGCTCGTCCCTTCACTTGAGAGGAGCTGGATACTCTGGTAAATGAGGTTCTTACCCTGTATGCTTAGCTCTATGTTCCACCAGAGTAACGGGTAATTATGTTTAGTACCTATTTGACTCTATTTAACTGCTTCCTTTCTATTCCCATAGGCTACAATGTGCCTCTGAGTGTCCAAGAGTAAGCATTATGTTTTTTGTGGCCCTTACATAGGACATAGAAGTAATGGATTATGGGGATCTGTACTTTGTGAGGAAAAAGTCACCACTGGGTAGTGTGATAAGGTTGATGTCTTCTATATTTGTTACATGCATATATTTATGCAGGGCTCGAGTTCATAGGTGCACATTTTAGTTCTCAAATCAAATCACATCATGGCATATGTACATAGTTATGTATAGCCTTAAATGACAGAATGACTGTCCCCTTACTCAGATAGGTCTGTTTTCTAATAGTGTTGCTTCCACTGTACAGGACTATATTACATCTGAGAAATAAACAGTGTAGACATTGAGTTACTTTTGAATAGATTTAGAAATGTGAGTCATCTGCTTGGTTACAATAATTCCTATCACACAACACATGCAATGGTATGTTGATTTTTTTCCACATATGGCAAAAGGTGTGTCCTGTGATGGCAGTACAAACCACACAAACATATTTAGAATTGCTAGGATATTCCAATAAGTAGTCCAGTCCTCATGAACACACATCCAGATAGGTAGCTCTCAGTGTCCCGCATACCAGCTCTCACCTTCTGAACATAGTCTCAGGATGTTATGTATACTATGATACTCGACTCTATAGACCATATGCATCACTGCAATAGGCCTGGTAGTAAAGGTGTCTGGACAGTCATGCACCAGTAGTTTACCCTTCAGCAGGTCCAAATGGTGTGCTGTGTGTAATGGTTCATCAAATCACATTCCATGTAGGATGGCCCTGGCCTACATGATGTTAGTGGGTTAGTGGGTTGGCTCAGTCAGTGTAGGTCTGGACCATGGATGAGGTTTGTCAGATGACCAAAAAAGTGCATATCCATGCTTTATTTGTGCTTAGCATGTGACGTGGACACAGGTAATATGTAGACTAAGCATGGGCGTAAAATCCGTTCCGCTCGCGGATTTTGCGGATTTTTGGCAAATTCACAATCCGCAAACTCTCGCGAACTTGCCGAAAATTCATAAAATCCGTGCAAAGCGGATTTTTTGCTTGGTCGCACTTGCCAACTAGAATACTATACAATTTCACGGGAGTAAACACTTGCGAACACGTAGATGCGGCGGACAGCGACAATCTCGCAATTGCGAGATTGCAAAATTTGCAATTTCGCACAAGAAATCCACCAGCAGGCAGCATAAACCTTGAAAATTATGATTTTTATCAGAATAACTCCTCAGGTTGACATTTGCCTGCACTTTTTCTTTGCAAGGAGTCCATTTTGGGGGGGGGGTGGGAGGAAGGAAGTGCCCCACAGTCTCCAACTTCCTGTTCCTGTCCAGCAGGCTCCTCCCAGTGCTTTCTTCATGTGCTGGTCACTTTGATTTGGATCTTGACCTGGAAGGGTTACTTTTTGTGGATGCTGCTGGATATTTGGATTTTTGCAAAACTGAAAGCACTCAGCAGGTGCAAAAGTTCAATCTTATCATTAGTAACCTTTCCCTGTAGTGCTTCCTGAGGGGCCCCTTCAGAGCTCATTTGCCTACTTGCAACTATTCTATGACCCTGCTCTGACCCTCACAGCAGGCTCAGAGAATAGCTACAAGTATACAACAAAGGTCCTGTTAAAAAAATTACACTGCAACAGAAAGCAATTACAGACAAAACTGAAAGCACTCAGCAGGTGCAAAAGTTCAATCTTATCATTAGTAACCATTCCCTGTAGTGCTTCCTGAGGGGCCCCTTCAGAGTTCAGTTGCCTACTTGCAACTATTCTATGACCCTGCTCTGACCCTCACAGCAGGCTCAGAGAATAGCTACAAGTAGGCCACAAAGGTCCTGTGAAAAAAAATTGCACTGCAACAGAAAGCAAATTACAGATAAGGAAGCAGGTGCCAGCCAGACTGGAAGTTTAAATTCAGTGACACATTAATCAACCCCAAATTAATTCATGTCAGTTGAAGCAGGGCAGGTGTGCTTGCTTTTTTTCACCCCCATAATCTACAGTGATAAACCAACCAGAGGGTGGCAGTGATGTACCAGAGGGTGGCATGGGTGTACCAGAGGGTGGCAGTGGTGAAACAGAGGGTGCTGTGAACCTGTGATGATGAACTAGACGTAGAAACAACATAGTCGCGGCCGTTGCGAGCCGACAAGTAAGTTCGCAAATGCGAACTGGTACACAACCCTCGCGTACTGGCAGAAACCCTTGCGAACACAAAAAACAATAAATACGCAAATTCGCGAGAGTTCGCGGATTTTGCGGATTTCGAATACGTAAATACGCAAGTTCGCGGATTGCCAATTCGCAAAATCCGCCCATGCTTAATGTAGACGTTTGATAAATGCTTGTGCTAGATGACAACAAAATGTGTACCAAGCTGACAATTATCTTCAAACTTCCAGTTACAATCTGTTTCTACATCTATTGCATCCATACAAGTCAATGCCCATCAGAAGACAGCCATTTGGAGATCCATTGGTCGGGAGTTGTGGACCCTGGGGGTCTTCAACCGGCATAGTGCACTCTGCAGAAAGAGGTGGAAGGGCCTGTGGTGCTGGACCCGGAAGATAACGAAGGTCCAGCTGGGGAAGTTCTCACAACGTGGAAGGGGCGCGTGCCAGACCCTGACCCCCGATGACTGACAAACTGACCGTGGCCTACCCGGAGCTTGATGGTCAGTTGAGAGCCCAACAGCAGTTATATGGGGGTGAGTTCTGGCCAGAGTCATACATGTTAAATTGCTAACTTCGAGTGTTACAGACCGGCATTTCACCAACCATATTGTTTCTGGCCCAGGTCACACACACATGATGAGTACTTGTTTGCGTAAGTGTGGTAGTTGGTGCATTCTGTCTCTTATGTGATGTTGGCCCTATTGCTTGTACCATGACATAGAGTTCACATTACATGCAGTTACAGTACAACAGTTCCCATTGGTAAGTTTTAGTTAAACAGTGAGTTTAGAGTGCCACCATAACTAGTGCCATCAGTATTAAAGTTTGCATGTTGGCCAGTGTGCATTTGCCAGTTGATGGTTCATCTGCAATAGTGTTTCAAAACATTCATTCACTGACTGGTGACATGCATGAGGGAGTGAGATGAAGAACTGTGGGAAACAAGTGTGAGTGTCTACACTTATCCTGACAAGGCAATCTGAGTCTGCAATACTAAAGTGTGGTGTGATATTCCTGCCCATTGGAACTCTAGTGATCCCACATCTTCATGTCACAGATGTTCAGGGATACCCAAAACCTTCAAATGTGTATTGGCTTGTGCATATACAATATATTACTGGCATCATCACCTGCACCAAGCAGAATTATGAATGTTGACATGGCTATATGGAGTCTTGTGTTGTGTGAATTCGGAGTATCCATCTCCCAAATGTTTTGACCTCAATGTTTTCAGGAAACTTTATCTGTGATTAAATGTGATAAATAGCTAAGGGTTGCCCCAATTTAGCTTCTAACTCCTATTTGTTTTTCTACATTGCTGAACTACATGTGTACAGATTTCATTTGACTCTTCAAATAGCACACATATGATGTAATTTGGCATCCAAAGTATCATTTGTGTGCAATGAGCATTTGCATGTGACATGATGTCTGCCACAACATGAACTGATGGTACATTGGTGTTTAACCTGACCTTCATGACATCATGATGTGTTACGAGTAATAGTTAGATTTGTTTTACTCTAGGCCTTATGTGAGCATTGCACAAATCTCACACTTGGAACCATCCTATATGTCTTTTTTTTTTACAGTGATAGACTACAAGTGCCAAAGTATGCAAGGTTGTCAACTATCTTAATATGGGCATAAATATGGAGTGTAGATGATTCCATCAATGAACTTGGGTCTGTATGGGGTTATGACATGAGTGGACCCAACTGTTTTGCAGGTTATGTAACATGCATGCACATAACCTGACCCATGAAGCCGGTGTGATATGTGGACTTCTTCAATGTTTTCTGGTCATATGTGGTGTTCAGGTATCGAAATGCAGTCACAATAAATCCATGTTATGTGTCAATTCAGATATATCCAGGGCAAGTGGAGGAGAAAGGGCCAATATCAGTGGAGACACAGCTGGTCACAGCAGTTCCAGATGTGAGATGTCAGACACAGAGGGAACTAGTGAACAGGAGGGTGTGGAGATCTCAAGCTTTACAACTTCTGAATCATCCACCGGTGGACACTCCCAAGTGGTGGTGGATGCCACAGGATCATTAGTAGATTCATCCTTGTCCGCAACCCCCAATTCAATGGCCACCCTCCCTGTTGTCCCCTCAAAATATCACTTCCCGATACCGTAAAAGGGGAGTGATCTCCTTTGCGCCAGGCATCTCAGCCCTGCCCCTGTTAGCCCTGAGTGAGGAGACTATTGACCTCCTGAGGATAATCTCTGTGGGTCAGGCTGAAGGTCTGAATGCCACCCAGTGGCAAGGCAACCAGCTGACCCAGATGATGGCCTAACTGCCATTCAAACTGTGATGTCTGCCCCACAGAGATGTTTTCAAGCTATGGGTTCCTCCCTAATGACAGTTCTCCTCCCATCCCAACTTCTCACTCCACCGCCTGCCCCTTTCCCATCCAAATTCCCTATTCCCATTTTAATCCCAAGCACAGGAACACCTAAGCATGCGCACACATCATCATACACAGGTCCCACACACAAACACAAACCATCCCAAAAACTCAAACATGCAAGCAGTAGCACACAGCAGACACTCACCCCCTCATTACACCCACCAGCCCAGAATATCTCCAGATGCCACAGCAACACACCCACAGCCTTCCACAGACACTTCCATGCCAGCAGATGACACAGCAACACATCCAGAGCTCTCCATAGACACACCCATCCCATCAGATGAGATGGCAACACCCACAGAGCCCTCCACAGACCTACCCATACTCATGGACTACACAGCAACAGACACAGACCCTTCCACAATACCGAGCAAGTCCACAGCACACACAGGCACAAAACACAAACAGTCATAGTCACCCACACAACAGATCCCAACATAACACACAGTGCAGATAGCAGACACAGCTCACAATTCCACTTCCTCTTCCACCCAACCTGAACACCATCATGAACACCTGACCCATTTTCCTTGTGAGGATGTCTTATTTGACCTTGCCTTTCCCATGTGAAACCTGCCCGCTCCCAAAGTGCCAATTACCTCTCCCAAACCCAGCCTTTCTACTTCCCAATCCACCCCAGAGAAACTGCATCCTCGCCCCCCTGAACCCAGCCCCCCAAAACAAAAAACAGAAAAACCCTCCCAAAGAAAAACCCATCCCTTCCACCTCCCACTACACCCCAGAGAAACTGCATCCCCACCCTCTGAACCCAGCCCCAACAATAAAAAAAAATCTTCCCAAGGAAAACCCACCCCTCCCTAGACGTCAGCCTCCGACCACGTCCCATCTTTGAGGTGCCAGTGGTGGCAAATGAATGCCCCTTTGTGAGCAGGTTCCCTGGCAGCATCTGTAAAGGCAAGAGTGGTGGCACAGACTTGTGCTGCGATGCATGTTTTTACAATGGACTGGCCATTGGCCTTTTTTTACCTTGTTGGCTTTTTCAATCTGTATTAAAACTTTTCAAAATGTGAAAGACATTGCTCCTGCCATTCCTTTTCTAACTATATGATGGTCTTGTATTGTTAGTTGTGCTTGTTTGATCCCTGATCCATTTGTAGTGGTTAGCATGATGTAACCTTGTGTCCATTGCTGGATTTACACAGGGTAAGGGATAATATTGAGTGGATGTATACATGGGATAACCTCTGATTGATTCATACAGTGCATTGAGTGTTATATGACATGTTAAGTATTTTGTGTTGTCCTGGCCACTGGCCACATCATTTAGGTTTCAGTTGCCCCTATGATGTATGTTGGACATGTGTTAGGTATTTAAGTTAGATATTTGTTGATCTACACAAAGAGGGTGTTAACTTGTCATACCTTTGTGGAGCTCTGCATGGACATGTGCCCATTTTCCTGTGTGTACCTTACAGCTACTTTAGCTATATGTGTGCCACATACTGTTAGTACTCTGCTTGCTTTAATGAGTTGCACGTACACATCCCCTACACATGCATGGCACTTTATATGCCATTGGTTGTAACTGATATACTTCCATTCCCACCTTGAGTGCACACTGAGTTTGTCAGGCATGTGCAAAATGTACTCTGACCGAGGGCCGTCATCCTTTCAGGGTTCCCTTGATAGAGGCCTAGCTATCATGAAGAGAGTGTATCCATTTTTGCCCTAAGAATAGTTCTCACACTAATTCTATGTAATCCCATTGACTGACATTTCCTTTTCAAGTGGGTGATGTGTAAGAGTTCAATACAGAGTTGTAAGTTAGAAGGTTTAAGAAGAAAATACTGTATTTGTTGATTAATAAAAATCATGACAAACAAATAAAAAAAAGTAAAAACACATTGGGTTATGAGCATTATTATACCAATTATCACCTAATTAAATTAACTAGTATCGCATCTTTAGCCAACAGTGCACATATAATACATTTTGTTGTTTTGTTGAGCAATATCGTGTTACATTGGTACATCCAAAACTACAAGTATAAAAAATCAAAAGCACATGTAATCTAATCTAATACGAGTAATATCGAGGTACATTTTAAAAATTGTTTAACATTTCACAGCATTCCCAACAAGCACTTCTCCAAATGGAAGATAAAAACCTTCTCAAGGGGATTGCCTGCCCTACCCCCAATTTTGGAATACATATGTTGGTGTTTCAAAAATTAAGATGTACTAAATAAGGTGTGCCTGTGCAATATCTTACAGTTAACAGCAATGGGTAGAAGCACTTGTACAGAGTCTTACATTTAGCAATGACAATTAAAGTGCAATTGTGCATAGTCTATCAGTTAAAAAATGTCCTGAGCTGTTAATTAAAATGGATAACACTATCTAGATAATTGATTTAGTATTAGGATTTTACCAGCTACTATGCAAAATTAAATTCTTTTAGAAACATGTTTTTTTATTTTTTTATTTTTTATGTTTTTTTCAGTTACTGTAAATGTTTAAAATCTTTTAGAACTTCAGATTCGGGGCCATACACTGAACCTTAGGAACAATTTTTGGGATTACAAATTTTCATTTAATGTTAACGGGATTAACAATATCCTGCAAAACCATTCATTAATATGACTCTAGGCATGCAACTGATGTTGGGTGTCACAATCAGAGAATAGCTTTTTTTCTGCAACGAGGACGAACTTTACAAATTTTGGGGTCAGACAGAGCGTATTCCCAGTGAGACAGGTTATGGTAGCTTGTCGACATGTTCTCACCCCTAATTCATTAAAGATGGATTTCAACAGAACTATTCTCTCTTCTAGTAGCTGAGGGCAAGTAGTTACAATGTGCATAAAAGATTCTTCATAAAAGCCACATAACCTGTTTGAGGACCAATTTTGTTCCCATATCGGGATTCCATCCTTTGTAGGATACCTCTCAAACCGTAACAACATAAATCTGTCCCTTAAAAATTATTTTAAATTGGTTGTGAGATTTGATTGAGGTTCTAATTAAGTAAATGAGTTGAAAACTGACCAAGAGTGATTTTTTTTTGTGAGCTCATCCTTATCTAAGAGAATCAATAAAAAGGTGGCTGATCGATTTATTGTCTTTTTGTACACTGCTTTGCTCCTGACTTAGTCTTCAAAAGACAGATACTTAAAATTATTTAAACTTTCCATTAGATAAGTTCTCCAACTCCTAGCATGCTCGTACCTCATTATCTTTTGCCAACATTGGTTTGCAAGGGTGCCCTGGTCTGAGCGGAAACAGGAATATAAGAATTTAAAAAAGGCAGATTGTCTTAGCCGAGTTTGTCTTTTCAGACCAAATTCCACTCTGACATTGACATGTCACATGTACCTTTGTACCCTAAAAACAGATTTAAAAACTTTTATTTGTAAGTTATCAAGGATTTTTGCATCTTTCCCTTGAAAAATCATTGAACTGTAGGACAAAGAAGGAATCAGCTTTGCTTTCATAACCCTAATTAAATGCCCATGGTTTGGACAAGCCAACCTATCTCTCAACTTTCTAAAAGCAAAGGACAAAGCTGTAGCTTTTGCTTTGAGGTTGATAAAATGTTGTTTAAAAGACAATTTATTGCTGAATGTGATTCCCAAATACTTGTGGAATTTCACAGTTTCAATATGTAACCCATTAATGTTCCATTCTCTTGTGTCTGATTTTTTGCCACCAATTGTCATTATTTTCTTAGTATTTATTTGTAAGCCATTAGCAGAAATATAGTTGTTGAATGAATCAACAAATCTTCTTAATTCTATGGCAGTTTGGCTTACCAATATGGTGTCATTTGCATATTGTAAATATTTGATATCTTGGCCTAAGTAGGTGAGTATGTATTGGCGTCCCTTCGAAAGCCCGTTTGGAAGGTTGGAATTAGATCTTCTTTTGCGGCCCATTCTTCCATGTCATTCAGCAAACAGCTTGAGAAGATTTTTGCCTCCATGTCTGTTAGGGCAATTAGCCTAAAATTTGCTGGATTGTCTTGTGGACGTCTTTTGTGGATTGGCTGAATTATGCTTCCCTGCCACAACACTGGAATCATTTTAGATTTAATAACTTTATTAAACAAGGTTGTTACAATCTCTGGCCAAAGATCAAGCTTTGCTTTAAAAATTGAGTTTGGGATTCCGTTAGGGCCTGGCGCACCATTCGATCTAATCCTGCTTATTGCCATTTTTACTCGTTCTGTTTGCTATGTCTCTTTAACTTGCGGCTCAGCTTGAATGCAATTCCAGAAATTCCTTGGGGTTCCACCATCTTCTCTGCTCGTCGGGCTTGACTTTTGATGAACAGCATTATTATTAAACATTATGTCCGGGAATGAACCATAAAGATTGGAAAAAAGACGCCCAGCAGGATTCGGCGATATTAGCACTATTCGCTCTTTTATGACCATTTTCAAGATTATTTATTATGCCCCAGAATACTTTCAAATTTTTAGTTTTGCAGGAAAAATGCAGCTTCGTCCATATTCCTTCATAGTACATATGTTTGGCTTTCCATATTTCATTTTATAGAACTTTCTGAGCCTTTTTAGTTTGTGAAGTTCCAAGGTTTTTAGTACTCCATTTGGTGTTCTAAAAGTCGCCCATATTGCTCTATTAAGTTCTCTTTTTTACAAAGCAGCCTATTTGTATACCATCCTAATTTATTAGGCCTCGTAATGGACCCATTTGATGTGGTAGAAGGAGGGAAATGATCCAAAAGGGAAGTACACAGTCTAGGCCAGATATCAACCATAGACTTCCCTTGTCTTTTCTCACTCAGCGCCTTAGTAATTACAGGTTCTTGGAATTCCCATGTTTCCTTTTGGTTTCTTGAGTTCCACACTAGTCTTTTCAGGCTAAAGGATGTTGACCCGGTTATCATGACTCTTGCTTCGTGCAGGTACGCAATACCAGGGAAATTGTTTGTGCATTACGGTCGCTTTCTATCCTAGGTCTCACTTGATAATCGTAGAACGAGGCTGTCAGCTCCATTGAGATGATGGAATAATCAATGATGGAGAGTTGACCTGATTTTTTGAATGTGGGTACACTCTTGTTGTGATTTTGGACGTCTTCTTATACTAAGATAAGATTTTATTTATTGAGCTGGGAATGGCACATCTGTGTTAGCGCTCTGCTTGGTTTATTAGTGCAGTTTTTGTTAAGGAGGTGCATTTTGAAATCGCCTGAGATAATTTACATAGTGGCTGGGTGGTCATGGTACAAAAATTTGACTACTCATAGTACGGTAAATTGAGATGTCTTGACAGAGTTTTTTGAGCTTAGATAAATATTTATAAATATTATAAGGTTTTTTAGGTCTAATTTAATGCACTGAAACCATCTAATTGGAAATCGATTTCATAATGTTTGACATCCAAGCTCAAAGATACATAGATAGACAAGCCGCCGTTTGCGTGACTGAAGCCTGACGTACGGCATGCAAAGTTTGAATACTTGTAATATCCAATGGGGGGTTCCTTTATCATATTCCATGTTTCTTGGAACATTAAAACAATGAAGTCCCTTAAAAAGGTTACTGTATCTTCGTCCTCTATAAGGGTTTTTAGGCCATTAGTGTTCCACGAGCAAATATTAAAAGGTTTTAGATCCTTGGTTGGTCCTTTTAGGCAATATTCGTGTGTTCCAGCTTTCCCTTTTATGAGTATTTTAGGAAGCCAGCTCCAGTCATCACTACGGACTGTGTTTTTCTTTAGCTCCTCGGGTTGCAACTTGTAACTTTGATCCCGGATAAGGTGTCTAGAATAAATAGTGGCCCTGAAGCTCCTTTTAATACCCTGGTATGCCGTCCTGATCTTATACTCTTAGAGGAATCTATTGAAGCAGGGCTATTGATTGACTGCTTCGGAATCAATAAGATTGGATATTGATTTTCATTGCTTTTCCATATTTTGATGCCCCATTTCTCAAATTGTAAGCTGTTTGCTATAATTTTGTTAACGGTTTCATCTCAGTGCCAAGTTGTAAAAGTCATCTCTTTGGTTGGATTATTGGGATCTTGTTTAAATTCAACCAAATCTAAGTCTGCCGATGTTAAGTCTTTAAGCTCTGGGATTGAGTTCAACAGTTTCAGAATATTACCACGACTCACAATATCGTGGGGGCTCCTTGAAGTATACCATGGGGTATATACTAATGTCAAAGTTGCATCTGGATACTTGTTATTCACTAACTTTGCCTTTTTTATGTTACCACACGTCTCAAGTGACAACTGCATGCCTTGAGTGTTCCCATCACCTGGTATGATGTCATCCACATCTGGTTGTGCAGAAGGTACTATAGACTTGATATTAGTTGTAATATTTTCTGAAGAGGCAACATTATTAACACGCTTCCCTCTAACCGCGTTTTCCATTGCACTCTGCCAAACAATTCCTCTTAGGGCCTGATCTTGTTCTAACACTTGATGATTAGATACTGCAGTTGGTTGTGACATTGTAGGATCATGGGCCGCTTCAGCAGGAGGGGGGATACGGCTAAAGCATTTTGGCCAGCCATTGTTTCGCACTGACGTGATTCCAAAAATCTAAAAATTGCATTAATTTCGTTTGTGGAAATAATGGTAGGTGAGGTAGCGTTTGTAGATTTCTTTAATTTTTTTGTTTTTGTGAGCTTTTCTTAATCTTTTTCTCACTCTTTTAGTTAATCTATCTTGTATTGTATTAGTGATTGGAACTAGGTTGGAGGTGGCTTGGGAAGCATTAACATTCGATACTGATAATTGTTCCATGGGTTTGATTCCTTCCCTCGAGTTCTGAAGTTTCTGAGGGATGGTTTAGATACTCTTTCCCATTGGTGATTGTTTTCCGCTTTCTATCACCTTCCTTTTAAATGGGACTGTATGTATTTTGATGCTGAACTTTACAAGTATGACGGCTATTTATATTTTTTGTAGATTTTCTTCTGATCCCGTTTTTTCCCCAGTTTCGCCTGATGTTCCCACAATTAGAGCTTTATTATCTGGCTGAAGGCCGTGATCTTGTTTAGTTAAGCCTGTTTTGTCTTATGCAATTCTGTCCGACATTGTCTTGACCTCTGGTACCACAAACCTTACTATGATTAGTAGCTCTGAAATGTTATCAGTCAATTGAGCACAAGTGCATGTGAACAATTGGTTATCTTTATCTGCTTGGGCTTTAACTACCAGGTTTGATAGGTGGAGTAACTTGGTGCCTATCCCAGCTACATAGAGAGCCAGTGTATTTAGTAAGTCCAATAATAGCAAAAAATGTGGTGGAGGGTCCAAGGGATTTTATAGACCTGCCGCGGATTAAGTCCCCAATTAATAATATCAAAAACAAACAACTAATCTGGGGGTCTGGGATACCAGCCACCTGCCTAGATGAAAGGATGACCGACCACCTATGTCATAAATAGTACCACAAAAAATGATTTTTATAAGTTAAAGAGACCCTTACAAATAATCAGATTCCCATCACTCACCGAAGTGATCAGTATCATCATCTGGGTATCCATCCTACCATCCACTGTACCTCTTGATCATAAAGGGGAATTTAGTGGATTGGGTCATGAAAGGGTCATGTAGGAGGAACAGAGAAACAAGAGGAATCGGTCTCTCAAAAACCCATAGAAGTGATACCAAATAGTATGTGGGAGTGATGAGTGCAGTGCAAATGTGTAAGTGAAGATTAAGAAAGGTTTACAAGAGAGAAAAACTTTTATCAGGGTATCTATTGCAATCCTTATTAAAAACAGTGCAAAAAGCTGTTTCAAACATCACTGATTGTAAATAAGGTCGACATGTTTCAGCCTTCTGGGTAGATAGTCCACAGCTTTCTTCAGGACCTGTCTATACATGTTGTTGCTCCTGCATTAAAATAGTGTGTCAAAACCAGTGAACAAATGGAAAACCAATACAAATAATAAAAATATTCAAAATAAAGGTTGGGATTAATACAACCTCTTGTGCCAAATATGAATCCTCCGTATCAAAGAGATGTAGAAGGCACCTGTAAAAAAACATATATTCTAGTACTCTTAAATGACAAAAAGGGGCTGAATCTCCAGGCTGGTAGGAAATACAGTGGTGCATGAGGTGTCCACCTCAAACAACTAAATGCTAATAATACATCACAATCAATTAAAACGTTTTTCCTCACCGGTCTTGTACGAGGACTGAACCTCACCTCACCCGGCAACAACTCAGGTCAAAAAGGCCCGCTCAGGCAAACACAAAGGGAGAGAGGACAGGTAAAGATAGACCTCCTGACCACCTGTATCCGTCTATCTAACCAGTCCTCCCACATGCACTGGCCCTTTACATGCCAACAGGCATCTTCACTGCTTCATGTGCAGAAAAGTAGAATAATAACATAACTTGGGGCCAGATGTAGGTAGGCAAATACCGAATTGGGCTTTTGTGATGTAGGAGCCCAAAAAAGATCGATTCGGTAAATACGAGTCAGTAATTTACCGAGTCGGAAATTACCGAATCGGAATTTACCGATTCGGAATTTACCGAATCGGTATTTACAGAATTCTTATTAACCGAATCGGTAAATAAGAAATGGTAAAAAATGAGTTTTGAGATGTAGGTAACTTCTAAAATACTGAATTTCATGAAATTCGGTATTTAAGAGTCGATAATTACCATGGATTGAAAGCAGGTGGTAACCAGGTACAGGCTATAAAAAAGGCCCCAAAATGCAACAGTGTAACCAGAATGGCGGCATTCTACGTGATAGCAAGGCGGCTACTGCTACAGGCAGCAGGAGAGAGGGTCTGGAGAAGGGAGGAGCACGTCTACAGACAGAGGATAACACTCTTTCAACTCACTGAGCCAGAGATATTGCAAAGATACAGGCTACACCCCCAAACCATCCTGGACTTGATCAGGGACCTTCACCCACTTTTTGAGCACCCAACCGCAAGGGCGCATGTCATCCCACCCCATGTGCAGGTGCTCTATAGCCTACACCTGCTTGCATCTGGAAGTTACCAGGGGGTGATTGCTGCGGTAGGTGGGGTGTCCCAGAGCTGCCTGTCCCGGTTCTTCAGAAAGTTCCTAGAGGCCATGATGCAGAGGATGCATCATTACATCTGCTTCCCTAATACACACGTGAAACTGCTCAAGACCAAGACTAACTTTTATCAAATTGCACAGTTCCCACACATCATCGGCTGTGTTGATGGCACCCATATCCCAATATGCCCACCTGCTGCCACAGAGTACATTTACAGAAACAGGAAGTCAACCCACTCTATTAATGTACAGGTAATCTGTGATGCAAACAACATTATCACAGATATAGTGGCCAAGTTCCCAGGAAGTACCCATGACTCCTACATCTTTCAGAACATTCAGAACAGTGGGATCTACACACGCCTGACAGCGGGGAAATTCAGAGAAGGATACCTGCTAGTTAAAACACTATGACACACCCTGATAGATATTGCAGATGTATGTGTTTGTGTGCATGTGATTAATGGCTCTCTCATTCACAAATAGGGGATAGCGCATATGCCTTCCGCTCGTTCATCCTGACACCCTACCTCAACCCTTCAACCCCGAGCCAGAGACGATACAATGTGACACACAAATCCACTAGGAACGTTGTGGAGCGCACCTTTGGGCTGTTAAAAAGCAGGTTCCGTTGTCTCCACAAAAGCGGAGGGGCCCAGCAGTACTCACCACTCATCTGCTGTAAGATGACTGCAACTTGCGCAATGTTGCACAACCTTGCTACAAAGAAGGACACAGAGATGGAATTGACTGACTATGAGGACCACGATGATGAAAATGCACTGCCTGAACCCAACACAGCAGGAGTTGCGCCAGCAACAGATGGCAGACAGAGACGGGCAGAGATCACACGGAACTACTTTTGAGTAAGTAAAGAGACACAGACAGGTGGAGTATGTACCCAACGTAGTTTAATAATTGGCACTACGCAGGTACTCAAGGGCACAAATGTGCAACACAAATGTTATCCATGTAATAATGGTTGTCCTGGCTCACTTCCCCATTTAAGGTCATGGAGTGTGGGCAGCATAAGTCCTTTACGGCCACGCCTACCGGTGCCAGATGAAAGTGCCTGGCTGTCCTCACTGGGTGTGTGGGCTGTTGGATCACAATGGCGCCTGCTGCTCCTCCGTGTCTCAACAACAGGGGGGCTTGTCATGCTGCTCCTACTGGTGCTTTCCTCGCTTTCAGGTACATCCAGAGCAGCAGTATGTGCTGACTGTGCATTAAGCAGCACCTCTACAGCACTCATCACCCTTGCAAGGCCCCTGGACACCTCATTGCTGCTGTGTGTAAGTCCCTCTTGCATGTTGATGCATCGTCTGCATAGAAGGGAAGTGGCCGTGGCCAGGCGGTTCACTGCCTTAGTGTGTTGCTGCGCTTGCTGCCTCTCCATCCGCCTTATTGACCTGTCCTGGTCCAGTTTTGTGCACAGAAGCTGCACTGATTGTGTCATGTCCCGCAGCCCTGTGGCCATCTCCCGCATCCCTGCAGCCATCTCCCTCATACTTGTTCTCATCAACCAGTGCACTGATGCCCTTCCCTATGTTTTCCATGTTTGCATTCAGGTGCCTCATCTGGCATTGCACAGACTGAATGACCTTCCCCTGCATTCTTTGAATCTTTACCATGCTACCCTCCAGCCCACGGAAGACAGTGGGAACTCCACATGTTGTGCAGCACTGCTATCTCTGGGCCTGCGGCGTCTGGTACCTGTGTGGGCACCCTCTGCGCTGGACTGCTGTGGGGCAGTGCTTCCTTCCCCAGCCAAGGTTGGAGTGTCATCCCCCTCCATGTCACCTGCTGATGTTTCCATTTCAACCAGTGGGGCAACTGTATGCCTCCTACTCTTTTGAGCTGCAGGTGTTGTTTGCGGCAGTGACGCATGCAGTTCAGGTGAGGACAGTAGCAGAGGGGATCCTGAACACTCTGGGGAGGACTGCAGCTGTGGAGACATTTCAAGCTCTTGGGATGCTGGCTGTGTTGTTTGTGCACCAGTGTCCTCTGTGACAGTCCCTGCACTTGTGCCTGCCTCCTGGCTGTCATTCCTCTGTGGTGCAGTACCTTCCTTCTCCCTGGTACGCTTGCGAGATGTCTCACCTGTGGACATAAAAGCGTACATTAGGTCTGTGCTTCTGCCTCACTGCTTATACAATTAAATTGTTCTCACTGAAACACTGTACATATTGCCTTAGCTTGATTATCACTGATATGTGTTGCATAACTTGTTGCTTGGTGTGCTGTATGACATGGTAGGTGTTTCAATGACTACATCTCCCATAATGCATTGATCCTGTATACTGCTACCTCTACTGGAGTGGGGTTAACACTGCCACATAGGGGAAAGTGAAGGTGATGGGGTGGGGGTGATTGCTGTGCATGCTTCTTACCTTTTCTGGTGGCAGCTCTGGCTGAGCTGTCTGCACCTCCCAGTCCAAGGATTGTGTGATATTGCGCTTTTGAAAGTGACCTGACATCTCCTAGAACAGCGGGCTCACGCTGCAACGACTATTTTCATCCTGTTCTCCTTTCCCGAGGGAGGGAGAGGCGCGCCACGAGCCACGCCCCCTCGGTTGGCCACGCCCCCTCACCAGATGCTTATTTAGTGCGCGCCGATCCTAGGGCGCGACACTAACGAAGGACTCCTGAGGCGGAAAGCCGGGAGCGCGAAATCTTAGCCTTTTAAATATTGTGTGATATTGTGCTTTTTAACATTGTGTGATATTGCGCTTTTGAAACTGACCTGGCATCTCCTAGAACAGCGGGCTCACGCTGCAACGACTATTTTCATCCTGTTCTCCTTTCCCGAGGGCGAGGCACGCCACGAGCCACGCCCCCTCGGTTGGCCACGCCCCCTCCAACGTCCCCACAAATCGAAATAAATTATGTGTCTTGGTAGGAAGCGCAGCGGACGAGCGCAGCGGGCGCGATGATTGCGCGCCGAAGGCGCGCTTAAGGCAAGCTCGTCTGCGCTCGTCCGCGACTGTCCGGGGCTAGGGGCACGTCACTCTGCCCCACTCATCATCTATACCCCGGACCAGCTACGCAGCCTCCATGGACCCTAGCCCATTTCAGCCTCTATTTGTTCTCGCATTGTCTCCCTAGGTCTTTACCCTGCCGCTCTCCCTCCTATTCCCCCCCCTACGGTTGGCCCCTGTCTCTCACCCGGTAGCATTACCCTTCCTACCAACCCTAAAACCCTCACTGCCTTCTATCTTAACACCCGGTCAGCAGTCGCTCACGCGCACGAACTATCAGTCTTGCTGGATCTTCATGCTCCAGATCTTCTTTTTCTGACGGAGACCTGGTTTGGCGAAGACTCCCTCCCCGCCCTGCTAGCCTCCTTACCAGCCTCTTATTATGCCCTTCGGGCTGACCGCCCTTCTGGCAGAGCTGGGGGCGGCGTGGCGGTCATCGCTCGTACCGACCTTCCTTTCCAAACTTTGTCCCTGCCTAACATTGCGACCTCCGAATACCTGGTCATCCGCACTACTTCCATCACTCCTCCTCTGACCTGTTTTCTCACTTACTGTCCTCCTCAATCCCCTTTACAGTTTCTCTCAGACTTCTTGGAAGTCCTGGCCACCATCACAGTCAATAATTCCTCTATCCTACTCCTCGGCGACTTTAATTTCTGGCCCTCCGACCCAGCCGAATGCTCGTCCTCAAAGGAATTCTCTGAAACCCTCCAATCCCTTAACTTCACCCCCCTTGTCCACTCCCCCACCCACATCAAAGGTCACATACTAGATCAGATCTGGTCCCTGAACTGCCCTGTGGAATCCCTCTCTATTTTGCCCTGTACGTGGTCCGACCACCACCTGATATCTTTCTCCCTTCCTATTCATCCCCCAGCTAAGCCCCCCCGCCCCAAAAACACCTGGGTCCGAGCATGGGGCCGGGTCATTCCGGAAGACTTTTCTTCCCTTCTCAACACCTCCCTCCCCTCCCTACAGGGCCTTTCCACCCTTTCCCAGGTTGAGGCCATAGACCAGTGGCTCTCCGCTGGGAGCGACTCTGTTGCCCCACTCAAACGGATTACCTCTAAGCGTGATAAAGACGCCAACCGGTGGTTTAACGTAGAGCTTAAAGCCACCAAACTTACTGTACGTCGCGCGGAGCGGGCTTGGAGGAGAAATTATTGCCCCACCCTGAGACTGGAGTATATCAACATCCTTACCCAGTATAAAAAAGACATCTTGGAGGCCAAAACCGCCTACTTCTCCTCCAAAATCCTTGCCGCAGAAAACCAGCCTAAGGCGATCTTAACGATTGTCCATAACCTGGCATTCTCGGACAGGACATCTCTCAAGCCCGCCCCCTCCGAGGAACTTTGCCATTCCCTCAACAATTACTTCATTAACAAAATTGCGACCATTAAAGCTAACATCCCGCCCCCCTCTCCTTCCTTTGTAGACCCCCAATGTCCCCCTCCCAAAGGACAACTCACTACCCTCCCCCCCATATCTAGGGAAGCCCTGTCCTCCCTAGTACCCCTGGTTAAATCTGGCTCTCCACTTGACCCTTGTCCCGCTCACATTCTTCGCCACATCTTTGTTACCTGCCAGGACCCCCCCTTCATCTCCTTAACAGCTCACTGACTCAAGGTGTTGTTCCACCTCCACTGAAGTCCGCGGTTATTGTGCCGATTCTGAAAAAACCTGGGGCAGACCCCTCTGTCCCTGCCAATTTCCGCCCCATTTCGCTCCTACCGTTCCTGGCAAAGGTGCTCGAGCGCCATGTCACCGGCGCTCTGTGCTCCTTTGTAGAGACTCATGGAGCTCTCGCTCCCCGCCAGGCCGGCTTTCGCCCCGCACACTCCACGGAGTCCGTTGTCCTCTCGGTCTTAGACAACCTCAGGGAGGGTATGGATACCAACCAGCGCCAGGCCTTAGTGCTCCTCGATCTCTCAGCCGCCTTTGACACGGTGGATCATTCCATCTTGCTTTCCCGTGTCAGGGCGGCGGGGATCGTGGGGACTGCTCTGGTCTGGCTATCCTCCTTCTTGAGTGACCGCACCCAGGCCGTCCGCCTGGGTGATTTTACAGCGGACGTCCGGAAAGTTCAGTGCGGGGTTCCCCAAGGCTCCTCTCTTTCCCCCCTCCTGTTTAATCTCTATGTCGCCCCTCTTATTTTTTCTCTTCAACAAATGGAGGTCGCCACATTTAATTATGCGGATGACCTCCAGCTTGTTTTGAACATCTCCTCTTCTCCCTCTTCTGTTCTCAACTTCCAAACTGTCATGCTCCATATCCGGGACTGGATGAACCACAACCATCTTAAACTCAACCCCGATAAGACCGAGCTGGTGTTGACGGGTGGTTCATCCAGCCCCTGGTCCTCCCTTTTCTGGCCCACCTCTCTTGGTCCCTCTCCCGAACCCACTCCCTCTGTCAAAACCCTTGGCATAAAACTCAACTCTCAACTCACCCTCCACTCCCAGGTTAGCTCTGTGGTATCTTCCTCTTTTCTTTCATTGCGCACTATACGCAGGGTGTCCCGTTTCTTCACTTTTTCTGCCCTTAAACTCATCATCTTAGCCATGGTGGTGTCCCGCCTGGACTACGGCAACGCCCTTTATGCAGGTATCCCTGCATACAGCTTACGGCGTCTGCAGCAGATACAAAACCAGGCGGCCCGCCTGGTATTCAATCTTCCTAAATTTCACCGTTCCTCCCCCCTCCTGAAAACCCTTCACTGGCTCCCTATGCGAGCCCGGATCCAATTCAAGCTCGCCTCCATCACCTTTTTGGCCCGATTGGGCCTGGCACCAGCATTCATCTCCTCAGAGATCACCCCCTATGTACCCACCAGGGAACTTCGTTCGTCCTCTCAGTCCCTCCTCACCATCCCACACTACCGGACAAAGAAGTGGGGAGGCTCGAAATTTGCCACCCTTGCCCCTACTCTCTGGAACTCCCTCCCCCTAGAACTCCGCACCCTCACCCTCTGCCCTCAATTTCGTAAACATCTCAAGACCCATCTGTTCGCTAAGTCTTTTGACTAAATCCCCATCAGCCCTCTCCGTCTTTTAGCCCTGGACCCTGTTAGTTCTAGCGTCAAGAAACCGCAGGTGTATGAGCGCTCTATAAGTATTTTAAAACTCAAACTCAAACTAATATCACTGAATCAGTGTTAATAATCTCAAATGCTCTGAACAACATCGGCAACTGCCCTAGACTACGGGTATCATCACTACGGTGTTCAAACAAAACAAAAACAGACAAAAAAGGAGAAAGATTGCCCTCACTAAAATGTTTATACAGACCAGGAAAACAGGAGAATGCTTGTGTCTACTGCTCTGGCTCCGCTTAGAGTATACGACCCATTATCTAAGATATCAAATGCAATTCTGAAGGACCGTCTAATGTCCTCAAAACACATATATGTCCACTAAAGTATCCACCTGTTGAATAATGTAATGTACCAACTATTTATGCTAGATGTTACTATGCGGCCATAATGGTATATACCAATCAAACCCCCATTATACCAGCTGTCGGGTGTACATAGATGGGGGAAAACATTCCAGGGCTAGCACAACGGCCACATTATGATACCACCTATTTTTGTAAGGCAGTCCATAGTATGGAATGGTTTAGGCCTAAAGTGTCACTACGTAGTTTGAATTCTCATTTTTGTTCTTTAATGAAGAGAAATTTGGACACGTCACTGATGTGTGGTGGTATGTAGGGTTTTTCTAGCACTGTCCAAGAAAAATCTTCGGCTTTGTGGTCAGAATCTACAAGTGTTTAGTCAATTTTGTCTTTTTACACCTGAATGTGCTCTTGTGTTCCAACATGCCCAATTTGACGTTTCGAGTAGTCATGCCCAAGTATTGACTTTTGCATGAGCAAGTGATTAAATAGATCAAATTGTCACTGTTGCAGTTGGTGAAATTGGTCTGGACCCAGGGTCTATTGGTTCCTATGTCTATGGTTTTTGACTGTTGGGTCTGTGGGCAAATAGCACAAGCCCCACAGTGAAAGTGGCCCTGGACTGCAGGAAGGTCCCATAGTGTTCCTACTGCTCTAGGTCGCACACCATGGGGTCGATGTGTACTAATTTGTCCCGTAATTTGGTACCTCTTTTTAATGAAAAGAGTGGCAGGGGAATCTTATGTTTACAGCTGTTAAGAGTCCACCAATGTTTTTGGACGCATTTCTGTATGCCATTCGGGAGGGTACTGTAGGTATTGACAAAAGTTAGTCATCCTAACGGTGGTTTCTGCATGGGTGGCTCAAGTAATGCATCACGATGGATATTAGTGGCACGTTTGTAGGAACATTTGACAAGTTTCTTGGGATACTTCCTAGCTCTCAGTTGGTCAGCTAGATTTCCTGCGTGTTCTTTGTATTTACTCAATGTTGAACAATTCCTCTGTTCACGGAGGAATTGTCTGTACAGCAGATTGTCACACAAGGATTCTGGGTGTTGACTATCATAACACAGCAAATAATTGCGTGCCATGGGCTTGCAATATAATTCACTCTCTAACTCGGTAGATGTAGAGAGGATAGATACATCCAAAAACACTATTTTGTTCTTCTCCAGATCGACTGTAAATTTCAGGAACTCATTCTTAGAGTTCGACCATTGTTGGAACTGTAAGATGGAATCAGGATTGCCTCGCCAGACTACCAAAACATTGTCGACACACTGCTTCCATAAGCGGATCGACTCATCAAAGGGTTTGTTCGGTGTAGGAACATGTCTCTGCTGAAATGAGTGAACATACAAATTAGCCAAACTTGGCACAAAAACACTCTACATTTTAGTCCATGAGATTTGTAGGCAGATGGTCTCTTCAAATCTAAAAAAGTTCTCCTTCATGGCCAGTTGAGCACAGGCCATGATGAAATGAACTGGAATTATAGAACCAAGATCCTTGTTGGTCAATAATGAGGCAATGGTACCCAAGATCTCATCCTGAGGGATGGAGGTGTATAAATATTCGACATCGAAGGAGACTAAATAGTCTCTCTCCATGTCGAAAACCACTTCCGGCAAAAGGTGCAACACATCTTTCGTACCTTGAAGATAATTGGGCATTTTCTTTACTATGGGCCTCAGAAAGTGATCCACAAATGTGGATAATGGTTCTAAAATAGACCCCAGGCCATATATTATAGGTCTGACCAGAGGTGGTCTTAGGGGTTTGTGCACCTTCGGCAGGCAGTAAAATTATGGCATCACCGGATGCGTGGTCTGCAGGAATACCGCTTCTTGAATAGTTATCCAACCTGCATTGGTGGCTTCTTTTACAAGGTCACAGATGGCTTTCCTGATCTTTTCTGTGGGATCTTCTTTAAGAGGATGATAGAATCTTCTATCTCCCAACTGGCGCAGGCATTCTCCTCGATATACATCAGTGTCTAAAATGACAATGGCTCTGCCTTTGTCTGCAGGCTTGATGGTTACTTCATGATCCTCTGTTAACTTCAGTAATTCTCATTGTTCCTTCTCCGGTAAGTTGTTATATGTACATTTTGTGTTGGTGCATAGATTGGCTATATCTTCTTGGACAGCTCTCTCAAAAGTAAGCACTTGTGGTGGGACACTGTTTGAGGGTCAATTAAAGGTGGAACATTTCTTAAAACCTATATTATGGTCATCTGTAGAAACTTGTATTGGTTCTTTGTCTTTGAAGAAGTAGTGCAAGAGTATCTTGCGGAAGAATTGTGCAAGTTCACACTGAACCTGGAAAGCATCTCCATCATAAGTCGCCACAAAACCTAGTCCTCTATTTAAAACAAGTTCCTCATCACATGTAAGAGTCCTCTTACTGAGATTGACTATCAAACTGTGTCTGCACTGGTCCCTGGTTTGAGTGGGTTCTTCTTCGTTTGGCTGCGGGTGCCTAAATATGGAGCAGGTGGTTGATTCCAGTGTGCCTATGTTTGTGGGTTTCTCCGTTTGCCTCTGAACCTTCCTGGGCCAAACCCTAATAAAGACTGGTTGGTGAAGTCTTGAGGGTATGTTTGAAACCGAGCCATCAGAGGCTGGAATTGTTGAGGCGAAAAGCCCCACTGTTGAAAATGTGGTGTTGGTTGGCCCTGCTGCCAATTAGACCTATTAAACTTACCACGGCCTCTATACCGTTGTCTGTTGCCCGTAGATGTCTCTAAGTCACTAGAGCTGTCCTCTGAGCTAGTGCCAGAGTAAGTCGAGCCATACCTCCATCCCTTTCTGTTGGGTGGGTAATATCTATCACTGGTAAACGGATAGACTGTATAATGTTTAAACCATGCTAGATCTTTCTTAAATTTCTCTGTTTTTGAGAGCAATATAGAGTCTTTGAAGTCCTTATTAGATTTGTTAGATTCTTTTTGGTTTTTCCTGAATAAGGTTGCTGTAATAAGTGGTTTTGGTTTAAGATTCGAGTACTTGTATTTTTATTAGAATGGAGTCGGACACTCGTTTCGCAGTGCTTATAATCAAGATTAGCCAATCATGCATACAGCGTCATGGTATTAAAGACCAATCTTCAGAAAGGCTTTATCTTGCAGAAATAAGCGTGGAGCATTAGTGACGATGAGGCCAGAGGGAGCACAATTGCCTCTTAAATATTCAGCCATAATGGCTCCATGTACAAGAGTACGAGTATGGGATTTCTTCAGAATGAGTACCTTGACCAAGTCATCTACACTTGGCCCTGCTGTGTTAATAACACTGTCAAGGATGCTTGGGATAGTGTCAAGTATGGACTGATAAAAAGCGCCATCATACGCTAAACCTCTAAATTCAGCCACGTCTAAAAAGAAACCACACACCAATCACCACAAAATGGAATTGTCAAACAATTGAGTGCAGCTTTATTTGCTAGTGAAACTATCCCACAAGTATAGTTGTCATCAATAGACCCGCAGCCAACAGCTGCACAAGAACAATAATAACAAAAAATGTGGTTGAGGGTCCAAGGATTTTATAGACCTGCTGCAGATTTAGTGCCCAATCAATAATATCAAAAACAAACAACTAATCCGGGGGTCTGGTACACCAGCCACCTGCATAGATGAAAGGATGACTGACCACCTATTTTGTAAAGAGTATGTTATAGAGGAATCTTAACTTTACAGCTGTTAAGAATCCACCAATTTTTGTGGACGCATTTCTGTATGCCATTCGTGAGGGTACTGTAGGTATTGACAAAAGTTACGGTGGTTTCTCCATGGGTGGCTCAAGTCATGCATCACAATTGTTATTAGTGGCACTTTTGTAGGAATGTTTGACAAGTTTCTTGGGGTACTTCCTAGCTCCAGTTGGTCAGCTAGATTTCTTGCGTCTTCGTTGTATTTACTCAATGTTGATCAATTCCTCCGAACGTGGAGGAATTGTCCATATGGCAGATTGTCACGCAAGGATTTTGGTTGTTGACTATCATAACACAGCAAAGAATTGCGTGCCATGGGCTTGCAATATAATTCACTCTCTAACCTGGTAGATGTAGAGAAGATAGAAACCCTAATCAAAAAACTCTCTCTTGTAAATCCTTTCTTAATCTTCACTTACACAATTGCACTGCACTCATCACTCCCACATACTATTTGGTATCACTTCTATGGGTTTTTGTGAGCCTGATTCCTCTTGTTTCTCTGTTCCTCCTATTTGACCCTTTCAAGACACAATCCAATAAATAGCCCTCTATGATCAAGAGGTACAGTGAATGGTAGGATGGATACCCAGATGATGATACTGATCACTTCGGTGAGTGATGGGAATCCGATTATTTGTAAGGGTCTGTTTCACTTATACAAAGCATTTCTTTGTGGTAAACTTTATAAAAATAGGTGGTCAGTCATCCTTTCATCTAGGCAGTTGGCTGGTATACCAGATACTCCGGATTAGTTGTTTGTTTTGGATATTTAGTAAGTCCGACTGGATGATAAGCTTGACTGAGTGGTAATTAAGGGCATTGGTAATATTTGTCAATTATATTGAGCAGACTACCTCATTCTGTTTTCGGGTTCTTTTAATTTCTCCTCAAGAGTGCGGGTGCCATCCCGTATATTTTCATCATATTTGGCTAGTAATGATAGATCAGCCGAACAAAGAGGATTAATCAGAGAATCAGCTTGTGCAACCTTACTGTGACCATTTAAAGTAAGCACATTCTCTGTGGAAAGTTTGCTCGGGACCAGGGTCGACTTGTGGTCATCATTAAGGATACTGGTTTCCAAAATAAGGCTAAATGGATCCATTTTACTTGTGTTCCTACAACCATTTGGGCTTGAGGAGGACTCCGGTCTCATTATTTGACAACTACTGAAAAAATCTGAGTTGGACAGAATAAGGGAAGGTATCCGAATGGAAGGGGACATTAAAACCTCATCAATTGTATTTTGTTTGGGCCAGAAGATATAGTAATCACAGAGTTGTTCACATATTAACGAAGAACCTGATGTGTTTCAGTAATTGTACCTGCTTTAGGAGCCTTTGCTGTCTTTAACTCCACAGTAAGAGATGCTAAAAGGTCAGAACTTGCTGCATGTCCATGCCCTCTAAATGAACGGAATTGCTGTTGTCCTCCTAATTTTGCACTAGAGGCATGCACCTGAGCTTTTACCGGAAGTGGGCTGTTGGTTTGTGGTTTTACTGATGAGGAGGTCACACTGACAGGTGTAGGAAAAAATATTGGGGCTATTATCAAATATTATGTGATTACTGCTGACTTCCTTGTTCCCTAGAAGGAGCAGGGCTTTATCAAGCATACACCCCGGGTGGGTCCTAAGCCTTGCGGTATCTCAACTGTGTCCGTGGATGTTTGATCCCCATTTGCACCGCAGGCTATTTTTTCTTTTTTATAGTCCTTGTTTGCAATTTCATATTTCTGTTTGAAATATCCTGTAATAGTTGATTGGCTGGTCCTGCTACGAACTCCTAGATATTAGGCGTCTGCAGGAGAAGTTAAAGATAATGCTGTTAAGTTGTCTAATTCTTGTTTGGTATCTCCTAGTGAGTTACTCAGGTTGCTATTCAGAAATCCATCCCAATCTCTCCATTCTCCTCATTCATTCTCCGCCGCTTTGTTTGCGGTCGTACAAACGGCCCTCGCAACTGGCCTGACCTCATTGTGTTAACTGCTCAGAGGTTATAAAGTTTTAAAAGTGTTCCAGCTAAACTCTGAGCCACTTTTATCGTGATATTAAGTATGGAGCAAAAGGATGATAATGTCAATGATGGTTATAATCATGCAAACAATACAACAATGCACAAACATGGCATTGCAGTTAAGCATGGGCGTAAAATCCGCTCCGCTCGCGGATTTTTCGGATTTTCGGCAAATCCGCAATCCGCGAACTCTCGCGAATTTGTCGAAAATCCGTGAATCCGCTCGCGGCGGATTTTTTGCTTGGTTGCGGCGCGCGGCGTGGTGCACGGCGTTCACTTTCCGTCATTTTAGCGTTTGCCGAGTTGTTTTTCTTTGCGAGTGACGCGCCATTTTAGATCTTGCTGCGTGTTCCCGCGGGAGTTTGTCGCCCGCGAATACGTACTCGCGGCTTGCCACCTTGCACAGCACACCTCGCGAGAGTTCGCAATTGCGAACACGTAGTTGCGGCGGAAAGGAACAATCTCGCACTTGCGAAATAGAGATTTTGCAATTTCGCACAAGAAAATCACCAGCAAACAGGATAAACCTTCAGAAAATTATGATTTTTATCAGAATCACTCCTCAGGTTGACATTTGCATGGCCTTTTTTTTTGCAAGGAGTCCATTTTGGGGGGGGGGGGAGGAAGGAAGTGCCCCACAGTCTCCAACTTCCTGTTCCTGTCCAGCAGGCTCCTCCCAGTGCTTTGTCCATCTCCTGGTCACTTTCATTTGGATCTGGAGCTGGAAGGATTACTTTTTGTGGGTGCTGCTGGATATTTGGATTTGAGGCCATTTTGACTGTCTTTGGATCACTTTTGGATTAGAAATCAACTTTCACAAGTAAGTTTGTTTGGGGCATTACAGTTGCTGCAAGTACAATTTTGGAACTTTTTCAGAAAATTAAATAAATTATATTGTGGGTAGCCACAGTATCCAGTAGGACCAGGGTTGGTTATGGGTGCATGATACAACTGTTTTGTTGAATTTAAACACCATTGAGGCCATGGATGGGCTGGGATTGTGCAGATTTTATTGTTTTTTGTCGTTTTTTTGGGCCTGCTGGTGTGGCCCTTTGCCCAAGGGCCTAGTCTTTCTGTGGGGTGTCTTCTTGAATTTAAACATAATTGAGGCCATGGATGGGCTGGGATTGTGCTTATTTTATTGTTTTTTGTCGTTTTTGGGGGGCTGCTGGTGTGGCCTTTTGCTTGCCCAGGGGTGGTGGTGGTGCATGGACTGAGTGTGCCTGTGGTGTTGTCTCACTCTCTTTGATGTAAACATCATGGATGGCATTGGATTGTGGTGATTTCTGGCTGTTTTTCTGTTTTTTGGGGGTGTACTGTTGATGTGGTCTGGCCATGTGGGTGGTGGTGGTGGCCATCTTGAGTGCTGGCTGGTACAGGCAACATGTGCTTGGGGTGTAAGGGGGCCATTTTGAGGAGAGGCAGTGTCTGAGGCCTGCACTTATTTTGCCTACTTTTCATCCCTTATGCCCAGGGGTAGTGAGTGTTGCATGGGCCTAGTGTTTCTGAGGGGTGTCTTCTTGAATTTAAACACCATTGAGGCCATGGATGGGCTGGGATTGTGCAGATTTTATTGTTTTTTGTCGTTTTTTTGGGCCTGCTGGTGTGGCCCTTTGCCCAGGGGTGGTGAGTGTTGCATGGGCCTAGTCTTTCTGTGGGGTGTCTTCTTGAATTTAAACATAATTGAGGCCATGGATGGGCTGGGATTGTGCTTATTTTATTGTTTTTTGTCGTTTTTGGGGGGCTGCTGGTGTGGCCTTTTGCTTGCCCAGGGGTGGTGGTGGTGCATGGACTGAGTGTGCCTGTGGTGTTGTCTCACTCTCTTTGATGTAAACATCATGGATGGCATTGGATTGTGGTGATTTCTGGCTGTTTTTCTGTTTTTTGGGGGTGTACTGTTGATGTGGACTGGCCATGTGGGTGGTGGTGGTGGCCATCTTGAGTGCTGGCTGGTACAGGCAACATGTGCTTGGGGTGTAAGGGGGCCATTTTGAGGAGAGGCAGTGTCTGAGGCCTGCACTTATTTTGCCTACTTTTCATCCCTTATGCCCAGGGGTAGTGAGTGTTGCATGGGCCTAGTGTTTCTGAGGGGTGTCTTCTTGAATTTAAACACCATTGAGGCCATGGATGGACTGGGATTGTGCAGATTTTATTGTTTTTTGTCGTTTTTTTGGGCCTGCTGGTGTGGCCCTTTGCCCAGGGGTGGTGAGTGTTGCATGGGCCTAGTCTTTCTGTGGGGTGTCTTCTTGAATTTAAACATAATTGAGGCCATGGATGGGCTGGGATTGTGCTTATTTTATTGTTTTTTGTCGTTTTTGGGGGGCTGCTGGTGTGGCCTTTTGCTTGCCCAGGGGTGGTGGTGGTGCATGGACTGAGTGTGCCTGTGGTGTTGTCTCACTCTCTTTGATGTAAACATCATGGATGGCATTGGATTGTGGTGATTTCTGGCTGTTTTTCTGTTTTTTGGGGGTGTACTGTTGATGTGGACTGGCCATGTGGGTGGTGGTGGTGGCCATCTTGAGTGCTGGCTGGTACAGGCAACATGTGCTTGGGGTGTAAGGGGGCCATTTTGAGGAGAGGCAGTGTCTGAGGCCTGCACTTATTTTGCCTACTTTTCATCCCTTATGCCCAGGGGTAGTGAGTGTTGCATGGGCCTAGTGTTTCTGAGGGGTGTCTTCTTGAATTTAAACACCATTGAGGCCATGGATGGACTGGGATTGTGCAGATTTTATTGTTTTTTGTCGGTTTTTTGGGCCTGCTGGTGTGGCCCTTTGCCCAGGGGTGGTGAGTGTTGCATGGGCCTAGTCTTTCTGTGGGGTGTCTTCTTGAATTTAAACACCATTGAGGCCATGGATGGGCTGGGATTGTGCAGATTTTATTGTTTTTTGTCGTTTTTGGGGAGCTGCTGGTGTGGCCCTTTGCCCAGGGGTGGTGAGTGTTGCATGGGCCTAGTCTTTCTGTGGGGTGTCTTCTTGAATTTAAACATAATTGAGGCCATGGATGGGCTGGGATTGTGCTTATTTTATTGTTTTTTGTCGTTTTTGGGGGGCTGCTGGTGTGGCCTTTTGCTTGCCCAGGGGTGGTGGTGGTGCATGGACTGAGTGTGCCTGTGGTGTTGTCTCACTCTCTTTGATGTAAACATCATGGATGGCATTGGATTGTGGTGATTTCTGGCTGTTTTTCTGTTTTTTGGGGGTGTACTGTTGATGTGGACTGGCCATGTGGGTGGTGGTGGTGGCCATCTTGAGTGCTGGCTGGTACAGGCAACATGTGCTTGGGGTGTAAGGGGGCCATTTTGAGGAGAGGCAGTGTCTGAGGCCTGCACTTATTTTGCCTACTTTTCATCCCTTATGCCCAGGGGTAGTGAGTGTTGCATACTTGCATGTCCCTAGTCTTTCTGTGGGGTGTCTTCAATGTAAACATCATGGATGGCATGGGATTGTGCTCATTTTTCTGTGTTTTGTCGATTTTTTGGGGTGTATAACTGAACTGATGTTCCTCTGTCTTCCATTGCTTTTAGGTGCACAAGAAGACTCAATAGAACCACCAGTGCCAGGAAGAAGTCCTGCAGCGGTGTGTGCAGCATAACGTCACGCGACGTCACGTCTGGACACAGAACCCTCTGCAACTCGTGCAACTGCTGCCTGCTGACCTGCTCTGAAGAAGATGGCCCCAAAAAAAGTAACCCGTAGCTCCTCTAGCAAGAAAGGTGCCAGTAAGGAGCAGAAGAAGCAAGTTACCAAGGACACTGGTGTGCCGCCCGCCCCTTTTTTTGTGAGTAAAAAAAAAAGTATGCCTGCAGCAGCTGCAGCGGGATCTGCTGGGGACCAAGCTGGCAGCAGCACCCCCGCTCCATTGGGCTCAGTGCCACCACCACCACCACGCCAACTTAAGTCCAAGCCCTTGAGTGCTGCAGAGGCAGCCAGTATACTTCTTCAATCACCATCGACCAGTGATGTTGGCTCATCGCAAGAAAGCAGCAGCAATGTCCCTCAATCAACACAGGTTGTTGTAGCTCATCTGACGAGTGTTGAACAACCACAGCGGCAACAACAATCACATGTGCAAGTACAAGCCCAAGTACATGTGGAAGGAGAGGCAGCGCAAGGAGATGCGCATGCAGAGGTGCATGGAGGGTCACAACAAGTGCCCACAATAGTTGTTCCTCCCGAAGTAGGGGCACATCAGGAAATCGACAATCAAGGCGAGGTATCATTTGAGGAAGCCACTCCTCCTGATGATCCTTCATTGTCTTCCACAACCCTAGCAAGGAAGAGATCAAGGGTGGTGTCTACATCCTCTTCAAGCACACCTCCTTCTGATGATACGGATCAAACTTGGGAACCAGCACCACAGCCGTCTGAGAGTGAGGCACACCATGATCCAACAAAGGTACTTAAGCGTAAAAGGAAGCTCGTCCAAAGTCTCAGACTTATGGAGTGTGATGAGGCTCAACAAGAAGTGGCGGATACTGCTGCTGATGAAGACTCTGCCAACGACGACCCAGTCATCATAAAGGTCACTGCAGCCCCAGCGGGCATGCAGCAAACAGACATTTTGACCCTAGCCCGAAGAGCTGCTGCGCGTGATGATGATGATGATGATGTTGTCGATGAGGAGGCAGTGGAAACACCACAATCATTGGAGTTAAGTAGTACACCAACTCGTCCCGCTTCCATATTTCTTTCTGGCAAGAAGAGACCTGCGTCAACCTCGACCTTAATTAGTGGCGGTGAAAGTGGAAAACGTACAAAAGTTGGCCAATCCAGATCCTCCACTTCATCTGGCATTAGCTTCATGACCACCACCACCACCAGTATCGCCGCCTCCTCCAGGTCCCACAGACACTTCAAGTCCCCAGTTTGGGACTTCTTTACTGTTTGTCCCAAAAATCCAAGGTTTGCCATTTGTACCCTTTGTAAGCTTGCAGTTAGTCGTGGTAAGCCAGGTAGCAACTATGGTACCGGCGGCCAGAGTGGTCATCTTGACAGAAAGCACGCTGTCCAATGGTTTGCGCACCTAGCTGCGATCAAGAAAGGCCAAAATCAAGGAAACGTTGATGTTTCATCTGATGTTGACGAGCAGGAAGAAGACGTGTCAAACACTTCCCTTACACCCAGTACCCCTCTCAGCAGCACACCCAATGTGAGGCACACTAAGAGTGTTGGAGCGAGTGAGACACCAACGCACAAAAGTTCACCAGCGAGCAAAATTGGGTCAACGAAGTCATTATCAGCCCGTAAATGCTTGGTCCAGGGCAACATTAGAACAATGCTTACTTCAGAGGTGCCATATGAACGCAACCACCCACTGACGCGTCTGTATAACACTAAGCTGGCTAAAATGCTAGCTGTGGACCTTCTACCTTTTTCTTTTGTAGAAGCAGTAGGTTTTCTTGAATTAGTTGCAACGCTCTGCCCTAAATGGAAGGTTCCGAGCCGGTTCTATTTTGCCAGAGTTGCGGTTCCAGCACTACATGAAGATGTGCTGCAGGCGATTGGGGCAGCTTTGCAGAAGAGTGCTGTTCACACAATACATCTGACAACAGACATGTGGACCAGTGGCCCAGGCGATGATTACATGTGCATCACTGCACACTGGGTCTCTTTTTCAGGTGTTATAGCAAAGCTAAACGCAGGTGTTGACCCGGACCAAGTTTTCAAAGCTGCTCGGAAACATGCAACACTAGCCATGTTTGCCTTGGAGAAAAGTCACACAGCAGAAAACCTTTTGGAAGAGTTTGACAAAAAGGTGTTGTCAATGCTATCCCCCCTAAAACGCAAGATTGGTTATGTTTCCACGGATAATGGCGCCAATGTAGTTAAGGCCATGTTACAGGGTCACCATGTTAGAGTGCCGTGTTTGGCGCACTGTATCAACCTGGTAGTTCAAAAATTCTTGAGTGATAAAGAGAGTCCAGCGTTCGAGGTAATGGCCACCTGCCGCAAAATGTGCAACCATTTCAGCCATTCTTTTAAGGCCCGGAAGCATCTGCGGAGACTGCTACTTCAACGTGGAATGCCAGTGAAAGCACTCATCCAGGAGGTGGCAACACGTTGGAACTCAACCTTCTACATGCTTGAGCGTCTGCATGAGCAGTATACGGTACTCGATCACTATTTCTTGACAGAGGCTACATCTCAGAAGGAGGACCTGCGGATGAGTAAGGCGCAATGGGCCATAGTTAAAAGCCTGACAGACATGCTTCGTCCTTTTGAGTTCTTCACGCGTGCAGTCAGCCAGGAGGACTGTAATTTGGGAAAAGCTATCCCATTGTTGTGCATACTGGAGCATCAACTGATGGCGGTTTCTTCTGAGTTTGAAAAAGATGAAAAAAAAAAAACCATTTCATTTTGTCTGAGAAATTATTACATCGCCTACGTGGTGATGAACGTCTTAAAAACATCAACTCAGATCAGCATTACATTTGTGCTACTATTCTGGATCCACGCTACAAAAAGGCGCTGGCAGACAACGCATTCTTTCCTTTCGCTGATGCAGATGTTCAAAAGTACAAACATTGGTTAGCCTGGTCAGCCAAGAGGTTTGAAAAAGAACGGCAGGTTATTGAAGGAGAAGCCAGTACATCAGCATCAGCATCAGCAGGCCATCCGCAGTCACAAGAATCCACTTCTGCACCTGTGGCTGGGGCACAAGTGACCTCTCAGCCGTTAAAGACACCGGCAACTGGATCATCTGCACCACACACAATGACAACACTAACAGTGGCTGGGGAGGAGGATTGGCTAAGTTTGATGGGGTATGGTTCTCGAAAAAATGTCACAGGCACAGCAAAAAGTAAGCAAAGTGGAGGAACAGTTGATGACCTTGAGTCGATGGTGCAGGACTATCTGAATGACTCAACAGTGGTCTTTCTTAATGAGGAGCCATTGCAGTATTGGCATGGCAAAAAACAATTGTGGCCACAGCTCTACAACCTGGCTATAAACTATTTGTCTTGCCCACTCGCAAGTGTGTCTTCTGAACGTGTTTTCAGTGCTGCTGGTGGCATTGTAACTGCCAAACGGAGCCGCCTATCGCCCAAAAATGTGGAGCGGCTGACAATGATCAAGATGAATCAGCACCTCATACCACCAGATTACAAAGTGCGAGAAAGCACGCCACATGAAGACGATGAGGACAGCAACGTAGATGAGGGGATTTTTTCTCTGTTCGGTGCCACTGACCTCATCCAGCCTGAATTCGCAGAGTATGATGACGAAATCTTGTTCTTATTCCCTGACACCGAGCCCTGAAAATGAGACAATCAATCAAGAACTTTCTTTTTCGTCCTTATTCACTTTTATTCCTGTGTGCTTTGTGTCTCTCTTTCTTTGTTTTGCACAGTTAATTTAATTCAAACTTTAATCACCTAATCCCAAAAACAAGACCATCATCAGAACTGTCTTCACTTGTTTGCTTATTGATTTGAAGGTGCCGCAGTCTACATTCCTCAGGTTCACAAGTTCTGAAGAACATGCTCCTCTATCCTCCTCCTCCAGACTGCGATTTCCCTCCAAGCAGAGTGCTGGATTACGCACAATGAAGAAAGACTCAGCACTTGTGGGGGTGTTGTACTTCTTTGCGGGTGAGTTGACGGTTTTGGGCCCATTGCTGTGAAGCTCTAATAATGGACAAAAGTGTTTTGGACCAAATATGAGGTGGAAATTTCTTGCCGTTTTTGCTGACTTGCTTGCCTTTGAGGTGCTCTTTGGCGGGGTTCCGGGGGTTTGTGTGTAATTTTTGGTGTCTGTCGAAGCACTGCTGCGACAGTCTAATCTTGATTGCATTTGCTTTTCAGGAAATCCGTGGTGGAAAACAGGAGTTATGATGATTGATGATGATGACCTAGCTGAACAGCGCGGCATTTGGAACGAAGGCCGAGAGATATTGTAAGTATGAGATTTAGCTTTTTCGCTGTTTGGGGGTGTTGTCGGGTGTTTTTTTGCGGGTGGGTTGGCGCCGGCGGGTCTTGCCTGGGGCATTCCTGGGAAGGTCTAATACCGGATACAAGTGTTTTGGACAAAATCCATAAGGAACAGCCTTTTTTTGCCATTTCTTCAGACATCTTGCTCAATGTAGCGTTTTGGGGGGCTTCCTGCTGTTCGTGGGTGGGTTGCGGCCGGGGTCTCTGTCGAAGCACTGCTGCGACAGTCTAATCTTGATTGCATTTGCTTTTCAGGAAATCCGTGGTGGAAAACAGGAGTTATGATGATTGATGATGACCTAGCTGCACAGCGCGTTACTTTGGACCGAAGGCCGAGAGATATTGTAAGTATGAGATTTAGCTTTTTCGCTGTTTGGGGGTGTTGTCGCGTGTTTTTTTGCGGGTGGGTTGGCGGGTCTTGGCTGGGGCATTCCTGGGAAGGTCTAATGCCGGATAGAAGTGTTTTGGACAAAATCCTTAAGGAAAAGCCTTTTTTTTGCCATTTCTTCAGACATCTTGCTCAATGTAGCGTTTTGGGGGGCTTCCTGCTGTTCGTGGGTGGGTTGCGGCCGGGGTCTCTGTCGAAGCACTGCTGCGACAGTCTAATCTTGATTGCATTTGCTTTTCAGGAAATCCGTGGTGGAAAACAGGAGTTATGATGATTGATGATGATGACGACCTAGCTGCACAGCGCCGCGTTTGGACCGAAGGCCGAGAGACATTGTAAGTATGAGATTTAGCTTTTTCGCTGTTTGGTGGTGTTGTGTCGCGTGTTTTTTTGCGGGTGGGTTGGCGGGTCTTGCCTGGGGCATTCCTGGGAAGGTCTAATACCGGCTAGAAGTTTGTTGGACAAAATCCATAAGGAAACACCAGTTTTTGCACTTTTTGTAAGTTAGGGTTCGTTAGGGTTAGCCCTAGCAGCAGGATTGCATGTGTTTAGGGGGGTTCTATTGCAACGCGGTTCTGTTGTTGTAGAGCACTGTTGGAGCGATGCTGGCTATGGATACTTTTGCTTGCAGGCAAGTGGTTTGAATACAATCCACGGTCTGTATTTGGGTCTACTGTTACTTTCAAAGTACGTTTTGTAACCATTTTTCTGCTAGGCATCGTTTTTGGAGATATGATTGGGTTCTTCTACATTTTTGCGACTGGCTTTAGTAAGGGTCTTGGTGGGAGCATTGCTGGGAAGGTCAAATTTTGTTCTAAACACAGTAGTACACCCACCTTGAGGGGAAAGATCCGCTATAATATTTTGGCCATACTTATTGATCCTTAAAAAGGTGACTCAGACAGAGCACGCAATTTCAAAAATATTGTACTGTCTATTAGGGAAATCAAAGTGTCACTTTTTGAACCACACAGCGTACATACCTTTTATTTATTTATCAGTGGTATTGTAATAGCACTTCCTGTTTTCCGTTCAATAATTACAGGCCGGGTTTCAGTCAACATCCGCCAGGCAGGCAGTGGACAGGGTGTCTCTTCTGTCAGTGTTCACCACCACATTGATGGACGAAGCGTCAGCTGGAATGGAGGAGTGCCGCCAATAAGAGGAATTGTTTGCTGCATGCAACTTACTTACCAATTTCAACAGGACAACTCCAACAACATACGCAATACAGATACAGTATCCATTGTTGTCTTTTATTCTATGAGTGTGACTGCTGCATGTGCTTACCTTTACTTTGTAACCAAAGATTGTCTGTAAACTCTGTATCTTCAATTATTGTTTGTCCATGCTCTGCTTTTTTTTTCTTCTCTCAACAAAACCTACCCAAAAAGAAACCCCCATTCCCATCCATTTTACAAACCCTAACCCTCTTCCCCCGGGCTGTGTTGTTTTGCTTGATGTCTGACTAAAATGACATCAATAATTCCACACACTTGCTGGGGAGGATAAGGTGATAGCAGCAACAGGCTGGTGAAGGAATACGAGGATATCTTCTAGACTTACTCAGCTTCAGTACTATATCTTCTAGTAGTAGTAGCCAATGTCAAATAAATTCAACGCAAGTACTAGTTATACTTGCAATACTTTACCATTTGTTAGGCTACATTATGGCACTGTTCTAGTGTACTGTCACCTGCTATTTTCTCGATCGTACCGTAACCGTTGTAATGCTACAGTAAGGAGTACAAACAAGGTTTCGTTTTCTTTTTTTCCATAGGCATGCAACTGCCACTGTGTCACACCACTAGTAACACCGCAATGAGGAAATGTCACCCGCCCAGGAATGACAACGTTAATCCCCATTTCACCTGGAGCCAGCCCTGGGCCTAGCCCTAATTTCTAACACAAATTACAGGTAAGATAAGCGTTTGGTGGGAGGTAGTATAATGGAGTATTATTTCGGAGTAGACAAGAGATTGACGGTTGTACTACTAAAGTCCTACGACTGTTCATGAAAACAAAGTTACTGTTACACCCCCGCCCCCCACCCACCAGACTGAAAAGCAGTAAAAAACAGGTATGGTCAGATAAAGTTGAAAAATATATTTATTTATCCCTAACAAAATAATCTCCCTCACCCACCCTAACCCCAATGATTGTCTCTGAAACGTCCCAAAATGATCCCAACTCCCAAATCCCACCCCCCAAAAGTCTATAAAAAAAGGGCAAGGGACACTCCACTACTGGAGGGTGCTGGTGCTGGTGCATGATGCGGCATGGGCATCATACTCCTTGCGGAGGGTGGCAAGCTCGGAGCGGAGGCCCTTAACCAAGGTCTTATACCTCAGGACCTCCTGCTCCAGGTTGGACATGCGGACTCGTAGGCGGCGTTGGCGTTCCTTGCAGCTCCTGTGGGGGGCAGCTGGTATTTCGGGTGCTTGGCGGTGGCGGTCGGCTTTCTTAGCCCGGCTCGGTCCCGCTGGTTTAGTCACGGAGGAGGATGCAGTGGTCACAGTCGAAGATGTTGCCCCGCTCGACTGCGTGTCCTCCTCCTCCTCCAGGGCCACCAGCCGCCGATACTCGGCGACTGTGGCCTCCAGCCTCCGTTGCCGGGCCAATCTAGCCTGCTCCCTCCTTGTTGTTGATTTGGAAGGAGCAACTATATGAAGAAAGAAAGACATAGTCTGTAACCAATGCTCCTTATTAATAACACAAAGTGATTGAGCCGAAAGTTGGGTCACAGAGTACAAGTAGCAAATTGAAAGCACAGTACATAACTATTGAGGACAGTATCTATGTAACCTCCCACTTCTGCATCCTTGCTCTAACAGTAGTGGTAGTTTAATGAACTAATTCTACGACCACTATGGACTTCCATTACAGTCGACTATGACAGTACACCAGTCTTATTCTTCTTCTTCTCTCTTGTTTAGGGAAATGGGTACGTTATCTTATGCAAGCCGGCAGAATGACATGGACACAGCACAGTGAAGTTGCACCCGAGAAAAAAAGTTGCACACCATGATGATGGAGACAGACTTGCGTTACTGTACCGGTCCAGTACATGCAGGTGGTGAAGCTATTACTTTTCTATTACGGGTGGCACTGAGAATACTCTGTTACAAGGGCTACTGCTTAATTAATTTACCTTTCACCCTACAGTGCAAATGAGTACTAGAAAAGGAAACTGAAGAAGCTAACTAATTTGATTATCTATCACTTCACATGGGACGTATTTAATGACAGATGAGATGACTTTAGGTGCTTTGCTTAATATTGAGTGAACACAGTGATACACCCACACATGAATGACGTACTACAAGTAAACTAAAGTTATTAAGAGAGGTACGGAGTGTCCACCGTAATAACCAGATATATGCTGTGAATGCAAACGCAATACAAAGTACTGCTACTATTCATGGTAGTATTGGACACATTTACAATTTCTTTTCCTTGCCTTCCCTGCACTGGGACGGACGTGCGGGTGCGGTGGTACATGCTCTTCAAGGTAACACTTACTTCACCTGGCGACCATCTACTCTCTCTAGATACACATTTGCTATGTAAGAGTCAGAGAATACCATGCTCCAGGCATCCATTCATTCAAAGTATACGCACACATACAGTTTCTGTTTCACCCACCCAGGCTGCTGTCCTTCCACCCATCCTTGCTTCATCATTGACCCAGCCATGCACCATACCATATTCTTTCCTTCCCAGCCACCTCTGGGTCCAAGCAAACACATATCGTTCTTCTTTGCCAGCCATCATACAAGTTCGCGTCCCACTTACTTACACCCTTCTTTCGCTTTTCGTTCATCCCATCCATCACGTTCGTCTAAGAACTTATTGGGATTCTTCTCACCAAAAACTTCACAGCTAAGTCGAAGTACATTTCGAGGAGGCTACTACCTGGTTGATTTGTAATTGTAATACACCCGTGCAGAAAGCACACTATGCAGTCTTCAATCTCAATAAGTAAGGAATATATAGCTTACCTGTTTCCGCCACCACCGTTTGATCCCCCACAGGAACGGCCACCAGCTCTTCTAACGCCGCATCCTCCCCAGAGGCCTCCGAGTCCAAGTCCAACACAGCCACCTCCGCGCTGGCCCCGTCACCAGATGTTACACCTACAAAGTACATTTAAGAAAGTTAGAATACACCACTCACTACTATATAATATTTGGTCTAGGAGAAATGTTAAAAAAACAGAATACAATGTAATAATTTGTGACTGTCTACTCCATAGTAAAAATGTCCCATTTTCCAGGGAAGGCTGTTGTCTTGCTGCACTTTTATGCACAACTGATGAATGCTTGCTTTTGATTTTTAACACGCACCACTTTTTCTCCTAACAGACAGAAGCTTGACTCCTGAGTCCTAAGAACACGACCAGGATCAAGTTCAAAGTAGGTGAGAGTTCGGCTCGACCACAAGAAATGTGTCCAATTAATCGTCAGCACTAACCACTTTTCCGTTTACAGTTAAATAGTTTTATGACAAAGTAGATTTTAATAAATGTGTTTACTTTTAATAAAGCTTTTACACTTAAATAGACTCTGTGGTTTTTGTTCCTCTAGACTAGAGTGGATGAGCTAAAGGTTTTGGAATTTTTGCAAGCATGAGTGCCTCTGACACTTCTTGACTGTGCTGTGACTCCGTACTACTCTCTTGTCCTGCGTACGATAATCTAGAGATCATTGGGGATCTATAATCGGTGACTTCGGGAGCTGAATGACTCTGCCACACTATCTAGTCAGTAAGGAGACAGTGCATAGAGGTATTGCTGAATATAATGGGAGTCCAATGGAATTGCCAAATGTCCAATCTTAGTTAGCTACACAGACAGACTAATAAGAATAGTCTAGTAATACCACAGGGAGTCATATTCGAGGCAGGATAAGAATTTATATCCAGTCTACAAGAAGATCAAAGACGATTTAGAAAAAATCGAATGAGGAACGCTAGGAAAAAATAGGTACTGTTTAGTAAAATGTAAACTTACTGGGGCCAGCAAAGGAGCCCTCGCCTGCCCGATCCTGGCCTGCATCCTCAGCACCCTCCTCCTGTGTCCTCTTGCCCTTGGGGGGAGCTGATGTACAACATGAAAGAAAGAAAAACCATAAAACATGGATGAAATTTTTCAACCAAATCAAACATTTCAAAAGAACAATAACAACATATTTTGGAAAAATAGCAAATAGATAGACAACTATTCCACGGGATCTATCTCATGTGGTATACTACGTTATTCGTATTGCCTGATTTGCGGAACGTTGACTTAGAAAGTTCCTATGTAACTCAATAAACAGACTACTAAAGAGGTTTGCCTAGGCCTGGCACTGCAGGCAGTAGTGCGCAACACGTGACAGACAAAGTCCATCCTGCTTGCAGATCAGTGAATACTCAAACTATCAATCCACCCGCCACCACCGCCACTATTTCTTCTGATAGCCATGTGACTGTCTAAAGGAAGGACACTGGACTTCAGTCTGTTGGGGCTGATTTATAAGTCCCTTGCGGAAGTTGCGGCTGATTTTCCTCCATTGTTGCGTGCCTTTTCTGACGCAGCGGCAGAACAAAAGACTCGCCATGGTGTTGGTGCGGCGTATATATTAAAAAAAAAACACATATGGGCATATGGGCGATGCATCACGTTGTAAAGCCCTGCGCCATCAGGGGGCGTTCCGGCGCAAGGGAGGGCGTACCTGCGCAGGAACGAATCCTAAAAGTGGCTGAGGGAAATCTACAAGATGTCAATCAGTCATTTTTAGGACAATGATGCATGACTCAAACCCTGCGCGCTTGAAGCCGACGTACGGCTTGATGCAGCATTGGGGAGATAGGGTACCCCAGAGCATTGCTGGAGCTGCGCCATCGTTGGCACGCAACTCCAGCAATGCGCTGCCTTTACGGCACAGATGCGTAAGGCTTCTGTTACGTTTTGGGCCAATGGGTGGTGGTGGCATGGCACACAATTACTGCCGCATCCCTGCTACTTTGCAGGGATGCGCCGGTAATTGAAAATATGACCCTTACTGTCTAGCATTACGCAGTTCTTTTCTTTACAGTACACTGATACATAATTTCTCAGGCCAATGAAATGCTTCTGAACACAACATACAAAACAAAGAAGCATAGTAGCAAGCAAGGCTACTGAGAAGGAGAGCAGTGCACCTGAAAATGAAATGCATAGAAGATTTTGAAATATAATTTACCTCAATGTAATCGGCAGCATTATTGCTCTTGGTAAAGAACAAAGATTTGCAAATAACAGAGCAGGATAAAACAGAGTAGTAAATGTACTACTACTACTACTCACCAAGCCCGGGGACCTCTACGCCGAGCGCGTCCAGCAAGTCCCGCTCCCGGTCCATGACATCGGTCCAGCGGTGGGTGGCCTGGTTATATGTGCGCCGGACCCCAGAGATCTTGTACATGGCCCGGCACACCTTCTCCCACCGCTGGCGGCGCTCCCGGATGCCATAGCCGGTCGCGATCTTGCCGCCTCCCAGGATCGTCTTGGGGAGGCGGCGCTGGACATGGAAGATCAGTGCCGCCACTTCCTCCGCGCTGAAGATCTCCCTCGGGACCACTTGCTCCCCCCTTAAACGCCCGCACGGGAGCCGGGCACGGGGTGCGGGACCCTTCCCCTTCTCAGGGTGCTTCCCGGCTCCCTTTACCATGGTCTGGGCAGAAATAAACTTAAATGATAAAGAAGAAATAGAATAGTGAAGAAGAAAAGAAAAGAGTTTAAAAAAGTAGTTTAAAAGTAAATAAAAGCTGCAGAAAACACAAAAATATAGAGCTAGAAAAATAGAGGGTTAGATAATAAGTAAAATTAGATCAAAAAAACTTCAAACAAGCAAAGGATGGCAGAGATTGAGAGAGGATACAGAAAGCATGCCCAGAACCATAGCAATGAATGAGAAACAAGATGGCCGCGCCCGTTCACGACCGCGTGGGTAAGTTCGCGCGAGATTTTCCTTGCGAGTACGCGCGAAATTGTACTCGCGAGCAGCACACTTTGCGAGATTACACATAGCGGGCGGAAACGGAATTACGTCACGCCAACAAGATGGCCGCGCCCGTGTACGACCGATAGGGTAACTTGGCAAACGAATAGCTAGAAGCGCCTCGCGAACACGCGCAAGATCACGCGAACATACACGTCGCAACAAAAACAATTTTGTATTCGCACGTATTCGCGGCTTCCGAAATCGATCTCGCACGGATTCGCGCCCCAAATATCGCGCGAAATTGCAAAAAAAACGATTTTAGCTAAAATGAAAGCAATGAGCAGGTGCAAAAGTTCAAACTTAACATTAGTAACATTCAAGGTAGTGCTTCCTGATGGGCCCCTCCAGAGTTTGCAACAATTCTATGACCCTGCTATGACCCAAACAGCAGGCTCATAGAATAGCACCATAAAGGTCCTGTAAAAAAAAAATTTCACTGCAACAAAAAGCAAATTACAGATAAGGAAGGAAGCAGGTGCCAGCCAGACTGGAACTTTCAAAATTACTGACACATTAATGAAACACAAATTAATTGATGGCAGTTGAAGAAGGGCAGGTGTGCTAGCTTTTTTCAACCACCATAATCTACAGTAATAAATAAACCTAATAGGTGCCTGTGAGGATGTACTAGAGGGTGGCATGGGTGTCCCAGAGGGTGGCAGTGGTGAAACAGAGGGTGCTGTGAACCTGTGATGATAAACCAGACGTAGAAACAACATAGTCGCGGCCGTTGCAAGCCGAAAAGTAAGTTCGCAATTGCGAACTTGTCCCAAAATCGGCGCGAACACGCGCCAACACAAAAAACGGAAAAATCCGCAAATCCGCTAGAGTTCGCGGATCTTCGCGGATTGCGAATCCGTAAATACGCAAGTTCGCGGATTGCCAATCCGCAAAATCCGCCCATGCTTAATTGCAGTAGCCTAACAGAGTCTCAGACTCCAGCTAGATACCTGGCCGCTGTCTGGCTAGTATTGGGCTGAGTATCGTGCAGGGATTGGGCGAGTAACGGGAGGCAAGTGGTGAGAAGGTGCTGCAGGTGCCTGCAAGCCGCACCCAGACCTTGCTGGGCCGCTTCTGCAGGTGCCCGAGCCCCCACTCTGCGTAAAACCCTTGGAGTGAAGGTGATGTTAATGTTAAGGGTAAGGGCTGGTAAAGGCTTGTAACAGCGGCTGCAGCTCAACTCTTTCCTTCTGCTACCATTTCGGTTTCACCGCAGCTGGCAACTGGTAGCTCAAGAATTTCGACTCAAGTTAGATCTCCAATTGTCCTTGTAACTCCAATGCTCCTTACAACTCCAATGCTCCTGTGCGACTCCAGTGCGGCTCCCTATTCCCGCTGATGACACCACCGAGATCGGGATTTGGGACCGGGACTGTAGTCCTTCAAACTTTTTCCACAGCTCACAGTTTTTTCCCGTTTGCGACACACTGCTCCAAAACCAGCCTCAATCAGACTCAGCCTCAGTCAGCCGCTTCCCCTCGGGCTCGTCCTGCCTGAAATCCTCTCCTTGCCTGACTTCCACCAAATCTTTACTACGCTTCTCCCGCAGTAGTACTCCCACGCATTGTAGATCCCAAATAATAAGTTGGAGAAGTAGACAGACAATAGCTTAGAAGGTGTGCTTCACTTTAATGACACATCCATGCAGATGTTTATTTGATATCAACACAGGACCTGGGATGTGTGCAATGTGAGTGTTTCACATTCACTTTACCATCTTGGTTAGAGTTGCAGTGACAGTCACTTCAATCTCACTACCAACACTTGAGAAATGGTATCAGGGATTGCTGTTGGGTAGAGGGAAGGAAGGAATTGTACGGAGTGTTGATTGTACAGGGTGTTAGTGGTTGTAGTTTGTTTTTGTATTCACAGCATTTTCCTCATGCCATATATATTGCCTACAACTCCCAGAAGCCACTCGGTGACACAAATACCCTGAAAATGTGAGTCACATGATGCCTAACTGACCTAGAGTGCAAAGTGCGTATAAACCTAAACCAACAACAAACCCCATTTGTCCTATAAAAATCTTCCCTCAAGAACTTCCTTAAGACCTTAACAGAGAAAGGAGTGGTTATCCCTCCTTTCCTGCTAATTATTTAATTTGTTTCTTTGCTTCTTCACCTTCTTTCCCCCCATCTTGAGCACGACAGGGCATGGTGATAGTATTTCACTGTCCTCATTCCATATATCTACTTACTGCTGTTTTCTTACTCCAAGATTCCGGGTTCCGCACTACTCTGTGATGACCTGAAAAAGAGAAATACCAGAACATTAACCCGTCATCACCTCCTGAAGAAACTATATCCATATCATTAACATGCCAAAATTAAAATAAATGACTCCATTGCTTAACAAACCAAGTCTCCTCATTTAAACAACCGCCCTACCCTTACACGTAGTGTCAGAAGTGGGATCAAGAAGTATGGAGGCTGGTGTAAATAAGATGGCGGAAAGACATGAGAAATTGGAGCGGGTAATGGGAAAATTCCTCAATGCTTCAGTGGAATATAGGGAATCCATACATAAGGCCCTGACAACTCAATGAGCAACCTATGAGACAGCCTTGGGAAGACTGCCCAAAAACCTGGGTCAACACAGAAGACCTACATTGTTACCTCGTGATCCTTCAAAAATAAGTCAGTAGTCAGGACCCAGATTTCTTTTTCAATAATTTTGAGAGAATGGCCCAAGCTGTTGCATGGTTTGCCAATTGATGGGGCAAATATCTAGGTCCCTTGTTGACAGGAGACTTATAATACGCCTATCAGGCCCCTAACCCAGAGGGGACCACTCCATATGCCGTCATTAAGAGAAATGTCCTTGAAAGATTAGGGGTGGATGGCGAGACCTATCGGATTAAATTTCTACATATTAAGGAAGGCCCTCAAGAAATTCCTAAAACACTATACTTTTGTTTGAAGGATATGCCTGACTGATGGTTGAAACACCATACCACAACCAAGGAAGAAATAATGGGGAAAAATAACCTTTTTTTTGTTAAATTCCTCATTCAAGAAAGAAAGTGAGTGGTCTTAAAGCAGTACCATGGCACCCTCCTGGACCCAATAGAGGAGACACGCAGCCCTGTAGATCTCTTTCCTCCTCAAGGGTTCCTGGAGTCGCCAACCACATGACTCCTGGGAATTTACACGGATAGTATCAAGCCCTTGGATTCTATGAAACACTCTTCCCAAAAACTCACTTATTTCATAATAATTGTACTTATATCTATTATAAGAAGTTGCAATACCCAAGTTGTTAACCCACTCTTCCCATAACCCCCAAAATCTAGTTATTTTTTTTGACATGCATCCCATGTCCAATTTGTGGACTCTTTTAACAGATGTGACCCAATCTAAAAACTTTGGCGGATTTGGAGATATCCAGTTTAGGCAGATTCCCCTTCTTGCCAGAAGAATTAAAACAAACAGAAGGGATGCTTGGCAATATGAAAGCTTATTGTTAATACTGTCTTCAGACAGAATTCCAAAGATAACTAAAACCAGGCTTACCTTGATTTCTTGGCCAATTACATCAGAGATTGTCTTACCCACTTGCCTCCAGAAGCCCTGGATCTGAGGACACTGCATAAACATGTGCACATCATCCGCGCTCCTCAGGGTACAATTCACACAGGACTTCTCTCCTCCTCCCAGCTTGGAGAGCCTTTTCAGAGTCCAGTAGGCTCTATGGAGTGTAAACAGATGAGTTCTCCTCAATGGTGCAGCCTTGACAACCCTCCATAAAGTGCACAAAGATACTTGCCAGTAGGATGTGACATCGCTGAATGGCAGTTCTCTTCTCCAGGACTCCTCCATAGGCAAGGGCGGTGGATCTCCTTTAACCAAAAGCCAGTACCAATTAGATACTTCTTTGCGTTGATAGAGGGGAACTAAAAACGTATCCTCCAACTCTTCGTTTGCGACTCCATCTTTACCCTGGTTTACCGCCTACCTAGACAATTGGTAGAATTTAAATCTGGATAGCCTTTGGTCAGTTAACGAGTTAAAATAATCCCATGGAAGAAGTTTATTGTCTTGCAGTAAGAGTGTAGCAAGAAAAGTCAAGTAAGATAGACCTCATATTCTTGTAATGGAAAGCCCAACTATAAAAACAAAGATCAGAAATGGCTATACGCCCATCTAATTTCTCACATCTTAATTTCTTCCATGCAAACCCAACCCCTTTGTCAGACCAAAGAAAACTATTTATGTCCGACTGTAGAATTTTCAAGGCGACCGAGCTGAATAGTAAAGGGATTGTGTCAAAGATAAATGTGTTTTTAGGCAGAACAGACATTTTGACGAGATTAGATCGGCCAAGAATTGACAGTGGAAGGTTGCTCCATGATCTTAATAAGGAACTGATCTCTTTCCTCTTAATCTCCAAATCAACCTGGGCCAATTTATCAGTGTCCTGAGTAATTTGAATGCCTAAATATCTTATTTGCTGCTGAACTAAAGGCGAGCTGGATTGCAGATTCCATTACATGATTTCTGTTTTTTTGTGGATTAGTAAAATAACCAGATATCTTCCCAAAATCTATCAGAAGTTTCTCCAACTTTGGTAAAATTACTGGAGATTCTCTCTTAAAACTCATAAAGTCATCAGCATATAGGGCCAGCTTCTTTACCCATCCCCTATATTCAAATTGAGCAAGAAGCTCACTGGCCCTGATGCTATATGCCAGTTGGTCTATGTAGAGATCAAAGAGGAGAGGAGAAAGGGGGCAGCCCTGCCTAGTTCCTCGTTCTAACCTAACTAAGTTGGTTAAATTCCCATTAATTATTATCCTTGCTGTAGGAGTTTTATAGATGTTCCTGATGACCTTTCAAAAATGTTCTCCTTAGCCAAATGAATGAACTACATGGTGTAAGCAAGACCAGCTCACCCGGTCAAAAGCCCTGGTCGCGTCAAATGCAAAGATAGTAAACGGCAGATTGTTAACTGAGGCATTATCGATTGCTCCAATCAGCTCATGAGTTAAACCATGAAGTTGATGTCCTCTAATGAACCCCTTCTAATCCGGATGGACTACGTGCCCCATCATGTTGTTCAATCTCCCTGCTAAGATTTGTGCGAAGATTTTGTAATCACAATTCAGCAGGGAGATGGGTTTGTAGGACTCACATTTAAAAAAATCTTTATTGGGCTTCAAGATCAGAGTAACCGCTGCCTCATTCCAAGAATTAGGAATTGGAGTTTTATTAGAGAAAATACTGTCAAATAATTTCTCCATAACAGGCACAAGTGTCTCATTAAGAGCAATGTAGAACTCATTAGGAATAGCATTTAAACTTGCGGCACTACCTCGTTTTAGATGTTTTATTGTTGCTTTTATTTCTACTAATGTTAACTTTCCATTTGACTGTTGGGCCCAGTCACCAGATAGAGGCTGTAGGGAGACTTTGTCCAAATACGTCTTTATTTGGGAGTCTGAAGCCACTAGGTCTTCAGTATACAGTTCTTGAAAGAATAATTAAAATGATTTTTCCGTATTAGCCCTATCTGAGATTAACTCCTCTGTTTCTGTGTTAAAAATGTCTTCGATTAGATTTCTGGTTTAATTAACATGAGATTTCCTGGGCAGGAGTTTCCAACACCCTTCTCCATATTCATAATCAGCGAGTTTGCTAACTTCCCATCTTCTTCTAGTAATAATGTCAAGATAGTCTATCATCTCATGCCACTTAACTAGCTCCTCAGGGTTTTCCTCCCTTTGCTCTGCGTTATTTTGGTTGGCTACTTGATTAAGTGAGACTTTACGCATATCGACTTCCAATAACTTAAGTCTTTCTTTAGATTCCTTGTTAATTTTACCTGAGCTACTAATGACTCTACCTCTAATAAATGTCTTATATGCATCCATATTACCTCTATTGGAGCCGAAAGGTCATTTAATTAAAAAAAGAAAGATTAGTCTTTCTTTAGTTGTTCAAGTACTGAAACTTCTTTAAGGAGGGCTTTATCAAATGTCCATCATCTTGTTTCCACTTGACTAGAAATGTTTAGGTCTATCAAGACCGCTTAGTTGTCTGATAAGTGTTCTGGAATATGAGATACTGAGCTAACATTACTTGTCAGCCTAGAATCTATCAGAAAATAATCAATTCTAGAGCGATGATTATGTTTTTTATTATGAAAGGTGAAGTTCTGAGGGCCAGCTACTGTCCTATTTTTTTATTTTCCAGATATCTACAAGAGTCAGATCGTCGATAAGGAATTTGATCAAAGAGCCCATTTTCGTGGGTACCGCCCCCCCCCTTTGACCAGCAAAATATTAAAGTCTCCACCCATAATAATCGGAATATTAGAATCCAGCAGATGATTGTATATAGCTCTAACATAACATAACATAATCTGTGTTTGGCCCATGGTATCCCACCAGAACCACCCAAACGTTTCATAATTTAATGTCAGCCATAATCCACCGCCCCTTATTATCTATCTTGGAAGAGCCCAAGATTGCTTTGGCTTATTTTTTAACAATGATTGCCACACCTTTAGTACAGTAGGGTTGCGTGGTGTGTAAAGAAATATCAATCCATCTCTACTTAGTGACACCCACCCATTCATCGATTGTGACGTGAGTTTCTTGTAGAATAATAATATCAAAATCAGCTTGACTTAACCGCATCGGTGTGGTGCATTTTCCCGCTGTGCGCTGAAGATTCGTAAATACCGCGGTTCATGACGAGCTCAGCTCGTCATCAGCGTACGAGAGGTGTACGTCATGACGAGCTGAGCTTGTCATCCGCTTCGAAGTGGTTAAGTATTGTAAGATCCTCCTTCATCTACTCACTACCCTGAGGCCATTAATATTCCATGTACAAATTCTATTTGGAGTGACTTCAGGCATTTGAGACAATCCAAAGCGCCCTTGTCCAGGAGAGCCCACCCTGACCACAGGCTACTTCTTTCTTATTGACAACTTCCTTAGTAATAATGTATATAAGAGGACTTTTTCTTTTTTTCCCTAATTTGCTCCCCACCCAGTGAAAAACCAACATAACTTTTTTCTTGTATGTGCCTAACCCTCCTGCCCAAGGGACCCTCCTTATCCACATTGGATATGATGTAGATTAACCACAATGAGCTCACTACCCACTCACCCGGCAAACCAATACTTATAAACCAACTTCCTTGCAAGCTTATCCCTGAGCTTTAATTTGATCAATGAAGATGCCTACCTCCTTGGGGTCTCTGAAGTTAGTAATTTTGTTTTTCCATATCACCCTACGTAGGGACGGTAACCTCAACTGTACTGATGCGCCCAATGATCTTAAAATGGGCATGAATTTCCCCAGTTCCCACTGTCTGTCCTACCTGATTCTCGAAAGATCTGACCTTATCCGAAATGTCCACCCCCCTTTCGTGAAACTGCCAGCTCTTAAGGCTTTCGATAGTACATGCTCTTTTAGTGCATATGTTTTAAAGGTAACCAAAATACACCAGGGATTTTTTCTATTTGGATTTTTGCTGAAAGGGTCTCTGTGAATTCTCTGGATGTCAGATTCCAGCTCCTTAACATCCATGGTGGGGATAAACTTTTTTAACAGTTTCATGATGTAGGTTTCTAAGCCTTTTAAATAATCCTTTTCTCCAACTTTTACTGCCTGTATCTCTGTACGATTAAGCTCAACTTGTTTATTTAGGACTTCTATTGAGGCTTCCATTACGCATATTCTTTCAGTAATCGCTGACATTTTGGCTTCTAGGGATTCATACGAATCTTGTATTTTACCTGATTTGTCTCTGAGATGGCAAACTTACTCCGGATTTCCACAGATAAGGCATCTAACATTTGTACTAGATTTAGCCGATCAGGGGTGGTTGAAATTGATGGTATTTCTAGTGAGACTGAAGTGGAATTAGAGGTGTCAGAGCCAGGGATAGAGTCCAAGCCATTTTTGCCTAATACTTCAAACCTGTTAGCAGTGGTGATATTAGATAATGCCACCTCAACTGATACAGGATTATTCTTCATAATGTCAATTTTTGCCTCTGATAGATTTGATATCTTAGCTGGAGAGATCTTCCCTTTCCCCTTGCCCTTACCTATAGATAGCTGAGCATCGTCCAATGACAAGGCAGTGATGTTTTGTGTTTGTACTTTAAAATAGGATTTTAAGGACGTTGATATCTTATGTAATGATATTTCTTTCAATGGTTGTGTGGAAGTGGCAGACGAGAGTTGAGAGATGAAAGGCTGATCCCCCTTTGACGTCTTGCTTGGTTTCCTAATGGGAAGTTTCCGTGAAGTAGAGGCATAAGAAGTGATAGTAGAGGAAGCTTCCAAATGACCTAGCAGGTGAAATGTTTTATTATGCAAGGTGTATCTAGAAGGGTATTCTGGAATTATAGACTTCTCTTCATCTATCGCTTGTGTGTGTGGGCTCTCAGTTGGCTCAGAGGCAAAAGCAACCCTTTTATTTATTTGGGAAGGTTCCAGGGCTGGTGTCTTTGATTTTACTTCCTTTTTTCTCCTTGGGGCTGGCTCGAGGGGGAGATAACATTACAAGCCCCTTCATTTACATTTTTATCTCGTCTAGGGATCATAGGCTGAGCCAAGCCAGGAAGCCCGCTAATCATAGTATGAAGAGGCTGGGGGTGACTGGTGGGGTAGAACAATTTGTGTGCTATTCTATGCACTTGTAGTACAGAGGGAAATAGTGGAAGGCTCTTGCTAGCTTTATTGAAGCATTTCTTTACCCTACCCTTGGTAGCATTGAAAGTGGAAGTTGTTGTTTTACATGCACTAATCCTACCGGGGGTCCAACGTAGTGATATCCTCGAAGAGGCGCACCTGTCGAGGCGGATCCTGACTGAAGCCTGAAGCAGCCGCCCTCCGCCACAGTAGACCGCAGAGCTCCCTCTCAATCTAACCTGATCCAGTCCTACACCCAGAGCCAGCCCACAGGTCGACCAATCCCACAACAGCAACTGAAGAGAGCCTCACAAGCGTCATCTCCTCCAAAACCAGCTGCCCACAGCCGGAGAACGCCGATGGAAAACACGGCCACGTGCAAGCCGCAAAAGAGAACTGGGAGAGCAAGTCACCATAGAGCCTCACAAGCGTTGTCCCCACCTCCAAACCGGCCACCAACAGCCAGAGAACGCCAGAGGCACCGGGAAACGCAGCCACAGAGAAGCCGCAAAAGAGAACCAGAAGAAAAAGTGACCAAAAAGGAGAAAAAGGCAGCCCCGTCTGACCGCCACCACTTGTAAGTAAAATATAGTGCCAGTTATTGAATAAGAGCAACAAAGCTTAACACTAAAGCTCAGGAAAACATTCAATCAGTGCCGCGAGGTAGAGCAGAGCTCGCGGCGAAGACTAACCCGCCGCAATGTTCACTACAACAATGTTGTTACTTTGAGTTCAGTGGCACGGAGAAGATATATCTTGAGCAGTATCTCACCTCCCTCCATCCCCCGGAACAGAAGTTGGTTCAACAACACAACCAATTGACTCTAGACGGAGTTGTGGAAATAGCCAGTGCACACAGTTGATCCCAGGAGCTATAGAAAGGGAGAAAAGATCCAAACTAGAAACGTCCACCTCCTGGAACAATCCATCATTACCAACCCCCTCCACAGATGTACACCGAAATTACTCCCAGGTCTAATAATAAGACCAACTACTCTAGGACATCAATGCTTCCAGCCTGGCGGGGTTGGTCACATTGCCAGGTTCTGTTCTCAAAGGGACGAGCGTATGGAAATTGGGATGACCCGCACACTATATTGCACCTCTCCCAAGGACAAACCTCCCTATCTTTGCGACATCTCTGTCAATGACGTACCTATTACCACATTGGTAGATGCTGGATGCTTATAAAGTGTGATGTGACCACAAGTACTTCCAAGCGGAATCCCTGACATTGAGGGAACCATAAACATACAGGGCCTGATTCACAAAGGTAAACTTAGACCAATAGTCTAAGTTTAGATCTGAAGTCGAAGTTTAGACCTAAATTCTAACTTTGCTACTACTAAAGTTAGATTTTTGGTCTAAGTTTAGACCAAAAGTCTAACTTAAACCAAAACTCTAACCTTACTAGTAGTAAAGTAAGACTCTAGGTCTAAACTTAGACTTCAGGTCTAAACCTAGAACTTTGGTCTACATTTACATTTGTAAATCAGGCCCACAGTGTGTCCCTGGAGACTACTGGAGCCTATGATCATAGGTAATGATTACCCCCACCTTAACTCACTTGTACAAGAAAACTGGAAAGATGGGGATGATGGGTGGAGTGTTGCCCCTTTTTCTAAAGCTGAAGATCATGAATGGCCTTCATCCAAGAGTAAGAAAAGTAGAAGACAGCGACAAGAAGAAATAAGACAAGCCCCTCAGATGGTCCTTTCAATAAAAACTGAGGATTTTAATTGGGATACCGACCGTAACTTCGGGGCAGCTCAGAGGGAAGGAGCTACCTTTCGTGAAGCCTGGCGTATTGCATCTGATCAAGATGACCTAGCCATAGAAGGTCCACAATTCTACATATACAACTGTCTGTTATATCTGAATGGGAGTCATAAGGATACTCTGTAGTTGCTAGTACCCACCCCCTCTCAGGATAAAATCCTCTAACTTGCTCATAGCCATCTCCTGGAGTGGAGCACTTTAGTATGGATAGACGGAACAGGCCATATTGTGCATGTTCTAATGGCCTGTCATTTATCTGCAAGTCAAAAAGTTTTGTAGGGAATGCCCGATTTGTTAGACAAATACCAGGCACATACCCCCTAAAGTCCCAATAATACCCTTGCCTGTTAAAGAGGAACCATTTCTCGGGTAGGGATAAATATAATAGGCCATATTTTACCCTCCAAAAATGGTTGTAGGTACCTACTTGTAAATGTTGATTATGCCACATGTTTACCTGAGACGAATGCATTACACTAGCGCAATACCATGAATGTAACCAAGTCAATGATTGATGTGTTTGTGAGGGTAGGGTTCCTGAAGGAAATCATAATGGATTAAGAAATGCCTTTTGTCTTCAGCCTCATGAGGCAGCTATGACACATGTTAAGAATAATACAAATTCATACAGTGGCCTCTGACCCAGTCTTGTCGAGAGATACAATGCTACGCTGAAGAGCATTTAAAAAAAGCTATTCGATCTCGAGACAAGACAATGGAAACATGTGTTACCCATGGCGTTGTTTGCCATACAGAGCAAAATACAAAAAAGCACGGGATATTCTCCTTTGGAGCTCGTATATGGTCACCAAGCTCGATCTCTATTAGATATGGCAAAGAGGGACGGGAAAGTGAGGTGGATGGGACAAAACCCTTGCTGGAATATGTAGCCACGTTAAAAACACATTTGAGTTAGGCGTATTGTCAAGACAATATGTATCCAGCAACGTGAGCTCTGTGTATTCTATTCGAATCCCGAGACGACATAGTGCTCTGCACTAAGGTACCTCTAGTTTTATTTACTACCTCTCTTTATTTTGTACGTCTCTTTTTCATATTTCTAAACATTTTCATGGAGGGCATTGACTCAAAATGGTCTGGGTCATAAACTACAATGGCAGATTGCCTCCCCAAACCACTGACCGTTACTAAGTCCGGGTAACAACAATATCTTCAATCTGGGATCATCAAAACTAAAATGGGACTTGACTCCTCAGCCTCATGACCTAATCATCCAAAGTGAAACAGGACTCATCTCCTCAGCCCCTGATAGAAAGTGAAACAGGACAACACCCTATCTCACAATTCATAGGAAGAGACAGAGGACTACATAGCCATTCACTAGCTCTTCTAAGAAGTCGGCCATTTTAGACTAGTCACCCTTCAGTGGCCCAAATCATAGTTTCTTGGGCTACCGACCTCCCCTCCTACACACATCAGATCAGACCCTCAGTGCATCCCCCCTACTTTGGCTTGACCTATCCCTGCCTGTATTTAAGAATGCCCATATTTTACCTGTTCTCAACCACTTCCACATCCCTAATACATTAGCCCTGACTCAACACTGACCCCAGCCAGCTATGAGGATTTAGCCTACACCACAACACACTCCACTCATCTACACCATAGCTCACAACATGGAACTCACAGGCACTCACACCTACAAAATCAGCTACCCCCCAAACTCGCTAAAAAATCTGCCAAACGCTTCAAACACAACTTTTTAAAATCTCACCCAGAAACCCCCTTTGCTGACCCTTATTTTTCACTACACAATGGGACCACAACCACCGATATAATTTACTAAACGTAGAGCTCAATGGAGGAAAGCCTTCCTAGCCTTACTCGCGATTTCCTCCACGAGGAAATCCGCACATGGTCTAGTGATTTCCATTGCACCATCACAACTCTTCCAAGCGACAGCAACCATCACCATTTAAAACAACTGAACTATTCTCACTCAGTCCACGGACTGTAGTCTAAACCTATTTGATAACATCTTCCCCATTATTAAAGAGCATGTCTCTAATCCACCTACTTCCACCCAACTGACCCCGACACCTAGCACCCATGACACCACAACTCCAAACCCATATACCACACTCCAACCCCCTACCCCCTTGCCATCTAGGCGCTCTGAGCCTTTTGCTTCCTCAACCTTTCTACTCCACCCTCCAACTCACGTCTACTCTCTTCACCTAATCCTTAAATACTTCCAACTTGCACCACTGTAACAAAAAACTCACCCCTTACTCAATCTTTTAGGTCCCCTGGAACGACCTTAGCCCCCCACCTCTAGTCCCTCCTCCTCAACCACCTTCCTTCCTCCTACCCCGGCCCAGTCCCACAGCGACACTTTCTTCCTCCCCACCCCAATATTGAAACCACCCATGCACCCACGATAGAAGTTGTTCCCCCACCGGTTCCAGTCAGATGTCAGTCTCCTTCTAACAGCTCTCCTACCATAACCCTCTCTTCCCCTGCACCTTCCCTATTCCACTTGGCCACCTCAAACTCTGAACCCCCATTCCAACCAACATCCCTGTGTTCACCAGGTGGCACATAAAAAAAGGTCTCCCCACCACGGCCACTCAATGAACATTCCACCCCCCTCCAATCCGCCCTTATAACATATCCCACCCACAATTACTCCTCCCATACCCCCTTTCGGACCAAACACACCCACTACCCAGTTAGCTCCAGCTACAACTCTCCTAATCACACACGCTACACCCTCTCCTACGTTTCTACCAAATCATACACCAGAGCATATTACACTCCTGCACATACCTACTACACCTATTCACCCACCACCTACCACTCCAACTACTCTTACATCCATTCCAACGACATACCCTACACTCTACTCATCACCCCCCCACTCCTCCGACACCTTCATTAGATTTCACATCAAACCGTGACAAATTTCCTCAACTCATACCTCGGTCTACCACCCCCACCACTACCGTTCTAAACACCACCTTGGACAAGATTATGTCCACTCTTCTCCAAATTAAAGAGGAACTTCATACTTTCAAAGAGTTGATTTCGAATCAACCCAGACACCCCACACTCCCCAGAACCCTTTCACACAGCAAGCCCCCCACCCTTCCTCCACTCTCATACAAACATAACCCTCCTTATTGGACCTCAATTACCTCCCGTAATTCTGACACCCGCCCTCTGCGAAGCATCAATCCACTATCGGGGTATGACATACGCTCCCTCCTATACTCCTATGATCCTGCTCTAACGACCCACATAGCCACACGCACCTTCCCATCCCTACTATCCACCCCAACCCTCACAGGTCCTCCACACAAAACAATAGAGGTATTGTTGCCAATAATCTTAAAAAAGTCACACTCACTCTGGACCCCTCCTCCTCCCTCGTCACTCCCCGGCTGAAATGCACACTCCTGAACTGTAGATCGGCCCATAGACACACATCACACATAGCCGACCTCATCATCGCACGTGACCTAGACCTGATCCTACTCACTGAAACCTGGTTAACAGAATCTTCCTCGCCACTCATTGACAGTTTTAGTACCTCCTAATTATCACATCATCAGATTGAATAGGAGTGGCAAGACAGGGGGTGGAATCGCATGTATTCACCGGAGCAACCTCTCAGTTATTAGAGCCATTTCACCATATTCTCTTCCTGTGAACACATCTGCCTCGACATCAACAGCGATGGCAAGCCAGTATGTTCTCTACATATTATCTACCACCCTCCAGGGGACAACCTCAACTTCACTGAATACTTCATGGACATGGTCACAACGAACTCTGGACCACAAAACACACAAATATTCCTTGGTGATTTCACCCTCCACTGGAACGATCACAACGCCTCTGTGGTCAATAGCCTCAAAAACTTCCTCAGCGCTCTAGACTTCACCCAAATTTGCAACAGGCCTATTCACGATAAAGGCTCTATCCTGGACCTAATCATCTCCAAAGGCGACTCCATCCAACTCGAGTCAATCCAACCCTGTGACTGGTCGGACCACCACATTATCACATTCTTCATCAATGAAAACATGAAACTGAACCCGGCTCAATCCACCAAACCAAAGGTCTGGAAAAGAGACCTCAAGAAACTCAATACCAATTCATTACCTTCTCCCAGTTACAATCTTCTCCTACCCCCTACCAGCACCTCCAACGTACAGGTCCTCTCAGACCACTACCTCAAGTCGATGACTTGTATAATCAACGAGGGTGCCCCCCTTCAGTTAAAGAGAGTTTCATCTAAAATCCCAAAACCTTGGTACAACGGGCTGCTTAATGAAGACAGACGAGCATTGAGACTGGCGGAATGCAATTGGAGATCAGTCCCTTCGGCTATGCACCTTAAAACACTAAAGATAAAAAGAAACGCTTACTTTAGAAAAATCAAACGCTCGAAAGCAGACTTCTTTAGCCACCAGCTAAACCAAGCAAGAAACCAGCCAAAAAAACTTCTAGTTAATCAAAACTCAATCCAAGGAAGAACCTTAACAAATACAAAACACAACTAGCACACTACCGACCTGTGAAGAATTCTCCACTTTCTTTAACCTAAAGACAGATAACATCAGGAAAGATCTCCTCTCTGACCTAAGCCTATACTCGAGCCCCCACAGCAAAACACCTCTTGATCTAAAAAACAAGGCTAAATGGTCATCCTTCTATACTTACACGGAAGAAACTATAGGCAAGATTCTCAGTACCCTGAAACCCGCCAATCACCTCACTGACCCTCTACCCGCAAACACTGTTAAGGACTTTATTCCATTGCTTCTCCCACTCTGGACTGAAATCATCAACAGGTCACTTCAACAAGGATGCATCCCGGACTCCCTCAAAGTGGGACAAGTATCGCCCATACTAAAGAATTCCACAGCAGACCCCACCGACCTAAACAACTATCGCTCTATCTCCAGTATCCCTACCTTGGCCAAATTGTTAGAAAAATGTGTACACCTCCAACTGACAAAACACATCGAGCACTTTGACCTCCTCAACTCACACCAATCAGGCTTCTGAGAAGGCCACAGCACGGAATCAGTTATGACACACATAATTGATGACGCGCTTCAAATTCTCGATCAGAATGGTACCTGCCTCCTCATCCTACTCGACCTCTCATCAGCCTTTGATACGGTCAAACACGAGAACTTACTTGATCTGTTGAATCTCAGAATGGGTCTATCAGGGACTGTACTTAAGTGGTTTACCTCCTTTCTGCGCAACCGGACTAAGAAATTCAAGATTAACAATACTATGTCCACCCCAGTTTCAGTAACACTAGGTGTCTCAAAAGGATCCTCCCTATCACCAACATTGTTCAATCTAGTCATGGAACCATTCACCGCACTGCTTCAAGCATTTAATGTGCAATTTCACGTGTACGCAGACGATACCCAACTATACCTTAAAATACACACCACTGGAGACATCAAACTACTCAATACAACGCTTAGAAACACACAGACATGGCTGGCAGAGAATCATCTCAAACTTAATGCTCTAAAATTGGAATTCCTCCTAATAGCACCTCCCGCCAAAGTCCCCATTACTCAGACTTGGCTTAAACATCTCACTGCACTCAACGTTCAACCTACCATCGTTGACTCAGCGAAATCTTTAGGCATAACCCTCGACTGCAATCTCAATATGCAGCATCATATCAGCAATGCAACGAAAGGAGCTAAGGACCAGATGCATCAAAGGGTTTTGCCCATTCTGTGACTATGGGAAAATATGTTGATGCATATGGCCCTAATTTTCAAATCAATACATTAAGGAAGCTGAAACCCTTCCTCCCAGCCAATGACTTCAGGACTGCAGTCCAAGCCCTTGTTATCCCTAGAATAGATTATGGAAGTGTCGCCCTCTGTGGCCTCCCCATATCGACAACCACACCACTAAGAGCCTCTATTAATGCCGCAGCGAGACTCATGACTGGCTCAAAAAAAACACTCACACATCTCTCCAGACCTAAAATCCTTGAAATTGCTCTTATACGAAGCTAAAATACACCTGAAAATCGTGTGAATGACACACAAGGCTATACACCACAACTCGCCCAGCTACCTCGATCAGAAATTGATGATCTCGGGTGGCTCAAGAGCAACAAGAAGCGCAAAAAATCTTATTTTGAAACCACAAAGATTGGAAAAAACATACAAACGCTCCTACTCAGGGATTGCACCCAGGATCTGGAATGCCCTCCCTCCAGAAACCAGACTTATCTCATCCACGGCATCCTTCAAAAAAGAAGTAAAATCGATAATCCTGGCTAAATTCACATGAATATAGGCCCAGGATATCTCGAAACTCAGTACTTTTCCTTTTATGAAAATAACCAGCCATACCACCTATGCTCCTTTGCTACCTCGCCTGGACTCTATGGTTAACTATTTGCTTATCTTTGCATAAAATGCCTTGTTTATTGATCTTTTGTCTTCATATCCCATATGTGTGTAAAGTGCTTTTATATCCATGAGGATCTTGTCCGCGCTCTATAAAACGTTCAAAATAAATAAATGAAATAAATAGTAGAAAGGGCAATATTATAAAAAGACCAAAGATAGATCCTTCAGTCGGGAATGTTTCCCTATACATTTGTAGTCATTTAGAAAGAGGCATTAGCCATTAAATTGACTATTAAGACCTTGTGCTATTACCTGAAGGCCATGAGTTCACCCTCTTCACAGACCATGTCCCATTGGAAATAATGAATGCATCCTCTGCTGGATTTTTGCCTAAGAACCATTCCACTTCCAAACCCTCCATCAAAAAGAAACCCAACAAACAGATGCAGACTATTTATCCGAACATGATGTCAAGAAAGTAAGGCAAGGTGTATTGGGAAACATGGCGGCTGGAAGCCAACAGTCGCGGACTAGCTCCTGCTTGATGCGTGTCTCGGGCTTCTCTACGGGGGCCATGCATGCGCCTCTAGGTGGATGAAAATGGAAAGCCTACCACCCGATTTCGATTTTGCCACCTCTGAATATTCGATTTGATTGTTCTCCGTAAATTTTCTATCATGTGCATTCAGTGTGGTGACCGCTTACGTCTTTTCTCTTCTTTCCTGCGTGCTTGATTTTACACACAATTGGTGCTTGAGCGGAGGAGCGGCACCCTGCTGAAGCTCACCCGCCCTCCCAGCCGCGGGCTGTTGGCGCGGCACAGGTGTGGAGGAGGTGGATTCCCTGCCTCCAGTTTCAGGCGCTCCACGACAGAATCAGCTGTTGGCGCGGCACAGGTGAGGAGGAGGCGAATTCCCTGCCTACAGTTTCGGATGCTCCATGACAGAATCAGACCCTGCGAGTATGACACGGCAGGTAACAAGCGGCTGGGTTTGAGGTGAGCCTGGGAGCCACCATAAAGTAGGAGATCAGCGTTTTTCTGGTTCGGAGTATGTTTTGTGGCACAACACAGGGGAGACGTTTAAGCCCCTGGGATTTTATCGGACTGGATCAGGACTTCCGGGACTGCCGAGGTCAGGGGTCGATTCCCCTAGTTGTGTAGTTTTTGCCCCTACTGCTCAGTTAAATTCGAGTGTGCCAAGAAAGACGGTGTGGGAAGACCAGCGGGGGGACCTCAAGGCTGTATGGAAGACATGGCTAGTAGCTTCCCGTGCAGTGCCCTCCCAGTCTACAACGGAGCCTTAAAATAACAGTGTGCAGATACACTCTCCGCAATAGGGTTGCCAAATTCAGCACAGACATTGATATTATCCACGTATTTCTCCTCCAGTTGCGGAGGTGAAGGCTACATCTAGGCAGCGCAAAGGGAATAATACAACGGATTCTACTCCGACGGGGGGGGGGGTAAGGGAACGGGAAGGGCTGAGAAATTCTTATCTAAAGTCAGAGTAACTCCCTCCCTGAAGACCTTTTATAATGTAATATCTACTTCTTCTGACAAAGCATTAACTTTAAAAACCAGCATGGCCTCCCCTAGTGTTCAGACAGTGTTGTCACAAAACCGGTTGGGTCAAGGAGGTAATTCTCTCCCTTTGTCATCTGAGCCTTTAACATCTGAGACCGGGGCAACAGGGGGGACAAATGTGCAGGAAGAACAATTAGTGGCTATCCATCCTGATATCGGCATATCTGACAGGTTCTCAGTTTTAGAGAACCAAGGCGATAAAGGTAGTCAAGGTGATGAAGACAGTAGGTTGGATGCTCGATCAGATAAGGCTGCTACTACTCCGACGGGGGGGGGGTAAGGGGACGGGAAGGGCTAAGAAATTCTTATCTAAAGTCAGAGTAAATCCCTCCCTGAAAACCTTTTATAATGTAATATCTACTTCTTCTGACAAAGGATTAACTTTAAAAACCAGCATGGCCTCCCCTAGTGTTCAGACAGTGTTGTCACAAAACCGGTTGGGCCAAGGAGGTAATTCTCTCCCTTTGTCATCTGAGCCTTAAACATCTGAGACCGGGGCAACAGGGGGGACAAAAGTGCAGGAAGAACAATTAGTGGCTATCCATCCTGATATCGGCATGTCTGACAGGTTCTCGGTTTTAGAGAACCAAGGCGATAAAGGTAGTCAAGGTGATGAAGACAGTAGGTCGGATGCTCGATCAGATAAGGCTGCTACTATTCCGTCTGGCCCTCCATCTCTACCGGGCCTGGTAGTTAATCTTGGACCTTCATATCCCTCCGGAAAAGACACACCCTCCCTCATGTGGGCTGGATCTGTGGCAGATATCCTGATGGCCTTAAGAGACGACATAGGAAAATTATTCACTATCTCTGAAACAAATCAAGCTGCCATTCAGTCCTCATGTGAAGCCTTTATCTCACAAAGTTGAAGAAGTGTCCAGGAGAACCGAAGCCTTGGAACTTGAAATACCAAAAATTAAGGAAGCCCTGCATAGCTCTTCAGTGAAAGTCGATAAGATAGCTTCTCAAAATAGGGAATTGATGGATGACATAGAGCGTCTTGAAAATCACGCTCGAAAAAACAACCTAAGAATATTAAATGTACCTGAATGTAATGCACGCACCTTTTTGTCTCAGAAGTATCCTGAATCCACGATGCTTAACACCCTGTCTCCCCCTCGTCACCCCCCGGGCGTCAGGAAGAGGCACTAACACCCGACAAGAAACCAAGGGGAACACAGGGGAACAAAACATGGGTAAGAAAGGGAAAGAAAATATGGCGCTCCACACTCCTCTTCTGCTCAGATGAGGTTTTCTCGCCTGGTAGATGTACTGCAGTGAAATAAAAGAACAATTAGTGCAAACTATCCCCTCCCTTGTTGTCCCAAAGTATGGAGAGTGATGTACAATATCAGTACCTTTTAAAATGTGGAGAATGCCTATAACTCGGGAAACATAGGAAATGTTCTGAAATATTGAAGGTATGACTGGTTTGATACAAGCCAATGTATCTGTAATTGAAACAACCTCATGAATAGTCCACACACACTGTACACGTATAGTATTTTTGGTTGTAGTGTCACTCACCAGTTCGATCGTGTGTCAACGAAAACAAATCTCCTTAACCTAATAACATGCTTAGGTAATAAGAACTCAAAAGACACCACACTTATACGTGGCAATCAGCTTTAGGACAAGCTCCGACTAGAGACTACTCATTAACTAGGACTACCGCTAAGGTCCACGGCATAAATCCAAGTCCAAACGGTAAACTCGAAAACAAAGGAAAACAATCCAAAAAATAGAAGCAAGCCGCTCCTACAAACTTACGAACTTCAGAAATGGGCTCTCAATAGCCCAACGGACGTAGACCGCAAACGCGAACCACTAGCTCCTCGGACGCCAACCAAAGACCCGGAACGACAATGGACTCACACTGGCTAAATGCGAAGCGTTTCCTGTGAGTTTGGGGCGGGCTTAAGGCTACAACACTACTCTACCGCGCATGCGTGGCTACTACGCATGCTCCAAAGCCCATGTATTCCTTTTTGCCAACCATTGCCAACCCCGTATTGCTTCCATGAACCTGACAGGCATGACACTGAAGACCTGGAGAAGGGGGATATAAACAAAAATTGTGATCTCTCTCTGAAAGGACACAATTTTTAAATATTCTCAGGAAACGGATTTAGCATTGGACATTCAGCGAGTCCATCTGGACCCATATAAAAGGAATCCTGCGAAATCTAAGCCCAGAAAGATCTTGTAAACTTTTTAACATAGTCCCTGAAAGAAAGTATCTCATCTTCAGCTCTAAAAGCTGGCACACTTAATTGCAGTCTTTTTCTAGGTCATTCTCATTTTCTATTAGGTCCGATATATCCCACATTACTGCCACAAAGCAGTGGAAGCTGGGCAAAAGAATGACGATCTTAACCTCATTAGGGGCTAAGGCCCAATTAAGGTTCCCGGCATCCCTCCGAATCATGTGGAATAATCACATGTACAACATGCAACAGATTGAGGAGGTGGATGCCCTTATTGAGACAATCAAAGGTGGGAGTGAGGTATAGACTAAGGGGTGGTGGCTTGAAGGTTCTATATTTAGTTTAGTAATTATTTTATCACTATATTATATGGTTATAATGGTTGCCTTGTAGGCTCTCTGGAGAGCCCTAGCTATATTTGAAATAAATATGCTTTTTTGACAGCATCAAGGGACCTCGCCCATAGGGCTTATGCCCAGAGGATCTGGGGGGTTTTCCCAGGTGTTCAAAGAGGGCACACAGGGAGTGCGAGGGGTGGTGGGTGGTAGGGGGAACGCGGGTGGGTTTGCATTGGGAGAAAATAAAAAAAAATATCCTCAATCTCAGATTAGTCTCAGAAATTGTACCTTTTATAGAAGAATGAATGTCCTTTTGCCTCTAATAGATAGCTTTTTTACTCTTAATGAGTAGCAAAATTAACATTATATCATGGAATATCAACAGACTTAGGTACCCACGTAGGCAAAGATTAGTATTAAAACATCTGAGCAATTCTGAGTGTAAAACTGTTTTTGGTAAATCTCATTGGATTGAGTCTTTCTGCTCCTCAGAACAGGTTGTACAGGATAGAGGGGTGTCAATCCTAATTAAGCTGGGGCGAAAGGCATCATTAAATCAATCTCCTCGGATCATTCAGGGAGATGGATCATAGCACAGGTTCGGGGAGGTCAGGTTAACCATAGTGTCGTTTTATGGTCCAAATGTTGACAATCCATCATACATTTGTAATATGCAGGCCAAATTAATAGGAAGAACTTCACCAATAATCATTGGGGGGGATTTTAATGTTCTTCTCAACCCTTTATGGGATAGGTCTAATCATAGCCATGATGTTGGTGCCCCACGCGTCTACCGCGCAATGATTAATATGATCCGTAATCTTGGGCCGGCGGATGTTTGAAGGGCTAAGATGGGAGAAAAAACAGGCTTTACCTTTTTTAGTAAAAAATACGGCCATTCTTCGAGAATCAACTATGTCCTAATCGATAGGCTGGCTTTAGAGAAGGTTGGTGATATTTCCATCTTGCCGAGTATTCTCTCTGATCACGCACCTATATCCTTTTCTTATTTCAGTCCTAGTCAAAAGTCTGGAACTAGATGGACTCTGATAAGGGCAATGCTTGTTGATCCCAATAAAATTAGTGCACTTAAAGCATCTACTACAGACTTTTTTGCTCTTAACATCAGCTCGACTTCGTTAGAATTTGTCTGGGATGCTTTTAAGGCAAACCTTCGGGCCAGCTACATAGTTTGATCTGCTCCAAAAACAGGATAGAGGCTTCAGAGTTTCGGAAGCTGGAGAAGCATATAGGGACTTTGGAGGAAGAGAGGCTTATTACTCCTCAGGCGTCTACAGAAGAACTGCTGCAAATTAATAAAGATCTGAAGAGCCTCCGTCAGGAATACAGGGGGAAACTTGAATCAAAAATTAAAGCGGCTAGTTAGCGGGTCGCGGATGTCTGGAGAGGTGGCGGTGCCGAACTGAGGTAGTAGTCAGCGGCGGAGCACATACGCGGTTCCAGGAAGGAGTTTACCCACCTGAGGAGCGGGCTTTGCCCGCGGAGGTTTCACGACGAGCTATCGGGCAATTTTGGAGGCCGTTTGCCGGCCGATTGTTGGCGTCTCACAACGCATGGCGGAGACCCTAGCCCAGCCGAGTGCAAAGAGCGAGGAGGCGGAGTCACGTCCTTCGGAGGATTCACCGACTGGGAGCTGGGGAAGGGCAGCTCAGGGGATCGGTAGAGGACGCCGAATATTAGCCAAGATTGGAACACCAACTAGCGGAGGTCGAGGGAGAGGAGAAGAAAATCTGACTAACTCACCCCCTGTTCCTTCGTTGGTGAGAAGCGCTGAAGGCTCACCAGGGGTTACACAGGCAGCAGATGCAGCAGATGCAGATTTAAAGCAAGTAAGGAGATGGGCAGATACGAAAGGTCAGTTGTTGGGGCACCCTAGGTATCTATTAAGGAGCAACAAATCGGATAATTCTAACAACCTTGATAATAAAGAATTTGCTCTGGGGAAGCCCAAAATATTACAATTGCAAAAAAACGTTAAAAAGCGCCTTGAAAAAGAAGCTAAACCCATTAAATCTGGAGAGTGCTCTTTAAGAAAGGATAAAAAAAAAGGGAGTCAAAAAGGGGCAGGACATAAGCTGGCAACAACCCCTTCGTTAAATTCATACTTTAAACCAGTTCCTAAGGTACTGGTCTTGAAACCACATCCCATATCTCAAGCTCAAGATTCCATCTGTGTTTCAGTTAAAGGTGGTGAGTTGGCGCAGCCTCGGCCTGAGTCCATAGAAGAACAAGATTGGTCGACACTTTTAACTCCAAATCCCTTCCAGGTACTCGCAGTTGAGATGGAAACAGAGAAGGGAGAAAATATTATAATGTCTGCAGAAGCGATCAATGAGGAGGGGTCCCAACAGTTGATTGTATCACAAACCCCTGAAAGATTACAAATTGCAACAGGAGAAGAAGTCTCAGTAGTCTCAGAAGAACGGCTGGGGCTAGCAAAAGACACGGGTGATGTTACACCCTTAATGATAACAGACAGTTCAAGTATTGAAAAAGCGTTGATACCCCTGGAAGGATCTGAAAAAGGGCAGATTTTTGTTCAGCAAGACAATTCAGATATACTAGATACGTCAGTTTTGGCGCTGTTAAGGAAATTGGAAAAAGATATCCATTTGGGTTTTGAAGCCTCCAGTAGAAATCAGGAACGTATAAGTGCTACATGTACTCTACTAGAGGATAAAATTGACAAATTAAGTACTCGTACGGAAGTTATTGAGACAGAGATGAGAGTCATGCAGGGAAGAATCTTGGATAATCGCAAGGAAATTGAGAATATAAAATCCAGAGATAGAGAATCTGATGAGAGAGTTGAGAGGTTGGAGAATATGCAAAGACGTAATAACTTGAAAATTCTAAAAGTGCCTGAAGGGAAGGAGGGGTCAGATATAAAAAGCTATGTAGCTCAATTGCTGAAAAAGGAATTACAGATAGTGGAGACAGAAGAAATGTTGTTACGTGACATTCAGAGAGTGCACCGAGACCCCTTCCGGTTAAACCCAAATCGCACTAAACCAAGGAAAATTTTAATTAACTTCTTAACGTATACTCTAAAAGAGAAGATTCTGACAGCGGCCCTTAAGAAAAAGAATATATTGGTGGACGGAATTGCAGTTGATATCAGGTCAGATTTGTCACCTGCTACAGCCAGTAGACAGTGGGAATTAGGGAAGCGACTGGCCCCCCTCAGAGCAATAGGGGCAACGGCTCAGCTGAAATTCCCTGCTTTTTTTAAAGTAATGTGGCAAAATAAAATGCATACGTTTCGTACAGTGGAAGAGGTGGATGCCTTTCTGGATCACCCTCAAGAAGGTTAATACTAAATGGTCCGATCGCTGATTATACCTTTAAAAAATGTAATGAATAAATTATATAGACAAATAGAGGTACCGCTACTGTGACATCCACTGGCCTAGGCCCTAGGAGTTTTGGTTGGGTTTTCCAGGGAGGGAAGAGGGGTGGGTGACAGTGTAGGTAGGTTTCGGGGTGGGGGTAGGGTTAGGAGTAGAGGTAGGGGTATGGAGGGGAGGGGGAGGGTAAGGGGAGAAAATAAGAAAAATATTCCTCAGGAGCTTTCTCGCCATCAAATGAGAAAATGGGAAATATGGGCGAGCTATTATGAATGGGGCTAAGAACAAGGAGCTAAGGTTCCTTACATGGAATGTGAACGGTCTTCGGGTAAAAATAAGGAGACTATCGATACTGAAATATTTAGAAGACTCCCTGGCTCATGTGATTATTTTACAGGAGACCCATTTAACTGAGAAAGAAAGTAAGGAGATCTTTAGTGCTCAAAAGTGGATTGCTAATGCCATCTTTACATCCCAAGATATAGTAACAAAGGGGGTGGCAATTTTGATTAGGAAAGGGGCTGATATTGTTATTGAAGATAAATCAGTAGACAGAAAAGGAAGATGGGTGATTGTCAAGTTAAGAATGGCAGGGGAAGTCTTTGTAATAGTTGGATATTATGGTCCGAACGTTGATGATCCAACAATACTAGATAAAATTGAGTTAGAATTAATGGAATTTTCAGGAAAAATAATTATGGCCGGAGGCTTTAACACAGTTTTAGATTGCAAGTTAGATAGAACTGGAAATAACAGGGCAATAGTAAATGGTAAAATGGCAGCCAAGTTAAGGATGATTATGGCACAGCAAGGTTTATGGAGATTGAAAGCAGTACAGCAAACAGGATTCACCTTCTATAATAAAAAACACAATCACAGCTCACGAATAGATTTCTTTTTAGTAGATATTAGGTTGAAAGACCGCGTTACGAAAGTGGTACATATAGGAGCGCATTTATCAGATCATTCAGCCGTGGGTCTAAATCTAGAACTAACAATAGACGAATTGAGCTCTGTTTGGAGGCTGGATCGCACTATTTTAGCTGATGAAGATTACTTAGAATCCTTAAAGGATGAGTTACGAGTCTTCCTGGATGTGAATGAAGGATCAGCTAAGGAGGATATAGTCTGGGAGACATGTAAGGCATTCCTGAGAGGGAGACTGGGAGCTCAGGGGGCAAAGAAGCGGAGGCTATACCATAATACAATTACTAATTTGGAGAAAGAAATTCAAGCTTGGGAAGCCGGTCAAACCTTACAGGGGGGAAACATATCTGAAGAGGCAGCTAAAAATAAATTTCTAGACTTAAAAATAGAACTCACAGCAGTACTCGCACAAAGAGTTAAAGAAAGATGGGAAGCCAGTCAGTTGGCCCACTTCTCATATGGGGAAGGATGTGGCAAATTACTGGCGTGGAAAGCAAAGAAAGATCTTGTACGTAATCAAATAAAAGAGATCAAAAAGGCGGATTCAGGAGAAGTCATAACAGAAAGTAAAAAAATTGCAGAAGCTTTTCACGATTACTTTGTAAATGTTTATACAGAGGATCTCTGCCCAAGTAAAACTGAGATAGAAAGCTGGATACCCCTGGTGAAACCACTCTCAGCTAACTGGGTGGGGGAGTTAAATAAGGAAATCACGCAAGATGAAGTATTTAAAGTGATCAAGGAGAGCAAAAGAGGGAAAGCACCCGGCCCGGATGGTCTCCCAGCTGAGGTATATAAAGTTTTAGGGGATATAATCGCTCCCACGATATGTCAATTGTTTAATAAAGTTTTTAGAGGGGAGGTAACAATACCAAGTTTGTGGAATGAGGCAACAATCACCCTAATACTAAAACCAGGGAAATCTCCTAGTAGTTTAGATGCCTACAGACCCATTTCACTTTTGAACTGTGACTATAAATTCTTTTCAAAAATTTTAGCTGATAGACTTGGCAAAGTTATCCATAAACTGATTCATGAAGACCAAAGGGGTTTCATCAAGGGGAGATACTTAAAAGAATTAACATATACGTTGATTGGAGTGATAGATATGGCCTCTAGATTCGAGTATCCCTTGGCAGTGATCGCTTTAGACGCTGCCAAGGCTTTTGACCGAGTTAATTTCACATACTTGAAAATATTATTGCAACATCTTAATTTAGGAGAGAATTTTACGCAATCTCTTTTTTCATTGTACTGCTCACCAATATCGCATGTTTTAGTTAACGGAATTCTCACCCATCCTATTAAAGTAATGCAGGGTACTAGACAAGGGTGTCCTCTATCACCCTTGCTTTTCAATTTGTATATAGAGCCACTGGCTTGTAGAATCAGAGCCTCAGAAGAGATACCCCCTTTCGTGGTTAATGATTGGTCAAAAAAACTTGGTTTATATGCAGACGATATTATTATTTATTCTTCTAATTTGATGTATTCTTTGGAGAACCTGGTCAAAATAACGAAAGAATTTGGAAAGATCTCTGGATACCAGATAAATCAGGATAAGACTGAAATAATGGCCTGGAATCTCAATACGCAGGGGGTAAATACTAAATCAGAAATGAGATATCTGGGAGTTAGGATTACAAAAAACATTGACGAATTAGCTAAAACTAATTTTGATAGGATTAAAAAAGAAGTCGTGGCCACACTAAAAGGATGGATGAATTTACCTCTTTCGATATATGGCCGGACTAATCTTGTAAAAATGGTGATAGTACCAAAAATTACATTTTTGTTTGAGACTATCCCACTTGGATTTAAAAAAGAATGGTTGGTTAAATTACAGAGCGAGATAACGTCATTTATTTGGGCATCAAAGGGCTCTCGGATATCATGGAAAAAGTTAAGGAGGAGAATTAATAAAGGAGGATTGGCGGCCCCAGATATTCAAATTTATGCATGGACCTTTTGCTTAAAAGACTGCAGGATGTTGTTGGGTACCCTACTTAAATCTACGATTGGAGAAATATTTGGAGTTTTGTTGAAAAGTTCTGGATATGATGATTTTGGTTTTTTATATAAGTTTGCAGACCCTAAATTTTTTAAAAAGGTGAGACTCAAGATTTTGCGGGATTTGGCTGAGACATGGTACAAAATAAGAAAGCTATTAAAATTACCGTACTTTAGTTATATGGCCCCAATATGGGATTCTCCTGGTGCTCCACTCTGGACAAAAGATGCGTTAGCACTACATCTGAAAAAGGAACCCGCTTTGCAAAGATGGAAAGATTTGTTTCAGGATGGCAAACTTCTGTCATGGGGCCTCCGCCAACAAATGTGGGGTTTGGTTTTTTCGAGATACAAGTATCTACAGATTCAAAGTTGGGCTAATGATTCGGACACTGTGATTGGAACTAAGAACGACTTTGAGTTGAAGCTGGAAATAGGGATCTTTAAGAAGGAAGTGGCCATATGGTACTGGACGATATTGGAAATGGAAGATGGACCATTTGTTCTACCAGAGACCCTGTGGATGGATAGCTTGCCAAGGATCGTGACAGATAACCAATGGCAAGTAACAATGTCTATGCTTTATAGTATTGTCAAACCTGCAAACCTAAGGCGAAATCTTTTGTTCACTATCCACAGGGCATATTGGTCTCCGTTTAGACTTTCCAAATTTAAAGTTGGCGGAGTTGTTGGGTGTCCGAAATGTAAAGCCCCAAATGTGGATGACCTTCATATGTTCGTCTCTTGTCCAAATGTAAGGCAATTCTGGCTGGATGTAAGTAATTCCTTATCCAAATCTCTGAATCTGCGCATTGAGGTAAGCCCCGAATTAATTATAACAGGAAGATATGATTTAGAAAACAAAAGCATGAATAATAATGTTAGACTTACTTTTTATGCTATGTTGCTAGCGCGTAGAGAGATATGTAAGTTATGGGTCTCACCACTTAGCCCTAATTTAATGGATTGGATTTTAGCCATGAGGTATATGGCTAAGCTTGATATTTCAGAACACACTAAGAGAAATCGAGGATTTTGGGTACCCTTCCTTCTATGTTTTGGTTGAATAATTTTTACTATGATTTCCAATGATTAAGCCCGCGCCTATCTCGCTGGTATCTTCTACATGGTATTCTAGGACGGAAAACAGAGCAGGAGGAAGACACACTTGTTGAGTCAAGCGGCCAAGAAGGTCCGCTCAGAGAAAGGCCGGATTCAAAATAGGTGGTGTCTACGCCTCACTACTCTAACCAGCTTATGAGATAAAAAAGCCCAGTGGTGGACCAAGTTAGAAGTTATGGGTGGCGAGTCGGCAAATGAGGGGGAAAAAAATAAAATAAAATTAAAGCTCAATGGTCCACTTATAATATGCAGCATTTCGAATGTGGCGAAAAGGCGGGGGCTCTCCTGGCATGGACGGCACGGGCAGATCGCGCCAAGAATAACATAAACCAATTAGTTATCCATGAAAACGGAGAAACATCGTGTAAGCATGAAGATATGCAGAAAGGTCTCTTCTCTCTGTACTCAAATCTATACAGGGAAGAGACATCCCCTAGTGTAGATAGTATTCAAAATTTGTTGCGATCTAAAAAATTGCCAGTCTTGACTGAGGATATTCAACTGCTCTGGAGGCCTGTATCACTGAGAGCAAAATTATAAGCCACATTATAAAGATTAAGAACAATAAGGCTGCTGGGACTGACGCCCTCCCTGGCGAAGTCTATAAAATTTTACAGGACGAATTGATTTCAAGACTATGCAAACTTTTTAATTACGTCTATAGTGTAGAAGGTAGAGTCCCTAAATCATGGTAGGATGCCACGATTGTCCTTATTCTAAAGCCAGAGAAGATCCCCTCAAAGCCGACTCATATAGGCCAATCTCCCTGCTTAATGCGGATTATAAAATATTCATGAGTGTTTTGGCCGGGAGATTGGTCAAGTTAGTTCCACAGCTGGTCAATATGGACTAAAAGAGATTTATCCCTGGGAGGTTTATACAGGAACAGACCCTGCAGCTGAGCGGTACTATCGACCTGGCTGCGACGCTGTCAATGCCCTTGGCTGTGGCAGCATACGACACAGCGAAGGCATTTGACAGTGTCTGTTGGGTCTTCCTGTGGGAAGTGTTAAAAACAATGGGTTTAGGTCCAGTTTTCATACGGACATTGATTAGTTGCTACCAGGGGGCCTCGGCAGTGATTTTACTGAACTGTATGTTGACATCAAGTTTTAGTATCACAAGGGGAATGAGGCAGGGTTGTCCCATCTCGTCCTTACTTTTCAATCTATACTTAGAACCTCTTGCCCAAGCAATTAGATTGGATGAACTAATCGTTCCGTTCAGTGCCCATCTATATAGTAGCAAGATTTCCTTATATGCCGACGACCTGCTGCTGTACAACAATACTCCTGCTGAGGTCCTTCCTAGGGTGGAAGTCCTTCTTGAAGAATTTGGCTCGTATTCAGAGTATCTTGTAAATTCTTCCAAGACCGATGTAATGATTTGGAACATTAACAATTGGACAGGTAAAACAAGTAGTGAATTCAGATGTTTAGGAATTACTATAGTAAATAACCTAGATGACATCCCTAATATTAATCTGAAGAAGGTGTCCAAGGAGATTGACCGCCTTTTTTTGAGATGGGCAAATTTGCTGCTTACAATATATTGTAGGGTAAATTTGGTAACAATGGCCATCCTGCCAAAATTGACCTACCTTTTTGGTAATATTCCACTTGAGTTCCCACATAGGGATATAAGCAAAATACAAAGTAAAATAGGAAGTTTTATCTGGTCTAATAAATCAGCTGGCTCTCCTGGAAGAAAATAAGGTGTAAGCTACAGAAAGGGGGCTTGCACTTCCTGATATACTTTGGTATTCTTTTGCTTTTCAGTTTAATATTATTCGGCATTACTTTGCACTGCGGGGGGTTCTAATTGGGGGAAGATTTTAAAATCAATTGGTTGCTTTTGAGAGAGGTGGAGAGGGCTTCCTGTATAAGTTCGGAGCGTCCAGATTCTTTAAGAAGGTCCTCCTGAAAGTCTTAAAAGCAGCCCTGAATTTGTGGTACATGATCAGGAGAATATGGGGGATAGGTTACTACTCTGATTTTACCCCCATCTGGGACTCACCGGGGCTACCTGCTTGTATGGGGGATAGCTTAGCACTACCCATTAAGAATGTTGGTATTCGGATCTTGTCTGACCTCGTTTCCACAGATGGGATTCATCCCTGGGAGGTTTTAAGGTTGAGAACAGGAGACTCCTTCTCCAGATTTAAATTTTTACAATTAACCTCTTGGTATACCGGAGAGAAAGCCTTCATATGTGGGAACTGGTAAATTGAGCTTCAATGCCAGATTATAAATCGTATAAAAAGTAAGTAGGGATCTGGTATAAGAAGCTGCAGGAAGCATAAGATACAGTCCTCCCCCCACAACATGCAGTTTGGAATGTGTCAGCTCTGGAGACCAATGCCATAGAATTGTTTGAACCCTCTCTCCAGATACTATATAAGATGGTTAAACCTGCCTCGTTAAAAAAGAACCATATCTATGCAATCAATAAGTTATACTATACCCCCACGAAAATAGCAAAATGTGCCCCCCTTTCTTCTTCAAAATACCCTAGATGTGACTTTATCCTGGCTGATGACTTACACATATTTTTTGAATGTGGTGTTTTGAAAGAATATTGGTAGAATGTGGAATGTGCTCTTGATGCTATTTTTAAGGTCGATTTTAATTTTAATTTATCCTTGGTAATATTTGGTGTTGATAACAACTTGATGATCCAACAGTCAACATCACAAAAAGGCTTGCTAATGTATCTGATCCTTATTGACCGGAGATCTTCAGGCTATGGAAGGACTCATCGCCTCCGCTTTATGAGAAATGGGTGAGGGCCCCTCTGGGTATGGCCCACATGGACCTAGGACACTGGAATGAAGATGGGTGCAACATCTGGTCACAGCTCCTCGCTTCGGGCAAAGAAATGAGATTGATCTAATCATCCTGTGTCCAATGATTACACCAAGTTTCATGCGAAGAAGCTGGCCTGGCTAGGCCTACAGCCAATGCAATAGCGGAAACCTGGGGTGCTTAAGATCGAAGGTTGGTTACTTGCTTATATTTGCAGAGGCTATATGATGAGATGAGGACCAAAAAAAAAAGAAAGTAAGGGAAGAGTGATGTGAGCGATCAGGCCCCTCGGCCCTCCCCTCATTTGCAGTTTGTCTCGTCCGTCCTCCTGGTGGGCTTCCTCGAACCATGCAAATACAGTAAAGAAAATGTTAAAACATTTATCTGGGCAGCCACAAGGGCATTAAAAGAAGGTCTCTTTCAACAGGGAAGGCAGGACTGCCTCACAGAGGGGCATAGCCACAGAACACATGCAGGACTAAAAGGAGGCCATAGACCTGGAAGAGGAGAGAGTGACTCTGAGAGACGTTCCACCCGGAAATGCTGGAACACAGGAATGCCTCGGAAACTGACAAGAGAAGTGGATGCTGAACTACCGGGGATGATGCAGAAGAGGAAGAGGAGCCCGAGACCGGGTATGAGGGCCCGTGATTGGCCTCAGCAGATACTGGAGAGATGCTGCTGCTTAGGAGAGTTGTAGCGTGGTGGGTGAGTCCTGCTGGGGCATCAGAATCTGAGATTTTTTTAGGTAGAGGGAGGGAAGGGGTTGCACAAGGTTTTAGTGGTTGTGGTTTGTTTTTGTGTTTGTGGTTTTTTTCTCATGCCTTATATTGCCTGACACTACAACTCCCAGAAGCCACTGGGCGACACAACCTGAGAATGTCAATCGCACAACGCCTAACTGGCCAAGAGTGTTTTGTGCAGATAAACCCATAGCCAGTAACAAACCCATATGTCCTCTAAAAATCCACACTTGAGGATTTCAAGAAAAACCCTTAAATTCTGAGTAAGGGTAAGAGATACATAAGAGAGGATGGAAATGTTATCCGCCCTTTACTATTATTATTTTTGTTTGTTTCTCTGTTTCATCACCTTCATTCCCCCATCTTGAGAACCACAAGGGATGGGGATAGTATTTCACTGTCCTCATCTCGTATATCTACTTAACACAGTTTTCTTACTCTGCAATTCCGGGATCCCCACCAAGAAAAGAGAAAGCCCAGAACCCTAACCAGTCATCACCTCCTGGAGACACTATAGCCATACCATTTGCTTTTTATACATCAAAATTGGAATAAATGACAGCATTGTGAAATAAACCCATCCTCCTCTCTCATACATCTTCTCTAACCCCTTACACACAGCTATTAATGTCTGTCACACATATATTTTGCCCACTGGAAAGATGGAGAGGTAGTCTGCAGGTAAGGGGAGGGCCAATGAGGCCTGCTCTCTCACAGTGTGATATTGATGAGAAGGTGGTGTTGCGGAACTCAAAATTAGGCCTGAGTGAGTTTGCAGAGTTCTGCAAGTGGTGGAGTGCATAACCTTGTGCCGTTTGCACTGATTTTATGTGCTGGTTGCTTGTCCTGCGCTGTAAAATCAGCTTGAACGGCATCACATAGAGTTCAAGAGGGTGCTGCTTCTTTCTGCTGCTCAAGTAGAAGTTCTTCTCAAGCAGCAGCCTCCTCCACACAAAAAGAAAGGTTTCTCAATGCGAGGGATAGTGACCATCATCTACCGTCCACGTTGAGAAATCTCGCTGGGAAGGAATCTAGCGTTGAAGTTTCCTCATTTGTACTGGCCAACTTACCGTTGGCAAGCGTGAGTGAGGAAAAATCTCTGCTCTGCTATGCTGATTAGAGTTTTAGCAGCTCCACGAGCTCTGCAGAGCTTGTAGTGAAAAAAAACTCAGCAAAATACACGAACAGAGTGAAAATAATCACAGCCCAGGCCTACACAAAATAATGCACACATCATTATCAATTAATATAATTTTCAAGCACATGTCCATTTGTGTACAGTGTGAATGTGCAGTACCAGTGTTTATTGCCTAGGAGGGCATCTCACAGAGGTATTTTTGATTATTCTTATGAACCATTCCCTGACAGGGCTCCTGTAAATGGGTAAATGGCTTAGGGACCCCAACTCCCTTGCCTGGTCCATCGTTTTGCTGAGGTTCAATGGAAACTGGCAGTTGTATGACTTTACCGCGGATAACATCCATGACAGAGTGGGTTTTAAACATAATCGAGCAGGTACAGCAGCAGCAGGACATGTGTAAAGGGCTCCATGATGCCCTTACACATCTCCATTTCCGCGGTCTCAGATGTGGTAGCTGGACTGCCCGGATCACGCTGATTGTAAAGCAACCTGTAATTGGGCCAGCAGTTTCACTGGCATTCTGAGCATCCCATAGCCTCATTGGACCATACGGCACCCTCTGCGGTCAGAGTTGGCCAGTGGTGTAGGCGGTTCTGCCACGGTCTTTCCAACAGTAATCCACCCATCACTTAATACGGCGGTCGGACCACCGCAGCACTCAGACCACCACAGCGGATTAAGCAGTTTACAGACTGCCAAACTCGTAATAAATCCTTAGTCCTATTTTTGGAAGTCAAAAATCTCCTGCACGCAAAGTCAGATGCTGTAGTTAATGAGGCAGGATACCCCTTTGGTGAGGGACCGTTGAATAGGATTTGTTGCTGAGGAGAAGAACATAGCGGGAGCTGCTATAGTCAGGGTGACTGGTAATAGGCAGGCAGGTTGGTCCAGGTCTTCTCTTGGTTCTCAGAACAGTTTTTAGCCAAACATGTTTTAAGTTTCAAGTTTTTGACTTAGGCTATCTGGCCACCCCTATACCACCACCAATGGTCTAGGAATGGAAGGGCTCCACTTGGGAGGTTAAAACACACATAAGCTGGGTCCAGGTGTGTGTTCAAGGTGGTTGGAGCCCTTTCTGTCCCTAAGGCTATGATCAGGATGTCAGCCAATTAGCCCTTTGTGTCACACATGTATTCCGGGGTTCAGCAGTGGAACAGGATTCAAGCAGCATGGCAGGCCTCTGAAAGTTGAAGGCAGGTTTTAAGCAGCAAAGCAGAAATCCCGAGGGGGGGAGCAAAGCAGTCTTTTGTATTGGACAGCAGGCTACAGCAGCTGGCAGTCCTCTGAGAGTCCATCTGCTCATCCAGCCAGTGCACAGAAGAGTATGTCTGAGGGTCATAATTCTTACATGGTGCCTTCTTTGAAGAAAGAGAATTTTCTAGAGTAGACCCTATTAAGTGTGTGGAGTTTCCTCCTTCCTCTTCACTGGCTCCCAGCTGGCTTAATGAACAATGAAGTGGTAACAAGTCATTTGTGTGAAGACACTTCACAGTCTATTCAATTGCAACTAGGGCTGTCCCCAGCTTTATCGCCATCCTGCTATTGATGGCCCTTCCAAGCACATCCAATACCTCTGTTGTGTGGCTGCCCGAGATGAATAAACAAAGTCCAACTGCCAATTACATCCAGTTATATGTCCAAGGAACAGGCTGCATGCATCAAACAGAGCAGGAAAAGGACAACGTTCTAAAAGTGGCATTTCAAAATTGTAACTTAAAATCTGACTTTACCAATAGACAGGTTTTTAAATTACAATTTCTCAGACACCAAACATGAAATGTTTGCCTGTTCCCAATCAAAGGTTAGCACCAAATAAATGAAATAAGGCAATCCAATGCTATCATATAGGAGAGGTAGGCTTCACACTGCTGAAAAACACATGTAAGAGTTTTTCACTACTAGGACATATAAAACTTACAAGCACACATTGAACTTTTATTATAATGCACGCTGACCTATAGGCTACCTATGGCCTGTCTTAGGGATGACTTATAAGCAATATCAGGGGAATTCAAGGCTTGTCAAGTGGGTTATTGTGACAAGTCGAATTGGCAGTGTAAAACTATCCAGTCTGCAATGGCAGGTCTCAGACATGTTTAAGGGGATTATTAAGTGGGTGTCAAAATAAGTGCTGCAGGCATACTAGCCACATTTAAATTACAGGGCATGGGTATCTGATATATCACTTTACTAGGGACTTATAAGTGAATAAAAATACCGATCATGTTTAAAACAATGTTACCATATTTACGGAAGTGATCACAAGCATTTTTTGCACAGGTTAGCTGTTGTGAAGTGCACAGAGTCCTAAAACAAACAAAAACAAAATTCACCAAAATAGGAGGATCAAGGTAAAATGTTTGGGGGAAGACCACGCTTAGTCTGACAGGTCTCACAAGACTCAAAGACTCATATGTAAGAGGGATCAACTGGTCAAAGGCTGCTGCCATAATATTTATTTGTTTGGAGTCAATATGAGATTGGGCTAAGACCATCCGAGTTCTTTGTGATGTCATCTATGTTATTGTTGCCTTTCACATGTTGCATCCCAAGATATGAGTCCAGTGATTACTCCTCCATCTTCCCAGAACACTGACCTTTTCATTCCTCATCTAGACGTATACTCACCTTTAAAATTTGTTGGACCAGATCAGCTGCCATAAATTAGCAGTTCACTTGTTCTGACAAACTTGCAGTTTCCTAGCCCAATTATTGATGAGAGAACTGCAACATTTTTACCAGTGGAGTGTCAGCACACTCCACCAATAGTAACTCCTTACTGGTTTGCATGTCCACCACTGGGCCAAAAATGTTATTGTGATTGTTGCCCTAACCCATTTAAGGTGGGTTGAATGTAAGAAATTGGGTTAGTGGTTGAGGCGGTGAAACCCTGCTCAAGTAGGACCCACAATCTATGTCAGGGCTAAGTCACAAACAGTCCTAAACTAACATGTGTTCAACTCATAGGAAGCTTCTCTCAGAACAGTCAGGCTTCACTCAAAAGTAATGCATAAACTTCAAACAATAATTGTAACTTTAAGCTTTATTGTTTAGTTAATTAAAATATTACAAATAGATACAATCTAGAGAGAACAAACAATTATCAGATAAAACACTTAAAACATCTGTTCATGAAACATGTGCAATACTCAATGATTGTAAACAGTTGATCAAATCCGGTACAGCCTGCATCAGCTGATATGTGTCAAAGTTATCATTTTAAATAGGGCCCCATCTGGCTTATAGGTCCTTTTCTTCACTGCTTAAAATATGTACGTAAAAAATGTAACCAAGGAAATCCAGAGTTCTTCCACCAGCACTCTGGAAATGGAGAGAGGTTGGCCTTTCTCATTTGCACTTGCTTTTTCTCACCAGCCATGACTGAGCTTACTGATATACATCCCCTTATTATGACCACAAATTGTGCACACCTTGCAAGGGCCCAGGGGACAGAATTTGAAAAGCAAATGCTAGAAGCTTCCTGGCATGTTCGAGCCCCGTAGGCCAGGCATACCGGTTTAATGAGTTGCCTTCTCTGGTGTTCCAGGAAGGGACAGCACACATAGCTGGTGTAATCATGATTCAGTTTGAAAGGGACAAGGCCTGCAAGCTCAATTTGCACTGAAGTTGGCTGAGGAGGGGTTACAAATCTTTAATTGGCAGAGCAAGTGACCACATGTAGAAGACCTGTCTGTGAGTTTGCACGTTTATAGCTTTGAGTAGATATGGTCATGGAGTCCCATCTCACTAGGAGTCATTTAATGCCTGGGCTGCATCGAATTCCTGAGGAGCAGCAGGTCTTAGGTCATCAAGGTCGCCTTTAATCGCTGATTAATTACCTTTTTCCATGTAGGGAATGGGATGGTTCTCACCTAGTGTGTTAGGCCTCTCATTAGGAATGAGCACCTTAGGTGGCTTTTTAATGATTGTATATTCACCATTCCAATCTTGATGTGGTACTTCAACATGGCTGCTTGACAGTGTAAAATCTAGTATACTTGACTAATTTCTAACCTTAGCCTGTCGTGGCAAACAAAGCAAGATTTTTTGTATGCTCTACAGTGGACTCCTTCAAGACTTCATCTAAAGTTCCTGAGGATGCAAAATGGCTGTTTTGAATGGGGGGGGGGAGAAATGATGCTTTCATTACCCTTAGGATTGGGGCTGCCGATGCACTCCTTAATCATTGATTTAGTTGGCCAACCTTATGTGCGATTGCAGTACCCTTTTTGTGTATTGCATTTATTTGTGCCACCGCTGTGCTACTTTCAGTGAACCATTCACTGTTATACTCTCTAGCTGTGGTGATGCTCTGGTTTCCAAGGTTCCTCTTATTCGTGCAGAGACTAAATATCATATCATTTGTTTTTTCCTGGTTAGCTATGAGCTGGTTAGCCTTGTAAAAGAGTTCAGGGTGTTCAGCGCCCAGTGTATACCTGTCTGTGTGCGATCCATGATCATTGCAGTCAGCATATTTTATTATTTGGAGCTTGGTTGGGTGGGGTCCAGCCACTGGGCTCCAAACATTTTCCTAAGTCAGCTGTGAACAAAAGAAAAAGTAAGGGAGCCCCTGTGTTAGGCCTCTATTTGTCTTGATTTTTCGAGTGGCCGAGCCAGGACCAATGTTTCAGAGTATAAGGAAATTATGGCACTTAGCAGCTTTGTGAGTATGCCCCAGACATCCAATTCCTCCATAGGATTCCCCTGTTCACTCTGTCTAATGCTGCACTATAATTGTTCAAGCAACAGAATAGGGGTAAGCTGCTTTGTGTGGTGACTTGGTGCCACAGGAAAGATAGTGCTATAATATTGTCCACTGTTGATACCCCGGTTCTGAAGTCTGATTGAAAGAGCAGAAAGAGTTCCAGCAGGATTGATGCACATATTTTGGCTTCTAGGTCAAGCAGTGCAATTAAGCGGTAGGTGGCAGCTATTGACCGATCCCACTTTTTAAATATTGAGAGGAGGATTGAGCCTCCCCACTTGTCTGGGATCGACCCTATCTGGCACCCAGTATTAAAGAGTGGGTTCAAAGTCCTTGCCCAAAAATGCAGTCAAACCATTCTGACCTGGAGTCCCATCCTTCCTTATCTACTTTAGAAAAGCCTTTGACCCTCCGAGGGGATATATGTTCAGGTCCTGTTAGTACGGGTTTGTCAGAAGGAGTGAAGAGCACAGGCCTTGTGGTTTCACATGCCTTCTCCCCCACTAATAGTTTTCTTGTGGATGCAGTTTGTTTGCCCATCTTTTCTACCCACATGGCAACATTAGTCGAGGGAGGCAGACTGTCAGTATATAGGCGTGTAATGTGGCTGACCCAAGCTGCTTCTGAAACTCCATTCTCCGATGTATAATTAAGAGTCTTTAATTCGTCCATGTGTTCCTAAAAGTGTGAGTGGTTAGGATCCTCCAGCAGTTGGAATAGATTGGTCCATTCCTTTTGATCTGTTGCCTCCTTAACTTCCCAGGTTTTTTTCTTGAGGATTTATTTCTTGTGCTTAACATCTGCAACAGTGCGGATTGCAGGTTATTGATAAATTAGGTTCTGTGCTCTACGGAGGGCCCTTGGTGCTGAGATTATGGATTTGTTATATTGAAGTGTTGGCCTCCTGGCACCACCCCGATTTTTCCACTGATTTCTATGAACATCAACTTTCAGAAAGGTTCTAAGATGCCCAACAGTCTTCCTCTACCATTTGTGTATCAGATCCTACTGGCTCACGCTTTTTCCAGGGGCCTTATTGACTAGCCAGCTTGCTAGCGAGGAGAACTCCAGCCTCCATTTTATTGTTTTAACTAGGTTTACTTTCTCACCTGTTGAGGTGCCCACTAGGCAAACACAAGGAGACGATAGATGGATGCTGAAACCTTTCAGACACTCACCCCACAGTCACAGATCTGGGTTGAATCCATCATTACGATACAAAAGGGGATGATGGACGGAGCGTTTGAGCAAATCAAACACTCACCCCCAGTCAACTGATCTGGGTTTAATCCATCACCATTCTTTAGCTCACTCGGCCACCCCAGTTCAGACATGGCTATATGCAAATCAGTGTGACCCTGTGCCTCATGGGAACAGTCCAGCCCGAACTGCCAAGCCATGTCTTCCCTGGACCGGAAACAAGCATCCTGGGACCGGTTTCAGATTCATAATCCTCATCAGCAAGGCTATCTTGAATTCAGTGGCCAAGTGAGCAAGGGACTCACGTCTGAGCATACCCTGCCACACTTAGGGCGAACAAAGCGATACAAAAGGGGATGATGGACGGAGTGTTTGAGCAAATCAAACACTCACCCCAGTCAACTGATCTGGGTTTAATCCATCACCATTCTTTAGCTCACTCGGCCACCCCAGTTCAGACATGGCTATATGCAAATCAGTCTGACCCTGTGCCTCATGGGAACAGTCCAGCCCGAACTGCCAAGCCATGTCTTCCCTGGACCGGAAACAAGCATCCTGGGACCGGTTTCAGATTCATAATCCTCATCAGCCAGGCTATCTTGAATCCAGTGGCCAAGTGAGCAAGGGACTCACGTCTGAGCATACCCTGCCACACTTAGGGCGAACAAAGCGATACAAAAGGGGATGATGGACGGAGCGTTTGAGCAAATCAAACACTCACCCCCAGTCAACTGATCTGGGTTTAATCCATCACCATTCTTTAGCTCACTCGGCCACCCCAGTTCAGACATGGCTATATGCAAATCAGTCTGACCCTGTGCCTCATGGGAACAGTCCAGCCCGAACTGCCAAGCCATGTCTTCCCTGGACCGGAAACAAGCATCCTGGGACCGGTTTCAGATTCATAATCCTCATCAGCCAGGCAATCTTGAATCCAGTGGCCAAGTGAGCAAGGGACTCACGTCTGAGCATACCCTGCCACACTTAGGGCGAACAAAGCGATACAAAAGGGGATGATGGACGGAGCGTTTGAGCAAATCAAACACTCACCCCCAGTCAACTGATCTGGGTTTAATCCATCATTATTCTTTAGCTCACTTCACCATCCCATTTCAGACATAGCCATATGCATGCCTTATGGGAACAGTCCTGCCCGAACTGCCAAGCCATATCTACCATGGACCAGAAACAAGCATCCTGGGACCGGTTTCAGGTTAACACCCCTCATCAGCCAGGATAGCTTAAATGCAGTGGCAACGTGAGCAAGGGACCCATGTCTCGGCATACTCTGCCAACTTAGGGCGAACAAAGCAAACACAAGGAGATGATGGATGGAGTGCGGAAACTTTTCAGACACTCACCCCCTAGACACAGATCTGGGTGGAATCCATAATTATTCTTTAGCTCACTTCACCACGCTAGTTCAGACATAGCCATACGCAAATCAGTCTTGACCCTGGGCCTCATGGGAACAGTCCAGCCCGACCTGCATGCCATGTCCGCCCTGGACCAGAAACAAGCATCCTGGGACCTTTTTTGGGGTAACACCCCTCATCAGCCAGGCTAGCTTGAATCCAGTGGCAAAGTGAGCAAGGGACACATGTCTGGGCATACTCAGCCAACTTAGGGTAAAAAAACAAACACCAGGAGATGATGGACGGAGCGCTGAAACTTTTCAGACACTCACCCCTCGTTTTGTACAAACTGAAACCTACTGTATGCCACAAACTGTCACTTTTTTAAACAATAGGTTCTAGTTTGCTTGGGACACCAAGCACATTTTGTGTTATACTTTACTACACAAAGTGCATAAAAAGTAAAACCCCTTAAAATTCTTGGTCTGAATGATTCTCACTCTCCCTCTGACAATCCGTTCCCATGAATATATTCCAAGGAGCTTTATAATTATCAAATATTATGCATATAGTCCACAGGAATCGTTGTTCATTGTTGTATAATTGATACCATGGTTTCTTGTGAGTAGGGTAGCCCTTGTTCCATTTGAATGCAGGGCCACTTGTAGCACTTAATGTACAGGCCCTCTGTACATTAAGTGCTGTTTTACAAGGGTCTTATAGGTAAATTAAATATGCCAAATGGGGATACGCCATTGTTACCATGTTTGAAGGAGTGAGTAAATGCAATTTAGCATAGGTTAGCAATGCTAAAGTTCACAGAGTCCCAAGGCTAGCAAAAATGAGATCAGCAAAAATAGAGGTGGAAGGCTAAAAGTTTGAAGGAATAACACAATAAAGCTAACAGGTCCAACAGTGATTTATTGTGTTATGGACATGGAAGCCAATCAATTGCTTTGATGTGCAGGGATAATCCTCTCGTGGTACAAAAGGGGGTGGTGATGAACAGAGCATCTGAACCAATCAAACACTCACACCCAGTCAACAGATCTGGGTTTAATCCATCACCATTCTTTAGCCCACTCTGCCACCCCAGTTCAGACATGGCCATATGCAAATCAGTCTGACCCTGTGCCTCATGGCAACAGTCCATCCCGAACTGCCAAGCCATGCCTTCCCTGGACCGGAAACAAGCTTCCGAGGATCGGTTTCTGGCATTTCAGCCGTCTTCAGCCCGGCTTGCTTGACTCCAGTGGCAAAGTGAGCAAGGGACTCACGTCTGAGCATACCCTGCCAACTTATGGCGAACAAAGTGGTACAAAGGGGGTGGTGATGGACGGAGCATCTGAACCAATCAAACACTCACACCCAGCCAACAGATCTGGGTTTAATCCATCACCGTTCTTTAGCCCACTCTGCCACCCCAGTTCAGACATGGCCATATGCAAATCAGTCTGACCCTGTGCCTCACGGGCACAGTCCAGCCCGAACTGCCAAGCCATGCCTTCTCTGGACCGGAAACAAGCTTCCGAGGACCAGTTTCTGGCATTTCAGCTGTCTTCAGCCCGGCCTGCTTGATTCCAGTGGCAAAGTGAGCAAGGGACTCACGTCTGAGCGCACCCTGCCAACGTATGGCGAACAAAGTGGTACAAAAGCACATCACAGCCATTGAATCCTTGTTGTTTTCATACACAAACTACTACTATGGAAGCTAGTTTTTGAGAAAAAAACAGAAATGAAGAATAGGCCAAGTAAACATGGTGTATGTTCAGCATTTCACTGAACTTAGAGTGGAGCTGCTGGTGCGTCAGCTCCACTGTAGGCATAATGATCCATGCGAGGTAGTCATCTGTCTTTAAATAGGGTGACGGGTTCTCTATCGGAAAAGTAAAATCCACAACCTACTGTAAAGAACAACCATATTCTCTGTCAAGAACGAGGCCAAACAAAAATGAAGTAATTACTCCAAGTGTTTCCAGTGTTCACAACCTGTGATTACCCCCAAATTAGCATGTGTTATATACTTATTAGAAATCTACCTAGAATCTTGATAAATATTTTTAAAAAACTTTGGATAAAGCGTCTTATTTCCCAGAAAATTAAGTTTACCCAAATCAGGTGAAAATTACTTTTAATCCCCTACAGCCCTCTCCAGATGTAAAAACTAGATGTGCCTAAAGGGTGAAAACAGAAGTTATAGGATGTAATTGTGTAGAGATGTTTTTCTTAATATTTAGCAAGTCCCATTATGATGCATTAAGTGCCCAGCCTTGAATGGTTACAAGCAGAACCTGGGGAGGCTTAGCAAACATATAAAAGTCGTTTATTCAGAATATCAGGGTATATTCCTCCATCATATGTGACTGCAGATTAAAAGCAGCAGTAAGCCAGGCCACAACAATGAACAAGAAGCCATGTTCTATGAGTTACTTATGTGATTATGATGTAGAGATACACTGCAGTCATACATCACATTTGACATATGTGTCTTTATGAAAAAAAGGAAATAAGGAAAATTAGTGTAATCAATTTTTACTTTTTGTACTTCCAGAGCCCAGTCAAATAGCAGCAAATTTGTCCACAAAAGATGTGAGACCACAGTGAAAGCAAAATAAGGCATTTAATAAAATGACTTCAATGCTCAAAGCTATACATTAATTGCATACTTCATGATATTAAACTAACAGAAAGAGATTTTGGTGCAGTGAGGAGAATGGAAATGATTAATGTTGATCCAATAGAAAATACCCCATATACATAGCTTCCAAGTTGACATCCACACATGCCTCTAGTATGCTCCATTCAGATGTGATTTTGACAGACACTTGACTGGCCCAACGAATAAAAAAAAAGAGTTTTGTCTGAACTAAGGACATAAATGAAGGATTAGATGCAACCAACCCTGTTAGAAATTGAATACAGGTTTTCTATCATATTTTCTCGAACATCAAATGAATTATTATGCTTTAGCCCATCCTGTCCTATTGAATGCCCCTCCCCCCCCTCTTGCTAAGCATCCTGATTTACAGCTTTCATTGACATCCACAGCAAGTTTCCGATGTAGGAGCACCCACATAACGTATGTATTACAATGTATCCAGGATCCTGTACATGCAAGTGTCTCTACTTACAATAGGAGTCTGCTGTATAAAAAATGTAATTTTCAGGGTGATGTATGTTTCTCATGGGATTAATATTTTATTGATTTTTTTTCAAAGAATCTCATGGTACAATAAAACATCCACTCCAGCTAGCATGTTTTGTTCCTTTGGGACTTCCTCGGGGCTGTATAATACGAATTGCACATACTTCGAAAATCCATTGTTCTTTACAACATAATAATTGCCATTCTAACAAATGTAGGTATAATTTGTGTATACCAAAACCCCATGATTTCAGCGTTGATGGTTGTTCTGAAACATAGCCAATAATCAATCACATAGTATGATATTGATCATTAGTAAACCTCGTTGGTTTTTGATTAACTAAGAATAGCAACTGCACTTTGAATGTACAAGCTACCACCTATTTGTGGCAATTTATCTTTAGTGGGATTGACAGAAGAGCATTATAGAAAACAATGTTTTCATATTACTATTAATTTTAATATGGAATACATTACTCTTGACATATACAGAAACCTACCACAATTGTCTTTCTTCAATAGACACATCTTAGTGGCACGGACCAACTGTTAATTCATTGTTGTTCAAAGAGAGGCTCAGCACATCGTATTGGCCATTACATAGCACATCTCATTCATTATTGCGAAAAAATAGAACTACAATTAAACAAATCAGAGAAGAGGGTAACAAATAAAGTCATTGTATAATGAGATGATTTCCAACTATAATGTGCTCAAGTTTATACATTCAATAGTTAGTATTTGTTGAACACATCTGTAATATGCTCTTCAAAGTATTTATAAGCTAAGTTACTCAAGCGCGCATTGAAATTTAACACAAATCACTTCTTTATAAGCACAGCTTAGTGGTGTAGATGAATTGCTAATACATTTTTATTCAAATCAGGGTTCAGTGCATCTGGTCGTCCAATGTATATTACTTCTTGATTGCATTATCAGACGTGAACAAGTACTTATAATAAGACAAACACATAGGAGGGGAAAAGTAAGGTAATAATTTTAGAGAGTAGCTTATATATAGCAAAAATGTTCTCAAACCAGCGTTATTATTAGAGTTACTAACACCACCGAATGGTATATTATTCCATGGATAATTATGTTGAGTAGTCTCATATCAACATGACCATATGGATTAAAAAGACAGTTAATCAAAGAGGTTATATAAACATATTAGAACATTGGAATGTTGGGAGTTCCATTGCAGACAATGGAGTGCTCCCTGCTTCTACGGGCCGGTAAAGGCCCGCAGAGCAACATTCCAATGTTCTACAAACGCTTCTCGAAGCTCGAGGGGATTTTTATCCCCTCGAGCTTCAAGAACCCTTTGTTTAATTTGTTAGAACATTCTGCCCTCTAGTGGCAGAATGTTCTAATAGCCTTATAGCCCTTCGTAGCAGGGCTATACCGGCAATTAAAGTCCTGCAGTCTCGTTAAAGTCCGTCGCCTTCGGCTCGGGCCTTTAACGATTCAGCGGGCCTTTAATAGCCGGTATAGCCCGCTAAGGCGGGCTATAAGGCTATATTATTGTTGGATTTGCTACCCCATTGCTACATTACTTGTTTGCAATTGCTTGTCACTACAGTATGAAGCAAGGTCAATAACATCAATGTAGTAAATGGCCATCTTTTCATGAAGTACCCCCAGATGTTTGCCTTCACTTTATTTGCTGAATTTATTACTCTGTGCAGTTTACCCTGCTAACCAGAGGTAAAGGTCCTGCACCCCCCCTTTCAACATGATGAAACTGGCATACCACTAACTGGCATATTCAACTTACTTAGAAGTCCCATGTATATGGTACAAAGAGTACCCAGGGACTATAAGTTAAATGTCTCTACTGCAGCACACACTTTACTACCCACCACAGTGACAGTAAAGATATGACTGCAAGCCTACCATTTGTAGTCTAGCTGTTCTGTTTAAAACTGGAAATTAAACCTGTCGAAATGGGCCCTTTTGATAGATCAAAACCTTCCACTCATAAGTAGGCCGATAAGCAAGGATGCAAGGTATTTCAAAGTAAGAGATGTAAAAGTTTAATGTTAAACATCCTTATAATGAAAGAGACTGAAAAGCTATTTTCACTGAAGCAAGGCTGGCAGTTCCAATGAAAAACAATGGGTTGTAAACAGATGGAAAGATAATTCAAAGACTAGTTATTTCAAATCTTTAGTATCTCTTCTTACTTCGCTGCCTCAAGGGAAATTTGAAACCTGCCGAACTTATTAACCCCTGGCATTCTCAGGATGGAATGGTTCTGTCCTGACCCGCTGTGGTTGTGTGCTGAGAATGGAACCGTTCCGTCCTCTGCATGCAACCAGAAAATCCATCTGTTGTTTGTAACGGAGGTATTTCATTTTTCATTTTCAGCCTTTGGAGCTGGAGAGGCGTTTTCTAGCTGCCCGAGGCAGCATTTTCTATTTCAATGTAATGACGAACTGCCCCCAGGGGGGACAGAAAGCCCACTAGGCACCATGGATTATTCTTTTTTGTATAAAAGAGGGGTGGGGAATGCACACGGTGCACCAGGGACTATTTATTTCCTTAGTCTAAGGGGTGGGGGCTACCCAGAATGGGCATGTCAATGCCCCATTCTCCACCATGGGCACGTTTTACTGCCCACCAGTGTGTCAATAGCCCCTAATTGGCGCCTCCAGGGTGCAAGGAACGATTTGTTTTCCTTGCGGAGGGGTGGGGGCTGCTCGGAAGGGATATGCCAATGCCCCCAAGCCTCCCTAAATTTGCAGAGTCTTTCTGTCTCCCCTAGGAGGTGGATAGGTGCAACGGCCCCAATCTGCCCCCTGAGGGGGCAAAAAGCCCACTAGACACCAAGGACTATTTTTACTTTGCGTAGGGGTGGGGTTGCCCAGTATGGGCATGTCAATGCTGCCCCTCAATATAAATAGGTACAACCTATCTGCCCCTTGGCTGGGGGGGCAAAAGTCCGCTAGGCACCAAGGGTTTGTTTATGGGCATGTTAGGTAGTGTCCCCATAGTAAATAGTCACTCATATTTTTTGTGCACACATTTTAGCTGTTTCTGCCCCGTGTGTGGACTTGCACTTGGGGTGCAGACATAATATCGAGTTTTTTATTTTGACCTACATAAATATCGAGTTTTAAATATCGTAGGGACAGAATAACGACATCAAGAATATCGGTGACCAGAATATCGACCTGAAGGTAAGAAATATTCTTTTTGTTAATATCAAAGTTAGTAATATCGATAGCAAAAATATTGATGTTAATAATATCGATGTTTATGTTAGTCTTATGTATTTTAGTATGTATTTTATATGTATGTGTTCCCCATATTTTGTTATGTTTTTTTTTAAATGTATGTGTTTAATGTTTAGAAGTTAGTAAATGTTAGTGTTTTAGTACCGTAGCGGGTTGCGGGTTTATAGGGGAATAGGGTGGGAAGTAATTTAATTGTAATTAAGTAATGATTCATTTTTATGTATTGGGATTCATAAATAATTTATTGTTATTTAATTAATAATTGGTCATTCATTTTTATTAATTGATTAATTGATTATTATATTAATTGTGTTTGTTTTTTATTGGAGCGTTTTGTGGGTTTATAGGGTGGGAAATAAATTAATTATAACAAATTAATCAATAATTTTAATTTTTTGGTATTGGTAATTAATTGATAAATATATGAATTGTGTTAATTTAGTTTTGGAGCGGATTGTGTGTTTATGGGGGAATAGGGTGGGAAGTCATTTATTATAATTATTAATTAATATTTATTGGTATGGATAAGTAAATTATTATTAATTAATTATTTATTGCTCATTATTTTTGTATTAATTACTATTTATTGGTATTCATAATTATTCTATTGTTAATTAATTATTAATTGGCAATGGATTTTTATAAATTGATTAATTGATAATTATATTAATTTCCCTACTGTTGCACTCACTGGAGTGGGAATAGTAATTTTTATCTCTACGCTATTCAATACTTTCCCTACTGTTGCACTCACTGGAGTGGGAATCATAATTTTCACCCCTTCGCTATCCAACACTTTCCCTACAGGTGCACTCTCTGGAGTTGGAATAGTTATTTTTAGCCCTACGCTATCCTACACTTTCCCTATTGTTGCACTCTCTGGAGTTGGAATAGTAATTTTATTCCCTCGTCTATCCAATATTTTTCTGTATTGTTTTAGTTAATGTTGTGTATAATTTATTTTAAAAAGATTAAAAATATTGTAGTTTTTTAATTTGTTATATCTTTCTTATATTTTTATTTATAATATGTATGTATGTGTATATATGTATTTATAATTTATAAAGTTATTAAAATAATTATTTAGGAATTGTAAGTGAGCATATATTTTATTTTATATGTATATGTTTAATTTATTTTAACATTATCTGGCAGATGCAACAATATTGCATTTTGCGATTCCTTAATTGTGAAAAATAAGGAATCGCAATTAAGGAATTGCAAACTGCAATGCATCAAGAAATTGCAAAAAAAATAGCGATTTCTTAAAATTCCTTAATTGCGATTCTCTAATTGAGAATGGCAATTAAGGAATACTTCCCCATCCATTCCTATGGGCCTAGAGGCCCATAGGAATGAATTGAAAGACATTCTTAATTTGCAATTCACCATTATAAATTCGCAAATTAAGAATGCAATTTCAAGGGTGCAGGGGTGTCCAAAGGACACCCTGTTGCACCCCTGAAATCTGCTTAGAAGTACATTTTGCACACTCACATGCCCCAAGGGCATGTGTGTGTGTAAAATGGAACTTTGAAAAATGCACCTTAGTGCATTTTCCAAAGTTTTCGCAAATTACCATGAAGGTCAACTTCATGGTAATTTGCTCTCCTTATTTTCGAATTCGCAAATTTAAAAAGTTTGATGCATTGCATTTAAGGAATCTCAATTTGAGATTCCTTAAATGCAATCGCAATTTAAGAAATCGCAATTTTGCGATTTCTTAAATTGCAAAAATAACAAAAATTATAATGCATCTCAAAAATGGGAATTGCATTCGCAAACGGACGAATTTTGTAATTCGCACCATTTGCGAATGCAATTTCCAATGATGCATGTGCCCCTCTATGTATTAATTATGTTTTTTAAACATTTTTAAATCTTTTTAACTATGTTTCTTTAATGAAATGTATTATTTACTTTATTGCACATAACTTTTTAACATTTAAAATAAAACAATATTTTTAACAACGATATTTTGGACATCAATATTTTTTTCTTGATATTTTTCTACTTACCATGATGTAGATAGGATATCGATATTCTTGACTTAAATATTTTTGTCACGATAATTTTGTACCTCGATATTGTGGTAGTCGATATTTTGTCAGTGATTTGAACTTGGCTGGCGAGGTGTGTGTGGACTAGCGCTTGGTGGCGGTGTGTGTAGACTGGTGCTTGCCTGACAGTGTGCGTTGGATGGTGCTTGGCTGGCAGTACGCATTGGATGGTGCTTGGATGGCAGTGTTCCTGGATTGGCACTTGGCTAGCAGTGTGTGGGAGCTGTTCTTGGCTGGCCATGTGGCTTGCAGTGATTTCCCAGTGTTTTTTTTTAACCCAGAATTATCTGCAAACCTGAAATGTAGCTAAAAAGTCACATTCTCCTCAAATGTCTGTGTGTGAAAGTTAAAGGATTATTGCTCCGGCACAAATTTCCTACCACCCGGCGTTCTCCTCGATCTCCTGATGAAAATGATACCTCACTTGTTTGGGTGCCCAAAACAGGGTCAGACTGAAAACACATAAAAAACTTGCTGATGGCTAACAATTTAACCTGAAGGTCACCACTCATGAGGGAATCCCTCAGGTTGCATCCACTCTCAAGAATAATCAGATATAGTTGACTGATCAGCATCTTAAATTTAGTGTCAATAAAGCAGAACTCCTTATTTCATCACAGTCCTGTTCCTCGCTTCTGCAAGAATCAATTGCTTTCAACATCCACGGTTGTAATCTGTCACCATCTATTAGAAATAGGGGTCTCTAGATGGCAAAGGTATGTGCCTTATCCAAGTAGGGACCTTTCCTGCTAGTCAGGGTAAGGGGGATTACACCTCTAAAATAACCCCTGCTCACTCCCTTGGTAGCTTGCACACGCAGTTAGGCTTATCTCAGGCAATGTGAATAGCATTTGCACATAATACAAAGTAATACTTTGAAAACACTACAAGAGGATACCACACCAATTTTAGAAATATTTATCCGTGTAAACAAGACCAAAAAGATAAAAATCCACAATACAGTAGTCAAAATACAAATTTTGTTAAGTTCCTTGAAGTCGATAGCTGCCTGTTGTGAATAAAGAAATCCAACAGATCAGAATGACTGCTGCATTGCAGACCCGTAATGGTGTTTGGAAGACCTGCAAACAGTACCTTAGAAATGCAGGGTGTCATTGACCCTGCGGTGAGTTCTGAAGAGGCGGCGTCATCGGTGTTGTTTCTGGAGGTCAGTGCGGGACTCATTGAGTTTACACCCGAAGCAGATCAAACTCCCTGAAGTAGAAGTCAGGCACACTGGCGTTGATAATTTTGGGGCTGCATCGCAAAGGGCAATGATGTAACATATGGTGCCCACAGGTCACGTGCAGGCAGCAGCTTGGTGACGGCATCCAGAGTCTTCGGTGAGACTAGTGCTGCAATGTGTAGTGGGGCAATGCAGTGTGCAGTGTCCACAGCTCACGGTGCAGGCTTCAGTATTGGTGGACGAGGCAGTAGTCAATGCTGCCAGCATAGGAGGACCTACCTCACAAGCGGTGTCCACAGCCCACTGTGCAGATAGCAGCATCAATGTCAACATGGAGCAGCAATGACAGTGATATCAAGGTGGTCTCTGGGGTTCCTTCAGGTCACAGATCCAGCAGTGGCATTGGTAACGTTGTCAAAGTGTTTTTTCTTCTGTTGCAGCACAAAACATACGGTTCCCAGTGAAGGCAGCAGATGACCTTGAAATCTTTGCTGGTCCTGATACTTCTTGAACAGGGGGCAAGCTCTACCTCAAGCCCTTGGAGAAACTCAGGAAAATAAGTTGTAGAAAGTCCAGTACTGTTTTTCACTGCCCAAGACAGAAGCAGCCACTGCAGGCAAATGCAGCAAAGCACGGGGCAAAGTGGTAGTTCCTCCTCACAGCTTCTCCACCTCTTCTTCTTGGAAGGTTCCTTAGAAAAGAGTTCTAAAGTTCTGGGGTCAGGGCTCCAACACATCACTTTTACCTTTGAAGTTATAGGCAAAAAGTCTTTGAGCTCAGTAAAAAACAGTTTGGAGGCAGCATTGTGCAAAACAGACATGTTCTATTCAGGTGGTAGTGAAAACTCCCCCACCACTCTAAATGTAGAAAGGTCTATTCAGCTTGGCTATGAGTTACCCAGGAATGGCAGGACACACCTTAATCCCTCGTGTTACAAGGTAGGTCCCATGTTAATGGGACAGACTGACTGTCAATACTGAAAAACGAAATGCGCGGTATTTCACTATCAGGACATGTCAAGCATAATACTACAGGTTCTACCTTTCACATACACTGCACAATGCCCATGGGGGTACATTGAGCCTACCTTTGCAGTCACTTACACATAGGACAAGGGAAGGTTCGGGCCTGGCAAGTGGGTGTACTTGCCAGGTCAACATGGCAGTAAAAACTGCGCGCAGACACTACAGTGGCAGGTATGAGACACCTTTGAAAGGCTGCTTGTGTGGCTGACACAACCAGTGCTGCGGGCTCACTAGTAGCATTTAATTTCCAGGCCCTCTGCACACACAGTGCACTGTTCTAGGGACTTACTAGTAAAGCAAATGTACCAATCATGGAAAACCAATCACAAAACAAGTTACAGTAGGAGCACTTGCACTTTATCACTGAATAGCAGTGAAAAAAGTGTGCATAGACACTTAACCAGCAGAAACCAAGTCCAGCCTACCATTAAAACAGGAGGTCAGAAAACAAGAAGACATGGGAAACAAGCCAACTGGTCTAACATCATCAATAGCACCAAAAAGCTGTGGTTTACTTATGACTCTAAGCTAATTCTCCAAAAATACATAAAGACCACAGACAGCAGTGCTAATTATCAACCTTGATTGAATTGAGGAGCCATACCTCTCCCCTGAGTACAAGACTTGAAAGGTGTGACACAAGCATGGGTATTATTGAGAATTGACTACGGCAACACTATCCGATCAAAAATATCTAAATTCCCATTGCTCTACATTAAGCATTTTTGCATGCTACAGCATGCTTCATCTCTGTGACTGGCCAATGTGACCACTTCATTTTTGAACTGTGCTCACTATGCTTGGCTCCTGACTATGCTAGCCCCTCATCGATTAACATACAAAATTGTGTGCTTACTTCTAAACGGTGATAAGTCTCATTATTTGACCAAAACAATCAAGATGTCTGAGAGGTCCCAGCAATTATAAAGTGCAGGCACATATTTTTTGAAAACCCTTTTTTTCAACAAAAACACACTCTGACATACTCTTTCTCTGGATTTGCTAACAATGTATGAAATGTACTCCACCATCAATTTGCACCATTGCCTTTCTATCCACCTTTAGAGGAGAGCAAACAAGTTCTCATTGGTCAATATTTAACTCCACCTTTAGTCTAACCAGCACACTCTGCCACAATCCATCTACTGGATATCATTTGGAATTTTGGAGGGGTATTGCATCTGTATAACTGTTGTTTAGCACCTAATTTTATGTTCCACATAATTGTTCATATTCTCTATCAGCAATCCACTTTATTCCTACAGCGATCCCTTTTGTTTCCCTCACACCATCATCTAAGTATACTACTCATGCGTTATTCAATCCTACTTGAATTGGTTTATTTAGATCCTACCTTTATCCACCTAACTGATGTTGCCTTATATTATTATACAATGTACTCTCCATTTATTGGTGAGGATCTCATATGATGGGCAGAGGAGTTGGCCTAACGGCTAGGGTGGTCGACCTTGAATCTGGGAAACCAGGTTTGAGTCTCGGCAATGACGCTAAACATCCTGAGGTACTGGGCAAATCACTTAGGCCCACATGCATTAACAATGCCATTTGCGATTCCGTATTAGCGAAAAATAAGGATTCGCTAATAAGGAATAGCAAAAGGCTATGCATGAAGAAATTGCTAAGAAAATTGTGATTTCTAAATGTTCCTTAATTGCAAATCGCAAATTGCGAGTCGCAATCAAGGAATACCTCCCCATTCATTCCTATGGTCCTAGAGGCCCATAGGAATGAATGGGAAGACATTCTCAATTTGTGATTCGCAATTAGTGATTCGCAAATTGAGAATGCAATTTCAAGGGTGCAGGGGTGTCCAAAGAACACCCTGTTGCACCCCTGAAATTGATCTGTGCACATATGTTACGCACACACATGCATTTAAGGCATGTGTGTGCGCAACATGAAACTTTGAAAAATGCACAAAAGTGCATTTTTCAAAGATTTTGCAAATTACCATGAAGTTGTAATTTGCTCCCCCTATTTGCAAAATCGCAGATTTTTAAACTTTCATGCATTGCATTTAAGGAATCGCTAAATGCGATTCCTTAAATGCAATTGCAATTTGAGAATTCACAATTAATTGCGAATTCTCAAACTAAAAGTAAGGTAATAATTTTAGAGAGTAGCTTATATATAGCAAAAATGTTCTCAAACCAGCGTTATTATTAGAGTTACTAACACCACCGAATGGTATATTATTCCATGGATAATTATGTTGAGTAGTCTCATATCAACATGACCATATGGATTAAAAAGACAGTTAATCAAAGAGGTTATATAAACATATTAGAACATTGGAATGTTGGGAGTTCCATTGCAGACAATGGAGTGCTCCCTGCTTCTACGGGCCGGTAAAGGCCCGCAGAGCAACATTCCAATGTTCTACAAACGCTTCTCGAAGCTCGAGGGGATTTTTATCCCCTCGAGCTTCAAGAACCCTTTGTTTAATTTGTTAGAACATTCTGCCCTCTAGTGGCAGAATGTTCTAATAGCCTTATAGCCCTTCGTAGCAGGGCTATACCGGCAATTAAAGTCCTGCAGTCTGGTTAAAGTCCGTCGCCTTCGGCTCGGGCCTTTAACGATTCAGCGGGCCTTTAATAGCCGGTATAGCCCGCTAAGGCGGGCTATAAGGCTATATTATTGTTGGATTTGCTACCCCATTGCTACATTACTTGTTTGCAATTGCTTGTCACTACAGTATGAAGCAAGGTCAATAACATCAATGTAGTAAATGGCCATCTTTTCATGAAGTACCCCCAGATGTTTGCCTTCACTTTATTTGCTGAATTTATTACTCTGTGCAGTTTACCCTGCTAACCAGAGGTAAAGGTCCTGCACCCCCCCTTTCAACATGATGAAACTGGCATACCACTAACTGGCATATTCAACTTACTTAGAAGTCCCATGTATATGGTACAAAGAGTACCCAGGGACTATAAGTTAAATGTCTCTACTGCAGCACACACTTTACTACCCACCACAGTGACAGTAAAGATATGACTGCAAGCCTACCATTTGTAGTCTAGCTGTTCTGTTTAAAACTGGAAATTAAACCTGTCGAAATGGGCCCTTTTGATAGATCAAAACCTTCCACTCATAAGTAGGCCGATAAGCAAGGATGCAAGGTATTTCAAAGTAAGAGATGTAAAAGTTTAATGTTAAACATCCTTATAATGAAAGAGACTGAAAAGCTATTTTCACTGAAGCAAGGCTGGCAGTTCCAATGAAAAACAATGGGTTGTAAACAGATGGAAAGATAATTCAAAGACTAGTTATTTCAAATCTTTAGTATCTCTTCTTACTTCGCTGCCTCAAGGGAAATTTGAAACCTGCCGAACTTATTAACCCCTAGCATTCTCAGGATGGAATGGTTCTGTCCTGACCCGCTGTGGTTGTGTGCTGAGAATGGAACCGTTCCGTCCTCTGCATGCAACCAGAAAATCCATCTGTTGTTTGTAACGGAGGTATTTCATTTTTCATTTTCAGCCTTTGGAGCTGGAGAGGCGTTTTCTAGCTGCCCGAGGCAGCATTTTCTATTTCAATGTAATGACGAACTGCCCCCAGGGGAGACAGAAAGCCCACTAGGCACCAGGGATTATTCTTTTTTGTATAAAAGAGGGGTGGGGAATGCACACGGTGCACCAGGGACTATTTATTTCCTTAGTCTAAGGGGTGGGGGCTACCCAGAATGGGCATGTCAATGCCCCATTCTCCACCATGGGCACGTTTTACTGCCCACCAGTGTGTCAATAGCCCCTAATTGGCGCCTCCAGGGTGCAAGGAACGATTTGTTTTCCTTGCGGAGGGGTGGGGGCTGCTCGGAAGGGATATGCCAATGCCCCCAAGCCTCCCTAAATTTGCAGAGTCTTTCTGTCTCCCCTAGGAGGTGGATAGGTGCAACGGCCCCAATCTGCCCCCTGAGGGGGCAAAAAGCCCACTAGACACCAAGGACTATTTTTACTTTGCGTAGGGGTGGCGTTGCCCAGTATGGGCATGTCAATGCTGCCCCTCAATATAAATAGGTACAACCTATCTGCCCCTTGGCTGGGGGGGCAAAAGTCCGCTAGGCACCAAGGGTTTGTTTATGGGCATGTTAGGTAGTGTCCCCATAGTAAATAGTCACTCATATTTTTTGTGCACATATTTTAGCTGTTTCTGCCCCGTGTGTGGACTTGCACTTGGGGTGCAGACATAATATCGAGTTTTTTATTTTGACCTACATAAATATCGAGTTTTAAATATCGTAGGGACAGAATAACGACATCAAGAATATCGGTGACCAGAATATCGACCTGAAGGTAAGAAATATTCTTTTTGTTAATATCAAAGTTAGTAATATCGATAGCAAAAATATTGATGTTAATAATATCGATGTTTATGTTAGTCTTATGTATTTTAGTATGTATTTTATATGTATGTGTTCCCCATATTTTGTTATGTTTTTTTTTAAATGTATGTGTTTAATGTTTAGAAGTTAGTAAATGTTAGTGTTTTAGTACCGTAGCGGGTTGCGGGTTTATAGGGGAATAGGGTGGGAAGTAATTTAATTGTAATTAAGTAATGATTCATTTTTATGTATTGGGATTCATAAATAATTTATTGTTATTTAATTAATAATTGGTCATTCATTTTTATTAATTGATTAATTGATTATTATATTAATTGTGTTTGTTTTTTATTGGAGCGTTTTGTGGGTTTATAGGGTGGGAAATAAATTAATTATAACAAATTAATCAATAATTTTAATTTTTTGGTATTGGTAATTAATTGATAAATATATGAATTGTGTTAATTTAGTTTTGGAGCGGATTGTGTGTTTATGGGGGAATAGGGTGGGAAGTCATTTATTATAATTATTAATTAATATTTATTGGTATGGATAAGTAAATTATTATTAATTAATTATTTATTGCTCATTATTTTTGTATTAATTACTATTTATTGGTATTCATAATTATTCTATTGTTAATTAATTATTAATTGGCAATGGATTTTTATAAATTGATTAATTGATAATTATATTAATTTCCCTACTGTTGCACTCACTGGAGTGGGAATAGTAATTTTTATCTCTACGCTATTCAATACTTTCCCTACTGTTGCACTCACTGGAGTGGGAATCATAATTTTCACCCCTTCGCTATCCAACACTTTCCCTACAGGTGCACTCTCTGGAGTTGGAATAGTTATTTTTAGCCCTACGCTATCCTACACTTTCGCTATTGTTGCACTCTCTGGAGTTGGAATAGTAATTTTATTCCCTCGTCTATCCAATATTTTTCTGTATTGTTTTAGTTAATGTTGTGTATAATTTATTTTAAAAAGATTAAAAATATTGTAGTTTTTTAATTTGTTATATCTTTCTTATATTTTTATTTATAATATGTATGTATGTGTATATATGTATTTATAATTTATAAAGTTATTAAAATAATTATTTAGGAATTGTAAGTGAGCATATATTTTATTTTATATGTATATGTTTAATTTATTTTAACATTATCTGGCAGATGCAACAATATTGCATTTTGCGATTCCTTAATTGTGAAAAATAAGGAATCGCAATTAAGGAATTGCAAACTGCAATGCATCAAGTAATTGCAAAAAAAATAGCGATTTCTTAAAATTCCTTAATTGCGATTCTCTAATTGAGAATGGCAATTAAGGAATACTTCCCCATCCATTCCTATGGGCCTAGAGGCCCATAGGAATGAATTGAAAGACATTCTTAATTTGCAATTCACCATTATAAATTCGCAAATTAAGAATGCAATTTCAAGGGTGCAGGGGTGTCCAAAGGACACCCTGTTGCACCCCTGAAATCTGCTTAGAAGTACATTTTGCACACTCACATGCCCCAAGGGCATGTGTGTGTGTAAAATGGAACTTTGAAAAATGCACCTTAGTGCATTTTCCAAAGTTTTCGCAAATTACCATGAAGGTCAACTTCATGGTAATTTGCTCTCCTTATTTTCGAATTCGCAAATTTAAAAAGTTTGATGCATTGCATTTAAGGAATCTCAATTTGAGATTCCTTAAATGCAATCGCAATTTAAGAAATCGCAATTTTGCGATTTCTTAAATTGCAAAAATAACAAAAATTATAATGCATCTCAAAAATGGGAATTGCATTCGCAAACGGACGAATTTTGTAATTCGCACCATTTGCGAATGCAATTTCCAATGATGCATGTGCCCCTCTATGTATTAATTATGTTTTTTAAACATTTTTAAATCTTTTTAACTATGTTTCTTTAATGAAATGTATTATTTACTTTATTGCACATAACTTTTTAACATTTAAAATAAAACAATATTTTTAACAACGATATTTTGGACATCAATATTTTTTTCTTGATATTTTTCTACTTACCATGATGTAGATAGGATATCGATATTCTTGACTTAAATATTTTTGTCACGATAATTTTGTACCTCGATATTTTGTCAGTGATTTGAACTTGGCTGGCGAGGTGTGTGTGGACTAGCGCTTGGTGGCGGTGTGTGTAGACTGGTGCTTGCCTGACAGTGTGCGTTGGATGGTGCTTGGCTGGCAGTACGCATTGGATGGTGCTTGGATGGCAGTGTTCCTGGATTGGCACTTGGCTAGCAGTGTGTGGGAGCTGTTCTTGGCTGGCCATGTGGCTTGCAGTGATTTCCCAGTGTTTTTTTTAACCCAGAATTATCTGCAAACCTGAAATGTAGCTAAAAAGTCACATTCTCCTCAAATGTCTGTGTGTGAAAGTTAAAGGATTATTGCTCCGGCACAAATTTCCTACCACCCGGCGTTCCCCTCGATCTCCTGATGAAAATGATACTTCACTTGTTTGGGTGCCCAAAACAGAGTCAGACTGAAAACACATAAAAAAACTTGCTGATGGCTAACAATTTAACCTGAAGGTCACCACTCATGAGGGAATCCCTCAGGTTGCATCCACTCTCAAGAATAATCAGATATAGTTGACTGATCAGCATCTAAAATTTAGTGTCAATAAAGCAGAACTCCTTATTTCATCACAGTCCTGTTCCTCGCTTCTGCAAGAATCAATTGCTTTCAACATCCACGGTTGTAATCTGTCACCATCTATTAGAAATAGGGGTCTCTAGATGGCAAAGGTATGTGCCTTATCCAAGTAGGGACCTTTCCTGCTAGTCAGGGTAAGGGGGATTACACCTCTAAAATAACCCCTGCTCACTCCCTTGGTAGCTTGCACACGCAGTTAGGCTTATCTCAGGCAATGTGAATAGCATTTGCACATAATACAAAGTAATACTTTGAAAACACTACAAGAGGATACCACACCAATTTTAGAAATATTTATCCGTGTAAACAAGACCAAAAAGATAAAAATCCACAATACAGTAGTCAAAATACAAATTTTGTTAAGTTCCTTGAAATCGATAGCTGCCTGTTGTGAATAAAGAAATCCAACAGATCAGAATGACTGCTGCATTGCAGACCCGTAATGGTGTTTGGAAGACCTGCAAACAGTACCTTAGAAATGCAGGGTGTCATTGACCCTGCGGTGAGTTCTGAAGAGGCGGCGTCATCGGTGTTGTTTCTGGAGGTCAGTGCGGGACTCATTGAGTTTACACCCGAAGCAGATCAAACTCCCTGAAGTAGAAGTCAGGCACACTGGCGTTGATAATTTTGGGGCTGCATCGCAAAGGGCAATGATGTAACATATGGTGCCCACAGGTCACGTGCAGGCAGCAGCTTGGTGACGGCATCCAGAGTCTTCGGTGAGACTAGTGCTGCAATGTGTAGTGGGGCAATGCAGTGTGCAGTGTCCACAGCTCACGGTGCAGGCTTCAGTATTGGTGGACGAGGCAGTAGTCAATGCTGCCAGCATAGGAGGACCTACCTCACAAGCGGTGTCCACAGCCCACAGTGCAGATAGCAGCATCAATGTCAACATGGAGCAGCAATGACAGTGATATCAAGGTGGTCTCTGGGGTTCCTTCAGGTCACAGATCCAGCAGTGGCATTGGTAACGTTGTCAAAGTGTTTTTTCTTCTGTTGCAGCACAAAACATACGGTTCCCAGTGAAGGCAGCAGATGACCTTGAAATCTTTGCTGGTCCTGATACTTCTTGCACAGGGGGCAAGCTCTACCTCAAGCCCTTGGAGAAACTCAGGAAAATAAGTTGTAGAAAGTCCAGTACTGTTTTTCACTGCCCAAGACAGAAGCAGCCACTGCAGGCAAATGCAGCAAAGCACGGGGCAAAGTGGTAGTTCCTCCTCACAGCTTCTCCACCTCTTCTTCTTGGAAGGTTCCTTAGAAAAGAGTTCTAAAGTTCTGGGGTCAGGGCTCCAACACATCACTTTTACCTTTGAAGTTATAGGCAAAAAGTCTTTGAGCTCAGTAAAAAACAGTTTGGAGGCAGCATTGTGCAAAACAGACATGTTCTATTCAGGTGGTAGTGAAAACTCCCCCACCACTCTAAATGTAGAAAGGTCTATTCAGCTTGGCTATGAGTTACCCAGGAATGGCAGGACACACCTTAATCCCTCGTGTTACAAGGTAGGTCCCATGTTAATGGGACAGACTGACTGTCAATACTGAAAAACGAAATGCGCGGTATTTCACTATCAGGACATGTCAAGCATAATACTACAGGTTCTACCTTTCACATACACTGCACAATGCCCATGGGGGTACATTGAGCCTACCTTTGCAGTCACTTACACATAGGACAAGGGAAGGTTCGGGCCTGGCAAGTGGGTGTACTTGCCAGGTCAACATGGCAGTAAAAACTGCGCGCAGACACTACAGTGGCAGGTATGAGACACCTTTGAAAGGCTGCTTGTGTGGCTGACACAACCAGTGCTGCGGGCTCACTAGTAGCATTTAATTTCCAGGCCCTCTGCACACACAGTGCACTGTTCTAGGGACTTACTAGTAAAGCAAATGTACCAATCATGGAAAACCAATCACAAAACAAGTTACAGTAGGAGCACTTGCACTTTATCACTGAATAGCAGTGAAAAAAGTGTGCATAGACACTTAACCAGCAGAAACCAAGTCCAGCCTACCATTAAAACAGGAGGTCAGAAAACAAGAAGACATGGGAAACAAGCCAACTGGTCTAACATCATCAATAGCACCAAAAAGCTGTGGTTTACTTATGACTCTAAGCTAATTCTCCAAAAATACATAAAGACCACAGACAGCAGTGCTAATTATCAACCTTGATTGAATTGAGGAGCCATACCTCTCCCCTGAGTACAAGACTTGAAAGGTGTGACACAAGCATGGGTATTATTGAGAATTGACTACGGCAACACTATCCGATCAAAAATATCTAAATTCCCATTGCTCTACATTAAGCATTTTTGCATGCTACAGCATGCTTCATCTCTGTGACTGGCCAATGTGACCACTTCATTTTTGAACTGTGCTCACTATGCTTGGCTCCTGACTATGCTAGCCCCTCATCGATTAACATACAAAATTGTGTGCTTACTTCTAAACGGTGATAAGTCTCATTATTTGACCAAAACAATCAAGATGTCTGAGAGGTCCCAGCAATTATAAAGTGCAGGCACATATTTTTTGAAAACCCTTTTTTTCAACAAAAACACACTCTGACATACTCTTTCTCTGGATTTGCTAACAATGTATGAAATGTACTCCACCATCAATTTGCACCATTGCCTTTCTATCCACCTTTAGAGGAGAGCAAACAAGTTCTCATTGGTCAATATTTAACTCCACCTTTAGTCTAACCAGCACACTCTGCCACAATCCATCTACTGGATATCATTTGGAATTTTGGAGGGGTATTGCATCTGTATAACTGTTGTTTAGCACCTAATTTTATGTTCCACATAATTGTTCATATTCTCTATTAGCAATCCACTTTATTCCTACAGCGATCCCTTTTGTTTCCCTCACACCATCATCTAAGTATACTACTCATGCGTTATTCAATCCTACTTGAATTGGTTTATTTAGATCCTACCTTTATCCACCTAACTGATGTTGCCTTATATTATTATACAATGTACTCTCCATTTATTGGTGAGGATCTCATATGATGGGCAGAGGAGTTGGCCTAACGGCTAGGGTGGTCGACCTTGAATCTGGGAAACCAGGTTTGAGTCTCGGCAATGACGCTAAACATCCTGAGGTACTGGGCAAATCACTTAGGCCCACATGCATTAACAATGCCATTTGCGATTCCGTATTAGCGAAAAATAAGGATTCGCTAATAAGGAATAGCAAAAGGCTATGCATGAAGAAATTGCTAAGAAAATTGTAATTTCTAAATGTTCCTTAATTGCAAATCGCAAATTGCGAGTCGCAATCAAGGAATACCTCCCCATTCATTCCTATGGTCCTAGAGGCCCATAGGAATGAATGGGAAGACATTCTCAATTTGTGATTCGCAATTAGTGATTCGCAAATTGAGAATGCAATTTCAAGGGTGCAGGGGTGTCCAAAGAACACCCTGTTGCACCCCTGAAATTGATCTGTGCACATATGTTACGCACACACATGCATTTAAGGCATGTGTGTGCGCAACATGAAACTTTGAAAAATGCACAAAAGTGCATTTTTCAAAGATTTTGCAAATTACCATGAAGTTGTAATTTGCTCCCCCTATTTGCAAAATCGCAGATTTTTAAACTTTCATGCATTGCATTTAAGGAATCGCTAAATGCGATTCCTTAAATGCAATTGCAATTTGAGAATTCACAATTAATTGCGAATTCTCAAACTAAAAGTAAGGTAATAATTTTAGAGAGTAGCTTATATATAGCAAAAATGTTCTCAAACCAGCGTTATTATTAGAGTTACTAACACCACCGAATGGTATATTATTCCATGGATAATTATGTTGAGTAGTCTCATATCAACATGACCATATGGATTAAAAAGACAGTTAATCAAAGAGGTTATATAAACATATTAGAACATTGGAATGTTGGGAGTTCCATTGCAGACAATGGAGTGCTCCCTGCTTCTACGGGCCGGTAAAGGCCCGCAGAGCAACATTCCAATGTTCTACAAACGCTTCTCGAAGCTCGAGGGGATTTTTATCCCCTCGAGCTTCAAGAACCCTTTGTTTAATTTGTTAGAACATTCTGCCCTCTAGTGGCAGAATGTTCTAATAGCCTTATAGCCCTTCGTAGCAGGGCTATACCGGCAATTAAAGTCCTGCAGTCTCGTTAAAGTCCGTCGCCTTCGGCTCGGGCCTTTAACGATTCAGCGGGCCTTTAATAGCCGGTATAGCCCGCTAAGGCGGGCTATAAGGCTATATTATTGTTGGATTTGCTACCCCATTGCTACATTACTTGTTTGCAATTGCTTGTCACTACAGTATGAAGCAAGGTCAATAACATCAATGTAGTAAATGGCCATCTTTTCATGAAGTACCCCCAGATGTTTGCCTTCACTTTATTTGCTGAATTTATTACTCTGTGCAGTTTACCCTGCTAACCAGAGGTAAAGGTCCTGCACCCCCCCTTTCAACATGATGAAACTGGCATACCACTAACTGGCATATTCAACTTACTTAGAAGTCCCATGTATATGGTACAAAGAGTACCCAGGGACTATAAGTTAAATGTCTCTACTGCAGCACACACTTTACTACCCACCACAGTGACAGTAAAGATATGACTGCAAGCCTACCATTTGTAGTCTAGCTGTTCTGTTTAAAACTGGAAATTAAACCTGTCGAAATGGGCCCTTTTGATAGATCAAAACCTTCCACTCATAAGTAGGCCGATAAGCAAGGATGCAAGGTATTTCAAAGTAAGAGATGTAAAAGTTTAATGTTAAACATCCTTATAATGAAAGAGACTGAAAAGCTATTTTCACTGAAGCAAGGCTGGCAGTTCCAATGAAAAACAATGGGTTGTAAACAGATGGAAAGATAATTCAAAGACTAGTTATTTCAAATCTTTAGTATCTCTTCTTACTTCGCTGCCTCAAGGGAAATTTGAAACCTGCCGAACTTATTAACCCCTGGCATTCTCAGGATGGAATGGTTCTGTCCTGACCCGCTGTGGTTGTGTGCTGAGAATGGAACCGTTCCGTCCTCTGCATGCAACCAAAAAATCCATCTGTTGTTTGTAACGGAGGTATTTCATTTTTCATTTTCAGCCTTTGGAGCTGGAGAGGCGTTTTCTAGCTGCCCGAGGCAGCATTTTCTATTTCAATGTAATGACGAACTGCCCCCAGGGGGGACAGAAAGCCCACTAGGCACCAGGGATTATTCTTTTTTGTATAAAAGAGGGGTGGGGAATGCACACGGTGCACCAGGGACTATTTATTTCCTTAGTCTAAGGGGTGGGGGCTACCCAGAATGGGCATGTCAATGCCCCATTCTCCACCATGGGCACGTTTTACTGCCCACCAGTGTGTCAATAGCCCCTAATTGGCGCCTCCAGGGTGCAAGGAACGATTTGTTTTCCTTGCGGAGGGGTGGGGGCTGCTCGGAAGGGATATGCCAATGCCCCCAAGCCTCCCTAAATTTGCAGAGTCTTTCTGTCTCCCCTAGGAGGTGGATAGGTGCAACGGCCCCAATCTGCCCCCTGAGGGGGCAAAAAGCCCACTAGACACCAAGGACTATTTTTACTTTGCGTAGGGGTGGGGTTGCCCAGTATGGGCATGTCAATGCTGCCCCTCAATATAAATAGGTACAACCTATCTGCCCCTTGGCTGGGGGGGCAAAAGTCCGCTAGGCACCAAGGGTTTGTTTATGGGCATGTTAGGTAGTGTCCCCATAGTAAATAGTCACTCATATTTTTTGTGCACACATTTTAGCTGTTTCTGCCCCGTGTGTGGACTTGCACTTGGGGTGCAGACATAATATCGAGTTTTTTATTTTGACCTACATAAATATCGAGTTTTAAATATCGTAGGGACAGAATAACGACATCAAGAATATCGGTGACCAGAATATCGACCTGAAGGTAAGAAATATTCTTTTTGTTAATATCAAAGTTAGTAATATCGATAGCAAAAATATTGATGTTAATAATATCGATGTTTATGTTAGTCTTATTTATTTTAGTATGTATTTTATATGTATGTGTTCCCCATATTTTGTTATGTTTTTTTTTAAATGTATGTGTTTAATGTTTAGAAGTTAGTAAATGTTAGTGTTTTAGTACCGTAGCGGGTTGCGGGTTTATAGGGGAATAGGGTGGGAAGTAATTTAATTGTAATTAAGTAATGATTCATTTTTATGTATTGGGATTCATAAATAATTTATTGTTATTTAATTAATAATTGGTCATTCATTTTTATTAATTGATTAATTGATTATTATATTAATTGTGTTTGTTTTTTATTGGAGCGTTTTGTGGGTTTATAGGGTGGGAAATAAATTAATTATAACAAATTAATCAATAATTTTAATTTTTTGGTATTGGTAATTAATTGATAAATATATGAATTGTGTTAATTTAGTTTTGGAGCGGATTGTGTGTTTATGGGGGAATAGGGTGGGAAGTCATTTATTATAATTATTAATTAATATTTATTGGTATGGATAAGTAAATTATTATTAATTAATTATTTATTGCTCATTATTTTTGTATTAATTACTATTTATTGGTATTCATAATTATTCTATTGTTAATTAATTATTAATTGGCAATGGATTTTTATAAATTGATTAATTGATAATTATATTAATTTCCCTACTGTTGCACTCACTGGAGTGGGAATAGTAATTTTTATCTCTACGCTATTCAATACTTTCCCTACTGTTGCACTCACTGGAGTGGGAATCATAATTTTCACCCCTTCGCTATCCAACACTTTCCCTACAGGTGCACTCTCTGGAGTTGGAATAGTTATTTTTAGCCCTACGCTATCCTACACTTTCGCTATTGTTGCACTCTCTGGAGTTGGAATAGTAATTTTATTCCCTCGTCTATCCAATATTTTTCTGTATTGTTTTAGTTAATGTTGTGTATAATTTATTTTAAAAAGATTAAAAATATTGTAGTTTTTTAATTTGTTATATCTTTCTTATATTTTTATTTATAATATGTATGTATGTGTATATATGTATTTATAATTTATAAAGTTATTAAAATAATTATTTAGGAATTGTAAGTGAGCATATATTTTATTTTATATGTATATGTTTAATTTATTTTAACATTATCTGGCAGATGCAACAATATTGTATTTTGCGATTCCTTAATTGTGAAAAATAAGGAATCGCAATTAAGGAATTGCAAACTGCAATGCATCAAGAAATTGCAAAAAAAATAGCGATTTCTTAAAATTCCTTAATTGCGATTCTCTAATTGAGAATGGCAATTAAGGAATACTTCCCCATCCATTCCTATGGGCCTAGAGGCCCATAGGAATGAATTGAAAGACATTCTTAATTTGCAATTCACCATTATAAATTCGCAAATTAAGAATGCAATTTCAAGGGTGCAGGGGTGTCCAAAGGACACCCTGTTGCACCCCTGAAATCTGCTTAGAAGTACATTTTGCACACTCACATGCCCCAAGGGCATGTGTGTGTGTAAAATGGAACTTTGAAAAATGCACCTTAGTGCATTTTCCAAAGTTTTCGCAAATTACCATGAAGGTCAACTTCATGGTAATTTGCTCTCCTTATTTTCGAATTCGCAAATTTAAAAAGTTTGATGCATTGCATTTAAGGAATCTCAATTTGAGATTCCTTAAATGCAATCGCAATTTAAGAAATCGCAATTTTGCGATTTCTTAAATTGCAAAAATAACAAAAATTATAATGCATCTCAAAAATGGGAATTGCATTCGCAAACGGACGAATTTTGTAATTCGCACCATTTGCGAATGCAATTTCCAATGATGCATGTGCCCCTCTATGTATTAATTATGTTTTTTAAACATTTTTAAATCTTTTTAACTATGTTTCTTTAATGAAATGTATTATTTACTTTATTGCACATAACTTTTTAACATTTAAAATAAAACAATATTTTTAACAACGATATTTTGGACATCAATATTTTTTTCTTGATATTTTTCTACTTACCATGATGTAGATAGGATATCGATATTCTTGACTTAAATATTTTTGTCACGATAATTTTGTACCTCGATATTGTGGTAGTCGATATTTTGTCAGTGATTTGAACTTGGCTGGCGAGGTGTGTGTGGACTAGCGCTTGGTGGCGGTGTGTGTAGACTGGTGCTTGCCTGACAGTGTGCGTTGGATGGTGCTTGGCTGGCAGTACGCATTGGATGGTGCTTGGATGGCAGTGTTCCTGGATTGGCACTTGGCTAGCAGTGTGTGGGAGCTGTTCTTGGCTGGCCATGTGGCTTGCAGTGATTTCCCAGTGTTTTTTTTTAACCCAGAATTATCTGCAAACCTGAAATGTAGCTAAAAAGTCACATTCTCCTCAAATGTCTGTGTGTGAAAGTTAAAGGATTATTGCTCCGGCACAAATTTCCTACCACCCGGCGTTCCCCTCGATCTCCTGATGAAAATGATACCTCACTTGTTTGGGTGCCCAAAACAGAGTCAGACTGAAAACACATAAAAAACTTGCTGATGGCTAACAATTTAACCTGAAGGTCACCACTCATGAGGGAATCCCTCAGGTTGCATCCACTCTCAAGAATAATCAGATATAGTTGACTGATCAGCATCTTAAATTTAGTGTCAATAAAGAAGAACTCCTTATTTCATCACAGTCCTGTTCCTCGCTTCTGCAAGAATCAATTGCTTTCAACATCCACGGTTGTAATCTGTCACCATCTATTAGAAATAGGGGTCTCTAGATGGCAAAGGTATGTGCCTTATCCAAGTAGGGACCTTTCCTGCTACTCAGGGTAAGGGGGATTACACCTCTAAAATAACCCCTGCTCACTCCCTTGGTAGCTTGCACACGCAGTTAGGCTTATCTCAGGCAATGTGAATAGCATTTGCACATAATACAAAGTAATACTTTGAAAACACTACAAGAGGATACCACACCAATTTTAGAAATATTTATCCGTGTAAACAAGACCAAAAAGATAAAAATCCACAATACAGTAGTCAAAATACAAATTTTGTTAAGTTCCTTGAAGTCGATAGCTGCCTGTTGTGAATAAAGAAATCCAACAGATCAGAATGACTGCTGCATTGCAGACCCGTAATGGTGTTTGGAAGACCTGCAAACAGTACCTTAGAAATGCAGGGTGTCAATGACCCTGCGGTGAGTTCTGAAGAGGCGGCGTCATCGGTGTTGTTTCTGGAGGTCAGTGCGGGACTCATTGAGTTTACACCCGAAGCAGATCAAACTCCCTGAAGTAGAAGTCAGGCACACTGGCGTTGATAATTTTGGGGCTGCATCGCAAAGGGCAATGATGTAACATATGGTGCCCACAGGTCACGTGCAGGCAGCAGCTTGGTGACGGCATCCAGAGTCTTCGGTGAGACTAGTGCTGCAATGTGTAGTGGGGCAATGCAGTGTGCAGTGTCCACAGCTCACGGTGCAGGCTTCAGTATTGGTGGACGAGGCAGTAGTCAATGCTGCCAGCATAGGAGGACCTACCTCACAAGCGGTGTCCACAGCCCACTGTGCAGATAGCAGCATCAATGTCAACATGGAGCAGCAATGACAGTGATATCAAGGTGGTCTCTGGGGTTCCTTCAGGTCACAGATCCAGCAGTGGCATTGGTAACGTTGTCAAAGTGTTTTTTCTTCTGTTGCAGCACAAAACATACGGTTCCCAGTGAAGGCAGCAGATGACCTTGAAATCTTTGCTGGTCCTGATACTTCTTGAACAGGGGGCAAGCTCTACCTCAAGCCCTTGGAGAAACTCAGGAAAATAAGTTGTAGAAAGTCCAGTACTGTTTTTTCACTGCCCAAGACAGAAGCAGCCACTGCAGGCAAATGCAGCAAAGCACGGGGCAAAGTGGTAGTTCCTCCTCACAGCTTCTCCACCTCTTCTTCTTGGAAGGTTCCTTAGAAAAGAGTTCTAAAGTTCTGGGGTCAGGGCTCCAACACATCACTTTTACCTTTGAAGTTATAGGCAAAAAGTCTTTGAGCTCAGTAAAAAACAGTTTGGAGGCAGCATTGTGCAAAACAGACATGTTCTATTCAGGTGGTAGTGAAAACTCCCCCACCACTCTAAATGTAGAAAGGTCTATTCAGCTTGGCTATGAGTTACCCAGGAATGGCAGGACACACCTTAATCCCTCGTGTTACAAGGTAGGTCCCATGTTAATGGGACAGACTGACTGTCAATACTGAAAAACGAAATGCGCGGTATTTCACTATCAGGACATGTCAAGCATAATACTACAGGTTCTACCTTTCACATACACTGCACAATGCCCATGGGGGTACATTGAGCCTACCTTTGCAGTCACTTACACATAGGACAAGGGAAGGTTCGGGCCTGGCAAGTGGGTGTACTTGCCAGGTCAACATGGCAGTAAAAACTGCGCGCAGACACTACAGTGGCAGGTATGAGACACCTTTGAAAGGCTGCTTGTGTGGCTGACACAACCAGTGCTGCGGGCTCACTAGTAGCATTTAATTTCCAGGCCCTCTGCACACACAGTGCACTGTTCTAGGGACTTACTAGTAAAGCAAATGTACCAATCATGGAAAACCAATCACAAAACAAGTTACAGTAGGAGCACTTGCACTTTATCACTGAATAGCAGTGAAAAAAGTGTGCATAGACACTTAACCAGCAGAAACCAAGTCCAGCCTACCATTAAAACAGGAGGTCAGAAAACAAGAAGACATGGGAAACAAGCCAACTGGTCTAACATCATCAATAGCACCAAAAAGCTGTGGTTTACTTATGACTCTAAGCTAATTCTCCAAAAATACATAAAGACCACAGACAGCAGTGCTAATTATCAACCTTGATTGAATTGAGGAGCCATACCTCTCCCCTGAGTACAAGACTTGAAAGGTGTGACACAAGCATGGGTATTATTGAGAATTGACTACGGCAACACTATCCGATCAAAAATATCTAAATTCCCATTGCTCTACATTAAGCATTTTTGCATGCTACAGCATGCTTCATCTCTGTGACTGGCCAATGTGACCACTTCATTTTTGAACTGTGCTCACTATGCTTGGCTCCTGACTATGCTAGCCCCTCATCGATTAACATACAAAATTGTGTGCTTACTTCTAAACGGTGATAAGTCTCATTATTTGACCAAAACAATCAAGATGTCTGAGAGGTCCCAGCAATTATAAAGTGCAGGCACATATTTTTTGAAAACCCTTTTTTTCAACAAAAACACACTCTGACATACTCTTTCTCTGGATTTGCTAACAATGTATGAAATGTACTCCACCATCAATTTGCACCATTGCCTTTCTATCCACCTTTAGAGGAGAGCAAACAAGTTCTCATTGGTCAATATTTAACTCCACCTTTAGTCTAACCAGCACACTCTGCCACAATCCATCTACTGGATATCATTTGGAATTTTGGAGGGGTATTGCATCTGTATAACTGTTGTTTAGCACCTAATTTTATGTTCCACATAATTGTTCATATTCTCTATCAGCAATCCACTTTATTCCTACAGCGATCCCTTTTGTTTCCCTCACACCATCATCTAAGTATACTACTCATGCGTTATTCAATCCTACTTGAATTGGTTTATTTAGATCCTACCTTTATCCACCTAACTGATGTTGCCTTATATTATTATACAATGTACTCTCCATTTATTGGTGAGGATCTCATATGATGGGCAGAGGAGTTGGCCTAACGGCTAGGGTGGTCGACCTTGAATCTGGGAAACCAGGTTTGAGTCTCGGCAATGACGCTAAACATCCTGAGGTACTGGGCAAATCACTTAGGCCCACATGCATTAACAATGCCATTTGCGATTCCGTATTAGCGAAAAATAAGGATTCGCTAATAAGGAATAGCAAAAGGCTATGCATGAAGACATTGCTAAGAAAATTGTGATTTCTAAATGTTCCTTAATTGCAAATCGCAAATTGCGAGTCGCAATCAAGGAATACCTCCCCATTCATTCCTATGGTCCTAGAGGCCCATAGGAATGAATGGGAAGACATTCTCAATTTGTGATTCGCAATTAGTGATTCGCAAATTGAGAATGCAATTTCAAGGGTGCAGGGGTGTCCAAAGAACACCCTGTTGCACCCCTGAAATTGATCTGTGCACATATGTTACGCACACACATGCATTTAAGGCATGTGTGTGCGCAACATGAAACTTTGAAAAATGCACAAAAGTGCATTTTTCAAAGATTTTGCAAATTACCATGAAGTTGTACTTCATAGTAATTTGCTCCCCCTATTTGCAAAATCGCAGATTTTTAAACTTTCATGCATTGCATTTAAGGAATCGCTAAATGCGATTCCTTAAATGCAATTGCAATTTGAGAATTCACAATTAATTGCGAATTCTCAAACTGCAAGGGCCTTGACCCTTGATGCATCGGAAATGCAAATTTTACGATTGCAAACAGCCGATTTTTGCGAATCGCACCGTTTGCGATAACAAAAGGCTTTGACGCATGTGCCTGTTAATCTCCCCATGCCTAACAAAAAAAACAAGCATTTGCAATGCAATCGGTCTCCGATTTTTTAAATTTAGAGCTATTAGTATTGTAAATGACAATGTTTTTTACTTATGCTTTTTGATCCTCCGAACTAGGCAATGCATATCATGTACTGGCAGGGCTGAATATCCACTTCATAGTCAAACAAGAGAACATTTAAGCATGTTACTTAATCATGAGAATGCAAACTAGTTTAGCCAGAACAACACACAAACTGTCACATTACATCTCTGATGACTGGTGTGGGGGGTCAAAAATGGCACTGTACACACAGCTACACCTAGTACATGCTGTACTGTCAGAGAGTGCAGCTACTTAGCCCATCGCATACTGCACTCCTCATACAGTAACCTCCTTGGAAAACACAGCAAATTGTTAAGTGGAATTTGCAATTGCTTGGTTGTCAACCCAAAAACACGGGAATTTAGATTCGATTTAAAAAACAAAAACAATTAATAGCACAGGCATTATTTGTCAGTTTTCATGGTGCATGCAAAACAAACATCCATGCCAGCTGAGAGCTCCAGCCGCTCTGCAAGACTGAAGGAGGAAGGGGAGAGGCCAAGAATGGTGAGAATCTGGAGTTTGAGAGAGAGACGAGACAGTTACTGGACAGCTACCTAAAGTAAACAACGAGCGCAGAATCCGTGATGAAAGAGTCTGCATAGGGAAAATAAAGAAGGGTAAACAAACCTGCATGACAAATAAAAGGTTAAAAAGATATATTGCATCACAGCTAAAAGACTGCTGCGGGGCACTTTACTATGTTCGCCACAATTACTGCACAGCAGAAATGCATTTAGGAGTTGGAAACGGGACAGCAGTTTCAATTACTCAGTTGGTAAGTGTGCTTGCAGGTCCTGATGCAAGTCACTACTACAAGTGGATAATGCTAAGGGTGGGCGTAGTTCGCGAAGTAGCGCTACGCGAAGCTAGGCGAAGTGCACTTCGTACTACACGAACTTCACGTAGCACTACGCGAGCTGCGTAGTAGCATGTTCGCACTGTGCAAGATGCATTTTCAATGATTGCACAGTGCGACCAAGCATCCGGCACTGTGCAATCATTGAAAGCGGCATCTTGCACAGTGCGAGCTGTAGTTTTCTGCCGCTCAAGTAGATTTTTACTCGAGCTGCAGCTTTCTCAATGCGAACTGGTAGTTTCTCATCGCGAGCGGTCGCGAGCATGCACGACCACTCGCAATGAGAAATCTGACCTCCCCGCGTTGAGAGTCTCGCCGGGATGTCATTTCGCTTGCTCGCGGTTGCGAACATGACGTTGAGGACCGCGAACAAGCAAAAAATTACCGCTGCACTTCGTTACGCTGCACTATGCATGTTCGCACTGTGCTACGTGCAGCTCGCGTAGTGTGAAGTTCCGCAAACTTCGCAAACTACGCGAGCGTAGCGTAGTGCTTCGCCCAGGGTTAGATAATGCATTATTTTCACGTATGTTGATGTGTGAATTGTGAACAATGAAAGCATATGTCATATCAAAATGAAGACAATGAAGTATTCCGGCTACAAAACGTCCACAATGCAAACTCCTGCCTTGGTTTCGAGCGCATTGTATTGTCCTACATATCTCATTCACAGTACCATATTCTCTTTGTAGCATTCCCCATGTTCTTAGAGTCGAACCCCTGGTAGAAAGGTGTGTATCCAAATACGAATGACTAACTTTTGACAAATGACTCTAGAAATTGGATGGAAAAAGTAGAAATATTTAACACTAGAAATTGGCCAGTGACTAAAAGCAACAGTATACTTTTTTTAGCAGCAAACCGGGGTACATTTTATACAACATAAATGTGGAAATTCAGTAATTGCTCATAAAGCCTCAATATTAAGATCATGGATCTCCTAATGACACTGGGGGTTTTAGGTGCTCCTTATCTGCAATTGTAGTGTCGTGTAACGCACAATTGAGAACTTTACACATTTGTTAGCAAATCATAAAAACACAGTACTGCCTACCAAACTCCAAAATGTAAGGCGAGCGAATTCTCGCAAAGTCTGATTGAATAAAGTTGTGCAGCACATAATATATATACTATACTTGTACTGACTGCTTAGAAACAGCGCCGTAACAGCTAAGGCTCTTTTTCCCCATGGGGGGTAACATCCAAACTTCTCTCCTCTCTACACACCTTCCAACCCCATCCCACAATTCCTGCCCCCTACACACTCCACCACACGTTAGCTAGGTGTCAGATGTGTGTCCACACCTCCCAAGTTAACCCAATTCTCTTAACCATTCCCAACTCTTCCCTGTATCCCTAAATATCTAAATCTCCAACATCTTCCAGATACCAACATCCTCCACAGGTCCTAAGTACCACTCTTCACATCCCAAAGAGTTAAAACGTAGAACTATTTCTCTACCACTAGTCATTCGATTATCCAAGTAAACGTCTACCTAGAACCTGTCACTAATGAAAAACGTTACGTACAACTGAAGGGAATTCTGTTTGCAAGACAACTGTTCAATAACATAAAAGTGACACTGAACGATCATCAATGGTTCTATAATTAGGAAAATAACACTATACACTCACGTTTAAGTGGATGGCACGTGTGCAGAGCACTGCCGTCTTCCTACCCTTCTCTGACAGCAGTGTGCCATGACAGCAGCACAGCGAGTCTAGACCTGCATCACCCGAGCATCACTAGTTCACTAGACTCTGGAGGCAGCTGACTACAAGGCTGATTATTGCTTTAAGTTGGTCGATGGTAGCCCCACACAAACACGCCTTCAATGTTTCCACGGATATGCCCCCGCCCTTCTGATGGTGCACGTCGAGGATGAGCTGGGGGAAACTATAGCTGGTGCAGAAATTGTTCATTAGTGTCCCATGGGCTCTGGTAATAAGATGGTCCGTGCTTGACCATTGCTGCAAAGGACGGCCTTTACAATCCCAGTTAACCCCTTTAGTGCACAGGAAGGCTTGGATGGAGACCCAGTGCTGGTACATCGGTGCATGGGGTGGGTAAGGTGGGTTTATGGCGATCAGCACGGTTTTCACACCAGCACGAACCTATTACGTATGCCTTCCTCAGGATCACACACATAAGTTAACCCCTTCACTGAGGCCGAGTGGAAGGCACCTGTCTTACTACTGTTCCCAGGCACATGACTAAGCTATTATAAAGTAAGCTGGTCTTTCACTCAACCAACCATTTTTCACGGAGCTGCTGGGGTAAGCGGTGACATCTGAGGGAGGCAGAGCCCGGGCTGTGCGAAGCCGCCTTCCAGCGCATGCTAGCGCACCCACACTCACTCTCAGAAGCACACACACGGCTTGCGGGAGTTCCCGAGCGCCAGCCGCACAGTGTGATTAAAATAAGATTTAAATGCTACACCTCCTTTAATTGATCCACGGCGTCAAATCTACTGAAACTCTCCTTTAATTTATTTATGTTTCCAAAATAAGCAACCAAACAATAAAGCCCTGCTCGCTGCCTGAACCGCGTCATGCAAGCAGTTCGGTGAACTCGCTTATTCCAACAGTTTTGGTGAATTTTCCTGGGCAGTGTTTGGCACACGCAAGTGTGGTTTCTTCCCATCCTTGCGTCACGCACATAACGTACTCTGATGTGGTGTGAATTGAGGCACATTTAACTGTTTTTCTAGTTTGCATGGTCTCTTTCTGACACCGATGAAGGGTTCATGCATCAGCTCTCGTGCCAAGGCATAAAATACTGGAATCTCCAGACAAAATCTATATTCTCAAAATGTAATTTTGTATCTGGAACGGGAGCACCCAGAAGGGCGTTGTTTGGGTACCTATGGGAGCTGACGATGTTGAATAGGGCCTCAGACCAGAGCGTGGGGGCTCTGAGGACAGCCAGAGTGCCCCTTCCAAGTCACACACAGCCCTTCATTCAAAGGAGGCCGCAGACATCGCTAGTCACTCACATTCACAACTGAGTAGCATCTGATAGTGCCTGCGCATGCATGGAAGAGAAACAAGCAGCGTATGTGCTGCAACGAGAAATGAGTGTTAATTCACCCACCAATCACACAACAAACAAGCATTTAAAATGCAATAGGACTCATATTTATGCGAGACCTATTACATTTTCAACTGAAGTACGTGCGTTAAAAAAAGGAACAAACGGGATGGGGTGGTGGGGTGGTGGTGGTCCGAGAAGTCACGAACTGCGGGAGGGAATGGGGGGAGGCAGGGGAACAAAGAGGTTTTAAAAGTAAAGGGGTCGATAGCCGTAGAAGGACAACAATGATGAAATAGTCGCCAGGAAGCAGGATTATTTTGCCCAAAACCAATCAGATTGCAACATTTAGGATTTCAGCCAATGAAAAAGATAGGCGGAAAGTGGGCGGAGATCCCCGCTATACTGTATTAAGCATCTCTCAATGAGACAGCGCATGTGCTGCCTAGGCGAGACCTAAAAATGAATGTGTCCTCATGTAACGCAACTGGTGCTATGTAAAGCGCTCTGATATCCGATACCGGGTCAAGTTTGCGCTATATAAAACTCCGTAAAACATTATAAGTGCCATGCAAGCATTTTAGTAAATAAACGAATGGCTTGTATATACTGATGCATGTTATAATTTTATGGAAATGCTAAAGAAAGTTGATTTATGCCTGTTACACTAACCCTAGGATTCTTATTCAAAGAGCCCTGTAATTCCCGTTTGCACTAGTATTCATGCCACTGCTCTCATCTGGAATTATTCGTGCATGGGGTACCAGCGAGTCTCTCAGGTTTCCATTAGTTGATGAAAGCAGCAGAACTACCAGGGGACTCACATTTAGAATAACCAATTTCCGTAATAATCCGTAATCATTAAAGCAATTCCTAATGTTGAATACAGAATCTCTATTAATTGTACTTGGGAAGTTATTGGGATCCCTGGTAGTGTGATCCTTGGGCTAGCAGAATAGGCACCTCCATGGAAAAGTGTGGCTCAATAGTTAGAGCGGCAGACCCTGATGCAGAGGTCTAGCCCGGGACCAGGGTTCAATTCCCCGCCTCGGTGGGTCTTGGGCTAAAAAATTCCACAGACCTGAAAATTATCGCCTCGGTGCCTATTCCAATCATGGAGTCCCACTCTGCAACTCCGGGCAATAGCTTGCTTAATCTCCACAACGGCCCCCACAACGCTAAGGATGCCTGGCCTCCACCTTGGGGGTGCCCAGGAGTGGACACCTCACAGTGAAAGCCCGGATGGGTTCCACAGCGGTATTCGTAAGCGCCTTGAGACCATTGAGGGTGAGAAGTGCGCTATACAAGTATCAATTTACATTTACATATCTGGGGCCCTGTAAAGATCTATGTGTATGTCATCTAGATTTTCTGCTCATTGTGGAATTTAGCTTTATTCTTATTATTTTTAATCTTTCTTTAGACTCATTTTTCTTAAACATCTCTCCTTTGGACACTCAATCTGTGATGTTTTCCAAAAACGTTTTTTGACCTGTCAGCAGAAATATTATCTCAAACTTGCAGGTTTAAGTTAGGTGAGAAGTTAAATGCATGTAATATGTGGCAACATATATATGAATGCTCATATAATAAATACAGTGATTGCAATGGATTCCATGCACAGACCCCAATACTCAACTGGCAAAACATACTGATATGATTGATGTGAAAAGTTATGTTTGTGAGTAGTTTACACAGTGGTGTGTACACTGCTGCACATAACCACAGATGATATGCATTTCTACATTTGCCATGCTTTCTGTGTCAGATATAAACTAGTGGCTAGAATTAGTTTTATATTGCCATTACGTCATGCAAGATAACGCATGGCAACGTTAAACCTAGAATGAGATTTACGACGCTATGCACATCCGCCTTGCGTGGCCCTGGGTGCCATGGTAAATCTGGAGTAACGCAAGGCAGCGCAAGCTGCTGCCTTGCGCTACTCTGACCCAGGAAGGTGTTCCATGGATGGAGCGTGAGTGTTCCCACACATCCACCAACAGATTTTGGCGAATTCCCAGACTTACGATAAGTGGTCGACCTGGGAATTTTGCTGTGCCTTCCCATAGATGGCATATTGAGTGGAAATGTGTTTATGTCTCCTCGTTTTCCCCTCTTTCTACGTGTGCCTCACTCTGCGGTACACGTAGAAAGAGGATTTTTGTGTGCAGGAAGGTGCCCCTTCCGGCATATAAATAATCCTGCATGCAACGCAGGCACCCTAGCTCCAAGGTGCAAGAGTGACTGCACTGGCGCTAAGCAGGACATAGTGTGCCACCGCAAGGAGAGGACAGAAATGTGACATATAATGTTAAATATAATGTTAAATATGGCGCATTCCTGCCTTCTCCCTGACATACAATGCAGCCCTGCAAGGTGTCTTGGTGTGTTGCATGATATTTTGATAGATCGGCCCTTATGTTTGCAAAACTGACCTTAGACAAGTTGTGGGAAAAGTAACAGAAAAAGAAAGCTGGAAAAAGTGTTACAAATAATTCTACAAAACGTATGCTGAAGAGGTATTCAAATAATCACACATAATGCATGTATTCTTATTTATTATTTAAAAACAAAAAAAAACAATTTATCATATTGTTGAACAAGGTGCGTCTTTTTCCAATATGGCTTGTTAATATTAGGATATCACTAAATATTTGCTTTTGCAAATATAAAAAGGAAATATTTGCAGCCAATAGCTTCGGAATTGTGTGTGCAGCAGACGTTTAACGCCCCCCAATTTTTTTTTTACTTTCTTCGCGCAGACGAGTTTGCATAATACTCCCAGGGAATTCGCAGGTTCATTCAGTGGTGTTTAAAGTTCTGCTGAACAACTCATTAAGTTACAGTTTTGAGAGTGATTATCCTTACGAGGCTTGTCAAACCTCCAAGCTAATTTGCAAGAAAGATGTGCTCTAGATGTCTGAGATTTGATTTGGCGTTTTTGGCACTGAAAGTCACTTTCCAATATATTCTCTTGAAGTAAAATACCCGACGCAGACCGTGACCTTAGTAAGAATTCTTTGTTTATGTTCCCCTTTTTGAGCTTTGCCTGCAAATACAATTTCACACCGTGTTGTCCAACAATTAAGTAACCTTGGGAAAATTAAATGTCAAATCCTGTAATCGCACTAATCCCTGCAGTCTATAAAGGTAAAAATCAACAAACACATGGTTTAATGCTTAATCGGACAGACAGAATTCGACAACTGCATTTTATATATATTATATATAATAATAATAATAATATTAGGTATATATATATATATATATATTCACTGAAAAAAACATAGGTTTCACACCTGTTATAGTTAGCTGGAAGTTTTACTCGCATAAAACCATTGAAATTCCCACGTTATAGTTAGTTGGACTCACTATAACTTGCGCATGCAATGCACTGCTGATGACATTACATATTACATAACTCATGACATGGTCAATGACATCACTCATGACATCACTGATGACACCATCCAGTGAATGTGTGTCTTTCTAAAAAATAAATATGTGTTATATATGTATATGTAAAAGTTGATGGAAGAATAAATGTTTAAATAAGTGTTTACATGGATGTTTTTTTTAAAATTGATTGGTTAACTGGTTTATTAAGTGTATCTTAGTGAATACATATATTAGAGAGTAATGTTTAAATATTTAAATATATGTATTAGTGTTTCACTTTGTGTATAAGTGGGTGCATGGGTTGGTGAGAAGCTACCTGTGTATGTATATGGGTTATTAGATGTTTTTTTTAGTATCAGTATGAGTGTCTGTATGGTTTGGTGGGGGTATTACTTAGCACATAGATGCATGAATGACTGACTCTCTCTTTGTATGTGTTTTGAAGACAGCATATGTGCAGGACTGTATGGGTGGATGAGTGTGTATATGTGTGTGTTAGTGAGTGAATGACTGTCTCACTAGTGTCTTTATCAGTAACTACATATGTTTTAATGTAGTATATGTGAATATTGATGTATATAAGTGAGTATATGTGAGAGTGAGGGATTGTAAGAGTTCCTGTTTAAATAAGTATGTGTTTCTGTAAGTGATTCTTTAAGAGAGTAAGTATCCTTAGAAGTAACGTGGTAGTGTGTATAGCTGTATATGCAAATAAATGGATGTTCAATAGTTTATTTGCATGTGTGAGTATGTGTGAGAGTATCTTTTGGATGACTGTCGGTGTGTAACAGGATGTATAGGTGTATCACTACATATGATGAGCGAGTATATGTATGAGTGACTATATAGAACTGTTGGTGAATGAGTGGATATGTATATAGATGGTGGAATTATTGAATTGGTTGTTGTAACTGGTATAAGTATCTCCATTGTTTTGAAAATTTTACTTTCTATTATTGAATATGTGTTTCAAGGGTTACATTACAGTGAAAGGAGGTCTGTCACTCTGTCACAAGGATGGTGTCATCAGTGATGTCATGAGTGATGTCACTGACCATGTCATGAGTGATGTAATATGTGACGTCATTGCATTGCACGCCCAAGTTATAGTGAGACCAGTTTTTTAAATGCTAATTCCTACCTATAACTGGTGTGAAACCTATGTTTTTTTCAGTGAATTTCATAGGTTTTGTAAATGCTAATTCCTAACTATATATAGGGCCTCAAACCTATGTTTTTTTCAGTGAATTTCATAGGTTTTTTAATAGCTAATTTCTATAGCTATGAAATATAATATTTTTTATAATAAATCCTATATTGTATATTTATGTAATACTATTTATTATGTATATTTTTCCCTTTTTTTTTTGCCTTGGTGCGCTCCCGGTGCGTGTACCGGTGAACGCACCGGTAAGCGCAGTGTTATGGCGCGCCCCGGTGCGCCTACCGGTGAGCGTCCCGTTAGCGCCATTGCCGCGAACGAAAACATCATCGTGACGTATCGCGTAGTCGCGTGAGGCGTCTTATGACGCACGGCATAAGCGCACCAGAAAGCGCCCGAGCGCATACGATCGCGCAACGTAAGCGCCGCCGGGCACGCCCCGGGGCGCCTAGCGTAAGCGCGTCGGGTCATGTGACCTGAAAATAACACTCCTCATTGGTTCAGAACAGTTTTGGTTTCCAAATGATGAAAGCCCGGGTCATGTGACCTGAAAATAACACTTTTCATTGGTTCAGAACAGTTTTGTTTTCCAAATGATGAAACCCCCCACCTTTTTTCCTCATTCTCACTTTGTTCTTTGAGTGAGGAAGACCTGCTTCTATTGATAGAGAAATGGCAACAGTAGCAGCAGCAGCTGGAGCATCGGCACCACCACCACCTCCGCCACCAGCACAAGGACCACCACAACATCACATTGGTGGTGAACAAGAAGAGGAGGAGGAGGAGGAAGAGGATGAGAGAAGGCAGTTCCTGCCTGAAGACAATCCCCCATATAAACCAAAGGAGCACTTCATATGGGAGTTTTTTAATTTCCCAAGGGGTGCAAAGAAGGTAAACGCTGCAAAGGTGACCTGTCTCATCTGTGGCGCTGTACTATCCAGGGGGAACCCTGCCAAAAAATATTCATTTGGGAATCACACAATGATTCGCCACATGCAACGATTGCACCCCAATAACTATTCTGCAGCAGAGGTGAGAGAACTGTGCAGAAACCTTCCACAATCGTCTTCCAGACCCTCAACAAGCCAAGAACCCACTCCATCGGGTCCAGAGGCAAGGGAGATGGTCCCAAACATACAAACCAAGTTTGGTGCATACAAAATTGTTTGTATATATTGTGGAAAACCAATTGCATATGGTGAGCAAAGTATTAATCTCATCAACCTTGCTGGTGACAACCACAAGTGCCCAAAGAAGCCTTTTTCCTGTTTTTTTTTTGTTGCTCCAGTTGAGCCGTTTACAGTTCCCTGTTTTTTGTTTGTCCCCATAAAAAATACAAAAAAATATAAAATTCTCCATAAAAGCCACAAAAAAAAAAGAATGTTAAAAAAAATTTAAAAAATATAAAACAACAAAAAGTATTAAAAAACGGTTCTTTTTAGAACTACCTCTAATTGATAAAAAAATGCTACAATTTTAAAAACCTCTGTCATTCTTTTTTCTCCAGGGTACGCGTACCGGTACACGCACCGGTACACGCACCGGTACGCGTACCGGGGCGCGTACCAAAAAAAAAATAAAAAAAATAAAGGAGTAGGCATGAGGGAAGGACACAGAGAGAGTGATGTTAAGAGAAAAAGAGGTAGAGGGAGCAACACAGAGGGACTGTTTATTAGATAGTAAGACAGAGAGAAGGTGTAATAGGGTATAACTGAGAAAAGGAAAATGAATAAGGGAGCGCAAGAAGGGAAGAGAGAGAAAGAAGAATAAAGCGGAGGTACTGGGAGAATGTGAGTGGGTGTTGAAAGTAAAAGGAAGGACAGTAAAGGATGGGGAATGAGGGGTAGTGACGGAACCGGAGTAAAGGAACAACGGTAAGGGAGGGTGAGAAAAGAGCAGTGAGTGTAAGTAAAGAGGGGTGAAAGAGGGTGGGTAAAATTGAATAAGGGTAAGACATAGGGAGTGACAGAGAGAAAGGACAGAGAGAGTAAAGGAAGGAGTGACTGAAAGGGTCTGAGTGAAGCAGCAAAGAAAGGTAAGTGAGGGAGTGTGGGTGAGTTGTAGGGAGTGAGCATGACGAAAGAGTAGTGACAGAGTGAGGGGACAGAGACAGCGATGGTAAGAGAGACAGAGTGAGGGAACAGAAGTGAGGAACTGAGAGAAGGAGTGAGAGGAGTGAAGTAAATGAGTAAGGGAATGAGTGAGGGAGCGAAAGAAGGGAACAGAACATAAGGGAAGTAAAACAAGGGGGACTAAAAGAAGTTGAATGTGGTAGGAGAGTAAAGGAAAGAGTAGTAAACATGGAGGATAAGAATAAGTGAGGGAAGCAGAGTAACGAAACAGGAGTGAGGTAGGGTGAGAAAATAGTAGTGAGGTTAAAGCAAAGGGTGATGACAAACTATATTTTTTTAGTCACACTTACCATATAATTAATGTAACTTTAATTAATTTTTTTTACTACACTTTGTATCTGTGAAAGAGAGAAGAAAAAATAAGTTATAATTAGTAAAATATATATTTTAAAATAAAAGATACAAGTGAAGAGGTTAAAAATCATAACAGTGTATTAAGAAATAAAGTACGAGTGAAAGACACAGAAAGGGAAATAAAGTAATGTAGAAGGACAAAAAGAGGGTAAAAGAAAAATAAGGAGAGCAAATTACTAAGAGTAAGGCATATAGATTCACTGACAGAGAGGAAGAGAAGAAGAGAGAAATGAACTGAAGGTAAGAAAGATACTAAAAGAATGTGAGTTTGCAAAACTTAATCAGGAAACAGGAGTAAGTAAAAAGAGAATGACTGAGAGGGAAAGGAGTCTGATTGAGGATGCATTTAGAAGAATGAGGAATGGAAGATAACTGAGAGTAAGTGAAGGAGAGTCATAGAGTGAAGGGATGAAGGGAGAGAGGATAATATAGAAGGATTGAGGGAAAATGAGTGAGGAAGTTAGTAGACAGAGATACTAAGTGAAGGACTGAGTGAAGTGGAGTACAATAAGTGAGGAAAGTAAAATGAGTAAGGGAGCAAAAGAAGGAAAGAGAGGAGAACAGGACTAAAGCAGTGGTACTGAGAGAAAGTGATTCGGTGGTGAAAGTAAAGAGAAGGACACTGAAAGATAGGAAATGAGAGGTAGTATTGGAACCGGACTAAAAGAAATGGGGTGAAGAACGATGAGAGAGGAGCAGTGAAGTTGTTGTAAGAGAAATGATAGAAGGTAAATAAACACAAGTGAACATAACACAAGGAGAGTGAGGGGCTGAGGACATAGAGGTAGTGAACGGAAAATAGAGAGAAGAGGTCAAAAGAAAGGAGCAAACAAAGATAAGCGAGGTAGAGTGGGTGAGTTATAGTGACAGAGTGCGACAATACTGGTGAGTGAGTAAAGAGGAATTACTAAAAGAGCAAAGGAGGAAAAGACGGAAAAGGGAAGTAAAGCAGAGAGACTGAAAGCTGAAAAGTGGTGCAAGGGAGAGAGGGGATGCAGACAGTTGAAATCAAAATGAGAGGTTGTGAAAGAAGTGGAGTAAACGAATGGGTGTGAAACAGAGTGAGAGAAAAGCAGTGTAGGTGAGTAAAGAGAGCTGAAAGAGAGAGGAAAAAGGAAAGTGAGTGTGAGACAATGGGAATACAATATAAATTACACAATACAAACTATAGAATAATTTGTACAAAATGTTAGATAGTTTATTTTTGCTGTTCTCAGAACATATTGAATTTCACTAAAAACAGTGAGTTCAAACTATTCATCATATGACAGCGGGAAAAAAAACACAATCAAAAAGATTGTGTTTTAAAAAACCATATAAACTTACAAATCACATATGTACACTAATCTTTGATTCACTTACTTTTCCTTTAGGCCAAATAGTACATCATGAAGGTCCTTTTCGTTGGAAGGTACTCTGCTGTTCTCTAAAAATTCCATTTCATCGACTTTCTAGAAGAAAAGCTCAAAGAACATCAGAAATATATTTCAATGTTTTCATATACTCCTTGTGTTCAGTCATGACTTTTTGCTCATTCCTTCACCTTTCCTTAAGGCCAAATAGTTTCAGATGTATCAGTATATTTTCAAATTACTTAAAACAAACTATAAAATTACCGTTTTCCCGACGTTCTGAATGAAAGGCTCAAACAACATTTTCACAATATTTAAATATTCATAATTCCATCTCTGGCTCTCTCATGTTGAACATTTCCTATAATACTGATATCACTTACTATGTGATCCACTTACCGTACCTATATGAGAACTATAATTAATATATTATCTTCATCCCTTTTACTCACAATATAATTTTAAACAGCAGACTAACTTTTATTAACTGCTCCAGTCTTCATAGGCCAATTACCTTTACTTAAATTTTGGTTGTAAAAACACTAGGTGTGAATTTTTTAAGTCAAAAGGCAAACGTTGTTTGAAAGTCACATGAGTATCATTACAGTTAGTCCAACCTTTTCGACATTTTAAATAAATTGTATAAGCCCTGATGTTGTTGAAGGACCATCATGATAAATAATAGCTACAGTTGCAAAAGTTCTTCCTGAAATTGATAACTGAGAAGCCACGAAATTTTTAATATAATTTGTCAATTTAGTTCCATCAGGTCTACATCGTTGGAACATTAAAATGACATACTCACCATAATTTTGTATAAATAATGTGGACAGCATTGCAGACTTACATTGGGTACACACCATATTGTGATCAGCTGCTTTAACTAGATTATTAAAAGGCATTGATTTGCAGTCTGGTAAAGTCAAATATATAAATCTTTCGGTGTCTATTGTAGTACTACTTGATAAACTACAGTTGTTGCAGTCATGCTGCCATTGATATCAACATCTTCATCTTCCAATACATCAAACATATACATAAAAAATTCCTGCCAATCCTGCTGAATATTCTGTGAAAATTGATTTTGACCAGAACATATGTCTAAAAGATTTCGAATTTCTGAAACGTTTTCTATTTTTGCTCTATCACTGCTACATTTCTCAAACACAGAATTCAATAAACAGCAGAATGTTTGATCCCGATTTTCAACAATCTGTTCTTGTAAATTTTGAAGAAAAAAACAACATTAACCACTACATTAGCATAGCAGTTGACACAAGAACTGTTTTCAAACTGAAATCCAACAACATCTTCAACAGAATCCTTTTTCTTTCTGCTTATAATTACAGTTTCATCTACTTTTTGTCTTTTTGCTACTACCTCACTGCAATTATTCTCATTTCTTCTTTTTCGGCCTACCACACGTTCTTCAAACAGAGGATATTGAGGCAAATGTGGAGCATACTCTCTTCTTAACCTATTGTATTCTTTAACACAATCTAGATCTGCACAAATCTTTGTTTCATCACACTCAATCAAGTACAATCCTGATAAAGTTCTGACTCGTGATAATGCCACATATGCCATACCCTCTTTAAACACAGAACTTCCAATGTTCAACAAAGCACTATCTACACTTAAACCTTTAGATTTATGAATTGTCACCGCATATGCCAAACAAACAGGAAACTGTTTTCGGTGAACATATAAGTCTTTCAAAAGCAAAAATCTAGCTGAACAACGACAAATTTGTTCTATTTCGTCAATGCCATCAAATTTAATTTTTTTAAATTTCAATTCCATCTCTATTTTTGTAATTCCCAAAATCAACAACATGACCCATTGCTCAATTTACCAGACCTCTTTCAACATTTAAATTCCTTCTCAAAATGATACGACAATTTAAACACACATTCAGAGTCTTTTCAAAACCAGCAGTTTTAGATATACTCTTCTCTAATGAATCCAATTTTGATTTCAAATTTTCTGACAAAATAATTGTTGCTCCCATATGCTCTATTTTATCTATAGCTTCCAGTTTCACAATCTCTTCATTTTCTAACTTTAACATTTTGTTGTTGAAGATGGAACATTCTTGCAGAGTTGGCATCAAACATATCCTAGATTTGTTCTCAGTAATTTTCTTAAAAATATTCTCTGGAAGAATGTTTTCATTTGGATACAAATTTGAAATTAATCGTGCATGTAATGCTTCTTTACCATGCTCACTTACTTTTCCGATTCTTAAATCTTGTAGAATATTTTTATAATCTTCATCCTTTGCCTGTCGCATATTTTGAAGCAGTTCTGCATATTTGAAATTTAACCATATATTAACGTTTCCAATGCTTCCTAGGCACTTCCTGGTATCTTCATGCGTGAGCATTTTAAACACTGGTTATCCTTTCACTGGAGTCAACTGCAGTAGATCTCCAAAAACAATAATGTGTTTTCCTCCGAATAAGACATCATAGTCTGTTCTAAGAATTTCTTGCATTCTCAAATGCACAAAAGCAAGCATTAGATTTGAGACCATGCTTACTTCATCAATGATAAGAAGTTTCATTTTCTTTAGGACTCTTGAAACTTCACAACAAGCTTCTCCAGATAGCTTGTGGTATTGTAATTTGTTATCATGCTCCACTGGCAGCATCAATAAGCGATGTAAAGTAATCCCTTTAATGTTGTGTGCTGCCAACCCAGTTGGAGCAGTAACAACACAAGAGAGCGATGATTCCGTTGTTTTCTGCAAATATGTTGCAATCGCTTTAATCAGGAAACTTTTCCCAGTTCCTGCTTCTCCACTCACGTACAGTCGGACAGGCTTAAATGATGTACATGAGCACTCTTTTTTCTCATGACTGAATCCATGTTCAACCTGTTCTGTGACTTCGTCATATATCTGTTTCTGCTCAAGGTTTAGTTGTTTCACCAAATCTTCTAAGTTAACTACATCATCTTGAGCTTGTTCCATAGCTCTTTCCACCTCATCCATGGCAGTGGCAGCTTCATTTTGGATAATTGGTCCTCCTAGTGGATCCTAACTCAATGAGGCAGAACTCTGACTGTCTTGAGAACTGTCTCTAGCAATCTCTACAGCAATTGTGGCTTCTTGCTCTATTTCTTCATTCAACATTTGCAGATAATTTGGAAAATCAGGACATTCTATGGTATCCTTGGTTGCATTAAAAGAATCTTCGTAACAGAGAACATCTCCAAGTAGTTCCTCTTCTGTACGCCATGGCTTAAAGAGTTGCAAAAGAGCTAAATAGTAACATTCCCTTTTCTCTGGATTTTCGCAACTCAATTATCGATGATTAATCAAATGGCCTTTTGTCTGCTTCACTAGACATCCTTCACACCCAATGACAGCATATATTCCATTATTGATATCTTCTCTGATGTTCCTCTTATAAATATAGTTTTGCTGAACTTCATACAAACAATTGTTCTCAAGATGACTACTTCTATTTGGATAGTATGTATCCAACATGTTTGTCTTCAAAATATCTGTACTGTTTGGTTCTTTTTCCGCCAAATACTCAATTTCTTGTACAGATTTTAAAACTCGGTTTCGTGTTGCAGCAAGACCTAGACTCGCCCAAATGATTGTTCGAGATTTGGCGTAGAGACTTGCTGATGATAACCGATCAGAACATTCATATGCTCCAATTTCTCGATGCGACAACATCTTCAGACTGTAACTGTATAATTTTTTACTTATACTCTTTTCATGTGAAATGTACTCCCACATTTCCTTCAGTTCTGTCTTTTCTTTTTTTGTGATGTAAGACGTCACATATCGAGCTACAGCAATAGAGTTGTCAACCACGAACTGAATATCCATGTTAGCATTCCACATGGACAAAATCACTGGTTTGTAGTCGTTGATGTACTTGGACTCTTCGTTTCTTTTTAAATTGTATGTATTTTTTGGTGATTTTCTCATCACAGTATGTCGTAGAGAAGACATCAAATTATTTACTCTTCCTTTAGAAACCACTGGTCGTGGAAACCCGAAACGACATTTTGTGTAGAACTTGTCCTTGTTTCTGAATTTTCGACGACAGTACTTTCCACAACGATGGGATTGAAAGCGTAAAACTTGTTGCCTTAAACTGTTTTCTTCGGTAGTTTTCGGAACAGCACATGTTGAATACTCTTCAATGAAACTCATCACTGTGTCATCCGAATCTGTTCCAAATTTGGGTGCATCTTTAATCCATAACAACATATGTATGTGAGGAGCACCTCTCGCTTGATACTCCTTTCTCCAAAAGAAATCCAAAACCTCTCCAAGGGGAGGATTTTTTTTGTTGGTAATGAAAGACATCATAGCTTCAAATCTATGATTGAAATATCTGCATACATTCACTGGATCCAAGGAACACAGTTCTCCAGGTGTTTTGAATTCTATATTTTGTATGTTGCGTTTGCCTCTCGTAGAAATTTAAGTAAGTCGTCCCATGCATACTCAGCACAGCTAAGAGTGAGGAACCATGTAGGAGTTCCTAAGTTTCTTAGCATACATTTCAAATCCCCATGACGACGGTACCAATACTTGTTTTTACCACGCTGACATGCCATGAGATTGGTTAGATGAGATTCCAAAATATTGTCTTGCAGATTGATTTTCTCCATAAAGTCCCTCGCCGAAACATTTTGCAGATGTGCTCCACTTTTCAGTATATGGTTTACTACATAAGAAAGCCCAGACAAGTCACTTTCATACAGTAGATGAACAAATATGGGATGCATTGACGAAACCTTGGATCTTCAGCATATAATCTTAAAGTCCGGTATTCAGATGCTGGAATTTGAAGTGGTCGATCGTCATATCGTCCACCTCGACCTGTTGGAAATAGCTGTGGAAAACAACGAGCTTCCAAACTTTCATCCCATACACTAATGGGACTTCCTTTTGCTGCTTTCATTTGAAACAAGTCAATTACATTCCACATTACTTCTTTGGAATGCAAAGGATGAACAGTATAATGTTCATATATTTCTTCACTTCTAGACACATCAACTTTTTCAATTTGGCCGGCTGAACAATCACTGTCTTCTTCTGCAGCTGTTTCCTCTGCTCCAACACATACATCTTTGTAGTACTCATTGTTTTTGACCAAATACAACGTTGCCTTTTGGACTTTCCTAACATCCACTAAATCTTGCCAGATTTTCTTACTCTTTGTCGGAACCCCATTAACTAGAATAACCAGAGGTTCCTCTTCCACTTTCTCTAATCCTCTCTGTAAATCTGAAGGAGGCAATTTCCCTATCTTAGGCTCCATGCGAACAATAGCCTGAAAAGGATGGACACATTGAATCAAAATAGATTCATATGTATTTAAATCCATCAATTCAGGAGGAATGTCTACCAACTCAAGATTATTATGAACAGCTCTAGCAGGCATTCTGTTTTCATTTAATTTATTATAACAATAATTACAAATACGCTGATCAGAACTCAAATCAAAAGAATTCTCCACCAACAAAAAAGTTGCAAAATTCTTCCATTCACTATTATTTTCCATTTCACTTTCTGCATATAAATCAACTAACCTAGTATGAATCTTATAATGAGTCCGTCGACAACACACACAAGTAAAATTAGGCCTTTCACTTGATTTCACCTTAAACTTGGTAATTTCCTGGTCAAACTTTTCTGTACTTGAAATCTGTACATTGTCTTCCACATTACCTTCTATTACTGTGTCAATTTCTACACTGTCCTCTTTTTCACCAAAATAACACATCTCAATTTCTTCACAAATCTTCTTCACATCTAATTCAGTTCCATGCAAAAGAGCACTGTTTAATTGTTTAAGCTTAAGTGCTGGACTTTTTGCATAATACAACCTTCTCACTAATTTCCTCATTTTGTTATGATGAACTGCTAACATCCTAAAATGATGAAAAACACTCTGACATACTTTTCTAGAAAGACAAGCCAGTGAATGCCCTTGCAAACCTGTGTTTTCTCTCACTCTGCAAGGATCTAAGTCTTGCAACATCTTCGTTTTCTGTTTTAGACTTTTCTTACTATATGTACGTAAGAAATTACGAAGCTGTTGTAATACTTTATTCGATAGCAAGGTATCATAAAAGTAAGTACATCATACATTGAAATAAAATACAATTACATCATAAAAAGAATAAAAATTGCTAAAGAAATATTCAGATATAAATTTTGTTTAAAAAAGGAGTTTTCTAAAAATTCAAAGTTAGTAGAAAGGACAAGAGCCCAGATGGGTATGTCACAGCAAAAAAAGGTGCTAATTAGTAAAGTGCTAATTCGAACAGTTTTACAGATTTTAAACATCTACCCAATACTCAATCGCACCAGCTTAGATCGTATTTGCCATGCACTCCCCAGAAATTTTGCAACCCCAGCAATTATCATCATGGAGGTAGCGTCCGTTGTCAGGATGCGGAGGGCCACTGAGCACTGCCTTGTCCCCAATTCTCTACAAACTGGGTTTAGCCATCTTTTCCTTGCCCCCTCGTATGCCCTACAGGCAAACAAGAAGTGACCGAGCATTTCAGTGGGATTAGGGCACCCCGGACATGCCGCTTGATAATGTTTAAAATTTTTCCACCTGCTGGTAAAAATATTCAGGGGTAAGGTGCCATGCCTCATTTTAAGGAACAAAGATCTGTCTCTTGGTGAGGTGATAAAATCAAGGAATGGCTCCAGCCTCGGCATTGGCTTGTGTGCCAGAAATTGGTCGGTTAGAGCGCCCCACTTTGGGTTTAGCGAGTCCCTTTCTTGGATCCTCTCCCAATACAGTTTTTTAACAGTGTCTTTCGGCGGGGGCTGCTGTGAGAGCCATTCTTCTTTAAGTCCCAAGTTAATCACCAGGTCCCTTAAGTTTTTCAGCCAAGGAATCACCCCAAAGCCATTCAACTCAATAAGTTCATCAAGGACTGCAGCGTAGTGGCTAAGATCCGGCGTCCTTCTAAGGCGAACCCAAAGTAATAAAGGACGGAGGCCGACAATGTCTTTGATTGAACAGCGTCCCAAGTCATGGAGTAACGGTTTGATAGGGGTGGAGACCGGGAGACCCACTAGCTCTCTCATAAATTTGTGCTCAGCTGTGGCTAAATCAGTAACTCTTTCAGACCCCCAGAGTTCGGAGCCATAGGTTGCAGCAGACAGTGCCTTGCCCTCGTACACTGCTAGGACAGGGATAATGGGTTTGCTGGATGTCAGAAGATGATCTCTGGCAATTGCTCCTGTCACCCTTTTAAAGTTAAGCAACATCTTAGCAATATGAGGGTCCCACTTCATTTTACAATTTATTCTGACCCCAAGGTAATCAAATGCATCAACCTCCTCCAATAAAGTGCCATTCAGTGCAATGTGGATTTTCTTCGATTTTTTGTTTCTAGACAAAACCATCAATTTGGTTTTGGTGGTGTTAATTGTAAGGCCACGATCTTTACAAAAGCCGCTAAACCTGTCTAGAAGTTTCTGGAGACCAGAGGGGGTTTTGGACATGAGGAGAGTGTCATCAGCAAAGAGGAGGGTAGGTGTTTTTTCCCCAGCCAGGGTGGGGGCATCCGCTGGGTCCTCCCTCAAATGGTCTGCCACCCCATTTATAAAGAGGGAGAACAAAGTCGGAGCCATCACACACCCCTGGCGGACCCCCCTCTGCACAGGTATTCTCTCTGTCAGCTGACCTTCATTCCCCCATCTGATTCTCGCATATGTACCATCATGCAATCTTTTGATTAGTTCCAGGAGGTATCGTGGAAGGCCCATCTCGTGCAATACCTGCCACAATTTGACGGGGGACAAGATCAAAAGCGCTTTTAAGGTCAATGAAGGCCAGGTATAATGACCCTTTGCCAATAGAAACGGTCTTCCAATAGTTCGCTGTGAATCTAAATACTTGGTCCATTGTACCTATTTTTTGTCTAAAACCCGCTTGTAAGTGTGTTAAAATCTCCCCCTCTTCTAGCCAGGCCCCCATTCTGGAGATAAGAACCCTGCCAACCACCTTTTGGATGACATCAATTAGGCTTATTGGCCTGTAGTTGGCAGGGTCCCCTCTCGCCCCCTTCTTGTGAATTGCGACTACCTCCGCTCCCTTCCATGAGTCTGGGACTGAGTAGGCCTTTAACAATAAATTCATCAGATGAAGGATAAGGTTGGCCCATAATGTGGGGTCATGAAGAATCAGATCACCTGGCAGCCCATCTGGGCCTGCGGCCTTTCCACGGGTTATACTTTTGATAGCTGACTGGACTTCAAGAAGTGTAAAATAATCAGCGGGTTCAGGTGGCATAGGGGCTATCTCGGGGTCTGGGGGGACGATCAGGGGTTGCTCTGATCTTACCTTGCTGCAATAAAGATTTGAAAAATGCATAAACCATTGTTGTTCGGTTATGGTATTAGGGATGGGATCTGAGCCCCTTCTTGTTAATTGATTTATTAAGGCCCAGAAAATAGTAGAATCTTTTAAGTAAGCCGCCTTTTTTAATTCCTGCCAATGGTCCTCCTCCCAAACCCGTTTGGCAGATTCTGTAGATTTTTTATATTCTTGTCTGGCCAGCCTTACAGCTACAGGATCTTTTTTCTGTAAGGCTGAGGAGATGGCATTCCTTCGATCTCTACATTCTTTAGTGAACCATGGATTACCTTTTTTAAGTACATGTTTTATCCCTCCCTTGGACCCCCTAATTTTGAAGTGAGAACCTATGTTTTCCATAAGTTCCTTATAGGAATTGCTAAGGTCTGCACTGATTGTTGGTTCAGGCGCGGAATTAAGCTGGGAAAATTCTACCACCTTTGAAGCCACTTTAAGTCCTATACCAACTAATATATCCTCTTGACATGCTACTTTATTCCATTTGAGCTTTCGATTACAATTGGTAGGGATCACTGCTTTTGAAGGTAAATGAGTACTTATGGTGTTTTCACTAGTTTCCCATCTAATGTCTGCACAGAGTGGATTGTGATCACTATCTGGCATCTGCTTAACCTTCATGTCAACGACATAACCCCATGAATTTACATCTAGGATAATGTAGTCAATACGTGAAGGCCCATTCAATCTGTTAAAGGTCATGGCCCCGCTGGGGTCCGAAATAGTTCTCCCATTGAGTGCCCGTAAATTAAATTCCATGGTCAGGGTATTGATTTGTAGTGCCCTCACTGTCCACCTCTTGATGGGAGTTAGATTTAGGGGGGGGACAAGGTATTTAATATCTTCCTCCTGGGACCCTAGAAGATCTTCATTGCTTAGGGGTTCATATGTGCAGTTTAGATCCCCTCCCAAGATGATGTTAGTATGTGGGGGGATGCCTGCCAGGGCCATTTCCAAACAGGAGATTGTAACAGAGTTTTGGTTAGACGGGCCTCCTCTTGCATATACATTGAAAAGGTCAATTCTGCTACCATTCAATGGCCCTTTAAAGGATAAGTGGAGGATGTCTTCTGAGTTGGCATTGTGGACTTTAATATTCAAGTTCAATGTTACTTTTACCCAGATGTGGAGTCCCCCCGAGGGTCGGCCCATGCCTTGGGTTACTGCAGGTATATAAAAGGTGGAATAGCCAGGGACATACAGGGGTTCCAGGCTCCAAGTCTCCTGGAACATGCAGATTTCATGTTTATTAATAAATTCATGCCAATCGGGGATGGCCAGTTTCTTGTTGAGACCTGCAGTGTTCCAGGACAGAATATGGATTATTCCGTGGTTGCCCTCTCCTACCCCACCTGCCTCTCTCATGATCTGGTTTGGAGGGTCCGAACTGGGAACAATAAGGAAAGTATTCGGTGCCTTTGGAATATTTGCCACCGGGCTCCCCTCAGAATCAGAAACTTGGAGAGAACTAGAATTGCTACCTGTTAGTCAGTCTATTCTATTAAGGCCTGAGTCATCGTCTGCCCCTTCAGTAACCCATAAGGGCAGGCGCCTGATCTGGATGTTAGAATGACTAGGCGGGGAGGACCGGAACTCCAAATTCACTAAGTTATCCGCCATACTTTGGTTATTAAATTGAATTTCAATGCAGTCGGTACTGGAGCTAAATAGGGACAATCTCTTGACACTGATCAGGTCCTCTCTAATGATGGATCTACAGCCCCTAACATTTCTAAGCCAGTGTACGGTTTTATTATGTATGGATTCCCTGGAATCAAAGCCCTGCTTGTTGTTTAATTTTGGGACCCCGGTCATGTAAACTATCTTGTTAGTAATTTCTTGTGGTGTTAGGCACAGGTGTAAAAGACGAGCTCCCCTTGGCAAATCTATCTCTTTTCATCCTCACATTACTAGATGATGGGGCAATTGAAGGACCAGGCTTACTTTGCAAGTCTGCCCCTTGCGGTCTTATAGTATCAGCGTATAATTTAGGATAAGACTTGGTGCTCAATGGTGTGTTCTTTGGGCGCTCACAAACAGATGAGGACCTAGGAGCGGGGTGCAATAGTTGTTGTAGTGGTGTTGGAATTAGGGTAGGACTGCCAGGAGGCAGACTTTTATTTGACAGAGCTGCATTCCCTTTATGGTGTAATGTCGCCAGAATTTTCTTAATATCCACCATATCCTGTTCCAGTTTCTCTAGCTTAGACAAGATAGCTTTAGTCGAGCCAGAACAATTTGGGCAGCCCTCAGATCTTCCAACACAAGTGCCTATTACATTGTCAATTACACCCCTTTTTGCCGCCTGCGTGATTACATCTGCTGCATCGCCTGCTTCCCCCTACAAGACGGCATATTTATTACTACAGAGAATTGTGATATCCCCAGGGCTTAGTTGTAAAGACCCATTGTCGGTGATAGAGCCTTTAACCATTGGTGGGTCGTCATCTATAGAGCCTGATGGCCCCATTATAGCCAGCACAGAACTATTCTCCGGTTGAGTATGAACTAAGCAGATAGGTAAAGATTGTGAAGTACAATTTTTTTTATTAAAGATATCTGGGATCACTTTCCCTCTGCATTTACCTGGCTCTTCTGTATTGAGGGTAGTAATCACATCGAGTTGTGGTGTGTTATCAGCTAAGATTTCCTCAAATCGCTGACAAGATTTTCAATGCGTGTCAGGGTGGATTTTGAACTAGTGACAATAGACTTTTTTATCTTTTTTCCCCTTCTTTGTATTCGACTGCTGGGCACCCCCCTCCATAGATTTCCGTTTGCCCATTCTACTGGTGGTTATACAATGAAATAGTTATGTCACACAACAGCAAATGACCTTACTATGTTCCCCCTGTTAAGACCCCAATGTACCTTCTAGACAGGGTATAATGTCCAAGCTGTGATAAGGGGGTCTTGTTGTAGAAGTTAGAGGATGGGCCCTGCCCTGCCTCTTCTTGCCAATGACGGCTGTAGACGGGCCGCCCTTTGCCCGGGCTTCGCCCGGCGCTCCCGCGATGCGGGTCTGGTGTGGAATTTTGAAGCGCCTCCAGGCACGGAAGTTTGCTCTCGCGTCTTCCTGCCGCAAAGCACGCTGGGGATTGTAGTCTCCCCCGCTCGGCGGCCACAGCACGGTGTCAGAGGCTGCGACGGCGGGGGGAGACAGCTGGCAGGGTCCCGCTGGCGAGAGGAGATAAGGCAAGCCACCCTAGGCTTTGCAGGTCCGGTTTGCGTAGGATGCACGCTCCCCCGAGACTGGTGTGGGATTGTGAAGCGCCTCCAGGCGCGGAAGTTTGCTCTCGCGGCTTCCTGACGCAAAGCACGCTGGGGATTGTAGTCTCCTCTGCTCGGCGGCCGCAGCACGGTGTCAGAGGCTGCGGCGGCGGGGGGAGACAGCTGGCAGGGTCCCGCTGGCGAGAGGAGATAAAGCAAGCCACCCTAGGCTTTGCAGGTCCGGTTTGCGTAGGATGCCCGCTCCCCCGAGACTGATGTGGGATTTTGAAGCGCCTTCCGGCGCGGAAGTTTGCTCTCGCGGCTTCCTGCCGCATAGCACGCTGGGGATTGTAGTCTCCCCCGCTCGGCGGCCGCAGCACGGTGTCAGAGGCTGCGGCGGCCGGGTGAAGACAGCTGGCAGGGTCCCGCTGGCGAGAGGAGATAAGGCAAGCCACCCTAGGCTTTGCAGGTCCGGTTTGCGTAGGACGCCCGCTCCCCCTAGACTGGTGTGGGATTATGAAGCGCCTCCAGGCGCGGAAGTTTGCTCTCACGGCTTCCTGCCACCAAGCCCGCTGGGGATTGTAGCCTCCTCCGCTTGGCGGCCGCAGCACGGTGTCAGAGGCTGCGGCGGCGGGGGGAGATAGCTGGCAGGGTCCCCCTGGCAAGACGAGATAAGGCAAGCCACCCTAGGCTTTGCAGGTCCGGTTTGCGTAGGACGCCCGCTCCCCCGAGACTGGTGTGGGATTTTGAAGCGCCTCCAGGCGCGGAAGTTTGCTCTCGCGGCTTCCTGCCGCAAAGCACGCTGGGGATTGTAGTCTCCCCCGCTCGGCGGCCGCAGCACGGTGTCAGAGGCTGCGGCGGCGGGTGAGACAGCTGGCAGGGTCCCGCTGGCGAGAGGAGATAAGGCAAGCCACCCTAGGCTTTGCAGGTCCGGTTTGCGTAGGACGAAGCAAATCGATTGAATCCTGTCGCCCACTACAAATACTACTACACTTCCAAGTGTACACTGGACCCTTAGTAAATCTCCCTAAAACTTCATCAGTTAACACCTCTTCTGCATCTCTAGACACAAGTTTTTCTTTTTCAATCGGAAAACCGTCTTTCACCTCATATGCTCGACCACTGGTGTCACCTGCATGCACCAAATCATTCTCCTGGAAGTAACTCTCCTCATTAAAAAATGGCTCACAACTTGAACTATGCATCCATTCTCCTGAAAAAACTTTACAAAAATTAGTCCGATTAATTACTCTTTTGCATCTACTGTTTGATGTGAAAATATCAATTGTCTTGTTAAGTGTCCTAATTCTATTGATTACTAAAATGAATAATTTTTACTTAAGTTCAAAAGCCTGATCAACAATCTTCTCTACATTTTTCTTTTTCTTATAAAAAGCAGCTCTCTGTTTACCTTTTTTAATATTTTTTAACAAATTTAAAACCACCCTATTGCGAAACATTCGTTTACGAATGTCCCTAAATTGGTTTTGCCTTCTATTCCTATACATATTATTCTCTCCTGCTCCAGTAGTAAAATTTTTGGGGGGCCTCTCCTTCCTTTTCAAATTTACTCTCTCCTTCTGTATATTCACATTTTCATCAAAATTTTTTTTTTATCTACATATGTTCCGAAAGAAAGACTTAGTTGTCTTACCAGGAGCTTTTTTCCTGTTTTTTGAAGTATTTGTTGTAGACGAGTGCTTTAATTCCGTTGCTGTTTTTGATTTTTTCCGCTTGGCATCTTTTCTTCTCCTCTGCCTTGAGGGCATATTTCCTTACTATTGAAATCTTGATTTCAATCTGTGTTAAAGAACAAAATAACACATTTTAGACTACTATTACCAAACAACAAAGCAATGACAATAAGTAAACGATATAAACACTAGTTTACAACATATCTAAGTTTATACCACAGCAGCTATGTAACTAGGAGTAAGACAGGTAAAAAGAGCTAGAGGAACTAACACAAAGAGACAGAGAGAGTCAGACAAAGAAACAGGTAGAGGGAGTAAAACATAGAGAAGCGGTAAGACAGAGAGAGTGTGTAATATGTTGTAAGACAGAGAAAGGATGTAATAGGGAGAGGGAGTCAGTCAAAGAAAGGGAGAAAGGGAGTAAGTCAGAAAAAGGGTGTAACAGGGTGGAAGACAGGGAAAGGGTGTAAGAGGATGTAAGACAGAGAGAGGGTGTTAGAAGAGGAGAGGATGTAAAAGAGACTAAAACAGAGAGAGGCTGTAAAAGGGAGAGAGAGAGAGTAAGTTTGAGAGAGGGTGTAAGAGGAAGTAAATCAGAGAGAGGATGTATCAAGGAGTAAGTCAGACAGAGGGTGTAACAGGAAGAGAGGTAAGAGAATAAAAAAGTCAGAAAGAGGGAGAGAGGGTGTAAAACAGACAAAATGTGTAATAGGAAGTAAGTCAGGGAGAGAATGTTTGAGGAATAAGTCAGAGAGAGGGTGTTAGAAGGGGACAGGTGGAAAAATAGAGTAAGTCAGGAAGAGATATAATAGAGACTAATACATTCTAGATAATGCTTGGTAAAGAAATGTTGGTACATAAAGGAATTGTATTTTGTAAATGAGTGAGGTTTCAGTAGTATAAAGAAATGCTTATACATATGACCTGTGCTCTGTTTTGTAAATGTTATTTAAAAAAAGATTTTGGGCACATGAATTTGTTTTACATTATTGACAAGGATTAGATAGTATCTGCATGATTAAAAAAATATATTAGCACAATTCACAATCATGTCACCTGTGTTTCCTCAGATTAGTAAGCAGATTGTGCAGATGAGGTGAGGCCTGTCCAGGGGTGCAGAGGAGGTGAGGCCTGTGTCCAAGAGTGCTGTGGACAGGACTCAACTCCTCTGACCCCTAGACAAGCCTCACCTCCTCCGTGCCCCCTGGACAGGCCTCAATCTATTGGGTATAATAGATGGTAACCGAATGCAGATGAGGTGAGACCTGACCAGGAGTGCAGATGAGGTCAGGCCTGTCCTGGGGAGCAGAGGTGTTGAGGCCTGTGTCTAAGAGGGCAGTGGACTGGACTTCATGAAGCCTCTCCCCCACTGCACTCTTAGACACAGGCCTCACCTCCTTTGCACCCCTGGACAGGCCTCTCTCCCACTACACTCTTGAACACAGGCCTCATCTCCTCTGCACCCGTGGACAAGCCTCAACTCATCTGCAACCCTGAACAGGCCTCACCTCATCTGCACCCCTGGACAGGCCTCACCTCATCTACACCCCTGGACACGCCTCACCTCATCTGCACCCTGTTACCATCAATTATACCCAATACATTGAGACCTGTCCAGGGGGCACAGAGGAGCTGAGTCTTGTCCAAGGGTCAGAGGAGGTGAGTCCTCTCCACTGCACTCATGGACACAGGCCTCACCTCCTTTGCACCCCTGGACATGCCTCATCTCATCTGCACAATCTACTTCCTAATCTGAGGAAACACAGGTGACATGATTGTAAAAGGTTCAAATATATTTATTTAATCTTGCATACACTATTTATTCCTTCTCAAAAATGTAAAAGCCATTCATTTGCTCCAAAATCGTGTTTCCAATAACATTTACGAAACAGAGCGCAGGTCCTATGTACAAGCATTCCATTTCACTACTGAAACCTCACTATTTTTCAAAATACAATTCTTCTATCTAGGAAATGTTGATACCAAACATTATCATTAAACTTAACAAAAAGCAAGAAGAAAAAAGCTCAATTCGCTCCCTAATCTAGAGTAACACAAGTGACATGATTGTGAAAACTGCAAATATATTTATTTAATCATGCACACACTATTTATTCCTAGTCAAAAATGTAAAAGCTATTCATTTGCCCAAAAATCATTTTTCAAATAAGATTTAAGAAACAGAGAGCAGGTCCTATGTATAAGCATTCCATTTCACTACTGAAACCTCACTATTTTACAAAATACATTTCCTCTCTCTTGCAAACATTGATACCAAGCATTATCGAAAACCATGACACAATTCAACAAGAAAAAAGCTCAATCTGCTTCCTAATCTGAAGTAACACAGGTGACATCATTGTGAAAGCTTCAAATATATGTATTTAATCATGCAGACACTATTTATTCCTTCTCAAAAATGTAAAAGCCATTCATTTACCCCAAAATCGTTTTTTAAATAACATTTAATAAACAGTGCGCAGATCCTATGTACAAGCATTCAATTTCACTAGTGAAACATTACTATTTTACAAAATACAATTCCTCTATCTTGCAAATGTTGATACCAAGCTTTATCAAAAAACATGACACAAACAAACAAGAAAGAAGCTCAATCTGCTTCCTAATATGAGGTAACACAGGTGACATGATTGTGAAAGGTTCAAATATATTTATTTATTCATGCAGACACTATTTATTCCTTTTCAAAAATGTAAAAGCCATTAATTTACCCCAAAATCGTTTTTTAAATAACATTTTAGAAGCAGACCGCAGGCCCTATGTACAAGGATTCAATTTCACTACTGAAACCTTACTATTTCACAAAATACAATTCCTCTATCTTGCAAATGTTGATACCAAGCATTATCAAGAAACATGACACAAACCAATAAGAAAGAAGCTCAATCTGCTTCCTAATCTGAGGTAACACAGGTGACATGATTGTGAAAGGTTCAAATATATTTATTTAATCATGCAGACACTATTTATTCCTTCTCAAAAATGTAAAAGCCATTCATTTGCCCCAAAATCGTTTTTTAAATAACATTTTAGAAACAGAGCGCAGGTCCTATGTACAAGCATTCAATTTCACTAATGAAACCTCACTATTTCACAAAATACAATTCCTCTATCTTGCAAATGTTGATACCAAGCATTATCAAAAAACATGACACAAACCAACAAGAAAGAAGCTCAATCTGCTTCCTAATCTGAGGTAACACAGGTGACATGATTGTGAAAGGTTCAAATATATTTATTTAATCATGCAGACACTATTTATTCCTTCTCAAAAATGTAAAAGCCATTCATTTGCCCCAACATCGTTTTTTAAATAACATTTTAGAAACAGAGTGCAGGTCCTATGTACAAGCATTCAATTTCACTACTGAAACCCCACTATTTCACAAAATACAAATCCTCTATCTTTTTATCTTATCAAAAAACATGACACAAACCAACAAGAAAGAAGCTCAATCTGCTTCCTAATCTAAGGTAACACAGGTGACATGATTGTGAAAGGTTCAAATATATTTATTTAATCATGCAGACACTATTTATTCCTTCTCAAAAATGTAAAAGCCATTCATTTGCCCCAACATCGTTTTTTAAATAACATTTTAGAAAGAGAGCGCAGGTCCTATGTACGAGCATTCCATGTCACTACTGAAACTTCACAATTTTACAAAATACATTTCCTCTATGCAGCAAAAACTTTTTACCAAGCATTATCAAAAAACATGACACAAAGCAACATTTAAAAACCACAATTTGCTTCCAAATCTTCTCCATAGAGTATACAAATCTCTATCTATATTAAATGAATCATTACTCACCTTTACAAATGCTTTGGGAGATTGAGAACAGTGTCAGACATACACACCAATATTTCTTTAGCAGAGCAAAAGGTAATGAATGGCACAGAAAACCTCTAATTCTACACACATATCCCTCATGTTAACCAATTAAATCTCTTCCCCCTCTATTTTCAAACCAAAACGCTTCCCCCCCTCAGCCCTTTCTACCGGTTACCATAGCAACTCCCTCCTCACTGACCTCTCAGGTTTAAAGGTTTATTCTACAATGTTGCAAATGAACTCAGCAAGGATGTTTGACCTCTCAATACACCAGCTTATCCGGTGCAATGTTTCTTTAAATGACTTTTTCTTAACCATTCAAATTACTTCTTTCACAGAACAGAACCATGCACCCTAACTTTCAGTTTTCAACTATCTGAATCCACCAATCATTGCTTGTGATTCAAGAGCACTGAAACTCCACATTTTTTTTTGCAAACTCCTACTGTTCCAACTGCCATTTCATTCCCACACTTCATCTGACTGCACCAGAACCTCCTCTCACCATGTATTCTGTCTGGATTATTGGACATAGCTACATCCACTGGGCTCAAAGGTATGCAGCTATCAGAAATTTTCACAACCTTGATTTACCAAATGTAGACATCAAGTGGATTGGCCAAAGAGGATTGAGATGTCATCAATTGATACCATTGGTGAAAACCTTTTACCATCTGCCACACCCTGACCTCATAATTTTGCACTGTGGTGGAAATGACCTAGGCACTTTGACTGGGGTAGGTCTGGAAATGCTTTTAAAGGACACCTTTGGGCAATTGATGACACTTTTTCCCAAACTGCCTTGGTATATTCCAATATATGCCAAAGACAGAAATGGAAGTGGTCCAACCAATTTTGTCCACAATTTGAGAAAGCACGGAAACATGTGAATAAATCTGTTTCTGCTTACATGAGAGACTATGGAATGGGTTCAATATGCGTTATAACATGCAAGATATCTACAGAGGAGATGGTGTGCACTTCTCAGATGAGGGGAATAGAATATTCCTCCTGAATTTAAGACTGTGCATTGGAACCTACTTGTAGGTACCTAAATCAGCCACAGAACCCAAAAGCTCTTTTTAGGGCTACCCTACCTCTCATCACTCAAAATGATTACTTTACTCTAACTTTTTTCACTGTTTTTCACCAAAGTACGCTCCCCGGTACGCGTACCGGGCGCTCCCCCCGTGAAAAAAACAAAATATATATGTTTTGGCCTATACGGGCCTCCTAAGCCCTCCTCAGAAAACCTAGGGGGTCAGGGGGTGTCTACCGTGCTCCCTTTTACCCATTCCCAACGTTGTTTGTCCTCCATCTTGTGTCTCAAATCTACCGAAACACAAGATGGAGGACTCCCGTAGCGCTGCCGGTACGCGTACCGGGGCGCGCACCAGTAAGCGCTCCCCAAAAAATTTAAAAGTTAATTTACATAAAAACCACTGGAGAGACTTTCACCAAATATAGAATAGGCCCTACTACATACCAGTCCCTACCATTTTCCCAAATTTGATGGAATACCATTGAGCCATGTGGGCTGTAGCCCTGTCTAAATATCCTGAGGTAAATTACATGACAAAAACACATATGAAGTGTTAGGATTTACAACCAATTAAAATGTTACTTTCATTTTCTACTTTTATTTCCTGACATTTGATTGGTTATGTACATGAATATAAATGAAAAATGAGAGGGAAACACGGCCATTTTGACTACAACTACCTGAGTTACATCTTTAAAGGATTTTCTCATTTATCTTCATCACCTTTCTACAAGGTAAGTTGTTAATTGTAAGGGGCACTTTAAGTTAATTTGTAAAAACGTTTTCTGATAGTTATTTACTGTCCCTCTGTTATAGTTATAGATTAAGATAGGCTTCTCTGTTATAGTTATAGATTGAGTTAGACTTCTCTGGTATAATTATGAATTTACTTAGGCTTCTTCACATACACTTTTTTATATTTCTACTTCCTGCCTGATACCATACACTGCCCAAAGATAACTTCACTGTTAAAAACTCAGAAGTACCTGTCTGAACTGAAACCCAACAGTGCCCTAACTCTACTGATATATTTATTTTTTATACAATTTACAGCAAGAAAATGGAAGGAGAACAAGAAAACATCAATATTTCTTTCGAAATTACCGATGAGGAGATTCTTCAACAAGATTTTGTTGACGATGATTTTATGGATGAGTCTCTGGACCAACAATTTATAGACTGTTTACAAAATATTGAATCATGCAATTTTGAGGCGATTCCAGATCATCTGATGCTGGAAGTTTTATTAAACTATGAAAATTCTAACCAATACATTTTTATTTAATAATTAAAAATAGTTTGAGACATTATTCATTTTTATATGTAATTCATGAATTAGTACCAAAATGATTATAATATAAAGTGAGACTTACAGTATACTGTGCAATTTTAAAACATCATAAGGGAGCAGGGTAGACTACCCATAATCCCCTAGGCCTTCTCAGGGAGTGCTTAAAGGATCTGTTTCTGCTTTCCTGACAGACTATGGTATGGATTCCATATACCACAATAACTTCTGTAACAACATGCAAGATATCTCTATTCAGAGCTACCCTACCTCTAAGCATTTTAAATTATTATTTTACTGTTTCACTTGGTTTTCCCCATGGTACACTCCCCGGTACGCTTCCCGGTGTGCGTACCGGGCTCTCCCCCCGCGAAAATCAAATTTTTTTTTTTGCCCTGCGGGGCCCATTTATGGCCCCCACATCAAACCTAGGGGATCAGGGGGGGTCTACCCTACCCCCTTTTAGTCATTTCCCCCTTTGTTTTTGCCACCTCTTGTGTTTCGATCCTACCGAGACACAAGATGGCGGCCGCTCCGGACTGTTTGGAATGTTGACAGACACCCGAGAGCCAATCAGCTTTCCGCTCGCGAACTCGCGTAGTGCGCTGGTACGCGCCCCGGTGCGCGTACCGGGGCGCGCTTATAGATATATATATTTTTTTGAACCTAAATTACTCAAAATCCACTGGAGCACATATCTTGAGACATAGCAAAGGCACATCGGGCTACCAGTCCCTACAACTTTACTAAGTTTGGTGGAAATCCATTCAGCCGTTCGGGCTAAAAGTGAGTCCAACCGCCCTATGGAAATTAACATGGGGAAAACACGTTTTGGGACCCCCCAAATATCTCGGCCCCCGCTTGACGAATCTCCCCCAAACTTTCAGGGAAAGAGCGGAGTTGAGCGGGCCATCTTCTTTGAGATATTCGCGAAGATTCATCCACCGACGCCAAAGTTATTCCCAATGGAATGTTGCGGATTTCCTATGGAAAACAATCCTAACTATAACTACCTACTGGCACCCGCCAGTAGGTAATATATATATATATATAACATCCACTCAGGGTCCTTCTGGAATCCCTCCCATCGCCAGGTGGTGCATCTGCCGGCAGGAGCCCCCTAAGCCGGTTTGTAATCTCCAAAGTCACAAAAGGTAATGATGCACTCTCGGAAGCCAAAGTATCAATCCACCAAGTTTTTTTATTCAATATACCGTTACGCGTTTCGACACAGTCTAGTGTCTTGCTTACACAACTTTACAGTATACATGGGACGGGCTAAATAGATAATAAACATAAATGAGGCACTTGGTTCCTGTATCCGGCGTCATCCGAGTGTGTCTGCCATCTTGGAATGGTCAATTGCATCGTAAATACATGATTCACAAATACGTGTTGCTTGAACCATATGTTCAATTCCTTACAACAATCATACATTTCACAGCAATGCATTATTTATATAATTGCTGCTCGAATTCCACATCACAGTTTTGCGGTCGGATTCTAAATTACAGAGGGTGTACCGTCCTGCACTTACATGTGTGTGAATTAAAGAGAAAAGTGACGAGGACTAGTGCCTTAATATATTCTCTCTAGATGTTTCTCGTTAGGTCCGACCTCTTTGGTAGGTGAAAAGTGAAGAAGGTCTAATACCTAAAAAAGAAAAGTTTGCATTGATTTCTGCGGACTAGTGCCCGTGGCCGACTATTTCTCCTAATGACTATGGATACATCTATAGCTAATCTAGCTCATTGGCTTGTACTAGGAGGCCTCTTACTCTAATCACCCTCAATTACCCCGATACTACGTGAAAAAAAAGGTTTATATAAATGTCTTGATCAAGAAAAAGTGCAATATTAAAAAAGTGTAATCTGGTATAGGGTAACGCCTTTTTGAAGCGGACTTCCTTGATCACACGAGGAACCTAGTGCATATTGTGAGTTTACATAGTTTCAGTGCTGGCAGTCAACAGAGGACAGGAAACATTTCATGTAAAATTGGCGTTCATCTTAGAGCGCCCAAAACATTACAGAATGTAAATAATAAGTATTCATGCTCCTGACTGCACATCCTGTATATACGCAACCGATTATGCAACATACATGTATATACAATTATTGCTTTTATATTGAGGCAGTATTTTATAGTCAAAATACACAAGTAGAGCTGCGAGTATCAAGCTCATATATATCATCGATACTGCATCGCCATACAATTCAGGTCATGTACATACATCCAAGTGCGTGGGCTGTGATGTGCAATACAACAGAAGGGAAGCGAGTAGAGAAAGACCACATTGATCTGATGGCGGTGCTCGAACTACGAGACCATGCAAGAAAGCCGAGTTGACAAAGTGCATAATATGGCAACCATATTGGAATCCCCCAAATCGCTTTGTGGCATGCTAGGCATCACAAGACACAGATGTGCCCTGTTCATGCTATGGATAAAACGACAATGTGTCGGAGTGACATGCCATTGATGGGTATTCCCTACTAAACAATACTAGCGCGCTAGTGGTCATTCTTGGTACTGTACAGTCCGTGTGAAAATTGCGTAAAAGAAATTTGATGCTAGCTCAAAGTGGCTCAATTAATGACTACTCAGTACTGTCCAAAGACATAAAACATTAACGGGGACTATAAGTGAAAAAATCAGGAAAAGTCTTATCTATACGTTGGTGGTGCACTCTTCATGGAGGTGAAAAAAAGGGTAGGCAGCCCGTGAAATGCCTGGAGGTGTTCAGTGGGCCCCTTCCTTTCCTCCTGCGAATAAAGTGAAAGAAAACATGGGATTAAATTATTAAACATTAAAATATAACTATAGCTTGACATATAATGGTTCTATGTCAAATAATGCATTCAAGAGAGGTTATATTAATACATCAAGCAGCATGTATCATCTGTAAAGCTTCCTGAGGAAGAACAATAATACACAAGCGTAAATTACATTACTCTTCAATCAAGAGTGTTGCTAATTCCTAGCCTAAATTGCGGCCATACGGGCATCTTGTCTCAAGTTCTAGAATCTGTCTTGATTCCTTTTTCCTGAGTTTGAGCACCCTATTTCCCCATCTTGGACTGCCTAGCACTTGTTTTATAACAAAGTAACTGAGAAGTGAGCTGTTGGAGAGGTGATACTCTGTAAAATGTCTGGCAACCGGGTACTAGGGGTTCTTGTTGTTTATGGACCTAAGGTGTTCAAGTACCCTTTTCTTGGCCATGTGCGTAGTGCTCCCTACATTGTGTTTTTTTACATGGACATGTCAAGATGTAAATCGCATATGTCGTACTGCATGTCAGGAATTGGGGAAGGTTTTTTTTCTTTTCAGACTGTGGAATACTGAATTCCTTAACCATGTGGCTTGCTGTGCATGCCTTACAATGTCCACAAGGGTAACTGCCCTTGAGGTTGTGTGTGCTAGTGTTCTGTCATTCTGTGATGTTCCCTTGCATGAGCATGTCCCTGAGACTGCAACTTTTACGGTATGTAATTCTAGGCCTGTCACTGATGGTGGCTCCTACTATGTGATCGCTTTTGAGGATGTTGCAGTTGTCATTAAGGGTTTTTTGTATTTTACATGAACTGTTGATGTATGTCAGAATGACCCTTGTCTCATTGGAGTTAGTGTTTTTCTCCCTGTTACAGAGTGCTTTTTCTGTCAATGTTCTTCAGTTTACTGACTGCTCTGTTAAGTAACCATTCTAGGTACCTGCGTTCTCTGAAACGTTTAATCATGTTTTGTTCTTCTACCTGGTAGTTATCTTCTGTACTACAATTCCTTCTTGCTCTCAGTAACTGCCCGTAGGGTATGCTCTATTTGAACGTGTCTGGGTGGTGGCTGAGAGCATGAAGAATAATGTTGCTGGCCGGTCCTTTACGGAACAATCTGGTTTAAAGTATGTTGTTAGCTGCTTTGTCTTTAAAGTCTAGAAACTCTATTTCTTCTCTGTTAATGTTCTGCGTGAGTACTTTGTTGTAGGCATTGATGTTAAGTTTCTGGATGAACTCATTGACCTCTTCTTCACTGCCCTCCCATATTACAAAAAGGTCATAAATGTAATGCATCCAGGTTTTGATCTTCTTGAAATGCTGGGAGAGAGATGTGTCGTTCCTGATCTCTTTTTCCCGCAAGCCTAAAAAGAGACCCACAAAACTGGGGGCTAGACATGTGTGAATGGAAGTCCCCAGTATTTGTTCAAACAGTACTCCATTAAACATAAAAATATTGTTATATAGACATAGGTACATCATGTCAATCAACATCCTGGTGTGTTCTAAATACATGATGTTTCTTTCATTGAGAAAGTGGGTATAAGCATTAATGCCATGGTCATGGTCAATGATAGTGTAGAGACTTGAGACATCCAGAGGGATGAACATATCATTCAATGTCCACAGTATGCCTTCAATTTTACATAAAAATTATTTTGTGTCCTTGACATATGAAGGGAGTATGGTAACATAGTTCTGAGGGAAATGATCAACATACTTGGAAATGATTTCAAAAACACTCCCCAAAGATAAAACAATGAGTCTCCCTGGGGGCACAAGAGCATTTTTGTGCACTTTCAGGAGAAAGTAAATGATCAGACGTTTGGGGTACTCTTGTTTCATAAACAGGTATTCCTCCCATGTAATAAGGCCATCTTCCTGCCATTTGGAAAGTTTGCTCCATGTAGGAATGATACTATCGCTGTAGGCCTTAGTATCAGTTTTTTCATAAAATCTGCTGTCATTCAATTGTCTGTGTGCCTCTGCAACATACATGGTCCTACTCAGTAGTACGATATTCCCTCCTTTATCCGGAGGGTGGATGACAATGTCTTTATCATTAGCCAATGATGAGATGATGGCTCTTTGTTTCATAGTCAGGTTCCCTGCCACAAAGTTACGTGTAAATATTGCGTGTTTGTGCTCGGTGAGTGCCCTGGTGACTACCTCGTGGAACATATCCACATTGTCATGGGGGAGATTGGGATAAAAAATAGATCGGGGTTTGAAAGGGGTTTTGGCAGCCCTATCAGTGACAACCTCTTCGGTTTCATCGGTGAAATTATTTGCCGAATTGTAGGTGCATACAAGTTCTTGCATGGTAGTAAGCACTTCGATGTCCCCAACTGTTAGGCTGGTGGGGTTGGTGCTTGGTTGGCCATGTGCTGTGTTGCCTTTTAAAGTATGCCATTTGGTTAGTTTGAGTTTTCAAACACATTTAAAAATGTCTGTTCTGGTGTTGGAATAATCAAATATTTCCGTGGGACAAAATGATAAGCCTAGACATAGTGTTTTCTTTTCGAGAAAGGAAAGAGTGAGAAAGGAAAGAGTGGGGCAAGTCAGGTTAATAATAGTTTTGTTTACCATGGTTGTGTCCATCATGGTTACTGCCTCTTGCTCATACCCCGTCCGGTTCCCACTGGCTTTGTTCCATTTTCTTTTCTGTATCTGCTGTTTTCGCCGATTGCGTCATTGTTAGCTTCGCCCCTGACTCTTCCTCTTCCCCGTTGACCTCTCCCTCTCGGTGTTGGTTGGGGGTTGTGTTTACCGTCTGTCGCCCCCTCCTCAGCATCTGGTATGCATCTAAAAAAGTGGCCTGACGAGTTATGACTTCTACTTCTGAGATCTTTAATAGTTCTACATTTAATTCCATTCCTCGAAGTTTAATTCAGTTACCCCCAACGCAAAGACGTCAAACGTGATTATCCTTTTTATCTTTGCAAATGTAGAATGCAACATAATGCACATTTACACCTTCTAAATCTGAACGCTTCCAGTTTTAGGAGAACATATGTACTCCCTTTCTCCCAACTAAACCCATGTGTACCATAGTTATAAACATGCTATAAAATGAATAAGGGGCTCTGCTTTCAAATGTGTCTATTATTTTTCTAATATTCTGTTACATTGCACTTTGATTATAGTTCCTAAAATGTTTCACATTACTGCTATTGCACTGCTTAATAACATTTTGATTAAAGTTTCTAAAATGTTTTATTGTAAAAAGTTTAGAATTGATTAGTTTCTGCACAATTGTCCAAAGATGTTAAAGGCAAGAGGCACACCTGCATTCTGATTTTAGGATTATGTTGCGAGGGTACATAATGTGAGCACCTACATTATTTAAATCTGTATGGATGATCATGAGGTGAAGGAATCTAAAGTATAAAACCGAGATGCTTTGGTTCAGGCTGATGAGTGATGCTATTTGTACATTCATGAATTACCAGAAATACAAAATGATAGCTTTTGATAATTTGTATCTTTTCTCACTGGGCTTCATACTCATTACCTTCTCATCTGATGAATATTCAATATATATTTAGTTATTTAGTGATAGGCTTAGATTTTCTCCTGATTATCTATTCTGGTGAAATCACAATGACTAAGCCAAAAAAGGTCACTTGGCCAATTGCATTTTATCCACCAATGTTTCAATCATATTTCAACAAGCTAATTTAATATACACTACAATAGATTAAAACCAAATGCAGCAACTTTCTCCTTTTATACTTAAGCTGGTCTTTACTGGCTCTCTCATGTCAGTTCTCTGAATAATTTGCTAAATAGCTATTTTCCCAGACCGTATCCATTCCCCCCTCCGCCCCATCTCACTGTACTGTGGCTTGTTATTTTGGTAGCTGCTATTTACCTGGCTGTCGGGTAAATAGCGATTTCTTTCAACTTTGTATTCAGCCAGTGCCTAAATAGCAACATTTATTTACTATTTGGCTGGCAGCCTTGAGAATAGCAGAGACACTCACTATACCTAGCCTATTGCTAAGTAATAGAGGTTTTGTACTGTTTGGGCAAAGGCTGCGCAAATAGAAGAAAATCTTCGCTATTTATCGGGCCACTGGCTCAGTAGTAGAGATTCTGCACTGATCATCTGGCAGCCATGGAGATAACAGAAAACCTTCACTGTTTACACGCCACTGGTTAAATAGTAGAAATTCTACACTATTCGGTTTATGGGCATGCAAATAGCAGGAACACTTATCCTGCTGCTATCTAAATAGTAGAGATATTTTGCTGCCTTGCCGGCAGCTGTGCAAGTAGCAGAAAAACTTTACTATTTACCCTGCCTCTGGCTAAACAGTAGAGATTCTGTACTGTTCATCAGCAGCTGTGCAAGTATCTGGAAAATGAAACTATTTACCCGTCTGCTGGCTAAACAGTAGATTCTGCACTGGTTCACAGGCAGACATGTGAATAGCAGAAGAACACCACTATTTAACTAGTAATTTTCTAAATATTAGAGATTCTGCACTGTTTTGCCTGCAATGTTCAGGATACTTCTCCTCTCCAAGGCTGCCAATATCCTGTCCTAGTTCCCCTTTGCAAATTAGTTACCACCCCAACTCAGGGGTTGTAAACTCATCAATGGTTTGCAACAACAGTTGTTGTCACAAACTATCATTATATTTCTTTCTGAGTTGGAAAGGGGCGGGAAGAAACCCTTTCATTAACCCTCCTATTTGCAATTCAGAAACAATCACACAAGTCCTTTTACTAGTGTGAAAAACATTTACAGCTCATTAAAAGCATTTTGTACATATTGATAAGTACTTTTGTGGCCACAAAACCTATCATTTTGGGACATGAGTCCCTTAGTTATACAATTGGCTTGGATGCAGACACTAACTTATATGTCTAAACATCACAAATGATGTAATGATAGCAAGTCATTTTGATAGACATGGCACAGAATGCCATTCCAATACACTATGGAAAAAGACAGATATTTGTGAGGCACTTTCTCAAGCTGTCTTGTGATCTACAACTGCTCCTACTCCGTTACATGTACCTGCACATGTGAATAATCATAATAGATGATTAGAACCTTTGCAAGGCTAGTTAAAGCTGTTTAATCTTTTAGAGCTATATACTCACTCTTACTCACAAAGCCATGGGAATGTGCAAGAGGCCGATATATGATTACGAAAAGGCTCCACCTTAAGAGAACACCTCCTTTTCTTCCACACATCTGTGCATTCTGGTTTTTCTCATTCTGGTTCAGATCAAGTAAACAAATAAGACTGATACACATGAAAACAATGATTTGGAAAAACAAAAAACAGAAATAGAATGGTTGCCTCCCAGTAACCAGGAGCCATCTAATATTTAGGGTGATTTTATCAAAATGGAAATGTTGGACTGAGGTTTATTAGAAGAGGTAAGTAGGTTCCTACCACTAGTACTAAGGCCACAATAATAATGTAAGGTCCTGTTGAGGTCTCAATAAATTACTCCCTCGCTCAATCATTGGTAGCTGGCTGTGAGCAAGCAGGCTTAATTGAGGAGACAGGTGTGTACAGCATTTAAAAACACCAATACATTAAATAAGTAAGACACAAAACACTGTAAAAATCGAAAACCAATTAATAACAATAGAAAATATTGTTATGATTAAAACAAAACAAAAACAAAAATAATCCAATGTAGGGGATCGGAGATATTAGTTTTTAAAGAATTAACACTTTTTAGGGCCTAAAAGCCAAACGCACCACTTTGGGTCATCTGGTCGCACTTGACCGGGACAAAGTCAAAGTTTCAGCATGACCGCAATGGAGCACGGGTCAGATACACTTATGGGTAAAGCCCGGTGAAGTTTTACCTTCTGACCTAGGACCTGATTACGATCTTGGTGGTTATGCTCCCGCGGTCGAGGCAGCGCCAGATTTCCCATCTGCTTAGTCGGTGGTCCGCCCTCCATGTTTAGATGTGTGCAGTTTGTCAGCTGAAGGAATACTCCGCTCCCATCTGCTCTGTTGGTCATGCTCAACTTCCCCAAAGGCAGTCCCAGGGGAAAACGGCTGACCACGGGAGGCCAGACCCTTTCTCTGCCCAGCCAATCATGATGTGCCTTTCAGCTAAGGCAACTGTGGCGATCAAACCTCCACATCTGAGTCGACGGAAAGCAACACATATAAGGCTCAAACTCACCTTCACTCACTTTTACACTTCCAGTACCACCATGTACCTGATCTTACAAGCCATGCCGGTGCTGCTACAATATGAAGAAAATTAACACTATTGTCACCAGACCAAAGGTAAGCACCACCATTACTTGTTACCATCTGACTTGGCTGGTCACGATTGCAAAGAATACTTGCAGTTTTAAATCACACACACGCATACCGATGTGTTGAGCCAATGTCAGTAATGTTGATGATTACGACATGTAAAGTAACACAGCTAAATGACTAAACTGTATTACTGAATTTGGGGCTTTCTGCCTTAAATATAGGGTTGGGCGGAATTTGCCCTAGTCGCGCTACGCAAAGTTCTGCGAAACTGCAAAAAAACTCAGCGAGCACGCAGAATTCCACGAGCTCGCGGAATTGCTGTGCCAACAGAAGAATTGTTGTCTCCACCAGTGACAATGTGTGTCTGTAAGGTTGCCACCACACCGAAAGGCACCCGTGTCCCTTGAGTGAGCTGTCCATCATAGTGGGTAAAGGGTGAGAAGACGTTGCATACCGCTAGCATTTAGCAGCGCTGACTACGAGCGCTTGCTGAAACCACTTCTCCTGAGGCGGAAAGCCGGGAGCAAGCACTACAGCAATCTGCACATTTTTAACTTGTTATTTGATTTTAAAATTACCTTTTGCTTGTTCTGGGACCTGTGTCCACCTTGAATTCTTGCCGCCGCCATCAGCGGCGAGGTCGCTAGCCACGCCCACTTTCGAGGCCACGCCCCCGCCCACTAGCATTTAGCAGTGCTGACTACGAGCGCTTGCTGAAACCACTTCTCCTGAGGTGGAAAGCCGGGAGCAAGCACTTCAGCAATCTGCACATTTTTAACTTGTTATTTGATTTTAAAATTACCTTTTGCTTGTTCTGGGACCTGTGTCCACCTTGAATTCTTGCCGCCGCCATCAGCGGCGAGGCCGCTAGCCACGCCCACTTTCGAGGCCACGCCCCCCGCCCACTAGCATTTAGCAGCGCTGATTACGAGCGCTTGCTGAAACCACTTCTCCTGAGGTGGAAAGCCGGGAGCAAGCACTACAGCAATCTGCACATTTTTAACTTGTTATTTGATTTTAAAATTACCTTTTGCTTGTTCTGGGACCTGTGTCCACCTTGAATTCTTGCCGCCGCCATCAGCGGCGAGGCCGCTAGCCATGCCCACTTTCGAGGCCACGCCCCCCCCTATCCATCTTCCGGCACACCTATATAATTGTGCAACCTTAGGAAGCTCAGCGGACGAGCGCAGCGGGCGCGCCGTTTGCGCGCCTAAGGCAAGCCCGTCTGCGCCCGTCCGCGACGGGCTGGGACTAGGGGCGTTGGCCCCTGACCCTACTCTGCCAGGGCTATCTTACACTTACTCCAGGGAAGCTCTCCTTAGACTCATGCCATCCCAGCATGCCCACTGCACTACTCTGATCCTCACTGTGTCCCTTATACCTGCCCAGTCTGTCTGCTCCCTCTTACCTCCCTCCCCTCCATAACCAACATAGCTGCCTCGAACTTCCCTCACTTACGCCCCAAATTCACAATTACTGACCAGACCCAGACTAGGATGCTGATCAGCCTAAATTGTAGATCACAGAGAAACTTGCAGCTCTTTTCCTTACAGAGACATGGCTAAAAGACCATTCTGGCCCGGATATTGCTGCCGCTCTCCCCGACAATTACACTTATGTTGGAAAAAATAGACCAACGAAAGAAGGTGGCGGTATAGCCATAGTTTACAACAGATTATATTCCTGTAAATGGGAAGACTTTGTACTACCTAACTGCGAGGCAGGTCTGTTTAAACTTTCGCTTTCTCCCAACTTCACTCTCTCTGGGCTGCTTATCTACCGCCCCCCCGGCCCAGCGAGTTCTTGGGCAGCCTCCCTTCCTGAGTATATAGCACCGCTAATCCAGAACTCAACAAATTTTTCCATTATCGGTGACCTCAATCTGCACCTGAATGATCCCTCATGTACTACCAGTAGCAATCTTTTACAAGACTTGGCTGCTTTAAACATTTCTCTACACAATTCTGGTCCTACGCATAAAGCAGGGAATCTTCTGGACCCCATCCTTTCTAATCTTGAGGCCATTGACTGTAAGGCTCCATCACCTATTGTATGGTCGGACCATTACATGGTGACCTTCATTATTAACCTAGGTCAGCAATTGAACACCCCCTCCAACCCCACAGAACCTAGACTATCCAGAAATTGGAATAAATTGGACCTTAATAAACTCAACTCCTGTCTCGAGAACACTAGACCTTTCATGGAAGCTACTAGTACTGCAACTTCTGCCGCTATAAACATCTGGCTTGCACAGGCTGCCGATGCATGCCTACCTTTAGGCATGCAAAAGCACAATTTTCATCACCCGCCTGCGCCCTGGTTTACCGAAGCCTTAAAAAAAGAAAAAAACATCTGTAAAAACCTTGAACGCAAATGGCGCATAAAATATGATTTATGTTCTAAGCAAAGCTATAAAGCCGCCTTAACAAAATATCATTCCTCATGTAAAACTGCCAAAGCTGAACATGTTAACCTAACTATCCTTGAAGCAAAAAATCATCCAAAAGCACTCTTCAAGGTAGTACAAAAACTCTCGGGTGCACTGTGTCAGCCCAAAGCTCCCTGTCTTAATATGGCACAGTGCAACTCATTGGCTGAATTCTTCATCGCCAAAATTGATACCATCTATTCCAATTTTGAGAATTCCTCTCCCCTCCCCTCTCTGTCCAACTTACCCGCCCCTATTTCTTCTTTCGATCAAGGGACATCAGAGGACAACAGCCCCACCCGCTCTCTGTTGACCCCCCCCTCTTCACCCACGATCTCCTGTGACCTCAGGCTCACATCTAATACCTGTCCTCCTATCGTTCAGTTGATCGACACATGGGATCCGCTCAATATCGAGACCCTCTCCGACATCATCAGTAAAATCAAATCTGGCTCCCCACTGGACCCTATTCCTCCCCAAATTCTAAAAAAGCTGGACAATTCCTCCCTAGAACTCATCATGGATCTTCTAAATTCCTCCCTTAGAGAAGCTACAGTACCCTCCGCATGGAAACACGTGATGATAGTGCCTTTATTAAAAAAGGCTAATGCCGATCCCAGCATTCCAGCTAACTTCCGTCCTATTTCGCTTATTCCGGTCTTTTCTAAAATCTTGGAAAAGCACATCAACTCTCAACTTTCTACCCATGTTGAGTTAAGGGGAATTTTACATCCGTCACAATCCGGCTTTAGATCCGGTTATTCAACGGAATCTACTTTGCTGGGAGTCTCGGAAAACACCCGCTACCGAGTAGATAGGGGGGAAACCGTGGCACTCATTCTGCTCGATCTGGTCATAAGAACTACACAGGAATTGTGCTCGAGAAAGTCATGGATGCAAAGACCTCTATCTAGGATCACAGCTAATTTTTGACGGTAGATATGGGGAGAAGTAAGCACACCTTCCCAGCCTCAACCGTGCTCACAAATTATTTGGGCTGATTAATGCAGTACTGAATTTGAGCTTCAACTTGGGCACCTGCTGTATCTGTAAGTGCTTCCTGTTGAGGTTTAATTTTTGTGACAGGAGCGACGTGCCAGATTGAATCCTGCCCAGCATATGTATCCAAAGAAGATGCCACCGTTTTGTTCAATACCTCTACTCAATACTCATCAATGCCCACGAATTCCGGTATGCCCACGGATCGCGGAATTTTCGGCAATTCCGCCTTCCGTGCGGAAATGCGGAATTGCAGAAATTTCACAAATTCCGCAAGTGGAATGGAATTTACCGCCCACCCTTACTTAAAAACAATGGGCATTTGCTCCCAAAAAAATCTAATCATACAGCTAAATGTCACCATATCGGTGTGTTGAGAGGGATTATGTAAAATGGCACTTTACATTAAACACATTGTTGTGATAAGTGCAATGGAACACCATGTAGAAATTGCACTACACAAGCTGGAAGCCTCACCTTAACAGTTCCCAGGAAAATCAATGCCAGTCCCAAATGTTAACCATTCTATATATTCATCACCACAACATTTGTGTATGCCTTGTGGAAGTCCTGTATTTCATACAATAAAATGTCACATACATTCACATGGGGCAATGCACTTACTTTTGAGTAATCAATGGGAAAACAACCACTCCTGTATGACAACATCATAAAATCAAGCTGAGACATCTGCTTGTTGGTGCATATGACCAGTAATATAATGAATGCCTCTATCAAAATGCACATGGCCATCACTTACCATGGCAACCAGTGTATGCACCTAAGAAAGTAGGCATTCAAAAATATAGGCTGTAGTACCTGACATCATGGAAGAGACAAATATGTACTATACATGTCAGTCTCAAACATTGCTAGGAATCACCAATAGCTTAGGAAAATAAATGCCAGGACTAACTCCGTGATATCCAAACTATAGATGTATTCAAAACAAATGAGATAAGTCTCTCAAAACTAATAATGCCAAATGGCAGTCCAAAATGCAGCACGTAAAGTCCTGTGCATGTTTGTGCTGTGCGACAAAGCTTGCCTCCTATATCACTGCCAAGGGGAAGCTCCTCAGGAAGGTGCATCCAGTAGCCAGAGCACGCACCTCACATAAACTACATGGGGGGTTTGGGGCTTTGGAGGGGTGGGCGTGGATTTGAGAGGGGTGTCCTTGGCTTAGGGATGGGGTCTTTGGAAGTGGAAGGATCGAATTTGTGTCTGGCATTGTGGGCCTTGGAAGAGGAAGGGGAGGACGGACCTTGTTCAGGGGTGGATTAGGATGGGTGTGATTGAGTATATGAGGGGTAGCTAGCTGTTTTAATTGGGCTGGGCTTAGTATTGGGAGGGGTCATGGCATGGGTAAAATGGAGATACTCAATGGGGAACTTGAAAGGCTGTGTGGGAAGGCATGGGGTTTGGGAGGCAGAGGGACTAGCTATGTGTGATATGCATGTGTCTAGTGATGGTGCTGTTGACTGTGGGTCTGAAGTGTGTTTGGCAAGTGTGGGTGTGTCTGATGTCCTAAATGTCTAATGTGTGTATGATTGGGGGTGCCTCATTTGTTTAGGTGTGTACACTAAGGCTGTTGTGTCTGTGTATATGTGTGCTGTGGATGTGATGAGGTGTGGCTGGTGACTGTGAATGTGTGTGCTGTGGGTGTGATGGAGTGTGGCTGGTAAATGTTGGTGTGGAGTAGTTTGTGGATGTGATGGTTGTTGTGGTGGTGACTGGGTATGGTGGTTGTTGTGGTGTTGACTGTGGGTGTGGTGGTATCAGTGCCATCTGCAGATGTGATGGGGTGTGACTGGTGAATGTGGGTGTGGTGGAGCCTGTGGATGTGATGGGTGGTATGGTGGTGACGGTGGGTGTGGTGGTTTTGGTGTCATCTGTGGATGTGATGAGGATGTGGCTGCTGAATGTGGCTGTGGTGGGGTCTATGTATATGATGGGTGCAGTGGTGATGAATGTGGGTGTTGTAGTGTTGGTGTCATCTGTGGATGTGATGGGTTGTGGCTTCTGAATGTGGGTGTGGTGGTTGTTGAGGTGGTGAATGTGGGTGTGGAGGTGTCAGAGACAGAATCTTTGCTAGTGCTCAAGTGTCTCTTGTGGGGTTTGTTTGCATGTATGTGTGTGTGTGGTGCTAGTGTCTGCATGAGTGTGTGCTTCAAGTGTTTGTGTGTGCTTGGTACAGGTGTGGGAATAGGGAATTGGGATGAGAAAGGGGGATGGCCACGAGGTCAGGGTGGATGGACGGATGTGGTGATGGAGAAAATACTTCTTTAGGCCAGACATTGCACTATGAATGCCTTCCAGGTAGGCCACCATCTGTTACAGATATCTGCCTTGCCCCTGGATGGCAATCAGTGTAGCAGTCTGACCTACTGAGACGTTCTAATCACTCAGAAAAGGGGGAGAGGAAAAATTCCTACCACAACGTCTCAAACTAACACTATTCACACAAAAGAGAGGTAGGAATTGGGAACATGGTTATGTGATGCTAGTGAAATGTGCTCAGTGAGAAAAAACTGCCCTCACTCACAATTTGTGACATGCTTCTTCATTGGGCTTGCTACTAACACCCCTGCACAGACTAGCGCCTGGGGTGCAGCAAAAGGGAGGGGAAGACAATACAAACATATTTAAATAATAGCGGGACCAACAACAAACAATATGTGCAGTTTAGTGATATTAAAACTAGCTCGAGTATATCCTCGGTCACCCTTTATTCCTGAATTATCCGGTCAGGATTAAAAGAGAATAGGATGGAGGCAACATCAGATTGCTAGAACCCATTCACTCCTCCTTACTGCATGTGTGTCGACGTGTTTCAGCCGTATTACAAAGTCCTCAATTTGAAGGTCTGGATGGTTTGCACTACCACAATCCATTAGTTTAATATGGGGTAATTCCCTCGTTCCTTTCTGGGGATATGTAACTCATACTTCGGTGATATCTGTGACTATAAAAATCAATCAGTATACCCCACCATAGATCAAATCTGTGGATACATACAATGTATCCCAGTTATCTACTAGTGTCTCACAATGGCATCACTATATCCCTTATTTATTAGGGCCTCCTAAAAGGGTCATCAAGGCACCAATCATTATATGTTCCTCTTCGTGGCTCCGGATCCAGTTGATCCAAAGTCCTTCATTTACTTTACACTCATTTTGGATATAAAAAACTGTAATGAACAGGTATCCCTGAACCTCTTGTATAAAACCACCCATCAAGGAAATTTTAGCAATCCTCTTGAAACATTCAGGTCCAATATTATGTCCTTGTTAGTTTCAGCCACGTACCCAGTTTCAAGGATAATAGTGCTCGAAATGGTGTGAGAGTAGGAGCCGCTCCCTGTAGTCAAACACTGCACAAATTTAGGAGACAATAAAGCATACATTCTTTAGCGTTTGCTTATGTTGTTGCATTAAACAAATTCTAGTCTGATGCCAAGCTTAGACCCTAGTTTTAGTGTATCGATTGAAGAAAGGGCAGCCCCCAACTCCAAGAAACCCTTTTGTCACAATAAGGTCTCTTGCTCTCTACAAAAACTATGATCAGGATAGCAGTACTTGTTTCCAAAAACACGGCATGCAAATCTATCTAGCAGCGAGGGTGTATCCAGGTCACTGACCCCCGACTCCTTACTTGTTCAAGGTTAGACCACTGCCTCAGCCAAGCTCTCCTCACGCTGTGTATCTAGCGGTCTCCCTTTGTGGCTCCTTTAATTAACGTAGCTGTTCTGGTCACATAGGGGAGTCCCTCCATGTGACCGGACAGCTTGGAGGCGTTGAATACGCTTCCTAGTCTTCACTACCATGATGGAATGGTGCATGTGTACCGATATTTCCTCGATTTAACCCACTTAGTAGCTACACCACACATTAACTTCCTGTGTATGTGTGGTTTCTCATAAAACTACACCTAGAGATGATCAACAGTTTTTTAAAACAAACATTTTTTTGTAGTATGTTCTTAGCGTAAGGATGACCCAGGGTGTTTTTACGATATGGGAGTAAACCTCACTATGGGCCATATGTAGGTAAATTGGATTTACCGAATCGTAAATACCGAATTTTACCGATTCGGTATTTACAAATCGGTAAATGCAATGTAGGTAATTATTCCTTAACAATTACCGAATCGGTAAGAATCGGTAATTACCGAATCGGTAATTACAGATTCGGTATTTGCCATTGATTTCTATGGGCCTTGAAGCCCATAGGATTCAATAGCAAATACCGAATCGGTAATTACCGATTCGGTAAAATTACCGATTTTACAATGGGGACAGGGTGTCACTTTGACACCCTGTTGCACCCCTGTTTCTGGCTTTTATGCCATGTGACACACAGACATGCCCTTAGGGCATGTCTGTGTGCCACATGGCACAGGTGTACATGCACAGATGTGCATGTACACAGGAATTCGTTATTTACCATGCCATAATATTTCATGGTAAATAACGATTTCCTAAGGGCCTGTGGCACTGTTTCCAGTGCCACCTACATCCCATATTACCGATTCTGTACATTTACCGAATCGGTAATTTACAGATTCGGTAAATTTACAGATTCGGTAAATATACAGAATCGGTAATATTTTGGCCACCTACATCAGAAAATCAAAATACCGGTCGGTAACGGCCGAAATCGGCCGTTACCGACCGGTATTTGGTCACCTACATATGGCCCTATGTCTCTAAGGCTGTGTTCAAGATCATCTACAAAGATGTTCCTCAGGAGGTCAATAGCCTCCTCACACAGGTTCAGGAAGGGAGGTGCCTGGAGCGAAAGAAATAGCAACAATCTCAGGGCTGCAGGTAAAGCATGGGGAGCAACAGGGAGGTGGTGGACAAGGATGATGTTGTCAGAGTCTTTGTTGGGTTCGCCACCACTAGGGATGGTCCACTGAGGATTAATTCTGGATATTATAAAGTGAGACTTATCACCCTTAAGGGTATCCATTTGAGGGGGGCCATCGGGGAGATTAAGTGAGCTCTTGCCCATAGTCACATGATGCCGAGCTGAGCTGCTGCTGGTGCTGGGGTTAGAATCATGAGCCCTGCGCACTAGAGTCAGCCACTCTGGCTGCTGTGTCACACCTCCACGATGATGTCAAATGATGAAGTTGTTGAAGTTGCGTCCTCCGTAGCACGCCCCCTCACCCTCTTTGCCACTGTCTCCCTCAGATTCTGTTGTGTCAGGACCAGAACCGCTGTGGCCAGCTGCTTACACACCATGGTCAATTTTTGCCTCCTTCGCTTGCCCTTGATGATGCTCAAATGACATATACAATAGGTTAATTGAAAATGTGTAAACACATATGAACCTGACATGTGAGCCTAGAACATTTCCAAAGTTTACAGATTTCACATGCTTTAATGCTCCCAATCTTGGATTCAGCATTAGCCTGAGGCCATGCATGTATGCTACATAATTTGAATACATTTGTTCACTGTGTTGTCGCAACCCCAGATAGCCCCTAACTCATGTATGTACTTGTCTTTACCCCATCATTATGTATCACCTTCAGCAGTGTTACCCCTTCAATACTTTGGCCTTTGTAGTTCAGTGTACTGAACTGATGTCACCAAAAATGATACATTCATTCAGTGTCTCCACAAGGACTTAAAGTCTACATGCTGTATATTTTCCAAATATGGAATGTGAATCAATGGAAGTAAACAAATACTACAATTTTGTAGCAATAGATTCTTTCACTGAATGCACTTTACCTTTTGATGTGCATTTGACAATGTAGAACACTCATTCCAAAACACTAAGGTGTAAGTCTGCTGTCAAAATTGATGGTGATATCAGAAGGAACGTACCTTAGCAGTATATCACATACCATATACATACCTATGATGTTGAAGACAGTAAGAAACAAAGGTTGGGTAGAGTCACAAATTACTCACACAGCAAATTACCTTACATAGCTCCAGAAACATGCCCAATACACTTCAGTACAGAGCAAAATATATAATCACATTTAACTCCCAAATGCCTAGAGTCACGGAAAGTTTGTGTTGTTTAAGGGAAATTATTCTACTACATTTGGTGGGTTGCACTGGGGCTCTCAATGTTCATGAACATCACAGTATTTGCTTACATACAGAATTCGCTACAGAATACTTACCTAAAACACTCACATATAAATCTGAATTGGCAACATAATTATCCTTGGTGCATGTCAACATTTACCTAATGAGTCATGAGTTTGCCCCGGGTTACAGATCACCCGAATGAATGTGCCTACATACAATTAATGGGAATTCCCATCTTGCTCAATCCCTGCAAGTATACCATTCATCTCCAACATCACTTCATCATATGGTCATGACAAAGGACACAATGAACTGCTTTAGGGTATGTGGTACTCTGTCACCACAATTTGCTCATTTCTGTCTGTCTTACCAGAATAATTGAATACCTATCACCCTTGTTTTTCATAAACCAGAGTGGTTGACACACACATTTGTGGAGGAGTGAGACCTCTTGCTAATCTTATTCTCCATACATTTATGATATTGTATTTCTGATTTCCAAACATCTTCTGGGATATGTAGAATCCCACATTAACTATGAGAGGTTTGGAACACCCACTGCATCATAAGTGCCCAGTATGCTATGTCACATATAATAGGGATACCATTCCATCAACTACATTAATAAAGGGTCATAACATCTAACACAATAAAGACTAGTGTCCTGTTTGGTTCAACCGCCCCCTGTGACATCATATAACTTGAGGTATATTTGGATTTGAGGCAGACATGTGTCTTCTCAGACCAGTTATTGGTTGTGGACAGGAATCACGTGGGATCCTATACCAATAACAATAGACAAAGCATATCATCATTCACATCGTACAAAACTTACACCTACAAGGACTCTCCTTGTGCATTGAAAGTGTCGCACCATTATTGTGCATGTGAAAAATCCTGGTTCTAACAAAAAATGGCTCATATAACATTTGAAACTCTGAAAGGAACTTATTGCTACTGTTGGGCCTCAACTGCCCATCAAGCTCTGAATAGGCCATCACAAGGATGCAGGCCATTAGGGGAAGAGAGGGTGTGGCGAGCACCCTGCACAAGTTGGGAGGGCTTCCTTACCTGGACTTCTATGATCTTCCGGGTCCAGCATCTTAGGTCTTACCACCTCTTGTGGCAATGGACGCTACACTGATCATAGTCCCCCAGAATCTGAAACTAGCTGCGATGGTATTACATATATTGCAATTCTGATGGGCTTTGACCTGTATGGATACAAAAATAGTAAAGAAACACATTTGAGATGTGTTTATGGTTTGTTTGTCTGTATTGCTGTCACCTACATTTTCTACAGATATCAGTACTGTAACTCTTGAGTTAGCAAACAACATGTGTATTGTCACATGCTGTCCTAAACCAATATCCTCATGCCCACTTTTGTCTTGACCTGTTGCCCTTCCTCATCCCATGTTTGTTTTAAACGCACTAATACAGGCCTGTGACAACATCTAACCGTGTGTCTCCCCTACCGAAACTGGGTTGCGACCTACTTCTGATCATTGCTTAAGACTGATAACTACTGAAGGATAAACATTCCTAATCATGTCACAGTGAATCGTGGCCACTGTGGATAAGGCCCATGCAGCGTGGACACTAAAATCCTAGACAAATGAGTCAAATGAGGAAGCTTTAACTCCCGTCAGGTAACCCTCTGTTTCAACTGTGGTCCATTTAGAAGCCTTCAGGGACCTATTTAAAGCACACCACATAATTTTACCTGCAAAGATTTTACGTTCTGGACAGCTGTACCTAAGTGATTCAGTTGTATGAACCTGTGACTCTGGCCCAGCCTGCCCCAATATTCTGACTGAATACTGCTCCTTGCCAGGCTGTGATATCTGCAGACTGATGATCATGATGTCACATGAACATCACCTTGCATCTACTCTTACTTTGAAAGGGTCACCTTGTGCCCGTCCAATAAGTCATCTCAAGGCAGTGTGGTACTCTGAAGGGGTCTGGGAGCTACTGGTAGCTCTCAAATTACATCAAGTAGAGGCCTGGTCTAGGCTGAGTGATTTCTGGGACTACACACATAGCTAACATTATTCATATTAGCTTCTTTACAGAGCACATATATATCTCCAGCTGTGAAGAGTATGAAAAGTGTTTTACATTGACCATGCTGGCATTTGCCAACTTCTCACACATATATCAATCATATACATGTGCAGAACTCTACCAATGCACAAAATATGACATCAAGGGCTTATTATACAATATGCATGTTAATCGTGTTGTGCAGTCATCATTGCAGAGTGCGTACTGTTCACTAACATTATTGTCCTATGTCAGGACCATAATATGTAACACTTGATATCAATCATTACACTTCATTCTGGGACTCAAAAGGACATTGTAGCCTGTAAAAATGTAAAACAAGCACTTAGACAAATTCACATAGGTATTTCAGACATGTAGCTGCTCCTGTGATGAGCCATAAAGATGCCTATACTGGGACAGGAACTACTCAGACAGCAAATTCAGTTCCTCTGGTGATGCCAGGCATCCTTGGTCCCAGAGGTCAGCAACAGCAGCCAAATTGAAGGCGGTCTTGATGGCAGCAGTGTCAAGAGTCAAATGAGGTTTTCCCCAAACGCAGCATACATGTACGCGACAAACGTGCTCATCAGCGGAGACGGACGCAGCCATTGGCCTTCACATGTTGCTTTCACTGACATTAACCAATGGCTGTGTCCGCCGTGGAGTTCACCACCAACTATGTGCTTAACTTTTGTGGCTGCAGTCTGATTGAAATTTTTGTGATGAAAAGGTCAGGGTCACATCATTTTTGAAGGTATTATTGTGTGTTTGGGACTGTTAGGAGTGTACCATACTCTTGAAAGGGTGGTTAGTTTGTTTACATGTTCTAAGTACGAGGGACACTCACTAGTTTGAAAGTAAAGATTATTTTGTGGTGCATTACTTGGGGTAAATGCAAGAGTAGGGTGGTGTTGCTATCACTTGCCTTGATGGTATTTTGGGTAGAAAAATTAGAAAAAAGTTTAACATTTTGTATATTATATGTGAAATGCATTATTTTCACAAAGATATCTTCCATTATAATTGAAGGTGAAAGTTTGTAATTTGTGAAGCATGAAGGAAAGACCAAAAAGAGTCTTTGAAATGTGTAGTCAAACCTTATATTAAATTAGGACAACTTGGCATGGGTGTCTTATTACATATGTGAAAATCTTGAAAATGTTTAATAGGTTCAAATTGATCCACATTGCAGACATGTGATCCTTAGGTGTGTGAGGAGGTGACAGCCTCCGGTGTACCAGCACGTACTCTGATGATTTCATCACTATGACTGACAATTCACCCACTGAAAAATGTGGGTTTTTCTGCTGTGGCATTTCTAACTTATATTGATTCAATATATTGACTGGCTCAAAACTGGAAGAATGTGGTACAAGGAACAAGTAACAGGGAGAAAATAATACTTCAGGTTCCTGTGTCCTCTGGGCAGAGTGCAGGGTAGTTGTGCTGTGGAGTGGCAAAGGATCATGGTCTGATATATGGTTTGTTTTATTGGGTGTTATGCAGGTGAAGAGATTTAGTTAATAGACATCATATGTGTGTATTTTGCAAACATCCAATGGTCACAGGAATAGTACATTTGGACTTCGTCCCGCGATGGCATCCCTCCATCGGGAGACAGCCACCAGGACATGCCAGTTCAACTGTGAGATCTTACTATTCTCTGCTCAGTTCCATCACCCTGACAGCAATTGGATACTAATCGCCAGCTGAGGAGTCCACTGTGTTGTGGGGGATAGCCACCACCATGGCAGATACCACTCCATCGACACGGACAGTAAAAAAATTGGCCATTAAATGAAGCTAAAAAAAAACTATCTCCCCATAGAAATCAAAGAGAAATATGGTAAAAATGAGTCATAAATATATAAAAAATGCAATGTAAAATATAAATTAAATTACGGTATTAAATGCATACAATTATTTATTTTATGTTCATAACAAATGTGAAAATAATTTGAAAAAACATATGTAAAAAGTTTAATAAATGTATAAAAATTGTAACTCATTTTTAGAATGTTATACTTGTCCTCAAATGCTGTACAACATATTAACTAAATTATAAACTAAACAATAATAAACTAAATAATAGTATAAATTATATCCATTTATTTAATGTATTCAAATAAAAAGGCATGAAATAATGTGAACACATGTAATTAAAAAAGGTGAAAAATGTTTAAAAATTGCAACCAATTATAAATAGACATTATTTTGTACAGTAAAAAAAATTGAAAACATATCTTTGAATTGCTTTTATTTTTACTTACATATATTTTTATAAACTGTAAAATGGTACAATAAATCGAAAATTATAAAAAATAAAAAATTGAAAATATGTGTGAAATCATTTTAATATACTAAATGAAAAAATCTTATACACTAAAGAGGTGATATTTACTATTACAACTCCAATATAAACAAACTTAGAGAAAGTGTTGGACCCTAAAGGGTTGGCATTTGCTATTCCCAGTCCAATCTAAACTAACTTGAGGAAAGAGCTGGACACTAAAAGTGTGATCTTTACAATGTCAATTTCAATCTAAACCAACGTGGGGAAAGTGTTGAATTCTTAAGGGATGACATACTATTCCTTCTCTAATCTAAATTAACTCAGGGAAAATTGTTGTCACTAAAGGGGTGACATTTAATATTCCCACTCTAGTCTAAACAAACTTGGGGAAAGTGTTGGACACTAAAGGGGACCTTTTACTATTCCCACTCCAATCTACACCAACTTGGGGAATATGTTGGACACAAAAGTAATGGCATTTACTATTCCTACTCTTGTCTAAACCAACTTGGGGAAGGTGTTGCACACTGAAGAAGTGACATTACTATTCTCACTCCAATCTAAACCAACCCAAGAAAAGTGTTGAACACTGCAGGGGGGACATATACTATTCCTACTCCTGATTTCGAGTTTGGCGGTCTCACCGCTGCACTGCGTTGGCAGCAGTCCCAAGAAGCTGGCTGAGCCGGTGGTCTTTTGCCTGCCGTATTACGAAACATTCAGCCTGAACCATCGACCCCCATTAAGGAAGTGGTTCCCACCACTGGCACAGCGGACTGCAATGTTGGTGATGCACACTCTATCGCCATCTAGGCTGATGCTTCCCGCTGACCCGATTATGAAAACACAGATGTACTGGCAGTCCCCTTGCAGCGGTTGCTCAATGGCGGAAGGCTGTCACAATACTCTCTTAGCAAAGCACCAGAACAGTGTCCATTGAATAGATAGAAAAACAACATAGCTTTTATCCATTGGCCAAGTAGACACACCTGCAAATCACACTATAATTCACACCCCATTCCAGACCATGGTCCTTTGGCTCTACACTGAAGTACAGCAAGCCAGACATCACACTTTTTTGCTCAGTTAAGGAACCCATTTTCCCTATCACATTTGACAATCTCTACACACTTTTGTTGAATTTTGTTCCAACATCCCTTGGTGTTTTTTTGCATTGTCACTCACTGTAATTTACACCTATGCTCGGTCCCAAAAAATCCATGCTTTACATGCTGGATGAAATCATAAGAGTAGTGCCACAATTGTTTGGAGTGCAAGTCCAACATACTCTTCTCTGTAGTAAAAGGGAAATGTGGGACAGCATAGTCAACAGAGTGAATGCTGTAGGTACCACATTGTGCACGAAGGAGGACATTAGAAAGCAACACCTGGTGGCCCTCCCAGCAACCCATTACAACTGTTTCTCTCGGAGCAGAAGGTCTTGGCCATCCTGCATTCCAAGGCTTGACAGGAATACCTGGGGTAGTTTAGTCTGGTAAGTTACCCTTCACTTACTGTCACAACACTTCAATGTCCTATTGTCATGGCCAATATGCCTGTGTGCACAACTGCTATCTTTAGGCAGAACTGTATGTGCAACTAAACACTGTGTGACTGATTGTGCGCAAGTACATACTGTAAGCTTGAAGTATGCAAAATGAACTTTGTATGTACTACGGACTGCTGCACATGCCAAGCTAATGGTATTCATTCTTGCAAGCTTATTCCTGTATTAGCGTGTGCCAGCAAGATGTCCCTAGTCCTGGGCATCATCTTGTGTGTGACGCTACTATATATACCGGCCACACCCAACGCCAACCTCTCTTGATTGTGAACTTCCGTCAGAGGTGGAGAGTAGTGGTCCCATAATGAACTTGATATCCTGTTCATAGAATCCTGTTCTCAGAACACTGTTCACAGAATCACGGTTAGGACTTCTCGTGCATGCTAATGTCGGCAAACCTAATCAGAAGTTAAAGGCAGCTAATACATCAAAAACACATCCCTCAGTAAGCTGTGTGTATTTCATGTAACAAAAATGACAGTATATTTACAGTATTGTTGGCCATAGGAAAGGCCTATACATTGAATGGTGATATTGTGAAAAGCTCTCGGTCGTGCATCGCGAAAACTGCTTTCAATTTTGTTGGTCATGAAAGCACTCAAGGACACATTGATGGAACTGAGTGGGATGCCCATACATATAGCATCATAGATCTTGGGAAAGAACGTACCAGGTTAGCATACATGAGAGTTCTCTTGAGGCTCGTCTGACATTCTAGCAAAAGCATTTGGTTTGTTTACCTTACACTCTGCAAACAAGAGTATTTGAACTACAGCAAGAACCTGTCTGAGCAAAGATAGTAGAACTTAGAACAAAGGATAACGTATAAACCCCAGGAATATAACATTGGGTGAGTATAACTCATCAATGACGTTTGTGTTCCACATCTTGGAATGCCACGTAGTCAAGCTTGTACTACTACAAATATCCAGTCAAACATAGGAATCATACAACAAATATGATAGCCTTTGTTCCCACAGGTAAGAGATTAACCAAGTTCTACACTGTAATATATGATTTGTGATACATTGCTGATGCCAATACATGTTCCAGCGTGGCTATCTCTAAAGTGGTTCCAGCTCTTGTTCCAGGACTCCTTCCTGCAGCACCCTTCCTAACTTCCATTCCCTTGTCTGGCTACTCCTAGCTTTTGGTGCTGTCTATCTTGCAGAATGGGTGCAGCCGGAAAGAGGGCATTTTGAGGGTACTGCTCCAGAGGAAGTTAGCTCTGACACCTCTATGCTCTCATCTCAGACTTTGCTACTGTTTTGTCTATCTACTTTCCTAACATGCAATACTCAAAGATGTTTGATTGTCAATGTCAATGTATATTGTTGAATATATGATCACATTTATCAATTTTCATTACATGCCACATGTTGGAATAGCGTCTTTAAGTGTCTTAATATTAGGTCATCTTCACAGGACCCATGATATGTGTCAATATGAAAATGTATGGTCCAGTCCAACTGCATTTTTACAACAGGTATCTTACACTAACCATTTTCCAAGTGTTGGGAAGTAGAGATAGAAATGACTACATGAGGCCCAGTTCTGTAACAGAAAATTAGATGCGATTTTGATTTTGCCCATTCTCATTCATCTGACATGTTACAACTGATGTTCACTTCTCATAGAGTCAACTATTTTTCAAGTTTTAGGAAGTAGAGATTGAAATGACTACAACTACTATAAGGCCCTGTTTCTGTAACATAAAATAAGATGCAACAGAGATGTTTCCCTTTCTCACTTTTCTGACAAGTAACAACTGATAATAACTTCTCATGGACTGAGTAATCTACATACAATGCTCTACTAAGAGACATTTCTGCCTACTTAGCTTGCTATTGGTGTGGTCTCCTCAATTGGAACTATTGATGGCATGAGTTACACTATACCAAGTGTGTAGCTAAAATATTTGTAAGGCATTAGGCTAAGTCAGCTGATTAGAAGTGGCAGGTGACCCACTGACTCTGCACTACTCAAATGGTGGCTGATGCTAAATATACAACCAGGTTGTATGATTATCTGTATTGTACACAACTAGGCCATGGAATGATCAAATACACATGTTCCTTCTCCAACGTGTTGGCTTAAATGCTTGTGAGATGTCATGTTCATTCCTTTATCCAAAATGTAATATATCAGTACATCTAATGAACTGCTCAATTCTAGTACATGTACTGAATGTCTCCAAATGTCTTGTTAACAAGTACAATAACATGGAATTATAACACAATTGTAATTTCTACCTATTTTGTTTTTAATTTTTCTCTACTTACTGTGACACAAAACATTTGGATGTAGATACTATACCTCCACCAATAACAGTGTTCTCTATTTCACAACAGGTCGATCTGGCACAGCACCTGGGCAGAACCTGGCTACCGAACAGACTCCCAGTCAACCTTCGGATGAAGCTCACAGTGATGACAGCACTACTGAACACGTGGACATGGATGACAGTCCTGGCATATCAGGTCAGCCTGGGCAGATGGCAACAGCGAGTCTAACTGTGTCTACACCAGCACCTCCCACACCAGCTGCAAGATGTCAGCCAATCCCTTCAACCTGTGTACTTAGCACAGTCACTACCATCTTGTGTCCCCAGTACTGGACTCTGATGTGACAATCACCATCCTTCAAAGAGGAACAAGGAGCCAGTAGGAGAGTGTACCCTGGGTCAAGTGCACAGGCCATTGGGTGTAGAGTTTGTGGGATGGTAATGTGACCTTGCTAATTATCCACTGTGGCCACTCAGAGCCTATCAGAACTCACAAGACATGATGGGCCAAGTATTGACGGAAATATGGTAGATGAAGCAGCTGCAGAGGGACCAGGAGCTGGCCACCCACAACACCAACATGGGCAGGGCTCTGGGTGCTGTAGGACATCAACACAACCCTGTGCAGAGCTTTTCCACCACCATCTACCTCTTCCTATGGTCCAACACATCTGCGGGAGCTACAGGAAGGGAGGCCTTGTCGGAGGAAGACACGCCTGCAGACAGCTCTGTCCCTGCAGCAGCGGATCTCCCCTGCAGTCGCAAGCTGGGACATTCATAGAAAAATCCAGGTGGTGCGGAAGGCAGGACACCTACAACTGCCAGGAAGAAACCTCAGCCATAATTTCCTCCAGTGTGTGTAACACTTTCACTCTGTGGACAATTTCTTGAATCTTTTGCCTTTTTGATGGGAGTAGGATTTTGGAATTTGGACATCAGACAATTTGGCATCTTTAACTATGGTTTCATTCACCTTGATTGACTTCTTCACTTTTTTTGTTATGTTTGTTTTTGCAAAATGTATCTCTTTACTTTTAAATCTTTAATAAATACACAAGTCAGAAACTAATTGTCTGCTGTAGTATATCTCACATCTACCAATGTATATATGTATTCCCATGTGAACTTTACAATGCCGAAACAATGTACTTGTATAAGCATGGATATGTTGCATGTACACATTGCTTAGCTCAGTATGACAACAGTGTACAACACCACATACATACTAGTGTGTTGTTTGATACCATCTTTATTCCATTGTTCCAAATATAGGCTCACATGATGTCAGAAACATAGCAAGTCAAACATGACTCAAATATTCTGTCGCAGTGATCACATTTTCAGGTGCAGACCTTAACAACATGGAAGTAAAGGCACATCAGACAATTTCCTATAGAATAGGCAAAATGATATCAGTCTATACCATCAGCTGGGGTCATACGTCCTACCTCACAAAAGGAATTCTACATTGTTTAACCAATAAATAGACACATGGCAGTACTACACATTCTGATCACAGGGTCATTCCAATCCAGTCTTGCTGCATCTGGTGGAATGTTACAAAAAAAATAACAGTGATGTGACACAGGCAATTTGGCCTACAATGAGGAGACACATTAACAGCTACATACACTTTATACACATCGAGGATTTAGCCAATGTGAAGGGATTATATCATGATTTGGCCGCACAACAACATTTTTGTTGGAGCACATGATGTCACACATGGTGCATTAGGACCACCACACAACAAGGAACAAGTTGAATGGATTACTCATAACCTCCATCCTATTGCTGCATTAGCTGCTTTGGTACATGTTTTGTACACCCAAAGTCTGTGATAGACTTTCCCAAGAACAATTCATGTCCACTTTGTAAATCCAAACATCATCATTTAATGTTCAAATGAAGATGCCATGGTGAAGGTGCCTAAAACAGACAAAAACAAAGAGATGAGCAATGAAGCCATGCATATTACCCAATTCACATAGTCAACTTCTGGAGAATGCAGTCCATGAAAAAAGTCTAAGCTAACCAAACCAAACCCACACTTACAAAATGAGCATGTGTCAAAACCTTCCTCCATAAACGGCTTTCACCAGATTTTGCCAGAGCTTTAGTTTCCTAATATTTTCTCTAAACAAATTCCTCACATCATCACAAAAGTTGCTTTAATAGTCAAAGCCATGACTGTTATGTGGGAATCTAGGACCCTAGTGTAATTTTTTCCGATTCTTGCCCATATATAGGTATAAATCATCCAGTCCTCATCCAGGCATAAAGAATCATTGCCTTATTTAGTTATATCCTGTGCAGCCCTAATACGGCATGGCTACTTCCACTAAACTCCGAGAATCCCTATTGATTTCATGGTAAAACCAGTCTCCAGCAGTCAGGAACCTCCCCCTGCTTGAATACTAATGTATCCAAGAAATCCGGGAGTTTTCAAGGAACTGAGGCACTAGTGACGATATTATGTCCAATCTTACGTCAGACTCGGCCCCTTCAGGCGTATAAATATGCCTACATTTGCCCAGTCAAACACACGGTGGTTCAGGAGCAGATCGACTAACTACCTGCCCGACGCCCTGCTGCTGCAAGTGCCGAAGGAAGCCGACCCTCCAACTGACGCACTTAAAAGACGCTGTCTTTTCTCTTGCCGAGAAATCCAGCTCCAGTGTTTCCAGGCTACCCTTGCGGGTTGCTGGGAGATCGAGTCCCGAGAGAGAGATACAAGACCTCTATCATTCTAAAACCAAGGTACGGAGCTGATTAGACCCCAAGAGAATTCTTGAACAGATTCTTGGCAGAGAAATACTAAAACTTAAACTACTCCTCACTTACTTCCTCCCTCGTACTAGGCTTAGGTTAGGTACACCGGGGTAGGCGTATGTTAGAAGCACCAGTTGAGTACTTTTAGCCACTATTTTATCATTGTATGTATTTTATGCATTCTATGTATTTTATGTATATGGCTCAGAAACCATATAATGCTTTTACAGTACTATTTTATAATACTATTCGTATTATATGCAGTGTACTTCTTAACTAGCATTTAAATTGTACGGGTGCATTTCTAATGCTTAAGAAATAAGACTGTTCAATAAATACTTTTATTGAAAACGCCCGTCTCTCTATTTCTAAGCAACTCTGGTGAAATGAAGCATGCACATCTGACTGAGTGAAATAGCCGTCTATTGTTTCCACGACTCTAGAGATACGTTTCATTCTGGGGAAACAAACTTGTCATGTTATATGGTTTATTCAAGAAAGTTTCTAGTGACCTCTGAGCTAGCTGACACTCACAATTCAGTCTAATATATTCGGCAGAGACCTAGTAGACCTCAGTCCTACGTCTAAGCTGTAGGATATATTATTCCAATGCGCAGAGCCTATTGGGAATATAGGAACTACACTACATGGCGCCCAACGTTTGGTAAGGCGATAATTTAACGCTAGATACTAGAGTAACTCAGCCGTGCTTTTCACACAGACCCCTTTCTCCCGTAAAAACTCCAAAAGACGTCTGGAGTGGGTGAAAGGATAATATCCCCCAAAACTGAGCAGGACGAAAAATCCTATGTATTAGTTTATGGTTTGTTCAACGTTGAAGGATACAGTGTTCCAAAATATTGTGCACCTAATCTTTGTTTCCTTGAAACTTATTCTGCAAACTATCAGCCGACTAAAATGCCGGATAGTGATACCGAATTAGAGAGAGCTGCAGCAGCAGCTCAAGCAGTCTCAGATGACGCTGCTATGCTAGAAAATGACACCGATACTATACTGCTCCGGTAAATGTAAGGAAAAGTACAACTTACAGACTCATAAATAATGGAGTATCATCAAAAGGAGGCAGAGTAATCTTTGTCATAGAGGCACATGAATACCGGCAGACAGAGGTATTCTATTCATGGATTCAGTTTCCTGCAGCAAATGCAGGAACACGAGAGTTCCACTACTACAAAGGAGAGGAACCTCCAGCGGAATACGTTCCTTTCGAGGACATTGAAATTCCATTAACTTACCAAGAGCATCAGCTCTGGTTTAAAGGCACCCTAAAACATCAAAATCACATTACCAGGCTCGGTCCACTAGGTAGACCAGGAGCTACATGGCCGTTACTAGCCAGTTATACACCACATTCAGACATTGAAAGGATGTCAGATGTAGAATTATTAGCTCAGCTAAAACAATTAATTAAAATACATAGACAATTGGTTCAATATGTCATGCGGACATTAACAGTCCAACCAGCTGTAAGAATTACACAGCACACCCCTCAAAAGGGGAACACAAATAAAATCACACCACAGACTATACAGTCAGTCATTGGTAAACTACCAGCAAAACGAGAAAAAATTCCGTTCTGGTTAGCACAAACAATTACTCAAATAGAGGCAGTATTTCCTGATAGTACAGCCCATGAGAAACACAGGATTCTGACAATCTGTTTACCTATGGGGATTGCACCACAGATAGAGGACAGTGACACTTAGGGTACAGACTTTGCTTCAATCTACACTAAAACACATGGTGTTCCATCCATGGCGGTAATACCAGACATTCTAAGATAGATTCAAAATTAATACGGTCCAGAACTGGCTTTAAGTCTAGGTATGAAATTACTGAAAGATTTTAAACAGGTCTCGGCTATACTATTAGTCAATATTAGAGTAGAAGCAGCATCAGTGGCAATCCGCCAGAAATTAAAAGAAGCAGACATTACTGAGCAACCTTATGAGCTTGCCAGAATTATTGAAAAATCCTATGAAGAACTAGGTAAGAGATAGTTTGGGTGGGAAACCACTAAAACCATAACTAACAGAGAATCCTGAAAAAAACTTTTAATAAAAATAATCTCACTACTCCTAAAAAGAAGTGGGAGAACACTAAACAGACGCCTCCTAAAGAGAAACACTCTCAGTCCAGAGGAAGATCTCCTCAACGAGGAGGTAGATCTCCCCGACGGGAACCCTCTGAAAAAAGATACAACCTTAGAAATAGGGATACTTTAAGAAAACCTAATAGATATCAAGATAATGACACACATCCCTCTCGATCTTTTCAGACTTCCTCGCAGAAATCGGAAAGAAGAGGACAGTCAGAACAGAAAGAAGAACGCGTCAAGTCCAAAGACAAAGAACCCGTTCACCAAAGTAAAAAAGCTAAATTTTCCAAAATGAAGGTAGCAACCATAAAGATCAGCCATGCCGAGGATTCTGAGGACACAACTCCAGAACGGGGAATGGGCTCAGACAATGCTAGACAGCGCAGCAGAAGTAACCATAGTTCGCAGGATCCTGAAGGATCATCTGGAGACAGTGGACTTGAATGAAAACATTCAAGTTGAAACTGCCAACACCAGAGTTAGTGTACCCCACAAGTTATATGAAGTTACACTCCGGATGGAGGGGGACATAACTAGAAAAATAAAAGCGCTCTTCTGGGACAAGCTTTCCAAGGGTTATGACATACTTCTAGCTGAAAAGGATTTGGCCACCTATAGTTGTTAGGGAGTGCCCACACGGCGAAGAGATAATTATGCCAGCCTTCTCAAATCACATTCCAATTCATAAAAATATACATATGCCAGTAAATAGGCAGTAGCTCAAGCCCCAGCATTATATAAAAATCACATAGGATGGGATGAGGACTCTCCTCACCACAAAATCCAGTTAAAAAATCAACCTACTGCACAGAGGCAGTATCCGGTCAAGCAAGAAGCTAAAAAACAAGTCAGGGAGATCTTAGATCAACTTGAATATAAAGGGGTGATTGAAACATGCACCTCATCTATGAACAATCCTTTGTTTCCTGTCTCCAAGCCAGACAACACATATCATCTAGTTTTGGATTACAGACACCTAAACTCTTGTTGGAAAACTTTTGCTGTACAAAATTCACATAGTGCAGCACTGATGAATAACATCATGCGCAAAAAATATAAAACCACATTAGACATTTCAAATGGGTTTTTCTGTCAAAATATTGCACCAGAAAGCAGGTATCTGACCGCTTTTTCAATCTTGGGGTCACAGCAGCAATTCTGCTGTCTCCCCCAGGGATTTAAGAATAGTCCGGGGTTATTTTCAGCCAGAGTAGCAGAAATACCACAAATGTACGATGATGAGGCATTATCCTATGTCAATGACATCTATCTTACAGATGACGATTTGGACGTGCACTTGAAAAGAGTGAACACCATAATACTTGGGTTTGCTTCTGAAGGGTAAAAATTCAATTTTAAGAAATCACAAATTGCCCAACTCAACGTCCTATCTTTAGAATACGAGTTATCAAGTGAAGGCAAAAGCTTGGCAGCAAACTTTCTTCAGAAATGTGCACTGCTCTAACCTCCGAAAACGCTGAAGAACTTACAGTCAATTCTAGGTTTCTTGAATTTTGGAAGAACTTACATTCTGAACTACGCAGAAAGGGTTAAACCTCTCTACAAACTAATCAAACCTGATTTCAAACCAACAAATTGGACTCAAACACATACAGAAATTTTACGTTCAGTACAAACAGACATGTTGACTAAAACAAAATTAGATACATGCAATAATGTGGGCAATCTCGTGATCCGTGTCATCCCAGGTAAATGCGGATTCACATACCTGACCTTTAATGAAGGAGAAAAGGTACCAATTGCATTCAAATCACACTTGTACACACAAGCAGAAATTAAATTTACTTCAACAGAAAAAATTCTGACAGCGGTTCAAACTGCAGTAGCAAAAGAAAGATCTCTAGCGCAGGGTAAACGCATATTGATCGTTCCACCTGTACCTGCCTTAGAGGCAGTAACAAAGGCAAGCATTCCTAATGATAAGGCTTTACATCCAAGATGGATACAATGGGTTAATTCTCTTGCTGTGACAGACGTTCAAAATGTCTTTGACCCTAATTTGAAGACACAAGAATTCCTACAATACGAATACGAATGTACAATGCCGACCGAAATTCTGCCTCTAGAACATTATGGCTGTATAATATATACAGACGGATCAGCACAGCCCGCAATTGGGGGTAAACAAGCCTATAGTGCTGCGTGCGTGATCGTTAAAGGTCGTTGGCGCGAAGGTAAATTCAGACCTATGGTCACTAAAACTCAATCACTCGGAGACTGTAAAGCTCAGTGAGCTGAACTACAGGCTTTCAAGATGGCACTTGAAAATACAGATCGCAAATTCCCCACACTAATAGTGTGCGATTCGTATTTCTGCGTTGAATCTTATAACAAAAACTTGTAGAACTGGGTTCGAAAGGGTTTAAAAAATTCTAAAGGTTGCACAATCAAGCATAAAACGTTTTGGGAACAAGTAGTTCTATATCAGAAAGAACTACAAAAGACTCACGTGATTCATACACTGAGTCATCAGCGTGATGGCGTTCACGTTGCAGGGAATTCATTGGCTGATGAAGCCGCGAAGGCAGCTGTGCAAACGGCTTCCGTAGCTACAACCGCTCACTCAAAAAGAGTAATAGACGGTGAAACGTTGTTAGCAGTAAAAGCCTCACTGACAGGCAGCAAGGCAGCGTTACCTCTAAATTATCCACTTGGTAATACATACATAATTGATGCAAAACTCTGTTCCTTTTGCACGAATCCCTGGAGTGGGGGACAGAGTAATTCCAAACAGGAAGTGGAGAGCTTACTCGGTTCAAAAAGCACATATGGGAGAGGGTCTGACACATCAAGGGATCTTGAAATCTCTAATAGAATTAGAAAAGGTATACTGGTGGCCGGTACTGGGAGTTGATGTGTACAACTTCACAATTTATTGCCCTAGCTGTAACAGAGAACGCAGCAGCGAAAGCCACCAGATACCTGACTATAGAGTAGCCAGCCCAGTTCAGATACCATTACTAGATAGCATTGGACTGTCTACCTGCAAACGTCATAATGGACGAATGCAGTCCCACAGCTACTAGTATAAGATTTATTTGGATGTGGCCCCAGCGCTTTGCTGACGCCAAAACTGTTATAAAGGATTTGCGAGTCTTTATCTGCACATATGCAATTGGCACGCTACATTCTGACCAGGGTCCTGCGTTTAGCTCTCGAGCTTACAAGGAGGCCATGGCTAGCTTGGGCATTGCATTGCGGTGCTCTAGTCCATTCCATCCTGAGGGTAATGCGGTAGTGGAAAGAAAAAACTGTGACATAAAGCAATCCACAACAGCTAAGGTATTAGGTTCGGGTGATGGGTGGGTCAAACATCTAATAAGTGTCCAACGTAGTCTTAATAATCTGCCAAGAAATTCTCTGGGTGGAGTCACTCCGTATGAATTAATGTTTGGTACTAGAATGATAATCGAAGACTCAATAGTCAGACTTCAGTGGTGGAACAAAAACCCTTTGATGTCAAAGATCGTTTGACTGTTTTACAGGACTTAAATGAAACAAGAAGTCTGAGTAATACTATACAGAAGCAAATGACCACTGAAGAAAAACCACCTGTCCCAGCAAGGCATGTCTGGATTCCAAAGATTGGGGACCTGGTCAGGGATGAAATCGCAGTGAAGAAGGAATTCGGGCCTTCTTACAGTAAAGCGGTACCTGTCATGGCCATCTAAGGAACAAGATCAGTGGAACTACCGCCCCTTGCTGGTAAAAGGGAGAACAGAGTTGTATCCATCGACCTGGTCAAACCACAATCATGTGGCCGATAATAAGTAGTAGGCCCAGTGGACTCCCGAGTAGTAGCAGACGACCAAATCTTGCTACAATCCAAGAGGTTCAAACTGAAAGACTTATCACTTTTGATAATCCAACAGTACAAAAAGAAGGACTATGCAACAAATCCATGGAATTTGTACCTCTAGAAACCCAAATAACAGTTCGTCAAGAAACACCTGTCTACAATGATGTATCGTCTGAGTATACAAATATAACAAGGAAAGAGACAGCTCCAGTGATTTCAAGTAATCCTGATGCAATCCCAACAATGGACAGAACTGCTTCTGGCTACTTTATCAACTTCGATAACTTTTCTGGGGATCCCAGTGAACCTGAAAATGAGCCAGCAAACAAAACTCTCAAGGAAAAAGTAACAGAACTCCTTCATCTACTAGAAAAAACATATCTGGTTTCACCATGGGTGGAATTTTGGATTGGATTGGGTGTACTTTTCCGCCTGCTCTGGCTCGTGTTAGTATTGAGCTTGGGAAGGATGATTGATGGAAAATACAGTACTATGGACACAGCAAGTAAGAAAATCAACTTGGCCCTGAAACCTTACAAGTCATCTCATCGTGAAAAAAGAGGACTGTCAGCAGTGAACATCACAGCCGTTCCTATACCTGGTGGTATAGCATGGGACAGAACTGATTATGACATCTATGGTCCGGTTGGGCTTCTGAAGCTTCTACACCAATTGAAGGTTTCTTTGAGTGACTTTGTCGCACCCAGTAAATTTTCTGATGATTGGGTTTTTCAGACTATTAACAACATGATGAAATATTTCGAAATGTCAGCTAAATTTACAGAACATGACTACTTAGAAGGGTCATCAGATTATGAACAAATGTATTGTTTTAATCATTATGGTCATCAATATTTGCATAGATCTGCAAGCCCTAGAAATGTGTTTTATTACAATCAATGGGAACATTGTCCAACACCACCAAAAGGCAGTTCGAGAACATTCTTTGAAAAATGTCCATACTTTACAGGGTTTAATGTTACAAATCCAGAAATGTTTTATTTTAAAAATATAACTAACACAGGAATGAAAACAATGTTGACTAATACTAAACAAATGTATTCTGCAAACTTTTATGCTCAACTGTCTACTTTAGGGTTTGACTACTGGAAAGACAACATCGAGACAAAAACTGTCTGGGGCACGAAAGATTGGCAGGTACAAGGTTTAGAAGCACTATTCAGAGCCTGCATTATACCAGAACAAATTTTGTTTTTAAATGACACTGTGCAACAGACTTCTTGTCTTGGCTTAGCTAAGATAAAAGATTTAAATAAACCATCTTTACCAAAACCTGCACCGGACAGTAATAATGCTTCGGCTGAGGAGGTAGACGTAACATATATATTAAAACAGAACAGAACTGATCCTAATTGGAAAAAATGGTTAATCTGGTAAACAGACACTAATAACTGTCATGAAAGATTCCTGAACAAATCACAGGGATTCAGATGGAATAGGCCAGATCCAAGAGTTTCCCAGAGACAACATCCAGGGATGGTAACTACTTACAGTGTAGGGAAGCTTTGTCTTGAATGGCTTCAGAAATCTACACTTCCAGAAATAAAACAACACTTATCTTTACTTAAAGAAAGCAATGATTTGCGAGATTTCTTAATGGGACCTCGCAAGCCAAGGCAAAAACGTTTCGTACATGCCGGTATATGAGCGGCATACAATGAAGCTTGGAAAGTGATGCAAATAGAAACTGCAGAAAAAATACGAGAAATTGATCGTATTAATTTTGAGAAAGCACTTTCTGTAGTGGACAATGGGTTAACAACTTTGTCCTCCAGAATATATTCTATGGACAGCATTGTGTCATCTGCTATAGACATCATAGAACAAGACTTACTAAAGTTACAACATGGTCAGTCTCAATTGCATTCTATCATGCTGTTAGGCTGGACGTTGCAAAATCTGCGTTCTGGCTATGGGCCATGGCATCTAATCAATACAACGTCATTGTTTGCTGTATTTAACCTTACAGATAAATACATCTCTTTGGCACAAAGAGGAGCAGACTATACGGTGCTGAGCATTGAAAAACTAGATAGATTACAATTGACAGTTTCCAAGAAGCCTGTCTTTGAGTGGATAATTCATGGCTCCATTTCGATTCCAGTCACGACATTCTAGTTTCAGTACTGTCTAGAGCATATACCAGCGGGCCTGTATGAAAGGTTGGGTAAAGAATACATTAAGTAGACCTGGACTTTACCACATACACACAAGTGTTGGAATGGGGGACATGACGTTTTCCTTAGTGGCAATAATTGCAAAAAATCACTAAGTGGTACATTTCTGTGCAATGAAGTTAATTTACACGGGGCCTGTGACGGTTCTGCAAATAACCTTGCATGCCACCTGCACGCTTCACCCTCTCCTACGATAATATCGGTTTTCAGGCAGCTATCCAATGGCAGTTACGTTATGTTGAATGATCACAGCTGTTGTGGCATGTGTCGTCCACGGTCACTTGTTGTATGAAAGTATTGTATCCAAAAACAGAGACAGAAAGGGAGACGGCTATATGGCCTTCACTGAATATCTCTTCTATATGAATTGATACTTTAAGCAGAATGAAAGCTATTCTTTTACAGAAAAATGTGCCACTGACCTCGTCTAGAGAAAGGTATGGTCTGCAAGTAGCAAGGTCTTCTGCAGAGATACATGCATTATTATCAACAAACTGCCCAGTGCATTTCACAGAAATATTAAGCCAAATCTTAAACATGTCTGATACCAGCGGCATCGCACATGTATTTAAGACGATTTTTTCGGGACTGTTAGCACCATTTGAAGCGGTCCTCTGCATTTTCAAAAATTCGTGCACTCTGTGTTCGGCGGGATGCCTCTCATCTTGGGACTAGTAGCAGGAATTCTATTTTTATTCCTTCTGCTCCGATATGGCAAGTCCGGTCACCAGCAACACCGAAACTACCATGGAACAAGGCCTCCTTGCAATGAGATATCGTGAAAGGATTTCACAGATTCTTGGCTTGGCTCGTTTAAGAGATCTGAACACCACCTGGTTTCTTTCGTTCAGACCAATCTGGCAAGATTGCATCTTACCTGTTCTTCGATGCCTGCTTTGCGGACAGGAATGCGTGTTGGACATTTGTCTTACACTTCCATCAGTACTGCCATCGGATGACGACGCTTTGCTAGGTCCTGTAACGGCTCATGCATCGTGTTGTCCCCAATGGCTGCCAATTCTGAAGACGGCATTCATTGAGGTCTCACTGGCAAATTTAACTGAGGGTGAGATACGAGAAACTACAGGCATACAGGTACCATCTACTACGGACATTGCTATCGCATCAAACGCTGACGGCAATGAACCACACTTCTGCACTTTTGAACTGCTAACTGAAGTGGTTCCACTTTCACCTACCACGGTAGACGATTTCTTTGCGAGCCTAGACAATCTGATGTTTTCTCCCGACTCTGCTGACACCCCTGAGAATAACTTTTGATTATTTCACACAGCGTTCCCTGAACTCTGCAAATCCGTCCTTCATTTTTCAAAATATTCCACTAATTTGACCTTTTTTCAAAATAGAACTTTGGCACAGAGTAATCTGCTTGAAGTAGAACTAATCTTAGAGAACAAGATTTCATGTTTGAACTTCCTAAATAACAATATTTGGCTTCAACCTCGATTACAAAGATAGTTAAAAAATTATGCTATGGGACTGATCTCAGGTATCGATTAATGACTGTACTTTCGTTTTATATAATATAAAGATATATGCTCATAGTTTATATTTGATTTCATATGATGCCTATGACTATGACTTTCTACATGATGTATGTTCATTTCATGCAAAGGACCCTATTCGAAAAATGCATTTTTTTTATTTTGGGGTGGGATTGTAAACACTTTTGCTTTGGAATATGTTCAGTGCTTATGTATTGTTGAACTTAATATTCGTGGAGTGGGTGTTATGTTGGAATCTAGGTCCCTAGTGGAATTCTTCCTGATAAATCACCCAGTTCTTATATAGGCATAAAGAATCATTGCCTTATTTAGTTATAGCCTGTGCAGCCCTAATACAGCATGGTTACTTCCACTAAACTCTGAGAATCCACATTGATTTTGTGGTAAAACCAGCCTTCAGCAGTCTGGAACCTCCCCCTACTTGAATACGAATTTATCCAAGAAATCCGGGAGTTTTCAAGGAACTGAGGCACTAGTGACGATATTATGTCCAATCTTACGTCAGACTCGGCACCTTCAGGGGTATAAATATGCCTACATTTGCCCAGTCAAACACGCGGTGGTTCAGGAGCAGATCGACTAACTACTTGCCTGACACCCTGCTGCTGCAAGTGCCGAAGGAAGCCGACCCTCCAACTGACGCACTGAAAAGACGCTGTCTTTTCTCTTGCAGAGAAATCCAGCTCCGGTGTTTCCAGGCTACCCTTGCGGGTTGCTGGGAGTTCGAGTCCCGAGAGAGAGATACAAGACCTCTATCATTCTAAAACCAAGGTACAGAGCTGATTAGACCCCTAGAGAATTCGTGAACAGATTCTTGGCAGAGAAATACTAAAACTTAAACTACTCCTCACTTACTTCCTCCCTCGTACTAGGCTTAGGTTAGGTACACCAGGGTAGGCGTATGTTAGAAGCACCAGTTGAGTACTTTTAGCCACTATTTTATCATTGAATGTATTTTATGCATTCTATGTATTTTATGTATATGGCTCAGAAACCATATAATGCTTTTACAGTACTATTTTATAATACTATTCGTATTATATCCAGTGTACTTCTTAACTAGCATTTCAATTTTAGCAGTCCATTTCTTATGCTTAAGAAATATGACTGTTCAATAAATACTTTTATTGAAAACGCCCGTCTCTCTATTTCTAAGCAACTCTGGTGAAACGAAGCATGCACATCTGACTGAGTGAAATAGCCGTCTATTGTTTCCGCGACTCTAGAGATACGTTTCATTGTGGGGAAACAAAGTTGTCATGTTATATGGTTTATTCAAGAAAGTTTCTAGTGACCTCTGAGCTAGCTGGCACTCACAATTAAGTCTAATATATTCGGCAGAGACCTAGTAGACCTCAGTCCTACGTCTAAGCTGCATGATATATTATTCCAATGCGCAGAGGCTATTGGGAATAGAGGAACTACACTACACACTTACACTCATGAGAAGTAGTCAATGAGATCTTGACACAAATAAACAGAGTCCTGGGCACACATATATGATCAAAGGTTAATACATTTGTATACAATGAAGCGGTCGACACGTAGTTCGTCCCTTCACCCCATTACCAGACGGCCATACCGGCGTCCGATTACCCGTATACCGGGTTGGAATTATCACTGGTCTTTAAATTGTTTCTACAAGCACCTTAAGCCCAGAAGAGTCACTGGCATTGACCTGTTGACGAAACACGTGTTGGCTGGTGTTGTTTTTCACATGGAAATCATCATAAAAACCATCCCCCATGACCTTTGATCATATTTGTGTGCCCAGGACTGTGTTTATATGTTTTGAAGGAAGGGCTTTCAGCTCTTTCTCCTGTTTCAGGGGTTTTGGGTCTACCCCTGACCTGGCGGCACCACGAACCTTTCTTTTTTCCAAATGTTCACACTTGACAAGGTTACCTGTATGACCGCCACTTTCCTGCAACCCCAAAACCGTACGCTGAATTAACTAGATCTTGACACAAGTCAGCTCCTTCCACTTTACAACTATCTTCATCACTTGGCATTTTAGAATACTCACCTGATTGCATTTTATGGCCTCCATCCTCTGCAATATAAGGGATTTTCCTTGGCGGGCGGTGTTGTGGAGCATGCAGCATGCCAGGGTGATTTGACACACCTACCCAGGTGAGTAGAGGAGGGCTCTCTCAGATTTATCTAGGCATCTGAATCTAGTCTTTATGAGCCCAAAAGCCCACTTCACTGACTGCCGTTTTCTTTCATGTGCCTTATTGAAGTGAACTTCAATGGGTGTAGTTTGATTCCTCATTGGTGCCAGCAACCATGGATGGTTGGGATACGCTGAGTCTCCTAGATGGAAGACAGACATAGGTGCAACAATAAGTTACATACTTTCTGATCATACTACCTGACATCACCCACACATAGTTAGGACAGGTCAAACTTACCAACAAGCCAGGCCATCTCCGGTAGTAGTTGTGACATCAGCTGGGTTATGGTGCTGTTCTGCAGTACAAAGGAATCATGCGCTGATCCTGGGAACTGGACACAGACATTTGAGATGTACAAATTGGTAAGCAGACAACATATATTTTGATAGAATGGAAGTGCTTCCTGTTACGGTAAACTTGTTCCCTGGCTTGCAGTACCACTACGGCAATATGGGTGCCATCAATGCCTCCAACCTCATGTGGGATGTGACAAAATCCATAGAAGTTAATCTTCACATTAGCTAAATTCTCACATCTGGGGAACTGAATGTAGCTGTCAATGTGTCTCATCATTGATGAAAGGACGTCTTGTTGTACACCACTGAACATTGGTCGTGACATACCATCAGATATAGCCACAGTGTACTGAAAGGAACCTGTTACAGTGTATTGAAAGGAACCTGTTGCCGGAAAATGCAACACTGCATAAGTCTCATAATAGGAGGATGCATGTGAGATTAGTGTTTTGAGGAAAGAGATCAGGCTCCAACTAATGACATAAATCCTGTTTCGTTTGCCTATTCAAACAAAACTTCTTGATGACATCCCTTTCTTCCATGGTCTGAAAGTCTGGAAATAGCCGGGACGCAGAAGGCTGTCATCTCTTCCTTCAACCAGGGTACCTATGTGTGGAGTGAAAAGATTTTGAACATTGGTCACAGTGTCAAAGGTAACATATATGAAGATTAAGCCAAAAGTTGTGTGAAAAAATATAACTGCTTCAGAAAGCATTACACATAATTCACATAATTTTCTATAGTCCAACATCCACCTATTATCTCCGTTGTGGTCTTCATATGTGTCTGTAAAAGAAATGTGCTCATTATACATCCAAAAATGTATCATGAGCACCCTAATATTGTATCACCTGCTGTTTACAGTGCACTCTGGTGATATAGCGTTTATGCACAGTAATGCACTTCACTGATGTTTGTGTAAAAGGAGTTACAGAACAATGGAGTAATGCATCTGTAAAATTTTACAACACATGTGACCTCAGAAACTGCCTCCGGTGGGGAAGTCAACAGCGCGGTGGTTGGTTTCATTTACGATGGACTCAGCCACAGGCTAATGTTGGTGATTGTAACGGTCACTGCCCAAATGCTGTGTCCATCTATGCCGATGACCGTGTACGTGGATTACATGTACGCTGTGGTTTGAAAAATAACTCAATTGACTCCTGACACTGCTTATATCAACACCTTGTTCATTTTAGCTGGTGTTTGTCTCCTCGGGGAGCAATCATTCCAGGTCAATCAGGTGAGAGGGCCCCTGCCTTTTGTCCAGAGCTGCAAAATGAGTTTTCTGAACCAATATTGGCCCTGATTGCTTTTACATGGACTATATTTGGAATGGTGACTGAGATAAACCCCGGACTTGACACTTTTTTCCTTAGACCCACATTTTCAATGTGTGTCATTTACTTATGACAGGCCCCTTACTCCCATAGGTCTGTTGTCACTTTCCGTAAGTCATTCTTGCACTATACAGGCCTAATGCACATGTGACGCATTAACAGTGCATATAGTTGATTACTCCATAAGAGATTTTGATATTTGAATCACCAGCTTTGGTACATTCAACCAATCAAACAAGACATACAATGACATGTTGAATATCATCCATCCCTGTAACACTGCCAAATATGGCAAAAGTTCTGTCCTGTGTTGGCAGTACATACCACACAAACTCAATCAGATGTAGCTTGATATCCCACAACAAACAACTAGAGCAACTGAGACTTTTTCATTTTGCAGCAAAATTAGGTCACAAGCCTACCACAGAAATGAACACCCTCTATAAAATGAAATGCCTCTCATTCTCTACTTATGGAGCTGGAGTGTGGGGATTCAGCAATTGTAGAAAACTCCAAGTTGTGGAAAATATTTTTATTAGAAAGCTTTTGATGGTCCCTAAGAGTGCATCAAAAGCTTTTTGCCATTCAGCCTTGACTATATTGTGAATCACATTGTACTTGTCCCTTTAATATTATGGGTGAAAATGTGGAGTACCAGAACTGGATTTTTCAAGATCAATTAATATGGATTGTCTTTCCATGGCCAGCACTGAGGCTATGCCCTGGCTCAGTTATCTGAAACGTGCATTCTGTGCAATAGAATTCTTTAATGACCCCTATAATATGCTTCATCACGCAAAGTCTCTAATAAAGTGCCTATATTGTTCAAGTGACACTGCACGCCACAACCAGGAATGAAACCAGCGAAGGGCCTTGAGCAAGGGCAATGATAGTTTTTCCACTAAGCAGGTGCAACCCTTCTTTTTTTGGAGCAGGAAGACAGATTTTATCTTACGAGATTTCACTTAAGATGTTGCACTTTTTGGTAGCCTTTCTCAATCAATGTGGTTGGCATGACTACCTTCCGCCCTGCCCATGTATTAATATTGCAAAACTATCTACCCTGCACTTTGATTTGTGCAGTGTAAAAAAAATTGAGATCCAAATTTTGTTTCCGATACTGAGACCGTGCAATTCTTATTTTTATAGAGAAGGTTTTAGTCACTTATAGTCACTCTACTTTTTTGATATTTGTGTTGCAGTCTTACATTTTATAAGAGGAGCCCTCATTATAGAAAACAGTATGGGTATCCATTCATAGTGCATGCTATTGCATTTTTCTTTTAGCAAACACAATTTATCTTTCTTGTAGGATGGAAATGGGATTCTGTTGAGGCTATGACAGATTTGCCAAGAAATGTGCATTTGAACAGTCTTATCGAGTTGCCATTTTGCTTCTTAACATATTTGTTTTTATTTTTCATGGTTTTAAAGGATTTAGTACCCTTTCAATGATCTTGAATATTTTACCTAAGTTATGTATTTTTATTTCATGCCATATTCGTATTGAATGTGCTGTCATGTATGTGCTTTTAGGATTTACTTGCAAAATTGAATACATTTCATGATCGATGAATTGATATCCCATTAAGTAGTCAACATGTCCACACATCCCCAGAGAGGAAGCTCTCAGTAACACACATGCCAGCCCTTTCATTGTGACCTAAGTCTTTGGATGTAGTTTATACTATGGTACTAGCCTGGATGGACCTTATGCATCATGTCTATGGGCCTGGCTGTAAAGATGTCTGTACAGTCATTTGCAGTAGTTTACCCTTCTGAAGATCACAGTAGTGTGTTGTGTTTCATAGAAGCTCTCATCACAGTACATGTAGGATGGCCCTGGGCTACACGATGTTATTGGGCTGGATTAGTCAGTGTAGGTCATGATCAGGGTTGAGGATAGTCATCAGATGTCTACAAAGTGTGTATGCATGCCTTTGTAGTGCTTAGCATGTGAGAATTACGCATGTAGTGTGCTAACTAATAATGTAAGCTTGTGCTTGGTGTATACAAAATGTGTGTCAACCAAACAGATATCCTAATGTATGACAAATTATGTTACTGCTGTGTTTGCTTTCATGACCTGCACTTACATATTTCCCAGTTATGCTTGGCACTTGGTTATGCTATTAGTTGTCCTTGATCAGCAGCGGCCCGTGCAGGTAAGAGTGGTGGGCCAGTGGGGGGGATTTCAGCAGATGACAACAAGGGGAAATTAATTATTTATTTAATTTTCCTTTGTGGTTGTCTGTGGAATCCCCCCCAACCTAGCCCACCCCTCTTACCTTCATAGGCCGCTACAGTCCCTGATATACTTTAAACCACAGGTCCTGTGCACATAGAGGTTTTGAGGGATGTGCAAAGTGGACTATGGCTCTGAGTCCCAGCTTTTATGGGGTCCCCCTGGCAGAGGCATACCTAATCTGCAGAGCGTCATTACATTGTGACCATTGAATGCTTCTCACAAGGATTTTTTGGAATCCCATTTACCTGACATTACCTTTTAATGTGGGTGATGTTTGAGAGTCCATTATAGAGATTTAGCAGAGAAGGTGTGTCTCAGTTTCATGACACATCCATCTGGATCTTTGATATCATAATCACCTGGCACGTGAGCAATGTGAGGGTGTCACAGAAACTAATAGATGTGATATTTTTGAGGAGGTGCTGTTGTGTGACACAATTTATTGACCACATCACTATTCACAATCCCTGATTTTGTAGAGTGTGCCTGTGCAGTGTCAGTGACCTGGCCAAAGACGGCATCCTAGAGGTCATACATTGTGAACAATTCTGAACAGGGGCCCACAAAATATGTTTGACCCAGGGACCCTAATCCCCTTGAAGGAAATGGGTTAGAGTGTGGCTTATCATCAGTTGCTTTCACAATGGTGTGGGTTTTAGACGTCATCAATCAGGAACAGCAGCTGCAGGACGTGTCTGATCGGCTCCATTGCTGCACAATATAGGTTAAGTTGAGTACTGGTGACTTTCAGCCTCATATCCCTCCCTTTGTGCCAGCTCAGATGTGGTAGTTGGACCGCCAGAGTCACTCAGCAGGAACACACATCATAATTGGGCTGGATGTAACACTGGCAGTCTCCCCTCTGACAGATGCATTGGCCTGGCCCGCAGACGCCACACTCAAAATTTGCTGGCAGCAACTGCAGGACCGCTGTAGTCTTTTATCTATGAGACCAAATGCATTGTAATAGGGCAGTCGGACCTCCAACGTTGCAGCGGTAATTCCAAAGCCATTTTGACAGCGATACCAGGACCACCAAACTCGTAATCAGGCCCTAATGCATTTTGAGGAAGGTAGCCCTAAGGGGTGACATTTACTATTCCCACTCCAATCTAAAACAACTGAAGGAAAATGTTGAACACTAACGAGTTAACATTTACTATTCCCACTCCATCTATAGAAAAGTAGTGGACACAGTTGTCTTCAAATATTATAAATCCAATTCATGTTGATACTTATGCTTCTAAAATATTCTAAATTAAAATATAAAAATTTTAAATTACTACAAAACATTCTAACATTTCAGTCAAATAAAAAAATTCATACACAATATTTTAAACAACTACCATTTATATAAAAAATTTGACTTAACATTTTGATCAGTATATATAACAAAATGTTCAGTACAAATGTTATATAACAATTAAATACTATTTCTAAATTTTAGAATATATAAAAATATAAATGTTTTAAATTATCAAAACATTTTGTAATTTTCCTCTATTATTGATATGTAATACATTTATTTTTCTACATTTTATTTAAACTTCCAAAAAAACAGCAAATTTACTGCTAAATACAAATGTATTTAACACTTGAACAATTATTTTAATAAATTCCATTAAAATATAAAATATTTGATATAAAATGTTAATTTTGTTTTAAAATATTGTAATAAAATAAATGAATTAAAAACATTATTACATTTACATTTTAAATACATATTTCGAAAATAAACTGCCCACTCTTATTGCCTAATAACTCATCATCCTGCTACTAAAAATATATAAATACATACTTAACAACATTCAAATGTTTAAAAAATAGTTTTTAGTTCAATTTTTGTTTTTTAATTTAAGTAAAATAAAAAATTAGCAAAAACATGAACTTATATAATGAGATAAATACAACACATTACATTCTAATTAACCCCTTAACTGCTGGGCCTTTCTCCCCCAACCGCCCCCTCCCAGTGCTGAGCTCTTTTTTGGCTATTTGGGTAGTTTGTGATTAGGCCTCTGTAACTTTTTGACCACATAAGGTATCCCAAAAAATTGGCATCCTTTTCTTCCAACATAATGGGAATTCTAAAGGTACCCAGGGTTTATCGATTGCCCTGGAGGGGTCCAAGAAATAAGCCAAAATACAGCTAAATTTTGGGTTTTTGGGGAAGAAATTGAAAAAAGTGCTGAAAATGAAAGCATCGAAGATTTTCCCTGTGTTCCCCAAAGTCTTCCAAGAAAAATGGTAATGCACTTGTGTGGGTAGGCCTAGTGCCCGCGACAGGAAAAGGCGCAAAACGCAACGTGGACATACCTCAATTTCACTGTGAAAAATTACCCTATTTTGGCAAAGTGCCTAGCTGTAGTTTTTGAACCCTAGCTCTGCCGGCACCTAGGGAAATCTAGCAAACCCATACATTTTTGAAAACTAGAACCCCAGGGAAATCTAAGATGGGGTGACGTGACTGCCTCTTCCCAGGTTCTGTTACCCAGAATCCCTTGCAAACCTACAAAATTGTCAAAAAAAATAGTTTTTGTCACATTTCTGTGGTGGAAAGTGCTTGAATCTGCGTGGATCCACAAATTTTCACACACCCTGCGCGCCCAAAAGTCTTCTCAGAAAAATGATACCTCATTTGTGTGGGAGGTCTAAGTACCCGCGACAGGCTAGGGCCCAAGCTTTGTTGAGGGGACACTCTGCAGCAGTACCACTCTTTACTGCCTTTCATATAACTTCAAAGCTCCAATTCCTTGTTTCCCAAAAAGAAAAACAGCACTCGCAGGGGCAGTTGCAAGAGTTTATTGGCAACGCTACAGAGTTTTGATAAATATCGTGGACGCTCCCCCGCATTTGTAAAGCACCCGTCTGTGAAGAGCATATATATATATATATATATTTATATATATATATATATATATATTTAATCCTCTCAATTGTACCCGTCGCAGAGGGAACTCTAAATGTCGGTGCCAGTGTTAAAGACCGGGACGTGTCTTTAATTCAATTGCAGATCAAAGAATCACGCGGCACTCTTCTTGACAGTTACGATATTTATTCACAGGTTACAAGCAAAACTCCTACGCGTTTCGAACAAACGTTCTTGGTCACGGCAGTGTTTTACATTAGTCCTTACTTTCTTTCTCATTTTATACCCTTACTTTCTCACCAGTAGGGTGATGCATCCTGGGACTTGCAGTTTTTTATTATTTTGCAGTTTATAACATATTTACATTATTTATATTTATTTACATTTATCTGTTTCAGAGTGTTCTGTGGGGATGCATATGAAACAGTTATTCACTTTTTTCCTTAAGTAGGAACATTTCTAATTGGTTACCCTTTTTCCAACAGTTTCACGGAGACCCCCGTGAATGCACCCGTATATGCATTGACCAGCATAACGAATTTGTGAATCCTCTGTTTTCAAATGTCTCTTTATTTCTAGGGCTGAGTGCCCTTTACCCCACATTTTTATCACACCCTTTTCATAGTAAGTCCCATTCTGTTTTTGCCCTAAGTCATACCGGGGATTTTTACAGTAGCAGAACAATACAATGCCATTAAAGTTCATTCACCATTTCTCTGTTTCACAGATAAACATGCATCTCCTCATCTGCATTCAAACCCAGATGTTGTTTCGTTTTGAATTTAATTATGAGTTTGAACTCCAACCTTCTTAGTTTTTGTAGTCACGGAAATATCACGAGGCTGGGAGATAATTACATTGGAGAAGTATTTGGAATGTAATATGGTGCCCAGGGGCCTCTGCATTTTTACTCTCCCTAACCATCCTGATACAAAGCCGGAAATGTTGGAAGAATGGGGTAACAACAATATGGACTGCTCGAAACGAATGATGAAAATAATCATCAAATATGCAAGGAAAGAAATAGATGAATTAATTAAAAAAATAACGGAAACTGAAGCTGAAATTACAGCGTTAAAGGAAGATATCACCACAATTAAAAAACTGAGAACGGAGATGGATAAAAATCTAGATAAACATGATGATGAGGTTCAAAAAAGAAAAGAACGTAAATTTCATAGAGATGAGGATGATTACAAATTTGGAACAATTTTAACCTTTGCACGCAAATTTGAGTCTGTTAAAAAACAATGGGATGCAAACATGAACAAAGATACAAATCAATTGACTAGTGGATCAGAGTCAGATCTTGATGAAGGTGAACAGAGAACAGCAGGAATACGCACATTTTCTTTTTTAGAGGAAATGAAGCTGCTCTATCACGAGCAGCAAACACCCCGCTACAATCCAAGAGGGCGCGGATATTACAGACAAAGAGCAAGAGGAAGAGGCCAACAATACTCAGGCAAACCAAACACAAAACAAGACGAGGCAACCGAAAAAAACGCAAGGTACAACCTGAGATCAAGACCAGTGAGGAGTTAACAATGGGAAAGAAGAAAGTAACATCAAATCTGGTTATAAATCTATCACGGTATAATCCATCAGAAGAAGAACTTAAATTGCTTAACAGAGGCCTATCATTCTGCCCTGAAATTCATCATGAAGAGGTGGACACAAAAATTGACCCCTATAAATATATAAGAAAGTTGAAATTAAAAAAATTCTTTGCAAAGAAAACAATCAATTCACAAACAACCCAAAGAGAGATCAGGGAAAGAAACATAGATGATATCGAAAGTACATCTGATCCAATTGACTCACAAACAACCCAAAGAGAAACCAACAGGATAGAGACCAACGTATTTAACATCGAACACGTTCCTCAATTACGCATAGCATATGAAATGGCCAATGAGGAGACAAATTCTCAAATCACAGAAACTCAAATTCTGGAAGAAATGGAAGTCATAACGAATAAAAGAAGACCATCTACCTTTAAACCTAAATCAAAGTTTTATCCTACTCTCCATCCAGGAAATAAAACAGATCTCTTTATGACCTGGTATTGAGTGATATTGAAATAATGAAAAACAACACTCACTCAAACACTAAGGAAAACTTATCTAAAAAGGAACGAGCAGCGATCCAATCACTGAAAAACAACCCCCTTATCGAAATTAAACCTGCTGACAAGGGCGGGAACATCATAATTATGGACAAGCAACAATAAATTGAGGAAGCCCTGCGCCTACTAAATGAGAGAAAAAATTACCAACTGTTAAAACGGAATCCAATTCCTGAATTCAGATTTGAGTTGGAAAATAAATTAAATTACTGGCAACAAAAAGGTTTAATTTCAGAAAGTGAAAAGAAATACTTAATGGTGGAAAATCCTATTACACCAACAATGTACTTTTTACCCAAAGTGCACAAAACTCTGCATAAACCGCCTGGAAGGCCAATAATTTCGAGCTGTGGAAGTCTGTATGAAAATGTGGCTGATTATGTTGACTTCTACATTGCTCCTATTGTTCCAACTCTGACATCATATAAAAGATACAGGTGACTTTTTAAGGATTCTAATGAACACAGAGTGAGAACCATCGTACCTGTTGGTAACTATAGATGTGGTGTCTCTTTACACCTCTATAAGTCATGACAAAGGAATCAAAGCCATCGAATTCTTCCTAAAACAGAGACCAATCACAGAACGTGAACATTCAAAAATGCTACTGGATATGATCAGGATGTGTCTACACAACAATGTTTTTCTTTTCAACCAAAAAATGTATCAACAGAGTTGTGGAAAAGCTATGGGAGTTTACTTCTCTCCAAGCTACGCGAATCTCATGATGGGGTGGTGGGAGAGGAGTGTGGCTTGGAGAGAGGAAAACGACCAATATATGGCAAATGTAGCGTTGTGGCTGCGCTTTATAGATGACTTGTTTCTGCTGTGGAAAGGAACAGCAGCAGAATTTGAGATCTTTTTCAACATCTTGAACTCAAACGAGGAAGGACTAAAATTCACATATACAATTAGTCCTAAAGAAATTGAATTTTTGGACATTAAGATCTTTGTCAAAAACAACAAAATTGAAACAACCACACACAGGAAAAAGACTGCGACAAATAGCATCCTTCATGGTGCAAGTTTTCACCCTCCGAAAAAGAAGAAAAGTGTTCCTTATGGAGAATTTATCCGCATGAAGAGAAATTGCTCAACAAATGAAGAAATGGAAAAGAAATTTGAGGATACTAGAAATCGATTTGTTGAACGAGGATATAAGAACAAGGATATCATACAGGGTGAAACAAAAGCAAGACTAAGAACAAGATTGGAAATATTGGAGAAAGGGAAGAAAGATGGAACAACATCAAGATCACAAAATGAGAAACCTTTGGAAACAAAACAGGAAGATGACGATCGACCACAAATGGTAGTAACCTACACAAAAGAAAGTTACAAAATCAAGAAAATTCTATCCAAATATTGGCATGTATTATTAAAAGATCCCGACATCGGAAGAAATATTGGGACAGGTCCATTGTTTTCATATCGGAGAGCGCCAAACATCCAAGACCACCTGGTGCAAAGCCATTTCTCTATAAATAAACCTGAGGATTGGCTCCAAAAGAGGAGTCATGGATTTACAAATGCCAGACATGTAAAGCATGCAAAATAGGACAAAACACAACCAACCTAAAAGATCCATCAGGCAAAAACTTTGTAGTTAAGACCAAAATAACATGTGAATCTTCATTTGTAGTTTATATGCTAAGATGCTGCTGTGGAAAGGAGTACATTGGCAGTACAAAATGCCCTTTGAAAAAGAGAATACTGGAACGCATCCGGGCAATACAAAATGCAGATAATACTTATGCCATGGCAAAACATATTAAAACCCATGTGGGAAAGACCTGGCAAGATGTGAAATACTTAGGCTTAGCAACAATTCCCAACCAAGAGCAAGGTGGGGATAGACTACAAAAACTAAGAAGGTTGGAGTCCAAACTCATAATTAAATTCAAAACGAAACAACCTCTGGGTTTGAATGCAGATGAGGAGATGCATGTTCATCTGTGAAACAGAGAAATGGTGAATGAACTTTAATGACATTGTATTGTTCTGCTACTGTAAAAATCCCCGGTATGACTTAGGGCAAAAACAGAATGGGACTTACTATGAAAAGGGTGTGATAAAAATGTGGGGTAAAGGGCACTCAGCCCTAGAAATAAAGAGACATTTGAAAACAGAGGATTCACAAATCCGTTATGCTGGTCAATGCATATACGGGTGCATTCACGGGGGTCTCCGTGAAACTGTTGGAAAAAGGGTAACCAATTAGAAACTTTCCTACTTAAGGAAAAAAGTGAATAACTGTTTCATATGCATCCCCACAGAACACTCTGAAACAGATAAATGTAAATAAATATAAATAATGTAAATATGTTATAAACTGCAAAATAATAAAAAACTGCAAGTCCCAGGATGCATCACCCTACTGGTGAGAAAGTAAGGGTATAACATGAGAAAGAAAGAAAGGACTAATGTAAAACACTGCCGTGACCAAGAACGTTTATTCGAAACGCGTAGGAGTTTTGCTTGTAACCTGTGAATAAATATTGTAACTGTCAAGAAGAGTGCTGCGTGATTCTTTGATCTGCATATATATCCAACTCCACGATGCCTCGCAAGGAGCCCATGGAGATTTGAATGGGGGCCTCCCTGGTGACAGCCACTGGACTTGCGCTGCACCAGGGCGGTAGTGCTTGAGTCGACCATTGGCACCAAAGGGGTTAAAACATCCCTAAAACTATATTTTTACCTACAATATTACTGTACATAATATTTTTGAAGACTTGACATTCTTGACACAATATTTCTGTATCTCTATATTTTTCAACCGATTGTATCCTAATACATTTGGTTTTTTTTCTTTCAAATATAATCTTCTGGCTATGGCTCAGACACAGCCTTTGTGCTATTTGATGACTCTCACCACTCTCACAGCGGTATTAATAGTGCTGGATACAAGCAGAAATATTTGAAAACAAGGGCATAAAGAAGAATAGGATCTCAGCACCAGGCTGTTATTAGCCTTACTGAGTATTTATCAGGCACAGATAAAAGTGCAGCCGTGCTTAGACACTTTCACACTTTTAACAAGAGAAACCTATGACCTGCCATTTACTTCTACCATCTACTTTATGCTGTCGCTAGTAAGAAATGCTCAGCAGCTCTTTGCTAAAAGGCACGTCAATGATTTTCTTGGGGTAGCATTTTATTCCATTCTCCCTCACCTCAGTTCTTAGTCTCTACCCTCTGTCCACAAGGATATAGTCAATGCACACCCAGTGTAGGGAAGTGTGTAGGGAAGCTGTAGCTTCTCTACATCATATTTGGCAAATACTTCCCATTGTTCCATTCCATTTCATCACACAAGGAGTCTTAGGCACTTATGGGCATATTCAATAAAAGATCGCATTGCTCTTGCATCACAAGTTAACACAAGCCCTTAAATGAGATTTACTAAGCAATCTTGGGCCATTTTGAATGGTTTAGTTTGGGTTAATAAATCTAGAGTAATGTAAGGCACCGCAGATCGTTACTCCTCATTACTTCCTCTTCCTATGCATGCTGCATTCTGCAGCACACAACGAAAGAGGAAAATAACTCCATGGATTGTTTTTGTGTAGGAAGGTGACCCTACCTGCCCCAAAACAATCCTACTCATAATGCAGGCACCCATGTACCATGAAACAAGAGTGCCTGTGTTTGCGCTAGCAGAACTCAGTTCACCAACACTGGGAGAGAGCGGAAATGCATCATATATTAGCAGATATGGCATATTTATGATCTCTCCCTTTCAGACAATGCAGTGCAAGTTGACTTGCTGCCTTGTACGACTTCCTACTAAATCTTCCCCTTGCGACATAGCCATCTCACATACACACACAAGGAATGTCAGCACAAAGATCTGGGGTTCACCTAGAATTCCACTCTGGGCCATCTGAGGCGGTCTATATGGAGCCTCCATCGCCTGCTCTTCCGCTCATCAGAGCCTTCCTATGATTTTGAACGTAACCTTGCTGATTGCAATATCTCTTTGACTCCTTTGTTAGCAATTAATCTTTGTTCATGACTTCAGCCATGAGATTTTCTCAAACTCTTTCTGCCATCCTTCACAGACCATACCCATTTTCACCGATCCACCTTTGAACCTCTCTGCCAGGAATCCGTCCCAAAGCCCTAAGATCCACCCTCAGACTCCTGTGCCAATATCAGAGTGCATCTGCTACACTCAGAGGTCAGAGTGTAACAGTTTCAGCTTTTTATTCACTTGGAATGTTCTAATTTTCCAGCAAACACTTACCAGATCTATATGTGGCCTGAAGAGGTGGATACCATTTACAAAAAGGATATCGTAATACATGTGTCCTAGACTCACATAGGTGTCCTATTGCTCCTAGTCTTCTAAGTTGTTTGGCTCCCCCAGTTCTGTCAAGTGGCTCATAGGGACATTGTTGTCTTCAGTAAGCTAGCATGAGCATGCTGCAGCCTGGTTGCTGCTTTGCGCACATTAAAACACATGTTTTATTTTTGCAATATTCTCTTTGGCTGTTTTCACATGAGAACTCATTGCTGTGCTCACTCTCTGCATGTTCCTAGGATTTTTACTGAACATTATAGGCAAGGTCGAAAAACAATGCCCCTTGCTATTTTGTTCTGGCCAGGCCTTATCCCTTAGACAAAACGTACTAATGTAGCTGTTTGGACAACCATACTTTGGTTTTATTAGAATACACAATTAGGTAGAACACACTTGGAGAGGGACCTTTCTGGGGAAGAGTGAGACAGCACTTATGATGCAGATCTACCAACTATAGGCTAAGGTATGGGGCTGCTTACAAAGCCCAGATATTTTCTAATTTATAATAATACTTTTTCTAATAAAGGGGAGGGGGTATTAGGCTCTCTAGTCTATTGTATATTCACGATGACACCTTCCTTCATGATATATGGACTAGCTGCTATGCTGACTGTATTTGTACTATGCATTTTCCTACTTGTTGTGGCATGGATACTGCATAGTTAAAATACATATTTTAAAGTATTTCATGTCTCCATCAGATCTTATTGTGGACAAGTACAAGAGTGCGAGTGAAAGGGTGTGTCTTGTTACCCCGATTCCTGAGAGTTCTGGAAGTGTTTTGTTCTGGGTATCGTATCACTTGTTTTTCTGTAAGTGAGCAAGAGAGCTAGTGAGACACTATAGCTAGTCAGTCCTGGGCAATAAGGTGGTAGGATAACTCAATCCCTACACACGAAGGTCCTATAATCTTCACATAGTTCTGTTCTTTGGCAGAGTCCCTGCAACATGGCGCAACCAACGTTTGGTCTGGTACTTATTCCCAAGACCCCAGAGTAGCGCTTGTGCCGTCCACAATACCCTCTCACCAGTTCCAGGAGACATCCGTGGTGAAGGGGCCTCACCTCCTATATGTATATTTATAGGTTTTTCAAGCTTGATATTTAAAAGGTTTTAGTTTTGACCCTGTGTTGTGTTACCGTTTTTTCTTGTGTTTCCCTTTCTGATATGGCACAACCAGTCACTATTGCGGCTCCTAACTGCGTGGCGGTTACAGCACATGTAACTCAACATGAGGTCCCAAATGCAGGGGCTACCTTTATTTTTGTGGTCGAGGCTGATCCGGCTTTCAGCTTCGAGATTTTCTATTCTTGGGTTACATTTCCCCTGGTGGATGGGAATGATAATTTGTTTCATGAATATACAAGAGCGGCTGCTCCAACGGCTTATCATCCTTATGCTTTAATTGAAGTTCCGTTGACGTCCTGGGAGCATACTATTTGGTTTAATGGCACCCTTTCTCACCCTCTTACTACTGTTTGTATGGACCCCTTGTCTAATGATGGGGCTACTTGGCCAGTTTTGTCTGGTTTTACACTGCATCCAAATTGTTTGAATTTTACTGTCACAGAGCTACATCGGTTATATACACAGTTGCTTCATATTCACAGAAGTGTCATACAATATATGTCACGTGCACTTCAAGCTGCTCCGGCTAGAGCTATTCCTCTACCACCGGACATGGTGGTGAGCTTGTGGTTAGTCCCATCATAATTAAGTTGGTATTGGGCAAACGTCCTCAAAATTGTGATGACTTGCCGTTTTGGCTTGCACAGAAATTTGAGCAGCTTGAAGCTGTTTTTCCACCCACAACTTCTGTTGAAAAACAAAGGATCCCTACAATGAGTTTGCCAAGTGGTCTTATTCCCTCTTTAGCTGACTGGACCTCCTGGGGGACTGTGTTTGCTTCAGTGTATCGGCTGTGCTTCGGCACCCCCTTTATGAGCGTTCTGCTGAGCTTTATGAAGAAGCTACTGCATGAGCACAGGGATGGTCCATCCATGGAATTGGGTATGAAATTAGTGGGAATAATCCCTACTGTCTCGGATATGATTCTGGCCAACATTAAAGGTGAGGCGGTTTGCCTGGCGGCGGACGTGTTGATTATTATTGGGGATGTGTATACCTCTTTAGGTCGCAATAGCTTGGGAATTCAACCATTTGCTCATGAACAGAATAAGCCCCCTCCTGAGAAGGAGGGTCGTCCCGTCTTTCCTAAAAAGGCTTAGACAAACAACACCGGCAGCATCATCAGATGCCTAGTTCTTGTGCTGGTTCACCACCACCTGACATTTTTAAATGTAGATGTGATTTGCGTGACCGCTCTTAAATTAAGACACCTGAGAGGTTCCAGGTACCTGAAACTCAATCTCCTCATTCTCCTTGTTCCTTTCAGGAATCATCAGATCAACAGTTTGAAGGAGGAGGCCAACAGGATCTCAGACATGGCGAGCCTATGCAAGTGAGACATGACCCGCAGCACCAGTTTGACATGAAAGTCAAGCAAGAGGGACCACCTCCATATCATGCCCCATTACAGAAGAAAAAAGTTGCAGTTTTAACAGCAAAGTATGCCTCAGATGGTGAGAACCCTGCTCCTCAAGACAAGGAGTTGGTCGGTGACCGTCCTCAACAGCGCAGCAGAAGTTACCATAGTGCAGCAGACACTTCACCAGCATCTGAAGGCATAAGCAACTGACAATTTTATTACAGTAGAAACAGCAGACATTCTTCCTGATAGGCTTTATGAAGTAGGTCTCCAAATTGAAGGTGACATTGAACGTCCCATAAAAGCAGTTTTTGGGGAAAATCTCACATATTCTTATGATATTTTATTAGCGGAGATTGATTGGCCTCCCTCTTTTGTCCTTGCTTCCCCCAGAGGGGACGATGTTATTTTACCCAGTTTTTGCCAATATGTCTCTGATGACGACAAACTTGCTTTCGCTTCAGAGTGGGCATTATCCCTGGCTCTGGCATTATATCGCAATCAGACAGGTTGGGAAAAAGGTTCCTCAGTTCATGTGATTCCTTTGCGTTCCGACCCGAGCCACTAACCACAATATCCAATTAAATGTTATACAAAAGCATCAGTAAATTACATTTTGACTCAGTTGGAATATCAGGGTGTGATTGAACCCTGTGCCCCTTCAATGAATAATCCTCTTTCTCCGATATTGAAACCGAATGGTTCATATCGGATAGTTATGGACTACCGTCATTTGAACAGTCATGTCTATTCCTTTGCGGTTCAGAACAGGTCTGTGTTAGTACATAATATTGTCCGAAAAAAGTATAAAACCACCCTGGACATTTATAATGGCTTTTTCAGTTACTGTTTGGCTCCTGAGAGCTGTGACCAGTCCACATTTACTGCCCTAGGCAATCAGAGAAGATATACATGTTCGCATAAAGGATATAAGAATAGCTCTGGCATGTTTGCAGCACGCATTGTTTCGATCTTACACTGGATTGACCCTGATGCCTTTTCGTATGTCGATGACATTTATTTAACTGATGTCAAACATTTTGTGGAGTTTGGCTACAAATGCAATTTTGCCAAGTCTCATATTGCATTTTTGGCAGTTCTTTTTCTTGGGTATGAGCTCAATATTGAAGGTCGAGTATAGCCCCCCACTTTCTGGAGAAAGATGCTCAACTACAACCTCCTTCTACTCTACTCTACATACATACTTGATTATGCCCAGTGTATCACACCACTCTATGTGTTGATACAACCCTCTTTCTCGTCTTCCAGTTGGCTTCCAGAACATACCACAATTCTTCGGTTTTTGCAGTCTGATCTGCTTGCGACCCAGTCCTTGTTGACGCGAGACAATACCACAAATTTGGTCATAAGGATTGTACCAGGAGCACTAGAGTTTACTTACTCAATTTTCAATGAAGGGGGCACGGTCCCCATTGCTTATAAATTGGATTTATATACTCTAGCTGAGCTGCGTTGTTCTTCTACCAATAAAAAATTGACCGCTGTACAGATGGCAATTCTTAAGGAATGCTGTCTTGGACAGGGAAAATATTTTTTCATGGTCTTGCCAGTGCCTGCTTTAAAAGCTGTCACAAAGGCACGTGCTCCACAATCTAAGGCTTTGCATCCCCATTGGATTCAATGGGCACGTTCAGGACATCAGTGTGTGGGAAAACACGCTGTTGGCAATTTGATGGCTTATGAGGCAGCCAAATCCGCAGTAGCCACTTGTTCAGTAGCAGCAGTCACCAGGTCAATGACTACAATTGACAATTGATAAATGAAGCATGTCACCAATTGGTGAGTGATGGTAATCTGTCTATTTAGGTAAGACTTTTTATATAAATAGGACTTTTCATTATAGCAGTGATTACATGAAGAATTCTTTTCAGAGTTTATGGTACTCAGAACATTCTTATTGTTTTTTAGACTCTTGGATACTCGTGGTGTATAAGCATTGTGTAGTGGGGCGAGGTATCCAGGCAGGTCTCTAAAGATTGCCTTAGACCCTATCCAAAATTGTGTATTATTCATTAAAATGTTTGTGCCAGACCTTTATGATCTAGACGTTGTGGCGGCTGCCACAACCTTTGACATAGATAACCATTGTGTTATGTTACAGGATCGATAAAAGGCTTATGATTCTCAAGCGCAAGCCCATTTGCCCACAGATGCAGCGGTGCTGATTCCAGTTTCTGGCAGGCTTCCTAAAGTTGGAGATCTGGTCCGAGAAAAGGTGGAGAACAAAAAAGAATTTGGTCCATCACATCTTGCACCTGTCAGAGTACTTGGTTTAAAAGGCACTCATACTTTGATCCTGCCTCCACTACCTGGTCGTAAGGAGAATCGTTACATTTCAATTAAATATGTCACGCTAGACCATATGGCTGATGCTGAATAGTATGCCTCCAGGCATTCCATGCAGTAGAGCTTTCACTGAATCTTATGCTTCTGTTTCTTCAACTAGTACCCAACTAATGGAGGGGGAGTCTTCAATTGATTTGTTGACTGTTGTATCTACTACATCAACAACAGTGGATACTGAGCATTCTTCTCCTCCAGTAGATGGCATATTTGACATTCCTGAAAGTACAATGAATTTCCCTTCAATTGAAGAACAACCATTGTTATTTTAGCTCGGGTCCACTGGTTACTACATAGACCGTAATAGCTTTTCTTCTGATTCATCATCATTATCCTCATTTGTGACTGAGCCCCTACATGTACCAGTCTTTTCATCTCCTGGTTCAAAAAGACTTACCTAGTCCCACCCTGGACATATGTCTGGATGGTGCTGACAATGGTGTTTCTCTTCATGTGTATTGCATTTATGACTGTGTTTTTCCTTTTGATTAATGGCCATTACCGACCTGAACGCTCTGCTGTGAACTTGGTTGACGGAGTTCTAGCCCCTCACACCTCATCTCATAAAATGAAACAAGATCAATCCCTAGTTAATATTACAGCGTTCCTTAGTGTTCCTAGTTGTTGAAAGCATTTTTTTGAATAAAGTACCATACGATCTCCATGGCCCTTCCGAAACTTCGAACATTCCATATAATTTCCACATTTCAGTAGATGTTGTTTTGCCTGGTATACACTCTGATGTCTAGGATGTTCATGCTGTTCATTCATTGTTCTCAGATTTGAACTATTTTATACTGCTTTTGACATTGATGATTTGTATTTGAATTCTGCAAATTGTGCAGATTCATTCTGTTTCCAACATTATGGCCAACATTACTTTTTGCACAAAACTAATACTCACTGACCATTTTTTAATTATAACCTGTGGGAACATTGCCCAACCCCGTTATCAGGGAGCTCACAAATCCAACAGAATAAATGTGTGCGTTTTACTGGTTACAATCTTTCTGATCCTGCATCATATTTTTATAAATTGAACATACCTACCTGAATCAAATTTATGTTAACCCATACTAAATTGGTTTACTCCACTGTTGATCCCTTGAGATGGTTATTGTGGCCAACAAGCTCAAATGAATGTCAATCACACTTTTTGAATACCACACAAGGGTTTACTCAAAGCGGACCTGATACGTTTACCACATATTCAACGGGTAAATTGTGTCAGCAATCGTTGGAACATTCCACATTGTCATCTGTGAAACAACACCTTTCTCTCTTGTCGGGTGACATTGATTTTGCTGATTTTCTTTTAGGTCCAGAGTCCCCTCGAGCAAAACTATATGTTTATGCAGCATACAATGAATTTTGGAAGCTATCGCAAATGGAAGCTGCGGTACGCCGATTCCAAATTGACCACGCTAATTTATGTAAATGTAAATGTCATGGTACTTATAGAGCGCACTGTCACCAGACGGTCACCTTGCGGTGTCGCTTATGCGGTTTCCTGGCGCTGATACTCATACCGCTGTGGAACCCCTCCTGGCTTTCCCTGAGAAGTGTCCACTCCTGGGCACCCCCAGGGTGAAGCCAGGCATCCTTAGCGCTGTTGGGGCCGGTGTGGAGGCTAAGCAAGCTATTGCCCAGAGTTGCAGCATGGGGCCCGTGATTAGAATAGGCACCGAGGCGAGAATTAACTGGTCTGAGGAAATTGAGCCCGAGACCCCGCCGAGGCGGGAATCTAACCCTGGTCCCTGGCCAGAACTCTGCATCAGGGTCTGCCGCTCTAACCATTGAGCCACACTCCTCTAATTTAGAAAAGGTACTTGCAGTAGTCGATAATAGCATTAATACACTGTCTTCCCGTATTTATACTTTGGATAACATTGTATCATAAGTCATTGACATTGTTCAAAATGAAGTCTCTGTTTTATATCATGGTCAATTTTGTAATGCTATTTGCTTGGACCTTACAGACACTCAAAAGTGGAAAAGTGCCATGCATTGTTTGTGCCATTGAATTTGACTGCTAAACAGAAATTAATGTCAAACATACACATTGTTACATATTGAACAATTACAACAGTTACCATTTTCTGTGGCAGAGACTGATTCAGCTGTATGGTTAATACATGGGGTTATTTCACTGTCTATCACACTTTTTGAGTTTACAGCTTGCATGAAACATTTTCCGGTTGGTAGATTCGAGCCCTTCTGCAGTAGCTATAATTCATGAATTATTGTAGTTGCATTTCACCTTTAGTTGTCAATGAGCAGATAAGGAGGTTTTTCTTACAGCGGAGAATTGCGATTCCACAGTAGGATGTTCCATAGTCTGTAAACAAGTTAAACTTCACAGAACCTGCCATGTTCCGGCCCCTAATCTGGCATGTTTTTTAAAAAGTTCCCCTGTCCATGGGTGTCCGCAGGGGTGGGCAAGGGGTGGCACTTGCCCCCCCCCCCCCTGTATGAACAGTGCGTCCGGTGTGGGCCCAGTCAGGGCCGGCCCTAGTCCATCATGCTTTTGAAATGGTGCCAATGTTTCAGGTGGCAGCCCCCTCCATTGGGTGAGAAGGGTGCAAGGCAGAGGTGAGAGGGGTGCAAGGCAGAGAGGAGAAGGGTGCAAGGCAGAGGAGAGAAGGGTGCAAGGCAGAGGGGAGAAGGGTGCAAGTTGGAGGGGGAGAAGGGTGCAAGGCAAAGGGGAGAAGGGTGCAAGGCAGCGGGGAGAAGGGTGCAAGGCAGAGAGGAGAAGGGTGCAAGGCAGAGAGGAGAAGGGTGCAGGTCGGAGGGGTAGAAGGGTGCAAGGCAGAGGGGAGAAGGGTGCAAGGCAGAGGAGAGAAGGGTGCAAGGCAGAGGAGAGAAGGGTGCGAGGCAGAGAGGAGAAGGGTGCAAGTTGGAGGGGGAGAAGGGTGCAAGGCAGAGGGGAGAAGGGTGTAAGGCAGAGGGGAGAAGGTTGCAAGGCCGAGGGGGAGAAGGGTGCAAGGCAGAGGAGAGAAGGGTGCAAGGCAGACAGGAGAAGGGTGCAAGGCAGAGGGGAGAAGGGTGCAAGGCAGAGGGGAGAAGGGTGCAAGGTGGAGGGGAGAAGGGCGCAAGGCAGAGGGGAGAAGGGTGCAAGGTGGAGAGGAGAAGGGTGCAAGGCAGAGGGGAGAAGGGTGCAAGGTAGAAAAGGGTGCAAGGCGGAGGTGGACTAAGGTACAAGAGGGAGGGAGAGAAGGGTGCAAGGGAGAGCGGGAGAAGGGTGAAAGGGGAGGGCGAGAAGGGTGCAAGGCAGAGGGGAGAAGGGTGCAAGTGGTCTGGTGATGAAGTTAAAAACTTGCCCCCCCTGGAAACATTTCTGCGGACGCCCATGCCCCTGTCCCTGCGGTTATTCCTGCCCTAACTTTGCTTTCTAATGGAAGTTATCTTATTTTAAATAACCACGACTGATGCAGCTTTCAACTGGCATCCCTTATATAGTAACAGTTTCCCAAATTGTTACATCTTGCAGAAATGTCCTGTTTCCACCCGGCATGGGATTGTAGATAGTTTGCTTTGGCCTTCCATTCCAACTTTAAAAACGGATTTCAATAAGCTAAGCAGAATCAAAGCGCTATTGTTTCAACAAGAAGTGGCTCTCACATCAGCTCATGAGACCTTTGAATTGCAGGTGGCGGAAACTGCAAATAAGATTCACTCACTGCTAAATACAAATCGCCCACTCTATTGTAGGTTCCGGCCTTTTCACCTCCTTTCAGACTATTTTCTGAGTCATCCCAGCATTTATCCATTCTTTTTTTTCCAGCGCCTTCAGCAGGTTTCCCCTAGTGGTCCTGCTCATTTGTGGTGTACTTGTACTTCTGTTGCTGCACTGCAATGGTGGCTTGATCTGTGGAGATGCCAAACCTGGTCCAGTTGCAGCTGTATTGTGAGTGGATGTGCCAACGTTTTGGTGCGTTGCCATTGAAAGCTCTTGACATCGGCAACTGGCTAACTTTCCATTATGCCTACTTCACCTGCATGCAACCAGTAATCCACTGTCTAAGGTGCCCTTTTCAATGAGCCCTGAATGTCTGCCTCTCGAATACAACCCACGCTGCACTGGATTACGAACTGTTAATGGGTCCGTTGAAGGCCCATGACCTGGAATGTTCCACGGGTAGGCGCTTGGTGTGCGATCCTCTGCTTGAACCAACAACAGACTTGAGTAACTGTGCTCGTGTGCAGCACCTCATAGATCGGAGTTTCATCAAAGTTAACGCAGGTTTACTATGGAAGGTTCAGACAACATACTGGAGTTTATGGCATTCCGCTTTTCCCGCAATATTTCTGAAACTGAAGATTTGCTATGAATGGATATGTTCTTGGATACTCAATTGTTTTTTTAATATAAATTGACCCCAACTTTTTTTACTTCATGAACATCCTAATTAGGATACCACTGAGAAGCTTTGCCTCTGCTTATCTCTGATTTTTGTTTTGCACAGTGCTAATGACCTGGCCAGGGGGAGGGTGTCATGTGGCTCATAGGGTCATTGTCGTCTTCACCTTCTGCTCTTCTCCCACTTATGTTACCTGTGTGCTTCTCTAACCCTGTCTGCCTACCCACTGTTGCCCATGTGCTTCGACTTCTCCACCCACTCACCCTCCATTGTATGTGTGCTTCCTGTACTTCCCATGGCTAAAATCATTGACAAAGTCAATAGGTCTCATAGTTGCGGCCTAGTAGGTTTTCCAATGCTTGCTTTGCTTTATGCTTCTGCAGTCAAAGCAAAATTTCCAGCAAGCTCATTTTCTGTGACCTCACTCCTGGCAAGAACTGGGGGACACAGCTGCAAGAAATAATAAAGCATTGGCAATAGCAATAGGTTTGGGCTTTTTGTTAGGTGAAGTGTTTGTTAATAGTTGAACGGCTTCCTCTGTGTTACCTCCAGCTGACCACAAACAAAGCAATGTTTAGTACCTCAACAGTATGGAAGCTGGGTGTAGGGCCTTTTTGCTGAACAGACAGTTTTAGTGAAGTCAAGCTGTACCCTGTAAGAATAGAGTTATTGAAATGAGTCAGAAAAGGAACTCAAGAGGAACTTTCCGTTGTAAGTGGTGAACTTAAATGGCCCATACAGGGAAATATTGTACAGTATATAATTCCAACATAGAGCAGTTATTTTTTGTTGTCTTCACAAAAGCCTATGACCATGTTTATGTTTACTTTGTAAAAACAAAAAAAGAACTGTAAATCTAACATGTTATGATGACAGTAAAACAAATGAATGCATAGGGGTGATTATTGAAAAGCAAAGCACTGTCTTTATTATGGCTTATACTACCTAAAAAAGAAACATAAGCTTCCAATTAAAATTTTGGATGCTACACGTCACATCGTAATGTAGCAAAATGACTACTTTCTGCCACAATCATCTAACAGAAACATGAACAGAATTTCGGCTTTATTAGATAGACCCTCTAAGCAATGGCAAGAGATTAAAACAAGCACTGGTAAAAACCAATAGATGTCGCCTATGCAAGAGCTATTGACTTTGCCAACGTATTTCAGCCATGTTGTACACCAGCATGACTGCTGTACAGGATGTCTAAAGGTTCTTGCTGTATAAGAGAGTGGCATAGAGTGCAGTGGCATAGCTTATTGTTGACAGGAGTGGCATAGACAGGAGTCTTGTGAAGTGTCGTAGAGTGGAGTGGAGTGGACTGGCGTGTCGGGTTGTGGAGTAGAGGGGCATGAAGTAGTGGGGCGTAGAGTGTCAGACATTGTAAGGGCTTAGAGTGGTGTAGCATGGAGTAGAGTAATGTGTTGTAGAGTGGAGAAAAGCAATATAGAGATGGGTGGAATGAAGTGGAGTAGAGTGCCATAGAGTGGCATGCAGTGTTTTATAGTAGAAGGTTGTGGACAGTAGCGGCCCATGGAGGGAGTACTGTGGGGCGATGAGGCGGGCGGCGGAGGGGCAGGGTGGGGGTAGTAAACTCTGCTTCACGGTTGCCCTGAGTAATGTGAATGAATAAATAAATTAAACAAATGTAATTGCGCATGCTGAAACGCCAAATGCGTTTCAGCGCGAGCAATGAAACCGTGCAGCAGGGCCCCCTCAACTTACTTTATGCCACTGATGGAGTAGAATGTGGTGGAAAGTTGTAGAGAGGCTTGGAGTAGAGCAGAGTGGTATAAAGTGTCAATAGTGTTAAGTGTTGTGGAGCAGAGTGATGTGAAGTGTCACAGAGTAAGTAGACTGTCATAAAGTGGATTGACATAGAGTGGGAAATAAAAGAGGAGAGACAAGATGGCAATTGAGAAAGGGGTAAGGGTGAGATTCAATATAGAAAAAAATAACCAGCGGCGACTGCCAGCTATGTTATGGGTATACATCCTTTTCTCTATACACTGAAATAAAACTTTATTTGCATTAGGCAAGACACATGTTGAAACATGCAGACATTTTTTGACCAGCTTGGTAAAAACATCAGCCAGTATGTGAAGAAAGTTCACTTACTAAATATACGAGGCACCCGCCAACTCCATGTGTGTGGTGATGTGCACTTTAAAGGTGGATTTAAGGGCCATTGTAAATAATAATATCAATACATAAAAAGTATATTGCCAGTAACCTTAGAGTTCTATGACCTACTGCCTCTTTCCTCTGTACCTTTACAGAACTGTTCAGTGGCATGCACTATTATTTTAAAATACAGTAGTGGATACTTAATATGATGCTGCTTAGTTTTATAGTACACACCACAAATTGAATTCTCTCTTGGCTCACTCATGGCAAAATCACTTGGGGGTGTATTGAGGTAAATTGAATTTGAATGGATTTTGTTATGCTTTCACCAAATATGTAAAATAAAATGTTATAATTAATCAATCCCACCTCCTTCCATTCTATGGGATATCTATCATATAGGGGGAGCTACACATGCTTTATCCATGTAGAAAAATGTCATAGAAACAAAAGTTTAGCTTAGGGGGGGCACTACATTGCCTTGTGGTTGCAAAGCATATATGTTCCTAAAACTCGTATCATGGTTTTTGAGAATAACCAAGGTACAAAACTCACCATTGCACACACTGCAGCTGGTTCTCAACACAGCATCTGTTGGCCATGTTTCTCAATGCCGCATGGCATTTTAGTCATTGTATTAGGAAAGCCCACATTTTACAAATGGCAGGACACACAGAATTGTTCCTTGCCTTACTTCTCTTTCAAATGAATAATTTATATATGAATATTATGAAGTGCTGTGCATCGCCACTTCAGAGAGTGGAGATGTGCGGTGAATTATCTAGAAGAATCTTTCGGAAAGAGGGTTCTGTTGCTAGCCTTTCATGGGCCGGCTTCATTACCAACTAGCATAAACAACTCCCTTTGCAAGATTCCTTTTTTTAAGTTCATCTGATTAGTTGTCAGCCCTTGCTTTCACATAGATTATGTCTTGGGCCTTCAACTCTGAAGAATCTGCCTGTCTTTTAGTTGCTTGAAAGTCTTTTTTTTCAGGTCCTCATTTGCCATTAGATAAATCAGAGCTGCTGAATTCACTCCTGTGTCCTCCCTCTCAAATAGCACCAACTGGAGAGCTCTGTATCTTACTGGAGATGCTTTACACAAAACCTCTCTGTATGCTTGTTCTGAGTCTTGGACGCCCTACAGAACCAGAGAGATAAAGTATATCAAGTGTAAAGGCTTAATCATTGGACCAATGTCTCTATTGATCAAGAATGCCAGCTAAACCTCAGATGGACCCCAAAAATCTATTCTATTATCCCTATTGTTAATGAGTGTTTTTTCCAATTTAACTCTATCCAATTTAATCTTATATTTAATGGAAATAACCCAATCTAAAAAGGTTGGGGAGTATCCTTTATCCACCTTTTACAAATTTCTCTTCTTGCAAGCAAGATCAAATATAAACATAACTTGTTTTCCCATCTGTTCAGCAACTTATACTCTGGTAACAGGCCAAAAAACACTAATCGTGTGCTTACCTGGATATTTAGACCCAAAATGTCTTCCATACCTTTATTTATCTCCGCCCAAAAATGCCATAGCTTGAGACAAATAAAAAACATATGAATATCATCCACTTCAGCAAGGAAACACTTTGGGCACTTAGGCGCTGGACCCTTCGAGAACTTCACGAGTTTATGGGGAGACTAGTACATCCTGTGAACACAAAAAATATGATTCCTTCTCAAATTTGCAGGCTGTACCATAGTGTACAAGATGTCATGAGATACTTGCCATATATCTTCAAGATGAGTGCCAGGCAAGCTCTCTCCCCACAGCTCCGTTGGCAAAATAAATTCCTCCAGGTCCAGCATTAACCAGTAAAAGATTGATATCTCCTTCTTTTTTCCAATTTTTCTCCAGAGTAAATTTTCTAATTCATTGGACATGCCCACCTCTGTCCCAATATTCTGATGCCAGCTTCTTAGTTGCCAGTACTTAAATTTAGAGAGCCTGTTATTAGTAAGTAAAATCAACTCGTCCCACGATAGGAAAGACTCTTCTGATACTAATTGTCCCCAACACAGAATACCAGCATCTATCAAAGAAGTTGACATGGAATCTCTAGTCCATCCTGGTGAGCCTGGAGCATTCCAGATGGGAGCAAGAGCGCTAAAATAACTAATCTTCAGAGCTTTTTTGACCTTTGCCCAAGTACCAGCAAGTTTGCGTAGTATTTTTAAGCGAACTTTTTTGAAAAATCTTGGGTCCCCGTATTTGTTATTTGTATAAAAAAAACCTTGGGTTCCATTTTCAACATCTAAGAGCATCACATTGAACAATACTCTCACATTCGAGCCATCTGTGATGTCCAAAAGCATTTTTTCTGCCCTCAAAGAAAAACTCCTAAGATATAAAACTGAATCAGGTAGGCATAACTCCCCCTTGTTTTTTCCCTGTGTAACTTCTGCCACAATATTCTAATCGCTTTTGAGGCCCCAATAAAAGTATTAAATCTAAACTGAAGAGATCTTAAACTTTTTTCATTAAATGCCAAAGGGATATTCTGTATTATAAAAATTAACTTAGGCAAAAGCATCATTTTTATTAAGTTCACTCTACCTATCAGAGACAAAGGTAGGTAGGCCCAGCCCGTTAAAGAGTTTTGTATTTACTTAACGATCTTTTGAGAGTTTAATTCTGGAATCTCAATGATATTTTGAGTGATCAGTATACCCAAATAACTAATCACCTTCTTTGTTGGGTAAACACAGGTACTCAGAATCCATGCCATTCATTCAGTTTTTGTAGCATTGATTTCATATCCTGAAACATTACCAAACTTCTTTGCTTCATCATATATCAATGGGATTTAGACATTTGGGTCCGATGTATAAACCAATAAGTCATCGGCGTATAACGCCACCTTTTTTTCCCAATCCTTGAATCTGAAAGATTGTATGCCTGGGTGTTGTCTAATCTTTTCAGCTAAAGGCTCGATATATGAATTAAAAAGCATTCGGGATAAGGGACACCCATGCCTAGTGCCTCTGTGGATTTTGACAGGAGCAGATAGGTTCCCATTTACTAAAATTCTTGCTATAGGGGGTTGGTATATCAAAGAAACTGATCTACAGAAGTTATTCCCTAAGTTATGCTCTTTCAGTATATACTTTAAATAAAGCCAGTTCACTCCATTATTCCTCTTCGCTTACCAAATCCCTTTTGGTCCCTTCGAAGAAGACACTCCGCTGCCCCATTCAGCCTCTCTGCCAACATTTTTGCGTAGATCTTGTAATGGATATGTTAATTTCTCAATTATTTCTTCTTCCAGAAAGATGGCATGCTCCACTGCCCATCTTCTGGTAATTGGTCTAACTGGTATCTTGAGAGTTAGCAACACAGCTGAGTGATAAGAGAGATGTCCCCCTACATGATTGACATCCTGAACCTATTTCTTTAACACTGTACTCAAGAAATAATAGTCTATTCTGGACTTATGATTGTATTTCTTACTATGAAAAGTATATCATAAATAGACCATATGAGGAAGTGGATTTTGGAATTTTTAAGTATTACAAGACGTTAGACGGACATCTGTTGGCGTGAGAAAAACATTTAGTTAAGTATTCGTGGGTAGCGCCCACTCTTTGTAATTGTTTTTTGTTATTCGATTAGCGCGCTAACCGAAGCCAAGGGGTAAGTGCGTTTGTGCTGTGACTATTGTCTAAACCCCCCTTTGACGTTTGTAAGAAAGTCCAGTTCGTTACGAAATGCCTGGATTTAATACGTTTAGGAAATTTTGTTGTTTTGGTTGTTCTAGGGATTCCCGGCTAGAGGAATCTTGTCCGATTCCTCCAGTTGGAACTCCCACTTACGAGCTCTACTCAAAGCATGGTTTGGGTCCTATTGTTTTTAATGAAACATGGATCCGATATACAAAGAAGGATGGTGTCTTACAGTGGCCACAAAATGGTTCTTTTGAGTCTGATATACTCGATAATTTGGAAACAATTCTATTTAAGAGAAAAGCCCGGCCGGCAATGTTTGACTCTTTCCGCCTCTGGCATAAGGAAGCCAAACAGAAAGAAACTAAGCAAATGAAGAAAGATAAGAAAGAGCAGAGTATGACGATTTTACAGGCTGCCCAACAGTTTAAAAATGACGAAGCTGATCAGGTGATATTGGTATCGGAAAGACAGCATCGCATGGCAATGGATAGATGTTATCCTGTGTTACCTACTGCGTCGAAGAGTAAAAATCCTGACGAAGATTCTTTTATGTCCCATCTGTTGACATTACCTCCACCTTATGTGATAGGTGCTAATGCACCACCATTACCACCTGCTGCTAATCCAGCTGTTTTGGTTCCCGCACAATTGCCTATTCCTGTGATTCCAGCTCCGCCCCCTTTGCCAGCGACTTCTGTACCTCAATCTTCTGTGCCTTTGTCTCCTTCATCTGTCGTTTCTTTTGCTACGGATTCTTCTTCTGTTTTACAGAATACGTTGTCTCCTGTTTTGGTGTCAGATTCCCCTACAGCCCGACAACGTTTAGTCAACACTGTGTCAGGTCTTTTGTCACCTTTTCTTGGGCCTCCTTACTTTTCTCCTGCATCGTCTAGGAGACAATCTCGTAGTCAGATTCCAGATTTGGAAGAACGGACTACGTCAGATTCTCTTGCTCCTAATTGGATTGTGAGTAGTGTACAGTACAGTGTGCGCGATATTTTAGATACTTTCCTTCAATGGAATGCGCCTACACAAAGATACGTGTTCAATGCTATGTGCAAAATTCTTATTAATCGATGGGGAGATGTGGATTTGGATTCACCTCCTCCGGATTTATTCGAAGTAAAGGATCAATTTGATAAGGGACTTATTGTGGGTCCTGCCGTAGAGCATGCTATTCAAAAGCTTGTTGCTTTCTGTACCGCCTTTTTCTCTCAAAATTCTCTTGAGCCTGATCCCACGGTTCGTCGTAAAATGGCACAATATCGTATGCAAGAGGTTCCTCCAATATGGAGAGATTAAGTTCCTCAAGCAGGTGCTAATCCGCCTATTCCTGCTCATTTTCAGCATATATGGGTACATGATCCTTGGAAAAGGTCAGAAGTATTGGCACTTAAGCAGTCTTTACCAGACCCTCGTACGAATCCTGCTGGATATTATAAAGAGCTGTCCCATACTATTGATGCCTGCATTATGAATTTAGCAGATATTGATTTACTTATGGGAAATGTAGTCCCACAAGCGATATGGACTAAGATTCGTAAACAAGATCATGATGCAGCTTTAGGCGGTAATTGGGCTGCTATTTTAGCAGCAGATGCAGGACAAATAGGTGGTGCCAAACCTGATGATTTAATTATGGAATTACCTGGTAAAATAATAGATCTTATGAAAACAATGATGCCTGCGGTACGCGTTAACTGGGATAAGTTAGCGACGTGCAAACAAAAGATGGATGAAAGTGTCTCCGATTTCTTTACTCGCTTCGAGGAGACTTTCATCGACCATAGTGGTCAAGATATGAGTACTGAAGGTGGACAGCGATTGTTTGTAGACAAATTTGTCTTTAATTTACTTCCAGAATTATCGCATAAACTGAAACAATCAGAGAGCTCATGGGCTGTTTCTTCCACTGCCCAGATATTAGCTACTGCCCAATACTATGAGAATAGGGATAAGGAAGATAAAGAAAAAGTGGAGAAAAAGACTAGGGAATTAAAAACGAAGGTTCTTCTGCAACAAGCTTATCCCCCTCGTTCTGCTCAGCCCCAATTTCAAGAACCCCCACAGTTTCAGAAGTTGTTGCAGAAACCGGTATCCTCAGCTTCGCGAGTTCCATTGGGTCCTAATCAATGCGCCTATTGTAAAGAGGAAGGTCATTTTAAGAATGCTTGCCCGATTTTATTACAGCGCTATGGTGGATCGTTACCACAACGGGGTCGTGGTGATTCTCTGTCCGCATCAGAGGTAGGGGACGAGGTGCGTCGACTCAGGAACGACGTCCCTCTCCCCCTCAGGATTCCACGAATTATTTTGATCAGCGAAATTCTCAGTCCGCACAATATTACAACGACGACTATAGTTTTGATGGTGAGAACGTTGATTTTCATACTAGCTAGGACAGCCATAGACAAAGTAAGGGAGTCGTATCAGTTACAGTGGATCAGGAAGGACCTTATGTTAATGTTGTGGCATTAGGTGTTACAGAACCATTTCTCTTGGATACTGGTGCAATGAGAAGTTCCATAATGCATTCCAAACTCCCTGGGGCACCTTTGTCTGGCTTAACGAATGTTTCTGTAGGATTCTCTGGCGCCCCAGTTACTAATCCGATATCTTGCCCTTTGCCCATTTCTATTGGTCCATACGATTTGGAAGCTCCACTTCTTTTAACAACGGGTTGTGGAGAGAATTTGTTGGGTTTGGACTTATTAAAACGTTTGCATGCTACGCTGTATTGTTCACCCTCTGGTGTACATCTCACTTTAGGTGATAAATTAACTTCTCCGATGTATGTATCTAAAAAACAGCTGCCACTTGAATTGCGTTCACTTCCTGCTACGCTTTGGGCTACGGGTCCGAATGATGTTGGTTTGCTCCAAATTCCACCGTATGTGATTACTGTTAAACATGACGCTAAGCTGCCACGTGTTCCTCAATACAAAATATCTAATGATGTTGAGAGAGCTTTGTTGGCTATTGTTCATGACTTGGTTCAGAAGGGTGTGGTCGAAGAGACGAGAGGGAATGTTTGCAATAGCCCTGTTTTGCCTATTCTTAAACGTACTGATCCCTCTCAGCCACCTGTGTACCGTTTTGTAATTGATGTTCGAGAGGTCAACAAAATTGTTGTCCCTCAGTTCCCTGTTGTGCCAGACATCACTGCTTTGCTCACTATGTTTCCTGCTTCGGCAGTTTGGTTTTCGGTTATTGATCTTAAAAATGCTTTCTTTAGCATTCCTATTGCTGAGGAGAGTAGGGATCTCTTTGGTTTCTCTCTCGGAGGCCGAAGCTTCCGGTTTAAGCGTGCACCTCAAGGCTATTGTGAAAGTCCTTCAATATACAGCCAAGCTTTGAAGTCCCAGCTTGACATCTTTTCCTTGCCCTCGGGTGCTACTCTTATTCAATACGTTGATGATTTGTTAGGGGCTGCTGATTTGGAAAATGTCTCTAAAACTGCAACTGTGTCGCTTCTGCAACATTTGTCTGATTTACACCATAAAGTATCAACTTCTAAGCTGCAATATTGTCGACAAGAGGTTACCTATTTAGGTCATCTCTTGTCGAAGGAGGGAAGGCGATTGACCCCAGAACGTATTCATGCAATTGCACGGATGCCTGTACCATCCACACAAAGAGAGGTGCGTGCTTTCTGAGGCATTACCTCTTACTGTAGACAGTGGATTCCGAATTTTTCCCTACTTGCTAAACCTCTGTTGGCAGTTACTCTTAAAGATATGCCCCAGCCTCTTCCTTGGACTGATGAATGCCAAAAAAGTTTTTCTGATTTGCGTACTGCCTTATGTACTGCTCCTGTGCTGGGTACTCCAAATTACAATAAACCTTTTACACTCTATGTTCATGAAAGGGAAGGTTGCGCATTATCAGTCCTGACACAACGATTCGGAGACAAACAAAGGTCATGTGCCTATTTTTCGGCTACATTAGATCCGGTAGCTAAGGCATTACCTAGTTGCCTTAGAGCAACAGCAGCAGCGGCGATTTCTATTCGTCAATCTGCTGGATTGGTGTTGGATCATACTCTTAACGTTATGGTGCCACATGCAGTAGATACTCTTCTTAATAGGACGAAAACCCAGCACTTAACGAGCGCCCGTTTGTCTGGATATGAGTTGACACTTTTAGCTAGTCATATACATATTAAAAGATGTAATGTTCTAAATCCAGCAACATTGTTTCCTGTTTTGGATGAGAATAATGTACAGGATCAGCATGATTGTTTTCTTCGTACAGAAGAGGAAACAAAAGGTCGAATCGATCTGAAAGATACACCACTTGTAGATCCGGATGAGATCCTGTGGGTAGATGGGTCTTGTTTCAAGCTTCCTGAGGCCACTGAGAAAGAATTGAGTACGTGGCGAGAGAGTACGGGAATGTTGGATACGACGGGATGTTGGACGGAATTATCAGAGCATCAGCGATGGTTGTTACCAGATGCGTATGTACTACCTGTAGTTACTATGGCTCATGGACCAGCCCATATTAATTCAAGGGGTATATGCAAACTCTTAGCTCCAGTATGGACAAAAATAAAGGTTTTCCCAAATGTGCAGAAAATGTGGTGAAACATTGCATTATTTGTTTGATGCACAATCCAGGAAAGGGAACTCCAACTCCTGCAGGTCACTTTGCTCCCCCTACATATCCATTTGAGGTACTGCAAATAGACTTATCCATATGGAACGTTGTAACAATCTCAAGTATGTCCTGGTGGTGGTGTGTGCCTTTTCAAGGTGGATAGAGGCCTACCCCCTCAAGGACAACACTGTCTTGTCCACTGCTAAAATACTTTTGAAGGAATTTTTCCCAAGGTTTGGTTTGCCGCGCATTGTCTGGAGTGACAATGGGAGTGATTTTGTAGGCCAAATTATGCAGAAGGTGTGTGTGGGCCTTGGCATTAGACAGAAATTCCATGGGGCAAACCATCCTCAGTCAGCGGGTCTGGTAGAATGCTATAATGGTACCCTCAAACTTAAGTTAGCAAAGATTCAGGCCAGCACAGGTCTTTCTTGGCCTGATGCCTTGCCTTTGGCACTTCTTTCAACTAGAACAACTGTTCATTCTCGTTTGGGGCTTAGCCCTTATGAGATTGTTTTTGGATGCCCAGCCAATGTTTGGGGAGTCCCCAGACCCAAAAAGTACTCAGACATTCCGTATCCGCTGTTGGTTGACTATTTGCATGACCTCACCACTAAATTGCATGTTATTCGTCAACAGGTCCAAAACACTTTGCCGGAGGCCTCCTTGGATCCAGGACACTCCATCCAACCTGGAGACTGGGTCTGCATCAAAAACTTCCAGAGGAAGAAGAATTTGGAACCTCGTTGGGGGCTACCGAGACAAGTTCTACTAACCACTCGTACAGCTGTAAAAGTTGTTGGAAAGAAGAATTGGATCCACGGCGTGCATTGCAAACGGGTACCATTGCATTTACCTTTTGACCAGTGGGTCCGAGAGGGTATTGGTGATAGCGAAGGGGAGAAAGTACCCGGATTTGTACAGTTCAGCAGTGCACGCCTGGATTGGACTAGCTCAGAGAAAGAAGACGACGACGTCTTACAGGAAGCTGTACCTTTACATTAGATCCAGAAACTCTTTTCAAAGATCAAACGATACTTGGAAAGTGACGATACAACTTGAGAAGGAGGTTGCCTAAAGACAATACATTTTGTGTTTCATAATTCTGTTTGTATTTCAAAAAGAAACGTTCCATTTTCCTTTATCCATCAAGTTGAGGGTCACGGTAGGAGTCTTGAGCTGTGACCTGAATAGTGACTAGGTCAACAGGACTTGCAGTGTCATAGGACGGCTAACAATCACAGCCAAGTGATTAAGGAAGAGCAACGCCTATAGAGTAATGGACAGTGCAGGAAAAGGCAGTGATATTAAAATGATGAAAAGAGCTCATTATAAGAAATTATTATTTAGTCAATGTGGCGTAGCATTGTGTGTTTTAGTATGTTTATGCAGTTTACTAGCATGCATAGGATGGCTTGTACATATTATACAGCTAGCACCTGTTCCGACTTCTGTTCCTCTAATTTCCTCTACTACTGTTTCTCCACATAAATTTTACTCACTCCCAGACCATGAGCATATGAAAAGAATAGAATATTTTAACAATTCATTCATTCATTCAATTGTTACACCAGCATCAATTGATAATAAATACTACTGATTGTTGGGTTTGTGGTCTCATACCGCATAATACAGAGAGAGGAATGCCGTATCGAGTCCTTCCATTTTCTTATGAAGGTTCTGCTTGGGCTTATCTGGCTATTTTTCCAATGCATACCAGAATCAACTTCGATATCCTCCTGGTGGGTCCTATAATGGTGGAGAGGATTTCAGTCACAGTCCTTTGATAAAGGGAATAGTAACTATGGCAAAGATTGCTGATATTAGCAAAATTCCCAAAGATGAGAAGAAAGCGTATGATGGATGGAATGTGACTCGTTATACTATCAGCCTCACTGACAAAGTTAAACAGAAGAGATTCACACCGATTTGGGTCTTACCCCAAAGAGGTCATTTGTGTCTGCAAATAAACGGCCAGAATACCAAAATTAAGCAAGAGAAGGGTAATTGTTCCCATACATATGTCTATACACCCTTGATTTCTTCACCATTAGTACCATCTCAAGGTACATATTTTATCTGTCACGACAGAGCTTATACATGGCTTCCCGCATATTTTTCGGGAACATGTTATATAGCTTTTCTCCTTCCCCCTACATATACTGCTTCTGCTGATGACCATAGAAAGAGATTTGGTAGAGGAGTTGTAGACTCGGAAGACACAGCTGGACAAGAGGGAGGAGAATTTCTGAAAGGGTTTCTTCCCTTTTGGGGTCAAATGGTCAATAGTCGAAACATTAGACACCTGGTTCGTGTGGTTGATGCCACAATAAACGTAACTTCTGGAGCATTGAAGAATTTGACAGCCGAACTTCAGGCAGATCGTCTTATGACTTTACAGAATAGGATGGTTCTAGACATAGTTCTCGCAGATAGAGGAGGAGTCTGTAAACTGATTGGGTCTAGTTGCTGCATTTATATTCCTGATAATGCCCCTACAGTATACCAAGCCATCTCTAAGCTACATGTCATCTCTGAGTCCATTCATCAGGACACTGGAGTTCGGACTGTGATGGGATGGTTTGGGGGACTACTGTCCACATGGGGATGGAAAGTGCTAACTTTCCTTGGAATTATTCTAGCAATCATCTTTTCTTGTTGTCTCTGTTTACAGTGTGGCCAAGCTATTTGTGGACTTTGATCCACTGTCTGTGTCTCCAAGCCAGTAGCACAGCAAACAGAGAATATTAGGATGATGTTGCAGCAACAACTCAATGACATCATGACCATTGATATCAACTCAGACTAACATGGGTCTCTTTGTGCCTTGCCTGAGTATGGCAAAAGGAGGGTCTGAGGTTACGTAGTTTTCGGCTCCGCTTTGTATTCAGCCGCCATTTTGCACTTAGCCGCCATTTTGTGTTGCCTCACTCAGGCAGCACGGCTAACGCGGTAAATATGGTGTTTTTGCCTTTTCAGCTGCTACGTGCTTTTCTTGTTAAAGAACAACCCTTGTCCATGTTTACAAAACCGATGTCAGGGTCTGGCCGAGTTCGTAAAGCCATGTCTAGACTGATTAATCCATGTCTTACTCCACTGTTTGGGTCCCACCATTCTTCTCTACTTTATCTTGTTTAACTGGCCTTCACCGTTCTCTTTGTGTGTTCTCTTGTTACATAGCCCTTCCTTTGAAGCATTCTATACATGTTCTACCTCCTGCAATTTGAATTACGGGCACTAGTGTTGATTAACCTGAAGGGAGGAGAGCACACGGGATCTGAAAGGTGGGTGTGTTTTCGAACTATTCCTATTTGTCAGTTTTGTGTGTATTGGGAGTTTGCATTGTAAACTTGTTCTGTATAATAGACTGTGCGCCACGGAATTAAGTGGCAGTCTCTTGAGAACCTACCTGTGTGGTACTTCTTAGATAACTGTGCTTAGCTGCAGCTAATAAACCTGCTTTTCTACGCCTAACAGAGTGTCTCGTGTCTCTGTCTGTCGAGGCAGGTGAACCCGGAGATCCTAGGCGTGCCCTGCACTGCCCGGCCCATAAGGTCAGGTTCTCCACCTGTATGGTAGGGGAAACCTTCTGAAAATGTTGGTTTTACCAAAGTTCTTATATTTATTCAGAACTATTCCGCTTGAATTTTCCCAAGCTAGCCTTGTTCGAGCTGAGAGATGCTGTCATAGATTCCTTTGGGGGTACCATCAACCCCGAAGAGCGGCTAAGTGGATGCATCTGTCACGCAATCGGGGAGGCTGGTCTGTGCCGAATCTGGTGCTATATTGCTGGTCAGCTTTTCTTCAGCATTTTGTCAAACCATTATTCGGGGATAAAGCACTTTTGCCATCTTTTTGCAGAACCTCCATTTTCGAAATAGGATTAGGGAAAGATGCTAAGGGGATTTTGCTTCGGGTTTTGGAACCCAGTTGCTATAGGAAGACTAAGTTCAAGGTGGTTACAGCAATGTTTTCAGTTTGGCGCAAGATTCGGCGCAAATGGCCTATCCCCAATATTAATTACTATACACCTCTGTCTGCAGCCAGACTTTTACCCCATATTTTCCAAGACCAGATTACGTTTAGGTGGATGTCGCAGGGAATAACCTCTCTGGGAGATTTAGGATGTGAAGGTTCTATGGCCTCTTTCTTATTTTTAAAGGATTAATTTTCTTTTAATGTTCATCAGTTTTTTAAGTATTTACAGATTCGAAGTTTTGTGGATAAACTGAAGGATCAAGAATCTTTCTTATTTAGTAAGAATGTACTTATGGAACTGATTCTGAGGTGATCAAGGATTGGTACACTGTATCAGCATTTGCTCTCTGGTCTCCCTGATGATCTTCTCTCTCAAAATGCCAAGTGGGAAGTAAAACTGGGTAAAACTGGCTTGGATATTTCCCAGGCTTTAGATCTGTCAAATAGAGTCTAAATATCAGGAAGTTTACGTTCTCAATGCTACATGACACTATTTGATCTTTACTATACACTGTCCAAAATCACTAAATGGGGTGGTGGAGGGGGTAATTGTTGTCCGAGATGTGTTCTGGTAGTAGCCAATGATGTACATATGTTTTTTGACTGCCCTAAACTTACCACATTCCTCCAGGAGGTAGAATTGTTTATTAATTCCAGACTTAATATCTCTGTAGTTCTCTCATCAGAGCTTGCTATCTTTGGTTGTGAGAATAACTCCCTATTGGAGAGGACAACTCACGCATCCGACCTCCCCTTTATTGCTATGTCTTTAGTGCGGCTTTGTATAACATCCGAATGGATAAGCCCGGAGTCCCCCACCTTTTTAAATTGGAGAGCAAGGATTCTGTCTCTCCATAATTTGAAGTCAGCTGTTTTTCTTAGGTGGGGTAAAAGGAGGCGGGAGCTGGGCCGGAAGATCTGGGCTCCGCTAGAGGAGTGGCTCAGCGATTAGTCAAAAGGGTGGTATTATTTTATGTATTCTTAGGCTAATTTCTGTTTTGGTTTTAACTATGCTTTATCGATCTTCATGTCCTCCTTGGTTACAATGTGTATAATGTGAAGCCATGGTTTATTCTTCCTTGTTACTATGTTGAATTTCTTGTTCGTTCAAGCTTTAATAAAAATATTTTTTTTAAAAAGAAAAGTATAACCTCTTTTCTTGCCCATCTTATTCCTTCACACGTCATACCATGCAAGTTGTTTCATTGTATTTTCATTCAGTGCCGCCATTTTATAGTTAAGTATAGCTCTATTTCTCTGAGATTTATTAAGAGTCTGATCCAGGACCACATTAAAGTCTCCAGCCAATATTAGCGGATCTGTATAGTTCAATAATGCTGACAACAGACCTCTAAAGGGCCCTGGATCGTCCGTGTTCTGGCCATAGTAACCAGCCACTGTAATTTTAAATGTATGGAATTTGACTCTAGCAATGACCCATCTCCCCATTTTATCCACCATACTTGACTCGAGAGAGATAGTTGATTTTTTGTAAATAATTATAGCAACTCCCTTAGTGGATTGTTGGTGTGTAGTGTAAATGACGCTTTGGATCCATTTTCAAGATTTATAAAGAAACTAAATTCACTTTCCATCAAATGTGTCTCTTGTAATATCAGAATCTGCTCTGATGCATCTCTTAAGAACTAAAATACTTTTTCCATCTTATATTTTGTCCTTAATCCATTCAAATTTCAGGAGAGCACCTTTAATCCAAAATTCTGATTTACCACTGGGCAGACCATTCTCTTGATCTCTACTCCTAATAAAACCTGCTATTATAGCGATTTGGCGATTTGGGCATAAATACACTTTTTTTTCTTCTCCCACTGCTCCCCACCCAGTGCTCCCCCACTCCACCCCTTTAGTGACCCCCCCCCGAAGAAACCCCATTACCTACTCCATGGCCACTACCTAGGCCTACGGGGTGCCTCTTCCTAGGTCAGGAGCTTAATGTTAAACTTTTACAGTCATCTATATCCCAGGTGTTGCTATTTTTTAATCTCTCGCCCTCCACCTGAAATAGACTGTAAAAAGGACTCTGCCTCTTCCACTCTTCTAAATATCCTCATGCTATTGTTGTGCATTACTTTCAGTGATGCTGGAAATTTTAATTGTGCGGTAGGAACCTTTTTTTGAACGGTCCCAACAGTTTTCCCAGTTCCCATTGCCTTGAAGCTGTAATTGCTGAGATATCTGATCTTATCTGGAATGTTATGTCGTCTACAGTCAGAGAGCTTAATTTAAGTGCTTTGGTAAGTATTTCCTCTTTCAGGGAATATGTCAAGAATTGTACTAGGATTTTCCTTGGCCTCGTTTTTTTCGGGTTGAGCCTAAAAGGTTTCCTGTGTACTCTCTGCATATCTGCCATAAGAGCCTCCTTCGAGCACTCAACACTTGTTGCATGTTTTATTAGCTTTGCTACATATTCTTTCATTTTACTCCCTTTTACTCCTTCTGGAACTTTGAGCAAACGTATGTTTCTAATGACTCTAGTTTATCCTGTGGTTCCAGGTCTTTTTCTTTTAATGCCGCTATGCTCTTTTTATTCTCTTTCATCTGATTTGTTAACTCGTTTACAGTGAGTTCTAAAGCCATTGTTCTGGTAGCAAGTCAATCAATCTTGTTTTCTAATGTTTTGCATGAATTTTTGATATCTACTTGATTGCTTTCCGAGGTCGAGAATCTTTCTTTCATTTCTTTAACAAGAGCTTGTAGCATATCACACATTGAACTTGTCTGAATTTCGTTCCCAGTGTCATCATGAATAGTTCCAGTGGCCTGTGTTCAGGCTGCACTTAATCTAGAGAGAGGTGTTTTCCTGGTGCCGCTATGGAATTGTCTTTATAGCTCTGACCCCCTTTGTTGCCACAAAAGTATTGTCAGCTTCATCAGTCATCTCAGTGCCCACACCGCCGTTACTCCCGCCCGCCTGCACATATACATAATTCCTACCCAATGAAACTCTGGAGACATATTTATGGGAAAGAACTGTTGCAGGTTTATTTCATACAACACACGTATGACGTTTAAGGTGGGTCATCTTACGGGCGATTCAAAGCAGGCAGCCCCTCGCTGTCCCGCATGCCTAAGGAGCCATCTTGCACGGCGAGTCGATGCTCTGACGGTGCAGCACATTACCAACTTCGTTATACTCCCGCCCCCCCCTGTCGGGGTGGAGCGGTGTGGCACACCCCCGGTCGGTTCAGGCCCCCCGAACGCCCGAAGGACTAATGGGGCGCCGTCGCGGTTTCCCGGAACCTCCTTCGGCTCCTGGTCCTTGTCTCAGGCACCCTTACTGTGCCAGGCAGAGGTACCCTTACTGTACCCTACTGCCGCAGAGGTACCCTTACTGTACCCGTCTGCTTCCAGATCGCCCTGTAACTCCGCCACAGGTCTGGAGGAGGCCCCCGTCGATGACAGAGCCCCCCACCCACCTAGCCACTTCCTGTCGCTTTTTCGTGCCCCTTGTACCTCCAGGAGGAATATGGCAACTCCCAATCTAGACAAGTGCTCATGTCTTTGTCATAGTACCCTTCAATTTTTCTCTCGTATTGGACTTGCCTAAAGAAACCCAAGTCCCTCTCCCCATGAATCATCCTGGATCTGTTGACCCCCTTGTGGGAATGGTCTACCGCTACAGTTGGTCCTCAAATTGGTTTATTGCCTAATGGATCCAAAGATCATCGCATTGGTTATGACCTCTTCCAAACTACTGCATGCCCTTGGTCATGCAACAAGGGCAGGTCTCAATACTCGCAGGGCTAGTTACCATCACCATTCCCTATGCTTACAGATGGCGACTCAGCGACCCTGCATAGGAATTAACTGATGCCGTTTTTGTCAGTGTTTTAACTGTAATGCACCACTAGGTGCTCAGTATCGTACATTACGCCCTCAGTCTACACAGGATCAAATTGCACCTTTGCGTGTTTGGGTGGATTTCAACCAGTCATTCCTTTTGCCTACCCCAATAATTGGGGCCCTGTTAATCCAGGGGTTGTAAGTATTTCCGGTTACGAAACTCGCTTTTCTGGCTATTATCCTGAAGTAATGTCAATATCCACAAGTTATTTCTTTTACAAACTCGAATCCTTCTAATATAGCACTGTGGACTATGAAGGATATGGGACTCTAGTACCTTGTGACTCCCGCTGTCCCATGTAACACAACATGCATACTGCTTTATTTGCCCACTTACACCATGTATTGTACCTGTGTCACGTGCATGTTACCTAACAGCGCTCTGCCATCCTGCCTTGGGATGCGTGGAGCTATAAAGAAATCAAATCCTTTGCCTAATTCGTAAAAGACGGAATTCTATCCTTAATGTCGCATAGAAAATTGCTGTGATGGCCGCATAGTGGGCCAGGAAGATGGTTAAGATTTAAAACAGACGTGAATGTTGCCTCTTTGCAATTTCTTCCAGCCCACAAAAGGGGAATGGACATCCGTCTAATCATCATCAACGTTCTTTCCGCTCATGGAGCCTACGCATGTTTTATCTAAGCTGTGCATATATCTACTTCTCCCACGCCTGACTAGCCAAATATCCTTGCCCCACTGAGCAGGGTGTCTCATCAGTACTACTGGAAAACCAACGGACAACCCTCCGAGTTTATGGGAAAACTGCAAACTCGGGATTGTTGCTTCGGTTTTTAGACATATTGTGACATTGTTAGCTGAATGGCGCCCTTAAGCGATATTTAGCAGATATTATAGGTAAAGAGTCTGTTTATCATATTTAGGGCATTTGTCAAATGAACCTTCATCCAATTTCATTTGCAACACACTCGCTCGGAGCAGCATTACAAAATGACCACACCTCCAACTTTGTTAAGCCGTATGTGCGCTGCTAATACAACAGGATATTTTCAATGAATAATCTGTTACATAACGTATACCGTCACTGAGCGCTTCATGTCAATCCACTGCACACTGCCATGCATGTACCACCAGAGCCCACACCCCACAAATGGATGCATTCTCAATGTATACATGAACTCACTCCGAATTAACGTTGGAACTGTGAAACTTAAATTTACAGCAGATGTGTGACGGAGTCAGTAATGGTTCTGTTCTTAGTTAGAAAGACAAATAAGCTAGCCTGAATTGTCATATACACATCAATTGCTACGATTCGTTACCTTAATTTGTCAGCTCCGTTAGGTGCCAGAATGTTCCCAATAGCATTAGATAAAAGCCACTTTCAAGACTGGGTAACTAACAGCAGTCATAAACTCTTGCCCCCACCACACTGAGCCACTTTGCTTAGTGTGTTACGCCACCAGACTAGCACAAATCGTCTTCAATGTAGTGCTATTAGTTTATTGACCCACGAAAAACCGTGTATTTTGCAGAGTTGACTCCTGTCTATACCGGCATCGTAGCGTGCAATTGGGATTCATTACCATTCCACCTAAACGGCGATGCCATTTGTCTCCCAGGATCTCTAACCAGGCCCTAGCCACCCTGGGGGGAAAAATTCATTTAATGATATTGCCTGCTGGCACCAAGTTTGCTCTCCACGAGCCCCGCGCAAATACCTTTTTCGTTATATAGAGCAGTCTCCTTCAATGTTCATTAGAGCAGTCTCATAATGTTCATTAGGGTAGTCTCATTCAACGTTCATTCATGCTATTACTACTGGGCTCTGGGGTATTTACAGAAGACATATACTGTTGAGGCAACTGGGCCGTAGAATGTAACGTATTGTGGAGTATTATACGAGTTGTCAAAACGGATGAACAAAAGTTTGGGTTAACATTAATTAAATATGGCCGGAGATTCCCCAAAAAGTATTGGGAATGTGCGCGATGAAAACAGGGAAACAGGGCCCACGAGCTGCGGAATTGTTTTTCTGTCCTAATACAATTCAATAGTCGTACCGACGATGCAAGCGTAATACTTGGGATAAGTCATTGTAAATTTAGAATGCTTCATTAATATTCGATTACGTGTCTTTGACCTGTGACAACAATGGAGCCTAGACAACAATGGAGCTGCCGACACCCTGATGATTTATAGCCTCTCCCTTGCCATGACTATGATGCGAGATAACGCTGACGATGCAGCACGTAAATAAAAGAACGGGTTTGCCCGGGTGTTCATCTTTGAACACTTGAGACGATACATTGTTGCTGACAGGACATGCCGTGGGCCGGGTGAGTTGGGAGTAATGTATACTGGCGGGTAGTTCACCCCATGTGGTGCTGAGACAGCAATGGCTAAAGAAGGACTGTAGCTGTAGTCTGAGTGCATAACCTTCCATATAACACTACCTATATGCAGCCCTAGCAATGCACGCTACAGAATGCACATAGCATATGTGTGTGATCAAATATCGCGGACAGACAGCAACACGTGTAGACTACCCCAAGATAAATTATACCGTAGTCAGGAAGACTGGTGTTGATAGATCCACTTCCCCCAGCTGTATGACCAGCTGGCGAAGAATTAGGCGCTATGGAAGGCCGAATCGGCCAAAACTATACACGCAACATTGGTAAAACCTCCGGGGCCGCAGCTCGTCAGAACACGAAATACGCCTACGCCCTAGCGGATCCGATTAGCATCCGTAAGCAACGATATTGGATTGTTATGCTTGGCTGAATCATACTGAGTTTCATTGTGACAATTTAACAACGTAGCCAGACTGTTACCCGAGCGTATCAACCAAGCGACGACGGGGACAAAACTCCATAATAGCCGTGCGTTCATGGCATTACTATTCAGCTTACAAAGCGCGCAGCCAAACCAACACTCGAGTCGCAATCGATATGCAATATGTAATATTACACCGTAAGAATTTGCCAAGTGTCCAGACTAGAAGCCTGCGCCACGATGACAGCCAGGGGGCGCTTCTTGCCAATGATCGTATTTTGCATGTGCCTGGAATCAACTTACACGCCCGCCGCCCCAGGACAGAAACCCACAGAAATAGTTGAAAGCTGCCACCGCCACGGAGGGCTCACGTTTCGGAGTCGAAAAGATTACTGTATTAGGGCACGGACAATGGAACTGCGACCAAGCTCCGGCTGTCGGAGATCCCCGGGGCCTCGCTTTACCTACAAATGCGGCGCCATTTGGGCACTCCCCGTCCCCTAACACAAGATAGTTTGTTTCAAAATGGCGACCTTTGATGGCTGCAACATCAGTGTATAAACGCTTTTTGATTTGTTATAATCAGTTAATCGATCTCTGCATTCACGGAAATACAGTTTGTGTGGTTCAGCTAACATTTTGGGAGTGCACAAATGTTGAAAAGTTAATCTTTTACCCCCCTTCTTGGGAGAGCGTTGTATGTGCTTCTATAATAAACACGGTTTTCTTGTGAATCCGAAATTAATGCCTGCTTCCACCCTGTCCGGGGAATATAACTAACTATAAAACAAACGTTAAACAAGCACAACAGATGCAAATTAAAGGCACCACAACAAATGTCTCCTTTCCGTTTTGTTATAATTAAATTTTGAACGCAGTTCCAACGGCAAATCAATATTCATTTTCCGAATAGGAAAGGAGAAGAGGGTGAAAGGAAACGGTGCGGCAAACAATGCAAATGTGGAGATGTAAAATGCATCAAGTAGAGAGACTGCCGCTTGTAATGACAATTTATAGCATTTACATAGCGCTTCCTTTCTCGGCAAGGCATCGAAGCACTTTACGACATGTAGTACTCTACTATGGAACCGCTAGCTCTTCCCGAACAGAAGCTTCTTCTTTTCGTTTTGTTATAATTAAATTTTGAATGCAGTTCCAACGGCAAAATAATATTCATTTTCCGAATAAGAAAGGAGAAGAGGGTGACAGGAAACAGTGCGGCAAATGATGCAAATGTGGAGATGTACAATGCATCAAGTAGAGGGACTGCCGCTTGCAATGACAATTTATAGCATTTACAAAGCGCTTCCTTTCTCGGCAAAGCATTGAAGCACTTTACGACCAGTAGTACTCTACTATGGAACCGCTAGCCCTTCCCGAACAGAAGCTTGACAAAGGCGGCGCCAAGAGCGATAATGCCTAGACAACAATGGAAATGCATTCGCAGACCTGTAAAACTAATTCAGCCGAATGAAAGCCCGATATTCGGTGAGAATCAAAAAGATATAAGCACTTACGACCAGTAGTACTCTACTATGGAACCGCTAGCCCTTCCCGAACAGAAGCTTGACAAAGGCGGCGCCAAGAGCGATAATGCCTAGACAACAATGGAAATGCATTCGCAGACCTGTAAAACTAATTCAGCCGAATGAAAGCCCGATATTCGGTGAGAATCAAGAAGATATAAGCACTTACGACCAGTAGTACTCTACTATGGAACCGCTTGCCCTTCCCGAACAGAAGCTTGATGAAGGCGGCCAAGAGCGATAATGCCTAGACAACAATGGAAATGCATTCGCAGACCTGTAAAACCAATTCAGCCGAATGAAAGCCCGATATTCGGTGAGAATCAAGAAGATATAAATTGCGTAATTTATTCTCCACAGCAGTGTAAATTAAACAAGCACCATGCCGCAACCATCCCACCGATGCCAAACCACTGCCCCGTCTGTAGCGAGCTCCGACCGCCAACCACATCCGCTGTCTTGGGCTCCCCCACCAACAGCGCCACCCAGACAACAAGAGCAAAGGACGCAACTTCCCTGTAGCTCTCACGGCAAACAAATCCAAAACTTATCGTTTGCAAACAGCCACAAACAAAACTCGCTCACTCAAAAGACCAGCGCGAGTGAATTAAGGCGCCAACCCAGTCCCCTCACTACTCTAAAATCGCCAACATCTAAAACCTCAAAACCGTAACATCTATTCATTGAACAAAGCTCATGGCTCGATCACCTCAGTTCATGGCTCGATAAGCGGCTCGAACCTGGTGTCGCAGTACCAAAGGCGGCCATGCTAGACCAAATCCTCTCCCTTCCTAATAGTTTCAAATGATCGCGCATTCCCAATCGCTCCTCCTTGGTACCGGCAAAGCAAGAATTTTGCTCTCCCTATTAACGTTTAAGCGGACAGGGGCGGTTTAACGCTAGCGGAAGGCCTCATTGAATGGATGTATTGCACCATGCACTTTCTGAAGGGACAGAGGCGGTCCAATGCAGGCAATAGGACACGTGTGAACACCGCCGGACAGGCACTGCCCGGCACGCTCCTCCTCGGCCCCCAGGCCACACAAACCGCTGCTCGGCATCGAGGACAACAAACGTCCAAAAAACCTCCGCTCTTCGCCTCCTCCCGCTCTGTGCCCCTCCACCGCAGAACCCCCGCAAGCGGACCCCTGAACACGCACTCACCGCAAACCCGGCGAGGGAAAAGACCCGACGCAAGACCCGCGAGGCAGGCAGGCGCAGGACGGCCACACTAAGGCCGGACAGGAACAGCGCTGAAGCCGCAACAGCGCTTGAGCCGCGGGAGACTGGGATGAAGAGAGGAACAGCGCTTGAGCCGCGGGAGACTGGGATGAAGAGAGGCCGAGCCTTGACCACTGTGGTAGATATAGTGGGTTCGCCCCTCCCACCGTTAGGACCTCCCCTGGCCTGTGAATGGTGAACGCGGGGCGGGGCGCCCCACCAGTGTCGCTGTCCCGCCCATGTTCCCCTGCGGGTCACGCGGTCAGCGGCATTAGGGGAAGGAATCTATTACAGGTGGGGAGATTAGACAGTGGGCCACTTTGATCTAAGATAGAGGACCGCTCTGGTGGTTTTAATACTAGCATGCTGGGGGTAACTTTGAAGTAGCTTCTTAAAGAGGGTGTTAACTTAGGAGGCACTTTAGTCAGACCACGGGGTTTGAGATCACACACAATACCGACCTATGAGGATTTGGAACCGGATCTATATGATATTTGGGAAAAGGAATTAAACAATAGCTCACGAAATCTTATACAGATCCTTATCGATAACGCAGAAAGGAAGATAGCAGGCGCCCGTGTTACTTACTATAAATTGCCACTCCAAGATGGCACTCGTGCTGAACGCCAAAGTCGGAATACTTCGGACTGACTGATGGTAAGCACGCGGCATGAGTATTACTTTGTAACTACTTACTATAGTGGTTTTGGGGTCTACAAGTATATCCTGTTATTTTATCTTACTAGACACGAACACGTGGGCAAATTATGTGAGAATATATGAGAGACTGGAAGATATATATAATAGAGGGGATACGCCGATATAGAAGTACAAGGTGAGAGACATGGAACAGATATATGCAGTTTGATGTAACTTTGCTCAAATCGTTAGATGTTAAATTAAGAGTACTGATTGCGCTGTTACTTTACTTTAAGTAGTGACTTAGTCACTTGATTGAAAAACATTGTGGATTACAATCTACTCGGATGTTGGAGTCTAGACTACTTGATAAACAATTTTATTATAATCTGGTGAGTGCCACAGTGGTTTACCTACAACTATATTGCCCACATTGGACCTACTGGCTATTACCTGATTAGTTCAACATTATGTTTAGCACTTGACAGCAGTATCTGTCAATTTCATTTACAGATGGGGAGATATATACTTGACAACTATCGGGTTTACTACATGTGGACAAATTAAGTGTGGACACATAACTGGAAATAGGTGAGTTTTAGACAGGTGGTTTGTGGAGATATATTAGAGAACCTGTAAGCTAAGGGTGTTATCAGGGACCAAAACCTTTTACCCTATACAAAAGTATTTCGCATATGACCCATATGCAATTATAGTTTGTGATGTTTTGTAATGTATATGATTTGCATTTAATGATGTGATCAACACGGTTTTGGTAAAGTTGGGTCTTCTTTATATAACCAGTGTGTTAATACTTGTAAATACGTATTGGATCTAAGTTAAGGTCGGAGGAACTATTAAGAATGATTAATAGTGAATTTATGTTGGAAAATGTAGATAGTATTTTGTTTTGTTACCTTTAATGAGTGTAATTCAAAACTGATTGTGTGTATTTGGGTTGCAGCCCTGAGGAAGTCACTAGTCCTAAACGGACTTGACGAAACGTGCGTTGGCTGCGAATATCATTTGAAGATAATTGGATTAAATTGGAAAGAAGATTGGACATTAAAAGATATAGTGAAAACTATATAAAGACTCTTTGATATATGATTGAGTGCTCGGAAGATCACAGTATTTGTCTGGACCATTGGTTTGTCTTGGAGACTGTGGTAACCAGTCCCCCCCCTCTTCCAGAGCACCTAATAGATTTATTGCCTTATTACTTATACCTGGACTCTGTGCTGTGCGCTCTTGTAAGCCGTTACCAATATTTTTTCTGTATTTGTGGTGTTAGAGCTGCCGCTGAGGTTATACAATGAATAGAGATAAGGAAGCCGAGACGTTGTTTGGGAATTTGGCTGCAGGAGGTACCATTAGGAAAGCTATTGGACCTCCGGCAGGTACCAAGAAAGAAGGCCTTAGAGCCAAATTCGTGAAACTCGAACTATTAAAACGCACCGAGCTAAGTAAATGGTGGGATGCTGCCACTTTAAAACAATATTTGACATTAAATAGGATTCCACGGGGTTTGAGATCACACACAATACCGACCTATGAGGATTTGGAACCGGATCTATATGATATTTGGGAAAAGGAATTAAACAATAGCTCACGAAATCTTATACAGATCCTTATCGATAACGCAGAAAGGAAGATAGCAGGCGCCCGTGTTACTTACTATAAATTGCCACTCCAAGATGGCACTCGTGCTGAACGCCAAAGTCGGAATACTTCGGACTGACTGATGGTAAGCACGCGGCATGAGTATTACTTTGTAACTACTTACTATAGTGGTTTTGGGGTCTACAAGTATATCCTGTTATTTTATCTTACTAGACACGAACACGTGGGCAAATTATGTGAGAATATATGAGAGACTGGAAGATATATATAATAGAGGGGATACGCCGATATAGAAGTACAAGGTGAGAGACATGGAACAGATATATGCAGTTTGATGTAACTTTGCTCAAATCGTTAGATGTTAAATTAAGAGTACTGATTGCGCTGTTACTTTACTTTAGGTAGTGACTTAGTCACTTGATTGAAAAACATTGTGGATTACAATCTACTCGGATGTTGGAGTCTAGACTACTTGATAAACAATTTTATTATAATCTGGTGAGTGCCACAGTGGTTTACCTACAACTATATTGCCCACATTGGACCTACTGGCTATTACCTGATTAGTTCAACATTATGTTTAGCACTTGACAGCAGTATCTGTCAATTTCATTTACAGATGGGGAGATATATACTTGACAACTATCGGGTTTACTACATGTGGACAAATTAAGTGTGGACACATAACTGGAAATAGGTGAGTTTTAGACAGGTGGTTTGTGGAGATATATTAGAGAACCTGTAAGCTAAGGGTGTTATCAGGGACCAAAACCTTTTACCCTATACAAAAGTATTTCGCATATGACCCATATGCAATTATAGTTTGTGATGTTTTGTAATGTATATGATTTGCATTTAATGATGTGATCAACACGGTTTTGGTAAAGTTGGGTCTTCTTTATATAACCAGTGTGTTAATACTTGTAAATACGTATTGGACCTAAGTTAAGGTCGGAGGAACTATTAAGAATGATTAATAGTGAATTTATGTTGGAAAATGTAGATAGTATTTTGTTTTGTTACCTTTAATGAGTGTAATTCAAAACTGATTGTGTGTATTTGGGTTGCAGCCCTGAGGAAGTCACTAGTCCTAAACGGACTTGACGAAACGTGCGTTGGCTGCGAATATCATTTGAAGATAATTGGATTAAATTGGAAAGAAGATTGGACATTAAAAGATATAGTGAAAACTATATAAAGACTCTTTGATATATGATTGAGTGCTCGGAAGATCACAGTATTTGTCTGGACCATTGGTTTGTCTTGGAGACTGTGGTAACCAGTCCCCCCCCTCTTCCAGAGCACCTAATAGATTTATTGCCTTATTACTTATACCTGGACTCTGTGCTGTGCGCTCTTGTAAGCCGTTACCAATATTTTTTTCTCCTCTTTTTGTTAGTAGCTCTAATTTTAGCCGCACTTGAATCTTTTGTCAGTTTATTCTGTAATAGCGTTTTTTTGTTAAATTTGGATTGTTGTTTCCCTGATTTCTCTGTATCTTCGCCTCCTTGACAGTCAACCATGTGTGAGTTTAACTTAGTGCTCTTAAGGGAGTACCTGGTTTACCCCCAGCCTGAATTCATTGACATACAGCCTCGCTCTGCACCCCTTTGCCGCTCAGTCTTACCTTCCTTGCCAACCCGAGGCACTCCGAAGACTGCACAAATTCTCAGCCTCCAGCTCCCCCTCCGTGGCTCTCCTCACTTGCTTCCTCTCCACTTGACTCGGGAGCTGAAGCTGCTTCAGTTTTTCCGCAACTGTGCTGCCCCTGCCTCTCCCACCCTGGAAAGGGAGCACAGCAACGGCCCTCCTACTCCCCCGATCAAGTTCCTGTCCAGCACGCGCCCAGATCAGATTCCAGTCCGCGCACAGACCCGGCAGCCTACTCGAAACTCTGCCAGGGAAAGTCCTTCCTGCCTGATGTCTGGGGACAGCCGGGATACCCACAGCCACCACCTCCAGCCCTGCCAAACCACGCCGAGAACCCAACGGCCCCCGCCACAAAAACACAACAAGCATTTACAATGCAATGGTTTTGCCTTTGTTAAAGTTAGAGCTATTGGCATTGCTCTTGACATTATTTTTATTTATGTTTTTTTAACATAAATAAATGGCATTGTCATTTACAATGCCAATAGCTTAATCTCTCGCAAATGCCACACACAAACACCCACACAGAGCCCTCCACACACACACCCACAGAGCAGCCCACACACACAGCCACACAGAGCCCCCCCAGACACACTGCGAGCCCCCCCCACACACTGCGAGCCCCCCCCACACACTGCGAGCCCCCCCGCACACTGCGAGCCCCCCCCGCACACTGCGAGCCCCCCCCGCACACTGCGAGCCCCCCCCCACACACTGCGAGCCCCCCCCACACAGGAATGACTGGAGAAGGCCAGGCGGTGCGGCAAGTAAGGATGGTGGGGAGGGGCTTTTCTGCATGGCCAGAGTCCAGTGGCAGTACATTTCTGGTCATGGGCCATTGAGCACAGCTCCCAGGGATCCAGCGACCGGACAGTCTCCACTGTGTAGGTAGGCAACAAGGCGCAGAGCAGGCACCAGGAAGGGCAGTCGGAAATAGCCAGTGCCCGCTTTGTCTGAGAAGGCCGCCTAGGAGCAAGATAGCAACGCAGCCCACGGCCAGCAGAGCAGGTAGGCCCCAGCAGAGCTGTAGGGGTCTCCCCCTAGACTACAGGGTTTCAATTATTTTTGCAGAAAGCACGTCCCAGAGTTCAGCAATTTTAACAGAAAGAAATACCACCTAAATATTTTTTTTCTGATGTGATCCTAGTGATTGTGAAACCAGTCTGTATCACTGTGGGATCTCCTGCTACAGACATATGAGCTTTACTTGTAGGAGCCTGGGCTCATGATGATTGCCTTATGTGCAATACATACGACTTACACTACCTTATTATAATTGATTCCAGTGGATATGTGTTTAATAAAAAGAAATGGTGTGTATTTCAGACTATTTAGTAAGGGCTTTTGACGTCAGTCGAACATGTTACATCTCCTTTGCCATTGGATCCTCAAGTGCAGCAGTCAAGAAGCAGCGCTTCTGCTACCCAGTATATCGATATTTCATGTGTAGCGCGGCCTTCACGTGTTGACGTTAATCGAATAATTGAGCTTTGTGATAACCGGGATGGATGCTGAAAGATGAAACGTGTTTATCTGCTAGCGTGACACCGAGCAAATGTTTAACATCGCCAACTATCAAAGGAAAATGTTCACTTTGAAGCTGTAGTGCTAAGCAAGCAGTTGGTTTCACGCTGCTGATCCACTCGAGGGGGGCGACATTGGGCGGGAACCCCCTGAAGCCCCATTTTGTGCGTGTGTAAAGTGATCGACGCGGGCCGCGCTTCCAAAGCACGCCGTCCTTACCGAGAAGGGGACAAGCGCGTGTGCCGTCATGTCTAGCTCCCGGTGTGCCAGTCAAGTCATCAGTCGCACTCCGTTAAGGGCTGTGCGACGCTTATGCGCATCTCAGTCCGATTTTTCCGAGCAAGGGTGTCTACTTGGCCCCACAGTGAAAAGGCTGAAGTTTGGCATTTACAAGTTCTTACCCCTGCGCTGTGCAAATCTCTCAAGCTGCACGACTTCTGAAGAGCGGGGTCAGTGTGATTTACGTCAGCTTTACACCCGAGAATGTTGTCGAGCTTTACGTTAATAGGTGATCACAACTTTCAAGTATTTTTGATTTTTATTTCTGTTTACAAACATAATACCAGTGGGTGTGCCCAACATTATGATTTTCCCTGACAGCCCCTCATCGTACCCACGGTTTGATTTCCCCATCCTCCATTCACTTCGTATACAAACGGCGGCCTTCCTCCACCTCCCCTCTCTCTGCCCCTCCTAAGCCCCCTGCCTGCTGCACCCCGTCCCCAACTGAGGCCCCGGCTGGAGGGGCACAAAGGCCGGAACAGGCCGCAGCCGGGGCCTCGAGTAGGCCACTCTGCCGCTTCCCCGCCTCCCTCCCGGGGTGCCGTTCTTACCTGCTGGACGGGGGTGTTGGGCCCCGGAAACCTGCTGGAGCCGTTTCGGTAGGGTGAGGGGGCCAGGAGCCGGAGCCGGAGGCGGGTCCGGGTGGAGTGCGGCCGCCGCGCTGTGTCTGTGTCCGGGCTCCGGGGGCGGGGAAGGAGTGGGGAGGAGCCGTAGGAGGAGTGGAAGGCGGGCACCCCCGACAGAGCCACCCCCAGCCGCGCCACCCACCAGGGAGTACGTTTTCATACAGGGTGGAAGCAGGGGGCGGGAGGGGGCGGGAAGGGGTAGAATCGGCAGGGGTGGGAGGGGGCGGGAAGGGGTAGAATCGGCTGCGTGGAGGAGGGGGCGGCAGGGGAATTCGGAGGAGGGGAGTGAGTGGGTGTGAAGAGGAGTGGAGGGGAGGGATAATTATTCCCGTCCGAGCCTGAGGGAAGAAACTGAGAAGGTCAGAAAGGCGGGTACCGGCTCAATGCCGGACCAGATTCGGGGGCGTTCCCGGCTTTCGGCTGACGTCGCGTGACGTCGGCAAAAGCCAAAGAATCGCGGGAACGCCCCCGAATCTGGTCCGGCATTGACGGACAGGCCCCTCGTCCAATGGCTAGGCTCCATTTATGGAGCCAGCCAATAAATGACGAGGGCCGACCCAAACCCCACTACAGTTCTCATCAGGTTTTCGCCTGCGCGAAAAAGCTGCGCAGAGCGCAGCTTTCGCCAGGCAAAACCTAAAAATGCGTACCCGCAGAACAGCCAGCCTGCTGCAATCGGCAGGACCAGCAGGGCCACCACGGTGTACAAGCTCGACTCAGCCCAATGTACAATTCCTCTCAAATTTGATTATATAATATTCGGATAGCGCAATTAGTCCCATGCTTCAATATTCTGACACATTTTTCGAGACATTTTCATATGCATCCTATTCTTGGTGTAGATTTGCTCCTGACCTACGGGAACCTCTGCGACTTGCTGCTCGCCGGCCGCCATTTTCTTCCCCTAGCTGATTGAAAGTCTTGTGAGTATTCTGGTGTAGTCAGGCTCCCTGTTGGTTTTTAGTGGTGATCCTCTCCATGCAGCCCAAAAGGTTTATCCAATAGGACTCGTAATGTTCAGAGGATATTGAATTTTTTTTCAACCACAGCAAGATGCATCTCATGCGTTTATTATATTTGTCACTTTCTTAGTTACATTTGGGACTTTGTTTATTTTTTATGACTCTGGCCATTTGAGACACATCCTTCCTCTGTGTCACACTAGTCATCAAGACCCTGAAACTACAACATTGTGGCAACAGACAAGTCACAGCGTCCAGCCTTGCAAGATAAGATAGAAAATATCAATGAAGATAATAGTGATTGTGGTAAAGGCATTGCATGGTGCAGAAAATAGAGAGAATCTCCCGAAACATCAGATTAAGTTAAACTGCAGATGTTCTATACTCCGAGGAGAATTTACCCTGATTCCCACTGTGGGCATTATGGACAGTATAAGTGATTTATAGGAAGAACAGCCACCTTTTATACTCCAGTGTTAAAGTAGCGGAGTGCATTCAGGTTTTTATAAACTGTTCTACATGTCTGACCACAGCACTCCAAACATAGGTAGTGCATACGGATTTCAAAAAAGCATGCAGAGAGTTACAAAAAAAGTACAATTTCCTAGGACAAGATTCTGATTGACGTATTATGGGACCAATCTACTCATGAAAGAATCCCTCTCTTCTCTGTGTATAGACATGGATAGAGTACTCTAATTTGCAGGAAATAGCCAAATCTACACCAAAATGAAATAATTAATTGATTTATACAAGGGTGAAGCTGAAATATTTCTAGTAGACATGAATTGAATATTGGCTAAGCAAGCCGATCACAAGACTGAATACTAAAACTCATCAATACAAATTACTCAATGTTGGCTGTGGTCATTTTAGCATCAAAGTAATAATTTTTTTCTTGATTTGAAAGAAGAGCCATTTTCATTCAGGGCCTTACCTGAAATATGTTTAAGAAGTACACTGAAACAGATTGCACCCCCAACTGTTAGAGTGTGAGGGTGTGGAGCAGCCGAGATGAAACACATGATCCCTGGGTTATTCCTCATGTCCGCCTTCACGTGGAATATTTCACTGCTCCAATAAATACTGTTGGCTTATAGTGACAAAGAAGGACCGCATCCAACACAGATTGCATGCACACAGCATTATTACCCTTCCATGAGAAGTCTGAAATTGGTGACCCAAACCTTATTTATTATGAAATTAAACTGTGGTGGTGGAAGGTTGTTCTGAGTGTACCTTTGTCAACATCAGAAGCGTCATATTATTTTTCCACCAGTCTCTCCTAAAATAAAAAAAAGACTATACAAATCATCATGCAATACATGTGTATCATTGCTGTGAAGAGTGGTACATTTTAAGTTACTACCCAATGTCCATTTCCATCACTGGCATTGATACTCCATTAAAAAGCACATAATGCACTCTTTTTTTGGTCAGGGGCATAGTGATGTAACTGCAACAGCAGCTCTGGTTATCTGCGCTCGAGCCTGTGCGCTATATGTTTAAATTCTTTTTTTTTTATATTATATTTATTTATTTATCTTTTGACCAACATAACTCTGTTTATATGTCACTTTCACTGCTTGGAAGAAGCTAGTAATATTAGAGCAGATGTCAGGTTCTACAACAACCACAGCACCTTATGTGTCCTGATATTGTCAAAATACTCAGATCATCATGGCCAATCAATGCACAATCATGCCTCTGCAGCCAGTACACGTGATTTAAATGATTAGCCAAACTCAGCTATTACCTATTTTCTTGATGCTGAATGCAGCTTAGGGTATGCGACCAAATAACTCCTGAGAGATCGGGCGCTCGTATCTCCACAGAGGTTCCCTGGCAAAAGTGGAAGTGTAGAGCACGTGCATATGACTCTACTTTAATCTGCTACCTGATGCTACCGGCTGTAGTGTCCTGCTAGACACGGTCTAGTGCCTACAGGATGTAACCCACACTTTACACCCACCCACCACTGGCGTCACGAGTCACGTGACCCAGTTAATAAAAGTGGCCGGGCGCTTGTGCTCGAGGCCAGTTTACTAACCCACAATCTCGTGTCTGCGTCCCTCATTGCGGCACCATGTGGGCCTAAGGCCCAACACGACATTGGCGACGAGTCGGGTCCTGCCCGCGTGTATAGCCACTGCCTGTCGGTGGAGAGAAAAGGGGGGAGAGAGCTGCCCGCCTAGAGGGCACCCCTGTGGATCAGCCCCGGACGCCGAGAGGCCTGTGGTGTATATGCTAAGCCCCAGGCCGACATGTTCATGAGGAGGTGACCGGGAGCCCACCCCGCACCTCTCGAGCCCTGCCGAGTGCTGCCCGCCGTGGGAGCACCACAAAGGAGAAAGCGGACCGGACAGAGCCCACCTGCACCGGCCGCAACTGTGGAACGAAGCGGACCGACCGGAGCCTACCCGAGTCGGCCGCAGCAGCGTGACCCCCGCCTGGACGGTAAACATCACTTACAACAAAACTTTTACAACGCACTACCATTACAACGCGGTCATTACAATGCAAACTATTACAACGCATTGCGCTGGGGGCGCTCTAGGATAGGGAATAGGTTAATTTACTATCCAATAACCTTCCCTAGTGTCCACGGGGACTGGAGTTGGAATAGTAAATTAAACTATTCACTATCCAACACCCAAAAGCGATATGCGTTGTAATGGTATGCGATGTAAAAACCGCGTTGTAAAGGCAGGCGTTGTAATAGCCTGCGTTGTAACGTCATACATCCGCCTGGACGAGGCCCGCAGGCCGGAGGTGAGCCTGGGGGGCCGCGCAAGCCAGGAGCGACCCCCTGATGACTGAACACTAAGCGGAGCCCACCCGCATGGCCATGCCGCCTGGCCAGGTGCGATGCGGCCGAGAATAAACATTACGTGAAGCAGGGCCAGCGGAGCCCACCCGCGGCCTGCCTGCAACGTCTCCTGTTCCCCGCCACCCAGCGTGTGAGTTGCGAGGCTGAGGCAGCGTGGGTGAGCGAACCTCAACGGGAAGCTATCACCGCGGAGCCCACCCGCGGTAGAGGAGACACTTCTGCCCCGAGAACAGCACCAACAGCCCCCACCACCGCGCAGCAGGCAAAACGCGAGGCTGCAGCGGTGGGGCGGGGGAGAGTGAAGGAAGCGTATGGCCATCGACTGGCCGAAGTGGTGGAGAGAAAGCGGAAGCAAGCGGGCCGAACTGCAATGACGCCGGCCACCGCTGCCTACCCCGGGAGGAAGATGTGAGGAGTCAGAGCGCAACCGGCAGCGTGTGAAGAGCTGCCGGGCACTAGTGCACAAGCGGAGCCCACCCGCAGCCACTACACACACAACCCCAGCAAACCCACCTGCCCGCGCGAGGACTGGAGAAAAACCGCCGCGGGCAGGGAGGGCAAAGGAACAGGGCCGCCCCGCACCTCCTGAGTTGCCTTCCCCCTCCGTAAGAGCAATGGAAGCATGCAAGTGGCCAGCGCCGCCGAAATGAACCCTAGCTGTGCGCGAGAGGACATTGGCTGCTAGTGCGCCCCCCTCCTTCGCGCGCGCTCACAGAACTGCCTCACCCCCGTTTGGCATCACAAGAGGGAAATGCCTGTGCCCTCCTGCCTCCCGAAAACAGGAAAACTCACCTGGAGATGAAGGGAAGTCCCTGCTCCTAATCTCTGGGGTTAGCAAGGGCTCCAGCCCCCTGGAGAGCCAAGGAAGCAGGCGAACAGGAGGCAACACTGCCACCCAGTGGCCAGCAGGCCACACTGCAGGCCAAAAGGCACAAACAAGCACACGGCAGGCCAAGGGAAGTGTGCAGGAAAACAAGACCGGCTACACACAGCACACGTGCAGGAGCAACAGAGCTCCCCAAGATGGACAAAGCGGCGAACAGTGGGAACAGGTGCCAAGTCACCGGAGAACTTTGCCACCAATGGGACACTATACAGTGACACCGACACACAGCAGCACAAGACTGGCACAGCAACGTCACGCAGCTGCGCAAGACTGGCGCACAGACGCACACAGTCAGAGAGGCGCCAAGCCATCGACAAGTGAGTGCGCAGGAACGCGCCAGGAATAAAAGGAACTCCACGCACAAGAAGGTCAACGGAGCAGCGGCACAGTACACCACAAGACCTGAAGCCACACAGACGGAAAGCACGGTGAAGCCTAGTGGCCACAAGCTGTCATCGCTGCCGGAAGACAATGACAGGAGCACCACCACACGAAGGTACAGTGGTTGCAAGACTCCCCACCAGGCAAGCGCGACTACCGCCGACACTGCTCCAGGGTCCCAGGAAGAAAGCAAGCACACCCCGTGAGGTAACGGGAACGACCTGAACACGAAGAGGCAAGAAGGAATGGTGACGTAACCCTCCACACCCAACGAAGCACATGAAGAGCGCAGACAAAAGCGCGCCAACGCAGAAGCACTGCAACGGAATCAAGTGACAATCCCAGGGATCACGGACGGCATGAAGATGCAAGACCACGCAAAGCCAGAAGCGCGCAGGAGGTCGCACCTGTGGACCTGACTGCGCAGTCAGCACCCAGGAAACCTCTCCACGCAGAAACACTGCTGAACGCAGGTCGGAGAGCACACACATCTCCACCGCCACAGTGAAGCCCTACAGTAGGCCGAAGACCACCCACAGTGTCCTCCCTCACCCTGCCTGAAGACGGAGTCGGCCACACCCAAGATCGGCAAGAGAGGATTCGCACACCCCACATGGCAGGCTGCCACAGCACCGTGTGCTCCAACGAATAGCGACACAAGACCAAACGTCACGTCGCCCAGCAAACAAGGAGCGCCTCACCAAGTGACTAGCCAGCAAAGCACGCCAGAGCAAAAGCAGAAGCCGGCGCCTCGACAGCGCCGCCTCGAGGTCCAAATGCAACGCCCTCGAAGAAAAGAAGAGTGACAGCTCTGTCACCCCAAAGACCGGATGAGCACAGGTGGACTGAACAAGCCAACAAAGGGAGAAGACCGAGGACTCACAGCCAGCCAAGAAGCACACCCTGACTCGCCAGACAGCCACCAAGGCGGACCGACATCCCAGGATACAGCCCCACGGATGAACCAAACATAAGCCGCAGCAAGCGCAGTCCACGTCTCATCCCAACGCTTCCCCAGGCGACCGTCCATCCCCGAGCGTCGGCAGTCTGAGTCAGTTGGCATCCCTGCTCCCGTCTGCAGATGCCAAGGGCGAAGATCAGCACTGAGCGGCCGCCCTCTCACCGCCTCAAGATGGAGTCGGCAGTGGCCCCACAACAGGCAAGAGAGGAACCGAACACTCTACATGTCAAGCCGCCACCTAAGGTCAACATCAAAAAAGCGGAGGCACATGGCTGCCAAGTCTCTCCGGACATCCAACACTCCCAGCAAGTCTCCAACACCTATCATCCCGAGTCTCTACATGGCTGGCAACCACCATCACCCCAGCCATCAGCACCTGCGCCAATCAACAACACTGCCAGAGACCGGCAGTGTGGACTGGCAAGAGGTTCAAGAAGTTCGAGTAAGACGTGGTCCGCGACCAAGGAACCAACAAACTTCGACACCCTCAAGAACCAGAAAGTATAACCATTAACAGGATAAGGTCGCGGCGACTGGTCCAGTCAGTCTCAGAGTGGAAAAAAAAAGACAGTGTCCTAGAGCCAGGACAAGACCAGAAGGAAACGGGCGGAGTGCACGCCGCTCGGAGAAACTTGGTCAGGAGGACAACAGCAGCGAGATGGCCGGACCGCGTCGCGAAAAGGGAAACAGAAAAGAAGGGCATGACGCCATGAAGGAAAGAGAAGAAGAAAGGAGTCATGTGGCACGACATCATCAAGAACAACAACATCCGGAAAGGTGAGGAGAGGTGTGACAGGTCTACACACCCACCAGAAGAAGAGGTGACACGCACCACAACACCGCGTACAGTGACCCACATGTCCAGGAGAACATTGATGGCACTAGAAACAGAACAGGCATCTATTTACGAGTTCCCCGAAAAACCCGTCGACTGCAGGAATGAACAGGCTGGACCATTGGCAACACCCACCTTTGGGATTGAGCGGAAGCCTGGATGCGGAGAGCGCTCAGACGTCCGGCAGAAGGAAAACTGACCACTCCACACATGCCTGTGGATATCCAAGGGGCAAAGGCCTCAGGGACACCGGTGGCAGAGGGCCACGACACGAGAGATGGATCCGTCGCCATCTACCCTGCACGTCCCAGGAAGAAGAGGAACTTGTGCACAAAGGAAAGAGTCAACAACCACCCTCCAGGTGGAGCTACGGATGCATGGTAGTAATCTCATCGCCTCCTCCATTCACACCGGTTTGTGGAGTTGGAGCAACGCTGCAGAGAACACCCTGCCCAGTGGAAACGTGAAGAAGAGGGCCTCCGGGACATCTCGTGGCAGGAGAATACCCGCGAGAGGGGCGTCCCAGTGAGAGGGGTGCCTTTCAACCTCTCCCTCCTTTGCAATATGAAACCAAGCTGCAAGACAGTGAAGAAACCCACGGACTAGTAAGACAACCTCCACCAAGTCTACCATCTGGTCATCCTGTTCGGTGTCACCCCAAAAGCGAGATCTCAATGGACTGAATAACACACTGCCATGGCGCAGGTCCAGAAGAGCCCACCCACCGAAGACCAGGACGCCGAGATCAAGAGTATGAAAGTTTCAGCTAAAGTTTCCACCGTCGTCATCTTGCAAGCAGCTGAAGAGACTCTTTCTAAAATTATGAGTTTGCATATTTTGTGTTTTTCCTCCCACAGGTTTTGTCTCAACTTTTATTAAAGTTGGGGAGGAATGTAGTGTCCTGCTGGACACGGTCTAGTTGCCTACAGGATGTAACCCACACTTTACACCCACCCACCACTGGCGTCACGAGTCACGTGACCCAGTTAATAAAAGGGGCCGGGTGCTCGTGCTCGAGGCCAGTTTACTCACCCACAATCTCGTGTCTGTGTCCCTCATTGCGGCACCATGTGGGCCTAAGGCCCAACACGACACCGGCCACATTTGGTTAAACTCTTGAGCTTTTGATGTCCACAAATGATGGTGTAATTTGCAATTTAAATCTAGGTTCCATTTGCTGGATCTTCATACAACCTGGTTGGGTGAGATGAGAATCACTTTGTCAATCAAATTCAATGAGGCCGATGGAGAGGACAAATTTCCTGTTTAACTGCTGGAACAAAGTCTGATCATATAGTAAAGGGCACCACCCACTCAGCCTTTGGTTGCTGCTCTCCAGTATTAGTGATATGGGAGATTGTTAAAAACACACACTCACACTTGCACGCACACTCGTGCGCACAATCGCACACACACTCACTCTCACACACACACTCACTCACTTACACACACACGCTCTTTCTCCCTCTCTCTCTCAAATACAAGTGCAGATAGACCAGCTCATGTTTACATGGTGGACAACCTAGACCTGCACCACAAGATCCTGGCTCGTTGGATTGCATGTTGTCGGTTACGTCACGAGTCAACATAGTGTGATAATGTCACAGCACCGTTGCATATTGTTTACTGTCGCTATCAGCATTTGTTTTATTATGAAAATACAACCTGTTATGCAAATACAATCAGATTATAAAGCAAACAGCACAAAAAAACAATGATTTCATGATTCCTTTGTTTAAAAAAGGCTGCAGCGTTGCATATGTGTTTGCTTACCGTGCTGCATACCACCCTGGGCATTTACTGAAAGTTACACCTCTTCAAAATGTAATCAAATTGAACAGCTCACATCTCAACCCTCTCAATGAGTGGTGTTCTGTTTTGGGTCCTGCAGATCCAAGGACTTGGTTCGAAATGTATTATGACGCTCTTCAAAAAGAATCTGACGAATTTTGCCTTGTAAGGTGTAGCACTTATGAAGCAATTTGTTTTAGCGCACACGATGCAACGCTAGTGTAGATATTTCTGGGAGGTATAAAAGAAAAAAAGGTGAATATTTTCGTTAAGAACGAGCTCAGTTATGTTTTTCAGACTGACTTGCATAAATCTTGGACCACATTGATGCCAGTGTTGTTGTTCTAAATTTCTCGAGTCTAACATTATTCCAGTGCATTGTGGTGTATGTGAGCCGTTTTTACAAAACAATATGTCATAGCAGATTCTTTAATAGCTCTAGGGAATCACTGTTGCCTCTACACATTTCTACCCACTCAGGGGTAGTAAGTGTGATACAGTAGCTACAATACAATACGACAATTTTTTTGTGTGGTGCCTGCCTCCCTCCTGTTGATTGAAATGACAGGAACTGTACAAATTTTTGGCTTTTTCATTCCAATAGGAGAGTGGAGTAGTATGTGGTATGGTCGGGTGGCCTTACGATATGATATTCTCACAATACCCCAAAGATGGTCCTTGGATTCACACTAATATATCGCTAGCTCAGTCCTGGTAGTTCTTGGTCTCCGAATTGCAGGCCAAACAAAAGTAGGATTTCAGTTTTCTCAAGGCCTAAAGATGCAGAAAGAGTAATTGCCCATACAAGTGCTTTTGGAATTAACTCTGGCAGAGCAATCGTTTTTCTGCTCATTTCTTTGTTGACTGGACACATTTAAATAAAGCAAGATTATACATATATTGTCATATTCTCCAAGCTTCAAGAAACATCTCAGTTGATGTTGGACCTCACTCCTCCTGACTTGCTGTCCATAAAATTTAAGAAAGAAGGCTTTCCTCTGTTTTTTCAGGACATTTCTCATGTTATTGTGTAGAAGTTGTTTTTATGATTCAGCCATTTAGATTTAGATTATACCAGTTCCTTTCCAGGCTTTTGGTAGATGCAAGCATGCTGTCTGCGTAAGCTGTTGAATAGGAGATGCTGCGCAGCTTCACGGTTCCTCTTCGCAGGGCCTTTCCTGCAGTGCCCATTTCTGCACTGTTCTGTGACCGGTCCAATATTATTAACCCCTTGCCTACTTCTGTCGGGCATTGGCCGACGGGAGCACTGCCTCTCTAGTGCTGCCGTCGGCCAACGGCCGACACAGCCCCGCCCATTTTGCGGAAGTGCCGCACTGCCGCAAAATCACGGCCGCAGGAAAGGGGTTAATGGGCATTAGCTGGATGATCAGATAACAACCTCTGCAACCGCTTCTATATTTAGGTCGTGCTTGGGAAGCGCATGCGCTGCTTTGCTAGGCGGGCTGTATTTAAGTATGGACGTAAAGTCCCGCCCACTCTCCACCCATATTTGTCATTGGCTTGTGTCATTGTCCCTTGAAAATGCTGGTTTATGATTTGTTAATAGGCTTGTTAGTCCCTCCTTAGTAAGCCTTGCCTTCATTTGAAACCTCCCATGAGGACTGGCCTTTTTACTACGGTTGTTACACGGTTCATCTTTTTTAGTTTGTAAGAACAATTTTCTTTAATGAGTTTCTCCTACTTCAGACATGACATGCTTTCCTGCAACATTCAGCACGCCATGCGCACTTTCACTTTCCAAGCAGCCCGGGACAATGGCGGCTGCATCTGTGAATTGAAATAGGTCTTGCATTTGCAAGAGTTTGAACTATTGGCATTATAAATGACAACGTTTTTATTTATGTGTTATGTATCAAAACAGATAAATAAAAGGCATTGTCATTTACAATGCCAATAGCTTAAACTCTCGTAAATGCGAGACCTATTACATTGAAAATGCTTGTTCTTTAAGGCCAGCTAAATAAAGACCTCCTTCACAATATGTATCTGGCCACTGGTCAAATTGTACTCCATCTTTACTATTTCGTCTATGGCCAGCTAAACAGAAAAGATTATGTTCTGTTTTGCAGGTCACCAGGTAAATAGCAGAAAATGTTGTATCATTTGGCCGGCGGGCAGGCAAATAGATTTTTCCTTTGATTTTAGTCATTTATTTACCTAGGTTCTCATTGAAAACATACTTTCAGTCTCTCTAGTCTCATATTTTGGCTATGTCTACTGTGTTATGTGTAGTGCTTTAGTGTCCTCTGGGGTTACGCTTGCACTTTGTAAATACCAAAACAAATTGAAGATTAATTTAGAAAGTACGCCATTGGTGCTGTGACCTATGGAATCTTTATGTGCAATCCATTAGATATGGCACAAAGGGAAAATTGGTAAGCTTAAGGTTGTTCATGAGCAAGAAAAAGCAGAACATCACACTAAAGGTTATCTAATTGAGGCAGTGTTTGGCTGCCAGTAGTGTCAGCTTTATTTTCCTATATCGCAAATCCATTAAATCTTCTACCAGACAATACTTCTAACTATTATGAAAGACCACAGTACAATTGTGAACTAATACATTTGTACCAATACAGAAACTACGCTGCTATACCTCCTGGTCACAAACTTCTATGAACCGTTTAACCAAGTGTGCCTTTGGCATGTTAAGCTGGCTCAGACATAACTACATGTCACAAGATTAGTGTTTAAAAAATACAGAATATTTTTACCTCCTTCACTTGCTATTTATCACTCAGTCAATTTTACAAGGAAAGTTGACCACTGCTCCTTGCTTAAGGACAGCGAACCAATAATCAGGGTGAAGACACCTCACCTCCCCACACACCCACAAAGACACAAATTATTTAGAGGTAGTATTGACAGTGGTTTGTGTCTCTCTGGAGGCAGGGGCATAACAGTTTGTGGCATCCCCTCCCTTATTTGTCCTACCTTCCACGTTGATGTCTCCAAAAAAAGATTGTCTCATGGGGTCAATCTGATTCAACAATATGGTAAAATGTTACCAATGTCAAACCATGCTGCAGAGAGTCAGTCAGTACTCTTATGTTAATTTTTCAGCACATTGTTATTGTATTAACACATAACCACCACGTGGCTACTGCATGGTCACCCATTTCATATTTTTAGCATCAATACAACAGATTCGTAGTCGTCGTACAGTATCAAAAATATGATATGCTGGAATAATGTTTTGTTTAAATAAATTGAAACCATAAATACATGCCTAGATGAAGTAAGCTATCAGTATGACATATTTTTTGCATTTTATGCTTTTTTCACACAACTTGTGAAATTCATATTTAGGACTGCTTAAAGGAAAATATTTCCTACACCTTCGTTTAGGGTTACTCAGTACTAGTGTCAGGTTTCAGTATTGGGGACCTGATTTAAGCCCCTGCCTTCCCCGAATAACTGTGCTGATGAGCTAGATGGAATGTATCAGCAGAAACACAAATCTGGGGAGAAATAGGGAAGGTAGTGAGTGAGAGAAATCCTGGAATGGAAATCCCTCTCTCGGATATCATCTGTTTCAAGGGATGACACCACTGTGTCTGTGTGTTATGGTAAAAGGTAGCTCTGACCATCTTGAAGTCAGAGGGCACACAATACATATTATATTACCAACTGGGCAGCAAGAAACAAATAACTAAAAAGACTTGCCGGTCCCAGCAACAATGGTGCAATGATTAACAGGTGAATTAACTTGGAATCTATATGAGGCCCCTTGGCACTGCTGAACACTCAGTGATAAGATTCCACAAAGAAATGGCACAAGAGACACCACAACCAACTTTGCAAATTAGAGAAGAGGAGAAATGTAAACAGAGTGAACTGTAAAGCAACAGCCAACAATGAAGGGACGCAAAAATAGGTGCAAACTTTAGCAAGGAATGGAAAGTCAATTAAATCATGCAACACCTTGTCAGGCACAGGACTCAGTTTTCACAGGGTCAAAATAGGACTCTATCACTCTTGATCTAGAAAATACTCCAACCTAGGAAGTGAGTACATGTGAGCCACATATACTTAGTGCTACAGTGCTCCTGCACGTTCCATTTTCCATTGACCCATTCTCCAGGAATTCTAGAGTTTACTACATGTGCATTTACTCCTCAAACCTTTACCGCATGGCTTTATTCACGCATGCCTTTGTTATGAGACCCAATGTACCCCAATATACCCCTAGGTAGCTACACAACCTTTTACCTACATTTGTCCTACCTGGCTCTACATATTAGCTCTAGCGCTTACCTTTTGCCTAGTTATGTGCCGGATAAAATGTGGTTTTCTTCGAAAAGTAGCCTCATATATTATGCATGAGAATTCTTAGTATAACACAGCAGGATTACCATCTTCTGTATAATAACTCAGTACAAAATTAACCACTATCGTTATCCTTGGACGACAGGCCCACAGTACCATTAAATATCTAGTTAGAACCCGTGAGGGTACTGTTTGGGTGTATAAGCAACACATCTTTGCCTGGCGAACTAGAGTAGAAGCTTCCATGCTGACACAAGATGCTGGAGTCCCTACACGCAGAAACTCCGGCACGCAGTGGTCTGACATCTGTTGCGTGGTGTCCAACTCAAGACCAAGACGGGGTCCTATGTTCTTTCCCATCGGATAATGGGGTTGGCTCTTTCCTAGGGGGATTCTTGCCTCCACACTTATATACAAGCCAGGTGTACATCTTAAGAGTACACTTGATTATTGCTATGTATCTTTATGACTGCATATATTCACTGTTTTAGCACCATGGTGGCATTCTACTTTTTATTTACTCTGTCGGTCCTTGCAATCATATATATTTATGTCTGTCTAATGGTTTTCGCCGCACATGTATTTTATACTAGAATGATCCTGGTTAAATAAATGCTTATAGAAAACGTCCCCATCATTTATTCTGTCTATATCTCTCTGAGAAGAAGTGAGCATAAGTGACTGAACTAAAAGTACTGTACTGTTTCCGCGATCCCTGAAGGATTATGGGTTGTCATGTTCGATAGTTGCCAGAAATTATTTGCCCCTTGGTAAGGTGAGGGGGCTGATGGTGGCCCTGTGAGCTAGCTGGTCTAAAGGATAACATATCCTTTAGGGGTGTCTGGAATCAGCCTGGATACCAATCCCTTGGCTTATGTTGTCTAAAAGTGCAGATCCTATATAGATTTGTAGGAACTAAACAACATGGCACCCAACTTTGGTTTGGTTCTTACTTAATGGTCAAATCTGAGCAGTTCAGTCGTGCTTTCTTAGAGACCCCTACTCACATTTACACAGAGACATCTGGAATGGGGAGGGAAAATCTGCCGCCGCTGAGTAGGTATACCCTATGTATTGGCTGTAGGTTTATTCAAGCTTGAAGCATTATAGTTCCCCACATGTTGAAAAACACCTTCTCTCTTCCTCTATAAACTTCCGCCCTTAATGTCTTAAACTGTAAACGCTGGTGCTAGCGCTATTAGTGGGGATAGTAGGGAGGAAGCTGAGCAGGAAGGTGTTATAAACATTTAAGAAAATTGCAGAAATGCAGTTGCTATAAAATTAGAAAATGTTGGTCTCTCAGCATTAGACGGGACCGTTACCTTTGTGATTGAGGCACACAAGGCATTTAGAACAGAGGCATTCTATTCTTGGGTCAAAATCCCTCCTTCAGATGCACACAAACATACATTTCATTCTTATACTACAGATGAAATTACAGATGAATACTGTTCATATAAGGACATAGAAGTCCCGTTAACTTACCAAAGAACATATAAATTGGTTTAAAGGTGCCCTCCCTCATTCCACAGATAAAGTGATCCTCGGGCCGCTCAGCAGAGATGGAGCGACTTGGCCGGTCCTAGCTGCTTACACACCACATCCAGAGATTGATACATTTCCAGTAGCAGACTTACATCCACTTCACAAAGAAATAATAAAACTATATAGAAATCTTACACTGTTCGTAATGCCAACACTCACAATTCACCCTACAAGTGTCACTCAAGCTGGTCAACCACAAAGGACTGCAACAAAATTCTCCCCAGTAACGCTGAACAATATTATGGGAAGAATGCCCACTAAACGTAAGCAAATGCCATTCTGGATACCACAGAAAATAGCACAGCTTGAGGCAGTTTTCCACACACTGGACCAGCAGAAAAAACACAGAATACTGAAAATGTGCATAACAATGGGGATAGGTCCCCCAATAGAGGATTGTAACACTTAGGGTACAGTTTTTGCTGCTGTTTATACCAGAACGCATGGTACCCCCTCAAAAGCAGTCACATCAGAAGTATCGGAACAAATGCAGATGAGTACAGGGCAGAACCTGCCCTGGACATAAGGATGAAATTGATAGGAAATTTTGCCCAGGTATCAACAATTATGCTAGCCAACAAAAAAGGGGACGCAGCAGCGGTGGCTATATGCCAATGCCACAGGGAATGCACTCTTGCACAATAAGAGTGACAATTACAAAAAATGATCAAAGATACCTATGTGTCACTGGGTAGAGATAATTTGTGAGCTAGACCAGTGAAACCACAATTGAGGGGTAATCCTGAAAAGAATAACTCAAAGCAAGCACCTGATTCCTCTAAAAACAAATGGGACAATAAACAATAAAAAAAAGCTAAATGCATCACAAATAACCCTGGTTGAAAAACTCTTCTCCGCTTGCAGAGTTCTCGTATGCGGGTGCGACATACCGGGTGCCTGCGATCGCAGAAGAGATTTTTTCAAGCTGTTTCCAAGTGCCACGAGATTTGCTAGGCAGCGCATGGTCCCGTGGGAGTTTGAGGTCACCAACATGTCATTCAAGCACGCCAGCGGAATGCCGGCGGGGGTTTTGTGAAGAATGCAATTGCGAATGTGCAGGATCTACCACGACTGCAATCTGGAGTAGGTTATTTCCCCAAGCAGCATCAAATAGCGATTTGGAGTAAAAAAAACTCCTCAAATTGACATTTGGTTTTACTTTTTTGTGGAAGGAGTCCTTTTTCTTTTTTTTCAAGAGGAAGGGAGTTGCCCCAGAGACTCCAACTTCTTGTTCTTGTCCAACAGGCTCAGCATAGTAGTCTGCCAATAGGCCTTTCTCAGCCAGTATTCCCAGAGCTTTCTCATGGGTGCATAAAACAACAACCGTCTCTGTGGTGTCTGTTGTATTAAGGTATGGATAGCATTGAAATGAAATACAAAATGTATTTTATTTGTGGTATTTCACTTTTTGTTCATGAGATGTGTTGTTTAACATACCTGCTTTGTCTGGCCAGTGTGTGAGTGTGTATGTAATAGTAGGCCCCAGCATTTGCTTTGGCTCCACATGTGGCCAGGGCCATTTTGTAAAGTCTGTGTTCATAGGCCTGCTTGTGTTAATTGTTTTCCAGGCCACCTGCTTGCTGTTATGACCATGTGACTGGTGGCTATTTTGTGGAGGCAGTCAGAGTGATGTTTTGCCAAAGGCCTGCATGTCTTCCCTTTGCTCCTCTTGGTTTATTGCTTCTCGATGCTGTGGACTGGCCATATGGCTGGCGGCCATTTTGTGAAGGCAGCCAAAGTGTTTTTGCCATAGACCTGCATTGTTTTCCCTTTGCAGGCTTATTCTTGCTTCTTGCTGTGGCCTGGCCATGCGGCTGGCGGCCATTCTGTGAAGGCAGCCAGTGTGCTTCTACCATAGGCCTGTATGCCTTATTTGTGGTTGCTATGTTTTCTTGCTGGTTAGTGTTTTGCATGCAATTTGTTCTCCTTTTAATCAGAAAAAAATAGAGCACAGTTCACTACATTATCTCCATGTTTTTAATACATTTGCAATATTAATGAGAATTGAGTCACTATGTGGCCTAGTCTGCCAATGGGTGTCCATCCACCAGCCCCTGAGCTACTCCTGGGTGCATGAAACAACTGTTTCTGTGGTGTCTGTTTAATTTAGACATCATTCTGGCCATGGAAGGCATTGGATCAAAATACAATTCTTTTTTTTTAGGTATTTAATTTTTTTTTCATGTGTTAAAAATAATGACATGCCTTTGTTTGATGTGTGTGCTTGTAAGTAACTTGCAACCATTTTTAGCCCTGTGGATTTTTGTTTTTGGCATTGTTGTGGAAGGACTGTGTATAACCTCGGTCCTCCCTATGACATGGACAGACCACTCAGTCATTTTTAGCAGACTCACCATCAAAGGCTCGCAGAGGAAAAAAGTGGTCCCTGCGGAAAAGGGCACGTTCAAAGCATGGAAGGACATCAATCCTTATGACCTGACATTGCTTCTTAACACCACCTCTCCAGAACTATCTACTGATCCCAATACCGCAACCAACCAATTCCAGAAGTGGTTGGGTGAAGCCATGGCCCAGTTGGCACCTACCAAATCAATCTCAAAAAATAGAAATGTGCCTAAAGCTCAGTGGTATACAAAAGAACTTAAAACTCAAAAACAATTTACCAGGAACAGGGAAAGACACTGGCGAAGAACTTATGACAGTGAAAATAAGGAAAAATATAAAAAAAGCCCTTGTCACCTACAAAACTATGATAATAGCAGCAAAGAAAGATTTTTTCACACGCCATATAGAAACTGCGAAAAATTCCAGCAAACAGTTATACAACATTGCGAAAACCCTCACCGGAAATGCCCCGGATCTTAATCCACCTCCATCGCAAGCACTATGTGATGCCTTATCAGAATTCTTCTTTGCAAAGGTCAATGACATCTACCAAGCCTTTAACTTAGATCAGGCTAGCAGCATTGCTACGACCCCCATGATTATTACCAAAAGTACTATGACCTGTTTTAGCCCCCTCACCACGGACCAAATCGAGAGTATAGTAAAAACGATCAAAGCAGGTTCTGCTCTGGATCCATGTCCAACTTCCGTGATCGCTACTGTACCAGACACAGTTATCCCTATTATCACCGCTGTCTGTAACACAATACTGACATCTGGAACTTACCCTGACTCATTAAAAAACACGTTGATCAAACCCCTGCTCAAAAAGCCCGGTTTAGATAAAGGTGAACTAAAAAACTACCGCCCTAAAGCGAGCCTCCCTTTTCTAGCCAAAGTTATAGAAAAGGCTATGAATCAGCAGCTATCAGCCTACATAGAAAGCCACAAATTGCTGGATGAAACTCAGTTTGGTTTCCGCAAACATCACGGCACAGAAACCGCTCTCATCAAAACAGCTGATGACATAAGAGTCATCCGCGATCAAGGAGGAACTGCCTTGTTAGTTCTCTTGGATCTTTCAGCAGCTTTCGACACGGTTGACCACAAGATCTTGGTCAACCGTGTCGAGAGGATGGGTATTCAGCTCACTGCTAGGGACCTACTTGCCTCCTTTCTGGCCAACAGAACCCAGGCGGTTACACTGGGCCCCTTCCAGTCAGCTGACCTGTCGTTACCGTGTGGGGTTCCTCAAGGCTCATCCCTAAGTCCGACACTATTTAATATATACGTGTCGGACCTTGCTAGGGTCATCAAAGCTTATGGGATGGGCCTAACCTCATACGCCGACGACACTCAGCTGGTGCTGGCAATAAAGGGTGATGGACAGAGGGTGGCAGAGAGATTCCAAAGTGGGATGATTGCTATCGGTGAGTGGATGGCAAAGAATTGCCTGAAGCTCAACTCCGATAAAACGGAGGTGGTTATCTTTGGTAACCTCTCCCCAGTTTGGTCGGCAGCCTGGTGGCCATCGGTCTTAGGTATACCTCCCTGCCCCACGGTCAAAGTCAGAAACCTAGGAGTTACCTTCGATGACCAGCTTAATTTCATGGCCCATGCAAATAAGGTGGCAGCCAACGCCCATTTCAAGCTTAGAATGGTAAGAAAAATTATACCTTATCTACCAGAGTCAGCAGCCAAAACGTTAGTCACCTCCCTTGTTCTGACATCGCTAGATTATTGCAACGGTCTGCTGCTCAGTGCTCAGAGCAGAGTTACCAAAAAATTACAGACCGTGCAGAATGCGGCTGCTCGCGTATTGTCAAAAAAAACCAAATTTGCACCTATCTCGGACACCCTGAAAAGCTACCACTGGCTGTCCATCCATAACAGGGTAAAATTTAAATCTTTGTGCATAGCCTACAAGGCACTACAGGACCAAGGCCCTTGCTTCCTCAAAGAGAAACTGATTCCCTATAACCCGCCGAGAACGCTCCGATCCACCTCACTCAACCAATTAGTGGTTCAACGCAGCCGAACAGCTTCCTGGGGTGATCGCTGCTTTTCTATTGCGGCCCCTAGACTTTGGAACACCCTACCAAACCACATAAAAACATGCCCCTCACTTCTTCAGTTCAGAAAAAAACTGAAAACGTGGTTATTCGATCAGTAACTCATATCTCTGTACTTTCTGATCATGGTGAGACATCAATGCATTTTTAGCGCCGAGACGCCCACGGGTAATTGTACGCGCTCTACAAGTGTCATAAAATAAATAAAATAAATTGTTGCATTAAAGATGTGTTGTTTAGCAATCATGCCTCCTTTATCTGGCCAGTGTGTAAGTGTGTTTGCAAGTAGACTAGCAATGCATTTCCCTTGATTCACCAGGGCCATGTGGCAGGGGCCATTTGGTGCAGTGTGTGTCCTACTTAGGCCTGCTTGTGTGCATTGTTTTCCAGTCCTCCTGCTTCTTGTTGTGGTGGCCTGGCAATGTGCCTGGCAGCCATTTTGTGAAAGCAGTCATTGTGCTTTTGCCATAGCCCTGCAGGTCTTCCTTTGTTCACTTTGGCTTATTTATTGTTGTTGTGGGCTGGCATGTTGGCATGTGGCTGGTAGCCATTTGGTGCGTCCAGCCAGTGTGCCCCTTTGCCATATGCTTGCATGGATGGTTGATGAATGAGATAAGCAGCTTACTAAATTAATAATTAGACGCTTGAGGGTAATACATTGTTTTACTAATTTATATTTATTTCTTTATTGTATTTTCTTTTTACATTTTTATGTTTTCATTTTCACAATATGTTCTTTAAAAATATATTTTCATATTGTTTTCAATTTTTGATTTTTTTTCTCCAATTTTTTTATTTCAGTTTAAAAGTAACGTGACTTGGCATAAATGAACCATTAACATTAACCCCATATCTGCTATATGACCTGCATAACAGTATACAATGTCTACGGATTGTTTCATTCCATTGTCATCTGTCAACTGCAGCTCCCTGAGTGCAGCATCCATTCCCCACCATGTGATGCATAATGCCAAACCGTTACATTTGTATTTATGTTCTTGTTCTTCTTCTTTCCTATTCAGTACACCATGAAAGCCCTTGTTGTTATCAAAGTCTCACAAATGGTTACCCAGTATTGTTATTTTTTTAATAACTGGGGTAACAATAACAAGTGTGACCACACACTAAATTACATATTGTAATATTTGTTTGGGCTAGTAATTATTGAACTACAACAATGTCACATTTCACTGATGTTTTTCTTGCTTCTTTGCTTTTCGGTGCACAGGAGGAGGAGATAACATCACCCATTGTACTGCCAGACAGAAGGCCTACGTCCTACACACAACATCACGTGACGTGTGACCACAGACATCTCTTTAACTTGTTGTGGATCTAAAACAAGTGCCGCTGCGTGCAAACTGACAGCATCAAGATAGCCCCAAAGAAAGGTACCAGTACCAAGAAAGTCAAGGTTGCCGGTGAAAAGAAGAAGGCACTGCCACTTACCACCACCGGTATGTCGCCCAGTACCTTTTTAGGAAAATCAAAAATTGCACCTGCATCAGCGGTGTCTGGGGAGCAAGCTATGAGCTGCACCCCTGCATATGCGGACCCACCCAACCAACCTAGGCCCAAGCTCATGTCTGTCGAAGAGGCAGCCAGTCTAATTATGACAACGCCAATGAGCAGTGATGTTGAAATCGACTTATGGTTAGCGTAAAGTAGTACCCACTCAATGCAGGAAACTATGATCAGTGGGCAACAACAGCCATAACCACCACCAATTGTTTTAGCTCCTCCCGAAGTAGGGGCAGTTCAGGAGATCAAGCTTCCCGCTGAGGAAGAAGAGCAAGCTACTCTTTCAGAAGATCCATTGTCTACCAAATCCACAGCAAGGAAAAGGAGGGTTAGTCCATCAATTTCTTCTCCAAGACCCCCTTCTGATGATCTAGACACCACTTTTCTTCTTCTTTTTATTGGTCAAATTGAGCCTACCAAAGGCTGTAACACACATATTTATATTTTCATGTAGATTGGCCCCTGAGGAAGGGACAGCTATGTCCCGAAATGCATTGGGCATCATTTGAAATTGTCTGGAGAAACAGTCATTTGATTATCATTAATGATAATGAATATGTTTTGAACATAGTTAACAAACAATCTTTTTGTTTGGGGTGTATGTCATATGAATTATTGATATATGGAAGATTAATTATATGTTTGAAGTTAAAAATGCATATTAACACAATATTGTTGAGCTGAATGAATATGCCGATAATGTTAAAAAAAACAATTGAATAATTTTTATGTGGAAATCTTTTTTGTAAACAGTGCTTAACACTTCTAGTCATTTGACTAGCTACTAGTCTCAGTCTGAGAATGAGACACGCCACGCCCATGAGACAAAGCTAGGGAAAAGGAAGGTTCTGGAAAGCCTTAGAGTTATAGAGGTAGATGTAGAAGAGGAGGATAATGATGAGCCAGTCATAATGGACAGTTTCCCCGTCCCAGTGGAGACCGACATTACCCCATCCTAAATTACTGTGAGGGACGTAGCATGGATACCACCAACACAAATACCACCATCACCACCGCCAGCTGACATATTTACAAAGTCCTGGCAGCGAGCTACATCCACCACAGCCACCTCAGTATAAGTAGGTACTGCAGAGTGTCAAATGTCACGCCCACCTACTAAGGGAATGAAAACAATGGTCCGTGACCAACAATTTGAAAAATGTATGTTGTATAAAACATTACAAAATGGTTATTGAATAACCTACAAGGGATATTTATGCATGCACATTGTCCCTATTTATGCATCTATATGAGTTAGTTGGCCACACATAAAACAAGCGCCAAACTGTGTAATAAATACAAAATATTTATTTTAGAACAAATCAGGATTATTTTTAACAATCACCATAGGTTGCGCGCAAAAGGAGGGGTGAAAGGATAAGAGGGTAGTGGTGTTGGGTAGCGAAAGTGTGAATCAAAGAGTAAAGGATAGTCAATTCGATATTTTACAACTACCGATAACAAAGACCAGTTAATGCAAGCCTGTCCATATAAGATTTACATGTATTCTGTAAATTTCAGTGTGCATTCAATGCAGTTTCCAATGGAGTGACAAATTAGGATGTAGGTACAGGTCTTGATCAATAAGAGAGCGTCGACGTTTTGACTCGACTGTCCAATGAGGAATTCAAGCCTTTGCTGCGAGTCTTCATCAGGACTGTGTGTGGCAACCTATGATGGAAATGGTGAGTTAGATAGAGGGCTTGTGTGTGTGTGGTCAAGCTCAAAAAGTCAAGTAATGTTGTATCTACTGACCTATTCCTGGAGCCAAGCCTGGCTATCCAGGTATGATTTCATATCCGTGCCAAAGGCCCAATGTCGCCAAGGTACAATTGTTCTGGTGTGCTGTGATTACATCGGTAAACAGACATAATATCTATGCAAAATATCGACTGGACATAATATCGAGGCAAAAATATAGACTAGACAAAATATCGACCAGACATAATATAGACTACAAAAATATCGATTACTATCGATATTAATAGCCAAAATATCGAATCAAAAATATAGACTAGACATAATATCGACTAGATAGAATATAGACAACAAAAATATCGAAAATAAGGTACGTTTTTAATAATTTGTAATAATTGTGTAATATAAATCTGTAGCGGGTTGTGGGTTTATAGGGGAATAGGGTGGGAAGTAATTTAAATATAATTAATTAAATCTGTAATATAATAGTAATTGTTAATTAATTATTAATTATTAATTAATTAAAATATAATTGGTAATTAATAATAATTGATTAATTGATAAATAATTAATTTTTCATACAATATTTTCTGTAGCGGGTTGTGGGTTTATAGGGGAATAGGGTGGGAAGTAATTTAAATATAATTAATTAAATATGTAAAATAATTATAATTGTTAAATAATTATTAATTGGTAAATAATTAAAATTTAATTGGTAAATAATTATAATTGAATAATTGATAAATCATTATTTTCTACTAAATTATTTTTTGTATTGGGTTGTTTGTTTATAGGGGAATAGGGTGGAAAGTAATTTAATTTTATTAATTAATTATGTAAATTAATATTAATTGTTAATTAATTGTTAATTGTTAATTAATTAACATATAATTGGTAATTCATTATAAATGTTTAATTGATTAATAATTAATATTTAATAAATTAATTTCTGTAGTGGGTTGTGAGTTTATAGGGCGATAGGGTGGTAAGTAATTTAATAATAATTAATTAATTATGTTAATTAATTAAAATTGTCAATTAATTAATAATTGTCCATTATATAAAATTTAATTTGTAAATAAAAGTAATTGGTATTGGAAATTAAATTTAATTGGTAATAATATTTCTATTAATTATATTTATTTATGATTTTTTTCCTTTTGCTACTGTTGCACTTACTGGAGTGGGAATAGTAATTTTAACCCCTACGCTATCCAGCGCTTTCCCTACTGTTGCACCCACTGGAGTGGGAATAGTAATCTTTACCCCTACGCTATCCAGCGCTTTCCCTACTGTTGCACCCACTGGAGTGGGAATAGTAATTTTAACCCCTACACTATCCAGCGCTTTCCCTACTGTTGCACCCACTGGAGTGGGAATAGTAATTTTAACCCCTACGTTATCCAGCGCTTTCCCTACTGTTGCACCCACTGGAGTGGGAATAGTAATTTTAACACCTACGCTATCCAACGCTTTCCCTACTGTTGCACCCACTGGAGTGGGAATAGTAATTTTAACCCCTACGCTATCCAGCGCTTTCCCTACTGTTGCACCCAGTGGAGTGGGATTAGTAATTTTAACCCCTACGCTATCCAGCACTTTCCCTACTGTTGCACCCACTGGAGTGGGAATAGTAATCCTTACCCCTACGCTATCCAGCGTTTCCCCTACTGTTGCACCCACTGGAGTTGGAATAGTAATTTTTACCCCTACGCTATCCAGCGCTTTCTCTACTGTTGCACTCACTGGAGTGGGGATAGTAATTTTAAACCGTACACTATCCAGCGTTTTCCCTACTGTTGCACCCACTGGAGTGGGAATAGTAATCTTTACCCCTACGCTATCCAGCGCTTTCCCTACTGTTGCACCCACTGGAGTGGGAATAGTAATTTTAACCCTTACGCTATCCAGCGCTTTCCCTACTGTTGCACCCACTGGAGTGGAAATAGTAATCTTTACCCCTACGCTATCCAGCGCTTTCCCTACTGTTGCACATACTGGAGTGGGAATAGTAATTTTAACCCCTACGCTATCCAGCGCTTTCCCTACTGTTGCACCCACTGGAGTGGGAATAGTAATTGCAACCCCTACGCTATCCAGCGCTTTCCCTACTGTTGCACCCACTGGAGTGGGAATAGTAATTTTAACCCCTATGCTATCCAACGCTTTCCCTACTGTTGCACCCACTGGAGTGGGAATAGTAATTTTTACCCCTACGCTATCCAATGCTTTCCCTACTGTTGCTCACACTGGAGTGGGAATAGTTGTTCTTACCCCTACGCTATCCAACGCTTTCTCTACTGTTGCACTCATTGGAGTTGGAATAGTAATTTTTACCCCTCTGCTATCCAACGCTTTCCCTACTGTTGCACCCACTGGAGTGGGAATAGTAATTTTAACCCCTATGCTATCCAGCGCTTTCCCTACTGTTGCACCCACTGGAGTGGGAATAGTAAATGTTACCCCTACACTATCCAACGCTTTTGCTACAGTTGAACTCACTAGAGTTGTAACAATACATTTGAACCATTTTGCTATGCTACGGTAAAAATATTATATATGTTTATTTAATAATATGTTTTTATATTTATATATATATATGTATTATTTTTGTGAAATAATTTTTTTATCTATATTAATTATTTATTAATATAACATTTATTTAATAATTTTTACTAAGTTTATATTAAATATATTTATTATTATATTAGTTGTAACTTAATTTAAAGACATTTTAAAAAAATCAATATTTTGACAGTCTATATTTTTGTAACTCGATAATTTGGAGTCGATATTTTAGTACTTACCTGTTTGAAGATAGGCAGTCGATATTTTGTCCCTCGATATTTTCTTCTCGATATTTTTGTATCTCGATATTTTTGTGGTCGATATAATGTCAGTGATCCGATTACATCACCATGTAATTATTCTTTAACATCCGAAATTTGACTGGCGGCCCCTTTCCTGAAAGGTATATGAGGCCATGTGTCAAACAGGGGATTCATCTGCCATCATCCACTGCATATATACAAGGAGCCTGTGAATATAGACCGCCTAATATAGAGGCTTACATGGCAAGGTCTATTCAGGAAACATGTTCCTGCGAGACTATCCCTCCCCGGAATGTCACAAGGGAAAAGCTTCTAATAGAAACGGTACCGAAATGTACACCCAGGCGTCCGGCATATACACCAGGTTGATGCCTCAGGAATGTTTTAACTGTAAAATTCTAAAAAGGGAGGGGGCGCAACCCATCTGGCACACACATCCGCTCACAATTACCTTAGTTAGAAGACCTCCAGGCATCAGCCTGCCGCTCCCACGAAATGCTTGCAAGGACTGAATTGATCTGTCGGCCTGTTAGTTAAACAAATGAGGGACACGTGCGTGATGTGCACGCTGCCGTACAACGGTGAAATCGAGCCCCGAGGTCCACTGGTTATTGTGCACACTAACATTGTGTATTTAAGTACAGAATAGGCACAGTATATGATGTTTAACACGCTCTACACAAATTCCGTTGTCATGGTAATGAAAACAAGGGATCCTTCCCCGATTCTCCTCTCTCTGTGCCTGAGGGGCTCGATTTCACCGTTGTACGGCAGCATGCACAAAAGAGCCTGAGCAAAGAGGAGCACCCACATCCTTTGAGCAGATGGACCAGTCCTATCTGGGTGACCCAACAGAGGTCTGCTTTGATCAAAACCCATTGCTGTATTGGCATGGGAAAAGGTGCCAACGGCCAGTGCTCAGCAAGCTGTCGATAAACTATCTGACTTGCCTCTTAGCATCATACCCAATGAGCACAACTGCAGGGCACTCTACCCCACACTTTAACTTACTAACGTGGAACGTGACATCTTGGCCACTCCCACAAAGTGGTACCAGGTTCATACATGTCTTATGCGCCACCTTACACAAATAGCTTTTTTGTAGGAGATGCATTTGACAGGCAGAGTTACAAAAAGTACATGTGAAATGCAGAGGAAAGGTGTATGGCACTACGACATTATCAGAGTATGCAAGGGGGGGTCTTGATATTAATTGCCCAGAGGGTCCCATTTGTGAAAGACATTCTCAGAGATGACACTTGAGGGTAGATACGTGGTGGTGGAAGGACATATACACAGTGCCCCCTCACACTCGTGGTCGGTTATGCCCCCAACACTAATCACTCTGCTTTTTACATCTTCTGACCTCAGCTCTTTCCCGGGACCTACACACTCCCGGCTTATGGGGTGGTGACTAATTCCATTCCAGATGTTGCCTGGGAATACTCTGCCCGCCCCTGAACTGTGCTACATGTGTCAGGGCGTCACAATGCACACACATGCACAATTCAGACTCCGGAGATTTCTATTATTTTTCACCAGTCCATGACCTCCACACCAGGCTGAATCTTTTTGTCTGCTATGAACCATCGATTACACAGATAACTAGGACAGAATACTTGGGGTGTTTACCTTCTCAAATCACTGCACACTGCTGATGACAATACATTGTTGGATGGTGCGTCCTAGTATACTGACCTGGAGGCTCCAGACCAAGGCACTTCGGGACCATCCCTTCATGAAGGCACTATCAACAGATAATATTTAGTCATTTGAAATTAACACGGTCTCAACCCCCTCCAGAGAGCTTGTGTGTGATGCCCATAAGGTGGTCATATGGCGGGCAATGCATTGCTGCCACATGAGAGGACCCATTGGCCCTGCCCAGGAATCTTCCGGACATGGAGGAGAAGTTGAGCCTACTTGAGGCTTAGGTGTCCCAGTGGGCTAAAGGAATGACTCAAGAAGTTGAGAAAGTATCACAGGAATCCAGAGGTGCTTGCAAACCATGACTATAGGCATCGCTTTTACCTTATCCATAGGGAGGTTAATGGATTGGGCAGGCTATTGGCATGGCTGGTTAAAGTGGATGGAGGGCACGCCCAGTGATAGGAGCAATCAAGTTGGGAGTTGGCATGGTGGTTAATACTTAAGTGGCCATTAATGCCACTTTTGCAGTGTGCTATTGCTCCCTGGATCCAGTCGTAGACAGTCCCCTCATTGACAGGCTTAAGGTGTTCTTCAAGGGCTCCCCCAACCCTGATTGAATCCACGCCAACAATTGAAACTGGATGAGCCCCTTCAAATTGAGGAGACAAAGGCAGCTATTACCCACATTTTTCGGAAATAAAATACTTGAGAGGGGCAGAGTTTGACCAAATGGGGGACCTTTTCTTGGAGGGCACAATAATACCCTTTCAGGAGATTATGGACACTTATAGCATCTCAACAGTGCCTTTCCTGCCATATCACAATGCAGCGCATTTGTTCACTACACTATGGAGTTTGGGTGGAGTCGAGAGGCCCATATTACTGCTGCTGCATGCAATCTTGTCCCACAGAAGCACACACAAAATTATTACAGCCCTCTATGTTGCATTGCACTCCTACAACTGCAAGCAAGAAGACTGGGCTAAAAGCAATGTAAGACGGACCTTCAGATGCAATTCACAGACAGTCGCTTGACCGGGGTGTTACAGCATGTAAAGGAGATTTCACGTAATCAAAGATTCCGTTACATAAAATGCTATTTGCATCAGGCATACCTCACACCAAAATGCATCAAGTGCATGTTTCCTATGGCATCCCCTGAATGCCCCAGATGAAGCATACCTGAGGCAGGTTTTTACCACATGGTATGGGAGTGGTACAGCATGCCGGGGTAAGTCGTGGGAATTACCAATGCTGTGGTGGTGCACTTGGTCCTGCCCTCGCTGGAATCATGCCTACTCGGTTTTAATCCAAGACTCAGTGAGATAAGCACTTTCATAGATTGATTGCTCTAGCCTTCATACTCTTCAAACAGCAAATCACAATGTCCAAGGAGGCTCATGCAACCCCTGGAATACACTGTTAGCTCTCCACCCTGCTGAAATGGGTGAAAGCTCAGCTGAATGTCCTTGCAGTGACACAAACACATGAAGCAGGGAATGCTGGAGGTGGGTGCTGGGATACCTACATCAGAAACCTAGAGATGAAAAATAACACACAACCACCCTGAATACTACTCTAGGGGCCAGATGTAGGTAACCAAATACCGGTCGGTAAAGGCCGTAAATACCGAATTTCGGCCTTTACCGACCTATATTTGGCCTTTGAGATGTAGGGGACCCAAAAACATCCGAATCGGTAAATTCACCGAATCGGTAAATTTACCGAATTGGTAAAGTTTCCGAATCGGTAAATTTACCGAATCGGTAAAGTTTCCAAATTGGAAAATTTAACGAATGGGTAAATTTACCGATTCGGAAATTAAGAAATGAAAAAAATGACTTGAGATGTAGGTAACCTCTTAAATACCGAATTTGCATGAAATACGGTATTTAAGAGTCGGTATTTACCATGGATTCAAATCAGGTGGTAACCAGGTGCAGGCTATAAAAAAGGCCCCAATATGCAACAGTTTCACCAGAATGGCGGCATTCTATGTGATTGCGAGGCGGCTACGGCTATAGGCAGAAGGAGAGAGGGTCTGGAGGAGGGAGGAGCAGGTGTACAGGCAGAGGATCACCCTATTCCAGCTAACTGAGCCAGAGATCCTACAAAGGTACAGGCTAGACCCCCAAACTATCCTGGACCTTATCAGGGACCTCCACCCACTGTTGGACCATCCAACCCCAAGGGCGCACAACATCCCACCCCATGTGCAGGTGCTGTGCAGCCTACACCTGCTTGCATCTGGGAGTTACCAGAGTGTGGTTGCTGCGGTAGGTGGTGTGTCCCAGAGCTGTCTGTTCTGTTTCTTTAAGAAATTCCTAGACGCCTTGTTGCAGAGAATGCATTACTACATCAGCTTCCCTGCAACGCATGCAGAACTGCTCAGGACAAAGACAGACTTTTATCAGATGGCGCATTTCCCCAACATCATTGGCTGTATTGATGGTACCCGCATACCAATATGTCCACCTGCTGCCACAGCGTACATTTATGGGAACAGGAAGTCCACCCACACCATAAATGTACATGTGATTTGTGATTCCATTGACATGATCATTGACATAGCCAAATTTCCCGGGAGTACCCACGACTCTTACATCTTCCAAAACAGTGGGATCTACGCACGCCTGACAGCGGGGGAATTCGGCGAAGGATACTTGCTAGGTAACACACTGTGTGAAACTCCCTTGATACGTATTGCAGATGGATGTGTTTGTGTGCATCTGAGTAATGTATTTTCTTGTTACAAATAGGGGACAGTGCATATGCCCTCCGGTCCTTCATCCTCACACCCTACCTCAACCCTTCAACACCCAGCCAGAGGAGATACAACAGGGCACACAAATCGACCAGAAACATTGTGGAGCGCACCTTTGGTCTGTGGAAGAGCAGGTTTCGCTGCCTACATAAAAGTGGAGGGACCCGCCAGTACACACCAGTCACCTGCCGCGAGATGATTGCAGCCTGTGCAATGTTGCACAACCTTGCGATTAAGAAGGGCACCGAAGTTGACATCTCTGATTATGAGGACCATGATGACGAGCAAACAGTGCCTGAACCACACACAGCTGGAGTTGCCACACCAACTGATGGCAGACACAGACGGGAAGAGATCACATGCAACTTTTTAGTAAGTAAAGAGACACAGACAGGTGTAGTATGGACCCAATGTAGTTTAATTGTGTCACTACGTAGGTAACTAAAGCACAAATGTGCAACACAAATTATTAACATTCAATGATGTGAGTCCTGGGTCACTTCCCCATTACCTAAAATAATCATTTGCGTCCACGCTTACCAGTGGCAGTTGTTTGGTGCTCACTGTGCTCACTTTGCGTTTGGTCTGTAGCCTCAGCATGGCACCTGCTGCTCCTCCTTGTCTCTACGACAAGGGAGCTTGCCATGCTGCTCCTACTTGTGCTCTCTTCACTCTCTGGCACATCTAGAGCAGCAATTTGGGCTGTTTGTGCATTTAACAGCGCCTCAAGAGCACTGGTCATCCTGGCCATGCCCCTAGTGACCTCATTACTGTTTTGGGTTAGTCCCTCCTGCATGTTTATGCTTCTCCTGCATAGCAGGGATGTGGCTGTGGCCAGGTGGTTGATGGCTTTATTTTGTTGATGCACACGCTGCCTTTCCTTGCTCCTTGATGTATATTCATTGTCTAGTTTGGTGCACAGAAGCTGCACCGATTGTGACATTTCACGCATCCCTGGAGCCATTTCTTTGTTGACATATACAAGTTCCCTGATGCCCTTTCTTATGTCTCCCATGTTGTTGTTCAGGTTCCTCATTTGGCGTTGGCAAGACATGATGGCTTTTCCCTGCATCCTCTGGATTTTTACCATGCTCCCCTCCAGGCCACGGAACACACTTGAACCCCCCACACGTCCAGCTGCACTGCTTTCTTGGACTCTGCGGCGTCTTGCGCCAGTATGGCCCACCTCTGCACTGGACTGCAGTATGGCAGAGCTACCATCCACAGGCAAGGTGTGTGTGTCTTCCCCCTCCATGTCACTTGCTGCTGACTCCATTACCAATAGTGGGGCAACAACAGGCCTCCTGCTTGGTTTTGATGCAGGTGTTGTTTCATGCAGTGATGCTGGCATTTCTGGGGATGACAGAAACAGAGGGTATTGTGATCGTTCTGGGGACGCATGCAACTCTGGAGCATTTTCTGCGTCTTGTGAAGGAGGATGGCTACTGGGTGCACCTGTGTCCTGAGATACATTCTGTGCACTTGGACCTGGCTCCTGACTCTCATCCCTCTCCGGTGCCGTGCCTTCAGTCTCCTGGGAATGCCTGCGAGATGTGTCACCTGTGGACATATGAGCGTACATTAGCTAAGCGCTACTGTCTCACACTCACTACAATTAAATCTTTTTCACTTTCGCTTTATTCTGTCTGCAATCATTTCCCTAACTTGCTGGTTGCTGTGCTGTATGACATGGTCTTACATTTCCTGACTACATTTCCCATGATGCATTGCTCCTGTATAGTGCTAGCAGTACTGGACTGGGGTTCACTTAGACACTAACGGTACAGGTAAAGATGATGGTGTGGGGGGAATGCTGTGCATGCATCTTACCTTTTCTGCTTGGAGCTCTGGCTGAGCTGTGTACTTCTCCCAGTCTGCAGACTCTGTCTGGTTCTATGGTTGAGGCCACCATCTCCTCCAGGTCAGTAAGGGGGGGTGCTGGGTTCTTCCCTCCACCAGTTTTGGTTCCCTGCTTGTAGTGTTCAGCCAATTTTCTTTTGTTTGGCTCCTGAGGTCGTAGAACCTCTTTTTCAGGTCCTCTGTGTCTCTGGTAGTCACTCCAACTGTATTTACTTTGTCAAGTATGTCCAGCCAGAGTTTCCTTTTGGCAGATTCTGCCACAGTGAGGGACTGCCTGCCAAACAGTTTTTGGTGCACCTTCACCACCTCCTCAACAAGGACCTGCAGCTCCATGCTGCTGAATTTCAGTTTCCTCCTCCTCTCAGGCTGCTCTTTGTCTTTGCTGCTTGCCATTTTTCAGATTTAAAAGTGCACAAAACTCGTTCTGCTGCTCAGGGACTCTCTGCTCCAACTGCCTCTCCAGAAGCTTCTAATTAGTTGCACCTGCCAGTGTAGCCACTTCCTGGCAGGGAGGGGGAGGGTGGTAGCACCTGATTGGCCCTAGGTCCTCCTGTTACACCTTGCAGTACAAACAATGAGCCATGCCCCTCTGTGAGTCCCATTGATAGTTTAGTTAATACAACCACACTAACATTGCCCTTCGCCACCATGGGGTGTGGGACTCCTCGGGGCACTGAAGGGCATCCTAGGATTGGTGCCCAGGCCCGGAGCAACCACTCGCACTGGCCTGCATAATCTGCATATATTTCCAAGTGAAAATTAGATGGTTCTGGCGTGGTGTGTGTCCCTGGGTGTACCTCCTGATCCTGATACATGTCTATGCTTATCATGACTCCACTGTTTATGTTTGTTATTTTGTTTATGATGAAATTTGCAAGTGAAAAATCGGAATTGTCAGTGCTATGGTTTTTGTTTTTTATTTTAATGTGCTAAAACCAATGAAGAAATTTAGTAAAAAAGTAGGTAGGAGGGTCAACCTCATTTTGGGGCCATTGTTTGGCTCCTGAGGTCGTAGAACCTCTTTTTCAAGTCCTCTGTGTCTCTGGTAGTCACTCCAACTGCATTTACTTTGTCAAGTATGTCCAGCCAGAATTTCCTTTTGGCAGATTCTGCCACAGTGAGGGACTGCCTGCCAAACAGTTTTTGGTGCACCTTCACCACCTCCTCAACAAGGACCTGCACCTCCTCCTCTCAGGCTGCTCTTTGTCTTTGCTGCTTGCCATTTTACAGATTTAAAAGTGCACAAAACTCTTTCTGCTGCTCAGGGACTCTCTGCTCCAACTGCCTCTCCAGAAGTTTCTAATTAGTTGCAGCTGCCTGTGTAGCACTTCCTGGTAGGGAGGGGGAGGGTGGTAGCACCTGATTGGCTGCCTACTTAAGTTTCACTTTTGTTTGCTTTCCGATTCAGTATTTACCGAATCGGTATTTCCCATTCATTCCTATGGGCCAAAAGGCCCATAGAATGAATGGGAAATACTGATTCGGTAAATACCGATTGCAAACACTAAAATATTTATTTCTATTTTTGTACAAATATATATTGTATTAGCGGGCAAATTTGCCTCTTTGAATGTGACATAGTGACTTCTTGATCAGTAGTATGGGAAAAACTACGAGTCTGTTTCTATTGAACTGTGATTGTAGTTTCCAAGCATAGCCAATCAAATGCACGTTGTTGAATTTAAAATGGTGGTTTCCCAGCAAACAATGTTGGTGATCAAGCCTGCAGGATCAGGCGAAACGCGTCCGACTTTGCTGATTAAAATATTATAAAAACTACTTTCGGGACATGGCATCGTCATTTCCTTGATTTGGAAGGAGTGTGGTGTATATATATATATATATATATGTGTGTGTGTATGTATATATATATATACATAGATGCTTTAAGAGTCCCCATCTGTCAAGTGGCTGTGGCATTACTGGCGTTCTTTGCACCCGAGGTATCAGATTGCTCCAGCTCATCTCTCCAGCACGAGTCAGGCAGGGTCGTGACTTCACAGAAAGATTTGTATATTATACCAGCCTATGACTTGGAGGACTTGTGCTGTGGCGGTTATGATGTATGCAGGGACCCAGGGAAGCCCGAGGACTTATTTTGCACCAGAAAAAGTGTGCCCTGCTCTGCAGTGCGTCAATGCCTCATGGACTTCATCCATCTATTCCCCTCGCAGCACCTACCCACAGATGATGCATTCTGGGAGCTGTAGGACTGACAGCACTACAGTAGCTGAGCGATCACTAGGCAGGGGAGGTGCTTCCTCTCAAGTTTGGGAGGTCTGCAGATGTATTTAAAAATGGAGGAGTGGGGCTGTTTCTCAATGCAGCAGTGTCATCTGAAGAAGACTACAATGTCGAAATGCATTATGCCTTTTCTGCGTGTCTATTAAAGGCTTGTTTCCTGACTTCCCCTTGTGGCCTCTTCCTACAGTTTTGCTGGAGGGTTCATGTATATATATATATATATATATATATATATATATATATATATATATATATATATATTCTTCTCCCGTCTGATCCAAATCTGAGGCTTTCCGGGCGCTCTACAGGCGGTGCACGCGAAGAACGGCAGGACCCGCCATGTCAAATTAATTCCGTTTTCCCCTGTTCGGGGAGTGTTTTCTTCGTGCACTCTCGTCCTTATTTAATTACACAAAACTATTTATTTGTCAAAATGTAAGGTTTATTGACCTTGCTCACAGGTGAGCAAGGTCTCCGCTGAGACCGAAACGCGTAAGGTGCTGCTGGCTGGCTGTCAATAAACCTTACATTTTGACAAATAAATAGTTTTGTGTAATTAAATAAGGACGAGAGTGCACGAAGAAAACACTCCCCGAACATGGGAAAACGGAATTAATATATATATATATATATATATATATATATATATATATATATATATATATATATATTACCTACTGGCGGTCGCCAGTAGGTAGTTATAGTTAGGACCTAGCTACCATAGGAAATCTGCAACATTCTATTGGGAATAACTTTGGCACCGGTGGAGGAATTTGCGTGTAATTATCTAAAATTTTGGCCCGCTCCGCTGCGCTCCTTCCCTGAAAGTTTCGGGGGGATTCGTGAAGTGGGGGCTGAGAAAAAAGGGGGTCCCAAAACATGTTTTCCCCATGTTAATTTCCATAGGACGTTCTGACACGGCTACAGCCCGAACCGCTGAACGGAATTACGCCAAACTTTGCAAAATTGTAGGGACTGGTACGCAGATGTGCCTTTGCTCTATTTGGTGAAAATTGCTCCAGTGGTTTGTTTGAAAATTAACTTCAAAAACACATATATATCTATAGCCGCGCACCGAGCGCTCACCGGTACGCGTACCTGGGAGCTCACCCGGCGTGCCACAGGAGTGCGCGAGCGGAAAGCTGATTGGCTGTCGGATGTCTGTCAACATTTTAAACAGTCTGGAGAGTCCGCCAACTTGTGTCTCGGTAGAATCGAGACACAAGAGGTGAAAATAAAAAGGGGGAAATGATTAAAAGGCAGCAGGGTAGACACTCCCTGACCCCCTAGGGTTTCTGAGGGGGGCCTAGAAGTACCCTGAAGTGCAAAAAAACGTTTTTTTCTTTTTTGCAATTTTCACGGGGTAAGCACTGTGTGCGTTCCCATGTACGCTCACCGGTTCGCTCACCCAGAGCGTACCATAGTGTAAAATAAGAATTTGGATTGCTTAGAGGTAGGGTAGCTCTAAAAAGAGCTGTTGTGTTATGTGGGTGATTTAAGTACCTACAAGTAGGTACTGATGCAGATTCTAAAATTCACTTCAATACAATCACTTCGCTACTACCTCATACATTAGAAATAAAAATGAATAATATGTCAACTAATTTTTAGTTTGAAAATAATAATTTATTGTTCAGAATTTTCATAATTTAATAGAACTTGTAGCATATCCTCATCTGGAATTTCCTCTTCAATTATATGATCATGAATCTCCTCATTATAAGTGTGCCATGATGATTGTTGGAATTCTATTGTATCCAAACATTTGATAAATTGTTCGTCAAGAGATTCATCCAACAAATTATTTATGTCATCTCCTCCTTGTGATAAAATGGTGCTGTCGATATCTGTGACATTTTGCATTTCAATAAATGTAGTTGAAATTTCAAAAGAAATGTCCTTGGTCTCCTCATTCTGATCCATTTTAATTTCAAATTTCTTGCTGTAAATTGCAGAAAAAAGTAATCACTTTCATTTATCATTTTTAGTAATACATTATATAAAAGTAGCTTAATCAAGTATTTAGTTCTTTAAAATTATTTGGTAGTGTATAGTATCAGGCAGGTACTAGAAATATATAGCACTGCATGTGATGAAGCCTATCTTAATCCATAATTATAACAGAATGACTGTAAATAGCTAACAGAAAACATTTTCCAAATTATCTTAAAGTGTACAACATAGTTCCTCTTACAAATTAACAACTCACCTTTTTGAAAGTAGGAGAAGAGTTAGTACTGTGTAATTCAAACTCCAGAAATTGAGCACCCAAAATTCCTCTCAAAAGTACCTCAGACAGGAGTATCACAAAATTAAAATGAAAGTAACATTTTGATTGGTTCTAAATTTCAATACTTTCAAATGTGTTTTCCCCATGCAATTTTGTATAAGACATTTAGACACGGCTACAGCCCGAACGGATGAACGTAGTAGGGCCTTTTCCATATTTGTTTGAAATTGCTCCAGTGGTTTTTATGAAAAGCAACTTCAAAAACACATATATATCAATAAGCGCGCTTCGAGCGCTTACCGGTACGCATACCGGGGAGCGCACCCGGCACGCCACGGAAGTGCACGAGCGGAAAGCTGATTGGCTCTCGGGTGTCTGTCAACATTCCAAACAACCCGGAGAATCCGCCATCTTGTGTCTCGGTAGAATCAAGACACAAGAGGTGAAAATAAAAAGGGGGAAATGATTAAAAGGGGGAAGGGTAGACACCCCCTGACCCCCTAGGTTGTTAGAGGGAGGCCTAGAAGGACCCTGAAGGGCAATCATTTTTTTTTTTTTCTCGGGGTGAGCGCTGGGTGCGTTCCGATGTACGCTCAGCGGTGCGCGCATCCTGAGCGCACCACGGGGAAAACAGTGTAAAAAAATTAGAGTAAAAAAATAATTTAGAGTGCTTAGAGGTAGAGTAGCTCTGAAAAGAGCTGTTGTGTTATGTGGGTGTTTTTTGTACCTACAAGTAGGTACCAATGCAGAGTCTCAAATTCAAGAGGAAGACTCTATTCCCCTCATCTGTAAAATGTACACCATCTCTCCTATAGATGCCTTGCATGTTGTAACGCAAGTTGTTGTGGTATATGGAACCCATACCATAGTCTCTGAGGAAAGCAGAAACAGATTTATTCACATGTTTCCTTGCTTTATCAATCTGTGGACAAAATTGGTTGGACCAGTTCCATTTTTGCCTTTGGCATATATTAGAAAATACCAATGCAGTTTTTGGAAAAAGTGACATCAATTGCCCAAAGATGTCCTTTTAAAGCATTTCCAGACCTACCCCAGTCAAAGTGTCCAAGTCATTGCCACCACAGTGCACAATTATGAGGTCAGGGTGTGGTAGATGCATAAAGGATTTTATCAATGGCATCAATTGGTGACTTCTTAATCCTCTCTGTCCAATCCACACAATGTCCACATTTGGTAAATCAAGGTTGTAAATACCTCTGTTACTTGCAAATTTGTCACTCCAGTAGACAAAGCTGTGACCCACAAACTAGACTTTTGGCATCTTGAAGGTAGATGTGCTTCTATTCAGATGAGTTGTGGAAATGAAATGGCAGTTTGAAGGTAGGAATTATGAGAAAAAGTGGTTGAGATTCAGTGCAGTTGAAAAACAAGAAATGATTGGTGCTTTCTTAAAATTCAGCACTGAAAATTAGGGTGTATGCTTTTTTTGTTGTAAGAAGTCATTTTAATGGTTGAGAAAAGGTAATTTAAAGAAACATTGCACATGATTAGCTAGTACATTGAGAGGTCAAACACCCTTGCTGGATTCTTTTGCAACATTCTATGATGAACTTTTGAACTGTGTGCTGGGTTAGGTGGGAGTTACCATGGTAACAGGCTGAATGAGCACTGGGGGGATGGGTGAATATTATGTGAGTTTCAAAGTGTTGAAATGTACAACCAATTAAAATGTGCAGTTTGGTTTTGGCCTGGGGGTGGGGCCTACTGGGGGTCTGGGTTACAGTGTGCGGTGAGTACGTTCAACTATGAACATTTGTGAAAGTTCGAGCCAAAAATGTCTTTTAACAGTTCCTCAACATAGAGCTTCATCTTTCCCTTGGCTGTGGAACTCCTATTATGCGGAGGTTGTTCCTACAGGAACGGGCCTTCAAATTATCATTTTTGGCTCTGATGGCTGTTAGAACCCTCTCCCTGTTCAGCATTTGTTCCTATTCGAAACATGTGCATCTCAGTTTGACGATTCTCAAGCTGATCCACTTGGTTTTTTACCTGATCTAATTGGAGGTTTCTCTATGTTCTTAATAGAAATGTAGAATGACTTGGGGCGTATCCTTTAAACGCATTTTTGTTGGCAATATTTTAATTTGGTGGAGATAGATATCAATCAAACGGAATTGTGTCAGTGGTATTTAAAATTGACTATGAAAGAAAATGTTCGAAATAATTGAATTTGTCAGCAGCACTTGTGCTGGATTTGATGCCAGCACCATACTGCATCATACAGTGGGCCTCATTTCTGAGGCCCCTAGCGCTGCCGGAACCTAACTTTTTTTGATGTTCTGTGAAGCAGGAGCATTCTCCATATTTACCTAGCAGCACTAAGCCACTTTTTTTGACTTAATGCTGCCTCATAAATAAGTATTCCTTTTAGACAGTTTTCTGTGTTAAAGGGCCGTGCAATGGGTGTTGCTGGGGTTGTTCCCAGCAACATCCATGGCTTTTCGGCACAACCCAGATTTAAGAGAAATTGTAAATCTGAGGCACTGTCAAAAACGTACTCCTCCCCAGGGGAGGCGTAAGGGAGGCACAACGAGGTGAAATATCGTTATTTTTCCTTATTTTTTCTTTTTCTATGTTGCTGCATTCTGCATCACACAAAGAATGAAGAAAATGCCTCTTCTGATTGTTTATATGCAGGAAGGGTTTCCTTCCTGCACAGAAATATTCATCCCCGCAACACAGGCACCCTTGCACCATGGCGAAACAGTGCCAGCATTGGCGCATGGCAGCGCATTGTGCACCGGCACAGGGGAAAAGGATGGGAATGCTGCATATCTGATCGATACGGTGCATTCCTGCCCTTTTCTTTTACCATAGGGCATCGCAGCAGGAAGGCCTGCAGCACTGCCCTACAGTAAAACCTCATAACTGAGGCCCAGTGTATTTTCTTTGTTTTGCTTCCCATTGCACTAAATGCCATTTTGTACAACAAAGTTGAAAAAATACAGATAGCTTTAAGTGTCTTCAAAATCAAATAGCAGTGATTACAGTGTAGGAGCCCTGAAGGGTGACTTTTGTAATTAGAAATTAATAAAAATCTAGTGTTTAGATTTAAATTGTTTTACAATAATTCATAAAATTCTTGAAGTAATACTATGTTCATTTTTTTCTGTTAGGGCAGCTAAATACTAATAATGGTCAGACCTAAAGTTATCTAAAACATGCTAGCCACACACAAAACTGAATTAGTCACTGCATCCATAAAGACCATCTAATTGGTTAAAATATATATTTTGTTAAGCTCACTCCTAATCTGCATGAATGATCAAAGTTACATTTTACATACAAATGTTACTTATGGTATTTCAAAACATAATAATTAACCATGGCTCCTATAATAAGTACCTTACCCATGCTCAAATCGCTGAATATTAGAAAGTAGCTGAAGCGGTTAGCGGGTCATGAAATGTTACTTTCTGATTTAGAACAAGCATAGTGACAAGTTTGAACAGAAGCGATTGATTTAGGTTTAGGAAATGTCTCCAGTTCTGGGTAGACCATAGAGATTTTGGTACTGTACTAATTAATCTGTTAATAGAAATATTAAATACATTTAATATACGTATGGTTCAATTTAATACTATCTTGTATATGTCTTTGTGACTTGGCCCCTCATATTTACAATGGGAGTAAAGTGGGAATGTTCATGGAAATTTCTTATACAATTAGCAAAATTAGAAATGACTGTGTTTTATTTACGTTCAACTTTGTATTTTTCTTTCAGCATTCAACAAACTTGAGGATTTAAAAGATCGTTGCCCTCCAATTGGGCCATTACTTTGTGCCCGCCCTATCAGTTACCCAAATGCACAGCTAAATGTATTATTGTTTCAAGTAATACCATATCTTCATGATGTTGATATTTCAAGCAAAACACTCTCCTCCTGCTCCTTTACTTCTGATCTCTAAGTAATCCCTACAAAAACCTGAAGGGACCTTTTACAAAGATGTTTGTTTAAGCAAGTTTGTGGCTCAGAAAGATGCTTACACAATTTGATGGAGTCCAAAATGTAACTATAACTATAGATGTAATTGAGACTGAAGGGTTCAGAAAAGATATTTAGAAATTAATGAAAGATCTGTTGGCTATTAAGAAAAGCAATCATGAAATCAATAATGATTTTACTCACAATAAGTCCAAATGTTTACCATGACATCACACAGTGTAAGAAATTGGGTTCGTTCAGTGGGGTGGAAACCCCATTCACGCAACAGCCACAATCTTGATAAGGTAAACAACGAAAGTCACTAACTTAACCTACTCGTATTCCTCTTTTAGCATGGCACAATGTAGTCAGGCTTAACTTAGAGGCATTGTATAAAGGATTTATGCATCACACAAACCGTCACAAAGTGAAAACCCAACACAATTAAAATATGAAACCAATTTTGAAAGATAGAGTACATTTTATTAAATATCCTTACTCCAGAATGAATACAATCCAGTCATCAGAACTGTAGATATTGACTTTTATTTTTTGTCTGCAGTTAGAACCAAGAAGCAGAAAGTGCCACTCGTGGTTATCTGGGTTCTCTAGACTGGGGAAAAGGCACTAGTGCAGACCAACCATGATGGACCATGGTTCAGATAGAGGTATCAGGTTAATCCAGCTGAAAAGTTACCTTCTAAAGTCTGTACAGTCAACATTGTAGCTTGTAGATCCGGTCATTGCTGAACCATCATGATGGTGGTGATGAAGCAAAGCTTCGCATTTGCGACTTGCTGTAGTCATGAACCTCGCTCATGTGTAACCAAATAATAATTTGTACGTCTTACTAACCTTTATTTCATGTTTAAACGAGGTAAATGAAGCTTGCACATGTGTATTTCTAATACGATTAATTCGAGTCAATAAAATGGCCGCTGCTTTGAAATAGCTTCTGCGCATGCGTCAGTCACACTCATGTGTCCTGACGTGTTTGCAGGTTTGGAGGGAAATAGTTGCGCATGCGTAATACATAGCTTTGGCAATAACGTGGTACTGCTCGTGCCATTGCTCTTGTGCCTGTGTATATGTAGCTAACATTTAGACTGCATAAGTATAATTTTTGGTGATAAGTTGAAAGTACAAAACCAATGATGTGTTTTCATAACGTTATTTCTATGTATTAATTTGTTCTCGCTTACTTTTTATGTACCGCGGGAAATGGGGGTCTGACTGAGCCGAAAGCCATCTTGGAGGTCCTTTCTGCGCAGGACCGTCTGTCTGGGGAGAAGTCAACCTTGGCTGGTGGAACTCAGCCAGCTGGCAGGGATGGGCAAGATGCTCCTGAGAACTGACCTGCGAACTCAGCAGGACGGAGTCATGTGTCCCTATTCTGAAACAATGTTAATTTGTCATTGTATTTCCCTGGACTTTCTCATGAGAACCCCAATCTCGCTAGGCGGTACCCAGAGATGCAAAGTAGGCATCGAAATAGTGTGTTCTGATTGGTGTGTTACCCAAATCCTATCTTAGGACCAATCCAAATTGAGGGATTCTGACACTTTGCAACATTGGGGGGTGGTACACCGTCCCCAAACTGTATATCTACCCTGGGTTCACCTAGGGAAATTGTCCGACTTGTCTGGTTTAGCTGACCTGTCACTGACCCAACGCACTCAATAGGTGACTGAAGATACAGAGCACTGCGGAGTACTCTGTCCGAAATTGACCATAGACTAAGGTTCTACTGAACCTTAAAGTGCTGGCGAAGCACTTTGCTGGGAGTTCGCTGACCCAATCGGGGTCTTGATCGATAGCTGCAGAGAGGGTGGAGCGCAGGCGTTGCTTCCGAACTGCGGGTGCTGGTCCTGTCCTGAGGGTTTCCTGTCCTGTCCTGAGGTCCTGTCCTGATTCCTAGTCTGAGGGTTTCCTGTCTTGTCCTGGGTGTCCATTCTGCACCTGCTGTCCATTGAGGGGATCCTTCCTTGAGGGTTTCCTGTCCTTAACTGACCCGTGGCCAGGGTTTGGTTTTCACACCAGTCTAGGTAAATATTGCTCTGAAATCTTTAAACTTGCACCTTTCTATTTTCTGTCTTTTGCTTCAATAAAGACACTCCTTTGCATATGTTGATATTTCCATGTTTTGCCGCAAATTATTGAAACGTAAAGTCATTGCATATTTTCATAACGTTTCCCATGTTACCCTACCTGTTAGAAATCATATTTTGCATTGCAGTTTGTCATTTTCTGATATGGTCTAGAACGGCTTTTCTTAAACTGTCCAAAGAACTTTTGCCCTAAATGCATAGCGTTTCCTGTTGCATCCCATATTAGCATTTCCATGATTACCCTGACTTTATTTCTCTATAGTTATGTACTTTTCATTATCTTGATTATCGATTGTCTTATCCTTGTAAATCTAATGCTTACTGAGAACGAACTTTAGATAAAGACTTTAAAACTTCCAGTTGTCCGTGGTCATTTTACAAAGGTATTGAATGTCATTTTGAGTTGTATTTTGCTGCCTTTCCTTTTACAGCTAGCTCCCTGATCCATTGTGGTCATAGGTACCCGTGTTGGTCGATGGTAAGTCGGGTACGCTGAGGAATAACAGTAGGGAATTCACACAAATTGGTAGCAGCCCGTGAAGTCAGCCGGTCAATGTATATGGTGAATTGAAATATATGGGCCCGAAGCCGGAAGCGGCGAAATTATTGGTTGGGTGACCTCGCGCGCTCTATCAGTTTTTCTGGTAGCAGAGGTATGGTTAGGGACTAGTTAAAGGTTAGGTAGGATTAGTTAGTCTAGTCAAGTCGGTAGCTGCTAGTATATTAATGCTGCTACAAGAGCGGCCGTTCCGAGGGACCTGATCATTCTCTTGAGAATACGCTGTTTGAAATTTATGAATTGTTTTATCATTGTTATTTCTTGTTCTTATATTGTTATATGTATTAATCCATGCAATTGTAAACCGTCTCGTTCAATGTTGTCCGAACTCCCCGGGGAATTGAATGGCAAAGTGGTGAATAGAATCCATTTGCCTTGAGGTTGCAGGCTCAAGGAAAGTTAGGTGCAGGTTAGGTACAACCGGGAAGCACTAACTAGGGTTTTTCTGAATACGTGTGTGAATAAATGTCAGTAACGAGGTTCATTGGCAAAATTCCAATAGTGGCGTAACCTAGTAAGGGTCACATCGGAAGAGTAGCAGGTTCATCGGAGCTTGGGTGAAAGCAGAGGGGTCCGCTGGGAAACCTTAGACTCAGATATATCCCAGAGAAGTGGATGAGTTTAGGGAAGTAACGGGTTCACTGATGCTAGAGTGAAGGGTAGGCGGAAGAGATCTACCCGCAGCGTGTGAAAAGTAAATGGAAGTAGTTTACTTGCAGTAAAACAAAACTCTTTTTCTGTCTAGACACTTGAGCACTGTGGCGAATGTGTATTCGTTGTAAAGTAACCAAGCACTAGCACTTTAGAAAGAAAGAAAGTTTCCGTTACCTTGTGAAGGGAGGGAGTCAGCCGCGAAGCGTCTCTGACGTCACTCCGTGCCGCGCTGGGATTGGTAGAAACAGCGGGCGGGTAGCGGGGCTGGAATTGTGAAGGAGGGGTGAGCGCCGAAGCGTGAGAACTGTCTCACGAAGGGGCCGCGCACCCATTGGTCGAAACTATTTGAACGCGTGCACCCCATTGGTCGCACGGAATTGCAAGACGCGTTCTGATTGGAGGTAACTTTGTAAACAAAGTTAAGCGTAGAAATCGTATGTGGCACTCGTATTGTCCAGAGACTAGACCCGATCCAAGAAGCCAAGGGTTTGAAAGGGATCAGTGGAAAGCCAATAGATACGATATTATGTACGGAACAAAGAGAAAAATGTCTCTTGTAAATAAGGTAAAGAATTACTTCAAAACGGACAAACCGATTAAATCAAGAGAGGGCGTTATTGTCCCACCACCCAATACTCCCGCCTCTTTCATGATGTTTGATCGAGGGTACAATACCTGTGTGTGGTTGGAAAATTGGGTAAAGTACACAAAAGATGACGGAATATTGGCCTTTCCGTTAGACGGTACCTTCAATAGTAGGATTTTATTTAATTTAAGAACCCGAATGAATGAATTGCATCCCAGACCGAGACTAACGCAGTATGAGGCATTAGAGGAATGGGAGATTGAGGCTTTCGAAAGAGAGAAACCCCGAATGGACAAAGGTCTGACCAAGTGGTACCCAAGGCTGAAACAAGAGACCAGGGATAAAAAGATGAAACAGTGGAGACAGAGCATGATTGTTGAGGGTCTGTTTCCCATGATGCCAGCATGTACCCCTTCGGGGGAAGAGAAAAAGACAGAAAAGTGTAAGCATTGGGGAGCTCTTGGGGAGTCAGACGATGAATTATTAGATGACATCTTTACGAGAAGTCCGCCCCCTTATAATGAGGGAGCCCGACCTTCCAGTACAGGAGAAAATCCCCAGCGTCCATCTATTAAAGAGGAGGACAGATCCCTAAGTAGGGGGGGAGGTTGTCAGATACCGCCCTATTTTGAGAATCCCGGACCCGCGGAGGTAAGAGATATATATCCTAGAGTGCCCGTGAGCCCGGAGGAAAAATATTCCAGCAAGAGAGTCTTGTTCCCCAGACATCTTTATGAAAACGAAGAAAACCCATTAAGTTCAGGAATGCCCTTTTTACAGCCTCCATATGAGGGAGAGCGCAGGTCATTTGGCATGGGAACTTTGTTCCCAAAACCAAATTATGGTGGAGGACCAAGTGAAACGCATCCTACTGCCCCGAGTTTTACCCCTCACCTGACCCCACAGATAATACCTGACCGCACATTAGGAAGAGTACTAGATGAAAGGGAGCAAGAGGTCCTAGCTAGACAGAGAACAGAAATAATTCAGAAAATCTCCCAGTTAAATACCAGTCCTGAGGCTCTGACTATTCCAGTAACAATTGGACCAGTGGTTCCGTTATATGGGAATAATCAGGGAAGCCCAAACCCTTCAGTTATTAACCCAATCATGGCCCCACCAAGGCAGGAGCCCCTACTGATAGACGATCAGTCCAGTGAGTGCGAGTCCGAAGTTGTGTTCTTGGACCTGCCAAACAAACAGACCGGGAAGGGAATGCAGAAGAGGCATAATCCTTTTAATGCGAAAGAAATTAAATTAGAATCAACGTCAGGTACTAAGAGTGTCTCTCTGGTAACTCCGGAGGAAATTGAAAATTGGAGTCGTGAATTAGAAAAACAGACTCCGCAAACGAAACCTTTAGACCTCTACAAACTGAGGGTAGAAATAGAGGAATTAATGGCAGGGAATGTGGGATTAGACAGATTAAATACCTACTCTGAAGAAGAGTTGCTGTTTATGTGTAAAAGCCTTACCAGAAGTACCAGAGTGCTCCACGAAAAGCTGACAGACACTGCAGCTAGTATGGGGGTAGATATTTCAAGGTCCAAGCCCTTGCAAAAACCCTACAGAGCTGAATTCTCAGACAAAGATATAGAGAACTTGAATGTGTCAGGGAAAAAGTTGCAGATTAAAGAGTTGCTAGCAATTTTGCAAAAATGGGGAGATGTGGAAAAATGGAAAAGCAGGTGGGCACGAAAGAAAGATGAGGCTCGATCCAGACAAACGACCCCTGAGTTCGCTTTGAGAGAAGTAGACAAGCCCGAACAGTTATGCCCCATGCGTGAAGTACCAGGGGGGAGGTATGTGCACGTTCCATGGTCCAGACAGGATATTGTGTCCTTTACTAACGATTTCCCAAAGTTGCGCGAAAAGCCAGTTGACTGGTACCGGCAGGTGGAAAGGTTCGTAAAGGTACAAAAATGCCTGTGGAAAGACCTGGATGGATTTTTCGATATTGTGGTCCCGGTAGATCTATGGACCGAGTGTAAAATAGCCATAGCCTGGCCTAGTGAGGAGTACCCGAGGGACTCTAACACAGGGGAACCATCGATTGAAGTGATGAAAAAATATGAACAAATAATTCAGCATTTGAAAAATAAGGTGCCCGCAAAGGAAACTGATTGGACCAGGATAGATAGAACGACGCAGGAAAGAGACGAGACAGTGCACTCCTATTATGAAAGGCTGTTGCAGGTGTTTAAAACCTACAGTGGTATAGATAACATCGAGATGAAGGATATGACGCATTTCATTTACAGGTTTGTAGACGGTTTAAGACCCGAAATTTGTCAGTGGATAAAGGATAATAAAATCTGTTGGCATACCAAAAAGGTAGACGAGGTCCTACGGTATGCAAAATACTGTGAGGACGAGATGGCAGAAAAGAAAAAGGCTCTCAAGGAGAAGGTTATGTGGGCTCAAGTGAAGCTCGCAGAACAGCAGGAAAAACAATTGAGTAACATGGCCAAAAACACTCAGAACCAAGGTCCTGGGGGTGGGGGAGGAGGTAAGCCCCGGCCCAAAATGAGCAGAGAAGAGGCTATGAAGAAATTTTCCTGTCACCAGTGCGGAGAAATTGGACACTGGCGAAACGAGTGTCCTTATTTGCCTGACGATAACCCCAAAACACCTGATTTAACTCCACAGACGCAGAAAGAAAGACCAAGAAAGACTCAACCACAGGTAAAAACGATTCAGGTGCCCCGAGCTCCAAAGCAAGTGTATAAGGGAAAATCCGCAGAGGGTGATGAGGTAGAAGTCTGGGAAAGCAATGAGAACAGAAATGCAGCAACTTCGCAGTATTTGTTAAACGATACCTTCCTTTGTGATGACCAGTACTGACGGGGCCTGAGAGGGGAGAACGAGGAGTGCGTACTTGGCGCCTCCTTGCCGGTAGACCAGTCCGGACCATACATTGAAGGAAAGGTTGACGGAAATGATGTCACTTTTCTGTTGGACACTGGTGCTAACCGTTCTACTGTGAGAACAGTGGACGTTCCAAACCTACCCCTCTCGGGAGAAGCCATCCAAGTAGTGGGTGTATCTAATCAATTGATTAGTACTCCTGTTACCAAACCAATGGAGATATCAATTGGAAACTTTAAGGAAATGCATAGATTTGTCGTTTGTGACACCAGTCCAGTGAACTTACTGGGACGTGATTTGCTGTGCAAAATGAACTGTACCATCTTTTGCACACCAAAGGGAGTTGAAATTCAGACCCCAGATGAAGATGGCATCTATAAATTAATGCTAATCAGACCTTACTCAGAGATTAAACGAATGACTATGCAGGATTTGCCCAAAGAACTCCAAGAAGCAGTGAAGCCAGAAGTATGGGACTTTACTGGGAAGGATGTAGGGTTAATGAAAAACGTGGACCCCATACAGATAGCAATCAAGGACAATGCAGTATACCCCAATACTAAACCCTACAGAATGAATGCAGAAGTGAGAGCAGGTGTTACCCTGGAAATACAAAAATTGATAGAAGGAAACATCATACAGGAAGTATTGAGTAGCCCATGTAACTCACCGATTATGGGCATCAAGAAGCCTAGTGGCAAGTACAGAGTAGTGCAGGACCTACGAAAAGTAAACAAGATAGTGGTCCCCTGCTGCCCTATTGTCCCGAACCCAGCAGTGATTCTGTATCAGATTCCCTGGGATGCTGAGTGGTTCACTGTGATAGACCTGTGTCATGCATTCTTTTCCATTCCCTTGCATCCAGATAGCAAATTTCTTTTCTCATTTGCCTTCAATGGTCACGTGTATGTCTGGAACAGGGTCCCCCAAGGGTACACAGAGAGCCCCTCTATCTTTAATCAGATCTTGAAAAAATGTTTGGAAACTTTGATCTTACCTGGAAACTCTGTCCTAGTGCAATACATTGACGACCTCTTGGTGGCGTCTAAAAGTCATAGGGAATGTGTGATTGACACCATTGCCCTACTGAATCACCTGAGTGAGAAGGGACATAAAGTGGCCCCTGAGAAATTACAGTTCTGTACAAATTCAGTGAAATATCTGGGGCACCAGATAGAGAAAGGCGTCAGAAAGGTAACGTCAGAAAGAGTGAGAATAATTCAAAAGATGCAGTTACCCCGTACTCAGAAAGAGATCAGAATGTTCCTGGGAGTGATAGGATACTGCAGGCAATGGATTCTGGGATTTGCAGTCCTAGCTAGGCCTCTGATAAAAATGACCAAGAGAGGAACACCGGATGTGGTACAATGGGATGATGAAAGCTTAACAGCCTTCACAAAACTACGGGATTGTCTGTGTACAGCCCCTGCGTTGGGAATGCCAGACTATTCTAAGGAATTTGCCCTATTCTGTGACACTCGCGATAATTGCGCGTTGTCAGTCCTAACACAAGAACATGGCACAACCAGAAGGCCTGTGGCATATTTCTCTGCCACCCTGGATCCAGTGGCTGCTGGATTACCAGGATGTCTGAAAGCAGTAGCTGCTACCTGCGCAAGTTTAGAGCAGAGTGAGTCCATTGTCATGGGACATCCTGTAACTGTGTATGTTCCACATGGAGTGGTAATTTTACTGACCAGAACGAAAACTCAGTACCTCACCCCTAGTCGGCTGACTAAATACGAGAGGATTCTTGTGGGTGCTGCAAATGTAAACATTGTCAGGTGCAGTATTCTGAACCCCGCCACTTTGCTCCCTGATCCAATGGATATGAAAGATGGGGTGGATGATGAGCATAATTGTATTGATTTAACAGAATTCAGCACCAAACCACGCCCAGACATTAAAGAAACACCATTGCCTGAGCATGACAAGGAATTATTTGTGGATGGTTCATGTCTAAGACATGAGCAAGGAGGCCTGAGTGCCGCCTATGCGGTAGTCTCCTTAACCAAAATTGAAGAAGCAGGTTATCTATTTGACGTAAAGTCTGCACAAGTAGCCGAATTGATTGCTATGATAAAAGCTTGCAAAATTGGGAAAAACTTAAGCATAACAGTGTATACTGACAGTCAGTACTGTTATGGAGTTGTGCATGACTTTGGCCAGTTGTGGCTACAGAGGGAGTTCCTGACTTCATCAGGTACCCCTATTCGAAATGGAAAGGTTGTTCAAGACCTTTTAGAGGCAATCCAGTTGCCAAAGGAACTGGCAGTGGTAAAATGTGTTGCTCATAAGAAGGGCATGGACACTGTATCACTGGGAAATGATTTTGCTAATCGAGTGGCCCAATGGTGCGCCAGAGATCGATATATCATAAATCCAAAAAGAGGGGGGCCCGGAACCAGCTGCCAACTTCAAGTGTTTGAAGAAGTGCCTACGTGGGATGAAGTGAAAGAGTGGCAGCAGGCGGCACCTTGGCAAGAGAGAGAGAAGTGGAAGGAAGACGGGTGTAGACCAAGACGTGTGGATGGTGTCATCTTGGGCCCAACTGGTATGCCTGTGTTACCTAGACACTTACTTGGCACAATGGCGAGATTGATACATGAAGGATCACACATTGGTAGGGACGCCATGATTCTAGTGTTCCAACAGACTTGGTACAGTAAAAAGTTCAGGAAAGTAGCAGAGTCCCTCTGCCAGAGGTGCCTGCCATGTCAAAGAATGAACGCTGGCAAAAGAACGTCGGTCGAACTGGGAAAAATTGGGAGGTCAGGGGGTCCCTTTGTGAGAATACAAGTTGATTTCATCACCATGCCACGTTGTGAAGGGAAGCGATATGTCCTTGTCATGGTCTGCCTATTTTCGAAGTGGGTGGAAGCTTTCCCTACTCCCCAAAATGACGCACTGACAGTAGCTAAGTGTTTACTAAAAGAACTGATACCTAGGTTCGGGGTTCCAGTCACTATTGAATCAGATAGAGGCCGACATTTTCAGAATGATGTAATCGACGAACTCTGTAAGGCCTTTGGAATCACACAAAAGCTTCACTGTGCGTACCGTCCAGAGGCTTCTGGAATAGTGGAACAAATAAATGGAACTATCAAAAACAGACTAGCAAAACTGTGTGATGCATCTGGCATGACCTGGGTGAAGGCCCTGCCCCTGGTCCTGATGGGACTCCGAAGTGTTACCGACCGCAAGACAGGCCTAAGTCCCCATGAAATCCTGATGGGAAGAGTGATGAGACAAGCATGGGTACCAGGAAGCAAACTGTTGAGTATTACTGATGATTTGGTGCTTGAATACTGCAAGAGATTAGGTGACCAAGTGCGTTCTATCTCTCGCCAGATCGGAGAAGACGCCATCCTCAATCCAACGACTCCTCTCCACAAACTGGTCCCGGGGAACTGGGTCAAGATAAAGAAGCATACTCGGAAGAGCTGCCTGGAGCCAAGGTGTGGAGAGAAGCGTCAGGTGATCCTGGTAACAACCACAGCAGTAAAGTGTGCAGGGGTTCCACATTGGATACACGCCAGCCACACCCAGAAGGTATTACCAGACGAAGGGCCTGAAGAAGAAGGGCGTCCAGCAGAGGACTCTGCAGGAGCCAGACCAGAAGTAGCTGACGACGTACAGCCCAGTACCAGTCAAACTGCAGGATCAGCAGACGTTGGCCCAGGAATAGTTGATGACGAACTACCCAGAGTCCAGCCTGCTGAAGGGGTCCAAGAAACTGAGCCAGAAGTAGCTGAAGACGAGCTGCCGAGCATATGGCCAGAGGAGTGGATACCATTGATTGATCTCACCGAAGACCCCATTCGAACAAGAGAGCGACTTTGTGAAGGTAGAGAGTGGACTAGAGAGGAAAAGCAAGGCACAGGCGAAGAACCTCAGGATCTTGAGATTCACATCAAAACTGAGGAAGGAGAAGGTCAGACAGGGACAGAACAAGTGATTGATACTCCTCCACTGACTCCTGATGTCGAGAAGGGACAGACTAGACATAGCGTAATAGTTAGAGCAGAAGAAAATCAAGAGATCGAAGTGCTTGAACAGGATCAGATAGGATTAGAAGAACGTGTTCAGGAAACAGAAACAGAGACTTTTGAAAAACAAACGCAAAACTGTCCTGAACAATGCCAGATTAGTAACCAGGCAGAAGAAATAGATACTAGCACTGGAACTAGTCAGATAGAAGGGGAAGAAACTGAAACAGAATTGCCACAAACTAATGAAAACAAAAGGGCAAGAGAAGAAAACGAAGTTTCGGTGCCAACTAAAAGACTTAAGAAAAGAAAGCACATTGAGCCTGGATACATAAAGAAATTGAGACTGAGAATAAAAACAGTAGAAGAAAAACGTGCAGAAGAAAGAAGAAGGGCTCGCATAGCAGAACAACCAGAAGATACTTCCAAGAGAAGGAGTGATCGAATAAAAAGACAAAACAAAAAGTACAAGTCTCCTGAATGGACGCTCGTTTTAGAAGAATTTGAAGATCTTGATATAACTGACGAGAGCGACGGAGAGCCAGTCGCTGAGTACTCTGCCGAAGAAGAAGACGAGCCACCGTGAATTTGCACAAAGTAAGCTACTGGTGTAAAGACACAAAGAGGGGTCGAGAAACTTCTTCTGAGCCAAAATGTCTGATTCAAACGTGAATGGTAGACCTAGTTGCAGTCGTTGCAAAACATGCTGCAAGGTATGTGTATGTAGTATAGTTATACTGATATTACTCTGGATAGGACTAACAGTTTTCATTCCTTTTGCGGTGAGCAAAAATACTAATATTGACCCTACTGAGATTGTAAATACTGAGACTGAAGAACTAACAACACAAAGTGTAGCAATACATGAAAGAGCACTCAGACAAACTAAACGAGACCTAGAAGCATCAGATGAGGGAGGACTACATTACCATGGAGTAAAGAATAAAACACATTTAAATGTTTTCGCAAACTTGTTAATACACTATGTAGAGACTATGGAAATTGAAGATTGCTATGTCTGCATGAAGCTACCTACCTCTGTAGCTGAAGGCGTGACATACCATCACCTGCCCCTAACATATGGAATTTCCTGTAGCATTTTAGCTAGCTTATTTTACAAAAGAGGACCGTTACAGTACTATTACTCAAACAATGACGTGATTTTTTCTGAACTCCCTATACGTGGGAACTTGAATCCTGTACATACTAAAAGTGACGTTACTCGCTATATGGGCGAATACTTTCTGACTATAGGTAATATAGACATAGGTGACGCACACAGAGATAACTTGACCTGTTCTTTGCGTGAGCAGGAAAAGATGTTCCTGAACATGGCAGAGAAAAGGAGAATAAAAATAAAAAGAAAGGCAGATGACGAAACTCAGAAAAGGCCAAAATGGGCTGAGAACATGGAGGGCACCTCAAATGGTGGAGCGGGTCCTGCTCTGTTGCTGGATTTTGAAAAGAAAGGAAAGCTGTGTCTTCACCGCGAGAAGACTAGCTACTATAATAACATTTTCATTGGTTCCAGTGAATGCGAACATAATTACAAGGTAATTGGAGGTTGGGGTTTCAAAAATGGGTCAGAGCCTGTGTTTCCTGGAATTTATTATATTTGTGGGGACAAGGCTTATTTCAAATTGCCGGATCACTGGTATGGAAGCTGCTACTTTGGCATTGTCTTCCCGAAAATATACCATGTGAACAAAGTTGCTGGAAGCAGTGAAAATACTAATGGCTTAGTGCGTAGTAAAAGAGAAAGCATAGGTGAAATAATGGGTAGTATTTTCAGTGCACTGATACCTGGAGTGGGAGTGGTTCTGAACACTCACGGAATTTGCAAATTGTCCACTATAGTGGATGTGCTGTCTACTGACACAGCTCATGGATTTCTGCTGGTCAATACTGAAATGGTTGCGATCAGATCAATGGTTTTGCAGAACAGACTTGCTCTTGATACCTTATTAGCAAAAGAGGGCGGAGTCTGCCGGATGTTGAAGGCGCAACATTGTTGCACTTATATTCCGGACAAAAGTGTGCAGCTCAAAAGATACGTGAAAAACATTACTAATTTGGAAAGGGAACTCAAACCACCCGAGGTTGACAGTGCCTGGAAGAGACTGGTAGATGGTCTCTCAAATGTAGGTCATTGGTTTGCTAGCTTAGGTAAAGGCTTATTGTTTAAGGTACTGATGCCAATTGGAATTATAGGTCTTATCCTATTCTTCATATTTGTCTGTTGCAAATGTCGTAAGCACACCCGAAAGAATCAAGTGAATGCGAGAGGAGTGAAGCGAAGTGTGGATGAACTTGAATTAGAGGAAATGAATAATCAGATATACAAAAGGGTGAAGAATTCTCACCCTACCAAAAATGAGAGAGAAAAGCTGAATAGCTTGCTGGAAGAGATAGAGCTGTATAAGGTGTGATAAGTTGGCATCTGGTTCCATTTATTTTGTGATGATAGTAAATATCATCAAAGAGGGGATTGATGAAGCAAAGCTTCGCATTTGCGACTTGCTGTAGTCATGAACCTCGCTCATGTGTAACCAAATAATAATTTGTACGTCTTACTAACCTTTATTTCATGTTTAAACGAGGTAAATGAAGCTTGCACATGTGTATTTCTAATACGATTAATTCGAGTCAATAAAATGGCCGCTGCTTTGAAATAGCTTCTGCGCATGCGTCAGTCACACTCACGTGTCCTGACGTGTTTGCAGGTTTGGAGGGAAATAGTTGCGCATGCGTAATACATAGCTTTGGCAATAACGTGGTACTGCTCGTGCCATTGCTCTTGTGCCTGTGTATATGTAGCTAACATTTAGACTGCATAAGTATAATTTTTGGTGATAAGTTGAAAGTACAAAACCAATGATGTGTTTTCATAACGTTATTTCTATGTATTAATTTGTTCTCGCTTACTTTTTATGTACCGCGGGAAATGGGGGTCTGACTGAGCCGAAAGCCATCTTGGAGGTCCTTTCTGCGCAGGACCGTCCGTCTGGGGAGAAGTCAACCTTGGCTGGTGGAACTCAGCCAGCTGGCAGGGATGGGCAAGATGCTCCTGAGAACTGACCTGCGAACTCAGCAGGACGGAGTCATGTGTCCCTATTCTGAAACAATGTTAATTTGTCATTGTATTTCCCTGGACTTTCTCATGAGAACCCCAATCTCGCTAGGCGGTACCCAGAGATGCAAAGTAGGCATCGAAATAGTGTGTTCTGATTGGTGTGTTACCCAAATCCTATCTTAGGACCAATCCAAATTGAGGGATTCTGACACTTTGCAACATTGGGGGGTGGTACACCGTCCCCAAACTGTATATCTACCCTGGGTTCACCTAGGGAAATTGTCCGACTTGTCTGGTTTAGCTGACCTGTCACTGACCCAACGCACTCAATAGGTGACTGAAGATACAGAGCACTGCGGAGTACTCTGTCCGAAATTGACCATAGACTAAGGTTCTACTGAACCTTAAAGTGCTGGCGAAGCACTTTGCTGGGAGTTCGCTGACCCAATCGGGGTCTTGATTGATAGCTGCAGAGAGGGTGGAGCGCAGGCGTTGCTTCCGAACTGCGGGTGCTGGTCCTGTCCTGAGGGTTTCCTGTCCTGTCCTGAGGTCCTGTCCTGATTCCTAATCTGAGGGTTTCCTGTCTTGTCCTGGGTGTCCATTCTGCACCTGCTGTCCATTGAGGGGATCCTTCCTTGAGGGTTTCCTGTCCTTAACTGACCCGTGGCCAGGGTTTGGTTTTCACACCAGTCTAGGTAAATATTGCTCTGAAATCTTTAAACTTGCACCTTTCTATTTTCTGTCTTTTGCTTCAATAAAGACACTCCTTTGCATATGTTGATATTTCCATGCTTTGCCGCAAATTATTGAAACGTAAAGTCATTGCATATTTTCATAACGTTTCCCATGTTACCCTACCTGTTAGAAATCATAATTTGCATTGCAGTTTGTCATTTTCTGATATGGTCTAGAACGGCTTTTCTTAAACTGTCCAAAGAACTTTTGCCCTAAATGCATAGCGTTTCCTGTTGCATCCCATATTAGCATTTCCATGATTACCCTGACTTTATTTCTCTATAGTTATGTACTTTTCATTATCTTGATTATCGATTGTCTTATCCTTGTAAATCTAATGCTTACTGAGAACGAACTTTAGATAAAGACTTTAAAACTTCCAGTTGTCCGTGGTCATTTTACAAAGGTATTGAATGTCATTTTGAGTTGTATTTTGCTGCCTTTCCTTTTACAGCTAGCTCCCTGATCCATTGTGGTCATAGGTACCCGTGTCGGTCGATGGTAAGTCGGGTACGCTGAGGAATAACAGTAGGGAATTCACACAAATTGGTAGCAGCCCGTGAAGTCACCCGGTCAATGTATATGGTGAATTGAAATATATGGGCCCGAAGCCGGAAGCGGCGAAATTATTGGTTGGGTGACCTCGCGCGCTCTATCAGTGGGTTGCCGCGGATGGCTGCCTTACCATTTGTCACTGATGGTCAATATTGGTAAAAAGAGCAGGACTCACTGGAACTTCGCATTGGCAGTCTCCGTGGTTGGCAAATTATTTGCATGAATAGTCCCATTCACGGTCACCAGGAGCCCAAACGTCTGTTGTTTTTAACCTATTTCTTGTGGAGGAGCATTCATCGATGCCAGACAATTGTCCAGGACCTGGAGGACACTCCTTGGGGACCACTACTCACTCCAGCAGTTGCTAGAGGCAGGTCTCAGGCAGATCCCAGAAGGTACAAGCAGGTCAAGTTGCAGTTGAATCTTGTGTCCCTGTAGCTCAAAAGGAGGTCAGCCAACTGACCCTTGGAACCACTCTGGGCACCCTTGTAGCAAGGCAAGCATGTCCAATCTTACATCTTCAGACAGTAAGGTAGTCCTTCAAATAGCAAGGCAGTCCTGGCAGCTGGGCAGTCCATCTTCTGAATCTTCTACAAGTCGAGGAGTGTTCTGATGTGGGATCTGAAAGTGCCACCTTTTATCTCCAATGCCAGCCTTTGTGTGGGGTTAACACCTAGCTCACTCCCAAACTAGTCCTGGCAGAATCCCCTGTCGTTCTGGATTTGGCTCCCAACTGTCTAGAGTGAAGAAACCAAGGGCAGGCCTGGAGTCAGTTTCCTTTGTGTGTGCTGTAGGCAAAACCATTTGAAGTATAATAGGGTTGGGTATAGCCCCCTCCTCTGCCATCCTGTCAGGATGACCCATCCTATCCAAACCTAATGCCCCTTTGTCACATGTCTGGAGCGAATTAGTAGCCCACTGCAGAAGAGACAGCCACAGTCATGTAACCCTGTGTACTAGCAGAAAGGCACAGTGGTTTTCGGCACAAATGTAACATCTTCCTAAAAGTGGCCTTCCAGAATTGTGACTTTAGATCAAAGACGATTTTTACCTTCAATTATTTGACTACAAACATCATTTTTCTATCTGCTCCCAATCTAAAGTTAGCACTTATTAAAATATAACAAGGTAAGTATTAGCCTATAGCAGAGATAACCTTCAAACTGTGACAAATGACTATAGGAGTTTTTCCCTGCCAGGACATGAACACCTCAAACCCACATGTTGTATTCTTTAAATACCATGCACCTTGCCCTAAAACTGTTAAGGGCTATTTAAAGGATGACTTACAAGTACTAAAAAGGAAGGTTTGAGCAAGACTCAGGGGCATATGTATCAAAAAAGAGATTGGCGAGTCCTTAATATCGTTTTTTTGCGAATCGCTATTAAGGACTTGCAAACTGCTATGTATGTAGGAATCGCAATAATAATTGCGATTGCATCCGTTAATTTGGACTCACAAATAGCGAGGTGCAATTAAAGGATCCCTTCCCATTCGTTCCTATGAGCCAAGAGGCTCGTAGGAATGAATGCGAATTGTATGCCCAAATTGCGAGTACCCAATAGGTAATCGCAAATTGCGCACACAATTTCATGTGTGCAAGGGTTCCAGAAGGACACTCTATTGCACCCCCGAAATGTACATGTGTGCACATGTGGCGCGCATACATGCCCAAAGAGCATGTATGTGTGCCCCATGGAACTTTGAGAAAAGCAAAAAATTTTCCAGGAAATCTCAAATTACCACCAACTTAAAGTTGGTGTTAATTTGAGATTCCTTAAGGCAATATCACAATTTGCAATTCCTACTAGCATAGCATTTAGGGAATCGCAAATTACGATTCTTTAAATGCAGGAGCAAAATATAGGGAATCGCATTATTTGCGATTTCCTATTTTGCAAGTAGGTTTTTGCCTACCTCCATAGCACACAGCTAAATTGAGATTGCAACCGCTTAAATTCTGCAAATTTCAGCGTTTGCAATTTAGCTTGATACATCTGGCCCAAAAGGTTTATTTTGCTAGGTCAAACAGGCAGTTTACAACTGCACTGCAGGCTGCAGTAGCAGGCCTGAGACGAGATTTAAAAAGCTATCTTAGTGGGTGGCACAATGAGTGCTGCAGACCACTAGTAGCATTTAATTTACAGGTACTGGGTACATGTAATACCATTCACTAGGGGTTGTATAAGTTAATTAAATGTGCCAATTAGTTGTAGACCAATTTGACCATGTTTTAGGGAGAGAGCACAAGCACTTTAGCACTTGTTGGCAGGGCGAACCTGAATAGTGTCCTAATGTCAACAAAACAAGTTCAGGAAAAATTAGGGAGTGAAGGTAAAACGTTTGGAGGAATACAATGCCAAGGATGTCAGGTCTAACATACATCAGTTATCCTTTTGATATTATTGGAAACATTTCATACATTCTGGCATGCACATTACTATTCTAGTTAAAACAGGTCCTGTTCTCCTAAATTTGTTTAGAAATTGGTCCCAAAAATATGTATCGTAAAGCGCATTGAAAACTTTGAAGAGTGAGGGATTGACAGTAATAAAATGGGCTGTGTTTGACCATACTAGAGAAAATAAGTTAAAATTCCATTTGTTGAGCTAATTATCTCTCAAGAGGCAGGGTGCCAAATGGGTTTAAACAGTATCTTTTTACAGAGTGAAATCTGTTTTTTTCTAATGATTTATGCTGATTATAATTTAGTAGCACAATATAGATGAGAATATGATGGAACACGAAGTTTCTAATTTTGAATCAAAACTATTTGATCAACTCTGTCTTGGGTAACTATGTAATAAACCGATTTCTAATTACTGTAACATGTCTAATCACTGTTAAAAAACTATATTTAAAATTCTAATACTTTTATATTGTTTTATCCAGGACTTTATAGCAAGTAATTAATATTCATTTGGAAATACATGTGATTGTATGACATAATGTCATTTAAATATACATGTAAAAGTGTAAAATAACGTTCCAGTGTTATTTTTATTGCCTAATCATGATAATCAATATACAAAGCTGCTACAATCAGATACGATTAAAAATGATATTTTTAAATTACTTCACATCTCATATGCAACCTTACTTTAGGCTTACTTCCCTCTCTTAAATCATACAATACTTTTCATAAAACAAACTGTTGCTCCGTCTGCAGTTCCTGATTCATGCAAATGCAGAAATGTATTCTTTGAAAGTTATTTGCCCGCCTAATAATCATGAAGCTTTAATTAAATAGTTATCAGCCTACTGTGATAATTACAATGACATATATATTTCAGAGAAAACAAAAAAGGGATGGGTGGATTGCTTGAATTAATCTCAGCCACTGATAATTACTTCGGGCCCTTTTGGAGGCTAAAACTGGTTTGTGGTTGCCTGAGTTCCCTTCTTGAGGGGGCCAAATCTGATAGTTTGGGATTGACTGTTCCCATGAGGAGAGGGCTCAGTACTTTTTGCATAAGGCAGGCCTTTGTCTAAAGAGGTGCAGTGGGAAAATGGGTTGGAATGCTACCATAAGCAATTGCCAGTGATTGGACTATTTACAAGCATTCTTTCCATCACTTTCTGCGTGATTGATGTAATGCCCTTAGTGGCTAAGGGTATGCCCAGACTGGACTAGTATCCCTTCTTCAATGTGCTATAGGATCTAACCTGTAACTCAGTGTTTCCTTCTGGGAGGGGGAGGGGGTGGGTGGTTGCCTGACAGTACAGGATGAACTGTTGCCATGAAAAGCAGTACTGATTTGCAAAAGGTGGGCCTTTGTCTAGAGTGCAAAAACAACTGTTGATGGACAGAATGCAGAACAATGTCATACATTCTCCCCAGTACAGAGATCTGGGCCTAAATCCATCGTTTTTTGCTCACCATGCCATTCTAGTTTGAACCCAACCATATGCAAATCAGTCTTGACCCTGTGACCCATGGGAAAAGTCCAGCCCAAACTGCCAAGCCAGGTTCTCTCTGGACTGGAAACAAGTATCCTAGGACCCTCATCAGCCACAATAGCATGATTCCATTGGCATGGAGAGCACGGGTCTCAAGTCTGAGCATACCCGACCCACTCGGGTGAAAATGCAAAAACAACAGTTGATGGACGGAATGTTTTGATTTGTTCTGCATTCCATCTATCAATTGTGTGTCTTTTGCTTTCCTACACTAAGTGCGCCAGGTATGCCCAGACGTGGTGCCACTGGAATCAAGCTATCCTTGCTGAAGAGGGGTGTAACCCTGAAACCAGTCCTAAGATGCTTGTTTCAGGACCAGGTAGGACCTGGTTTCGTAGTTCAGGCTTGACTGTTCACATGAGGCACAGGGTCAAGACGGACTTGCATATGGCCAGGTCTAAACTGGGGTGGCATGGTGAGCAAAAGAATGATGGATTTAACCTAGATCTCTTAACTGGGGGTGAATGTTTTGATTTGTTCTGCATTCCGTCCATTAATTGTATGTCTTTTCCTTTGTCTAGAGTGGCATAGTGGGCAAAAAACTTAGTTTCACTTGTCTGAACTTTGGAATCCAGTCAATATAATTTGATGTTTACTACTTCATCACTGATAATGCATGGTAGTGCGTAAGGCAAATATTTATCGGTCTTCTGTGGAAATGACAAGCGGATATACATTTTTAGGGGCATTGATAAAGATTATCTGCATATGTGGCCCTTTTTGCAGGGTTATTCCCAAACCTTTTTCCTTCCTCCTCCTATTTTTCTGAACTGTTTTCATTGGCTTTAGGACTCTGGGCACTTAACCACCGCTAACCGGTGCCAAAGTGCATATGTTATCTTTCTAAATTGTATTGGTGATTGATGTATCCATGATTGACATATTTGATTTACTAGTAAGTCCCTAGTAAAGTGCAACAGGTGTGTCCAGAGACTGTAAATCAAATGCTACTAGTGGGACTGTAACACTGATTGTGCCACCCACATGAGTACCCTACAAACATGTCTCAGACCTGCCAATGCAGTATCTGTGTATGCAGTTTTGAAATTCCATTTTTACATAGCAAGTGCACCCACTTGCCAGGCCTAAATCTTCCCTTTTATTACATGTAAGGCACCCCTAAGGCCAGGCCCAAGGATAGCCCCATGGGCAGGGTGCAATGTATTTAAAAGGTGGGACATGTACTGGTGTGTTTTTCTTATTGTAATAGTGAAATAGTGCTAATTTTTGCTTTCCTCTATTGCAAGGACTATCTCTCCCTTAGGGTAACATAGGGATTGGCTTGAAATATCTTTTAAGTGTAGTTTCTCATTAGGAGCAGATGCAGATTTTGAGTTTGGGGTCTCTGATCTCACAATTTAAAAATAAATAGTTTGGTGAAGTTGTTTTTTAAATTACATGTTTGAAAATTCCACTTTAAGAAAGTAGGCATTTTCTTACGTAACCATTCTGTGCCTCTGCCTGCCTGTAGAATTCATGTTTGGGTTGGCTGGCACTTAGGCTCTTGTGCATTCACTCTAGACAGTCACACAAAGGGAGATGAGGTATGCCTTGCATATCCTGATGGCCCATCACCAGGCTGATGGGCCTTCCTGAGCTTGTGTGGTAGGAGGAGTTGTCACTGGCACCTGAATAGAGCTGTGCCTGTGCTCGCACAAAGCTGTCTACACCCCTGTAGTGTATCTGGAGCCAGGTCAGGGAAAAGCAGGGCCTTGTGCACTACAAACTCTTTCCTTTGTAGTGTCCCTACTTCAAAGGCAGAGAGGGGTATACGTATTGGACCTCTGACACCCCAAAATCAGAACACTTCTGGACTGAGGACATTTTGCCAAGAAGAAGAGCATTTTACTGTAGGATGGACAGCCACTCTGCCTGTTGCTTTGTTGTGATGGCCTCCTGCTTGCAGCTTATGTCCTGGGAGTGAAAAAACTAGACTTTCTACATCCTGCTTCCAAGCTTCTCCACTGGCTTGTGCATGCTTGCCCCCTGTTAAGAAGTCTCAGGGCCATCAAAGCCTGCACCTACCAGTGCCTGGACTCTTCTGCTGACAGGCCTGCTGTGCCAAGTGGTGCCAAATACAATGCTGGGCCCTTGGAAGTGTAACCTGGTGAGGAAATCCACGCATCGACTTTCAACACTTGAGTGCTCGACACAACACTGTAGTGTGGCTAAAGAATTCACGCAGTGCCTGCTTTGAGGTGGAAAACTCACCACAGCCTGTGCCCCGGGCACTGTGTCACCTACGTTTGTGTCACTCTTTCCAAATCCAATGCATCACCTGCTTTGCAGCTGTGAAATCGATGCAGCGCATGCATCGTTGCCATCGCATTGACACATTGCATCTGCTTTTCGACGCATCATTCCTTGCAGCTGTCTCTTCATTGCCTTCGCCTAGCCGTAAGGAACTGAGGCCGGATATCGATGAATCACCTCCCCTTCCAGTAAGGAACTGACACATTACCTCCCCAGACAGTAAAACATTGACCAATCACCTTCCCTGCCTAGCAGTAAGGAACCAACTATCACCTCTTCTGGCAGTAAGGAACTGACGTATCACCTGCCCTGGGAGTAAGGAACCAACACACCGCTTTGCTTTCTGGCACCTAACCGCCCATGCTCCTGCTTCATCTCTGAATTTTGATGTATCCAAAGTACTTTGTGCTAAAAGAAACTCATCCTTAGATTTTATTTAATCTTTGAAAAGTGCTATCTTGACCTGTATATGTTGAATTTTGGTCATTTTGGTCTTGTTTTCTTTCGATAAATATTGCCCATTTTTTTATAACATGTGTCACATACACTACACCCTGCCCACAAGGGTACCTTGGGCATATCTTAGGGGCGGCTCACATGTAATAAAAGTGAAGGTTAGGGCCTGGCAAATGGGTGAACTTACCAGCTTGACATGGCAGTAGAGACTGCATGCAAACACTGCAGTAGCAGGTCTGAGAACTGTTTGAAAGGCTGCTTGTGTGGGTGGCTCAATCAGTGTTGCAGACCCACTAGCAGCATTTGACTTGCAGGCCCTGGGCACACACAGTGCTCTGTACTAGGGACTTAGTAATGGGTCAAATAAGCCAATCATGGAAACACCAATCCATAGTAACAATTTACACAGAGCGCATGTGCCCTTTAGCAGTGATCAGCAGTGGTAAATTACCGAGGGTCCTATAACCAACAAAAACAGGGTCAAAAACAGGAAGCCAAAAAGCAAAAAGTCTGGAGACAAACGCACTGAAAATGCCAGGTCTAGAATTCATGAGAGTGTTTCTGGGCATTTCTTCCCATTTTACACCTGCAGTGGTATGCTCATAACAGTACCTGGCTCCATGACTTTCTCCTCCTTCAGTGCAGCCATAGAAAGAAAACCAGAAGCTCTTCCTCCAGTCGTCATTCTGAGAAGATAACCTGTTCTTTATTATATATCCATTCTGCTGGCAGACGGATTGATGCAGTCCCCATGCTATCAGCCTTATTGGACAGCTCACACATTGATTGCTCATTGCCCTACAAGCATATATCTGAAGATTTATTTAGTATTGTCACTCATCACCCTGAGCACAAAGAGGCCAGGCTGATTCTACAAGAATTTCCCACTCCATACCCACCTATATTCTAGGGAAACTTCATCCAATAGAATAAAAACATAGCTTGGGGGGTTAATGACCTTTACGAGAATGTGTATGACAATATTTCCACTACTGCACAAGGACATGTCAATTCAGAGCATATTAGTCCCCCTTTCTGGATAACACTTTTAGTGTGAATGAGTGAGATGCAATTAGAAAGTATCACTGTAAAACTAAGTAAGAAGCAGAACGTTGGTAAAAGGATGAAAAAAGACAGAGAGAAGTGAGCATGAAGGAGAGCAAGAGAGATTGAGAGAAAGATAGAGAAAGAAAGTGGGGAAAAATAAATCTGCATGAAGACAAATAGAAAGAGAGAGGAAAATAGATGAAGAGATAGAGAAAAAACATGCACTTAGTGGCTGACTAACAGATTCCTGGCTATTCAGCTGCCCTGTAACGGAGACACTGTTTACATCGTATGTGATACATCGCAAGCCATTACAATGTGGTCATTACAACGACCGCGTTTTTACATTGCAAACCATTACAACGCAAGTTGTTAGGGCCAGAAGGTGTTGGATTTAAAATCCAACACCTTCCCCACTGTTGCACACACCAGAGTTGGAATGGTAAATTGTACTATTCCAGCATCCAGCGGCCCCTACAGCAAGTCGTTGTAACGACTTGCGTTGTTATGGTATGCAATGCAACAACGCAGTTGTTGTAACAACCACAATGTAATGGCATGCAATGTATTGCATGTAATGTAACGTCACATATTCACAAGTACCTGATTTGCGGATATTATGAGTTCATAAACTTACTGTGATGTATTGCACAACCCAGAACTGAATGTCAAGCATCATTTGGGCCAGTAATCAGTGACAAGGCATCCTGCTGTCAAGTCACAGATGGCCAGACATTTTGTAGGCTTTTATTCATGGCAAAACATTGGTAGGAATGTAACAGTAAGGGTATTCTTTCCTTGGTATGTATTATGTTGCAAAGTATCTAATGCATAAGGCATTATTTTCAGGGGAACTTTGGTGAGGTATTCAGTTGCATAGTAACTGATATACATGAACAGAATCGAATGCATAAGACATTAATTTCAGAGGAACTTATGGAGAGGTATTCAGTTGCATAGTAACCGATAGATATGAACAGAATCTAATGTGCTTATTGTCAGGACACAGTAAATCACCCACACCTGTTTATATATTCTTGTTTATGTATTTAAAACATTTTCAAATTGCCATTAGCAACAAGGGGTGTGCCTACTGTTCTCTGACATTCTTTCTCAGATCTACAAAAAAGTGACACATGAAACCCGATTGACAACTTCACATTTTGAATGACATATTTCATAGTTACCATATATCCTGTCAAAGGTTATGTGATGTATAAGAAATTAGAGTATTATGAAGAAGGTGAGAACCCACTTCAAACAATCATCACAATATTTGCAAGGGTGAACCAGTATAGTTGGAAAATAAACCTGTTGTTACTCATCAGGTAGCTTGTATAAAGCAATCAGGCTTAAATGTAATAAAGCGAAAACACCACCGAGAAAATTTGTAAACCAAAATAGAAAAAAGAGAATGTTTTAGTAAATAAAATTAAACCACAATGACATATCCCAAAAAGTGAAAACATAGATATGATGTTTTAAAGTTTGATTGAAAAATAGCACCAAAAGCACAAAGAACCAAGCTACCACGATGGCTCAAGGAATCCAAGAAACAATCCCTCACCTCCCACCTTGAAGCAAGTACAAAATACACCAAGGAGCTCTTCAACATGGTCCGAGAATATGCCTGTCCCTCCGCCACTGAGAAAACCACTTGCCCTTTCCAAGCCATCTTTGACATGTTGGCAAACTAATTTCACTGCAAGATCACCAAAATCTACAGCAATTTTCACCCTCAACCTACCAACCTCACCCACCCCACTTCCCTAACAATGCCACCCTCCACTGCATCACTGAATGGAAGTAACTCTCACTGGAAGACACCTTGTGTATCATGAACTCCATCCACTCTGGATTCCCCGCAGACCCCACCCTTATCACATTTTCAACCTAAGAAGTTAAGCCATAGAAACCCCCCTCGCAGGACTCCACAACACCTCCATCACTACAGCCACCGTACCCGCTGCATGGAAGAATGCCGAGGTCAAACCCCTACTGCAAAAACCCACTGCCAACGTCCACAAACTCACAAATTGCCATATCACTCCTTCCCTTTCCTGCTAAGGTTTTGGACAAGGCATTAACATCCAGCTGACCAACTTCCTTGAAGAGAACAACTTGCTCGACCCCTAGGAGTCAGGATTCTGACCTAACCACAGTACTAAGACTGTCTTCATTGCAGCTACATATGACATCAGACAACTTCTCAACCAAGGTGGCTCTGCCGCCCTCCTTGACATATTGACAGCCTTGGACACGGTTTCCCACCAAACTCTCATCACTAGTCTCCACCACATAGGGCAAGACTCTCGACTGGATCGCCTCCTTTCCTTGAGGATGAACCCAGAGCATTAATCTCCCACCTTTCACCTCTGCACTCAAATACATCATATGTGGCGTCCCCTAAGGCTCCTACCTCAATCCCACCCTCTTCAACACATACATGACACCTCAGCCCAACATCACCCCCACACACTGAATCAATATTGTCTCCTATGCTGACGACATTCAGCTCATCTTATCCTTCTCAGAAGACCCAGTCACTGCAAGACTCAACTTCTAAACCTCCATTACCAATTTATCCACCTGAATGAAAAACAACTGCCTAAAACTCAACTCAGACAAGACAGAGATCATCATTTTTAGAAACAAGCCCTCCCCTTTCGATGACACCTGGTGGCCCTCAGCACTCGGCCCACCACCCTCCCTATCGTATCACGCATGCAACCTCTGCATAATCCTGGACACCCAGTTCACCATGAAACAACAGATCAACGTCATCTCCTATGCCTGCTTTCACACTCTCCACATGCTACGCAAGATCTTCCGGTGGACATCCACCCTGATAAGGAAGACAGTTACCCAGCCCTTAGCTCCAGTATAGCAACAGTCTCTATGACGGAACCACCAAACAGGTCCTCAATCACCTCTAAACCATCCAGAACTCAGCCGCAAGACATCATCTTCAACCTTCCCAGAAGAGCCAGCACCACCCCTCACCTCAGAGCCCTCCACTGGCTCGACATGCAGAAGAGATGTCTCTTCAAACTCGTGACTCATGCCTACAAAGCTCTCCACAAAACTAGTCCCATCTACATCAACAACCACCTGACTTTCAACCAACCAACCAGTAAGCTCCTCCACAAAACCTGTGCATTTACCCACGTACCAAACATTTGTTACAGCCAATGCGGTGGCCGCAACCACTCCTACCACACCACCAAGTCCTACAGCAACCTCCCCCTCTACCTAAGGACATCCCCTCTCTGAGTAAGGTCAGGAAGCAGCTGAAGACCTGGATTTTTGACCGCCACCTCTCTCCAACATGGGATCACTCAAACCACACAGTGCCTGGAGACCCCTGTGTTGCCAAGCCACGCTTTAGGAGCCCTGATGATTGATTGATTGATTGATTATCTGGTCTGTGTAGACTGGGTCTAAGTCAAAAACTAAGGCAAATCACGATTAGGCATGTTTTGAATACAGGTATCAGGTTCTTCCGGTTGGAAAGTTTACCATCTAACTTTAAAAAGTAGTTGTGGAGGAGTGGCTGGTGGGGCAAGCTACATAGTGGATCAAAAGCGGGACTTGACAACGAATGCTTTCTGCAGAGTGTGATTCAGGTGTAGTCATGGACAAAGGCAAGAAAACTCCAAATGGGTGAAGTCCAAAGTCTGTGTCAAGGAAGGCCTTGATGGTGATTGAATACTGCTCAACATCAGTCCTGATGAAGCCTCTACGTTCTGACTTTTCTGGAAGTTGGAACACCTTTAATGGAGCTATCCCTCAATTTGAGGCCAACTGACAATTTGATGTTGATGGGTGCGGCTACGAAGGCGATCCCCGTCTCCATCACTTTTCCAGGCAGAAAGTTAGCAAAAAGTTGGCAAAATGTTACTATGTCACACTTTTTACAGTATGGTGACTGGTAGAACTCACACTAACACCAGCCAAGCGTGAAAGATCTGGTGTTACTACGTTGGGGTGAGAACTCACTTCAACAGAGACCAGCAGTAGGGCCCAGGGCAGGTCCAGTTGGAACTGGTCAGCTGGCACATGTGGGGAGAGAGGCCTCTGGAAACTTGCTTTAAACCTGTAGCTCAAACATCAGTTCAACCACCTGACCCTTGGAGTCACTTCTAGGTTCCTGTGTTCAAAGCAAGCCGATCCAATCTGCTCTCTGATTTCTCAGACTGGAGGGCAGTCCTTCTTCTGATTTTTCATAGGCCTAGGAGTTTTCTGAGGAGAGATCTGTGGGGTCTACTTGCATGTCCAATGCTAGCCTTCGGGTGGAGGACAAGGCTTTGTCTATCCCTGAAACCAGGTCAGTTTCTCCCCTTCCACCGGTTTAGTGCAAGTCTGGATGGAGAGAAAAACCTCAATTAGAGGCTGGCCACAGCTCATAGGCTATCCTGTCAAGGGAAAAGCCCACCTCCCCCCACCCAGAGCATTTTCCCCACTGCCTGTGAGCAATACACATATTACCACAAAGGAGCTATGAGGGATCAGGTGACAGATGGACACAGGCAGGAAAGCCTTTTGTTTCCGGGTTGGAAAATGGCAACTTCTATGCGTGTCATTTTCAAAATAGTAATAGAAATCCGACTTGACTATTTGGTTGGATTTTAAAATCCTACTAAGAGAGAGAGAGACAACCTTGCTGCAATGAAAAACAACTTTGGATGTGTTTCACTACTAGGAATTATAAAACATTAAATACACATGTCCTACTTTCAAATGCCATGCACTCTGCCCAAATGGCTTTTAAGAGTTATCAGTATGAAACAGGAATGTTTAGGCCAGGGGACATACTTTATTGTGCTACTGCAGTGAGTTGCAAAATGAGGACTGCAGCCCACTGGTAGAATGTATTTTAAATTCCTGGGTACATGTTGTACCATATACTAGGGATATATAAGTAAATTAAATATGGCAATCAGGAGAATACCAATTTTAGAATGGCACAAGCACTTTACAACTGGCTAGCATGGAGTTCTACAGCCAACAAAAATAAAGTTAAACAAGCAACAGGTATCTGGTGACCCTGCAGTAATGCCGATTCAGAAAAGGGGGTGGTGATGGACAGAGTATCTGAATTAAACAGAACACTCATACCCAGTCAACAGATCAGGGCTTGATCCATCACCGTTTTTTAGCTCACTGCACCATCCCAGCTCAGAACCTGGCTACATGCAAATTAGTCTGTCCCTGGCCCAGTGCATCATGGGAACAGGGCAGACCAAACTACCAAGCCAATTCTTATACTGGGAAGGAAACAAGCTTCCAGGGACCGGTTTCTGGCATTACAGCCGTCTTCGGCCCGGCTTGCTTGAATCCTGATGGATGATGCAATGAGCAAGGGACTGACATCTGAGTATACCCTTCCACGCTTATGGTGGACAAAACGATTCAGAAAAGGGGGTGGTGATGGACAGAGTATCTGAATTAAACAGAACACTCATACCCAGTCAACAGATCAGGGCTTGATCCATCACCGTTTTTTAGCTCACTGCACCATCCCAGCTCAGAACCTGGCTACATGCAAATTAGTCTGTCCCTGGCCCAGTGCATCATGGGAACAGGGCAGACCAAACTACCAAGCCAATTCTTATACTGGGAAGGAAACAAGCTTCCGGGGACCAGTTTCTGGCATTACAGCCGTCTTCGGCCCGGCTTGCTTGAATCCTGATGGTGCAATGAGCAAGGGACTCACATCTGAGTATACCCTTCCACGCTTATGGTGGACAAAACGATTCAGAAAAGGGGGTGGTGATGGACAGAGTATCTGAATTAAACAGAACACTCATACCCAGTCAACAGATCAGGGCTTGATCCATCACCGTTTTTTAGCTCACTGCACCATCCCAGCTCAGAACCTGGCTACATGCAAATTAGTCTGTCCCTGGCCCAGTGCATCATGGGAACAGGGCAGACCAAACTACCAAGCCAATTCTTATACTGGGAAGGAAACAAGCTTCCGGGGACCGGTTTCTGGCATTATGCAGTAATGCCAACATTCCCAACATGATTAATGATCTTTCTCCAGCAAGATAGGTTCCTATGGTCACCAAAGTATTAGAAATGTATTTTTCCGTTTGGCCTAGATTCTCCGTTTAAAACATTTTCGTACCTTTTAGTGGTATGTAGCTCTGTATAGAATAATGCTTTCGAAGGTTACATAAGTTACAGAGTAATACTCTTTTTGCTCAGCAATGTCCTGAAAAATGTTGTGAACTCTGTATCTTATTTGTATCTAAACTAAAATGCATGCTTGTCAGTGTAAAAGGAAAACGTACTTTAAAATGCACACGCACAATTTGGCTCATTAAAGAAAAACACTTGGTTAAATGTAAGGTAAAACACCACCTCTAACCATATGTTTAATCGGTAGCTGGCTCGATTGCATGATGGCACGCCACTTCATGCAGTTGTACTCACAGCCAAGGAAATGATGTACACGTTCATTCTATAGTAGCACATGCAGAAAATAATTCGAAGGAAAAAAGTTCCAGAGTTAATAGGAAAATATTACTCTCTTTGTCCTTAGTGCTACACATGATGTTGTTAAAGAGCCTTATTTTGTCTGAACCTTTCCACCTTTTAAAAATACCGAGTTGGTCGGTATCTACTAATTCTAACAAGATTGTTTTTCAGTCTCTTCACTCATATTCCTGCCAAACGTTTCGCATCCAAGTCGATGAGAAAAACGGGCCTATTGCTCGACTACAATTGAGGACATTTACCTTGTGGTGGGTTGCAAAATGGTGAGCAAGGAATTTCTAGAGCCTCGCAAAGATCACTTCATATTTATAGTATATAGAAAGTAATCATGGATCAAGATCATATTTTTAGTCTAGTGGAGAAATTGGTTGTGAGCCCTTCTGAACCTGTGCTATGGTCAAATAAAGAGATTGAAATATGTAGCTAGCAGTGCTTCTTCTAATGTTATGTGGCTGTACTTGAGTTTATCTTTACCATTAGAAATATCGACATTTAAGAGTTACTAGCTGTTTAGAGTCTCATAAATATTTTAATACGGTTCAAATCATTTTTATTTTATTGTCTTTGTTTGTGACTTTATGCTTGTCATCAACTATAAAGTGAATAGGTTTATGAATTTTCCATTTGTTTTAGTTTGAGGGATAATATGTTAACAATCTCTTCTTTCCCCTTCCAGTACTGTTAATTTGTTTTGAACAGAGCAAATTCAGTATCTTTTAAAGTGCAGTATATTTAGCTCAGAATTTACAAATTGTATTTGCAATGTCATGATGTGGGGGGAAAATCTGTTGTTATGGATGGATGAATCAGTACCTTCAGCACTGTCTTTCTAGTAAGGCATTGAGTATTACCATCCTCAATGACGAAAAGCATAGATTAATGACAAGGTCAATGAAAACTGCAACCTCAGAGGAACTCATAGACAAAGCACAAATATGAATAAAAAACCTGGAAAGATAGTAACAAGCGCAAATATTACTGCGGAACACTAGATCTGGCTTAAAACGGTGGTTCCCCTGCACTAGCGTTCATAATTCTTATTCCAGATTAAGGATATTTCTCTTGGGCGATAAAATATCTCTGTCAGACCTGGCATCATTGGCGTGGGCTTCCCCTGTATTTTTTGCCTTGACCTCCAATGTTTTCGCTGTGTGTTGGACTCCATTTTGCTGATCCAGATGCTTTGGGCACCTTGCCACTGCTGTTCAGTGCCAAACTGCAAATGCTCCCTTTGTAAATTATTATTCTGGATTGGTGTTTCCATGATTTGCATATTTAATTTACTAGTCAGTCCATAGTACAGAGCACTGTGTGTGCCCAGGGCCAGTAAGTGAAATGCTTCTAGTGGGCTGCAGCACTGATTGTGCCGACCACATTAGCAGCCTGTAAATGTAACTCACGCCTGCCATTGCAGAGCTTGTGTGCAGTCTAGTACCGCCATGTCGACCTGGCAAGTGCACCCACTTGCCAGGCCCTAACATTCCCTTTTCTTCATGTTAGTCACCCCTAAGGTAGGCCCAAGGTAGCCCTGTGGGCAGAGTTCAATGTATTTAAAAGGTAGGACATGCCTTGATATGGGTGGTATGCCTTGATAGTGAATGACTGCCAATTTCGTTTTTCACTATTGCAAGGCTACCTGTTCCCATATGATAGAATTGGGAGTTTACATATAACATATTATATATATAACTGTCCCTTGAAACTAGGAAGGAAAATAAAGTTTAGTAGGCCTCAACTACATCTTTAAGGGAGGGTGATTTTTACAATCTATGTCTGAAAATACCACTTTTAGAAAGTAGTTATTTTCTTTCTTATCCATTCAGTGTGCCTCTGCTAGGATGTGGATTGACTGGGTTTGCAGTGTAAGGGGACGGGGAGGTGCAGTGGCTCTAGAGAGTATGATGATTCAGGGCTGGTCTGAACAGACCTGGGCTGCATTTAGAGTAGGGGGAGGAGATTTTCTTTCACCTGAATGAGCCTGGTCTGCCTTCAACAATGCTGTCTCCACCTCCTGCCAGAAAGCTGCACCAGAGAGGACAAAACTGGTTTTGACCAAGCCCAAGGCTCTCTGCCACCAGATAAATGTTGCTGTATAAAAAGAGGGGCCCAGAACCCAGACTTTTAGATCACTTCTGAGACATCAAGAGGCACCATTGCCAAGGAGAAGAGCCGTAGAACGTTCAGTGGAATACTGCCTCTGTGCTGTTTGCTATCTGGGGTTGGCCTGCAGTGGCTACTTGCTTCCAAGGAAAGTAGAAATGATTTTGCTATTTGATGTGTCCTCTGCTTGAGGAACATCTCCAAGGGCTTGAAACTGAGTTTACCTCCTGTTCTGAAGTCTAAGGGACACAAAGACTTCACCACCAGCTCCCCTGAAATTCCTTGCTGGGAGTTCTGACCTGCAAAGAGGCGCCTGCTATTGTTTTGGTCCTCTAGAGACTGTTCTCCGCTGGCAGCAGGAAAATCAGCATAACACAGAGAAATGTGATGCATCCGTACCTGTTTCTGACACATCGCCGAAAAAACCGTTGCAGCACCTACTCATGGCTTGAGAAATTGCTGCACGCCTCATCGAGTGTACTGATCTCCTAAGTCTGGGATCACTGCACCAATTCCAATGCAAGGCCTGCTGTACGGCTGCAAGAACCCATGAATTGTCACATCACTTTGAGCCACCAAGTCTGTCGCATCGTTGGGGGACACAGTAAGAAAGTGACGCATCACCTCCCCATGCAGAAGGAAACTGACACATCACCTCCTCTCTGGTAATGAACCAACACTTCACCTCGCCTACACAGCAGTAAGGATCCAACGCATCGCCTCTCCCGGAGCAAGGAACTTAGCACCACCGTCCCTGAGTGTAAGGAACCAATGCATCACCTTCCCTGCAACCCTTTTTGTTTGTGTGCGCGACGCATCCAAGGTATTTTGTGTGAAAAGTGTTGCATCAACTATTTCTATCATTTGAACGTCATATTGTTATTACTGTATTGTGGATTTTTGTTGTTTGGTTTTAGATAAAGATTACTTATTTTTCTAAACTGGTGTGGTGTCCATTTCTAGTGTTTTCACTGTATTACTGGTTGTGTTCACACATGCTTTACACACTACCTCTGAGATTAGCCTGTCTGCTCGTGCCTAGCTACCTAGGGGGTGAGTAGAGGTTATTGGAGTAGTGTAATCCCCTTACCCTGACTAGCAAGAATCGTCCCTACTTGGACAAAGGTACCTAACTCTACCAACTAGAGACCCCCTTTTCTGACAATCTCAAATTATTGTAAATGTGAAAATCAGTAGTGTAGTCTGGCTATTATCTATTGGAAATATCAGTCACTCCCTCACCTTCTGAAGATTCACAAAAAAAACTATTCCTGGGGAGATCTGTGCATGGAGATATAAACCTATGTTGATTCAAAGATCTCTGCATGGATAATATTCACCAATATCTCGAGGAGATATCTACCTACGTTTGGAATTACAAGTCTCATTACCCCTAGGAATAAGGGGTGCATCTTCCTATGATAAAATGTGCAACTGAAAGTTGCTATAAGAGACTTCATGTCAAGGCGGAGAGCCTTGGGGCTGAGATGTCTAAACTGATGGCACAGAACTCTGAATGGAGGGATTAGGGAAAATAACACACACAAGACCCCAAAATCACATTACTGACATATATTAAACATAAAAACATTAAAAAACAGAAATGACACCTAGAGGAAATGTGATTATTGCCTGAGAGGGGTGTAAACCCCACCCCTGCAATAACCACAATGCTTGTGAGACAGAAACAAAAAGGTCACAAACTTAACCAGTGCTTAACCTTTTGGGTACTTTGCACTAAAATATCTAAGCCTAACTTTAAGACATTTTATAAAGTAAACACACAGTAATAAAACGAAAACAAAAAACAATAAAAATCACACACTAATTTAGGAAAATAGGGGAACAAATAATAAATACAATGACACCAATTCTTTTTTTTAAAAAAGCAATCAGTAGAACTCGAGATATTGATTCTTTCAAGTGAAAATAGTGCCAAAAAAGCACATTGTGCCATTCACAGCTATCTGTAGTCCTGGGCCGAAATTCAATTATGCCAGAGTAATCTCAGTAACACCGGTAATGAAACCTTAATTTTTGATGGGGAATTACTGTTAATAATTCGAATATGCCTGCCTGCATAATTAAGATTCATTTGTGGAAAAAAATCATACCACGAGATCACCTTTAGGACCAGATGTACGATGGCCTAAATAGCGCCTTGCAAATTGCGAGTCTTTTGCGTCTCGCAATTTGCGAGGCACTATTTACGATATACAACAGTGTGTAACACACTGTTAGCGATTTCCAATGGGGTCTTATATAAAGGGACTCGTGAATGTTCATGAGCCTCTCACAATTTTTGACCCCATTGGGAATGGCAGGCCCTCCCAGGTATGGTGGCCTGCTACGGCTCAGCAGACCACCATATCTGGGACTGCTTTTAAATAAAGCAATTCTTTTTTTTCAAATGCATCCCGTTTCCTTAAAGGAAAACGGGATGTATTTAAAAAAAAAATCAAGGGAAACTTTTAAGGGCAGGCAGTGGACCACTGCCTGCCCTTAAAAAATATTTTCCCCTGAGTTTGCAAAGGGGAAGGGGTCCCCTGGGCACCCCTTCACTTTTGTGACCCCATTACCCCCCTCTTGAACAGGGTGGTAATTTGCGGGTGTTTTGCGCCCGCAAATGCGGAAACAAAACATCTATACATAGGATTGGACACTTTATTAGGAAGGGAACGCCCCTTCCTAATAGCGAGTCGCAACACCCTATTTTGTGAATCGCAAAAAATTGCGATTCGCAAAATAGGCTTTGTTCATACCCCATGCTGTTTTTGCATGTGCAAACGGGTTTGCAAACCTGTTTGCACATGCAAAAATCATTGTACATCAGGCCCTCAGCGAGCAAAAGCGGTTGCTCGCATTCACTATTGGTGCTCTGCTGAATTTAGCACTATTTCCTAGTGTAAAATGCATTCTCGCACCCATTTTGGAGGAAATCCTAACTCAGGGTCATATTTAGTGAGCAAGAGTGGCTGCACTCACTTGCTAGTTATGGTTCTGTTGCATTTTGCACTATTTCTTTGTGCAAAATGCATCCTCAGTACCATTTTGGATGCAAGGTGGTATTTTTTAACTAGAATGTACTGCTAAATGACTCTTCTTGCATAAATCTATGTAACCTTGCAGAACTTTTGAGTTATTTCATGCAATTATGCTTCATGGAATTACTTGCGTTCCGCCCACTCCTAGTTATTGAGCAGCGTGGGCTGAGGGAAAGTCACAAGTTGAAGCCAACTGTGAGGAAGTGCTTGCCATATGCAGGGACCAGGTTAGTCCCTCTGAAGAGTTACCTTCTAAAGTCCAGCACAAAGAGATCTGTTAGCATTGGAAGGGGCTTCAAGGAGAAGGCTTTCAACATGAAACATGAAGAGCAGGCCGAGCATCATGGACGGTCTTTACTGCATTGCAAGAGCTGGTCATTGCAAGAGCTTTGCATTGTTTGATCTTCGTGGATGGTCGCTGTTGGCATGAAGTGCATGTCTCAAGATGCTGGTTATCATGGGTGCTAGCTGTTGGCACAAAGAGCAGGTTCAGCTAGAGCTTTGCGTTGGAGGTTGTTGCATCGAGTCATTTTTTGGAATGAACAGACCTGTACAAAGTAACAAGGAACCCAATATTTCTGCTGCTTCAATATCTTCCTTAGGAGTAGTTCTCATTGATGTCAACCAATGGTCAAGGTCCTGTCGGTGCCTCTTGGGTATTAGGACTCACTCCGGCAGAGGCCAGCAGCAGCAGGGCTTAGGCAGGATAATACCATTAATGCTGGTCAGCTGCACGGAGGCCTCTGGAAGCTTGTTGTGTCCAGGTAGCTCACATAGCAGGTAAGCCAAATAACAATTGGAGTCACTCTAGTTAGACTGCATTCAAGGCAAGCTAGTACAATCTTCCTTTTGCAGGCAGCAAGTCAGTCCTTCCAGGCAGGCCAGTCCTTCTGGGCAAGGCAGTTCTTCTTCTGAAGTTTCAAAAGGTCCAGGAATGTTCTGATGAGTGGTTCTGAAGGTCCTATTTTTAAACCTGCATCAGTCTTTGTGTGTGGGAATCCCTTGACCTACCCCAATAATTGGTTCTGGTCAGTTCTGCCCCATCCCCTGGGTGTGAGTCAAAGCTATCTAGGATGATACGGTCTGGTGTCAGTTTCTGTTGTGTGTGCTGCAGGCACAGCCCTTTGCATTGTAATCTGTCTTTACCATTAAAGAGGATTTTTCATTGCAATTCATTTGAGTGTAAACAGCATATCTCTACCTCATTCCAAGATGAAGTTAGCACCAGTTAAAAGCAATAAAACAAGTCAGTGTTAGTCAATGAAAGAGCTAGCCTTACAACTTTGAAAACTGCTCTAGGAGTTTTTCGCTGCCACGGAATGTAAAACTTAAACACATACGTCCCACCTTTTATATACCATGCACCCAGTCCATGAGTGGTTAATGCCTACCTTAGAGGTTACATATAATTTTGATCAAGCATTTGCAATGCAATCGGTCTCGGATTTGTTAAAGGAAGAGCTTTCGTTTGTAAATGACAATGTTTTATACTTTTGTTTTTTTGTTTGCATTAGAGTGATCATATTTGCATAGCATTATTGCCATTTGAATGACCTTGTGGCGCTGGAGAACCAGAAAATGGGAAATAGGCTACGAGGGAGGAGAGGTGGAAAATAAATGACACCAATGGAAATAGGAATTTATAAAATAGGGAAGGAGTTGCTGTAAAGGGTCAGAGATAATGCATGACAGGAGAGAACATGATACTGGAGAAGGATATGTGTGTGAGAAAAAGAGCAAAATAGGATTGGGAGAAAGGGATGGTTAGATAAGAGGGGGGCAGGGTAGAAGGAATATGAGGGGGAGCATGAAAAAGAGGGTGGATGCGAGTTTGTGAGGAAGAGAGCAGAATGGACAAAAAAAAGAGCATGCAGAGTTAGTGCCTAGAGGGAGAGGACAGAGTGACGAATTGTTTTGAAGTAGTCAGAATTCTTGGCCACAGACTAAACTGAAATACTTCTGGGACAGACATTGAAGGTCACAGGTACACAGGGCAGGAGCTAGAATCTGTAGTGCAAAAATAAATACACCTAAAAGTCTTTAGAAATTAGTTTCATTTTAATTCCAGTCAGATTTAAAAATACACTGAAGTTCAGATTATGTAGAAACATGCAGATTCTAGGTTTCCTATAATGACCTAAAGCATGCAAAAAATAAAAAAATAAAAACATTTTATTATTCATAAGTTTCTCTATTCTGCTGATCACTCTTTTTGTGGAAAAATAGAGCAGAAGAAAACAAATCGAGGTTTCGCTTTTGCTGTTTAAATTGAGCTTCAAACACACTTGTTTTGCCTTTCAGCTGGCTTTGGCAACAGGCACTGTGATGTAAGAACCCAGCCGCCACAAGTTGGTAGAGTTGAGCAGTTAACTAGAGGCCGCTAGAGACATAACAAGTTCCCTATAACAAGGAAATTAAAGACAGGCTTTAATTGATGGACTGTAGGTTCCCAAGTATTATAAGACATAGTGCCCACACCGCCAGCGCTCGCCCCGCATGCCAATTCCACTTACAAACAAAGGAAACTCATGAGACATATTTGTGGGAAAGAACTGCTGCAGGTTTATTTCGTACAGCACAGGTATAGCGTTAAGGTGGGTCATCTTACAGGCGATCCAAAGCGGCAGCCCCTCGCTGGCCCGCTTGCCTAAGGAGCCATCTTGCACGGCGAGACGATGCTCTAATGGTGCTTCATATTACCATTTCGTTATACTCCCGCCCCCCCTGTCAGGGCGGAGCGATGAGGCACACCCCGGTCGGTTCAGGCCCCCCGACCGCCCGAAGGACTAACGGGGCGCTGACGCTGTTTCCTGGAACCTCCTCCGGCTCCAGGTGCTTGGCTCAGGCACCCTTACTGTGCCAGGCAGAGGTATCTTGACTGTATCCTTCTGCCGCAGAGGTACCCTTACTGTCCATCTGCTTCCAGATCGCCCTGTGACTCCGCCTGCAACACAAAACATGACCATTACAAAGTTCACAACTTATACACCGCCGCTCTGCAGCTGGGTAAGGGTTCAGGGTGGGAACAGCACAGAGCCGAGGGAACGCCTGGCGGGAAAGAGAGGCTGAGCAAATTTGCTGCGCCGCTAAATACCTGGAGGCACGCCCCCTCTCCCAGGTGAGCCCTCCCTATTGGCCGCTTGATTAGGGATGTCGCTCAGGGGGAGGGGTGCTGCTCTGAGGGCTCTGCTTGCCCATCGAGTGGGACTAGGGTGCTGCCCGCCCATGCTCCCCTGCGTGTCGCGCGGTCAGCGGCATAGTGCCCACACCGCCAGCGCTCGCCCCGCAAGCCAATTCCACTTACATACCAAGGAAACTCATGAGACATATTTGTGGGAAAGAACTGCTGCAGGTTTATTTCGTACAGCACAGGTATAGCGTTAAGGTGGGTCATCTTACAGGTGATCCAAAGCGGCAGCCCCTCGCTGGCCCGCATGCCTAAGGAGCCATCTTGCACGGCGAGACGATGCTCTAACGGTGCTTCATATTACCATTTCGTTATACTCCCGCCCCCCCTGTCAGGGCGGAGCGATGAGGCACACCCCCGGTCGGTTCAGGCCCCCCGACCGCCCGAAGGACTAACGGGGCGCCGACGCTGTTTCCTGGAACCTCCTTTGGCTCCAGGTACTTGGCTCAGGCACCCTTACTGTGCCAGGCAGAGGTATCTTGACTGTATCCTTCTGCCGCAGAGGTACCCTTACTGTCCATCTGCTTCCAGATCGCCCTGTACTCAGCCACAGCTCTGGAGGAGGCCCACGTCGATGACAGAGCCTCCCACCCACCACGATGACAGAGCCTCGTGCACGTCTAGGAGAAAGACATCCATACCCAACCCAGACAAGTGCACCCCGTCGCTCTCGTAATATCCTTCAGTTCTTTCTTGTATCAGTGCATGCCTGATGAACCCCAGGCCCCTCCTCACCATAAACTTCTGCATGGACCTGTTGACCCTCTTGCGGGACTGTTCTATCGCACCCAATGATCGTGCACCCCTCCAGGCTTTGCGAGGGACAATTTCTGACCACATCAATTCAGCGGCTCCTAATTGATTGGTTATCGCCGTCACATCCTTCTGCATAGTCTCGATTAGGGCCCTCCTCCCCACTGTGACCAGGTCATTACCCCCAGGTGGATAATGAGGATGTTGGGAGGACCACCCCGTGCTGCCAGACATTGTTCAAGTTTGCGCCGTAGTTGGCCCCATCTCATTCCAGGAAAACCCAACCACAGTATTTGTGTCTTTGCTAGGACCCGATCCCAGCTCCTGGATATCGCCCATCGCTCCAGCCTGGGAATGTAAGAATGGCCCATCACCCACACGCAACAATCAGCTGCAAGAAACAAGACCGCGTTGAAGTCACACTCACCAAAGGAGAAGACCAAAAACTGTATATTCATGCTTAGTTTATTAGTGAACACTGCACTCCACTCGAAAACGTGATTCTACATAGTTTGTACTCTAAAAATTTTCCACATGTACTCTTTTGCATATGATACATGACCAAACACATGGCCAACATGCGGCCAGAAATCTTCACGGGCGGATGTATCACTGATAGCAAGAGGATGACCACCTCCCTACCCTCTTGACACCCTCCTCACCTAGCCCTGCCCTGAATGCGGCGGTAGCTGCACCTATCCTGAATGAATGACTAGAGAATTTCTGCCCTGCAGCTGACAAATCTGCTTTCGCCAAGACTGTGGCCATTACCCGCTCCAGCTGGAATTTAGTAAGTGGTGAGCCGTCAGCATGTATTAGGAAGTGACCTGCCAGCAGCGGCCTGATCTTCAGGTAAGCCCTAACCGTGGCGACCGGACAATATCTGGAGTCCTCCAGCGCCTGTAACATGATGGACACTCCCCTCCCCGCCTGGTCCGTCTTGGATTTACGTATCCAAAGTACTAGGGAGTCCCTGGCACAAACGTCCAACATGTCCAAGGCTCTCCCTGATCTATCTGATTTTGATTTGGCCACCAGCTCACTAGCCCTAAAGGCGCCAAAGAACGCCAAGCAGAAGGCAGTGGAGAAAAGCTGCTCTTCGAACGCTGAATTTGTAACCGATGGCACCACGTCCATCATGCGCTGTAGCGTGGCAAATTCAATTCCTGCCCTTCTGTCGGGGAGCCTGACCCTAGCCCATCCCTTCAATGCTGCCCTAATCTTAAATGAACACGTAGGATCCTCCTCTCCATTTAATCTGATCTCGTGTTTGAGCGCCGCCAAGTGGCCGCATACCCATGAATGTGCTTTGCCAGTCTCTTTTGCCCACACTATGAAAGTCTCAACCTGTTCTAAGGGACTTAGGGCCGATGCTCCCAAGGACTGGGTTACTGCACGGAACGTGGTCAGCTGGGTCGCGTATCTTCTTCTGGTGGCCTGAGCCAAGGAACGTTGTCCCATCCTCTTCAACCGCTCCCCCACGGAAGGAGTCGCCATAATGTTTCCGGGAATGGTGTCATCGCCTCCCTCGCCTGCGGCCAGGCCTCTCGGAATCGTGGCCACTGAAAGCGAGAGAGAGCGTCAGCAGCCACATTCTTAACACCTTCAATATGCCTAGCCCTGAACTCGATGTTATTCCGTAGACCGGCCCTGACTAATTCCCTGAGCAAGCTTAAGACCAATGAGCAGTTGGCGGTCAGACCGTTGATGGCTTGGACCACGGCCAAGTTGTCCGACCAAAACACGACTTTCTTGTTGCCCAATCGCTCTGGCCATAAATGCAGTGCAACCACAATGGGGAACAGCTCCAGGACTGTTATGTTTGCAGTCACTCCTTTCTTTCGCCAAGCGCTAGGCCACTTCATGGCACACCACTCCTGCCCAAATATCACCCCAAAACCTTCTCTACCTGACGCGTCTGAAAACAGACAAAGGCTTTGGCTGCTTTCCTAGGGGGCCCTCCAAATCACAGTACCATTAAAGTTCTTCAGAAATTCTTCCCAGATCTGCAGGTCTGCTTTCAACCCCGGACCCAAGCGCACTAGGTGGTGTTTCTTTTTCATGTTGGCCGTAGCCTTCGCCAGCCTGCGGGAGAACACCTTACCTGCCGGTATGACACGAGCTGCAAAGTTTAGTTTGCCCAACAGACTCTGGACCGCCTCGAGTGATGCCTTACTCCTCCCCACCATAGAACTAATATCTTGCCTCAGGTCACGAACTTTCTCAGCTGGGAGTCTGTATTCACCTTTAATAGTATCTAGTTCTATGCCCAGAAAAATCAATGTCTGTGAAGGCCCTTCGGTTTTCCCCGGCGCTAAAGGAACACCTAAATGCTCCGTCAGCTCTTCAAAGGCTTGCAAAGATTCTGCGCATTCCTGGGAACCATCCTTGCCAAAGATAAGAAAATCGTCTAGGTAGTGTGTGACTTGTGACACGCCATGCCTTTTCGTGAGAGCCCACTGGAGGAATGAACTGAATGCCTCGAAGTATGCGCACGAGACTGCGCAGCCCATGGGCATGCAGCGATCAAAAAAGAATGCCCCTTCCCACTTGAAGCCTAACAAGTGCTGACTGTCTGGGTGAACAGGTAGGAGGCGGAATGCTGATTCAACGTCGGCCTTGGCCAACCACCGCCCCCTTCCCCGTCCTCCTAATCATGTCTATGGCCATGTCCAGTGAGCAATAGGAAACCGCACACGCCCCTTCTTCCAGCCAATGATTGACCGAATTGCCCTCTGGGTAGGATAGGTGATGGATCAAGCGGTATGCCCCGGGCTGCTTCTTTGGGACCACTCCTAGTGGAGAAACTAGAAAATTATCTAAAGGGGATGAAGGAAATGGCCCCGCCACCCTCCCCAGATCAACCTCCTTCCTGATTTTGTCACTGACAACCTGTGGTAAGTCCCTAGCCGATTTGAGATTCAAAGCGTCCCTTGAGCCCAAGGGGCCTCTGTAAGATATCCTAAAGCCGTCCACAAACCATCAACCAGCAGCGTGCGCTCCCTTATAAATGGATACAATCTGAGCAATGGTAAAATATTCTGCAACACTATGGGAGATGGGCCTTTGCTATCCCCTGACTTCTTGGTGTGCTCCGTCCGTTTCTGATGCTGTGAGGGTAAACTATTGTCATGCTCCATCCGCTCCCTGGGTTGTGGGGGGGGGGGGTGGTTTGGCCGTTGGTACAAGCAATAGCTGCGTGTTGGGCGCCGCATTTGCTACATTCATGAGCGAACTTACACGCTCTACCCCAGGTACATGGCCCGCTATTGAACATTCTGCAGGTTCCTGAGTTAAAGCGTCTTGGTCCGGATCCCTGGCCCCTCCCCCGCCCCCCCCGAAAGGGCTGTTGGAATGACCGCCTCGGGAACTGTTCCCACTTCTGGGACTGTTCCCACTTCCTGGTGTCAGGTTCGCCTTGTTCCTTATACAACGTCTCCCTCTTGTTATTACCTGCCTTGCACATATGTTTGATCCAAAGCTGGATATCCGTATGTTCCCACCCTATGTCAGGGCAGCTAGCCATGGTTTTCCTAAATTCCTGGTCATACCAGAACCAACCCATCCCTCCGGACTCCCTTGCCCCTTGCTGAATGGAGTTGGCGTATTCCATCAGTGCCTCACTCTGCGCTGGGTCCTTCTGTACTATGATTGCTGCCAGTATGTTAAACGCCTCAGTCCAGTTCTCAATTGTCTTCTCAGGCTATCACTGATATCTAACCTTTTTATCGTCCTCTTTCTTACCCATCCTCCTTGTGTCTGCGCCTGCGTCGTCATGCATTAAAAGAGTCAAGATATCTATATATTCCCTCCTCCATATCCCTTCCTTGGCAGCTTGCGGTACCTGTCTGGCCAGGGAACAGCGGCCTGCTGGCTTCGTGCCAGGTCTGCTCGGGCCGGCCGGTTGTAACGCCTCCCCTTGTGCCGAGGCGACCCCACCCAGCCCAGGAAGAACCAGCCCCGCTGAGCCCACCCCGCCAATAGTCGTACTATTTGCAGCGCCCTTTGCCGCACTGTCCGCAGCGGACACTTGACCGGCAACCTGCGGGATGATGGGGGTGACACCTTGAGGGATGCTGGGTGTAACACTCTGAGGGATGATGGGAGCGACACTGGGAATGACACTCTGAGGGATGACGGGTGTAACACTCTGAGGGATGATGGGAGCGACACTCTGAGGGATGACGGGGGTGGCAGGCGGCAGCTCTGGCAGTGGTGGTCCCGCTGGCAGTGATGGCCCAGCTGGCCGCGGCGGCGCAGCTGGCAGTGACCCCGCGACCGTAGACATTTGCAAGGCGGCCGTTGTACTCCCTGGGTCGTGTGCCCCTAAATTAGATCCCTACTGAGCCCATACTTGTGTTACTGGATCAGATGTTGTCAGCCCCGGAAAGGGGGCCAGCCTTCCTTGTGCCGCTGCCATATCGTCTAAACGTTTTTGAAACAATGCCATTAAACCCATCATATAGTCCATTGACTTACCCAATTCAATTCAATTCAATTCAATAGATTTATATAGCGCGCTACATACCCAGAGGGTCTCAAGGCGCTTGAAGAGGGGTGGGGAATTACTTGTCAAATATCCACGTCTTGAGTTATTTTCTGAATGCTAGGTGGTTCTGAGTAAGGCGAAGGTGAGTGGGAAGTGAGTTCCAAGTTTTAGCTGCTAGGTAGGAGAAGGATCTACCTCCCATGGTGGTTTTGTTGATGCGAGGTACAGTGGCAAGGGCTTGGTTGGAGGATCGTAGCTGGCGGGGGGGGGGGTGTAGAAGGATAGTCATGTGTTGAGGCATTCAGGTCTGATTTCGTAGAGTGCTTTGTGTGCGTGGGTTAGGAGCCGGAAAGTAATTCTCTTATTGACGGGGAGCCAGTGGAGGTTTTTCAGGTGACCAGAGATGTGTTCTTTACGCGGGATGTCTAGTATGAGTCTGGCTGAAGCGTTCTGGATGCGTTGGAGTTTTTTCTGGAGTTTTGCGGTGGTACCGGCGTAGAGGGTGTTTCCGTAGTCCAGTCGGCTCGTGACCAGAGCGTGGGTGACCGTTTTTCTAGTTTCGGTGGGGATCCAACGAAATGTTTTTTTGAGCATGCGAAGAATGTTGAAGCAAGATGAAGAAACGGCGTTGACTTGTCTGTTCATCGAGAGTGAAGAATCCAGGATGACGCCCAGGTTCCGTGCGTGGTCCGTCGGGATGGGTGCTTTTCCAAGGGCCTCTGGCCACCAAGAGTCATCCCAGGCGGAGGGGGAGGTGCCTAGGATGAGGACTTCTGTTTTGTCTGAGTTCAGTTTCAGACGGCTGTGCTTCATCCAATCGGCTACTTCTTTCATTCCTTCGTTCAGGTTTGTTTTGGCCGTGTTAGGGTCTCTGGTGAGTGATAGGATCAGTTGAGTGTCATCCGCGTAGGAGATGATGTTGAGATTGTGTTGGCGAGCGATGGCCGCAAGGGGGCTCATGTATACGTTGAAGAGGGTGGGGCTGAGTGAGGATCCTTGTGGTACGCCGCAGATGACTTCAGTGGCTTCTGACTTGAATGGTGGAAGGCGGACTCTCTGGGTTCTTCCGGAGAGGAACGAGGTGATCCATTCCAGTGCTTTTCCTTGGATTCCGACGTTTCTGAGGCGTTGTAGAAGGGTGCTATGACAGACCGTGTCGAAGGCTGCGGAGAGGTCGAGGAGGATGAGGGCGACTGTGTCTCCATTGTCCAGTAGAGTTCGAATGTCGTCTGTTGCTGCGATGAGGGCGGTTTCAGTGCTGTGTTTGGCTCGGAAGCCGGATTGTGAGGAGTCGAGGGATTTGTTGGTTTCGAGGAAAGCGGCGAGCTGGTTGTTGATCGCTTTCTCGATGACTTTGGCCGGGAAGGGAAGGAGTGAGATAGGGCGGTAGTTTTTGAGTTCGGTGGGGTCAGCTGTGGGTTTCTTCAGGAGGGCGCTGAGTTCGGCATGTTTCCAGCTTTCCGGGAAGGTTGCGGAGTTGAGGGAGCAGTTGATGACGTCACGGAGGTGCGGTGCAATAATGGAGTCTGCTTTGTTAAAGATGTGGTGAGGGCAAGGGTCTGTGGGGGATCCTGAGTGGATAGAGTTCATCAGACGGATGGTGTCCTCAGTGGAGATTGGCTTCCAGTCATTGAGGATGTTCAGGGGGGTGGGGGTCCAGCAGGGGATTGGGTGGGTTGGTCTCCGGGTTGGTTGTCGAAGCTGTTGTGGATGTCCGCAATTTTGTTGTGGAAGAATGAGGCTAGGGAGTCGCAGAGGGCTTGAGAGGGGGTGATGTCGTTGGAGTTGGCTGAGGGGTTGGTAAATTCCTTGACGATGTTGAATAATTCCTTGCTGTTGTGGGCGTTGTTATCTAGTCGGTCCTTGAAGGCGGCTTTCTTGGCAGTCCGGATCAGTTGGTGGTGTATGCGGGTGGCGTTTTTAAAGGCGTCCTTGGTGCAGGTGGTTGGGTCTTTTTTCCAGGCCTTCTCGAGGGAGCGACAAAGTTTCTTGGATTTCTTAAGATCGTCATTGAACCAGGAGGCCTTCTTGCTGACTAGTTTGATTTGTCTTTTTTTCAGTGGTGCTAGGATGTCGGCGCTGTTGGATAACCATTGGGTGAGGTTGGTGGCTGCTTGATCTGGGTTTGAGGAGTGGGCGGGGGGGTTTTGGAGAAGCGATGAGGAGATCTGGTCGATGGTGATTTTGTTCCAGTTTCTTTGCAGAGTGGGTTGGGGGTGGTTGTTGGATGTGGGCTTGTTGTAGGTGAAGTGAACGCAGCTGTGGTCAGTCCAAAGGAGAGCTGTGGTGTGGCTGAAGGAGATATGTTTGCTGGAGGTGAAGATAGGGTCGAGTGTGTGACCTGCGATGTGGGTGGAGGAGGTGACTAGTTGTTTAAGTCCGAGGTTTGCGAGGTTGTCCAAGAGGGTGGTGGTGTTGCGGTCGTTGTTCTTTTCAAGGTGAAAGTTGAGGTCTCCCAAAAGGATGTAGTTCTCGGAGGGGAGCTCGTGTGGAGTGATGAAGTCCGTGATGTCTTCACTAAATTGTGCGCGGGGTCCTGGTGGCCTGTAAAGGAGGGTGCCTCTGAGTGTGGTCTTGGGGTCGATGTGGATCTGGAAGTGAAGGTGTTCAGAGTTGGCGAGATTGACGTCTGAGCTGGTTGAGATGCGGATGGATTTCTTATGGACGATAGCGATGCCTCCTCCTGTGTGGCCGGTACGGTCCTTGCGAATGATCTTATAGCCTTCCGGGATGGCAATGGTGATGTCAGGGGCTGATGTGGCGTTCATCCATGTTTCTGTTAGGAAGGCGACGTCCGGAGAGATGGTGTCTAGTAGATTCCAGAGGTCGATGGCGTGTCTGTGAACTGAGCGGGTGTTGAGCAGGATGCATTTTAGGTAGTTGGTGTCGGGTTTCTGCTTGGTGTCGGTGGATGAGGAGTTGGTTTTGGTGCCGTCGAACTTGCATGAGTTGCATGAGAAGGGTCCATGGGTGTGTCCAGGAGCGGCTTGGACGCAGTTGGGGGAACGGCCGGGGTTAAGGGCTAGGAGGGTGGAGGCGTCGTAAGTAATGCGGGAGGGCTGGGCATAGCGAGGACCAGGGGCTCTGGCGCTGGGCGCGGTCCAGGCGCGGACGGGCGTAGACGGGCTTACCTTTGGCGCACCTTCGGCGCGAACTGGGCGCGACCGCTGCGCTTGATCGCTGCGCGGTAAGGCATCTGTCATATATGGGTAGTGGGAGGGGGAGGGGCGAGGGAGGATCCTATGGGAGGCGGTTGCGTGGTGACCCATTAGGGCCAAGTCTGTTATTCCAGCCGTTGACTCATGCACCACGGCCGGTATTGCTGGTAATGCCACGGGCCCCACGGCAGGGAGGGGTGGCGACACCTGCTGGATGCTTCGTGCTAGCCTCCCCACAGGGGGGGGGGTGGCGACACCTGGCGATTGTTTCGTGCTGGCACGGCCGGGAATTCCTTTCGGGTGTTTTTCCGCTTCCGAGAGGACCTTCGTGTCCCCTCTCCAGAGGTGCTCGGGGCGTCATCGGATGCGCCTGGTTGCCCGGCGTCCTCTAGTCTACGCGCCTCGATGAAACCTTGTGCCCATGCGGGCCCTTTAGTCTGCGCGACTGCCAGGAATTCTGCCCACAGCCCATCTTGTGGCAACGCGGCGCCGCGGGTGCTCATTTGCAGTGGCTTCTGTCCCTCCGGGTTCCTAAGGATGAGAAAATACATGAGGTTGTGCTATGCCTTGCTGCGTCTCTTCGCCCAACCCGTGATGTCCTGCCACTCCTAGAAGAATCAGCTGGCAACCGCGTACATTCTGCTGGCAAAAACCTACCCCCGTTAATGCCCACCAACCGTCGCACGCGCCGCATGAATTACCTGTAGATATAGTCCAATCCTATCCACTGCCAGTCCTCGTAATGCGTCCCCGATCGTAATCTGTAAAACAACACCTCGTTACTCAATGTGCAAACTGCATTTCCTGACACCGCGTCGTTCTATGATGCAAGTTGCATCTCATGATCAAACTGCTGTCGCAGACCCCTGACTGAACCCATTCCTACTGGATCCACTGGTACCCGGGTCGGTTCGTGTTGCCTAACAGTACTCGCACCCTTGAATTACCTGCTGATCTACTCCTTAATCCTTTGTAGCTGCTGGTCCCTGCAATGTGTTCCAAGCGCGATCTGAAAGAACAGCGTAAATTTTAATCGTTGCGTACACTTTAGCTTGTGTTCCAACTGCCTCGCACTTTTACTCAAACTGCCCATGTTGTTTCATTCCTAAAATTTGATTTCCTTAAAAGTCAACCTCACATTCAATTTCTTAAGAGTTAGCCTACGTGTCAGTATACAAACTAATATAATAACAACAATCCATCCTGTCTTGTATTTATACTTACTACAGATGTTCCCGGGCTACCTGTCCCCTACTGCGTGAAAGGGGGGCGAGCTGACCTGGGCAACCAAACCGCTAATGTTGCTGCGGCGTTATCCGCTTGGTTTGCCTTCGTGCATATTACCCAGGCGCACAAAGAGCGACGCGTTAGCATTACTATTGTTTCTCATGCAAATCGCATTTGATAAATGAATATCAAGTCCTCAATCTTTATGTATTGTAGTGGTTCTTTTGTAAAGCGCCCTTTCTCCTGCAAATCGCATTCTACAAATGAATATCAAGTCCTAAATCCGTCTGTATTGTAGTGGTTCTTTTGTAAAGCGCTCTGACACCTTCGGGTACTGTTCGCGCTATACTAAAATCGTACTCCATAGATTAATATCGAAACCTAAATCCTTATGTATTACAATGGTTCCTTTGTAAGGCGCTCTGACACCTATGGGTAATGTTCGCGCTATACTAAAATTGCTTTACATAGATTAATATCCAAACCTAAATCCTTATTTATTGCAATGGTTCTTTTGTAAAGCGCTCAACCCCCCTCGGGTAATGTCCGCGCTATATAAAATCGCATTAAATACTTAGTATAGAAACCTGCATTGTATCATAGTCTGCTAAACATCCTCGTCTGTCTCCTCTGTTGAGTGAAAGCGCGCTTTACAAACGTATCGCTTAAGGAACGCACGAGTCACAAAGCCTGCCGAGCGCTCTGAAGAAGTTTTGTGGCTCCCTTCAAGAAAAGCCACGTAATGTATGGCGCGTTTATTGACCTATGAGCCCGCCGAACATCCTCAACTGTCTCCTCTTTTGACTGAAATAGCGCATTACGAGCCCGCTGAGTTCTCCTAATCTTGTAGCCACTATTTCTACCATTGCATACGCGAATCTCTACAAATGAGGAAGAAACTAGGTCCATAGCCCTGCCTTGCTCCCGAGGGGTGCGCGAGTTCCAATGGATAGGTGCAGCACTAATGTCAACCTAGAACCTTATGCATTGCCACTGGTTCTTTTGTAAAGCGCCCTGACACATTCGGGTAATGTTCGCGCTCTATAAAGTATCGTATTATACCCTGCTATAACCCTCGACTGTCTCCTCATTTGCGAGCAGGAGCGCTTCCGATCGTATAAATTAAGGCCCGCTCGAGTGAAGGAGCGCTTCCGATCGTATCAATTAAAGCCCGCACGAGTGAAGGAGCGCTTTTGCACGTATAAATTAAGGCCCGCCGAATAACCACGACCCGGTACTGCCGCGTGGCCGGCAATGGCGGCAGGATATGGCGAACGCGTGGCCGGCAATGGCGGCCTGATGTAGCCAAAGCGTGGCCATCAATGGCGGCGGCAATGGCGGCCTGATATAGCCAACGCGTGGCCAGCAATGGAGGCGGGATCCAGGTACTGCCGCGTGGCCGGCAATGGCGGCCGGATATGGTGAACATGTGGCCGGCAATGGCGGCCTGATATAGCCAACGCGTGGCCAGCAATGGCGGCGGGATCCGGCCCCAACCCCGACCGGCCTCGCGTACTTCGTATTATACCCGGCTATCACCACCTCGACTGTCTCCTCATTTGCGAAAAGGGGCGCGGCGGGATCCAGCCCCAACTCCGACCGGCCTCGCGTACTTGGTTGTCTAGTGCATCTGGACAAATGTGGGCCCCACCTGTTCCCAGCCTTTCGGTCTAGGCCCATGCGCCCGAAAGTGCACGTTTCTGCTGACCATTGTTACCCTCCGCTTACATGCTGGTGACCCGGACATGCTAATCTTGCGTTTCTTCCCAAGGATTGAGAGGAACATATGTGATGTGCACTCTCCATATAATGTATCATGTTTGCTCCTATTACAAAGCGCTCTGACCCCTTATACCACATACCTGACTAATTAAATACACACATGCTCTCTTCCTGCTATCAGAAATCAAAGTCTGCACATTATCTCGCTGTGCCCCATCTCTTATTACACGGAGCTCCGCCATTGTCCCAGAGCTCACCCTCATAACTGGAGCCACGCACATAACCTCCGTGCTTGCTCGCCTTGGTACATTTCTGGCTGTACATTTCTTACCCGCGATCCTCGTAACTGAAGCCACGCACATAACCTCAGTGCTCGTTCGCCTGGGTACATTTCTGGCTGTGCATTTCTTACCCGCAGTCACCCACGTCCGAGTGAAATAAAGGCGAAGCCCCAGCGCGCAGTTCTACAGCATTTGTGCCTCATTTAAAATAACTTTGCCCTTGTATTTTGCTCGCTTTGATTGTGGAGCGCTCTGGCCCCTTCGGGTAGAGTCCATGCTATATAAAATGCACAAATCGCTAAGTAAATACATGCTTGCTTCCTGCCATTGTCCTGGGGCTCCCCCGTAACTGAAACCACGCCGGCTGACGATCCCGACCCCGCTAACGTTTGCCCTTGTATTCTGCTCGCTTTTATTATGGAGCGCTCTAACCCCTTCGGGTAGAGCGCTCAGCCTATCCCGCGACCAGCAACCACCAGCCCCCCCCCCGTGGTCGATACCACAGGGCCCCGTCAACCTGGTCATGTCCAGGGACCGGGCCGGGGGAGGCTAATTGGAAGCCACGTACCTTAGAATCTGACGAAGTAACAGCGCAGAGCCGAGGGAACGCCTGGCGGGAAAGAGAGGCCGAGCAAATTTGCTGCGCCGCTAAATACCTGGAGGCACGCCCCCTCTCCCAGGTGAGCCCTCCCTATTGGCCGCTTGATTAGGGATGTCGCTCAGGGGGAGGGGTGCCGCTCTGAGGGCTCTGCTCGCCCGTCGAGTGGGACTAGGGCGCTGCCCGCACATGCTCCCCTGCGTGTCGCCCGGTCAGCGGCAAAGTCTAAACTTTTGTGCTTAGATCTAGCAGCGCCCGTTTTAATGGCACAGAAGCTGCATGCTTTCTTTCTGAAAACAGGCATGTGACTTCGCTGTGAGCTCCAACAATATGCCGAGGGCAATTAGTCAAAAACAACATGCTTGGCTCAGGAAACATTTCATGACACATTCCAAGATTTTTTAATGCACAGACTGAAAGGCAAGTGCAACATCTTGATGCTGTTTCCTAGATACATGTTTTTTTTTTTTATGGAGCATGCACCACTACCCTCATTCCCTATGCTATGTTATGACAATGAGGTATCCTTTGTAATAACGAAACATGTTTTCTGAAAATAGTTGTTATACTCCTTGCAGTATCGTAACTAAAGAAAAATCATGTGTATGTTATGTTATGTTAGGTATATCAGCAACAGGGCGTCCCAGTGCTAGAGGACAGGTGAACAGGGAGCCAGTGGGATAGATTTCTATAGTGCAGGGGCCTGGGCTTTGAAGGAGTGACCCCCAGCTCTGCATCGACGTACATGTGGGACACACAGCAAATGGTGCTCAGCAGAGCGCAGTGCTTGCGAAGGAACATAAGGTGTAGAGAGTCCCTGCAGAATTTGGGGGCCCTGGCCATGTACTATCTTATGTGTGATGCAGAGCGTTTTAAACTGGACTCTCTTTGATTGGCAGCCAGTGGAGGTGGTGAAGGAGATTGGAGGTGTGGCATTTCCTAGGCAGGGCAAACAGGGTACGTGCAGTGGCATTCTGTACCCGTTGGAGTCTTGGAGTGACAGTTTTATATGCGCCGAGCAAAAGGCCATTGCAGTAGTCAAGGCGTGATTGGTCCAATGCTTGGATTATCAGTTGGTGGGTGGCTGTGTCAAAGAATCCCAAAATGGGTTTTAAGCTGCGCAGATGGCCGAAACAGGTACCGGCCATGTTTTTTGCATGGGGTTCGAATGAGAGGGTGGTGTCGATCAAGACCCCTAGATCTTTTACTGCGTTTTTTGGTTGGGGAGCGGTGCCCAGGGTCGCTGTCCACCATTGATCATCCCAATAATGGATGTCACGGCCAACGAAGAGCACCTCCGTCTTGGCTGAATTAAGCTGTAAGTAATTATTTGTCGTCCAATTGCTGATAGCCAGCACATCAGCACAGAATTTTAGTTGGTCCAGAGCAGGGTCATTGGAAAAAGTGAATATCAGGTGGGTGTTGTCCGCGTAAGATACCATTTGATGTTACGTTCTTTTACCAGAAGGGCCAGAGGGCTAATTTTGTGCCATGGTGTGGAATCCTGTGGTGTGGTTTTGATGTATGTGGTTTGTTGTGTAATTCTGTTGTTGAATTGAATCATGTGGTTTGTTGATTTACAAGTCATTGACTTGCGTGAATGAAACCACCTTTCTTAGCCTGAATGTCCTCTGAGGATGCATTATAGATACTCCTAATTCGTAATTGATAGAAAACCCTATAAATTATCACTTTACATCCATTGTATTTCAAGCACCTATGTGGCAGCTAGTGTGGGTAGAAGTGGGGTGTCTACTAATGCACTAATGTTACAGATCCATATCCTCTTTCAAGGTTTGCCTGACCGCTGGCACATAAGAATTGTTCAGTTTCTAAGAGTCAGCTCCACATTTGGAATGTGGGGCATGGAAGGAGCGGGTGGGACCTTGTGGAAGTTAAGAAAATAAGGGCCTTATTTATGAAGGGCTTGCGCCACCGATGCGTCACTTTTAAAATGGGAAAAAGTGACGCACCGGTGGTGCAAGGCCTTCATAAATAAGGCCCAAAGTGTCTTTCCTATATACTTTCGGGAAAGTTGGACTGACTGGTCAGCGGCATGAGTGATGTGAAAGGCTTGTCCTCATTAACCCAGGAGGCATTTTGCAATACAGCTTTCTTAAATTGCCGAAGTTTGCAGAAAGCCCAGTGTGTAGCCTCTTAAATATGTTTTCTCAGCTGTTTAGGCCCATAAGACGGGTCCACCCAATACTGCTTGGGATGGGAAGAGAGCTATTCTGGATAAAGCATATTTGCAACATGATGAATGGTGCCATGGTGGGGCCAAAGTGGGATCGCTGTGTGATAGATTAATTGTTTATATGAATGTGACTTTAAATGCTATCATTTTGGCTGAGCAGAAGAGTGGCTCTTCGGCAATCTGTCTTTCATTCAAAAAGCTTTGGAGACAGAGGCTATCCACACGTATGGCTTATCTTTCACTATTGTTTTCCCCGCTAGGGAGCAGGAGAGGACCTGGTGTCAATAAGGTGGTCCATGATTTGACGTGCTTGATCGCCACAAAGTGTTTTTCCTTTGCTACTTGGATGCAGATTTATTCTGCAATTACTGGTTATGTCAGTGTCAGACCGACTGAGACAATTAGACTTGTGAGCTAAAGAGCAGCTGCCTGTCTAAGAAGAAAGAAAAACTTTACAAGAGTGTGCTCCCGAAGTGCTTTACAAAACTTTTCTTAGAGACGGTGCTGCGCTCGGGCAGTGACATCCCGCAACAGAGCTCAGAACTGAGCGATTGAAAGACAGTGCACGTGGAGCAGCACAATGGTCATACAAAATAAATAACATGCCACCTCCGCCCCCCCCCCCCCCCTTTTGAGCCTGCCACGTCAGGAAGCAGTAACAAGCATTGGCAATTCAAGATTTGACAAGAGTGCAGCTTCAGTAAAATAAAGTTATTGCATCCCTTCAAAGTTACTTAAACCCCTCCCCCCCCCCTCTCCCACTCCTTTCAGCTCCTCTGGTAAGCTGCGTGGAAGCAATGTGGCTACTAATGTGAAAGGAGCACTCCAGTCTTATGGTGTGTGGCTGACTACGATAGGCTGCAATGGTTTGTGTACTTCCTTGCTCTGCGGACATGCGTGTGGAATGAGCCACCGTGGCGCGCCACTGTGCTGCAGTTCCAATGGAGACAGATAGCATAGACGTAGGATAGCATTATAGGCAGTGAGTGAGTGATGGATTTCCTTTTATTGAGACCAGCGGCTATTGACAGGCCCGGTCCAAGGATATGTGGGACCCCGGGCAGCTTAGGAACATGTGAGGCCCCTAAGCAGAGACGACGTGGGAACGTTTTTTCAATTTTTTATAATTAAAATTAAACCAACCCCCGTGACCACCACACCTGCGACTCATGCTGGTCGGACTGGGTTTTGTCATTGGTTGTTAGCTGTTTAAGCTAAATGCGTAACAACAATATATTATTTTCCTTTCACCTTGATGTTTTGACCAAAAAGGAGCTCCTTTCGCACACATTTGCATTGGATCACAACTGGAATGCGGAGCCATTGCTCTTTGTGCTCTGCAGAGAGGCCATATTTTGAATGATCATGTAATCTGAACACCTTTTTGACCCACAGACAAGAACAGTGTGAAAGTTGTACTACCTGCATCCTCAACTCCAAAGTGCTCAACTCTAGCCTGTTATAAACACCCGGAGGTGAGACAGTACAAAGGGCATATCATCCAAGAGTATTATCTGTGAAATGAAATACAGAAACACACATGCTGGAAATAGCTAGCACACTTGGGGAATGCAAGATTAAATAAAGCATGTGAGATATAAACAAGAACAAAATCACTGCCATGGATTGCTCTAACAGCAGGACCCCTGGAATTATGCGGCAGGAGAGGGCTAAATTATGTGGCAGGGTGATTACATTATCTGGCAAGACAAGGCAAATTATGCGGCATAATCCAGCACATTTTGAAATAGTATTACTTCATTTTTTTGCCATTTTTAAACTTGGTAACACTGTTTTGCACTGGTTGCACCCCATAAGTACCAATTTAACACCCAAATTTTGCTGTGGGAAACAGAAAGTTGACTATTCCAGCTTTTGAAAGGACCTTCCCACATGCGGCAAGACTTATCGCTGTATTTTTAGTAACTTTGGAACCATTTGAGAAATGTTGTTGTTAAAATCTGTAGATTATGCAGCAGATGATGAATTATGTGGCAGATGCGTCAAATGCATATTTCTGCAGAAGTCGCAGCTGCCACACAATCGCATAATTCCAGTGACCCTGCCAAACATGCAGCATCAGACTGGTTAAGATACTAGGCCCAGTACCAAAATAGAAGCCCCCTCCCTTACTGAATTAGTTAGCTACAAAAGTGTCCCATGTTTGCAAACTAGAGCAGTTTTAAACTTGTAAAGACATGATGTTTAAGTTTTTGTAAGGTATGGAAGACTGCACTGAATTGAGTTTGGTGCAGGCAATGTTTGCTTTAATATCATAAAAATCAATAGTAAAAACTGTCTCACCTGACCATAAAGCAGGTCAACAACTAACCAAAATATCGGCCTACATACTGACCTGACAGAAGGGCTTTAAGTGGGATGAAAAAACCGGGGGGTGTCTTTCAAAGGGGCTTTGCTGATATAATTAAGGGTGTAGCTTAAAAACACGTAAGCTATATAAGTCTGTGATTAGCATAGTGCGCCGCCCGACTGGTATTTTGCTGCCTCTGTCGTTGCTTCCAGATAAATATTGCAACAAGTAAAATTACACCTACAGCAAGCCAGGACTATTGGCTTTGTCAGTGGTTATTAGTTGCATAAGATGAATAAGCAACGTCTACGGCTTCCTTGTATATAATATTGAAAATGCTCCAGTTCTGACATGATGAGAATGTGAAAGAACTATAACGAGTCTTTTTGAAGTTACATTAAAGGCAGCGAAGGGTGGCACTGTTGCAGAGTTAAGATTTGTATTTTCCCTCTGAGGGTGAGGGCAAAAATGGAGAGTGGGCCTGTCTCATAACCTGCTTTTCAGAACTTTCATTCATTGTGCAGACACTGGATCAATGTTTTTGAAGGTGAACTTAAGGACATGAATATAGGGCCCCTTTTGAATGTCCATTTTAATTCACTACCGGGTCTGAGACTGGAGTGACCCAGCAGACTTTAAACCCTGCTGCATCCACTTTTCCATGCTGATTCTGCTCTTCTGAATGCATCTCTTATCTCACTGCCATACACATACCTAGCTGCTCCTCCCTCACTCTATTGGGTGTGTTTTACTTCTTTAATCCCCCTCTCTGCTCCCTTTCCACTTGTCGTAGGTGAGCAGTTTCCGATGCCCAGTTCTATCTTTTGTTCTGCGCCCAGCAGGATATTCTGCTTTTCATTGATACAGGGGCAGGGCAACCTTCACAGGCAAGGGCACTTCAATAAACTGTCTAATTGCTGTCATGAACGTGCAGATGCAGCCATTCCTCCCCAGAGACAGGCCTACAGGGGAGATTGTTCAAACAAAGAAGAAATATAAACTCTTAGGGGACCCCCTGGGCCTCAATAGTCTGGAGTTTGTAAAGGTGCGAGACCCCATGGCTGCGAGCAGGTGCGGGGCCCTGGGCACCTGCCCACGCTGCTCATGCTTAGCACCGGCCATGGCTATTGAGCTATTCTCTGCAGCCGAAGTTCTAGAGCTGGGTCAGATGCAGACCACAAGTCCTAACCGAGCCGCATGGCCGCGCTGGGCAGAACGAAGAAAGCCCACAGCCACCATACTTAAAGATGAAGCATGGCTGCCGTTTGCAGAAAACAAGAAAGGCTTGCGGCAGCCATGGTGAAAGATGAAGCACGGTGGCCGTCGTGCTTACTGTAAATAAATTGTATTATGAGGGCACTTGCTGAAAAAAAGACAGCTGTCCTGCAGCCATGGTTAAAGATGAAGCAGGTAACCATGAAGCGGGCGCCATGCTGATGAAGGGAAATGCATGAATGTGGGTGAAGAGCTCTGAAGAGATGTTCTGTTTTTTTTTTTAAAAACCTGGGCAGAAAGTAAATAGAATCAAGTGGACGATAGCAAGTCCTGGGGACAATCTATGGGAGTCAACAATGGAGAAAAAAAGTGGGACTAGCAAGAACCATTATGCAATTAGAAGCAACGTTTTTTAAAGGACACTGACAAAAGCCAATCATAAGATGGAGGTGGGTTGTAAGTCTCCTTGACTGAACACAGCATGTTGAGTGAGAGCCAAAGCCCAGCCTAGGCTTGACCTAAAAAGGAAGGTTTAGCCCTAGCACAGGGTTTATTTTGCCAAATTCAAATGGCAGCTTAAAACTGCACTATAGGCTGCAGTGACAAGCACAACATATATATTAAAAGGCTACTTTAGTGAATGGCACAACGAGGGCTACAGCCTACTAGTAGCACTTAAATTACAGGCCCTTGGTACATCAGTACCACTTATGATGCAACAGACCAGCTCTAGAATCCAAGATGCATCCTACCTCACTAAAGGAGTATTGTATGCGTTATATGTAACCTAGGTAAAGATGTGTGCATTCTTGGATCATTTTTTGAATTGATTTTTGTTTTGTTTATAAAAAGGTATATTTTATTGAATTTAAATGCTTTCAATATTTCCCTCCAACTTGCAATAATAAATGGTATCAGGCTTATTGAGTAGACTTGAAGCTTGATTATCAGATATGTATTATATTACTTGTGCAATTGAACACAATTAATAAACAATCAAATTAAATTAAACCAACAGTTTATAAAACAACGCATGGTGTATTTATAAAAAACGTAATAAATTAAGTGTATTACAAATAATCTAAAATAATACACAATTAAGAGCATTAACCATGCTACAATCATGGCTAAAATTAACATTTAAAATGAGAAAAAATGCCAACATATCATTTTAAATCTGATTTGTATCAAGCATAATTCATAAACTAGAATTACATTTCTAAACAATCCATATTATATTATTTTTTTTTGGGTGAAATTATTATTTTTATTCCCTGCCTCTATTTCTTACATGAGTTTGTTTCAGTACCTATGATTGGCCATGTTTGGCACCTGACTTACTCCAAGGCTTGGTTTGAGTAGATTTGAGGGGGCTTATTCAGGAATCGTACTGTAGTAGATGTTGGTGTAACTTTAGTGCTATTATCTTTCTGATCGGTGGGTGTTTTCTGCATTTGTAGGTCCCTCCTTTAATCGCTTGTTTTCAATTTCTCTAAACCCTTCCCATTTTCTAGTAGGCATTCCTAATATTTCCAAACACTTTATTTTGCTCCTCCCACATGCTAAATGTAAGAAAGTGAATTATTAATTGAGGGGTATTGTAGTCCACCCCAAGTAATAGGTCACTATCCTGTTAACTCCAGTCAAACGTGTGATCAATTTAAATCTAAGCTCAACACTTTGTTATTATTGCACATAGCAGACTGACTGAACTTAAAGAAAATATGTAAATAATTTAGGAGTATTAGCGCATTTAATAAGTCAAAGGTACCACACAATAAAAATCCCATACCAATTAGTAAAAATAGACAGAAATGTAATAACAAAATGATACCATATCAACAGAAATTCAACATGGTGAACCGGAGATATGAATTTTAAAATGTTTAAGTGAAAAAGAAACAAGACAAAGTAAACCACCAGGGATAGTCTGTGGTCAGAATTGACCGCGACCTACACATGGTTTCAGGTCTAGCATGATGGAGTACGAGTAAGATTCACCAAGTAGGTTTGTCCCAGTTGCGGATTTTACCTTGGGATGAGGGATAAAAGTTAGATTTCCCCTACACGAGGAGTATCAGGCACATATATTGTGTTAGCATGATGTATCTATATATCCTATTACACTTAATATGCACATTGCATAACCTCTATCTGCTTTAGCTAGTAGGAAAAGGTTTATTCTGTCCGTTTGTTCTATCCTAATAGAGTAGGCTGAGAATCATACAGACGCCATCTTTTCTCTGCCTGTGTCAGACACGAGCTGTGATCACGTGTTACTCTCCAGTAGTTGACCGGTACCAGTTCATTTGAGTTACTGAGAGCAGCTGAAAGTATACTGTTCTCCCTCTGTCCTGGGACTCAAGGTTGCATCTGGCTTTGGGTACGATAAGCGCATTCCTGGAGATGCTGTGCCTACTCTCCCGGGCACCAGGACAGAAGGGAGTCACCCCTCCTGACCTCCCCAGTAATAACTTAGCAAGGCTTTGAACTAATCATGTGTGCCATATATCGTCCTTCCTTGGGGCCCAAGAGCCAAGTGGTGTTTTTCCATTTACGGTGACTTCATGTGTTGAACTGAAAGTGTATATGTGTAGTTTTGAATGTAAGCCAGCAGTCGTCTCCGCGCACCTGATGGGTGAGGGTTGGAGAGGCTCCTCTATAGAGTATTTTGAATAATAAACAATTGAACTTTCTTCACTGCCAATTGACTGGTTATTTGGTAACGGTATTGGGACTATTGGTAGGTATAGCTCCTTATGTTATTTTTATGGTACGACAGTTGGCGACTCTGGTTGGACTCCGCGATAGGGTCGTCCTCCCGTAACCGGGTAGAAAGGGCAAAGAAAGGGGAGCTCTGGACAAGTGGGTGGGCTGACCGAAAAATTCTGACTTACTCCGCTCTCGCGATCAGGGAGCCCCAGCTGCTACTGACCCTTTGCCGGAGTCCTACGGGCGCAACCCAGGAACTGACCGTGTTGGTCTTCAGGAGTTGGCAGTGGAGAATACGCAATTGTACCTGCATGCACCAGGTGAGTGAATTGTTTTTCTGTAGAACACACTGTTGAGCAGTGCTTTTGAAGCAGTTAACTGTATTGGATTTGGTGGTCGGAGTACCACAGAGAACTTTGGGGGTCTGACGGGGCAGCATTGTGGCTGCACGGGTAGATGCTCCAGGGACTTGTTTGGTGAATAATAGAGATGCTGATCGGATGCCCTGGTGTGGCATGTGAGGTGCGCACCCGGCGGGACTGCTCTCGGAAAGGCCTGTGGTTGTACCTGGGTAGCCTTGGGGACACATCTGAAGCGATGCTAAGGCAGCTGGCTTAGTCAGAATAGTCCCACGGGTGAACCAGGAAGACTGCAGGATGGTCTGTAGGACTGTCTGTGGTTATACCTGTCTGACGGTCTCTTGGTAGTCTTTGGACTTTTTGATTTTGGTATCTGTTGGTCTGGAATCTGAATTGATTGGTCCTCCACGAACGGGAGTCGACGGGCTCCGTTCCTTTGTTTGAAAACAGACATGTCATTTTGAAAACTCTCTCTTGGTGTATCTATGTATGTATTGTTCTGCCCGCATTTGATTCTGACAGTGAATGAAAATGTTGAGAATGTATGAACATGGCCATGTTTGAAAGACTGCTTTCCTGAATGAGACTTCACTGTTAACAATAATCATATCGTGTTTTAGTAAATTATGATTCGGATGTTGTTGTCGCCGAAAGGGCACACGTTTGGATGAAAGTCAGCCTGCCCCGCCTGAGGGCAGCCCAAGTTATGATATGTATGTTAAACATGGTATTTCACCCATTCTGTTTAATGCGCTATGACATAAATATATTAAAGACAATGTGGAACTAAAATGGCCCTTAACGGGGTCCTTTGATGAGAAAATGATGCATTTCTTACAGGATCGATTGTTTTCTAAGCGAAGTCAGCAGGCAATGTTTGCTTCTTTAGACATGTGGCAGAAGGAAGCGAAGCGTAGACGTATCAGGGAGGAAAAGTTATGTAAAATGAAAGGAGGTCAGACGATTACACAGAAAGCCATAGCTTACGATAAAGCTCAAAGTGAAAAAGGAATTGATTGTACAGATAGACAATTTAGATTACAGGTGGATAAAAGCTACATAACTAGGAATGAGCCAGAGGATGAGATAGAGGATTAATTGGATGCGCGTCCACCTCCCCCTTATGCTCCACAACGCATATACCCTGCGGTCCCTTTAACTCCAGCTCTGGCTCCAACGGCTTCTTGGCCTGTTGTTTCCTCTCCCCCTGTCCCTCTGCGAACGTCCTCTGTTTTATCTCCCTCAGCATTTGGAACGGCTACTTTATGGTCCGATGCGTTGCCGTCTCCTACTGTGTCTACAGCTGTTTTGTCTCCCCCAACTTCTGCTTGGGCTTCCCAGTCCTCGAGCACGATCCCAACTCTAGTTGACCCTACTCCCTCTCGTGCTCTGGGGGATCTTGGCGCACAAAGGTTGTTTACTCATTCAGCGGTAGGACTGGAAGAAAAACAGACGATTGCGAATCAGTCATCCCAGTGGATGCGCAATCCTGTCTATACTTTATCTGATGTATGGAGTACACTTCGAGATCATGAGCCCGTCATGCAGCAGCATGCCCTAGAGCACATGGCCATACATCTTATTTCTCTATGGGAGCAGAGTTTCCCGGGAGGGAAGGCCCCACAAGTAATGTATGATATACGGGACCGGGCTCATAAGTCTGAATTAGGACTAGAGGAAGTGTGCAAGAACGGCGAGGTTTTATTAAATTATCTAGGACGGATGCACTCGAAATGTCCAACTTGGGACTCCCAGCACGTATGCGGGAAGTCCATCCTATCTTTCATCCTGAAATACCGGAATTAAGAAACGATCAGAATGTAGTAACTAGACCTCGTGTGGAAGCACGATTTCAAGAACAATGGATTTACCCCCCTTGTAAAAGAAGCAAAGTCCTTTCGCTAAAATCACAACTGCCGGACCCCCGAAAAAACCCTACGGCTTACTATAAAGAGCTTACAGAAGCGGCCTCCTCAGCTGTTATGACCCTAGCTGACATAGAGCTATTTTTTGGGTTACTAGTCCCCGTTGATGTGTGGCGTCAGATGCATGACCAGGATCATGCTGCAGAGTTGGGGGGGACTTGGGATCAGATAAAAGATCGGGATAAGGATCGAAATCCTTGTGATAAACCGAAACCTGAACTATTGGCTTTATCGGGTCGGAATATTACCTACATGAATTCCTTAATACCACCCCGTAAGGTAGATTGGGACAAATTGACAGCATGTATGCAGAAGAAGGACGAAAGTGTTTCAGATTTCTTCACTAGATTTGAGAGTGTATTCTTTGACTTTAGTGGGCAAGATTTGTCAGTGGAGGGTGGTATACGATTATTTGTTAATCATTTCGTGACAAATCTGTTACCAGAAGTCTCTGCGCGGCTACAGGCCGCTGAGAGTACTTGGACTACTTCTACATCTTCTGTCATACTGAGTATGGCTCAGTATTACGAACATAGGTAAAATGAGAGTAAGAATAAGATGGAAAAGAAAGCAAAGGATCTTAAGACACAAGTGTTGTTACAGCAAGTCATCAGGGGACGAGGCAGAGAGAGAGGCGGTAGAGGGTTCGTCCCAAGGGGGGGCGGGAACTGGACGAGGCGGAGGACCATCTGTTGCTTTGGGAATAAACCAATGCTCTTACTGTAAACAGGAAGGGCATTGGCGATCTCAGTGTCCACTATTGTTGGCTCAGAATGGGGCAGTAAGAGGGAGAGGAAGAGGTCGAGGTGGTGTGGATCGAAGTGATATGCGGAGAGAGGAGGCAACGTATGGCGAATCTGAGAAGAATTATTTTGATAATCCGAAAGGTAGACCGTACTATAACGAAGACTGTGTGATTGATGGGACCGAAGGGTATGCTTACACATAGGACAGCCAAGGACAGAGTGGGGGCCAGGTGTCAGTACCCGTTGATCAGCAAGGTCCTTATGTGTGAGGGCGGTTGTTAGGGACATCTGAAATTTTTCTAGTTGATACGGGTGCGATGAATAGTTCTATTTCTCGTTCACTGGTCCCAGGGGCTGCTATGTGTGGGCAGAATAATGGTTTGGTGGGATTTTCTGGAATTCCGGTGGTGAGCCCCATTTCTAAACCTATGTCGTTTACAATTGGTCCGGTCACAGTGAACTTTCCGTTTTTGTTGACTTCACATTGCAGGGAAAATCTATTAGGGTTGGATTTGTCAAAGAAGTTGCATGCAAAGATTCATTGTTCCCCTGACAGTGTTTATCTTACTATACAATCCCCTGGTAAACTCAAGTTGCAGTGTTTTGCTAAAAATGAACCCCTCCCTCCTGAGCTTGCTGCTATCCCAGCGACACTGTGGGCCACCGGAGCTACAGATGTAGGATTATTAAAGATTCCACCTGTTTCTATTACTTTGAAACAAAATGCTCGTTTACCACGTATACCTCAATACCAAATTTCACCGGCTGGTGAGAAGGCTCTACTCTCTATTATACAAGATTTGATCGACAAGGGTGTGCTGGAAGAAGAGGCTGCCAATGTATGCAACAGTCCCATTCTGCCAATTTTGAAAAAGGCCTCTGTTGGAAGCGACCCTGACCTTGTTGATACTTACCGTTTTTAATTGTCCTGCGAAAAATTAATAAAATAGTGGTGCCGCAATACCCTGTGGTTTCTGACCTCACTACTATTCTTACTCTGATCCCTCCCACTGCTAAGTATTTCTCCATTATTGATTTGAAGAATGCTTTCTTTAGCATTCCAATTCACCCTGATAGCCGTCATTTTTTCGGCTTCTCCTTATCTGGTTGCAGCTTCCGGTTTTGTCGCGCTCCCCAGGGGTACACCGAGATTCCTAGTATTTATATTCAGGCTTTGAAAGCATTGTTGGATGATTTGACCCTGCCCTGTGGTAATGTGCTCTTACCGTACGTTGACGATCTGTTGGTGGCTTCTGATACTGAAGAGGGTTGCAAGGACGCCACTGTTAAATTATTGTCTCATTTGGCGGCTAATGGTAATACGGAACCTCTTTCAAAATTCCAATATTGTCAACAGAAGGTGACCTACCTTAGTCATCTACTGTCGAAAGAGGGGAGGAGACTAGGGGCCGGATGTAGGTAATCCGATTTTACCGATTCTAAAATACCGAATTTTACTGAATCGGTATTTTAGAATCAGTAAATGGTATGTAGATAAAAAATCGGTAAAAAATACAGATTCGGTAAAATTTGGTATCGGACAATTGGAAAATACCGAATCGGTATTTACCGATTCTGTATTTACCGAATCGGTGTTCCCCATGCATTCCTATGGGGCTTTTGGCGCATAGGAATGCATGGGGAATACCGAACCAGTAAATACAGAATCGGTAAATACCGATTCGGTAAATACCGAATCGGAAAGCAAACAAAAGTGAAACTTAAGTAGGCAGCCAATCAGGTGCTACCACCCTCCCCCTCCCTCCCCGGAAGTGGCTACACAGGCAGCTGCAACTAATTATAAGCTCCTGGAAAGGCAGTTGGAGCTGAGCTGAGTCACTGAGCAGCAGAAAGGGTTTGGTGGACTTTTAAAAGTGTAAAATGGCAAGCAGCAAGGAAAAAGAGCAGCCTGAGAGGAGGAGGAAACTCAAATTCAGCAGCATGGAGTTGCAGGTCCTTGTTGAGGAGGTGGTGAAGGTGCACCACAAACTGTTTGGCAGGCAGTCCCTCACTGTGGCAGAACCTGCCAAAAGAAAAATCTGGCTGGACATTTTGGACAAAGTAAATGCAGTTGGGGTGACCACCAGAGACACAGAGGACCTGAAAAAATGATTTTATGACCTCAGGAGCCAAACCAAAAAGAAATTAGCTGAACATCACAAGCAGGCATCAAAAACTGGCGGAGGCAAGAACCCAGCACCCCCCTTACTGACCTGGAGGTGATGGTGGCCTCAATCATTGAACAAGACAGCGTCTGCGGACTGGGAGAAGTAGACAGCTCAGCCAGAGCTGCAAGCAAAAAAGGTAAGACAAATGCACAGCATTCCCCCCATACCATCATCCTTACCTGTACCCTTTGGGGGCAAGTGAACCCCAGTCCAGTACTGCTAGCACTATACAGGGCCAATGCATGATGCGATATGTAGTCAGGAGATGTAATAACATGTCATACAGCACAACAACCAACTAGTGAAGGAAATGACTGCATAGAGAATATAGCCAATGTGATACATATTTAATTGTAGTGACTGTGAGACAGTAGCGCTTAGCTAATGTATGTTCATATGTCCACCGGTGAAACGTCTCGCAGGCGTTCGCAGGACACTGAAGGCACACCACCTGAGAGGGAGGAGAGTCAGGAAGCAGGTCCACCTATCCACACCGTACCACAGGACAAAGGTGCATCAAGTAGCCATCCTCCTGCACAAGACTCAGAAATGCCTCAAGATTTCCTGGCGTCCCCTGGCAAATCTCAATCCCCTCTGTTGCTGTCATCCCCAGAAATGCCAGCATCACAGCATGATCCCACACCTGCATCACAACCCAGCAGGAGGCATGCTGTGGCCCCACTCCTAAATGGAGTCAGCAGCAGCTGACATTGAGGGGGACGAAACACACAACTTGCCTGCAGATGTCAGCTCTGGTACAATGCACTCCAGTGCAGGGCTGGCCCATAGTGGTGCAAGACGCCGCAGAGTCCAAGAGAGGCCAGCAGATGCACCAGTTGAGGGTCCAAGTGTGTTCCGTGGTCTGGAGGGGAGCATGGTGAGAATACAGAGGATGCAGGGAAGAGGCATCCAGTCATGCCAACGACAAATGAGGTCCGTGAACAGCAACATAGGAGAAATAGGAAAGGCCATCAGTGAGCTGTTACAAGTCAACAAAGAGATGGCAGCAGGGATGTGCGGAATTAGTCACTCGGTGCGGCTGCTATGCACCAAACTAGACACTGATTTTGAGGCAAGGCGCAAGGAAAGGCAGCGTGCTCATGGCCAAAATAAAGACATCAACTGCCTGGCCACTGCCACATCCCTGTTATGCAGGAGAAGCAGTAACATGCAGGAGGCTATGACCCAAAACACCAATGAGGTCACTAGGGGCATGGGCAGGATGACCAGTGCTCTTGAGGTGCTGTTAAATGCCCAAACTGCACATACAGCTGCTCTGGATGTGCCTGTAAGTGAGGAGAGCACTAGCAGGAGCAGCATAGGAAGCACCCTTGTCCCTGAAACAAGGAGGAGCAGGTGCCACGCTGAGGCCACAGGCCAGCAAGACAGTGAGCAGGGTGAGCAACCTACAGATGTTACAGGGAAGCGAGGAAGGAAATGACTTTTACAGTTCATGGTGAGGTGAACCAGGACTGACATCATTGCAGTGAAATACTTTTTGTTGCACAGTTGTGCTTTAATAACCTACCTCATTACCAAATTAAACTACATTTGGTGCATACTCCACCTGTCTGTGTCTCTTTACTTACTTAAAAGTAGTTGCGTGTGATCTCATCCCGTCTGTGTCTGCCATCAGTTGGTGTTGCAACTCCAGATGCGTGTGGTTCAGGCACTGCTTCCTCATCATCATGGTCCTCATAATCTGAGAGATCCACTGCTGTGCCCTTCTTGACCAGCATTGAAGAGGCTGCAATCATCTTGCAACAGGTGATTGGTGTGTACTGGCGAGCACCTCCACTCTTATGGAGGCAACGAAACCTGCTCTTCCACATGCCAAAGGTGCGCTCCACAATGTTTTGGGTTGTTTTGTGTGCCCTGTGGTATCTCCTCTGACTTGTTGTTGTAGGGTTGAGGTAGGGAGTGAGGATGAAGGACCGGAGGGCATATGCACTGTCCCCTAATAGCAAGAGAAAAAACATTACTCACATGCACACACACACATCCACCTGTAATACGTATCAAGGGAGTTTCACACAGTGTGTTACCTAGCAAGTATCCTTCGCCAAATTCCCCCGCTGTCAGGCGTGCGTAGATCCCACTGTTTTGGAAGATGTAGGAGTCGTGGGTACTCCCAGGGAATTTGGCTACTAGGTCATTGATCATGTACTTGGAATCACAGATCACCTGTAGATTTATGGTGTGGGTGGACTTCCGGTTCTGATAAATGGACTCTGTGGCAGCAGGTGGGCATATTGGTATGTGGGTACCATCAATACAGCCAATTATCTTTGGGAAATGTGCCATCTGATAAAAGTCTGTCTTTGTCCTTAGCAGTTCTGCATGTGTTGCAGGGAAGCTGATGTAGAAATGCATTCTCTGCAACATGGCATCAAGGAATTTTTTAAAGAAACGTGACAGACAGCTCTGGGACACCCCACCTACCGCAGCAACCACACTCTGGTAACTCCCAGATGCAAGCAGGTGTAGGCTGTACAGCACCTGCACATGGGGTGGGATGGCGTGTGCCCTTGTGGTTGGATATTCCAATAGTGGGTGAAAGTCCCTGATTAGGTCCAGGATAGTTTGGGGAGCCAGCCTGTACCTTTGTAGGATCTCTGGCTCAGTTAGCTGGAATAGAGTGATCCTCTGCCTCTACACCTGCTCCTCCCTCCTCCAGACCCTCTCTCCTTCTGCCTGTAGCCGTAGCCGCCTCGCAATGACATAGAATGCCGCCATTCTGGTGAAAATGTTGCATTTTGGGGCCTTTTTTATACCCTGCACCTGTTTACCACCTGATTTGAATCCGTGGTAAATACCGACTCTTAAATACCGAATTTCATGCAAATTCGGTATTTAAGAGGTTTCCTACATCTCAAATACTCATTTTTACCATTTCTTATTTTGCGAATCGGTAAATTTACCGATTTGGTAATGTTTCCGATTCGGTATATTTTCCGATTCGGTATTTTTTCAGACTCGGTAAATTTACCGATTCGGAAACTTTACCGATTCGGTATATTTTCGGATTCGGGATTATTTCCGATTCGGTAAGGTTTCCGATTCGGCAACTTTACCGATTCGGTAAATTTACCGATTTGGATGTTTTTGGGTCCCCTACATCCCAAATGCCCAAAACCGGTCGGTAACGGCCAAAAATCGGTAAATTCAGCCGTTACCGACCGGTATTGGCCTACCTACATCTGGCCCCTGCCTCTGAGCGTGTGACTACTATTTCTAAAATGTCTGTACCTCGTACTCAGCGTGAAGTTCGTGCATTTCTCGGCATAACTTCTTACTGTCACCAATGGATTCCTAATTTCTCTCTTCGTACTAAACCTCTCCTGTACTTAACCACTAAAGAGGTGCATGAACCTCTACCTTGGACTGATGAGTGTCAGAAAGCTTTTGATTGTTTAAAATCTCCGCTTTGCTCTGCACCCGTCCTGGGTACTCCTGACTACCGAAAAACTTTTGTGCTTTATGTACACGAGGAGGACGGTTGCTCGCTTTCTTTTTTAACACAAGGATTTGGCGGTAAGCAAAGACCTTGTGCCTATTTCTCGGCGGTGTTGGATAACGTCGCCAGAGTGCTTCCTAGCTATTTAAGGGTAACTGCTGCAGTCGCGGTGGCCATTCGACAGTCGGAAGGGCTCGTTCTGAATACTGACCTCACAGTGATGGTACCGCATGCTGTGGATACATTACTGAATAAAATGAAGACCCAGCACCTTACGAGTGCGCGTCTTACATAGTAAAAATTTACTTTGTTTGCTCCCCATATTACAATTAAGCGGTGTGCCACTCTGAATCCTGCCACGTTACTACTCCTCCCTTCAGATGAGAAGAATAATGATGTACATGATTGTATATTTCGGACAGAGGAAGAGACGAAGAGACGAAGGGACGGGTAGACCTCAGAGGCATTCCTCTATCTGACCTCCAAGGGGAATTGTATGTGGATGGCTCTTGTTTCAAGTTATCAGCACTGTAGTTGAGGCTTCTCGAGTACCTTATCAGTCAGCACAGGCAGCTGAGTTAGTGGCATTGCTCGGGGCCTGTGAGTTGAGTGAAGGATTGAGAGTAAATATTTACACAGATAGCCAATACGCCTTTGGCGTGTCTCATCGTTTTGGCCGACTGTGGGCGGAAAGGGGTTTTCCTACTTCCCATGGTCAGAGAATACAACATAGCCCTTTGATTCTATGAATATTGACTGCATTGACATTACCAGAAAAGCTGGCTGTAGTTAAATTCAGTGCACATAAGACAGTGGTGGATGGAGTAGGTGAGGGTAATGCTTTTAATGATCAGATTGCTAAAGAAACTGCAATATCTAAAATGTCTTTAATGTTCGTTAACACTTGTGCTAGGTGGGTGGGGGAGATGGAGATGTTTAACAACACTATGGAGAGTGTCTGAGAGATACAGAAAGAAACTACTCCTGCAGAACTGGCTCATTGGGAAAAGGAAGTGGGGAGATTAGATGAAAATGATTGCAGGGTTGACTTAATTGAGAAACAGCGGCGGTTGTTGTCCAATGCATTTGTGAACGCTGTAGTGACCATGGCACATGGCTCAGCTCACATTGGGGTGAAGGGCATTTGTGCACGTTTAGACCCTGTGTGGAATAACCCTAATATCCCGAGGACTGCTGCTCCTTTGGTTCAATACTGCATGGTTTGTTTACGACATAATCCTGGAGGTAGGGAACCTGTTGTCAGGGGAAATTTTGCACCACCCTCTCTACCTTTCGAGGTGCCCCAAATGGATTATATCCAACTGGAACGTGTGAATAACCTAAAGTATGTTCTGGTCATGGTGTGCGCCTTGGGTGGAGGCATACCCGACTAAAGAAAACACTGCTCTGGCAACAGCAAAGGCTCTGATAAAAGAGTACTTCCCACGCTACGGATTGCCTCGGGTGATCTGGAGTGATAATGGGGGGCACTTTAATGCAGATCTTATAAGTCATGTTTATAATGGGTTGCAAATTAAGCAGAAATTCCATGCGGCTCGACACCCTCAGGCTGCTGGACTGGTTTGGAAGTATAATGGAATACTATAATTAAAATTGGCAAAGATTCAAGAGAGTACTGGGTTAAGGTGGCCCGATGCTTTACCATTAGCATTGATGTCAATACGAGTTACCCCACATTCTCAATCTGGCTTGTCCCCTTATGAAGTCATCTTTGGGCGCCCTGCTAATGTTTGGGGTGTCCCGAGACCCAGAACTTTTCGTGATATTGAATATCCTATGATGACAGATTATCTGTATGCTTTGACTAAAGATCTTCGTTCCATTCATCAACAGGTTTCAGTAGTATTGCAGCCCCTGCTGGAGGGTCCCGGACATCCTGTGGAGCCAGGACAGTGGGTCCTGGTCCCCAACTATCAGCGGAAATCCAGCTTGGACCCTCAGTGGTCCGAGCCCCATCAGATTTTACTGGCTATGCGGACGGTGGTGAAGGTGAACAGAAAGAGACATTGGATCCATGTCTCTCACGTCAAAAAGCTGCCCCTCCTGAAATTGAAGTTGAAATTATCCAGAGAGGCAAGTTTGCTGGTTGCATCTGAGAAGAGTTCCATGAGGCCAGCTACTTATTGGATGAGGTCCAGCAGAATCCATTGGCTTGGGTGGGAAACGTTCAGAGAAAGAAAAATCTATTCACACCAAGAGATGTCCTGTTATTGGACAACTACTTTTTGTGCCTTTGTATGATCAAGGTTTCTTTGTACTGACGTAATCAGTTTTTCAAAGCTCAGAATCCTCCAGTGGGACAAGATTGCAGGTGGTATTCAATGAGGAATTCCACAAGGCCAGATATCTTCTAGGCAAAGGCCTGCTGAAACATGCTTGTGGTTGGAAAGAAGCTACAAGTGGGAGAACACTATTTCAAAGTCAAGTGCTAGGTGAATCGGCTTGGGGGTTGGTTCCGGTCATCTGGAGGTCTGGAAGTTCATATCTCTTCTTTGTCCCAAAGTTTCACAGATGTTAGGGGAAGTTCAGTTAGAACCAGCCAAGGGTCCCAGGACCTCAGGAAAGCAGAGGCCACCAACAGGGTTCAGTCCAGGTCCAGTTGTTAGTGGGACAGTTCAGAGAAGTCTTTTTGCAGCTTATTATGTTTCTGTGGGCATGCAAGTGGTCAGCCAATTGACTCTTGGAGGTCACTTCTTTGTCTTGGTTACATGTGGTGGCAGGTTCAGCCCTTCAGGTCTTCTCACAGGTCTCAAATATTATACGCAGTCCTTCTTTTGTTCTTCCACAGGTCTAGGAGCATGTTCTGAGAGTGGTGCATTTTGCTTACACATTTATGTTTGAAACTTGCTAGTGGGTGGGAGTGACTCCTAGATCCTCCATGACCAATGAGGTAAAGGTTCAAAGGGGCATACCTAACCACTTTTGTAACAGTACCTAATTGTTCTCCTGCAGGCGTTTCCATAGTGCACCTTACTCCCAAACTCCAAGGTGTGAAAAGCCTTCTCCCAATTGGTAGAGCCTATTTGTCTACTAAGAGGTGTGACAAGAGTAATGAGTAGTCCCCTCTACTGTGGTCACTCAAAACAGTTAAGGAGGTAGCTGTGCTCCTACTAGGTTTCTTGCCAGCTTAAGTGGGAGGGGGCCTGGGCTCCTCTGATTGAATGTTAGATTTACTTGTTACAGGACAGGACATTTTAAAGTTCATTAAATTCCTACGCCCACACCAACTGGTCATCCTGCCAGGGGGCAAAAAAAAAACCTCCCTACTCACAGGCATTTCTCCTTTGATCTAGGAGCAGTTTTCACACCTCATTAAGGTTGATCGGTTGCTGCCCAGCCCCTGGAATGCTAGTATATAATAACCTCCAGAAGCTTAAGGCAAGGAAGAGGCCATTTTCTAAAAGTTAATTTTCCTACATGCTTTTTAAAAACTTAACTTTGCCATTGAATATTAATAAATATTAAAAAGAGTCGTTTATTTTTGTGGCGGATCCAAAATTCCAAATAGCAGAATTAATGTAGTGATCTGCACTGTTCTCATAGGACAGGCAGGGCTGTCATCCGTGAAAATTTATTTTTGGGGGCTAATCAATGCAGGAAAATGGTCACATAAAATGTTTACATTACCCATTTCAAAATGTTGCACCATATCTTGTGGGCTGAAAGGCTGTCACCCTGTCACAAAGGTTATTCTGAAAGGTTATTGAGCAGGTTTAAACCACAGCAGACATGCTACGATTGTAAACCTGAAGCCATGCTTCTTTGGCACATGAATGTAACAATAAGTGCTACAATATAAAGCAGATTTGTAACTTTCACTGCCATGGTTGTAGTTTCCATACATTATACTATGACCCTAGATGTGCCAATCAGGATTAGCCAGTTTCTACATATGTATTGGGCAGAACACATAAACCGGACACTTGACAATGATTCCTCAGTGCACAAGGTGTAAACACCAGCAAGAATATTCCTAAAAAATGAGGGTGACTATGCAAAAAGGAACATTTTCTCACATTAAAATTGAGACCTCATGCAAGAGATCTCCACACAGAAGTGATAGAAGGGCAGAGGTAGAGAACTTCAGCTAGAGTTATGCAAAGATCCCTTGTGGGTATGGGAAGGAGTGCTACTCTCCATACTAAAATGACCTTTGTGAATAGGACTGTATGACTGGAGGTAGAACACATTTATGCAATAAAAAAACGACTTTAAGAGAAAATGAGAAGAGAAACTAAATACTTTATTTTCAGAACTAGCAAAGGGTTTGAAACACTTTGACAATCTGGAAAAGCCTCAAATATTATCCGAGTGGTTAACTTCTCACAGATATCTCTAGAATGAAAACGAGCTAATCTAACTAATCTGAAACATATCATACATCCTCCATTCTAAGATACTTAGTGGAATGAAGGAAATTAGAAATGGACAAGCTGTGGTGAGGCACAGCCCACCTGTTAGCCACCAACCCATTGTGGCAGTTCTCTTGGGTGGTTGGAATGCATATACGTTGTTGTTTTTACTCATCTCCATTAAGAATGAAACCCTAAAGGAGTGGGAGAATATGGCCAAAGGGAGGGGTCTCACCTCTTTTCTGTCCCCCATTCACACCAATTTATTTCAACCCTGATTTCCACCCAGCTATAGATAATTTGGCCTACACACAGTGGAAGGTCAATAAGTATTTTATGGTGGGTTCTCTCTTCAAGAAAGAACAAATCTAATTATGTGATGATCTCAAGTGCCAATATCTGCTTCCTGAAAAGAAGCACGTTTCACAGGAACAGGTTAGACATTGGGTTTTACAACCAGAAACTAAGGGAGGAGCCTCTAGTCCCCTCACTAGCTTTGAAAACTGCATTAAGGGCACTGACAGCAGTAAACATGTGATCTCTTCCATATATATATTTATCAAAAAATCAAGAGGGAGTGAAAGGAAAGAGCTAAGTCTATCCTCCAAAACAGATTTATAACACAAAACAAGCACTCAGCTATTCCTATGTTCACCCGGTGCGTCTTACGCTGCTGTGGGAACTAGACCACCTAGGAAACAACATTGTGGTCAGGAAACGGAACAGTCAATGGGTTCCATTTTAAAGGACTGGTGTTTTGTTCTGTTTTTTGTTTTTTTAGCTGTCTATATATTTTCCGATTTTGGTGACATTTCCAATGGGATTCCACCAGATGTGCCACTGGTAACCACACAGCTTAAAATAGAGTTATGTTTCTTTCACTCTGAAGGTGCTCACTACTGAAACAGGGTGAAAATACGCAAAGGGAGTTCAAAAGCAGCCCAAATGCGTAAATGTTTAGCTCCTTCCTTATTAATTTCCACAGAACTCAATAAATGATCGTGAGGTAGGTTGTATAAGTATATACACCTCTTATTAGCATGCATTAAAATGTTTGTCTCGTATATGACATTAGGAGTGGAAACCAGGCAATTACAATGAAAGTGATTGCCCTAGGTCCTGAAGAATAGCCAACAGGGGTATGGCTAGAAACATGTCAACCTTTCAGTAATTAGAAACATTACTCCCTTTTTCCCTAAAAATCCCCCCTGCGTTTAACCATACCGGCTAGAATCAGAATAAAAAGCAAACCTACTAGCCAGGTATTTTTAAAAAATCTTCACCAACCTCCCCACTCACTACACCCTCCAAGATAATCTTTTTTGTCATTGCATAGTCACTCAAAGTGCTCCCAAGTAACCTGTAGGTCATAGCACACCCCGTTCTGCAGCAGAATGGGATGGACCCAATGATGAAGCATGCCAGAAAGGGGTAACCCTGGTGGGTGAGGGTTTTACAAAAAAACGTTTATATGTTTCCTTAGGAAGAGGTTAATCTCTTCAGAATTGCTGGATGCTGGTTTTGTCTCTTCTATATATAAACAACTATTAGAAGGTCTACATAAAAATAAAAGCCCAACCCAGGGGAGATAGGAGAGTGAGCTGAAGAGATCTTTCACGGTTAAAGAATGGGATAAGATTCATGACAGGGCAGGGTTCTCCACCAAATCCAGCAAAATCTTGGAAGCACAATACAAATGACTTCATTCTGGTATCAAACGCCACATAAACTGGGGGAGTGGGACAAAATGAGAGCGGGATCATGCTGGTGAGGGTGTGGGGCACTGAGAATGAGAAACTTTGGAAAGAAGTGCCAGGCTGAGGGAGGGAACATGGGGAAAGGGTTTCAAATGATACCTATTTTTAATGGGCATCGTTGTTTACAGGCCACTAGTTGTAGGTGAAGGTAATTGTTTAAAAAAAATAGAAAGCTTTGATAATAAAGATTCTGATACCAAACAACTGTTGAAAAGTGCACTAATGATGTACCATACAATCCTCTCTGTTCTTTGTTTAATGAAAAGAAGACTGATATTCTGGTGAAATCGCTCCTGGATTGTGAACCAGTGTCTGAGGTCTGGGTGTAAACTTCACCTAAACTCAATGACTCAGAATGAAATTAGGACACAGCAGGCTTTCTTCTTTGAATGGCTGATAGGTGGAGTACATCAGACTATTTAAACCCAGTGCGCCATCGGAACGTCACTTTTTGTGATGTTCCGTGGTGCAGAAGCCTGCATGATATTTATCAGGCAGCACTAAGCAACTTTTTTTGGCTTAATGCTGCCTGATAAATATCCGTCCCTTTAACGCAGTGTTCTGAATTAAAGGGGCGTGCAATGGGTATTGCTGGGGGCATTCCCAGCAACATCCATGGCCTTTTCACACTGCCCCAGACTGACGAGAAATCGTAAATCTGAGGCAGCGCCAAAAGCTTCACCCTTCCCAGAGGAGGCGTAAGGGAAGCGCAACGGGGAAAAATATCTTTATCTCTCCTAGTTTATCCTTTTTCTATGTGTGCTGCATTCTGCAGCACACATAAAAAGAGGAAAAGCCTCTTGTGATTATTTTGGTACAGAAAGTTTTCCCTTCCTGTACAAAAATAATCATACCCGCAACGCAGGCACCCTTGCATCATTGTGCAAAGGTGCCTGCATTGGTGCAGGCAGCCCATTGTGTGCCGGCGCAGGGGAAAAGGACAGGAATGCGCCGTATCTTATAGATACGCCGCATTCCTGCCCAGTAGGAAGGCCTGGTGCGCTTTCCTACGGCAAAACCTCATAAATGAGGCCCGTAGTTTGGTTCGAATCTAAATATTCTACAGTAAGAAGAACTTTATGAAAGTAAGCTATTAATATTTGAATTCTCTGACTGAGGAGAGATTGTGTTTGCGATTAGAACATAAACACACAAATATGTCCTTATAAACAGCTGTGTACTATTTTGTGCAAACGTCATTTTATACTTGCAAATGATACGTGTGTGTTTAAAGGAGAACGCCGTTCTTGATAATATGCCCCAAAAATAGTAAATCTGAATCATTGCAACACATAAACCCTAATGTTCAGTGTAGTTAGTGAATATTCTGAGGACATGATAGTTTGCATAATTAAATGTCAGTGTTTATGTTAAACGATCAACAAAAAACATTAATTTATGCTCTATCTTTGTGCCAGTGGCCTAACGAAACTTGAGGGGGCCCCACTGGAAAGTACATGGAGGGGGACCTCATGCTCTGGACCCATTCAGGAGCTCTCAGGGTGCGTCCAGCCACTCCTGCACATAGCTGGAGGGGCCCACTGAAGCTTGGCCCCCCCTCACCGCTGGGTGTGCGGGGGCTATTGTAATGTCACTAGTGAGACGATAGGTTAATGAGTGGGTCTGGTGGCTCAATGGACTAATGAATCAACTGTGGGGCTTGTGTATGACCTCATAGTCACAGATTCAAATCCCAGTGGGTTCACTGAGCCATTCATCCTTCTGGGGTCCATCAAATGAATACCATTGTGTTGAGTAACATAAACATCTTTTATTTAACACCAAGATACATGTGCTGTACAAATACATGTTATGAAAGAGGATAAGTAAGAGGTTAAGTAAGTGAGAGGATAGATACATGGGTGGATGAAAGGATGACAGAGTAAAGGGAAATTTCAGAGGATGGATGGATGGCAGAGTAAATGGAAATCTGAGGAAGGGTGAAAGGATGGTAGAGTAAATGAAAATTTTAGAGGATGGATGGATAAAATGACCAATGGATGGAAAGGTGAACGATTGAAAATTGGATGAAATAAAATGAATGGATGACAGAATGCAAAGGTGAAATGATTGATAGCAGAAGGTGGATGGGAGAGTGAAAGGATGAATGACTAGATGTTTGGATGGAAGAGAAAGAGGAGCACTTCTAGGTTGTTTTGGACTCACTTGCTGTGCTTGCTTGGTGCCATTAGAGCTTTAGTTCGAAGTGGTAGGATATTCTAATATTCTGGATACTCCATTACACACAGGCATGTCTCTCTCTCTGCATTCACCCATGCCCTCTACATCCCATGCATTCTGTCAGACGTGCCTTTACCCCTGCATTCACACAGTCACACACTACCCCTGGACTCACATGACTTACCCTATACTCAAGCAAGCACGCCTCCCACTTTGCACTCACGTGGGCACACCACTCACCCAGTACTCACACAGGCACACCACTCACCCAGTACTCACACAGGCACACCACTCACCCTGCACACACACACACTGATATCACTCACTCTCTGCTCACATACGCACCCCTCTCACCCTGCACTCACATGGGTAGACCACTACTCACTCAGAGGCACACCCCTCCTTGTGCACTCACATGGGCACATCCTCCCCCGTGCTTTCACTAAGGTTTATCTCTCATCATGCATTTACAAGGGCTCAAATATCCCCTTACATTCTCCTTGGCACCCATGCATTTACAAAAGCGTAGATGTCACCATGCACTCACATAGGCTCACCTATCACCATGCACTGCCACACATTCTCCTTTCACCATGCACTAACATAGGTACGCCTCTCACCCTTCATCCACAGATTCCTCTCTCACATATGCATACCACTCCCCCTGCAAGAACATCAGCTCACATCTCAACAGGCACTCACGGAGGCACAACCTGCATTATAAGTTCTGAAGTGCATTCACAGAGGCCCCCTTTTCACACTGCATTCACATGGCTCAGCTGTCACTCCGCACTCACATGGGCTCGAAGTCAAACTTCACATGGTGTTCGGACAGGTACGTCATTCACCCTCTGCTAAGATGGGCTCACCTCTAATGCTGGAATCACAACTGCAGCTCTCACCGAACATCACAGCGCCACATATCTCAATCTCACTCGCAGTCACACTTCTCACCCTGCACTCACAGTCACAACTCTCCGGGCGCTCATGTGCGCACACATGCCTCCACAGACGCTCTTCGGCCAGGTAGAAGAAAGGATTTGGATCGTTGGCAGAGGTTTGACTTTCCAGACGGAGCAGAGGTTCGGAACAGCTGGAATTAGTGGGGGAAAGTATCCTCTAATAGGATTCATAGCCTGGGATTTCTTCAGACAGCACCGCCTTTGAGACAGCTGCTGCCCAGATAGCTGCTCAGATGAAAGCATTCTTGGGATTGGCACTTTCATTCTCCATCACTCTCTGCACATTCGGCACATACGAAACAAAGGGCATGCCACGTCTGCAAAGAGGGTGAACAGTTTACTTGGAGGGTGACATTACAATGTCTAAAAAACGCTGGAGCAAATTGGTGCTTGTGCAGGTAAAGTAAAATATACCCAAGTGCTAGTCATGCAAACGAACCAAACTGACGCAGTTAATTGGTCAGAGCTAAGCTTGCATTTACATTACTCTGACGTAACGAGGGAGTCTACCTTATTAGAGGCAACATGTTCATGTTCTGCCATGAAAATGAATTTCTCATCTCAGTGACGAGGCGGGTGTGCAGAGGTAATGTTTAAACTAAGCCTTGTGAGCGCTGATGAGTGCTGGTGGTAGGACGACTTTAAAATAATTAGGCCCCAGCCGCTGCCATTGGCCTAACAAAACGTGAGAGGGCCCTCTCACTCACATCTGTAGGGGATGAGGGGGGCCACCTCTAGTATGGGTAAGCCTGGGGGCTGCGGGGGGCTTTGTTATGCCCCTGCAACTATGTATTGGGTGGGGTCCTACATTGCTACTAAAACCTATCTTTCATATTCAAGTGTTAGTGCATTGAACTAAGTTCACTTCTGTCACCTGTGGGTGTGAAAACATAACTTGTAGAGCTGAAGCACAGACTCAAGTTCATGTAATACTAGACAGCATGATGTAGTAAGTAACACACAGTACTCAAAGCACACAATTTTAGTCTGCACAATGCACTAGATAGTACTCTTCACTATATGGTATCTATAAGGTACATGGCCCCAGAATGCACAGCCCACTATATAGAACACTATATTGTTGAGAAAAATGTCAGACTGTGGGGTACCTTCACCACTGCTGAAACTGATAATTGAATTACACACTGGGTCTTGTACCAGAGCACAGAAAAGTGAAATTGGGTATGCAATAAATAGGATTGAGTCACCAAATGGTGTTAGACCAGGCTGCGTTCTAGCCCTTCTGTGTTCTCTATTTATATCTTGGATGTACCTAAAGCTTTACAAGGACCACAGCGTTTGCCTCCTTGATAAGATACATCTGTAATCCAAAGCATAAGATTACTCAATCATTTTGGATCTCACGCCTATAGGCTTAAAGCGGTTACTGGACACTTTCTCCATTGATTGCAAAGAAAATCATTTAAGAATAAACGCGCCTGAGTGGTACTATACCTGGCAGATATTGGCAGCCATCGGCAACCCCAGTACACGGCCTATCCCTGCTGATGAGGGGTAATACCCCGAAACACGTGTACAGGGATGGCGAAGACAGCGAAGATAGCAGAAGATCGAAAGATGATGCATCGCGAACACTTTACTACATTGACCAGAGTCCTTAGGGGCGACACCGCCGGTGTGTGAGTAGTGTGCGACCCCACCCCCATTTGTAACTTTAAAGCTCCCTTGAGCAGCGGGCTGACGAGCCTGGGATCCCGCACCTACGCGCCTGAGTGGTACTATACCTGGCAGATATTGGCAGCCATCGGCAACCCCAGTACACGGCCTATCCCTGCTGATGAGGGGTAATACCCCGAAACACGTGTCCAGGGATGGCGAAGACAGCGAAGATAGCAGAAGATCGAAAGATGATGCATCGCGAACACTTTACTACATTGACCAGAGTCCTTAGGGGCGACACCGCCGGTGAGTGAGTAGTGTGCGACCCGACCCCCATTTGTAACTTTAAAGCTCCCTTGAGCAGCGGGCTGACGAGCCTGGGATCCCGCACCTACGCGCCTGAGTGGTACTATACCTGGCAGATATTGGCAGCCATCGGCAACCCCAGTACACGGCCTATCCCTGCTGATGAGGGGTAATACCCCGAAACACGTGTCCAGGGATGGCGAAGACAGCGAAGATAGCAGAAGATCGAAAGATGATGCATCGTGAACACTTTACTACATTGAACAGAGTGTTTGGGGCGACACCGCCGGTGTGTGAGTAGTGTGCGACCCCACCCCCATTTGTAATTTTAAAGCTCCCTTGAGCAGCGGGCTGACGAGCCTGGGATCCCGCACCTACGCGCCTGAGTGGTACTATACCTGGCAGATATTGGCAGCCATCGGCAACCCCAGTACACGGCCTATCCCTGCTGATGAGGGGTAATACCCCGAAACACGTGTCCAGGGATGGCGAAGACAGCGAAGATAGCAGAAGATCGAAAGATGATGCATCGCGAACACTTTACTACATTGACCAGAGTCCTTAGGGGCGACACCGCCGGTGTGTGAGTAGTGTGCGACCCCACCCCCATTTGTAACTTTAAAGCTCCCTTGAGCAGCGGGCTGACGAGCCTGGGATCCCGCACCTACGCGCCTGAGTGGTACTATACCTGGCAGATATTGGCAGCCATCGGCAACCCCAGTACACGGCCTATCCCTGCTGATGAGGGGTAATACCCCGAAACACGTGTCCAGGGATGGCGAAGACAGCGAAGATAGCAGAAGATCGAAAGATGATGCATCGCGAACACTTTACTACATTGACCAGAGTCCTTAGGGGCGACACCGCCGGTGTGTGAGTAGTGTGCGACCCCACCCCCATTTGTAACTTTAAAGCTCCCTTGAGCAGCGGGCTGACGAGCCTGGGATCCTGCACCTACGCGCCTGAGTGGTACTATACCTGGCAGATATTGGCAGCCATCGGCAACCCCAGTAAACGGTCTATCCCTGCTGATGAGGGGTAATACCCCGAAACACGTGTCCAGGGATGGCGAAGACAGCGAAGATAGCAGAAGATCGAAAGATGATGCATCGCGAACACTTTACTACATTGACCAGAGTCCTTAGGGCGACACCGCCGGTGTGTGAGTAGTGTGCGACCCCACCCCCATTTGTAACTTTAAAGCTCTCTTGAGCAGCGGGCTGACGAGCCTGGGATCCCGCACCTACGCGCCTGAGTGGTACTATACCTGGCAGATATTGGCAGCCATCGGCAACCCCAGTACACGGCCTATCCCTGCTGATGAGGGGTAATACCCCGAAACACGTGTCCAGGGATGGCGAAGACAGCGAAGATAGCAGTAGATCGAAAGATGATGCATCGCGAACACTTTACTACATTGACCAGAGTCCTTAGGGGCGACACCGCCGGTGTGTGAGTAGTGTGCGACCCCACCCCCATTTGTAATTTTAAAGCTCCCTTGAGCAGCGGGCTGACGAGCCTGGGATCCCGCACCTACGCGCCTGAGTGGTACTATACCTGGCAGATATTGGCAGCCATCGGCAACCACAGTACACGGCCTATCCCTGCTGGTGAGGGGTAATACCCCCAAACACGTGTCCAGGGATGGCGAAGACAGCGAAGATAGCAGAAGATCGAAAGATGATGCATCGCAAACACTTTACTACATTGACCAGAGTCCTTAGGGGCGACACCGCCGGTGTGTGAGTAGTGTGCGACCCCACCCCCATTTGTAATTTTAAAGCTCCCTTGAGCAGCGGGCTGACGAGCCTGGGATCCCGCACCTACGCGCCTGAGTGGTACTATACCTGGCAGATATTGGCAGCCATCGGCAACCCCAGTACACGGCCTATCCCTGCTGGTGAGGGGTAATACCCCGAAACACGTGTCCAGGGATGGCGAAGACAGCGAAGATAGCAGAAGATCGAAAGATGATGCATCGCGAACACTTTACTACATTGACCAGAGTCCTTAGGGGCGACACCGCCGGTGTGTGAGTAGTGTGCGACCCCACCCCCATTTGTAACTTTAAAGCTCCCTTGAGCAGCGGGCTGACGAGCCTGGGATCCCGCACCTACGCGCCTGAGTGGTACTATACCTGGCAGATATTGGCAGCCATCGGCAACCCCAGTACACGGCCTATCCCTGCTGATGAGGGGTAATACCCCGAAACACGTGTCCAGGGATGGCGAAGACAGCGAAGATAGCAGAAGATCGAAAGATGATGCATCGCGAACACTTTACTACATTGACCAGAGTCCTTACGGGCGACACCGCCGGTATGTGAGTAGTGTGCGACCCCACCCCCATTTGTAACTTTAAAGCTCCCTTGAGCAGCGGGCTGACGAGCCTGGGATCCCGCACCTACGCGCCTGAGTGGTACTATACCTGGCAGATATTGGCAGCCATCGGCAACCCCAGTACACGGCCTATCACTGCTGATGAGGGGTAATACCCCGAAACACGTGTCCAGGGATGGCGAAGACAGCGAAGATAGCAGAAGATCGAAAGATGATGCATCGCGAACACTTTACTACATTGACCAGAGTCCTTAGGGGCGACACCGCCGGTGTGTGAGTAGTGTGCGACCCCACCCCCATTTGTAACTTTAAAGCTCCCTTGAGCAGCGGGCTGACGAGCCTGGGATCCCGCACCTACGCGCCTGAGTGGTACTATACCTGGCAGATATTGGCAGCCATCGGCAACCCCAGTACACGGCCTATCCCTGCTGATGAGGGGTAATACCCCGAAACACGTGTCCAGGGATGGCGAAGACAGCGAAGATAGCAGAAGATCGAAAGATGATGCATCGCGAACACTTTACTACATTGACCAGAGTCCTTAGGGGCGACACCGCCGGTGTGTGAGTAGTGTGCGACCCAACCCCCATTTGTAACTTTAAAGCTCCCTTGAGCAGCGGGCTGACGAGCCTGGGATCCCGCACCTACGCGCCTGAGTGGTACTATACCTGGCAGATATTGGCAGCCATCGGCAACCCCAGTACACGGCCTATCCCTGCTGATGAGGGGTAATACCCCGAAACACGTGTCCAGGGATGGCGAAGACAGCGAAGATAGCAGAAGATCGAAAGATGATGCATCGCGAACACTTTACTACATTGACCAGAGTCCTTAGGGGCGACACCGCCGGTGTGTGAGTAGTGTGCGACCCCACCCCCATTTGTAACTTTAAAGCTCACTTGAGCAGCGGGCTGACGAGCCTGGGATCCCGCACCTACGCGCCTGAGTGGTACTATACCTGGCAGATATTGGCAGCCATCGGCAACCCCAGTACACGGCCTATCCCTGCTGATGAGGGGTAATACCCCGAAACACGTGTCCAGGGATGGCGAAGACAGCGAAGATAGCAGAAGATCGAAAGATGATGCATCGCGAACACTTTACTACATTGACCAGAGTCCTTAGGGGCGACACCGCCGGTGTGTGAGTAGTGTGCGACCCAACCCCCATTTGTAACTTTAAAGCTCCCTTGAGCAGCGGGCTGACGAGCCTGGGATCCCGCACCTACGCGCCTGAGTGGTACTATATCTGGCAGATATTGGCAGCCATCGGCAAACCCAGTACACGGCCTATCCCTGCTGATGAGGGGTAATACCCCGAAACACGTGTCCAGGGATGGCGAAGACAGCGAAGATAGCAGAAGATCGAAAGATGATGCATCGCGAACACTTTACTACATTGACCAGAGTCCTTAGGGGCGACACCGCCGGTGTGTGAGTAGTGTGCGACCCCACCCCCATTTGTAACTTTAAAGCTCCCTTGAGCAGCGGGCTAACGAGCCTGGGATCCCGCACCTACGCGCCTGAGTGGTACTATACCTGGCAGATATTGGCAGCCATCGGCAACCCCAGTACACGGCCTATCCCTGCTGATGAGGGGTAATACCCCGAAACACGTGTCCAGGGATGGCGAAGACAGCGAAGATAGCAGAAGATCGAAAGATGATGCATCGCAAACACTTTACTACATTGACAAGAGTCCTTAGGGGCGACACCGCCGGTGTGTGAGTAGTGTGCGACCCCACCCCCATTTGTAGTTATTATTAACGTGCTGCAGTTCGAGGAGCTGTCACGTAAGCGAAGTATGCGGCCAACGCATTTTACTAAAAAACGACCAGTTTCCCGCTGTATAAGTAAGTACATTTTATTTTCAGAGGATCATCATCATCACAACAATGACAGATTGGGAACTACGGGGCATATTACCAAGCAATAGCGATATTTATCGCTATTGAGTGGTTAGAGACAAAAATTTACCGCTGAGCTGCGGAGAGTTTTTATCGCAAATAAACCTTGGTATTACCAAGGTTTATCGCAAATGCGATACAAATCGGCCGCAATGCATGAATATCGCTGAAAAGTCAACGATATTCATGCATTATCGAGCTAATGTCTTAGCCATGTTATCCACCTCCCATTGGATAACATGGCTAAGAACTGCTCAGGGCAGGTGTTAGCTTTTGGAGATATTCGCGCTTAGCGCGAATATCTCCATAATTTGGTAATAGGAGATAGCGATGTTAGCGACTGTTTCCAGTCGCTAACATCTTGGCACGCCCACTTTGCATGTCATTAGTGATAAATATCACTCACATGCAAAGTGGGGCCCAAGATGGTCGCTATCTCCTACTAGCTGTCGCTAACTGGTGTTAGCGACAGCTAGGTAATAGGGAGATAATTTTATCTCCGCTTTCTTGGCTTTTAAAGCCAAAAAAGCGGAGATAAACTCCCTTGATAATATGCCCCTACAACCGTAGGAAAGGACTTGAGCTGGAGATGGAGTTTACGCACTGAATAAATACCCCTGTCATGTGTAGGCACACAGACACCCCCTCCCCAGGCCTTATCCACAGTTAGATCAAATATGTAATTTGGGGGAAGGGGAAGGGCTTACATGACCCTCCTTTGACCTTCACGCTGTCAGGCCGCAGTACTCGGCTGTATACTGGCCTTTCGTTTTGCACACAACCTGGAGCTGCCTGGACACCCAAACACATACCTCATAAGATAGGCTCTTCATCATGTAGTCAGTACCTTTGCGGGCCAGTACTCTCGGCAGCAGTTAGATGTTCACAGCGGTAACAACCAAGGCCAACGAAATCAGCTGGCTGAGTGACCAGCTATGACAATGCGCCTGCCCTGCAGACTCAGCTCAACAATTCATGCCCCCTCCTCTAAGTCATCACTTTATGGCACAGGGCCCCTAGGGCTACGTCTCCATTACTTGCAGCATGGCAAAAACATTAAATTATGCCTGTCGGCCGCACGGTGAGAGACGGTCCTTCTCACTGTCTCTGGGTCCTGGGATGACTCACTGGTCATGCGCACATTTAATTGCAATGCGCATGACAATGGCATTGGTCACCAGACCGACCCTCTATGCCCCACCCTGACGCGGAGACAACTGCGCGCCGCGCACCCGCCCAACATTTAATTAAATAAAGAGCCCAGAGGCCCTGCTGGTCGAGGCGGCGAGGCCCGGCCGGCGCACCAATGATTAATGCAAAGGCCGGGTGCCGTTCCGGGCGTGCACAGCACACCCTAATTATTGAAGAGGCCGCGTGCGCATCATTTAGGATTGTTGGCTCTACTAAGAGTGAGTGGGACCCTGGAGCGCAGGGCCCCCCTGCAACACGGGGGCTGCGGTTACGACCCTGCCTGTATGCTACAAAGTTAGTGTTTGAAATTTGAATTAGTATTTTTATTTTATTATGCCAGTTTGCAAGCATGAAGCATGAAATGAAAGTAGCAAGACCACTGCACAATCTCTCTAATCTAGGCCGTGCACTGGCAATTGACACTGGTGGATGATTTTACATATTTGAATATAAAGGGGCCGATTTACAAGCCTCATGCGCCACTTTTGCGTTACTTTTTCCTTGTTAAAAGTGGTGCAAGGGGTAAATCTGCCCATAAGTGGAATGCAGGCTTTAATAGACCAAGCCAAAAATTTGAGATTTGACTTTATCGTAGAAACTAAATTTGGGAAATGTTCAGTGGAATAAGAGAACAGGTTGGGAGCCGAATTTTGTAAAGATTATTTTAAGCTGCTCAGCGCATTTTGGACATAGTTGGTCTATTTGGTATTTTGAAAGGTGTCATACTTAGTTTATACATCAATAGTGAGTTGGCTACAGTGACACAGGGCAGCTAGTGTACTGGAAAAACTATACTTTAATTGTTTCAAGTTCTCAGTACGAATGGCCTGTAATTCTGTTTTGGCTGAAAAGGACCAAAACAGGATAACAAATGATGTGTTGTTAACACACCTGGTATTTCCTCTTGCGATAACCCTATAATTTTGTAGGGCACTATGTGGTATTAATTTTCACCATACCACCATTACTACTATTACCCTTGCAGGTCAAGTACCTCACAACACCGAACCACTCGAAGGGGCATATGTAAGAAAGTTTGGTTTTGCGATTCTCAAATAGCAAATTTTAGAGAATCGCTATTTGAGAATCAGAAAACGAGATGTATGTAGAATTTGCAAAAAGATTTGCAAATCCGACATATTCCTTAATGGCAAATCGCAAAGTGCGATTCACAATTAAGGAAACCCTCCTCATACATTCCCATGGGCCTAGAGGAATGAATGGGAAGACATTCTCAATTTGCAATTAGCAATTAGAGAATCGCAAATTGAGAATGCAATTTCAAAGTTGCAAGGGTGTCATAAGGACACCCTGTTGCACCACTGAAATAAGCATGGGTGCACATGTGGCACACATACATTCCCTAAGGGCATGTATGTGCGCCACATTGCACTTTGAAAAATGCAAAAAAATGCATTTTTCAAAGAAATCACAAATTACCAACAACTTGAAGTTGGTGGTAATTTGTGATTCCTTAAGGCCACATTGCACTTTTTCTATGCTTCTTACATTGCATTTCAGGAATAGCATTTTGAGATTCATTAAATGCAATCACAAAATAGGGAATCACAAATTTTGTGATTCCTTATTTTGCGAGGCAGATTTTCATTAATACATGCCACTAAGCCCAATTGTGATTGCAAACGGCGAAATTCTGCAAAATTAATGACTCCCTTGGTTGAAAGTAGATGGAATTCTTGAAGCATTTAACTTTTGGCTAATCACAGCAGGGCCATACAGTCTAGCCATACAGTCTAATTGCAAATTAAACATTGGTTACTTATTGTTAGTGTAGGGAAGTCATTCTTTTTAGGGCTTATATAAATGTCTTATAGGTTCACCTCCCAGCAGCACCAAATCTTAAACACAGAGGATTGGGGTGGCTTAGTTGGGGAATGTGCTTGGGGAAAGAAACAACGAGGAGGGCGACCTAAAAAAGAATGGGGGTATTTTAAGTCTCTATACTACTAATAACCTTACTATAACTCCCTAATCAACACTTCATTTAGTAGCAATATAACATAAGCACCTGAGAAGAAAAAGGTGCTGTGTTTTGACCCATCGTCCTCTTTCGATTTGTAAACAGCCTTAACCACGCAGTGTAAACTACACATGATTAAACCACGCAGGCGGTACCATGCATGTCTAAACCACAAATATGCCTAGATGTTAGTGGTTGTTAGCAGTCTGGCCTCAGACTGGGTGGAGGGTCGGAGGTGACTTCCTGCCCAGATGAGGAACGGCTTGGTGAGTACGATTTTTCTATTTTATTATTTTTCTATTTTAATTTTTTTTATTTTATCTCCGGGAGGGTGGTCAGAGTACTTTTTATAGCTAGTGGGACAGTTTTAGGGATCAAGGTGAGGAAAGGGACATTGTTTATGTCGGTGGTCAAAGTTTTAAGGCTCATGGCAGGGCGAGTCAGGTCGATTTAAAGGCTGGAGTGACAGTTTTAGGGTTCAGGACGGGGGTAGGGAGTGTTTCTTAAATCTGGGGACAAGGTCTTATGGCTTTGTGCAGGTGGTCTGAGGCAACTTTGAAGACTGGGGGTGATTTTAGTGTTACAAAATAAGGGTTGTACCCAACTAAAGTCACTGGGACCTGGGTGAACGTAGTACTGAGAAAAGGGGTTCCAGGACACATAGATAGGAAGGAGTATATACATATAATAATTAAGAGCATAAATCTGATATGACGGCAACATTGTTGTTTAATCACAATGTGTAAGTACGTTGCATCACACGATCATTTGATGAGTAAAATTCAACGTATCGCGTGCCACAGAAAGGAAGGGGGGTAGTTTAGAAAAGTGACATAAACAACGGTCAATCGACCTTAATATTCAGTACACTAGTTTAATTCGCAAAACATGGACTAACGGTTCAAAAATATTATCTGTACATCATGCTTCCAAAGCGTGTTGTATTAGTAAAAGTATACTCGAGGGGTGATTTTAGGACTCAGGGTGGGGGGATGGGATGTTTTATTAGGTCTGGGGTCAAGGGTTTAAGGCTCAGGTCAGGGAGAACTGAGTTGATTTTAAAGCTTGGGGCGGGGTTTCGGGATCAGGGCACAGGGGGCTGAGGTGTTATTAGGGCTGAGGTGGGGTTTGTTTTTAGGGCTGGGGTCAGCTTTTAGGAGTCAGGGCAGGGGGCTGGGCTGTGTTTAGGCTGGGGTTGGGGTAGAACTTGAAAATAAAGAAAATAAAAGAAAATAATAGATATTAAAGGAACAACAGGAGGATAAAAGGACCACGGATTATTCGCCTCAGTTGGAGGAAAAGATACTCGAATGGGAGGAAGAAGAAGAGACTGGTCCATTAACCAACAGTCACCAAAGAAGGAAGGATAAAACCCCAATAAAAGTAGTAATAAATACAACAAACCAGCAATATCAACACGCTGGTGAAAAAACAGAATTTTCCATCAAATCCAGTATAACTGAGGAACACAAAGACAATTCCAAAAATATCGAATGGGACAAGTTGATTATAGAAAGTAGTGAAGGGGTAAAAAGAATTACCTTCAAATCAAAGTCATCAAATGAAAACCTCCCGCAGGACAACTATTCACCAAATAATAAAGTACAAATTATCTTTAAACCAGAATTTGAATCTAGAGGTAGGCAAGATACCCTGAATCGAGGCAATATACTCAGACTATTCAAGTCAATTCCATCCCTCTCAAAGATAGTGAGTAAGGATATCGATTCTATTGAATTTATGCCAGGAAACGAGAATTCACATGCTCCCACTTTAATTACATTAAACTCCCCGGTAATAGCGGAATTGATTTTGACAAAACAAAATGTATTCAAAGCTTGGGGTATATTAATTATGAAACAAGGCCCAAAGGTTTATCCAACACCGCTCATTGATGAAGAAAAAAACAAACAGCCAAAAATAGACAGACAAATAGTATCAGTAATAAAAAATGCCCAAGGAAAATCACCCAATAAACGAGGAGAATGGTTATCTCAAAAGGATATGGGCAAAAACCCTGTAATAAATGAAAAATGGATTACCAAGTCACTACACAGTAATAAGGAACAATGATTTAATATCAATAAGTACTCCACAGACAAAGTAGATGATATAGGTCCTGTCCGATTGTGTTCATGGAATATAAATGGGCTTGGTGCAAAGGTTCATAATGCTCATATAGACTCAATATTGCTCCCCTCTCAGATTATTTTTTTACAAGAAACGTGGGAAACCAAACCATTTGTACTACATGGATTCAAAGGTTTTTTTGAGCATGCAAATAAAAAACACAAATTTGGCCGTCCCAGCGGAGGGCTAGCAATTTTCATTTCCATGGACTTACAGGTTGAACATGAACGACTCGAGTCAAAAAGTGCTAATATTTTAATAATTAAGTTGAAATATAAAACATCGAAACAGGAATTAAAGTTGATATATTTGATTAATGTCTATATTCAGCCAACAGGCCCAAGTAGGGAGTCAACTTGTGGTATACTGTATAACCTTCTCGTGGATTTAATGCTGTCAGAGCCTCTAGCGGATTTTATTGTGTCTGGGGACTTTAACCTTAACTTAATGCCATCCTTCACAAGGGATGACACCTCTCAAACACAGGATTATCAATGGTCTATCCCACAACAGGACTTAGGAAGAGAAAGCTTGCCGTATAGTAATAAAATCGCAACATCCTTTGTCAAAGATATGGAAGCGATGGGCCTGCGTATACTAAATGGTCGATTTAAAGAAGATTCACCTCCAGCGTATACATATTTTAAGAACAAGTCAAGGTCAAGGATTGACTACACAATGATATCTCTTAATGCCTTCCATAATATCATTGCATATCAGATAAGGGAAGTTAGGGATAATGATCACTGCGAGCAGATAACAACGATTAATCTAATGAATAAGACAAATCAACCATATGAAACTGTTCCGGGTCATATTGGAACAGTAAACTATAAAAAACTAATTTGGACTATTAAGAACAAAGATGTGATGAACGATCATGTTAGCCAAATAATAGAATTATGCTTCAATGAAAGACCATCTGAAACCTTGATAGAACAATGGATAAAATTTACCATGATGCTGGTTAAACCCCAACCTCAGCTGAGACAGGATAAAAGTAATCAAAATGATGATCAAAAGGAAAACAAATCATACATAAACCTGCCATATACCATTACTAAACTAAAAAGAGCACGGAATAGGATGATAAGGCAAATCAAGAAAACTATTCCTAACGAGGAAACATCAGGCAAACTGAAAGCTGCGAATCAAAAACTAAGGAAATTAATATGGGATGAGAAAAATCAGGCAAAACAAGCACTCTGGGCAAAAATATACCACGCAAGCAAACAGATAAACACAAGAGAGTTCTGGAAAATTAGAAATGGTCTGGCTAGACCAAATAAAAGGGTTGTTTCCTCCGTTCTAACTGAGCAGGAATGGGTGACATTTCTTAAAAAACATTTAAACCAAAATAGTATGACAATAGAGAAAATTGAATCCCAACCGACAGATACACACGATGGAGATATGGAAACCCCAATTGTAATAACAAAGGATCAACTAAGAAAACAAATTATAAAACAGAAAGATGGAGCACCAGGACCCAACGGCATCCCGTTTGCCCTATTCAAAGAGAATCCAGATCTATGGGCAGCAAATTTAGAAAAAGTATTTAATGAAGTTATTAAAAAAGGCGTTATCCCGGAGTCATGGCGAGGATCATTAATAACGCCAATTTACAAAAAAGGAAACTGGGCGCTTGCACAAAATTACAGGCTCATCACACTTCAAGATACAGATGCCAAGTTGTTTGCTAGGATCTTACTGAATGAGTTGAGTGACTGGGCAACAGAAAGTAAGATCCTACCACTGAATCAAACGGCCTTTATTAAAGGATTGGGGACATCAACAAACCTCTTGGCTTTATCTCTAATAATGGACAAGTCAATTAGTCTTAAACAGCCCTTGTACCTTTGTTTGGTTGATTTTAAATCAGCCTTCGATTGTGTTCAAAGGAACTTACTGTGGAAAAAGCTCAGAGAAAATAACATTCCAATGGCCCTTCTGAAAATGATCCAGCTATTTTATAGCAAAACTTGGGTTTGGGTAAGGATGGGGGATGGGCAAACGCTGTCGAAGGAAATCCCAGCCAACGAAGGATTAAAACAAGGCTGTGTACTGGCCCCCCTTCTTTTTAATATATTCTTGGCAGATCTGTCAGGGACTTTAGATGAATTAAATGCTCACCCCCCGAAATTAGCGGATAGGCATATTTCAAACCTATTGTATGCTGACGATGCCATCCTCCTCAGCCAAACAAAAATTGGGCTGCAGCGACTAATTTCTGGAACATGTACCTACGCAAGGGAAAATGGGATGGTGATCAACGAAACCAAAACAAAGGTCATGATTGTCGCAAAGAGCAAAAAATTAAGAAAAAAATGTAATTGGTATATGGAAAATACCAAACTAGAACAGGTTGAAGTATATAAGTACCTGGGCGTACTTTTCGATGAGAAGGGTAGTTACCAGCCCCAAATAAAAGATATTCAGAGGAAGTCCAACTCCCTAACAGCTGCATTTAGAATCTTGCAGAGATCGCTGGGCAACCTCACATATGGGCCATTTTTAAAGGTTATAGCGGCAAGATTACAACCAACAATCACATACGGCAGTGAGTCGTTAATGGGAAGGGATACGGAAACAATCAATAATGCTGTATCTAAAACATACAAATTACTATTTCATCTTCCAACAAATGCCTCACCAGCCCAAATTAGACTTGAGTTTGGTTTAACCAACCAATATTATGCGAGGAAGGGACACTTTATTAAAACCTGGAACCGGATTAAAAACGATCAAGATAACCAAATCTCTCAGCTATTATGGAAAGAGATAAGTAATAATACAAAGGCCACACCATGGATTTTTCTTAAAGAGGCTATAGAAGAGTTTGCAGTCACCGCAATTTGGAATAATACCATAACTAACGCTTCCTTTAAGAAAATAATTAATAGAACGTCAAATCAACTATCAATTTTAAATGATAAAGATAGTCTGACAAAAAGAAAACATGCCTGGACAATAATAAATGGATATAAAACAAAGAAGGTTCAAGACTATTTAGAAATACCATGGTCAGGAAACAACAAACAAATCCTTCTAAAAGCAAGATTTGGAATCCTTCCGGGAAACTGCCACCTCCCGCCTTGGAAAATCTCTGAAAGGAGTTTAATATGTAGACTATGTAACAACGGAAAGGAGAATATAGTCCACTTGCTCTGTATTTGTCCGGGACTACGAAATGAAAGGACAAAACTACTTAAAGACCCTTTTATTGTACGTGGAATACGATCATGTAGGCAAGCCCTGAAATGTTGTCTTCAATCAAATGATATAGCCATGAATGCTACCTTTGTAAAAATGTTATTAATGGTAAAAACAAAATTAGTAGACTAAGTCCTAAATGAAGTATACTAAGGATATATTTTAATGAATTTTATGATGAAAGTTTTATTGATTTTATACTAAAAGTATTTTTGTAACTGTATATTGTAAGATTTTAAATAATCAAACAATAAAGAAATTATTATCCCTGCCACCCTCTGGTTCATCCCTGCCACCCTCCGGTTCATCACTGCCACCCTCTGGTTCATCACAGCACCTTCTGGTTCATCACAGCACCTCTGGTTCACCCCTGCCACCCTCTGGTACAGCACTGTCACCCTCTGGTTCATCCCTCCCACCCTCTGGTTCATCCCTGCCACCCTCTGGTTCATCACTGCCACCCTCTGGTTCAGCACTGCCACCCTCTGGTTAATCACAGCACCCTCTGGTTCATCACAGCACCTCTGGTTCACCCCTGCCACCCTCTGGTACAGCACTGTCACCCTCTGGTTCATCCCTGCCACCCTCTGGTTCATCACTGCCACCCTCTGGTTCAGCACTGCCACCCTCTGGTTCATCACAGCACCCTCTGGTTCACCAGTGCCACCCTCTGGTTCATCCCTGCCTTCCTCTGGTTCATCACTGCCACCCTCTGGTACATCACAGCACCCTCTGGTTCATCACAGCACCTCTGGTTCACCCCTGCCACCCTCTGGTACAGCACTGTCACCCTCTGGTTCATCCCTGCCACCCTCTGGTTCATCCCTGCCAACCTCTGGTTCAGCACTGCCACCCTCTGGTTCAGCACTGCCACCCTCTGGTTCATCACATCACCTCTGGTTCACCCCTGCCACCCTCTGGTACAGCACTGTCACCCTCTGGTTCATCCCTGCCACCCTCTGGTTCATCCCTGCCACCCTCTGGTTCATAACTTCCACCCTCTGGTTCAGCATTCCACCCTCTGGTTCATCACAGCACCCTCTGGTTCATCACAGCACCTCTGGTTCACCCCTGCCACCCCCTGGTACAGCACTGTCACCCTCTGGTTCATCCCTGCCATCCTCTGGTTCATCACTGCCACCCTCTGGTTCATCTCTGCCACCCTCTGGTTCAGCACTGCCACTCTCAGGTTCATCACAGCACCCTCTGGTTCATCACAGCACCTCTGTTTCACCCCTGCCACCCTCTGGTACAGCACTGTCACCCTCTGGTTCATCCCTGCCACCCTCTGGTTCATCCCTGCCACCCTCTGGTTCATCACTGCCACCCTCTGGTTCAGCACTGCCACCCTCTGGTTCATCACAGCACCGTCTGGTTCACCAGTGCCACCCTCTGGTTCATTCCAGCCACCCTCTGGTTCAGCACTGCCACCCTCTGGTTCATCACAGCACCCTCTGGTTCATCACAGCACCTCTGGTTCACCCCTGTCACCCTCTGGTACAGCACTTTCACCCTCTGGTTCATCCCTGCCACCCTCTGGTTCATCCCTGCCACCCTCTGGTTCATCAGTGCCACCCTCTGGTTCAGCACAGCCACCCTCTGGTTCACCAGTGCCATCCTCTGGTTCACCAGTGCCACCCTCTGGTTCATCCCTGCCACCCTCTGGTTCAGCACTGCCACCCTCTGGTTCATCACAGCACCCTCTGGTTCATCACAGCACCTCTGGTTCACCCCTGCCAGCCTCTGGTACAGCACTGTCACCCTCTGGTTCATCCCTGCCACCCTCTGGTTCATCGCTGCCACCCTCTGGTTCATCACTGCCACCCTCTGGTTCATCACATCACCCTCTGGTTCATCACAGCACCTCTGGTTCACCCCTGCCACCCTCTGGTTCATCACTGCCACCCTCTGGTTCATACCTGCCACTCTCTGGTTCATCCCTGCCATCCTCTGGTTCAGCACTGCCACCCTCTGTTTCATCACAACACCCTCTGGTTCATCACAGCACCTCTGGTTCACCCCTGCCACCCTTTGGTACAGCACTGTCACCCTATGGTTCATCCCTACCACCCTCTAGTTCATCCCTGCCACCCTCTGGTTCATCCCTGCCACCCTCTGGTTCATCCCTGCCACCCTCTGGTTCATCCCTGCCACCCTCTGGTTCACCACTGTAGATTATGGGGGGAAAGCACACCTGCCCAACTGAGATGAATTAATTTGGGGCTGGTTAATGTGTCACTGAGTTTGAGCTTAAAGTCTGGCACCTGCTTCCTTAGCTGTAAGTGCTTCCTGTTGCAGTTATTTATTTTACAGGAGCATTGTGCCATACTTGTAAGTATTCTTTGACCCTGCTTTGAGGGTCAGAGCAGGGTCAGAGAATAGTTGCAAGTAGGCAACTGAACGCTGGAGGGGCCCCTCAGGAAGCACTACAGGGAATGGTTACAAATTAGCTTGAACGTTTGCACCTGCTAAGAGCTTTCAGTTTTCCAAAATTTGTTTTTCTGCCATTTTGCGAGATTCACACGGCGCGTATTCGTGCGAAATCGAACTTGCAATCCGCAAATTCATGCGAATTTGCTGATTTTTTTTTTGCGTGTTCGCCCGGTTTTCTGCTTATTCGCGGACCGCTTGCAGCGCACCGACCCCGAGGTTGCCCATGCGGTCCTGTATGGGCGCGGCCATCTTGTTTGCGTGACGTGTTTCTGTTTTCGGGCGCTTGTTGCAGGCTCACGATGTATGCGGCACGCGATTACGTGTTCATGGGCGTTTTTGCGTGCTCGCGGGGAAAATATTGCGCGAACTTACCCACGCGGTCCTCTACGGGCGCGGCCATCTTGTTTTTCATTCACTGCTATGGTTTTGGGCATGCTACCTTTCTATCCATCTCACATCTTCGTAATACTATGTATTTTTGAACTTTTTTTGTCTTTTTTTGCTTATTATCTCTCTCTTCAATTTCCTACATCTATATATATATTTTTTTTACTTTTTGTTACTTTTTACCTACTTTATTTCTTTCGCTCTCTCTCTTATTTTTTTCACACCTATTCTTCTTTCCTTCTTCTTGTGCCCAGGACCATGGCTAAGGGAGGCGACAAGGGCAAGGGGAAGGGCCCAGCACCCCGTACCCGGCTCCCTTGCGGGCGTTTGAGGGGCGAGGAAGTCCAGGCCAGGGAGATCTTCTCCGCGGTGGAGTTGGCCGCCTTGATGGTGTTTGTGCAAGTCCACCTCCCTAAAACCGTGGCAGCAGGTGGGCGGATTGCCTCCGGTTACGGCCTCCGGGAGCATCGCCAGCTGTGGGAGAAGGTGTGCCGGCGCATGTACAAGGAGTCTGGGGTCCGGCGCACCTGCCAGCAAGTGACGCACCGGTGGAGTGACATCTTGGACCGGGAGCATGACATGGTCGACCTGCTCGGTGTGGAGATCTCTGGCCTTGGTAAGTAGCTATTTAATAACTACTTTTTTTCCTTCTGCTCTGTTATATTGCTAATCTATTTTTTTCCTGAAGAGTATGAATGCTGCTGATTCGATTACATTGCAGCTAAATTAATGTTTAAATAGCTTCTGTCATTGCAGGTGCTCGCCTGGTTATTGGCGTTGCTACTATGCTTACTTGTTTGCAACTTTTTAGTCATTTGAGAGCATTACTGCGTAATGCTAGAGACAGTAGACTCAAGTCTAGTCCTTCTTTGTACTCCTGCTGCTGCCACTTTGATGAGATAGTGGTGGATTGATACGTTGAGTTTATTATTTTTTACTTGTTATAGGACATTTGTGAGTGGTCTGCAATCATGATGACGGACTGTGTCTGTCACGCGACGTCTCGTGCTGCTGAGTGATGGCAGTCGTAGTAGAACCTTTTTGTTGTTGATGTAGTTAGTGAATTACATAACTTTCCTATTAGATGGTCTGCGAATCCTGCAATACTGTACTACTATCCTCCTAGTTGACCAGATCAGATGCAATTGATGTTAATTTGTTTCCCCGGCATAATTTTAGATTGAGTACAAAGAAATCAAATATTTCCCAAAAAACAATCATCCATGTTGTGTTTCATTATTTCATGATCCCCAGGACCTCCTAGGGGCAAGTCGGCGGCGACAGAGACTCCGGTGGCAGAAGGTGGAGAGGCTCAGTCCCTTGCAGGCTCTTCTGCTGGCCCCAGTAAGTTGTTCTATTGTTATATTAATACTTATACTTCCCTAACTTTTACAGCTCCTATTCATTACAAACTTGTTCCTAATAATTCTATGTTTTACAAAATAGTCTTTGATCTTCTTCTATTGTAGACTACTTTCTACGTTCTTATCCTGCCTCTACCATCACTCTCTGTGCTACTGCTATTTACAATTATGAGTGGGTCTGTGTAGGTAGCTAAGCTTGCCCATTCGGCAAACGGTTTGGAACAAAACTCTGATACAGCAATAGATCTAGGCACTGAGTGCAGTCCTCTGGGTTGCCCTTGCTGTCTATTCCAGTCTTCTTAATGTAAGTGCTTTGACAATTTCCAACAACAAAATGTCATTGTTTACACCAAGTAAAAGGTAGCAGTAGCCTTTTTGATTTGAGAGGAGCACATCCCATACCGCTAGTGTTTCAGGGACTATTCTGCACACAAAGAAGTATGGACAAGATAAATATGACATTGTTGATGATAGGTGCAGTTCGACTTTCGACATACCTCAGTCCGAACAGAAGTTGAAACCCCATTCCCCTGACCGACTATCTAGAATGTCTGACCAATGATTTTTCGACCCAATAGAACAGAAGAAGACTACCTCCGAGTCCCGGTCTATCTGAGTCACTGAAACATGACTGCCAAGTGCAGTAGTTCAAACGTTTCCGCTCACTCACTCGTGAACAAAAACCACAGTGTTTGTTAGTTTTAAAGTTTTATTTTCAATTGAGAAATGAAATCATTATTTCTTTATTTTTAATAGCGTAGTATTCTGATGGATGAAGATGACGTTAAAGTTTAAACAACATTCCCATGAATGAAATTAGTATGACTCAAACTTAATAATAGTTAACAGACACAGGAAATTATTAGAATAACTGTGTGTGAGCCACCACCTTCTTTAAAGTACTTAAAGTACTGCTAGTGGTGACTTAGTCAGTAGTAGTTGGTGAATCGTCTGGCAGAAGGGCAATGGAATCTTCTTTCTGTAATGAGAAAAATGGTGCACGTTAAGCAAGCATTCATCAGTTGTCATAAGAAGAAGTGTAGCATTTAATGGAATAAGCATATAAAAGGTTAACACCCTCCCCAAAACCGTTACTTTTTTCAATCCCAGTAATAAAAAATGTGTTATGTAACATTTTCTTCCATTACGAGACAAAATAGGGGGTTGTGTATGGCATCTGAAAATATGACATGTTTTTCCTAGACGTCACAACATCTGATGCGGCACAGATGACCACCAGTGCCGGGGCCAGCAGTGCAGAGGGGTCCACTCTGGATGCGGCGGCGTCAACAGGAGGAGCTGGGGGGAAGACTCAGTGGCGGCAGATGGTGGTAAGTTATTATACTCCTTACTTATTAAATTTTTTTGAGTAGGCTCGTAAAGGAGTGTATGATGTACTGTACAGTAGTAGACAGTACACTAGTATAAGTATACTGTACTGTCAAGAACATTTACTAATTTAGAACTACTTTTTGGGCTATCAAGGAGAAGACAGTCAACCGTGACTTGTAATAGCATTAGCGGCGGTACTTCTCTGGTAACCAATGGCCCCCTCTATTTCACTGCAACTCAGCTGGCAAATTTTTATTGTGAAGCCAAGTCATATCAGATGTAGTTTAGGGATGTGAAGAACAAAAAGTTAAAGAATGGTGAAACGAAGGACGAGCGAGTCTTAATATTTATGACTGTAAAGAATGGTTTTGTTGAATGCAATTTAACATAAGAAGACGGCGGTTTCCAAAATATAATGAAAAGTTTGTTAGTTGGTTGTTGACAAAAAGATATTTTGGTACATTTGAGACATTAAGAAGAATCATAGACGTACTTTGGAAGACTGGATGTTATCTTCTTTGTCCTCCTCGTCGATGTATGATGTAGTAGAACAGACGCTGAGTGGATGAAGTATGGCCAGTGGCAGTGCCACCCCTATAGAAAAGTAAGACATTCCTATCCCCACCTGCATGTACTGCTTAAAGTACTGCGAGTCTGCATCATCATGGCCTGTGTCTGTAGTTCTTGGGTTAAAGCTGAGTGAGCTGCCATTATGGCGGCTACCACAAGTTCACGTACCAGTAATTTATTTTGCAAAACAAGAGAAAAAAAGTTAAAAAGGCCTTTTTTTAGCGCTCTCTGACTATGTGTGTAGTAGTGAGTCCACCTATAGTGCTGCTAGTGGAATTCCTGAAACTCACAGTGTCACAGGCTTACAAAGACGGCGGAAAGATACATGCCAAAATGTTATACTGTGTTTTCTACTTGCTGGTGTTACTGAGTGTCAACCTTCTGTTGAATTATTTTGACTTTATGTTAAAGACTATTGGCTACAGTATTTTTCTTTCTTTCTTCATAGATGCTACTCCCAAAAAGCTCACCCGTAAGGAGATGTCTGTCCGGGCCAGGGCCCATAACCTGGAGGCTATTTGTGTCAAGTATCGGCGGTTGTGGGCTCGGGAGCATGAGGAGACAACATCAACATCTACATCCTCCTCCACTGCCCCCGGGTCCACCAGCCAGAAGCCTCCAGCCAAATGGAGCCATGGCCCGACAGCCTCCCGTCGCCGCACAGCAGCAACAACATCAGCGCCCCCCCCAGATCCTGGATCGTTCGTGTGCGCCGACTACGCAAAAGAGTGGACTACCTGGAGCGGTTGGCCGAAAAACATCAGCGCCAGCTCCGGGACCTCCGCAAAGAGCAGCGAGACATGAAGCAACAGCTTGAAAAACTACGCCACCGGAGGAAGTGACTGTCCCTTGCCCCTTTTTTAAAGACTGTTGTGGGGGGTGGGAAATGGGTGTTTGGAAAAGGGGACTTTTAGACTTTTGGACATTGGTTGGGGTTAGGTAGGGGGGTGAGTTGGGTTAATTTATTTCATTTTTTGACTACCTCAATATATTTCTTAATAATTATTTTTCATACCAAAACATAGTATACGCGTTCATATTATTTTGTGTGGGGGTGGGCGGTGGTTACTGGACGTTTGGTTTCTTCCAACTTACCAGCATGAATGAAACATCTAGTCCTGAAATGTACCAAAGTGCCAGTAACCGAGTTAGTGAATTCACTAGTAGCCCTACTAGTACTTTACTAGTAGTACTGGCAATCTCTGCTCTCCTCCCAGTTCTAGCCCATTATTCTACCTCTCCAAAATGCTTATCATACCTGTGATTCATGTTTGAGAATCGGGGTAGCCCCAGGGCTGGCTGCATTGCAAATGGTGATTAAGGTTGGTTGTTGACTTGAATCCTCGACGGATGCAATATCATTGTTGTGCTGGTAGCAGTAGTGGTACACACTTGCAGTATCACCATATGAAAAAAAGAAGAAATTAAACATTGAGTGGCCTGAGCGTAGCATTAGAAACAGTACCATAGGTAGTACGGTACAGAACAGTGCTCTAAATTGTAGCCTAAGCAGTGCCAACGTAAGGTAAGCATTAAGCATTAGATTGTTCACGTCGTGTAGGAGGAGGATGTTCTTATTATCAATCCACGATGGGGCACATGAACTTCTGATTGCTTTGACCTTATCCTCCCCAGCAAGTGTGTGGAATTTATTGTTGTTGTCAGTCACACCTCAATGAAATTCCACACAGCCCGGGGGAAGAGGGTTAGGGTTTGAAAATTGGATGGGAATCGGGGTTTTTGGGAAAGTTTGGAAGAGAGGAAAAAAAACACAGCATGGACAGTTAAACAACAAATGAAGAGAAACAAATCTTTGGATTTGAAGATATCGATAAACCTTTAAAGGGACATAAAGGAAGTGCACTACTGCATGCCATAAGTTGTTTAGTAAATGGATGGTTAGCTTACTGAAAAGTAGTACTACTACTTACTGCAACTTACTAGTAACTACGAAGGAACAAGTTGGCAGTACAGGGCTGCAGTCATTACACAATTTCACTTGCCTCTCTGCCCTCAGAGAATAAATACTTAGAACATTAAATTAGTGTTAAACATAGCAAAGACGTATCAAATAGCTGGAGGGATGAATTTGAAGCAGAGATCAAACAAACGCACAGAGTCACACTCGTAGAAGTAAGTTCAAGTTCACAAGGAATATCATTTAAAAGATAAGGAGAATTTTGGATACTGTTACTGTTTTTTGTAGTTGTCCCGTTGAATTTGTGAAGTTGATGCATCCAGCCATTCCTCTTATTCGCGATACTCCTTCATTCCATTGGTTGCTCCGTCGATCAATCTTGGTGACCAGACATACTGACTGCCCACTGCCTGCCTGATGCGGATTTGCGGATCGCTAATTGTAAGCCTGAGTAGTACATCGATGGCACAGGGTAAAAGTCTGCCTGTAATTGATGATGGAAAAACACAACAGTAAGTGTTAAAGACACCTCGGAGAAAAAAATATATAAGGCACGCTGTGTAGTGCAAAAGTTATACTGTCACTTTCGGAGATGACAATCCCCAAAATCTAGAACACCCCACATTACCCTCCCAAAAACGTGCAGAATACTGCTGCTACCTCGCAGAGGCCTAATTTCAAATCGTGTCAAAACGCACTCAGAAAGTATGCCCAAAACCCCCCTTTCCCACCATGGATTATCTTCAAACCACTTGCAATCAAAATTAACAAGTGTTCCAAGACCCCAGCCAGTCGTAAAAATCTAGAACCCCCGCCCAAACACATGCAATACAATACTGCTAACCCTAACGAGCCCTAAGTTAAGAATAGTGGCAAACGCTTTCTTTAACTAGGCCAAATCCCCCCTTTCCCACCATGGATTTTCTTCAAACCACTTGCAACCAAAATTATACATTCCCACGAGTGCTCTAAGACCCCAGAATCCAGTTGCAAAAATCTAGAACACTCTCAAACACAAGCAATACTGCTGCCAGTTCTAACCCTAACGAGCCCTAAGTTAAAAAAGTGCCAAAACGCTTGGATTTTCTCCAAACCGCTTTTATCCGGTATTAGACCTTCCCAGCAATGCCCCAACACCCGCCAACCCACCTTCAAAAAAGCAGAAGACCCCCAAACAGGCAAAAAGCAAATATACAAAAATGGGGACTTTGAAATTTTCAGGCAAATTTCCAAAATCACTCCGCGCGCGCTCTGCAGCTAGCCCCTAACTCCCCTTTGCCACCAAGGATTTCCTTCAAACCTCTTGCAATCAAAAGTATCCATACCCAAACACCAGGAACCCCCCCAAACAGCACCCCAAAGACAAGCAAGTGAGCAAAAACGCAAAACCTTTTTCAACTCTGATTTTCTCCAAACCACTTTTATCCGGTATTAGACCTTCCCAGCAATGCCCCCAGACCCATCAACCCACCCGCAAAAAAGCAGAACACCCCCAAACAGGCAAAAAGCAAAAATGGAAAATCTCATCGGCCTTCTTTCAATTCTGTCCAAACGCGCTGTGCAGCTAGGCCATAACTCCCGTTTTCCACCATGGATTTCCTGAAAAACAAATGCAATCAAAATTAGACGGTGCCAGCAGTGCTCCCAGACACCAAAACCCACCCCAAACACCAGGAACCCCCCCCCCAAACTGCACCCCAACGACAAGCAAGTGAGCAAAAACGCAAAACCTTTTTCAACTCCGATTTTCTCCAAACCACTTTTATCCGGTATTAGACCTTCCCAGCATTGCCCCAAGACCCGTCAACCCAGGCGGAAACAAGTAGAAGACCCCCAAACAGGCAAAAAGCAAATATACAAAAATGGGGACTTTGACATTTTCAGGCAAATTTCCAAAATCCATCCGCGCGCGCTCTGCAGCTAGGCCCTAACTCCCCTTTGCCACCATGGATTTCCTTCAAACCTCTTGCAATCAAAAGTATCCATACTCAGCGTTGCTCCCAGACCCCTAAACCCACCCCCAAACACCAGGAACCCCCACAAACAGCACCCCAAAGACAAGCAAGTGAGCAGAAACGCAAAACCTTTTTCAACTCCGATTTTCTCCAAACCACTTTTATCCGGTATTAGACCTTCCCAGCAATGCCACCAGACCCGTCAACCCACCCGCAAAAAAGCAGAACACCCCCCAAACAGGCAAAAAGCAAAAATGGAAAATCTCATACTTAGAATCGGCCTTCTTTCAATTATGTCCAAACGCACTGTGCAGCTAGGGCATAACTCCCGTTTTCCACCATGAATTTCCTGAAAAACAAATGCAATCAAAATTAGACTGTGCCAGCAGTGCTCCCAGACACCAAAACCCAGCACCGCAAATCTAGAACACCCCCAAATAAAACCAAAAACCTGCAATACTGGTATATTGAAAACATGGCAAATTGCGTTGTTCACAAAAAACAAACAGCAATTGGTTTCAACAGAGACAGACAGACATTGCTGTCCATTGCATGCCATCTTCTCATTATTCATTACCTGTTCTACTTTATGTCCGCATCTTCTTCGGAAAGTGAGGGCCCACAGGGCAGCCTCTCCTGTAAATTTCAGAAGTAGGTCTGTCAACAATCAGCAAGCATGTAGTCAGTGAGTTATTTCAGTCCCACTTGAGGGGACTCGTCTACGAAGACAAAGTTTATTTTTTCTCCATAATCCATCCATCTGCCTTGAGTGAAATGGATAGGGGAAATCTGGAGGAAGAGGATAGAGGAGCAGGGTTGAGGTGTGAACTTATGAACATCTGAATGCAGACTGCGGCACCTTCAAATCAATAAGGAAAATAAGGTGAAGACAGTGCTGATGATGGACTTATTGTGATTAGGTGATTAGAGTTTTGTTGTGGTAAAAGTAGCAAAAGAAAGAAAGACACACAGGAATAAAAGTGAATAAGTACGGAAAAAAAGGAAGTCATTTTCAGTCCTCGGTGTCAGGGAAGCAGAGCTCGTCCTCCAAGTCTATGAATTGAGACGGGAGTAGGTCTGGTGACCGAGAAGAACTTCCGTCGTCGTCACCTAAGTCGGTGTCCGCTTCTTCCTGCGTGCATTCACGTATTTTGTAATCGGGTGGTATGAAGTGCTGATTCATCTTGATTATTGTTAACTTCTCCACATTTTTGGGCAAAAGGCGGGTCCTTTTTGAAGTAACAATGGCACCAGCAGCACTGAAAACACGTTCAGAAGACACACTTGCGAGTGGGCAAGACAAATAATTTAGAGCCAGGTTCGTGATCAGTCGCCATTTTGAGCTTTTCATATACCAATATCCCAATGGGTTCTCATTATGACAGACCTCTGTTGGGTCATCCAGATAGGCCTGCACCACCGACTCAAGGTTCTCCAGGGTTGATCCACTTTGCGTACCATCTGCGACCTTTTCATCAGTGGACCGAGCTAACCCTTGCTGAGTTAGCCAATCCCCTTCCGACAATATTTGTTTTGCGGCCTGGTGCAGGTGAGGATGATGATATGGTTGCTGGTGTCGTTAACGGCTGTGAGGGAAAGTGACTCCCTTCGGCCACGGATTGAGAAGTGGAACTTGACGCCGGATGGCCTGCTGATTCAGTTGTATTTGTGCTGCCTCCTTGAAGGTTCTGCCGCTCTCTTTCGAACCGAGTGGCTGACACAGCTGGCCAATGTTTGTACTTTGAAACATCTGCTTCAGAAAAAGGAATGAAAGTATTGGTGAAAACGATTCAAAAGGGGGGTGAGGTAACGGGTTTTTAGGAACCCGCTGGTGTCAGGGGATAACACCCGAAGACCTCTGAGTTCCCTTGTTCCGGACCACAGAAACACGTAGTCTTCTAGTCGCAGTCAAAGATCAAGTTTTATTGGTAGCTACCAAGTAACACGTGTCCCAGAAGTACACCACACAGAGAGTAGGTTCTTGGGAGACTGTTCGTTTTTACAGAACCAGCCGTCTCCTTATATATCAAATATATGGCTTCAAGCAAGAATTCTTGAGTTTATGGTATGGCAACACACATATTTCTACAACAATACAAAGAGCGAAGTCATGTAAGCAAGCCCATATTTTAGATGTCCAGTTTGCTGATAGATTACCCAGTTGGATCGGGAACTCCCATCAGATATAGATGAACCACCAATAAAGGAAGGTACAACCCAGCCATAAAAAGGGCCATAAACAAGATACGGGGACAGGTGCGTGTTTGAAGGAAACATGGGCTGTATGTAGTGAATGGTTCGTGGAATGTTATGCGTAGATGCTATCGTATTCGGCCACTGGGCGAGGAGCTGCCTAAACAGGTTTGGCCGAAGACAGTGGAGTCAGTTGGGACAGGTCAGGGGAAAGTCACGAAAGGTGGACGTGTCTATTTGGATCAAGCTCGACCTTTAATTGACTTATCATGAGGGCAAGATGCAAGATGGATGCCGTTCACAAAATGGAGTTTAAGGGATGGGACGGAAACTGTGATTTAGGGGTGTTGGCAACCCTCGATTGTAACGCAAATACATAGGAATGATGTCCTAATCATTATCGGTTCGTAGACACCAAAATCGTCTCGGTACGTTGAGGTTTCGTGACACGGGTATTAGACCTCGATATCGGGAAAACCACAGGGTCCGGATTTTGGGAACCACAGACCCTCCTTTTGCCCTCATATAAGGCAATAACTCATGCTAATCTGAGTCCAAATCGGTATGAAGAAATTCGTGGAGATGTTGCTGGAGCATCATTCTGCTACTCAGCTCGTCCTGTGACACAGGCTTCCGTACACACGAGGTAGCACAGAGGCCACATAGTGCAGGAGCACACTGTATACACAAGCAAAACATGAACAGAAGTGCCAAGATCATCCCGATGAAAATCAAAGTTTTCCATCCCCAGGCAGTGATCAGTTCCCAGAACCACCCCAGCAGGGACCAATCCCCTTTCTCAATGTGAAGGGAACCAGATATTTCGTGTAGTTTGGAGATGGCCTGGTATACTGTTGGTGCGTTATCAGGGATGAAAATGCAGCAACTGGATTGGATGACTCTACACACACCACCACGATCGGCGAGTATAATGTCTAAGGCAATTCGGTTCTGAAGGGTCATAAGTCGATCCGACTGAAGCTCTGTTGTCAAATTGCCAAGTGCTCCGGCCGTTGTGGTCACGGCGGATTCAACTATCCTCGCTAACTGGCGAATATTCCTGCTGTTCACCATAGGCCCCCAAAATGGCAGAAAACCCTTTGCGAAGTCAGCGAATTCCTGACCCGCGGTGTCGTCTTTACTCACGACACCTCTAGCTGTCCTTGTCCGGTGGTAATCTGCTCGGGCCGTGTAGGTAGGAGGCAGCAGAAATGAAATGAAACATATACCTGAGAAATCAGGGGGCAACCACGTGTAGGCTTGGTCGTGGCAAACGAAATACGTGCCTTTAGCTGCCAAGAGTATCGGGGAAGTTCGGGAAGCAAATACATATGTTTCCGTGCAAATGCTCTTTCCTAACTGTGCTGTGGGGTTCCTACCAATACCCTGTAAGCATAAGTGACCTCGGTGGGGAACTATCCAAACTGGGCGAGATTTCTGTGCTGCCTGGCTCTTGACCAGGTAAACCCCATGTTTGGTCACGTTCCAACGGGTGTAGGGACTCAGTTCATCTTTGGGGATTGTCAGATAGGTGTGGATATCCCTACTCATGTTCCTTATCCCTGCAATTAGTGCCTTGTTACTGGAGTCGCTCGCAGCGGAACGGGTCGGGTATGGTTCTAGGGCGAATAGGAACATGGTCTGGAAAGCCCACAGAGAACCATAGTAGCTAAATGGCAAAACGAAGTATGGGATACCCTTATCGGTTGTGTGTGGCATAAGTCCGCATATCCAACAGTTTGACGTGTTCATTATGGACTGGTGTTGGTGTAGAAGCTGGATGAAAGAGTTGTTTACAAATTCGAGTCTTCGGGCAGACTCGTGTTCAGGTAAAGGGTGAAAGTAGTGTGGAGAAATAGTGGGAGGAGGTGGTGTCTGGGTGTCATTCGAAAAGGTAACTTTAAATACGAACAAGGTATAACCAATAAAAAACACAAGTATGCTACATAACATTAAAAAACATAATATCAGGAATCTTCTTCTGGACAGTATCGTGCATAACTGTTTTTCGAAGTTCGTGAGTCTGACAGGTCTCTCTACCCTTGGAAACTCCATCCTCTAGTTGCTGCCCGCGGTGGTTGATTGATTCTCCCAGGGAGCGCTCTCTGCTAAGTTCGGGGTAACTCCCGTGGACCAATCAGAACTGTGGACCTAGAACTTCCCAGTTGCACTCCCCAGACTTCAACCGCGACCCTAGCAGCAGAACCGGATGGCGGTTCGAAAAATCAAAAATGAGCTAGATCCCTTGGGACGAGAGAGCTGAAAATTCAAAAATAGTTCTTAGGGGAGAAGAGGAAATTACATGAGATCAAGCTTTTATTAGTTCTTTTGTCTAGACCGCAGGTTGTATCGTCGTTTCCCAGGTACGGTGTGATCTTCAAACAGCGTTTCAGGGTCAGTAGTGTCCAATTGCATAGATGGTGACACAAGTCCTTGCAAAATATGATCTCTCTTCTTTTCGGTGCTAGTTTCTTTCAAACGGGCATCGCTGAAAGGGATGAAGCGAGGTACGGATTCTGTCTCAGAGTCAGCAAGTCCTTTGTTGACCCACCGGTCGTATGGAAGGGGTAGAGGGACCCGTTTGCAGTGGGTCCCATGTACCCAGTTCTTCTTGCCTTCAACCCGAACAGCAGATCTTGTTGAAAGTAGTACCAGGTGCGGTCCGGTCCACCTCGGTTGTCCGTTGTTGGTGCGCTGAAAATTCCGCAACAAAACCCACGAACCGGGTTCGATGAGGTGACCTGGATCGTCAGAGGCTGGTGGAGAAGAACTGTGAACCTGTTGTTGTAAAACACGCAATTTAGTTGTCAATTCGCACAAATAGTCAAGCAGTACGGGGTGCTCTATCTCGCTCAGTTTCTTGGGTCTTGGCACGCCCCAGACGTTGGCTGGGCAGCCAAACACGATTTCATGGGGGCTAAGTCCTAACCTGGAGTGGACAGTCGTCCTGGTTGACAAAAGTGCTAGAGGCAAGGCATCAGGCCATTTAAGACCTGTACTGGCTTGGATTTTGGCTAGTTTGAGTTTCAGAGTGCCGTTGTAGCATTCTACTAATCCAGCCGATTGGGGATGATTCGCAGAGTGGAATTTTTGGTGTATGCCTAGACACTCACACACTCTCTTCATCACGCATCCTACGAATTCACTTCCGTTATCACTCCAGACAATTCTAGGCATACCGAATCTAGGGAAGAACTCTTTGACAAGGGCTTTGGCAGTCGATAAGGCGGTGTTGTCCTTAAGGGGGTACGCTTCCACCCACCTTGAAAAGGCGCAAACAACAACGAGAACGTATTTCAGGTTGTTGCACCTCTCCATGTGGATGAAATCTAGCTGCAAAACCTCGAACGGGTACGTTGGAGGCGCAAAATGACCAGCTGGAGTTGGCGTTCCCCTACCGGGATTGTACTTCAAACATACCATACACTTTCTGACCACGTTTTCTGCGTACTTTGGGATATTGCTATTCTGCCATACTGGGGCCAATAGTTTACATATTCCTCTCGAATTGATGTGTGCCATTCCGTGAGCCATCGTTACCACTGCAAGTACGTATGCATTAGGTAGTAACCATCGCTGGTGTTCTGATAGTTCGACCCAACAACCATTCGCATCCAATCTACCTGTGCTTTCTCTCCATTCATTCATCTCGTTCTCAGTGGCCTCGGCTTGTATTGATTTTACGCTTTCAATGGTGTCCTCACACATTCCTACATCAGCAGTCCATCTAGCGGGACCCATGACATACATCCGATTCATTGTGTTCCTTGCAGTTCCTTTCGCAACCTCATCTGCAAATGCATTTCCGCGGCCAACATCATCCTGAATCTTTCTGTGTGCACTACATTTTATAATGGCGACTTGTAGGGGCAAGGTGAGTGACTCAAGGAGCTCATTAACTAGCTGGCCATGTTGTATCTTTGCACCATGGGACGTAAGGAACCCACGTTCACGCCATAATCTCCCAAAACTGTGAGCCACACCAAAGGCATATTGGCTGTCAGTGTACACATTCACTCGCTTTCCTTTCGCCAGCACACATGCTCTAGTAAGCGCTATCAACTCTGCAGCTTGTGCAGAACTGTGGGGAATGCGTGCAGTCTCTACAATGGTGTGTAACGTCGTTACGGCATATGCTGTAGTCGTATCACCATTCGGCAACTTGAAACATGAACCATCAACCCTTAGAGTATCATTGCATTCGGGAAGGGGAGTGTCCTGTAAGTCTACTCTCCCTTTTGTCTCTTCCTCTGTCCTGAAACAGCAGTCATGCTTGTCAATCTTGTCTGTCTCTGTCGGGATGGGTAATAACGTAGCGGGATTGAGTGTATCACACCTCTTTATATGGATGTGACTTGCTAGCAGGGTAAGTTCGTAACTAGATAGCGAGCGCTAGTAAGGTGTTGTGTCTTTGTCCTATTTAGTAAAATGTCTACTGCATGCGAAACCATAACGATCAGAGTGTTATTCATGACTAATCCAGCAGACTGTCGAATGCAGACAGCTGCTGCGGCTGTTGCTCTTAGACAACTTGGCAGTGCCTTAGCCACTGGATCCAGAGTTGCCGAAAAATACGCGCATGGGCGCTGTTTGTCCCCAAAGAGTTGCATTAAGACTGATAATGCACAACCTTCTTTTTCGTGGACATACAATGTAAAAGGCTTACTGTAGTTGGGGTTTCCCAACACAGGAGCCGAACACAATGCATCGCGCAACTCGAGGAAACTCGTCTGACAATCTTCAGACCAAGGCATAGGTTTAGGCGTGTCTTTGCGGAGTAGTGACAGTAAGGGTTTGGCTAGTAGTGAGAAATTCGGTATCCATTGTCTACAGTACGATGTAATGCCCAAAAAAGCTCGGACACCTCTCAGTGTCCTTGGGGCACTTAGTTCTGTGATTGCCTGTATTCTTTCTGGTGTCAGTCTCCTTCCCTCCTTCGATAAGATGTGACCTAGGTAGGTTACTTCTTGTCGACAAAATTGCAGTTTTGAAAGGGAGACTTTGTGCTTCATGTCACATAGGTGACGTAATAGCGACAACGTAGCTTCCTTGCAAATCTCTTCAGTGTCTGCAGCGATCAGTAGATCGTCTACGTACTGAATCAATGTTGACCCATCTGGCAGTACAATTGTGTCTAGTTGTGTTTTCAAAGCCTGACTGAATATTGATGGACTTTCGCAGTAGCCTTGAGGAGCGCATTTGAAGCGGAAGCTTCGTCCTCCTAAATTGAAGCCGAAAAGGTCTCTACTCTCTTCGGCGATCGGGATGCTGAAGAAAGCGTTCTTCAGGTCAATCACCGAGAACCAAGCTGCTGAAGCTGGAACCATTGTCAATAAAGCAGTAATGTCGGGGATGACTGGAAACTGCGGTATAACTACCTTGTTTACTTCTCGGAGGTCAATCACAAACCTATACACAGGGGGCTGTGAAGGATCAGTACGTTTCAAGACCGGTAAAACTGGACTGTTACAAATGTTTCCTGTTGTTTCCTCGATAACATCTTTATCGACCAAATCATAAACGATCGTTAACAATGCCTGTTCGCAGTCGTTAGAAATTTTGTATTGGGGAATACGTGGCAATCTGACGTTTGCTTTCAAAGTTATGACATACGGTGCTATCTCTAAACGACCTACATCGTTGGAACCATTAGCCCATAGTATATCTGGAAGTGATGACAATTCGGTTGGGATACCTTCTTTGGACAAGTACATTGGAGAAATGACTTTTCTCCCTAAAGTAAGCTGTACTCCCGAGGGAGAACAGTACAAAGTCGCATACAACCTCTTTAGCAAATCCAATCCTAACAAATTTTCACCGCAACCTGTTGTAAGAATGAGGGGTGCTTCTAATTCACAGGGGCCAACAGAAACGGAAACAGGACTAGAGATCGGGTTTCTAACAGGGGCGCCAGAGAAGCCTACTGAGACATTTATTTCGCCAGACAAAGGTGCGCCAGGAAGTTTTGAGTGCATAATAGAACTTTTTGTAGCACCAGTATCCAGCAGAAATGGCTCTGACACTCCTGAGGTAATTACCTCGACATAAGGTCCATCCTGATCTACTGGAACTGAAACAACTCCCTCTCTTTGTCCATGGCTGTCCTAGCGATCGTTACCCTCATTGTCGTGTTCGGTGTAATAGTCGTCAGCATAGTACTGAGCTGACTTGGACGATGAATTACCCTGTTGATCAAAGCTATTCATTGATTTCTGAGGTGGAAAAGAAGTTATATTCTGAGTGAAATTTCCACGGCCTCTACCTCTAGAGGCATGCTGAGCACCTCTTTCCCTTACACCTTGTGCACCGTTTAAACGTCGTGCAAGAGCCGGACAATTATTCCTAAAATGGCCCTCTTCTTTGCAATACGCACATTGATTCGGGCCATACGTAGGACGCAGATGGGAAAGCTTGTTTCCTTGCGCGTCTCTAGAGTACTGCTGATTCTGTTGATAATTAGGCTGGCTAGCCATACGAGGCTGATAGGCCTGTTGGAGAAGAACTTTAGTTTTCAAATCTTTCGTCTTTTTGTCTGCCTTGTCTAACTCGTCTTTACGCCTATTTTCATAGTACTGGGCTGTTGCTAGAATCTGCGCTGACGTAGAGACAGCCCAAGCACTTTCTGAGTCTTTTAGTTTAGCACACAATTCAGGAAGCAAATTGTGTACAAACTTGTCTACAAACAGTCTTTGGCCACCCTCGGTAGCCATATCCTGACCACTATGGTCAGTGAAGGTTTCCTCAAATCTCGTGAAGAAGTCAGACACATTCTCGTCTTTCTTCTGCTTGCACGCGGATAGCTTGTCCCAGTTTACACGTACTTCAGGCATAATTGTCTTCATGTATGCGATAATTCTACCAGGAAGTGCAGCTATTAACGGCTCAGGCTTGAAACCACCGATTTGTCTAGCATCTGTAGTCGCAATGTTTGCCCATGAGTCACCTAATTCTTGGTCATGATCCGTATGACGTATCTTACTCCATAAAGGATGTGGAACAATGTTCCCAAACAACATGTCTATATCCGCTAAATTCATTATACATGAGCTTGCAGTTTGGGACAACTCCTTATAATACCCAGTCGGGTTTTTACGGGGATCGGGTAGTGTCTGCTTGAGTGCTAGAACTTCGGATCTTTTCCAGGGGACATGTACCCATACACGCTGGAAATGAGGCAGAACCGGTGGAACTGCAGTTGCGTCACCTTCCCTCCAGACCGGAGGAACCTCTCTCATGGGGTACTGTCTCGCTCTTTTCCTACTATACGTACCACTGTCAGAGGATGACCCAGAATTACCACCTGTACTTCGATGTGATAATAATATCTCTACTGCTCTTTCAACGTCGGGACCAACTATCATACCCTCCCCAAATTTAAATCGTAACCTACACAACTCCTGCAGGTTGCTCTTCTGACCATTATCTTCCAAATCCTCACACAGGAAAACACACATCTGCTCAAAGACGTATCTTTGCGTTGGTTCATCCCATTGACGGAAAACGTTCATGACAGACTCTACATCATATCTCGCTGTATCCATAGCCCAATTTCGTGCTAACTTATTCAATGTTTCCCTTTCCTGATAATCAGGCATTTGGCTTCGCAATTGTCTTCGTTCCGTGTTAGGGGTCGTTTTAGGCGACCGAAAAAGTGGTGAAGGAAAGTTAGTAACAATGCTGGCCGTTTTATGCCAGACGAAAGGTGAAAGTGGAGGAATAGCTGGTAGTAGAACAGAGTCACGCAAAGCAAAAACAGAAATGTTCGTAGAACGAGTATCAGAGAGACTAGAAGGTGCGCTAGGCGAAATTTTAGAAGGAACGGTAGGAGAAATAGATGTGATCGGTGAGCCTTGAGGAGGCTGTGCCAAAGAAACAGGAGCCAGCTGAAGAGTAGCTGGTGAGTGCGGTAAAGGAGCCTGTATTACAGCTACCAAAGGTGCAACGAAAGGTTGCGGAGGTGCTGTGGCATTTTGTGCATAGGGTGGCGGAAAATTTAATAGGTGGGACATCAATGGATCTTTCTCGGATCCTTCCTGTTGACCTTTTCCTCTATTTGGCAGCATTGGGTAACATTTATCTATCGCTAGTTTCTTGCTCCTAAGCATCTGTTCGCTCTCCTGCTCTTCCTCGTTATCTCTGTATGCAACGGCAGCTTGCACCATTGACATACCTCTTTTATTCTTTTTTGATAGTCTTATTTCTTTCTGTTTGGCTTCCTTGCGCCATAAGCGGAAAGAGTCAAACATTGCCGGCCGGGCTTTCTTCTTGAACAATTTTACCTCTAAGTTATCTAATATTTCTTGGTCGAAACTACCATATTGGGGCCATTTTAAAACACCATCCTTGCGGGTGTATTTTATCCATACCTCGTTATATGTGTTAGGACCTACGCCGTGCTTCACATAGAGTTCATACATTGGAGTTCCAATTGGAGGAACCGGACAAGAATCTTCCAACTGGGAGTCCTTACTACAACCAAGACAAAACAAGTTTCCAAGTTTGCTAAAACCAGGCATCTTCGCTCACTGGTCTAGCTTCAAACTTCAAAGGATTATCTGTTACGATATTTCTCGTGAATACACGAGTCCTTCGGCTTTGGGGCTTGCAAGTTCCAAATCAAGTCGTATCTCAAGGATACCAAAAACTAAGAACAAACTAAGGACTAGGAGACGCTCCACTTATACTTAACTGAAGTATTTGAAGATCGATGACGTCGCTAGAAGACTCGTCTATCGTTTTGCTCTACCAAGGATCACTGGGTCCAAAACAAGGCGATAGTCAGGGCAGCAGTCCTTCGTAGCCGTCGGGACGCGGGGAACCTCGCAGCAAAGACCTTCGGAACCACGTCGACATACAGGGGTCGCTGAAGTGGCTGGCCGTCCTCCGGAATTTTCACACGAAGCTCCTCACGAACATCTGGCTTGGACCGTCACCGCTTGATATCGCCCCGAGTTGGGCGCCAACTGAGGTAACGGGTTTTTAGGAACCCGCTGGTGTCAGGGGATAACACCCGAAGACCTCTGAGTTCCCTTGTTCCGGACCACAGAAACACGTAGTCTTCTAGTCGCAGTCAAAGATCAAGTTTTATTGGTAGCTACCAAGTAACACGTGTCCCAGAAGTACACCACACAGAGAGTAGGTTCTTGGGAGACTGTTCGTTTTTACAGAACCAGCTGTCTCCTTATATATCAAATATATGGCTTCAAGCAAGAATTCTTGAGTTTATGGTATGGCAACACACATATTTCTACAACAATACAAAGAGCGAAGTCATGTAAGCAAGCCCATATTTTAGATGTCCAGTTTGCTGATAGATTACCCAGTTGGATCGGGAACTCCCATCAGATATAGATGAACCACCAATAAAGGAAGGTACAACCCAGCCATAAAAAGGGCCATAAACAAGATACGGGGACAGGTGCGTGTTTGAAGGAAACATGGGCTGTATGTAGTGAATGGTTCGTGGAATGTTATGCGTAGATGCTATCGTATTCGGCCACTGGGCGAGGAGCTGCCTAAACAGGTTTGGCCGAAGACAGTGGAGTCAGTTGGGACAGGTCAGGGGAAAGTCACGAAAGGTGGACGTGTCTATTTGGATCAAGCTCGACCTTTAATTGACTTATCATGAGGGCAAGATGGATGCCGTTCACAAAATGGAGTTTAAGGGATGGGACGGAAACTGTGATTTAGGGGTGTTGGCAACCCTCGATTGTAACGCAGATACATAGGAATGATGTCCTAATCATTATCGGTTCGTAGACACCAAAATCGTCTCGGTACGTTGAGGTTTCGTGACACGGGTATTGGACCTCGATATCGGGAAAACCACAGGGTCCGGATTTTGGGAACCACAGGGGTGGTGATGGACAGAGTATCTGAATTAAGCAGAACACTCCTACCCAGTCAAAAGATCAGGGCTTGATCCATCACCGTTTTTTAGCTCACTGCACCATCCCAGCTCAGAACCTGGCTACATGCAAATTAGTCTGTCCCTGGCTCAGTGCATCATGGGAACAGGGCAGACCAAACTACCAAGCCAATTCTTATACTGGGAAGGAAGCAAGCTTCCGGGGACCGGTTTCTGGCATTACAGCCGTCTTCGGCCCGGCTTGCTTGAATCCTGATGGTACAGTGAGCAAGGGACTCACATCTGAGCATACCCTTCCACACTTGTGGTGGCCAAAACGATTCAAAAGGGGGGTGGTGATGGACAGAGTATCTGAATTAAGCAGAACACTCCTACCCAGTCAAAAGATCAGGGCTTGATCCATCACCGTTTTTTAGCTCACGGCACCATCCCAGCTCAGAACCTGGCTACATGCAAATTAGTCTGTCCCTGGCCCAGTGCATCATGGGTACAGGGCAGACCAAACTACCAAGCCAATTCTTTACTGGAAAGGAAACAAGCTTCCGGGGACCGGTTTCTGGCATTACAGCCGCCTTCGGCCCGGCTTGCTTGAATCCTGATGGTACAGTGAGCAAGGGACTCACATCTGAGCATACCCTTCCACACTTGTGGTGGCCAAAACGATTCAAAAGGGGGGTGGTGATGGACAGAGTATCTGAATTAAGCAGAACACTCCTACCCAGTCAAAAGATCAGGGCTTAATCCATCACCATTTTTTAGCTCACTGCACCATCTCAGCTCAGAACCTGGCTACATGCAAATTAGTCTGTCCCTGGCCCAGTGCATCATGGGAACAGGGCAGACCAAACTACCAAGCCAATTCTTTACTGGAAAGGAAACAAGCTTCCGGAGACCGGTTTCTGGCATTACAGCCGCCTTCGGCCCGGCTTGCTTGCATCCTGATGGTACGGTGAGCAAGGGACTCACATCTGAGCATACCCTTCCACACTTGTGGTGGTCAAAACGATTCTGATCTTTTGACTGGGCAGGAGTGTTCTGATTAACTCAGATACTCTGTCCATCACCACCCCCTTTTTGTAATTATTTTGGCCACCATGAGTTTGGAAGGGTATGCTCAGACATGAGTCCCTTGCTCATTGCACCATCAGGATTCAAGCAAGCCGGGCCGAAGACGGCTGAAATGCCAGAAACCGGTCCCCGGAAGCTTGTTTCCTTTCCAGTGAAGAATTGGCTTGGTAGTTTGGTCTGCCCTGTTCCCATGATGCACTGGGCCAGGGACAGACTAATTTGCATATAGCCAGGTTCTGAACTGGGATGGTGCAGTGAGCTAAAAAACAGTGATGGATCAAGCCCTGATCTGTTGACTGGGTAGGAGTGTTCTGATTAACTCAGATACTCTGTCCATCACCACCCCCTTTTTGTAATTATTTTGGCCACCATGAGTGTGGAAGGGTATGCTCAGACATGAGTCCCTTGCTCATTGCACCATCAGGATTCAAGCAAGCCGGGCTGAAGACGGCTGTAATGCCAGAAACCGGTCCCCGGAAGCTTGTTTCCTTTCCAGTGAAGAATTGGCTTGGTAGTTTGGTCTGCCCTGTTCCCATGATGCACTGGGCCAGGGACAGACTAATTTGCATATCGCCAGGTTCTGAACTGGGATGGTGCAGTGAGCTAAAAAACGGTGATGGATCAAGCCCTGATCTGTTGACTGGGTAGGAGTGTTCTGATTAACTCAGATACTCTGTCCATCACCACCCCCTTTTTGTAATTATTTTGGCCACCATGAGTGTGGAAGGATATGCTCAGACATGAGTCCCTTGCTCATTGCACCATCAGGATTCAAGCAAGCCGGGCCGAAGACGGCTGTAATGCCAGAAACCGGTCCCCTTGGTAGCTTGGCACGAGCAGTCAGACTTATCAAAGGCAATGTGCTAAGTATTTGTACCAACACTCACAGTAACACAGTGAAAACACCACAAACTGACTCCACAACAGTTTAGAAAAAAAGGTATTTAATCTAAACTACACAAGACCAACACGAAAAAAATCCAACATACACAGTTCAAGAATATGGTTTCGAATGAGTTCTGAAGGTTGCATTAAAATAATCCACAGTTGCGTCACGTTTTAGCCAACAGTACCTTTAGATGCGACAAAAGTTCCAAGTGAAAGCTGTAGCGTTGAAAAGCAAGCGATTCGTCATTCCTGAGACCCTGGGGAGGCGATGCGACAACCCCGCTGGACGCAGCGGGCGTGTTGCGGTGACTCCGGTCTGTATGGGGAGGGATGCGATACCTTGAGTGGATTCCGGTGCCCAGGTTTCGGTGGAAGCAGCTCGCAAAAGGGACGATGCGATGATCTTCGGGGCAGCAACGATCTCTGGTGCGGCGACAATGTGCGGCTCAGCGGTGATCTTCTCCTCTCGCCGCCCCTCAATGGATGGCTCTGAGCCGACTCTCGCAGCAACGTGATGCGGTCCGCAAGCAAGCGTTGCAACGATCTCACCCAGTGATGACAGGCTCTGCGACGATACTCGCAGCGATTGTAATCTTCCCGCACCGGACTGGTGCGTTCTGCAAACGAAGGATGCAAGGACTGTGGCAGCGGCAACTGGCGCTGCGACGATCTCGGCCTTCGTAGCGGCGGGATGCGTTAAAACTTGCAGAAAGTGTTTTAAATGTTGGTTTCCAGCTTCCCGAAACAGGTACAACTTCCAGATGCACCACAACTGGCCCAAGCACTCTCTCAGTAGAGTTCAGGGAGGCTGGGGGTTAAGTCCTTTTGTTCCCGGGACTTCTTAACAGGGAGCCAGGTCTCCTTCAGGCCCTTGGAGATTCCTTCAAGCAAGGGGACACAGCACAAAGCAAAGTCCTTCCCCTCTCCTTGGCAGCAAAGCAACTGCAGGTCAGTCCAGCAAAGCAACAGCAGGACAGTCTTCCTGCTTCAGTCTTCCAGCTTTCTCCTTGGCAGAGGTTCCTTCTTGATTCCAGGATGATCTAATTTTCTGTAGTCTGGGATCCTGTACTTACACCCCTAAAAGTCTTTGTTCCCTTTGTGCAGGAGGGCTCTGAGCCCGGTCTGAATCAGTTCTGGGTGTTAATTGAGCACTTTGTTTTCCTGGCCTCTTCTTTCCTTTCAGAGAGAGGGGCAGGGTCGTAAGCCACCCACCAGGAGGTGGAGCCAGCATTGTGAAAGGCAGGCACAGCCCTATTCAGGCCCAGGTGCTACCCCCTCCCACCACTCTAGATGCAGATAGAGCTATTCCGCCCAGGAATGGCCCACTCACCCTCTGGGAACCACCTAGCCCCTGTCACTCACAAACCAGACATTCAATTCACAAACAGGTCAGATAAGAGAACAGCAACTTTCTAAATGTGCTGTTCTCAAACACAGGATTTAAAAAACACCTTTCCTAAAAGATGTGTTATTAAATTCTGAGTTCAGGGATACCAGACTTTTATGTCCTATATTGATCCTATGGGAAGATATGCAGGTAACCACTGTAGCCAGCATTCCCCATGAGAGCCTATGGGCAAGATAGCCTTACAATAGTGAAAAACGAAAATGGCTCTAATTCACTACCAGAACATGTCACCTGCACTAGTATATGGTCTATCTTTCACATACACTGCACCCTGCCCAAGGGGGTACGTTGGGCCTTCCATAGGGGTAACCAATGTGTAAAGAAAGGGAAGGGGTAGGCATGGTCAGTGGGGACACTGACTAGGTGGACAGGGCAGTTCACAGACTGCACACAGGCACTGCAGTGGCAGGCCTGAGACACAATTTTAGGGCAACTCATGTGGGTGGCACAATCAGTGCTGCAGGCCCACTAGTAGCATTTGGATCACCAGCCCTGGCACTCTCAGTGCACTTCACTAGGGACTTCTTGGTGAGACAAATATGCCAATCATGGATGTCCAATTACAATAACAATTTACACAGAGAGCATATGCACTTTAGCACTGAGCAGCTGTGGTAAAGTGCCCAGAGTGCTATTGCCAACAACCACGGGTCAGGAAAAACAAGGGAGGAAGAAGCAAAATGTTTGGGGATAACTCTGCAAAAACGGCCATTTCCAACAATGAGTAAGCAGGTCAATGCCATCTCCTCCTCCTGCTTCAACACCCTCTGAATGCTATGCAGGATCTTCAAATGGATCCCCACTGTAACAAGAAGAACGGTCACCCAGGCCCTCGTTACCAGGGCCTCGTTGTCAGCAGGCTGGACTACGGTAACGCCCTCTAAGCAGGAGCATCGGCCAAAGTCCTAAGACGGCTGCAACGCATCCAAAACGCCTTGGCATGTCTGATCCTCGACATCCCCCGCCGCCGCAGCCACATCACCCCCCACCTGAGAGACCTACACTGGCTCCCTGTCAACAAGAGGATAACCTTCAAACTCATCATCCACGCACACAAAGCCCTCCACGACACTGGCACAGCGTATCTCAACAGATGACTCAGTTTCTACACCCCCACCCGCAAGCTCAGCTCTGCCGACCTCGCCGCTGTCCCAGGCATCGGAAGAACGGCAGCCGGAGGCAGATCCTTCTCCCATCTCGCCGCCAAGACCTGTAACACCCTCCCCACCAACCTATGGCAGACCCAAGACGTACAGGCCTTCAGAAGACTACACAAGACCTGGCTCTTCGATCAGTGCAGCGCCCCCCCATGCCTTGAGACTCTCACGGGTAGGTAGTGCGATGTACAGGTGTCCTGATTGTTTGATTGAATATTTCCCCGAGCCCTCACAGCTTATCAGCAATAAAAGGCCAGAGCCCATACCTCAGGCTGCACTGGCATTAGCATCGCTGGCAAGCAATACACCCACAGGCCAGGTCAAGGTCCGCGACAACAAGAGACCAGCTCCCTCACCTCCGCGGCGCCGCCTACGTTCACCCCGCAGACGCAGGTTCAATTTCCAGGCTCCACGCGCAGCTCGCTTCCAAGGAGCCCAGGGAAGGCATTAACATTCAGCTATGCCTTAGGGTTTCACATCCAGGTTTCCCGCAAGCACACAGGAGCGACTTCCCTCGCCCTCACAGGCATTGGCTCAGCATGTACCCCCACGAGAGCACGACCCAGGCATCCCGCCAGCTCTCACGTGCCACCTCCACTTCAGTGCATGAAATCAGGCGCAGGATAAATCGCGCACTCACCCCTTCAAGCTCAGTGTCGTCAGCCGATGATGTCAGACACAAGCAGCAGGGTGCATAAGTATTGGGAGCAGAGGCGCCGTTCGGCCCGTGGTGCACCCCGCAAACGCTGCAGGGCAGGGTCATAAAATGGCGCCGGTGGGCCCCAATGCATGCCCGCGGCGATCTCCCCTCGGATCACGCAGTATTAGTGCAGCGGCCAGTCAGGTCTTCTACACACGTCCACTAACCATCCCAGTTCCCTTGAGTGACTCGCCCACCTCCGCCGTCAGGATCTTCACTCACAGCGGTCTCTGCACATGCAGTCGGAGTGTGGCCTGGAGCGCAACCCGCAGCCGCGGCCTCGATTTTCAGGTCCCCAGCGCCGGACACTCACAGGGGGAAGCAACAGCAGCGGCAGGCAACCAGTCGCACAAGCCTATCTCAGATCATCGATTTCGTCCGAGGTTGGCACCGTTCGATTCCACCGTGGTGCAGCAAGACAAGGACGTCGGTCTCGGGCCCGTCAGAACACTCTTTGTCAGGATAATTATAGGATTAGCAACCCAGCGGGCGGAGCACACTCAAGAGCGGCCATTCCACTGCTCGGCAGACCACGCCCCCAGATTTCTTACATAATTAGAGATGAGTGGACAAAGACATAGGATGAACATAATGTGTCGAAGATCAAACAATTTTATCAAGTAGATGCTCGATTTGCAAAGCAAGATTGTTTCCTCCAATGCCTATAAATTTAAAGATGTGGAACATGTCAGTGAGTAAACAATAAGGCTAGGAGATATGTTCCTCAGGTTAATGTCCAATGTTTGTTGAGTATCAGTCCAGTTCTCTGATAACGTACTTACTGCAATGGTTTGGCTTTTTCTAAGTACTCCAATTCTTGTTGAGAAACAGAGAAATACTTCCAAAGGAATTACAAAGTACCTAATTTGGTGATGTGGAGGTCAGGATGAAAAAAAACTACAATTGGGGAGAGAAGTGGTTCTGAATGTCATGCTCAAAGGCCACCATCACAAGGGAAAGTCATGGAAATATATGTCATCATGTTTTCGGAACGTTTTGAGGCCGGAATGAGATATAAATCTTTATCCCATGGCTAAAATGTACGCGCTGGTCTTCATTTAATGGGAGGGTTGCTTGGGGTGGTGTCCTGGAAGTAGGAAAAGATAGTGAAGGCCTCAAAGGAAAATGGTGACATGAAGACTGAAGGAAGGGCCATAAGAAGAGGACAAGAAAAGTGGAAAGGTGAAATTGGAGGAAACGAACAAAGAAGGTGAACAGGCAAAAGGAGAAAAAATAGTGGAGAGAATTAAAGGTGAAGAAGTAAGTGCATAGAATTGACTATGGTGTGGAAGACTGGGTGGAAGAAATGGCTGATGAAGGTACTGGTGAATGAATATAAAATGGAAGGATCAGGAGGAGGAAAGGAGAGGAGGAATGGGGCAGAGAAAGAAGGTGGAGAACTTGAGATGGAGGGAAAAGAAGGGAGAAGAGGAAAGAACAGAAGAAGAATGGAAAGAAAACGAACAACACATGCTAAGTGAAAGGTAAAGAAGGAAGACAAAGTGAGTGGAGGCAACATGTAAGAGGGCAAAGAAGGTGTTGAATGAGCAACTTGCTTCCTTCATTGACACGAACCCTCTCGTAGATGACACCCAGGGGCATATTAGCAAGAACCTCGTTTTTAGGACATCTAACCTTGGCTTCTAATGGAAGTCTATAACACATAATAGCAAGCCACTTATCACCGTTGTAGCGGCAGTTTTCTGCCGCTAAAATGGCGATAATTTTAACGATGTTCTTGCTAATATGCCCCCTAGTTTGAAAGAAGTCTTCTTTTACCAGTTATTTCAGTGCAGTTTAACCCATGAACAAATCAATGGTTTGTGAAAGGACCTGATGAAAAACTGTAAGCCACTTTTCTGCATACTGGTCTATTTTTGGTCCAAGTTCGACTAGGTGCGTGAGGTGCTTTTTGTGAGTTTATTTTCTAGCCAGCAGATGGTTGTTTACAGCAAGTGCAATGTGGAGCTGTTTTTGTGAGGAATTTCTTGATCAATTGTGACTTCATGTCATGGTATTTCTCTGCTGTCGTTACTTTCCTCTTGACATTCTGCATGGATTCGCATCTTGTCGTGAGTGGTAGTTGCGTGGCGTGTTAGATTAAAAGAGGAATTTTCCATTTGCTTTTCCGCATTTCATTGCTTTGTTGTAGAGAGCAGTGTCACACATGTCACATGACACCTGAAATTGAGGATTACCCCTTTCGATGCTGCATTTGACATTTGTTACCTTTCTTAGTTGTGTTTTATCATCTAAAACGGTCGAAACTCCGGCTAGCGTTTGCTTCTCAGTCTGAAATAATGCAACCTTTATAAGAATTTGCTTCGTCGCACGGATCTTGAAAAAATAGAAGAAGCAATTAAAATGTATGCACAGTAAGACATGCCCTTGAGAAAGTTTTTATTCCAGTTGCCAGCCGTGATTCCCAAGACGAATGAAAAGGACACGACTCTAGGCTTTACATCCCGACCAATTGTTTCATTTATGATTTCTAAAGCGCTTCATTTGAGTACACAAATCATTAAATTATAGAGGATTCAAGAGGAGAGCACCTGCTGCTACTTTCAATATTGGATACGAGGTATCAAAGGCTCTGTCAAAGATATCAAAATGGCGCTCCATGCTCAGGTACGACGCTCGCTCCTCAGGACTGCAGCTGCCTGCAGGTAGGTCAGGAATACCAGCTATGATCAATTATAAAGGTAGAATGTACAATGTGACAAGATAAGCAATGCCTTGCTTCTTGCGCATTCTAATTCAATTGTTCTGCCCCTTCAAACCCGGCAGTGCAGACAAAGAAGCGAATCCGGCCTGGGGATTGCAGCAGCAGGAGAGGCCTCCATTTCACTTTGTGTGTATTTCAATCACATCCCGAGGCTTGCGAGGCTAATACAAAAGACCCGCCTTTGATCACCATCGGTTCGGTATTCTGGAGGGACCTGGAGAAACCGCAGCTAAGCAACTGTTCTGAGCATAATACGCTGCCATTTAAAATCCAAGCTTCATTAAAGTTTAGTGCTGTATTTCATATAAACACCCCTGCCTGTAAACACAATGCAGTAAAAAAAAACATACATAAAATATGTTTTGTAAGAAGCAGACAAAAGAAAAGTGAACCTGAGGAAATAACAAAGCCGTGAGCTTTTAGAAATGTAATTCACCCAGTGTGCTTTTAATTTCTGCTACTCGCGCAGTCTACAAAAGTTAGTTCGGCCTTGTATCAGAAAAGAAATGGTAGAGGTATAACTTTTGTGCATCTTACTTTTAACTTTTGTTTGATATACAAGAATTGTTCTCGGAAAGCACGAATGACAGATCGTAATTTATAGTCTCGTGGCCTGCAATCATTTAAGACAGCAAGTAGTATTTACTTCTGAAGAAATCCACAGATATTATGTGGAAACCTGAGTAAATGTGAAAAATGATGAAAATTATAGGCGCGCATCTATAATCTGTTTATGCCTTTTGTTTATCAGGAGTAAAGTGTTTGAAAAATTCAGTCGATGCATTTGGATTATAACAGAGATTTGTCCTTGCAGTGTTGTCAGTTCGTGTTTGACGTTTTTAGAGTTATGCCCCCTCTCAGACTTTGAAATAAGCTTGCAAAATCATAGACATTCTTTGGCTTGGATGTGGGTTCACAGATGAATGTATATCGTGGGGAATGGCTTGACAAGGTTCGTTTATCTCGTTCCTGTGTCTGAATGCAAGATAATGACCCTGCACCAGCCCTTCTACAGAGCATGGAAACCTGGCCACTTAGGCAATGGGACATGTCAAATGCATAAGGGGTGGGGGTTGCGGAGGTCTGGGGTATTTACTGTAAACATTAGCACACAACTGGAAGCTATGTGTTAATGCTTGGCATTTATTTCTGTGAACGACAATAGCACTATTGGAAAACAAAAACTGCTTTACTTCTTTCAACACTCATAGACAATGTGTTGGACGAGGTCACAAATCTACAATGTAATATGAGTTAGCAACATAGAAATTACACTCATGGGACACAATGAGAACGAATGAGAGATTAGGTTCATCTTTGCAGGCAAAGCTGAAGAATGTTCTGCATTCAAGGGAGTTGATGTTCCACATAAATACATTATGCCTCTCTGCATTGTTATTACTCATGTTATTAAGACAAAGAGTAATAGGATACTATAACACATCTCTATTCAGAGGCATAGGTGGAGAGCAAGCAAATGTTCTTACTAAACTGAGCTTTTTAGAAGGCTAGGACCAACAAAAGGTCCAGTAGGCCATTATTGGAATAATTAGTGTACTAGTCAGCATTCACATTTGCTAAAAAGTGATTTGTTAAACTAAGAATACTAGAAAATTTAAAAATGACTTTATACCAAAAAACAAGACAATTGTGACCCAAAAATAACATGTTATTTAAGAGTCTGTTGGTACAATCGCATGTTTAGCAATTACTACCAAAGCTATTAAAAGTTTTAGGGAGTAAACGAGGCATTACATATAGTGAGTTATGCACAGAAAAAGTGTCTGGGTAGTATTATCACCACTTTAGGTCTTTTGAATTTATAGTAAGTTTTATTCTTGAAGGGAATGGACCAGGAGCAACTCAAACTAATTTACTATTCAATTTCTGCCCTCTATTTGGGCCTAATTGTCCTAGTAGTAGACAACTATTTATAAATAGCTGACACTCTAGGTCTGAATGACAAAAAATGAAGGAGATAAAGTAACCTTAGTTGAAAGATCAATGTCACCATTCAGCTTCGTGACGATGTCAAAAACAATGTTCACAAGAGTAATATATTTACATTTAGAGGAATAAAGACAATCCAAATTCCAATAATAGCAGTGTGAGCAATAGATTGTTTGCAGAGGTATAGTTTTCTCATGAATGTCTTGTTCTACTATGGTGAACATTTTCGTGACCCCACTGCTTTGAAATCACAATTAAAACAACTATTGATACACAAAGAGTGAAAAGGAGCATATAATTGTTTAATGTAGAATTAAATTGTAAATACAATAAATCTCATAAATCCATCACATCCGAATATGTTAATCAGGGAGTCTTTGTTCATCAAAGTACACTGTATTGAAGTTTTGATAACATGGGTACATCAGCCCAGCCACCGCGTTTCATCCACTAGGACTTCATCAGGACAGGGTATGTTCCTCAAAAGCGCTAGCAAACTTTTTTTCAGTAGTGAGAATAAAAGGGTAAAAGGTGTCCCCTGGATGTACTCATTGCAAGAATTAAAAGGTGTAGAACCTTATGAAGTGATCTACAGTATCCGTTTCTGAGTCTCAAATGCCGAGAAGTCACGTTATAATGTACTACACCATTTCATTCTTGGAATGAGGACATCCTGATGACACCTTTTACCCTTACACTGTCATAGCAAAGGACATTAACGCTTCATCTTGAGGGAGGTAATCACACCAGTGGCTTCCTTTCATGTGTCTTACTGCAGGGGCCAAAGCAGAACTTCTTGTGTGTCAGCTCACTTCACTTCCCCACTTATCAGTGATGTCAGTATGGTGTACCTCTCACTGACGTCACAAATCCCACCAATGGTGCCATGAGGAGCAGGTAAGTTGAGCTCCATGCAATTTCAGTGGGATATCTCCCCACATCAACCATGGTTTGCGAGAGGCATCACTAGAAAGTGGATAGTCTCCCTTTTCAATCAATGGCTGTGTCAAACAGATCTCTGCTTGTGATAATATCCCACAAGGCACCAAAGAGTTCTCTTGTGCTTAGAGGTATTAGCCACTGTGTGTAGGTCTAACTCTGTGGATGGGTCTTCTAGAACTTTGGTGATTTTCCCTTGTCGAGGAGTTGATTGGCCCACGTAGGGAAGGTAATATCTGACTGTCATCATTCTTTTATTTGCATATCTGTCCAGGGCTCCTGGTGCCCTCTAGGCAGCAGATATGGAAGCTCATCACACTCAACATGGGTTAGACCTCTCCGGTAGGCATTTTGTGATTTTGGCCTCCTTAGGGTCTGATCGGGTTCTGAAAGGGGCACAATTGGCCCCCAAAGGTAATGGAACATTTTGCAGCCTCTTTCTTTTTCTTTTTTTTCCTGCTGCTGCCCATGACTTTTCGTGCACCCCCAAGGCCTCGGCATCAATGTGTCAGCCCCCTTCAGACATTGATTAGTTGTAGGGCACTACACATTTATTTTCCTCCCACTACAGCATACACCATGGGGAAATGAGAGAGCACACCCATTTTGAGACTGTTCTAGTTATTACACTTCACTGCACTCTCACTCTCACAGCATTGCATTCTTACAGCTCATAGCACACCCACAACATTCATTTCATTGAGTACCTCAGCATTCCACCTAGGTCATAATTTTTGAAAGGGCGCATTTTTGATGTAAAACACAGATGATATACCTCAAATGACAGCTTTCCAGGCCCAAACTCAAATAACAGGGGAGAAATCTGAGGCAGGGTCTGGATCTCTGACAGCATTTAAAGAAAAGAATCAGGGAGCAGAATCTGGAAGTGATTTGTAATCTTCTGAGTTTAATCAGATGATTACTTGTTCTTCCAGTCATTACGAGGAGCATGCACATAGCAGTCATGACATCTCTTCACAAGCACAATCAGTGCAGTGTAGAGAGAGGGGTAGTATAGCCCAAACCAGATGCAGGCAAGTTCCACATTGAGCCCAGATAGAGTACTCACATGGCAGCCTCCCACTTTAGTTCAGGAAATAATTCCCACCCCCATTTACTTGAGATGCTGAATGTAAAGTCACTAAAGCAGTTTTTTTTCCCAATTGACTATACCCAACTTTTTGTAGATAAAGCCTTCTTTGTGTAAATTGTGCAACAAATAAACTTTGCATGCCTAATAGTTTATGAAGGAGCATGGAAGATCTCAGGAGGGTCACTGTCGGGCACACCTATGACTTTAATTCACTTAGGACGTTTATGGGCCTACCACTCAAAATGAGAATAGTGTACGAACTAAGTACTATCCTAATGGTCTACTCATATGGTGTGGGAAATATCCATCTTCACATCAGTGATAAGCACAGATAGGTTGTTTATTTCAATGAAAATGTTGCTGCATTGTTATGGGACCAACTAAAAAATAAGAGTTTGTTCAAAATTTGGCCTTTCATGGAACATGTGGCTTTCATGTTTCCAGAGAGATATACTTCTTGAAATAATACTTTTGTTGATGAGTCCTTATTCCTGTACAAAGTTTGACTGCTGTTCAAACAGTACATACCAATCAAAATAATGTGTCACAACCTGAAGATGCACATGTTGTGCAAGAGGTCTTCTCATTATATATGGAGGCAGGAAAGTATATGGTATTTCACTGAAATATAATTTCAAAAAAACATTGAATTATACAAAGGTCAAGGCAAAAATACTGCAATGTCAAAAATATTAGGATACACATTATTGAGGCAATCACATTTTTCTAGTCTTTATATCTTTTTTATACCGTTATTATAAATGCTATCATTTTTTAATGATTTAAAAAAAAATCTTGTTAAAGTTGTTATAACTTTAATGCAAAGTATGTTTAATAATTTTGTAGGGTGGTTTTGATTTTCTGATATAATTCAAAGTTATAGTTTTTAGTTGATTATACTTTTTTATAAGTTTTCATTTTTAAATCTAGAATTATGCATTTTTACCTTACTTCATAGATACTTTTAAAAATATACTATTTAATGTTTGAATTATTGAATAGTGAATTAGATAATTGATTTTGGTAATTATTTGTTTTGAATCATTTTGATGTTAGCATCCTTTTATTTTTTTCTAGTTTCTTATGTCATAATTCACTCAAATTGTTTTGTATTGTATTTTATGGTAATGAGGATAAGGTTTTTAGTGTAATTCAAATAGCTATATAAATTATATCATAATGTCCAATACAACGATATACTGCTCAGAGGCTACGGGCTGTTGCAAACCAAATTTATTTCTTTAAAACCGCAACGCATTTCGAGACAAGCCTGTCTCTTGATCGCACGATTTTACAGTTCCACAATGACGTGCTTAAATAACATAAACGTAGAAAAGGTCCTCTTGACCAGCTTGAGTCATTGTTGTTACTGGCTGACATCTTAGAATGGTGTGTATTACGAATTCATACACATATAAATGCAACAAATGTTATATTAGCGACATATAACAACTCTATGAGCTTTGTATATGCTTCAAATTGCATTGTGTTTGAAATGATTAAATACCAACTGGTTGTGCAATTATTCCCAAGAAGTGTCCAAACGGCGAACATATGAGTGTCCTACCACCCAAATTTCTTCGTTCTTCTGGTGCGAAGAGTAAACTTGCGTCACCTCTTGAAATTTTTTGCTGCGAACAGCCGCCTGTTGCTTCGACGCATGTTTCTTCCCTGAGTCACAGGATGAAGAAACTGCAAGTAGATAGAAAAGAGAAAAGGAGGTCAGTGCACTGCCACGCCAGCATACCTTCAAATATACAAATGAACAGCTTGTCCAAGACCAACCTCTCAACTTCTTGAGTCACAAGAAATAAAGTAAGGGGCAATCGTGTTGAAACAAAATTTGGTACTACAATAAGTGCAGCCACACATAACGTTTATAGCAGTTGGATGACCACCTGCCAATCTTTTTAACACGTTCCTGCCCTAGGCCTCTTGCCGCCGCTTTCGAGGCTGTGCCTATCCTAAAAGAGTGGGTCCCAAAATTGGCTGTATCCAAACCAGCCTCTTCGAGTGCCTTGATCATCACCCTCCTAAACTGGAAAACTGTGAGGGGTGTTCTGTTGGCGTGTATAAACAGAGGACCTCCCCGTATCAGAGCCCTCTGAGCCACGAAAGCCTTTAACCTGGTGACCGGGCAGCATGCCCCATTCCCTGCCCTGTTCAGGACGACGGACTCCCCCTTACCCTCCTGATCAGTCTTAGATTGAAGAATGGTAATCATCACGAGCCTTCGCCCAGTTTTACGTGCCCTGCTTGGATCCCTCCCTGCCTATCCTGCTTATTCCTCGCGACCAGCTCCCCTACCCTGAAGGCACCGTAAAATGCTAAGCAAAATGCAGCTTGAAACAGGACGGTCTCGCTGACTGAGGTACAGACCCGTGGTAAGGCCACAACCAACTTGCCCAGTGTCTCTAGACTAACAGTCCTCCGCACATCTGGTTCCACCCTTCTCAAACGCTACCACCCCTTCAAAACCTGTTGTATCACAAAGCGTTTTTGTGGAATCACCTTTCCCGTGTAACTTCGCAAAATAAGAAATTGCTGCGATGTGTCTCTTTGCGGCTGCTACTGTGCGACCCTGTTCCCACAAGAACGCAAGGTAAGCTACTACTGACTCATGCTCTAGCCATCTGCCACCCCACTGGTCCCCAAGGAAAAGACAAAATTCACTGAACGCCCCTTCATAAGCACTCCTTGTGCTAGACGCTAGGCCCGCAGCCACGAGGTGCGGTACTCTGGGGCACCAAGTTGCCATAAACGTGCTGGGAAAGGTGTCGGGTGGGGCGCTGCCTCTCGGATGTGTGTCCTGAACTCCTCCATTTTAAAACGAGACAACGCACCAGCAGCGTGGTTCAACACTCCTGGAACATGCTTTGCGCGAAAAAGAACATTCAACCTCATGCACTGTAACACTATTTCTTTTAACAGGCGTAGCAGCATTCCACATTTTTCAGACTGATTGTTTATGCATTCCACCACACCCATGTTGTCAGACCAAAATGTGACGGACTGGTCTCTCAATGCATCTGCCCAAACAACCAAAGCTACCAGAATAGGGAAGAGCTCCAGGAAAGTGATGTTGCCGGTGAGCCCTGAATTCTTCCACCATACTGGCCAACGTTCTGCCATCCAAAGGTGCCCCAGAATTGCTCCAAAGCCCTCGCTGCCTGCTGCGTCGGTCATTAAACCTAGTTCGGGGCTGGACACGGGTGGGCTAGGCCACACCACCTTGCCATTAAAATCCTGCAGAAAAGTCTTTCATATCTGCATGTCCTGCCTGACTTCTTTGGTCAATCTGTTGTGGTGGTGCTTCTCCTTAAGGCCAGACAAGGCGTGAGCAATAGTGCGAGAGAAAGGACACGCCATAGGAATGATGCGTAATGCAAAATTTAGCTGGCCCACCACCTGCTGCAGCTGGTGTAGCGTAACCTTCTCTCTGCTAACGCAGCATTCCAACGCGCGCCCGAACTCCCTAACCTTGTCACATGGCAATCTGGACACCCCTTGGACAGAATCTAACTCAATCCCTAGGAATTCAATGTTGGTTGTTGGGCCCACTGTTTTATCGGGTGCCAGTGGCATACCGAACTCCTGCATGAGGTCACAAAATTGCTGCAAGGCTGCCCTGCATTCCTCCGAGTCTGGGGCCCCTAGAACAAGAAAATCGTCCAGGTAATGTAGGTCCCCCTGATGCCCGGAATTTTCCCCGAATGACCATTCTAAGAAGGAGCTAAATTTCTCAAAATAGGCGCAGGAGACTGAGCATCCCATTGGCATGCACTTGTCCACATAGTACTTTCCTTCAAACTGAAATTCAAGAAGATGACAATCAGCGGGGTGAACAGGAAGCAAGCGGAAAGCAGATTCAATGTCGGATTTTGCTAACAGGGCCCCCTGACCTAAGGTTCTCAAAATGGCCACCGCCTGATCAAAAGATGTGTACTTGACACTACATAGCGCATCCGCAGTGGCATCATTCACTGAGCTGCCCCTAGGTGCGGACAGGTTGTGGATTAATCTGAATTCGCCCGGTGCCTTCTTCGGTACCACCCCTAGGGGTGAGCACACAAAATCCGCCATCGGGACGTCCTCAAATGGTCCAGCCACCCTCCCCAGGTTCAACTCCTTGCAAATTTTTGCCCTTGCTATGCTCATGTTGGATCGTACCGACACCTGGTTCTTACAGTATGTCACTCCGCTGTGGCCTTGCGCAGGAATCCTGAAACCCTCAACAAAACCTTCCCTGATGACCCTCGCTGATTCAGTGCAATAGTACCGTTCCAACCAAGGTATCATAGCGCCAATGTTCACTGGAGATCTGGCCTTTCCTAACAAGATATCATTATTCTTGCTTCTTGCCCCCTTTGTCTCTAGCTTTTTTGTTGCACTTGGAATCGGGTGGGAGGTGTTACCACAGTATCCGCAGGCATGTCTGAATTTACATGTGCCAGCAGCCCTGGAACATGTACGCTTGTTAAAATCGAAGCAAACCCCTCTCTTGCCATTGCCCCCTGATTTGGCTGCACTACCCCCGCGTTCCCAGCGGGGCTTGGCCTAAAGGGAGGAAAACGGCCCGCGTCTGGGACTGGGGTCCGTGTGGTCTCCTGCAACGTTACCACCAAGTATTTTAGGTGTAGGAACATATCGGTCTGATCCCACCTCAGGGTGGAGTCCTCTGCCTTCGCCCGCCTAAACGCCTTGTCATAATCTTTTCAGCCGTCACCACCCTTTTCTGCGTGCGCGACGGTGATCCTATTCTGGTAGATTGCCATTTCTGACCCCACCTCAGGGAAGCGTTTGAGCATTACAGACATGTAAGTGGAGAAACCCTGTATCCAATTTGCCAAATTCTCTTCCACCCTGTATTTTAGTAAGATGGTAGACCATTCTCTAGGATGAGTCCATTCTTTATTTTTTCTAGCTTCTTCCCTCTCCGCTTCATCAATTAAAAGGAAAAACATATTCACATATTCCCCCTCCAAATCCTTTCTTTCATGTCTTTGGACAGATGCCGACCCAAACGCTCCCTCTCAGAACGCATTTCTCCCACACCCAGAGGCGCGAAATGCTTCGTACCTGCCGATGCTGTTACATCAGCCTTTTTTGCTGGCTCCGCCTCCTACCCGCCGTTGCTTGTTCCCGGGAGACTGCTGCTACTGGTGCCTGACACCTGTTCCTGTGACCCCGCGGTCGACTCAGGGATTGGGACAGCAGGCACCTGTTGTTCCCTGCCGGTACTGCCGGCCCCTCTTTCGCTTTGCTAACTCCAAGTTCCGCGAGCAACTTTTTTGCCCACTCCATCGCGTCACCCCCGCCAGTTGACGCCCCTGCGGCATGTGACCAGTTGCCTATGGAATCAACCCATGACAGAACTGCCGCTAAACTGGCCGTCATGTCGGGCTGGACAGGTACTTCTAGAGTATTCTGAGCTCCTGGCGTGACCAACTGTACCGGCTGCCCCGTGCCCTCACCACCCACGGGAAGTTCGGGCTCTGTGGCTGACACTGGATTCACTGAATCAATTGTGCCCTCTCCTCTCCTTTTCCCACCTTGTTTCGTCCTATTCCTCTTCGGGGGGGGAGTAATTCCTTGGGGGCACAATAGGCCGGCTAGGCCTTCCCCCCACTACTGCTTCTGGTCCGTCAACCTTGTCCTGTAGTCTATTGAGGGTCTGACCCATGGCCTGTACTTGCTGCACCAATGCTTCTAGCATGACCTCCGTGTGAGAACGTTTCTCGGGTCTCCGTGCCTTAGGGGCCATAGCAATCTGGCGCCCTTTCTACTTATGACCACCCGGGAGAATCTCTAACACGTGACAGGTCCCCACCTGGAGACAATGTCCCCTCTCACCAGTTGTTGTAGCGACACCGACCAACCTGCGCAGTCACGCAACCAGAGCCAAGACTTACTGGCTAACCCAGTGAGCTTAGGTGAGCCGCCCGCTCAAGCCCTCTATGGCTCCCAGAAGCGATTTCTGCTGGTTAGCCGAATGCCGCCTGAGCTGTTCCCGTGCTCGCCAACCGACTGCTTGTCCACTCCGCGATGATAGCTGGTGCTGCTGGGAAAAATGGACAAATTGCGTTTTACGCTGCACTGCGCCTGCGAAAGCTGTCCCAATGAGCACCCCTAGCTGCAGCTGTTCAATGATGTACCGGACACAATCCCACAAAATGTCCCTCACAGTGGTTCCTGTGTCTTGTCCCGCTTATCAAACACACCCTTGAACTCTGTCCTGACCGTGAGAAATGCGTGGGTCCCCCTGCGCGCAGCACCCGCTAAAAAACGCCCCCAGAACCGCAGCAATAGATCCTGCCTTGTGTATGTTGCCCCTATGCGCCCCCTGCACATACAACGAGCGCCCCGGCGGCCAGTTTGCCTTTAAATTAGTAGCGCGCGAGCCAAAATACACTGCGCGTTTAAAGCGCCGCTAGTTGCACAGGCCCGTTTCCCAGCCGCTCCGCGAACGCACGCAGGTCGCGGTACCCCCAACGGACTCTTCCCTCTAAACAGCGGAGTTGCCTCGCAACGGCCACTGTCCCGAGATGCTCCCGGCCGAGCAGACGCCTCCGATGGCGCTCTCCGTCTCTCTGATGCCGCTCCTCGGCAAAACCACAACGAACCTGAAACACACAATAAAAAGGATGAAAAGGGACAGGTGCTCCCGGCCGTACAGACGCCTCCGATGGCGCTCTCCGTCCACAGCCCGCAGTACTATGCTGCTCCTCGGCAAAACCACAACGAACCTGAAACACACAATAAAAAGATAAAAATTAAAAGGGACGGGTGTAGGGGCCAGCCGGCCCGTGTGTGGGTTTGGTATGGAGGCGGCCGCGGAAACCAAGAGACTGCCTGACCTGCGGGCTCCCCCTTTTAAGGGTTACCGAGCCCAGGCGAGACTTCCGGAAAGTTTCTGAACCGGAAGCGCTGAAGCGCTTCCGGTTCACTGCTCTAGAAGGCGGCACCCATTGGCTGCCGCTCGCTAAAAGGGGGGCGCGTCACTGGTGACCCGTCCCCCCTTCCACCCCTTTTTCGGGGCTAGGGAGACCGCCATAATGGCGGCCCATCCCATGCTGGTTCCTGGCTCTGACAATTCTGGAGGGACCTGGAGAAACCGCAGCTAAGCAACTGTTCTGAGCATAATACGCTGCCATTTAAAATCTAAGCTTAGTGCTGTATTTCATATAAACACCCCTGCCTGTAAACACAATGTAGTAAAAAAAAACATACATAAAATATGTTTTGTAAGAAGCAGACAAAAGAAAAGTGAACCTGAGGAAATACCAAAGACGTGAGCTTTTAGAAATGTAATTCACCCAGTGTGCTTTTAATTTCTGCTACTCGCGCAGTCTACAAAAGTTAGTTCGGCCTTGTATCAGAAAAGAAATGGTAGAGGTATAACTTTTGTGCATCTTACTTTTAACTTTTGTTTGATATACAAGAATTGTTCTCGGAAAGCACGAATGAACGATCGTAATTTATAGTCTCGTGGCCTGCAATCATTTAAGACAGCAAGTAGTATTTACTTCTGAAGAAATCCACAGATATTATGTGGAAACCTGAGTAAATGTGAAAAATGATGAAAATTATAGGCGCGCATCTATAATGTGTTTATGCCTTTTGTTTATCAGGAGTAAAGTGTTTGAAAAATGCAGTCGATGCATTTGGATGATAACAGAGATTTGTCCTTGCAGTGTTGTCAGTTCGTGTTTGACGTTTTTAGAGTTATGCCCCCTCTCAGACTTTGAAATAAGCTTGCAAAATCATAGAAATTCTTTGGCTTGGATGTGGGTTCACAGATAAATGTATATCGTGGGGAATGGCTTGACAAGGTTTGTTTATCTCGTTCCTGTGTCTGAATGCAAGATAATGACCCTGCACCAGCCCTTCTACAGAGCATGGAAACCTGGCCACTTAGGCAATGGGACATGTCAAATGCATAAGGGGTGGGGGTTGCGGAGGTCTGGGGTATTTACTATAAACATTAGCACACAACTGGAAGCTATGTGTTAATGCTTGGCATTTATTTCTGTGAACGACAATAGCACTATTGGAAAACAAAAACTGCTTTACTTCTTTCAACACTCATAGACAATGTGTTGGACGAGGTCACAAATCTACAATGTAATATGAGTTAGCAACATAGAAATTACACTCATGGGACACAATGAGAACGAATGAGAGATTAGGTTCATCTTTGCAGGCAAAGCTGAAGAATGTTCTGCATTTAAGGGAGTTGATGTTCCACATAAATACATTATGCCTCTCTGCATTGTTATTACTCATGTTATCAAGACAAAGAGTAATAGGATACTATAACAAATCTCTATTCAGAGGCATAGGTGGAGAGCAAGCAAATGTTCTTACTAAACTGTGCTTTTTGGAAGGCTAGGACCAACAAAAGGTCCAGTAGGCCATTATTGGAATAATTAGTGTACTAGTCAGCATTCACATTTGCTAAAAAGTGATTTGTTAAACTAAGAATACTAGAAAGTTTAAAAATGACTTTATACCAAAAAACAAGACAATTGTGACCCAAAAATAACATGTTATTTAAGAGTCTGTTGGTACAATCGCATGTTTAGAAATTACTACCAAAGCTATTAAAAGTTTTAGGGAGTAATCTAGGCATTACATATAGTGAGTTATGCACAGAAAAAGTGTCTGGGTAGTATTATCACCACATTAAGGTCTTTTGAATTTATAGTAAGTTTTATTCTTGAAGGGAATGGACCAGGAGCAACTCAAACTAATGTACTATTCAATGTCTGCCCTCTATTTGGGCCTAATTGTCCTAGTAGTAGACAACTATTTATAAATAGCTGACACTCTAGGTCTGAATGACAAAAAATGAAGGAGATAAAGTAACCTTAGTTGAAAGATCAATGTCACCATTCAGCTTCGTGACGATGTCAAAAACAATGTTCACAAGAGTAATATATTTACATTTAGAGGAATAAAGACAATCCAAATTCCAATAATAGCAGTGTGAGCAATAGATTGTTTGCAGAGGTATAGTTTTCTCATGAATGTCTTGATCTACTATGGTGAACATTTTCGTGACCCCACTGCTTTGAAATCACAATTAAAACAACTATTGATACACAAAGAGTGAAAAGGAGCATATAATTGTTTAATGTAGAATTAAATTGTAAATACAATAAATCTCATAAATCCATCACATCCGAATATGTTAATCAGGGAGTCTTTGTTCATCTAAGTACACTGTATTGAAGTTTTGATAACATGGGTACATCAGCCCAGCCACCGCGTTTCATCCACTAGGACTTCATCAGGACAGGGTATGTTCCTCAAAAGCGCTAGCAAACTTTTTTTCAGTAGTGAGAATAAAAGGGTAAAAGGTGTCCCCTGGATGTACTCATTGCAAGAATTAAAAGGTGTAGAACCTTATGAAGTGATCTACAGTATCCGTTTCTGAGTCTCAAATGCCGAGAAGTCACGTTATAATGTACTACACCATTTCATTCTTGGAATGAGGACATCCTGATGACACCTTTTACCCTTACACTGTCATAGCAAAGGACATTAACGCTTCATCTTGAGGGAGGTAATCACACCAGTGGCTTCCTTTCATGTGTCTTACTGCAGGGGCCAAAGCAGAACTTCTTGTGTGTCAGCTCACTTCACTTCCCCACTTATCAGTGATGTCAGTATGGTGTACCTCTCACTGACGTCACAAATCCCACCAATGATGCCATGAGGAGCAGGTAAGTTGAGCTCCATGCAATTTCAGTGGGATATCTCCCCACATCAACCATGGTTTGCGAGAGGCATCACTAGAAAGTGGATAGTCTCCCTTTTCCATCAATGGTTGTGTCAAACAGATCTCTGCTTGTGATAATATCCCACAAGGCACCAAAGAGTTCTCTTGTGCTTAGAGGTATTAGCCACCGTGTGTAGGTCTAACTCTGGATGGGTCTTCTAGAACTTTGGTGATTTTCCCTTGTCGAGGAGTTGATTGGCCCACGTAGGGAAGGTAATATCTGACTGTCATAATTCTTTTATTTGCATATCTGTCCAGTGCTCCTGGTGCCCTCTAGGCAGCAGATATAGAAGCTCATCACACTCAACATGGGTTAGACCTCTCCGGTAGGCATTTGGTGATTTTGGCCTCCTTAGGGTCTGATCGGGTTCTGAAAGGGGCACAATTGGCCCCCAAAGGTAATGGAACATTTTGCAGCCTCTTTCTTTTTCTTTTTTTACCTGCTGCTGCCCATGACTTTTCGTGCACCCCTAAGGCCTCGGCATCAATGCATCAGCCCCCTTCAGACATTGATTAGTTGTAGGGCACTACAAATTTATTTTCCTCCCACTACAGCATACACCATGGGGAAATGAGAGAGCACACCCATTTTGAGACTGTTCTAGTTGTACACTTCACTGCACTCTCACTCTCACAGCATTGCATTCTTACAGCTCATAGCACACCCACAACATTAATTTCATTGAGTACCTCAGCATTCCACCTAGGTCATAATTTTTGAAAGGGCGCATTTTTGATGTAAAACACAGATGATATACCTCAAATGACAGCTTTCCAGGCCCAAACTCAAATAACAGGGGAGAAATCTGAGGCAGGGTCTGGATCTCTGACAGCATTTAAAGAAAAGGATCAGGGAGCAGAATCTGGAAGTGATTTGTAATCTTCTGAGTTTAATCAGATGATTACTTGTTCTTCCAGTCATTACGAGGAGCATGCACATAGCAGTCATGACATCTCTTCACAAGCACAATCAGTGCAGTGTAGAGAGAGGGGTAGTATAGCCCAAACCAGATGCAGGCAAGTTCCACATTGAGCCCAGATAGAGTACTCACATGGCAGCCTCCACTTTAGTTCAGGAAATAATTCCCACCCCCATTTACTTGAGATGCTGAATGTAAACTCACTAAAGCAGTTTTTTTTCCCAATTGACTATACCCAACTTTTTGTAGATAAAGCCTTCTTTGTGTAAATTGTGCAACAAATAAACTTTGCATGCCTAATAGTTTATGAGGGAGCATGGAAGATCTCAGGAGGGTCACTGTCGGGCACACCTATGACTTTAATTCACTTAGGACGTTTATGGGCCTACCACTCAAAATGAGAATAGTGTACAAACTAAGTACTATCCTAATGGTCTACTCATATGGTGTGGGAAATATCCATCTTCACATCAGTGATAAGCACAGGTAGGTTGTTTATTTCAATGAAAATGTTGCTGCATTGTTATGGGACCAACTAAAAAATAAGAGTTTGTTCAAAATTTGGCCTTTCATGGAACATGTGGTTTTCATGTTTCCAGAGAGATATACTTCTTGAAATAATACTTTTGTTGATGAGTCCTTATTCCTGTACAGAGTTTGACTGCTGTTCAAACAGTACATACCAATCAAAATAATGTGTCACAACCTGAAGATGCACATGTTGTGCAAGAGGTCTTCTCATTATATATGGAGGCAGGAAAGTATATGGTATTTCACTGAAATATAATTTCAAAAAAATATTGAATTATACAAAGGTCAAGGCAAAAATACTGCAATGTCAAAAATATTAGGATACACATTATTGAGGCAATCACATTTTTCTAGTCTTTATATCTTTTTTATACCGTTATTATAAATGCTATCATTTTTTAATGATTTAAAAAAAAATCTTGTTAAAGTTGTTATAACTTTAATGCAAAGTATGTTTAATAATTTTGTAGGGTGGTTTTGATTTTCTGATATAATTCAAAGTTATAGTTTTTAGTTGATTATACTTTTTTATAAGTTTTCATTTTTAAATCTAGAATTATGCATTTTTACCTTACTTCATAGATACTTTTAAAAATATACTATTTAATGTTTGAATTATTGAATAGTGAATTAGATAATTGATTTTGGTAATTATTTGTTTTGAATCATTTTGATGTTAGCATCATTTTATTTTTTTCTAGTTTCTTATGTCATAATTCACTGGAATTGTTTTGTATTGTATTTTATGGTAATGAGGATAAGGTTTTTAGTGTAATTCAAATAGCTATATAAATTATATCATAATGTCCAATACAACGATATACTGCTCAGAGGCTACGGGCTGTTGCAAACCAAATATATTTCTTTAGAACCGCTACGCATTTCGAGACAAGCCTGTCTCTTGATCGCACGATTTTACAGTTCCACAATGACGTGCTTAAATAACATAAACGTAGAAAAGGTCCTCTTGACCAGCTTGAGTCATTGTTGTTACTGGCTGACATCTTAGAATGGTGTGTATTACGAATTCATACACATATAAATGCAACAAATGTTATATTAGCGACAAATAACAACTCTATGAGCTTTATATATGCTTCAAATCGCATTGTGTTTGAAATGATTAAATTCCAACTGGTTGTGCAATTATTCCCAAGAAGTGTCCAAACGGCGAACATATGAGTGTCCTACCACCCAAATTTCTTGGTTCTTCTGGTGCGAAGAGTAAACTTGCGTCACCTCTTAAAATGTTTTGCTGCGAACAGCCGCCTGTTGCTTCGACGCATGTTTCTTCCCTGAGTCACAGGATGAAGAAACTGCAAGTAGTAGATAGAAAAGAGAAGAGGAGGTCAGTGCACTGCCACGCCAGCATACCTTGAAATATACAAATGAACAGCTTGTCCAAGACCAACCTCTCAACTTCTTGAGTCACAAGAAATAAAGTAAGGGGCAATCGTGTTGAAACAAAATTTGGTTCTACAATAAGTGCAGCCGCACATAACGTTTATAGCAGTTGGACGACCACCTTCCAATCTTTTTAACACGTTCCTGCCCTAGGCCTCTTGCCGCCGCTTTCGAGGCTGCGCCTATCCTAAAAGAGTGGGTCCCAAAATTGGCTGGATCCAAACCAGCCTCTTCGAGTGCCTTGATCATCACCCTCCTAAACTTGAAAACTGTGAGGGGTGTTCCGTCGGCGTGTATAAACAGAGGACCTCCCCGTATCAGAGCCCTCTGAGCCACGAAAGCCTTTAACCTGGCGACCGGGCAGCATGCCCCATTCCCTGCCCTGTTCAGGACGACGGACTCCCCCTTACCCTCCTGATCAGTCTTAGATTGAGGAATGGTAATCATCACCGAGCCTTCGCCCAGTTTTACGTGCCCTGCTTGGATCCCTCCCTGCCTATCCTGCTTATTCCTCGCGACCAGCTCCCCTACCCTGAAGGCACCGTAAAATGCTAAGCAAAATGCAGCTTGAAACAGGACGGTCTCGCTGACTGAGGTACAGACCCGTGGTAAGGCCACAACCAACTTGCCCAGTGCCTCTAGACTAACAGGCCTCCGCACATCTGGTTCCACCCTTCTCAAACGCTACCACCCCTTCAAAACCTGTTGTATCACAAAGCGTTTTTGTGGAATCGCCTTTCCCGTGTAACTTCGCAAAATAAGAAATTGCTGCGATGTGTCTCTTTGCGGCTGCTACTGTGCGACCCTGTTCCCACAAGAACGCAAGGTAAGCTACTACTGACTCATGCTCTAGCCATCTGCCACCCCACTGGTCCCCAAGGAAAAGACAAAATTCACCGAACGCCCCTTCATGAGCACTCCTTGTGCTAGACGCTAGGCCCGCAGCCACGAGGTGCGGTACTCTGGGGCACCAAGTTGCCATAAACGTGCTGGGAAATGTGTCGGGTGCCGTTTCCGAGCCGCTCCGCGAACGCACGCAGGTCGCGGTACCCCCAACGGACTCTTCCCTCTAAACAGCGGAGTTGCCTCGCAACGGCCACTGTCCCGAGATGCTCCCGGCCGAGCAGACGCCTCCGATGGCGCTCTCCGTCTCTCTGATGCCGCTCCTCGGCAAAACCACAACGAACCTGAAACACACAATAAAAAGGATGAAAAGGGACAGGTGCTCCCGGCCGTACAGACGCCTCCGATGGCGCTCTCCGTCCACAGCCCGCAGTACTATGCTGCTCCTCGGCAAAACCACAACGAACCTGAAACACACAATAAAAAGATAAAAATTAAAAGGGACGGGTGTAGGGGCCAGCCGGCCCGTGTGTGGGTTTGGTATGGAGGCGGCCGCGGAAACCAAGAGACTGCCTGACCTGCGGGCTCCCCCTTTTAAGGGTTACCGAGCCCAGGCGAGACTTCCGGAAAGTTTCTGAACCGGAAGCGCTGAAGCGCTTCCGGTTCACTGCTCTAGAAGGCGGCACCCATTGGCTGCCGCTCGCTAAAAGGGGGGCGCGTCACTGGTGACCCGTCCCCCCTTCCACCCCTTTTTCGGGGCTAGGGAGACCGCCATAATGGCGGCCCATCCCATGCTGGTTCCTGGCTCTGACAATTCTGGAGGGACCTGGAGAAACCGCAGCTAAGCAACTGTTCTGAGCATAATACGCTGCCATTTAAAATCTAAGCTTAGTGCTGTATTTCATATAAACACCCCTGCCTGTAAACACAATGTAGTAAAAAAAAACATACATAAAATATGTTTTGTAAGAAGCAGACAAAAGAAAAGTGAACCTGAGGAAATACCAAAGACGTGAGCTTTTAGAAATGTAATTCACCCAGTGTGCTTTTAATTTCTGCTACTCGCGCAGTCTACAAAAGTTAGTTCGGCCTTGTATCAGAAAAGAAATGGTAGAGGTATAACTTTTGTGCATCTTACTTTTAACTTTTGTTTGATATACAAGAATTGTTCTCGGAAAGCACGAATGAACGATCGTAATTTATAGTCTCGTGGCCTGCAATCATTTAAGACAGCAAGTAGTATTTACTTCTGAAGAAATCCACAGATATTATGTGGAAACCTGAGTAAATGTGAAAAATGATGAAAATTATAGGCGCGCATCTATAATGTGTTTATGCCTTTTGTTTATCAGGAGTAAAGTGTTTGAAAAATGCAGTCGATGCATTTGGATGATAACAGAGATTTGTCCTTGCAGTGTTGTCAGTTCGTGTTTGACGTTTTTAGAGTTATGCCCCCTCTCAGACTTTGAAATAAGCTTGCAAAATCATAGAAATTCTTTGGCTTGGATGTGGGTTCACAGATAAATGTATATCGTGGGGAATGGCTTGACAAGGTTTGTTTATCTCGTTCCTGTGTCTGAATGCAAGATAATGACCCTGCACCAGCCCTTCTACAGAGCATGGAAACCTGGCCACTTAGGCAATGGGACATGTCAAATGCATAAGGGGTGGGGGTTGCGGAGGTCTGGGGTATTTACTATAAACATTAGCACACAACTGGAAGCTATGTGTTAATGCTTGGCATTTATTTCTGTGAACGACAATAGCACTATTGGAAAACAAAAACTGCTTTACTTCTTTCAACACTCATAGACAATGTGTTGGACGAGGTCACAAATCTACAATGTAATATGAGTTAGCAACATAGAAATTACACTCATGGGACACAATGAGAACGAATGAGAGATTAGGTTCATCTTTGCAGGCAAAGCTGAAGAATGTTCTGCATTTAAGGGAGTTGATGTTCCACATAAATACATTATGCCTCTCTGCATTGTTATTACTCATGTTATCAAGACAAAGAGTAATAGGATACTATAACAAATCTCTATTCAGAGGCATAGGTGGAGAGCAAGCAAATGTTCTTACTAAACTGTGCTTTTTGGAAGGCTAGGACCAACAAAAGGTCCAGTAGGCCATTATTGGAATAATTAGTGTACTAGTCAGCATTCACATTTGCTAAAAAGTGATTTGTTAAACTAAGAATACTAGAAAGTTTAAAAATGACTTTATACCAAAAAACAAGACAATTGTGACCCAAAAATAACATGTTATTTAAGAGTCTGTTGGTACAATCGCATGTTTAGAAATTACTACCAAAGCTATTAAAAGTTTTAGGGAGTAATCTAGGCATTACATATAGTGAGTTATGCACAGAAAAAGTGTCTGGGTAGTATTATCACCACATTAAGGTCTTTTGAATTTATAGTAAGTTTTATTCTTGAAGGGAATGGACCAGGAGCAACTCAAACTAATGTACTATTCAATGTCTGCCCTCTATTTGGGCCTAATTGTCCTAGTAGTAGACAACTATTTATAAATAGCTGACACTCTAGGTCTGAATGACAAAAAATGAAGGAGATAAAGTAACCTTAGTTGAAAGATCAATGTCACCATTCAGCTTCGTGACGATGTCAAAAACAATGTTCACAAGAGTAATATATTTACATTTAGAGGAATAAAGACAATCCAAATTCCAATAATAGCAGTGTGAGCAATAGATTGTTTGCAGAGGTATAGTTTTCTCATGAATGTCTTGATCTACTATGGTGAACATTTTCGTGACCCCACTGCTTTGAAATCACAATTAAAACAACTATTGATACACAAAGAGTGAAAAGGAGCATATAATTGTTTAATGTAGAATTAAATTGTAAATACAATAAATCTCATAAATCCATCACATCCGAATATGTTAATCAGGGAGTCTTTGTTCATCTAAGTACACTGTATTGAAGTTTTGATAACATGGGTACATCAGCCCAGCCACCGCGTTTCATCCACTAGGACTTCATCAGGACAGGGTATGTTCCTCAAAAGCGCTAGCAAACTTTTTTTCAGTAGTGAGAATAAAAGGGTAAAAGGTGTCCCCTGGATGTACTCATTGCAAGAATTAAAAGGTGTAGAACCTTATGAAGTGATCTACAGTATCCGTTTCTGAGTCTCAAATGCCGAGAAGTCACGTTATAATGTACTACACCATTTCATTCTTGGAATGAGGACATCCTGATGACACCTTTTACCCTTACACTGTCATAGCAAAGGACATTAACGCTTCATCTTGAGGGAGGTAATCACACCAGTGGCTTCCTTTCATGTGTCTTACTGCAGGGGCCAAAGCAGAACTTCTTGTGTGTCAGCTCACTTCACTTCCCCACTTATCAGTGATGTCAGTATGGTGTACCTCTCACTGACGTCACAAATCCCACCAATGATGCCATGAGGAGCAGGTAAGTTGAGCTCCATGCAATTTCAGTGGGATATCTCCCCACATCAACCATGGTTTGCGAGAGGCATCACTAGAAAGTGGATAGTCTCCCTTTTCCATCAATGGTTGTGTCAAACAGATCTCTGCTTGTGATAATATCCCACAAGGCACCAAAGAGTTCTCTTGTGCTTAGAGGTATTAGCCACCGTGTGTAGGTCTAACTCTGGATGGGTCTTCTAGAACTTTGGTGATTTTCCCTTGTCGAGGAGTTGATTGGCCCACGTAGGGAAGGTAATATCTGACTGTCATAATTCTTTTATTTGCATATCTGTCCAGTGCTCCTGGTGCCCTCTAGGCAGCAGATATAGAAGCTCATCACACTCAACATGGGTTAGACCTCTCCGGTAGGCATTTGGTGATTTTGGCCTCCTTAGGGTCTGATCGGGTTCTGAAAGGGGCACAATTGGCCCCCAAAGGTAATGGAACATTTTGCAGCCTCTTTCTTTTTCTTTTTTTACCTGCTGCTGCCCATGACTTTTCGTGCACCCCTAAGGCCTCGGCATCAATGCATCAGCCCCCTTCAGACATTGATTAGTTGTAGGGCACTACAAATTTATTTTCCTCCCACTACAGCATACACCATGGGGAAATGAGAGAGCACACCCATTTTGAGACTGTTCTAGTTGTACACTTCACTGCACTCTCACTCTCACAGCATTGCATTCTTACAGCTCATAGCACACCCACAACATTAATTTCATTGAGTACCTCAGCATTCCACCTAGGTCATAATTTTTGAAAGGGCGCATTTTTGATGTAAAACACAGATGATATACCTCAAATGACAGCTTTCCAGGCCCAAACTCAAATAACAGGGGAGAAATCTGAGGCAGGGTCTGGATCTCTGACAGCATTTAAAGAAAAGGATCAGGGAGCAGAATCTGGAAGTGATTTGTAATCTTCTGAGTTTAATCAGATGATTACTTGTTCTTCCAGTCATTACGAGGAGCATGCACATAGCAGTCATGACATCTCTTCACAAGCACAATCAGTGCAGTGTAGAGAGAGGGGTAGTATAGCCCAAACCAGATGCAGGCAAGTTCCACATTGAGCCCAGATAGAGTACTCACATGGCAGCCTCCACTTTAGTTCAGGAAATAATTCCCACCCCCATTTACTTGAGATGCTGAATGTAAACTCACTAAAGCAGTTTTTTTTCCCAATTGACTATACCCAACTTTTTGTAGATAAAGCCTTCTTTGTGTAAATTGTGCAACAAATAAACTTTGCATGCCTAATAGTTTATGAGGGAGCATGGAAGATCTCAGGAGGGTCACTGTCGGGCACACCTATGACTTTAATTCACTTAGGACGTTTATGGGCCTACCACTCAAAATGAGAATAGTGTACAAACTAAGTACTATCCTAATGGTCTACTCATATGGTGTGGGAAATATCCATCTTCACATCAGTGATAAGCACAGGTAGGTTGTTTATTTCAATGAAAATGTTGCTGCATTGTTATGGGACCAACTAAAAAATAAGAGTTTGTTCAAAATTTGGCCTTTCATGGAACATGTGGTTTTCATGTTTCCAGAGAGATATACTTCTTGAAATAATACTTTTGTTGATGAGTCCTTATTCCTGTACAGAGTTTGACTGCTGTTCAAACAGTACATACCAATCAAAATAATGTGTCACAACCTGAAGATGCACATGTTGTGCAAGAGGTCTTCTCATTATATATGGAGGCAGGAAAGTATATGGTATTTCACTGAAATATAATTTCAAAAAAATATTGAATTATACAAAGGTCAAGGCAAAAATACTGCAATGTCAAAAATATTAGGATACACATTATTGAGGCAATCACATTTTTCTAGTCTTTATATCTTTTTTATACCGTTATTATAAATGCTATCATTTTTTAATGATTTAAAAAAAAATCTTGTTAAAGTTGTTATAACTTTAATGCAAAGTATGTTTAATAATTTTGTAGGGTGGTTTTGATTTTCTGATATAATTCAAAGTTATAGTTTTTAGTTGATTATACTTTTTTATAAGTTTTCATTTTTAAATCTAGAATTATGCATTTTTACCTTACTTCATAGATACTTTTAAAAATATACTATTTAATGTTTGAATTATTGAATAGTGAATTAGATAATTGATTTTGGTAATTATTTGTTTTGAATCATTTTGATGTTAGCATCATTTTATTTTTTTCTAGTTTCTTATGTCATAATTCACTGGAATTGTTTTGTATTGTATTTTATGGTAATGAGGATAAGGTTTTTAGTGTAATTCAAATAGCTATATAAATTATATCATAATGTCCAATACAACGATATACTGCTCAGAGGCTACGGGCTGTTGCAAACCAAATATATTTCTTTAGAACCGCTACGCATTTCGAGACAAGCCTGTCTCTTGATCGCACGATTTTACAGTTCCACAATGACGTGCTTAAATAACATAAACGTAGAAAAGGTCCTCTTGACCAGCTTGAGTCATTGTTGTTACTGGCTGACATCTTAGAATGGTGTGTATTACGAATTCATACACATATAAATGCAACAAATGTTATATTAGCGACAAATAACAACTCTATGAGCTTTATATATGCTTCAAATCGCATTGTGTTTGAAATGATTAAATTCCAACTGGTTGTGCAATTATTCCCAAGAAGTGTCCAAACGGCGAACATATGAGTGTCCTACCACCCAAATTTCTTGGTTCTTCTGGTGCGAAGAGTAAACTTGCGTCACCTCTTAAAATGTTTTGCTGCGAACAGCCGCCTGTTGCTTCGACGCATGTTTCTTCCCTGAGTCACAGGATGAAGAAACTGCAAGTAGTAGATAGAAAAGAGAAGAGGAGGTCAGTGCACTGCCACGCCAGCATACCTTGAAATATACAAATGAACAGCTTGTCCAAGACCAACCTCTCAACTTCTTGAGTCACAAGAAATAAAGTAAGGGGCAATCGTGTTGAAACAAAATTTGGTTCTACAATAAGTGCAGCCGCACATAACGTTTATAGCAGTTGGACGACCACCTTCCAATCTTTTTAACACGTTCCTGCCCTAGGCCTCTTGCCGCCGCTTTCGAGGCTGCGCCTATCCTAAAAGAGTGGGTCCCAAAATTGGCTGGATCCAAACCAGCCTCTTCGAGTGCCTTGATCATCACCCTCCTAAACTTGAAAACTGTGAGGGGTGTTCCGTCGGCGTGTATAAACAGAGGACCTCCCCGTATCAGAGCCCTCTGAGCCACGAAAGCCTTTAACCTGGCGACCGGGCAGCATGCCCCATTCCCTGCCCTGTTCAGGACGACGGACTCCCCCTTACCCTCCTGATCAGTCTTAGATTGAGGAATGGTAATCATCACCGAGCCTTCGCCCAGTTTTACGTGCCCTGCTTGGATCCCTCCCTGCCTATCCTGCTTATTCCTCGCGACCAGCTCCCCTACCCTGAAGGCACCGTAAAATGCTAAGCAAAATGCAGCTTGAAACAGGACGGTCTCGCTGACTGAGGTACAGACCCGTGGTAAGGCCACAACCAACTTGCCCAGTGCCTCTAGACTAACAGGCCTCCGCACATCTGGTTCCACCCTTCTCAAACGCTACCACCCCTTCAAAACCTGTTGTATCACAAAGCGTTTTTGTGGAATCGCCTTTCCCGTGTAACTTCGCAAAATAAGAAATTGCTGCGATGTGTCTCTTTGCGGCTGCTACTGTGCGACCCTGTTCCCACAAGAACGCAAGGTAAGCTACTACTGACTCATGCTCTAGCCATCTGCCACCCCACTGGTCCCCAAGGAAAAGACAAAATTCACCGAACGCCCCTTCATGAGCACTCCTTGTGCTAGACGCTAGGCCCGCAGCCACGAGGTGCGGTACTCTGGGGCACCAAGTTGCCATAAACGTGCTGGGAAAGGTGTCGGGTGGGGCGCTGCCTCTGGGATGTGTGTCCTGAACTCCTCCATTTTAAAACGAGACAACGCGTCAGCAGCGTGGTACAACACTCCTGGAACATGCTTTGCGCGAAAAAGAACATTCAACCTCATGCACTGTAACACTATTTCTTTTAACAGGCGTAGCAGCATTCCACATTTTGCCGACTGATTGTTTATGCATTCCACCACACCCATGTTGTCAGACCAAAATGTGACGGACTGGTCTCTCAATGCATCTGCCCAAACAACCAAAGCTACCAGAATCAGGAAGAGCTCCAGGAAAGTGATGTTGCCGGTGAGCCCTGAATTCTTCCACCATACTGGCCAACGTTCTGCCATCCAAAGGTGCCCCAGAATTGCTCCAAAGCCCTCGCTGCCTGCTGCGTCGGTCATTAAACCTAGTTCGGGGCTGGACACGGGTGGGCTAGGCCACACCACCTTGCCATTAAAATCCTGCAGAAAAGTCTTTCATATCTGCATGTCCTGCCTGACTTCTTTGGTCAATCTGTTGTGGTGGTGCTTCTCCTTAAGGCCAGACAAGGCGTGAGCAATAGTGCGAGAGAAAGGACACGCCATAGGAATGATGCGTAATGCAAAATTTAGCTGGCCCACCACCTGCTGCAGCTGGTGTAGCGTAACCTTCTCTCTGCTAACGCAGCATTCCAACGCGCGCCCGAACTCCCTAACCTTGTCACGTGGCAATCTGGACACCCCTTGGACAGAATCTAACTCAATCCCTAGGAATTCAATGTTGGTTATTGGGCCCACTGTTTTATCGGGTGCCAGTGGCACACCGAACTGCTGCATGAGGTCGCAAAATTGCTGCAAGGCTGCCCTGCATTCCTCCGAGTCTGGGGCCCCTAGAACAAGAAAATCGTCCAGGTAATGTAGGTCCCCCTGATGCCCGGAATTTTCCCTGAATGACCATTCTAAGAAGGAGCTGAATTTCTCAAAATAGGTGCAGGAGACTGAGCATCCCATTGGCATGCACTTGTCCACATAGTACTTTCCTTCAAACTGAAATCCAAGAAGATGACAATCAGCGGGGTGAACAGGAAGCAAGCGGAAAGCAGATTCAATGTCGGATTTTGCTAACAGGGCCCCCTGACCTAAGGTTCTCAACATGGCCACCGCCTGATCAAAAGATGTGTACTTGACACTACATAGCGCATCCGCAATGGCATCATTCACTGAGCTGCCCCTTGGTGCGGACAGGTTGTGGATTAATCTGAATTCGCCCGGTACCTTCTTCGGTACCACCCCTAGGGGTGAGCACACAAAATCCGCCATCGGGACGTCCTCAAATGGTCCAGCCACCCTCCCAAGGTTCAACTCCTTGCAAATTTTTGCCCCTGCTATGCTCATGTTGAATCGTACCGACACCTGGTTCTTACAGTATGTCACTCCGCTGTGGCCTTGCGCAGGAATCCTGAAACCCTCAACAAAACCTTCCCTGATGACCCTCGCTGATTCAGTGCAAGAGTACCGTTCCAACCAAGGTATCATAGTGCCAATGTTCACTGGAGATCTGGCCTTTCCTAACAAGATATCATTATTCTTGCTTCTTGCCCCCTTTATCTCTAGCTTTTTTGTTGCACTTGGACTCGGGTGGGAGGTGTTACCACAGTATCCGCAGGCATGTCTGAATTTACATGTGCCAGCAGCCCTGGAACATGTACGCTTGTTAAAATCGAAGCAAACCCCTCTCTTGCCATTGCCCCCTGATTTGGCTGCACTACCCCCCGCGTTCCCAGCGGGGCTTGGCCTAAAGGGAGGAAAACGGCCCGCGTCTGGGACTGGGGTCCGTGTGGTCTCCTGCAACGTTACCACCAAGTATTTTAGGTGTAGGAACATATCGGTCTGATCCCACCTCAGGGTGGAGTCCTCTGCCTTCGCCCGCCTAAACGCCTTGTCATAATCTTTTCAGCCGTCACCACCCTTTTCTGCGTGCGCGAGGGTGATCCTATTCTGGTAGATTGCCATTTCTGACCCCACCTCAGGGAAGCGTTCGAGCATTACAGACATGTAAGTGGAGAAACCCTGTATCCAATTTGCCAAATTCTCTTCCACCCTGTATTTTAGTAAGATGGTAGACCATTCTCTAGGATGAGTCCATTCTTTATTTTTTCTAGCTTCTTCCCTCTCCGCTTCATCAATTAAAAGGAAAAACATATTCACATATTCCCCCTCCAAATCCTTTCTTTCATGTCTTTGGACAGATGCCGACCCAAACGCTCCCTCTCAGAACGCATTTCTCCCACACCCAGAGGCGCGAAATGCTTCGTACCTGCCGATGCTGTTACATCAGCCTTCTTTGCTGGCTCCGCCTCCTTCCCGCCGTTGCTTGTTCCCGGGAGGCTGCTGCTACTGGTGCCTGACACCTGTTCCTGTGACCCCGCGGTCGACTCAGGGATTGGGACAGCAGGCACCTGTTGTGGGCTCCCTGCCGGTACTGCCGGCCCCTCTTTCGCTTTGCTAACTCCAAGTTCCGCGAGCAACTTTTTTGCCCACTCCATCGCGTCACCCCCGCCAGTTGACGCCCCTGCGGCATGTGACCAGTTGCCTATGGAATCAACCCATGGCAGAACTGCCGCTAAACTGGCCGTCATGTCGGGCTGGACAGGTACTTCTAGAGTATTTTGAGCTCCTGGCGTGACCAACTGTACCGGCTGCCCCGTGCCCTCACCACCCACGGGGGGTTCGGGCTCTGTGGCTGACACTGGATTCACTGAATCAATTGTGCCCTCTCCTCTCCTTTTCCCACCTTGTTTCGTCCTATTCCGCTTCGGGGGGGGGAGTAATTCCTTGGGGGCACAATAGGCCGGCTAGGCCTTCCCCCCACTACTGCTTCTGGAACTTCAACCTTGTCCTGTAGTCTATTGAGGGTCTGACCCATGGCCTGTACTTGCTGCACAATGCTTCTAGCATGACCTCCGTGTGAGAACGTTTCTCGGGTCTCCGTGCCTTAGGGGCCATAGCAATCTGGCGCCCTTTCTACTTATGACCACCCGGGAGAATCTCTAACACGTGACAGGTCCCCACCTGGAGACAATGTCCCCTCTCACCAGTTGTTGTAGTGACACCGACCAACCTGCGCAGTCACGCAACCAGAGCCAAGACTTACTGGCTAACCCAGTAAGCTCAGGTGAGCCGCCCGCTCAAGCCCTCTATGGCTCCCAGAAGCGATATCTGCTGGTTAGCCAAATGCCGCCTCCGCTGTTCCCGTGCTCGCCAACCGACTGCTTATCCACTCCGCGATGATAGCTGGTGCTGCTGGGAAAAATGAACAAATTGCGTTTTACGCTGCACTGCACCTGCGAAAGCTGTCCCAATGAGCACCCCTAGCTGCAGCTGTTCAATGATGTACCGGACACAATCCCACGAAATGTCCCTCACAGTGGTTCCTGTGTCTTGCCCCGCTTATCAAACACACCCTTGAACTCTGTCCTGACCGTGAGAAATGCGTGGGTCCCCCTGCGCGCAGCACCCGCTAAAAAACGCCCCCAGAACCGCAGCAATAGATCCTGCCTTGTGTATGTTGCCCCTATGCGCCCCCTGCACATACAACGAGCCTTTAAATTAGTAGCGCGCGAGCCAAAATACACTGCGCATTTAAAGCGCCGCTAGTTGCACAGGCCCGTTTCCCAGCCGCTCCACGAACGCGCGCAGGTCGCGGTACCCCCACCGGACTCTTCCCTCTAAACAGTGGAGTTGCCTCGCAACGGCCACTGTCCCGAGATGCTCCCGGCCGAGCAGACGCCTCCGATGGCGCTCTCCGTCTCTCTGATGCTGCTCCTCGGCAAAACCACAACGAACATGAAACACACAATAAAAAGGATGAAAAGGGACGGGTGCTCCCGGCCGTACAGACGCCTCCGATGGCGCTCTCCGTCCACAGCCCGCAGTACGATGCCGCTCCTCGGCAAAACCACAACGAACCTGAAACACACAATAAAAAGATAAAAATTAAAAGGGACGGGTGTAGGGGCCAGCCGGCCCGTGTGTGGGTTTGGTATGGAGGCGGCCGCGGAAACCAAGAGACTGCCTGACCTGCGGGCTCCCCCTTTTAAGGGTTACCGAGCCCAGGCGAGACTTCCGGAAAGTTTCTGAACCGGAAGCGCTTCAGCGCTTCCGGTTCACTGCTCTAGAAGGCGGCGCCCATTGGCTGCCGCTCGCTAAAAGGGGGGGCGCGTCACTGGTGACCCGTCCCCCCTTCCACCCCTTTTTCGGCGCTAGGGAGACCGCCATAATGGCGGCCCGTCCCATGCTGGTTCCTGGCTCTGACAATTCTGGAGGGACCTGGAGAAACCGCAGCTAAGCAACTGTTCTGAGCATAATACGCTGCCATTTAAAATCTAAGCTTAGTGCTGTATTTCATATAAACACCCCTGCCTGTAAACACAATGTAGTAAAAAAAAACATACATAAAATATGTTTTGTAAGAAGCAGACAAAAGAAAAGTGAACCTGAGGAAATACCAAAGCTTTTAGAAATGTAATTCACCCAGTGTGCTTTTAATTTCTGCTACTCGCGCAGTCTACAAAAGTTAGTTCGGCCTTGTATCAGAAAAGAAATGGTAGAGGTATAACTTTTGTGCATCTTACTTTTAACTTTTGTTTGATATACAAGAATTGTTCTCGGAAAGCACGAATGAACGATCGTAATTTATAGTCTCGTGGCCTGCAATCATTTAAGACAGCAAGTAGTATTTACTTCTGAAGAAATCCACAGATATTATGTGGAAACCTGAGTAAATGTGAAAAATGATGAAAATTATAGGCGCGCATCTATAATGTGTTTATGCCTTTTGTTTATCAGGAGTAAAGTGTTTGAAAAATGCAGTCCATGCATTTGGATGATAACAGAGATTTGTCCTTGCAGTGTTGTCAGTTCGTGTTTGACGTTTTTAGAGTTATGCCCCCTCTCAGACTTTGAAATAAGCTTGCAAAATCATAGAAATTCTTTGGCTTGGATGTGGGTTCACAGATGAATGTATATCGTGGGGAATGGCTTGACAAGGTTCGTTTATCTCGTTCCTGTGTCTGAATGCAAGATAATGACCCTGCACCAACCCTTCTACCGAGCCTGGAAACCTGGCCACGTAGGCAATGGGACATGTCAAATGCATAAGGGGTGGGGGTTGCGGAGGTCTGGGGTATTTACTATAAACATTAGCACACAACTGGAAGCTATGTGTTAATGCTTGGCATTTATTTCTGTGAACGACAATAGCACTATTGAAAAACAAAAACTGCTTTACTTCTTTCAACACTCATAGACAATGTGTTGGACGAGGTCACAAATCTACAATGTAATATGAGTTAGCAACATAGAAATTACACTCATGGGACACAATGAGAACGAATGAGAGATTAGGTTCATCTTTGCAGGCAAAGCTAAGAATGTTCTGCATTCAAGGGAGTTGATTTTCCACATAAATACATTATGCCTCTCTGCATTGTTATTACTCATATATTAAGACAAAGAGTAATAGGATACTATAACAAATCTCTATTCAGAGGCATAGGTGGAGAGCAAGCAAATGTTCTTACTAAACTGTGCTTTTTGGAAGGCTAGGGCCAACAAAAGGTCCAGTAGGCCATTATTGGAATAATTAGTGTACTAGTCAGCATTCACATCTGCTAAAACGTGATTTGCTAAACTAAGACTACTAGAACATTGAAAAATGACTTTATACCAAAAAACAAGACAATTGTGACCCAAAAATAACATGTGATTTAAGAGTCTGTTGGTACAATCGCATGTTTAGCAATTACTACCAAAGCTATTAAAAGTTTTAGGGAGTAAACTAGGCATTACATATAGTGAATTATGCACAGAAAAAGTGTCTGGGTAGTATTATCACCACTTTAGGTCTTTTGAATTTATAGTAAGTTCTTATTCTTGAAGGGAATGGACCAGGAGCAACTCAAACTAATTTACTATTCAATTTCTGCCCTCTATTTGGGCCTAATGGTCCTAGTAGTAGACAACTATTTATAAATAGCTGACACTCTAGGTCTGAATGACGAAAAATGAAGGAGATCAGTAATCTTAGTTGAAAGATCAATGTCACCATTCAGCTTCGTGACGATGTCAAAAACAATGTTCACAAGAGTAATATATTTACATTTAGAGGAATAAAGACAATCCAAATTCGAATAATAGCAGTGTGAGCAATAGATTGTTTGCAGAGGTATCGTTTTCTCATCAATGTCTTTATCTACTATGGTGAACATTTTCGTGACCCCACTGCTTTGAAATCACAATTAAAACAACTATTGATACACAAAGAGTGAAAAGGAGCATATCATTGTTTAATGTAGAATAAAATTGTAAATACAATGCAACTCATAAATCCATCACATCCGAATATATTAATCAGGGAGTCTTTGTTCATCAAAGTCCACTGTATTGAAGTTTTGATAACATGGGTACATCAGCCCAGCCACCGCGTTTCATCCACTAGGACTTCATCAGGACAGGGTTTGTTCCTCAAAAGCGCTAGCAAACTTTTCTTCAGTAGTGAGAATAAAAGGGTAAAAGGTGTCCCCTGGGTGTACTCATTGCAAGAATTAAAAGGTGTAGAACCTTATGACGAGATCTACAGTATCCGTTTCTGAGTCTCAAATGCCGAGAAGTCACGGTATAATGTACAACACCATTTAATTCTTGGAATGAGGACATCCTGATGACACCTTTTACCCTTAAACTGTCATAGCAAAGGACATTAACGCTTCATCTTGAGGGAGGTAATCACACCAGTGGCTTCCTTTCATGTGTCTTACTGCAGGGGCCAAAGCAGAATTTCTTGTGTGTCAGCTCACTTCACTTCCCCACTTATCAGTGATGTCAGTATGGTGTACCTCTCACTGACGTCACAAATCCCACCAATGGTGCCATGAGGAGCAGGTAAGTTGAGCTCCATGCAATTTCAGTGGGATATCTCCCCACATCAACCATGGTTTGAGAGAGGTATCACTAGAAAGTGGAGAGTCTCCCTTTTCCATCAATGGCTGTGTCAAACAGATCCCTGCTTGTGATCATATCCCACAAGGCACCAGAGAGTTCTCTTGTGCTTAGAGGTATTATCCACCGTGTGTAGGTCTAACTCTTGATGGATCTTCTAGAACTTTGCTGATTTTCCCTTGTCGAGGAGTTGATTGGCCCACGTAGGGAAGGTAATATCTGACTGTCATAATTCTTTTATTTGGATATTTGTCCAGGGCTCCTGGTGCCTTCTAGGCAGCAGAATTGGAAGCTCAGCACACTCAACATGGATTAGACCTCTCCGGTAGGCATTTGGTGATTTTGGCCTCCTTAGGGTCTGATCGGGTTCTGAATGGGGCACAATTGGCTCCCAAAGGTAATGGAACATTTTGCAGCCTCTTTCTTTTTCTTTTTTTACCTGCTGCTGCCCATGACTTTTCGTGCGCCCCTAAGGCCTCGGCATCAATGTGTCGGCCCCCTTCAGACATTGATTAGTTGTAGTGCACTACAAATTTATTTTCCTCCCACTACAGCATACATCATGGAGAAATGAGCGAGCACACCCATTTTGAGACTGTTCTAGTTATTACACTTCACTGCACTCTCACTCTCACAGCATTGCATTCTTACAGCTCATAGCACACCCACAACATTTATTTCATTGAGTACCTCAGCATTCCACCTAGTTCATAATTTTTTAAAGGGCGTATTTTTGATGTCAAACACAGATGATATACCTCAAATGACAGCTTTCCAGGCCCAAACTCAAATAACAGCGGAGAAATCGGAGGCTGGGTCTGGATCTATGACAGCATTTAAAGAAAAGGATCAGGGAGCAGAATCTGGAAGTTATTCATAATCTTCTGAGTTTATTCAGATGATTACTTGTTCTTCCGGTCATTACGAGGAGCATGCACATAGCAGTCATGACGTCTCTTCACAAGCAGAATCAGTGCAGTGCAGAGAGAGGGGTAGTATAGCCCAAACCAGATGCAGGCAAGTTCCACATTGAGCCCAGATAGAGTACTCACTTGGCAGCCTCCCAATTTAGTTCAGGAAATATTTCCCACCCCCATTTACTTGAGATGCTGAATGTAAAGTCACTAAAGCAGTTTTTTTTCCCAATTGACTATACCCAACTTTTTGTGGATAAAGCCTTCTTTGTGTAAATTGTGCAACAAATAAACTTTGCATGCCTAATAGTTTATGAGGGAGCATGGAAGATCTCACAAGGGTCACTGTCGGGCACACCTGTGACTTTAATTCACTTAGGACGTTTATGGGCCAACCACTCAAAATGAGAATAGTGTACAAACTAAGTACTATCCTAAAGGTCTACTCATATGGTGTGGGAAATATCCATCTTCACATCGGTGATAAGCACAGGTAGGTTGTTTATTTCAATGAAAATGTTGCTGCATTGTTATGGGACCAACCTAAATATAGGAGTTTGTTCAAAATTTGCCCTTTCATGGAACATGTGGCTTTCATGTTTCCAAAGATATATACTTCTTGAAATCATACTTTTGTTGATGAGTCCTTATTCCTGTACAGAGTTTGACTGCTGTTCAAACAGTACATACCAATCAAAATAATGTGTCAAGACCTGAAGATGCACATGTTGTGCAAGAGGTCTTCTCATTATATATGGAGGCAGGAAAGTATATGGTATTTCACTGAAATATAATTAGAAAAAAATATTGAGTTATACAAAAGTCAAGGCAAAAATACTGCAATGTCAAACATATTGGGATACACATTATTGAGGCAATCACATTTTTCTAGTCTTTATATCTTTTTGATACAGTTATACATACTATCATTTTTTAATGATTTAAAAAAAAAATTCTTGTTAAAGTTGTTATAACTTTAATGCAAAGTATGTTTAATAATTTTGTAGTGTGGTTTTGATTTTCTTGATTTTCTGATATAATTCAAAGTTATAGTTTTTAGTTGATTATACTTTTTTATAAGTTTTAATTTTTAAATCTAGAATTATGCATTTTTACCTTACTTCATAGATAATTTTAAAAATATACTATTTAATGTTTGAATTATTGATTAGTGAATTAGATAATTGATTTTGGTAATTATTTGTTTTGAATCATTTTGATGTTAGCATCATTTTATTTTTTTCTAGTTTTTTATGTCATAATTCACTGGAATTGTTTTGTATTGTATTTTATGGTAATGAGGAAAAGGTTTTTAGTGTAATTCAAATAGCTATATAAATGATATCATAATGTCCAATCCAACGATATACCGCTCAGAGGCTACTGGCGGTTGCAAACCAAGGTTATTTCTTTAGAACCGCTACGCATTTCGAGACAAGCCTGTCTCTTGATCACACGTTTTTACAGTTCCACAATGACGTGCTTAAATAACATAAACGTAGAAATGGTCCTCTTGACCAGCCTGAGTCATTGTTGTGACTGGCTGACATCTTAGAATGGTGTGTATTACTAATTCATACACATATAAATGCAACAAATGTTATATTAGTGACACAAAACAACTCTATGAGCTTTGTATATGCTCCAAATCGCATTGTGTTTGAAATTATTAAATACCAACTGGTTGTGCAATTATTCCCAAGAAGTGTCCTGCAATTAATTTCTTTCTGAATGGGCTTATGCTCTCTAACAAGGCCAAAAGAAATCATACTAGATATCGTATACTGTAAGTCGATGTTACTAACCCACGGGATAGGACTACAGGAGCAAAATTTGCTATAACTCAGTCCTACATAATATAGCGTAATGTGGATTACTCGTACGATATTCTACCTGAATGTTAGCGCTACAGTCTTTTAATACTCATGTCAGTTTACCAGAGATTGATCAATACTTGCGGACTATTGCCATAGTACCAATACAAAAATTAAATGTTCTCTGGTAAAAACTAGTGCTCAGAAATTGCAATCTCGATTCTTGGAAAACAACAGTTTAGGCTGAAACTAGCTACTAAAAGTCCATTGACTTAAAAAGATTGGAACCTCTCTGCATGTTCATTCCATAAGTGTGAAATCCAAATCTATAAACCAAATGAAATAATAATAATAAGTGAAGTGCTCAAAAGTCTCTAAAAGGTATCTTATCTTCAGTGTTGATGTCGAGCCCATCCAAACGAAGAAAAGGGTAGGGAAACCGTGTTGTGCTCATATTAGTGATACAGTCCCTTCCTTTCCTCCTGTGAACATATAACACAAAAGAAAACTATTAGAAGCAAGTTAAAACATAGCATATATACATTAGAACATCATAACAGTCTGAATCAAGATTAGCATTCAATCTTCATATAAATGGGTTGCAAGTTCTTCATTAAGATTGTGCCCTCCTGGGAATCTGGTCTCAAGTTCCATAATCCATTTGGATTCCCTTATCCTTAATTCCAGTTCCCGATTCCCACCTCTCCTCCTGAGATTAACCTGCTCAATTGCAAAAAACCTAAGGAGTGAGTTATTAAATTGATGCTTTTCATGGAAGTGATGGCCAATAGAATAATGTGTGTCCACATTGGCAATGGCACGTAAATGCTCCTGGATGCGTTTCTTAATCATGCAAACCTACATACCTAAGTTTGCACGGACATTCGAGAACATAAATAGCAAAGTTGGTATTACATGTAAGGAATTGTCGAATTTCCATGTTTTGAGTACGGCCTGGAACTTCAAACTCTTTCACCATGTAGCTATTCTTACACGCTCTACAATGTCCACACGGATGTGATCAAGAGACATGCTTGTCTCGAAATGCGTAGCGGTTCTAAAGAAATAAACTTGGTTTGCAACAGCCCGTAGCCTCTGAGTGTGCGTTATATCGTTGGATTGGACATTATGGATATTATGACCGGCTTGGGTTTTGCCGGTAAACGCACCACCTGACACGGGAGCGAATCCCTTCCTGCATGCATAAATTATATCATGTATATAATTTGTATATGTCTGTGAAAATATATTTTATGTTTCTTTATCTTATATGGCAGCAGTCGAATGGTAGATTCTACCCCTCCAAAGTCCAATACTTTGCATGCTTATGCACACATTGGAGTGGGAATAGTAAATCTATCCCCTTCAAAGTCCTACACTTCCTCTGTTATTGCTTATGTTGGAATGAAAATATAAAAACTAACCCTATCAAAGTCCAACACTTTCCCTACTGTTGATTACATTGTAGTGGAAAATTAAAATGAAAAGCAGTCAAAGCCAAAACCTTGCCTACTCTTGCTTACTTTGCAATAGGACAAGGAATTCTGATCCTTCCAAACTCTAACACATTCTCTTCTGTTGCTTATGTTGAAATTTGAATAGTAAGTCTGACCTCCACACACTTTCTCTACTGCTGCTCATGTGTAGCTGCAAAACATGCCTAACCACTTCAAAGTCTAAGCTTTCTCTTCATCTGATGTAAAACTGAAATGGTTTAATTATTTTTCTGTTATTTAATTTAAAAGTTTACTGTAAATTATTTGTTATTGTTTATGTAGTAATATTATTGTTATGTCTTTTTATTTTAATATTGTTGTTGTACTTTATTTATTGCTCAATAACTAGTGTACTCAAATGTATTTAATTGCTATTGTACTTTTTCTTTTTCTTTATTCTTTTTCTTCTTAAATATGTTTTTTTAGTTTTTTTTTAAAAAAAGTATGTATATAATTTTAATCATATTTTTGAGTTATAGATTTGTTATATATTTTAAAGTTGATATATATTTTAAAGGCAATGAAATGGATAATGGTTAAAGATAGGTTAGTACTTAAATTTGGATTCAATTCAACTCTATTCTGTTCTGATTTTTAGAGCACATCGTTACCCCAAAGGGGTTTCCCAGCACTGATTATGCATCAGATGGCAGTCAACAGTACTAAAATAGCCAGGTTTTGAGTAGCTTTCAGCACTTTTCACTGTGGGAAGACTGTTGTCATTCCTTGACTTTCAGTTGGCTGTTATTGACAGGCTTACTGTTATAGAAGTAGTAGTCTCTATTCATCTGCTGTGGAAGACATTGCAAAGCTGCAGGATTGTCGTTTTGCTGACCGCATTCCTGTTAAAGAACAATAGAGCCGCTGATTGAGTTTGCTCTCAGGCAAGGAAGGAGACAGGAGGGAGGATATTACTGTGCTCAGTGCCCATCTCTGCCTGTCCCTGGTTTTACAATTTGCTTCAATTTGTACTACACAAACATGAACACACAGATTAAGAGTTTGTATCCAAATGGCTGTTCATGGATACATACCCTCCATGGCCCATTACTTGAGCAGCTGTTTAGCTTTTTAAACATTTCCATTTAATTTGGAAAGAAAGTCTATACTCCAAAACTTTTTCTTTCTGGAATAGATTTGAGGCACTGTGTCAGATTTACTCCAGTAAATAGGTACACATTGGTCATGATGCTGGCTGCTCCCCACCTTCATGCTCCATCAAAATGTGGTAAATGTTCTCTCCACAGTATTACAACTGCATTACAGTTAATGCACTGCACATAATGGAAGATGAAATGTGTGCCACAAATTGATGGGGAGTCATGTCTGCCAAACCCGAAGGCCCTCAATGTTTCTGAATGTGCTCTTTTGGAAAGTTAGCTGTGTCTTCCCCAGCATTTTAACTCAGGTGTTCAAATATAGATTTGCTTAAACTGTCCATAGTATGGACTGTGAGCGCATCACCAGCCACCCTCAGCTTATTTACACTCCTTGGAAGCACTTTGATTTAGACCAGAGAGTGTGCAGAAGGTTCTTAAAAAAGACACATTTTTTTTGCCTTAGCAGGCTACCATGAGGAGATGGTAGTAAAGGGTCATATGGCATGTGCACTGTATTAGTCAGGGTTCCCAGCTATGCAAATCAAGAAGTTATCAATGTTTAGGCTAGACTTGCTTTCATTTAGTTATAAAGTTTATTTATTTATAAAGTTTTATATAGCCTGAACTTGATCCCGAATGATATCAGAGCGGTTCACAATTGGAGGAAAAGGAAGATAACAATTACAGTACCGGCATCAAATAAGAATAACAAACAAAACAGCTACAAACAAAAGGGGTCAACTGAGAATAAGACAATAATTGGTACATAGCGAACTAGGAGGGGAGCAAATGATTAGTAAAAGAAGAGAAGCACTGAGCGCAGGGCTTAAAGATGTAAGTCCAATGCATCAGAGCAGAAGATCCAAACCCTTTTAAGGTAAGAACTTGTTCATAAGGAATCTTTTAACTTTCAATTTTAAAGCTACAGTAGAGGAGATTCTATGTACATCCGTTTGGAGAGAGTTCCAGATCTTCGGAGCAGAGCCGGAGAAAGCTCGGTGAAACGTTCTATTTTTGCGAAAGATCAGTGGTTTTAGGAGGAGAGAGTTAGCACTTCTTGAAGGTCTACCCCCTCCAGGTAATTCTAGCTTTTGTGCTAGATGACTAGAGGTTTTTAATGGAGGGCTTTGTAAGACAGGCATTCAAACTTTAGCTGTATTCTTGCTTCACAGGGCAACACATTTAGGGATTTGAGGACTGGGGAAATATGTGCATGTCTTTTGGCACCAGTAACCAATTTGGCAGCAGCATTCAATGAAGCCCTTAGTGGGGCCACAGTATAAATAGGGATCCCATTTAAGGCACATGGGCAATATAAGAGGGACACACAGATGACCGCACCAACCAATGCTGTAATTGGCAAACGGTATTTGTCTGCTGAGGTGGTATGCATGGCTGTTGGATGGTGGTATATATGGCTGTTTTTTGGAAGCATGTCTTGCTGTTGGCTGCAGTATGTGTGACTGTCTGGTTATGATATATGTGTAGTGGTTTGGCAAAGGTGTGTCCATAAGTTGGCGGGTGACTGGGTGAGTGGCAGTGTAATTGGCCCAAATATCAAAACAATTACTAAACACTGAACGGAAAAAGCCTCAGCAGCTGAGGTGTTAAAGGTAAAGTAATCTCTGTTGTTCAGTGTACCACTGCAGGTAAGTTAACTCTCAGGAACACTTAATCTTTATGTAACCTCAGTAGTTTTGTAACTGATGTCTCAGGGAATGTTAGTATTAGGAGTATGTTGTTAGCAAAGAGATTTATACTATGATATTGAGTACCGAATGTCAACCTATTTCTTTTTTTTGTTATCTGCTTCAATGATTCCTCTAAAAGCACAAGCAGCAGTGGTGACAAGGGACAACACGTTCTAGTGCCACTTCCTAAGAAGTCTCTCCACCATTAATGGGTCATGTAGCAGAAAGCTACTGAGACAGAGCTTGGTTAAGATGCTCTCTCTCCAAAGGCAACAGAGAAGTAAGCACTTTTCCAACACATTATTTGTAGGTAATATTCCCAGAATCAAGTCTGAGTCATGCAAGTTACTCTAGGTATGATCTAGGTATGATCCTGAAGGGAAGGTGTTTTTGCACAAGACAATGGTGTTCTTTCTTGCTACATGTTGTCCTTTCCTGTCAGACCTTCTCCTGTGTGAAGCACAATGACCTTCCTTTATCGACTCGAGCCACGTGATTGTAACTTATTCTCTCCTTGCCTGACTTCTAAAACAAAGACATTATTCTAGCTAACAAAAACACTTCTTTCATCTGCAACACAAAACGTGAGAAAAAACAAATTCCACAGCACACATGAAATTCAAACAATTCATTATATAGCAAGAGTTTCCAGGGAACTGCATTTCAGGCCTACGAAATTCAGTTAACATAAGAAAGCATCATATGAGCTTTACTAAATTCCATGGGAAATAAGACACTTTCAATTAATACATTTACCTACATGTAAAAATGGCACAATTAATAAACATATTTAGAACAAGAATAATTGTCAGTTGCACAATGAGTTCTTCACAATAATGTTTCTGCAAGTTATATTAATTATTCTACATTGATTCTTCATGTTACTTTTTAATGGCCTTAAATATGTCACATTTTCACTTAGCACGTTTCAAGATTCTAACATTTGAGTTAATATAACAAATGAATATATGCTGGTGCGATCTACACTGGATTATAATGCACCCCTACAAAAAAATTTAATTTCCGCTGCATCATAATCAAGTGATCAACTGGATAAAGAAACATAAAGATAGCTAATTATTTAATTTAAAAATGCTTTGCCGCTATTTAAGAACTCAGAAATATGTCCTCATTTTAGTTGTTTAAAGCACTAACCATAGCTTCTATGGAATAAGACCCTCTCATGGATGAGGGTGGAGAGGCAACAAGATGACCATGCTGTGCAGGCATTAGGGGCAATACAACGGATAATGGGGCATGGGAAAGGGGGGCAGAGGCAACAAACCAACCATCAAGTACAGGCAGGAGAGGCTGAGGCAGTATAGAAGACCACTGAGGGCAGAAGGAAACTGCAGTGGCAGTACAACCATAAATGTCAACAGACCCGACTCAGGCATGAAACTCCCAATGTTTTTAAGCCCAAAAGGGTTTTATTTTATTTTATTTTATCTGTCTCCTGCCTAAAATCTCAACTTTTGCAATCTTAGTCTATGGGGAAAATTAATTCCCCAAGTTTTTTTTCAAAATCTCCCTCTTACCAAGTTCAAAATGTTGGCAAGTAAGATGCATTAGATCACTGAGGGAAGGAGAAATGATGTAGGGACTTGAACTCGAATGAGAGATCAGGAAGGAGATGGGCAGGGGCACCAAGCTGACCTTACATGGCAGGCATCATATGAGCTAGTTTTTTAACTGTGCAGTTAGTTTTTGAAATTCTAAAAGTCATTAGAAGGAACTACGTGCTTTATTGCAAGTGCCATAGGACATAATGTACTTTCAATAAGGTGGACAGGGTATCCACCATGCTTGTGATGAAGTAATCTGTCAGCAAACTCTAAACCAGGCCCTAGGTGATTCAAGACCACAGTAATCTTTGTCTAATACTACTGGAACCCAGTAACTATAAGTGACCCTGTGCCCTCATGACCTTGAATTCAAACAGTATTTATCATTGATCTATTGATGCTGCTTGCCCAGGATTGCAAGTGAATGTTGTAAGTAATAGAGAGCTTATGCCATGGTGGATATGTTGTGTTTTTTGTACTCATTAGTCAGCCATTGAATGCTTGTATGCTCCGTGCCAGTTTTCACTGCTTCAGTATGATGTGCAAAGTCTTTACTAATTTTGTCTTATAATTGTTTTGCTCTCAGCGTGAGTGATGGTCATACTGAGCTCCGCCCACCTCTGCCCAATGATACAGCAACTGGTTGGGTATGATGATCAGACAACAAGTAGCAACACAGAAATCCTCTTGTCTCAAAATCTTGGATAAAACAAATGCAGGACATTGACACCACTAAACTTAAAAGACTATGTCATGATAAACATGAGTGTGTGCATGTGTGTATCTGAGTGTGTGTCTCTGTGTAGCAAATAGAGTGACACCAGTCAGTTACATTACTGCATTGAGATCATTGAGATACAAGACATTGATATTTGTTGAACACCATGGGCAGACCTCATAGATGGCCTCTCTCGATCACCAGTAGAAAAATGTGAACAAAGAAATCAGACCCCAGGTGCTTATTCCCCATCACCTCTTTTGGCTCACATTTTCAGAGCCACCCACTCTGTTCCCTGGAGTGAGCTTCTTTTTCAGTTCAATAGTTTGTCTACGATGGCTGCAGTTGTGAAGCAGGGGATAAATGGGCCACGGAACCCTATTCTCTGAATGTTATGGGGTATTCACTGCACATTTCCATGAGCATAATGTGCCTTCCAGTCAGATTACATAGTGTCACACTGGTGCCATACGGGAGGCCTACAGTCAAAAACATAGTGGAGAAGGCAGTATGATTGGAGCACACTGCATAGAGCTCTCTCTGCATCACTACCACTTTTGCCACGTTCCCCAGAAAGGTTGGGTTTAAGGTAAGCTTGATGGTGGTGCTATCGTTTTCAATCAAAATTTGGATTTTTGTGAACCATATTAATCTGTAGTTGAGAAAAGCCGTACATTGAAAACTTGTAAGTATTCATTCTTCTCGAAGGCTGTAATAAACATATATGTCACCTTTCTAGTGACAACAGCCTCATGTATATAATTGTATTGTTACTCAGAAGATCACAAATAAAGGCACACACATTTGAGGGAGAGAGATGCCAGATCAGTCCAAATAGTCCTTAAACTCTCAGATAAAGCAAAGCAAATTACATTAGAAGACCAAAATGTATGAGGTTATCTTATGGATGTGCACCAATACCATACATAACATGTGTAATATATTCACTGTGAGCAAACATTAAACTAATTAAGTTGCCATATTCCTATTGAAATATCAGCGAATAAGACATTGATAAAAAGTGTGTAACTACAGATAAAATTTGTATTAGAAAGTGCCAGTTTGTGTTGAGACACCATAGTGTGCAACTAGTGCTAAAAAACTGAAAGATATTGGTGCCAAGGAATGCCATTCTGATGAGGAATACCCTTATGATATAAATCCAATAAGACAAGCAAACATAATGGGTATGGATGATATTCAAATGCATGACTGTTTTGGTGATTCATATGTGGGCTTGAAAATGGTAATGATATTATGATGAAATCAGACGGGAAATGTTTTTTTCAAGATTCTTTAGGAAGCAAATCCAATAAACCTGCATTTCATCTCAACTGTAACACAGATAATAACGATGAAATATGTAGTGCTAAATTGCCATTTCATAAACTTTATATTTTTAACCCTGGGCGCGCACATTTCAGGTTGAGACAATAATGTGAGACATCAATCAGTCAATAGTAATATATATTATGTGCCCTTCGGATTCTAACTGGTTCTCATGCATTTGTAAGTGCTGGCCACATCTGGACTGTCAAACAATCTTGCTACAATGGCTTCAGCTATGTACTGTGCATGGAGGTATGCCTGGGTCTTGCTCCAGGAAACCTCAATCTGAATAGTCGGCATTCATGTGTGTCTGTAAATTGTAGCCAGTATATATACGATACACAGCACATTAATATGACCATCAGAAAACTAGGAACCAGGGTACAGATTTTTCAAATATCGTTACACACAGCAAGTCAACTTGCTCCACTACATGAAAGGGAGAGGCATGAATTTGCCATATTTAACATTATATAGCGCATTCCTGCTCTCTGGCAGTGCTGGGGCACCAGCTGCTGCCTAGCTGCAAAGGTGCCTGCATTGGGATACCTTCCTGCACAAAAACAATCCTCCGAGGCGTTTTGCTTCTTTCTAAGGGCCCGATGTAGGTAAATCTTTTTTACCACTTCTTAAATACCGATTCATAACGAATCGGTATTTAAGAAGTGGTAAAAAAGAGGAGGGGAGATGTAGGTATTTCAGAATCTGTAAATACCGAATCGGTAAGATTCGGTATTTACCGATTCTGTAAATACCGAATCAGTAATGCCCATTGATTCCTATGGGCATTGAAGCCCATAGGAATCAATGGGCATTACCGAATCGGTATTTACAGATTCGGTAAATACCGATTTCAGCAAGGGTGCAGGGGGTGTCACTTTGACCCTCTAGCACCCCCAATACAGGCATGTGTGCCATGTGGCACACAGACATGCCCTAAGGGCATGTCTGTGTGTCACATGGCACAGGTGTGCATGCACAGATGTGCATGCACACCTGAATTCGGTATTTTACCACCCAATAGGATTGGGTGGTAAAATACCGAATTCTGAAGGCCTGTGGCACTCTGACATGTGCCAGCTACATCTGCATTTACAGAATCGGTATTTTACAGAGTCTGTATTTACCGATTTGGTAATTTTACCGAATCGGTAAATACAGAATCGGTAAAATACCGATTCTGTAAATGCATGCCCTACATCTGAAAACCCTAATACCGGTCGGAAACGGCCAAATTCGGCCATTTCCGACCGGTATTAGGGCTCCTACATCTGGCCCTTAGTGTGCTGCATTCTGCTGCACATGTAGAAAGAGGAAAACTCAAGGAGAAATAAACATTTTTCTCCTTGTTACGCCTCCCCTGGGGAGGTGCGGGCTTTTGATGCATTCCCAAGTCTGTCACCAATGGGAATTCTGGCAAAGCGCCAAAATCCATGGGTGTATGCATGGAGAAACCCATGCTCCACTCATCAAATGCCTCCCTCAGGCAGAGTAACACAAGTAAGCAACTTGTGCTGCCTTGCTTTACTCCTTTTTACCCAGATCCACAGGGCCACTCAAGGAGGCCATGCATGGCTTGGTTTTCGTTGCTCTTGTGTCATGCACAATAGCCCCAGATTTATACAGTCACGCATCTTCAAGGCCAACCTTCCACCGGCTAACAAGGCCAGTAATGTTTGACTTCTATGTAAGTTACGTTTTATAAGCATCGGTGTATGCTTGCATACGCTGCTAGCCATTTTCGTTATTATCTCTAGTACCTTAAACACAAGCTTGAAATCCAATCGTTATTTGTTTGACGCCAGCTAAACTTAGCTACTTTATATAATGAACATAGCAGTAAAATAAAAAGCAGCGTTATTTTTGATTTAAAATTCAGATCCATAATTTATTGCAGCTAGAGAAGGATATTTATACAGTCATAAAATATGTCTCAATGACTCGTAGATTTATTTAATCTAAAGAAAGGTTCTTTGCTAGCCTATAAAATTTCAGTACACACAGAATATTCTACCTTACATAAACACATTGAAATATGGGTTTCAAGGTTCTGAACGCTAATACTATATATCTTCTGTTCCTGATACTGTGAATTATTGGTCCAATGATGGTATTTTAAGGGTTATGGCATATGTCTTACATCAGATAGTGGATGTTAAAAAGATTGATGACATTTCCGCATTAACGTTGGTGGCCACATTACTCACACTTTTGACCCTTCATCTCAAAGCTAACCAAAGTAAATCTATAAATTAATAGTACTGTAATGTAATGCAAAGTAAGCAAACGGTTACATTTTATTATATAGTATCTCACGTAGAATTACATACTTAAACTATCATCCAGAACTCTAATTGGCTGTGTTTTTCTCATCTCAGATAATGGAATGAAAGACATATTTTAAAATTCTTCATGTTTTCAACCAACGTAAAGTATGCAAATTTAATGGCTTTTTCTTATATTACAAGAGGGAGAGAAATAACTACAGCAGGGGTGTTCCAAGCATCCCTACAGCTGCTATCTACCGCTAGCATCCAGCACTACCACTGTGCAGCAAAAATCAGGCTTTCCACCCCTACTCTTGGAAAGGAAATTAGTTACATTTGCCTAAAAGCCATGGTTGCTCGGCACCTTCTGGCAGATTTTGTTTAGATTGATGTATATTCTACCCCTGCTGTGGCCTGAGGTGTTATATATGGGTAACCAGCAGATTGTAAGTTCACTTCAGTAGCATCAGCCAAGCATTATGATGTTTGAATTTGCCCAGAATATGTATAGTCACATGAGATGAAAACTATCTTACATTCAATATCTATGCATATTGTAGCATTAATTACTAACATAAATAAATAAGACCCACTCAGTTATGTGGTCATGCCCCAGACTTTTCAAATAAAGGCAGACCACATTGATGCAAGAACTAAAAGAAACAAAGAAATCTTCACCATTGAGAAGTTAATCTCACCAGTGGCCACCTTCAACTCGATAAATCCCTCTCAATTCTTCAGCAACAAAATCACTGCCATTTACAGAAAGGTCAAGACCCAGGAGACTTGCCAAACACCTCTCTATTGAATGCATAGAACCAATACTAACCATAGTCCATCCCATCCCCAGACAAATCCACCACCACACAAAATTTCATCCAGTTCGGGTCCCCATCAGACAATTGCCTTCTCTATCCCACTCCAGAGGACTGGGACCCATCAGCGCCATGCTAAAGCCCATTCTCAACGCACACATCTCTTGTTTAACCTTCAAGCTTGGAAACAAGCAACTGTTCGCCCATTGGTGAAGAATCCCTCTGTGGACTCTTCACAGCTCACCAAACACAGATCAATCTCCCTGTTACCATTCCCGGTTATGGACTTGCAGAAAATCATAAACACATACCTCACTGAATACATCATCCACCACCAACTCCTTCACCAAACTCATTCAGGTTTCAGACCCAATCAGAGCATGGAAACTACTCAAACCACCACCATAGATGACATCTAAATAAATCTGGATGGAGGAGACACAGCGACCCTAATCCTCCCAGACATCTTTGCAGTTTTTGATACAGTTTCCCATCCCATCCTCATGCAACGTCCAAACAACATCCAAGGACACACAATCCCATGGATCCGATCCTTCCTGACTGTCAGCCTGTCACCATACACCTGGGGTGCGCACAAAATCTTCTGCGGAATTCCACAAGAATCCTCACTAAACCCATCCTGCATACATGATACCTCTAGCCAGCATGATCTGCTCTCACAACATCAATTTCCACTCCTATGCCGATGACACAACTTATGCTGTCCATCACAGATAAGAACCCATATTAGTAGCCTGAAAACCAAGTGTCTGCAGCTGAACACTGAAAAGACCAGAATCATGATGCTTGGGAGCAGCAATTGAGCATGGGACTCTAACTGGTCCCATGCCAGGAAGAATCCAACACTCTAGTCATGGTAAGCTAGATACATACTAAAAGGTAACCTGTGCGCACCCTGGCAGCTTGGCACAGAGCAGTTAGTCATTTCTTCAGAGTCAATCTGTAAAGTATTTAAGTATTTATGCAAAACACTCACACAGCCACACAATGAGTACACCACAAAAAGACTCCACAGAGGTTCAGCAATATAGAGGATATTTATCTGAGCAGAATGAGGCCAAGATGACATAAATCCAATCAGTAGAGGTTGTAATATGAATTTTTAAAGATTAAATGTAAAAGTAGTGCTTAGAAGTAACTAACAGTCAAAAGGTTACTTGCAGTCACGAGGAACTGGTGAAAATCTAAAGTCCATGCGATGGAGGGAAGGCCAGCTACAGGACCCATGAAGGGCCTGCTGAGAAAGTATGTTGGATGGAGCAAAGCATTGATGCTGAGGGCTCAATGTGTCAATCTTTTCCCAGCAGTCAGGTCTATAAAAAACATTACATGCGCAGTGGCTACACTGCAAGGGCATCACTCACTGAGTGGTTTTTTCTTCAAATACCTTGTAACTCTGTCTCCCTCTCTGGATAATGTCTACAAATACAGCCATTACCTACACAGAGGAATATATTGCCACCAAACTTGCAGGTCCTTCTCTGTTTCAGGGTCCCGTAACCAACCCTAGGACCCCCACAGATACAGCTAGTGAGAAACTTGCGCAACTAGAACACCTAAAGAAAAAACACATACGCACAGAACTTCATGCTCGCATGCTGACAGACTATCTAAGAGCAGAGGTCATTCCTATAGGCCTCCAGGTGCGAAACGTACCAGCAATCTTTATTCAAGACCCTAAATTCAAGCTAGGTTTCTCCCATATAGGCACAACGTGCTCCCGCCATTGGATGGTGCTAGGCATCGATACCGCCCTTGAACACAGCAAAAAAGAACTAGAAGAGATTGCAGCACTAGAACAGGCAATCCGTGACTTAGATAGCCTGGCGGATGCCAAATCAGCTTTAGAGAAAATAGATCGTACCATAAAAGACTTTGAGAGTTTTGAACACCACAAAAAAACTACAAAAGTCTCCAAGGACATCAACCAATATAACAAAGAAAAAACCTACCCATACCTGCGGGAGGATTATTTCACTGCAGGGCCTACAGACCAGCAAAGAGTTCCTGCTGGATCGTGGGGTCGGTTCAGAAACCGAGCACCGGTAACATTCTCAGAATCCTCAGTAGAATCAGAGGGTTCTGAGGGATCAGAAGGCCCCAGCACCTCCTCTGGTACAAACCCCCATTTTTTAGGGAGAGGCCAGCTCAGGAACACAGACTCTCCACGGGGGAGAGGGAGAGGGAGAGGCAGGACACGATCCAGACCCAGATACAACTTCCCCCCGGGGGAGCGACAGACCAGGAACAGATATTACCAATGGGGCAACCAATATTAGACCATGAATCAGTACCCAGTACTAACCCAGAGACAATACCAATATTCAATCTGTCACAACACCAGCTAAATTCTACAGACCTAGCTCTTCTTAGCAGAGGTCTATCATTTGTGATTGCTGAGAAACCAAACTGGTTCAACATCCAGTCTGAAATCATGCAATTCTTTAGAAAAGTAAGATTGCAGACTTTTTTTAAAGATCGCGAGGGCCCCAATAAGAATGACACCACAGGCTTACGCCCACCCTCGACATTCAATCCATCCAGTGGAACCATGCCACCAGAAGTGCTTACCTTCGAACATTTAGTACTACGCGATCTAGGCAAGATGAAAGACAACTATAAATTCACACCCTATAACATCAGCAAAGAGGAGAAAAACAGCTTGACTAGACTAAAACAAAACACTGACATTGTCATAAAACCATGCGATAAGGGTGGCGGGATAGCCATCCAAGACCGCATCTCTTATGAGAATGAAATCTTGCGCCAGATCAATAACAAAGATCACTATATACAACTAAGAGGCAATCCAATGAAAGATATAGGTGAAACAATTCTTCATATCACCCAAGAAGCACTTGATCTAGGATTCTTAAGTAAGAATGAATTCTTATTCCTGAACAATAAAAATCCACGTACCCCAGTACTCTACACACTTCCGAAAGTTCATAAAGACGCAGAACGACCCCCTGGAAGACCAATACTCTCAGGATGTGGGTCAGTTGTAGAACCCCTGGGAAAATATATTGATTTTTTCATCAGAGACTTGGTCCAAGACACTGCCACATATGTTAAGGATACCACACACCTTATTAATCTCATTGAGTCACAGCCATTCCATCCTAACAGTGAAATTTTGGTGACTCTAGACATAGAGTCACTGTATACTAACATCCCCCAGGACAAGGGAATCAATGTAATCAAAAAACATTTAAATAATCGACCAGCACCACACCAAGTTCCTACAGATTTTATAATAAGTCTTCTTGAAATAGCCCTAACTAAGAACTACTTCTTATTCAAAGACACCTATTATAGGCAGTGCAAGGGTACCTCCATGGGGGCAATTTTTGCCCCCAATTTTGCGATTCTTTTCGTGGACGACCTGGAAACAAATGTCATCCTCAATGTAACAAACCCTTTCCGCGACCAGATAAAATCATGGCGCAGGTACATCGATGATGTCCTTCTGATCTGGAGTGGTGACGAAGAAGCATTACACAACTTTTGTACATGGTTAAACACCAACCAAACAGACCTCAGATTCACCTACTCACACAGCAGACATCAAATCGACTATTTAGATGTAACCATTAAATGTGAAGAAGAACGATTGTATACTACATTGTTCCGAAAACCTACGGAACGCAACACCCTTCTACAATACCATAGTGCACACCCCAGGGCTCTGAGGGATGGCCTGCCCTATGGCCAATTTCTGAGAATCAGAAGAAATTGTAAATACAAAAACGATTTTTTCACTGAAGCAGAAGTTCTCTGCAAAAAATTAACTGCTAGAGGTTACCCCAGAAAACTTGTAAGAAGGGCTATGAAAAGGGCCTGGTATACACACAGGGAATATTTGCTTGAACCTCACCCTAAAAAAACTTTATCAAAAATTACCTGTGTCACTACCTTCAATACGGCCAGCAATAAACTCACTAAAATGATCAAAAAACACTGGAATGTGCTAGACCCTCTAGAGTTAAACACCGGACTTCCCCTCTTCTCATTTAAAAGAGGTCGTAATCTAAAAGACCATCTTGTGAGAGCAGCCAGCCATCCAATCCAACAAAACACAATTGAAACAAGACTGAATATGCCACGAGTCTTAGGGCATTTTAAATGTAATAAATGCATGGCATGCGAATTCACTACGAACACCAAAATATTTGAGTATGGAAGTTGTAAGCACACCCTTAATTTTTTCACAAATTGCAATTCAAAAAATGTTATTTACAGTATTGAGTGTCCCTGCAAATTGCTCTACATCGGACAGACGACTCAACAGATAAAAACAAGAATATCACAACACAGGAGCAGGATCCGCTGCAAAGTGACAACGGCCCCTCTGGTTGAACACTTCCTCGAGCTGGGACACTCCGAAAATGACCTGAAGTGGCAGGTTATTGACAAACTTGTGCCAAATGCAAGAGGAGGTAATCAACAGACAATTTTGAATCGGCTGGAATGCAAATGGATTTTTTATTGCAAAACCATTGAGAAAGGACTCAATTCACTTGATGAATGGAATATGTGCACCTGAACTACCAAAAGTGACATTATACTGTGAAACCCTTGAAAAGTACTCTTTTTCGTTTATCAATTTGAACATGTGCACTTGAACTTTCATAAAAGCAGCACACTAATGTTCATCGTAACAAAATGTACATTACACTGTTTGCATAAATGCTGTGCTTAATATTTTGTAAAAATGGTTCGGAACTGGGATCCCAAATGGAGCGTTCTAATTGTTTTGCATGAATGTCCAATATTCGCACCACCAACAAATACTTAGGAAACTGATCTTTAAAATCACCCAGTACAAGATTTAAATAATTGTCAATCAGCGCTTAAGACAGTCCCGCGCATGCGCTAAGGTAATACACTAGCGGTTCTGCGCGCGCGCCTGTGAGACGCTACCGCGCATGCGCTGCTTTGACACACTACTGTGTCTGCGCGCGCAACCTCCTGAACACGCTATTAATGGAGGCTCTGGCGTTACCTGGGTTGTGAGCAGCGGACAGCGAGGCATTCGGACCCCCTCTCCTGCTACGCCTACACGCCGGGATTAAGTAAGTGTACCCCTGGCACGGAGGCCTCGCTAGCATTTTTTAACCAATTAATTGAATTTCCCCGCATACTGACAGCTTGTCCTTGCAGTTTCAGGTGTCAATATTTATATATTGCCATAGCGACGAACGCGCTAACGGAACCCCCTAGACTGCTATTTAAATAACCAAGTAAGTTGACTCGCCTCCGTCCCTCCTTCTTACCGTAGCTTTGTCAAAAACATCCTTAATGTTTTAATCGCTAATTTTCATTTCCAAAGTTCAAGTAGGACCCTCGTCCATACTAACAGTGTCTGAGCGCTACTTGGATCATCCCATTGAGAGATCTTGCTTGATTAGACCAATGTAAGTTAAAAAATTGTCGTTTACAATTTTAAACAACTACTGCTATTCAAACAATAATTTCAAACTGCATGGCTCTCAAACTAGGCTATTAGCACCATATAACCATGCATTTTAGCAACTCCTGGCCCACTCTTGTGGGAAAAATTGTAACCAGCCAGCAAATGACTACTGCCACAATTTCAGCATTGTTTTTTAATTTTTTTATATTATCCTCAGATTCTCTCTGGAAAGGGTCAACTAATTCAGCTACCTTGCCCAAATAAATCTTCCTTGCCTGATAAAGCATTGGCAAGGTAATGTAAAAAATTCAGTCATTTAATTGATTATTAAACTAGTGCATGATTTTACAAATGGCTTCACCCCCCTTTTTGGTTAATTATGCGCTGCACACCATAGGTGAGGTAACTACGTGCCCCCTCTATACTTTGTTTAAACGCGCATGTGAAGTCAACATGTGCATGCTATTCCATTATTCCCCGGGAGCACACAAACTGTGTAAGTTTAAATATACATGTAGGAAAATATTCTTTAACTAAAATCCATAATCTTGCAGTTTCAGGAGGCTCAACAGTCCTGATGATGATCTAGAGTTATATAGATCGAAACGCCGTCGACCCACCCAAGGAATTTCACTTGTCCCATTGTATATAATTGTTGTGTTTTTAACCTTGTTGATGTTGTGTGACAGTCCGTTCACTTTGATCACTTATGTCACGTCCTGCACCGTATTATTCACTTGAGCACCTGAAATACAGTATAAAGATTTGTGTATATATATATATAAAAAAGAAAGAGTAAATAAAAGTTCCTACCTGTACCTACACTTTTTCGCTCCCTAGCGTTTATTAAGTACTCGCTATTCTCATCCTTCTTTTTAGGACCTTATTAGGCCTACCCTGAACCATTGTTTCTTAAAAAAGCTGCATTGACATCGAGCTTCACTGAAGTGAAGGCAATGTGTCATTTATTGCTGTCTAGAGGGAATGCACAACATATAGCTGCCACCCAACCCAGACAGGGTTTGGAGACAAGCTGTCAGGCACCAAGAGCAGTTAGTACAGAGAAATGTCCACTTTCTAAAAGTGGGCTTTCTAAAACAATAATATAAAATTTAACTTCACCAGTAAGGAGGATTTATCATTAAAATATCAAACATATCACCTGTTAAAAAGCGACTCCTCTCTGATCAGGAACTACAGCTTCAAAGTTTATTAAGGAATTCCCAATGCTGGCCTATGAGAGGGGTAGGCTTCACGTTGATGAAAATGAAATAAGCCTTTTGTCACTACCAAGATATGCAAACCATACAAGCGCATGTCCTACTTTTTACTTACATGGTATCCTTTATTAGGGTTACCTATGGCCTACCTTAGGGGTGATTGATATGTAATAAAAGGTGAGTTTAAGGCTTGGCAAGTAGTTTTAAAAATGCAAAGTCGAAGTGTCACCACCCTGTGCACACAGACACTGCACAGGTTGGAAAGGCTACTTCAGTGTGAATCACAATCAGTATTACAGATCACGTAATGGCATTTGAGGTACAGGCCCTAGGTATATGGTATACCACTTTACAAGGGGCTCACTAGTCCAACAAATATAGCAATCAGGTATACAGCAATTATGCCATGTTTTAAGGAGAGAGCACATGCACTTCAGCACTGGTCATCAGTAGTAAAGTGCCTAGAGTCCTAAAGCAGACAACAAGGTCAGAAAAGAGGAGGAGGAAGGCAAAACGTTTGGGGTGACCCTTCACAGAGGGCCATTTCTAACACCTAATGTGTGGGCTAATGGGACACAACAAGCTTCAGAGGCCTGCCTACCTGCAACTGCCTAGCTGACTTTTTGCTCTTGACCTGCAACTGGATCTGCCTAAGCCCTGCTGCTGGCCACTGCACTGAATGAGTTCTGATCCCTAAAAGGTGCCCCTAGGGCCTACACCCAGAGCTGCTATCAGAGTGTACTTCTCCCTGCCTAGCTGTAGGTTCCAACTAAGCAGGCGCAGAATGACACAGCCCAACACAGGACCCCCACTTTACAGCACAGCGCATGCAGCTTCTGATTGATGGCTTCATCGTAACTGATGCAACTCAACATAGGATCTCATATTGCAGCACCTCACAGCTCCCTATTGACATCTTCATTGGAAGCACTGCAGTGTTGCACAATTCGACTTGAACCTCACAGCACAGCCGTTAACTAAACATGTCACTGAATCCAGTCCACACTACATCGTGGTCCGTTTAAACTTGTGTCTTCGTCCCGGTCTGGCGTGACCACATAACCGCAGTAGGATCTTTGTGGTATTGGAAGTTCTTTCTAAAAACCTTAAAAGTCAATATCTTTAGTTATACTGGTTGGAGTTTTGTTATTTTAGTATCATTGTACATATTAACATTTACACAATTGTTCTTAATTGGCTTTGAAATTTTTCTTATGTTGTATTTTCACTTTATTACTGTGTGTGTGCTGCATTAATACTTTACACATTGCCTCCAGTTAAGCCTGACTGCTTTGTGCCGAACTAGCAAAGGGTTAAGCACATGTTCATTTGGTGACTTTTGTGGTTCACACTAACAAGGATCATCATGTTGCTTCAGTGGTGCTTCAACCCCCTTCAGAATCTAATCCAACTTCTCACACTCATGCTTTCATACCCGGAGGATTCCGAGGAAGATTTCAAACTGCTCCCAGTCAGCACCTAGACACCCATTATTCATGCCTGTGTCAGAAGCTAGTTGGACTAAAAGAACACCCTCTACACAGGGACTGCTCAAAGCCTTCTGTGCTGCACGCATATTAATCACCTGAAGGAGCTCCACTGGCTGCCCCAAACACAAAATAGCACATTTCAAACTAACTACTCACCTACACTTTGAAGGCATTGGCCCAGCATTCGCCAACAATTGCATCGGCATTCACACAAATTCTAGACACCTGCTCATCTGGACTCCTACTTGCACATATCCCACACATACTGACAACCAGTTGCAGAAATCGAGCCAACTTGTATAGCACTCCTAAATCATAGATAGATCTCCCTACATGTAAGAACCTCCTCCTGACTTCTTGAAATGCAGAAGAAGCTGAAGACCTGACATTTCTAGAAATCTACTATGCCCTAAATTTAGATCACCTCACACCTGCTCAGCGCGATGATGCCTTCTGGGAGATAGCACACTTTGCAATTCTTAATAACATGTTTGCGATAATACCTAATATTAAAAAATACTGAACACTGACAGACAAGCATAACAAACTGCTGGGTAGGGGAGAGGATTTACCCATACAGTTCAAATGTTCCCCTGAGCAATAAAAAAAGTACCAACCACCATGAACCTTGCTCCTGAACACTGCCATCTGTGAATCCTGCCCCCCACTCCTGGACCCTTGTAAGTGGACCTGAAAGTGTTCAGCCAGCCCAACTTTGGTTTTTGCAGATCTGACACAGCGCAACACATCTTTGACACATGATCTTTCAGCTCCTTGGAACCCCTGCCGCGCAATGCATCCTCAATGCAGGGCCCTGCATTGCTGCCCTGTAACTACTTGGAACAGCAGCTGCTTGACGCATCCTTGACTCAGGACTGCTCCACTCCACAACCAGGATTTAAGGTACTTTGTTCCGCGGACCTAACTTGTACCCTGTATCCCTCTATCATGGAATACCTGAACTTGTGACTTTGGCCAGGTCCGGCCATACCAGATAACCACAGTAGACACTTTTTAGCACCATGAAACCTTCAAAATCGCATCTATCCGGTTCTACTGAATAGATTTTTGTTATTTTGGTATCCAATAATTTATTTTGTTTTACTCTATTTCTTCTAAATATGTGTAAAATTTTTCTTTTGTTGTGTTTTCAGTTTACTGCTGTTTGTGTGCTGCAAAAAATACTTCACACATTGCCTATAAGTTAAGCCTGACTGATTTTGTGCCAACGTACCAGAGGATTAAACACATGTTAGATTGATGTTTGTTTGTGATTCCCTCCAACAAGAATTGTGGTTGCTGATTGAGTATGGTTTAATCCCTTTAACCAGTAAACCAATTTCCTACTTTTGTGTTTATCAGTGGGATTCAGTACTTGTATTTGTGCAATCGCATACAGTGATTTTGTGTAACACTAACATCCCAGATAAATAATTTGATAGCGCATTTTAACAGAACTTTAAAATCTAAGATGTGGAGATATTTCATGGCCTACAACACCTACCGCTATGTGGATCTTCAACACACATTTATAGATATTTATAACACCAATTATCAAAGAACCATCAAAACATCTCTTGTAGGGTAACACAAGATAATTCCTTAGCTGTGTGGAGAATGGTGAACGGGAGCAGTTTCGCTGACAAGGTAAAGAAGACTTTTTTAAAAGAAGGTGATCGTGCTAGGGTGTTAGAAGCTGAAAGGAGTCTTTAGTAAGGGCTCCCAGCAGACATTTAGCGATGAAATATTTATAGTAGAGAATATGTGGCTTCAAAAATGTGTATATATTTACTGTTCAAAGGACGACAATGGTGAACCGGTGTAAGGTGGCTTTTACAACAAAGAGTTACAAAAGATACCGGACAATCCACAAAGGGAGCACAGGTAAGATGATGAAATGGAAAGGTAGCAGGGCTAACATCAGGCCTTTTTGTCAAATAGAGGGGGTGGCCTCAGGAATTTACCAGTTGGGTACTGGCCAGCTCCCTACAGGACGTGTGAGTAGGGTGCGCTCTGAAGGCAACAATATGGAGACAACGTCATTTTATATCACATTACCATTAAACGCTTCATTTCTAATTATACAGTTAAACCAACTAAACCTATGCACCTAACAGGGGACTGGGAGGTAACCCTAACCAAAATCCAATACCCGAGAACATGAAATACATTTACTATGCTCAACGCCAAATTCACTACATAACGTGATCAGAACCCCTTGATCCTCCATGCAGGCTTTCCTCAGAGCCATTACCCGAGTGTCGCAGCGATGGTCGATGCCATCAACAAATCCATAATAAGATTGAAACGTATTTGAATATTCAGCTAATATTGCATAATGTTAGAAGGGAGTTGTCTCTTAAAACTCCAAGTCGCGATAGAGGTCCTCATTTACAATAGTCCTCCACACTCATGGGTGAGGCCCTGCAGTCATGGTGCGGGCCCCTAACGCATGACAAGGACCTCCGCAATGAGAATCTTCAGTTCAGCGGTCCCGCCACGAGTGCTGGCTCCTGCCACGACTATTTAGAGGGCTATACTTTTCCTGAGATAAATCTATAAAATTGAAAAAATTCATGTTACCCAGGATGTGGTAGGATCTGTGATGTCTGCGGTCACCAAATGCATGAACAAGCAACCCTAAGAAGGAGCGGGACTTGTATACAGGCATAGCACAAGTATTAAATGGAAGCAAAGGTCTTCGAGGCATAGGGGTCTGCCAGCACCCTATAAAATGGTGCTCATAAATGATGATCAGTAAGGTATGAGAAGAACTCAAAGAATAAGAGAACATTGCTGTCATAAACATTCTGAAGAATGTGCCAAATCACACTCCGACCAGCAACGAAAGCAGTTTTCTCATGAAATTACTGTCTCTAGTGGCTTTGTCACCATTGGCACTGATAGGGTTTATCAGGGCCCATGAATATTTATCTGGATCTCGACAACACCCTGCTGCATCTTGTCTGTTAAATCATAAAAGCGGATGGTACCAAGATATCGGCTGTCGCTAAAGTGGTGACGATCCCTTATCCCATACCAACCAAGTTTAATCAGGTGGGCATTGCTCTCAGCGACGCACTCATCACGTAATGTAATCTCATGTATGCCTACAGAGCCTACATCAAGGGCATTCTAAAATACAGCAACAACACCCTGGCTTGACAACTTTTAACAGGGCTCTTCCACAAGGATACTTGTGTTCCTTTTGAAGACAAGGAGCTACACAGCAAGAATATAGCTTTTGTGAAAAGATCAAGCTTAGCCACCATCCGTAGAGAGTTTGACATCCTTGGGCATATACATTAAGACCTTTTCTTCCAAGATAAACTGCTCATCAAGGGTATCGATCTTAATCAATCAATCAATCATAGCATTTGTAAAGCGCACTACTTACCCGTGAGGGTCTCAAGGCACTGGGGGTAATGCTGCTACTGATCAAAAAGCCAGGTCTTGAGGAGTCTTATGAAGGTCAGCAGGTCTGTGGTCTGCTGTAGGTTGATGGGGAGGGTGTTCCAGGTCTTGGCGGTGAGGTGGGAGAACGATCTGCCACCTGAAGTCGCTCTTCGGATGCGGGGACTGTGGCGAGGTCAGCGGAGCAAAGCTGGTGGGTGGGGGTGTAGAAGCTGAGTCGTCTGTTGAGGTACGCTGGTCCGGTGTTGTGGAGTGCCTTGTGTGCGTGGGTGAGGAGCATGAAGGTTATCCTCTTGTTGATGGGGAGCCATTGCAGGTCTCTCAGGTGGGGTGTGATGTGGCTGCAGTGAGGAATGTCGAGGATCAGGCATGCAGAGGCGTTCTGGATGCATTGAAGTTGTTTCAGGAGTTTGGCCGAGGCTCCTGCCTAGAGGGTGTTTCCGTTGTCCAACCTGCTGCTAACGAGGGCCTCGGTGACCGTTCTTCTCATTCCAGTGGGGATCCACTTGTAGATCTTGCGGAGCATGCGGAGGTTATTGAAGCAGGACGAGGAGACGGCGTTGACCTGCTTTGTCATGGAGAGGGTGGAGTCGAGGATGACCCCCTAGGTTGCGTGCATGGTCGGTGGGTGTTGGGGCTGTTCCCAGTGCGGTCGGCCACTAGGAGTCGCCCCAGGCCAAAGGGGTAGATCGGAGGATGAGGACCTCCGTCTTGTCCGAGTTCAGCTTCAGTCGGCTGTTCTATATCCATTCGGCAACGACTTTCATTCCTTCGTTGAGGTTGGTTTTGGCGGTGTGAGGGTCTTTGGTGAGGGAGAGGATCAGCTGGGTGTCATCGGCGTAAGAGATGATGTTAAGGTCTGCAGTCAGGCGACGAGGGTGAGGGGTGTCATGTAGATGTTAAACAGCGTTGGGCTGAGGATAAGCCGTGGGGTACGCCGAAGATGATCTCGGCTGCTTTTGTAGGGAAGGGGGGAGGCGGACGCTCTGTGTTCTGCCGGAGAGGAAGGAGGTGGTCCAGCCCAGGGCCTTCCCTTGGATCCCGGCATTGTGGAGGCATGTGCTTAGTGTGCGGTGGCAGAACGTGTCGAAGGTGGCTGACAGGTCCAGGAGGATGAGGGCTGCGGTTTCTCCATTGTCTAACAGGGCCCTGATGTCATCGGTGGCGGCAATTACGGTAATTTTGGTCCAGGACCCGGACAGGGACGGGTCCAGGATGCTGTTCTCCTCAAGGTAGCGGGTCAGTTGTTTGTTGATGGTCTTCTCGATGACCTTTACCGGGAACAGGAGCAGGGAGAGGGCCGGAGTGGATGGTGTTCATGATTTTGATGGTGTTGTTGTTTATGTTGGTCCAGGGTCGCAGGCGGTCGGTGCGGATGGTGGTCGTGGGGGCGTAGGTCTCAGTGGTAGTCGTGGCGTTCGTGGCTTTGAAGCTGTCATGGATGTCTGAGATCTTGCGAAGGAAGAAGGTGGCAAGCGAGTCACAAAAGTCTTGCCAAGGTGGGATGTTGTTGTTGGAGCTGGGGTTGGAGAGTACCTTCATGATGTTGAAGAGCTCTTCGCTTTGATCTGAAGATCATATTTAACCACAACAAAGACTCATTCTGTCTCATCTGCAGGGATGCAGCACATTATTAATGGGTCATACTGTCCCCTAGTTTGTAAATAGAGTGAAATGTCAGACTGGCTCATGCTGAAGCTTTACAGCTATTGAACGACAGGAGCACCATTAAAAAAGTAGCTCGGAAGATATTCAGCATATTAGCCAGCTCCAGATTAATGCGAGCAGAAATACAATTTTCAAGGCTAAGGGCCAGATGTAGGAGCCATTTACCGACCGGTAACGGCCGATTTTGGCCGTTACCGACCGGTAAATGGGTTTTTGGGAGGTAGGGGCACATTTTTACAGAATCGGTAACTTTACCGATTCGGTAAATTTACCGATTCTGTAAAATACCGAATCGGTATTTTTACCGATTCTGTAAATCTCAGATGTAGGTGGGACTCTTCTGAGTCCCAAAGGCCCTACAAATTCGGTATTTTACCACCCAATCCAATTGGGTGTTAAAATACCGAATTCACATGTGCATGCACACCTATGCCATGTGACAGACAGACATGCCCTTAGGGCATGTCTGTGTGCCACATGGCGCACATGTCAATTTTTGGGGTGTCAGAGGGTGTCAAAGTGACACCCCCTGCACTCTTGCAGAATTTGGTATTTACCGATTCGGTAATTACCGAATCGGTATTTCCCATTGATTCATATGGGCTTCACAGCCCATAGGAATCAATAGGAAATACCGATTCGGTATTTACCGATTCGGTAAATACCGAATATTACCGATTCGGTAATTCCACATCTGGAATTATCTACATCTCCCCCCCTCTGTTTTACCACTTCTTAAATACCGAATCGGTAACATTCGGTACTTAAGAAGTGGTAAAATAGATTTACCTACATCTAGCCCTTTGTTCCTAAATGTATTATTCTAGGTTTTGTCAATAACACAGCATTTAGTGGTCTCTATGCATTAAACCCATTCAATTTCAAACACTACAACTTCAACCACGCTGTGCTGTTCCACAAGGGGGCTGTGATTTGCTAATTTTATTAGGGAATATCTAGGCTTGGTTAGATAATCGGGAAGCACCTGCGTGACTCGGGAGTCATTGTGTCAAGAGAATGATATGGGACAGGCTACTCACTGTTCGCTTTCGATTTGACAACTGACATGGAAGACGGCAACAACTATAACTTCTTCAAAAACAGAAATCTAAACATTGAACCACGTTTTAGGCAACCCTTGGCTACGAATGTGCACATGACTGTATTCTCTGTATTCAACAACATCATCCAGATCAGTCATGCCTGGCAGATTTTGTTTGACTAACTTTAACAATTTTGTAAAATGTACACTTTTCAGATTCAGGATTTCTAATGCCTCCATAAATACTCCAAAAAAAACAGGTGTTTTTCCAAGCAACATTTTACCTCATGAAATAGGGTCCAAAAGACCTTGAACTCTTGTCTTTAGCACAGATATGCACTGCGTAGAAGGAACTTACTGGGCGGCTGTGTTTTTAGATAAGACAAGGTTACAGTTTTTGACAGCTCAGCCGTGTTCCCAGAGCATAGTTATTATACAAAACCTGTATTTAAGTATGTAAAAAAACACTGCTTCAAGGTAGAGTAAAAGAAAATAAAGGTACAGGATTCTTTGCCGTCAAAAAAGAAAGCATTGTATATATTTAGTAAAATGTCTGGGGAATGACATTTAGAATTTTTTTAAATCTATATTTGAATGCCCTAGTGAGCAATGATAATGTTGTTATGAAATATCAGAGAGAAAACTCTACGTCTACATCAAGGGTTGTTAAAAAATATTACTCCGTTTGTCAAAAGTGAAAGGTCGTGTAACGGTTTTTATGTGAATGTAATTGCTAAAAAGTTGAAAAAATTATAATTTGCATACAAAATCTGCATCATTATTGATACACAAATGTGCACATTTAAACAGTTTTGAAAAGATGACAGTAATACGCTGAAAAGTAAAAATGTTTATTTACCGAGAAGTTTTCTCAGTACAACCGACACTCTGGTAAAATTTGCTAAAGAAATATAAGAAGAAAAAACATCAAATGTTACTATGGTAAAACTGTACACACATACACATGCACACATATATAATGGCTCAAAAGCTAGAAGAAAAATTAGAAAGGTAACCACATGTTCATTTTGAACAATTTCTTTTTAAGTTCCCGTGGTAGAACTGCGGTGCTCCTTGAGGGGGATAGCTGGGGAAAGTAAGGCGATATTGACGTCTTTGGGAATGGGCTGACAACATCCAGTATCGGAGTACTTGGGGGGCTATAAGTCAGATCTTTAAAACATTCAAGCCACCAGAGGTGTTCAGCATTACTGACAATCTTACAAGAAATGTTGTGTTCAGCAGAGGCACTCAGAAACTGTTCCCAGTCTCTAGGCATTTTCTGGAGTGAAAATGCTTTGGGGTGCATAGGGCCTTTGTGTAGGTTGCACTTGTAAGAGCCTACAATCAGCTGACCTTTTCAGAAGATTGACCTTCTTCATTCCATGAGGCCAGTTATTTAGGAGCTGACATTTTACTTAGCAAGGGTACCTTTGAATTATATTTTTTCAAAGTTCTTCAACAAAGATGTCTGAGGATGGTGTTGGTTCTTGAGGCATTGGAGGGGGTGCTGGAGGCTGTTCAGAGTTAACCTGTTTCTTTCATCAGTCCCCTCCCTGTATTAGTTGAAAACGTTTTTAAGAGTGTTAGAGTAAAGACCTGCTTTGTCACAAGGTTTGAAATGAGTACGGTTCAAAATATATTTAATCTCGGCATCCAGGCGCTGTGTCTCATTTTTCTGTCTATACCAGGAGTCGACTGTAGCTGTCCCCAACTATTCCTTCTGTTGCTGTCGTGCCAAGTATATCTTTTTGGCTATGCAAAACAGAACCTATAAAAGGCACCGACTGCTTTGCCTGTTTCTTTTTAGAAATGAGCGAAGGCCATTTATTACTGAGCTTCTTGATAAGGTGGTGCTTTTTCTTCAAATCATGGAACTGGTGCTCTGATATAGGTGCATTACCTTTTAGGGAGTTGAGTGTGATCTCTATTATTGCATCCACTAAATCATAGATAGAGGCACACAGAATGTCTTTTGTTGCTGGGGGCCAGCAGTGACTAGCAAATTTAGGAGGGCTAGATAATGGCATACATGCGGCAAAATGGTCTATACCTTGTTTTATAAGGTCTAAAGTGAAAATGTTACTGGAGTCTCTTTAAAAATTCTTTTTATAGGCTTTGGACTTCATTTTATGTGTGTAAGTGAGGGGGAGATCGGGTGGGAAAAATTCCAGCACGCAGTCTGCAGTCTTCTAGAGTATTGCTTTGTAAGTCTACCAGTGGGTAACTGTGGGGGTTTCTCTGGAGCTTCATTAAAGCTTCCTTGAAAAACTGTGTTTTTCCAGGGTAAATCTGTTTAGCTATAATGGATATCTGTTGTTTGTCATGAGGGTTTTAAATTAAACCATGCATTTTAAATTAAACCATGTATGAGGTGTTGAGAACTATAGAACACTTGATCTTACCCTTGTAACACAAGTTCTGCACAATGTAACATGCTTAATTGTAATGGTGTGAATTTTGAACAAAAGTTTTCTCTATATCAGGGTGAGATCTGACTTTGCTCATAAAGTTGTTTACAATTACCATGTTTACAATAACTATAGGTAACAATGCATCGTTGTTGAAACTATTTAGTGTGCTTTCTATACATTTTATGTGAAGGAACCATTTGGCTAGTTCCATATAAAAATCTTGCCAGCACATATAAAGCCAAACTAAATTGTTAGGGGTTTGGGATAAAACAATAGGAACATTTTTGTAGGCGGGGGTGAAGGGACGACCAAGGCACCAGGTGTAGAGGGCAATGCAGGCTTTATTTTTAAAGAGCTTTTATAGACAAAAGTCCTTCTCCGTCTCTGTGTCAGGCGGTCACGGGATGGCGCTCCGGGCTCCGTGGTGGTGTTCTTGTCTTTACTGGGATTCTGTTCGGTCTTGGTCTTGGGGAAGAGTAGGGGAATCCAGGCCAGCTCAGCCACATGTAAGAAACCAGAAAATAAGGGATGGCGTTAGGTCAGGTTCTACCCAGAGCTGCACCTTGAGGGCCGGGGTAGTGAGGAAAACCCTTGTGGATAGTGCTTAGACACAGCGCTCTTTACTCAGTGCACGGTGAGCGTAGGTGGGGATAGGAGGTGAGGGACAGGGTTGGAAAGGGGGAATGGAGGGGGGGGAAAGGTCACACAACGGGGAGGCAACAAACAAGGGCTTTTTACACTTCTTTAAACGTGAGCCCTCCGGCTCCCCACCCATGCTGCCCAACGCCGCCGTACCTGTGACAGCCACACTCCTCCCTCGGGAGTGTGGCACGGCGGGTCACGGGGTCGTTGGCCTCCTGGCTCTCCTTCTACTCTCCCGGCCTCTCCTCGATCTCCTTTCGGGTTCTCCGCTCCTTCTCCGTCCTCGTCTCCGCTCTTCGTCGCCTTCTCTCCCTCCTTCCGCTCTCCCGGGGTGTAAACACACCCTCCGTACAGTACTTCCTGGTTTTTGGCCATTCCGGCCGGGATGACGTCGTTAGGGGGCGGGGCTTCCTCTTCGGAAGCATAGGCCCAGTTAAAGGGGCCGCTGCTGTCGTCGGGTGCGTCTATGTCGTCTTGCTTGTTTCTCCACGGGTCAGTCTGTAATGGACAAGGGGTTGCAGGGTCAGCGGGGCGCGGACACCACCAATCCCCCTGAGACAGCCCACCTCCCGCTCCCCCGTTACATTCCTCCCCACCGGGATTCGACCGCTCGGGTAGAATAGGGATACGGGAAAGAAAGTCCGCATTCCCGTTGTGGATACCTTTCCTATGTACAACAGTGAAGGCAAATGGCTGCAGAAACAAAAACCACCTGAGGATCCTAGTGTTCTGCGAACGGTTTCTCTGCATCCACTGTAATGGGGCATGATCAGAATACAGGGTGAAGGCTTTACCCTCCAAGTAATATCGAAGCTTGTCCACCGCCCACCGTATTGCCAGGCATTCCTTCTCTACTGTGGGGTACTTCTGTTCCCTTGGATGTAGTTTTCTGCTCACATACAGGATAGGGTGTTCGAGTCCGTCAGCTCCTTCCTGGGACAACACCGCACCTATGCCAGTGTCGGAGGCGTCGGTGGCCAGGGAAAAGGGCTTCTCAAAGTCTGGAGAAATCAAGATGGGGCTCGAAGTGATCGCCTCCTTCAGGGCTTGGAAGGCCCTACAAGCCACCTCCGAGGGGGGGCTGGGTAAGGAGTTCCTTACATGTTTTTGTAGTAAGTCCGTCAAAGGGGAAGAGGTGGCCGCGAAGTTTGGGATAAAACGTCTATAGTACCCGATAAGCCCCAGAAAAGCCCTTAAGTCTCTTTTGGTCGCAGGGAACGGCGTCTTGGTAATGGCTTTGATCTTTTCTTCTTGTGGGGCTATCACGCCATTCCCCAACATGAACCCCAGATACTTCACTTTGGAAAAGGCTGCTCTAGATTTCCTGGCGTTTACGTGTAGTCCGGCCGATTGCAGGGCCCGAAGGACTTCGGTCACATGGCCCAGGTGTTCCCCCCAGGTGTTGCTAAAGACTACTATGTCGTCCAGATAGACCGAGCTATACTCGGTATGTGGGGCCAACACAGAGTTCATCAATCTGTGAAAAGTGGCGGGGGCACCGTGTAACCCGAAAGGGAGCACGTTAAATTAGAACAGCCCGTCTTCTGTGGCGAAGGCCGTTTTGTGCCTATCCCCCTCCCGCAGAGGCACCTGCCAATACCCTTTTGTCAGGTCAAATGTTGTGATATAGTGAGCTTCCCCTATTCGCTCAATCAGCTCGTCCACTCTCGGGATGGGAAAGGCGTCAAAGGAAGAAATCGAATTTAATGCTCTAAAGTCCATACAAAAACGGGTTGACCCGTCGGGTTTGGGGACCATAACAATGGGGGATGACCAGCTGCTCTTTGAGGGTCTGATGACTCCTAGCCTTAGCATGTCCTGTACCTCCCTTCTTACGTCGGCCCGTTTGGCTGCAGGAATGCGATATGCTTTCTGCTTGATGATCTGTCCCTCTTTGGTGTGTATTTGATGTTCTGCCATGTGGGTACACCCGGGGGTGTCAGAGAACAAAGGGGAAAAGGGACGTACAGCTTCCATCAATTCTTGTTTTTTTTCAGCGGTTATTTCAGGGTTCACAGGAAGGTGTTCCAAGGTCGTCTCCTGCCTGCTGGAAGGAAGGACCAAATTGGCGGGGCTGGGGGGTGGTCCTATCCATTTCTTTAGAAGATTGATGTGGAAGGTTTGTCTCCTAGAGGGTGACAGTTGCAACCTATATGTAGTGCGCCCGATGGTCTCCACTACCTTAAACGGACCCTTCCACTCGCTCCTGAACTTTTGGGTGGACGAGGGTAAGAGCACCAGTGCCCAATCCCCTATCCGTAAGGTTCGCCATTTTTTTCCCTTATTGTACTGAAACCTTTGGTTGGTTTGTGCTTTTTCTAGATTGGAATATGCTAGGTCTCTTAGCTTGCCGAGGCGGGACCTCAACTGTTGTGTGTATTCCAGTAGGGATCGTTGCTCCGCGGCCTCCTCCCCCTCCCAGGCTTCTCTGGTGATTTCTAGTAGACACCTAGGCTGGCGACCGTATAGGAGCTCGAATGGCGAAAACCCCAGGCTACTCTGGACTTGGGATCTCACAACATAAAGGGCCAGAGGTAGCACCCTATCCCAATCCTTTGTCTCTGTGCTCAGCATTTTTTTTAAGGTTGTTTTCAGTGTGCGGTTATACCGCTCAACGAGGCCGTCTGTTTGAGGATGGTATGCGGAAGTCCGGATGTGTCGAAGGTCCAGCAGCTTGCATACTTCTGTCAACATCCTTGAAACGAAAGGGGTCCCTTGATCCGTTAGGATCTCCCTCGGAAACCCAACCCGGGAGAACAGCTCCACCAGTTTGTCTGCCACATTCATGGTAGTGGGCGCACTGAGGGGAAAAGCCTCCGGGAACCTGGTGTTGTAGTCAACCACTACCAAGGCATAAGTGTTGCCTCTAAAGGTGCGGGGTAAGGGTCCAATGAGATCCATCCCCACCCTTTCCCAGGGGTTGCCAATGACGGGTAACGGTTGGAGGGGAACGGCAGGGGGTCTAGTAAGGTTCTTCTTCTGGCATACCTCACACTGTCTACAATATGCTTCCGCTTCTTTGTAGATTCCTGGCCAGTAGAACAGGCGCAGGATGTTTTGAGTTGTTTTCTCAGCTCCGCTATGCCCTGCGGTTAAGTGGGTGTGGGCATAGAACAGGATCTGTTCCCTGCAGTCTTTCGGAACCACGAGTTGTCTGTGTTCCCCAGCCTTCCCTTCTCTATACAGGAGGTCCTTTTCGATCAGAAACCGGGGGTACCCCGTTGTGGGGTTGTTTTGGGCCACATGTGCCGCTTCCCACGCATTCAGGAGTGTGGGATCGTTGGCCTGGGCGAACATGAAACCCCTATCGAGGGCCCAGGGTTCTATCGACAGGTATGCTCCTGCCGGACTATCTTGCAGTTCCCTCTTGAACAAGGACAGGAAGTCTGGGTTATCTACGCCTATGATCAACTCCTCGGGCAAAGAACCCACTACACCCACCTTTACCAAGCACGGCTCTCTACCCTTCGGGTGTAATGTAATGCATGCCAAGGGGTAGGGCTTCACGTCCCCGTGCACACATCTGATGTGTACTATGCCTTGGTGTCTGTATTGGGTGGGGTGCAGCAGCCTCTCCTGGATGACATATTGTCTACAACCAGAGTCCAGAAGGGCTTTCACTTTTTTCTGATTAACCAGGACGCTTACATAGAAGGAGGGTCCCATTTCGGCGGTGTACATCACTGCTTTTGGTATGTATTATTATTATTATTATTATTATATTTAATTTTATAGAGCGCACAGCTACCCTGAGGTTTACCGGCGCTAAACCAATAAGGAGAGTGTACAGTAGCAGAAATTAAAGATCAAAGAGCCACGTTTTAACATCCCTTCTGAATTTTAGATAGTTGGATTCCGTCCGAATGGAAAGAGGAAGAGAATTCCACAGGGATGGGGCCAGAAAAGCAAAAGATCGACCTCCCATTCTAGCTCTTTTCGTCCTGGGGATCCGAAGTTTATGTTGGCTAGATGAACGGAGAGTGCGGGAAGGAAGGTACGGATGAATAAGAGATTTCAAATACTGGGGGGCTTTGCCAGTGTTAATTTTGTGTACAAAACAAAGAGCCTTGAATTTGCATTGATTGTCAATGTTTAGCCAGTGAAGACTACGACGGTGCAAGGAAGTGGAGGATTTGTAGGGTAGGTTACATAGGAGACGGACTGCCATGTTCTGAACCGTTTGTAGTTTTCGAATGACCTCTTTACCCGCACCCAGGAAGAGAACATTGCCATAGTCGAGGCGAGATGTTATTAACGCCTGGACTACGGTTTTCTGGGTTTCAAGAGGGAGCATCCAGGTGATTTTCCTCAACCATTTGAGGATGGTTGTACAAATGGAGGAGACTCTCACGGCATGTTGTCTCATGGACAGCTGATCATCGAATATTATTCCCAGGTTACGAGCAGTTTTCGAAGGGTTGGGAGAGGTGCCCATTTGAACAGGCCAGTGGGAGGGTCCCCATAAGGCAGGATTGTTGCCAAATAGGAGGAGTTCCGTTTTCCCTCCATTCAGTTTTAACTTGTTATTGTACATCCAAGACGCAATATTATTAAGTCCATGACAGAGGGACGATGTGGTGGAAAGATGACAGGTGGAGAGGGAAAAAATAATCTGGGTGTCATCTGCATATGAGAATATAGAGAGCCCTGCCTGCTCTGCAATATCCGCTAAGGGTCGAACATATAAATTAAAAAGAAGGGGGCTTAGAATAGAGCCTTGTGGGACACCATATGCAGATGTATGAATTTTTGACATAGATGTAGCCGAAAAGACTTGAAATGTCCGATCGGACAGAAAACTAATAAGCCATTCAAGGGCAGAGTGAGAGATGCCAGATGTTCTTAAAGTGTTAATCAGAATGGGATGGGAGACCGTATCAAATGCGGCACTTAAATCTAATAGAATAAGTGCCACGGTCTCCCCTCTGTCAACCAGGTGACGAATGGTTTCAGAGACTCCCAACAAAGTGGATTCTGTGGAAAAACCAGAACGAAAACCAGATTGTGAGGGATGTAGAATGCTGTGAGATTCAATATGGCTGGTAAGTTGCTTATTTATATGTTTTTCCAGGATCTTGGAATAGACAGGAAGCAGGGAAATTGGTCGGAAATTAGCAGAAATATTAGGATCAGCATTGGCCTTTTTGAGCAATGGTACAACCATCGCATGTTTCCAGGAACTAGGGACCTTAGCCTCCCTAAGAGAAGTATTTAATAGATCCACTATGAGTTTTAAGGAGGGTGGGTCAAGGGTAAGCAAGATTTGAAGAGGGAAGGGATCAAGAGGGGAACCAGATTTAATGCTTTTCACTAAATTAAGTAGTGTGGAAGGAGTAAGTGGATCCCAAACCTTAATCTCCGCCCCTTCCAGCTGAGAGAAGTCTGCGGCCATAGAAGCCGAAGGTTCAGAAACAGGACAAGCATTAGATGGACCAAAGTTGGAGTATATACTCTCGATTTTGGAGACAAAGAAGTCTGCTAAGGAATCACATTGTGATTTATCCAAACAAGGGGCCTTGGGTTGACTGGTGGCACCCGAGAGTTCCTGCACTACCTTGAACAAGGCTTTAGGACGATTTTGAGCGTTCAGGATGGATGAATTAACATATTCTGTTCTGGCAGTTTTGCAGAGAGAATGGTATTTAGTTAGAGCAGCTTTATAGTGTAATTTAGCTTGAGGGTCGTAATCTGAGCGCCATTTCCGCTCAAGATGTTTGCAGCTGGTTTTTTCTTTTTTTAGTTGATCATTGAACCAAGGGGCCGGAGGGTGATGTATATTAAATGTCTGCTTACGAAGTGGGAGACAGATGTCTACAGCAGATGTGAGCCAGTGCTGAATGACGTCCACTTGATTAATGCTACTGATCTCAGTGAGTGGTATAGAGTTAGACAAAGTAGAGTTGAATTTACTGGAATCTAATTTCTTCCAGTTGCGGGTCATTCTAGGTTTAGGGGCGATAGCTAGGTCATTAAAGGAGTGCGCAAATGAAATGGAAAATTCTAGTGCAAAGTGGTCCGACCACGGAACAGGTAAGGGGAGCTTACAGGATACTGCATCCAAATTAGATAGAATAGGGTCGAGCAGATTGCCCGCCTTGTGGGTAGGTTCAGAGTTGTGTAGGGTAATATTCATGGCCGCTAAGTCAGACAGTAAGTTAGAGCTAATTGGGCATGTGGCATCGTTAAAATGAATGTTTAGATCACCAACAATGAGGAAATTGGTTGACACCAGTAGTAAAGGAGCTAAACATTCTGGTAAAGATGTAGCCCATGAAGAGGCATTGCCAGGAGGGCGATAAATCAAAACGCCTGTAAGTGTGAGATTGGGGGATAGCAGCAATTTAAACAGCCCAGCCTCACAATTAGAGATTGCGATATCCTCCCATTTACAGGAGAGGGTTCTTTTAAAAATAATGGCTATTCCCCCTCCCTCCTTGCCCTTTCTATTACTGGCCAGGAGGGTGTAATTATCTGGAAGAGCGATTGCAATATCAGGGCCAGAGTGGTCCGTTAGCCAGGTCTCCGTGAGGAACAGGGCATCAGGTTGGGAGGAACAGAGAAGGTCAAAAACATCTCTACTATGCTTAGGGAGGGACCTGCAATTCAGACTAATAAAGTTAAAAATTTGTGAGGAGGGTTTAGGTTTTGATTTACATAAGAAATCGGAAGCCGAAATGTCCAGTGTTGATGGGAAAGCAGTAAGAGATAACAAACACTCTGGGCAGATCAGGGGCGCGTGCTGAGGAGAGAAGGAGGTATCATTAGTGCAATGTGGAGTCCTAAGGGCCAGGAGAGTATGTTTTGAATAGGTTCGCCTGAAGTCAGTATTAGGTGAAGCATAAGGACTGGCCCTGGGCCGTGTACCGGCGCGGACGGGCGCAGACGGGCAGGACTCTGGCACGACTCCGGCGCGCCACCGTCGCGCCCGCTGCGCACGTCCGCTGCGCGTCGTCCAGCACATCGGTTAAGTAGGAAGGCGGCGGTCGGATGACCGCACACCTCTGCTTCCGCCGGAAGTGATTAGGGATAGGAAGACCTCCCTCCACACCACGAGCAGGGCTCGGGGAGGACCGGGGAGTGTTAGAGCACGGATAGGTGACTGTGAGTAATCGACACACACGTTATTAAAATTTACGCACTTTTTAAAAAACACACGAGTGCAGGCAGCCGAAAATGTGACCCTTTGCTCTCTCACAGCATCGTCTCACACCCCGGAACCATAATGCACCAAAATGAACAATAGCAATAAGATTAAAAATAGCGTGGTCAGAGCACCTAAATCGTGCCCCCCACAAATTAATTAAGCAGCGCGGTGCTAGCACATAGGTCGTGCCCCCCGCAATCAGGTCAAAGAAATGCGCAGTAGTGCTGCAATACACGTACCCTTGTTGGTAGGACAGAAGCCAGATATTCACCTGCGTTAAGTAGGAAGGCGGCGGTCGGATGACTAGACCGCACACCCCTGCTTCCGCCGGAAGTGATTAGGGATAGGAAGACCTCCCTCCACACCACGAGCAGGGCTCGGGGAGGACCGGGGAGTGTTAGAGCACGGATAGGTGACTGTGAGTAATCGACACACACGTTATTAAAATGTACGCACTTTTTAAAAAACACACGAGTGCAGGCAGCCGAAAATGTGACCCTTTGCTCTCTCACAGCATCGTCTCACACCCCGGAACCATAATGCACCAAAATGAACAATAGCAATAAGATTAAAAATAGCGTGGTTAGAGCACCTAAATCGTGCCCCCCACAAATTAATTAAGCAGCGCGGTGCTAGCACATAGGTCGTGCCCCCCGCAATCAGGTCAAAGAAATGCGCAGTAGTGCTGCAATACACGTACCCTTGTTGGTAGGACAGAAGCCAGATATTCACCTGCGTTAAGTAGGAAGGCGGCGGTCGGATGACTAGACCGCACACCCCTGCTTCCGCCGGAAGTGATTAGGGATAGGAAGACCTCCCTCCACACCACGAGCAGGGCTCGGGGAGGACCGGGGAGTGTTAGAGCACGGATAGGTGACTGTGAGTAATCGACACACACGTTATTAAAATTTACGCACTTTTTAAAAAACACACGAGTGCAGGCAGCCGAAAATGTGACCCTTTGCTCTCTCACAGCATCGTCTCACACCCCGGAACCATAATGCACCAAAATGAACAATAGCAATAAGATTAAAAATAGCGTGGTCAGAGCACCTAAATCGTGCCCCCCACAAATTAATTAAGCAGCGCGGTGCTAGCACATAGGTCGTGCCCCCCGCAATCAGGTCAAAGAAATGCGCAGTAGTGCTGCAATACACGTACCCTTGTTGTATCCAACCTCCATGGGTTCTTCTGTTGTTCGTCTATGTGGGCACATCCGAGCTATGTGCCCCCAGTCCCCGCACTCAAAGCATTGCGGCCCTTTCATGGTGGGTTGTTCCAGTCGGAAAGGTCGAGGTCTGAGAGGCTCAGGGATCGTCTTCTTTTTGTCTGGTTTTTGTGGGGGCGCACTGGCCTTACTGCCTTTGTCCGTATCCCAAGGGAATGATCGGGGAGCGGCCCTGGTGTAGTTGGCTGCCATCTCGATGGCCTGAGCGGCCGTTAACCCCAGATGCTGTCGCAACCACCTCTGTGTGCCATATGGTAAGGCCTCCATGAATTGTTCCAGTATTATACTGGTCTTGACTTCGTCCTTGCTTCTGCTACCAGGTCTCAGCCATTTCTCGGCTGCCATCTTAATTCTCAAGTACAGAGTTTTGGGGTTCTCTCCTGCGTTCCCCTTCTCTTTCCTGAACCTGAGCCGGTAGGCCTCTGCATCCATCCCTAAGTGGTCCAGTATCACTTCCTTGACCTCATTATAGGACGCGGTGCCGGAGTGGTTGGCTACCTGATAGGCCGTTTGGGCCTCGCCAGTCAGTAGAGGAGCCAAAAAGAAGGGCCATTTCTCCTCGGCCCACCCACAAGCCCTTGCTGCCCGTTCAAAATTGAGTAGAAATGCATCGGGGTCTTCCCCCGCCACGTATTTTTGAAGCGCCACTCCAGTCGGGTGTGGTCCTATGGGTCTTCTATCCGTAGGTAGTACAGCGCCGGGGGCCTGTACCGTCTTTTGAATACTGTCCATCTGTTGAGACATTGTAGTGCGGAAGAGCTCCCTGTCAGCGTCCGCTGTGTTAATCTGTTGGCTCACGGCCCATTCCAGCTTCTGTTGCCCTTCTATGAGAGTCTGGATCACCTCGTCCATCGCCATGGTCGGGTTTGTAGGGGGGGATCCCACTTCTGACACCAGTGTAGGCGGGGGTGAAGGGACGACCAAGGCACCAGGTGTAGAGGGCAATGCAGGCTTTATTTTTAAAGAGCTTTTATAGACAAAAGTCCTTCTCCGTCTCTGTGTCAGGCGGTCACGGGATGGCGCTCCGGGCTCCGTGGTGGTGTTCTTGTCTTTACTGGGATTCTGTTCGGTCTTGGTCTTGGGGAAGAGTAGGGGAATCCAGGCCAGCTCAGCCACATGTAAGAAACCAGAAAATAAGGGATGGCGTTAGGTCAGGTTCTACCCAGAGCTGCACCTTGAGGGCCGGGGTAGTGAGGAAAACCCTTGTGGATAGTGCTTAGACACAGCGCTCTTTACTCAGTGCACGGTGAGCGTAGGTGGGGATAGGAGGTGAGGGACAGGGTTGGAAAGGGGGAATGGAGGGGGGGGAAAGGTCACACAACGGGGAGGCAACAAACAAGGGCTTTTTACACTTCTTTAAACGTGAGCCCTCCGGCTCCCCACCCAGGCTGCCCAACGCCGCCGTACCTGTGACAGCCACACTCCTCCCTCGGGAGTGTGGCACGGCGGGTCATGGGGTCGTTGGCCTCCTGGCTCTCCTTCTACTCTCCCGGCCTCTCCTCGATCTCCTTTCGGGTTCTCCGCTCCTTCTCCGTCCTCGTCTCCGCTCTTCGTCGCCTTCTCTCCCTCTTTCCGCTCTCCCGGGGTGTAAACACACCCTCCGTACAGTACTTCCTGGTTTTTGGCCATTCCGGCCGGGATGACGTCGTTAGGGGGCGGGGCTTCCTCTTCGGAAGCATAGGCCCAGTTAAAGGGGCCGCTGCTGTCGTCGGGTGCGTCTATGTCGTCTTGCTTGTTTCTCCACGGGTCAGTCTGTAATGGACAAGGGGTTGCAGGGTCAGCGGGGCGCGGACACCACCAATCCCCCTGAGACAGCCCACCTCCCGCTCCCCCGTTACAATTTTCTAATAGTTTCTTTATAAAATAGCTTGTACTTTTGGAGAACAGGTGCTGCAGCATGGTGTCCATATTCAGGGGGCTGAGACTTGAATTCCCCTTCAATAACCATATGGTAGGGTTTTGTAGTCATCAGTCAGGACCTTTTTTATCAAACTAAGTGCAAGGGTTTATGCAGAGTCACGGTTGTAATTTACCACAATTGTTTGGACCAGATGATGCTACGCTGTTTTATAATGATAGTCTTCATGGTCACTGGAGGAAGAATATTTGTTGACCAGATTCTTTAGACTGTCAACATTGATTTTGACTGTGTTGTTAACATTTAGGGTGGTGCCTTTGACTTTCATACACTCTGCAATTTTTGAGATTCGATAGAAATAGGTCTTGGGACCGGCTGCAGTAAACTCAACTATGTTCTCATCATGATCTAGCTCACTGGCCAAATTGTCTAAATAATCAATGAGCTGGGTATCTTCATCCCCTCATTTGCTCGCAAATATAACACAGTCTGTATCATAATACAGACACTTGTTCTGAAGTTTATCTATCATGTTGTAAAGCTCTAAATGAGCGGGAGCAGTTGTGAGGCACGCTATGAAGATATTTATATTGTTACTAGTTGTAGGGTACTCTTTTGTGTATTTCCAATACAAAGATGCAGTTTCATCATTGATAAACTCGCCCTGGAAACCTCATGGCACACCCCAAAAAGATATTTATATAGTTCATCAGGATATGTGATGATGGTAATGTTCGAAAGGTTTGTATGATGTGGAAGTTTCACTTTAAGATATTGAGGCAGAGTATAGCCAACTGTCGTCTGGCAAGGTTGAGTTTGTCATATTCTAGTCTCAAGTGTATACCCTTGTGAAGATAGTAATCATCATAAATGCTAGGGGTGGGTGGAATTTTTAATTAAGCCAGTCGAATTGGAGGAACTTAGCAATTCCACATTACTCTTGTAACATGGAATTACTAATAAAATTCTGCCACTCCACTGGCGGAATTAATTATTCAGCACTAATATTTGGCATGCAACTCTTAAATGTGGCTAAATGAATACAAAAAATATTTCTATATATACTGCAGTGCAAGTTGGGATGATTCATGGGTAACACTAAATCGTGACCTCCGCAAGGAACTACTGTTCTGTCATTTGCTTGTTTTCTTTCCTGGTAATCGCTGGCTCCTCAATTTGCAATAATTTTTCTAATATGTCAAACAAAATCTAACTTTTCATTCTGTATGTCACATCTTTTAAATGCAACTGATCATTTTATAGCCATGGAATGTGAAAATGCATGGTTCTTTCTGAAATACCAAGGCTGCACACTGTCACTGGTGCAGATGCTTGGTGATGTCAGAAAAATAATTCAATGAATTTACTGCCTTATGTAAAGTAACTGAGCCTTGGAATATTTGTCATGTGTTTAAACACCTGCCCAGACTACCTCACTCTTAACTCCTCCCCAGCATCCACCTCTCCTGAAGCTGATTCTACATGCTAGATGTGTACTTCACTTTCACTTTTCAGCTCGAAGATGCAAAGGGCCAAAAAGGCTGCTAGGAAAAGGTGATTGCTGCTGCCATGTGTGAACCGAGCTGCTGTCAACAACACACCTAAGACTGGCCTCACCTCACATTAGACACTTCTACAAAGTTTTTTTTTTTAAAGAGTTTTACATAGCAGCAACTAGACCCGAAGATATCAGGTGTCAAAGAGCTTTCCATGAGCATCAGGTTCATCGTTACAGATGAACACATACATTTTTTTTTAGGCACCGGAAGAGTAAGTAATTTGCCCAGAATCAGTGGATATTGAGCATTGTTTCCAAGAATCGAACATGGTTCCCCTGCTTCCAGGTCGACCACTCTAGCCATAAGGCTACATCCTCTCCCTGAATTAGCTGGCAGAGTGAGGGGGCTAATGTCTTGCTGGCAGGATAGATTGGTGGCCTATTGTGCCTGCATCTTGCAACCAACTGACCAGGCTCAGTATTAAACTGTCAATAAAGCCAGTGTTATAAAGGGTGAAGGAGAAAATGAGCTGTTGTGTTGCATAGCACTGCAAAGCCAGTGCGTGCACGATAAAAGGCATAGTGCTTCAAACCAATACAAACATGTTTAAAGGCTGCATCGCCTTTTAAGAAGCAGCCGAGTGAGTCTGCCCCTTGAATATCTCACATGTAGCGCACAAGTGAGATACATCCTGGAAGCAGATGCTTTCAAATACAACTATTTCATATCGCTTTTGTGTACACTGGGCGTAAAATATGTCCATTTGATGCTAAACAAAAGCGTTCCTCGTTTTTCTCAAAAGTCTGGTATCTGAACAGTGGCTCTCTAACAAAAAATATGCTTTTTCCGAAAGAATATTGGTCCTTTTCATAGGCTTTGTTGCATCAACACATTACTGAAAGGAAAAGTGAGAGTAATACGGTTTTGATATGTTTTTACACATACGAGAAAGAAACGCCTCTTTAACGAGAAAAACATTCTCAATTCTCAAGGCTTCAGGTAATGGAATGATCCATGCCAATTATGCGGCCTTTGCAGTCACTGCTGTTAGGAAAATTAGTGGCGAGCGGAACTCTGCAGAATCTGCGGTTTTTATGTAATTCCGTGGAATTCTTGAAGTAAGACTCCATGAGTTCCGTCCGCCCCTAGTTAATACACCATTCTGTAAAACCAGATCCCTCCTACTTTCTCAAGAAATAAGTTAATATATCCAGAAAGAGCTGGGTCATAGTCCGCTCAAAGTGCCAAATGTTATGTATTTTGTTTGCAACCTTTCTCCAGGGCTGCATGCACCTCAGTGCTACACCAAGTCCCAGTGATCACCCTTTGCATGTCAGAGTATCTGCACTCGCTTGTCTCACATGTTTGACATAGGGAACATTCGCTTACAATTGACAGTACAGTAGTACAGGGAACTAAAGCCTCAAGGATGTTTAGACTTGATATTTCACCAGCCAAAAGTGTTCATCTAGGACTTTAAAGTCCTGCTATAGGATACGGGGGTTCATCTTGTTCACAAACAGACACAGGCTTGTGAAATCGTAGTAATCTATTTTCTCACCCTCACCCACTGCCTTGAACAATTGTATAGCATTTGTCATGGGGCTCCAAAGGTTTGGATAGCTCATTGCTCTTAATGAAGGAGCAGAGTTCCACACCTGATGTTAGCATAGTGTACCACTTGTGCTCCCACAGGGTTTTCAGAACAAAATCGCAGTTTTCAACATATTGCGCCTTTAAAAGAGTACACCTGTGCAATTGTTTAAATTTGGTATCCAACAGCTTATTAAAATGGTGGGGTTTGTAGCTATGGGGCAACTCTGGGAAAGGTTTTTGGCATGGCATAAATTGTTGTGTAACTGTCTTGGCAGAAAATTCTGAGTATTTATGGGCCAGATGTACGACGGATATTTGCATGCGCATGCAAGAATACTTTTTGCCATGTACAAACCCTATTTTGTGACTCGCAAAAATTTGCGACTCGCAAAATATGTTTTGCGAATCACTATTAGGAAGGGGCCTACCCTTCCTAATAGCGACCGCAGATGCCATGTATGATTGTTTGCTGAGCCCAACAGGCCACCATACATGGGAGGGCCCTTCATTCCCAATGGGTTTGAAATTGCGAGTGCCTCATGAATATGCATGAGACATGCAATTTGCGACCCCATTGGGAATCGGAATCAGTGTTGTGGATACTGTTGTACATACCATTTTGCAACTCACAAATTGCGAGTCCCTATTGCAACATAATTTGCGAGTGGCAAATTCCTTGGTCCTACATCTGGCCCTATGAACCTTATATGTAAAGGAATAGCATGAGCAGCATCACTTGTGAGCCCTGAGTGATGAGTTCTACAAGCACCTCTTCACAAACCATGTTTTGCCAAATAAGGAACTAGTCCTACGCATTTAAGTTATGGGCCATCAGGGTATACCCTCCAAACTTTGTCTGCATGAATGTGTTAAGGAAATCAGTCATGCAAGAAGGGCCTTCAAACTCTCTGTTTTCATCGGAAGTTAGGTGGTATTTGCAAATATAGTTAGGCTGTTTCACTACAGTCTGTTGAGTGCACTCTATATCAAAAACGTTAGTCTCGTATTTTGGTCTGAGAGCAGCCTTTAGTCATTTAACACGTGTTCTGTCCCCAGCAGAAAAGACGCCTTACGCAGGGGGCATTTCATGCCTTCACAGTCATGATCAATGGATGTGTAATGACCGCATCCTGAGCAGACAGTTTTAGGGGTGCACTGTATAATCCTGGTGTGATTTGCTTGCCTGTAAACTGCTTAAGCAGTTTTGCAAGCCACAGACTAGATTACATCCTGGCCATCTCACCTTCTGATCATCATATATGATGCACCCAGCCCTTTGACACACTTTACAATGCATTTCACACAGATGAGCTTTCAGCGTGTTGCAGATTGGATCACAATGGATGCTCACCTAATTGGAACCTAGAAAACCCTTCAGGTGCAAGATACCGTTAAAGTTATTTTCATAATACAGAATGTAAACAGTCTTGCTTTTCACATGCTCTCTGGTTGTGTAGGACGTCTACAATCTGCTTTAGTAAAGAACCTTTACCTTGATGGTAAAATAGTTTTCAAACAGGCCCAGTTCGCCAAAATCTACCAGTCTGTCGGGAGGTATTTCAAATACATCATGGGCTTGGCCTCTCTAGACAGAAGACTACGTCAGTAGTGCTACGATTCACTAGTAACCCAGTGATGCTCGTCGCCAGACATGTGTTGGTTTCCCCTCTGTTAAAGTTAAGCAACCTTAGTTTTTTTTTTTTTTTCATATGACTTTACTGTAAATTATACTCTTTAAAGACTGGGCATGTCCCCCTCGTGACCCCAAACATAGAGGGCAACTATGTTAAAGGTCCCTATTGTGGCAATTACTGCTTTACAATATAAATGTTTGGGGAGGTTTTTTTAAAATTCCACCGCATCAAACTTGTTTCGCGCCTGACCATGGAAGCAGAGCAAAAAGAAATTATTCGGGCCCACATTGCTGAACAATAGCTCTATGAGAGATTGTATGGCCTGGGGAACTGCAAAAAGAGGGTGATCAGCTCAGTTTGTGCTTTCTAAGTTAAATAACCTGAATTCTTCGCAATACTCTTTAGCCTTAAATCTCTCTACATTTTGCCGGTACCTTCTGATGCGCTCTAAAAACACCACATCTGAATCCTCAGATTGAAGGTCAGTTGGAGGATGCTGAGTTCTCCGGCAAATCATTTTGGGTCGGGTGACTCTGATTCTGAGGCATCACATTTTTAAGCTTCCTTCTAGCAAAAATCCTGGCTTTCTTTATTTCACAAAGTAAAAGCCTTACCAACCAACCCGTTTTTAGACAGTGCCACTGAACCAGTTTGAACAGTGTCAAGAAGGTTTGCTAGAGATGACCTCTCCAATTCCCCAGCTGGCACCTTTACTTAGAGACCAACTTTGTGTTTGGGGTACTCGAGTCTCGCAGCTTTGCTCCGTGAATGCTTGAGAAGCCTGGAAAGCCTGCAGTCACATCCTAAAATAGTTTTTGGGGGTCTATCCCATGCCATTTTAGAATGTGCTGTCATGATATTTAGAACTTTTATACCCTGTCTGTAGTGTTCTCACTACTTGCTGGCCAAGAGAACTTGTAAGAACCGTTGTGCTTTAGTAATGATGTCTTCTACCTTCTTATTGTATTTGGGGCTATGGAGTGGGCTATTAATAAATCAGGAACACCTGTGCTTTAGGGAGTGCCACAGATCATGTCAAAATAAAATAGCATCTATGTCTACAACAACTGATTTGCAATATTGTAGCACCTCCCTTGTACACCTTTGTGTCCTCTGGATTATCTCCCTCTGTGTAAACCTCAATGGGCGGTTCTCAGATTCTGTCTTTCTCAGTTTTATGTCTTCTTTTATGGTTAAAAACCCATATTCTGGCGTGTTATCTGTGAAAATAGGGGCATGGTGTATATTACCCTAAATCCCCCAAACAATGCTGTCTGGTTACCCCCACTAACACCGTTCTGAAGGTCTGGAATAGCGGGACCAAAAAAGCTGTTCCCAGTCCAAACACCCCGCAGGGTATTCACCAGCTGTACTTAAGGAAACCTCGCTGCTACACTCTGTTTCAAAGCCCCGATTATGACATCTATTCCATCCTGTACTGCTGTTGGGGTGTGTTGAGGCGAGTAATTAAGGATTTACACTTGCAGCCAGGATAGTGGTTTTGTATGAGCCTGGAGGTATAATCGGTGACAGAAGAGGATGTGGAAGAATGCTGGTCATAATAGCTCTGTGCAGTTGAGGTGTAGGAAGCGCAGGGGCTGGGAACTAGAGGCTGCTGCCCCCTGGGTCTTCATTAGAGGGCAAACTGAGAGCGCCTGCTGCAAAGTCGAGTGGATCAGAACTCAATGGTACACCTGTCAAGCCCCTGAGATGTCATGTACCTACATAAGGTGTGTCTGGTTAGGGATGATAATTTTCAAGTCCTTCGTCAAACAGAGTATATGAGATTTTTGTAGGCAGTTGTGGTGCACCAGCTAGCCCTTTACCTGCAGAAACAATGTACGGGTCTGGGTGATCGTTAGCAAGTCCTTCATTCCATAGGGTATGTGAGATTTATATGTGTAGTTGTGACACACTGACTAGCCCCCTGACTTGCCCTGTACCTACAGAATGCCTGTATGGGTCAGGATGACGTTAGCAAGACAATTGATCCAGATATTTATAGTCAGTTGTGGTGATCCTCTGGGGAGTACCTCAACATTGAACTTCTCAGACAGGGAACATTTACCTGCATGAAGATTATGGTAGCCTGGCCGAGCTGTAACTGTATTTTTTAAGGATAGGTCTAAAGGGTTGGTTTGTAGGGCAGGGTCCAAGGGTTTTCTTTAGTTTAAGGAAAGAAGGCTAGAGGTATTTTTTTAATGTGAGATCTACCTCCTGCTTTTTAAATAACCTGGGGTTGGAAAGGGGCATTCCTTTTGAGGTCTGCATCCTTACTCATAAGTGCCCTTCCTGTATGTACATTTGCTGTACTTGCCTTGGTTTTTGCTGTTAAAGCAGGGTGGAGGTTGAGTACCTAGTGTCTCTAAGGCCTTCATTTGCTGATACTGAGCATGGTTTGTTATGAAGCATAGAGTGTCTCAGACCGGTTGCTGGCATTGGTTCATGTTGTAGGCGCTGTGTTATTTCCCTTAACAGCATTTATGAGCACTAAGCTTTTTGCGGTACTTCAGCACAGGTCTTTTGTGTTGGACCAGGGTGATGTCACACCAGACATCATCAAAAATGGTCATATGACTCTGGAAGTGACACCATTTCCAGGGAGGGCCCCCCATGGGCGCCTAAGTCCTGGTAATTGTATTGGGGCAGTATGAGTGTTTCTTTTTTGGTTCATTTTAAGTAATTCATTATTCTACTCCCAAGTTCTGTAAATTAAATGTGACTAGTGGGCTTGCAGCACATATTGTGACACCCACTTAAGTAGCTCTTAAGTGAGTGTCACATGCCCCAGGCCTGCCACTGCTGCATGTGCTTGCAGTTTTAACTGCCATTTTGACCTGGCATATAAATAATTTGTCAGGACTATACCTTCTTTTTAATACATAAATGTCACCCCTATGGTAGGCCCTGAACAGCCCATGGGGCAGCATGCAACTTATTTAAAAGTTGGACATGTACTTTTAACTTTTATATCTCCTGTTAATTAAAAACTGTTACATTTGTTTTTCATTACTGAAAGGCCTGCCTCTCACATAGGATAAGATTGAGTTACCTTATTACATTTAAGTGATACCTTTCTACTGGGAGCAAGTAGGAATGTCATTTGGTCTCTAAAGAAATGGAATTTAAAAAAAACTTGAATGGTAAAGTTGGATTTTAAGTCACCATTCTGAAAGTACTTTGTTCTACTGGCATAACTTGGTCACTGTATCCAGTCATCATTCTGTCACTGTCAGATTGAACTTGTGACTTTGTCCCTGATTGGCTAAACTGGATAACCACTGTTGGCGCTTTCTGCTTTTAAGCACTATTTTAAGCTTAACCTCTAAGATTGCATATCTGCAGTTCTATTGATAGAATCTTTGCCATTTTGTTGTCAAACAATGTATTACATTTTACTCTTTTTTTCATTGGGGAGGGATTTTTCTTTTCTTGACTTTCACCTAATTACATTTCGAGGTGCTGCATAAATATTTTACACATTGAATCTAAGTTAGGCCTAACTGCTTTTGTGCAAGCTGCCAAAGTATTAAGCATGGGCTAATTTGGGCTTTGCTTGTGTTTCATTCTAACAAGAATTGTGGTTGCTACTTGAGTAGGGTTTCACTTCCCTCAACCAGTTACCCAAGTTCTTACAAGAACATGCAAGACAAATAATCATACAACTATTTCTAGTAGGTATTAAAAATCCCACTCCATGGTGAGTTCTGATTTTAATTAAATATTAACAAAAAATAGTTTATAAAACGTTACCTTTTGCCTCCTCATAGTTCGTAGAAGCTAATTTGCATTGGCTCTCTAGCTTATCCCAGCCAGCACTTAGCCTAGAATACGTGTGCATAGTGTGAAATTCCACCCACAAGCAAACAGTAGGTTCATCTGAATGGGCAGAGATTCCTACGAATATGCAGGTTCTTGGCTGTCAGCTTTGCTTGTGTCACTACAATGTTATATCATACTTGAGTGTCAAATACTGCTTGACAGGTTGCCTGGGTTCATGCATAACTCTTGGAGTACACATAAAAGGAAAGCAAATTGGATGCCATGGCATTTTGGATCCACTATATAGTTGCTGTAGGACTCTCCGTTTGACCTACCAGAATTCTGTCTCTGGGTTTATTTTGGGTACTGTGGCAATCTCAAACTATATTTTAGTTGTAGATCTTTAAGGACACTAGGATTGTCATAGTATACTCTGCCTGACACATCCCCAGCCCTCAAATCCCACATTTAGTGTTGCTGAACACATCCCCAGCCATCAAATCCCACATTTAGTGTTGCTGAAGACTTTAGCCATCGTGACTCTAAAGTTCTTCAGGCTGACCTCCCATTCAATATACAGGGATAAGATGCATTTTCTGGGAAATATCCACCTGACTATTGGCAACTGATCCTGGACTGCATGACATACTGTGAGTCTCTAATTACCTTCTCTGAGGTCCTGGTGGGCTCTTTAAGTGTATTCCTGTGCTGGATTGGGACTTAATGGACAAAGAAGAAGGTAAAATCTTTGACCAGGATGATCCTGATTAACACGCGTTCCATCACGTCTTCCTCAAAGTACACCCACGTCCTAGTCAACTGCAACCATGGACAATCATTTGCGTTTTCCAAATGTTTGGACTATTTTCACTCAAAACATCAAACTACTCATATGCCTGGTTCTCCCTCATTTAATTTTTGTCATTTTATTGTCCTTTTATTAATTAAAATGTAGTCTATAGGACCGCTCAGGCAGCAAAGCATCGTGCTGTCCAAGCCTCTCCCCTGTGTAACTGGCTATTTCTACATCTTGATGTTGCCTCTGTTTAATTTTACTATGTTTCTGGAAAATGTCTCGGTACAAAACTTGAATAAAAAAAATGTAGTCTGTTTTTTTCAAATTCAGTTTGGAATGTTTATTGTTGGTGTTTTGCCTTTATTGTTTTTTTGTACTGTATACATTCTTTGCACACTGCTTGAAGTTAAAACTGACTGCTCTGTACCACACCTAGTCTGTCTTGAGTTCAGGTTAACATTGTGACTATTGAAATTCACCCTGGCAGGATAGTGTCATTAATCCTTGAGTTGGGTGCCTAACCCCCAAAAATCCACTTTCTTACAGAAATAAGTTGTTGTTTCTTTGCTTCTTAGTTATTCTAAGCCTTTAAAACTATCTCGGCTGTTAGCTGTGACAACACATTCCAGTAATAAATCATGAGCATGATGTTTTCATTGCTAACATAACACAGTACCACATGTCATCTCTACTGTTGATGAGGGTGAGCTTCGATCACATGACCATTTGATGTAGTAGATGATATGCATATTGGAGTGTGAAAAGGTTATGTAGAAATGCAGATACATTCACATGCTGTCAAGATTTGATAAAAATAATACCACATTCCCAGGTAGGTGGCATTTTTCTCATCTGAAGTAAGAAGCTCTATATTTTTATTCTTGACATCTTTTAGTCTGAATGTTTACACTTTGTAATGTGCATAGTAAGGCTTCAAGCACAGTAGACAATGTCTGGCATAATATATGCATTATGTGAAAAGTAGAGAAAGAATATATAACCAATTCAGCATGCTCTCATTGCCAAGACAGTCACTTAGGTTAGTTCACAATATTTTAACACACAGGTGTACCATCATTATGCTATTTGTAAAGAGGTGTACATGTCCATTCATATTAGGTGATTTAATTGTCTGTGAATGTTAGTTCAACACAAAGATGATCTTACTTTGTCTTTATATGCCACCCTCAGCCTGTGACCTTTGCACAATGTATATGTAGAAGCAGTCTCTTGCATACATTTGTAGAATAGCCATGTACAAAATAACATTTTATGTTAGTTGATCCTCAAGTCCTTCAGTATGTCAGTATTAATATAGACATCTATGTCATTACCCAAAACATCAATCAGATCATTTTACAGAGAAATGCACAATCACATCAGAAAAATGTAGTACATTGTACATTGAACTGTGAGCACTGTCATCCACAACACAATCAATAACTATGGTCTAGGACTACCTAATGATTTCCACTAAGATCTCATGTCAATTGTGCTTATGATTGTTTTTACATCTGTGCTGATTAAATTACTATGGGCATTGTAAGAAACTGGGTTAAGGCTGGTGGGTGAAACTCTTCTCCACCAGCAATTGCAATTCTTCTCTGGGTGAAAATTAACTTGTGCTCAGCCCTCAGATTGCTTGGCACAGTGCAGTCAGGCTTTAATCAGAGGCTAGAAGATATTAAATTTGAAAGATTTTAGTACCAAAAGGCATAAAGCAACAAATGTGGATATCTGGTTTCTCCAGACTATAAGTTCTAAGTTCAGGCCTACCATAATGGTGCCCTTGCCGACTACAGGGACTCAGTTAGGCCTTCTAAACAGCGTTACTTAAATCCTGGTTTACGCACTGGTGCAAGGATCTTTGTTGAAGGTGCGTTGTGCAGCCGAAGTGCTTCGCCAGTTCCGAGATGCGGTGAGGCTGCGGTGCAAGGTCTCAATGACATCTTCGCCGTCTTTTCAATTAGGGCTTGAAGTGAAAAGTCTAGTGTTGAGGATGCGTTGCGCAGTAAGGGCAATGTATCGGTTCTGAACAACTGTGAGGCTGTGATACGGAGTCTGTTGTTGTCTTCCAGGCTGCCATCGATGAGAGATGCGAGGGCCTGCACCGAGGATGAGTTGCACAGTAGTTGTTCTGATGCAGTGACAGGCTGGGATACAGGTCTTTGCGGCAGTCCTGATCCACACATTAGCTGCAATGCTCAAGGCTGCACTATGCAGCAGAGGTTCTGGGTTCAAGAGATGCAGGCCCAGTCCTTCTCGCCCAGGCAAGGGAGCAGCAGGCAGCAGGTCAGCACAGCAAGGCAGCAGTCCAGCAGGGCAGCACTACAGCAGAGTGGCAGTACTTCAGCAGTACAGCAGTCCTTTTTTGGCTGAGTGTTCTTATATCAAGAAGTGTAAGGCAGTACTGATGTCATAAGTCCACTATTCATACGGGGTGAAGCTTACAGAGGTTTCCCATTGTACTATGCTGCAAGGGTGCCTGCGTTGGCACTAGGCAGCGAAAGGTAGCGCAACAGATGGGGAAACCCACGGCTGCACCATATTCTAGTAAATACAGTGCAGCCCTATGTTTCTAAAGTGCATGATGTGAGCCTTCTTGACTTAACACGCTTTGCCACTTAGTTGTGAATATGCCCCTGCTGCTTGTCTTACAAGTATGTTTATTTTGGAATTCACAAAATACAGTTGTATGGTGGAAACTTGTACTAATTTTCAGGCGTGACTCTTCCTACTTTCAAATGCACATATTGAAGTGTCAGCAGGCAGGTTATTCATCTGCTTAAGCGTTAACTGAGGGCGTGCATCTGCACTACTTTGCCTCCCTTATCTACATGAACAATAATTATTTAATAGAGTATCCTTTTGTTGTAATCACAATGGAATTTAGATTGTTTCCTTTGCTTTCCTGTACATGTACATTTACCCAACCTTTTATTGGTGTACTGTTACAACTAATTTCAAGGTAGGAATCTCAATGAAAATGATGTGCAAATCCGCACAACGTTTTGAATTCCTGGTAGTTCCCATATTACTGAGGTGTACTATCTACCTGCATCCCCCTTTACGACCCATCTCTTGATGTCAGATACTCAGACTTTTTTTTACTTGAGTAGGATCATTGTGGCTGGAAGCCTGATTGTAGGGATTAGAACTCTCATTTTAAAAGAACAAATTAACATTTACATCTGTAGGTAACACCTATGGGCAAAACGCTATACTGCTGATCGGAGCACACTGAGCAAACATGAAGGCATGTTAAAACCTAAGGGCAGATTTACAAGCCCCTTGCGACACTTTTGCGCCGCCGTTGCGTCACTTTTGTGATGCAATGGCAGCGTAAATAATGCGGCCAATTTACAACGTGGCGCATTTAGGAAGATGTGGCACATTGTAAAGCCATGTGTCACATTATACCTGCGTCAGGGATAATATATGCAGGGTGGGTGTTCTCACGCAGGAAAGCCTGTAAAAGTGACACAGTGAAATCTACAAGGTTTCACTGTGCCACTTCTAAGATGCCACTGTGTCAAAACCTTACGCCTGCTTGAAGCAGGCATAAAGAGTGATGCAGTACAATAAGTATAGGCCGCAACATGCATTGCTGGAGTTGCGTCATGCTTGCGACACGGCTCCAGCAATGCGTGACTTTCGGGCTACCAGATGCGTCAGAATTTCTTACGCATCTGTGAATCCTTGCAACATGGTGCGTTGTATTGTAAATACGGCACATCCAAGGTGTTGCAAGGGTATCGCAGGCTGGTGCAGGTAAACAGACGCATCTCTAAAGATGCGTCAGATTCTAGTAAATCTGCCCCCTAGTTTCATAAAAATTGCTATAAAAGGGTAGATATCTCAAAATTACACGAGTCACCTTACATCATTTTCCTATATTCACAAAAGTTTAAGCTAGAACAAATCTGCAGTCTTGTGTAATGTAGAATGTGACAGACCACATATGTATTTCAATAACAAGTTATACAGCAAGGCTGGTTCTCCATGTCTATCATGATCTAACTTACTCTTTCATTGGATAAAAAGAGTCAACGTCTGGAATCGTCCTTCAAGTATTCATATACAGGACTGGCACCCAAATGACTGAGGTGTTTGAAAACCAGTCGCTGGATATTTCTTCTTTAAAATACTGTGTTTGAAATCCTGAAAGCATGAAAGTCACCTGACTGTTCCTCTGCGAACGCTTTTTCACTGACAGCATACGTATTTGACCCAAAAAGTCATTGTCCGTGTTGTTTTGTCATCGGAAATGAGTAAAGGCAGATATATTCCTGACGAACATAGCACTTACTCTCCTCTGCAGCTGATGAACAACCTCCTAAACTTGAGGGTGCCCTGGGGATTGCAGAAAAAGACAGGAATATCTGTTTCACTCTCTTTTTCTGTCCTTTCTGTCTGACCCCCTAACCACTAAGGACCTCTGAGTACAAAAACAAGTAGCATGGTAATGTATCCTGCAGAACTGAATCTGGTACGCTGATTAGTTTCTCTCACAAGATTGCTGCAGTGGCTTGAAGATATTTTATCTCGAATGTAGGTTGCTGCATGTTGTAGTCACACACGGTTATGTTACATTCCGCTTTTATGAAAAGATGGTCTTATCCAGAAATCGTCATTCGCAATATTTACATGAACTAATTTCTGGTTCGTAAAGGCTGAATATCATAATAGAGCTAACATTATTTATGAAAAATCGCCTAATCCATTTTAATAATATGTGTTCCAACAAATTATTTTTCAATATTACATTAGTAAACAGTATATCATTACACATACAGTTATGAACTGAACTTAGAGGCGCAAGTTAAGTGAATGCTGTCATGATTTTCGTTTCACTAATGCTTACTGCTTCACTCTGAAGCTAGCTCTAGGCAAAGCGACATAAAGAGGCAGTAGGTTTTTACTTTCTAGTGTAACGTGATTTTGTGCTGAATAGGTGGTCTTTTCGCACAGCCACACTTAGAGGTGTATTTGTCAAATCATCGCGCAAAGCAGCAAGTCACTTTGCTGTGCTGAACTGCGTGATAGGGAAAGGGCAGGAGTGTCCCATACTTAAAAATATACAGCATATTCCTATAATTTCCTTTTGTGGGTGTACAATGTGCTGCCTAGCGCCAATGCAGCAAGGTAGGCACCCTTGCACCAAAGTGCAAGGTGCCTACGTTGTAAGCTGGAAGGGACACCATGCATTGCTAGCAGAATTGTTTTTGTGCAGGAAGGAGCAGGCACCTTCTTGTACAAAAACAATCCTAAGAGGCATTTGCCTCTTTCTATGTGTGCTGCAGAGTTCAGCGCATATAGAAAGAGGAAGCAAGAAGGAGGAATAAAGATATGTTTCCTCATTTTCCTCACCTGGGAGGCATACCATTCTGACGCATTCCCAGGTTTACCAGTGTTAGTAAATTAAGTAATATTCTAAAATCCATGGGTGGATGCATTGGAACTCCCATGCTACAACCATGGAATGCCTTCCCAGGATAGAGTAACACAATGCAATGATTTGCGCTGCATTACTCTGGAGTAATCAAGCCATGCAGGGACACACAAGGTGGCCTTGTGTGGCTTGATAAATCTGACTTAGGTTTTGTGTCGCCCTTGTGCCTCTTGCGTGGTTCAAGGGCAACGCAAAACCTTCATGAATATGCCCCTGACTTTGCACTCCTTGGTATCAGGAGTGTTTGGTTTCTCTCAGGGCCGATCACTAAAGACGTCCATAGGTTTTGATAAAAGCTGATAAACCAGGATAGCCTGACCAGAGTTTGCTCAAATCTAATGACTTCTCGAAGGAGGCTTCAACAAGGTGGACGTGGTTAACCGCATCGCTGCTAGAGCGATTCCCCTGCTGTGCTGGACAGCAATAAAAACGGATGTGGTCATGACGAGCTCGGCTCGTCATGAGCACAGGAGCACTGTACTGCATGACGAGCTGAGCTCGTCATGAGCATGGAAGGGGTTAATTTTTCCCAGGAACCAATGAGTTGAATGTGTGCTGTAGTGCACAGATAGTGCTGTTCCAATTAATTTCACCCATTTGCTGTGGTCTTAGGATAGGAATTAGCACTGGAAGAAAATACTTCCCGGACCGATTCTTTGCTGAGCAGCCTACAATTGCCTCTGTTGAAGGTGGAAGGTTGTGCATGACACAAGTCAGTCTGTTTTTCCAAAGATGCGGATACCACCAACAGGCCATTGTTAGTTTATGTGTTTTGCCAACTGTACAATGCAGTGAAGGAAACTTTAATGCTTTGTTGCATGAAAACTAAGTAAATGTGGGTCCATACAGTTAATGCTGAAAATCTCCTTAGTTAATGTATTTGCATCCTGGTAGTGGAATTTATGATGTAGCGAGACCTATAAGATCGAGTATGGCTCCCTCATTTAGATGAACAAGTTGAGAAGGAGCTACAAAAGTGAAACATATGCAGTTGTTTGTCTCCTAAGGTGGGGCAGCACCCAGTGACAATAGCTGCCATTATTGCACATGCCTGGGAGAGAGTTGCAGTTGACTTTCTTGGACCTTTAGGAAATGGACACTATCCTAAGGAAGCCAATGATGAATATGTGTGTTTCCTTTGGTGGAAGACCTATCTTTGGCAACCCATGAGAAGGTCATAGAATTACTTGATATCTTTCCATTGTGGAATATTCCAGAAACGGCATAATATAGCCTTATAGCCCGCCGTAGCAGGCTATACTGGCTATTAAAGGCCCGCTGAATCGTTAAAGGCCTGAGCCGAAGGCGAGGGACTTTAACAAAACAGCGGGACTTTAATAGCCGGTATAGCCCTGCCACGAAGGGCTATAAGGCTATTAGAACATTCTGCCACTAGAGGGCAGAATGTTCTAACAAATTAAACAAAGGGTTCTCGAAGCTATCCCCTTGAACTTCGAGAAGCCTTTGTAGAACATTGGAATGTTGCTCTGCGGGCCTTTACCGGCCCGTAGAAGCAGGGAGCACTCCATTGTCTACAATGGAGCTCCCAACATTCCAATGTTCTAATGTGCAGTCTGTGTGAGTGACTGTATGGTGATTAATAAATACGTGTCTGACTACAACTCCCATGTGGTATAATTCAACTGCATGCTCCAGGGCTGGAGAAGATTCAACAGGGCATAGATGTTTGTTTCGGCTAAGTGCAGATGTTGAGGCCTCTTCAAACCAGCGGTCTACATGATGGCACTGTATGTGACAGCAGAACCAATAAATATACATAAGATAACACCAGACTTCTTAATGTTACTTCATTCTGCATGTGCAGCTTTGTCCTGTAAGGTGAACCCAGAGTTACAGCCAGTGGATTATTGAGCAGTTTTAAATCTTATAATAGAATAGACATTGGAAGTTAATAGCATTAATAGCACTGGTATTATCACTGTTGTTGTTTCAAGAGTATAGAGTCCCTGTGTTATTCCGTGAAGTATTAATACTCTTTTGAGCATACAAGACGAATTACGAACAGACAACATGTGGGTTTCAGAATGCACTGTTGCTTTGAAAATAACTGACCATGCCAAAAAGAATGTTTTTGACCAAATCATGTCTGGGTATTGAGCCTTATTTATCTCATTTTTATAATGCCCATGACAGAGTTTTAATGACACGCCTTAGGTTTAATCGTCTACATCACTTATTAGCTGATCAGGTAGGATATACCTCATCCATAGAGTTGAAGGGTCCATGCAACTGCAACCATCGGTCTCCGCAGGATACCCCTCAATTTGTTTTAATATGTCCTTTTTATTCATAACCTAGGAACTTGTATTTAAAAAGTATTTTAAAAAATGCTAGATTTAAACATGCTAAAGTGGCCTTGTTGTCCTCAGATGTATTAACTCTGTTTTGCACTGTAAATTTTTTAAGAGCAGCCGTCAGTCTCGGAAATACAAGAGGTACTAACTGAATAAATTTGGTATCTAGCGTGAGCCAGTTAATGGCCTTAAGATGAATTTGACGAGGGGAATGGTTTGCTTAATCTAGGAGGGACTGGATATGCACTTATTTTAGGCTGTTGAACTGAGATGCATTTCAATTATCACATGACGTACTCCTTCTGAATTTTCGTGATTGGTGAGGCTAGTTCTGTATTGGCCCTAAATATGAATTGTATATGTTAAGGGGTTTTTATTCACAAATGGACTGAGCATGTATTATTCTCACTTGTTATGTGGCTTGTGTTTATTATGATGTATTTTATCTGCACTTTTATGGTATTTTTTATACCGAATAACGTATTTTGAAATTAAATGAAATGAATGATTTTGATGAATGAAATGATAGAGCTCTAAAGAATGCGAAGAAAAATAAGAGAATGTTAATTTTAAATATTAAATTGAAAGGTCGGTCCAAGCAAACTCTTGACTCATATTGTTGTCAGGAAATAAAGGGCTAAATCTAAACCATTCTGTACTGAAAGCACTTGGTGATGTATTCTTCCTCCAGGGTAGCTTTCTTTATTCCTTGGTAGAACAAAATGTTTACCCAGGGCCTACTGAAGGTCCTTAAACCTTCACTAACTGGATTGGAAAAGGTCAAAACTGTTGAACCTTTTGGTACTCTGCAGGAAGTGTGGGATAGGAATCATAAAGTTAGTAACATTGATTTGTCAGATATCAATAAAACAGCTGTACATTGGAGCTTTTCACTTTCATACTCTCAAATAAAAAGAAGCACTAACATTTCTTTCGGCATACCTACAAAGACATCTGACCCAACATTGTCTAGTATGCTAAAATTACAAAATGTACAGTTCCAAATCATCCCTCACTCTGGTTCTATTATTAAAACTAGAAGTATCAATACGAGAAACACGTGTGACTAAGGAACAGATACATGGGTTTGATATGTCATTTTTCTAGACTGTTATTTGAAAAGGACCTACATTCTCAACTACATTCATGCTAGAGATTAAATATGTTTCTCTTTTTTCCAAATTCTGTGCTCTTTCATTTGATACAGTCAACATTTCTAAACCATACATTGAAATACCTTGTAATTTTATTGTTATTCGAATAGCTGAAGTGGAGAGATACTCGGGCCCGATTCACAATAGTAATCTGATACAAACTCCAAACTTAACAACTTTCGGGAATTCACAAAGCGCATTTATTAGTAGTAAAGTTAGGATTTTGTCTCAGTTAAACTTAAGTTTTGGTCTTAAGTTTAAGTTAAGATCCAAACTTAGGTTTAACTGAGACAAAGTTTTGGTCTTAGTTTTAGTTTTGGTCTTAAGTTTAACTTAAATCCAAAACTTAAGTTTAACTGAGACAAAATCCTACTGTTACTACTCCTAGATGCCGTTTGTGAATACCAAAAGTTGTAAATTTAGGATTTTGTCTCAGATTGCTTTTGTGAATTGTCTCCTCGGTCTTTCAAAGAAAGCAACATTGCCCTAGTGGAGACCATTTGGAATACTGACTGCTCATCCTTCTCCATAGTGGGTCATGATTTACACTTTAGTTCCAAGTCTCATGGGAATCAGAACAGTTAAAAAGATCATTGTTTTCACCCCTTCTTTACCATCACACCATAGCCCTTTAAAATTACTAGATCACTTTTTCCCTTAACCTAGTCAGTCACACTGCACCAGATTATTTCGTCCCGATAGAACACATTTCATTCCCCATTGCTTGAATCTGAAATAATTAAGACATTGCAACACACATGTTCAGTGAATTTTAAATTTAATATTAAATGTGTCTACATTGTTATCATAGAGACGTAATAGACATCTCTAAGAAAGAATCCAACCTATAATGTCCAGACAGATACACATTCTACACCATTCTCTCCTTGAATATGTCTCTAATGTCCTAATGAAGAATGAGCTAACCACATGTCCTGTTCCGAACAAACTTCTGAAAGTGCTTCCTAAATATTGGAAATATGTCTAAAAGAAGAAAAACCTTATTAGATTAGGCGCCTGATCAAAAAAAAATTGGGTTGGTAATATTACATGCCCTTAGTGAACACAACCTTTACCCCATGGGAGAGGATGTAGCCTTACAGCCACAGCTGCCGAATTTGGAGCTGAGGAACCGGGTTCGAACCTCTGCCTCGGCTCAGCATCCTGTGATTCTGGGCAAATCACATAATCTCCCTGCGCCTTCTAAAAAATCAATGTGTCCTTGTTTAACTTAACTGGTGCTCATGTAAAGAGCTCCAATACCTTCATTGTCGAGTTCGCACTATATAAATCTGCAAAATAAAATATATGGAAATCTGATTTGTTGTGGCAAAAATGTGTGAAAAGAATGTTTATTATTATTTAAGTGGATGAAGAACTGCAGTTGAGGCACAGCAAAACCACAAAACAGCAGCATGTTACAAAAACAGGACAGCAGTAATGCACAACAATACATCAATACAAAAATAAACCCACAACATAACAAAAACACCACAGAACCTTACATTTGCAATACACCAACAAAGTAAAATGAATGCACACAGTAATATATGAAAAAAATAACAATGCTACACACTTATTCAAGAGATCACACTAGCTCATCAAAAACACATTAATTGAGCAAAACAAAACAGCATCATAGCACCCCATAGCACATCATTGCAAATATGTTAGTTTGTGATGTGTAGTTGTGTTATTTAATATGTGTTTGTATTGTTTTATGTTGTTATGATTGTGTTGTGTTGGTGCAACCTGGTGTTGCTGAATTATTGTTCTGTAAATTTGATCTTGAGCTGGTGTGTTCTTGTGTCATGTTCAGTTATGCTATTCTGTATTTGTGCTGCACCATTTATTGGCATGTTTGTGTTGTGTGTGGTTTTATGTGTTATTGCTATGTTGTGGTGGTGTGTTCTTGATTTATGTTATTGAGTTACTCAAATATGTTGGGGGTATGTTGTTCCATTGTGTGAGTTCTGTATTGGATTATTGGAGCCTGTTATTGATTTGTTGTTTGGAAATGTAGCTACTGTGTTGTAGTATGATCACAATGCTGTTGTGTCTTGACCGTTCTATATTTCGTTTTCAGAAGGTAATAAATGGTGCTGTACTTTTAGAGGCAAAAGAAACACGTTATTAATGTTCTAGAGATAAACCACCATTACCATTGCCACAACTTTGTGTCATGCCTCCTTGCCAGCTTGTCAACTATTTAAGACACTTACCTGCCTGCCACAAACTGTGGCGAAGGATATGCATTAATTTAACACTCACTGCACTCACTATATTTGCTCCAGTCTATAATGCCCAATATTGTGATGTGTTCAATGAAGATGTATCTTTGCACCTTAAATAATTGATACTTTGTGTCGCCGTAAATTCAGGATGTTGAATTTACGATTGGGACCCTGAGAAATTAGTCAGAAGAAGGAATAACTGTATATGTGCACCCACTTTAGATGGCTATGCTTCATTTTTTTAACCCATTTACCCCCTGTACTTCCAGCTGTTTCCTGCAGCCAAAATATTGGTATTTCTCGACAAATGATGATGTGTTTTCACATCATTTGTAATCCGGAAGAGGATGATATTCCGCTTGCAGCAGAATTACAGGGACACTTGTAATTGGGCATAAGGGTCGACAAGAATCGTGTCACTACACACTAAAAGAAGCTACAAATTTCCATCTTAAATGGAAAGCTGAAAAGCAGAACATTGTGTGAACTTTACAAGGTATTTTGTTTAACACATTTTTGTATACTAGCAATTAGGAAACTGGGGTACTTTAAATAAGGTTTAAAAAAATACTAGTAAATCCCTTCTGTTTTTCAAGGAGTTAACTGAAACTCGGCTACAGTAGCTATGGATGAATGCATTTAGGGCCACATTTATGACTGTTTTTAGATGTTGCAAACAGAGAATCGAGCTGTTTACGATTGCTAAAATGCATTTTAGCATGTTTTAACCCTATGTTGTGAGTTGGTAACGTATTACCGACTTGCGAGTTGGTATAAGGAAGGGGCATGCTATGGGCTTTCCTTCCTAGTAGTGAGTCACAGAGGATTGTGCAATTTTTGGGGGATCATAATGTTGTTGCAAAGCAATGGCAGTTTACCTCCAACTTCAGTTAGGTGGTAAGCCAGTTGCAAATGGACACAGATTCACAGGGGGCACCTTCCCCTTTGTGATAGGCAGTGCAAGAGTTTATCAAGAGCTGGCCATGCTCAGAAATGTTTCATTTTTCTTTTTGAAGTGCATCCCGTTTTCCTTTAAGGGAAACGGGCTACATTTAAAAAAAAAACAAAAAAAATGTTTGCTTTATTTAAAAGTAAACGCAGACATGGTGGTCTGCTGTCCCCAGCAGGCCACCATCCCTGTGTTTTTAGTGATTCCCTAAGTTCGATATTGCAAACATTGATAGGGTATCCCCATTGGGAATCACGAAATGTGTCTGAAACACATTAGTACATCGCATTTTGCAACTTCTCAATTGCGACCCGCTCAAAGTCGCAATTAGTAAGTCGCTAAATGCTTCAGTCCTACATGTGGCTCTTAGGGCCATATGTATCATAGTTCCGTTTTGCGAATTCTAAATAGCGATTTTTAAGGAATCGCTATTTAGAATTCGCAAAACGGTATGTATGTAAAAAATCACATTTTTTTGCGATTCCTTTATCTTCTTTATTTGCGAATTTGCAAGTTGCGAAATCGCAAATAAGGAATAATTTCCCATTCATTCCTATGGGCCAGGAGGCCCATAGGAATGATTGTGAAATGCATTTCATTTTGCGATTCGCAATTTGCTAATCACAAAATGAGATTGATTTCAAGGGTGCAGGGGTGTCTCAAGGACACCCTGCTGCACCCCTGAAATCAGCATGTGTGTGCATATGGCGCACGTACATGCCCTATGGGCATGTATGTGCGTCACATGCCAAATAAAAAAATGCCAATTTGTGCATTTTTAAAAGAAATCGCAAATTACCACCAATTGAAAGTTGGTGATAAATTGCGATTTCTTAAGCTAAATTCGCTATAGAAAAATGCTTCATACATAGCATTTAAGGAATCGCAAAAATGCGATTCCTTAAATGCTATAGCAAAATAAGGAATCGCAAATTTTTGCGATTCCTTATTTTGCTAATTTTCCATACATTTCAAAATCGGAAAAAAGGCCGTTTGCGATTCGCTAAGGCCGAAATTCGAATCGCAAAAGGCTTGATACATATGGCCCTTACAGCCTGATTCATCAACGGGACGTTTTGTGTGGCCCTAATAGCGATTAATAGCGACTCGCTATCAAGGACACGAAAAACGATATTCATGATTATTTTAGAGAAAGAAAAGCAATTCGCACGCGGCCGCTAATACCGGTTGCGAGTATCGAAAATCGTATAAAATACGCAATTACCGGCTACATCCGTGTCGGAATTGCGAATTCTCTAATAGCGAGTTCGTCAATAGCGGGACAGCAAATAGCGCGAGATCGGGAAAACGGGAAGTCGCATGTCGAGCACAGCGATGACATCACAACCAGGAAGCAGCCAGGGCCCACCCCCATTCACCACAGTGAGGCAGACCTCGAGTCAGCAACTGGGAGAGCTCCTGCAATTCTGTTTGATAAAACTCAAAAAGTACAGTGCAGCAATGTCTGAGGATGCAGTTCCTGGGCCCAGCAACACCACAGGGCGGTAGAGAAAGTTAAAATTCTCCGAGCAGGAGCTGGAGAATTTAATAGAAGGGGTGGTGGCCAACCACTCAAAACTGTTTGGGAAGGACTCTAGAAGGGTGGCGGAACAGGAAAAGCGCAGGATCTGGCAGGGTATAGCGTCCACGGTGAACTCCGTGGGTGTGGCTGATAGGTCGTTGGACGAATTCAAAAAACGCTGGTACGACCTCCGAGGTCGTGCCAAAGAGAGGGTGGCTGAGCGCCTTGGAGAGTCATCGGGCACTGGAGGGGGAGGACCTACAGTCCCTCCAAACACCCCCATGGAGGACCAAGTAGAGAACACCCTGGAGACAGAGGGGGTCATCGGAGTGACTCATCTGGACTCATCCCGCCCCACCCAAGACAACCAAGGTAAGTGGCATGCGACTGCGACCCTGTCCCCTATGAATGTCCATGACCAATTAGCCTCCCATATTGTTCCATAGTCATGCCATCGTTCCACATCAGGTAATGCCCTGAAGCATTGTGGGACATGTAGTGTGGGCACAATGTAGATGTACCACAATGCAGCCAGACAGGTTCCAAAGTACGCAAAGCCATAGCCAGTCAGGGAATGTCACCCAGCATGCATGTAGCAACTGCACGTGTGACAGATACATGCAACTAATGAACGTCCACTTCCCCTCACAGGTGGTGCAGACAGCAGCGACAGTGAGAGGCTGCAAATAGATGAGGAGGCACAGGATGAGGAGGAGGTGCCGCCACATACACAGCCACCAGCCCCTGCCCCAGCAACTACTCCCGCAGCCAAGTCCACCACCAGTGTGCCTCCTGCGTCTGGCGCAGCAACTACTCCCGCAGCCAGGTCCACCACCAGTGTGCCTCCTGCGTCTGGCGCAGCAACTACTCCCGCAGCCAGGTCCACCACCAGTGTGCCTCCTGCGTATGGCGCAGCAAGTACTCCCGCAGCCAGGTCCACTACCAGGGTGCCTCCTGCGTCTGGCGGAGCAACTACTCCCGCAGCCAGGTCCACTACCAGGGTGCCTCCAGCCCCTGCTGCACCAACAACGCCTGCCGTGACACCACCAGCAGCTGGTGCTTCAACATCAGGGCCTGCGACAGCGGCAACACAGCGGCCACCCACTGTGTCAGGCCAGCAGAGCACGCGTGGCAGGCCTCGCCTGCAGACCAATGCACCTATCAGCAGGAGGGGGAATGGACAGGAGCATGTGAGAGTGGGCGTGGAAAGACGCATGCTCCGTATACATCAGCTGCAAGCACGCCAGCAAGGTGCCATACAGCTACAGCTGTACAACATTGGGCGCAATGTTGCCGGGGTGGGGGACCGGATGGACCGCATGACGGCAGCCATGGAAGGTGTGGGGGAGGGAATGGCCAGCATGACTGCAGCCATGGCAGGTGTGGGGGAGGGTATGGCCCGCATGACTGCAGCCATGGAGGCCAGCACTGCTGCAAATACATCGCAGCGCAACGCAGCACGCCGCCGCCACCGTCAGCTATTGACCCGGCTGACCGCCTACACCAGGTCAAATTATATCATAGGCAATGCCACATCACAGTTGTCGCGGTGGTCCCTTGCGCAGCAGCAGCAGCTCATCCAGTGCTGCGAGGATGTGGCCAGGGTCCTTGAGCACCTGACCAGTGCCGTGATAGCACTACACCCTCCTGCTCTACCTGCCACTGTTGGGGGTGATGATGCCAGTGAGGGGACATCGAGTGTGAGCAGCCACTCTGCCTCACACGTAGGGGCACGCAGGCGCATCACCAGGCCCACAGCAGCTGCACGTGCCTTGGATGAGGATGAGCCACAGAGGCGCTTGGGTGGTACGCGCAGGAGGCGCACATGACTTCATATGACTCTTACAGGCACAGGCTGAGTATAAGCCTGCCCTGTCCTGTCACACAGCAGTATGCTGAAATACTGTTAGCAATGACAACATTTAAAGTGGTACCATTATTGTGAATGAAACAATAATATTTATTTTAGCAGCACACATTGGCGTTGTGTCATTATTACTTTTTGCATGCATTTGTGATTTGTGGGGTGAGGGAAGAGGGTGCATTAGAAACTGTGCAGTGTGATGTGGTTGCGACGTCTGTGGCCTTCAGCTGGATTCTCCCCGCGCGCATGGCGCGCATGTGCAGGTGGCCGGTCGTCCCCTTCAGATTCACTGCCAGAGATGTCGACAGGTATCCGGCGCTTGGTTGCAATGTTATGTAGAATTGCGCAGACAGCCACAATGCGGCAGCACACTGCAGGACTGTAATACATGGCCCCACCGGTCTTGTGCAGTATGCGGAACCTGCTCTTGAGCAGCCCAAATGTCCTTTCTATGCAATTCCTTGTCCGAATGTGTGCAACATTGTAGCGCCGTTGCTGGGGTGTAGCAGGGTTGAGGTATGGGGTGAGGAGGTAATCACGGAGGGCGTAGCCACTGTCACCTGAATGAGAGGAGCAGAGGGTGAGTGCCTGTGCTGCGCTGCTACTTCATAGCAATGTGACATTGTCGACAAAGTGTACTTACCAAGTAGGTGTCCTTCCCCAAAGTCTCCCCTGGCCAGTCGTGTGTGGAGGCCGCTGTGCCGAAAAATGTAGGAGTCATGGGTACTCCCTGGGTACTGGGCCACAATGTCAGTGATGTATGTCTTGGCATTGCAGACCATCTGTATGTTGAGGGAGTGGTAGGACTTGCGATTGCGGAACATATACTCCGTGGCAGCTGGTGGGCAGATGGCGATGTGGGTACAGTCTATGCATCCGAGTACATGTGGAAAATGGGCTACATTGTAGAATTGTAGCTTGGTCAAGTCCAAATCCTGTTGGCTGGTGGGAAAAATGATGTGTCGGTGTAGCTGGGTAAGCATAGCGTCAACAAAAGTCTTGAGGCAGCGTGACATGGTGGGCTGGGATATCCCCCCAGCAACCGCTACTATCCCCTGGAAGCTCCCGGAGGCCAGGAGGTGCAGGCTACACAATACCTGCACATGTGTAGGCACCGCATTGGTACGCCTTGTTGGGTGCTGCATCAGGGGGTCAAGGTCATGTATCAGTTGGATTATCATTTCCCCATTCAGCCTGTATTTAGCATATATCTGCTCTCTGGTTTGGCCCAGCAAGGTGACCCGCTGGCGGAATATCCTGTCCTGGATCCGGCCTCTCCTCCGTGCTGCTCGCTGTAGCCTTCGCCGCCTGACCACCATGTACATTCCTGGCATTGTGGAACTCCTAATGCTGCTGCTGATTGTCCTTATGTGTGGTTGGTCAGGCCTGAACCTGTTACTGATTGGCCAACAGTATTTTGAAAAAAAATTTGAATGGCTTTTATGGTTACCACCTGTTTTGAGTTGTCCTTAATTTGCGCCGCGTAAACTGCGATTTTTGGGTTTTTCGCTATTTGAGAATTTTGATGAATACCGATAGCGATTGTATAGCGAATTCGCAATTTATTTCGCAGGATCCGTGGTTTTTCGCATTTTCCGATTCGCTAATGCTCTCCTACCGGGATTCTGCGAATATTATTGCGATTTCGGTATTATGTGTTTGCAACTTCATGTTGAATGCCGATTACGGACATTGCGCCCGCAATTGCATATTCGCAGCGATTGCGGGCGCAATTTTGCTTCATGAATCAGGCTGTGAATCTTTTTCATGTCAGCAAATAAGATAGCAAGCGTTTCTTTTCAGACAAACCAAACATTAAAAAACATGCACGTACAGCATAGTTCCAATGCTCAGAGGCTATATTAATCTTTCATTAGTTTGCAAAACTAGACAAAATGTAAAAAAATAAAAGATTTATTATAATTGTCATTAATTATTATACGGGATAACATGGGCAATGGGGAACTTCACTGAGTCTTCAAACATTCTCTGTGATACATTCAGCGAGAAGACAGTGATGAAAGGAAGAGTTTCGCAACTACACATTAATCCATCTATCAGTTTTCGGACAGAAGAGACACTGGCATTATCCTGACATGGTTCTCAAAGTTAAGGCAATGCATTCTATATAAACGATAAGCCTGCAGCGTGGCTAATTTATTCATTATCCATTTCACAAAAAATAATTAAGTCATGCTTTCTTTCCTGGCGCTTCATTACAGTTTATGCTTTTTTTCAGCAGCGGGCAGTTACTGAGCGCTTATTAAAATAAATTAGCTGCACAACTTTTAACTGGACTTAAAGAAAAAAAAAAGAACTAATCCACTTTTCTACAGGAAACAACATTGATTAAATAAACCAAGTTTCACGCAGAGCATAGTAATTCTTTTAGCAACACTTTCCAATATTAAATCATGCTGTATCTGTACTACAATACTTTGAGCAGGACATAATGAGCTGTGAGTTTGTAATTGGTATTAATGTCTTTAGCAGCAGTGCGTTTTATTCGCTTTGTTTTAAGGCGAAGCTTGTTTAAAGGTAACTTGCACAGTGCTAGAATGTATTTCTGGTTTGGCTGCTGCAGTGGACGCAGAGAGTCCTTCCCTTTGGCATGATAGACCATAAAGGTAATTCCGATAATGTTGGCATAGAGGCAGCTTTAGTTTTTCTAGGCTCTTGTAACCAATACATAAAAAAATACCTAATATAATGCTAATTCATAAACATAGAGAGGCTTTAGAACCTGTCTTTATCGCACATGTGATGTGGTTTCTTTTAAAGTGCAGAGACTATCATAGGGTCGCCTGCCATCTCTAAATTTGGGGAAAGAAGTCTATCAGGGTGGCTGAGATAATGTCTTCTACCACCCTGACGGACTGTACTCTAGCTGCCAAACCTTAAATGAGGCCCTTGAGCATTGCCTGTGTGCTGGAATATTGGTGTACGCTAATGCAAGACAATGGGCCAAATGTACGAAATCGAGTATACTGCGATGTACAACAGTGTGTTTGACACTGTTAGTGAGTCATATTGAGTAGCAAATGGACCAGCCTCATCAATATTCATGAGGAAGGTCACAATTTGCAAGCTATTGTTAATAGATACAATCACAGGGTCGGTGCCTGCTGGGGACAGCATACCACCATGTCTGTCACTGCTTTTTAAATAAAGCAATATTATTTTGTAATGCAGGAAATTGGGATGCATTTCAAAAATAAAAATGAAAAGCTACCTTTTCATTTTGTAAGAGTAGACAGTGGTTCATGGGACAACTGACTGATCTTAAAAAATGTTGCCACCTACATTACAAAAGGGAGGTGTCCCTTGGGGGCCACTTCCTTTTTGCGAACGGGTTACCACCAACTTGAAGTTGGAGGTAACTGTGAATATTTTGTGACCGCATTACTGGTCACAAAACATTCCTACATACCAGTTCAACTAACTATTAGGAAGGGATGCCCCCTCCTCATAGCAACTCACAAACCCAATAGTTTATCGACTGACAAAATAGGGTTGACAAATGCCAAAAAGTATTTTAGTGGAGCGGTAAAATGCTTCGTACTTCTAATCCTATGTTTTGTGGTTTTGCACCTATCTTGGGCCTATATTGGAAGGGCACAGTGGGACTTGCTTGAGTCAGCAAACAATTGTGATTCATATAATGTTTATCATTGAGCTCAGTAGCACTGACACCTATTAAAGTGATATGAAACTGTTAGATTGTTAGCAAACAAGCTATAAACAAACGTAGGGGCATATTTATCTTTACTGCTGCAATGCTGCATTGCAAAGCATTACGTCAGAAATTTCTGCGCTGTGTTGTGGCACTTCCCAGTGCCATGAATGTGCTGTATTTATGGGACAGTGCACCATGGTGCAGGGACCAAAGATGCATCAGGAATTTAGTCGCCACTGTTTTGAAAATGACGCAAAGTGCCACAATGTAAGTACTACCTATGCGTTCAAAAGTTGATTTGCTTGTCGAGCACACATTTGTGCCTCAAATCAGCATTGCATCAAGCTGGAGTGCTTTGAATTGCCGAAGCGCTTGAAAAATCAACACAATCTGCACAGCAATACTCCTCAATTCAAAGAAGCATGGAGGAGCCTCAGGTAGCAAGGCCAGGAGGCCTCACGGAGCCAGGCCAGGAGGGTAACAACCTCAACAAGAATACTTACCAAAAGAAAGAAGAAGTCCAACTTAAAGAGGAGGAGAACTATATAATAATATGAGAGATGACACAAAATGAACATTTCCTATTTGTAACCTCAGAATTGCCATTAGTGAAGAAGAATGCCATTTGGAAATCCATAGTATACAAGATAAACTGAGGTGCAAAAACAAAAAGGGCCTTCCTGGAGTGCAAGAAGAGGTGGCAGGACTACAAATGCAGGACCAAAGAAAAACAGGCCAGGAAACGTAAGGCAGCCATGAGGACTGGAGGGGGACTTGATGTCCAGGAGGAGTAGGATCCATTGGAGGAGCAGGTCTCAACCCTCATTCAAACAGAGTTGGTAGTTGAATTGGAAGATCAGGACAGTGCGGAAATTGAAGACCAGCAAGAACTGAAGGGGTAGTGAAAACAGGGGACCATATATTATCAAACTTTCATGCATGGCAACACAGCCAGACACTTTGCTGCTCTGTGCTCTATGAAAGTGAAGGCGATACAAAAGGGGATGATGGACGGAGCGATTGAGCAAATCAAACACTCACCCCCAGTCAACTGATCTGGGTTTAATCCATCACCATTCTTTAGCCCACTCAGCCACCCCATTTCAGACATGGCCATATGCAAATCAGTCTGACCCTGTGCCTCATGGGAACAGTTTGATTGGTTCAGATGCTCCGTCCATCACCACCCCCTTTTGTACCGCTTTGGCCGCCATAAGTGTGGCAGGGTATGCTCAGACATGAGTCCCTTGCTCACTTTGCCACTGGATTCAAGCAAGCCGGGCTGAAGACGGCTGGAATGCCAGAAACCGGTCCTCGGAAGCTTGTTTCTGGTCCAGGGAAGGCATGGCTTGGCAGTTCGGGCTGGACTGTTCCCATGAGGCACAGGGTCAGACTGATTTGCATATAGCCATGTCTGAACTGGGGTGGCAGAGTGGGCTAAAGAACGGTGATGGATCAAACCCAGATCTTTTGACTGGGTGTGAGTGTTTGATTGGTTCAGATGCTCCGTCCATCACCACCCCCTTTTGTACCGCTTTGGCCGCCATAAGTGTGGCAGGGTATGCTCAGATGTGAGTCCCTTGCTCACTTTGCTACTGGATTCAAGCAAGCCGGGCTGAAGACGGCTGGAATGCCAGAAACCGGTCCTCGGAAGCTTGTTTCCGGTCCAGGGAAGGCATGGCTTGGCAGTTCGGGCTGGACTGATCCCATGAGGCACAGGGTCAGACTGATTTGCATATAGGCATGTCTGAACTGGGGTGGCAGAGTGGGCTAAAGAACGGTGATGGATCAAACCCAGATCTTTTGACTGGGTGTGAGTGTTTGATTGGTTCAGATGCTCCGTCCATCACCACCCCCTTTTGTATCGCTATGAAAGTGAAGGAGCAGGATTGTCACCTAAGTAAACTCATTCTTCACTTAACGGTCCTTTCCTTGAGCAACACCAATTGTTCCATGCAAGTCCAGCCCTGCCAGGTTTCCCAGGTTCATGCGTGATGTGCTGCGTCAGTCCAGTAATTTCTTTTGAATCCTGGGACATTAATTACTTCATACAACAGGACTACAAGTCCCAGAATTCAAAGTTGAAAACCTGGACTGGAGCAGCACATCATGCATGGACCTTGGAAACTTGGCAAATATAGGAGGCTATGACATATGTTTGCACATCTATAACAACAACAGCATGAGAGGGTTTAGTGATTTGGTAAACTGACTTGGCATGAGATGGATGAGACTTTGAACAAGGGGTGTATCATGGCCCATCTTCACGGATATAACCTGAACTATGATTGAAAACTAACACCAAAGACCACGGTGATATATGCTATTGGCACTGGCAGATTTAGCCAGCCTCAACCTACATTTGGGTTGACTATGCTCAATACTGATGAGTCACAATATTTAATTCCTTTTATGAATAGGAAGAACACCCTTCTATCTTGGGGATTACTTTACTGTGGAACATACCTATTTTCAATAACATTCAATTTTTTCTCACATTAACAGATCAGCCTTGAAAAAGTTAAGTAGACAAAACACTAGTTGGCTACCTTTGTTCTTTTGTATACATCCCTGACTCTGCATTGTTAGAATCAGAAGGATATCAAAAATACTTCATTATTTAATGGACTTTGGATTACCACATCCATATGTCATATTCTTGAACTCTAATTGCACTATTTGAACCACTTGATATTTTGTGCTAACGTAATGTGTTACAAATTAGGCAGAAATGCAAGTGACAATGCAAGCCCCCTTGCACCATGATACAATCGTGCATGTGTTGGGGCAAGGCAGCAAAAAGTGTACTGTTATGTAAATTCAGTTAATGTGGCTTTGTAGAGGGTCAATGTGTCATCCAAGAGTGTCTCCAGGTGCTGTGTATGCTCATGAGCTGCAAGTAGTATCACTTGAAGCGCCAGGTGTACAGGTCCTATTACAAATCAATAGTTGATGCGGCTGACCTGATGTGCTGGGGGAGGTTTTTCCAGGTGTAACCTGCTGTGTATGAGAACACCCTAACTCCTGTCTTGCTCATATGTATATGGGGTGTGTGGGTGAGTGCAAGTCTTGCAGAGTGGAGTTTCATCATTGTTTAGCGGAAGTGTAGATGTTAGGTGAGCTAGGTGGGTCCCTGGTAGTGTAGTGCCTTGTAGGTGAGCATCTTGAACTGGCAGTGTGTCAGCATGAGCATAATGTCCCTTTGTCGTAGGTAAGGTGCGATGTGCATGCCGCAGTGTAGGTTTAGTAAAAGCCTGACAATGGTATTTTGGATAGTTTTCCCCTTATGTAGCAAGTGTGTAGGGATGCTGTAATAGAGGGTTTTGGTGTGGTACAGTCTACATGTGTTGAGGGCCTGGGTGATGGTCTTACAAGTGTCAGGAGAGAGCCATATGAAGACATTTCTAAACATGCAAAATATGTGAAAGCAGGTAGAGGTGATAGTGAACATTTGATGTCATATGCTGTGGTTGGTGTCCAGGACTATGGCTAGATTTTTGGGGTGGTTGGGGGGTAAGGGCTTTGGGCTAGTTATGTGGCAACCAGGGTGAGTTCATATTGCAGGATATTATCAATCGTGTCTTGTAAGGTTGAGTATGAGCTAAGTATCTCACACAGAAGTAGCCATGTCAGCCACTGGCATAATATCTAACTTTTTGATGATGTTGATGTCTCCTGATAGTTATCGAATGATCTGGGCATCATCAGTGTAAGAGATGATGTAGAGTCTGTGGTTCTAAATATAGCTTGGTAGAGGAGTTATGTATAGGTTGAAGAAAGTGGGTATAAGTGAAGAGATGTGTTGTATTCTGCAGATGAGCTCCTTGGGATCTGAGAGAATGGAGTGAGATTGAACTGTTGCATACTTCCAATTATGATGAAGGATGTCCAGATCAGCGATGGTCCTTAGTTACTTGTATTGTGGAGTCTGGACTTTAGAGATGACCCTGTGTTTGTGTGCCAGGAACCCACAATATTCCCCTGAACAATTTGGTTCATGGCATATACATGACCTTCCCCTTTCATGTAGTGCAGCAAGGTGGCTTGTTATGTTGTGTTGTGTGCATGTTTGCAAAAAATGACCGCTGCCGCAATAATGCAAAAATTGCATGCAATAAACCTTTGACATGACAGCTAAGGACTCTGAGGACCCCAAAGCTACTTTTCAATGGGGAGAGGTAGGAGTCAAGCAGCGAATGGCTGAGGAAGTCTGGTCAGTAATGGACACCATAATAGTCACGCTTGAAGGAGCGTTTTTTTCGTGATGGACACACAGTGAGATGATAGTGAAGTACATAAACACTTACCACCCATAAATGGGATGTGGGTGGTAGGTGACCCCAAAACACTGCTCCAGCGATCCAGATAAATGTTGCAAAGTAAATATGATGAAATAATTTCCTAATAATTTCCCACTGCTCACACAAAAGTCAACAATACATGACTCTGGATTGTTCTACCAATACTTGCCAGATGCTCATGTCCATATTCCTCATGGTTTTGCATTGTACTTAAGCCGCACAAGGATTCACAAAACTAGCCCAATACAATGAATGACATTATCCAAGACAAGAAAGGGCACCTAGCCTGACCCTGTATATTCTGATAAATGTGGAGAAACAGAACACAGACCAAAATGGTTGACTTATGTTACTCTTCCCCAGAGAGGCATCACATGTGTTGAGTCTGAGTACATCCACAAATCAACACAATAAATCATTTGCACATACAAATTGTCATAAGTGGCTTGCCACGTAACCTGTAACAATGCAACATATCCTTTGGGAGGTCAAATCAGGAGATATAGGGACAAAACATCTTGTTTGGTCCTCTTTCTAAGTGAGCTGCATTATGTGGCACACTTTGCAAGAAGTAAATGCCAATGACAATTGATTTTGTCCAGGCATAAGTGACTTCCGGCGCAAAAATATACCATCAAATAACACAAACTCTCTTGCATTATGGTGCAAGGCTGTCTGCGTCAGTAATACGCAGTGGTTTGTGTCCCAGCGCAGGTAGAGACCAGCAACTGTTAGTATCATGTCAAATCCACATTTACCTTCCTTTCCCCTTTCCCACAGTTATTTACAGTAAGGAGAATATCTGTGTTGTGCAGTGTGTAAAATCAAATCTTGAGACCCACTTACAGTGTCTAAAGTCTAGAAATGTGTCCATACATGACTCCAATTTGAGGAATACCCACAGGTGCCCAGAGGACTCCGACAATGCAACATATTCCTACAATGTATTCAGGACAAATTGAACATCATCTACACACCTAACACAATAGTACCAAGTCACGATAAATAAAAATTATCCAACTAGAGAACAATGATGCATTTACTTAAAAGGAAAAATGCTAAGATCTAAAAATACTACATAACCCTAAGTAACCTACGCTATCATTAACACTAACCTATACTACCTTATCTAAAACTTAACCTATCTTAACCACTATTGACACATAACAACTTAAACACCAACCCCCTACACCATTTAACATACATAAGTCAGTACAATACAAATATCAACTGCATCCTAAACATATACTTGCTATATATAGAAGAATACACAAAGATATATATATAACATGCCCCCATGACCGGGCCCACCTGGGGCCTGATTACTACAGAAGCGTGGGAGTCTGCGGTTCATTTTTAAACAAAACAAATGCTTTCTTGGCCCTGAAGGGTCCCTCTGGGAACCCCCAAGAGGCCTACATTTGAGGGTATTTCAACCCTGCCCCTTTTTCTTTTTCTCTTTATGTTTTTTCCTGGTTGGAAGTGTTGGCATCCAATAAGATCTCAGTAAGAGATTGAGATGATCGAGATGGGTTGCAGATTTTCCGTGTTCCTATATAAACATTTAAAGATTTCTTTAAACAACTCTGCAATTACTGAATGGATTTATACCAAATCACAAAAAGACACTTCCCTAGACCAACATCTACCTTTCTGACAAATGTGGTGTAATTCCTTTCAGCTGTTCATGCTGTAGCTGTGTCTAAACCTTTCCATTCCCCCCCCCTTGATGGATCACCACCAAAGATTTCAAGACAGCAGCTGAAATGCGTGAAAACCTAGTTTTGAAATGTTCCCAAGAATTCATCAAATGACGCCAGAGTTATTAGCAAATGAAAAAATGCTTTTTCGATGGAAACTAGATTCTAACTATTACCACCTACAGTTTACAGCCAGTAGTTAATATATATATATATATATATATATCCACACAGTTGCAGGACACCCAAATTGAAGCAGCCACACGAGGTTTGTAATCAGCACATGGTTTAATGGAGGTATGCTGGCAGCTTATGGAACAGAAGGTAGCGTCATACAAAGTTTATCCGCCAGACGCGTTTCGAGAGCAGACTGCTCTCTTCCTCAGTGGCGTGTGTTAAAAAGAATAGCAGCGCCAGCACAGTAAGCACAGTTTATGTAAATCACCTGCCTCTCAGGGCGTGGCACACACCACGGCATTCTGGATGCTGTGGTCCGTATAATTAATGTCCCAGTGGATGCGCTCGCTATTCAAAATTAAACAACTTGATAATGTCCCAGTGGGCTGGCGTTACCGAAAAGTCCACAAAGTGCCATGCTTTGTTGCCTCCATTAGTGCGAGAGCGAGTATCCCCCTGCTAAGGCCTCCGCTCTCACCTCTTCCTTCATGCGAGTGCGACCCCAGGCTGGGGCCCGCTCAGGACCCGCTTACAAGCGGATGGGCTTGCTTCGCGACCGGGAACAGCCGCTCAAATCCACACAGTTGCAGGACACCCAAATTGAAGCAGCCACACGAGGTTTGTAATCAGCACATGGTTTAATGGAGGTATGCTGGCAGCTTATGGAACAGAAGGTAGCGTCATACAAAGTTTATCCGCCAGACGCGTTTCGAGAGCAGACTGCTCTCTTCCTCAGTTGCGTGTGTTAAAAAGAATAGCAGCGCCAGCACAGTAAGCACAGTTTATGTAAATCACCTGCCTCTCAGGGCGTGGCACACACCACAGCATTCTGGATGCTGTGGTCCGTATAATTAATGTCCCAGTGGATGCGCTCGCTATTCAAAATTAAACAACTTGATAATGTCCCAGTGGGCTGGCGTTACCGAAAAGTCCACAAAGTGCCATGCTTTGTTGCCTCCATTAGTGCGAGAGCGAGTATCCCCCTGCTAAGGCCTCCGCTCTCACCTCTTCCTTCATGCGAGTGCGACCCCAGGCTGGGGCCCGCTCAGGACCCGCTTACAAGCGGATGGGCTTGCTTCGCGACCGGGAACAGCCGCTCAAATCCACACAGTTGCAGGACACCCAAATTGAAGCAGCCACACGAGGTTTGTAATCAGCACATGGTTTAATGGAGGTATGCTGGCAGCTTATGGAACAGAAGGTAGCGTCATACAAAGTTTATCCGCCAGACGCGTTTCGAGAGCAGACTGCTCTCTTCCTCAGTGGCGTGTGTTAAAAAGAATAGCAGCGCCAGCACAGTAAGCACAGTTTATGTAAATCACCTGCCTCTCAGGGCGTGGCACACACCACGGCATTCTGGATGCTGTGGTCCGTATAATTAATGTCCCAGTGGATGCGCTCGCTATTCAAAATTAAACAACTTGATAATGTCCCAGTGGGCTGGCGTTACCGAAAAGTCCACAAAGTGCCATGCTTTGTTGCCTCCATTAGTGCGAGAGCGAGTATCCCCCTGCTAAGGCCTCCGCTCTCACCTCTTCCTTCATGCGAGTGCGACCCCAGGCTGGGGCCCGCTCAGGACCCGCTTACAAGCGGATGGGCTTGCTTCGCGACCGGGAACAGCCGCTCAAATCCACACAGTTGCAGGACACCCAAATGGAAGCAGCCACACGAGGTTTGTAATCAGCACATGGTTTAATGGAGGTATGCTGGCAGCTTATGGAACAGAAGGTAGCGTCATACAAAGTTTATCCGCCAGACGCGTTTCGAGAGCAGACTGCTCTCTTCCTCAGTGGCGTGTGTTAAAAAGAATAGCAGCGCCAGCACAGTAAGCACAGTTTATGTAAATCACCTGCCTCTCAGGGCGTGGCACACACCACGGCATTCTGGATGCTGTGGTCCGTATAATTAATGTCCCAGTGGATGCGCTCGCTATTCAAAATTAAACAACTTGATAATGTCCCAGTGGGCTGGCGTTACCGAAAAGTCCACAAAGTGCCATGCTTTGTTGCCTCCATTAGTGCGAGAGCGAGTATCCCCCTGCTAAGGCCTCCGCTCTCACCTCTTCCTTCATGCGAGTGCGACCCCAGGCTGGGGCCCGCTCAGGACCCGCTTACAAGCGGATGGGCTTGCTTCGCGACCGGGAACAGCCGCTCAAATCCACACAGTTGCAGGACACCCAAATTGAAGCAGCCACACGAGGTTTGTAATCAGCACATGGTTTAATGGAGGTATGCTGGCAGCTTATGGAACAGAAGGTAGCGTCATACAAAGTTTATCCGCCAGACGCGTTTCGAGAGCAGACTGCTCTCTTCCTCAGTGGCGTGTGTTAAAAAGAATAGCAGCGCCAGCACAGTAAGCACAGTTTATGTAAATCACCTGCCTCTCAGGGCGTGGCACACACCACGGCATTCTGGATGCTGTGGTCCGTATAATTAATGTCCCAGTGGATGCGCTCGCTATTCAAATTAAACAACTTGATAATGTCCCAGTGGGCTGGCGTTACCGAAAAGTCCACAAAGTGCCATGCTTTGTTGCCTCCATTAGTGCGAGAGCGAGTATCCCCCTGCTAAGGCCTCCGCTCTCACCTCTTCCTTCATGCGAGTGCGACCCCAGGCTGGGGCCCGCTCAGGACCCGCTTACAAGCGGATGGGCTTGCTTCGCGACCGGGAACAGCCGCTCAAATCCACACAGTTGCAGGACACCCAAATTGAAGCAGCCACACGAGGTTTGTAATCAGCACATGGTTTAATGGAGGTATGCTGGCAGCTTATGGAACAGAAGGTAGCGTCATACAAAGTTTATCTGCCAGACGCGTTTCGAGAGCAGACTGCTCTCTTCCTCAGTGGCGTGTGTTAAAAAGAATAGCAGCGCCAGCACAGTAAGCACAGTTTATGTAAATCACCTGCCTCTCAGGGCGTGGCACACACCACGGCATTCTGGATGCTGTGGTCCGTATAATTAATGTCCCAGTGGATGCGCTCGCTATTCAAAATTAAACAACTTGATAATGTCCCAGTGGGCTGGCGTTACCGAAAAGTCCACAAAGTGCCATGCTTTGTTGCCTCCATTAGTGCGAGAGCGAGTATCCCCCTGCTAAGGCCTCCGCTCTCACCTCTTCCTTCATGCGAGTGCGACCCCAGGCTGGGGCCCGCTCAGGACCCGCTTACAAGCGGATGGGCTTGCTTCGCGACCGGGAACAGCCGCTCAAATCCACACAGTTGCAGGACACCCAAATTGAAGCAGCCACACGAGGTTTGTAATCAGCACATGGTTTAATGGAGGTATGCTGGCAGCTTATGGAACAGAAGGTAGCGTCATACAAAGTTTATCCGCCAGACGCGTTTCGAGAGCAGACTGCTCTCTTCCTCAGTGGCGTGTGTTAAAAAGAATAGCAGCGCCAGCACAGTAAGCACAGTTTATGTAAATCACCTGCCTCTCAGGGCGTGGCACACACCACGGCATTCTGGATGCTGTGGTCCGTATAATTAATGTCCCAGTGGATGCGCTCGCTATTCAAAATTAAACAACTTGATAATGTCCCAGTGGGCTGGCGTTACCGAAAAGTCCACAAAGTGCCATGCTTTGTTGCCTCCATTAGTGCGAGAGCGAGTATCCCCCTGCTAAGGCCTCCGCTCTCACCTCTTCCTTCATGCGAGTGCGACCCCAGGCTGGGGCCCGCTCAGGACCCGCTTACAAGCGGATGGGCTTGCTTCGCGACCGGGAACAGCCACTCAAATCCACACAGTTGCAGGACACCCAAATTGAAGCAGCCACACGAGGTTTGTAATCAGCACATGGTTTAATGGAGGTATGCTGGCAGCTTATGGAACAGAAGGTAGCGTCATACAAAGTTTATCCGCCAGACGCGTTTCGAGAGCAGACTGCTCTCTTCCTCAGTGGCGTGTGTTAAAAAGAATAGCAGCGCCAGCACAGTAAGCACAGTTTATGTAAATCACCTGCCTCTCAGGCCGTGGCACACACCACGGCATTCTGGATGCTGTGGTCCGTATAATTAATGTCCCAGTGGATGCGCTCGCTATTCAAAATTAAACAACTTGATAATGTCCCAGTGGGCTGGCGTTACCGAAAAGTCCACAAAGTGCCATGCTTTGTTGCCTCCATTAGTGCGAGAGCGAGTATCCCCCTGCTAAGGCCTCCGCTCTCACCTCTTCCTTCATGCGAGTGCGACCCCAGGCTGGGGCCCGCTCAGGACCCGCTTACAAGCGGATGGGCTTGCTTCGCGACCGGGAACAGCCGCTCAAATCCACACAGTTGCAGGACACCCAAATTGAAGCAGCCACACGAGGTTTGTAATCAGCACATGGTTTAATGGAGGTATGCTGGCAGCTTATGGAACAGAAGGTAGCGTCATACAAAGTTTATCCGCCAGACGCGTTTCGAGAGCAGACTGCTCTCTTCCTCAGTGGCGTGTGTTAAAAAGAATAGCAGCGCCAGCACAGTAAGCACAGTTTATGTAAATCACCTGCCTCTCAGGGCGTGGCACACACCACGGCATTCTGGATGCTGTGGTCCGTATAATTAATGTCCCAGTGGATGCGCTCGCTATTCAAAATTAAACAACTTGATAATGTCCCAGTGGGCTGGCGTTACCGAAAAGTCCACAAAGTGCCATGCTTTGTTGCCTCCATTAGTGCGAGAGCGAGTATCCCCCTGCTAAGGCCTCCGCTCTCACCTCTTCCTTCATGCGAGTGCGACCCCAGGCTGGGGCCCGCTCAGGACCCGCTTACAAGCGGATGGGCTTGCTTCGCGACCGGGAACAGCCGCTCAAATCCACACAGTTGCAGGACACCCAAATTGAAGCAGCCACACGAGGTTTGTAATCAGCACATGGTTTAATGGAGGTATGCTGGCAGCTTATGGAACAGAAGGTAGCGTCATACAAAGTTTATCCGCCAGACGCGTTTCGAGAGCAGACTGCTCTCTTCCTCAGTGGCGTGTGTTAAAAAGAATAGCAGCGCCAGCACAGTAAGCACAGTTTATGTAAATCACCTGCCTCTCAGGGCGTGGCACACACCACGGCATTCTGGATGCTGTGGTCCGTATAATTAATGTCCCAGTGGATGCGCTCGCTATTCAAAATTAAACAACTTGATAATGTCCCAGTGGGCTGGCGTTACCGAAAAGTCCACAAAGTGCCATGCTTTGTTGCCTCCATTATATATATATTGCACTGGGACACAAGGAGCTCGACATATAAAGGAAATGCGGTGAAAGGATTGGTGAATTATGTCATAGCCCCCACCTGAAGTAGAATTAGAACTCGAACGAGATTGCCATTGGGCAATGAAGGTAAGGAGGTAACTGCAACGCGTGTCGGAGGGGACGTGGTTGAGTTGCTGACTGTCGACCTTGTGGGATCATTTTTCTCCCTTTGGCATGAAAGTTTGAGACCAGTAATTGAACTATACAGGCTTAGGCCATATATCAGTGAAGGCACTAGGAACATGTGCGTTCACTCCTTACGAATAACCGTTGGAAGTGACGGGTATCCGGCTACCAAGTATTAATAGGAATTAATTGTTTGTGGGTTACAGTCCAAGGTTATACCCACTGATTTCGCCGAGTCCACAATGGGTGGTTGAACATCTAGTGCTGTAAGGTGTTTTATCAAATTGTGTATAGTAGGAACTTCGATGGGAGGAGCAATGAGGAGGAATTCAGTTTTTGAGTATTGTTGAGCAACGTAATGTCATCCAAGGTATTGATCTTGAGGTAGAGTTGGGTATTGTCTGCATACATGTGGAATTGTACGTTGGATGTTTGTAACAGATCGGTAAGTGGTTCCATGAAGAGGTTGAAGAGTGTAGGGGGTAGTGAGGAGCCTTGTGGGACTCCTATCGTAACTGGAATTGGTTTGAACAGTGTGTTGTTGATCTTGAATTTTTGAGTCCGGTTTGCAAAAAGGATGTGAACCAGTCGAGCACTGGACCTGAAAGACCCATTCTGTATTTCAACAGATCTATCAAGTGATCGTGTTTGACCGTGTCGAAAGCTGAGGAGAGGTCTAATAGGATGAGGAGACGTGCATCGTTATGATCAAGGAGTTGAACTGCATCATCAATGATGTGTGTCATGGCTGATTCCGTGCTGTGATTTGCACGGAAGGCGGATTGATGTTTATTTAGGAGGTTGAAGTGGTCGATTTGTTTTGTCAGTTGGTGATGAACACATTTTTCCAGAAGTTTGGCCAGGGTGGGAATATTGGAGATAGGGCTGTATTTGTTGAGGTCCATGGGATCAGCTGTGGGTGTCTTAAGGATGGGAGACACTTGCCCTATCTTTAGGGAGTCAGGGATGCAGCCTTGTTGAAGAGAGCTGTGGATGATCTTGGTCCATAAAGGTAGTAGCACCGGAGTAAGATCTTTAGCCGCATTTGCGGGGAGAGGGTCAGTTAGGTGATTTGAAGGTTTCAAGGCACTGAGAAATTTGCCCATAGCTCCTTCAGAATAGGAGTGAAAGTATGCTCATGTTGCATCATTTTTCATTGTAGGCTTAGATGGGATTTGTTGAGAGGCGTTAGGGGGTGGGGGTGATTTGGTGAAGGGGCAAGATTGAGAGGTTAGGTCCTTGAGGAGATCTTTCTTGATGTTCTCCGTCTTTAGGCTAAAGTGGTTAGAAAAGTCATCACAAGATGGTTGTGGGTGAGTTAGGTCAAGAGGCCATTGAGGTTGGTCCTTACATTGCGTTTTGATTAATTCAAAAAGTTTTTTGGGTCGATTTCTTGCCTGGTCAAGTTGTTGGCTAAAGAAGTCTGCTTCAGTGCGTTTGGCCTTGCGAAAATACGCATTTCTCTTTCTTTAGAATCAGGAGGTGCTTGGCGGATGGTACTGATCTCCAGTTGCGTTCGGCAGTTCTGCGAGATCGTCTGTCCTCGTTAAGGAGGCCGTTGATCCAAGGTTTAGAGTCTTTCTTGGAGATTCTCTTTAGTTGCAGGGGAGCAAATTTATTAATTATCGTGGTCATGGAATTTAGGTAGTGGTTGGTGAGGTCGGTTACGTAAGAAGTTCCAGCAGGGGGTAGCAGTAGGTTCTTGATAGAGGCGGGTAAAGTGTTTGTGTTGAGCTTTTTCAGTCCCTTTTCCAAACCTTAGATTTTGTAGCTTGGGCAGGGGTCAGCTTGATTGTTTCATTGATGAAGAAGGTGATGATGTGATGATCAGACCAGGGAGGATCAATTCCAGATGGGTGGAATCAATCTTAGAGATTATTAAGTCCAAGATTGCGCCTTTGTTGTGTGTAGGACTATTGCATAATTGGGTGAGGTCTAAGGCGTAGAGGAAGTTTTTGAGGCTGTTGACTACTGTGTCACTAGGGTCGGTCCAGTGGAGGTTAAAGTCACCAAGGAAAATGTGTGTATTTCGTCGACCGATGAGTGATGTGATCAGGTCCATGAGGTGTTCTGTGAGAAATAGGTTACCGCCAGGTTGGTGATATATGATGTGGAGCGAGCAAACAAGTTTACCTTTACTATTGATGCCGAGGCTGATGTATTCACAGGAACGGAGTAACAAGGGTATGGCTCTGTTTATGTTGAAGTTGCTCCGGTGTATACATGCAATACCCCCTCTACTCTTGCCCCCTGCCCAGTCTAGACTGATGATGTCATAGTTAGGGAGAACTAGGATGTCGATGAGGAGCGAAGAAGAATCTGAAAGCCATGTACCAGTGAGAATGATGAGATCAAGGTTAGTTGAGGTAATGAGGTCGGCTATGTCAGTTGCTTGTTTCGATGCTGATCCACAATTCAGGAGTGAGCATTTAAGACGGGGGTGGCAGGGGATGAGGTGTGTTCCTGGTTGATTGGACTTTACAGAGATTATTGACTCCTCTGTTGTTGTGGGTTGAGGGCCTGTGAGGGTTTGCAAGGATAGAGGGGAGGAGCTTATGTGTGCAAGGATCTGTGGTAGTGGAGGGTGGTTCGTAGGAGAGCAGGAGAGAGAGAAGATCGGTCTCGGAGAGATGATTGTTAGTGCAAGATGGGCGGGAGTGTAGGTTGCGGGCGGGTACTGACATCCATCTAGGAGCCATGTGTTTGGTGCTGTGGGGTGTGTGAGGGACTTGCTAGTAATGTTGGATCTTGGGAGACATGGATGATTCAATAGCATGATTTTAAAAGCATGGAGGTCTTCTTTGATTAGATGAAGTATGGAAATGATCTCATCAAGCCTAGTGTCTTTTGGGAATATGTTGGTGGGGGAGAAGCGCTGTGTGTGTGTGTCTGGGGTGTCATCTGGATGGGTGAAATTGCTAGTGCCGGGATGCGTGCGTTCAACTGTGGAGCTGTGTGAGAATGTGGTAGGGATATTGATGTGGATGGTTGGGAAGAGGATTTGCCATGTCGATGGGCAGAGGAGGGAGGTGTGGAGTGAGGCTTATGTTGTTCAGAGGGTGATCTGGTGTCTGGGAAGTCAGGGGATGGACCGTGGCGTGCATGGCACAGAGTTGTGGTGGCCTTGCTGGCTTGTGTCAAGTACATTAAAGGTGTGGTATTGAGAGTGGGGGAAGCAGGGGGAACTATGGTGATTCCCGTAGTGGGTTCCGTTGCTAATGGGGGTAGGTGATTAGGATAGGTCGAGTTGAAGATGAATAGGTTGAATTGTATGGAGTCGATGTTAGATGTGGTGTTGTGAGGTGTGAGTGGGTTGTGGGGAGAGATGATACGGGATAGAAGGGGAATGGGGGTGGGGAGCTATGGTCAGGCCTGGAGAGGAAACCGTAGAAGTGTGAGGTTCAAGGGTGGTCTCGGCAATGATGGGTGGGGGGAGCTTGAGCTGTTTTGGTGTGGTGATGTTAGTAGTGTAGGTGGGGGTGGGAGTGGAGGTCTGGGTAACTGAGGTCACAGAAGCAGGTGAATGAGAGGAATCAGAAGGGGGGATAGATGGGGAGTAAGGGTGGGGATCTATGGTCTGGCCTAAAGTGGTAACTGTAGAAGTGTGATTTGCAAGAGTGGTCTCAGCCTCGGTCATGATGGGTAAGGGGAGCATGAGCTGAATCGGTGTGGTCCTGCTAGTTGTATAATTGGGGGTGGACGTCCGGGTAACTGGTGGCATGGAAGCCGATAGGTCATAAGAATCAGAAGCCTGCGGTGGACGGAAGGAGGGGGGAGGAGGGGAGATATGGCTGTGCCATCCTTACTAGTGTTGGTGAGAGTGTAGGTGGGAAGTGGAGCAATTTGCGGTTTATCCACTTGTTCTTTAATGATAGGAAAGATGTTGTCTAGGAGGTTTAAACCACGGTAAGTGGCTTGTATGAGGATGGTACCATTATTATAGATTGTGATTGTTGCTCTAGCTTGAAAGAGTTGGGAAGGGGCAATATAAATAGCTAAACCATGTGCGATTTTCTAGTGGAAGAAATAGGAAAAGTGGCTAGGAGTACTTTCCTCCATTGTGCTCTCCGTTTAGTGTGAAAGATGATGTCTATGGTTGAGTGTCCATTGCGTGGTGAGAAGTAGGGATCAGCGAAGAGGGTTTCAGGGTGTGATTTGATGATGTTGTGTTTGAACCGTTTGGGCAATTTTTTTGAGAGGCCAGTGGGGTAGATGATGTTGTGTGTATGGATGCCTGTGAGCTCCATGGAAAGGGTGGGTGGGTAAGCGACGATGGAGAAGCACCAAAGAGACACAAGGACTCAGGGATGCTGGGGCCAAGCGGGGTCCTAAGAGAGAGAGAGGGGGGAGGAGGGAAAGAGGGAAGCAGAAAGGCCAGCGGCTAATGAGCATGGGGCTCTCTAAAGGGACTGTGCTGTGTAGTGTGATGAGTTAGGGTGGAGGAACTGGATATTGGAGGAAGTGGTAGCGGTTGGATAATGGTCTGGAGGTAGGAGACGGTTAGAACTGTAGACCTAGTGAGTGAATCTGGGGGGGTCAGGTGCAGGGTAGGACGAGGCGTCGCCTCGGTAAAGGGCAATGACAAAGAGGCAAAGAGATCGAATACTTAGAGAAACTAACCTGAAAACAGGCGGTGGAGAGGTAGGTGGTTGAAATAAGTAGGCAAGGTCCGTATGCGTGGAGAATGTGGGTTATACCTCTATGGAGGAGGCAGTCTAAGAGGGCTGACTCATTCGGCGAGGACTTGCTAATGAGCTATGTAGTCCTTTGTCAGTGTCCATTAAGTTTAGATGAGATCCTGTAGTCCTATTTCACTGTCCATAAAGCTGAAGGGGAGCAGTGGGCTAAAAAGTGTAGTCCTGTTTCACTGTCCAAGGGATTACTGAGGCAAAATAGTCCGATTTCCGCTGTAACCAGATAAATACCTAGAAGATGCTATTAAACATGGTTAGGAGTGACCAGTGGACAGGGGAGGCCCATAGTCTTTGTTGTTTCTGCCCCCGGCCATTTTGAGAGCGAAACAACCAGAGGCCAATGTCATCTCACAAAGAAAAGTAGATATATGTAGGAATGCAGATCGGATAGATCAAAATAAAGTCATGTGGGCAAAGGAAGCATTACCTTTGATAGAGCAGGAGCCCTAACCGCCTTGTCATGCGGTTTTCGGGGGTTTTGCTGTTGCTGCTGCTTCCGGCGGTCATCGGGGGCTTGTTGTTACGGGCAAGGGGGAGCTCCTGCCACCGCAGGCCGGGGTCTCCCTGGGTTTGTCAATCCAATAGTGGGAAGCCCTGGGTCTTGTCCTGGGGTCTCCCGTTGTTGCGGAGATAAGTAGCGGTTTGCAGGGCGCTGGTCGGTACCGTATGTCACGGGTGGTCCACCGTTGTCTGTAGGCTCTGCCGTTGGAGCAGACTAGGCTAAAGTCAGTGTGAATGGCGGAGGGCTGAAAAACTCCTACGGGGAACCGGCCAAATCCTCTCCAGGTCGCCAAGCAGAAGCAGCTTCCCAGATATCAGCAAGAGCGTAATCAGCTCAGAGGTTCGTGGGGCATACGAAGAATGTAGGCTTAATCAAATTACCCAGTCAGCTATTTTGAACATATTGGGATCGCGCAAGTCATCAACAGTGCATTGCGGGCGCGCGAGTTATAGTTAGCTGAACTAACTATAACGGGGGGAATTTCAATGATTTTGTATGAGTGAAATCACCAGCTAACTATAACATGTGTGAAACCTATGGTTTTTTCAGTGAATTTGCAAGGTTTTTTAAATGCTAATTCCTAACTATAACGTGGCTGAAACCTATGGTTTTTTAGTGAATTTCAAAGGTTTAGTCAATGATAATTTTTTAAATGTATAAATTATTACATTTCTTTCTTTTTATACTAATTTCTTGCATTTTTATGAAAAATATTGATATTAATTTTATTTTTTAAATTATATTTCATATTCTTAATGTAAATTGATAACAAAACTAAATCCCAATTTTTTTTCTCCATTTTTTACAATTAGAATCTCCATAATTCCTTTTTCATATTTTTTTGGGTAATCGCACCGTACGCGTACAGTGATCGCACCACACCATACGGCAAATGGTCCTCTGCGCATAGCCACGCACTCGTTACAGATACACTTTGGCCTCGCGCATCTCATCAACGCTTCTGCGTTACGTCATATACGGCGCCCGGTAAGCATACGGCGCAAAAGGTTCTAATTGTTCTAAAACATATTAAGGGAAGACAGTATCTAGGACAAACATGAAAATACTTTTTTTAACTTTTAATAAGCAATTATTACTTTTAAAAGCGATTACGCAAATCGCAAAGGTACGTCATACATACTCGCATCTTAAGAGCACTGTAAGAGCACTGTAAGCGTACGCAAAGTCATCTGACCATAAAAGGAGAGTTTTGAGTAGTTCATAATACTTCCTATTTCAATTGTTGAAAGACGCCTCTCATTTTGATTATCCTACTTCGACTTTCCCAGGAAAAACATCTTTTCTTTGGAGCTGTAGTCTTTTACAACCAAACTCTACAAATGCTGCTCTTTTAGAGTCTTCATCAGTACATTCCTCTAAGAAACATTTTGTTACTAAGCCACCTCAGAAAAAGAGAAAAGAAGCTTTCATTTGGAAGTTTTCTTCATTTCCGAAGGGACAGATGAAGGTGAATGTACCGAAAGTAACATGCAAGATCTGTGAGGTTACACTTTTCAGGGCCGACCCCACTAAAAAATACTTCTTCAGGACAGCCTCAACGGTTCATCATGTCAAAAATTTGCATCCAAATAATTACGGAAGGATGACAACACAAAGGTTCCTGGAAAACCGTCAACCTGCAGTTCCTTCTACCTCAAAAGCACCACCACCTCTTCCGAACATTCCACATCCTATAATTCTGCCTCAGTTTGCAAATCTTACAATTCATTGTAAATTTTGCAGAGAACTCCTTTGTTACGGTGAGCAGTCTATTCACCTCAATGTGATGAGCAAAGAAGAGCACCATTGCCCAAAACAATATTCTTTTTTTTTTCTTTTTTCTTCCTGTTCCACGGTTTTTTTGTTTCCAGTTTAATATTTTGGGTTTAAAAAAAACCAACTAAAAACATCCTGAGAAAATAAAAAAAAATAGAAAAGTAAAAATAAAAAAACCCACTTCTTTTCAGAACTACCTCCACTGGCTTAAAAACTACTATATTTCTATATTAGTGTGTAAATCTTTGTCAGAATGAATGTGTAGTGCATAAATGAACGAATGAATTAGTAGTGTGTGGTGAATGTGAAAGTGCAAAAAGTATAGGAGAGTGCTACAGCATAAATGTATAAGGTGTTTACCTATACTATACTGTAGTACCTCCGAAACACTTCAATGTAACACATCCATATAAATATGTTAGAAGTCTATACTTCAATTTGCACTGCTAGTGAAACTGCCTGGGTGTATTTGTATGTGTTAGGAGCGAATTTACAACCCCCTTGTACCTCTTTTACACATCTTTTCCGTCACTTTTGTGATGCAGCTGTGTTGCAAAAGATGTACCATAGCACCTGATATTTACAATGTGATGCATATGGAAGGTGCATCATATTCTAAAGCCCTGCACCAGAAAGAGACTTTCCTGCGCAGAGAGGGGGAGGGGGGTGGAGGGAGTGAAAGTGTTCTAGCATAGGAACACCTCCTAAAAGTGAGTGAAATCTATAATATTTAATTCAGTCACTTTTAGTGCTATGCTACATCAAAACCCTGCTCCTGCTTGAAACAGGTGTAAGGATTGACACAGCTTTGTGAGCATAGAGCCCCAAGAGCATTGCTGGAGCTGCGTTGCACTTGGAATGCAAGTCAAGCAATGCACCACCTTCACAACACAAATATTCACACATCTGTGCCATTTTTGCTCCATAATACACTACATTGTAAATACGGTGCATCCATTTTGCTGATATCAGAGTGCACAATAACCGCCATATCTCTGAGAATGTACCACTTATTGTACATCTCCTGATTACTTTTTCAATGTAGAGAATGTATTACCACACACTGATCAATGAGTCACTACAAAACTATAAGAGGAATGACAGAGTGTTTGCTGGAAGTGTAAGGATAGAGACTGGAGAATTCAAAATATAAAAGGTAAATTTGCAGGTGCATAGAACAGTACATGCATAGTAAATAGGAGTTTGAAGCAGTCCATATACTAAGGCCTACTTTGCTCCATAATTACTTGGGTACTGACTGCATGATTACAGTTCTGCAAAGAGAGTGCATGACTGAATTTATAAGAGCTTCTGTTTTACCACATTACATATATAAGGAAATACTGCTGAATGGCTCACTACAATATTGAAACAGTTGAGTGAGAGTGATTGTGAAAGTCTAATGATACAGACTGCACAATTGAATGTATAAAAAACAAATGTACACCTACATAGAAGAGTGCAAGCATACTCTATACAGGTTTAAAGCAGTACATGGCCTAAGGCCTACTTTGCACCATGATTACTTGAGTACTGACTGCATAATTACAGTTCTGCAACGAGAGTGTCTGTCTGAATTTGGAAGAGCTTCATTTTTAGCACAGTGCATACATAAGGGCATTCTGCTGAATACTTTATTACAATACTGAATCAGCAATCACAAAGAGTTTGCTGGAAGTGTAAGAACATAGACTGGATAATAACAGCTATAAAAGACAAGTTTGCCTGTGCATAGAAGAGTGCATGCATAGTGTATAGGACTTTGAAGCAGTCCATGCCGTAAGGCCCACTTTGCACCATGACTACTTGGGTACTTGCTGAATTATTCCAATTCTGCAAGGAGAGAGTAAATGTAAATTTGTAAATTGATACTTGTCTGGCAAAATGTACAGCAGCTTCACTTTTAGAACAGTGTATACATAAACACATACTGCTGAATGGCTCACTGCAATACTAAAATAGCAGAACCAAAATGTTTGGAAGGAGTGTAACTATACAGACAAGGCAATTGAAAGTTTAAAAGCCTAGTCTACAGGTGCATAGAAAAGGGCATGTATTAAATATTAACCTTCCCAAAGCCCCCAGCGCCAGCATACCTTTTCGAGGGTAGGATTACGATCTACAAATGCTAGCATTTTTTACATTAAGAACCATAAAAATAACAAATATTAAACCTTTTTTTTTCTTCTAATGATAACGATATTTTTTTATGTCTTCTATTTAGATGCTTTTATCATGAAAATGCAAAGAACACAGTTTACTGAGTAACACTTTTTAAACTCCCCAACGTATGTAGATAATAATACCTTATGCGTGTTACTATCAAAATCGAAACCTTTGCAGCTTCACAGTTTGAAACTTTTCCGAAACACGTGCAGACAAAAAACAGTTAAAATGTGAGCAGGTGTAAACTGCAAAATGTGCCATCTACATAGGCGGAGCCACATCTTCCTTCCATAGACTACTAAACAACAAAAAACTATATAAACCACACCTAGGGGGTCATTAGGATAGCGTGCGGAAAACCACCCCGACTGCCATGGAGGCGGAAACCAACTGCCCGCCTGCACCGCGGATACACCGGCGGCCACATTAGGATCAACCGCCACTAAAGACCGACCGCGGCGGTAGCGGGCCAAGCAAAGCCGTCCGACGCGGGCATTTAATGGCCAAAAAACCACCGCGGCAGTCGGAAAAGTTGCAGAAAAGCAACAACCCGCCGCAAGGACAGTGGACACACCGCATGGGAAATTAAGATAACCCCGAGGGTGTCGCGGTTGGAACCGTTGTTACCGACCGCTGCGGTCGCACACAGGAGTGAATGGGAAAAATAGCGGAAGAGCAGCAGCATAGACACCGCAGCGGACGGGCCATGAAAAACATGGCGGTCGATGCCAAAACACCGCAGAGATGCCAAACAGTGCACAAATAAAATCAGCCATGCCCCCCAAATACATAAAACACATACAAATAAATCAAATAAAGCAAAAAAATAAATAAAACCAAGAACAACTCCCACAACACACCTGACACCCGAAATCCACTTGGACACACCTACACAGCAGAGTATAAAGCCACCCCCTTCACTGACCACAATCCTTTGCAACACTCCAGAAGAGAAGGCCATACACCACATCTGACAAGAGAGGCAAAAGAGCACAGCACACACACACATCCACCACCACTATCACTACCACCATTACACCAGCACAAACAATCCCCCAGCACACAACACACCTCACACCTCAACACCATACCCCTGCACCCACACCCCTGCATCCACAAACACCTCAACCACCACACACCATGACAACACAAAAAATGCCCAAATTCACCGAGAGTGAGTTGACAGTCATGGTCAATGAGATTGTGAGAGTAGAGCCACAACTGTTTGGTAGCCTGGTCCAACAGACACCATTAGCCACGAGGACACAAATGTGGGAAAGGATAGTCCAAAGGGTGAATGCAGCAGGGACCACCCCAAGATCCAAGAAGGAGATCATGAAGCGGTGGCATGACCTCAAGAGGGTTGTCAAGGAGAGGAGGAGTAAGAACTGTACACTGGCGAACGTGACTGGCAGTGGCCCTCCCATCCCACCGAAAACATTCACACCATGGGAGGAGAAGGTGCTTGCCATACTGCTTCCTGAGAGTCTCACAGGAGTAGCCCTGGGAGCCGAGTCTGGTAATTACATCCTTGAAATACCAAAACACCATTTCACTGTCCACCCTCACACAACAGGTAGCTAGCCATCTTGCTTAGGAGGCTTGTATGGGGGAGCGAGGCCTGCACTACCACTCCCACCATGCCTCCTGTCCCACAGCTGAGCAGGATACAAGCCTCCCCCACCCAGGAGCATGTGTCAGCCATTGCACTCTTCAACAAACAAACTTACAGGTAGGTAGCCATCTTCACTTGGAGGCTGTTTGGGGGAGGGAGGCCTGTATCACTACTCCCAGCATGCCCCCTGGCCCACATTCCAGCAGCATGGGGGCCTCCCCCACCCAGGAGCATGTGTCAGCCATTGCACTGTTCAACAAACAAGCTTACAGGTAGGTAGCCATCTTTACTTGGAGGGTATTTGGGGGAGGGAGGCCTGTATCACTACTCCCAGCATGTCCCCTGGCCCACACTCCAGCAGCATGGATGCCTCCCCCACCCAGAAGCATGTGTCAGCCATAGCACTCTTCACCCTCACCGAACCGGTAGGTAGCTATCTTGCTTGTGATGTCTGTCTGTTTGAGGGCGATCTGCACTATCACTCCCACAATGCCTCCTGTCCTACAGCTGAGCAGGATACAGGCCTCCCCACCCAGGAGCATGTGTCAGCCATTGCACTGTTCAACAAACAAACTTACAGGTAGGTAGCCATCTTCACTTGGAGGCTGTTTGGGGGAGGGAGGCCTGTATCATTACTCCTAGCATGCCCCCTGGCCCACACTACAGCAGCATGGAGGCCTCCCCCACCCAGGAGCATGTGTCAGCCATTGCACTCTTCACCCTCACCTAACAGGTAGGTAGACATCTTGACTCTTCCTGATGTGTGTGTGGTGTGGTAGACCTGCATTCCTAAACGCAGCAACAATTGCATGCAATGCATCGAGATCCAACATGTATGAGTAAATGATGTTCCTCTGCACTATGAAATTACACACAGTGTTGTCATGAATTGTAATACTGGTTACTTCATATTTGTGTAGTGTACAGACAGTCGTTTATATGCAGCTAACACAATACTTGCACAGTGCCCAACACTGACCATTACCCATCTAATCCACAGGTGATGAAGAACTCACTGCTGAGGACCACACCAACGACCAGCAGAGCCAGTCTCCACCCCCGGCACATGGACTCTCAGATGTGGACTCCCAGGACAGTTTAGACAATGAGCTCCAGCCCGGCCCATCTGGTGTGCCACAGACCCAGAGGTCCCAGGACCCCATCCTCCCCACCACCACATATGTTGCAACAACAGTGCAGCAGACCCCTGCTGTCACAGCCTCTGCCTCCATCGCAGCCACCACCACCGCCATGGCCACTACCACCATTACCACCAGTACCACCTGCAGTACCCTCCCTGTCCTAGGGGACGACCAGGCCACAGCAACAATTGTTGAGGGCAGGGAGAGAGTACGTGGACCCACAGTGGCGAGGCAAGAGGTCCGTGGCAGGAGAGCAGGTGGGAGGGCCAGGGTCACCAGGACACTATCCCTGGACCACTTCACCAGAGTAGTGGAGGCATACCAAGAGGTCCAGGGACAAAGTGGCCGGTCTGATGAACTTTTAAGGGAGCTCATCCTGCTGATGAGGTCCATTGACAACCGCCTTGGACTGATGGTGGACCTCATGGGCCAGCAAGTGGCGTTACAGACGGACAGGCCTGTGTCCCAACCACCACCTCCGTCCCCCCCTGTTGTACCGCAGGATGACAGTGCACCATTCTCCCCTGCGCCAACACAGAGGGGCGAGTCCCCTCACGCCGCTGGCCATTCAGCAGGCCCCCCCCTGCCAAAAACATCTAGGGGGCGTCCAAAGATGAGCCTGGGAGTCTCAGGAGGCAAAGCACCTGCCACACGCCAGTCACAGAGCCAGCCGTGATGACAACCCTCTTCCCTACTGCATTGACTGTTTGGAATGTCTTTCCCCACATTTCCTTGGCAATGGCACCTGTCTGTTGGACTGGGTCACCACAACCATGTGGACTCTACTCTTGCATCTCATCGAACAGGACTGTCAACTCACTGCTCATTCCCCACTGTCATGTAAATATTCCCGCACAAATCACATGTCCACTGTCAAAATAAAATACCTGACGCACCAGATATTGTGCAGTATCGTTTTTAGTGCAATATTTACAATGTTGACAAGGTCCATGATGTGTCCAAATGCTGTACAGTTTGTAGTGAATGATTCGTATATAGCACCTAGGGAGACACAACAGAACAACAGTCACTGGTCTCATTGTGGCATCACAGGCAGAACACTACACAAAACATACACAATACACAACAGGCATACTAGACAATGGGCTGCAGGTGTGAACAAACTGGGTCCAGCATACGTCCCCATATGGTACGTCAATGTCACATTTACCACACACAGGTGACTGAACGTGTGCCTGTCGGTTACATCCGTGCATAGCCCTTTTCAACAACAGCAACCACACCAGACAATGTACACGTTGTACCTCGTCACCCACCTTCAAGTGAAGTAGCGGTCGATGAGCTGCTGGTGCAGGTCTACTCCTTCCTCCTCTCCACTGTCCTCATCACTGGACTCAGGTCCTTGAGCAGGTGGTGGCCTTGGTTCCTCACCATCGTCCAGGAGCAGGGGCACCCCCTTGTGGATGGCCAGGTTGTGCAGCATACAGCATGCCACAACGATCTTGCACACCTTCCCAGGTGAGTATGCCAGTACACCTCCGGTCCTGTCAAGGCAGCGGAATCTTGACTTCAGCAGCCAAAAGTCAGTTTGATTACCCGTCGGGTCCTGCCATGGGCCTCATTGTAGCGGATGTCAGCCGGGGTCCTGGGATTTCTGAGGGGGCTCAACAGCTATGGCCTACTGGGATATGCTGAGTCACTTGTGAATGACAAGCACCCATTGCAATGTTGCACAGCCAGAGTGCATCAGGTAACACACAGCACACCATATCAGTAGGCATACTCACCCACAATCCAACCACGCTCGGGATGTAGATTCTCCATCATCCGTGGCACCATGATGTTCCTCATGATGTACGAATCATGCGCCGAGCCTGGACACTTCGCACATACATGAGAAATGGTTATGTCCGCAAGGCACACCACCTGCACATTGATGGAATGATAATCTTTGCGGTTCCTATAAATGTCCTCCATCGCCTGTGGTGCCACCAGACCTACATGGGTGCAATTGATGGCATCAACAACATGTGGGATGCGCCCAAGGGGATAGAAGTCCCCCTTCACAGCAGCCAATTCTCCTCCCCTAGGGAAATGGATGTAGCGATTCCGATACAGCATCATGGCAGCAAGAACATCCCTCAGCACCATGCTGAACATGGGCTGCGACATCCCACCAGCGCTAGCCACGGTCTCCTGGAAGGAACCTGTCACAAAGAAGTGGAGTGCTGCCATCACCTTGTATGTGGGTGTGAATGCCGTTGGATAGTGGGGGCGAGGCTGCAGGTGGGGCTCCAATAGATCACACAGGATCTTCAGTGTTGGTCGATCCAGGCGGAATTTCCGTACTATTGCCTCATTCTCCATGTCCTCCAGCACTGTCAGGTGACGTAGGAGATTTGGCCTCCTCCTAGTTGAGATGTAAAATTTGAAATATCAGTGACAACCATCATGAGATGGCCACAGCACATACCATCAATGATATCATGGATACATTGACTGCCTGAGCGATGCATGGCACACAAGGTTACATGGCTGGCCTTTTGATACACACAGAGGGCACACCTCTCCACTGACAATACACAAGTGCCACAAACACATCGGAGAATGTGAATGCGCACATACTGGAGACCATAATTCACATGTGCAGGCAAGGTGCTGCAACATCTGCCAAGTAAGTAAGGAAAGTACCATATCTGTATCATACCCATCTGCTGTACCTCTCACACCTCAATGCATCATGTAAACTCTGCACACATCCATCAACACAATGATCACAGTATCAGGAAAACGTTCAGTTGTGTGCATGAGCTGTTGTGAATGCACCAGTCTGATACGATACAATGCAGTGACACAAGCCTTGTCAAGATCATCACTGACCCACAACAAATTGATTTGTACTACATCATTAACACCAGCTCAAGAGTGTCAAGCATCATCAGCCATGAAATGCAAAAGTAACATGGCAGGGACCACAGACCAAAGTGTGTCACACTGAACGTGCGTCCACCTGTGGATGACATGAAAGTATGGCATTGTGTATACAATGATGTGCCCTTCACCATGTTGCTGCTGTGTATTGATACAGTGTTCAGGATTGACATAGCCGTGAATGGTTATGAAAATAGCGGTACCTTCCGCTGGTCCCCGGCGGTGTGACACCAGCACCATCCCCTTCACAAGTGCGGAAGCCATTGGCATATGGACATGTGTACATGGCGGTGGGCATGCTCCGCTGCATGAATCGCGGTACCTACCGCCTGTCCCCGGCGGTGTGACACCAGCACCACCCCTTTCACAAGTTCGGAAGCCATTGGCATATTGACATGTGTACATGGCGGTGGGCATGCTCCGGCAGCGCGTAAGCGGTCATTGTATGCATTTGAATGATGCACCATCGCGGTAGCGCACCCCGGGCACCCGCGGTGCATCACCGCCATGGAGCATCGCCTACAGCCAATGGGAGCGATGATCGCGGTGGCATGATGCAGATTTGAAAAACGCGGAAGGTGTGCTCCGCCAGCGCGTAGGCGGTCATTGGATGCATTTGAATGATGTACCATCGCGGTAGCGCACTCCGGGCACCCACGGTGCATCACCGCCATGGAGCATTGCCTACAGCCAATGGGAGCGATTATCGCGGTGGCATGATGCAGATTTGAAAAATGCGGAAGGTGTGCTTCAACAGCGGTAGGCAGTCATTGGATGCATTTAAAAGATGCACCATCGTGGTAGCGCACCCCGGGCACCTGCGGTGCATCACCGCCATGGAGCATTGCCTATAGCCAATGGGAGCAATGATCGTGGTGGCATGATACAGATTTGAAAAAAGTGGAAGGTGTGCTCCGCCAGCGCGTAGGCGGTCATTGGATGATTTTGAAAGAGGCAGACCTGGACAACCAATTGGTGCTGCTTTGCAGCTTACAGATGACCCCAGGGGGCTATATATGTTTGTGGGAGTGAGCCTCACATTTCCACTGCTCACAGAGCCTGCTGCCTGGGACCCTCTCCTGCTGCTGCCTGAAGAGCCTGCTGCCTGGGACCCTCTCCTGCTGCTGGGACTCTCTCCTGCTGCTGCCTCCTGAGCCTGCTGCCTGGGATCCTCTCCTGCTGCTGCCTGATGAGCCTGCTGCCTGGGACCCTCTCCTGCTGCTGCCTGAAGAGCCTACTGCCTGGGACCCTCTCCTGCTGCTGCCTCCTGAGCCGGCTGCCTGGGACCCTCTCCTGCTGCTGCCTCCTGAGCCTGCTGCCTGGGACCCTCTCCTGCTGCTGCCTGAAGAGCCTGCTTCCTGCGACCCTCTCCTGCTGCTGCCTGGGACCCTCTACTGCTGCTGCCTGAAGAGCCTGCTGCCTGGGACCCTCTCCTGCTGCTGCCTGGGACCCTCTCCTGCTGCTGCCTCCTGAGCCTGCTGCCTGGGACCCCACACGACTCACTTACGCCACTGGTGTTCCATGTCCACAGGGATGGCAAGGACAGAGAAGATCCATGCCAGTCCATTCACCAGTGAGGAGCTAGAGGTCCTTGTGGACGAGGTGCTGGCACAGTACCCAAGGCTGTTTGGTGGTCCCAACGTCGTGGTAAGTCACCATGAAGGTAGCCGTCGGGCAGAGGGGTGTCAGACGTGTAGTTGTGCTGCTGCAGTATATGCCTGAGGATGTGGCGTTGTGTCAAACACTGACAGACAAGCTGACTCCAGGGCGAGGGAGTGTGTGTGTCACAATGACACTCTTTCCCATGCCTGCACCTGTATGTGTGAGTGGGGAGTGTAACATTGTCAGCCATACAGAGCCACCAAATGTTTGCCATGTAGGTGCCAGGACATTAATTGCTTGTGTGAGTATTTCTGTGTGCCCCTGTTGTCTGACTCACTGTGACCCAGGGAGTCGGACCAGTGGCTGCCCACACAAACGAAAAACACCACCAGACTTACATGTTCCTTGTACCAGTTCCTTCCCACTGAATGATAGATATGTCACATCTGTGCCCTGTGTAATTGCAGACTTACACACTTCTGTCGATGCATTTTGTGTTTATGCATCTTGCATTTGTGAGATTATCCTGGACCCTCTACGCCCCAATGTGTGCATGCAATCACATCTGTGTGGGCCAGGCAAAGTGAACCTTGTGAGGGGTCCCCCAGTTTGGGATGGAGGGAGGACACAATAGGTCCTGAGTCTGGGTCTTGCTACTGTACTGATAGATGTTGGTACCTGAGATTGTGGAACTGGTCATTAACCCTTCTTTACTCTCATACATGCAGCTCAAGGTAAACCAGCGTAAGGCCGTGTGGAGGGCCATTGCAGCAAAGGTGCGAGCCCTGGGGGTATCCAAACGGTGACGCACACACTGCCACAAGAGGTGGGACAACATCAGTCGGCTTGCAAAAACTGTGGCTGAGATGACATTGGGGATGGTACCACGTACAGGGCGTTTGGCACGGCGCAGCATGACTCCAGTGATGGGCCGCATCTTGGCAGTGACTCATCCAGACCTGGATGCACGTCTGAAGGAGCATGGCAAGCAAGGCAGGGCTGGGGAGTATATGGGGAGAGTGACTTTTGCTTGGAGTGGATGCATGTGTACAGGGCCTGTGGCAGCGGTGAGCCATGCGAAGTGCGTGTGTTGCTGTGCTGTGCTGTCATGTGAGTGACTGCTGTGATGTGTGTTTTTGTCAGGTATTGTGCCACCCTGCCCTTACTGAGCAGATACTCCCTGCTGTACTTTCCCATTGCCAGATGTGTTGGGCTCCACATTGCCATTCAGCGTTGGGATGGTGTGGGTGATCTATTATAGGGTAAACAGCGGTGCCCACTTCTTGAGTGTGAATTCATGTATGCCTACTTTGACTGCACCATGATCGTTGGTGCCCCAACATCTGCAAATAATGTGCCCCAGATTATCACATGGTGCTTGCTATGGCCTACGTGGCATTGGGGACTGTGATGTCCTAATAGGTATGTGTGTTGTCCCCTCATGTTCCCTGGAGGTCTGTTAGTGGTAACAAGTGTTGTACCCTCATCATGTCACAAGGTGTGGGCAGGCCAAGTTGTATGTGTGGTACACTTCATCTATGGGCAGGGTGTAGTGCTGTGTCGCATCAACATTGGCGATATTCAGCGTTGCAGGCGCTGTTGTGGTCTAAGTTGTGTGTAGCTGCACAGTGATTGCAGGGGGTGGTGGTTACCATGTAGATTTGGGCCTCTCCTGTAGTGCATTGTCTTGAATGTGTGTAACCAGATGATGACACTTACACAACCCTGTATCTCTCTCTCATGCAGATTCGCAAGAGACCACGGAGGAACATGAGCCAGAAACCTGTGGTGGCGAGAGTAGCACTACAGCTGCAGCGCAGGCCAGTGATACAGAGCCCACCAGCGCATCTGAGGGGGACAAAAGTATGCAGGAGGAATCCGTGGCTGAGACACAGAGTAGCACATCATCTGATGCCAGCCGGGACTGGGGATGGGGAGTCTGCATCATCATCTACCACCCAGCGACCAGTGCCCAGCCTCCCATCCACTTCTTCTGGTGCTGCCTGTATCCGTGTCACTAAGAGGAGACGAGTCACATTCACACCTGGCACCGCTGCACCTGCACCTGTCCCCCCTGCTGCCCTCACTGCAGAGTGTGTAGAGCTCCTGCACCAGCTCTGTGTGGGCCAGACGGCCCTGCTCAATGCCTTCAGTGACCATGACAAGAAATTAGGCCAGGTGGTTGCATACATGGAGGGCATACACTCTGACATGGGTGGGCTACACCGTACAGTCCAGGCGTTGTCATCCACAGTGACGTCAGCCCTTCAACAGGCACATGCTCCCATTGTAGCTCTGGTGCCTTTGTCTACCCCCCAGTCAGTGGCCACATCAGGTGACAGTGACCACGGTTCGCCTGCGTCACCAAAAAGATACAGCACAAGGAGCACACAACAGACACCACCCAGGCACTCCCACCCACAGACACCATCCCCACTGAAGAGCAGGGCCACCCCACAATGCACAGACAAGAGCCAGTCAGGGAAGATCAAGGCCAGGCGATCAATGAGGCTGACATCAGGCTCACATGCCGCGGAGGCATCACCAGCAAAAGACTCTCCTGTCACAGAAACTTCACACAGACCAACCCATGCAGTGTCTGTGTCCACTGAGGAGGTGTTGCATATCAGGGGTACACCTAGGAAGAGCACAGGGACACATCCACCCACCACATCTACCCCAATTCTGAGCCCATTGAAGCAGGTAGAGGAGGGCACTGTAGAGACCACCCCTGCCAAGAAGTCAAAGGAGGGCACTGTAGGGGGAACACCTGGCACAAAGGCAAAGCAGGGCACTGTGGAGACCACCCCTGGTAAAAAGGAAATGCAGGGCACTGTAGACACCACCCCTGGCACAAAGGCAAAGAAGGACACTGTGGAGACCACCACTGGCAAAAAGGCAAAGCAGGGCACTGTAGACACCACCCCTGGCACAAAGGCAAAGCAGAGCACTGTAGACACCACCCCTGGCACAAAGGCAAAGCAGGGCACTGTAGACACCACCCCTGGCACAAAGGCTAAGCAGGGCACTGTAGACACCACCCCTGGCACTAAGGCAAAGCAGGGCACTGTAGGGGGCACACCAGGCAAAGAGGGGAAGGAGGTCCTGAGGCATAGCCAGACCAAGCGTTTCGCAGGATCCAGCCCATCACCAGAGGTAGTGCCAGTGTCTGCACCTGATGTGGGACAGGTGGTGGGTGTGCCTGTTGGGTCATCAACACTTCCCATCAACCCCAACACAGGGAAGCCAATTCATATTCCCAAAAAGTGGAAGGGCACCCCTCCAACCTCTCCCACCCACACTGTGTCAAAAGTCTGCATGACTCCACCTCCACGTGCCACTATGCCACCTAGTCCAAACAGCCCTCCAGCTTGCCAAGCCACTGTTGGCCCAACATCACCTCGGGCTCTGTCACCCCAGTTAAGTGGGCCTGCTGTCACCGACACACAGCCAGGTCCAAGTCTGCATGACTTCCATGATGAGTTGACATCCCCCTCATGCGCCTGTGCCTCATTCAGGTGTGCTAGTCCTGACCATTGTTTACAAGCATGGACACTGGCCCTGTTGCTCTGCTGTGTCATGCTCTCACCTGTGCCTTGGACACTGGCCCTGTTGCTCTGCTGTGTTGGCCTCTCACCTGCCGTGGACACTGGCCCTGTTGCTCTCCTGTGTTGGCCTCTCACCTGCCATGGACACTGGCCCTGTTGCTCTGCTATGTCGTGCTCTCACCTGTGCCTTGGACACTGGCCCTGTTGCTCTGCTGTGTCGTGCTCTCACCTGTGCCTTGGATACTGGCCCTTTTGCTCTGCTGTGCTGTACTCTCCCCTGCCATGGACACTGGCCCTGTTGCTCTGCTGTGTTGACCTCTCACCTGCCATGGACACTGGCCCTGTTGCGCTGCTGTGCTGTACTCTCCCCTGCCTTGGACACTAGCCCTGTTGCTCTGCTGTGTTGGCCTCTCACCTGCCATGGACCCTGGCCCTGTTGCTCTGCTGTGTTGGCCTCTCACCTGCCATGGACACTGGCCCTGTTGCTCTGCTGTGTTGGCCTCTCACCTGCCATGGACACTGGCCCTGTTGCTCTGCTGTGTCGTGCTCTCACCTGTGCCTTGGACACTGGCCCTGTTGCTCTGCTGTGTCGTGCTCTCACCTGTGCCTTGGACACTAACCCTGTTGATCTGCTGTTTTATACTCTCCCCTGCCATGGACACTGGCCCTGTTGCTCTGCTGTGTTGGCCTCTCACCTGCCATGGACACTGGCCCTGTTGCTCTGTTGTGCTGTACTCTCCCCTGCCTTGGACACTGGCGCTGTTGCTCTGCTGTGCTGTACTCTCCCCTGCCATGGACACAGGCCCTGTTGCGCTACTATGTTGGCCTCTCACCTGTGCTATGGACACTGGCCTTCCTGTTTGTGTTTCATCTGTGCATGGTATATAGCATTTTTGCATCATTTTGAGCCATGCTGTTATCTACTATTGTTGTACCGCTGCATCTGTGCAATATGTGAATAAATACAGTTACTTCTGGTGTGTTTTGTCGGTGTCCTTGCTGATTAAAGTTCTGTTTCTGTTCGCATTTGATTGCCTGTGCACCATGCTCCATGTATCTCTTCAACATTGCAAGGCTCTTTGCAGCCATCATAATTTTAGGCAGGGGTGACAGGGTCTTAAGTCCATTCTGAGCCTGCAAATTGTGTGATCTGTGATGGCTATTTTACCTGGCATGCAGTCATCTTGCTAGTGATTTGCTGTTGTTGCCTACACTGTTCACATGTGTGGTTGGGGGACACTGCCAGCACAGGGTGTGATGCTGTGCAAATGTTTCGAAGCTGGCTGGGATATGTAATGTAGTATGTGTGTGGATTGCTTTCTGTGTGCCCAGCCTTGTATGTGTATGGTCATCTTGTGTTGGGCCTTGGTCCTGGTGCCATGGCCTAAATGAGATGCGTGGTGTTGGGTGTAGCAGAGGTGTGCAGTGTTAAGGGTGTCAGTTTGTAGTGGATGTGTGTGTGCCCCTGTATTGTGTGAGACACACCTGTGTCACCCAGGAGTTGTATGCCTGTTGTTTGTTTTGTCTTGCCCTGGGTAGAGGATTGTATGCACTTGTGCGAGCTGTTTGTAGTGCACTGTGCTGTGTGTTGGCGTGTCCATGGTGTTGTGTGAGACTCATCCTTGTTGTGTTTGTCACTTTGGAGTGTACAAAGTGTGTGAGTTGCACATCAGTGTTGTGTTTGATTGATCCTCAATGTGTCTTGGGTGTTCTTGTGTGAACTGTGTGGCCCTGCTGCTCCACACTGGCATTGTGTTTGTGTTTGTCATGCATTGCAGGCATATGGTGGTTTTTCCACTCCTGCATGGCATGGTGTGTGTGGTTTTAGGCCATCCCCTATGTGTGCCACTTGTGCTTGGCCATTGTGGGTGTTCCGTCCCTCTATTTGTTTGTGGTACACCCCTTACATGTCTGCTACTGACATGGAGGCTGTTTAACTTAGATGTCAGCTTTCCCCTTGGTTCCATGTGTGTGTGCCTCCCCATCACTTCATATGTGGACTTGTGCTTTGTGGTGCAGTTCTTGGGCCATAGGTGTTGTTCCACTCTGGACATTGCCCCAATGGTTAATGTGTGCTGTCCTTGTGCTATTGGGCATTCTGTAGTGGTCATGTGGACTTCAGCTGTGTGTGCTGGCCAGTGCTCTGATGGAAGTGGCTGTGCTCTTGTATCCCGGAGTGGTGCATGTGTAGTTGTTGTGTTGGATGTGTGGTTGTAGGGTGTGGTATTGCTTCAGTTCCTGGGTGTGGTGTTGTATTTGTGCAGTGCTGATTTGTGGTGTGTGATGCAGTTGTGTCAATCATACCTGTTAGGCAGACAATGCTTGTCGTGCATGCAGTGCTGTGTGTATGTGGCCTTGGCATTGCCTGATGTGCATCCCCTGATGTCTTGTGGTGTTTGTTGATTGGGCTTTCATGTGCATCTGTGATGGGTTTGATGTGGCTGTGTGTGCTGGTCCAGATGCACTTCTTGTGTGTTTTGTGTTTTGGTGTGTGTGTTTTGTTCCTGAGTGATGTTGTTGTGTACTCCTGTTGTGTCTGTTCTACCATTGATTTTCCCAAGTTTGGCTGACAGGGTATGTGTGTTTCTGTTGGAGTGCAGTATGTGTTCCTGTATTGTTTGTGTGTTGTTCTTGTGCAGGCATCGGTTGTGGCATCCCTGTGTGTGTGTTGTGTTTGTGGCTACATTGTACACAAAAGAATATCTAGGAGTCAAAAAGTGAACTCAAATGGAGTGTAGAAGCGTGGCTTAGTGGTTAGAGGCGGCAGACCCGGAAGCTGAGGTTGACCGTGGACCGATCGACCGTGGACCAGGGTTCGATTCCCCGCCTCGGCGGGTCTCGGGCTCAAAAAATTCCACGGACTCGACAATTCTCGCTCTGGTGCCTACTCAACTCACGGGGTCACACTCTGCGACTCTGGGCAATAGCTTGCTTAATCTCCACTACGGCCCCTCGCGGCGGGATGCCTGGCTTTCACCTTGTGGACACCCTGCCGGGGTTTCTCACAGGGGAATACCAGGACGGGTTCCCTAAGCAAGCGCCGGGACGCTTACGGGCAGCTGTGCGCTTTACAAGTCCAGCACATTTACATTTACATTTATAAATCACAAACAACTGTTGACGAGAACACCAAGAGAAGGGTGAGAGCTGAATTATCCAATTGCACCACGTGATATTATATCACCGCATTCACGTGAGGCACATACTCAAGGTGAGAATTTTCCCATCAGTTGTCTAACTGTTCCGCCACTTTTACATCATTTGGGTTCTCCTTACCCAGGATTCAGTGCAAACACAGTCACACAAAAAGGACTGTGAGAGTAAGAAGACCCACCGTTCTTGTCTGGTGAGCGGTGTCAGTGTAATATGACAACTGAAAAAAGCAGTGCAAGTGAGGGATTAGTGAAAATATAAAATTAGGTGAGACTGAGTAGGGGAAAGACTTTTAATGTTTTCTCTCAGCTCCCTAACCATAAAAGCAAAAGTGTAATAACAGATTTAACAAAATATCTGCTCAGCGAGTGGTCAACATGTTTCTGCATCAAAGGGAAGTACCTATGCAGTGACAAAAATGAAAATAAAAAGGAATCATATCACCTGATTGTCAGGTTCAGATGCTCCACCACAATCTACAAGATAAAATCACATCAACAAGAGAGGAGAGTGAAAAGAGACACACAGTATTATAAAAATACACTCATCAGTAGTGTTATTTAGGTGACTTGTCAATACATATTTCATGACATGTTCACACTCACCCAATTAATGTGGGGATCGCGCCTCACCTCACCTGGCTGCAGCTCAGGTAAATGAGGAGCACCGCTCTGTTTTGAAAAAACACATATATACATAAGCATTCAACCGTTTATCCTGTAAGGTACTTAAAACGACATCACTGACCAGAGTCACAGGCGCTATCAAAAGTATATAGTATCTTATTATACCTCATGATTGTATCGGCAATCTTGAAGACACTACCCAATGACCCTGGTCTTAAGTTACACATAATCTATGCTTTTCGTGCACTCAAAACTTAAGGTGGTATTAAGATATTGCAACCCAATTGCCTCTCCCTAAACGATTATGTCAGCATAGGGAAATGGCCAGATAAGTTACAGACACCCAACTGAGCATTGCATACACGCAAGAGACCGTCGCCAGCACAGGACTCAGCAACCGTAGCTGGGCTCGCCACAGTAGCTCAAACATGGCGGATGTCTATAGGCCGAGAAATGTTACCTTTACTTGTAGTGCAACACACACTGCGCGTGACGCACCCAAAGCACACAGAAAATCCGTAATTAGGCTCTCCACAGCAGCTCAAGAATGGCCGATGTCAGTACGCCATAAAATATTAACTAAGCTCATAATAGAACACACGCCGTGCGTGGCAACGTCCGCGAAAGTATTCGGACCGACAAGCGCTCACCTCTCCGTCGGAGTCTCCAGGCGTTCCTCTGCGCTGGACTTGGGGAGGCACCGAACGGAGGAGGCGCCGTCTATTTGATTACTCGTATTCCCAGTGGGCTCACGTGATTGCGCATGGAATGATGGTTATTGTGGTTCATAAACCATACTTCCGCTTTCGCCTTGTGTTGGAAAACGTACTATTCTGTGTCATTGATACCATTCTACAAGGGAGGGACCTACAATCTCGAACACCTGTCCCTTTCATCATGGACTTAGCTGAACTAGCAATGAAAGATAATTATTTCAAATTTGAAGACACTACCTACCTCCAAACATCTGGCACGAGCATGGGTAGTGTCTTCGCTCCTAGTTTAGCTAACCTTTATGTTCATGTATTTGAACAGACGAAGGTGCTTAACCATGACAATCCTTACTATGTATCGCTCCGAGTTTGGAAGCGATACATAGATGACATCTTCGTAGTCTGGAGAGGTTCAGAATCAGATCTTATTGACTTCCATCAGTGGCTAAATTCTTGTAACATCTATTTGAAATTCACAGTTGAATTTAGCAAAACCCACCTACCTTTTTTAGACCTCATGATATTGGCCACCACAGAAGGTCTTATTTCAGAATTATACAGGAAGCCCATGGCAAGGAATGCGCTCCTGAACTATGAGAGTTGCCATCCAAGAGCACTCAGAAACAACTTGCCCTTTGGCCAGTTCCTTAGGCTCAAAAGGAATTGTTCCACCAAAGAGGCTTTTGAGATCCATTCGGCCAAACTGTCAGAACAACTACGGGAGAAGAATTATCCAACCAAAATTATACGCCAATCCAAGAAGAGGGTGTCGAATAACAACCGTGAAGCCCTTTTAGACATAGCGGTCCCTAAAGAGAAATCAGACAGGATGACTTTTGTGAACACTTTCCACACAAAATCTAATCAAGTTCAAAAGATCATAAAAAAACACTGGTCTATTCTGAACACCGGTGGTGATACATTACCTCTACCACTCTTTGCCTTTAAGAGAGGCCAAAATATAAAAGATCAGCTGGTACACACCAGGCCTAAAAACAGAATGACGCGACAGGTCGGGATCTCCCACCAGTACAAGGACATCATCCCTGCGGTAACTGTTCTGTCTGTCCGCAGACAACTAAGTCTACCACAGTCGATATAGGAACAGGCCGACCGTGGCAACAGTTGAAATTCACAAATTGCAATAGTGAGAACATCATCTATCTCATTACTTGTCCATGCCCGAAAAGATCTGTGGGCATGACGACAAGAAAAACAAGAACCCGCATTTGTGAACATAAAAGCACAGTTCGGTGCCGCAAACAAGCGACGCGCCTAACAGCCCACTTCCTAGAAGTAGGACACGGCCCTAATGATTTTATTTGGACTATACTAGAACAGCCAACCATTCCAGACCATTGCCCTGATGTAAGCAAATTTCTGTTAAAAAAAGAACAGAAATGGGTTTACAAGCTTAATAGCGACAAGGAGGGCCTAAACGAACCTATTCTCTGGATGTCGCTATGACCGAGTAGTATGGTATTGGCTACCAGCATAAAAGGTGATCATGATTTTGAGCAATATGTATCATGATGAGTCCTGGTGGTATATATCCTCTCAAATACACACATTGCTAGAATGGTTGCAGTGATTGGTTCCATTTATGTGGCCTAGTGGGTCGCTGTATATTTCTTATATTTCTTGTGTACACCGTCGCAGTTATGGAAGGTAACTGGTGGCTATGGATTAAGCCTTCTATTTCATAACAACGCTCTATACCCCTGTTCTGTATTTGCTTCCTATCACTTATGTAGTCTAGTGGGTCGCTTTACACTGCTCTTATGTGACTCTTTCGCAGTGATAGAAGAAGTTGATTGGGTGGCATCAATAAAGCCTCGTATTCCACAACAGTGGTCTACACCACTGTCCTGATATAATAATAAAATTTCTGGCACAGAAGCATTATACATGCACTGAGTTGCGCTTTGGTAAATATACATGAGCGAATTTCACAACAGCGGTTGAAATTCCAGTCCAGATAATTTGTGGCACAAGAGTGGTTATTGTTGGCACAAGAGTGTTACATACTGGTCTCAGGTGGGCGTCAACAAACTTGTATGTGTTTGTTTTCTAGTATGATCCAATCAGTAAGCTCATTGTAATAGTTCGTAACACAGAATAGTACGTTTTCCAACACAAGGCGAAAGCGGAAGTACGGTTTATGAACCACAATAACCATCATTCCATGCGCAATCACGTGAGCGCACTGGGAATACCAGTAATCAAATAGACGGCGCCTCCTTCGTTCGGTGCCTCCCCAAGTCCAGCGCAGAGGAATGCTTGGAGACACCGACGGAGAGGTCAGCGCTCTTCCGTCCGAATACTTTCGCGGACATTGCCACGCACGGCGTGTGTTCTATTATGAGCTTAGTTAATATTTTATGGCGTACTGACATCGGCCATTCTTGAGCTGCTGTGGAGAGCCTAATTACGGATTTTCTGTGTGCTTTGGGTGCGTCACGCGCAGTGTGTGTTGCACTACAAGTAGAGGTAACATTTCTCGGCCTATAGACATCCGCCATGTTTGAGCTACTGTGGCGAGCCCAGCTACGGTTGCTGAGTCCTGTGCTGGCGACGGTCTCTTGCGTGTATGCAATGCTCAATTGGGTGTCTGTAACTTATCTGGCCATTTCCCTATGCTGACATAATCGTTTAGGGAGAGGCAATTGGGTTGCAATATCTTAATACCACCTTAAGTTTTGAGTGCACGAAAAGCATAGATTATGTGTAACTTAAGACCAGGGTCATTGGGTAGTGTCTTCAAGATTGCCGATACAATCATGAGTTATAATAAGATACTATATACTTTTGATAGCGCCTGTGACTCTGGTCAGTGATGTCGTTTTAAGTACCTTACAGGATAAACGGTTGAATGCTTATGTATATATGTGTTTTTTCAAAACAGAGCGGCGCTCCTCATTTACCTGAGCTGCAGCCAGGTGAGGTGAGGCGCGATCCCCACATTAATTGGGTGAGTGTGAACATGTCATGAAATATGTATTGACAAGTCACCTAAATAACACTACTGATGAGTGTATTTTTATAATACTGTGTGTCTCTTTTCACTCTCCTCTCTTGTTGATGTGATTTTATCTTGTAGGTTGTGGTGGAGCATCTGAACCTGACAATCAGGTGATATGATTCCTTTTTATTTTCATTTTTGTCACTATTCTTTACAGCAGTAGCAACAACTAGGTCCTGATGAATGCATAGGTACTTCCCTTTGATGCAGAAACATGTTGACCACTCGCTGAGCAGATATTTTGTTAAATCTGTTATTACACTTTTGCTTTTATGGTTAGGGAGCTGAGAGAAAACATTAAAAGTCTTTCCTCTACTCAGTCTCACCTAATTTTATATTTTCACTAATCCCTCACTTGCACTGCTTTTTTCAGTTGTCATATTACACTGACACCGCTCACCAGACAAGAACGGTGGGTCTTTTTACTCTCACAGTCCTTTTTGTGTGACTGTGTTTGCACTGACTCCTGGGTAAGGAGAACCCAAATGATGTAAAAGTGGCGGAACAGTTAGACAACTGATGGGAAAATTCTCACCTTGAGTATGTGCCTCACGTGAATGCGGTGATATAATATCACATGGTGCAATTGGATAATTCAGCTCTCACCCTTCTCTTGGTGGTCTCGTCAACAGTTGTTTGTGATTTGAGTTCACTTTTTGACTCCTAGATATTCTTTTGTGTACAATTAGGTTACTGTTAGGGGCATGTATCTAGTATGAGTCGGTAAACTAGCCCTTGGACCCCCTTCTATGTAGTGTGTTTTTTGTGTTTGTGGCTACACCCAAGGAGTATGTTTGTTGGTGTGTGTGTGTGTGCTGTCAAGGATTGTGAGCCTTGAGTTTGTGTGGCAGTGGTGTTGTGTGTTTCTTGTCCGCCACTCCTGCAGTGGCTGTCTCCCTGGTTGTGTGTTGTGTGGTGCAGGGAGTGTTTATTGTGCTTGTTGTTGCAGTGCTTGTTGGTGTGCATGGGGATGCATGGGATAGGCAGCTGGCCTGTGGGTTGATGGGGTGTGTTGCTGTGTGGTTGGGGGCTGATATCCCTGTGGTGTTTGTGCCCTGCCCATTACTTGGAGTGGCCCTGCCTTCTGCATAGTGCGCATGTGTTGACCGCGATGGTGACGTGACCGGACGTTGCTGCTGGTTCGCGGTCGATGTGTGTCCCAGATGCTGGGAGGGGCCTTGTTGTGAGGTGGGTGATGTGTGGGTGCCCGTATGGATGCGTTGTGTCCCCCAGCAGGGTGTCTGTGTGGTGATTGGACCCTGTGTCGGCATGTGTGTTGTGTGTTGCATTTGTGTAGTTGCGTACTTGCGGCGTCGTCTGAGGCGGACCCTCTGACAATAGTGTTGTAGGAGGAACATCACCGGATGGATATGGAGGGCTGGGTTCATGGCGTTCATGACCGGGTCTCGGCGTTCGCGCTCCGCTGTCGACTTTCTGCCTGCTCAGGCTGGGCGGTGTCTCCGCTGCGGTGTGTCTGTTTGTTTGGGCCATCCTAATTTGTCGAGCTGTGCGGACGTAGTTTGGCACGGCGGAGATTCTGGATTGGCTCTGGCCGCCGGGATGGCGGGCGCACTTTGATGGTGGTGTGCGTCGCTCCCCGGCGGACGGGAAATTACCTATGTTTACCTATCCTAATGTGGCGGACGTGAGTTCGGCTGCTCGCGGGCGGAAAAAGCTGTTTTTCGGCCTCGCCACCACCGCGGTGGTGCCACCGCCCGACATCCTAATGGACCCCCTACTGTGCAATTAGTTTTGTTTTCCCGAGTTATTTATGAATCGCCAATCTCTGTTAGAGGTTCCGTTTTCCAGCATCGGATTCCCTTTTTTGCTTCAAAAAACATATTCCGGAGTTGTAAGTTGGTTCAAGATGGCATAGGCATAGTACTTAGTTATAAATTGTGACTATTTGTCAATATTTAAACATTTATATGTAGAAAAAAATTTTATTGCATGTTTTTCCCTTTTTCTTTGTAATGTCAGCAGCTTTTTCTTAGAAACAGATATATTATAACAAATATTACTCCTTTTCTCGCTCCTTTTACCCTATATATAGTGACTTTTTATATAATAATATTGATACTGTACTTCGCTCGAGAGGTGTTGCCAACCCATCGACACGAACCCTAAACATTTACAATCAACGTGACAATGATACACTTGTTATTATGTTTTCCCCTAGAGATCACATACTGTTAATATGTATATTATAACATTAACAGTCTTAGTGATCCTAGCGGAATTCACAATCCGTCGTCACAAACAGCAACGATAAGTAAGCAACATTACCGGTTTGCGGCTTTCAGTCTATTTTCCCCTTGTGATCATATGCTGTGAGAATATATACATATTATTATTCTCACCGTCATGATCTCACAGGAGTTTATGACCCGTCGCCACGAAGATCAAATTTTTTCACCTCCCGGAGAAAAGAAGTTCAGTAAATAATTACCGCTCAAAACTATTTCATTATGGATGTTCTGTTAAATACATAACTTTATTTTCCTTTTCTTTTTACAGTAACAATGGTATCAATCGTTATATTATAATAGATTGTCCTATTGCTACAGAAGAGGAATGGGAGATTTTTCAGTGCCATCTGTAATCAAATATTTATAAAAACTTGATCAGATATTTTTATATATGGTGGAGAAGTGTGGCTCACTGGTTAGAGGAGGCAGACCCTGAAGCAGAGGTCAGACCCGGGACCAGGGTTCAATTCCCGACGCGGCAGGGTCTTGAGCCCAAATATCCACGGACTCGATAATTCTCGTTTCGGTGCCTACTCCAATCACGGGTTCACACTCTGCAGCTCTGGGCATTAGCCTGCTTAATCTCCACTACGGCCCCCCTGCGGCGGGATGCCTGGCTTTCACCTTGGGTAAGCCAGGACGGGTTCCCAAGGCAAGCGCCGAGATGCCTACGGGTAATCGAGCGCTATATAAGAACGCATAATAATAATAATAATAATAATAATAATAATAATATATATTAAAATATAGCTATCATGCATACTTTGTTACTTTAAATATTTAATAAACCCTACATTTCTGAATGTTATTATTTAATTTCTATTCTTATTTGCGATTCCTATTCACCTTCTCCCTAAAGAATATATAGGACCTGTACTATATATTATAAGAGTACAATTCTATATATTCTTTGGTGAGTATGTGATTTATTAGCGGAACAGTCTGAAAATTGTAAACACTACAAGAGCATGTTTCTGAATAGTACAGACTACAAATTTTAAAAATATGAATGCATGCATTTCTATGTAATATGAAACAATTTAGATTTTACTGTTTCACTTGTTCTCTTGATCTGAGATAATGTAGTGCAGGAGTGTTTGTTGTAGCACTTCTATTCTACTTTATCTAAAAGTAACTGATGCCCTCTTACATCAACAAGAATGTGGGCAACTCTTTTACAAACTGTAGCACAAAAATTAACTATATAGCCACGCTTAACTGATATTTTATGAAAATCCATTTTTAATTGTCACCTCTTTCATTTATACTGCAACAGTTTCTGAAGAAAGTTTATTTGTATTTGCTTAATAAAAACTGTTTCAAACCTAGACTGAATTTTTTGCTGCGCAACCACACCTCCCCATCATGAAAGTAAACACCACATTATAAGTAAATAGTAGTACTAAGGAGTATGTCACCTATAAACTTGATCAAAGAAGACAGCGCAAAACACTGTCATTTTTCCGCCGTGATTTATACACAACACGGCAATTATATAAATGGCCCTTGAAACATACATAAAAAATTGTTTACCTCATAATTCCTCTCCATCACCTTATGGGCACTGTACACAGTTAATAGTTTTCCAAACCTACCCTCTACTACTTTCTTTCCCCATACTCCTTTGGAAAATGCATCACAATATCACTGACAACAGTGAACCGTTCCCACCCAATAAGGAGCAAACTTGTGTTCGGAACACTTTAGCTAATAAAATGTCCATGTTCTCCAAAGACGAGCAAGGAATGACTGCTAAGCCTTCTACTTTTAATACTTTACAGCCAATGAACATTAAGCTTCGTGAAGTCCCGCTTGGAGCACGTTACCCTAATACTCCCCGAACAGGAAGGAATCCTTATTAAAACTTTTCGACTAACTTCTTCTACGACTAACGGTTCTTATGAAAAAAATAAATATAAATCTCCAGCACAATAAGTATTTCAATTACCAACATATTGTGGTGATCTTCTAACTTCTCTACTCATGCAAATGATCCATGAACTGTTACTATGGTAACAGGCAGAAAGGTAGCGGGTGTACAAAACACCTCTATAAGACAGAAACAAACCAAAAGACCACATTTGCAACACCTTTGCACAGTTTTTTTAAATAAAAAGAGACCCCGGAGGTGGGGGAGGGGGGAGGGAATCGAGTGGAGGAGAAAGCGGTCCCCAGAACTCCAGGGGGCCATGAGTCCCCCCGCATACATATAGTTAAACATCCGTGGGGGTAGCGATCCCCGCACAGGGGAAACCCTCTAGGTCCCCCATTATGAAAAACAAATAGCCCCAGAGATTTGACCCCCCAGGGGCTAATTAGCAATAAAGCAGGCTTCACTTTTCTTTTTCTTTTCCACCCAAAACGGGTACCCTGCGTTTTTTTAATAAAAAATATATATTCCGCATGATGTCATATACGGCGCCCCGTACACGTACTCCACGTAAGATTCTAATTATTCAAAAACATATATATATATATTACCTACTGGCGGTCGCCAGTAGGTATATATAGTTAGGATTTTTTCTCTATGGGTTTTTTGAAAATTCTATGTCTAATAACTTTGGCGTTTGTGGACGGAATCGGCTGAAATTTTCAGGAAAATGGCACATTTTGTTTCTGAGCAGCCCTTGAAAATTTGGGGGGGGGTTCGTCCAGTGGGGGCCGAGAAAAAAGGGGGGTCCCAAAACGTGTTTTTAACATTGAGTTCTCCATAGGGCGGTTGGCCTCACTTTTAGCCCGAACGGCTGAATGGATTTGCACGAAACTTGGCAAAATTGTAGGGACTGGTAGCCCGATGTGCCTTTTGTAGGTCTCAATATATGTGCTCCAGTGGATTTTGAGAAATTAACGTTTAAAAAAAGATATATATCTGTAACAGCGGACCGGTTAGCGCTCTGGTTCGCGGACTTTTCGCGCAACGGAGCTTTGTGAAGCGAAGCTGATTGGTTCTCCGGCGTCTGTCAACATTCCAAACAGTCCGTAGCGGCCGCCATCTTGTCTCTCGGTAGGATCGAGAGACAAGAGGAGGTCAAAACAAAGGGGGAAATAACTATAAGGGGGCATAGTAGATCCTCGCTGACCCCCTAGGTTTGATGTGGAGGTTTTAAAAGGGCCCCGCGGGGCAAAAAAAAAACAAAATAATAATAATCGAACGGCTGAATGGATTTGCACGAAACTTGGCAAAATATTAGGGACTGGTAGCCCGATGTGCCTTTGCTAGGTCTCAATATATGTGCTCCAGTGGATTTTGAGAAATTAACGTTGAAAAAAAGATATATATCTGTAACAGCGCTCCGCTTCGCGTACTTTTCGCGTTACGGAGCTTTGCGAAGCTGATTGGTTCTCCGGCGTCTGTCAACATTCCAAACAGTCCGTAGCGGCCGCCATCTTGTCCCTCGGTAGGATTGAGAGACAAGAGGAGGCCAAAGCGAAGGGGGAAATGACCATAAGGGGGCATAGTAGATCCTTCCTGACCTCTTAGGTTTGATGTACCATTTTGCCAAGTTTGGTGTAATTCCGTTCAGCCATTCAGGCTGTAGACGTATGTAAATGTCCTATGGAAAATTGCATGGGGAAAACACATTTGAAAGTGTTGAAATTTAGAACCAATTAAAATGTTACTTTGGTTTTGTATTTGTGTGTGATGAAAGTTAATTGGTTATGTATATATGTCAAATGAGAGGAAACCACAGCCGTTTTGTGATACTACTGTCTGAGGTACATTTGTGAGGAATTTTTGGTGGTGAATTTCTGGTGTTTGATTTACACAGTACTAACACTTCTGCTACTTTTAAAAAGGTGAGTTGTTAATTTGTAAGGGGAACTATGTTGTACACTTGAAGATAATTTGAAAAATGTTTTCTGTTATTTATTTGCAGTCCTTCTGTTATACTAAATACTTGATGAAGTTAGTTTTATATTATGTATTACTAAAAACGATAAATGAAAGTGATTATTTTTTTCTGCAATTTACAGCAAGCAATTTCAAAATAAAATGGCTCACAATGAAGAGACCGTGGCAATTTCTTTTGAATTGTCCACTACATTGATTGAAATTGAGAGCACCAATAATGAAATATTGTCACAAGGAGGACATGACTTGTATGATTCCATTAGATTGATTGAAATGGACAGCACCAAGAATGAAATATTGTCACAAGGAGATGACTTGAATGATTCCACTACATTGATTGAAATTGAGAGCACCAATAATGAAATATTGTCACAAGGAGGAGATGGCTTGTATGATTCCATTAGATTGATTGAAATGGACAGCACCAATAATGAAATATTGTCACAAGGAGGAGATGACTTGAATGATTCCACTACATTGATTGAAATTGAGAGCACCAATAATGAAATATTGTCACGAGGAGATGACTTGAATGATTCCACTACATTGATTGAAATGGACAGCACCAATAATGAAATATTGTCAGAAGGAGGAGATGACTTGAATGATTTTTTTGATCAATCTCTTGATGGCGAATTTATCGAGTGTTTGGAGACCATAGAGTTACAAGAATCATCATTGCAGACTTTTAATGAGGAGATTCCAGATGAGATGATTGAAGAGGAAATTACTGATGAGGACATGTTACTAGTTGTTTCAAATTTAGAAAATTCTGAAGAATAAATTTATATTTAGAAATCAAAAATTGTTTGAGACATTATTTATTTTTATTTTTAATTTATGAGGTTGTAGCGAAGTGATTGTAGTATAAAATGAGACTTATAGTATAGAGTGCAACATTTTTATGTTACATGGTAAGTTTACTCATATTTACTTCCCTTCTGCCACTATATTATCTCCAATGTGTATTTGACATGTCTTCTTCATCTCCGGCCTCCTTTCTCTCACTGTGTGTCTCCGATGCATCTTATCGCTGGTATTTTGTGTAATTACAGAAGAGAGTAAAATAAAATAGTTCGGAACGTGAAAAGGGGGCAAAGTAGAGTACTCCTCACCCCCTAGGCCTTTTTAGGCGGTCCCAAAAGGATCAGTTTCTGCTTTCCTGAGAGATTATGGTATGAGTTCCATATACCACAATAACTTGCATTACAACATGCAAGATATCTATCTCCTATTACCAACTTTTGGAGATATTCGCGCTAAGCGCGAATATCTCCAAAAAGTAACACCTGCCCTGAGCAGTTCTTAGCCATGTTATCCAATGGGAGGTGGATAACATGGCTAAGAGTATTAGCTCGGTAATGCATGAATATCGCTGAGTTTTTAGCGATATTCATGCATTGCGGCCGTTTATTATCGCATTTGCGATAAACCTTGATAATAGTAAGGTTTATCTTCGATAATTTCTGACGATGCTTAGTGGTAAAAAATTGGTTGGTAAGCATCGTTAGCGATAAATATCGCTTAACTTTGGTAATATGCCCCAACGTCTGTTAACGTTCGATTAGAAGGAAATGAGGAAGTGTTGAAAAACATTGTCTGCGCCATCTTGCCTTTTTTGAAATGCCACACTTTTGTCGTGCACGGCAGCCATTTTAGATGTCTTGACCAGACCCACTCTCTGCACGCTGTCGATTCGTAGCATGGCTCCTCACCCTCGTAAGCATCTCCCCCAGGCACTGGTCACCACCGCTCTCTGTCTTATGCATGGGCAATAAACCTTCCCCCATCTGCGCTGCTCTTCCCTGAGAATCACACTCTGTGCCCGCCCGACACCTCCCTTTCGCCCTATTCACTACCGCACCCTCTGACACTCCTCTTCCTCTGTGTCCGAATGTCCAGGCCGGTCCTAGGCTATCAGCTAGCCCTGCAGATGTAGTTTATGGCCCCAGCTGTAAAGAATCACCCCTCTTCAAAGGAGTTATAGTAGATCAAGGCCCACACCCGATGTGATCCGTCACAGCACACGCGTTCCTACTATCTGAAAACCATCCTGTATTGTGATTGGGGAGGGGACCGAGCCTGAAGCGGAAGATTCCAGGAATGACTCTTTGTACATCAAAGTTTTTACAATTATGTGTCACATTAAAAATATATAGCACTCCAACAAAGTAGTAGGAATATAAAACTTTAATAACATATAAATATATACAACAAAACAAAAACAGTAAAAACATTTAAACAACGAAGAGACCGTGGCAATTTCTTTTTAATTATCCAATAGATTTATTGAAATTGACAGCACCAATAATGAAATATTCTTGTCAGTAGCGGTCTGTTGTGCGAATAGTTCCAAGGCAGCAGAACGCGCTGAAATCTAGATGGCACGAAAGTGATGTCTAGTAAGTTGCCGCCCAGCAAAAAATGGCGTGGGGCGCCGCGGGGGTGAGTGAGTCCAGTAGGCACCACAGCTATTCTTACCGGCATTGCAGAATTACTGCTGGGGACAATGCCTGTGCTGTAGCAGGGTCACAGCAGAAACAAAAAGGATTCTGTTGAAGATGTTGTTGGTTTCAATTTGAAAACAGTTCTGGTGTCAACTGCTATGCTAATGTAGTGGTTAATGTTTTGTTTTCTCTAGAAAATGTAAAAGAGGGGGAGGCAGTCCAAAGTTCCGTTAAAAGGGCAAAGGAAAGGATCGGTGGTTTGAACTATCAGTCAAAAAGGGGAGGGGGTGCAATAATTTTTCCTACCGGGTCACACTGTGCTTTCACCGGAAGTGAGGTCTGCAGGATTGTAGTAATTCAAAGTGAGGCTGGCGCCAGCATGGGAGCGCCGACGTCCCGCGGATACAGTTTCGTCACTCCACGGGCGATCATGGCAGTCATTCCCCATCGGGGGTCGGAGACTCCCGCGGCTCCTCTAGAATCTTCAAGGTCGTGGAGGACTACGGTGGTGGAGTCAACCAGTGACCGGGCCATTTCTTTATGTTGGGCCCGCTCTTGCCAGGTCGACAGCCATTTTGAGAGTTCGGCAGCTACCGGCGATCGCGGGGTCACATGAGCGGACGGGCTCCACCCTGCCGGGCGAGACGTTGCAGCATGGCCACAGTGGAAGAACCGTTATCTAGGTCGTTCCGAAACTGTGCAGCACTGTAGTTGTTAGGATGCCACCGCCTGGAGCGCTGAGGGTGCAGCTGGGAAGCCTCCACCTGGGGAGGCGGGAGAGGCCTGTTCGCACCGTATCTCCCTCCCAGTGCACCCCACGGCGTCTCGCTTGAGATTTGTTATGGCCGGACCAGGCGATGAGGACGAGGGGGGGGTCGGAGGCATGTGCAAGACATCCCCCTCCAGTGTTGTCGCAGCCATTATAAAAGAAAGAAGTGTCCCGTCCGTCTTCGGGCCGGGCTTCCGGTGGATGTCGGCCGGACGCCCCTGGCTCTGGCCCCATGAACGGGTTTCTTGGTTTATCGGCTGCAGCCGGATCCCGTCGGCCTCGGCCCCCCGACCGTTGGTGGTCGGACCGGAAGAGCATGTGGCGGGACTACCTGCAACTCTCAAGGGCCACCGCGGCCGGACTGGGAGAGAGAGGGGAGGGTCGAGGAGACATTCCCCCCCCCTGCAACTGTTCAGCGTTGTAAAGGCAATCCCCTGGCCGGGTCCCGCTGGTCTCGGCCTCTCCTCCGGCTACACCCTACGTTAGGATCTCCTGGCCGAGGCGTGGCAGCAGGACCTGCCTTATATGGGCTGCTCCCGGCTGGGCGTAGCCGGAACCCTGCCCCACCTTGGAAGTTTCCAGAGTGGGGGTGGATGTTCTACTGACTTGCATTTTCCCTAGTCTATCGATTTTTTTGGCGTGGCAGGCGGTGGGACAGCGAGGGGTGATTTGGTTTCTCTTACTGTTTTTCTGGTCTCTCACCACTGGCATATTTTAACGTTTTCTTGTTTCTAGGACATTAATAGGTTTTATCATTACGTTATGTTATCGTTTCTTTGTTCGTTGTTTAATAAAAGTTCATGTTCATCAGTGGCCTACTGATTTTCGTTTTCCTATTTTTTTCTTTCCAGGTTGTTTCATGGTAAAGTTTCTGTTAACAGGATACAGTGATCACTTTGTTATTATTGCATATGTCCTTTTCACTAGGGGTGCTCTCTGGTCGGGCCAGATGACGTATCTCTAGTAAATGGTCCGGGTGAAAAAGGTGCATCAATCAGTGGGGAGTAGATAGGCATGACAGATTACAACGGGGGAGAACGGTCCGCATTACGTACCCTTTCACTACTTGCAAAGATTTTCCTACGTTTATTTGCAAACAGGGAATACCTCCAAAAAGAACTAATTCCCAAACAGTCAATGTTCGGACAATCAATCAATCAATGAGGAATGAAATAGGTACGACGTGTTAAAGGCTTGCGTTACCTACCCTTCACTATCTGCAAAGGGAGATAGAATATTCCTATTCTTCCTCGTTTGCAGGTAGAGAAGATCGTTAAGAGAATTAACTTCGAACAATTCAATGCTCGATTGAAACAATCAACAAGGGGTACTGTGAACACAAATGAACGCCGCTTATATACATACGCATTGCTATTTTCAACAGGTTGTTCCTAATGTTTCTATTTTAGCGAGGTCAAAAGAGATCCCATTAGTGGCCTACTGATTTTGCTCGATTCCTTTTGTTTTTTTACACGATTTTTCGCTATCTGCAAAGACTAAACAGAGTATTGCGACTCTGTGCTTGTTTGTAAATAGAGAATGAACCAAAGAGAACAATCAATCAAATGGAGAGAGAAGCAGGCACGACGGATTACAAAGGGGGAAAGGGCTGCGTTAACTACCCTTCACTATCTGCAAAGAGAGAGTACTCCTAATAGAAATGAGGGGTGGGGGGCAGCAATCAAAGCAGATCAGTGTGCATAAACACGAAAAAAAAAATTCTTACCACGTACTTGACATTCGACAGCTTATGATATTTGCTATTAAAAAACCATTGAAATTCACTGAAAAAACCATAGGTTATAGACCATATATAGTTAGGAATTAGCATTTACAAAACCTTGAAAATTCACTGAAAAAACCATAGGTTATAGACCATATATAGTTAGGAATTAGCATTTAAAAAACCTTATTTTACTCACACAAAACCATTGAAATTCCATATATAGTTAGTTGCACTAACTATATATTGCGCACCCGCAATCCACTGCTGATGATGTCACATATTACATCATTCATGACATGGTCAGTGACATCACTGATGACATCACTGATGACATCTCAAATGACATCACTGATGACATCTCATTTGACATCAATGACCACATCACTGATGATATAATTCATGTGACAATACAATGCATCTCCTCACATTTTAATATAACCTCTGTTTCACCCAGTGTTAAAAACAGAGTATAATTTTTGAAACCATTGACACACCAATACTAGTTACTACATACGTACTCACTGATTCCTACGTCTACACACACATTCACTCATTCACCCATACAATCATTCATACATACAATCACTCATGTTTACAACACAATCATATGCACTCATACACCTATACAGACACTCACACTCTGCCACTCATCCATGGAGTTACTCACACACCTAGTCAGTCCTGTAAAGAATCAATCACACTTCCATTTTCTACTCTATACAGTTAAACATAGAGCACCTTACGTTTTCAACCATATACTAACACATACTTACTCTCTTATACAATCATTGATACAAGTACACATTGATCTGTACAGAGTCACACACCTCCCATCCAGCCACACACACACTCAGTCTCCCATGCAAATACTTGGGCAATCAATCAATAACCCATATAGTTACTCATATAGCTACTGATCAACACATGCAGCAGTTTACAGAACAACAGACATAATGATGCACAAATTAAGACAGTTTAGTCACTAACCCATGCACTCAGTGAGACACATTTAATCACTCACTCATACATTCAGTCATGCACCTACTAAATCCTTCGTCCAGACACTTATACATCCACTCATTCTTCAATATGTAAGACATATTTTAACTTTACAGAAACATAGTCACTGGATGTTGTCATCAGTGATGTCACTGACCATGTCATGAATGATGTAATATGTGACATCATCAGCAGTGGATTGCGGGTGCGCAATATATAGTTAGTGCAACTAACTATATATGGAATTTCAATGGTTTTGTGTGAGTAAAATAAGGTTTTTTAAATGCTAATTCCTAACTATATATGGTCTATAACCTATGGTTTTTTCAGTGAATTTTCAAGGTTTTGTAAATGCTAATTCCTAACTATATATGGTCTATAACCTATGGTTTTTTCAGTGAATATATATATATATGTATTTAATGTACATATTAAGAGAAAACATTATCTGGGATAATCATAAAAATTGTTTTTTAAAACTGTAAAAAAGCGTATATTACTTTTAAAATCAATTACGGAAATATCGCACGTACATCGTAAGAGTAAAGATAGTTTGAAGACTTATACATTTTATAAAACAATATAGCACTGCACACTAAAGAAGAAAAGTCAACACAATTATTTACCCCTCTCCCAACATTTAAAAGCCCCTGGGGGAGGTGGTAAATTAATCGAGACTGAATACGTTAGTACAGCCTACTGTGCTTACGCTACCAGAAAAACACAACAACAGTACAAAGCTCATATTTCCATTGTAGTGATTTCTTAGTTGCAGGTCTAGTTGTCAGATCGACACACACTCTCTCATGGCTGGTATACACCCACACCACACCTATCCAGCACATCCGTCACTACACACGTGGCCTCTTTGGTTACTGAGTTAGTGGTGCCCAAAGCACTGAGCGGGTGAAGAACCTGCGATGATGATGATGGGAGCACAAATATATCGTTAGCCATAGAGATATCAAGACTCAGCACCATATATGAGACTTGTTTGTTGGAGATCGGAACTACCTCATGAAGAAGGTGTCTTTTCCACGAAAAGGTGAGCAGTAAGACTTGAGTATGCATCGCAAGGAGTCAAAGGGTTTTATCTGACTACATACAAAAATGCGACTTAGTATTTTAGACGAACGAACTGCTACATAATGTATTAATTTACATGTTTAATTTTTTTCCCCAATAGCAGTAACATTTTTATATTCGCTGAAATGTCCGGAATATATTCATTATACAAACAGTTCGTAGAAATCTGACAATCAAACGTCTATAAAAGCGCAATATTATCTAACTACAAATTAATATAGCAAGAATTACCAATCATAACATCTTTCTTTTAATATCTTTTAGATGTACAGCTTCACGATGGATTATGTAACACGGACAACGGCAATAGCACAAGGTGAGCAAACAACGTTGTTTTCTGAAACAACGACAAGTTATCTGTGAAACGAAAGAATATGTCGTATGCAGCAGGCGCAAAAAAAAATTGGGCTAACGGGGCTTCAGCAAGGATGAGATAGCTTCCTAGGCCCACACACACTCGCACCCGAGTACGTGACAGGTCTTTTAAAGACATTTTCCTCGTTAATAAGGCTTTGATAATCCCCCCGCTTACAGCCTCTGCAGCTCCACTCTTCTTTTTGCTTGAACTAAAGACCCACCCCAAATTTTTTATAGCCCCCCCACCCCTGTTATTTTTGACTTGTTGCGCCTCTGGCTTCACGTACCCCTCCCCTGTCGTGTGTGTCTCTCCCACGTTTTAATATCCTTTTTTCCCTTTCTCTTTCTTACTCTCTCACATCATTTCTCTTTCTTTTTTAAAGATTTGGACCTGCTATCTCCACTCTGCTGAATACAACCTTATCTGAATTGAAATGATTAACTCTCTTGAGGCTTCTTCACTGTCTAAAAGGTTAAATTAGCTCTTAGCAGTGACAACACATAGGTTACAACAGACTAGGAAAAGTGACACAAGGAGCTTGTAAATCTATGTCTAACTTTTCAAGAAAGACAGTTTTAATGTGGTTTTCTCTCTCTTTCTCTCTCTCACTCTCTGTGACATCATTTCTCTTTCTCTTTTAAACTTATAGACACTGCTGTCTGCTTTGACGTCTAGAACAACAGTTGAAGTCAAGTTGTGAACTCCGGTGGCCGCATTATTTATACAACGGTAAGCACAGAGGCCTAGATATACAATGCCTTCTTTACAATGCATTAGAAATAAGTCGGCATATTTACAATCCTGTTCAGCCACTTTTGTGTCAGTAACGTAGTAGTCACTTCCATATAGACACCACTTGATTGCGCCACTATAACAGAACTGAAATGTTTTAGGCACACAGCACACGTAAAACTGTAGTGTTACCTTCATTTGTGAAAGGCGACAGTGTGTAGTGTGCAGCAGCTTCACTGTTTTTTTGCTATAACTTGAAGGTTATTAGGTCACTATTATTGTGCATAACAAGAAATATCATGTATAAAAAGTTGGATTATTTGGATAGTAATTAGGATGTTAGATGAACAAGTGTAAAAATCGGAGATAATGATAATCAGGAAGTGAAGTTATAAATGCACTGGAGGGCATGATTAGGGTGAATGATTGATTTATCGAGACATGGGTCTGTAAAGTGACAAGAAATATGTTCACTTCATCACCCACTGGAGGGCTAGACTAACACAAATAATATGAAAGGATGTAACATGGAAATGTATCAAACAATGGACATGGAATCAAATTGCCCGAATTATAATTATAATTGTGATAAAGCAACAATTATAACATGTTATAATGATGAAAAGCACAAAATAAAAATTAATGTAACTATTTGCAATGAATTTGAAAATGAATTATTTGACAACTTTTTTTATATATAAAGGCTTAAAACTATCATCACCAGAATACCAAGCCGCAGATTAGAGGAAATTATGTCATCGTAGTTAAATACGAAATCGTATTGCCGCGAATGGTGTTTGTTTTTGATCCCCGTGATCAAGAGGCTTGTTGCCTCGAAACGCGTAGGGGTAGCTGGCATGCTGCATAAATCAGTAGTGAAAACAAGTTTGGAGTAAGCGTCATTCATACTGCAATTGCGAGGAAATTACTGCTTGCAAAAGGAGTGCTGGGAAAATATATATATATATATTCACTGAAAAAACCATAGGTTATAGACTGATGACATCACTGATAACAACATCCACTGTCTGTATGTTTCTGTAAACTTTAAATATGTCTTACATATTGAAGAATGAGTGGATGTATAAGTGTCTGGATGAAGGATTTAGTAGATGCATGACTGACTGTATGAGTGAGTGATTAAATGTGTCTCACTGAGTGCATGGGTTAGTGGCTAAACTGTCTTAATTTGTGCATCATTATGTCTGTTGTTCTGTAAACTGCTGCATGTATTGATCAGTAGCTATATGAGTAACTATATGGGTTATTGATTGGTTGCCCAATTATTTGTATGGGAGACTGAATGTGTGTGTGGGTGGTTGGGAGGTGTATGATTCTGTGCATAGATGTGTGAGCAGTTGATTCACTAGATGTATGGGTTCAAAAGTGCATGTGGGAACAGCTGTATGGGCGGTTGACTGTGTGCATGAGTGTATTGGTGAGTGAATGGATATCTCAGTGCTACATGTCAAAGTAAGAACATACGTAAAACACAATATATGTGAGAGTTGACATATATAAATAACTGTGCATAAGAGCCAGTGAATGTGTGAGTGGCTGTATGGATCATTCTGAAATTGTATCAGGGATTGTATAAGAGAGTAAATATGTGTTAGTATCTGTTTGAATAAGTAAGGTGTGTATAACTGTATAGTTGAGGAGATGGAGGTGTGATTGATTCTTTGCATGACTGACTAGGTGTGTGAGTAACTCCATGGATGAGTGACACTCTGTGAGTGTCTGTTTACACTGAGTGTATATAAGGTTATATTAGAGTCTGAAGAAGTTCATCGTATTATCACATGAATGATGTCATCAGTGATGTGATCAGTCATATCAAATGAGATGTCATCAGTGATGTCATCAGTGATGTCATTTGAGATGTCATCAGTGATGTCATCAGTGATGTCACTGACCATGTCATGAATGATGTAATATGTGACATCATCAGCAGTGGATTGCGGGTGCGCGAAATATATAGTTAGTGCAACTAACTATATATGCGAATTTCAATGGTTTTGTGTGAGTAAAATAAGGTTTTAAAAATGCTAATTCCTAACTATATATGGTCTATAACCTATGGTTTTTTCAGTGAATTTTCAAGGTTTTGTAAATGCTAATTCCTAACTATATATGGTCTATAACCTATGGTTTTTTCAGTGAATTTCAATGGTTTTTTAATAGCAAATATTAAAAGCTGTTAAATGTATTCTTTTTTTAAAGGAAAAATATATTTTATATGTATTTAATATAATTTTTTTATGTATATATATATATATATATTTTTTTTTTTTAGTTTCGCTACCGGTTCGCGCACCGGGTAGCTTCCCGTTAGCTCAATTTTATGCCGCGACCCGGTCCGCGCACCGGGAAACGTCCCGTTTGCACAACTGCCGCGTTCGAGAACAACATCGCACCGCGCCGCGTAAGCGCGAAGTATCTCGTTGCCGCGTAATGCGTCTTATGACGCGCCGCGTTCGCGCACTCGGAAGTGCTCCGGAGCGCAAACGAGGCGCGAAGCGCAGCACCCCGGAAGCGCTCCGGGCGCGGGGCGGGACGCGTAACAAAAGCGTGATAGGTCATGTGACCTGTAAATAACACTTTTCATTGGTTTAGAACTATTTTTTTCCCAAATGATGAAAACCCCTCCTTTTTTCCTAACTCTGACTTTCATCTTTGTGAGAGGAAGACCTGTTTCTCCTTGTTGAAATAATGGCATCTATAGTAGCTGCAGCTGGTGGACCCCCACCCCCACCACAACCACCTAGGAAGGAAGGACCACCTGCGCAGTTCCTTCCAAACCCAGAGGAAGAGGAAGAAGAAGAGGAAGAGGACTTAGAGCGGAGGCAGTTCTTGCCTGAACAGCCCCGCAAATCACACGACAAAGACCATTTAATATGGCAATTTTATGTTTCTGTAAACTTTAAATATGTCTTACGTATTGAAGAATGAGTGGATGTATAAGTGTCTGGATGAAGGATTTAGTAGATGCATGACTGACTGTATGAGTGAGTGATTAAATGTGTCTCACTGAGTGCATGGGTTAGTGGCTAAACTGTCTTAATTTGTGCATCATTATGTCTGTTGTTCTGTAAACTGCTGCATGTATTGATCAGTAGCTATATGAGTAACTATATGGGTTATTGATTGGTTGCCCAATTATTTGTATGGGAGACTGAATGTGTGTGTGGGTGGTTGGGAGGTGTATGATTCTGTGCATAGATGTGTGAGCAGTTGATTCACTAGATGTATGGGTTCAAAAGTGCATGTGGGAACAGCTGTATGGGTGGTTGACTGTGTGCATGAGTGTATTGGTGAGTGAATGGATATCTCAGTGCTACATGTCAAAGTAAGAACATACGTAAAACACAATATATGTGAGAGTTGACATATATAAATAACTGTGCATAAGAGCCAGTGAATGTGTGAGTGGCTGTATGGATCATTCTGAAATTGTATCAGGGATTGTATAAGAGAGTAAATATGTGTTAGTATCTGTTTGAATAAGTAAGGTGTGTATAACTGTATAGTTGAGGAGATGGAGGTGTGATTGATTCTTTGCATGACTGACTAGGTGTGTGAGTAACTCCATGGATGAGTGACACTCTGTGAGTGTCTGTTTACACTGAGTGTATATAAGGTTATATTAGAGTCTGAAGAAGTTCATCGTATTATCACATGAATGATGTCATCAGTGATGTGATCAGTCATATCAAATGAGATGTCATCAGTGATGTCATCAGTGATGTCATTTGAGATGTCATCAGTGATGTCATCAGTGATGTCACTGACCATGTCATGAATGATGTAATATGTGACATCATCAGCAGTGGATTGCGGGTGCGCGAAATATATAGTTAGTGCAACTAACTATATATGCGAATTTCAATGGTTTTGTGTGAGTAAAATAAGGTTTTAAAAATGCTAATTCCTAACTATATATGGTCTATAACCTATGGTTTTTTCAGTGAATTTTCAAGGTTTTGTAAATGCTAATTCCTAACTATATATGGTCTATAACCTATGGTTTTTTCAGTGAATTTCAATGGTTTTTTAATAGCAAATATTAAAAGCTGTTAAATGTATTCTTTTTTTAAAGGAAAAATATATTTTATATGTATTTAATATAATTTTTTTATGTATATATATATATATATATTCACTGAAAAAACCATAGGTTATAGACCATATATAGTTAGGAATTAGCATTTACAAAACCTTGAAAATTCACTGAAAAAACCATAGGTTATAGACCATATATAGTTAGGAATTAGCATTTACAAAACCTTGAAAATTCACTGAAAAAACCATAGGTTATAGACCATATATAGTTAGGAATTAGCATTTAGAAAACCTTATTTTACTCACACAAAACCATTGAAATTCCATATATAGTTAGTTGCACTAACTATATATCGCGCACCCGCAATCCACTGCTGATGATGTCACATATTACATCATTCATGACATGGTCAGTGACATCACTGATGACATCACTGATGACATCTCAAATGACATCACTGATGACATCACTGATGACATCATCCAGTGACTGTGTGTTTCTGTAAAGTTTAAATATGTTTTACATATTGAAGAATGAGTAGATGTAGAAGTGTCTGGATGAAGGATTTAGTAGGTGCGTGACTGACTGTATGAGTGAGTGATTAAATGTGTCTCACTGAGTGCATGGGTTAGTGACTAAACTGTCTTAATTTGTGCATCATTATGTCTGTTGTTCTGTAAACTGCTGCATGTGTTGATCAGTAGCTATATGAGTAACTATATGGGTTATTGATTGATTGCCCAAGTATTTGTATGGGAGACTGAGTGTGTGTGTGGCTGGCTGGGAGGTGTGTGACTCTGTGCAGATCAATGTGTACTTGTATCAATGATTGTATAAGAGAGTAATTATGTGTTAGTATATGTTTCAAAATGTAAGGTGCTCTATGTTTAACTGTATAGATTAGAAAATGGAAGTGTGATTGATTCTTTACAGGACTGACTAGGTGTGTGAGTAACTCCATGGATGAGTGACAGAGTGTGAGAGTCTGTATAGGTGTATGAGTGCATATGATAGTGTTGTAAAGATGAGTGATTGTATGTATGAATGATTGTATGGGTAAATGAGTGAATGTGTGTGTAAACATAGGAATCACTGAGTGCGTATGTAGTAACTAGTATTGGTGTGTCAATGGTTTCAAAAATTATACTCTGTATTTAACACTGGGTGTAACAGAGGTTATATTAAAGTGTGAGGAGATGCATTGTATTGTCACATGAATGATATCATCAGTGATGTGGTCATTGATGTCAAATGAGATGTCATCAGTGATGTCATCAGTGATGTCATTTGAGATGTCATCAGTGATGTCACTGACCATGTCATGAATGATGTAATATGTGACATCATCAGCAGTGGATTGCGGGTGCGCGATATATAGTTAGTGCAACTAACTATATATGGAATTTCAATGGTTTTGTGTGAGTAAAATAAGGTTTTCTAAATGCTAATTCCTAACTATATATGGTCTATAACCTATGGTTTTTTCAGTGAATTTTCAAGGTTTTGTAAATGCTAATTCCTAACTATATATGGTCTATAACCTATGGTTTTTTCAGTGAATTTTCAAGGTTTTGTAAATGCTAATTCCTAACTATATATGGTCTATAACCTATGGTTTTTTCAGTGAATTTCAATGGTTTTTTAATAGCAAATATCATAAGCTGTCGAATGTCAAGTACGTGGTAAGTAAAAACATTTTCGTGTTTATGCACACTGATCTGCTTTGATTGCTGCCCCCCACCCCTCATTTCTATTAGGAGTACTCTCTCTTTGCAGATAGTGAAGGGTAGTTAACGCAGCCCTTTGCCCCCTTTGTAATCCGTCGTGCCTGCTTCTCTCTCCATTTGATTGATTGTTCTCTTTGGTTCATTCTCTATTTACAAACAAGCACAGAGTCGCAATACTCTGTTTAGTCTTTGCAGATAGCGAAAAATCGTGTAAAAAAACAAAAGGAATCGAGCAAAATCAGTAGGCCACTAATGGGATCTCTTTTGACCTCGCTAAAATAGAAACATTAGGAACAACCTGTTGAAAATAGCAATGCGTATGTATATAAGCGGCGTTCATTTGTGTTCACAGTACCCCTTGTTGATTGTTTCAATCGAGCATTGAATTGTTCGAAGTTAATTCTCTTAAGGATCTTCTCTACCTGCAAACGAGGAAGAATAGGAATATTCTATCTCCCTTTGCAGATAGTGAAGGGTAGGTAACGCAAGCCTTTAACACGTCGTACCTATTTCATTCCTCATTGATTGATTGATTGTCCGAACATTGACTGTTTGGGAATTAGTTCTTTTTGGAGGTATTCCCTGTTTGCAAATAAACGTAGGAAAATCTTTGCAAGTAGTGAAAGGGTACGTAATGCGGACCGTTCTCCCCCGTTGTAATCTGTCATGCCTATCTACTCCCCACTGATTGATGCACCTTTTTCACCCGGACCATTTACTAGAGATACGTCATCTGGCTCGACCAGAGAGCACCTCTAGTGAAAAGGACATATGCAATAATAACGAAGTGATCACTGTATCCTGTTAACAGAAACTTTACCATGAAACAACCTGGAAAGAAAAAAATAGGAAAACGAAAATCAGTAGGCCACTGATGAACATGAACTTTTATTAAACAACGAACAAAGAAACGATAACATAACGTAATGATAAAACCTATTAATGTCCTAGAAACAAGAAAACGTTAAAATATGCCAGTGGTGAGAGACCAGAAAAACAGTAAGAGAAACCAAATCACCCCTCGCTGTCCCACCGCCTGCCACGCCAAAAAAATCGATAGACTAGGGAAAATGCAAGTCAGTAGAACATCCACCCCCACTCTGGAAACTTCCAAGGTGGGGCAGGGTTCCGGCTACGCCCAGCCGGGAGCAGCCCATATAAGGCAGGTCCTGCTGCCACGCCTCGGCCAGGAGATCCTAACGTAGGGTGTAGCCGAAGGAGAGGCCGAGGCCAGCGGGACCCGGCCAGGGGATTGCCTTTACAACGCTGAACAGTTGCAGGGGGGGAATGTCTCCTCGACCCTCCCCTCTCTCTCCCAGTCCGGCCGCGGTGGCCCTTGAGAGTTGCAGGTAGTCCCGCCACATGCTCTTCCGGTCCGACCACCAACGGTCGGGGGGCCGAGGCCGACGGGATCCGGCTGCAGCCGATAAACCAAGAAACCCGTTCATGGGGCCAGAGCCAGGGGCGTCCGGCCGACATCCACCGGAAGCCCGGCCCGAAGACGGACGGGACACTTCTTTCTTTTATAATGGCTGCGACAACACTGGGGGGGGATGTCTTGCACATGCCTCCGACCCCCCCCTCGTCCTCATCGCCTGGTCCGGCCATAACAAATCTCAAGCGAGACGCCGTGGGGTGCACTGGGAGGGAGAGACGGTGCGAACAGGCCTCTCCCGCCTCCCCAGGTGGAGACTTCCCAGCTGCACCCTCAGCGCTCCAGGCGCCCGGAAAACGGTTCTTCCACTGTGGCCATGCTGCAACGTCTCGCATGGTCTCATGCTGCAACGTCTCGGGTGGAGCCCGTCCGCTCATGTGACCCCGCGATCGCCGGTAGCTGCCGAACTCTCAAAATGGCGGTCGACCTGGCAAGAGCGGGCCCAGCATAAAGAAATGGCCCGGTCACTGGTTGACTCCACCACCGTAGTCCTCCACGACCTTGAAGATTCTAGAGGAGCCGCGGGAGTCTCCGACCCCCGATGGGGAATGACTGCCATGATCGCCCGTGGAGTGACGAAACTGTATCCGCGGGACGTCGGCGCTCCCATGCTGGCGCCAGCCTCACTTTGAATTACTAGCATCCTGCAGACCTCACTTCCGGTGAAAGCACAGTGTGACCCGGTAGGAAAAATTATTGCACCCCCTCCCCTTTTTGACTGATAGTTCAAACCACCGATCCTTTCCTTTGCCCTTTTAACGGAACTTTGGACTGCCTCCCCCTCTTTTACATTTTCTAGAGAAAACAAAACATTAACCACTACATTAGCATAGCAGTTGACACCAGAACTGTTTTCAAATTGAAAACCAACAACATCTTCAACAGAATCCTTTTTGTTTCTGCTGTGACCCTGCTACAGCACAGGCATTGTCCCCAGCAGTAATTCTGCAATGCCGGTAAGAATAGCTGTGGTGCCTACTGGACTCACTCACCCCCGCGGCGCCCCACGCCGTTTTTTGCTGGGCGGCAACTTACTAGACATCACTTTCGTGCCATCTAGATTTCAGCGCGTTCTGCTGCCTTGGAACTATTCGCACAACAGACCGCTACTGACAAGAATATTTCATTATTGGTGCTGTCAATTTCAATAAATCTATTGGATAATTAAAAAGAAATTGCCACGGTCTCTTCGTTGTTTAAATGTTTTTACTGTTTTTGTTTTGTTGTATATATTTATATGTTATTAAAGTTTTATATTCCTACTACTTTGTTGGAGTGCTATATATTTTTAATGTGACACATAATTGTAAAAACTTTGATGTACAAAGAGTCATTCCTGGAATCTTCCGCTTCAGGCTCGGTCCCCTCCCCAATCACAATACAGGATGGTTTTCAGATAGTAGGAACACGTGTGGTGTGACGGATCTCATCGGGTGTGGGCCTTGATCTACTATAACTCCTTTGAAGAGGGGTGATTCTTTACAGCTGGGGCCATAAACTACATCTGCAGGGCTAGCTGATAGCCTGGACAATCGGACACAGAGAAAGAGGAGTGTCAGAGGGTGCGGTAGTGAATAGGGCGAAAGGGAGGTGTCGGGCGGGCACAGAGTGTGATTCTCAGGGAAGAGCAGCGCAGATGGGGGGAGGTTTATTGCCCATGCATAAGACAGAGAGCGGTGGTGACCAGTGCCTAGGGAAGATGCTTGCGTGGGTGAGGAGCCATGCTACGAATCGACAGCGTGCAGAGAGTGGGTCTGGTCAAGACATCTAAAATGGCTGCCGTGCACGACAAAAGTGTGGCATTTCAAAAAAGGCAAGATGGCGCAGACAATGTTTTTCAACACTTCCTCATTTCCTTCGAATCGAACGTTAACAGACGTTGGGGCATATTACCAAAGTTAAGCGATATTTATCGCTAACGATGCTTACCAACCAATTTTTTACCACTAAGCATCGTCAGAAAATATCGAAGATAAACCTTACTATTATCAAGGTTTATCGCAAATGCGATAATAAACGGCCGCAATGCATGAATATCGCTAAAAACTCAGCGATATTCATGCATTACCGAGCTAATGCTCTTAGCCATGTTATCCACCTCCCATTGGATAACATGGCTAAGAACTGCTCAGGGCAGGTGTTACTTTTTGGAGATATTCGCGCTTAGCGCGAATATCTCCAAAAGTTGGTAATAGGAGATAGATATCTTGCATGTTGTAATGCAAGTTATTGTGGTATATGGAACTCATACCATAATCTCTCAGGAAAGCAGAAACTGATCCTTTTGGGACCGCCTAAAAAGGCCTAGGGGGTGAGGAGTACTCTACTTTGCCCCCTTTTCACGTTCCGAACTATTTTATTTTACTCTCTTCTGTAATTACACAAAATAGCAGCGATAAGATGCATCGGAGACACACAGTGAGAGAAAGGAGGCCGGAGATGAAGAAGACATGTCAAATACACATTGGAGATAATATAGTGGCAGAAGGGAAGTAAATATGAGTAAACTTACCATGTAACATAAAAATGTTGCACTCTATACTATAAGTCTCATTTTATACTACAATCACTTCGCTACAACCTCATAAATTAAAAATAAAAATGAATAATGTCTCAAACAATTTTTGAATTCTAAATATAAATTTCTTCTTCAGAATTTTCTAAATTTGAAAGAACTAGTAACATGTCCTCATCAGCAATGTCCTCATTAAAAGTCTCCAATGATGATTCTTGTAACTCTATGGTCTCCAAACACTCGATAAATTCGCCATCAAGAGATTGATCAAAAAAATCATTCAAGTCATCTCCTCCTTGTGACAATATTTCATTATTGGTGCTGTCAATTTCAATCAATGTAGTGGAATCATTCAAGTCATCTCCTCGTGACAATATTTCATTATTGGTGCTCTCAATTTCAATCAATGTAGTGGAATCATTCAAGTCATCTCCTCCTTGTGACAATATTTCATTATTGGTGCTGTCCATTTCAATCAATCTAATGGAATCATACAAGCCATCTCCTCCTTGTGACAATATTTCATTATTGGTGCTCTCAATTTCAATCAATGTAGTGGAATCATTCAATTCATCTCCTTGTGACAATATTTCATTCTTGGTGCTGTCCATTTCAATCAATCTAATGGAATCATACAAGTCATGTCCTCCTTGTGACAATATTTCATTATTGGTGCTCTCAATTTCAATCAATGTGTTGGACAATTCAAAAGAAATTGCCACGGTCTCTTCATTGTGAGCCATTTTATTTTGAAATTGCTTGCTGTAAATTGCAGAAAAAAATAATCACTTTCATTTATCGTTTTTAGTAATACATAATATAAAACTAACTTTATCAAGTATTTAGTATAACAGAAGGACTGCAAATAAATAACAGAAAACATTTTTCAAATTATCTTCAAGTGTACAACATAGTTCCCCTTACAAATTAACAACTCACCTTTTTAAAAGTAGCAGAAGTGTTAGTACTGTGTAAATCAAACACCAGAAATTCACCACCAAAAATTCCTCACAAATGTACCTCAGACAGTAGTATCACAAAATGGCTGTGGTTTCCTCTCATTTGACATATATACATAACCAATTAACTTTCATCACACACAAATACAAAACCAAAGTAACATTTTAATTGGTTCTAAATTTCAACACTTTCAAATGTGTTTTCCCCATGCAATTTTCCATAGGACATTTACATACGTCTACAGCCTGAATGGCTGAACGGAATTACACCAAACTTGGCAAAATGGTACATCAAACCTAAGAGGTCAGGAAGGATCTACTATGCCCCCTTATGGTCATTTCCCCCTTCGCTTTGGCCTCCTCTTGTCTCTCAATCCTACCGAGGGACAAGATGGCGGCCGCTACGGACTGTTTGGAATGTTGACAGACGCCGGAGAACCAATCAGCTTCGCAAAGCTCCGTAACGCGAAAAGTACGCGAAGCGGAGCGCTGTTACAGATATATATCTTTTTTTGAACGTTAATTTCTCAAAATCCACTGGAGCACATATATTGAGACCTAGCAAAGGCACATCGGGCTACCAGTCCCTAATATTTTGCCAAGTTTCGTGCAAATCCATTCAGCCGTTCGATTATTATTATTTTGTTTTTTTTTTGCCCCGCGGGGCCCTTTTAAAACCTCCACATCAAACCTAGGGGGTCAGCGAGGATCTACTATGCCCCCTTATAGTTATTTCCCCCTTTGTTTTGACCTCCTCTTGTCTCTCGATCCTACCGAGAGACAAGATGGCGGCCGCTACGGACTGTTTGGAATGTTGACAGACGCCGGAGAACCAATCAGCTTTGCTTCACAAAGCTCCGTTGCGCGAAAAGTCCGCGAACCAGAGCGCTGCCCGGTCCGCTGTTACAGATATATATCTTTTTTTAAACGTTAATTTCTCAAAATCCACTGGAGCACATATATTGAGACCTACAAAAGGCACATCGGGCTACCAGTCCCTACAATTTTGCCAAGTTTCGTGCAAATCCATTCAGCCGTTCGGGCTAAAAGTGAGGCCAACCGCCCTATGGAAAACTCAATGTTAAAAACACGTTTTGGGACCCCCCTTTTTTCTCGGCCCCCCCTTGACGAACCCCCCCAAATTTTCAAGGGCTGCTCAGAAACAAAATGTGCCATTTTCCTGAAAATTTCAGCCAATTCCGTCCACAAACGCCAAAGTTATTAGACATAGAATTTTCAAAAAACCCATAGAGAAAAAATCCTAACTATATATACCTACTGGCGACTCGCTACCGGTTCGCGCACCGGGTAGCTTCCCGTTAGCTCAATTTTATGCCGCGACCCGGTCCGCGCACCGGGAAACGTCCCGTTTGCACAACTGCCGCGTTCGAGAACAACATCGCGCCGCGCCACGTAAGCGCGAAGTATCTCGTTGCCGCGTAATGCGTCTTATGACGCGCCGCGTTCGCGCACTCGGAAGTGCTCCGGAGCGCGAACGAGGCGCGAAGCGCAGCACCCCGGAAGCGCTCCGGGCGCGGAGCGGGACGCGTAACAAAAGCGTGATAGGTCATGTGACCTGTAAATAACACTTTTCATTGGTTTAGAACTATTTTTTTCCCAAATGATGAAAACCCCTCCTTTTTTCCTCACTCTGACTTTCATCTTTGTGAGAGGAAGACCTGTTTCTCCTTGTTGAAATAATGGCATCTGTAGTAGCTGCAGCTGGTGGACCCCCACCCCCACCACAACCACCTAGGAAGGAAGGACCACCTGCGCAGTTCCTTCCAAACCCAGAGGAAGAGGAAGAAGAAGAGGAAGAGGACTTAGAGCGGAGGCAGTTCTTGCCTGAACAGCCCCGCAAATCACACCACAAAGACCATTTAATATGGCAATTTTATTCTTTTCCTCGAGACCAAAAAAAGGTCAATGCCCGATATGTGACATGCCTCATTTGTAAAGATGTTTTGTCTAGAGGTACAAACAAAAAGTACAGTTTTGGTAACTATACTATGCACCGCCACATGCAGAGGTGGCATCCAAACAATTAGTGCTGCTGAGCTGCGTCACCTCCAAGATAACCTACCAACTCCTGTGGCCAGTACATCGTCACAGGTAACTCTATCGGGACCAGAGGCGAGGGAGACGGTCCCAAACATTCAACAGAATTTTGTGCACATGAAGCTAGTGTGCATTTATTGCGGTGAACTAATTTCATATGGGAATATGAGTATCATTTTAATTAATAGAGCGTTTGAAAACCACAAGTGCTCAAAACGCCCCAAGAAGTAAAAATTTTTTTTTGCTCCTGTTGAGCCCTTTCTAATGCCTGTTTTCCGTTGTTCCCCCCAAAAAAAAAATGTTCAGAAAAATAAAAAAAATATATAAAACAACAAAAACATAAAAAAAGTTCTTTTCAGAACTACCTCCCATTTCTAAAAAAATTACTAAAATTTTTAGCACTCTTGACTTCATTTTTCTCATAGGTGCGCTTCCTGGTGCGCGCACCGGAGAGCGCCCCGTTAGCGCAATAAAAAAAACAAGAAAAAAAAACAAGAGGAGAGCATAAGAGAAAGAAAAAGAGAGGGTAATGTTAAGAGACAGACAGCAAGAGAGAGCAACACAGAGGTACTGTATAATACATAGTAAAACAGTGTAAAAGATATAAGAAAGTGTAAGAGAGAAAATGAAAAAAATATAAGGCTGTGAAACAAAGAAAGAGAGAAGAATAATACTAAAGCAGAGGCACATGAAGAATGTGAGTGGCTGTAAAGAGTAAAAGGAAAGTGAAAAAATGATGTACAAATAAAAGGTAATAACGGAACCAGATTTAAATAACACTGGTGAGGGAGAGAGAGAAAAAAGTAGTGTCCATAACTAAAGAGGGATGAAATAAGATGGATAAAATCGACTAAAGTGAAAACATGTGGATTGACAGAGAGAAAAAACTGAAAGAAGAAAAGAAGAAGTAACAGAAAGGGAATAATTGAAGCAGCAAAGAAATGTAAATAACGTAGTGTGCTTGAACTTCAGGGAGAGAACATAATGAACAAGTAGTGAAAGAGTGAAGAGACAGAGACAATTAGAGTAAGAGAGACGGACTGAGTGAACGGGAGTGAGGAACTGTGAGAACAAAGGGACTGAGAAAAGGAGTGGAAGGAGTGCAGTAAGTAAATCACCCACACAACACAACAGCTACCCTACCTCAAAGCACTCTAAAATATTATTTTACTGTTTCTCTTGGTTTTCCCCTTGTTACGCTCCCAGGTGCGCTACCCATAGTATAAGTAAAGAGGGGTGAAAGAGGGAGAAATATTGAATTAGGATAACACATGGTGAGTGACATAGAGAGTGGACATAGAGAGTAAAGGAAACAGTACCTGAATGGGCTTGAGTAAAACAGCAAAAAAAGTTAAGTAATGCAATGTGTGTGACTTACAGGGAGTCAGTGGGTGTAGGTAGGAGTTTGGGTGTGTAAAGGGTGTCTGTGGGTGTGGTTGTGTGGACTGTTTTGGTGTGGGTAGAAATGAGGGTGTGTGAAATATGTATGAAAAGTGTATGAGTGTGGGGTGTATATGTGTTTGATGTATGTGTGTGTATGGAATGTGTGTGTGTTTTTGAAGAGTGTGTGTGGGAGGTTTATTGTGTGTATGAGGTGTGTGTGTGGTGTGTGTGTGGGTGTATGTTACAGGTGTGTGCATGTGTTGGGAGGGGGATGAGCTATATGTGTAGGAGTAAGGTAAATAATTAAGAAAAAGAGAATGAGTGGAGAAGCAAAGGAAGGGAACAGAGGGTATGTGAAGTAAAGAATAGGGATCAAAAGAAGTAGAATATGAGAGGGTAAATAGGGAAAGGGGAGTAAACATGGAGAATAAGAATAAGTGAAAGAAGCAGAGTAAAAACACAGGAGTGAGGTAGATTGAGAAAATGTTAGTGACCTTAAAGCAAAGGGTGATAACAAACTACATTTTTTAGTCATACTTACCATATAATAAATGTAACTTAAATTTGTTTTACTACAGTTGGTATCTGTGAAAGAGGGAAGAAAAAATAAGTTATAATTAGTAAAATATGTATTTTAAATTAAAAGATACAAATGAAGAGCTAAAAACATCATAACACTCTATTTAGAAATAAAGTGAGAGTGAAGAACACAGAAAGGGAAATAAACTAAGGTAGAAGGACAAAAAGAGGGAAAAAGAAATAGAAGGAGAGCAAATTACAAAGAGTAAGGCATATAGATTCACTAATAAAAAGAGAGAGAAGTACAGAGAAATGAACTGAAGGTAAGAAAGATACTAAAACAATGTGAGTTAGCAAAACTAAATCAGGAAACAGAAGTAAGTAAAAAGATAATGACTGAGACAGAAAACAGTCTAATTAAGGATGCATTTAGAAGAATGAGGAATAGAAGATAACTGAGAGTAAGAGAAGAACAGTCATACAGTGAAAGGATGAAGGGAGACAGAATAATATACACCAATTGAAGGAAATGGACTGAGGAAGTTATAATGTAGACACACTAAGAGAAAAACTGAGTGAGGTGGAGTACAATGAGTGAGAAAAGAGAAGACGACTAAAACAGTGGTACTGAGAGAAAATAATTTGGTGATGAAAGTAAAGAGAAGGACATTGAAAGAAAGGAAATGATGGATAGTAACGGAACCAGAGTAAAAGAAATGGGATGAAGAACGATGAGAGAGGAGCAGTGAAGTTGTTGTAAAAGAAGTGATAGAAGGTAGATAAACACAAGTGAATAACACAAGTTGAGTGAGGCACTGAGGACATAGAAGTAGTGAACGAAAAACAGAGAGAAGAGGTCAAAAGTAAAGAGCAAACAAAGATAAGCTAAGGAGAGTGGGTGATTTATAGTGATAGAGTGCAATAATACTGCTGAGTGAGTAAACAGGAATTACTAAAAGAGCAAAGGAGGAAAATACGGAAAAGAGAAGAAAAGCAGAAAGACTGAAAGCTGAAAAGTTATGCAAGGGAGAGACGGGATACACACAGTTGAAATGAAAATGAGGGGTTGTCAAAGAAGTGGAGTAAGGGAACGGGGTTACAGAGAGTGAGAGAAAGACATTATAAGCGAGTAAAAAGAGCTGAAAGAAGATGAAAAAAGGAAAGTAAGTGTCAGAGAATGGGAATACAATTTAATTTACACAATCCATAGTATAGAATAACTTCTACAACATGTTACATAGTTTATTTTTGCTGTTCTCAGAATATATTGAATTTCACTTAAAGTAGTGAGTTCAAATTACTCATCATATGACAGCGGGAAAAAAAAACACAATCTAAAAGATTGTGTTTTAAAAAAACCCTTACATACTGACAAATGACAAATGTACGCTAATCTTTGATTGACTTATTTTTCCTTGAGGTCAAATAGTATATCATGGAGGTCCTTTTCTCGTTGCATAGTATTTTGCTGTTCACTTAGAAATCCATTTCATCGACTTTCTACAAGAAAAGCTCCAAGAACATCTGAAATATTTTCAAAATTTTAATATACTCCTTTTTTTCAGTCATGACTCTTTACTCATTCTAAAACCTTTCCATTTGGCCAAATAGTGTCAGATGTATGAGTATATATGAGTACTCCTCCCGTCTTCATAGGCCAATTACCTTTACCTAAATTTTGGCTGTAAAAACACTAGATATGAATTTATAAAGCCAAAAGGCAAACGGTGTTTGAAAGTCAAATGATTGTCGTTACATTGGGTCCAACCTTTAGAAGTTTTTAAATAGCATGTGTAATGCCCTGATGTTGTAGAAGGACCATCATGAAAAATAATAGCTACAGTTGCAAAGGTTCTTCCTGATATCGATAACTGAGAAGCCACAACATTTTTAATAGAAGTTGTCAATTTAGTTCCATCAGGTCTACATCGTTGGAACATTAAAATAACATAGTGACCATAATTTTGTAGAAATAATGTGGACAACATTGCAGACTTACATTGGGTACACACCATATTGTGATCCTCTGCTTTAACTAGATTATTGAAAGACACTGATTTGCAGTCTGGTAAAGTTAAATATATAAATCTTTCAGAGTCTATTCTAGTAGTACTTGATGAAGCACAGTTATCACAGTCATGTTGCCATTGATAAGAAAGGCCAAATAGATTTTTTATATCTACTCCTTCATCTTGTAATACATCAAACATATATATTAAAAATTCCTGACAATCCTGCTGAATATTCTGTGAAAATTGATTTTGACCTGAACATATATCTAGAAGATTTCTAATTTCTGAAACACTTTCTATTTTTGCTCTATCACTACTACATTTGTCTAACACAGAATTCAATAAACAGCACAATGTTTGTTCCCGATTTTCAACAATCTGTCTTTGTAAATTTTGAAGAAAAAAACCAACATTAACTACTACATTAGCATAGCAGTTGACACCAGAACTGTTTTCAAACTGAAATCCAACAACATCTTCAACGGCATCCTTTTTGTTTCTCTTTACAATTACACTTTTATCTACTTTATGCCTTTTTGCTGCAATTAGTCTAATTTCTTCTTTTTCGGCCTACCACACGTTTTTCAATCAGAGGATATTGAGGCAAATGTGGAGCATACTCTCTTCTTAACCTATTGTATTCTTTTACACAATCTAAATCTGCACAAATCTTTGTTTCATCACACTCAATCAAGTACAATCCTGATAAAGTTCTGACTCGTGATAATGCCACATATGCCATACCCTCTTTAAACACAGAACTTCCAATGTTCACCAAAGCGCTATCTACACTTAAACCTTGAGACTTATGAATTGTCACCGCATATGCCAAACAAATAGGAAACTGTTTTTGGCGAACATATAAGTCTTTTACGAGCAAAAATCTAGCTGAACAACGACAAATTTGTTCTATTTCATCAATGTCATCAAATTTAATTTTAAAAATTTCAATTCCATCTCTATTTTTGTAATTCACAAAACCAACAACATAACCCATTGCTCCATTTACTAGACCTCTTTCAACATTTAAATTCCTTCTTAAAATGACACGACAATTCAAAGACACATTCAGAGTCTTTTCAAAACCAGCAGTTTTAGATATAGTCTTCTCTAATGAATCCAATTTTGATTTCAAATTTTCAGACAAAATAATTGTTGCTCCCATATGCTCTATTTTATCAATAGCTTCCAGTTTCACTATCTCTTCATTTTCTAACTGTAACATTTTCTTTTGTTGTTGAACATGGAACATTCTTTCAGAGTTGGCAACAAACATATGCCAGATTTCTTCTCGTTAATTTTCTTAAATATGTTCTCTGGAAGAATGTTTTCATTTGGGTACAAATTTGAAATTAATCGTGCATGTAAAGCTTCTTTCCCTTGCTGACTTACTTTTCCGATCCTTACATCTTGTAGAATATTTTTATAAACTTCATCATTTGCCTGCCGCATATTTTGAAGCAGTTCTGCATATTTAAAGTTTAACCATATATTAACGTTTCCAATGCTCCCTAAGCACTTCCTGGTATCTTCATGTGTGAGCATTTTGAACACAGGTTGTCCTTTCACTGGAGTCAACTGCAGAAGATCTCCAAAAACAATAATATGTTTTCCACCAAATAAGACATCATAGTCTGTTCTAAGAATTTCCTGCATTCTCAAATGCACAAAAGCAAGCATGATATTTGACACCATGCTTACTTCATCAATGATAAGAAGTTTCATTTTCTTCAGGACTCTCGAAACTTCGGAACACGCATCTCCTGATAGCTTGTGATACTCCAATTTGTTATCATGCTCCACTGGCAGCATCAGTAAACGATGTAAAGTAATCCCTTTAATGTTATGTGCTGCCAGCCCAGTTGGAGCAGTAACAACACAAGACAGCGGTGATTCAGTCCTTTTCTGCAGATAAGTTGCAATGGCTTTAATCAGAAAACTTTTTCCAGTTCCCGCTTCTCCACTCACGTACAGTTGGACAGGCTTAAATGATGAACATGAGCACTCTTTTTTCTCATGACTGAATCCATGTTCAATCTGTTCTGTGACTTCGTCATATATCTGTTTCTGCTCAAGGTTTAGTTGTTTCACCAAATCTTCTAAGTTAACTTCATCATCTTGACCTTGTTCCATAGCTCTTTCCACCTCATCCATGGCAGTAGCAGCTTCATTTTGGATAATTGGTCCTCCTAGTGGATCCTGACTCAATGAAGCAGAACTCTGACTGCCTTGAGAACTGTCTCTTGCAATCTCTGCAGCAATTGTGGCTTCTTGCTCTATTTCTTCATTCAACATTTGCAGATAATTTGGAAAAACAGGACATTCTATGGTATCCTTCGTTGCATTAAAGGAGTCTTCATAACAGAGAAAATCTCCAAGAAGTTCCTCTTCTTCACGCCATGGTTTAAACAGTTGCAAAAGAGCCAAATAATAAAATTCTCTTTTATCTGGATTATCACAACTCAATTTGCGATGATTAATCAAATGACCTTTTTTCTGTTTCACTAGACATCCTTCACATCCAATGACTCCATATATTCCATTATTGATATCTTCTCTGATGTTCCTCTTATAAATATATCTCTGCAGAACTTCATAGAGACAAGCGTTCTCAAGGTGATGACTTCTATTTGGATAGTATGTATCCAACATGTTTGTCTTCAAAATATCTGTACTTTCTGGTTCTTTCTCCGCCAAATACTCTATCTCTTGTACAGATTTCAAAACTCGATTTCGTGTTGCAGCAAGACCTAGACTCACCCAAATGATGGTTCTAGATTTGGCATAGAGACTTGCTGACGACAATCGATCAGAACATTCATACGCTCCAATTTCTCGATGCGACAACATCTTCAGACTGTAACTGTATAATTTCTTGCTTAGACTCTTTTCATGTGAAATGTCCTCCCACATTTCCTTTAGTTGTGTCTTTTCTTTTTTTGTGATGTAAGACGTCACATATCGAGCCACAGCAATAGAGTTGTCAGCAACTAATTGAATATCCATGTTAGCATTCCACATGGACAAAATCACTTGGTTGTAGTCGTTGATGTACTTGGACTCTTCGTCTCTTTTTAAATTGTATGTATTTTTGGGTGATTTCCTCGTCACAGTATGTCGCAGAGAAGACATCAAATTATTTACTCTTCCTTTAGAAATCACTGGTCGTGGAAAGCTGAAACGACATTTTGTGTAGAACTTGTCCTTGTTTCTGAATGTTCGACGACAGTACTTTCCACAACGATGGGATTGAAAGCGTAAAACTTGTTGGCTTAAACTGTTTTCTTCCGTAGTTTTCGGAACAGCACATGTTGAATACTCTTCAATGAAACTCATCACTGTCTCATCCGAATCTGTTCCAAATTTGGGTGCATCTTTAATCCACAACAACATATGTATGTGAGGAGCACCTCTCGCTTGATACTCCTTTCTCCAAAAGAAATCCAAAACCTCTCCAAGGGGAGGATTTTTTTTGTTGGTAATAAAAGACATCATAGCTTCAAATCTATGATTAAAATATCTGCATACATTCACTGGATCCAAAGAACACAGTTCTCCAGGTGTTTTGAATTCTATATTTTGTATATTAGCAGTGGCCTCTCGTAGAAATTGAAGTAAGTCCTCCCATGCATACTCGGCACAGCTAAGAGTGAGGAACCATGTAGGAGTTCCTAAGTTTCTTAGCATACATTTCAATTCCCCATGGCGATGGTACCAATACTCATTTGTACCACGCTGACATGCCATGAGATTGATTAGATGAGATTCTAAAATATTATCTTGCAGATTCACTTTCTCCATAAAGTCCCTCGCCGAAACATTTTGTAGATGTGCTCCACTTTTCAGAATATGGTTTACTGCATAAGAAAGCCCAGACAAGTCACTTTCATACAGTAGATGAAACAAATAGGGAATGCATTGACGAAACCTTGCATCTTCAGCATATAATCTTACAGTTCGATATTCAGATGCAGGAATTTGAAGTGGTTGATCGTCATATCGTCCACCTCGACCTGTTGGAAATAGCTGTGGAAAACAACGAGCTTCCAAACTTTCTTCCCATACACTAATGGGACTTCCTTTTGCTGTTTTCATTTGAAACAATTCAATTGCATTCCCCAATACTTCTTTGGAATGCAAAGGATGAACAGTATAATGTTCATATATTTCTTCACTTCTAGACACATCAACTTTTTCAATTTGGCCGCCTGAACAATCACTGTCTTCATCTGTAGCTGTTTCCTCTGCTGCAACACATACATCTTTGTAGTACTCATTGTTTTTGACTAAATACAACGTTGCCTTTTTGACTTTCCTAACATCCACTAAATCTTGCCAGATTGTTTTACTCTTTGTTGGAACCCCATTAACTAGAATAACTAAAGATTCCTCTTCTACTTTTTCTATACCAATTGTATCAATATTTTTTTTTAAATCTAGGGGCAAATAAACAACTCTTCCCTTTAATCCTCTCTGCAAATCTGTAGGAGGCAATTTCCCTATCTTAGGCTCCATGCAAACAATTGCCTGAAAAGGATGGACACATTGAATCAAAATAGACTCATATGTATTTAAATCCATCAATTCACGGGGAATGTCTATCAACTCCAGATTATTATGAACAGCTCTAGCAGGCATTCTGTTTTGATTTAATTTGTCATAACAATATTTACAAATACGCTGATCAGAACTCAAATCAAAAGAATTCTCCACCCACAAATAAGTTGCTAAATCTTTCCACTCATAATTATCCATCTTTTCACTTTTTGCATATAAATCAACTAACCTAGTCTGAATCTTATAATGAGTCCGTCGACAACACACACAAGTAAAATTCGGCCTTTCACTTGATTTCACCTTAAACCTGGTAATTTCCTTCTCAAACTTTTCTGTATTTAAAATCTGTACATTGTCTCCCACATTACCTTGAATTGCTGTCTCAATTTCTACACTGTCCTCTTGCTCACGAAAATAACAAATCTCAATTTCTTCACAAATCTTCTTTAAATCTAATTCTGTTCCATGCAAAAGAGCACTGTTTAATTGTTTAAGCTTAAGTGCTGGTCTTTTTGCATAATACAACATTCTCACTAATTTCCTCATTTTGGTATGATGCACTGCTAACATCCTAAAATGATGAAAAACACTCTGACAGACTTTTCTAGAAAGACAAGCCAGTGAATGGCCTTGCAAACCTGTGATTCCTCTCACTCTGCAAGGATCTAAGTCTTGCAACAACTTCACTTTCTGCTTTGTACTTTTTTTACTATATGTACGTAAGAAATTACCAAACAAATCAATTGATTCCTGTCGCACACTACAAATACTACTACACTTCCAAGTGTACACTGGACCCTTAGTATGTCTCCCTAAAACTTCATCAGTTAACACTTCTTCTAGTTCTCTAGGCACAAGTTTCTCTTTTTCAATCGGACAACCGTCTTTCACTTCATACGCTCGACCACTGGTGTCAACTGCATGCACTAAATCATTCTCCTGGAAGTAACTCTCCTCATTAAAAAATGGCTCACAACTTGAACTGTGCATCCATTCTCCAGAAAAAACTTTACAAAAATTAGTCCGATTAATTACTCTTTTCCATCTACTGTTTGATTTGAAAACATCAATTGTCTTGTTAAGTGTCCTAATTCTATTGATTATTAAAATAAATAATTTTTTCTTCACTTCAAAAGCATGATCAACAATCTTCTCTACACTTTTCTTTTTCTTATAAAAAGCAGCTCTCTGTTTACCTTTTTTAATATTTTTTAACAAATTTTAAACCACTCTATTGCGAAACATTCGTCTACGAATGTCTCTAAACTGATTCTGCCTTCTATTCCTATACATATTATTCTCTCCTGCTCCAGTTTTAGGATTCTTTGAAGTTCTCTCCTCCCTTTTCAATTTTACTCTCTCATTTTCTTTTTCTACATGGTGTCCATCATTTTTTCTGGATGTACATATGTTGCATAAAAAAGACTTAGTTGTCTTACCAGGAGCTTTGTTCCTGTTTTTTGAAGTATCTGTTGTGGAAGAATGCTGTAATTCCGTTGCTGTTTTTGATTTTTCCCGGTTACGTTGTTTCTTTGTCCTTTCCTTTGTGGGCATCTTTGCTTTTTCTTCAAATAACGATTTCAATTTGTGTTAAAGAAAAACAGTAGCACATTATAGACCACTATTACCAAACAACAAAGCAATGACAAAAAGCAAACAATCAATACAGGGTTTCAGATCAGGTGAGGATTCTCCAGTGGTGCACAAAAGGTGAGGCCTGTATTGAAAAATATAGTGGAAGATAGCTCTGTCCACAACTACAAAGAAGATCAGACCTATATCTAACTCCACTGCACTCTTATACACAGGCTTCACCACCTATGCTTCCCAAGAAAATATTGAGTTATATAGTTATATAGAATTGTATTTTATAAAATTGTGAAGCTCCATGAGAAAGCGTTTGCCTCAGTCTTATTCCTGTTGTGAGGCAGGTGCAAGATTTTGCCTCAGTCTTATCCCTGCTGTGAGGCAGATGATTGTAAATAGGATCTGTGCTGTGTTTCCTAAATGTGATGTCAAAAACGATTTTGGAGAAAATGATTGGTTTTTACATTTTTGATTATAATGTGGTGCAGAGGTTTAAAAAGCGACGCATCTACCTACATGCATCAATTTTTAAATATGGAGCAAAAAGGTACTTGTTTGTGTTTTCCTGGGGAGCGTAGTTGATGAAGCTTGTGTCTAAGAGTGCAGTAGACTAGGCTTCATGAAGCATATACCTGTCTGCATTCTTAGACGCAGGCGTCAATTTGACTCTTTACAGTGATGTTAGCTGTGTTTTAAATCAGTGTAGGAAGCATATTGAGTTTGTTTGCATAGAGGAATTGTATTTTGTAAAATTGTGAAGCTCCATGTGAAAGCGTTTGCCTCAGTCTTATTCCTGTTGTGAGGCAGGTGCAAGATTTTGCCTCAGTCTTATCCCTGTTGTGAGGCAGATGATTGTAAATATGATCTGTGCTGTGTTTCCTAAATTTGATGTCAAAAACGATTTGGGGGAAAATAAATGGATTTTACATATTTGAGTATAATGTGGCACAAAGGTTTAAAAAATGACGCATACATGCGTCACTTTTTAAATATGGGGAAAAAAAGGTACATGTTTGGGCTTTCCTGGGGAGCCTAGATGGTGAGGATTGTATCTAAGTGTGCAGTGGACTAGGCTTCATGAAGCATATCCCTGTCTGCATTCTTAGACATAGGTGTCAATTTGACTCTTTACAATGATGTTACCTGTGTTTTAACTCAGTGTAGGAAGCATATTGAGTTTGTTTACATAGAGGAATTGTATTTTGTAAAATTGTGAAGCTCCATGAGAAAGCGTTTGCCTCAGTCTTATTCCTGTTGTGAGACAAGTGCAAGATTTTGCCTCAAAACACCTGTGTCTAAGAATGCAGCAGAGATAGGCTTCATGAAGCCTAATCCACTGCACTCTTAGACACAAGCCTCAACACCTATGCTCCCCAGGAAAGCCCAAACAAGTACCTTTTTGCCCCATATTTAAAAAGTGACGCATGTAGGTAGATGCGTCACTTTTTAAACCTCTGTGCCACATTATACTAAAAAATGTAAAAACCATTTATTTTCCCCAAAATCGTTTTTGACATTACATTTAGGAAACACAGCACAGATCCTATTTACAATCATCTGCCTCACAGCAGGGATAAGACTGAGGCAAAATCTTGCACCTGCCTCACAACAGGAATAAGAGTGAGGCAAACGATTTCTCATGGAGCTTCACAATTTTACAACATACAATTCCTCTATGCAAACAAACTCAATATGCTTCCTACACTGTTTTAAAACACAGCTAACATCATTGTAAAGAGTCAAATTGACACCTATGTCTAAGAATACAGACAGGGATACGCTTCATGAAGCCTAGTCCACTGCACACTTAGATACAATCCTAACCACCTAGGCTTACCAGGAAAGCCCACACATGTACCTTTTTTCCCCATATTTAAAAAGTGACGCATGTATGCGTCATTTTTTAAACCTTTGTGCCACATTATACTCAAAAATGTAAAATCCATTTATTTTCCCCAAAATCGTTTTTGACATCACATTTAGGAAACACAGCACAGATCATATTTACAACCATCTGCCTCACATCAGGGATAAGACTGAGGCAAAATCTTGCACATGAAGCTTCACAATTTTAGAAAATACAATTCCTCTATGCAAACAAACTCAATATGCTTCCTACACTGAGTTAACACAGGTAACATCATTGTAAAGAGTCAAATGTATTTCTATTAAACATGCACACATTCTTTATTCCTTTTAAAAAATGTAAAAACTATTTTTTTGTCCCCAAAATCGTTTTTACATCACATTTACAAAACACAGCACAGGTCCTACGTAGAAGCATTCCATGTCACGACTAAAAATTCACAATTTTACAAAATACAATTACTCTATGCAGTAAAAACTTTTTACCAAGCATTATCAAAAAGCATGACACAAAGCAACATGTAAAGACCACAATTTCCTTCCAAATCTTCTCCATAGAGTATACAAGTCTCTATGTATATTAAATGAATCATAACTCACCTTTACAAATATTTTAGGAGATTCAGAACAGTGTCAGATACACACACCAATATTTCTTTAGCAGAGCAAAAGATATGTTCTCCAGACACTGCAAACCATAAAGGCACAGAAAACCTCTAATTCTACACAGATATCCCTTTTTGTTAACCAATCAAATCTCTTCCCTCTCTATTTTCAAACCAACACCCTCCCCCCCCTCAGCCCTTTCTACCTGTTACCATACCAACTCCCTCCTCACTGAGCTCCCAGGGTTAAAAGTTTATTTTACAATGTTGCAAATCACCTCAGCAAAGATGTTTGACCTGCGAATACACCAGTTTATCTGGTGCAATGTTTCTTTAAATGACTTTTTTTTAACCATTCAAATTACTTCTTACACAGAACACAACCATGCACCCTAACTTTCAGTTTTCAACTATCTCATTCTACCAATCATTGCTTGGGATTCAATAGCACTGAAACTCCACAGTTTTTTTTTTGCAAACTCCTATTGTTCCAACTGCCATTTCTTTTCCACACTTCATCTGACTGCATCAGAATCTCCTCTCACCATGTATTCTGTCTGGATTATTGGACATAGCTATATCCACTGGGCTCAAAGGTATGCAGCTACCAGAAATTTCCACAACCTTGACTTACCAAATGTGAAGATTAAATGGATTGGCCACAGAGGATTGAAATGTCACCAATTGATACCATTGGTGAAAACCTTTTTGCATTTGCCACACCCTGACCTGTTAATTGTGCACTGTGGAGGAAATGACTTGGGCACTTTGACTGGGGTAGGTCTGGAAATGCTTATAAAGGACACATTTGATCAATTGATGGCACTTTTTCCTCAAACTGCTTTGGTATATTCCAATATATGCCAAAGGCAGAAATGGAAGTGGTCCAATCAATTTTGTCCACAATTTGAGAAAGCACGGAAACATGTGAATAAATCTGTTTCTGCTTACATGAGAGACTATGGAATGGGTTCAATATACAATAATAACTTGCGTTACAACATGCAAGATATCTACAGGGGAGATGGTGTGCACTTTTCTGATGAGGGGAATAGAATATTCCTCCTGAATTTAAGACTGTGCATTGGTACCTACTTGTAGGTACCTAAATCAGCCACAGAACCCAAAAGCCCTTTTCAGGGCTACCCTATCTCTGATCACTCCAAATGATTATCTTTTTCTAACTTTTTTCACTATTTTTCACCAAAGTACGCTCCCCGGTACGCTTCCCGGTGCGCGTACCGGGCGCTCCCCCCGCAAAAAATAAAAACTTTTTTTTTGTTTGTTTGCCTATTTCGGCCTCCTAAGACCCCCTCAGAAAACCTAGAGGGTCAAGCAGTGCCTACGATGCCCCCTTATACCCATTCCCAACATTGTTTGTACTCCATTTTCTGTCTTAAATCTACAGAAAACAAAATGGAGGACTGCCGTAGCGCTGCCGGTACGCGTACCGGGGCGCGCACCGGGAAGCGCTCTAAAAACATGTTAAAAGGTAATTTACATAAAAACCACTGGAGACACTTTCACCAAATATAGAATAGCTCATACTACATACCAATCCCTACCATTTTCCCAAATTCGATGGAATTCCATTGAGCCATTTAGCCTGTAGACCTCTCTAAATACCCTGAGGTAAATTACTTCACAAAAACACATCTGAAGTGTTAGAATTGACAACCAATTAAAATGTTACTTTCATTTTCTATTTTTTTTCCTGACATTTGATTGGTTATGTACATGAATATAAATGAAAAATGAGGGGGAAACACGGCCATTTTGACTACAACTACCTGAGGTACATCTTGAAAGGATTTTCGCATTTTGTCTTCTTCACCTCTCTGTAAAGTAAGTTGATAATTTGTAAGGGGCGCTTTAAGTTATTTTTTAAAAACGTTTTCTGATAGTTATTTACTGTCCCTCTGCTATAGTTATAGATAGAGATAGGCTCCTCTGTTATATTTATGGATTGACTTAGGCTTCTCTGCTATAATTATGAATTTACTTACGTTTCTTCACACGCACTTTTTTATATTTCTACTTCCTGCCTGTTACCATGCATTGCCCAAATTTAACTTCACTGTTAAAAAATCAAAACTACCTGTCTGAACTTAAACCCAACAGTGCCATATTTCTACTGATTTTTTTTTAATGCAAATTTCAGCACAAAAATGAAAGGAGAACAGAACGTTTCCTTTGAAATTGTCCTAGAGATGAACAATGAGTAAATCATTGAACCCAATGACTTGGAATTCATGGATGAATCACGGGACCATGAACTTCTACAATGTGTAGAATCTGTGGATTTGTTAATTCAATATGAGGACGTTTCTGACAGTCAAATGTTGGAAGTTATGTTCACTCAAAAAGAGGACATTTCAGACAGTCAAATGTTAGACGTTATATCAAATTTTGAAAATGAATCTCAAAAATGAATTTATATTTAATAATTCTAAAATTGTTCGAGACATTATTCATTTTTATATGTAATTCTTAAACTACTACCAAATTGATTATAATGTAAAGTCAAACTTATAGTATACAGTGCAACTTGTTTGTTTTACATAGTAATTTTGCTCATAGATACTTCCTTTCTCCCACTATATTATCTCCAATGTGTATTTGACATCTCTTTTTCATCTCCTGCCTCCATGTTCTTTATGTTTTCCTGACAGACTATGGTATGTATTCCATATACCACAATAACTTATATAACAACATGCAAATTATCTACAGAGTAAACGGTGTACATTGAATTTAAGACTCTGCATTGGTACCTACATGTTGGTACTTAAATCACACACACAACACAACAACTCTATTCAGAGATACCCTACCTCTAAGCACTTTAAATTATTATTTTAGTGTTTCACTGAGTTTTCCCCATGTGTGGGGGTGGGGGAGGTGTGTGTGGGGGATGTGCGGGGTGTGTCTGTGAGGTGTGTATGTGTGTGTGTGTGTGTCTGGGGGGATGAGGTGTATATCTGTGTGGGGTATGTGGGTGTGGGTGGGGATGTGGGTGTGTGGGGTGTTTCGGTGTAGGTGGAAGTGTGGGTGTGTGAGGTGTGTGTGGGGTGTGTGTGGGTGTGGGGAGTATGTGTGTAGGATGTGTGTGTATGTGTGGGATGTGTGGATGTGTCTGTGAGGTGTGCGTGTGTGTGTGGGGGGGAGGTGTGTGGGATGTGTGAGGTATGTCTGTGAGGTATCTGTGTGTGCGTGTGTGTGTGTTGGGGGGTGAGGTGTGTGTGTGTGTCTGGGTGTGTGGGATGTGTGGTTGTGGGTGTGGATGTGTAAGGTGTTGGTGTGGGGGTGTGGGATGTTTGGGTGTGGGTGGAGGTGTGTGTGTGTGAGGTGTGTGTGGGGAGTGTGTGGGTGTGGGGGTGTGGGGTTGTGTGCGTGTGGGTGTGTGTGGGACGTACTTGTAGGTACCTAAAACAGCCACAGAACCCAAAAGCTCTTTTCAGAGCTACCCTACCTGTAATCACTCAAAATGATTATTTTACACTATTATTTTCACTATTTTTCACCAAATACGCTCCCCAGTGCGCGTACCGGGCGCTCCCCCCGCGAAAATCGAAAAAAATTTACATTTTTTTTTTTACCCGAGGGACCCTTTTATGGCCCCCACATCAAACCTAGGGGGTGAAGGGGGGTGTACCCTGCCCCCTTTTGGTCATTTCCCCCTTTGTTTTTTGCCACCTCTTGTGTCTCGATCCTACCGAGACACAAGATGGCGGCCGCTGCGGAATGTTTCGAATGTTTACAGACACCCGAGAGCCAATCAGCTTCCCGTGCGCAGGTCGCGTGGCGCACCCGGAGCGCTCCCCGGTACGCGCACCGGGGCGCGCTTACAGATATATCATTTTTTTTAACCTAAATTACTCAAAATCCTCTGGAGCACATATCTTGAGACATAGCAAAGGCACATCGGGCTACCAGTCCCTACAATTTTGCCAAGTTTGGTGAAAATCCATTCAGCCGTTCGAGCTAAAAGTGCGACCGACCGCCCTATGGACATTAACATGGGGAAAACACGTTTTGGGACCCCCCTTTTATCTCGGCCCCTGCCTGACAAATCCCCCCCAAACTTTCAGTGAAGGAGCTGAGCGCCGCGAGGCAAAGTTGCTGAAACATTCAGGCAGATTCCTCAACCGGCGCCAAAGTTATTCCCAATAGAATGTTGCGATTTCCCTATGGAAATCGATCCTAACTATATATACCTACTGGCGACCGCCAGTATGTAATATATATATATATATATATATATATATATATATTGCTTTGTCTCTTCTCACCACAATTCCCATCGATGAAGTCACGGCACAGCAACAGGTTAGTTCACAGATTTTTTATTTACACACCATGTGCAAAGTAAAGTGCATCAAATAACGGCCTACGCGTTTCGGCTACTCCTAACCTTCTACTGGACCATAGAGTCCTTTGATCAAGACCATGTTTTTAAAGTGCTCAGTTCAAGTACACTTTTCCATTTCCTTGGTTATCTAGACCGACAACCCCGCACAGCTAATTATCGGCATATTCAATCAGCCATATTTACATTTCCACATCAATGTAAAGTACTCTGTTTGTTCCAACCCAATCAAAACCAAATAGTAATATGTACATATTTACATTTTTATAATTTTTCGCATTCCAATTCTATTTACAAATATGGTTACCAAGTAGTTTGTGAATACATTGTTTCTCACTATATTCCGTGAAGTACACTTTCGAGATCCAAATCCCGGACAAGTTTGTATTTCAACATACTTTTCAAGCCAATTCCTAATTCCATTGATGTATATATATGTACACTATTTACATATTGATGATTACAATCTTTTAAATTTTTCATTATTATGTACATACTCCTTCATTAATGGTGTAAATGGCACTCAATGATTGGGTGACACAAATGAACATTCAAGATTTATGTAAAGTACAAAATGATATATCTCCTTTGATCATATCCTAAACACCCATTCATTCTATGTTGTTCCATTGTTGTCCGATACCTTAATCACAAAGATCCATAACAGCTCCGTATAGATCATGGGATGCTATAAACACTTTTTGGTTTATGGGTTCTGGCTGAGATGTTATATTCAATTTCAAATTTCCTCACATCTATTTACATCAATTGTACTATTCTTACACGTCTTTGCTTTGTGAAATAGAGTTCTCATTTCCCCTGCCACTCCCTTTTATAGATGTACAAACAGTTCGGAGTTGAAGAGTTCGATCTCCACCTCTCTCTGAGATTTTACTCAATTTTATTCCTGAATATTTCAATAAGGCAGGGTTGCTCTGATGGTATTTGGCAAAATGTGTGGCCATCGGGTAGCTAGGGTCTTTGTTCTTAATTGCCCTTAGATGTTGCAATATTCTTAATTTCAATTTATTGATTGTGCTCCCGATGTAAGATTTATCACAGGGACATTGGAGTCTGTAGACCACACATTTAGATTCACATGTAATGTGGCCCCTTATTTTCTCTGTTTTTCCGTTTTGAAGTTTGTACTCTTTGATGTTCACGCCATGCTCACAGGCTTTGCACTTGTAGCATTTCCAAAATCCAGGAGCAGTTAACCATGTTCGTTTGTCCGGTTCTCTTAACTCAAGATGACTTTGTGTTAAGATATCTCTTAAAGATGAAGTTTTCCGGTAGGCAATACTTGGAAAGGTTGTTAAATTATTTTTCAAGGTTTCATCCAGGAGCAAGATTTTCCAGTGTTTTTGCAATGCCCTTTTCATTTCATTACTTTGGTTGTCAAAATCCATGATTAATCTTGTTACTTCATTCTCATGTTTACTTCTCATGCCTAAGATGTTTTCAGACCTTTTATTTTTTGGTACAAACAAATCCACTCTATTTTTCATCATCATCCTTGATTTTGCAGAGGATATTACTTCTTCAGGGTATCCCCTCTCAAGAAATAGAAGACTCATTTTGTTTATTTCCTCATCCAAATCTGTTTGTTCAGAGCAGTTTCTTTTTGCTCGAAGCATTTGGCCATATGGAATGCTCCACTTTAATTTTACAGGATGTCCACTATTCGCGTGGAGGATGCTGTTGCATGCTGTTGGTTTCCTGTGCGCGTAGGGGTAGCTGGCATGCTGCATAAATCAGAAGTGAAAGCGAGTTTGGAGTAAACGTCATTCATACTGCAAGTGCGAGGAAATTACTGCTTGCAAAAGGAGTGCTGGGAAAATACATATATATATATATATATATATGTATATATATATATATATATATATATATATATATATATATATATATATATATATATATCCAAGAGAAAGCACGCTCCAGTGGGAGATTACTTGCCTTTTGCCGGGGTGGCTCGCTGCCGGCGGAGCAGCCGGTCAACAATATCCATACACAAAGCGGTGTTCCTACGAGCACTCAGGTCAATCAATTCGCACACAAGGGTCAACGTCTTTAGATCAGAAATCCAGGTTTATTAACTTCCATAAACCCGTCGTGATGCGTTTCGCGCTTCACAGAGCGCTGGTGTGTTCAGCACTCTGTAAAACACTGCTACTCAACAGAGTGCTGAACTTTTGACCTCTGTTGACAGTTAGCTTTTGCATGATCTGCTGGGGGGAGGGTGGAAAGTTATGTCAGTTGAACAGGATTGAAATGTTGAACCAATGGAAATGTGTCTTTCGTTTTGAATTATTGTGTGAAGGGATTTGATTTGTTAATAATGTGTATATATGTGTAACTTGAGAGGGAAAATGTGCCATTTTGTTTGGTTCTGCTGCACGCACTCAAGCAGAGAGAGGCTATCTGCTGTGTGAGTGGCATTCTTCTTAATCTTCCAATCAGTTTGAAAGGTGAGTTTATTACTTGTAAGGGACTGTATGTGTTGCATTTTATTTTTAGTAATAGTAATGTGTTTATTCCTGTAAAGTCTGTAGAATCATATTCTGAGTTTCTCTCCATTTGGAATATTATTGTGATAAAATCATTTGGTAAGTTAATGTGTTTAGTTAGTCACCTGTGTGTAATAAAGTGCAGTACTAAAAATTGTAGAATGTGAGTAGCCACTTTTTTAGTTGTAGTATATTTATTAGTTTTGCTTTTGTAGAATTAGGCTTGTGTTTTAAATCTACAATTTCATAGTCAATACACATATGCTGCTGCATATATTCTTGCGCTGATTTACAAGCCCCTTGGGCCTCTTTTTTTATTATAATGTGTTTCATATTTGGATGTAATGTTGGCAAAAAAAATAATGTTGCAAATTGGAAATGTATTTGCAAAATGAGTCAGGATTGTGCACTGAAATGTAGTGGTCACATACATGGATTGTCTTTAGTCAGTAAAATGTTGTAGTGTGGTCAATGTGTTTTGGTGAAATGTATGGTTTAAAATTATGTGTCTAGAATCACACTGAGCGTCTGTGAAAATTAAAGATTTATACTTGCATCTTTTTCCATAATCTGTGCTGTCTCTCCCACAGTCTACCTCTCTTCTGATATTCCCCTTCTTTCCTTATTTTAATTTGTCTTTCTTTACAGTGCCACTTTTTGTCATACTTTCTCCTGTCCTTTTAATTCCTCTACGTCTTTATTGTCTCCTTCTGTCTCTTAATAGTGCCCCTTCTTTTTATAGTTTCTCCTGTGACTTCTTATTCTTCTCACTATTATCATATCTGTCTCTAAATAATCCTACAGTCAGTATACATAGACTGCTGCATATATTCTTGCGTTTATTTATAAGCCCCTTGGGCTTCTTTCTTGTTTTATTGTGTTTCATGTTTGGATATAATGTTGGAAAAAGATAATGGTGCATATTGGAAATGTATTTGCAAAATTAGTCACGATTGTCTACTGAAATGTACTGGTCATATACATGGAATGTGTTTACTTAATAAAATGTTTTAGTGTGGTAAATGTGTTTTGGTGAAATGAATGGTTTAAATTTTATTGTCTAGAATCACACTGAGCGTCTGTGTAAATTAAAGAATTACACTTGCACCTTTTTTCATAATGTTTCCTGTCTATCTCACAGTCTACCTCACTTTGCTTATATAATTTGTCTTTGTTGACAGTGCCACTTTTTCTCATACTCCCTCCTGTTCTTTTAGTCCCCCTTTGTCCTATTTTCTCCATCGGTTTCCTCATAGTGCCCCTTCTTTTTTTTAGTATCTCCCCTGACATCTTATTCCTCTCTTTCTCATCATATATTTCTCCTAATAATTTTCCAATCAGTATACATAGAGTGCTGCAAACATTCTTGGGCAGAGTTGCAAGCCTCTTGGGCCTCTTTTTTGTTCTATTGTGTTTCATTTTTCAATGTAATGTGGCCCAAAAAAATAATGGTGCCAATTGGAAATGTATTTGCAAAATGAGTCAGGAGGATTGTGTACTGAAATGTAGTGGTCATACAAGGAATGTGTTTAGTTAATAAAATGTTTTAGGGTGGTAAATGTGTTTTGGTGAAATGTGTGGTTTACATTTCTCTGTCTAGAATCACACTGAGCGTCTGTGTAAATTAAAGAATTACACTTGCACCTTTTTCACAATTTTTGCTGTCTCTCTCACAGTCTACCTCACTTTGCTTATAGTCTCTCCTCTCTTCTGATATTTCCCTTCTTTCCTTCTTTTAATTTGTCTTTGTTGACAGTGCCACTTTTTCTCATACTCCCTCCTGTTCTTTTAGTCCCCCTCTGTCCTTATTGTCTCCTTCTGTTTCCTGATAGTGCCCCTTCTTTTTTTAGTCTCTCCTGTGACATCTTATTCCTCTCTTTCTTATCATGTCTCTTTTAATAGTTTTCCAGTCAATATATATAGACTGCTGCATATATTCTTGGACATATTTACAAGCCTCTTGGGTCTCTTTCTTTTTCTATTGTGTTTCATTTGTGGATGTAATGTGGCACAAACAAATAATGGTGCAAAATGGAAATGTATTTGCAAAATGAGTCAGGATTGTCTACTGAAATGTACTGGTCATATACATGGAATGTGTTTAGTTAATACAATGTTTTAGTGTGGTAAATGTGTTTTGGTGAAATGTGTGGTTTAATTGTTTCTGTCTAGAATCACACTGAGCGTCTGTGTAAATTAAAGAATTACACTTGCACCTTTTTTCACAATTTTTGCTGTCTCTCTCACTGTCTACCTCACTTTGCTTATAGTGTCCCCTCTCTTCTGATATTTCCCTTCTTTCCTTCTTTTAATTTGTCTTTGTTGACAGTGCCACTTTTTCTCATACTCCCTCATGTTCATTTAGTCCCCCTCTGCCCTTATTGTCTCCTTCTGTTTCCTAACAGTGCCCCTTCTTTTTTTAGTCTCTCCTCTGACATCTTATTCCTCTCTTTCTTGTCATATGTCTCTCTTAATATTTTTCCAGTCAATATATATAGACTACTGCATATATTATTGGGCAGATTTACAAGACTCTTGGGTCTCTTTCTTGTTCTATTGTGTTTCATTTTTGGATGTAATGTGGCCCAAAAAAATAATGGTGCAATTTGGAAATGTATTTGCAAAATCAGTCAGGATTGTCTACTGAAACGTACTGGTCATATACATGGAATGTGTTTAGTTAATAAAATGTTTTAGTGTGGTAAATGTGTTTTGGTGAAATGTATGGTTTACATCTTTCTGTCTAGAATCACACTGAGCGTCTGTGTAAATTAAAGAATTACACTTGCATCTTTTTCCATAATGTCTGCTGTCTCTCTCACAGTCTACCTCTCTCTGCTTATAGTGTTCCCTCTGTTCTGATATTTTCTATTATTTCCTTATTTTAGTTTGTCTTTCTTCACAGTTCCACTTCTTGTCATACTCCCTCCTGTGCTTTTAGTCTCCCTGTGTCCTTATTGTCTCCTTCTGTCTCCTAATAGTTTCCCTTCTCTTTATAGTCTATCTTTTGACATCGTATTCCTCTCTTTCTCATCATATGTCTTTCTTAATAATTTTCCAGTCAGTATATATAGACTGCTGCTTACATTGTTGGGCAGGTTTACAAGCCTTTTGGGCCTCTTTCTTGTTGTATTGTGTCTTATTTTTGGATGTAATGTTGGCAAAAAAGTGTTGCAGGAAATTGCAAATGTGTCTGCTGCTTTGTGTATGCAAATGCTGGGGGATACCACATGTACCCCTCGTGTGCACCCTCAATTATACCTGCACTCTTGGGGTCTGCAGGGGGCCCCCACAGTAAAGACTACATGTCTTTCCGTGGAAAATCACCGCTATGGAAAAGCACCTGCAGAGGTCTATCATGATATGTCTGGTGGTGTGTATTAGATACAGCCACTATATTAAACCCTTTCCGCACTGATTGCAAGGCAAGCAGGTCAGAAAAGCGGTAGACGGTCTTTCTGACCTCTGTAAATTCGCCAGCCATTCAATATGGCGGGGGATCATTCTGGTACAGTTGGCGAGTGGATTGCCCCTGTCAGGCTGGTGGGGGGTACCGCCAGCCTGGTAGGGGAAAGCTGCCCGCCATCCTAATGGGTCCCTTAGTGTCTCTTTGTCCTTATTATCTCAACTGTTTCCTAATAGTCCCACTTATTTTTATACTCCCTTGTATCACTACTTTTTATACTTCCCCCCTGTCTCCTCATATTCTGTGTCTTTCTTCTAATACTCTCCCTTCTCTCCTCATACTGTCACCTTTCTCCTTATACTGCTCATTATCTCTTCATATTGTCCAGTCTTTTCATTCTATATTTATCCCCTTATACTGCAGTGTTTGCTCATATCCTCTTTTCTATTTATATTTCCTATTGTCTCATAGTCCTCTTTCTCTTGTTGTAAGTCCTTCTATTTTCATAATCTAATGTTTGTTGTCATAATATCTCCTCTCTTCTTATAAATTATATATTAGTGTATTTGATGTATTTATTTTTGTAAAGTGAAATATATGTTTTATTATAGATTGTTTTCATTACCACTGAAAAAGAACATCATGCCTACAAAAATAGCAAAGAAGAAACAACACAAGAAAGCAGATTATTTAAAGAAAAGTGATCTACTACATTTTCCTGAACAACAATGTGATAAGAAATATAAAAAAAGTCCTGGTAAGAAAACTACGTTTTTTGCGAAGATTGTCAACCACTAATAGTAGTGTGCGCAAAGTAAAAAATACAATCACTGTTTCTACTACTAAGAGAAAAAAAAAGAACCATGGAAAGAATTCTGAAAAAAATGTAAATATGTAAAAGAAGAAAAAATCAATATAAGGAAATAAGGAAGATGTTCTATAGTAGAATTTTGAAAAACTTAACTAAGTTAATAAAGAATTGTAAGAAGAAAACTGCATTTTAGAAGAAGATAAAATGTATTGTGAATGTAGTTGAGAAAGCTTTTGAATTAAAAAATAAATTTTATGTTTTAGTAATCAATAGAATTCGATCACTTGATAAGCCAATCCATTTAATGAAGAGCAAAAGTAAATGGAGAAGAGTAATTAATAGAAGTAATTTTTCTGAAGTTTTTTTGGGTGAATGGAAACATAGTTCAAGTTCAGAGCCTTTTTTTAGAGTAATGAGTTGTTGCATGCAATTGACACTACAGGTCGTCGTGCTTATGAGTTTAAAAATGGTTGTCTTATTGAGAAAGAGAAAATTGTTCCTAGAAATGTAGAAGAGGTGTTAGCTGATGAAGTATTAGGGAGAAGGCCTACAGCTCCAGTGTACACTTGGAATTGCAGTAGTGTTTGTAGTGTACAGGAGGAATCTATTGATTTTGTATGCAATTTCTTACGTAACTATACTAAGAAAAGTGTTAAACAAAAGATTAAGATGTTGCAAGGATTAGACCCTTGCAGAGTGAAAGAAAATACTGGTTTGCAGACATTCTTTGGCTTGCCTTTCAAAAAAAGTATGTAAAATTGTTTCTCACCATTTCAGGATGTTGGCAGTACATCATACTGAAATGAGGAAATTAGTCAGAAACGTTGTATTATGCAAAAAGTCCAGCTCTAAAGTTAAAGAAGTTGAGCAGTGCTCTTTTGCATGGATATGTGTCAGATGTGAAGAACGTTTGTGATGAAATTCAGGTTAGTTACTTTGGTGCCGAAGAAGATAGTGCAGAAATTGATGCGTTAGTAGAGGAAATGTAGAAGAGAATGTACAACATTGCAGTACAGAAAAATTTAAGCAAGAATTACAAATTTCAAGGTGATTTCAGGTGAAATGCCAAATTATTCTTGTATTTGTTGTCGACGTACTCATTATAAAAATCAGACTAGGAATGTTGATTTGTATTCAAAATGTGAAAAGGAAAATAATAAGGAGTGGATGGATTTTGTAACTTATTTGTTGGTAGAGAATACTTTTGATTTGGGTTATGATCAGTGTATTTGTAAATATTGTTATAACAAATTAGACAAAAATAAAATGCCTGCTAGAGCTGTGCATAATAATTTTGAGTTGATAAAAATTCCTTCTGAACTGGTGGATTTAAATCCCTATGAGTCTATTCTTATTCAATATGTGCATACTTTTCAGGCTATTTTTCGTATGGAGCCTGTTAGAAACGGGATCTCTGCACTAAAAGACAGTGCTCCCAGGCGCTATAAGCAGGAATCAAGCGCTCCCAGCTCTTAAGGGAACAAAAAGTCCAGCACAGTTCTTTTAGGCAGGGAGGGGGGCAAGGCTGAGCCCAGAGCCAGCTCACTGGGCCTCCAGGCAGGGAGGCAGTCCAAGTGGCGGTCCTCCTGGCACCAGCACAGCAATAGCCGCCCCTCAGACAGGGTCCTGGAAGAGAACAAATTGTAAGGGGACACAGCCCCTTCTTATACTACTAAATCCTTTGTCTGTAGGTGCAGGGTGGGGGAGAAACCAGTCGCAGCTGGTTTTGGAGCACCCTTGATGCGCTCAACCACCCCTTTCATTCACTAGGGAGGCTAGGGTCATTAGACGGACTACAGGGGGCGGAGCCAGCATTGTGTGGGGAAAGCCCAGCCCCATTCAGGAACCAGGTGCAGCCCTCCCTCACATCACACATGCTGATCTCTCCACTCACTCCTGGGCAGACCCCTCCAGACATCCTGGAGCCAGGCTTGCCAGCCAGCTCCAGCCAATCACACGCCAGTACCCTCACTGCACACACACACACTAATGTCTAGAAGTGGCACTTCCCCACTAGACACATACATGCCACATACATCATCACGCAGCATTCAATCTCACGAGTTCGCACATACCAAACTCGAGCCTGCACACCTCACGCATCAGGAACTACCAGGGACCCAGATATTCCCCATGCATTCCTATGGGAGGGCAGGCCAACCTTACTCCATGCACACACTTTACCCTGGGACCCAGGGAAAAAGTGCGCCACGCCAGAAATCATGAACGCCAGGTCGCCATCAAAAGCAAAAAGTTCAGTGGTGAACCAGCCAAAGAGGCCCGGGTCCAACAGAGCCTAAGAGTTGTGTATTTGCCATTAGATTTGAAGAAAAATATTGAAACCGTTGGTGTAGAAAATATAGAAGATGAACCTTTAGTTATTCTTTTTAATGGCGTACCTACAAAGAATAAGAAAATCTGGAAGGAATTAGTATATGTTAGGAAAGTAAAAAAGGCAACACTGTATCTGATGAAAAATAATCAATATTATAAAGACGTGTTTATGAGTGAAGAAGACATAACTGTAGAAGAACTGAAGAAATATATGAACATTATAGTGTTCATCCACTGCATTCCAAAGAAGTGATGGGAAATACTACAAAGTTATTCCAAATGAAAGAAGCAAAGGGAAGTCCCATGAGTGTATGGGAAAAAAGCTTGGAAGCTCTTCGTTTCCCTCATTTGTTTCCTACAGGAAAAGGAGGACGATATGATGACCAACCTGTGCAGATTCCTGCATCTGAATACTGGACATTAAGATTGTATGCAGAAGATCCAAGATTTCAACAATGTATTCCGTTTTTGATTCATCTTTTGTTTGAGAGTGATTTGTCTGGACTTTCTTATGCAGTAAACCATATATTGAAAACAGGTGTACATCTGCAAAATGCTTCGGCAAAAGAATTTATGGATAAAGTACACCAGAAAGATAATGTTTTGGAATCTCAGCTGATCAGTCTCATGGCATGTCAGCGTGGTACTAATGAGTACTGGTACCGTCGTCATGAGAACTTAAATGTATGTTAAGGAACTTAGGAACTCCTACATGGTTCCTTACTCTAAGCTGTGCTGAATATGCTTGGGATGATATACTTCAATTTCTTCAAGAGGCAAATCCAAATATAATAAATATTGAATACAAGACACCTGGAGAATTGTGCTCTTTGGATCCAGTAAATGTATGCAGGTATTTCAATCATAGATTTGAAGCTATGATGTCTTTTATCACAAATAAAAAAATTCTCCTCTTGGAGAGGTTGTGGACTTCTTTTGGAGAAAGGAGTACCAAGCAAGAGGTGCTCCTCACATACACATGCTACTATGGATCAAAGATGCTCCCAAATTTGGAACTGAGTCAGTTGATACTGTGATGTCTTTTACTGAAGAATACGCTACATGTGATATACCCAAAAGCACACAGGATAAGGACTTAAGACAACAGGTCTTACGATTCCAAAGCCATCGTTATGGGAAATACTGTCGTCGAAAGTACAAATCAAAAGACAAATTCTACACTAAATGCCGTTTTGGATTTCCACGCCAGTAATATCGAAAGGAAGAGTGAACAGTTTTATGTCATCTTTGCGTCATACTATCACAAGAAAGTCTCCTAAAAATACCTACAACGTAAGAAGAAATGAAGAGTCAAAATACATAAATGACTACAACCCAGTCCTTTTGTCTATGTGGAATGCTAACATGGATATTCAATATGTTGCACACAATTCCATTGCTGTTGCTCGATATGTTACATCGTACATAACGAAATCAGAAGAAAACAGAATTGAAGGAAATGTGGGAAGAGATTTCCCAAGAGAAGAGTCTAAGTAAGAAATTATATACTTACAGTTTGAAGATGTTATCTCATCGAGAAATTGGAGCATATGAATGCTTGGATCGATTATCATCTGCAAGTCTATACTCCAAATCTAGAAGAATCATTTGGGTGAGTCTAGGTCTTGCTGCAACACTAAACCGAGTACTTAAATCTGTACAAGAAATTGAATATTTAGCTAAAAAGGAGCCAGAAAGTACAGATATTGTGAAAACAAATATGTTGGATACATATTATCCAAACAAAAGTCACCATCTGGAGAACATTGGTCTCTATGAAGTGCTGCAAAACTATATTTTTAAACGGAATATTACAGAAAAAATCAATAATGCTATACATGCCGTGGCAGGTTCTGAAGGATATTTGGTAAATCAAAGAAAAGGACATTTGATTAATCACCGTAAACTGAGTTGCGAAACTCCTGACAAAAGGGAATTTTACTACTTAGCTCTTTTGCAACTTTTCAAGCCATGGCGTTCAGAATTGGAATTACTTGGAGGTTTTGACAGCTATGAACATTCTTTCAATGCAACTAAAGATAGTATAGAATGTCCTGATTTTGCTAATTATGTGAAAATGTTGAACGATGAAATTGAGCAAGAAGCTACAATTGCAGCTGAGATTGCTAGAGCAGTTCTCAAGACAGTCAATCATCTGCTCCGTTAAGTCAGGATCTATTAGGAGAACCAATTATTCAAAATGAAGAAGCAACTGCTATGGAAGAGGTGGAAACAGCAATGTATCAAGCTCAAGAAGATGTAAGAAATTTAGGAAATTTGGAATAACAACTTAATGTTGAGCAGAAAGAAATATATGAGCAAGTGAGAGAACAGATTAACCATGGATTACCTCATGAAAAGAAAGAGTGCTCTTGCTCATCATTTCAACCTATCCGATTGTATGTGAGTGGACAAGCTGGAACAGGAAAAAGTTTCTTAATTTAAGTAATTTCAACTTATTTACACAAAACAACTGACTCATATTTGTCTTCTGTTGTCACTGCTCTAACTGGGTTGGCGGCTCACAATAATAAACGAATTACTTTACATCATTTATTAATGCTACCAGTAGAGCATACAAATAAATTAGAATACCATAAACTATCTGGAGAAGCTTCTTGGGAAGTTTCAAGAGTCTTGAGGAAAATGAAACTTCTGATTATTGATGAGCTTAGCATGGTATCAAATGTAATGCTTGCTTTTGTGCATTTAAGAATGCAGCAAATTCTTAAAACTGAGTTTGACATATTATTCGGAGGAAAACCCGTCATAGTTTTTTGAGATCTTCTACAACTTACTCCTGTAATAGGACAGCCAGTGTTTAAAACACTGTCGCATGAAGATACCAGAAAGTCTTTGCGGAGCATTGAAAATGGAAACATTTGGTCATATTTTGAGTATAAGGAGCTTATTACAAATATGCGATAGGCAAATGATGCTGATTATGGAACTATTCTTCAAGATATAAGAATTGGAAAAATGACTGAACATGGCAAAGAAGCTTTACGGAGACGATTACTTTTGAATTTGTTTCCAAGAGAAAATCTACATGAGAATTGCAGAAAAGCAATCTGTAATCTGCTTAATGCCAACACTATGTGAATGTTGTATATTCAATGAAGAAAGGTAAAGTTGGAAAATGAGGAAATTATAACATTGGAAGCTATTGATAAAACAGAACTTGAAGGAATCAATATTATTTTGACTGAAAAGTTAAAGAGAAAATTGGATTCTTTAGAGAAATCGATAAGTAAAAGTGCTGGTTTAGAAAAGAATGTATATGCATCTGTAAACTGTAGGGTAATTGTACACGTAATTTGAGTGTGGAAAAAGGTTTAGTAAATGGAGCAATGGGTAAAATTGTTGATTTTGGTAATTATGTAAATAGAGATGGGATTGAATTTTTGAAAATCAAATTTGATGAAATTTCTGAAATACAACAATTTAATCGTTGTTTATCTCGGTTCTTGCTTGTAAAAGATTTGTATGTACGCAGAAAACAGTTTCCTATTTGTTTGGCATATACGGTGACCATTCATAAATCTCAAGGTTTAAGTGTAGATAGTGCTTTAGTGAATATTGGAAGTACCGTGTTTAAAGAGGGTATGGCATATGTTGCTTTGTCCCGAGTCAGAACTTTATCTGGATTGTACTTGATTGATTTTGATGACACAAAGGTTAGTGCAGATGCAAGTTGTGTGAACGAGTATAATAGGTTAAGAAGAAAATATGCTCCCAATTTAGGTCAATATTCAGTATTTGAAAAGCGTGTGGTAGGTAGAAAAAGAAGATCTGAGAACATCTGTAGTGAAACTGTAGAGAAAGAAAAAAAACAAGATGAAGCTGCGCCTGCAAGCAAAAAGAAAAAGGACAGTGTTGAAGAGAATGTTGGTTATCGGTTTGAAAATAGTTGTGGTGTTAACTGCTATGCTAATGTAGTTGTTAATGTTGTTTTTGTTCTTGAAAGTTTACAACAGCAAATTTTGGAAAATCGAGACAAAAGATTCTGCTCATTGTTGTATTCTGTTTATGTTTAGTAGTGATAAAAGTAAAATACAAAGTGTTTCTGATATTCAAAATGTTTTGGACATGTGTTCTGGTTCTCCTCAATTTACGAAGAATATTCAACAAGATTGTCAGGATTTTTTAATGTTTATGCTTGGTGTAGTGGAAGATGAAGGTATAGATATTGAAAATCTTTTTGGCCTTTCTTATAAATGGCATCATGACATCAACATTATTTATACAAAGATATGGACAGTATGTTATTTTAATGCTACAACGTTGCAGAGGTGATGGAAGAAAATTGGAAACTTTAATAACATTTTTTGTAGCTGGTCAAGTTTCAATATCAGGAAGAACTTTTGTAGCTGTTTCAATTATTTTTCATGATGGACCTTCTACATCATCTGGACTTTACACTGTTTATTTAAAATGTCTGAAAGGTTGGATACATTGTAATGATGCTCAATTAGTTGTTAAGCAACGTTTGCCTAAAGAGTTACACAATTCTTACCTAATATTTTTACAGCCCAGATTTAAAATCAAAATTTGGCCTTTCAGGATTACTTTTGTTAAGGTAGATTTGTCTTGTGTTGTACAGTATTTTGTAAGTGAAGGTGAGGAGCTTGAAAGTAATCCTCCTATTGATGTTGAGGCAGAGTAAGTGTACCATGTCGTAGGTGATGTGGCTGTAGCAGGATATATTGTAGATCAATTAGATGGAGGTGGTTTGGATTGGTTGTAGTCATCATAGGTGTTTGGCTGTAATTCTTGTGTAGAGTGTGTTGCCATAGTGTATTCTGTTTCTTATTGTTTTCTTTAGGATATACTTGTAAATGTTGTGGAGAATGTTGAGGGTGTTATAGCAGTATGAGGAAATGCTATAGACTTGTTTACACTTGTAGAGGGAGGACTTCAATATGAATCAAAGGTTGTGTACATGGTCAGTAGATGTTGGTTCTGTTCACAGTGTAGTTGATCAGCAGGAGGTATCTGAAGGTAAGGAGGTGAGTTTGAGAAAGAGTATCTTCATGTTGTGTGAATTTATGTTTAAAGAGCTGCTCCTTATCCACTTGGTGGCTTGCTTAATTGTCTCATGGAAGTTGTTTTTGGTGGTATGTGGTCCTTGGTAAGGAAGAGGATGAGCTGGGTGTCATCGATGTAGGAGATAATGTTGTGGTTCATTTGGTGGGTCATTTGTGAGAGGGTAGCCATGTAGTTGTTGAATAGCGTCGGGCTGAGGGATGAGCACTGGGTGACAGAGCAAATGGTCTCGGTGGTTTTGGATCAGAAGGCTGGGAGGCAGACACTCAGGATTACTATTGAACAATTACCAAACTAAGAATTTGACACATACTATTTGGCCGTGTGGAATAGTACGTGAAACCATAAAGGACTTGTTGTGATATATTTTGGCAGCATATATTTGTAAGTAATATTATTTACAGTGTATGACAATTAATCATAATGTTTTGTTATGTTATGATTGTTTGAGATGTGTCATATTTACGTAAGAAATTGCTCCTAGAAAAAAACATTTAAGATATGTTTTATTTCTATTTTTTAGATTGTTATTGAGAACGGTGAATGTTTTTTTTTTAAGATAATCTTATTGATTGTCTTTTTTTTGCCCGCTGTTATGTGATGAGTACTATTGAACTCACTGTTTCAAGAGAAATTCAATATATTCTGAGAACAGCAAAAAAGGCATCTGAAATGCTTTACAAATGATTTTGTGTTGTAAAAGATAAATTGTAATTGTATTTTTTGTCTTCTACAGATGCTAAATTTATAATATATATTTTTTGTAATTTATTTTTTTGAAGGTAAGTATAACTAAGTGTTAAAAATGATCGATGGGATGTACTTCTACAGAGCTGAAGTAAGAGAATGTCCATGGTATGCATAAGTTTGTAAAAATGGTTTGTATCTTTTAAACATTTTTCAAGAAATTAAGAAAAATATATAGATAGTGTACCTGTATTCTTTGCATTTAACTACGACACATCAACTCCTTTGAAACTGGTAAGGTGAATAGATATTTTCTACTTTTTGTAGTACTGCATTTTTTTATAATAGCCTAAGTTTTTTCTCATAGTGATAAGGAGTGACTGGTTTGAAAATGTAACAACATTTTTCAACTAATAAATCATATAAGCAATGTCATTAATATGATCTTATAAAGTAGTTGATAATGGTGTTTGTAAAATATTTTTTAAAGGGAAAATTAGTTGATAAAGTTAGTTGTGTATTAAATATTAGGAAAAATGATAAAATAAAGTGTTTATGTTTTTCTACACGGAAGAACAACCTTTAAAAAATCATTATGGAAGAAAAGCAGAACTATGTAGAAGAAATTATTGAAATTTCTAACACTTTGATAGAGGAGTTAAATGCACCTTTTACGATTGTGAAAATGAAGATGGAAATATTGCTAGAGATATAAGTTGCAATTTCTTCGATAAAACAATGGATGAGGATTTTATTGAAGCTTTAGAGGAGATCGAGTTACATGAATAGACTTTTGAAAGTTATAATGAAGAAAATGTAATTTCAGACGAAATGATGTTAGAAGCACTATTAAATTATGAAATGTTAGAGGAATACATTTATGAATTAATATTAAGAATGGTTTGAGAGACTCTTCTTGTAGAATTGTTATCAATCAGGTAGTATCTAAGTACTCATGGTGGAAAGTGAACCTTAGGACATATAATGCTTCAAACTTCTATTGTGTTTTATAGTTTTTATTTCCAGGTCTATATTCCTGTGTCTCACTCCTTCTGTCTTCCTCATTCTCCCTTTCTGTTTGTCTCCTATGGTTTTCTTCTTTCTTTCTCTCCTTCCCTCTATCTGTTTCCCTTCTTCTCTCTGTCACCCTCTATTTTTATCTCTATATGTCCCTGTCTTCCTCCATTTGTCTCCCACTCTGTCTCTCTATCTCTGTTTGTCTCTGCCTCTATCTTTTTGCCCCTGTCCCTGTATCTATCTCTATCTGTCTGTCTCTGTCTTTATCTCTTTCACTCCCCCTCTCTCTGTGTCTCTCTTTCTCTATCTCCCTCTCTCTCTGTCTTTTTCTGTCTCTCTTCATTTCTCACTCTCTGTTTAGTTTCCTCTTGCTTGCTCTGCAACTCTATCTTAGTCTTTCTTCATATTTCTCACTCACTCTTTCTGTGTCCCTCTCTCTCTGTTGCTACAAGACCGCAGAAGGGGAAGCCAGCACATTTTGTAATTTTCTTCCAGCCGGAAACCCTCCCTTACACCCAACTGAAGTTGAGTTCTATACTAGTTTCTACCCTGCCAGGTGTTTTGTAGACTTCTTTGCAAGAGAAGATGTTTGTTGTGTAGAAACCACTAACATAAGAAAAGCCAAGCTTTGATTCATACACAGAGCACTTCTTCAATAGAGTTTAAAATTGTGCACAGTTTTTTCTTATAACTAAGCGTGGGCATAAAATCCGTTTCGCGGGCGAATTTGCAAATTTTTGATGATTTCGGATCCGCGAATCGCGGAAATTTACACAATAATTCGCAAATTCGCAAGCTGCGAATTATTTTGCTTGATCGTGCTTGAAAAATACAATATCGCGCGTGCGGCGTTGACTCTGAGCCTGCCGAGTTGTTTTTCTCCCGGTTTTGCGTGTGCTGCGTCATTTTCGATCTTGCTGCGTGACCGCGCGAGAGTTTTTCGAACGCAATTACGTCATCGCGGCTTGCCATCTTGCACGGCGAAAGATTGACAACGCGAGTACGTCATAAATGCCCGCGACGGCGCGCAGCTGACTTCCGGCGGGAGGTTTGAACAGCTCGCGTACCCAAAATTGCAAAAACTTGCAATTCTGCACAAGAAATCCACCGCAGGAAGCTTAAACCTTGTGAAAATGTTGATTTTGATCAGAATAACTCCTCAGATTGACATTTGGCTGCACTTTTTGGTGCAGGAGTCCATTTTTTGGGGTGGGGTGGGAGGAAGGAAGTGCCCCTAGAGTCTCCAACTTCCTGTTCCTGTCCAGCAGGCTCCTCCCAGTGTTTTGTCCATGTACTGGCCACTTTTAATTTGGCTGTGGAGCTGGAAGGATTACTTTTTCTTGCTGCTGGTGGATTTTTGTATTTGAGGACTTTTTGGACTTTGGAGTTTGGATCACTTTTGGACTTGAGATTTTACAAGTAAGTTGGTGTTGTTTGTTTGGGGCATTGCAGTTGAGGCAACTCCAGTTCTAAAACTTTTTTCACAACTTTAACAAAATATATATTGTGGTGGGTAGCTAGCCACAGTATCCAGTAGGCCCAGGGTTAGTCATGGGTGCATGATACAACTGTTTCTGTGATTTTTTTTACTTAATTCTGATTTATGTCATGGAATTTTAGCTCACTGTTATATGTTTTTATTTTTATTTTGGGTGCCTGTAAAGCCTCACTAGCCAGTAGGCACAGGGGTAGTGAGTGGTGCATGGACCAAGTCTTTCTGTGGGGTGTCTTGAATTTAAAGATCATTGAAGGCATGGATGGCATGGGAGTGTGGTGATTTTTATGTGTTTTTCGATTTTTGGGTGTGTGCTGGGGACTGGCCATGTGGGTGGGGGCCATTTTGAGTGCTGGTACAGGCAGGGCCTGGCCATGTGCTGGGGGCAAGGGGCCATTTTGAAGGCAGGCAGTGTTCTCAGGCCTGCTCCCATTTTGCCTAGCTTTCCTCTATTATGCCCAGGGGTACTCAGTGGTGCATGGGCATAGTCTTTCTGTGGGGTGTCTTGAATTTAAACATCATTGAGGGCACGGATGGCATGGGATTGTGGTGATTTTTATGTGTTTTTCGATTTTTGGGGGTGTTGTTGGGGACTGGCCATGTGGGTGGGGGCCATTTTGAGTGCTGTTACAGGCAGGGCCTGGCCATGTGCTGGGGGGCAAGGGGCCATTTTGAAGGCAGGCAGTGTTCTCAGGCCTGCTCCCATTTTGCCTAGCTTTCCTCTATTATGCCCAGGGGTACTCAGTGGTGCATGGGCCTAGTCTTTCTGTGGGGTGTCTTGAATTTAAACATCATTGAGGGCATGGATGTCATGTGATTGTGGTGATTTTTATGTGTTTTTTCGATTTTTGGGGGTGTTGTTGGGGACTGGCCATGTGGGTGGGGGCCATTTTGAGTGCTGGTACAGGCAGGGCCTGGCCATGTGCTCGGGGGCAAGGGGCCATTTTGAAGGCAGGCAGTGTTCTCAGGCCTGCTCCCATTTTGCCTAGCTTTCATCCATTATGCCCAGGGGTACTCAGTGGTGCATGGGCCTAGTCTTTTTGTGGGGTGTCTTAAATTTAAACATCATTGAGGGCATGTATGGCATGGGATTGTGGTGATTTTTATGTGTTTTTCGAATTTTGGGGGTGTTGTTGGGGACTAGCCATGTGGTTGGGGGCCAATTTGAGTGCTGGTACAGGCAGGGCCTGGCCATGTGCTGGGGGGCAAGGGGCCATTTTGAAGGCAGGCCGTGTTCTCAGGCCTGCACCCATTTTGCCTAGCTTTCATCCATTATGCCCAGGGGTACTCAGTGGTGCATGGGCCTAGTCTTTATGTGGGGTATTTTGAATTTAAACATCATTGAGGGCATGGAAGGCATGGGATTGTGGTGATTTCTATGTGTTTTTCGATTTTTGGGGGTGTTGTTGGGGACTGGCCATGTGGTTGGGGGCCATTTTGAGTGCTGTACAGGCAGGGCCTGGCTTGTGCTGGGGGGCAAGGGGCCATTTTGAAGGCAGGCAGTGTTCTCAGGCCTGCACCCATTTTGCCTAGCTTTCATCCATTATGCCCAGGGGTACTCAGTGGTGCATGGGCCTTGTCTTTCTGTGGGGTGTCTTGAATTTAAACATCATTGAGGGCATGGATGGCATGGGATTGTGGTGATTTTTATGTGTTTTTCGATTCGTGGGGGTGTTGTTGGGGACTGGCCATGTGGGTGGGGGCCATTTTGAGTGCTGGTACAGGCAGGGCCTGGCCAGGTGCTGGGGGGCAAGAGCCTATTTTGAAGTCAGGCAGTGTTCCCAGGTCTGCACCCAATTTTGCCTAGCTTTCCTCCATTATGCCCAGGGGCACTCAGTGGTGCATGGGCCTAGTCTTTCTGTGGGGTGTCTTGATTTTTATCATAATTGAGGGTATGGATGGCATGAGATTGTGGTGATTTGTATGTGTTTTTCGATTTTTGGGGGTGTTGTTGGGGACTGGCCATGTGGGTGGGGGCCATTTTGAGTGCTGGTACAGGCAGGGCCTGGCCATGTGCTGGGGGGCAAGGGGCCATTTTGAAGGCAGGCAGTGTTCTCAGGCCTGCACCCATTTTGCCTAGCTTTCATCCATTATGCCCAGGGGTACTCAGTGGTGCATGGGCCTAGTCTTTCTGTGGGCTGTCTTGAATTTAAACATCATTGATGGCATGGGATTGTGGTGATTTGTATGTATTTTTCGATTTTTGGGGGTGTTGTTGGGGACTGGCCATGTGGGTGGGGGCCATTTTGAGTGCTGGTACAGGCAGGGCCTGGCCATGTGCTCGGGGGCAAGGGGCCATTTTGAAGGCAGGCAGTGTTCTCAGGCGTGCATCCATTTTGCCTAGCTTTCATCCATTATGCCCAGGGGTACTCAGTGGTGCATGGGCCTAGTCTTTCTGTGGGGTGTCTTGAACTTAAACATCATTGAGGGCATGGATGGCATGGGATTGTGGTGATTTTTATGTGTTTTTCGAATTTTGGGGGTGTTGTTGGGGACTGGCCATGTGGGTGGGGGCCATTTTGAGTGCTGTACAGGCAGGGCCTGGCCATGTGCTGGGGGGCAAGGGGTCATTTTGAAGGCAGGCAGTGTTCTCAGGCCTGCACCCATTTAGCCTAGCTTTCATCCATTATGCCCAGGGGTACTCAGTGGTGCATTAGCCTTGTCTTTCTGTTTGGTGTCTTGAATTTAAACATCATTGAGGGCATGGATGGCATGGGAATGTGGTGATTTTTATGTGTTTTTCGATTCTTGGGGGTGTTGTTGGGGACTGGCCATGTGGGTGGGGGCCATTTTGAGTGCTGGTACATGCAGGGCCTGGCCATGTGCTGGGGGGCAAGGGCCTATTTTGAAGGCAGGCAGTGTTCTCAGGTCTGCACCCATTTTGCCTAGCTTTCCCCCATTATGCCGAGGGCCACTCAGTGGTGCATGGGCCTAGTCTTTCTGTGGGGTGTCTTGAATTTTATCATAATTGAGGGCATGGATGGCATGGGATTGTGGTGATTTTTATGTGTTTTTCGATTTTTGGGGGTGTTGTTGGGGACTGGCCATGTGGGTGGGGGGCCTTTTGAGTGCTGGTACAGGCAGGGCCTGGCCATGTGCTGGAGGCAAGGGGCCATTTTGAAGGCAGGCAGTGTTCTCAGGCCTGCACCCATTTTGCCTAGCTTTCATCCATTATGCCCAGGGGTACTCAGTGGTGCATGGGCCTAGTCTTTCTGTGGGGTGTCTTGAATTTAAACATCATTGAGGGCAGGGATGACATGGGATTGTGGTGATTTTTATGTGTTTTTCGATTTTTGGGGGTGTTGTTGGGGACTGGCCATGTGGGTGGGGGCCATTTTGAGTGCTGGTACAGGCAGGGCCTGGCCATGTGCTGGGGGGCAAGGGGCCATTTTGAAGGCAGGCAGTGTTCGCAGGCCTGCACCCATTTTGCCTAGCTTTCATCCATTATGACCAAGGGTGCTCAGTGGTGCATGGGCCTAGTCTTTTTGTGGGGTGTCTTGAATTTAAACATCATGGATCGCATGGGATTGTGGTGCTTTTTATATGTTTTTCGATTTTTGGGGGTGTTGTTGGGGACTGGCCATGTGGGTGGGGGCCATTTTGAGTGCTGGTACAGGCAGGGCCTGGCCATGTGCTGGGGGCAAGGGGCCATTTTAAAGGCAGGCAGTGTTCTCAGGCCTTCTCCCATTTTGCCTAGCTTTCCCCTATTATGCCCAGGGGTACTCAGTGGTGCATGGGCCTAGTCTTTCTGTGTGGTGTCTTGAATTTAAACATCATTGAGGGCATGGATGGCATGGGATTGTGGTGATTTTTATGTGTTTTTCGATTTTTGGGGGTGTTGTTGGGGACTGGCCATGTGGGTGGGGGCCATTTTGAGTGCTGTTACAGGCAGGGCCTGGCATTATGCTGAGGGGCAAGGGGCCATTTTGAAGGCAGGCAGTGTTCTCAGGCCTGCACCCATTTTGCCTAGCGTTCATCCATTATGATCAGGGGTACTCAGTGGTGCATGGGCCTAGTCTTTCTGTGGGGTGTCTTGAATTTAAACAATATTAAGGGCATGGATGGCATGGGATTGTGGTGATTTGTATATGTTTTTCGATTTTTGGGGGTGTTGTTGGGGACTGGCCATGTGGGTGGGGGCCATTTTGAGTGCTGGTACAGTCAGGGCCTGGCCATGTGCTGGGGGCAAGGGGCCATTTTAAAGGCAGGCAGTGTTCTCAGGCCTGCACCCATTTTGCCTAGCTTTCATCCATTATGCCCAGGGGTACTCAGTGGTGCCTGGGCCTAGTCTTTCTGTGGGGTGTCTTGAATTTAAACATCATTGAGGGCGTGGATGGCATGGGATTGTGGTGATTTGTATGTGTTTTTCGATTTTTGGGGGTGTTGTTGGGGACTGGCCGTGAGGGTGGGGGACATTTTGAGTGCTGGTACAGCCAGGGCCTGGCCATGTGCTGGGGGGAAAAGGGCCATTTTGAAGGCAGGCAGTGTTCTCAGGCCTTCACCCATTTTGCCTAGCTCTCCTCCATTATGCCCAGGGGTACTCAGTGGTGCATGGGCCTAGTCTTTCTGTGGGCTGTCTTGAATTTAAACATCATTGATGGCATGGGATTGTGGTGATTTTTATGTGTTTTTCGATTTTTGGGGGTGTTGTTGGGGACTGGCCATGTGGGTGGGGGCCATTTTGAGTGCTGGTACAGGCAGGGCCTTGCCATGTGCTCAGGGGCAAGGGGCCATTTTGAAGGCAGGCAGTGTTCTCAGGCCTGCATCCATTTTGCCTAGCTATCATCCATTATGCCCAGGGGTACTCAGTGGTGCATGGGCCTAGTCTTTCTGTGGGGTGTCTTGAATTTAAACATCATTGAGGGCATGGATGTCATGGGACTGCGGTGATTTTTATGTGTTTTTCAATTTTTGGGGGTGTTGTTGGGGACTGGCCATGGTGGTGGGGGCCATTTTGAGTGCTGGTACAGGCAGAGCCTGGCCATGTGCTGGGCGGCAAGGGGCCATTTTGAAGGCAGGCAGTGTTCTCAGGCCTGCACCCATTTTGCCTAGCTTTCCCCCATTATGCCCAGGGGTACTCAGTGGTGCATGGGTCTAGTCTTTCTGTGGGGTGTCTTGAATTTAAACATAATTGAGGGCATGGATGGCATGGGATTGTGGTGATTTTTATGTGTTTTTCGAATTTTGGGGGTGTTGGGGACTGGCCATGTGGGTGGGGGCCATTTTGAGTGCTGGTACCGGCAGGGCCTGGCCATGTGCTGGGGGGCAAAGGGCAATTTTGAAGGCAGGCAGTGTTCTCAGGCCTGCACCCATTTTGCCTAGCTTTCATCCATTATGCCCAGGGGTACTCAGTGGTGCATGGGCCTAGTCTTTCTGTGGGGTGTCTTGAATTTAAACATCATTGAGGGCATGGATGGCATGGATGGCATGGGATTGTGATGATTTTTATGTGTTTTTTGATTTTTGGGGGTGTTGTTGGGGACTGGCCATGTGGGTGGGGGCCATTTTGAGTGCTGGTACAGGCAGGGCCTGGCCATGTGCTGGGGGGCAAGGGGCCATTTTGAAGGCAGGCAGTGTTCTCAGGCCTGCACCCATTTTGCCTAGCTTTCATCCATTATGCCCAGGGGTACTCAGTGGTCATGGGCCTAGTCTTTCTGTGGGCTGTCTTGAATTTAAACATCATTTATGGCATGGGATTGTTGTGATTTTTATGTGTTTTTCGATATTTGGGGGTGTTGTTGGGGACTGGCCATGTGGGAGGGGGCCATTTTGAGTGCTGGTACAGGCAGGGCCTGGCCATGTGCTCGGGGCCATTTTGAAGGCAGGCAGTGTTCTCAGGCCTGCATCCATTTTGCCTACCTTTCATCCATTATGCCCAGGGGTACTCAGTGGTGCATGGGCCTAGTCTTTCTGTGGGTTGTCTTGAATTTAAACATCATTGAGGGCATGGATGTCATGGGATTGCGGTGATTTTTATGTGTTTTTCAATTTTTGGGGGTGTTGTTGGGGACTGGCCATGGTGGTGGGGGCCATTTTGAGTGCTGGTACAGGCAGGGCCTGGCCATGTGCTTGGCGGCAAGGGACCATTTTGAAGGCAGGCAGTGTTCTCAGGCCTGCACCCATTTTGCCTAGCTTTCACCCATTATGCCCAGGGGTACTCAGTGGTGCATTGGCCTAGTCTTTCTGTGGGGTGTCTTGAATTTAAACATTATTGAGGGCATGGATGGCATGGGATTGTGGTGATTTTTATGTGTTTTTCGAATTTTAGGGGTGTTGTTGGGGACTGGCCATGTGGGTGGGGGCCATTTTGAGTGCTGGTACAGGCAGGGCCTGGCCATGTGCTGGGGGGCAAGGGGCCATTTTGAAGGCAGGCAGTGTTCTCAGGCCTGCACCCATTTTGCCTAGCTTTCATCCATTATGACCAAGGGTACTCAGTGGTGCATGGGCCTAGTCTTTTTGTGGGGTGCCTTGAATTTAAACATCATGGATCGCATGGGATTGTGGTGCTTTTTATGTGTTTTTCGATTTTTGGGGGTGTTGTTGGGGACTGGCCATGTGGGTGGGGGCCATTTTGAGTGCTGGTACAGGCAGGGCCTGGCCATGTGCTGGGGGCAAGGGGCCATTTTGAAGGCAGGCAGTGTTCTCAGGCCTTCTCCCATTTTGCCTAGCTTTCCCCTATTATGCCCAGGGGTACTCAGTGGTGCATGGGCCTAGTCTTTCTGTGGGGTGTCTTGAATTTAAACAACATTGAGGGCATGGATGGCATGGGATTGTGGTGATTTTTATGTGTTTTTCGATTTTTGGGGGTGTTGTTGGGGACTGGCCATGTGGGTGGGGGCCATTTTGAGTGCTGTTACAGGCAGGGCCTGGCATTGTGCTGGGGGGCAAGGGGCCATTTTGAAGGCAGGCAGTGTTCTCAGGCCTGCACCCATTTTGCCTAGCGTTCATCCATTATGATCAGGGGTACTCAGTGGTGCATGGGCCTAGTCTTTCTGTGGGGTGTCTTGAATTTAAACAACATTAAGGGCATGGATGGCATGGGATTGTGGTGATTTTTATATGTTTTTCGATTTTTTGGGGTGTTGTTGGGGACTGGCCATGTGGGTGGGGGCCATTTTGAGTGCTGGTACAGTCAGGGCCTGGCCATGTGCTGGGGGCAAGGGGCCATTTTAAAGGCAGGCAGTGTTCTCAGGCCTGCACCCATTTTGCCTAGCTTTCATCCATTATGCCCAGGGGTACTCAGTGGTGCCTTGGCCTAGTCTTTCTGTGGGGTGTCTTGAATATAAACATCATTGAGGGCGTGGATGGCATGGGATTGTGGTGATTTGTATGTGTTTTTTGATTTTTGGGGGTGTTGTTGGGGACTGGCCATGAGGGTGGGGGACATTTTGAGTGCTGGTACAGCCAGGGCCTGGCCATGTGCTGGGGGGCAAAGGGCCATTTTGAAGGCAGGCAGTGTTCTCAGGCCTGCACCCATTTTGCCTAGCTCTCCTCCATAATGCCCAGGGGTACTCAGTGGTGCATGGGCCTAGTCTTTCCGTGGGCTGTCTTGAATTTAAACATCATTGATGGCATGGGATTGTGGTGATTTTTATGTGTTTTTCGATTTTTGGGGGTGTTGTTGGGGACTGGCCATGAGGGTGGGGGACATTTTGAGTGCTGGTACAGCCAGGGCCTGGCCATGTGCTGGGGGGCAAAGGGCCATTTTGAAGGCAGGCAGTGTTCTCAGGCCTGCACCCATTTTGCCTAGCTCTCCTCCATAATGCCCAGGGGTACTCAGTGGTGCATGGGCCTAGTCTTTCTGTGGGCTGTCTTGAATTTAAACATCATTGATGGCATGGGATTGTGGTGATTTTTATGTGTTTTTCGATTTTTGGGGGTGTTGTTGGGGACTGGCCATGTGGGTGGGGGCCATTTTGAGTGCTGGTATAGGCAGGGCCTGGCCATGTGCTCAGGGGCAAGGGACCATTTTGAAGGCAGGCAGTGTTCTCAGGCCTGCATCCATTTTGCCTAGCTATCATCCATTATGCCCAGGGGTACTCAGTGGTGCATGGGCCTAGTCTTTCTGTGGGGTGTCTTGAATTTAAACATCATTGAGGGCATAGATGTCATGGGACTACGGTGATTTTTATGTGTTTTTCAATTTTTGGGGGTGTTGTTGGGGACTGGCCATGGTGGTGGGGGCCATTTTGAGTGCTGGTACAGGCAGGGCCTGGCCATGTGCTGGGCGGCAAGGGGCCATTTTGAAGGCAGGCCGTGTTCTCAGGCCTGCATCCATTTTGCCTAGCTTTCATCCATTATGCCCAGGGGTACTCAGTGGTGCATGGGTCTAGTCTTTGTGTGGGGTGTCTTGAATTTAAACATCATTGAGGGCATGGATGGCATGGGATTGTGGTGATTGTTATGTGTTTTTCGAACTTTGGGGGTGTTGGGGACTGGCCATGTGGGTGGGGGCCATTTTGAGTGCTGGTACCGGCAGGGCCTGGCCATGTGCTGGGGGGCAAGGGGCAATTTTGAAGGCAGGCAGTGTTCTCAGGCCTGCACCCATTTTGCCTAGCTTTCATCCATTATGCCCAGGGGTACTCAGTGGTGCATGGGCCTAGTCTTTCTGTGGGGTGTCTTGAATTTAAACATTATTGAGGGCATGGATGGCATGGATGGCATGGGATTGTGATGATTTTTATGTGTTTTTCGATTTTTGGGGGTGTTGTTGGGGACTGGCCATGTGGGTGGGGGCCATTTTGAGTGCTGGTACAGGCAGGGCCTGGCCATGTGCTGGGGGGCAAGGGGCCATTTTGAAGGCAGGCAGTGTTCTCAGGCCTGCACCCATTTTGCCTAGCTTTCATCCATTATGCCCAGGGGTACTCAGTGGTCATGGGCCTAGTCTTTCTGTGGGCTGTCTTGAATTTAAACATCATTGATGGCATGGGATTGTTGTGATTTTTATGTGTTTTTCGATTTTTGGGGGTGTTGTTGGGGACTGGCCATGTGGGAGGGGGCCATTTTGAGTGCTGGTACAGGCAGGGCCTGGCCATGTGCTCGGGGGCACGGGGCCATTTTGAAGGCAGGCAGTGTTCTCAGGCCTGCATCCCTTTTGCCTAGCTTTCATCCATTATGCCCAGGGGTACTCAGTGGTGCATGGGCCTAGTCTTTCTGTGGGTTGACTTGAATTTAAACATCATTGAGGGCATGGATGTCATGGGATTGCGGTGATTTTTATGTGTTTTTCAATTTTTGGGGGTGTTGTTGGGGACTGGCCATGGTGGTGGGGGCCATTTTGAGTGCTGGTACAGGCAGGGCCTGGCCATGTGCTTGGCGGCAAGGGACCATTTTGAAGGCAGGCAGTGTTCTCAGGCCTGCACCCATTTTGCCTAGCTTTCACCCATTATGCCCAGGGGTACTCAGTGGTGCATTGGCCTAGTCTTTCTGTGGGGTGTCTTGAATTTAAACATTATTGAGGGCATGGATGGCATGGGATTGTGGTGATTTTTATGTGTTTTTCGAATTTTGGGGGTGTTGTTGGGGACTGGCCATGTGGGTGGGGGCCATTTTGAGTGCTGTACAGGCAGGGCCTGGCCATGTGCTGGGGGCAAGGGGCCATTTTGAAGGCAGGCAGTGTTCTCAGGCCTGCACCCATTTTGCCTAGCTTTCATCCATTATGCCCAGGGGTACTCATTGGTGCATGGGTCTAGTCTTTCTGTGGGGTGTCTTGAATTTAAACATCATTGAGGGCATGGATGGCATGGGATTGTGGTGATTTTTATGTGTTTTTTGAATTTTGGGGGTGTTGGGGACTGGCCATGTGGGTGGGGGCCATTTTGAGTGCTGGTACCGGCAGGGCCTGGCCATGTGCTGGGGGTTGAGGGGCAATTTTGAAGGCAGGCAGTGTTCTCAGGCCTGCACCCATTTTGCCTAGCTTTCATCCATTATGCCCAGGGGTACTCAGTGGTGCATGGGCCTAGCCTTTCTGTGGGGTGTCTTGAATTTAAACATCATTGAGGGCATGGATGGCATGGATGGCATGGGATTGTGATGATTTTTATGTGTTTTTCGATTTTTGGGGGTGTTGTTGGGGACTGGCCATGTGGGTGGGGGCCATTTTGAGTGCTGGTACAGGCAGGGCCTGGCCTATGTGCTCGGGGGCAAGGGGCCATTTTGAAGGCAGGCAGTGTTCTCAGGCCTGCACCCATTTTGCCTAGCTTTCATCCATTATGCCCAGGGGTACTCAGTGGTGCATGGGCCTAGTCTTTCTGTGGGCTGTCTTGAATTTAAACATCATTGATGGCATGGGATTGTTGTGATTTTTATGTGTTTTTCGATTTTTGGGGGTGTTTTTGGGGACTGGCCATGTGCGAGGGGGCCATTTTGAGTGCTGGTACAGGCAGGGCCTGGCCATGTGCTCGGGGGCACGGGGCCATTTTGAAGGCAGGCAGTGTTCTCAGGCCTGCATCCATTTTGCCTAGCTTTCATCCATTATGCCCAGGGGTACTCAGCGGTGCATGGGCCTAGTCTTTCTGTGGGTTGTCTTGAATTTAAACATCATTGAGGGCATGGATGTCATGGGATTGCGGTGATTTTTATGTGTTTTTCAATTTTTGGGGGTGTTGTTGGGGACTGGCCATGGTGGTGGGGGCCATTTTGAGTGCTGGTACAGGCAGGGCCTGGCCATGTGCTTGGCGGCAAGGGACCATTTTGAAGGCAGGCAGTGTTCTCAGGCCTGCACCCATTTTGCCTAGCTTTCACCCATTATGCCCAGGGGTACTCAGTGGTGCATTGGCCTAGTCTTTCTGTGGGGTGTCTTGAATTTAAACATTATTGAGGGCATGGATGGCATGGGATTGTGGTGATTTTTATGTGTTTTTCGAATTTTGGGGGTGTTGTTGGGGACTGGCCATGTGGGTGGGGTCCATTTTGAGTGCTGTACAGGCAGGGCCTGGCCATGTGCTGGGGGCAAGGGGCCATTTTGAAGGCAGGCAGTGTTCTCAGGCCTGCACCCATTTTGCCTAGCTTTCATCCATTATGCCCAGGGGTACTCAGTGGTGCATGGGCCTAGTCCTTCTGTGGGCTGTCTTGAATTTAAACATCATTGAGGGCATGGATGGCATGGGATTGTGGTGATTTTTATGTGTTTTTTGATTTTTGAGGGTGTTGTTGGGGACTGGCCATGTGGGTGGGGGCCATTTTGAGTGCTGGTACAGGCAGGGCCTGGCCATGTGCTGGGGGGCTAGGGGCCATTTTGAAGGCAGGCCGCGTTCTCAGGCCTGCACCCATTTTGCCTAGCTTTCATCCACTATGCCCAGGGATGCTCAGTGGTGCATGGGCCTAGTCTTTCTATGGGGGGTCTTGAATTTAAATATCATTGAGGGCATGGATGGCATGTGATTGTGGTGATTTTTATGAGTTTTTCGAATTTTGGGGGTGTTGTTGGGAACTGGCCATGTGGGTGGGGGCCATTTTGAGTGCTGGTACAGGCAGGGCCTGGCCATGTGCTGGGGGGCAAGGGGCCATTTTGAAGGCAGTCAGTGTTCTCAGGCCTGCACCCATTTTGCCTAGCTTTCATCCATTATGCCCAGTGGTACTCAGTGGTGCTTGGGCCTAGTCTTTCTGTGGGGTGTCTTGAATTTAAACATTATTGAGGGCATAGATGGCATGGGATTGTGGTGATTTTTATGTGTTTTTCGATTTTTGGGGGTGTTGTTGGGGACTGGCCATGTGGGTGGGGGCCATTTTGAGTGCTGGTACAGGCAGGGCCTGGCCATGTGCTGGGGGGAAAGGGGCCATTTTGAAGGCAGGCAGTGTTCTCAGGCCTGCATCCATTTTTCATAGCTTTCATCCATTATGCCCAGGGCCTAGTCTTTCTGTGGGTTGTCTTGAATTTAAACATCATTGAGGGCATGGATGTCATGGGATTGCGGTGATTTGTATGTGTTTTTCAATTTTTGGGGGTGTTGTTGGGGACTGGCCATGGTGGTGGGGGCCATTTTGAGTGCTGGTACAGGCAGGGCCTGGCCATGTGCTTGGCTGCAAGGGACCATTTTGAAAGCAGGCAGTGTTTTCAGGCCTGCACCCATTTTGCCTAGCTTTCATCCATTATGCCCAGGGATGCTCAGTGGTGCATGGGCCTAGTCTTTCTGTGGGGTGTCTTGAATTTAGACATCATTGAGGGCATGGATGGCATGGGATTGTGGTGATTTTTATGTGTTTTTCGAATTTTGGGGGTGTTGTTGGGGACTGGCCATGTGGGTGGCGGCCATTTTGAGTACTGGTACAGGCAGGGCCTGGCCATGTGCTGGGGGGCAAGGGGCCATTTTGAAGGCAGGCAGTGTTCTCAGGCCTGCACCCATTTTGCCTAGCTTTCATCCATTATGCCCAGTGGTACTCAGTGGTGCATGGGCCTAGTCTTTCTGTGGGGTGTCTTGAATTTAAACATCATTGAGGGCATGGATGTCATGGGATTGTGGTGATTTTTATGTGTTTTTCGACTTTTTGGGGTGTATAACTGATGTTCCTCTGTCTTCCATTGCTTTTAGGTGCACAAGAGAATCACCAGTGCCAGGAAGAAGTCCTGCCGTGGTGAGTGCAACACAACGTCACGTGTGGCCACAGACAAGACAACTCTGCAACTCGTGCAACAGCGGCCTGCTGTTCTGACATCTGAAGAAGCTGGGCCCAAAGAAAGGTGGCCGTAGCGCCTCAGCGAAGAAAGTTGCCAGTGCCACTGCCAGTAAGAAGGAGCAGAAGAAGCAAGTGGCACCACCTACCAAGGAGACGGGTGTGCCCACTGACACCTTTTTTGGGAAAAAAAACTATGCCTGCAGCAGCAGCGGTGTCTGCCGGGGACCAAGATGGAAGCAGCACCTCTGCCTCATTGGGGTCAGTGCCACCACGGCAAGTTAGGTCCAAGACCATGAGTGCTGCTGCGGCAGCCACTTTGGTTGTTCAATCACCATCGACCAGTGATGTTGGCTCATCACAAGCAAGTACCATTCAATCAACGCCGGGTGTAACTCAGCTGGCGAGTGTTCAACAATCACAGCCGCAACGACAACCACATGTGCAACTAGTACAAGCGCAAATACATGGGCAAGGAGAGGCGCAAGTACATGGGCAAGGAGAGGCGCAAGTACATGGGCAAGGAGAGGCGCAAGTACATGGGCAAGGAGAGGCGCAAGTACATGTGCAAGGAGAGGCGCAAGAACATGCACAAGGAGAGGCGCAAGTAGAGGTGCATGGAGAGGTGCCACTAGAGGTTCATGGAGTGGCACAACTGCCTACAACGCTTCTTCCTCCAGAAGTAGGGGCACATCATGAAATTAATATTCAAGTGGAAGAATCATCCGAGGAATCCACTCCTCCTGAGGATGATCCATTGCTTTCCAGATCCCCAGCAAGAAAAAGGTTAAGGAGGGCTGCTACTACTACAAGTTCTTCTTCAAGCCCCCTTCATTCTGATGACCTTGATCTTGATTAGAATCCACCAATGCAGTCTGACAGTGAGGCACGCCATGAGCCGACAAAGGTAGCTAAGCCTAAAAGGAAGGTTCCCGCAAGGCTTCGACTTATGGTTGCTGACAATGAACAAGAAGTGGTGCCTTCTGCTGCTGATGAAGTGTCTTACGATGACCCAGTCATCACAGACGTCACTCCAGCCACAGCGGGCAAGCAGCAGACAAACATTTTAACCGTAGCCCGAATGGCTGCTGAGCAGGATGTGGGCGGTGTGGCACTGGTACCACCGCCAACGCAGTTAACTACAACACCAACATGACCTCCAGCTTCCATATTTTCTCTTCAGAAGGGCCGGCAGGGACCTCCATCCAGCTCGACCTCCATTACCTCAAGTAGTGGTGCTGTAAGTGAACATCAGAAAATTCAGCCACGCCCATCCTCCACTTCATCTGGCATTGAAAGTCAAAGTAGCGCCTCCACCACCAGCAGACATCTCCAGTCCCCAGTTTGGGACTTCTTTACTGTTAGCAAAAAGGCAGAAAACATGTTCGTTTGTTCGATTTGTAAAGCATGCGTTAGTCGGGGTAAGCTTGGTACCAACTATGGTACCGGAGGCCAGAGAGGTCATCTCAAGCAACAACACACTATAATTTGGGAAGCACACATGAGGAAGATCGAGGAAGCCAAAACAAAAACAAATCAAAATGTATCCCTTGAAATTGCATCTGATGATGATGACGAGAGGCTGATTGTGCAGGGGGGAAGTGAAGAAGCGACAGACATTTTTTCTGGTACACCCAGTACCCTGGCAGCAGCACTGCAGTGGTAGCGCCCACACCCTCTACCCCTGCAACATGTATGAGGCACACAAAGAGTCTGGGACAGAGACCAATGCAAAAAACTAAATCAATGAGCCTAATTTTTTTGAAGTCTGCATCATCATCATCATCACGTAAAACGGTCCAGCGCACCATTAGCAGCATGTTTTGGTCGGATGCGCTATTTGAACGCAACCACCCAACGGTGCGTCCGTATACCGCAAAGCTGGCTAAAATGCTAGCGCTGGACCTTCTCCCTTTCTCTTTCGTGGAAGGGGTGGGTTTTCGTGAATTGGTGGCAACAGTCTGCCCTAAATGGAAGGTTCCTAGCCGGTCCTATTTTGCAAGGGTTGCTGTTCCAGCACTACATCAAGATGTGCTGGAGGTGATTGGCCCAGCTATTCTGAAGAGTGCAGTTCACACTATCCACATGACAACAGACATGTGGACCAGTTGCCAAGCTCTTGATTACATGTGCATCACTGCACACTGGGTCTCTTTTGCAGGGGTCGAAAAACAGTCAAAACACAAAGATGTTGACACGGAGGACGTTTTTCAAGCTACTCGCAAACATGCAACAGTAGGCATGTTTGCCATGGAGAAATCTCACACTGCACCTAACTTTTTGGAGGAGTTTAACAGGAAGGTCAATGAATGGCTGCATCCAAGAAACCGCACAGTTGGTTATGTTTCCACGGATACCGGCAGTAATATAGTTAAGGCCATGGACAACGGTGGCTATTTCAGAGTGCCGTGTTTGGCGCACAGTATTAACATCGTGGTGCAAGCCTTCTTGAAAACAGAAGAGACAGTCGTCAAATTACTGACCATCTGCCGAAAAATCTGCACACATTTCAACCCTTCTTTTAAGGCCCGGAAGCAGCTGAGGAGCCTTCAATATGAACGTAAACTGCCAGTCAAAGGACTAATCCAGGAGGTGGCAACACATTGGAACTCACCATTTTACATGCTTGAGCGTCTGTCTGAGCAGTAGGAGGTAATACATGAGTGTGTCTTTAAACTGGGTTCTACTCACAAAGACATGATGCTAGAGTTGGAGGAATGGAAGCTAATTGCAAGCCTGACAGACATGCTTCGTCCTTTTGAGCTCTTCATGCGTGAAGTCAGCAGGGAGGACTGTTCTATGAGCAAAGCTATCCCATTGTTGCGCATGCTAGAGCACCAACTGAAGGAGGTGTCTTCAACGTTCCGAGATGATGGTGAAAAGCGAGAAGCATATGGTTTGGCGGAGAAGTTATTATTACTTGACAATGAAAGGCTTAAAAAGATACATACAGAACAACATTACATTTGTGCCACTATTCTTGATCCACGGTACAAAAAGGCACTGCCCACCAATAATTTCATTCCTTTTTCTGAAGCAGATGTTTCAAAGTACAAACACTGGCTAGCTGTGTCAGCCACTCGGTTCGAAAAAGAGCGGCAGAACCTTCAAAGAGGCAGCAAAAGTACAACTGAATCAGCAGGCCATCCGGCGTCAAGTTCCACTTCTCAATCCGTGGCCGAAGGGAGTCACTTTCCCTCACAGCCGTTAACGACACCAGCAACCATATCATCATCCTCACCTGCACCAAGCCGCAAACAAATATTGTCGGAAGGGGATTGGCTAACTCAGCAAGGGTTAGCTCGGTCCACTGTTGAAAAGGTCGCAGATGGTACGCAAAGTGGATCAATCCTGGAGAACCTTGAGTCAGTGGTGCAGGCCTAACTGGATGACCCAACAGAGGTCTGTCATAATGAGAACCCATTGGGATATTGGTATACGAAAAGCTCTGTATGGCGACTGATCACCAACCTGGTAAATTATTTGTCTTGCCCACTTGCAAGTGTGTCTTCTGAACGTGTTTTCAGTGCTGCTGGTGCCATTGTTACTTCAAAAAGAACCCGCCTTTTGCCCAAAAATGTGGAGAGGTTAACAATAATCAAGATGAATCAGCACCCGATTACAAAATACGTGAATGCACGCAGGAAGAAAAGGACACCTACTTAGGTAACGAAGACGGAAGTTCTTCTCGGTCACCAGACCTACTCCCGTCTCAATTCATAGACTTGGAGGACGAGCTCTGCTTTCCTGACACCGAGGACTGAAAATTACTTCCTTTTTTCCGTACTTATTCACTTTTATTCCTGTGTGTCTTTCCTTGTTTTGCTACTTTTACCACAACAAAACTCTAATCACCTAATCACAATAAGTCCATCATCAGCACTGTCTTATTCTTATTTTCCTTATTGATTTGAAGGTGGCACAGTCTGCATTCAGATGTTCACAACTCAATCATGCTCCTCTATCCTCCTCCTCCAGATTCCCCCTATCCATTTCCCTCAAGGCAGATGGATGGATTATGGAGAAAAAACAAACTTTGTCTTCGTAGACGAGTCCCCTCAAGTGGGACTGAAATAACTGACTGACTACATGCTTGCTGATTGTTGACAGACCTACTTCTGAAATTTACAGGAGAGGCTGCCCTGTGGGCCCTCACTTTCCGAAGAAGATGCGGACATAAAGTAGAACAGGTAATGAATAATGAGAAGATGGCATGCAGTGGACAGCAATGGCTGTCTGTCTCTGTTGAAACCAATTGCTGTTTGTTTTTTGTGAACAGCGCAATTTGCCATGTTTTTAATATACCAGTATTGCAGGTTTTTGGGGGTTTATTTGGGGGTGTTCTATATTTGCAGTGCTGGGTCGGGGGGTCTGGGAGCACTGCTGTCACAGTCTAATGTTGATTGCATTTGTTTTTCAGGAAATCCATGATGGAAAAGGGGAGTTAGGGCCTAGCTGCACAGCGCATTTGGACTGAATTCCAGGTTGGCCCGAAATTTGCTAAGTCTAACTTTTTAAGGTTTTGCTTTTTGGCTGTTTGGGGGTCTTCTACTTGTTTCTGCCTAGGTTGACGGGTCTAGGGGCATTGCTGGGAAAGTCTAATACCGGATAAAAGAGTTTTGGATAAAATACATGGTGAAAAAGTTTTTCACTTTTTAGCGTTTTCGCTCACTTTTGTGTTTTCGGGGGCCGGCTTGGGGGGGTTCCTGGTGTTTGGGGGTGGGTTTTGGGGTCTTTTAGCAACGCTGGGTATGGATACTTTTGATTGCAAGAGGTTTGAAGCAAATCCATGGTGGCAAAGGGAAGTTAGGGCCTAGCTGCAGAGCGCGCGTGGAGTGATTTTGGAAATTTGCCTAAAAATGTCTAAGTCCCCATTTTTGTATATTTGCTTTTTGGCTGTTTGGGGGTCTTCTACTTGTTTCCGCCTGGGTTGACGGGTCTGGGGGCATTGCTGGGAATGTCTAATACCGGATAAAAGTGTTTTGAAGAAAATCGGAGTTGAAAAAGTTTTTGCGTTTTTGCTCACTTGCTTGTCTTTGGGGTGCTGTTTGGGGGTGTTCCTGGTGTTTGGGGGTGGGTTTTGGGGTCTGGAAGCACTGCTGGCACAGTCTAATGTTGATTGCATTTGTTTTTCAGGAAATCCATGGTGGAAAACGGGAGTTATGGCCTAGCTGCACAGCATGTTTGGAAGGAATTGAAAGAAGGCCGATTTAAGTATGAGATTTTCCATTTTTGCGGGTGGGTTGGCGGGTCTTGGGGCATTGCTGGGAAGGTCTAATACCGGATTAAAGTGGTTTGGAGAAAATCCATGCTGAAAAGCGTTTTGGCACTTTTTGTAACTTAGGGCTTGTTAGGGTTAGCAGTATTGTATTGCAAGTGTTTGGGCGGGAGTTCTAGATTTTTACGACTGGGTGGGGTCTTGGAACACTTGTTGGAATGTCTAATTTTGATTGCAAGTGGTTTGAAGAAAATCCATGGTAAAAAAGGGGGGTTTGGCCAAACCGTCTGAGTGTGTTTTGGCACGATTTGAAATTAGGCCTCTGCGAGGTAGCAGCAGTATTCTGCACGTTTTTGGGAGGGTAATGTGGGGTGTTCTAGATTTTGGGGATTGTCATCTCTGAAAGTGACAGTATAATTTTTGCACTACACAGCGTGCCTTATATATTTTTTTTTCCGAGGTGTCTTTAACACTTACTGTTGTGTTTTTCTATCATCAATTACAGGCAGGCTTTTACACTGTGCCATCGATGTACTACTCAGGCTTACAATTAGCGATCCGCAAATCCGCATCAGGCAGGCAGTGGACAGTCAGTGTGTCTGGTCACCAAGATTGATCGACGGAGCATCCGATGGAATGAAGGAGTACCGCGAATAAGAGGAATGGCTGGATGCATCAACTTCACAAATTCAACGGGACAACTACAAAAAACAGTAACAGTATCCCAAATTCTCCTTATCTTTTAAATGATATTCTTGTGAACTTGAACATACTTCTACGAGTGTGACTCTGTGCGTTTGTTTGATCTCTGCTTCATATTCATCCCTCCAGCTATTTGATACGTCTTTGCTATGTTTAACACTAATTTAATGTTCTAAATGTTTATTCTCTGAGGGCAGAGAGGCAAGTGAAATTGCGTAATGACTGCAGCCCTGTACTGCCAACTTGTTCCTTCGTAGTTACTAGTAAGTTGCCGTAAGTAGTAGTACTACTTTTCAGTAAGCTAACCATCCATTTAGTAAACAGCTTCTGGCATGCAGTAGTGCACTTCCTTTATGTCCCTTTAAAGGTTTATCAATATCTTCAAATCCAAAGATTTGTTTCTCTTCATTTGTTGTTTGACTATCCATGCTGTGTTTTTTTCCTCTCTACCAAACTTTCCCAAAAACCCCCATTCCCATCCAATTTTCAAACCCTAACCCTCTTCCCCCGGGCTGTTTGGTATTTCATTGAGGTGTGACTGACAACAACAATAAATTCCACACACTTGCTGGAGAGGATAAGGTCAAAGCAACCAGAAGATCATGTGCGCCACCGTGGATTGATAATAAGAACATCCTCCTCCTACACGACGTGAACAATCTGATGCTTAATGCTTACCTTACGTTGGCACTGCTTAGGCTACAATTTAGGGCACTGTTCCGTACCATACTGTCTATTGTACTGTTTTTAATGCTATGCTCAGGCTACTCAATGTTTAATTTCCTCTTTTTTTCATATGGTGATACTGCAAGTGTGTACCACTACTGCTACCAGCACAACAATGATATTGCATCCGTCGAGGATTCAAGTCAAAAACCAACCTTAATCACCATTTGCAATGCAGCCAGCCCTGGGGCTACCACGATTCTCAAACACAAATCACAGTTAAGATAAGCATTTTGGAGAGGTAGAATAATGGGCTAGGACTGGGAGGAGAGCAGAGATTGCCAGTACTACTAGTAAAGTACTAGTAGGGCTACCAAATTCACTAACTCGGTTACTGGCACTTTGGTACATTTCAGGACTAGATGTTTCATTCATGCTGGTAAGTTGGAAGAAACCAAACGTCCAGTAACCACCGCCCACCCCCACACAAAATAATATGAACGCGTATACTATGTTTTGGTATGAAAAATAAATATTAAGAAATATATTGAGGTAGTCAAAAACTGAAATAAATTAACCCAACTCACCCCCCTACCTAACCCAAACCAATGTCCAAAAGTCCAAAAGTCCCCTTTCCCAAACACCCAATTCCCACCCCCCCAACAGTCTTTAAAAAAGGGGCAAGGGACAGTCACTTCCTCCAGTGGCGTAGTTTTGCAAGCTGTTGCTTCATGTCCCGCTGCTCTTTGCGGAGGTCCCGGAGCTGGCGCTGATGTTTTTCAGCCAACCGCTCCAGGTAGTCCACTCTTTTGCGTAGTCGGCGCACACGAACGATCCAGGATCTGGATGGGGCGCTGATGTTGTTGCTGCTGTGCGGCGGCGGCGGGAGGCTGTCGGGCCACAGCTCCGTTTGGCTGGAGGCTTCTGGCTGGTGGACCCGGGGGCAGTGGAGGAGGATGTAGATGTTGATGTCTCCTCATGCTCCCGAGCCCACAACCGCCGATACTCTACACAAAAAGCCTCCAGCTTACGGGCCTGGCCCGGACAGCCATCTCCTTACGGGTGAGCTTTTTGGGAGTAGCATCTATGAAGAAAGAAAGAAAAATACTGTAGCCAATAGTCTTTAACATAAAGTAAAAATCATTCAAAAGAAGGTTGACACTCAGTAACACCAGCAAGTAGCAAACACAGTATAACATTTTGGCATGTATCTTTCCGCCGTCTTTGTAAGCCTGTGACACTGTGAGTTTCAGGAATTCCACTAGCAGCACCATAGGGTGACTCACTACTACATACATAGTCAGAGAGTACTAAAAAAAGGCCTTTTTTACTTTTTTTCCTCTTGTTTTGCAAAAGAAATTACTGGTACGTGAACTTGTGGTAGCCGCCATATTGGCAGCTCACTCAGCTTTCACCCAAGAAATTCAGACACAGGCCATGATGATGCAGACTCGCAGTACTTTAAGCAGTACATGCAGGTGGGGCTAGGAATGTCTTACTTGTCTATAGGGGTGGCACTGCCACTGGCCCTACTTCATCCACTCAGCGTCTGCTCTACTACATCATACACCTCTGCTATCGATGAGGAGGATAAAGAAGATAACATCCAGGCTTCCAAAGTACGTCTATGATTCTTCTTAATGTCTCAAATGTACCAAAATGTCTTTTTGTCAACAACCAACTAATACCCTTTTCATTATATTTTGGAAACCGCCGTCTTCTTTCTTATGTTGAACAAAACCATTCTTTACAGTCATAAATAAATATTAAGACTCGCTCTTCCTTCGTTTCACCCATCTTTAACTTTTCGTTCTTCACATCCCTAAACTACATCTGATATGACTTGGCTTCACAATAAAAATTTGCAAGCTGAGTTGAAGTGAAATAGAGGGTGCCATTGGTTACCAGAGAAGTACCGCCGCTAATGCTATTAAAAGTCAAGGTTGACTGTCTTCTCCGTGATAGCCCAAAAAGTAGTTCTAAATTAGTAAATGTTCTTGACAGTACAGTGTGCTTATACTAGTGTACTGTGTACTACTGTACAGTACATCATACACTCCTTTACGAGTCTACTAAAAAAATTTCAATAAATAAGGAGTATAACAACTTACCATCATTCGCCGCCGCTGAGTCTCCCCCCCAGCTCCTCCTGTTGGCGCCGCCGCATCCAGAGTGGACCCCTCCGCACTGCTGGCCCCGGCACTGGTGATCATCTGTGCCGCATCAGATGTTGTGACGTCTAGGAAAAACATGTCATATTTTCAGATGCCATACACAACCCCCTATTTTGTCTCGTAATGGAAGAAAATGTTACATAACACATTTTTTATTACTGGGATTGAAAAAAAGTAACGGTTTTGGGGAGGGTGTTAACGTTTTATATGCTTATTCCATTAAATGCTACACTTCTTCTTATGACAACTGATGAATGCTTGCTTAACGTGCACCATTTTTCTCATTACAGAAAGAAGATTCCATTGCCCTTTTGCCAGACGATTCACCAACTACTACTGAGTCATCACCAGCAGTACTTTAAGTACTTTAAAGAAGATGGGGGCTCACGCACAGTTATTCTAATAATTTCATGTGTCTGTTAACTATTATTAAGTTTGAGTCATACTAATTTCATTCATGGGAATGTTGTTTAAACTTTAACGTCATCTTCATCCATCAGAATACTACACTATTAAAAATAAAGAAATAATGTTTTCATTTCTTAATTGAAAATAAAACTTTAAAACTAACAAACACTGTGTGGTTTTTGTTCACGAGTGAGTGAGCGGAAAGGTTTGAACTACTGCACTTGGCAGTCATGTTTCAGTGACTCAGATAGGCCGGGACTCAGAGGTAGTCTTCTTTTGTTCTTCCAGGTCATAAAATCATTGGTCAGACATTTTAGATAGTCGGTCAGGGGATTGGGGGTTCAACTTCTGTTCGGACTGAGGTATGTCGAAAGTCGAACTGCACCTATCATCAACAATGTCCTATTTATCTTATCCATACTTCTTTGTGTGCAGAATAGTCCGTGAAACACTAGCGGTATGGGATGTGCTCCTCTCAAATCAAAAAGGCAACTGCTACCTTTTACTTGGTGTAAACAATGACATTTTGTTGTTAGAAATTGTCAAAGCACTTACATTAAGAAGACTGGAATAGACAGCAAGGGCAACCCAGAGGACTGCACTCAGTGCCTAGAGCTATTGCTTTATCAGAGTTTTGTTTCACACCGTTTGCCGAATGGGCAAGCTTAGCTACCTACACAGACCGACTCATAATTGTAAATAGTAGTAGCACAGAGAGTGATGGTAGAGGCAGGATAAGAATGTAGAAAGTAGTCTACATTAGAAGAAGATCAAAGACTATTTTGTAAAACATAGAATTATTAGGAACCAGTTTGTAATGAATAGGAGCTGTAAAAGTTAGGGAAGTATAAGTATTAATATAACAATAGAACAACTTACTGGGGCCAGCAGAAGAGACTGCAAGGGGCTGAGCCTCTCCACCTTCTGCCGCCGGAGTCACTGTCGCCGCCGCTGCCTTGCCCCTGGGAGGTCCTGGTGATCATGAAATAATGAAACACAACATGGATGATTGTTTTTTGGGAAATATTTGATTTCTTTGTACTCAATCTAAAATTATGTCGGGGAAACAAATTAACATCACTTGCATCTGATCTGGTCAACTAGGAGGATAGTAGTACAGTATTGCAGGATTCGCAGACCATCTAATAGAAAAGTTATGTAATTCACTAACTACATCAACAACAAAAAGGTTCTACTACGACTGCCATCACTCAGCAGCACGAGACGTCGCGTGACATACACAGTCTGTCATCATGATTGCAGACCACTAACAAATGTCCTATAACAAGTAATAAATAATATACTCAACGTATCAATCCACCACTATCTCTTCAAAGTGGCAGCAGCAGGAGTATAAAGAAGGACTAGACTTGAGTCTACTGTCTCTAGCATTACGCAGTAATGCTCTCAAATGACTAAAAAGTTGCAAACAAGTAAGCATAGTACCAACACCAATAACCAGGCGAGCACCTGCAATGACGGAAGCTATTTAAACATTAATTTACCTGCAATGAAATCGAATCAGCAGCATTCGTACTCTTCAGGAAAAAAATAGATTGGCAATATAACAGAGCAGAAGGAAAAAAAGTAGTTATTAAATAGCTACTTACCAAGGCAAGGGATCTGCACACCGAGCAGGTCGAGCATGTCATGCTCAGGGTCCAAGATGTCACTCCCCCGGTGCGTCACTTGCTGGTAGGTGCGCCGGACCCCAGACTCCTTATACATGCGCCGGCACACCTTCTCCCACAGCTGGCGATGCTCCCGGAGGCCGTAACCGGAAGCAATCCGCCCACCTGCTGCCACGGTTTTAGGGAGGTGGACTTGGACAAACACCATCAAGGTGGCCACCACCACCGCGGAGAAGATCTCCCTGGCCTGGACTTCCTCCCCCCTCAAACGCCCGCAAGGGAGCCACGTACAGGGTTCTGGGCCCTTTCCCTTGCCCTTGTCGCCTCCATTAGCCATGGTCCTGGGCACAAGAAGAAGGAAAGAAGAATAGGTGTGAAAAAAAATAAGAGAGAGAGCGAAATAAATAAAGTAGGTAATAAAGTAACAAAAAGTTAAAAAAAACACAAAATATAGATGTAGGAAATTGAAGAGAGAGATAATGAGCAAAAAAAGACAAAAAAAAGTTCAGAAAAACATAGGATTACAAAAATGTGAGATGGATAGAAAGGTAGCATGCCCAAAACCATAGCAGTGAATAAAAAACAAGATGGCCGCGCCCATAGAGGACCGCGTGGGTAAGTTCGCGCAATATTTTCCCCGCGAGCATGCAAAAACACCCATGGACACGTAATCGCGCGCCACATACAACGCGTGCATGCAACGAGCGCCCGGAAACGGAAACACGTCACGCAAACAAGATGGCCGCGCCCATACACGACTGCATGGGCAACCTCGGGGTCGGTGCGCTGCAAGCGGTCCGCGAATAAGCAGAAAACCGCGGGAACACGCAAAAAAAGAAATCAGCAAATTCGCACGAATTTGCGGATTGCAAGTTCGATTTCGCACAAATTCGCGCCCCGCGAATCTCGTGAAATGGCAGAAAAACGCATTTTGGAAAACTGAAAGCACTTAGCAGGTGAAAAAGTTCAAGCTAATTTGTAACCATTCCCTGTAGTGCTTCCTGAGGGCCCCCTCCAGAGTTCAGTTGCCTACTTGCAACTATTCTCTGACCCTGCTCTGACCCTCAAAGCAGGGTCAGAGAATAGTTACAAGTATGGCACAATGCTCCTGTAAAAAAAATAACTGCAACAGGAAGCACTTACAGTTAAGGAAGCAGGTGCCAGACTTGAAGCACAAATTCAGTGACACATTAACCAGCCCCAAATTAATTCATGTCAGTTGAGGCTGGGCAGGTGTGCTTTCCCCCATAATCTACAGTGGTGAACAAGAGGGTGGTAGTGGTGAACCAGAGGGTGGCACTGGTGAACCAGAGGGTGGTGTGATGAACCAGAGGGTGGCAGTGATGAACCAGTGCGGGACAGTGATGATCCAGAGGGTGGCAGTGATGAACCAGAGGGTGGCAGTGGTGAGTGCTGAACCAGAGGGTGGCAGCAGGGGTGAACCAGAGGGTGCTGTGATGAACCAGAGGGTGGCAGTAGTGAGTGCTGCACCTGAGGGTGGCAGGGGTAAACCAGAGGGTGGCGGTGATGAACCAGAGGGTGGCAGTGGTGAACCAGAGGGTGGCAGTAATGAACCAGAGAGTGGCAGTGATGAACCAGAGGGTGCTGTAATGAACCAGACTGTGGCAGTGGTGAGTGTTGTACCAGAGGGTGGCAGCAGTGGTAAACCAGAGGGTGCTGTGATGAACCAGACGGTGGCAGTGGTGAGAGCTGATGCTGAGCTGAGGCTGAACCTGAGAGTGGCAGGGGTGAACCAGAGGGTGTCAGTGGTGAACCAGAGGGTGCTGTGATGAACCAGAGGGTGCTGTGATGAACCAGAGGGTGGCAGTGGTGAGTGCTGAACCACAGGGTGGCAGCAGGGGTGAACCAGAGGGTGCTGTGATGAACCAGAGGGTGGCAGTAGTGAGTGCTGAACCTGAGGGTGGCAGGGGTGAACCAGAGGGTGCTGTGATGAACCAGAGGTTGTCAGTGGTGAACCAGAGGGTGCTGTGATGAACCAGAGGGTGGCAGTGGTGAACCAGAGGGTGGCAGTGGTGAACCAGAGGGTGCTGTGATGAACCAGAGGGTGGCTGTGGTGAACCAGAGGGTGGCAGTGGTGAACCAGAGGGTGGCAGTGGTGAACCAGAGGGTGGCAGTGATGAACCAGAGGGTGGAATGGTGAGTGCTGAACCTGAGGGTGGCAGCAGGGGTGAACCAGAGGGCGCTGTGATGAACCAGAGGGTGGCAGTGGTGAGTGCTGAACCAGAGGGTGGCAGCAGGGGAGAACCAGAGGGTGCTGTGATGAACCAGAGGGTGGCAGTGGTGAGTGCTGAACCTGAGGGTGGCAGGGGTGAACCAGAGGGTGGCAGTGATGAACCAGAGGGTGGCAGTGGTGAACCAGAGGGTGGCAGTGATGAACCAGAGGGTGGCACGGGTGAACCAGGGGGTGCTGTGATGAACCAGAGGGTGGCAGTAATGAACCAGAGGGTGGCAGTGATGATCCTGATGGTGGCAGTGGCGAACCAGAGGGTTGCAGTAATGAACTAGAGGGTGGTAGTGATGAACCAGAGGGTGGCAGTGGTGAAACAGAGGGTGCTGTGCCCATACACGACCGCATGGGTAACTTCGCCATGCAAGCGGCTCGCGAACACGCAAAAAGCCCCGCGAACATGCAAAAAAACAAAAATTCGCAATTTCGCACGAATTCAAGAATTATGCGGATCGTGAATTTGTATTCGCACGATTTCGCGGACCGCGATTTCGCTGATTTCGCCCATACTTACTTATAACACATCATGAATATTTTACCTTCAAAAAATGAGAGAGTAAGCAGAGAGAACGTGCCTTGAATTTTCATAGAGTAGCCATGGAACGTCTCTCTAATGGTTCTATGCAGAATAGCTCTGGCTTGCACCAACAGTGAAGATAAACTATGAACACATGCACACACATTCTTAACTTGGCATCTATATTGTACTTCCTGCTTCTCTGCAAGAGGCTTCCCTGGCTCCGCTGTGCGCAGGGAGCCGAGGCCAAGCAAGGTTACATTTTTTGTACAGCAAGTTCGAGACACCAAAGGAATTTCCACAAAAGGAATTGCAGAGTTCCGATTAACACTGAAAGCCTTAAGTGTGCTTTTTTTGTAGCTGATAGACAAGTGGTGTTTGTCTTCGTCTAGCCTGGAGATCAGAGCTGTTAGCACTACTGCACTTCATAGGTTGGCATAGGCACACTATTGAGTTATGGTGGAAGGGAAAAGGAGAGGTATGTGCCATAATCCATTCACTACATTCAAACAGTAATCAGCAGATGTACAATAAGTGGTACATCCCCAGAGGTAAGTCAGTTATTGTGCACTGTGACATCACCACAATGGATGCATCGTATTTACAATGTGGTATATTATGGAGCAAAAATGACACAGATATGTGATGTATTTGTATTGTGAAGGTGGTGCATTGCTTGACTTGAGTTCCAAGCGCAACATACTTCCAGCAATGTTGTTGGGGCCTATGCTCATAATGCCGTGTCAATCCTTACATCTGTTTCAAGCAGGTGCAGGGTTTTGACGCAGCATCAGCCCAAAAGTGTCTATAAAAGTGTTTCAAACCCCTTTTGACTATGCATGCACTGTTCTTTGTACCGACAAATTTGCGTTTTATACCTTCAATAACCTAGTCTCTCTGTTTACACTTGCAGCAAACACTGTTTCACCTAGACACTCTCCTTGCAAAATTGTAATCATTCACCCCCTCATTTATGAGACATCTTGTGCCATTGCAACGTATTTTTTGTGATGTTCTGTGGCACAACTGTCAGCGTGATATTTATCAGGCAGCACAAAGGCACTTTTTTTGGTGTACTGTTGCCTGATGAATATCAGGTCATTTAATGCAGTGTTCTGCGTTAAAAAGGTGTGCAATGTGTGTTGTTGAGAATGTTCCCAGGAAGACCCATGGCCTTTTTACATTTTTGCATATTTATGATAAATTGAAAATCTGAGGCACTGCCAAAAACGTATGCCTCCCCAGGGGAGGCGTAAGGAAGGTGCAGCGGGGAAAAATAGTTTTATTTCTCTCTATTGTTTCGTTTTCTATGTGTGCTGCTTTCTGCACAACACATAGAAAAAGGAAAAGTCTCTTGTGATTATTTTTCTATAGAAAGGTTTCCCTACCTGTACAAAAATAATCTTCCTTGCAACGCAGACACCCTTGCTCCATTATGCTAAGGTTTCTGCATTGGTGCAGGCAGACCATTGTGCATTAGTGCAAGGGAAAAGGATAGAAATATGCTGTATCTTCTAGATATGGCACATTCCTGTCTTTTTCTTTTGCCATAGGGAAGCATAGCAGGAAGGCCTGCTGCACTTTTCTATGGCAAAATCTCATAAATGAGGCCTATGTGAGTAGTCAAGTACTCATGGTTCAAAGTAGGCCTAAGGGCATAGAGTGATTCAACCCCCTACAGACTGTGCATACATTATTCTATGCACCTGCACATTTGCCTTTTTATGTTGAATTTTGCAGTTTCTATCTTTTCTCTTCCATCAAACACTCTGTTACTCTTGGTATACTTTTCTAGTGACTCATTGATCAGTGTGTAGTAAGGCATTCACTACATTAAAACAGTAATTTGTAGATATAGAATAACTGTTAGATCCCCAGAGATATGACAGTTATTGTGCACTGTGACATCACTATCATGGATGCACCATATTTACAATGTGGTGCACTATGGGGCAAAAGTGGCACAGATATGTTATATATCTGTGCTGTGAAGATGGCGCATTGCTTGACTAGCATTGCCAGCACAATGCAGCTCCAGCAATTCTCTTTGGGCCCTGTGCTCATAATGCTGTGTCAATCCTTACACGTGCTTCAAACAGGTGCAGAGTTTTGACGCAGTATAAGCCCAAAAGTGACTGAATGAAATCTTATAAATTTCACTTAGTCACTTTTAGGAGGCGTTCCTGCACCAGAATACCCCTCATCCACGCAGGAAATCCTCCTTTTGGCGCATGGCTTTACAATGTGACGCACCTTCTAATTACATCAGATTGTAAATAGCATACATCATGGTACATCTTTTGCACCACCGGTTGTGTAAAAGAGGCACACGGGGGTTGTAAAACCGCCCTTAATACATGCAAATTCATCCACACAGTTTCACCAATAGTGCAAATTGAAGCATAGACTTGTAACATATTTATATGCATATGTTACATTCAATTGCTTGGGATGTACTACTGTATACTATAGGTAAACACGTTATAGATTTATGCTGTAGCTCATCCTTATAGTTTTGCACGTTCATATTCATTCATTCATTTATGAACTACACATTCTTTCTGACAAACTTTGACAGACTAACTTAGAAATATAGGGCCTCATTTATGAGGCCTTGGGTCAGTTTTGCGCTTCTGATGCGTCACTTTTTGTGACGCATCGGCGGCGTAGAACATGCCTCCTGATGCGCACTATTTACAAAGTGACGCATCGAAGCAGATGCGTCACTTTGTAAACCCCTGCGCTACATTATACCTGCGTCAGGTATAATGTATGCAGAGGGGGCGTTCACCCGCAAAAAGCCTCGTAATAGTGACGCAGTGATTTCACTGCGTCACTTTTAGGACGCTGTTGCATCAAAATCTTGCACCTGCCTCACAGCAGGCGTAAGACTGACGCAAGCCCTTTCACATGGGGCTTTCCCCATGTGAAAGGAAGCATTGCTGGAGTTGCGTCACTTTTGTGACACACTCCAGCAATGCGTCACTTTTGCGCCTACAGATACGTCAGAAATACTGACGTATCTGTAACTGCTTGCAGCATGATGCGTCATATTATAAATATGACGCATCATTCATGTCGCAGGGAGAGCGTTGTGAAAAGTGAAGCATCGCCGTTTGCACGCAGCAATGCGTCACTTTTCATAAATGAGGCCCATAGTTCTTTTTTTTGACCAGTAGAGGTAGTTCTAATAAGAACTGTTTTTTTTTCTTTCTTGTTTAATATTTTTTTGTAGTTTTTTCAGCAATTTTTTAAATTTATTTTTTTAAACAAAAACCAGAAAAATGGAACTTTTGAAAACAAAAAACTGTGGACCTGGAACAATTTAAAAAAAAAATGTACTACTTGGGGCATCATTGCTGCTCCTGCCACCTAACAATCAGGTCCACTGACTGTTCTCCGTAGCAAAGCAATTCATTGCAATGCTTGCAGAGGAACTTTATGTTTGCAAACAGAGGAACAATTCGAAGACTTGCAGTTCTTCCAGGTGGTGAGGGTGTACTTGAGGTGCTCGCCACTGCAGATGGTGGATTATGCTGCAGGCTGCAGGTAGACTCCCTCGCGTAGTTATGTGGATGCAAGTTCTTCACATGCCTATCCATACTCGCAGTACTGAATTAGTATTTTTTTGTAGGGTCACCTCGAGGGAGTGTCACACTGCATAGCTTGCAGGTGACCAATGGTGCAATCACCTTCATTTGATCCTCCGGAAAGGTAAAAAATTTCCAGATGAAGGCTTCCTTTTTCTTCTTCTGAGGAGGCTCAGGGAAAAAAGTATTTTTATCAGATGAGTGGTCTGAGGGTGTTGGAGACCGACCAGCCATATTTATGAAAATCAGTTCTACAGGACTTCACCACCAAAGAAAAGATCCTGCTCCTCAGAAAGTCCAAGTAGAATGCTCAAAATGGGAGGGGTCTTTCAACAATTGAAGTAGGAAGTATTATGAACCAATGAAGTCTCTTCTTTTAAAGTCACATGACTGTGGGTACACTCACGGTGCGCTTACGGAGCTCTTACGGCGCGTGTACGTATGACGTACCGTTGCGATGTGCGTAATTGCTTTGAAAAGTAATATACGCTTATTAAAAGTTAAAACAAACTATTTTCTTGATTAGCCCAGATAATGTCTACATTTAAACTTAACAATAAATACATAGATATATCGTTTTAAACTTTATAAAAGTTTCGTGGGGTACGCGCACAGTGCATCGTACGAAAGCAAAGGACGTCACACGGAAGCGCTGAAGCGCCACGTAACGTTGAAACGTATTTGTGACGTATGCGCGCGTTCGCGCTGAGTACGACTTACAGTACAAAAGACGGTGCGGTTATCCCAAAAAAAAAAAACTAATTATGTAGGATTTAATTTCTATATTGAAAAAAAAAGAAATTATACAATTTTGGGGGGTGTATTTGTTTTTGTTTTTAGTTTACATGAAACTGTAAAATATAAATAAAAATATGTATATATAAATATTTATTATACAAATGAAGAATTTTTTTAAAAATAAAGAAATAAAAATATGAATAGTTAACAATTATCATTCAAAAAACATTAAAAATTCACTGAAAAAACCATAGGTTTCAGCCACGTTATAGTTAGGAATTAGCATTTAAAAAACCTTACAAATTCACTGAAAAAACCATAGGTTTCACACACGTTATAGTTAGGATTTAGCATTTAAAAAACCTTGCAAATTCACTGAAAAAAACATAGGTTTCACACATGTAATAGTTAGCTGGAGATTTTACTCATACTAAACCATTGAATTTCCCCCGTTATAGTTAGTTCAGCTAACTATATTTCGCGCGCCCACAATGCACTGCTAAAGACGTCACATATCACATCACTCATGACATGGTCAGTGACATCACTCATGACATCACTGATGACTTCTCAAATTACATCACTGATGACATCATCCACTGAATGTGCGTCTTTCTGAAAAATAAATATTTTTTATATATGTATATCTAAAGGTCGATGTTAGAATAAATGTGTAAATAAGTGTCTAAAATGATGTTTTAAAAATTCTTTTTTTAAGGGGGAATTTTTTAAACCATAGTGTTTAATGTGTATATAGGCTTTCTATTGAGGATGTTAGCCTTTAGAACTTATATTCCTGACATTATGGATTTGTTCTATGGCTAATCTTATACATACACCATAAAAAGATTATTGAGGTGTATGGCCTCAAATTTGTGAGGGTGGAACAATATTAAAATTAATGTTACTGTACAATATGTTATTTTTATTGTTGATATTTAGTATTTTGCTGCTTTATTTATATCTGTGATTTTAACATCTTATGTATATTTATATATTTATATTCTAAGTATTCATATATTTAATACGTTCAGATATATTTCCATCCTTTTTGTACAATCGATTGAGCAAATAGAACTCATTATGAGGTTATACAATTGCTATGTATTATGTGCATTCCTGCATTTATGCAGTTATTAACAAAGGCAATATGTTTTTATTGTCTATGAAAGCAATACTATAGCACTAGCACTTTAAAAGGAGCAAATACGCCCCTACACGTTGTCATGTGATCAGGGGGTTGTTTGGCCCGAAACGCGTAATGGTGGTGTGGTGGAGAGCTAAATAAAAAACTCAGCACCAGTCTTTGGGTTCGTCTTGTCTGTTTACCTGTGGAGACTTTCGTATGCCAAATATATTACCTACTGGCGGTCGCCAGTAGGTAGTTATAGTTAGGACCTAGTTTCCATAGGAAATCCGCAACATTCTATTGAGAATAACTTTGGCGCCGGTGAACGAATCTTTGCGAATTTCTCAAAGAAGATGGCCTGCTCCGCTCCTTCCCTGAAAGTTTGAGGGGGATTCGTCAAGTGGGGGCTGAGATAAAAGGGGGGTCCCAAAATGTGTTTTCCCCATGTTATTTTCCATAGGACGTTTAGACACGGCTACAGCTCGAACGGCTGAATGGATTTATAAGAAATTTGGTAGAAAGGTAGAGTCCGGCTCGCAGATTACGCTTTTCTTTGAATGGTGTAAATCTGTTCAGTTGTTGCTGAGAAAAATAACTTTGAAAAAATATATATCGGGCTACATTGGGCTATATATATGTTAGAACCCAAATGTAGCCCAATGTAGCCCAAAGATGGCCACCAGAGACAAAAAAAACAAATGTAGCCCAAATATCAGCCAGATGTAGCCCAACTATAGCCCAATGACAGAATGTCCCAGAGTGTTCTAAAGAACAACTAGAGCGCTAACAGTCTTACTTATGACAAAAGTATGGCACACCTGAAGTCATCTTGATTGGAATAAAGTGTTAACACTTAAAACATTTAATTTGCAAAGGAACAAAATGAGGGGGTTCATTTTGCCATAGAAATTATGATTAGTGCTGAAGAAAGAAAAATTAGGGCACATTTTGAGTGACTTCTCAAATCCTCTTATATTTCATTAAAAAAATTCTAATATGCAGTCTCCCAAGATGGCCACCAGAGACAAAAGAGCCCAAATGTAGCCCAAATATCAGCCAGATGTAGCCCAACTAAAGCCCAATGACAGTAGTTAGGACCTAGTTTCCATAGGAAATCTGCAACATTCTATTGAGAATAACTTAAGCGCCGGTGGACGAATCTTTGCGAATTTCTCACAGAAGATGGCCTGCTCCGCTCCGCTCCTACCCTGAAAGTTTGGGGGGGATTCGTCAAATGGGGACTGAGATAAAAGGGGGGTCCCAAAACGTGTTTTCCCCATGTTATTTTCCATAGGACGTTTAGACACGGCTACAGCTCGAACGGCTAAATGGATTTATAAGAAATTTGGTAGAAAGGTAGAGTCCAGCTCGCAGATTACGCTTTTCCTTGAATGGTGTAAATCTGTTCAGTAGTTGCTGAGAAAATTAACTTTGAAAAAATATAAATTGGGCTACATTGGGCTATATATATGTTAGAGCCCAAATGTAGCCCAATGTAGCCCAATGTAGCCCAATGTAGCCCAAAGATGGCCACCAGAGACAGAAAAAAAACAAATGTAGCCCAAATATCAGCCAGATGTAGCCCAACTATAGCCCAATGACAGAATGTCCCAGAGTGTTCTAAAGAACAACTAGAGCGCTAACAGTCTTACTTATGACAAATGTATGGCACACCTGAAGTCATCTTGATTGGAATAAAGTGTTAACACTTAAAACGTTTAATTTGCAAAGGAACAAAATGAAGGGGTTCATTTTGCCATAGAAATTATGATTAGTGCTGAAGAAAGAAACATTAGAGCAAATTTTGAGTGACTTCTCAAATCCTCTTATATTTCATTACAAAAATTCTGATATGCAGTCTCCCAAGATGGCCACCAGAGACAAAAGAGCCCAAATGTAGCCCAAATATCAGCCAGATGTAGCCCAACTATAGCCCAATGACAGAATGTCCCAGAGTGTTCTAAAGAACAACTAGAACGCTAACAGTCTTACTTATGACAAAAGTATGGCACACCTGAAGTCATCTTGATTGGAATAAAGTGGTAACACTTAATACATTTAATTTGAAAAGGAACAAAATGAGGGGTTTCATTTTGCCATAGAAATTTTATATATATATATATATATGAATGCTCCTAGTTGCCCAACGTGTCGGGAAGCACTCTAGGTCCAGTGATGCCTTGTGGATCAAACAGCACTTGTGTCGCGGCATGAGTGATCGACGGACTCCTGGCACCTATACAAGGTTGGATTGTGCAGCATGGACACTACAAGTCCCACTATGCAGTGGGGTATTGCCGGACCTATCAGCAGGCGGCAACAGTGTATTTAATGTCTGCGCACGCCGTTGGGGAACCGAAGAGAACGGCCTTTGAAAAAGCCATTAGCGAAACGCGTCAGGCCGCGACACAAGTGCTGTTTGATCCACAAGGCATCACTGGACCTAGAGTGCTTCCCGACACGTTGGGCAACTAGGAGCATTCATTTATTCGCGGCAGCCTAGCCGCGGGGAAGCACCTCCGCTATAAGGGTAGCGGGCTGCGGAGCTGGGAAGCTGCCCGGTTCACTGCAGAAGGACCGGTGCCGGTAACATGATCATGCAGCCCTTGAGGCCCATCCGGGCAAGCATGAGTGATCGACGGACTCCTGGCACCTATACAAGGTTGGATTGTGCAGCATGGACACTACAAGTCCCACTATGCAGTGGGGTATTGCCGGACCTATCAGCAGGCGGCAACAGTGAATTTAATGTCTGCGCACGCCGTTGGGGAACCGAAGAGAACGGCCTTTGAAAAAGCCATTAGCGAAACGCGTCAGGCCGCGACACAAGTGCTGTTTGATCCACAAGGCATCACTGGACCTAGAGTGCTTCCCGACACATTGGGCAACTAGGAGCATTCATTTATTCGCGGCAGCCTAGCCGCGGGGAAGCACCTCCGCTATAAGGGTAGCGGGCTGCGGAGCTGGGAAGCTGCCCGGTTCACTGCAGAAGGACCGGTGCCGGTAACATGATCATGCAGCCCTTGAGGCCCATCCGGGCAAGCATGAGTGATCGACGGACTCCTGGCACCTATACAAGGTTGGATTGTGCAGCATGGACACTACAAGTCCCACTATGCAGTGGGGTATTGCCGGACCTATCAGCAGGCGGCAACAGTGAATTTAATGTCTGCGCACGCTGTTGGGGAACCGAAGAGAACGGCCTTTGAAAAAGCCATTAGCGAAACGCGTCAGGCCGCGACACAAGTGCTGTGTGATCCACAAGGCATCACTGGACCTAGAGTGCTTCCCGACACGTTGGGCAACTAGGAGCATTCATTTATTCGCGGCAGCCTAGCCGCGGGGAAGCACCTCCGCTATAAGGGTAGCGGGCTGCGGAGCTGGGAAGCTGCCCGGTTCACTGCAGAAGGACCGGTGCCGGTAACATGATCATGCAGCCCTTGAGGCCCATCCGGGCAAGCATGAGTGATCGACGGACTCCTGGCACCTATACAAGGTTGGATTGTGCAGCATGGACACTACAAGTCCCACTATGCAGTGGGGTATTGCCGGACCTATCAGCAGGCGGCAACAGTGAATTTAATGTCTGCGCACGCCGTTGGGGAACCGAAGAGAACGGCCTTTGAAAAAGCCATTAGCGAAACGCGTCAGGCCGCGACACAAATGCTGTTTGATCCACAAGGCATCACTGGACCTAGAGTGCTTCCCGACACGTTGGGCAACTAGGAGCATTCATTTATTCGCGGCAGCCTAGCCGCGGGGAAGCACCTCCGCTATAAGGGTAGCGGGCTGCGGAGCTGGGAAGCTGCCCGGTTCACTGCAGAAGGACCGGTGCCGGTAACATGATCATGCAGCCCTTGAGGCCCATCCGGGCAAGCATGAGTGATCGACGGACTCCTGGCACCTATACAAGGTTGGATTGTGCAGCATGGACACTACAAGTCCCACTATGCAGTGGGGTATTGCCGGACCTATCAGCAGGCGGCAACAGTGAATTTAATGTCTGCGCACGCCGTTGGGGAACCGAAGAGAACGGCCTTTGAAAAAGCCATTAGCGAAACGCGTCAGGCCGCGACACAAGTGCTGTTTGATCCACAAGGCATCACTGGACCTAGAGTGCTTCCCGACACGTTGGGCAACTAGGAGCATTCATTTATTCGCGGCAGCCTAGCCGCGGGGAAGCACCTCCGCTATAAGGGTAGCGGGCTGCGGAGCTGGGAAGCTGCCCGGTTCACTGCAGAAGGACCGGTGCCGGTAACATGATCATGCAGCCCTTGAGGCCCATCCGGGCAAGCATGAGTGATCGACGGACTCCTGGCACCTATAAAAGGTTGGATTGTGCAGCATGGACACTACAAGTCCCACTATGCAGTGGGGTATTGCCGGACCTATCAGCAGGCGGCAACAGTGAATTTAATGTATGCGCACGCCGTTGGGGAACCGAAGAGAACGGCCTTTGAAAAAGCCATTAGCGAAACGCGTTAGGCCGCGACACAAGTGCTGTTTGATCCACAAGGCATCACTGGACCTAGAGTGCTTCCCGACACGTTGGGCAACTAGGAGCATTCATTTATTTGTGGCAGCCTAGCCGCGGGGAAGCACCTCCGCTATAAGGGTAGCGGGCTGCGGAGCTGGGAAGCTGCCCGGTTCACTGCAGAAGGACCGGTGCCGGTAACATGATCATGCAGCCCTTGAGGCCCATCCGGGCAAGCATGAGTGATCGACGGACTCCTGGCACCTATACAAGGTTGGATTGTGCAGCATGGACACTACAAGTCCCACTATGCAGTGGGGTATTGCCGGACCTATCAGCAGGCGGCAACAGTGAATTTAATGTCTGCGCACGCCGTTGGGGAACCGAAGAGAACGGCCTTTGAAAAAGCCATTAGCGAAACGCGTCAGGCCGCGACACAAGTGCTGTTTGATCCACAAGGCATCACTGGACCTAGAGTGCTTCCCGACACGTTGGGCAACTAGGAGCATTCATTTATTCGCGGCAGCCTAGCCGCGGGGAAGCACCTCCGCTATAAGGGTAGCGGGCTGCGAAGCTGGGAAGCTGCCCGGTTCACTGCAGAAGGACCGGTGCCGGTAACATGATCATGCAGCCCTTGAGGCCCATCCGGGCAAGCATGAGTGATCGACGGACTCCTGGCACCTATACAAGGTTGGATTGTGCAGCATGGACACTACAAGTCCCACTATGCAGTGGGGTTTTGCCGGACCTATCAGCAGGCGGCAACAGTGAATTTAATGTCTGCGCACGCCGTTGGGGAACCGAAGAGAACGGCCTTTGAAAAAGCCATTAGCGAAACGCGTCAGGCCGCGACACAAGTGCTGTTTGATCCACAAGGCATCACTGGACCTAGAGTGCTTCCCGACACGTTGGGCAACTAGGAGCATTCATTTATTCGCGGCAGCCTAGCCGCGGGGAAGCACCTCCGCTATAAGGGTAGCGGGCTGCGGAGCTGGGAAGCTGCCCGGTTCACTGCAGAAGGACCGGTGCCGGTAACATGATCATGCAGCCCTTGAGGCCCATCCGGGCAAGCATGAGTGATCGACGGACTCCTGGCACCTATACAAGGTTGGATTGTGCAGCATGGACACTACAAGTCCCACTATGCAGTGGGGTATTGCCGGACCTATCAGCAGGCGGCAACAGTGAATTTAATGTCTGCGCACGCCGTTGGGGAACCGAAGAGAACGGCCTTTGAAAAAGCCATTAGCGAAACGCGTCAGGCCGCGACACAAGTGCTGTTTGATCCACAAGGCATCACTGGACCTAGAGTGCTTCCCGACACGTTGGGCAACTAGGAGCATTCATATATATATATATATATATATATATATTCACTGAAAAAACCATAGGTTTTAAACACGTTATAGTTAGGAAGTAGCATTTAAAAAACCTATGAAATTCACTGAAAAAACCATAGGTTTTACACACGTTATAGTTAGGAAATAGCATTTACAAAACCTATGAAATTCACTGAAAAAACCATAGGTTTGACACCAGTTATAGTTAGCTGGAAATTTTACTCTCATAAAACCAATGAAATTCCCACGTTATAGTTAGTTGGACTCACTATAACTTACGCGTGCAATGCACTGCTGATGACGTCACATATTACATCACTCATGACATGGTCAGTGACATCAGTCATGACATCACTGATGACACCATCCTTGTGACAGCGTGACAGACCTCTTTTCACTGTAATGTAACCCTTGAAACACATATTTAAAAATAGAAACTAACATTTTAAAAAAAATTGAGATACCCATACCAGTTACAACAACCAATTAAATAATTCCACCATCTATATACACATCCACTCATTGATCAACAGTTCTATATAGTCACTCGTATATATACTCACTCATGATATGTAGTGTTACACCTATACATCCTGTTACACACCGACAGTCATCCAAAAGATACTCTCACACATATTCACACATGCAAATAAACTATTGAACATCCATTTATTTGCATATACAGCTATACACACACAACCACCTTACTTCTATGGAAACTTACACATACTTACTCTCTTAAACAATCACTTATAGAAACACACACTTATCTAAACAGGAACTCTTACAATCTCTTTCTCTCACATATACTCACTTATATACATCAATATTCACATATATTAGATTAAAACATATGAGGTTACTGATAAAGACACTAGTGAGACAGTCATTCACTCACTAACACACACATATACACTCTCTTCCACCCATACAGTCCTGCACATATGCTGTCTTCAAAACACATACAAAGAGAGAGTCAGTCATTCTTGCATCTATGTGTTAAGTAATACCCCCACCAAACCATACAAACACTCATACTGATACTAACAAAAACATCTAATAACCCATATACATACACATGTAGCTACTCACCAACCCATGCAACCACTTATACACAAAGTGAAATACTAATACATATATTTAAATATTTAAAAATTACTCTCTAATATATGTATTCACTAAGATACACTTAATAAACCAGTTAACCAATCAATTAAAAAAAAAAAACATCCAAGTAATCACTTATTTAAACATTTATTCTTCCATCAACTTTTACATATACATATATAACACATATTTATTTTTTAAAAAGACACACATTCACTGGATAGTGTCATCAGTGATGTCATGACTGATGTCACTGACCATGTCATAAGTGATGTAATATGTGACGTCATCAGCAGTGCATTGCACGCGCAAGTTATAGTGAGTCCAACTAACTATAACGTGGGAATTTCATTGGTTTTATGCGAGTAAAATTTCCAGCTAACTATAACTGGTGTCAAACCTATAGTTTTTTCAGTGAATATATATATATATATATATATATATTACCTACTGGCGGTCGCCAGTAGGTATATATAGTTAGGATTTTTTCTCTATGGGTTTTTTGAAAATTCTATGTCTAATAACTTTGGCGTTTGTGGACGGAATTGGCTGAAATGTTCAGGAAAATGGCACATTTTGTTTCTGAGCAGCCCCTGAAAATTGGGGGGGGGGGGTTCGTCCAGGGGGGTCGAGAAAAAAGGGGGGTCCCAAAACGTGTTTTTAACATTGAGTTTTCCATAGGGCGGTTGGCCTCACTTTTAGCCCGAACGGCTGAATGGATTTGCACGAAACTTGGCAAAATTGTAGGGACTGGTAGCCCGATGTGCCTTTTGTAGGTCTCAATATATGTGCTACAGTGGATTTTGAGAAATTAACGTTTAAAAAAAGATATATATCTGTAACAGCGGACCGGGCAGCGCTCCAGGACGCATACTTTTCACGCAACGGAGCTTTGTGAAGCGAAGCTGATTGGTTCTCCGGCGTCTGTCAACATTCCAAACAGTCCGTAGCGGCCGCCATCTTGTCTCTCGGTAGGATCGAGAGACAAGAGGAGGCCAAAGCGAAGGGGCAAATGACCATAAGGGGGAATAGTAGATCCTCGCTGACCCCCTAGGTTTGATGTGGAGGTTTTAAAAGGGCCCCGCGGGGCAAAAAAAAAAAATAATAATAATAATCGAACGGCTGAATGGATTTGCACGAAACTTGGCAAAATTGTAGGGACTGGTAGCCCGATGTGCCTTTGCTAGGTCTCAATATATGTGCTTCAGTGGATTTTGAGAAATTAACGTTCAAAAAAAGATATATATCTGTAACAGCGCACCGCTTCGCGTACTTTTCGCGTTACGGAGCTTTGCGAAGCGAAGCTGATTGGCTCTCCGGTGTCTGTAAACATTCCAAACAGTCCGTAGCGGCCGCCATCTTGTCTCTCAGTAGGATCGAGAGACAACAGGAGGCCAAAGCGAAGGGGCAAATGACCATAAGGGGGCATAGTAGATCCTCGCTGCCCCCCTAGGTTTGATGTGGAGGTTTTAAAAGGGCCCCGCGGGGCAAAAAAAATAATAATAATAATAATCGAACGGCTGAATGGATTTGCACGAAACTTGGTAAAATATTAGGGACTGGTAGCCCGATGTGCCTTTGCTAGGTCTCAATATATGTGCTTCAGTGCATTTTGAGAAATTAACGTTCAAAAACAAGATATATATCTGTAACAGCGCTCCGCTTCGCGGAGATAAAATTATATCTGTATTACCTAGCTGTTGCTAACACCAGTTAGCGACGGCTAGTAGGAGATAGCGACCATCTTGGGCCCCACTTTGCATGTGAGTGATATTTATCACTAATGACATGCAAAGTGGGCATGCCAAGATGTTAGCGACTGGAAACAGTCGCTAACATCGCTATCTCGTATTGTCAACTTTTGGAAATATTCGAGATAAGCGCGAATATCTCCAAAAAGTAACAGCTGCCCTGAGCAGTTCTTAGCCATGTTATCCAATGGGAGGTGGATAACATGGCTAAGAGCATTAGCTCGGTAATGCATGAATATCGCTGAGTTTTCAGCGATATTAATGCATTGCGGTCGTTTTTTATCGTATTTGCGATAAACCTTGATAATAGCAAGGTTTATCTGCGATAATTTCTGACGGTAAAAAAATCTTTGCAATGCATCGTTAGGGATAAATATCGCTTAACTTTGGTAATATGCCCCAACGTCTGTTAACGTTCGATTCAAAGGAAATCAGGAAGTGTTGAAAAACATTGTCTGCGCCATCTTGTCTTTTTTCAAATGCCACACTTTTGTCGTGTACGGCAGCCATTTTAGATGCCTTGACCAGACCCACTCTGTGCACGCTGTCGATCCTTAGCATGGCTCCCCACCCTCGCAAGCATCTCACCCAGGCAGTGGTCACCCCCGCTCTCTGTCTTATGCATGGGTAATAAACCTCCCCCCATCTGCGCTGCTCTTCCCTGAGAATCACACCCTGTGCCCGCCCGACACCTCCCTTTCGCCCTATTCACTACCGCACCCTCTGACACTCCTTTTCCTCTGTGTCCGATTGTCCAGGCCGGTCCTAGGCTATCAGCTAGCCCTGCAGATGTAGTTTATGGCCACAGCTGTAAAGAATCACCCCTCTTCAAAGGAGTTATAGTAGATCAAGGCCCACACTCGATGAGATCCGTCACAGCAGAAGCGTTGCTATTAGCTGAAAACCATCCTGTATTGTGATTGGGGAGGGGACCGAGCGTGAAGCGGAAGATTCCAGGGATGACTCTTTGTACATCAAAGTTTTTACAATTATGTGTCACATTAAAAATATATAGCACTCTGACAAAGTAGTAAGATTATAAAACTTTAATAATTTATAAATATATACAAGAAAACAAAAATAGTAATAACATATAAACATTTTTAGGGAAAAACAACGAAGTAGCGGTCGGCTGTGCGAATAGTCCCAACGCAGCACAACGTCCAGATTTCCGGCGTGGGGCATCGCGGGGGGTGGGTCATCAGTAGCAAACTGTTGTGCGAATAGTTCCAAGGCAGCAGAACGCGCCGAAATCTAGATGACACGAAAGTGATGTCTAGTAAGTTGCCACCCAGCAAATAACGGCGTGGGGCGTCGCGGGGGGTGGGTCATCAGTAGCAAACTGTTGTGCGAATAGTTCCAAGGCAGCAGAACGATGGCACCAAGGTGATGTCCAGTAAGTTGCCGCACTGGTTTTGGTATCCTACAATGCTGCTCCGAATAACGGCGTGGGGCGCCCCGGGGGAGGCGGCGTGAACGGGCCTCTCCAGGTGGAGTGTCATCTGTTATAGTGGGGCGCCCCTTTACCGTTTCAGTTGCCATTCCGTCCGTTTTTGGTCCACTGTGTCAAAAGCCGCAATTCAGCTGAGTTGCGCCCACTCTTGCGGTGCAGCGATAGGCGGCTGTCACAGGACTCTCAAAATGGCGGCAGGCTCTTTCCTTTTTGGGCCTGGTCCACTGAAATGGCCCTGGGACACCTTGGAAATCGGACGCTTGTCTGCTAGGTCTTGGACCCCATTCTCGAAAGCGTCCCCTCCGCCTTGAGAATTCATCAAAAGTTTTGGGGGCCCCGACTCCTGCAGGCTTCTGGTGGGGAGCGGCTGCCATGATTGCTCGCGGAATGACCACGACGGAGCTACGAGATGGTGGTGCTCTCATGCTGACGCCAGTTTAGTCTGAAACATCCAGAAACAAGGTGGGGCTTTCATCGTTTGGGAAAAAAAAAAAGTTTTCATCCAATGAAAAGTGTTGTTTTTAGGTCATATGATCAAGCCTTCCATCATTAGGAAACCAAAAGTAAAATGAACCAATGAAAAGTTTTATAAACAAGTCACATGACCTGTTATGCGGCATAGGGTATAAAATGCGGAGAAAATACGTTGGCACGTGAGGCGGCGTCAGTAGCGGACCGATGTGCGAATAGGCCGAAGGCAGCACAACGCGCCAAGATCCGGATGGCACCGAGGTGGTGTCCAGCAAGTTGCAGCACTGGTGTGGCCATCCTACAATGCTGAAAGTCGGCGTGGGGCGCCCCGTTGGCCTGTGAGTTTGCGTCAGTAGCGGACCGATGTGCGAATAGGCCGAAGGCAGCACAACGCGCCAAGATCCGGATGGCACCGAGGTGGTGTCTAGTAAGTTGCCGCACTGGTGTGGCCATCCAACAATGCTGAAAGTCGGCGTGGGGCGCCCCGTTGGCCTGTGAGTTTGCGTCAGTAGCGGACCGATGTGCGAATAGGCCGAAGGCAGCACAACGCGCCAAGATCCGGATGGCACCGAGGTGGTGTCTAGTAAGTTGCCGCACTGGTGTGGCCATCCTACAATGCTGAAAGTCGGCGTGGGGCGCCCCGTTGGCCTGTGAGATGGCGTCAGTAGCGGACCGATGTGTGAATGGGGCCGAAGGCAGTGCAACAATATTTTCGGAATAGAAGACACCACTAGGCGCTGAGATGCCAAGATCCGGATGGCACCGAGGTGGTGTGTAGCAAGTTGCCGCACTGGTGTGGCCATCCTACAATGCTGAAAGTCGGCGTGGGGCGCCCCGTTGGCCTGTGAGTTTGTGTCAGTAGCGGACCGATGTGCGAATGGGGCCAAAGGCAGCGCAACAATAGTTTCTGACTGACACCACAAGGCGCTGAGATGCCAAGATCCGGATGGCACCGAGGTGGTGTCATAGTTGAGAGTTCTGAGCAGCGGTTGTAACACTGTCTGAAGCTTATTTGCAGCTGCTGCAGCTTCACTACGCGTCAAGATCCGGATGGCACCGAGGTGGTGTCTAGTAAGGTGCACTGGTGTGGCCATCCTACAATGCTGAAAGTCGGCGTGGGGCGCCCCGTTGGCCTGTGAGTTTGCGTCAGTAGCGGACCGATGTGCGAATAGGCCGAAGGCAGCACAACGCGCCAAGATCCGGATGGCACCGAGGTGGTGTCTAGTAAGTTGTCGCACTTCTGTGGCCATCCTACAATGTTGAAAGTCGGCGTGGGGCGCCCCGTTGGCCTGTGAGATGGCGTCAGTAGCGGACCGATGTGCGAATGGGGCCAAAGGCAGCGCAACAATATTTTCTGATTTGAAGACACCACAAGGCGCTGAGATGCCAAGATCCGGATGGCACCGAGGTGGTGTCTAGCAAGTTGTGGCACTGGTGTGGCCATCGTACAATGGTAAAAGTCGGCGTGGGGCGCCCTGTTGGCCTGTGAGATGGTGTCAGTAGCGGACTGATGTGCGAATGGGGCCAAAGGCAGCGCAACAATATTTTCTGACTGACACCACAAGGCGCTGAGATGCCAAGATCCGGATGGCACCGAGGTGATGTCTAAGTTGCGGACTGATGTGCGAATGGGGCCAAAGGCAGCGTAACAATATTTTTTGTATGGAAGATACCACTAGGCGTTGAGATGCCAAGATTCGGATGGCACCGAGGTGATGTCTAGCAAGTTGCTGTACTGGTGTGGTCATCCTACAATGCTGAAACTCGGCGTGGGTCGCCCCATTAGCCTGTGAGATGGCGTCAGTAGCGGACCGATGTGCGAATAGGCCGAAGGCAGGACAACGCGCCAAGATCCGGATGTCACTGTGGTGGTTTCATAGTTGAGAGGCACTTCATCTGCAGTGGGGCGCCGAGATCCGGATGGCACCGAGGTGATGTCTAGCAAGTTGCTGTACTGGTGTGGTCATTCTACAATGCTGAAAGTCGGCGTGGGGCGCCCCATTAGCCTGTGAGATGGTGTCAGTAGCTGACTGATGTGCGAATGGGGCCAAAGGCAGCGCAACAATATTTTCTGAAGAGAAGACACCAAAAGGTGCTGACATTCCAAGATCCGGATGGCACCGAGGTGGTGTCTAGCAAGCTATGCAGTTGAGTTGTGTGCGCACTTGCGGCGAATAGGTCGAAGGCAGCATAACAATGTTTTCTGAATAGAAGACACCACAAGGCGTTGAGATTCGGTTACCACCGAGGTGATGTCTAGCAAGTTGCCGCACTGGTGTGGCCATCCTACAATACTGCTTCGAATAACGGCGTGGGGTGCCCGAAGGGGGGGGGAGCCGGCGTGAATGGGCCTTCCTAGGTGGAGGCTCGTCTGCTGTAGTGGGGCGCCCCTTTACCGTTTCAGTTGCCATTCAGCTGAGTTTCGGCTGCTCTTGATGCTACAGCGACAGGCGGCTGCAAGAGGACTCTCAAAATGGCGGCCTGTTCTTTGGATTTGGGCCTGGTCCACTAAAATGGCCCTGGGACACCTTAGAACTCGGACGCTCGATTTTTTTTTCCTTTCCTGTACATGCAAAAAAAGGTAAATGCCCGGTACGTTACACGCTTCATCTGCCACGATGAACTTTCCAGAGGAACCGAAAAAAAATATAGTTGTGGTAACTATACCATGCATCGTCATATGGAGAGGTGGCACCAATTAATTATAGTGCTGCATAAAAGAGAGATTTGGAGGAGAACCCCTGACCTGCTAGTACATTCATCAAAGAAGTGGCACTGAGAGCTTCAGAGGCAAGGGAAATGGTCCCAAATATTTAGAAGAACTTTGGAAAGATTAAAATGACATGTTTAGATTGTGGCAAATTAATTTCATGTGGACAGATGAGTGTTGCTCTAATAAATACAGCATATGAACATCATTATAGTCGATGGTTGGTAGAGACATTTTGACTATATCCTGGACCTGCCCGTCCTCGCCTAAAATGGCGCCGGAATAAATGGGACTCGTAACTCCTTGTTGTGTACTGGTTGCAGAACCTTGAAATCACGAGATACGTATGCAGTTTTGAAGCACATGGCGGGCGGGGACGAGAATTGATTGAATATTTCGACATCCCTATTGATATTAAGTTCTGATGTGTTATTGATTACTGTACTGTTGAAAGTTCGAATTAACGTCACCCATGGTACTTGCCCGCAAATGTATATCTAGATAATTTTATTGTAACTGGCCCTGTCGTATTTTAATTATAAAATGTACGTCCACCGATTCCGTAACTGTTAGACACCTTAGTTCTTGCAACCTAATGGCCCGCAGTGTAAATGTCTATTCATCATATACGATTACAGTTTGCTCCGTGGCAGGCCCACGTGGTTATAGGCTCGTATTTGTATAATGAAATTTTCACAATAAAGGTTTTTAAAAGAAAACATGGTCGTAGTATATACATTGGTAAAGTTTTTAATAATAGTCACTGTTTTAGAATCATTAAAAGGCAAGTGAAATAAAGCAGACCAATTACATGAAGGGTAAAAGGTATAATACGAAGGAACGCAGTAAAGATAAATGGTCAAGGGCTGTTGTGTTTTCTATTCCTGCAACATAAAGTGATCGATAAGAATCTCATATTCAGGCGTATCGGCGACTAAGACAGCAGGTCGACCCTCTTTTGCTCAACGGCTCCGTCATGGGACGAAGAAACGCTCTTTTTCTCGAAAAAAGAATATATTTTACTTGCAGGACAGTTGTAAAATTTCCGGGAAAGTACATTAGCCTGGAACATTATAACATATATTTAAGAAAAAATAATGTTCGGAAGTAATGAAAAGCGTAATTTTTAGGTCATATGACCAAGCCTTTCATCATTACAATAAGAAAAGTAAAATGAACCAATGAAAAGTTTTATTAACAAGTCACATGACTTGTTATGCTTACGTTACGCGCTGCGCGCCCCGGATGACTTCCGGATGCGCTAATGCGGCGCGTCATATGACGCATTACGCGACAACGCAGGTACAGAATATAGTCAAAATGTCTCCACCAACCAGCGGTCGGAACACAACCCCTTTCAGCAGGCTAAATAGTTCTGTTAAATGACAACAGAAGGGACAGGCAACAAGAACCATCTGTCAAAGAGGGGAGGGCTAGTTCTTCTCTACCGGGTTACATTGGGGCGCTACCGGAACTGATCGAATTGGTAGTCTACAGTGTTTCTGGATGTTTCAGACTGAAGCTGGGGTTAGCATGAGAGCAGCACCATTTCGTAGCTCCGTCGTGGCCATTCCGCAACCAATCATGGCAGCCGCTCTTTATCGTTATTTTGGGCGGGGTGGGTGGCGGAGCCGAGCTGTTTTGCAGCCATCATTGTGTGGAGTTCAGTTCATCTCACTAGTTTTGTATTTGTCATGAGGGGTTGTTCCTAATGTTTCTATTTTAGCGAGGTCAAAAAGAGATCCCATTAGTGGCCTACTGATTTTGCTCGATTCCTTTTCTTTTTTTTTACACGATTTTTCGTTATCTGCAAAGACTAAACAGAGTATTGCGACTCTGTGTTTGTTTGTAAATAGAGAATGAACCAAAGAGAACTAATTCTAAAACAGTAAATACTTGGATAACAATCAATCAAATGGAGAGAGAAGCAGGCACGACGGATTACAACGGGGGCAAAGGCCTGCGTTAACTACCTTTCACTATCTGCAAAGAGAGAGTACTCCTAATAGAAATGAGGGGGGGGGGGGCACCATTCAAAGCAGATCAGTGTGCATAAACACGAAAATGTTTTCACTTACCACGTACTTGACATTCGACAGCTTATGATATTTGCTATTAAAAAACCATTGAAATTCACTGAAAAAACCATAGGTTATAGACCATATATAGTTAGGAATTAGCATTTACAAAACCTTGAAAATTCACTGAAAAAACCATAGGTTATAGACCATATATAGTTAGGAATTAGCATTTAAAAAACCTTATTTTACTCACACAAAACCATTGAAATTCCATATATAGTTAGTTGCACTAACTATATATCGCGCACCCGCAATCCACTGCTGATCATGTCACATATTACATCATTCATGACATGGTCAGTGACATCACTGATGACATCACTGATGACATCTCAAATGACATCACTGATGACATCACTGATGACATCTCAAATGACATCACTGATGACATCACTGATGACATCTCAAATGACATCACTGATGACATCTCATTTGACATTACTGATCACATCACTGATGACATCATTCATGTGATAATACGATGAACCTCTTCAGACTCTATTATAACCTTAGATACACTCAGTGTAAACAGACACTCATAGACTGTCACTCATCCATGGAGTTACTCAGACACTTAGTCAGTCATGCAAAGAATCAATCACACCTCCATTTCCTCAACTATACAGTTATACACACCTTACTTATTCAAACATATACTAAAACATATTTACTCACTTATACAATCCTGGATACAAGTTCACAATGATCCATACAGCCACTCACACATTCACTGGCTCTTATGCACAGTTATTTATATATGTCAACTCTGACATGTACTGTGTTTTACATATGTACTTACTTTGACATGTAGCACTGAGATATCCATTCACTCACCAATACACTCATGCACACAGTCAACCGCCCATACAGCTGTTTCCACATGCACTTTTGAACCCATACATCTAGTCAATCAACTGCTCACACATCTATGCAGAGAGTCATACACCTCCCAGCCACCCAGACACACACTCAGTCATACAAATGCTTGGGCAACCAATCAATAACCCATACAGTTAATCATATAGCTAATGATCAACACATGCAGCAGTTTACAGAACAACAGACATAATGATGCACAAATTAAGACAGTTTAGTCACTAACCCATGCACTCAGTGAGACACATTTAATCAGTCACTCACACAGTCAGCCATGCCCCTACTAAATCCTTCATCAAGACACTTATACATCCACTCATTCTTCAATATGTAAGACATATTTTAACTTTACAGAATTATACAGTCACTGGATGTAGTCATCAGTGATGTCATTTGAGATGTCATCAGTGATGTCATCAGTGATGTCATTTTAGATGTCATCAGTGATGTCATCAGTGATGTCACTGACCATGTCATGAATGATGTAATATGTGACATGATCAGCAGTGGATTGCGGGTGCGCGATATATAGTTAGTGCAACTAACTATATATGGAATTTCAATGGTTTTGTGTGAGTAAAATAAGGTTTTTTAAATGCTAATTCCTAACTATATATGGTCTATAACCTATGGTTTTTTCAGTGAATATATATATATATATATATATATATATATATATATATATATATATATATTCAAAACTGAGTCCTGACCGCCAAACGTGGCGGAAACAGCAGGCGTGGACCACTTCAACAAACAGCAGTGTTTAAACTCGAACCAAAGCCACAGCAAACAAAGGTGTTTTCCAAAAATCCATTTTAATTGCAAAAGAATGTAAGAGCCAGTGCCCTCCCTGACGCGTTTCGCTCCGCAAGCGGAGCTTGATCACATGACGCGTCAGGAGTAGGACGTGCATTAAATTGACATTAAAAGCCCAAGCGCCTAAAGAAACAGGACGCAAGGGTGGCATGAAAGCAAATGAACGTTAAATCAACATTCAAAACATTATTACACTCAAAATAGTTTGTTTACATATATGAGAGCTGGGGGGCACAAAATCACTGCATAGTGCACAGAAAATTATAACCGGAGTTGGTATGTATCAGTATAACAATAGTAATCAAGCCTCAAAACCAAATTAGATCTCAATGCTTTAACCTAGGGACCTAGATGATTAAAGTGCCAAACAAAACATGTATATCACAAGACCAGCATCAAAAAATGATAAAAAATCAAAAATGATAAACAGATCAATATGTAAAAACAGTTCATTGCCAGTGCAATCATGATGGTCTATTTAATCTCAGTCCAAAGGTATTAATAATACTCTCACTCAAACCAGTTCATAATTTTTCTTATCATGCATGCCCCCTCAAAAGAGTGAATACAAAAAGTGCCTTCATGCTAAAGTGCCAATGTTTAAAATTCATTGCGTAATACAATGAAAGAACTTTGATAATGTCAGCGGAAGAACCATTATGGAAACCCACCCATAATATTGTGCAAAAAATAGTACAACAAACAGATTCATTTTCTTTGGTCATTTTTAGAACTGTTTAAATTCAGGTCAGATGGACAATATGTCAATAAACCTCATAGAAAATGGTGTAATTCATCAAAGGCATTAAGCCCATTTGGGGCCCGGGTGTCAAGTAATAAAATAAAGAAGGCCTCTTTTTGACGCAGCAGTTTTTCACGATCCCCCCCTCTGCCTGGGTTGGCCACCGAACACAGCAAAGTGTACTTTAGATCTTTTAACTTTTTATCATGTACAGCTTTGAAGTGACGAGCCACCGGATAAGTCATATCCGAGTTAACAATGGCTCGGATATGTTGCAGGATACGCTGATGTGCAGGGAGTTTAGTACTCCCAATATAGGATAAAGAGCATGTGCAGGTAAGTTGGTATACTACATATTCGCTGCGACATGTCAGATGTTCTTTTATGGGGATCAACTTGTCGTTAAAAGCCGAGGTATAGTGGGTACCATTCTCAGCAAATGTGCAGGCACGACACGACGTACATCTAAAAAAACCTAATTTGTTTAACCAATTTGTTTTAGGTGGCAGTTCTGGCTGTGTTCTGTCTAATGCGTCTTTCATAGACGGAGCCCTCCTAAAAGTGATAGCCGGTGATTTGGGCAAAAATGGTGCTAAGATGACGTCGGTTAATACTATTGGCCACTCAGATCGAATGATTTGGCTAATCTTAGAGATCTGAGAACAAAAAGTGGTGATAAAACGAACAGAGCCCTGTTCAGTAGTATCTGTCTTCTCCCTATTCCTAGGAGTGAGGAGATCCTCTCGAGACCTAACACCAACTTTAGCCAAAGCCTGATCGAGAATGGCTCCACTATAACCCCGCCTCAGAAATCTAGTCCTAGAGACCCTTAAACACTGTTCCAAGCTATCAGAGCTACTGCAAATTCTTTTTATTCTGATGAATTCACCCAAAGGTATGCTATTGATGGTATGGATTGGGTGAGCACTGCGGGCATGCAAGATGGAATTGCCCGCAGTGCATTTTCTATGGAGCTTAGTATGAATGGTGTTCTGATCAATGTACAGCTGGACATCCAAGAATTCAGCCGCATCAGAAGTGATACTAGCCGTAAACTTCAGATTCCTGTCATTGACGTTGATGTCTCTCACAAATGCCGCTGCCTGATCTTTGGTGCCTCGCCAGATGATAAAAATATCATCGATAAAGCGCCAATAATGCACAAGATGAGGAAGCCAATGTGTGTGAGTGACATTGAGAACATGCCTCTCCCACCAGCCAACATGGAGGCAGGAGTAGCTGGGGGAGAAGCATGAACCCATTGCCACCCCTCGCTCCTGGTGAAAGAACTCCTTCCCAAATTGGAAATAGTTATTAACCAGGCACAACCGTATCATGTCCACGAGCATAAGGTTGTGATTTCTAAAGTCTGCCTCTCTGCTGTTCAAGAAATATTCAACTGCATGGAGTCCCTGCTCATGGTTGATGCTGGTGTAAAGTGCCTCTATATCCATCACCAGAAAACAATAATCAGGACACCACGTGACGTGACTAACTTTGACCAGAAAATCTGTGGTGTCTTTCAAAAATGAGGGGAGGGAAAACATATGGGGTTGCAGAAAAAAATCAACATATTTCGAGATGTTCTCATTCATGCTGCCTAGAGCTGAGATAATGGGACGGCCTGGGACAGGAACGGTGCATTTATGGATTTTGGGCAAAAGATAAAACAAAGGAGTGATGGGGTGTGCAACATTGAGAAATTTAGTCTCCTCTTTGGTGAGTAAGCCATTTCGAAACCAACGATTGATGTTTTTTCTCGTGTTTTCATGACATTGTAAATTTAGTACATTTAGTATAACATGATACATCACCAAGTTGCCTGTTTGCCTCAATAATATAGTCAGACTTCGCCCATAACACTGTATTCCCTCCCTTGTCAGAGTTTTTGACGATGACCTGGTCATTGCCCTGGATCTTCTTTACAAGTCTGGTATATTGCATGTTATTAAAATCGACCTGTCTTTTCTTTTTTAGCACCTTTTTATTCAAAGCCTTGAATTCTGTTATAATCCTGTCACTAAAGACGTCAACAGCGTCCTTAGGCATCAAAGGTAAAAAAGTTGATTTCCCACGGAAGGTAGTAGGTGGAGAACAATTAACATTCATGACCTGACTTACTGTCAAATCAGATTGTGTGTTACTTTCATGGTCTAGAGACAATAATGACTGTAAGCCCTGTAGATGTTTAACTTGCAAAGATTCGACATTAGATGTAATCTCATCAGACACAGCACGTATTGTTGCATTATCAGGATGTAATAAAAAATATTTTTGCAATTTAATTTTTCTGATAAATTTAAATACATCTATCCGTGCTTGGACATAGGAAAAGTCGTTGGGAGGACAATACGACAATCCCAGCGAGAGAAGTTGTTCCTCTGCCTTAGATAAAGTCAAATCAGTCAAGTTGATTACAGTATTATCGTGCTCACTCGTTAATTGTTCCAATTCTTGCGAGTTTTGCCTCGCTTGCCACCTCTTTTTGGCGCTGCGTTTCCTGCAGCGTCGCTGTTGGCTGCCGCTCTGTCTGCTTGAGGAGGAATGTTCCGTGAGCGCAGAGAGTACCTCCGGTCCTCGCTGACAAAATTTAATTCATCAGCCATAGAGAATTTAGTTAAGTCAATTGAGCTTATCGCTGAACGTGATAAGCTTTCTTCGGAGCCACTGAAAGACGCCACCGAAAGGTTGTCCTGATTGGTTGAGGTAGGATCGATGTTTGACCCAGCATCGGCATTGATGGTTGTTTGATGCCCAGTGGACATGGCCTTGCGTTTGTATGAATCATATTTTCGTGAAAACGTGAATATGCGACCTGTCTCGTAATCCTCTTTATCCCTGGCAAACTTATTGATTTTCCGTTCTTGAATTGTTTGCCCCAACTTGGTGAGTCTTAAATCAATTTCCTTTCGGGCATTCACAATTAATTCAGTGTCACCTGATGCCTCTAATAATGCATTGGTTTTCTATTTCAATTAACAAAAGTTCTCTATCAGAGTGGGCATATTCAGTCAAAATTAATAGCATGTTCCTTGATGACTGAAGACTGTTCTCAGCCCACCTCTGGAGCATTTTAGGGTCCGGATTTTCATAAGTTGGAACTATCATTACTCGTAATCCCCTGGGCACACGGTTAACTTCCAAATATTTGTCCAATGATTTTTTCTCCCACCATTTAGAAAGTTCACTGCGAAGCAATTTTTCCAAGGTTTTAAGCAGATCTTTAGTGCTATTGCTCGCATTTGTTGTACGACCTGCTTGAGTATTCGTAAGATTTGCAGTGGGTAAGTTTTCATATAGCGCCTCCGCCGCCATTTCCCTACTCCTGAGAGCGTCGGTGGATAACATAATTGCAGTTGTTAGTTTGACGGCTCAAAATGCCGCTGGATTTAAATTCGTAAATGCTGCTGGTAAACGATAAATATATATCGTCAATGGTCGCTTTGTCAATGCTGATATTTGCTTAGAGCCTGCTTTAATTAGTAAATGTCACTGGTGCGCGCCAACAACTCCTTACCAGAAACGGTCCAGAACACCGAGTGAAACCAACGCCTCTCTCCGCTTCCCGACACTTCTCCGGATCAGGTGCTGCACAACGCCGGCCAGTTGAATAAACACAGTAAGCAGGGGGCACGGTCAAAGTACTTTTTTCCAAGTTCAATCGTTGGAACGCAAGCGTTCGAAGTTTGACATATTTACTCACTTATACAATCCTGGATACAAGTTCACAATGATCCATACAGCCACTCACACATTCACTGGCTCTTATGCACAGTTATTTATATATGTCAACTCTGACATGTACTGTGTTTTACATATGTACTTACTTTGACATGTAGCACTGAGATATCCATTCACTCACCAATACACTCATGCACACAGTCAACCGCCCATACAGCTGTTTCCACATGCACTTTTGAACCCATACATCTAGTCAATCAACTGCTCACACATCTATGCAGAGAGTCATACACCTCCCAGCCACCCAGACACACACTCAGTCATACAAATGCTTGGGCAACCAATCAATAACCCATACAGTTAATCATATAGCTAATGATCAACACATGCAGCAGTTTACAGAACAACAGACATAATGATGCACAAATTAAGACAGTTTAGTCACTAACCCATGCACTCAGTGAGACACATTTAATCAGTCACTCACACAGTCAGCCATGCCCCTACTAAATCCTTCATCAAGACACTTATACATCCACTCATTCTTCAATATGTAAGACATATTTTAACTTTACAGAATTATACAGTCACTGGATGTAGTCATCAGTGATGTCATTTGAGATGTCATCAGTGATGTCATCAGTGATGTCATTTTAGATGTCATCAGTGATGTCATCAGTGATGTCACTGACCATGTCATGAATGATGTAATATGTGACATGATCAGCAGTGGATTGCGGGTGCGCGATATATAGTTAGTGCAACTAACTATATATGGAATTTCAATGGTTTTGTGTGAGTAAAATAAGGTTTTTTAAATGCTAATTCCTAACTATATATGGTCTATAACCTATGGTTTTTTCAGTGAATATATATATTAAAGATCTTCAAGAAAAATTAAGAAAAATAGAAATGAAGCTAACTCAAACAATCCATGCAGGACTAGATTGCCAATCAGTCCAGCAAGAAGCGATCTTAGCTAAAGCGGAAATAGGGGCGGTATTTATGGGTAAAATAGCAGCTAAGTGGGCAGCAGTAAGAGAGAAGACATATGAGTGCAGTGACAGTATTGGACATCACTTAGCTGTCAAGACGAGACAACAAATTACCTCTAACGAAATACACAAAATTAGATCATCTTCAGGCATTGAGGTCTCCGATCCTAGTGGCATACGACATGAGTTCCAGGAGTTCTATGCTAAGTTATACAAGGAAGAGAATGATTGCCTGACCGATGATCTAGATAGAAAGATCCTTGAATATCTTAGCGAGATCGACTTAAATAAGCTTAGCTCAGAAGAAAGTGAATTACTAGACCTTACCCCTACATGGGAAGAAATCCTAGATGCCATCAAAAGTCTTCCTGACGGAAAAGCCTCTGGCCCTGATGGCATTCCAGTCGAATTTTATAAAATATTTGCCAGCCAAATCAAGGATATATTCTTAGAAGTAATTATTTCCATCTTCAATGGCACTCTACCTCCAATCTCTTGGTCTGGTGCCAGAATATCTATCTTTCCGAAAAAAGACAAATCTCCACTAGACATGAGCTCCTACAGACCAATAACTCTTATCAACTGCGACTCAAAAATTTTCTCCAAGGTATTAGCCTCCAGAATATCTCGAGTAGTGGAACCCCTTGTTTCAAAATGGCAACATGGCTTTATACCAAAAAAAGGGACCACTGAACATGTCCGAAGAGTTATTACTCTGTTTGACGCTGCTCAAGTCGCTGGGGACCCGATGTCATTAATACTACTCGACGCCGAAAAGGCCTTTGACCGGGTCTCGTGGCAATACCTTTGGAGAGTAATGGATAGTATGGGATTTGGGGGTCGGTTCATGCAGGCGGCACAGGCACTCTATTACAATCCAACAGCAAGCGTCGTCATAAATGGACATTTGACACAGCCCTTTAAAATCTCGCGAGGTACCAGACAGGGCTGCCCCTGCTCCCCACTATTGTTCGCGCTTTACCTAGACCCTCTCATCAAACAAATAGAGAAGAATTATAACATTTCTCCAATAACATACTTTCAAAATAGCTGTAAAATTTTGGCCTATGCTGATGATCTCGCCATCACTACTCCAGACCCTGTCAATTCTATACAGGCATTAGAAAGGGAGGCCCACAAGTTTGGAATATTATCTGGGTATGCCTTAAATAGAAGCAAAACACAGATATTAGTAAATAATAAAATCACCTGGGCTGATACAAGAGTGGTATTAAAGGCCAAATATTTGGGAGTATTAGTAACACCTAAACTGGAGGAAATAGTTGCAGCTAATCTGGCTCCCCTTGCTGTACAGACTAAGAAGGCACTAAAAAAAATAGATAATCTACATCTAACGCTGGTCGGTAGGTGCAACATTATCAAAATGACCTACTTTCCCAAATTACTCTATTTTTTTCGCTGTATTCCTCTTGAGTTTAGTAAAAAAGATCTACTTAAATTTCAACAAATCTTTACACAGTTCATCTGGTCATACGCTCAACCCAGACGTGCATTAAAACATCTCACGCTACCGAAAGACAGGGGGGGCTGGGCTTTTCCTAACATTATCCTATACTACTGGGCGGCAGCCCTTCAATACAGCTCAGTTCTGTTAAGAGAATCCACTTGTGGAGCTGATTCGTCTTTGCCCTCACCCTTCTGGTCCTTGCTAGGGGAACAACAATGGGGATGCTTAGTTCGAGAAACAGCCTATGGATATTACAACCGCGTTAAATTCAAGACGCTAATGAATTCTTATAAAGTTTTTCGCCATATACGGAAAACATTTGGACTGGGTAGATATAATTATTACACCTCCATAATTAATAACAACAATCTACCTGCTATATTCAGTTCATCTTATCTATCTGAATGGCACAGAGCAGGGGTCACAAAATTAGGGGACCTTATAACAACTAGGGGAATTGAGACCTTTTCAACTTTGCAGATTAGATTCAAATTAAAGAGTCAAGATCTATTTAAACATATGGCTATTTACGATTATCTTGCCAGGAAAGTGGGAGGAGTTAATGGATTTGCCGAGGTTGAGCTTATGAACACTCTCCAGAATATCGCCTCTACCCGTATTGGAAGTATATATCAATTAATAAATAAGGAAACCCTTGACGATCTAGAGAGTATTGCTCTCAAATGGCACACTAAACTTGATTCCCCTCAAAGTATATTTTTTAACTCCTTGAGTTTATCACAGCAAATCCTTATTTCGGCTAAACTACAAGCACAACATTTTAAAACTATATTTTTTTTATACATGACACCTAGCAAAATTATTAAATGGGGAACTGGGAGAGGCACATTATGCCCGCGCTGCTCTGAGGTAGGGGCAGACTCTATACACATATTCGCAACATGCCCAATTATTAATTCCACCCTACTCAGAATACAGAACTTACTGAGTAAAATAACAAATCAACCAATCCTTTTGAACCCTACTACTATTGTTCTGGGTACTCAATCCGATTCTCTGAGAGTAAAAGAAGAAGGGCTAATATTTGTAGCAATGGCAGTATGGAGGATATGCATTTCTTCTGGATGGTTAGACTCAGAGTCCCCCTCTTATGCACAATGGCTGGCTAGATTAGTTGCCACATATCATCTTGAAAAATCTGTATATGCTAAGAAGGGAAAAAGAAAAAGGAAGATGGGCATCGAAGTTTGGGGGGCATTCTCCAAATGGATTGACCAACAAGGGCAGGCGGAAGTTGAGATATAGAAGGGCCATTATAAATTTACAAAACTCTGTTTCATTTTTTACTTTCTTATTTTCCTTCTTTCCTTTATTTTCTTGTTTCTTATTTTTTTTATAGACATATTTTTTCGTCACTTTTTTTCTAACCAGCTTTACATCATTTGTTATTTTTTTTCATCTTTGTTTATAAGTATCTGTGCCACTGATTTGTAATAAAGATGGAATGTGGGAGGTGGGTGGGGGGTGGGGGGCTCGAATTTATCTTTTTTGTGTAACTTGTTAAGACTCCGATTTTGGGAAAACTAATAAAAAAAAATTTAAAAAAAAAAAAGGATGTAGTCATCAGTGATGTCATTTGAGATGTCATCAGTGATGTCATCAGTGATGTCATTTTAGATGTCATCAGTGATGTCATCAGTGATGTCACTGACCATGTCATGAATGATGTAATATGTGACATGATCAGCAGTGGATTGCGGGTGCGCGATATATAGTTAGTGCAACTAACTATATATGGAATTTCAATGGTTTTGTGTGAGTAAAATAAGGTTTTTTAAATGCTAATTCCTAACTATATATGGTCTATAACCTATGGTTTTTTCAGTGAATATATATATATATATATATATATATATATATATATATATATATATATATATATATATATATATATACACACATATATTACCTACTGGCGGTCGCCAGTAGGTATATATAGTTAGGATTTTTTCTCTATGGGATTTTTGAACATTCTATGTCTAATAACTTTGGCGTTTGTGGACGGAATTGGCTGACATTTTCAGGAAAATGGCACATTTTGTTTCTGAGCAGCCCCTGAAAATTTTGGGGGGGTTTGTCAAGGGGGGGCCGAGAAAAAAGGGGGGTCCCAAAACGCGTTTTTCCCATGTTAATTTCCATAGGGCGGTTGGCCTCACTTTTAGCCCGAACGGCTGAATGGATTTGCACGAAACTTGGCAAAATTGTAGGGACTGGTAGCCCGATGTGCCTTTTGTAGGTCTCAATATATGTGCTCCAGTGGATTTTGAGAAATTAACGTTTAAAAAAAGATATATATCTGTAACAGCGGACCTGGCAGCGTCCCAGGACGCGTACTTTTCGCGCAACGGAGCTTTGTGAAGCGAAGCTGATTGGTTCTCCGGCATCTGTCAACATTCCAAACAGTCCGTAGCGGCCGCCATCTTGTCTCTCGGTAGGATCGAGAGACAAGAGGAGGCGAAAGCGAAGGGGCAAATGACCATAAGGGGGAATAGTAGATCCTCGCTGACCCCCTAGGTTTGATGTGGAGGTTTTAAAAGGGCCCCGCGGGGCAAAAAAAAATAAAATAATAATAATCGAACGGCTGAATGGATTTGCACGAAACTTGGCAAAATTGTAGGGACTGGTAGCCCGATGTGCCTTTGCTAGGTCTCAATATATGTGCTCCAGTGGATTTTGAGAAATTAACGTTCAAAAAAAGATATATATCTGTAACAGCGCTCCGCTTCGCGTACTTTTCGCGTTACGGAGGTTTGCGAAGCTGATTGGTTTTTCGGCGTCTGTAAACATTCCAAACAGTCCGTAGCGGCCGCCATCTTGTCTCTCGGTAGGATCGAGAGACAAGAGGAGGCAAAAGCGAAGGGGCAAATGACCATAAGGGGGCATAGTAGATCGTCCCTGACCCCCTAGGTTTGATGTGGAGGCTTTGAAGGGGTCTCGCAGGGCAAAAAAAAAATACCATTTTTTTTAGTTTTTTTGCGTGGAGTGCGCCCGGTTCGCGAACCGGGAAGCGTTCTGGGGAGCGTACTTCCTTGAAAATTAGTGAAAAAAGTTAGAGTAAAATAATAATTGTGAGTGATCAGATGTAGGGTAGCTCTGAGAAGAGCTTTTGGGTTTATGGTACATTTAGGTACTTATAAGTAGGTACCAATGCACATTCTTAAATTCAGAGTGAAAACTCTGTTGCCCTCATCTGAGAAGTGAACTCCATCTCCTCTGTAGATATCTTGCATGTAGTAACGCAAGTTATTGTTGTACAGGGAGCCCATTCCATGGTCTCTCATGTAAGCTGAAACAGATTTGTTTACATGCTTCCTCGACTTCTCAATTTGTGGACAAAATTGGTTCGACCACCTCCATTTCTGTCTTTGGCATATATTTGAATATACCAAGGCAGTCTGAGGAAAAAGTGCCATCAATTGCTCAAGGGTGTCCTTTAAAAGCATTTCCAGACCTACCCCAGTCAAAGTGCCCAAATCATTACCTCCACAGTGCACAATTAACAAGTCAGGTTTTGGCAAATGCATAAAGGTTTTCACCAATGGTATCAATTGGTGACATTTTAATCCTCTGTGGCCAAACCACTTAATTTCCACATCTTGTAAATTGAGGTTAGGTAAATTCCTGTTTTCAGCGTACGTTTGAGCCCAATAGATGTAACTATGTCCAACAATCCAGACAGAAAACATGGTGAGAGAAGGTTCTGCTGCAGTCAGATGAAGTGTGGCAATGAAATGGCAGTTGAAAAAATGAGAGTGTAAAATGAAAAAAACTGAGGAGTTTCTGTGTTAATGAAGCAGTAAGAGTGATTGGTGGATTTTGATTGCTGAAAACAGAAAGTTAGTGTGCATGGATGAGTTCGTTGAAAGATGTATTTTGAGTGGCGAAGAAAAAATCATTAAATGAAAGAATGCTCTGGATATGCAGGTGCACTGAGAGTTCAGAGTTCAATTGCAACATTGTTGTGTGAGAGGTCTTGCAAGAGGTGGTTGCTATGCAGAAAAAGCAGAGAGGGGGCAGAGGGGGGAAGGGTTTTGCTTTGAAAAAAAGTGAGGGAAGAGTTTTGATTGGGTGACATGAGAGATATGTGTGAGGAATTACAGCATTTCTGTGCTTTTGATAGCTGCAGACTCTGGAGTGCATACCTTTTGCTCTGCTGAAGACAAATTGGTGTGTTTCTGAGACTGTTTTGAAACTCAAAGTATTTGCTAAGGTGAGAAAAGATTTCTTTAATTTAGATAGAAAATAGTGTGCTTTAAGGAGAAAATTATGAAGAAAGTTGTGTTTTTCAAATGTTGCTTTGTCTCAAGTGTTTCACAAATAGATTTTGTTTCTTTGAGAAATTGTAATTGGAGAAAATGTGAAGTATTAGTACTGACAGGGCTTTTATGTGCATAGGAGCTGTGGAGTGTTTTCAAATTATGACTTGTAAATCGTTTTTGAGAAAAAGCAATGGTTTTAATATTGATGAGAAGGACATAATGGTGTCTGCTTCTTTATAAGGTAATTGAGAGTCTCTGATGTTATTTTTCCCATTTCAATGTAAGAAGTTTGTCTGGGGAGCAAATTGCTTGTAAATATGCTCCCACCTGTGCATGGCAAATTTAGATTTTGAATGTTTCCGTTACATAGGCATGTTAAAGGTGACTGAAACATGCTGCAAAGGCAATCAAAAAATGCTTTTATGTGTCTTAAGGACATTTTAAGTCATTTTCCCCATGTGCAGTGTTTTCAAATTATGAGTTGAAAATCGTTTTTGAGGTAAAGGAATGTTTTCAAAATTTATGTGCGCCATATGACCCCAAATTTCTTTTTCAGGGGTGCAGCAGGGTGTTCTTGAGACACCCCTGCACCGTCGGAAAAATTCGTAATTTGCGATGAGGTAATTGCTAATCGCAAATTGCACCTTCATTCCTATGGGCCTCCTGCTGCATGGAAATGAATTGGTAATTTATAATTAGCAAATAGGTCATCGCAAACTAGGAATGGTAAAGAATCGCTATTTATTCCTTAAAGTTCGCTATTTAGGAAATGCAAAAAACTTTGATGATACATATGGCGGTTTATCTCTAACAAGATAAGAAGCATAGGGATAGATTTATGATGACTGGCGCATCACCAGGGATGTGTTAGTCATTCTGTGCCGCTGTTCCGTCACCTATGGTGTGCTGCATTTACAATGCGGCGCATCATGGGGCAAAAACAGCACAGATGCGTGACGTATTTGTGCCGTAAAGTTGGCGAATTGCTGGAGTTGTATCGCAAGTGTGATGAAGCTCCAGTAAGGCTGAGGGGTGCCCCTGTCGCAGGGTTTCTGTTCTCACACAGAACTGTGGACAGAGGATTGGAACCTCGGCGAATTAGGGTGTCCCAAAACTCACCTTAGTAATCAAAACCCCTTAGCAAGCTAGGTACAGTGTCACATTGGATATAACAAACTCTCAATGTTTAGACAATCCAGAATATGAACTTATAGTACCTCAGGATACGTGGAACTCATGAACAGTCGATCGTTATATATTTCTTAGAAACCAGAACATGGAGTTAAGAAGAACACATGTGTATTTGAAATGTTTATTTACTAATGCCGTCTTCTCAGGCGTAGTATCTTAGATTATACAAGTACACATATTATCAGTAGCAAAATTACCAGCATAGTCAATAGTACATAAAAAGCGAATGGTGACAGTATGTTAACATGCTGTAAATGACTAAGAGTTAGCAACACTTATAAGCAGCCGCGGGCCGTGGAGGGAGTTACGGTGGGCAGGGAGGCGGGGAGGGGGAGGGGCAGGGTGGAGAGGGCTCCACCCTGCCCCTCCCCCTCCCCGCATCCCTGCCCCACCGTAACTCCCTCCACGGCCCGCGGCTGCTTATATCTCACCCTCCCTAATACACATAATATATTATTTGCTAAGAAGGTCTCTTTGTGTTGGTTTAGGGCGTGCCGATACTTTAGTGTCTTAGATTTGAAGGAATCACATCAGCATAGAAAAGATAATCCATATGCCGTGCTTAATATCGCCAATGGCATTGTGCCATATTATTCTAGCATGCGATTGCGGAACAGTGTCAGCAGCTGCAGGGCGGGAGCTTGCACAGGAGGGACATCCATATTTAAAAATGTAAAAAAGCACAAGAGCGTCCGCTGGTAATGCAAGTAAAAATGGGAATCCACGAAGCAGAGTGGAAAAAATAGAATGTAAGAAAGCAGGGATGACTCCAAAGATTTTCTCAAATGAAGTCACGAGACCACTGGTAACAATTTTAAAAAAGTGCGCCAGGCCCTTTGTGGAGGACGCGTTAGAGATAGTCCGAACCATCTTGCTGAAATGGAAAGGCGAATCTGTATTTAAAAGGGTCTGCACCTCTGTACGGGTGTTCGCTGTGTGAAGCACGAAAGTTTCACGGGCCGAACTCAAGGCCACCTCTCTCTGAGACAAAATAGCTCTTATTCTTGCCATGCCGTTGAAATGTGCTGCCAAGGTTGGTATTTGTGGCCAGATTGAAAACTCCCTATGTTCATGTGTGGGAGGAAATAGAACATTTCTGCAGCAAATAACCCGTTCATTTACTGTTACGATAAAATGAATACTTTTAATTAACCCAGAACAATCTTCATTATTGAGCATCAAATAACTACCATTTTCCAAGAACTTGAACGTGGAGATGATAGCAGGAACTGGTGTGCCTTGCAACACGCAAGCCATATTTGGTCGGTGTTTGTTGCATGAACCGTGTAACTGTATGTGCCTACACATTAGTGAATGATCTGGCGTCTCAGTGCATTCCTCTCCATTCAGATAAAGTTCTTGATCATCTTTGAAAATCTGTATGTGTATGGAAGCGACCAGACTTCATGAAGAAAACCACTACCTAAAGGTTAATAACGACCTATTGGTATATATTTCATACAATTTGAAAACTTATATAAAGCAAAAGGCAGCGTTATTAAACCGTGGATAAGGCACGTTGCCAAAGCAGTCAACCTTTTGGATTTATACTGGAAATGTTAAAGGAAGAATTACGGAGTAGGGCCTGTAAATCTTTAATAGACAACGAGTAAAATTACTCCAACCATCATATTCCTCTAACTCCGGGATAGTAGGGGTGTTTAATTTTTTAGAAGTAGCCAATCCAAAGCATTTGGTCTGGGAAATTGTTTCATTCACAAACCACATATGTTTTGGGATGAGACATGCACGGTGGAAAGCCTCAGTGCCTTGTACCTGCCAGGTTCGTGAACCCCAAACTGATGTAGATCCTGGATATTTTTACTCTGTATTACGTTAGCATGGTCTCATTACTGGTTTAAACGCCATTTTTCCTTTTTTGTAACTTCTGCACACGACACTTAGTTGTTGCTTTAGCTTTCAGCCTAACTGCGTCAAGATCTATGCCTGCTTCAAGCAGGCGCAGGGTTTTGATGTAGCTTTGTCCTATCTGATTGTAAATGCGGCACACCGTGGGTGGCAGAGCAGCGGTGCACGTTAACTGGTGCATCCCTGGGGATGTGCTAGTTAATATAAATCTGCCCCTTTACATTTAATTATGTGCAGGGGACACAGAGTAGGTGAGGTTTATCCAAGGTTAAGAAGAGATGAGTCCTGTTCAGTGAAAAATTGGAGATAGGCTTCAGTATATTATATACTTAAGTAGTGTGTTAAGTTTTTGATGACTCTTATTAATTTACTGTTGGGTAATAGTGGTTAATAACATTTTTTATTATATTTTACCACAGATTCAACTGCAGATTATTTCAAGATTTTAGGATGCCTAGCAAAGAAAGAGTAAGAAAGGCTGCAAAACGTCAAAGACAGCAGGACCATGGAATAATGCAGCAGTCCTCTAACAAAAAGATTTGTCAAGTCACCAAGAAAGCACAGGGTAAGAGTCGAAAAACAGTCATAAGAAATATGTGTAGTAAAAAAAATATTACTACAGAAAATGTTTCAGTCCAGAAAAGGAGAAAGAATTCAAATGGTAAGGAAAGGCCAATGAGAAATGTTACTGCTAGAGTAAGAGATAACTCTATGCATGAAAGTAGAAGGAAACAACAGTTTAGGGATATTCGTAAACGAATGTTCCGCAACAGGATAATTGGGAATTTGTTAAAAAATATTAAGAAAGGTCAGCAGAAAGTGGTTTTTTATAAGAGAAAAAAAATAGTTGAGAAAGTTATTGATCAGGCATTTGAAATTAAACGTAAGTTATTTATTTTGACAATCAATAGAATTAGGAAGCTAAACAAGGTAATTTATGATTTCAAAAGAAATAGTAGATGGAAGAGAATAGTTAATCGTAGTATTTTTTGTGAAGTTTTTTCTGGAGAATGGATGCATAGTTCAAGCTCTGAGGCATTTTTTAATGAGGAGAGTTATTTCCAGGATAATGATTTGGTGCATGCAGTTGACACCAGTGGTCGAGCTTATGAAGTGAAAGATGGTTGTCCAGTTGAAAAAGAAAAACTTGTGAGAACAGAGATAGAAGAGGTGTTAGGTAATGAGGTTTTAGGGAGACGTCCTAAGGGTCCTGTGTACACCTGGAAGTGTAGTAGTATTTGCAGTGTACGACAGGATTCCATCAATTTGCTTTGTGATTTTATACGGTCATTTAGTAAGAAAAGTTTGAAGCAGAAAATGAAGTTGTTGCAAGATATAGATCCTTGCAGAGTGAGAGAAGTGATAGGTTTGCATGGTCATTCACTGGCTTGTCTTTCCAGGAGAGTATGCCAGAGTGTTTTTCATCATTTCAGGATGCTAGCAGTGCATCATAATAAAGTGAGGAAATTAGTTAGAATGTTGTATTATGCTAAGAGTCCAGCAATTATGCTTAAACAATTATGCGCTGCTCTTTTGCATGGTTCTGAAATAGATGTGAAGAATATATGTGAAGAAATTGAGTTTTGTTACTTTGGAAGTAAAGAGGAGAATGTTGAAATTGACCAAGAAGAAGAGAGTAATGTGGAAGATAGTGTACAGGTTTCCAGTACAGATAATTTCCAGAGGGAAATTGCGACGTTTGAGGTGAAATCAAGTGAGAGGCCAAATTTCACTTGTGTGTGTTGTCGACGCACTTATTATAAGAATCAGACTAAGTTAGTGGATTTATATGGAAAAAGTGAAAGAGAAAATAATAGTGAATGGAAGGATTTTACAACATACTTGATGGTAGAAAATTGTTTTGATTTGGGATTGGATCAACGTGTGTGTACTTATTGTTGTAACAAATTAAATCAAAACCAGATGCCTGCTAGAGCAGTTCATAATAATCTGGAATTGGTTGAGATTCCTTCTGAATTGAAGGATTTAAATACTTATGAATCTATTTTGATTCAAAGTATCCATCCCTTTCAGGCTATTGTAAGAATGGAGCCAAAGACAGGGAAATTGCCTCCATCAGATTTACAGAGAGGATTAAAGGGAAGAGTTGTTTATTTGCCTCTAGATTTGAAGAAAAACATTAACACAATTGGAGTAGAAAAAGTGGAAGAGGAACCTCTTGTTATCTTAGTTAATGGGGTTCCGACAAAGAATAAGAAAATATGGCAAGATTTAGTAGATGTTAGGAAAGTCAAAAGGGCAACATTGTATTTGAAAAAATATAATAAATACTATAAAAATTTATATGTTGCAGAAGAGGAAGTAAGTGAGGAAGAGGATAGCGATTTGTGTGCTGGTCAAATTGAGAAAGTAGAACCCTGTACTAGTGAAGAAATATATGAACATTATAGTGTTCATCCTTTGCATTCCAAGGAAGTCATGGGGAATGCTATTGAGTTGTTTCAAATGAAACAAGCGAAAGGGAGTCCCATTAGTGTTTGGGAGGAAAGTTTGGAAGCTCGGTGTTTCCCACAGCTTTTTCCAACAGGTCAGGGAGGAAGATATGATGAGCGACCTCATCAAATTCCTGCTTCTGAATACCGGACTTTGCGATTGTATGCAGGAGATCCTAGGTTTCGACAATGCATTCCTTATTTGTTTCATCTCCTGTTTGAAAGCGATCTGTCTGGACTGTCATATGCAGTGAACCACATCTTGAAAAGTGGTATACACATGCAAAACATCTCGGCAAGTGACTTTATGGATAAAGTCAATGTCCAAGACAGTATTTTGGATTCTCACCTGATTAATCTCATGGCGTGTCAGCGTGGTACTAATGAGTACTGGTACCGTCGTCTTGGTGATTTAAAATGTATGCTGAGGAACTTAGGAACTCCCACATGGTTCCTCACTTTGAGCTGTGCTGAGTATGGCTGGGAAGACTTACTTGAATTTCTACGAGAGGCAAATGCTAACGTAGAAAACATCGAATTCAAGACACCCGGAGAACTGTGCTCTTTGGATCCAGTCAATGTATGTAGGTACTTCAATCATAGATTTGAAGGTATGATGTCTTTCATCATGAATAAGAAGAATCCACCTCTTGGAGAGGTGTTGGATTTCTTCTGGAGGAAGGAGTACCAAGCAAGAGGTGCTCCTCATATACATATGTTGCTGTGGATCAAGGATGCACCTAAATTTGGAACGGATGCAGACGACTCAGTGATGAGTTTCATAGAACAGTATTCTACGTGTGCTGTTCCAAACGCAAAGGAGAAAAAAAGCCTAAGAGAAAAAGTTCTACGTTTCCAAAGCCATCGATGTGGAAAGTACTGTCGTCGTAAATTCCGGAACAAAGACAAGTTCTACACCAAATGTCGTTTCGGCTTTCCACGATCGGTGATTTCTAAAGGAAGAGTGAACAGTTTGATGTCTTCGCTGCGACATAATGTGATGAAGAAATCACCTAAAAACACATACAATTTGAAGAGGAACGAAGAGTCTAAGTACATCAACGACTACAACCCGGTGATTTTGTCCATGTGGAATGCTAACATGGATATACAGTTTGTGGCTGATAACTGTATGGCTGTGGCTCGGTATGTGACATCTTACATCACCAAAAAAGAGAAGACAGAATTGAAGGATATGTGGGAGGACATTTCCCATGAAAAGAGCCTCAGCAAGAAGTTGTACAGTTTCAGTCTGAAGATGTTGTCGCATCGAGAAATCGGAGCTTACGAATGTTCTGACCGGTTGTCTTCAGCAAGTCTCTATGCCAAGTCCAGGAGTATCGTTTGGGCGAGTGTTGGTCTTGCTGCAACGCGTAATCGAGTTCTGAAACCTGTGCGGGAAATTGAGTATTTGGCGGAAAAGGAGCCAAACAGTACCGACATTTTGAAGAGCAACATGTTGGATACATATTATCCAAATCGAAGCAGTCACCTCGAGAATGTTTGTCTGTATGAGGTTCTGCAAAATTACATATTCAAGAGGAACATCAAAGAAGATACTGAGAAAGGAGTGTATGCTGTAATAGGAAGTGAGGGATGTCTGGTCAAGCAAAGAAAATGCCACTTGATAAACCATCGAAAATTGAGTGGCGAATCTCCTGAAAAAAAGGAGTTTTTCTATTTAGCACTTTTGCAACTTTTTAAGCCTTGGCGTGCAGAAGAGGAACTGCTTGGAGATTTCCTTTGTTACGAAGACTCATTCAATGCTGCCAAGGAGACCATAGAATGTCCTGCTTTTCCCAAATATGTAGAAATGTTGAATGTGGAAATTGAGCAGGAAGCAACGATTGCAGCCGAGATTGCCAGAGACAGTTCTCAGGACAGTCAGAGTTCTGCTTCATTGAGTCAGGATCCACTAGGAGGACCTCTTATCGAAAATGAAGCTGCCACTGCTATCAATGAAGTGGAAAGAGCCATGGCACATGCTCAGGAGGATGTGGTTAACTTAGAAGAGTTGGAAAGACAACTCAACGTTGAGCAGAGGAAAATATATGACGAACTTACCATGCAAATTGATCATGGATTAAGTCATGACAAGAAAGAGTGCTCATGTACGTCGTTGAAGCCTGTCCGACTGTACGTGAGTGGAGAAGCGGGAACTGGAAAAAGTTTCCTTATTAAAGCAATTTCATGTTATTTGCAGGAAAGGACAGAGTCATCGCTGTCTTGTGTTGTCACCGCTCCAACTGGACTGGCAGCACATAACATTAAAGGGATTACTTTACATCGTTTACTGATGCTGCCAGTGGAGCATGACAACAAATTAGAATATCACAAGCTATCTGGAGATGCTTGTTTTGAAGTTTCAAGAGTCTTGAGGAAAATGAAACTTCTTATCATTGACGAAGTAAGCATGGTTTCCAATGTCATGCTTGCCTTTGTGCATTTGAGAATGCAAGAAGTTCTCAAAACAGAGTATGATGTGTTATTTGGTGGCAAACACATCATTGTTTTCGGAGATCTTCTGCAGCTGACACCAGTGAAAGGGCAACCTGTGTTCAAAATGCTCACGCATGAACATACCAGGAAGTGCTTAGGGAGTATTGGCAACGTCAATATATGGTTAAACTTCAATTATGCTGAACTGCATGAAAATATGCGTCAGGCAAAGGATGAAGTTTACAAGACTATTCTACAAGATGTTAGAATTGGAAAAGTGACCGAGCATGGGAAAGAAGCTTTAGATGCACGATTACTGACAAATTTATATCCAGACGAAGATGTTGTGCCTGAGAATATTTTTCAGAAAGTTACTGAGAAAAAATCTTGAATATGTTTGATGCCAACTCTTGCAGAATGTGCCAAATTCAACAACAAAATGTTGCATTTAGAAAAGCAAGAGATTGTGAAATTGGAAGCTATTGACAGAGTAGAGCATATGGGATCAACAATTATTTTGTCTGAGAATCTGAAAACAAAATTGGATTCATTAGAGAAGAGTATATCTAAAACTGCGGGTTTTGAAAAGACTCTGAATGTGTGCTTGAACTGCCGTATAATTTTAAGAAGGAATTTACATGTTGAAAGAGGTCTGGTAAATGGATCAATGGGTAATGTTGTTGATTTTGTGAAATACAGAAATAGAGATGGAATTGAATTTTTAAAAATTAAATTTGATGGCATTGAGGAAGTACAGCTAATTGCTCGTTGTTCTGCTAGATTTTTGCTCGTAAAAGACTTATATGTTCGTCGTAAGCAGTTTCCTGTTTGCTTGGCATATGCGGTGACAATCCATAAATCGCAAGGTTTAAGTGTAGACTGTGCATTGGTGAATATTGGCAGTTCTGTGTTCAAGGAGGGTATGGCATATGTGGCATTGTCACGAGTTAGGACTTTATCGGGATTGTACTTGATTGAGTGTGATGTCACAAACATTTGTGCGGATCTAGATTGTGTTAAGGAATACAATAGGTTGAGAAGAGAGTATGCGCCACATTTGCCTCAGTATCCTTTGTTTGAGAAACGTGTGGTAGGCCGGAAACGAAGAAATGTGACCAATACTGGGGAGGTTGTAGCAAAAAGACGAAAAGTCGATGAACCTGAAATTATGAGCAGAAACAAAAAGGATTCTGTTGAAGATGTTGTTGGTTTTCAATTTGAAAACAGTTCTGGTGTCAACTGCTATGCTAATGTAGTGGTTAATGTTTTGTTTTCTCTACAAAATGTAAAAGAAGAGATTGTGGTCAATTCTGATCAAAGATTTTGCAGTTTGTTAAATTCTGTGTTAGAGAAATGTAGCACTGATAGAACAAACATAGAAAGTGTGTCTGAAATTCGAAATCTGTTAGACAGATGTTCAGGCCAAACACAATTCTCTCAAAATAGTCAGCAAGATTGTCAGGAGTTTTTAATGTATATGCTTGATGTATTGTATGCTGAAGGTGTAGATGTAGATCATCTGTTTGGGCTTTCTTATCAATGGCAGCATGACTGCGAGAACTGTAGGGTATCAAGTAGTACTAGTGTAGGCTCAGAAAGATTTATATATTTAACTTTGCCAGACAGTAAATCAGTCTCTTTTAATAAGCTAGTAAAAGCAGCTGATCACAATATGGAGTGTAGGCAATGTAAATCTGAAATGATGTCCACATTATTTATACGAACATATGGCCAGTATGTCATTTTAATGTTCCAACGATGTAGGCCTGATGGAACAAAATTGACAACTTTAATTAAAAATGTTGTGGCTTCACAGTTGTCAATATCAGGAAGGACTTTTGTAACTGTAGCAATTATATATCATGATGGTTCTTCAATAACATCAGGACATTATACAGCTTATTTAAAGTGTAGAAATGGCTGGTCATTCTGCAATGATTCTGTTTTAATTTTCAAAAAAAAATTGCCATATGACCTTAAAAACTGTTACCTGGTGTTTTTAAAACCAAAATTTTAGGGAAAGAATCTCGGGATGTGCTCTGAGGAATTTCAAGAAGTTCTCATGGCTCCTACACTATTTGGCCTTGAAGATAAGTGTAGTACAGAGACATAACTTTTTACCATAACACTGGACGTTATTGAGAAATACGTGCACTTTGAATGAGTTCAGAAAAACTATTTCTTTTTATAAGCTAATTGAAGCAGCGAATCAAAACATGGAGTAGAGGGAATGTAAGTCTGCAATGCTGTCTACTGTTTTACATTGCTTTGTGATTAAAAGTGATGTAGAGAATTAAATAATTGTACTAGTCATAAAGGTAGTGTAAGTCTGCTTCATAGTAAGCAGTATCAGTGTGATAGGAAATGTAGAACATGATTGAGCAAGAAGGGGAAGATATTACTAGTCCAGGATTGTGTAAATGATCTTCAACATTTTAATTCTGAAAGTTGCGGAAATGTGAAAAGACGGGATTGGCTAACAAGAATTCCAAGAGTTATACATGGCTCTGACAAGATTTGGTATTGTGGAATCTTGTGGTAGAGAGCAAGAAGTCATTTATTGTATGTAACATGTTTTTGAAAACGATGGAGGTTTTCTTTCAGAAAGTGGCGGGTTGAAAGTAATAACAGCACAACAGAGTGTAAGCTGTTCATAGGACATCCTTGGCCGTCATGGAAAGTAAGTTAACTTTAAGGAGTTCTGAATTCTGATTTGTAATGTTGTATGGGTTTTTTAAACACAATCATTTTGATTGTGTTTATTTTTCCCCGCTGTTATATGATGAATACCTTCAAGTCACTGTTTTAGTGAAATTTGATACATTCTGAGAACAGCAAAAATAAACCATTTAACATGTATAATTAATTCTGTTCTGTTTGCATTTATGATGTACATGTAGAACTGTGTAGGAGGCATGGAGAAGGTGAGGCTTCTGTAAGTGTCAAAGTTGTTGCATACAGTGCTCATATTCTACGTAGTCTTTTATATTTCATTACTTTCACTGTTTCTGACTGATCTAAAAAATTTTTTTTAAAAAGAACAGTAAGTATAAGGGAAGGAAACAGACAGTTATGTTAAAAGAAACACAGCTATAGGGAATAAACTAGGGATACTGTTACCCGCAATCCTCTGCTGATGATGTCACTGAGCATGTCATGAATGATGTAATATGTGACATCATCAGCAGTGGATTACGGGTAATAGTATCTCTAGTTTACTCCCCTATAGCTGTCTTTCTTTTAACATAACTGTCTGTTTCCTTCCCTTATACTTACTGTTCTTTTTTAAAAAAAATAATTTTTGGTTCGCTTCCGGTTCGCGTACCGGGGAGCGAACTGGGAAGCGAACTAAGAGAAATAGAGGTTGGCACAGTTGCAAATATTGTACCAATTTTTTAATAACGGGGAGGTAGTTCTGAAAAGAACTTTTTTTTAAATAGTTTTTGTTGTTTTATATTTTTTTATTATTTTTCTGAACATTTTTTTACTTTTTTTGAATTTTTCTGAACAGTTTTATATTTTTTTTGGTTTTTTTTCGGAGGGGGCAACGAAAACGATTCATTGTAAAGGGCTCAACAGGAGCAAGAAAACAAAAAAAAAGAATTTATTGTTTGGGGAGTTTCGGACAAACATGAGCATGATTGTCAATAGCTCTGTTGATCAGAGTGATGCTACTTTCTCCGTAGCAAATGAATCCACTGCAATGTACGCAGACTTGTTTTACTTCACGAAATCTCGTTTGTATATTTGGCACCATCTCCCTGCCCTCTGGTCCCGTTACTTCCGGTACAACAGATCTTCTGGCCATAATAGGGAGATTATCTAGGTCGTCCTGTTCCTCTTCTTCCTCTTCTTGCTGAATTATAACTTTAGCAGGTGGTCCACTCTTCCTTGGATGTGGTGGAGGTGGTGGGGAAGCACCAGCTGAAGCTAGTAAAGAAGCCATTGCTCACTGGTAACAAAGGGTCTTTCTCTCACAATGATGAAAGTCAGAGTGAGGAAAGAAGGAGGGATTTTCACCATTTGGGAAAAAAAATAGTTCTCAACCAATGAAAAGTGTTCATTTTAGATCATATGACCTAGTCTTACATCATTAGGAAACCGAAAGTGAAATGAACCAATGAAAAGTGTTATTACCAAGTCACATGACCTGCTGTGTTTACGTTACGCGCTTTGCAGGGCCTCCCGGTTTGCTTCCAGAAACCTGTGCTTTGCGACTCGGTAAGCGTACGAGTTCGCTAACGTAGCACGTCATATGACGTATCACGCGACAACGCGAAACGTCATGCGGACGGGACGCGTCACGATGTTGTTTTCTAACGCGGCAGTTGCGGTAAAGAAACGTTTACCGGCTCGCGGTCTATTTCGCGGCATCAAGGTCAGCTAACGGGAAGCTTCCCGATTCGCGAAGCGGGAACGAAGAAAAAAAAATATTAAAAAAAAAAGTTATTAATAAACATATAAAATATATTTTTGGATTTAAAGAAGAATACATTTTACAGCTACAGATATTAGCTGTTAAAAAACCAATGAAATTCACTGAAAAAACCATAGGTTATAGACCATATATAGTTAGGAATTAGCATTTAAAAAACCTTATTTTACTCACACAAAACCATTGAAATTCCATATATAGTTAGTTGCACTAACTATATATCGCGCACCCGCAATCCACTGCTGATGATGTCACATATTACATCATTCATGACATGGTCAGTGACATCACTGATGACATCACTGATGACATCTCAAATGACATCACTGATGACATCTTACTTGACATCAATGATCACATCACTGATGATATCATTCATGTGATAATACAATGCATCTCCTCACACTCTAATATAACCTCCGTTACACCCAGTGTTAAATAGAGAGTATCATTTTTGAAACCATTGACACACCAATACTAGTTACTACATACGCACTCACTGATTCCTATGTCTACACACACATTCACTCATACAATCATTCATACATACAATCACTCATCTTTACAACACTATCATATGCACTCATACACCTATACAGACACTCACACTCTGCCACTCATCCATGGAGTTACTCACACACCTAGTCAGTCCTGAAAAGAATCAATCACACTTCCATTTTCTCATCTATACAGTTAAACACAGAACACCTTACATTTTTGAAACATATACTAACACATAGTTACTCTCTTATAGAATCACTGATACAAGTACACATTGATCTGCACAGAGTCACACACCTCCCAGCCAGCCATACACACACTCAGTCTCCCATACAAATACTTGTGCAACCAATCAATAACCCATATAGCTACTTATATAGCTACTGATCAACACATGCAGCAGCTTGCACAACAACAGACATACTGATGCACACTTTTAGACAGTTTAGTCACTAACCCGTGCATTCAGTAAGACGCATTTAATCACTCACTCATACAGTCAATCACGCACCTACTAAAACCTTCATTCAGACACTTATACATCCACTCATTCTTCAATATGTAAAACATATTTAAACTTTACAGAAACACATAATAACTGGATGTTGTCATCAGTGATGTCATCAGTGATGTCACTGACCATGTCATGAATGATGTAATATGTGACATCATCAGCAGTGGATTGCGGTTGCGCGATATATAGTTAGTGCAACTAACTATATATGGAATTTCAATGGTTTTGTGTGAGTAAAATAAGGTTTTTTAAATGCTAATTCCTAACTATATATGGTCTATAACCTATGGTTTTTTCAGTGAATTTTCAAGGTTTTGTAAATGCTAATTCCTAACTATATATGGTCTATAACCTATGGTTTTTTCAGTGAATATATATATATATATATATATATATATAAATAAATAAATCTAGTTCGCTCCATAGGTATGGAAAGAGCACGGCACTTTGAGACAGAGTTGTAGATACAACGTAGCTTTATTGCGGAGGCAAAATATTGACTTCTTTCAGAGTTTCAATGTTTGAATCACTGTTCCTCCTGGAGCTGGTGTTTGATGAATGAGGAGGCGAGCCCTTTGGGGCTTGTAAGCTATATATGTATTTTTGCAAATCCCGTGGTTTGAAATAACTAAAGCCTACTTTATTAAAGGTTGGAACTCCAACATTTGAATCACTGATTTTACACTTTCCTTTGTTTTCTTTTTTTCAAATTTACTTATATTTGATTACATTTCATTTTTGTTTAGTTTTCCTAATACATACACATATAAAAGAAATCAGTTTCCTCCTAATACTAATAATACAATTGCAGGGCAGCTGCTTTGACCTTCACCTTGGGGCTGAAAGGAAGGAGGAGGACTGCAACTCCCGGCCAGCACCACTTTCAGCCATGCACAAAAGCGCTTTGCGTCTCCAGCAGCGTGGGAATACGAGTGGAGACGCACCCGGGCAAAGCCCGGGCTAAAGGCTGGCATGTCCATGCCCGGAGGAGCCATGATGAGGCTGGCCCCTCCCTCTTGGCTTTCGGGTTTCTACTTTCCTGCCCTCCAGGCATCACTCTCACCAGAGTTTCTTTGGGTGCTAGTGGTGGAGTGTAACCCGTAGAGACTGGTGTTGGATGTTGGGATTCTGACTTGGTTTCTTTTGGACACACCATTGGATGATATGCAGGTAAGAGCCTTCTTTCCTGCTAATTGGTGAATGCTTGTTGTTAATTCCCCGCATAACAGCCTATTTTGTATTGGAGAGGTAGGTACCCGGTGGGCCTTGAAGGGCACTTGCTGGGATTGGTTAGTCGTTTATTCCCATTGACATGACAGCGCTTGCTTTGGGAAAACATAGATTGGCAATGGGGGGCACCTCAAAAGAGCCAGATGAATGCCTTTTTACAGTGAGCAGTAGGGGTTGTGGACAAGGAGACTGAACTGGCTAAACAGCTTCTGTCTGGGTCACCCATTCTCCCTTCCTCACAGGGTTCCTCTGATCCACGAGTAGGCTCCTTAATATCAGCCCAAGATGAATGTGCCATCATAGCACACAACCAGGCTGTGGTCACCATGCCCTCCTTTAGTACGACCACATCCCCTGTACAGATCACAATCCAGCCACCAGCACAAAAGGCGCTTCATGGTCTACCTCCTGGAGTGGGGAAGGAATTAGGAGGAGCAAAAAGGAAACTCCCCTCGACAGGGGGACCTGCCAAGCACAGGAAAAGTACAGGCCTACAGTCAGCCTTAATGGCAACACAAGCAGTGCCTAATATGATCCCACTCAATTCAATTCACTTAGATTACCCTTGCGATCAGCTTTGAATAGCAAATTAGATCGAATCCTGCTTTGCTTATCTGCACTTGAAGTAAAAATACCAGCGTTAACTGCTATATTGCATAAGAATAGTGCACTACCTCTTACTAGACCACTTCCAAATACTCATGGCTTACCGGACATTGGCTGGGCAGCGCCAATTAAACTTGGGATGGGGATTGTGTCATTATTAATTTCAACAACCCCATTATGGTTAGTCGTATCCTAAATATAGCAGAGCAATCCAACTATAGGAGGTGTAATTTGTCTATTGTGGCACTCCCGCTGGGATATTTTTATAGGCCAAGGAGTATTCACTTTCCCTTTTCTAGCTACCCACAGGGGCGGCCCCAAGACGTGGCCCTCAGGCATGAATCATTTAGTGGCAACCACAGGAGTAACCCTGGCAAATAGGTTCATGTCACTGAACTCACTAGATGGATGTGATTGATGGTGCCCTGGCCCCCGTTTGACCAGATACTTTACCACACCAGAGGGAGGGAAGGCCTCTAGAGTTGGGACCCAACAAGAGTAAAGGGTGTAGCTTTTCTTCATGGAATATTGCAGGGAGAGCAAGTAAGATTGAGGATCCTGATTGGCTACTCATTGTTTAACAATTTAATGTGATCTGCCTTCAGTAAACCCCATCCATAGAGAATTGTTATTATTTGGAAGGTTACAAAACTTTTTTTATGCCAGCAACACCATCTAGGTCAGGATGAGCAAAGGGGGGTTGGCTTACCTTTGTTTCAATAGCAATCAAGGTAACTCCATCCATTTGATCCATAACTCCTTCACCCTACAAGCGATGCTGCTCCAAAGCGATAACAAGAAGCTTCTGCTCCTTAACTTTTATTTAGCTCGGGATGCCCATGATGAAGAAAAGTAAGATCGCCCAGTTGGAAGAACTTCCTGAATTTGTTCAGGTGTGGGGCGCATCTGATGTTTGCCGGTAGCTCATTCCAGGTCTTGGCTGCAATGTGAGAGAACGATCTTCCGCCTGCTCTGGCTCTGTGAATGCGTGGGGTTTCAGCCAGTGCAAGGTTGGAAGATGGGAGGTTTCTTTTGGGTACGTGGAAGTTGATTCTGTTGTTGAGATATTTGGATCCATTGTTGTATAGGCATTTGTAGGCGTGAGTGAGGATTTTTAAAGTGACGCTTTTCTCCATGGGGAGACTTCATAGGTGTTAGCTAATGTGCTTGTGCCGGGGCATGCTGAGGACAAGTCTGGCGGCGGTGTTCTGTATTGTCTGGAGTTGGTGGAGTAGGGACTTATTTATGCCGGCGTAGAGTGCATTTCCACAGTCCAGTCTGTTGGTGATGAGTGCATTGGTGACTGTCTTACTTCACTCAGGGTGATCCACTTGAAGGTCTTACAGTGGTTGGGTAAGGTGTTGAAGCAGCTGGAGGTTGATGGCGGTGACCTCTCGGTTCATGGTGAGTCCTGGTCCGAACTAGTGGAGGCTAGCTCCTTGAGCAATTCCTCTAACTTTTTGAGCATTATAAATAACCCTATTATAACTGGGGAAACGGGAAACTCAATGGACGCCCATATCTTTTAGGAAGATTGGTGAAAATATCTTTCAGAATGACCCTACAATGGTAGAAGGGCATGAAATTGAGGAACTTACAAATGAACTTGTCTTTTTAGCCAAGGAGGCCATAGCTGGTGTCTTGGGAATGTCAAAAAACAAGGCCCTGGGTCCCGATCGTATTCCCCCAGATCTATATATTGTGAGAGTGGAAACATGGGTGCTTGTATGGACAGCAGTCATTAACGCCGCGCTCCAGGTTGGCCACCCTGATTTTTGGGCTTCATCAACTGTTGTTCCTGTGTTCAAAAAAAGTGATTGGGATAGCACCCTTTGCTTCAGACTTATCTCTCTTTTGGATTCTGTGGTGAAGGAGGTGGGACGTATGGTTTTCGACCGTTTTGTAACCTGGGCAGATGAGAATCATATTGTATCCGAAGTACATTATGGTTTCCGTCCTGTGCACTTCACTGTGGAACAATGTTTAAACATAAATTTGGCATTGAACAAGTATACTGTTGCACGCACCGGTTCGATCCACCTAGTGTTCATTGATCCATCCTCAGCTTTCGATCGGGTAAACAGATCGAAGCTATGGCTGATAATGTCCTCTACAGGTATCGAAGGGGATATAATCCTGCTTTTAAGGGACCTCCATAGAGATACTAAAGCCATTGTTCGCTATTCCAAAGACCATAAAGTAACCCAGAAGTTTCATATTAGGAGAGGGGTTCTCCAAAGGTGCGCTGCGTAACAGTACAACAAACCTGTGCTGGTCAAAGGTGAAATAATACAATGCGTAACGATATACCCCAGTACCTTGCAATTGGAGAAATAATGCAATGTGTCCCTCTACAATCATGTACTGCACAATGAAGAAATAATGCAATGCATCACACCGCAATCACGTATTTTGCAATGAAGAAATAATGCAATGCGCACCGCTACAATCATGTACTTTGCAATTATGGAATAATGCAATGCATGGTCACAATCATGCACTTTGCAATGAAGAAATAATGCAATGCGGGCCGCTACAATCCTGTACTTTGCAATGGAGAAATAATGCAATGCATAGCGCTACAATTGTGTACTTTGTTATGCAGACATAATGTCAGGTGTCATAAGACAGTCTGGCAGTTTGTTAGAAGCAATATTGGCAATGTGTATTATGACAGTCAGCATCTTCGATAACAGTTGCCCCCACACGATGACATAAAGTACAGCTTTTTACTCTGGCCCCAGTACTGCCACTCCTTTGGTCAGTACGGGTCCTAATCTGAGCCGAAGCAAAGGCTCACATCGCCCAAAGGACTGAGAGGCCGCGAGAGTGTCCCTCTGAGCCCACACCCTGCCCAGGCAGTGATCCACGTTACCTGGGGGCGTGACCCTACTCTCCTCTCCTCCTTCAGTGAACTGGGCCTTCCGTGCAGAACTTTCTCAGAAGCTCAGCCTGGCATCTCAGCTCCTCCAGGGTTGACGGTCTGGGTTGCGATTGTTAGGAAGGTTTCAGGCGGCCGCATGACACACGTACCCCACGCTTCTGAGATTACGTTACTCCATGTGCTCGTTCACCACAGCACCCACTGGGTCTCCTCTGGCATGAAGCCGCATACACAACACTGATGGGACTACATGTAGACTCCGAGTGCACGTTCACCAGGCACTTCTTCCTGCAGGGTCAGTTGGCACCAAGACACACACACTGCACTGCAGAGACTCACTTTCTTCCGGTGCACACGATGAGCAGCCAATCACCTCCACAGTCCCAGGTTGCACCAAACCACGCACACTGCTTCACTGAGACTTACTCCAACTCCGGTGCCGCGATATCCAGGTGCTCTTCACCAATGCCTTCGGCCACACCCTGGCACACTCACCATGTCCGAGCCTCACTTCTCCTCCGGTGCACTCGATGAACAGGTGCTCCTTACAAGCGCCTCCGGTGCACCCCGACACACACGCTGCACTTCCGAGACTCAGTCAGTCAGTCAAAATACTTTCATTCGATTTTGATAAAATCATAAAAAGACAAACATTTCATACATTTTAAAATACAATGATACATTTACAGACATAGTTTCAGATACATGATTTTAAATAAAATTTATAAAAACATTTTCAGAGGTATTTAAAAAGTTCATTTGACAAGGCAGTAAATAAGGTCAATTGTGCAAAAAAGCAGTGTGCAGTGCAAAATGACAAAGTGGGGCTCAGGGGGTGAACAGTCATTGAGTGCTAGCTGATGATTCATGGCTCGATTTAATCCGTGAAGCTGCTGCCAAATAATTACCCATGCAAAACAAGGTGCGAATGTTAGACATAGTCAGAAGATGCAGAAGTGCCGGTCTAACTTGGGTGAAGCCAGCCTCCCTCAGCATTGGTAATAAATATTTATTACGGGGAACTGAAAATAAAGAGCAGAACATAACAAAATGCATAGTATCCTGGGTTGAAAAAAAGTCACAGGAACAGGGGGGGGCTAATTCTGGTTTAACCCAGGATTGGTAGTTACCCAAATGATAATGAATGAGATTAAATCTAAATTTGGTCAAAAGAAATCTGTGGAAAGGTCTAGTGACAATGCTGAGGTAAGGTTTCATAGAAGTGGAATGCATTAAAATATAATGAGACCTCACCATCGGCTTCTGCAGTTCTTTTTCCTCGCGCACAAGTCTGGCCAGGGACAAGAACTGTCTCTTGACTAGAGCTACGTCCGTGTTACTAATACGTGAGGGAAAGTCAAAAAGTTCCAATCTCCCTATTCGCTCAAAAGACTTCCTCAGGTAGTCCAGCCACGGAATCTTTTTATGGTGATCTAAGGACATGGCATCCTCCATGATTAAATGATTCAGAGATAGCTCCTTGTTAAGCCATGTCCTTAGCCAAAAGATCAACGGGGCCAAGCTAAGCCTGTCTGTGATATAGTCCAAACCAACCTCCGCATGAATGGAATATGTTGGGGTGGAGGTAGGAACAGTCAATAATGAGCGTAAAAACCTATTTTCTGCCCTCTGTATGGGCTCTAGCTGGGCATATCCCCAGATGGGAGCACCATACATTGCAATAGGGATGCATTTAGTGCTGTAAACCTTCAAAAGTGCCTCCATTGGCCTAGCCCCCAATCTTTTTGAGAAGGCCATAGGGCCCCCGCTGACCTGGCCACTGATACGGTTTTTGCCCTCACCTGGGGGCCCCACGAACCCCTCTCGTCGAAGAGCAACCCCAGGTAGGGAAAAGTTGCTGTTCTAGAGACTACTTGTCCCTTACACCTAAATGTTTTTGGCTTCCCTTTGCGTCTACGGGCTCCGATCACCATCGTGTGTGATTTGCCAGCATTAACTTTCATGTCCAAATCGTCCATGAAGGCGCCAAATGCGTGCAACAAATTCTGCAGTCCATTACCAGTGCGAGCAATGAGTACGGCGTCGTCCGCGTATAGGAGAGCGGGAATCTTAGCTTCTCCTACACGCGGGACGTCCCTCTCTGACTCCTCAAGGTGGCTCCCCAATCCGTTAATGTATATGGTAAACAGTGAGGGGGCCAATATGCAGCCCTGCCGTACCCCTCGCATAGACTTGAACGGGGGGCTGCATCTTCCTTCCCTGGTGACCCTGACCATGGCGGACAGGTCCTGGTGAAGGGAGGCCATGAACCTAACCAGGGCCTCATCTATCCCAATCCTCATCAGGGAGGTCCACAACTTTGTCCTGTTTACCAGATCGAAGGCCGAGGGGAGGTCCATAAACGCAAGGAATAAGGACCCCTCCTTGGCCACCGTGTACTTAGCAATCAGGAGGTGCAGATTTGAGCACTGCTCCATTGTCCCCCGCTTCTTCCTAAACCCATATTGGATGTTAGCCAACCTGCCACAGTTCTCCATGCTCTCCCTCAGCTTGGTTAGCAGGGCTCTGCCTAGAATCTTAACCGCAGAGTCCAGAGGGATATAGGCCTATAACACCCAGGGTCATCACGGTGGCCTTTCTTAAAGATTGGGACTATGATGGAAGTTGCCCATGAGGTTGGGAGGGAGTTACCTGTGGCTGCATTAAATACAATTGTCAAGACTTCCTCCCATAGGCCTGGGGAGTGTTTGAAGAAGTCGGCCGGGACCCCATCGGGGCCCGGTGCTTTATTCTTCATAGTTGCGTGAATAGCTTTTTCCACCTCTCCCTTAACAAAAATCACAGGGGTCGTCTCACGTGCTGCATGCAGCCTAAAGGTGCAGTCCGCTGGCGCTCCCTCATATACGACGCTGAAGTGGGTGATCCATTTTTCGTCCGAGATCACACAATCCATATCTGAATTGGTTGAGTCGGAGAAAAAAGTCTGGTTTATTACGGACCAGAACGGACTGCTGTCCCTCAGGACGTCCATGCTAAGGAGGTTTTCTCAGGCTGTCTTCTTAATTTCATCTCTCCTTGTTTTAAGGGCCAGCTTGTATAGCTTCCTCTGGGAGGCGATGTTGCTTTGATCCCTAGGTGTATGTTTGAGTGCCAGCATCAAGGATTTATGTGCTTTGGAGCAATTTGAGTCAAACCAGCGGCAGTGCTTGGGAGCTCCTGCCCTCGAGCTAACAGTTAGCTTGAGCGAGATTCGGCTACAAATAGCTTCAAAGGCCCCCGTTCTCTCCTGGGCCGAGGCCATAGTATTTTGGCACACCTCTAAATGTCCTTTGATTTTGGGTAAAATTGCTTGATAAAAAGTGTCGGGCATCACGCTTGACCACTTTAGCCTTCTCCCCTGATCCACTGGGCGTATTAAGGGCCTTACCTCAAATGGACGGGGCTTAGGTCCCATATGCTGCCCCCAGGCTACCTCTAATACTACAGGGTTGTGATCACTATGAGCGGAGACCATTGTATAATAAGAAATGACCCTATTTAAAATCCCTGCAGTTGTAAAAATGTAGTCTATAATGGACCCCGGACAAGACCCTTTATAGGTGTGGGTTCTGTGTTTCCCTTCAGGGGAGTTAGGTTCATAAAAATTATAGACAGCCAAAAGATCTTCTAGCTCCTCTCCGACCCGGGAATGTTCAAAATGTGGGCCCACCAGCTCTGCTTGCCCCTCATTGTGCCTTGTGCCACAGAGGTCTTGGCACGGATGAACATTAAAATCCCCCATGAGGATGAATTTGTGATTAAAACGTGTGTTTTGACTGACTGAGGATAAGAAGGAATCTAATATGGCTAAGCTATTATTCCCAGAGTCCTTATTCCTCGAATTATAAAAATTTATGTAAAAAGTACTCTTAGTGGGAGAGACTATCCGTTCAACTATTAGTATATTTGGGGAGGGGTTTTTAACCAAGTTCAGGGAGCCTTTAAGATTTAGGGAAAAAAGGGTTGAGAGGCCTCCCATAGCTCTGCCCGCTCTACTTGGGGAAGCAGCTAGGACAAAACTAGTGAAGCCATCTAACCAAAAACTGTCTGCAGTGTCCCATGTCTCTTGGAGGGCAATAATTTCATACTTAGAAACCAGGCTTACCCACTCCTAATTCTTAACTTTGGATTTGATCCCTGCCACATTCCAGCTAAGAAGTTTACATGCTGTGGCCTCCTCCGGGTCAGGTAGATCAGTTGGAGGGGTCAGTTAGTTGGCTAGTGGTCAATCGATGCCCTCCATGCCCTCCTCACATAACAGGGGTGCAAAACGATTACTCGTAACTAGCCCGGTGCCCGCTGCTACGCCGTCGAACGCCTGGGTGAGACTCACTCCACTTCCGATGCACACATTGTCCAGGCGCTCCTCCCCAATGCCTCCTGTGCACCATGACACGCACCCTGCACGTTGGAGACTCCCTTTACCTCCGATTCACAAATTGACAAGGCTCTCTCCACCAGCACCTGAGGTGCACAATGACACCCACCCTGCGCATCGAGTCTCACTTCACCTCCGGTGCACACGCTGACCACGTGCTCTTCACCAATGCCCGCAGTGCACCACAACATGCACCCAGCATGTCCGAGACTCACTTCACTTTGATACACACGTCGACCAGGCACTTTTCACCAATGCCTCTTGTGCACCACAACATGCACCCAGCGCTTCCGAGTGTCACTTCTCCTCTGTGTGTCCAAGATCAAAGGGCACACCTTCCGAGGGTCTCAAGCTGCCACAACATGCACACACAGCGACGCTTGAAACTTTTCCGGAAACTTTTATGTTCCTTTGTTTCAAAACAGGGAGCCAGCTCACCTCGGGCCCTTGGGGTAACAAGACAGCACAAAGCACAGTCTTCTTCAAGCAGATGGACCCGGTGCACAAAGCACAGTGCCAATAGCCTCTTCATGGGTTAAAAAGCAAAATGCAGATGAGCCCCACATCACAAAGGAATGGTCGCCCCTGCCCAGCAGTCTCTTCAGTTGTTCCTTCCTTAGCAGAAATTCCTCTTGACCATTAAATGGGTCCCAGCCTTTTCAGTCTCAATCCATTTTTATTCCAACGTTCAGGGGTCTCAACTATCATAGTTATACCCCTAAATGTCTTTGAAGTTCGTTGTGCTCAGGGGTCCTTGACTCCTGCCTAAATCAGTTCTGGGTGTCTCGCTCCCAGTGTCACCTTTCTCACTTTGATAGTGGGGGTCTGGATCCTTAATCACTTAGCAGGAGATGGGTCAATTGTTTTATATCAGCAACCCAGGCCTCTTCACCTCCCGGGGCTTCTACTCTGCCTACTCTCCAGATGCAGGTCAGCCTGGTGACATCTCAACCTCAAGACCTCCCCCAGTCCTCTCACCTCTCAGATCCAGACAGTCAATCCACATTCAGCAGAGACGCACTGATCAGCATTGGCAAAGTACCCAAAGCATATAAATTGGCAACTCTATGTCAGGAAAACGGTCTAGGGGGAAAGCAAAAACGTTTGGGAACTTTAGCCAAAAAGGCCAAGTCCTACACCCCTTATTAGTCAGAAGAAGGAGGACCAGGCCACAGTGGCCGCAGCTGTTTTAATTTTGCCTCCAGAGGAGGGGGCCCATAGGGACTTTACTGAAGATTTATAATAGAGCCAAGTGCATTGCAAAGGCTAGCTACCGGAGCAGGATCTTGGGCTAGCCGGAGGCCCTGCAAGTGATAGAAAATATTTTCCTGAGAAGGGTACTTTGTTTACTTCAAGGTGCTCCGTAGTATGCGGTGCACCAAGAGTTGGGGTTGGTCTTTCTGTCTGACAAACTGGCATGCCACACACTAGAATTGTGGTTAAAGACTTGGGCCAAGAAAGAAGATGTTCTCGGTAAGAATATTTTAAAGGACTGTCCATCGACCATGTTAATCACATACGTTGGCTAAAGTATGTAGAAGATGGCCTTCATAGCTTGTGTAGGATGGACTTACTTGACTACCCAGGGGGCATATGTAAGAAATATCTTACCTGGGCAAAGGGATATTTTTAGTAGGAGCTGCAGCGATAGAGAAGCAGCAGAGCTGAGGAAGCCAAGTGGGCGTATGTACATTGGATCAAAAACTGTACAAACCATTGAACCTTGCCTTTTGGGCATTAAAAGTAATCATGATCGTTATTTATTAACCAGATTTTGTTTCAATCTTTTCCATTACCTGTTAGCATGGCCTGGAGGCGCCCATAGGGGCCAGTGCCGCATGCCCTGTGGCTGCAATATTCGGCCTCCACAGGACGTGATTAATGTTTGCAGTTTGCAGTTGCATTTTCTAATAGGACCCTAGAAAGTCATTTATTATTCCCATTCTTAAAAAGGATGGTTCAGGAGGGGGAGACCTGCTTTTATCTTTCTACAACTTTTATCTAACAAAACTATTTTGTATACTCTCAGATCAGGCTGAGATTAATTTTGTAGGTATGACCTTCTTCTTTCTATCCTGTTTATTTTCTTACTGTAACCATTTTATAATTGTCACCTTGTCTGAATACTCTGTATTAGGTGGAGTTTTATTGATGTTTCTATGACTTTTATGGTTTTATTTGAAAGAACCAAATAAAGTTTTGTTGATAATGAATAAAAAAATCAAAAACAAAATATAAAATGCATATGAAATTATATTTAAAAATGTATATAACACAAAGTCACCAAAATAAAAAATCATATTCAAATTTAGAAAAATATTTTTTAAATAACTTTTAAAACATATTTTAGAAATGTAAAACATAAAATACATATTAAAAATCCTACATAAATAATAATAGGCAAAGTAGTGAACTTAGAATTAGATAGATTTACTATTCCCAATCCACTGTTAAAAAAGAAGGGAAAGTATTCAACTTTGAAAGGGTCAAAACTAACTATTCCTTCTCCAACATAAGCAAAAGAAGGGAAAGTGTTTGACTTTTGAAAGATTTGATCTACTATTTCCACTACAGTCTAAGCAAAAGTAGGAAGGTGTTGGACTTTGGCAGAGTCAGAATTACTATTCCTTCTCCAACCTACGCAACAGTTGGAAAATTGTTGGACTTCAGAACGGTTAGATTTACTATTTCAAATCCAACATGAAAAAGAAGGGAAAGTCATAAACTTTGGAGAGGTCTAAGTTACTAATCTCACTCCAACATGATCAAAGAACAGGAAAAGTGTTGGACTTACAAGTTGTTGGATATCCTGTAACCTAAGGCAGCACTCAAAGAAATTTGACAATGAACCCGTTCTACATTCCCAAAGCAAAATATTGTTGTGCCCCCCTTCAAAACTCTAAGGCAAGAACCTTGGAGCAGCAGGGCTTATGAGATCATATCATGGATACCTTTTCAGTAGATCAGAGCTCACAATAAATCTGAAATCTACAAAGAGCAAATTCATCAAACAAAAACAGAAATTGGTCAACAAATTCTGCTCCACATAATTGCTGTGTTGTTTTCACCTTGAACACCTACCACCAATGTAAATACACCTATTGCACTAGTGACAGTGGCAGCCCTGAGTAGGAGGGCATCTCCTCTGTTTCCTTCACCCCTCTCCCACCAATGTCACAAATTCGGACTTTGTAGCACTATATATACAGATGCCTTTATTCCCCACTGCACTAACTAGTATTCAGTTTTGTAATTTTCTGGTAGGGCCACTGAAATGTTTAAATTCTGTTGAATTTTTCACATAATTATGCAATTGCCGCATTTGCAACTTAAGCAAGCATCTGCTGAATAATCTAAGAATATTAACAAAAAAATGTTTATAGCTCAAACGAATGAAAAAGTATAAAAAATGTAGCTCTTCACAAAAGGTCACCTTTCAGTTGCTCATTGGTATTTTTCAGTGGTAAACTGGTAGTAATAAAGTGAAATCTTTGTCCACATAGTAATTACATGTGTCCAAATGGAACCATAATGAAATTCTATCATAAAATGTGTCATATAAAGCCACATTATTTGCCTTTTCTTGCATCATAATTTATTTAACACTGCCGCATAACTTGGGTCCTTTCCTTCTGCATAATTCTGGTGGTGCTGCTTTCAGGTCACAAACAGACATCTGCCTTGATTGCATTAGGCAACTGAGGTTTTGTAGTAAAATTGATTAGTTTAACTTGCATTTAATTTCCATTTAATATGTGCACATTTTTGTGTACACAGAAAACTGAAGGTTAGAAAAATAGCAAACCCATAATATATCGCTCTTTTTAGCCACATCCTTGACTCTGCCAACCCACTCACTGACCCCACCCTCATGGCATCCAGGATCACAGTTTACACTCTGTGTTGGAGCCCTTCGGTTTCTGTATGTAAATCAAGATTGCCCGGACACCAGCCGCGGCCCGTGGAGGGAGTTGCGGTGGGGCAGGCAGGCGGGGCGGGGGAGCGGTAGGGTGGGGGGGTGATAAACACCGGAATATGGATGATTACAGGTAAGTAAACAATTAAATTAATAATAAAACGAATTTCGTTCCTTGTCCTGCATCGCAAAATGTAATGCAGGGTGAGCTACGAAATTCGTTATATTAATTTAATTGTTTACTTAACTGTAATCATCCATACTCCGGTGTTTAACACCCCCACCCTGCCCCTCCCCCGCCCTGCCCCACCTCAACTCCCTCCACAGGCCGTGGCTGCCGGAGACGTGCCAAATGAATAAAGTCGCGCTTCCAGGCCTTCCTTTTTTACAAGTGCTTCAAGAGCCATTCGGCCCCCCTGGGAATGCAGCCACGGTTCCCAGGGGGGCCCGCCCTACAGTTTGAAGAACCCTGCTCTAGACAATAAGGAGAAGACCAGTAAGGTGGTCTCTGACAATCCGTTTTTTCTTATTTTGGTCAATAAACTCCAAAAGAAGTACTTATACATGATCTAAATTTAAAAAGATGAGAGGGATTTATTTCTCTAGCCTGGTAGGTTTTACAGAAGACATTCTCAAAAAGAGAGTTTTGATGCAAATAGGAGGGGTGAGAAGCAGACCTCTTCACCATTTCAAAATGGTTGAGACTAGCCACTGCTTAAAATGATTCTGAGCAAGCAAGATTAAGATGAAGATGTCTGTTTCACTGATGTAGGTCCAGGGTGTTCTTTAGAAGAAAATGGATTGTCTCACGAATGTTTGATTTTTGTACCATTAGACAATTCAGGGCATACTGTGGTTGGCACCAACGTCTTAGTAGCATTAGCACAAGGACTTGGATTATTTGATGATGAAGTCAACATAAGAGATGCAATTGGTTTCTGTGTATGTGCTTGCTGTTTGTAGCTGGAGTCATGGTCTTGGATTCCGTGTCAGAAAATTTTCATTGGACATAATTAAGGTGACAAGGAAATAAATCAAAGAAGTAATGACTTGATTTTATAAAATGTATTTTTATCGCTCAGAGCCTTTTATTAATTACACTTCTTTGAAAATGTTTCCCATGTTGAAGTCAAAAAATTATTAATTACCGTCTATGTAACCTGTATAATTGGAACCATTAGGATCCTCAAAGCAACTGTTATGCTTTTGATGACTAGGTGAGTCTATACCGCTGATCAAAACATGAAATCTAAGATGCATTCAAGTAGGCACGCCATACATGTATCAAGGCAATCTACTCAGCAAAGAACATCTACTTATGGAACTTCATAGTTGCATCAACATTGTTTTACTCTGTGCCACTGTGTGGTTGCGAGCAAAACATCCCCTGTTTGAACTGATGTACTTGTAAGGAGAAGTGTAAGATCACATAATGACATATCAAAGTATGAAACCGCTCTGAGCCACTTCATAACACAACCCAGACATATAAAATCAATTAATTTTGGTCAAAAGGTTTGAAAAGGAGAACTGAGCCGACTCAGGAGTTGTCGGAAAACTTTTGTGCAACGCCTTAATAAATACTGTGCAATGATTATCCAGGGCAAAGACCACTAAGCTGGGAAAGTATACACCAATTTAACCTGACAATTTTTCTTCAGAAAATGATTTTGAAATCTCACATGTAACACATGCAGATGAACACAGTATGTTTCCACATCTGAACTTTGTACGCACAGCAAAGAGGTGTCTCTAGACATCGTATTCAGCGGACATATTAAAAATATAAATTTAAGTCATAGCTCACAACCATATATATATATACATATATATATATATATATATATATATATATATATATATATATATATATATATATATATATTACCTACTGGCGGTCGCCAGTAGGTATATATAGTTAGGATTTTTTCTCTATGGGTTTTTTGAAAATTCTATGTCTAATAACTTTGGCGTTTGTGGACGGAATTGGCTGAAATTTTCAGGAAAATGGCACATTTTGTTTCTGAGCAGCCCTTGAAAATTTGGGGGGGGTTCGTCAAGGGGGGGCCGAGAAAAAAGGGGGGTCCCAAAACGTGTTTTTAACATTGAGTTTTCCATAGGGCGGTTGGCCTCACTTTTAGCCCGAACGGCTGAATGGATTTGCACGAAACTTGGCAAAATTGTAGGGACTGGTAGCCCGATGTGCCTTTTGTAGGTCTCAATATATGTGCTCCAGTGGATTTTGAGAAATTAACGTTTAAAAAAAGATATATATCTGTAACAGCGGACCGGTTAGCGCTCTGGTTCGCGGACTTTTCGCGCAACGGAGCTTTGTGAAGCGAAGCTGATTGGTTCTCCGGCGTCTGTCAACATTCCAAACAGTCCGTAGCGGCCGCCATCTTGTCTCTCGGTAGGATCGAGAGACAAGAGGAGGTCAAAACAAAGGGGGAAATAACTATAAGGGGGCATAGTAGATCCTCGCTGACCCCCTAGGTTTGATGTGGAGGTTTTAAAAGGGCCCCGCGGGGCAAAAAAAAATAATAAAAATAATAATTGAACGGCTGAATGGATTTGCACGAAACTTGGCAAAATATTAGGGACTGGTAGCCCGATGTGCCTTTGCTAGGTCTCAATATATGTGCTCCAGTGGATTTTGAGAAATTAACGTTCAAAAAAAGATATATATCTGTAACAGCGCTCCGCTTCGCGTAACGGAGGTTTGCGAAGCTGATTGGTCATTCTGTCACTGGGCTATAGTTGGGCTACATCTGGCTGATATTTGGGCTACATTTGTTTTTTTGTGTGTCTGGCGGCCATCTTTGGGCTACATTGGGCTACATTGGGCTTCATTGGGCTACATTCGGCTAATTAGCAAATAGCTCATCGCAAACTAGGAATGGTAAAGAATCGCTATTTATTCCTTAAAGTTCGCTATTTAGGAAATGCAAATAACTTTGATGATACATATGGCGGTTCATCTCTAACAAGATAAGAAGCATAGGGATAGATTTATGATGACTGGCGCATCACCAGGGATGTGTTAGTCATTCTGTGCCGCTGTTCCGTCACCTATGGTGTGCTGCATTTACAATGCGGCGCATCACGGGGCAAAAACAGCACAGATGCGTGATGTATCTGTGCCGTAAAGGTGGCGCATTGCTGGAGTTGTATCGCAAGTGTGATGAAGCTCCAGCAAGGGTCGGGGGTGCCCCTGTCGCAGGGTTTCTGTTCTCACACAGAACTGTGGACAGAGGATTGGAACCTCGGCGAATTAGGGTGTCCCAAAACTCACGTTAGTAATCAAAAACTATTTAGCAAGCTAGGTACAGTGTCACATTGGATATAACAAACTCTCAATGTTTAGACAATCCAGAATATGAACTTATAGTACCTCAGGATACGTGGAACTCATGAACAGTCGGTCGTTATATATTTCTTAGAAACCAGAACATGGAGTTAAGAAGAACACATGTGTATTTGAAATGTTTATTTACTAATGCCGTCTTCTCAGGCGTAGTACCTTAGATAATAAAAGTACACATATTATCAGTAGCAAAATTACCAGCATAGTTACTAGTACATAAAAAGTGAATGGTGATAGTATGTTAACATGCTGTAAATGAATAAGAGTTAGCAACACTTATAAGCAGCCGCGGGCCGTGGAGGGAGTTACGGTGAGGCATGGAGGCGGGGAGGGGGAGAAGCAGGGTGGAGAATACAAGTACACATATTATCAGTAGCAAAATTACCAGCATAGTTACTAGTACATAAAAAGCGAATGGTGACAGTATGTTAACATGCTGTAAATGAATAAGAGTTAGCAACACTTATAAGCAGCCGCGGGCCGTGGAGGGAGTTACGGTGGGGCAGGGAGGCGGGGAGGGGGAGGGGCAAGGTAGAGAGGGCTCCACCCTGCTTCTCCCCCTCCCCGCCTCCCTGCCTCACCGTAACTCCCTCCACGGCCCGCGGCTGCTTATATCTCACCCTCCCTAATACACATATTATATTATTTGCTAAGAAGGTCTCTTTGTGTTGGTTTAGGGCGTGCCCATACTTTAGTGTCTTAGATTTGAAGGAATCACATCAGCATACACCAGCTCTCTCTTCATGTGAACCGCATCAACTGTTGTGTATGTGTGTTCGGCAAAGCAATATAAAACCCGCCTCATGCCCAGAATTGGCAGAAGTTGCACTTATGTTATGAGTATGAAGTCGTGGAGATCAGACCTCATAACAATTCTGTATCGTGTTGTTCTTGAAACTTTAGCACTCGCTGTACAGATATAGTTTAACAAGCAAAGCAGATAGTAGAGCAATAACATATTATTCTCATGTAAACCACGATGAACTACTAGGTGGAAAGCTAAAGCAACAACTAAATGTCGTGTGCAGAAGTTGCAAAAAAGGAAAAATGGCGTTTAAACCGGTAATGAGCCCATGCTAACTTAACACGGTGTAAAGATATCCAGGACCTAGATGACACCTCCTCATGATCCGGAAACGAACTGAATAAGATAATAGAAGTGCCATCTCATGAGAGCAGATTGCAAGTTTATATGTGGACGGTCCGCAAGGTAAAGCATTAAAAACTAGGAAAATTCAATGCTAAAGAAAAATAAAACAGCCAAGTACTTTATCGAGTCTTAAGCCAATAGGCAAGGTAAATAATAAAAACTTGACAATTAAGTCAATGAATTGTCAATGAAATGCTAGTACTCAGCATATGAAACATGAAAAAGGTCTATGACATAACTGTGTATGCAAAATAAGCTGCAACAGCCTCCAACAGGAAGTCACCGTCTTCATCCGAAAACAGTTCAGCCATCCAATTTAAAAGCGGAAAAGAACATACGTGCTCTCCCAGCACCGGATCCTCTATCACCATCAGAGGACAGCTCGGTGGGTTTTCAAGAAAGCTGTGTTCCAAGAAAGACTGTGCTGCCGCCAGTAAATTCCAGGGACCAAGTAGTCCATGCATCAATGCCACAGCCATAATCCTTTCGCCAGGACAAATCAACTCGTGAGTAATGATAGGAGTCATCAGCTGATTAAAGTCGACGTCAGGAGAAACCGGTCCGCAGAGACACAAATCAATGGCCCAATCGAAATCACAGGTCAGGCAGTGAAATACAGGCTGGACACAGGTGAAGTAGGAGAACCGAAAAGATAATCCATATGCCGTGCTTAATATCGCCAACGGCATTGTGCCATAATATTCTAGCATGCGATTGCGGAACAGTGTCAGCAGCTGCAGGGTCGGAGGTTGCATAGGAGGGACATCCATATTTAAAAATGTAAAAAAGTACAAGAGCGTCCGCTGGTAATGCAAGTAAAAATGCAATCCACGAACCAGAGTGGAGAAAATGGAATGAAAGGGAGTAGGGATGACTCCAAAGATTTTCTCAAATGAAGTCACGAGACCACTGGTAACAACTTTAAAAAAGTGTGCCAGGGATTTTGTGGAGGATGCGTTAAAGATAGTCGGAAACATGTTGCTGAAATTGAAAGGCAAACCTGTGTACGGGTGTTCGCTATGTGAAGTACGAAAGTTTCACGGGCCGAACTCAAGGCCACCTCTCTCTGAGACAAAAGAGCTCTTATTCTTGTCATGCTGTTGAAACGTGTCCCAAGGTTGGTATTTGTGGCCAGATTGAAAACTCCCTATGTTCATGTGTGGGAGGAAATAGAACATTTCTGCAGCAAATAACCCGTTCACTTACTGTTACGATAAAAGGAATACTTTTAATTAACTCAGAACAATCTTCATTATTGAGCATCAAATAACTACCATTTTCCAACAACTTGAACGTGGGGATGATAGCAGGAACTGGCGTGCCTTGCATCACGCAAGCCATATTTGGTCGCTGTTTGTTGCATGAATCGTGTAACTGTATGTGCCTACACATTAGTGAATGATCTGGCGTCTCAGTGCATTCCTCTCCATTCAGATAAACTTCTTGATCATCTTTGAAACATCTGTATGTGTATGGAAGCGACCAGACCTCATGAACAAAAGCACTACCTAAAGGTTCATAAAGACCTATTGGTATATATTTCATACAATTTGAAAACTTATATAAAGCAAAAGGCAGCGTTATTAAACCGTCGATAAGGCATGTTGCCAAAAAACCCGCAATCCTCTGCTGATGATGTCACTGAGCATGTCATGAATGATGTAATATGTGACATCATCAGTAGTGGATTATGGGTAATAGTATCTCTAGTTTACTCCCCTATAGCTGTCTTTCTTTTAACATAAGTGTGTGTTTCCTTCCCTTATACTTACTGTTTTTGGTTCGCTTCCAGTTCGCGTACCAGCGAGCGAACTAGGAAGCGAACTAAGAGAAATAGAGGTTGGCACAGTTCCAAATATTGTACCAATTTTTTAATAACGGGGAGGTAGTTCTGAAAAGAACTTTTTTTTTTATTTTGCTGAACATTTTTTTACTGTAAGGTTCCCGATTCGCGAAGCGGGAACGAAGAAAAAAAAATATTTAAAAAAATAATTATTCATAAACATATAAAATATATTTTTGGATTTAAAGAAGAATAAATTTTACAGCTACAGATATTAGCTGTTAAAAAACCAATGAAATTCACTGAAAAAACCATAGGTTATAGACCATATATAGTTAGGAATTAGCATTTACAAAACCTTGAAAATTCACTGAAAAAACCATAGGTTATAGACCATATATAGTTAGGAATTAGCATTTACTAAACCTTATTTTACTCACACAAAACCATTGAAATTCCATATATAGTTAGTTGCACTAACTATATATCGCGCACCCGCAATCCACTGCTGATGATGTCACATATTACATCATTCATGACATGGTCAGTGACATCACTGATGACATCACTGATGACATCTCAAATGACATCACTGATGACATCATCTAGTGTCTGTGTGTTTTTGTAAAGTTTAAATACGTTTTACATATTGAAGAATGACTGGATGTATGGAAGACTGAGTGTGTGTGTGGCTGGCTGGGAGGTGTGTGACTCTGTGCATATCAATGTGTACTTGTATCAGTGATTGTATAAGAGAGTAAGTATGTGTTAGTATATGTGTGAAAAGTATGGTGTTCTGTGTTTAACTATAGATGAGGAAATCGAAGTGTGATTGATTCTTCACAGGACTGACTAGGTGTATGAGTGCATATGATAGTGTTCTAATAATAACTGACTGTATGTATGAGTAATTGTATGGGTGAATGAGTGAATGTGTGTGTAGACGTACGAATCAGTGAGTGCGTATGTAGTAACTGGTATTGGTGTGTCATGATGTCATCAGTGATGTCATTTGAGATGTCATCAGTGATGTCATTTCAGATGTCATTAGTGATGTCATCAGTGATGTCACTGAAGTATGGTGTTCTGTGTTTAACTGTATAGATGAAGAAATGGAAGTGTGATTGATTCTTTACAGGACTGACTTGGTGTGTGAGTAACTCCATGGATGAGTGGCAGTGTGTGACTGTCTGCATAGGTGTATGAGTGCATATGATAGTGTTGTAATAATAAGTGACTGTATGTATGAGTTATTGTATGGGTGAATGAGTGAATGTGTGTGTAGACGTAGGAATCAGTGAGTGCGTATGTAGTAACTGGTATTGGTGTGTCATGATGTCATCAGTGATGTCATTTGAGATGTCATCAGTGATGTCATCAGTGATGTCATTTGAGATGTCATCAGTGATGTCATCAGTGATGTCACTGACCATGTCATGAATGATGTAATATGTGACATCATCAGCAGTGGATTGCGGGTGCGCGATATATAGTTAGTGCAACTAACTATATATGGAATTTCAATGGTTTTGTGTGAGTAAAATAAGGTTTAGTAAATGCTAATTCCTAACTATATATGGTCTATAACCTATGGTTTTTTCAGTGAATTTTCAAGGTTTTGTAAATGCTAATTCCTAACTATATATGGTCTATAACCTATGGTTTTTTCAGTGAATATATATATATATATATATATATGTATATATATATATATGTATATGTATATATATATATTCACTGAAAAAACCATAGGTTATAGACCATATATAGTTAGGAATTAGCATTTACAAAACCTTGAAAATTCACTGAAAAAACCATAGGTTATAGACCATATATAGTTAGGAATTAGCATTTAAAAAACCTTATTTTACTCACACAAAACCATTGAAATTCCATATATAGTTAGTTGCACTAACTATATATCGCGCACCCGCAATCCACTGCTGATCATGTCACATATTACATCATTCATGACATGGTCAGTGACATCACTGATGACATCACTGATGACATCTCAAATGACATCACTGATGACATCACTGATGACAACATCCAGTGACTGTATGTTTCTGTAAAGTTAAAATATGTCTTACATATTGAAGAATGAGTGGATGTATAAGTGTCTGGATGAAGGATTTAGTAGGTGCGTGACTGACTGTATGAGTGAGTGATTAAATGTGTCTCACTGAATGCATGGGTTAGTGACTAAACTGTCTTAATTTGTGCATCATTATGTCTGTTGTTCTGTAAACTGCTGCATGTGTTGATCATTAGCTATACGAGAGGCTATATGTGTTATTAATTGGTTGCCCAAGTATTTCTATGGGAGATTGAGTTTGTGTGGGGGTGGCTGGAAGGTGTGTGACTCTATGCATAGATGTGTGAGCAGTTTATTCACTAGGTGTATGAGTTCAAGAGTGCATGTGGAAACAGCTACATGGGCAGTTGACTGTGTGCATGAGTGTATTGATGAGTGAATGGATATCTCAATGCTACATGTCATAGTAAGTACATATGTAAAACACAGTACATGTGAGAGTTGGCATATATAAATAACTGTGCATGAGAGCCACTGAATGAGTGAGTGGTTGTATCGATCATTGTGAACTTGTATCAGGGATTGTATAAGAGAATAAATATGTGTTAGTATATGTTTCAATAAGTAAGGTGTGTTTAACTATATAGTTGAAGAAATGGAGGTGAGATTGTTTCTTTGCATGACTGACTGGGTGTGTGAGTAACTCCATGGATGAGTGGCAGTGTGTGAGTGTCTGTATACACTGAGTGTATCTAAGGTTATATTAGAGTCTGAAGAGGTTTATCGTATTAGCACAAGAATGATGTCAAATGAGATGTCATCAGTGATGTCATCAGTGATGTCATTTGAGATGTCATCAGTGATGTCATCAGTGATGTCACTGACCATGTCATGAATGATGTAATATGTGACATGATCAGCAGTGGATTGCGGGTGCGCGATATATAGTTAGTGCAACTAACTATATATGGAATTTCAATGGTTTTGTGTGAGTAAAATAAGGTTTTTTAAATGCTAATTCCTAACTATATATGGTCTATAACCTATGGTTTTTTCAGTGAATTTTCAAGGTTTTGTAAATGCTAATTCCTAACTATATATGGTCTATAACCTATGGTTTTTTCAGTGAATTTCAATGGTTTTTTAATAGCAAATATCATAAGCTGTCGAATGTCAAGTACGTGGTAAGTGAAAACATTTTCGTGTTTATGCACACTGATCTGCTTTGAATGGTGCCCCCCCCCTCATTTCTATTAGGAGTACTCTCTCTTTGCAGATAGTGAAAGGTAGTTAACGCAGGCCTTTGCCCCCGTTGTAATCCGTCGTGCCTGCTTCTCTCTCCATTTGATTGATTGTTATCCAAGTATTTACTATTTTAGAATTAGTTCTCTTTGGTTCATTCTCTATTTACAAACAAACACAGAGTCGCAATATTCTGTTTAGTCTTTGCAGATAACGAAAAATCGTGTAAAAAAAAAGAAAAGGAATCGAGCAAAATCAGTAGGCCACTAATGGGATCTCTTTTTGACCTCGCTAAAATAGAAACATTAGGAACAACCCCTCATGACAAATACAAAACTAGTGAGATGAACTGAACTCCACACAATGATGGCTGCAAAACAGCTCGGCTCCGCCACCCATCCCGCCCAAAATAACGATAAAGAGCGGCTGCCATGATTGGTTGCGGAATGGCCACGACGGAGCTACGAAATGGTGCTGCTCTCATGCTAACCCCAGCTTCAGTCTGAAACATCCAGAAACACTGTAGACTACCAATTCGATCAGTTCCGGTAGCGCCCCAATGTAACCCGGTAGAGAAGAACTAGCCCTCCCCTCTTTGACTGATGGTTCTTGTTGCCTGTCCCTTCTGTTGTCATTTAACAGAACTATTTAGCCTGCTGAAAGGGGTTGTGTTTCGACCGCTGGTTGGTGGAGACATTTTGACTATATTCTGGACCTGCGTTGTCGCGTAATGCGTCATATGACGCGCCGCGTTAGCGCATCCGGAAGTCATCCGGGGCGCGCAGCGCGTAACGTAAGCATAACAAGTCATGTGACTTGTTAATAAAACTTTTCATTGGTTCATTTTACTTTTCTTATTCTAATGATGAAAGCCTTGGTCATATCACCTAAAAATTACGCTTTTCATTACTTCCGAACATTATTTTTTCTTAAATATATGTTATAATGTTCCAGGCTAATGTACTTTCCCAGAAATTTTACAACTGTCCTGCAAGTAAAATATATTCTTTTTTCGAGAAAAAGAGCGTTTCTTCGTCCCATGACGGAGCCGTTGAGCAAAAGAGGGTCGACCTGCTGTCTTAGTCGCCGATACGCCTGAATATGAGATTCTTATCGATCACTTTATGTTGCAGGAATAGAAAACACAACAGCCCTTGACCATTTATCTTTACTGCGTTCCTTCGTATTATACCTTTTACCCTTCATGTAATTGGTCTGCTTTATTTCACTTGCCTTTTAATGATTCTAAAACAGTGACTATTATTAAAAACGTTACCAATGTATATACTACTACCATGTTTTCTTTTAAAAACCTTTATTGTGAAAATTTCATTATACAAATACGAGCCTATAACCACGTGGGCCTGCCACGGAGCAAACTGTAATCGTATATGATGAATAGACATTTACACTGTAGAGGAACGTAACGGGCGGGCCATTAGGTTGCAAGAACTAAGGTGTCTAACAGTTACGGAATCGGTGGACGTACATTTTATAATTAAAATACGACAGGGCCAGTTACAATAAAATTATCTAGATATACATTTGCGGGCAAGTACCATGGGTGACGTTAATTCGAACTTTCAACAGTACAGTAATCAATAACACATCAGAACTTAATATCAATAGGGATGTCGAAATATTCAATCAATTCTCGTCCCCGCCCGCCATGTGCTTCAAAACTGCATACGTATCTCGTGATTTCAAGGTTCTGCAACCAGTACACAACAAGGAGTTACGAGTCCCATTTATTCTGGCGCCATTTTGGGCGAGGACGGGCAGGTCCAGGATATAGTCAAAATGTCTCTACCAACCATCGACTATGATGATGTTCATATGCTGTATTTATTAGAGTAACACTCATCTGTCCACATGAAATTAATTTACCACAATCTAAACATGTCATTTTAATCTTTCCAAAGTTCTTCTAAATATTTGGGACCGTTTCCCTTGCCTCTGAAGCTCTCAGTGCCACTTCTTTGATGAATGTACTAGCAGGTCAGGGGTTCTCCTCCAAATCTCTCTTTTATGCAGCACTATAATTAATTGGTGCCACCTCTCCATATGACGATGCATGGTATAGTTACCACAACTATATTTTTTTTCGGTTCCTCTGGAGAGTTCATCGTGGCAGATGAAGCGTGTAACGTACCGGGCATTTACCTTTTTTTGCATGTACAGGAAAGGAAAAAAAAATCGAGCGTCCAAGTTCTAAGGTGTCCCAGGGCCATTTTAGTGGACCAGGCCCAAATCCAAAGAACAGGCCGCCATTTTGAGAGTCCTCTTGCAGCCGCCTGTCGCTGTAGCATCAATAGCAGCCGAAACTCAGCTGAATGGCAACTGAAACGGTAAATGGGCGCCCCACTACATTTCAGCATTGTAGGATGACCACACCAGTACAGCAACTTGCTAGACATCACCTCGGTGCCATCCGGATCTCGGCGCCCCACTGCAGATGAAGAGCCTCTCAACTATGAAACCACCACGGTGACATCCGGATCTTGGCGCGTTGTGCTGCCTTCGGCCTATTCGCACATCGGTCCGCTACTGACGCCATCTCACAGGCTAATGGGGTGACCCACGCCGAGTTTCAGCATTGTAGGATGACCACATCAACTTGCTAGACATCACCTCGGTGCCATCCGAATCTTGGCATCTCAACGCCTAGTGGTATCTTCCATACAGAAAATATTGTTACGCTGCCTTTGGCCCCATTCGCACATCAGTCCGCAACTTAGACATCACCTCGGTGCCATCCGGATTTTGGCATCTCAGCGCCTTGTGGTGTCAGTCAGAAAATATTGTTGCGCTGCCTTTGGCCCCATTCGCACATCAGTCCGCTACTGACACCATCTCACAGGCCAATAGGGCGCCCCACGCCGACTTTTACCATTGTACGATGGCCACACCAGTGGCACAACTTGCTAGACATCACCTCGGTGCCATCCGAATCTTGGCATCTCAACGCCTAGTGGTATCTTCCATACAGAAAATCTTGTTACGCTACCTTTGGCCCCATTCGCACATCGGTCCGCAACTTAGACATCACCTCGGTGCCATCCGGATCTTGGCATCTCAGCGCCTTGTGGTGTCTTCTACTCCGAAAATATTGTAGAAAATATTGTTGCGCTGCCTTTGGCCCCATTCACACATCAGTCCGCTACTGACACCATCTCACAGGCCAACAGGGCGCCCCACGCCGACTTTTACCATTGTACGATGGCCACACCAGTGCCACAACTTGCTAGACACCACCTCGGTGCCATCCGGATCTTGGCATCTCAGCGCCTTGTGGTGTCTTCAAATCAGAAAATATTGTTGCGCTGCCTTTGGCCCCATTCGCACATCGGTCCGCTACTGACGCCATCTCACAGGCCAACGGGGCGCCCCACGCCGACTTTCAACATTGTAGGATGGCCACAGAAGTGCGACAACTTACTAGACACCACCTCGGTGCCATCCGGATCTTGGCATCTCAGCGCCTTGTGGTGTCTTCTATTCAGAAAATATTGTTGCGCTGCCTTTGGCCCCATTCGCACATCGGTCCGCTACTGACGCCATCTCACAAGCCAACGGGGCGCCCCACGCCGACTTTCAACATTGTAGGATGGCCACACCAGTGCGGCAACTTACTAGACACCACCTCGGTGCCATCCGGATCTTGGCGCGTTGTGCTGCCTTCGGCCTATTCGCACATCGGTCCGCTACTGACGCAAACTCACAGGCCAACGGGGCGCCCCACGCCGACTTTCAGCATTGTTGGATGGCCACACCAGTGCGGCAACTTACTAGACACCACCTCGGTGCCATCCGGATCTTGGCGCGTTGTGCTGCCTTCGGCCTATTCGCACATCGGTCCGCTACTGACGCAAACTCACAGGCCAACGGGGCGCCCCACGCCGACTTTCAGCATTGTTGGATGGCCACACCAGTGCGGCAACTTACTAGACACCACCTCGGTGCCATCCGGATCTTGGCGCGTTGTGCTGCCTTCGGCCTATTCGCACATCGGTCCGCTACTGACGCAAACTCACAGGCCAACGGGGTGCCCCACGCCGACTTTCAGCATTGTAGGATGGCCACACCAGTGCTGCAACTTGCTGGACACCACCTCGGTGCCATCCGGATCTTGGCGCATTGTGTTGCCTTCGGCCTATTCGCACATCGGTCCGCTACTGACGCCGCCTCACGTGCCATCGGGGCGCCCCACGCCGACTTTCAGCATTGTAGGATGGCCACACCAGTGCTGCAACTTGCTGGACACCACCTCGGTGCCATCCGGATCTTGGCGCGTTGTGTTGCCTTCGGCCTATTCGCACATCGGTCCGCTACTGACGCCGCCTCACGTGCCAACGGGGCGCCCCACGCCGACTTTCAGCATTGTAGGATGGCCACACCAGTGCTGCAACTTGCTGGACACCACCTCGGTGCCATCCGGATCTTGGCGCGTTGTGTTGCCTTCGGCCTATTCGCACATCGGTCCGCTACTGACGCCGCCTCACGTGCCAACGGGGCGCCCCACGCCGACTTTCAGCATTGTAGGATGGCCACACCAGTGCTGCAACTTGCTGGACACCACCTCGGTGCCATCCGGATCTTGGCGCGTTGTGTTGCCTTCGGCCTATTCGCACATCGGTCCGCTACTGACGCCGCCTCACGTGCCAACGTATTTTCTCCGCATTTTACACCCTATGCCGCATAACAGGTCATGTGACTTGTTTATAAAACTTTTCATTGGTTCATTTTACTTTTGGTTTCCTAATGATGGAAGGCTTGATCATGTGACCTAAAAACAACACTTTTCATTGGATGAAAACTTTTTTTTTTCCCAAACGATGAAAGCCCCACCTTGTTTCTGGATGTTTCAGACTGAAGCTGGCGTCAGCATGAGAGCACCACCATCTCGTAGCTCAGTCGTGGTCATTCCGCGAGCAATCATGGCAGCCGCTCCCCACCAGAAGCCTGCAGGAGTCGGAGCCCCCAAAACTTTTGATGAATTCTCAAGGCGGAGGGGACGCTTTCGAGAATGGGGTCCAAGACCTAGCAGACAAGCGTCCGATTTCCAAGGTGTCCCAGGGCCATTTCAGTGGACCAGGCCCAAAAAGGAAACAGCCTGCCGCCATTTTGAGAGTCCTGTGACAGCCGCCTATCGCTGCACCGCAAGAGTGGGCGCAACTCAGCTGAATTGCGGCTTTTGACACAGTGGACCAAAAACGGACGGAATGGCAACTGAAACGGTAAAGGGGCGCCCCACTACAACAGATGACACTCCACCTGGACAGGCCCGTTCACCGCCTCCCCCGGGGCGCCCCGCGCCGTTATTCGGAGCAGCATTGTAGGATACCAAAACCAGTGCGGCAACTTACTGGACATCACCTTGGTGCCATCGTTCTGCTGCCTTGGAACTATTCGCGCAACAGTTTGCTACTGATGACCCACCCCCCGCGACGCCCCATGCCGTTATTTGCTGGGTGGCAACTTACTAGACATCACTTTAGTGTCATCTAGATTTCAGCGCGTTCTGCTGCCTTGGAACTATTCGCACAACAGTTTGCTACTGATGACCCACCCCCCGCGACGCCCCACGCCGGTAATATGGACGTTGTGCTGCGTTGGGACTATTCGCACAGCCGACCGCTACTTCGTTGTTTTTCCCTAAAAATGTTTATATGTTATTACTATTTTTGTTTTCTTGTATATATTTATAAATTATTAAAGTTTTATAATCTTACTACTTTGTCGGAGTGCTATATATTTTTAATGTGACACATAATTGTAAAAACTTTGATGTACAAAGAGTCATCCCTGGAATCTTCCGCTTCAGGCTCGGTCCCCTCCCCAATCACAATACAGGATGGTTTTCAGATAATAGCAACGCTTCTGCTGTGACGGATCTCATCGAGTGTGGGCCTTGATCTACTATAACTCCTTTGAAGAGGGGTGATTCTTTACAGCTGTGGCCATAAACTACATCTGCAGGGCTAGCTGATACCCTAGGACCAGCCTGGACAATCGGACACAGAGGAAAAGGAGTATCAGAGGGTGCGGTAGTGAATAGGGCGAAAGGGAGGTGTCGGGCGGGCACAGGGTGTGATTCTCAGGGAAGAGCAGCGCAGATGGGGGGAGGTTTATTACCCATGCATAAGACAGAGAGCGGGGGTGACCACTGCCTGGGGGAGATGCTTGCGAGGGTGGGGAGCCATGCTAAGGATCGACAGCGTGCACAGAGTGGGTCTGGTCAAGGCATCTAAAATGGCTGCCGTGCACGACAAAAGTGTGGCATTTGAAAAAAGACAAGATGGCGCAGACAATGTTTTTCAACACTTCCTGATTTCCTTCGAATCGAACTTTAACAGACGTTGGGGCATATTACCAAAGTTAAGCGATATTTATCCCTAACGATGCTTAGCAACGATTTTTTTACCGTCAGAAATTATCGCAGATAAACCTTGCTATTATCAAGGTTTATCGGAAATACGATAAAAAACGACCGCAATGCATTAATATCGCTGAAAACTCAGCGATATTCATGCATTACCGAGCTAATGCTCTTAGCCATGTTATCCACCTCCCATTGGATAACATGGCTAAGAACTGCTCAGGGCAGGTGGTAGCTTTTGGAGATATTCGCGCTTATCTCGAATATTTCCAAAAGTTGATAATAGGAGATAGCGATGTTAGCGACTGTTTCCAGTCGCTAACATCTTGGCATGCCCACTTTGCATGTCATTAGTGATAAATATCACTCACATGCAAAGTGGGGCCCAAGATGGTCGCTATCTTCTACTAGCCGTCGCTAACTGGTGTTAGCAACAGCTAGGTAATACACATATAATTTTATCTCCGCGAAGCGGAGCGCTGTTACAGATATATATCTTGTTTCTGAACGTTAATTTCTCAAAATGCACTGAAGCACATATATTGAGACCTAGCAAAGGCACATCGGGCTACCAGTCCCTACAATTTTGCCAAGTTTCGTGCAAATCCATTCACCCGTTCGGGCTAAAAGTGAGGCCAACCGCCCCCTTACAAATTAACAACTCACCTTTTTAAAAGTAGCAGAAGTGTTAGTACTGTGTAAATCAAACACCAGAAATTCACCACCAAAAATTCCTCACAAATGTACCTCAGACAGTAGTATCACAAAATGGCTGTGGTTTCCTCTCATTTGACATATATACATAACCAATTAACTTTCATCACACACAAATACAAAACCAAAGTAACATTTTAATTGGTTCTAAATTTCAACACTTTCAAATGTGTTTTCCCCATGCAATTTTCCATAGGACATTTACATACGTCTACAGCCTGAATGGCTAAACGGAATTACACCAAACTTGACAAAATGGTACATCAAACCTAAGAGGTCAGGAAGGATCTACTATGCCCCCTTATGGTCATTTCCCCCTTCGCTTTGGCCTCCTCTTGTCTCTCAATCCTACCGAGAGACAAGATGGCGGCCGCTACGGACTGTTTGGAATGTTGACAGACGCCGGAGAACCAATCAGCTTCGCAAAGCTCCGTAACGCGAAAAGTACGCGAAGCGGAGCGCTGTTACAGATATATATCTTTTTTTTAACGTTAATTTCTCAAAATCCACTGGAGCACATATATTGAGACCTAGCAAAGGCACATCGGGCTACCAGTCCCTAATATTTTGCCAAGTTTCGTGCAAATCCATTCAGCCGTTCGATTATTATTATTTTTTTTTTTTTTGCCCCGCGGAGCCCTTTTAAAACTTCCACATCAAACGTAGGGGGTCAGCGAGGATCTACTATTCCCCCTTATGGTCATTTGCCCCTTCGCTTTGGCCTCCTCTTGTCTCTCGATCCTACCGAGAGACAAGATGGCGGCCGCTACGGACTGTTTGGAATGTTGACAGACGCCGGAGAACCAATCAGCTTCGCTTCACAAAGCTCCGTTGCGCGAAAAGTACGCGTCCTGGAGCGCTGCCCGGTCCGCTGTTACAGATATATATCTTTTTTTAAACGTTAATTTCTCAAAATCCACTGTAGCACATATATTGAGACCTACAAAAGGCACATCGGGCTACCAGTCCCTACAATTTTGCCAAGTTTCGTGCAAATCCATTCACCCGTTCGGGCTAAAAGTGAGGCCAACCGCCCTATGGAAAACTCAATGTTAAAAACACGTTTTGGGACCCCCCTTTTTTCTCAGCCCCCCCTTGACGACCCCCCCCCAAATTTTCAAGGGCTGCTCAGAAACAAAATGTTCCATTTTCCTGAAAGTTTCAGCCAATTCCGTCCACAAACGCCAAAGTTATTAGACATAGAATTTTCAAAAAACCCATAGAGAAAAAATCCTAACTATATATACCTATATATACCTATATATATATATTGTTGGAACCTAAATATGTCAGGTCACCTAGGGTAGCCTGGCCTAGGGTAAGACAAAATCACTAGAGGCACATGTGTAAAGGTTGCAGACCACCCAGCAGTAATTCAATGCAATAACACGCAAAAATGACACTACACCAAAATTTGTGTAAAAATAAGAGCTTGTTTATAAAAATATTCTCTGCTCTCTTGTCTTCAGATATCACAGTTCAGTACATTACATTTATCCATGAAATTATGAAGATTTTCAAAGTTGCCAAATTATGTCATTAATCAGCATTAACAGCACATTACATTAGTCTCCAAACTTTGCTAGACTTGACTCCTCTGAAGGGTTTTATACCTTTACCCCCTCTCCACCTTTGACTCCAGAAGAATGGGCTAGCCTCACTCACTTTAGTTTCTCTAAGCAAGGGGAGGTTGGAATATAGTTATTTAATCACAAAACGGGGAACATCCTACATTCAAAGTTAAGTTTCAGAAGATCCTTTCAAGAAACTAGATGGGCATTACCCAGTACTAGCCAATCCTAATATAGCCAACCGGAAGTCTTTGCTCCTTTAAGAGAGACGCTAAAGCCTCCAAGTTCCCCCTCACGACCTCTCCTTACTTTGTTTTATGTTGGGCCACCCGGCCGGTGTCTCCGTTTGCTGGGGGGAAAAAGACAAAAGGACCCAGACTCCTCCGGCCGAAGTTGCGTCCCCTCGTCCCTCCTCCTCGTTAGCGCGGAGTCAGGGAAAGAGGACACACCAGTCGCACCTCTCCGCTTGAAGTGCGCTCTCCTTTGGAAACCGGGCCGCCCCGCTCCCTCTCTTCTCAGAGAAGCAGGGGCCCGCCTTGGTGTAGCTCCCAGCGCTTAAGCGGGAAGCCCGGTGCTCGACGGCTGCTCCCCGAAGATCTCCTCACCGGCTGCTGACAGGATTTCCCCCGCGAGGACGCAATCGCGCATGCACGGGGAGTAAGCGGACCAGCCAACAGAGTCTGCTCAGCAGCGGCCTGCTCGGTCCTAGGCCCCTCCTGTGATGGATCACCAGTTCAACTTGGAATATGCGCAGTGGCGCCAGGCACTATACCGCTAGTCCCCTTTTTCTCTTTCTTAAAGCAGCGCTGTCACGGAAGCGCGATCAGCGCCCCAGGGGTCCCGCTCACGGCGGAATCAGGGAAGACGGCTCAGCCCCAATAACCCTGTCACCCCACTCTTTCTCCTCACGAGTGGGGAGGTTTGCTCACACGCTGCAGGACCAAACACCGGTAAGGGGGTCTCGGCGTCACGCAGGGCAGGAACCTGCTTCACACCATGGAGAGAGGGGGTTAGAGGTGGAATCCCTCACATTTGGGCCCCCAGATCTCCAGTTACAGCAGTAATCCACTAACCCTCCGTACTGGACAGGAACAGGTGCACAGGAGAACTCCTTGTTTGGTTCCCACAGCAGGGATCTCCACAGCTCCACAGTCCACTGGGATTGACCCCTTCACCTAACTTGGGCACCTCCCTGACCAGGGTCAGCAGGACGAAACTAACTTGGCTAGGACAGCAGGAATGGGGGGCGGGGAACCGAGACAGAGGGCAACCCTTGTAGAGCAGTCCACCCTTAAGGACCCTACCCCTTCCAGACCTCAGCCTTCACTCTAGCTGTTCCTCACTGGCAAGACAAAATGGTTGCCCAGCATTCCGCCTTTTATAGGCTGACCCTCAGAGGTCCAGAAGGGACCAGAAGGTTCTGGAATGCCCTACTCTATCCTATGGGACAGGTTCTAGGTATGTCAGTTGGTAGCCACCATTTTATGACTCCAAAGAAATTCCTGTCAGGAAAGGCCTCTAGGCCTGAGGTGAAAAACTATAAGGGCGAAAGAGCACCTATCCCCTAGACCAACACCTTGAAACATCTAGTGGACACAAAAATGAATAAGGTTATGAGGGGCAAAAAGGGAACAAAATAAATAATAAATTGGAGGGACTACGCAAAGGGCCAGACAGGTCTAACACGCGTCCCCCCCAGCTGAAAGTGGGGAGAGCTACCCAACCCCTTGGGAGTCCTCATCACTAAGGCGGAAATACCTGGAGAGACCGTCTGCATTGGCGTGGTCCACTCCAGGCCGATGTTCCACCCGGAAGTCCATTCCCTGTAGGGAGATGGACCATCTCAGCAACTTGGGATTCTCCCCCTTCATCTGCATTAGCCAACGAAGGGGTCGGTGGTCAGTCTGAACCAGGCAGTGTGAGCCAAACAGGTATGGCCGCAGCTTCTTCAGAGCCCACACCACCGCAAAAGCTTCCCTTTCAATGGCACTCCACTTTTGTTCCCGGGGAAGCAGTCTCCTAGATAGGAAGACTACAGGCTGATCCAGGCCCTCTTCATTCAGTTGCGATAACACTGCCCCAATGCCATGTTCTGATGCATCTGTCTGGACAATGAACTCCTTGGAGAAGTCTGGGGCCCTCAGGACCGGTGCTGCACACATTGCCTGCTTCAACTTTTCAAAGGCTTGCTGACAAGCCTCCGTCCAAACTACCCGTCGAGGTTGTTTCTTTGAGGTGAGCTCTGTGAGGGGCGCTACAATAGTGCCATACCCCTTCACAAAGCGACGGTAGTAGCCTGTGAGACCCAGGAAAGCTCGGACCTCAGTCTGTGTCTTGGGGGGTTCCCAGGCCATGATTGCCTCAATCTTTGCCTGCAGGGGCTGCACTGTCCCCCTACCCACCAAGTGTCCAAGGTACACAACCGACCCCTGCCCAATCTGACATTTGCTGGCCTTGATTGTCAATCCAGCTTGTTTCAGGGCCTGGAGAACTGCTTGCAAATGTTGCAAATGGTCCTCCCAACTGCTACTGAAGACAGCAATGTCATCCAGATAGGCAGCGGAGAAACCCTCCATTCCGGAGAGGACCTGATTCACCAGCCGCTGAAAAGTGGCAGGGGCGTTTTTGAGCCCAAAGGGCATCACACAAAATTGGAAGTGTCCCTCAGGCGTGGAGAAGGCTGACCTTTCCTTTGCTCCATCTGTCAAGGAGATCTGCCAGTACCCTGAAGTGAGGTCAAAGGTACTTAGGTATTGGGCAGCTCCTAGCCGGTCAATTAACTCATCCGCCCTAGGGATCGGATGGGCATCAGTTTTTGTAACTGAGTTCAATCCCCGGTAATCCACACAGAACCTCAATTCTGGCGTGGTGCCTGGTGGAGCGGCTTTTGGCACTAGCACCACCAGACTGGACCAAGGGCTGTTGGAAGGTCCTATCACTCCTAGCTCTAGCATCTTGGCAACCTCTCCATGGATGCTAGCCTTCACCTTGTCGGACAGCCGGTAGGTCTTTGACTTCACTGGTGGGCTGTCCCCTCTGTCCACATCATGGGTACACAGGTGAGTCCTTCCCGGGACAAGGGAGAACAACGTAGAGTACTGCTCCAGTATCTGGCAACAGTCTTCCCGCTGTTCAAGAGTTAGGGTGGGAGAGAGAATCACTCCCTCCACTGACCCATCCTTTTCTTGAGACGAAAACAAGTCTGGGAGAGGTTCACTTTCCACTTCCTCTCCCCCATCAGTCACCATCATTAAGATGACCTCGGGCCTCTCATGGTGGGGTTTGAGTCGGTTGGCATGAAGCACCCGTAGGGGCTGTCGTGGGGTCTTAAGGTCCACCAGGTATGTGGCCTTACCCTTCTTCTCCAACACCTCAAAGGGGCCTGTCCAGTGATCCTGGAGGGCACTAAGCTCTCCAGGCTCCATCACCCACACTTGTTGGCCAGGCTCCAATTCCACCTGGTGAGCATTGTGGTCATACCACTCTTTCATGACTGCCTGGCTGGCCTCCAAGTTGTCAGAAGCTTGCTTCCACAACTTCGCCATTTGGCTCCTGAAGGCCAGCATGTAGCTCACCACATCCTGGGGGGGTTTCCTGGGAGACTTTTCCCATCCATCCTTCACCAGGCTGAGAGGACCGCGTACAGGGTGCCCATACAGAAGTACGAAGGGGCTGAAGCCCACTCCCTTCTGTGGCACTTCCCTGTAGGAGAATAGCAAACAGGGTAGGAGGACGTCCCATTTCCTCCGCAGACTTTCAGGTAGACTTCTGATCATGCCCTTCAAGGTCTTGTTGAACCTCTCGACCAGTCCATTGGACTGGGGGTGATAGGGAGTGGTGAACCGGTAGGTCACTCCACACTCCTTCCACATTGCCCGCATGTATGCTGACATAAAGTTGGTCCCCCTGTCGGACAAAACTTCCTTGGGGAATCCCACTCGGGTAAAGATCCCCATCAGGGCCCTAGCCACCACAGGTGCAGTGACAGTCCTCAGAGGAATTGCCTCTGGGTACCGTGTGGCATGATCCACCAGAACCAGGATAAACCTGTGACCAGCTGTTGTTGGTGGATCCAATGGCCCTACAATGTCGATGCCCACCCTTTCAAAGGGGGTGCTAACGACTGGAAGTGGTTCCAGGTGAGCTTTCAGCTTCACCCCTGTTTTCCCACTGGCCTGGCAGGATACACATGTCCGACAGTAAGTGTTGGACGCCACTTTCATCTGAGGCCAGTAAAAGTGGGGGACAAGCCGAGCAAAGGTCTTGTCCTGACCTAAGTGTCCTGCCAAGGGTATTGCATGAGCCAATTCCAGCAGAAAGGCTCGGTATTGTTGCGGGACTACCAAGGCCTTTGATGAACCAGGTAAGGGTACCTTGGGTTCACTGTAGAGGAGGCCATCCTCCCAGTAAATATGGTAGTGTCCCGTAACATCACCTGCTGCCTGGGCTTCAGCCTGTCGCCTCAGTCCCTCCAGGGTAGGGCACTCCCTCTGCCCCTTACAGAATTCCTCTCTAGTAGGCCCCCCCTCCACATGCCACTCAGCAGGGATGGGTAGGTCCTCCAGAGAGACTACTTCCCCCTCCACGGACTCCTGGTCCACCACCGCAGGTGGCCGATCTGTCACATGGGGTGTGGAAGTCGAAGCAGGCTCTTCCTGTCTTCGGGTCTGTCCCTTTTTGGCAGCGGGTTGGGCCTTTGTTCCAGGCTCCAACCCAAGCGAACTCCCTCTCCGGGCAGTCGCAGACCTTGTGCTCACACAGGCCCAGTCAGGTGTACCCAGCATCGCAGAGTGCGTCCGGTATTCCACCTCTCTCCAAGCGTTGTGCTCCATACCATTCCCCAGCAGACAATCAACTGGCACGGCAGGGCTTACGGCAACTCGAAGTGAACCTGCAACCCCTTCCCACTCAAAGGGAACCTCAGCCACGGGATAGTGGCCCATTCTGCCGTCAGCCATCGCGGCGGGGTGGAGTACATTGGGAATCACCTGCTCTGGAGACACCAGTTGACTTCTCACCATAGTCATACTGGCTCCTGTATCTCTCAGAGCCTCCCCTCTCTGGCCATTGATGGTGATCCATTGCCCATACTTAACAGTATTTGGGGGCACCTGGATCTTAGGAATCATCTCCCGTTCCCCCAGGGACACTAAGGTGACACCCGCCCACTCACCCCCCTTATCTAAGGGCAACTCCTCCCCGAGCGCTACACTAGCTACTCCCGGTGGTTTTCCTCCGGTGGGAGGGGGTGGTCTCTTTGGGCATCTGACATCTCCCTTATAATGTCCAACACCACCACACTCGAAGCAGTGGAGAACCCTTGGCTGCTGGCTTTGGCCAGGATTAGGGTTCCTGGGCGGGTTTGCCTTAGGGGTGAAACCTGTTCCCTTTCCCTGGAAATTGTTTTGGGGACCTTTAGGGAACTCCCGCTTTTTATCTCCCCCCTCATTCTTCTGAGGGGCGCCCTGTCCGGCCTTTTGGGAATCCCCTCCAGTCCCCTTTGAGGATACCCGGGTACTTGCCCAGATGTCCGCCTCCTCTGCAAGCTTCCGGGGATTGGTCAGCTTGCTGTCCACCAGGTGTTGGCGCAGCTCGGGAAAGCATTTCTCGAGGAGGTGCTCTTTCAAAAATAGATCATACAACCCCTCATAATCCTTCACCTCACTGCCCTTGACCCAGCCCTCTAATGCCTTTCTTGCATAATCAAGGAAGTCCACCCAGTTCTGGGTGCTTAACTTGTGGCTCCCCCTGAACTTCTGGCGATACCTTTCCGGGGTAAGCCCAAACTTCCTGACCAATGCTAGCTTCATGGTGGGGTAGTTGGTCTGCTCCTCTGATTCCAAGGCCAGCAAGGTGTCCCGACCAGTAGGAGGCATGTACTTATACAACCCACCCCCCCCAGTGCTTCTCCTGGATCCCATGGGCTCTTAAGGAGACCTCATAGGCTGCCAGCCACTTGGCTATGTCATCCCCCTGACTATAGCAGGCAATTATATCCTTAGGCAGGTAGGGTCTGGACTCCCTGGTTGGTTCTCTGGTTTCGCTGCCACCATTTGGAGTTGGAAAGGGTCCCCGTTGCAGGGCCTGGAGTTCTAACTCTTTTAGTTTGAATTCATGAGCCATTCTCCGCTCTTCCTTCTCCTGTTCTAACCTCCTCTTCTCCCTCCTTTCTTCCAACTCCATTTTTGCTATTTCCCACCTTAACAGTCTATCCTCTCTCCTGTCAGCTAACTCGGTTTCTGACAACCCTCTCGATGACACACTGCTGCCCTCCCGTGAGGTTGCCTTGGGGCTGATTGACATCTCACCCACCCCCGGGGGACATTCCGCAGTCCTATCAATGACAGTACCTCTGTCCGATTCCTCCTCTTCCACCGTTCCCTCCTCATTGCGCGCTTCCACCCAAGCCCTCAAACTGGTCTGGAGTTCCCCCTTGTTGGCACCACGCTTAAAGATCACTCCCAATTGTTGACAGAAATCTTTTAGCTGGGCCAATGAATAAGTGTCCAGTTTTTCCAGTGCAAATTCCATTTTGCAAAAGGCAACACAAGGTTAAGCACACAAAAAGAATAGAGTGGCAAGGGCAACCTGAAGCTACCTCCACCCCACCACCAGGAACAAATTTGGAAAAACAAAAGTAAAAATTAGGAGGGCCGCTAGGAGAAAACTCCAGGTGTAGGCTAGTGGATTACACTAAATTACTACAGAGTAGTTGCAACCACAGTCAAGATCCCACCGCTAGACACCAACATGTTGGAACCTAAATATGTCAGGTCACCTAGGGTAGCCTGGCCTAGGGTAAGACAAAATCACTAGAGGCACATGTGTAAAGGTTGCAGACCACCCAGCAGTAATTCAATGCAATAACACGCAAAAATGACACTACACCAAAATTTGTGTAAAAATACGAGCTTGTTTATAAAAATATTCTCTGCTCTCTTGTCTTCAGATATCACAGTTCAGTACATTACATTTATCCATGAAATTATGAAGATTTTCAAAGTTGCCAAATGATGTCATTAATCAGCATTAACAGCACATTACATTAGTCTCCAAACTTTGCTAGACTTGACTCCTCTGAAGGGTTTTATACCTTTACCCCTCTCCACCTTTGACTCCAGAAGAATGGGCTAGCCTCACTCACTTTAGTTTCTCTAAGCAAGGGGAGGTTGGAATATAGTTATTTAATCACAAAACGGGGAACATCCTACATTCAAAGTTAAGTTTCAGAAGATCCTTTCAAGAAACTAGATGGGCATTACCCAGTACTAGCCCAATCCTAATATAGCCAACCGGAAGTCTTTGCTCCTTTAAGAGAGACGCTAAAGCCTCCAAGTTCCCCCTCACGACCTCTCCTTACTTTGTTTTATGTTGGGCCACCCGGCCGGTGTCTCCGTTTGCTGGGGGGAAAAAGACAAAAGGACCCAGACTCCTCCGGCCGAAGTTGCGGCCCCTCGTCCCTCCTCCTCGTTAGCGAGGAGTCAGGGAAAGAGGACACACCAGTCGCACCTCTCCGCTTGAAGTGCGCTCTCCTTTGGAAACCGGGCCGCCCCGCTCCCTCTCTTCTCAGAGAAGCAGGGGCCCGCCTTGGTGTAGCTCCCAGCGCTTAAGCGGGAAGCCCGGTGCTCGGCGGCTGCTTCCCGAAGATCTCCTCACCGGCTGCTGACAGGATTTCCCCCGCGAGGAGGCAATCGCGCATGCGCGGGGAGTAAGCGGACCAGCCAACAGAGTCTGCTCCGCAGCGGCCTGCTCGGTCCTAGGCCCGTCCTGTGATGGATCACCAGTTCAACTTGGAATATGCGCAGTGGCGCCGGGCACTATACCGCTAGTCCCCTTTTTCTCTTTCTTAATGCAGCGCTGTCACGGAAGCGCGATCAGCGCCCCAGGGGTCCCGCTCACGGCGGAATCAGGGAAGACGGCTCAGCCCCAATAACCCTGTCACCCCACTCTTTCTCCTCACGAGTGGGGAGGTTTGCTCACACGCTGCAGGACCAAACACCGGTAAGGGGGTCTCGGCGTCACGCAGGGCAGGAACCTGCTTCAAACCATGGAGAGAGCGGGTTAGAGGTGGAATCCCTCACATTTGGGCCCCCAGATCTCCAGTTACAGCAGTAATCCACTAACCCTCCATACTGGATAGGAACAGGTGCACAGGAGAACTCCTTGTTTTGTTCCCACAGCAGGGATCTCCACAGCTCCACAGTCCACTAGGATTGACCGCTTCACCTAACTTGGGCACCTCCCTGACCAGGGTCAGCAGGACGAAACTAACTCGGCTAGGACAGCAGGAATGGGGGGCGGGGAACCCAGACAGAGGGCAACCCTTGTAGAGCAGTCCACCCTTAAGGACCCTACCCCTTCCAGACCTCAGCCTTCACTCTAGCTGTTCCTCACTGGCAAGACAAAATGGTTGCCCAGCATTCCGCCTTTTGATAGGCTGACCCTCAGAGGTCCAGAAGGGACCAGAAGGTTCTGGAATGCCCTACTCTATCCTATGGGACAGGTTCTAGGTATGTCAGTTATGACAGTTGGTAGCCACCATTTTGTGACTCCAAAGAAATTCCTGTCAGGAAAGGCCTCTAGGCCTGAGGGAGAAACTATAAGGGCGAAAGAGCACCTATCCCCCAGACCAACACCTTGAAACATCTAGTGGACACAAAAATGAATAAGGTTATGAGGGGCAAAAAGGGAACAAAATAAATAATAAATTGGAGGGACTACTCAAAGGGCCAGACAGGTCTAACATATATATAAATATATATATATATATATATTCACTGATAAAACCATAGGTTTCACACCAGTTATAGTTAGGTGGAAATTTTACTCGCATAAAACCATTGAAATTCCCACGTTATAGTTAGTTGGACTCACTATAACTTGCGCGTGCGATGCACTGCTGATGACGTCACATATTACATCACTCATGACATGGTCAGTGACATCACTCATGACATCACTGATGACATCACAGATGTCTTGAAATACATGAAGAGAATTAGAAATGCATTAATTTCTGAAGATGAACGAAAGTACCCTCAGATTAGCTTGGTCATAGTGCCTTACTATCTGGCATATATTGTGTATGGAACTTATGAGTTTATAGTCCAAAGGTGTAAAAAAGTGATGAATATAGCCCACTGGGGCAAAATTACTCGAGGTAGAATGTTATAGAATATATCAAGGAACTGGCAAGTAACCAGCCACAAAAAATAGAATCTGTATTTCGATTCTTACATTATTTCATTTCACTTATAATTGTATTAAATCACAATTTTTCACATGAGAATGTTATTTAAAACTCATATGTATCGCACAAATTATGCAAGGGAAAGTAAGTGGCTGAAATAATAGCAGTATGGTGTTACATCCTGCACCATATACATGTATTCATCTTACTTCCCCTTTAATAGCATGAGCCTTGTTCCTTGATGTTCTGGTTCTCAGAACTTTCCTAGTGATGCATTCTGCATCTCAATGTCAGTTGTAATTGAACTTGAAGCTGTCTACATGATGCTGTGCTGCTCAATAAACCTATTTGGATTTTAACCTGTTTCCTGGATTACTACATATGGTTATTTTCCACATTAGTATCGAATCACTGTTTATGTTGCAGTGTCAATCTGCTTTCTATGATTATTTTTTAACAAGTCACATGTTACTTTAAATACCTTTTGTGAACACAAACACTTTTACTCGTGAGCAAGGGAGGTGAGCTCCTGAAACGCGTAGAGTTGTTCGTTGCGTTAAATCTGCATTAAAAAAACATTTCTTCAGCAGAGGAGTTCGTGTGTTTACTGACCTGAATGGAGCAGTCAGGAACTGAATTTATGTGAAGGCTCGCTACCTACACACGAACCGCCCTCGGTCAGAGGCTCGAGGGAAGCGGAGCTTGGCGGCTGCTAAGCATTCTTTGAATTGATATATATAAATATATATATATATATTCCAAGCATACCCCTCTCAGTCGGAAAGGAGAAGAGGCCACTCAGAGGAACTTTCAGGAGCCGTTTATTAGAGGACAGCGAGGCAAGATGCATTTCGGCAAATAGCCTTCTCCAGTTGCCGTAGCTATCACATTAGAACTCCACCTGCATCTTGTAAGTGTCTTGTACCACCCTCATTGGAAGGTAAGTAAGCCCCGCCCCAAAGTCACATGTTGATTACTCCATAGTGGCTCAAAATGAGACTTCAAATCCCAGAAACCATCACGTCTGGTGAGTCAACCTCGGGGAAGGAAACAAATAGTTCAGGGTAAAGGTGCAGAAATGAAATGGAGTGTTCACGCTAAAAAATGAAATCCAACAAACTCCATCAGGTCCCCTATGCGTTTCAAACCTCAAGTAGAATGCAGCCGGATGTAGAGCGTGGTATAGAGCCGAACATGCAGTGATTTCGACTCCTCGTCACATAACGAGCTGCCGCTGGCAGTGGTCCGTGGCTAACATGAAACTTGAGGCGGGCAGAAGTCGATCCGAAAACACGGAGAAACAGACGGAAGCCTGAACAGCTGGTGCCAGCGTCACTCCTGCCACTTGTAGAAACGGGTCCTCATTTTGTTCCTTTTCAAATTAAATGTATTAAGTGTTACCACTTTATTCCAAACAAGATGACTTCAGGTGTGACATACTTTTGTCATAAGTAAGACTGTTAGCGTTCTAGTTGTTCTTTAGAACACTCTGGGACATTCTGTCATTGGGCTATAGTTGGGCTACATCTGGCTGATATTTGGGCTTTATTTGGGCTCTTTTGTCTCTGGTGGCCATCTTGGGAGACTGCATATCAGAATTTTTTTAATGAAATATAAGAGGATTTGAGAAGTCACTCAAAATGTGCCCTAATTTTTCTTTCTTCAGCACTAATCATAATTTCTATGGCAAAATGAACCCCCTCATTTTGTTCCTTTGCAAATTAAATGTTTTAAGTGTTAACACTTTATTCCAATCAAGATGACTTCAGGTGTGCCATACTTTTGTCATAAGTAAGACTGTTAGCGCTCTAGTTGTTCTTTAGAACACTCTGGGACATTCTGTCATTGGGCTACATCTGGCTGATATTTGGGCTACATTTGGTTTTTTTTGTCTCTGGTGGCCATCTTTGGGCTACATTGGGCTACATTGGGCTACATTTGGGCTCTAACATATATATAGCCCAATGTAGCCCAATATATATTTTTTCATAGTTAATTTTCGTAAAAGCCACTGGAGCATATATCTTGAGACATAGCAAAGGCACATCGGGGTACCAGTCCCTACCATTTTGCCAAGTTTGGTGGAAATCCATTTAGCCGTTCGGGCTAAAAGTGAGTCCAAACGCCCTATGGAAATTAACTTGGTGAAAACATGTTTTGGGACCCCCCTTTTATCTCGGCCCCCGCCTGATGGATCCCCTCGAAACTTCAGGGAAGGAGCGGAGCGCAGCGAGGCAAAGTTAAGGAAAATTACAGGCAGATCCCTCATTCGGCGCCAAAGTTATTCCCAATAGAATGTTGCAGATTTCCTATGGAAAACGATCCTAACTATAACTACCTACTGGCGACCGCCAGTAGGTAATATATACATAGATAGATAGATAGATAGATAGATAGATAGATAGATAGATAGATAGTGCAAAACAGGGAGATAAATGAATATTCTCATAATAAAAATTGTCTGAATGGCTCAATACCACAACTTTATATAAAGTTAAGGTTAGTTTAAAATGGATGGAAAAACCACATCGAAGAGACTTAGGATGGTTTCAATTTGGCTTAAAAGATAATTTGTCTTATTAGTTTATTTGACCCAAAGCTTCACTTCAGGCAACAAGCCGCATGAGCATCAATTTACTGAAATATGCAGTGTTCATCTCTACCAAAATGTAATTTATGCCGCTATATGCAGCCCTTAGGTGACAATTATTTCACAATTGCTTAATATATACAGGATTGAAAACGTATATAAACTAAAATATTTTTCCCTTATTGCCTGAAGAAGGCCTCATGGCGGATATCAATATGTCACCTTCAATTTTTTGACTCAGTTCTTGGAGTGATTTGTGAACCATCTAATAATATGCGGTGGACATAAATAATTTGCTATTATAGTGGTCAAACTCACGGTGCTTAAAAAAGTTTCCACAGTTATCTGGAATATTATACCTTTGTTTTCCAAAATTACATTTTGCATGTGCATCATATGAATTGATCCTTAACGTTCATGTTCTAGCAATAGAGCCAAATAGATTAAATTTCTAAAGGGCTGTTCAGAAACTAGTATATAAACATTATGCTTTCGTTCATTACATTATTGTATTATGTCGGTATTCAGAATGATGTTTGCTAAAAAGGAAAAACAAAAGCAGATGTAATCTCATCGTTACCATGCTAAGGACTGTCCTATATATACAACAGATTATTACCAAATAGGGGCTTTCTGCAGGTTGTGAGTGCTAACACTGAAGTAATGGCATATGCCCTTATTTAAACGCTATGCTTAGTTTGAAAGGGGAGGACAATGCGTGTTGCGGTGGGTGTTCCACTGCAACACCCATTGGTTCTGACGCTGCCTTCTATTTACAAAAGAGGTGTTAATAGGAGGCAGCGCCATAATTAAGACCAGGGAAAACCTGGTCTTAACCTGGCGAAGCGAGGAGAAATATTTAATTTCTCCTCGTTTTAGCTGTTTTAATGTGTCCTGCGTTGTGCAACACGCATGAAAACAGCAAAACACCAATGATTGCCTATGTACAGGAAGGTCCTCCTCCCTGTACATAAACAATCATTTTTTTTAAATGCCGTTTTGCAACTTCTGTTTGTGCTGGGCAGCACACATAAGGGAATATTTACAGTGAAGTGGCTGAGCATGTTGTTAGCTACCTGGGCTTAACCACACGCTCCACCACCTCGAAACGCAAGGCTGAAACATATTTACAAGAATGTGGTTCAGCATTGCGTTTCCCCCTGCGATGGTGCTATGTTTAACAACTTAGCGCCAACGCAGGCACCCTTGCACCAGAGTGGAAGGGTGTCTGTGTGCAGGGGAGGATTGGTTATGTGTAGGAAGGTGTCCCTTCCTGCACATAAACAATCCTAAAATGCCATTGTGTAGCTTCCATGTGTGCTGCTTCATGCAGCACACATGAAAGTTACAAAATGGAATTTTTTAAAAAGGGTTGTTTATGTACAGGAAAGGGCAACTTCGGTACATAAACAAACCATTGCATTTTGCTTTTCTATGTGTGCTGCAGAAAGCAGCACACTTGGTAAAAGCAAAACGAGGAGAAATAATGTATTTCCCCTGTATCGCCAACTTAAGACCAGGATTTTCTTGGTCTTAATTTTGGCGCTGCCTCCTATGTACGCCACCCTTGTACATAGGGGTCGGCGTCAAAATCAATGGCTGTTGCCGTGGAACACCCACCACAACACCCACTGCACGCCCCTTTCACGCTAAACATAGCGTGAAAGGGTGCCTTATGTACAAGGCAGCGTTAAACAACGTTAAGTGGCTTAACGCTGTCTTGTTCATTAGCCAAGGCCCCTATCACCATGGGAACGTCACAAAAAGTGACATTCCTGTGGCGACGGGTGCTTGTACATATGCCCCATAGAAGTTTCAAAGCAGCATTTAAAGATTGTTTGTGTGCCGAAGGGACACCTTCCTGCACATAAACAATCTTCCCATCAACACAGACACCCTTGCACTATGGTGCAAGGGGGGCTGCATTAGCTGCACAGGCTGCTAAACATAGCCCCAGCGCAGGGGTGAGGATGGGGTTGCACCATATTATTGTAAATATGGTGCAGCCCTGCGTTTTAGAAGTGGCCATGGAGGCTAACAACACGCTCTGCCACTTCCCTTGTACATATGGCCCTGCGTGTTCATGTTCAGAAGAAATGTGGGGGCATATTACCAACAACTAGCGATAATTTTTGTCTCTAACTTGTTTAGAGACAAAAATTATCGCCGCAAATCGGCGATTTTTATCGCAGATAAACCTTGCTATTAGCAAGGTTTATCGCAAATGCGATAAAAAACGGCCGCAATGCATGAATATCGCTGAAAAGTCAGCGATATTCATGCATTATCGAGCAAATGCTCTTAGCCATGTTATCCACCTTCCATTGGATAACATGGCTAAGAACTGCTCCTGGGCAGGTGTTAGCTTTTGGAGATATTCGCGCTTAGCGCGAATATCTCCAAAAGTTGGTAATAGGAGATAGCGATGTTAGCGACTGTTTCCAGTCGCTAACATCTTGGCACGCCCACTTTGCATGTCATTAGTGATAAATATCACTGACATGCAAAGCGGGGTCCAAGATGGTCGCTATCTCCTATTAGCTGTCGCTAACTGGTGTTAGCGACAGCTTGGTAATAGGGAGATAATTTTATCTCCGCTTTCTTGGCTTTTAAAGCCAAAAAAGCGGAGATAAACCCCCTTGATAATATGCCCCGTAATTTGCTCGTTTAGTTTAGACTCTTGTAACAGAGCATTCTGCTGGCTGCAGTCAGTTTTCCTGTATTTGCCACGAATTTACGTAAAAGTGCGGCATGGAAGTCTACAATACTTATGGATATGTAGGGTAGATCCAGCGCCTGATACCAGGCACTCGAATACGCCTGGAAACCGATGCCATTGTTCGTTTGAATTAAACTTGCACAGGTTCGCATATAGTGGCAAGTATTTGGCAAGTGAATATGCATGAATGCCATATCTACATTTATTGACAATACATACGAGGCAAATTCCTTTTTAGATGAATTGAGATACATGCTATGCATTTGTATAACTATGAATTCACATATCAAAGTGCATTTGACTAACTATGAAGCCTTGAAATTGGTGTTAATTGTTCTGTCATCACACACAATTTGTCTGGTGAAATCGAAGGGTTTGCGTAAATTAGGTCAATTAAATGGCTGTTTCTAAACCGTGGTAGTTTGCCAGTGCTGTATTTAACGGTATAAACCCGGCTCTGATGAAACAGACAAGGCCTCGCATGAGAACCTTACTGTGGAAAATAAACATTTCAAAGACATGCTGGGCCCAAGCTGGTTTAGTAACAGTTCAAAAAGAGAGCGTGCAAACAGTGAATATAATCTCATTACACTTGGATGGATAATTTTAAATCTGCTTTTTGTTTTGTTTTTGTGCGCATGGAAAAGGAGTCATTTCGTCGAGTTCATTGAAGCTAGGCCGCGTTTTACAGTCTTGGAATTTTTCATCAGCAATTAGTTCTAGCTGGCAGAACGCAGCAGATTACATTTCATTTACTGGTCTATTATTTAACAGTAAGTACACTAGAAAAGCTCTGGAACGGGTGCTCGTGCTAAGTATGATTACCAGCGGAAGTGAGTAGCACTTTAAGGGAGCTGTGTATATTTGCTAACTCCACCGCCGCACTCAATAGAATCATATTCACATAACATCTCATGAGCTGATCATGATTAATGCCACTTCAATGAATGCCAAAGGAATTGGTAATTATACTCATTGTAATGCATGAATGATAATTAGCGTGATTACAGAACATTTTAGCAACCATTAACATGCATTTCTTCATTATTTAATATGTTCACTAATCACAATGATGTTATTTGCTTTTCAGGTTGTTATCCGGTGAGGATTTCTAATCAATATTCCTTTGCAATTCAGCTCAGGTGAAGTCTTATAATGAACTCCTTCTAACAAAGTGCTAATTGTTGTGAAAATGTTGATTAAGTTAATACGAATTAAAAAATCTGTTACTTTTAGTTGTCCCTAGCAAAATAAAAAACTGAAAACTACATTTCTGCCACTGAACCTAAGTAATCTATCTATTGAGCAGGCTGTGAGCTCATGGAACTTACATTTCACAGTCCACCGTCTTTGTGATGATATTTTCGAACGTTATTCTTAACATTCTTCATTTTCTTATTACAATTATTAATAATGAGTTTCACTAATAAAAATCAACAATGATAATAATATTTATAATAATAATAATAATAATAGAGTTTTGAGATTTGTGTTAATTTATTTTATTTCTTGGTCCCTTGTAAATCGCATTGAGAGGCAAGGGAAGAAACAGAAAGACGTAAGACGGGAAACACTGACAAACACTGCTTAATTTGTAAAAAAAGAAGTGCAGGTGCTAAAAATGTTGCCAAGGAGGCACTAGCAGTGACATTACCTGCTGTGCTCAAGCAGCCACCTGTTCTGCAATGAACCCAGTCATACCACACTGATTAATATAGGCAAAAAAGCATTTTCATTTGGTGTACATTTTTTTTTGCACTCGGTGTAGGTAAGAAAGTAAAACACATCATCTTCCGCTTCTTTAGGAATGACAACAGAAAAACACAGAGTTCAAAATAGCGGGGACATCTACAGGCTGACTGCAGGGGTCACAGGCAGCAGCAATGTTAGAGATGAGAGACAGCAAGAGTAAAGAGAAGAAGAAACAACAAGAGAGGAGAGAGATAAAACAGAGCAAAGTAGAAGAAAAAGAGGAGAGCAAATCAGATACAAAGAGAAAGCAGCCATGATGTGAAGAAGAGAGCATTAAGAAGAGAGAAGATAGAATGAAAGGATGTGGAGGACACGACAGAGGAAAAAAAAGCAGACAAATGATAAAATGGAGACACAGCTAATTACTGCTAGAGAGTGATAGTAAAGAGCCAAGATCGAGGGGAGAGAGAGCAGAGCATGGATAAAAGTGAAGAGAAAAAAGGGCAGGGCTAAAATGAATAGAGGGCAAATCAGAAATATTGGGTATGGCAAAGGTGATAGAAAACAATTAGAGAGGTGAGAGGATAGACTCTTAGAGCAAAGACTTAGGGGACAGACAATAGATCAAGGTTAGAAGATAGAGGTAGTGAGAGTGTTGAAAGTGGGGCTCACCGGAAGAGGACGTGAGCGGTGACCTCCTTGGCAACATTTTCAGCACCTGCACTTCTTTTTTTACAAATTAAGCACTGCCCGTAATTAGTAGGTTCAGGGATGGCGACGGGATCGGCATCCACTGCTCAGCTTGTTGTGATCCTGCCGGCCACAGCACAGGCATTGTTCCCAGCAGTAATGCTGCCAATGCCGGTAAGTACGGCTGTGGTGTCTGCTGGACTCACTCACGCTCGGCAATTCCATGCTGGGGTGCAGCACACAGATTCTACTGGTGACGCCATGGCGCACAAAAGTTGTGTTGGGCCGCATTGAGCACTTTGAGGACAGCAGCAATGCTGGGTTGCCGGATATGTTACTCTGGCTACGCAACAAGTAGAAAGTCCACACTAACTTTAATTTATTCTTTCTAAAGAGCCCTCACTCCCAAGTTCCAAATGCGCTCTTACAGCTTCCTTGCCTCAACTTCGTCATGAGTCAGGTACAATTATCCAATGGGAGATTTAGCCTCAGGCAGTGGCAGGGTGCAGCAGACATGGGGAATAGAATGCAAGCCATAGTTTGTCGATGACTTCTTGGATTTGTGATCAGCGTGATGACATCATCACTAACGTGGTGATACACAATCATACCTGCCTGGACAGGCATATGCTGGCCTGCCTATGAACATTTACCAGCCAGTCACCATGCAATGTATGTTATTCTTTTTATTTTGAATTGAACAATTAATATTGAGACCACCACCTGCAGGTTCAGAAATTGCAGCCCCGGCCCTGTGAAAGAAGTGCAGGTGCTGAGCACCTGAACGCACCTGCTCAAATTAAGCACTGCTGACAAATGAACAATGATAGATAAAAAGATGTGTTGTGTAAGCTGAGACTTTGGCGTAGCTCAACAAGGTGTGCTTTCCCACCCACAGCTGACATGGGTGAGTAAATTGGTTCAATGCACCAATGATTGATGTGTAAAACACAGTTATCATAGCTACGCAGAACACTATGCAATTTCCTATTGAAATCGAATAGTTGCTTTTTTGTTACTAACAATCCCTATGAAGGGGTTAGGGACACTGTGATAACAGTAACAGACCTATTTTGCTACTTACCATATCACATACCGACTGCACTGATAAGAATGAACACTTTTAAGTAAAAAGTATTGTTTCTTACAGGAACGGTCTGTTTCTCAGGACATCGAAAACGGCCACAAAGAATATTAGAAAAACAGCAAGAAAGCATGTTATAAACAATGAGAATAAAATTTGCATTTCTAACATGGATAAAATGTCATCTATGACCTAACACCCTAGCATCTACTTCTATGCGCTACACTAAGAGAGCATGGAAGGCAGAGCAACTTGTAGTCTAGAGTTTCTTAGGGAGAAAAGACACACTGCATAGCTTGTTGATAGTAAAGGCTGTCTGTATCACTGACACAATATCGAGGAAAGTAATATTGATGTCAAAACTATAAAAAGAAATATCGATTACCATATTATCGATATCGGATACTTACAACTGTAAATACAAAAATTATCAAAAAATGTATCATTGACACTATTGTCATCCACAAAATGACAAAAATATAAAGGTTTTAATATAATTAGAACTTAAAGTGATAAATGTTAAATATGTTAATATAGAATTTTAATATGATGTAAATTAATCGTATTCCAATAATATTTAATAATATATATAACTATATATTCATATAAACACACATACATGTGTTTATATGTATATTAATATATCTATCTAGCTATACATGTGTGTGTGTGCGTATATATATACATAAATTAAAAATATACATTTAAATCATGTCAATTAAATTTTTTGTATTTTTTTAACAAAACATATCTATCTACATATTCTTACTGATAAATTTAAAATATTAAAAGTAATATAATTGAAAATATTTTTCTTAATTATATGACACTAGATATACTGTATATATAACTGGAAGTATGTGCACACTCCTGCCCGTATGAAGAACAAGCACCAGGACGCTCTGTCTTAAGTTTTAGAGACGTTTATTTGTTGCTATACATGTAACACATTTCGATCGTAGCCACAATCTTTGTCAAACCATTTTCCATTCCATTAACTCATTGATTTATACATGTTCCTGATATTGCAGAACTCCCATTTTTTTAAACATTTAACCCCTTTGATGCTCATGATGGAATGGTTCCGTCATGAGCACCAGTGCTCCTGTGCTCATGACAGAACCATTCCTTATGGAGAACAGGGGCACTAAATCGCTCTGCGGCAGACAGCAGAGTGATTTCCCTTTTTTTTGTTGGCCTCAGGAGGTTGGGGAAGAGCTTCCCCAACCTCCCAAGGCCGATTTGCATTTTCATTCAATGCCGATTGCACACATGGCGTGCTGACGTCATTTCAAGGAAAATGAAACTGAAACTCATTTCAGTCTTATTGTTTCAGTGGTCGTGGGGCTTTCTCTTCCCCCCAAGCACCTAAAAAAGATGGGAGAGGTATCGTTGGAAAGGGGAGAATCTAGTGGATCCCTGCTTGGGGATCACCCCAGGAGGTCAATCCTTGAGCAGGGATCCACTCACTATCATCAGGGAGTGGGGAGCGGCCCCTTGGGTATGGGCCTTTGCTGCACCCATATTTGTTTTGGCCCAACAGTCTTTGTTCCCCCACTGGGGGGGCAGAAACACCACTAGAAACCAGGGATAATGTTTGGATTGATGTTGGGGCTGCCTAAAAAGGTATTTCTTTTAAATTGATGTCAGAGTGGGGGCTGCCCAAAATGGGCATGACAATGCCCCCACCCCAGTGACATTCCAGTCTTTCTGCTCCATTCAGGGGGCAGTTGGGGGCATTAGCCCCCAATCTGCCCCCTGGGATGCAGAAAGCCCATTATAAAAGAAGGACTTTTTTATTGATATTGATGCAACAGCCTTTCTGCTCCCCTGGGGGCAGTTGGGGTCAATAGCCACTCATTTTCCTCGGGAGACTGAGGGGAACGCTGTGGGGCATTTGTACCGGCATGGTGATTCCACCGATAAATATGTGGAAAATGTGTTTTTTTACAGCTAAATTTGAGGCGTGCAGGGCATTCTGGGTAGGAAAACATTAGGGGATCCATAGAAGCCATACCTTGCTGGACCCCCTGGGTGTCTAGTTTTCAGAAATGTGTGGATTTGGTTGTTTTCCAAGATGCCCACCAAGTTCAGGGCCTAAAACCCAGGTGACCCCCTTGCTAAACCAGGTTGTTTTGTGATAGGTCATTTTGATGTCTCTTTAATACGTTTTTGGCCCTTGCCTGCCGCGGGTACTTGACCCATCCATGCAAGTGAGGTATAATTTTTATCGAGAGACTTGGGGGAACGCTGGGTGGTAGGAAATTTGTGGATGCAGGTAGATTCCAGATATTTCCCAAACTGAAATTTGAGAAAAAAGTGTTTTTGGGTAGAGAAACGTTGGGGGATCCACGCAAGCCATACCTTCCTGGACTCCCAAGGGTCTCAGAACCTGGTGTAAGCCAATCAAGTCACCCCATCCTGGATTCCGCTGGGTGTCTAGTTTTCAAAAATGTATAGGTTTGATATGATTCCCTAGGTGCCAGCAGAGATAGGGTTAAAAAACTACAGCTAGGCACATTGCAAAAAGAGGGTACGTTTTCACTATGAAAATGGGTTGTGTCCATGTTGCGTTTTGGGACGTTTCCTGTTGCGGGCACTAGGCCTACCCACACAAGTGAGGTACCATTTTTCTCGGAAGTCTTTGGGGAATGCGGGGTGGGTAGAATTTTGTGGATCCACAGAGATTCCAGAACTTTCCACCACAGAAATGTGTGGATAATGTGTTTTTCTGACAAATTTTGAGATTTGCAAGGGATTCTGGGTAACAGAACCTAGTGAGAGGCAGACACGTCACCCCATCCTGGATTTACCTGGGTGTCTAGTTTTTAAAAATGTATAGGTTTGCTAGGTTTCCCTAGGTGCCGGCAGAGCTAGGGTACAAAATCTACAGCAAGCCACTTTGCAAAATGGTTTAAATTTTCACTGTAAAATGTGGTGTGTCCATGTTGCATTTTGGGCCGTTTCCTGTCGCAGGCACTGTGCCTACATACACACGTGAGGTACCATTGTTCTTGGAAGACTTTAGTAAATGTGGGGTGGGTGGAATTCTGTGGATCCACGCAGATTCTATAACTTTCCACCAGAGAAATGTGAGGAAAATATGTTTTTTTGGACACATTTTGAGGTTTGCAAGGGATTCTGGGTCACAGAACCTGTTGAGAGCCAGTCAAGTCACCCCATCCCGGATTGACATGGGTGTATAGTTTAAAAAATGTATAAGTTTGCTATGTTTCCCTCGGCGCTGGCAGAGCTAGGGTTCAAAATCTACAACTAGGCGTTTTGCAAAAAAAAAGGGTCAGTTTTGACTGTGAAAATGAGGTGTGTCCACGTTACGTTTTGGGCCGTTTACTGTCGCGGGCACTAGGCCTACCCACACAAGTGAGGTACTAATTTTCTCGGAAGACATTGGGGTATGCCAAGTCGGTGGAATTTTGTGGATCTACGCAGATTCCAGAACTTTCCACCACAGAAATGTGAGGAAAATGTTTGTACAAACCTTTATGTTTACAAGTAATTCTGGTAAACAGAACCTGGTGAAAGCTAGTCAAGTCACCCCATACTGAATTCCCCTGGGTGTGTAGTTTAAAAAAATGTATAGGTTTGCTAGGTTTCCTTGGGTGCCAGCAGAGCTAGGGTTAAAAATTTACAGCTAGGCGCTTTGCAAAAAAAGGGTCAGTTTTCAATGTGAAAATGTAGTGTGTCCATGTTGCGTTTTGGTCCATTTCCTGTTGCGGGTACTAGGTCTACCCACACAAGTGAGGTACCATTTTTCTTGGAAGATTTTGGGAAACATGGAGTGGGGGGAATTTGGTGGATCCACGCAGATTCCAGAACTTACCACCATAGAAATGTGAGGCAACTGTGCTTTTTTAAAACAAATATTTAGGTTTGCAAGGGATTCTGGGTAATAGAACCTGGTAAGAGCCAGTCAAGTCACCCCATCCTGGATTCCCTGGGGTGTCTAGTTTTACAAAATGTATAGGTTTGCCAGGTTACCCTTGGTGCTGGCAGAGCTAGGGTTCAAAATCTACAGCTAGGCACTTTACAAGAAAAGGGTCAGTTTTCACTGTAAAAATAAAGTGTGTTCACGTTGTGTTTGAAGCCGTTTCCTGTCACGGGCACAACCCACACAAGTGAGATACCATTTTTATTGGGAGACTTAGGGTAACACAGAATTGTATTGCAACTTTTATTACCTATTGACTTTCTTTTTTTTGTTGAAATACATAGAGCAAAAAATTCTTCTAATCCATACATACATCCATAAAAGTCATTAGATATGTCAAATAATACAGAATTGTTCAACAGCACTGTTTAGCAGGAAAACATTAAAACCTAAAATCAATAAAAGATATACAATATACACAATATCAACATTAAGCTGGAATCCAAGAAATGAAATGCCTAATATCTTGAAACAGCATCGACTGCCAAATATTTAACACAAACTAAACAATAATTAGACCTAAGAAATCATAAGCATATACTGAGAAACTAAAGACTCTGAGATCAGCAGCAAAACTATGGTATCAGATAAGGAGTACCCTAAATATACCATACTACAGTGAGTTCGCTCCAATATGGGACTCACCAGGAACCCCAGAATGTCTCAAAGATAAATTGTCAAGCCCCTTTAAAACATCAGGTTTGCAAGTATGGGGACAATTAATGGTTGAGAACACCATAGTAGACTGGGAAACTCTGTCTATAAAGACAAATGCATCCCTTTCAACATTTAAATTCTGTCAGCTATCTAGTTGGGTAAAAACACTGAAGGAGAAAAAGAGTGGAAATAAGACCATAGAAACAACCATGATAAAGAATCCCCCGAAGAAATAAGAAATAGCTTTCTGGTACTGGGCCCTTATTGTAGCTGGGGAGGAAGACTTCCTGATTCCAGAGGCGACCTGGAGGAAAGACCTGCCTTCATTGGATCTCCAGAATCTGCGGCAAGTATCGATGAATAAATGCTGCTCCATTGTGAAATCTGCTGTCCTAAGGAGAAATCATCTCTATACCACCCACAGAGCCTATTGGACCCTGAAGCGCCTATCTAAATTTGGTAGGCCAAATATAAAATCGTGTCCCAAATGTGGTCTATCGAGAGCAGACGATGTGCATATGTTTTGGCAGTGCCCCCAGCTCGACGGCTTCTGGCAGGAAGTGAGTAAAATCATAGATATGGTACTAAGAAGACCAACAAATGTAAGTATGGATCTTGTTATTTTGGGGTTAACAAGCAGGAAGGGGCAACAAACTTAACAAAAAAAGAAGAGAATCTCTTGTTCATGCTGATTTTGCTTGCACGGAGGGAACTTTGTATTAAGTGGATAAGACCAGTTCACCCCACACACTTGGAATGGGTGGCCTCTATAAACAGAGTAAATAAGTTGGACAGAAAAGGGAAACCCAGCAGGAAGTACAACTACTGGGATATTTGGGAGGATTCTCAGTTTGTAAATTAAAAGCTGTTTTCTAAATGCACAACCATGCAATGGCCTATACAATTCCGATGATTATGCAATGGCAATAAATATACAAGCAAAATGCTTGTATGAGTGACCAGGGTGGTCAGCTCCCCCAGTTTAGTAAGTTTTATTGAAGGTGTTATGGATATAAGGGGACCCCACTCTGAAAACCCGCTCAGGGAGACTCCCCGAATCCATCTTCCACCCTCGGAGCACAAAAAAAAAGGGGTTGTGAAGGAACAGTGAACAGAGAAGCGGGTCCCTGAAAACTCTGTATAAACGATATTGCAGAGTGAGGAATTTAAAAAAAAAAAAAACATATACTGAGACATCAGAAAAAAAATGGCCTAGATGCCAATTCCTGCTGTCTGATTATTATAACAATATAACAAAAGAATATGGAAGGTCATAAAATTATAATACTGATTATAATACATCGGAATCGAACATACTATGGAGACCTCTTGAAAGACAAACTAGGTTTTAAGATTTTAATCAAAATAAGCTGCAAAGACCCTCTCAAACTTCTTAAGTCCATCAATTCGCTGGGCATAGGCTTGTTCACTGTTTTTAACCTGCTTCATTTTCTGGGCACATTAATTTTTAGATGGTATAAGATCCGTTCGCCATCTCTGAAGCAAAATAGATCTGGCAACAGCCATTGCAATATATAATAATTTCATTGTCTTATCGAGGAGAAGATGTTCTGGGTCATAGCCCAATACTGTCAACTGAGCATTCAAACTATTATTTACAACCTATTGAGTTTCGATGCATTTCTGCCTTCCAAATGAAAGACAATGTGTAAAAAAGAAGTCATTTTGAAAAATGACCTATATTTCTTATGCTAGGATTGAGTACTCACAATTTCAGAAATGTGCAAATATCTACTGTTTCTAAACTCTATATTTTGTTCCAATTTCAGAAATACATAGGTGTCTTTCATACCGATTTTTCCATGTATATATTTTCACAAATTAATTGCTAAATACTTGTTACTGAATAAAAAGCCATTGCAAGACGCTGCTCAGTTATTGGCTCTGGGTTCGTCGGGTTCTTGGTGAACCTACAAGTCCTATATATCCCCACAACCATAAAGGTCCAGCAAATGTAACAGTATATTGATTTCAAACAGCTGTTATAATTAAAAGAAGTTACAGGTGAAAACGTTGACCCAAATTGCTGTTTTTTCAATTTTTCCTATATTCAATGGTTAGTTTCTATTAAGAAACCTTGAAGGATCTACACAAATGACCCCATGCTGAATTCAGAATGTTGTCTACTTTTTTAAAATGCATAGCTTGCCAGGATCAATTATTGCTTTCATACCCATTTCTACCATTTTTTTTTTAAACCTTTATTGTAGCATTCAATATAAATACAAGCATGGGCCTACAACCGCAGGGGCCAGCCGCAAAACAAAATTAAGACCCCCTATATCACAGTACGACACAGCTCATCAGCTGACAATCCTGAGGTCCGGCAGCGATTCAGGATAGAGCTTGTATTAGAATGCACAACTGAGTCCCAGGATGAGACAGAGGTTCCATTTTATATTATTTAAGAAAGGATCAGGTGCCATACAATCAAACAGAAGAATACGGGGGACAGGGCAAGAAACAGGATATGCACGTAAGAACCGCTATAATGGAACATTGGCACCAAAGCATATGGATCGATGCAAACGACAATACAATATACATTCAATGTTGAGCGCCAGTTCTCAGGGCTTGCCCACCCGGGAATCAGGATATCATAAAAAGCATAAGCACTAAAAACAAGTACACAATAAGAATCCGAATGATTCACAAGCTATACTGATCCTTTAAGGAAGAGAAAGGGAAGAAAAGAAAAAGGCCATAGAAATAAAAAAAGGCAAAATAAAAAAACCTTTCCAACCCCCCACCCTGCACCCCTGCAAATGGCTACAGCCTAACCCCAATAGCAGCGAGCCTGTCGCCCCTAATAACTAAAACCCTAAAATTAGGAAAAAGAGTGGAGGAGGGCTTATCCGTTTGGGCTCCCAGCCCCTTTAGTCCACCCGCCGGAAACAGACACCCCCTATCACTAAAAGACCAACGTATGACAACACTTATAGAAAAAAGTAGGGGTACCGTAATACACCGCCCAGCCTTTTAGATCAAACAGTTGCAGGTCGAACACCCGTAAAAGCCACTCCCACCCATCCCGACCTAGTTGATCTTAACCTTGGCCCTTCCGAATCAGCACACGAACCCCCCCCCAGCGAGACCCAAAGGCACACAAAGGAGTAATAGAGGAGAAGGGAGTCATCAAGAATCAATCTATGGCGACTCGTAGGCAGTGAGTCCACAAGAACTTCAGACGCAGAAGAACTCTCCCTCCTAGATGGACAGTCCCAACGTATCTTGCCCAGGAGTCGTAAAGTCACCAAGAAAGGAGAAGACGACCACAAAATGAATGGAAAGTCAATAACAAAAGTCTCCGGGAGGGGAATGCCTTTCGATACCTCCAAAGTCGATAGTGGTGGAAGGTTCGGCAATACACTGACGGCCTCGGGAACACCTTCCTCCAGGGCACCATCCGATGGTATCATTACTTGCTTCCTCACGGGGTTCTCGCACGGAGTCAAAATGGCCGTGGTTTGAATGGCTGCAGATTGCTGTTTCAACAGTAAGGCTGGGTCCGGTTCCACCAGGAGCATCTCAGATAGGCACGTGTCCAATTTGCAAAATAAGATATCCACATGTGAATGAAACGCCCTAATTTCTGCCAATATTGACCTCAGCAATGGCTCAAGCACCGTGCGATCCATAATCTCACACCCGACACCAATCACAATCACCTCCCCGGGAGAATCTGGCATCCTCAGGGGGGAAAAACAGGATCAAGAACGTGCAGATGTGGAGGGTGACCAGTCTTTATTCGCAGCCACGGTCAACCCGGTTAAGGCCGCAGGCCAGAGACCCCAACCCACCGGACCCCGGCAGGCCCAAGACCGGGTCCGCGGGACGGGGACCCCCACCGGCAGCCAACAACAAGCAGAGTCACTCCTCCATCGATGCTGAGCAATAGAAACGATCGCCGCCAAATTCGGGCTTAAACAAAGCCTCCACTCCGATTGACCGGACCCAGCGTGAGTCTCCCGGCCGATGTTGTTGCACTGCAGCCCGGCTGTGAAAGTACTCGAGGCCCCGGCTTCACTGCTGGAGTAGGCCACAATCTTCAACTCGATGTAACTTCGTCAAACCAGCCGATAAAAGTTCCCGGATTTCACCATCGGAGTGCGGAACAGGTTATGTACTCAGAGGCTAGGCATAAAATCAGGATAATGTACAGGATATTGCGGCGGGATACGGAGGTCGGCAGAGCCGGGAGCCTAAGCAGCCATCTTGTTTGCTGACGTAGCTCCCCCCACCATTTCTACCATTAACTGGAAAGAGGTTTACAGCGCAAACAATAGCAAAAATTAACTATGTCCCAGGAAAATGTCAAAACTATGTAAAAAATGTTGGTTTTCTAACAAAAGTCTGCTTGTCCCTGATAGCTGGGAAGATGGTGATTTCAGCACCACAACCCCTTTTGTGATACTGTTTGAGGGACAAAAGTAGACGCTTTCATCAGTAGCATTTTATTCCCACCTGGGTGGGGAATCCACAAACCCTGGGAACCTTTAGAATCCCCATGATGTTGGAAAAATGGGTGCAAATATGGCATGGATAATTAATGTGGTCAAAAAGTTACAGGGGCCCCAGTACAACGTACCCCAAAAAGCCCAAAAAAGGTTTAGCACAGGGGGGTAAAGGCCTAGCAGCGAAGGGTTTAAAGTGACAGTGCCAAGACTCAAATTTAAAGTGAAACATGCTTAGTGTAAACTGATAGACTCTTTCAGCCAGGACTACTATATATAACAAGAAAAAAATAAAGTGACAAGTGCCTGTGCAATCAAAATCAAATAGCTACAATATCGCTCTAAACGCGCTGCTAAAATATTGTTTTATATATTAATACAATCATATATAAAAAGCATTTGCGGGTTTATGTTAATAAAATAGTTAACTTTGCATATCAATCAATCAAACATTCTAAAAGTTAAATATGGGAAAATGTGATGGAGTCTCAACAACATCTTTAATCTTTCATCCTCAAATGACTCAATGCACACATTTAGCAGCATCTACAATATAATGAATGTGCAGAATTGCATCAACAGTACTAATGAAAGTGTGCAAATTTGCAGTATTCAACAAAGCCTCCTTATTCTTTAAAGTGCATGTGCAAAAAGCAATCAAAAACTTCAAGTTTCTAAAATCTCACATATGAAAATCATCAAATGGACTTAGAAGGGGCTATGCAGGTTATATCTAAATGAATATATAGAGATAAAAAGAGACTGGCATCTTATTATAAATACATTGTTACAAAAGTTTATCATGAAGCGGAATGTAAGACTCATTTTACAGATGTATGTGCATATCTTCCTCAGTGTTGAGACCATTCGCAATCCACAAATTGAACCTTATTATATATCTGGATTCAAGTTGCCTCAGATACTTTTCTCTATTGCCACCTCGGAGCCTCACTAGCACCTGGTCAGTACAAACTATTATAAATCTTTGAGGTTACTATTATGGGTCAATTCAAAATATCTCTCCACTGGATAGGTTTGATCCTTATTTCTAATGGCTCTAATTTTTTGTAGAACTCACTGATGTGCATGTAGTATGGTGCTCCCAATGTAGAGCTTTTGACAACTGCACCTTAACACAAATACTAAGTATTCGCTTCTACAGGTAAGTGGCTTCGTGATTTTCCATTTCTTGTCCACAAAAGGCAAAGGTACCTCTGTGGTATTGGTGCCTTAGGTACACGCTTTACATTTGTAGCACCTTCTAAAGCCGTTCATCCCACTTAGCCACGTCTCCTGTTGTTTTATGCCTGGACTATTGGTCACCAGGTCTTCTCTCATTGATCTGGCCTTACAGAATGTGATGAGGGGTTCTTCTGTAATTTGAGCCCTAGTATGAGATCACTGCACAATAGATGCCAATGTTGTTTAAAAATTGCTCATATTTTTTGATGTTGTACATTGTAGCTAGTAATGAAACAATATTTCTGCTCAGCTGTGTTAGGCATAATATCTGTTGTTCCTTTAGAAAAGATCAATTACGCCCTATATTTCATATTGGCCTTGTATTTCACATCTTTTAGAATGGCCTGATGGTAGCCCCTTGCTCTAAACCTTCATGTTAGGGCTGACTGTGCTTTAAAGAGCTGTTCGGAATTGCTGCAATTTCTTCTCATTCTGAGATTTTCCACATAGGGACTACTGTTTTTAAGTTTTTGGGATGGAAGCTCTTTACATGTAGCATGGTGTTCCTTGCTGCACATTTTCTAAACGTCTGGGTTTGTATTTTTCCATCTGCCACCTACACTGATAAATCTAAAAATTGTACTTCCTGGTCACTGAGATGTGCAGTGAACTGTAATTTAACCTGTTGTTATTTATTTTTTCCACAAATCTTTCTGCTAAAGACTTGTTGCCACCCACAAGACAAATAAGTCATCAATATTGCGTGACCAAAGTATCACATTCTCAGACATTTCTCTTGCATACTCAGGGGCAAGCACCTGCTCCTCCTACCAGCCCATATGCAAATTTGCATATCTGGGGGTGAAGCAGGTGCCCATCGCTGTACCTCGCAGTTGCCAACATAGCTTCGAACCAAACAGAAAAATATTGTTGCATAAGCATCATCCTAACATGCACATCAGCATTTCAGTGTATTTGTTCAGCATCATAGGTCGCAAGCCCAAAAAGTATTGAACTGCAGTCATACCATCCGAATTGGAAATGCTTGTATGTAGGGATGACACATCCAATGTGATCAGTAAGTAATTTTTCTCCCACTATACATCATAGATTTTTTTGAGGAAGTCTCTTGTGTCTCTAGTATACGAGCCAAGATATTTTACGGGATCTTGGAGGAAGTGGTCCAAACATTTGGAGGTGTTCTCAGATGAGCTCCATATGGCCAAGATTATGGGACAGCCAGGTGGTAAATTTATATTCTTATGAATCTTAGGTATAAGAAACGTAATGGGAGTCACAGGGGCATCTATTTTTAGGAATTTGTATTTTGCTAGAGATATGAGACCTGCAATTTTCCATTGCAGCATATCAGTATGTAACATTGTCCAGACAGCCCTTGTCGATCTTCAAATAACAAAGAATGTCATTTAGCAGATTTGAAGCCTCCTCCTGATACATGGTGAGCGGCCAAAGCACTATATTAACTCCTTTGTCGGCCTGTCTTGCCACTATATCAGGACGAAGACGCAATTTAGTCATCAAGCTTTTGCATCCTATTGTTGATGTGTTCTCCACCGGGTTTCGTTCTACATTGTTGTATAACTCTTTTATGTCTTGTACTACCCAGCCTGAAAACACATCTATGGAATACATTGGAACCATAGGAGAGAATGTCGAACTAGGTTTAAAAGATGTACTGGTTTATCATATATACTTGGAGCATACTCTCTTACCATTGTGTCATCAGTTGCAACATTAGTGTCACCCCTAGTGCTGCTGTCCAAATCCCGTAACACATTCAAATCAGAAACCAACAAATCATCATTATCTGTACTAGCATGATCTTGTTGTACTCCAGATGCTATGTTGACAAAATATTTCATCAATCTAAATTTGCGAGTGAATTTAAAACAGTCTATCCAAGTCTGAACATAGTCCATATTCTCTGTGATACAAAATGATACACCACGAGATAGAGTCTTAATTTCTGCTGTATTTAATTCAAGATCCGTTAAATTCACTAGCTCATATACACCACATCCTCACTTATTTGATTTTCTTGCATGTTACTTTGTTGGCTTCTTTTTTGATGGATTGTTCGCCTTGACTGCCTGTTTTTCCTCTGCCTCTTCCTCTGCCCAAAAATGTCCTTTAGTGGCCTCTCAGCGGTCTTAAATTGGTATTTCTGTCCCAGCCTAAAAAACGAAGTTGTTTCATAGCATTTTGAGAAGGTAAAGATCTTGGTAGCCAAGTTCATCACGTCTAAACTTGACTGCTTTTCTGTCCTTTATTACTTGCTCACATTTCTTTACCCTCTCTTGCATCTCAGCCTGCAACTTTGTTATTGTTTATTGGTCTGGCTGTTTGCTTAGTTCTTCACTCCGAATATCAATTTCTTTTAATAGCGCTTGCCGGTCAATGTCCGCACATCTTATCAAAATTGCCAACATTCTATTTGACAAATTGGCATTGTTCTCTGCCCATTCCCTTAGCATATCTCAATTGGGGTTTTCATATGTTGGGCAATTTGGATTCTCAGGCCTCTTGAGACACGTCCCACTTCAAAGTAGCGAGTTAGAGAATTGCTTTCCTACCACTTTGATGTCTTACATTTAATTAGTTTTCTGGAGACCTCAGTAATTCTTTGCTCCCCATCGGCTTATTGATATCGACCTCTGAACGCATTTCACATTGCCCATCCACTGCCTTGGTGTCACTGAATAGCTTTTCTGCATCCGCTTCCCTTGGCAAAAAATGTGAGCAAAACACCGTCTAATTTTGTGTCCCATTCCGTGGTTGAATACCACTCTCCTCTCACACCACTGCTCAATTACAAAGAATACTTCATGGCTTACCACTAATTCAGTTGGTCACGGCTCTGCGGTGCCAGTGCTTCTTTTTGTCTCCACATCTCGCACTTTACAGGGGGCTCCGTGTCGTGTACCGCGTACACCACTCACTTTTCATTTACCTATATGCGTGGAGCTCCTTAACAAGAGGGCTTCCCGGAGTCCTACATCGGTGACGTATTCACAAATCCTCAACACACCTGATGGTATGAAGAACAAGCTCGGGCCCACGTTTTACAGTTGGTTTATTTGTTGCTACACAGGTAACACGTTTCGTTTACAGCCGCGATCTTTGTCAAACCATTTTCCATTGCATTAACATATTGATTTATACATGTTCCTGACTTTTTTTAAACATTTAAAGTGACAGAATAAAATTTATAGTGAAATCTGCTTAGTGTAAACTGATAGATTCTTTCAGTCAAGGTGTAGTGTAGTTCCTATATTCCCAATAGGCTCTGCGCATTGGAATGATATCTTCAGTAGTGTAGACGTATGACTGAGGTTAACTAGGTCTTTTACTGACGATATTAGACTTAAGTTTTGTGTGCCAGCTAGCTCAGAGTTCACTAGAAACTTTCTTGAATAAGCGAGGAGGAGTTTAACCTCCCTGGATAGACAAGAAGGGATTTAGTTTCTGACAACCATAGAACATGACAACTTTGCTCTCCCTGATCAAGAGTATATCTCTAGAGTCATGTGAAAACAAAAGACAGCTATTTTACTCAGTCAATACGTGCATACTTAGTTTCACCAGATTGTAGAGAAAAGAAGAGACGGGCGTTTTCAATAAAAGGTGTTATTTATTGATCAGTCTCTTTTCTCATACAAGAGAAATGAATCGCTACAATTGCAATACTTATAGTTAAGTAAAGTGCATTCAGTAAAAGCAGGATTATGAAATAATACTGTAAAAGCATTGATATGGTTTCTTAGCCATATGATACTTTAAGATGGATAAAATAGATACATACATATATACATTGACTAATCGTACTCAACTGGTGCTTCTAACTACGCCTACCCCGGTGTACCTGACCTAAGCCTAATACGTGGGAGGGAGTAAGTAAGTAGCAGTTTAAGTTAAGTTTGGTTTGCCAAGAGTCTGACTCAAGAATTCTCTATAAGGGGTTAGTCAGTTCAGTACCTGGGATTTAGAAGGCAGGAGGGCTGGTATCTCTTTCTCAGGACTCGGTATCCCAGTCACCCGCGAGGGCAAGGTGGAAACGCTGGAGGCTGGATTCCTCGGCAAGAGAAAAGGCAGCGTTTTCCTCAGCGCGTCAAAAGGGAGGGGCAGCGTCCGTGGGCTCTCGCATCAGCTGGGCTCTCCGGCAAGTAGTCGCTGCTCCAAGCTCATCACCACCGTGTCTTTACTTAGGGCAGTGTCGGTATATTTATACCTGAGAGGTGCCGGGTTTGACTTAAGGATGGACATGAGACGTCAATAAGAATGTCATTAAGAACTGGTCGTTCTTACATTCTTTACAGGAGTTCTCGAACGAAATCAAAACAATAGCAGCGGGGATTTCCCAGGTTTGCTGGAGGCTTGGTTTGTTTAGAGAACTCGGTGTGCTTTCTAGGGGGCTGGAGGAATAGTGCTTGCTTAATGTGACAGCATGCGCTATGACTAATCTATGAAACGGGTTTCTGTGCCGTTGTATGGATATTAGTGATTTATAACCGGACAAGGGTCAGAAATTGGAGTATCGATACAGGTCCCTAGATAAACACACTACACCCACTCCACGAATTCATGTCCATATTTACTAACCTAAGCAATAGTAAACATGTCCATATTTACTAAACTAAGCAATAGTAAACATAACTAATAGTGCATGTGTATACCGAACCACTCCAAAAAGTGGCATATTCAAAATACACGAAAATGAGTATATGTACTGTATGCATTCAAGCAGTGTAATCATTCAAAAAAGATGCACGTGTTATATCAGCATGAATGATTTGCGAAAATAACACATGAAATGGCTCTTAATACAGAAGAAAAAGGTGCGAGACCACTCCATCACATATAAACACAATTACTTGTAAATATGCTAGAGGCTGAGGTAATATATTGTCTCTAGAGTTCCAAAAATTGAAGCTCTGTTCTCTAAGAATAGTTCTACTTTAAGCAGAGGACGAGTGCCAAAAAAAAAGGTAAATATTTTGGAATTCGAAAAAAGTTTTCGTTTTCAGGGGAAGAAGAAAAATAGTTCCAAATTGTCTAAGTAGCTCTGTTTACTAAAGCTGAAGGCCAAATTCAGAGTTCAGGGAACGCTGTGTGCTCAATTGCTTAAAGTTATTCTTTCTGGTCGGGGGAAAACATCATGTCAGACAGATTTTCAAAAAAGCAGTTTACCGCTTCAGGTGAAAGTTCGACCAAGTTGGAAAATGTCGCTACCATGCAGTCGTGCGCATGTTCGCTTTCAGTGATGTTTCGATCAGCATTGCTTACTGAAGGTCGTACCTGGTTGATGCTGCTCTCATCTTGTACTTCACTACCCTTCAATCGTAGTGGTGAAGTCTCCACGTGAAGGACTGGACTTTTAAGAACAAGCGGTGCCAGGGAACAACACCTGAAACCTTCGTAGGATACCTGTTCGGCGCACAAGTGACAGAGACACGGGACACTTCCTTCGGCGTCAAAGATCAGCGTTTATTACTGCAGGGAGGCAAAAGTCATGGGAAGTACAACAGAGTGTAGGTTCCAAGAGTCTGCTTCGAATTGTAAATGTGGATCGCTCCTTTTATACACATTTTCAGCATTCAATAACGTAACGAACAAAAGGTTACAACTCAGTTCCCACAATAAACTTAAAAGGCTTCAATCATGGTGTCGGAAACCCGGAACATAATCATAGTAACATTTGTCGGTTCTCAACTGTAAAAGCACATTATCCTGCTGCTATGCACATTCCACTCTGGTTGTAAAAGGACGAGAGTAAGAGACAGGAAAAGTTGCAAGGAAGTCAGACAACAGAAGAAGAAGGAGTGTGGAGGAAATATCGGAAGCGCAATCCCAGGATCAAAGGATTCGAGCCGAGCGCATGCGGGGCTGAAACAATAGGCCAACGTGGGAAGATTACCCAGCTGCGGAGCCATCTGTCTTTGCCGTGCCATCCCCCAGTCTTGGGAATCACAGGATCATGAGGCGGACATTTGCCTGTTCGCTGACTACGTGAGGGCAAGAAACAAAATGGATGCCGTCTCTAAAATGGAACCCGAGGGTTCAAAATGAAGAACCTGTAAATAAGACGAACCCTTCTAAGTAGCGTAGCGAAAATGCATACACCTATTAATCTCGTCATTTACGGTTCATAGATACCACACTCGCTAGCATCGTAACGGTTCTCATTGGTCCTCAGACGCTCCTTTTGCCCTCATGTAGGCAAGCACTAGTCGGAATCATAATCAATGTCGATATTCATCAGATCATTCAAGTGTTGTTGGAACATCATCTTATTCATCAATGTCTCGCCGGTAACAGATGGCCTTCTTATACACGCTGTAGCACAAAGGCCACATAAGGCAGGACCACACTGCACACAAAGACAACACGTGAACAGAAACGTCACAACAACCCCTATAATCATCAGAATTTTCCAACCCCAAGTTGACATCAGACCCCAACACCATCCTAGAAGCGTCCAATCTCCCTCGTCCACGTGTATGGACTCCGAGATTTTATGCAACTTCGAGATGGCTTGATAAACCGGTGGAGCGTTATCAGGTATGAAAATGCAGCAGCTCGAATGGATGACCTTACACACACCACCTCTGTCTGCTAGTACTACGTCTAGAACCATACGGTTCTGTAGCGTCATACGCCTATCCGCTTGAAGCTCTGCTGTCAGATTACCAAGGGCGCTTGCAGTTATGTTAGCAGTTGCTTCCACTACACGAGTTAACTGTCTCAGATTCCTGCTATTGACCATAGGGCCCCAAAACGGTAGGAAACCCTTAAAGAAATCTCCTGCTTCTTGACCGGCAGTATCTTCTTTACTAACGACACCTCTCACAACTCTAGTTTTGTGATAATCTGAGGCAACAGTGAAAGTTGGGGGCAAAAGATTCGCGATATAGCAGGTACCCGAGAAGTCATGAGGTAACCACGTATATGCGCGATCATAACATACAAAATCGGTACCCTTGGCAGTCAGAAAGACAGGGGAAGAGAGCATTGGTAACACGTAAGTATCAACACAAGCGCTCTTCCCAAGCTGAGCTCTCGGATTGCGACCAAGACCTTGCAGACAGAAATGACCGAGATGAGGTACGATCCAGATTGGAGATGAGCTTTTAAACTGCCTATTTTTCACTGATGTACTATACTCGACCTCACTCAGATCCTTATAAGCTTGCACCTCTTCCTCTGGGATAAGTGTTGCGTCAAAAATATCTCTATTTAAATCTGCAATTGCTATCGCCAAAGACTTGTGGTACGGGCCAGGACCAAGGTCTGCAGAGCGAGGCTCTCGATGGGGGTAGGAATCTAGTGCACTACGGAACATGGTCTGGAATGCTCGAGCTGACCCCTGGGGCTATAAGGAAGGACAAAATACGGAATACCCTTATCCATGGTAAGTGGCATTAACCCACATACCCAACAATTGGTAGTGTTCATCACCAACTGATGCTGATGTAGAAGTTGAACAAAAGAATTGTTCATAAATTCCGCACGTCTGACCTGTTCATGTTGGGGCAGAAGATGAAAGGAATGTGGAGACATAGTGGAAACAGAATTTAAGTCATGAGGAGGAGGAGTAGGTAAAGTAGACGGTAGCAATGATTGAAAACCAAAATATACTCCACCCACCAGCAGCATAGAAACAGTTAGGAACAACATAAAAACCTGTAACATAAAACATTTTTTTCGAAATGTCTTGTGCAATTTGGATCTTTGCGCCACCATTTTCTCAATTTCCAACAGCTTAGAAGACTCCATCTTCTAAAAACCGTCCGTGACGTTCTTGACACACTTCGTTCTGAGTAGCGATTATCAATCCCCAGGAGTTCCCAGAAATCGACAAAAGTAATCGACCTAGTGTCAGATACCTGCTAGACAGGAGGAAGTACCCGCACGGCCTTACGGTTAACCCAGATGAAAAGGTTTTTAATCAGAGTTCGTTGAATTCAATATACGCTTCCTAGCTGTAAGGAAAAGGGTACACAATATATATATTTATATATATGTAATGTCCACAATTTTATGGCAACAATAGAGGTGATGTAGATTCAAAAAAATAAAAAAAAACAGAATTTATTAGTCTGTTAGCGCGGTCGAAGAAAGTATCGACTTCTTCCGGGGCGAGTCTGCTCTTCAAACAGTGGATCAGACGGCAAAAGAGTGTTCGATTGTCCACGCAATTGTTCAGAACTTGAATTCTCCAATGTTGCTGAAAGAGGGTTAACTTCGGATGGTTCAACAGGGGTGTCGGGTCTTACTGTGTTATCTCCTACAAGCTGTGCGTCACTAAACGGCACGTAATTTAGAGGGACGTAAGTTTCAGACGAGCCGAATCCTTTTCTGATCCAACCATCTGCTGGCAATGGGAGCAGAATTTTCTTGGTGTGGGTGGCATGCACCCAGTGTTTTCTCCCTTCCAGCCGAACCGCAGTCCTCGTTGCCAGCAACACCTGGTAAGGTCCACGAACCTTGGCTCAAGATTTCGTTTCCGTCCAAAGTTGCGGGTAAGAACCCAATCACCTGGTTGGAGCCGATGACCAGGACCCTCTGTTTGTGCCGGTAGAGCCTCAAAGACCTGTTGATGAATCAAACTCAATTTAGCAGTCAGATCATAGAGATAGTCAATTAACATTGGATATTCAAGTCTGTCAAATTCTTTGGGTCTCGGAACTCCCCAAATGTTCGCAGGACGGCCGAACACAATCTCATATGGGCTGAGCCCTACTCGAGAGTGCACAGTCGCTCTGGTCGATAGGAGAGCTAAAGGCAAAGCGTCGGGCCATGATAGACCAGTCGTTGCCTGGATTTTGGCAAGTTTCAGTTTCAGCGTGCCATTATATCTTTTCACTAAACCTGCAGACTGAGGATGATTAGCACTATGATATTTCTGGTTTATGCCAAGACCACGACATACACTCTTCATTACACTTCCCACAAACTCACTTCCGTTATCTGACCATACAATCCGTGGCATTCCATACCTGGGGAATACTCTTTGAGTAGGACCTTTGCTGTGGACAGGGCAGTATTATCCTTTAGGGGGTAAGCTTCAATCCATCTGGAGAACGCACAAACTACAACCAAGACGAACTTTAAATTATTGCATCTCTCCATGTGGATAAAGTCTAACTGAATAATTTCAAAGGGACATGTGGGAGGAGCAAAATGACCACGTGGAGTGGGGGTGCACTTGCCAGGATTATACATCAAACATACCATGCAATTCTTAACCACTCTCTCCGCACATTTAGTAATTCCATCATTCTTCCATACGGGCGACATCAACTTACATATGCCTTTCGTACTAATGTGTGATGTACCATGAGCCATAGTAACAACAGCAAGCACGTATGCATATGGTAACATCCATCTCTGCTCTTCCGACAAATCAACCCAACATCCATTCTCGTCTAACTTTCCCGTACTCTCTTTCCACTGAGTCTTTTCCATCTCAGTAGCTTCATTCTGTATCTTCTTCACACTCTCAACTGTGTCCTCACACATACTAGTCTCCGCTGGCCATCTTACTGAACTCGCAACGTACATTCGATTTGTCAGATCTCTAGCCGTCTCCTTCGCAATCTCATCCGCAAACGCATTACCGCGACCAACATCATCCATCACCTTCCGATGCGCACTACATTTGATTATTGCCACCTCTTTAGGCAATGTAAGTGCGTCCAAAAGGTAATTCACAAGCTGTCCGTGCTGAATCTTCGTACCATGCGACGTCAAAAAGCCTCTTTCTCTCCACAATCGACCAAAACTATGCGCCACACCAAAAGCATAGTGGCTGTCTGTAAACACATTCAGCCGCTTCCCTCTGGACAACACACACGCTCTCGTCAAGGCGATCAACTCAGCCGCTTGGGCCGAATTCTGACTCAATCTCGCAGATTCCACAACCGTACTCAATGTTACTACAGCATACGCAGTCGTCACATCACCATTTGGTAACTTAAAACATGAACCATCCACATACAAAGTACCATCGGGATCTACCAATGGAGTGTTTTTCAGGTCAATACGACCCTTCGTCTCCTCTTCAGTTCTCAAATAGCAATCATGTGGTGTTACATCACTTAATTCCATGTCGATCGGCAACAACGTTGCTGGATTCAACACATTACACCATTTTATCCGAATGTGACTTGCCAATAACGTCAACTCATATCCAGACAACCTTGCGCTCGTCAAATGTTGAGTTTTCGTTCGGTTCAAGAGAGTGTCGACTGCATGCGGGACCATCACCGTGAGCATATTATCCATGACCAGACCTGCGGACTGTCGAATGGACGCCGCCGCTGCCGCTGTTGCTCTCAAACAACTCGGCAAGGCTCTAGCTACGGGGTCTAAGGTCGAAGAAAAATATGCGCATGGACGTTGTTTGTCGCCAAATTGTTGTGTCAGAACACTCAACGCACAACCGTCCCTCTCGTGAACATAAAGTGTGAACGGCTTATTGTAATCAGGAGTACCCAACACAGGAGCCGAACACAACGCATCACGCAATTCAGAAAAACTTTTCTGACACTCTTCAGTCCATGGCAAAGGAGATGAAACATCCTTGCACGTAAGGGCTATCAATGGTTTCGCCAACAATGAAAAATTTGGAATCCATTGTCTGCAGTATGACGTAATACCTAGAAAGTAAATAGAAACAATTCCCAACAGGTATTATTTAGGAGACAATTTACACAATGTATGCAATTAGCATTACAAGAAAAACCAACAAGGAGTCACTAAAGTTCTTTGAAAAGGTATTATTCACCAATAATAAACAAGTTTTTTTTTTCATAGGGTAATACAGTTAAACAGCACTGTACAGAAGGAATCATGTGACAACCCAGTGGCACTTGGTAAGTGGTGATATATACAGTAGGTGACTGTGAAGGTGCAAGTGCTAGAGTGAGCAGCGTGATCGGAGCATAGTGACAGATAATAAAACAATGGTGGCTCCAAAATAAGATCAAGTTGTAGTCACTTAAAACATGATTCAAAACAATTTAACAGGAGCACCAAGCTTGATATGCGTCTTATGATTATGCTGTAAGGTCGACGGCGTTTCGATCCCTATGAGTTGGGATCATCATCAGGACGGGGTTGTCGATGTGGACAGTGCTGTGGGGGGGAGAAAAAGGTAATTGAGATGGGCACAGGGGAAGGCTGGGGAATATGGCGCTGCCAGGGTGGGGATAGTGCCGGTGTGGCGCTACTAATGGACTTGCAAGCTACAGGTAATATAAAGTGACTAAAGGCTTACCAGGATAACGAATATAGTGTCGCGTGGCTAGGTGGTTGAGGGCGTGAGCGCGAAAACGTATATCGTCTGCCAGGCGGGTGTCCTGGTGATGGCTTAGGCAAAAGACAATGGGGAGCGGGGGAACTTAATGTGACTAGTGACTTAACAGGAATGCGATTATAGTATCTCGTGGCTAGGTGGCGATTACTGAGTACATGTGGTGGGGGGAGAGCGAGAGGGCAGAAGCGCGGAGTGCCAGAACTTACAATATCAGCCAGATCGAGTTTTCATGGGCTGGGCGTCCTGGCGGAGGCTCAGGGGTGGAAGGCTGCAAGGGAGTAAATGGAGGGGGCAGAGAGTTACGTTTAGACACACAGGGCGGGGTAAGCCGTCTCGATGCGCTCAGAGCAGAGTACTAATCGCAAGGAGAAGATTACCTGAATGTGTAAATCGTCGCGTCAGATCAGCGGAGGGGTAGTCGGGCGCCTGCGGGGAGACAAGGTAGCGAGGGTCAAAAACCGGCAATGGCGGGAATGCAGTTTAGAACGGATCTAGTAGAGATCGCACCGGGATAGGCGAACTTCATGCGTACCTGTGTCAATCAAGGCAGCTCAGGGCGATGAGGGCTCTGTTGGATCACGTCCGATTGGCAGTGAATGCCGGAGCTAACAGGGGCTCGGAGTCCTCAGTCGCAAATATGAGAACCGAGTGCGTGGGAGGCGCGGGGCGTGGTTAGGAGGAGAGGGCGGGAAAGGTGCGTGCCTGGGTGGTTGCGTGGCAACCAGGACAAACAGGAAGTGGCCTTAGTGAAGCAGGGCTAAAATCGGCGGTGAGGCCGACGAGGTGGAGAGAATAGTGTCAGCGTCACCCTACTCAATGACCTATTTAAGTTCATGAGGCATGACAATTGTTAAATTACAGGAGGAGGGTGGGAGTATCGGAAGCAGATGATTCATTGTGGTAAATGATTGTGAACCATCCATCCAGTACTCATATCAGCATTACAGTTCATGCAGAGTGACATAAATTAGGCATTTGATGAATCGTCAGTTGATAAAGCATACAGTATGAGGTGTTTACATGAGGTTGGTGTCCAGCTGGGCCTGTGGTTTAAAACCGGTGGGCTAATTGACATCAAGTTAAAGGGGGGTTGGGATAACACTTATGCAGTGATGGAGATAACACAAGGTCAGTGCCTAGCTGGGCATCTGGTCTGAAACCGGACGATTAATTTACATCAGGATATGTGGGTAGGCATTCTCAGAGGAGTGGGATTAAATAGTAATGGTATTAGTCCACTCATCAAGAGTGTTCAGCCCATGGTTGACCGAGTCAACACGTGAAATCCATTTGCACTCAGCTCTTCCTAGAAGAGAGGCCATGTTGCCCCCCCTGATGGGTAATGTGAGTTTTTCAATGACCATCCATCTGAGATCTGTATCAACATGGGACATTTCTATGAAATGTGTGACCAAGGGAGCAGTAAGGACTTTACAATTGATCCTACTCTTATGTTGGATTATCCGTTGTTTTACCATTTGGGTGGTTTGACCAATGTAGATGAGGTCGCAGGGGCAACGAATGGCATAGATGACATTTTGGGTTTTGCAATTAGAATGGTGAGTGAGGGGGTGTGTTTGTCCGTTGTAGGTGAATTCTTTGGTTTCGATGGTCAACTCGCACACACTGCAGGACTGACATTTGAAATGTCCGATCACTGGAGTGAGCCCCCAAGCGGCTGTGATGGTGTGCTTTTTGGCTTCTGGGGCGGGCCAAGTGATGGCGTGGACCAGATGGTTGGAGATGTTTTTGCCCTTTTGGTATGAAAATAATGGTGGTTCATGGAATTTTTCATCAGAGCGTAAGATTGGCCAGTTTTTCTTGATAATTTTGGCGATTTTGTTGCTGTCTGGGCTGAAGACAGAGACGAAGGGGATTCTTGTCATGGATTTTTGGTTGTTTTTTGTAAGTAGTAGGTCTTCACGGTGATTGTACCAAGCCCGTTTTTTCGCTTTTGTCACCAACCGTCGTGGATAGCCTCTGTTGATAAGTTTGTTGACCAATAACTCTGCCTCCCGGAAGTAATCTGTTCGCCATTTACAGTTCCGGCGAATTCGCAAGAACTGGCCATAAGGAAGTCCGTCACGTAGGCCTCTCGGGTGGTGGCTGGAGTAATGTAGCAAGGTGTTGCGTTCCGTTGGTTTGCGGAAAAGCGATGTCCCAAGGGCACCGTCTTCTACATGAATAGTGACGTCAAGGAATGGTAGATCATTAGATTTGTAGTCGCTGGTGAATTTGAGGTGTTCCTGTGCCGTATTGAGCCAATCAACAAAGGGAAGAAGGGTATCGGAAGCTCCATTCCAGATCATTAGAATGTCATCTATATACTGGCGCCATAGATGGATTTTGGGCCGGTATGGGTTGATGGGGCTCAAGATCAAGGATTTCTCCATGTCGTGTACAAATAAAATAGCAAAGTTCGGGGCGAAGCAAGCGCCCATAGATACTCCCTTGATTTGCAAATAATAGTTACTTTTGTACAGGAAATAGTTGTTTTGTAGAGCTACACGAAGGATTCTAATACCTAGAAAGGCACGTACATCTCTCTGAGTCTTTGGCACAGTCATTCGAGCAATCGCTGCAATTCTCTCTGGGGTCAACCTTCTCCCATCCTTTGACAGTAAGTGACCTAAGTAGGTTACTTCTTGACAACAATATTGTAGCTTAGAAGGTGACACCTTGTGATGTAAGTCACATAGGTGCTGCAACAATGATACTGTAGCGGTTTTGCAAATAGCCTCTGTATCAGCTGCCACTAATAGGTCGTCAACGTATTGAACTAAGGCTGCGCCTGTCGGCAACACAAATGCATCAAGCTTACTTTTAAGTGCTTGGCTATAGATCGATGGACTTTCACAGTAGCCCTGTGGTGCGCGTTTAAATCTAAAACTGCGACCACCTAGTGAAAATCCGAATAGGTCTCTGCTTTCCTCAGCGATCGGAATACTAAAGAAAGCATTCTTTAGATCAATTACCATGAACCAGGAGGCAGAAGCCGGGATCAGGGTCAACAAAGCCGTGATGTCATTCCAAAACTTCCGTGTGGTGGCCAACTAAGGACACCATCCTTTCTCGTATAACGGACCCAACAGTCATTATATATAATAGGGCCCACACCATGTCGACTATAGAGCTCATATATCGGAGTTCCAACTGGAGGTCTCGGACACGAGTCCTCCAACCGGGAATCCTTGTTGCAACATTTGAAGAAACCAATGAAACCACTACGGCTAGGCATCATGCACACTAACCAAGTATCAAACTTCAAGGGTTACCAAAGTACTAAATCTTCGTGAAAGACAAAACCCTCGGTTTTTGGCAATTGCAACTGTCAAATAACAACTAAGGACCAACAACTAAGCACCACAAATGCAATGGAACCATGCAAACAACTAAGCACCAACAACTAAGGACTGGGAGCGACCCACAAATACTTAACTGAGAGCTCGATGGCGTCGCCAGGAAGGCCCGTCTATCGTCTCGCCATACAAAGGACTACGCCAGGCACCAAAACAGGTCGACAGTCAGAGCATCGATCCGTTGCAGCCGTCAGGAGGCGGGAATCTTGGCGGGAAAAATCTTTGGACCACTTATTTCGACAACAGGATCGATGAAGCGGGGTGCACCTTTTCCTCGGAGATTTCACACGAAGTTCCTCGCAATCGTCAGGGTTTGGACCGGTACCGCTGATGTCGCCCCACGTTGGGCGCCAACTGAAGGACTGGACTTTTAAGAACCAGCGGTGCCAGGGAACAACACCTGAAACCTTCGTACGATACCTGTTCGGCGCACAAGTGACAGAGACACGGGACACTTCCTTCGGCGTCAAAGATCAGCGTTTATTACTGCAGGGAGGCAAAAGTCATGGGAAGTACAACAGAGTGTAGGTTCCAAGAGTCTGCTTCGAATTGTAAATGTGGATCGCTCCTTTTATACACATTTTCAGCATTCAATAACGTAACGAACAAAAGGTTACAACTCAGTTCCCACAATAAACTTAAAAGGCTTCAATCATGGTGTCGGAAACCCGGAACATAATCATAGTAACATTTGTCGGTTCCCAACTGTAAAAGCACATTATCCTGCTGCTGTGCACATTCCACTCTGGTTGTAAAAGGACGAGAGTAAGAGACAGGAACAGTTGCAAGGAAGAAAGACAACAGAAGAAGAAGGAGTGTGGAGGAAATATCGGAAGCGCAATCCCAGGATCAAAGGATTCGAGCCGAGCGCATGCGGGGCTGAAACAATAGGTCAACGTGGGAAGATTACCCAGCTGCGGAGCCATCTGTCTTTGCCGTGCCATCCCCCAGTCTTGGGAATCACAGGATCATGAGGCGGACATTTGCCTGTTCGCTGACTACGTGAGGGCAAGAAACAAAATGGATGCCGTCTCTAAAATGGAACCCGAGGGTTCAAAATGAAGAACCTGTAAATAAGACGAACCCTTCTAAGTAGCGTAGCGAAAATGCGTACACCTATTAATCTCGTCATTTACGGTTCATAGATACCACACTCGCTAGCATCGTAACGGTTCTCATTGGTCCTCACACGAATGCCGTCATCAGGATAGGTAGCCGCTGAGGACAGCACAATGCATGAGCCTTTACTGGACCCAACAAAGTATCTGCATCCAATGATACTTCTGATTGTAGTGTAAGACATGTGTCCAACACGCATTCCTCGCCGCATAGCATGCATCTCAATATAGGTAAGACACAATTCTGCCATATGGGTCTGAACGAAAGAAACCAGGTCATATTCAGATCTCTTAGCCGGGCTAATCCAAGGACTTTAGTTATGCGGTCCCGATAACGTATAGCTAGGATCGTTTCTTCCATTGTTGCTGGAGTCTTGTCTGTGACATGGCTTGCCATAACGAAGCAGGAGTAGCAAAAATAAGATGCCTGCTACGAGTCCCAACAGGAGTGGAAGTCCGCCAAAGACAGAATGGACGAAATTGGGAAATATACCCAGGACTGCTTTGAATGGGGTTAACAGTCCCGAAAAAACGGTCTTAAATACACTAGCGATACCATTTGTATCAGAAATATTTAAGATTTCGCTTAGCATTTCTGCGAAGTGTAGGGGGCAATTTGTTGATAACAATGCATGTATCTCTACCGTTGTCCTTGAAACTTGGAGATCATACGTTTCTTTTGATGACGTCAAGTGAACTGGCGTCAGTAGGAGCACAGTCTTCATTCTGCTTAAAGTATCAATTCGAATAGAAGAGATTTTCAAACTGGGCCAAATTTTTCCCTCCCTGTCTGGAGTGTCATTCGGAAACAATACTCGCTCACAGCAAGTGACCTTGGAGCTCACGCTTACTAGATAAGGTTTTCCTGGCAGTAAGCCACAACATCTGTGATCTACAATTTGAATGTAACTCCCGTTAGAAAGTCTTCTAAAGAATGGTTCTATTTTTGTTGCAGGTGTGCCGAGCTGGTGACATGAAAGGTTATTTGAAGTCCCCTCACAGGCCCCATGTAAACTTATACCCTGACACAGAAGTATACCACTTAGTGATTTTTCACAATTGTTACCACTAAGAAATACACTCTGTCCTTTTTCACTATAACATGTGTGTGTATAATGTAGGTTCCATGTTGACTTAATGTATCTTTTACCCAACCTTTCATACTGGCCTGCCTGTACATATTTCTGGCAGTATCGAAATTGGAAAGTCGGTTTCGGAATAGTTATGATTCCATGTATTATCCATTCAATGACAGGTCGTTCTGACATTGTCAATAGTAATCTCTCAAGTTTTTCAATGCTCAGAATTGTATACTCTGCACCCTTTTGTGCCAAGCTGATTTGTGTATCAGTAAGGTTAAAGATACCGAATAATGACGTTGTGTTGATTAAACGCCAAGGCACGTAGCCTGAACGCAGGTTTTGTAACGTCCAGCCAAGCTGTACAATAGAACGCAATTGGGACTGACCGTGTTGTAACATCAGTAAGTCTTGCTCTATTATATCGATTGCAGATGATACAATACTATCCAGTGAATATATTCTGGAAGACAGAGTCATTAACCCATTGTCCACAACAGAAAGTGATTTTTCCAAATTAACACGGTCAATTTCCCGTATTTTCTCTGCTGTTTCAATTTGAGTTACTTTCCAAGCTTCGTTGTAAGCTGCATATATAGAGGCCGCTATGAAACATTTTTGACGCTGTTTACGTGGTCCCATAATGAAATCATGCAAGTCAGCACCTTCTTTAAGTAAAGTCAAGTGTTGCTTAATTTCTGCCAGTGTGGATGTTTGTAGCCATTCGAGGCAGAGTTTTCCTACACTGTATGTAGTTACAATCCCTGGATGTTGTTGCTGGGAGTATCTAGGGTCTGGCCTGGTTAATGTGAACCCCTGTATTTTGTTCAGGAATCTATCTTGACAGTTATTTGTGTCTGTGGGCCAGATCAACCATTTTTCCAATCAGGATGTGTTCTGTTTTGGTTTAAAATATGGGATACGTCTATCTCATCATCTGTAGTGTTATTACTCTCTGGTGTTGGTTTTGGAATAGACGGTTTGTTTAAGTCTTCAATTTTGGCTAGGCCAAAACAGGTTGTCTGTTGAATTGTGTCATTCAAGAATATAATTTGTTCTGGATTCATGCAGGCTCTAAATAAGGAATCTGTACCTTGCACTTGCCAATCTTTTGTACCCCAGATTGTTTTCGTTTCAATATTATTGTTCCAGAAATCAAAACCGAATGTATTCATTTTGTCAAAAAATGATTCTGAATAGATTAATTTTGTATTTGTAAGCATGGTTTTCATTCCTGTCTTATTTAACAGCTTGAAATAAAACGTTTCTGCATTACTTGTGTTAAACCCTGAGAAATATGGAAATTTTTCATAAAATGTTTTCGAACTGCCTTTTGGTGGAGTTGCACAATGTTCCCATTGGTTATATTTAAAAACATTTCTAGGTTGAGCAGATTTATGCAGATAATGGTTACCATAGTGGTTGTAAAAGTACATCTGGTCATAATTAGATGAACCCTGTAAATAATCATGTTCTGTAAATTTAGCTGACATCACTAGATCTGACAACATATCGTTAATACTTTCAAAGTCCCAATCATCAGCGAATGTGCTTGGTTTTACAAAGTCACTTAATGAAATCTTGAATTGATGAGGATACTTCAGGAGCTCGACAGGGCCATAGATTTCGTAATCAGTTTTGTCCCATGCTACCCCACCGGGTATAGGATTGGCTGTGAAGTTTACTGAAGAAAGTTCTCTTTTCTCGATGTGTGAAGACTTGTGTGGTTTTAGGACCAAGTTGATATTCTGACTTGCTGTGTCCATTGTAACATATTTTCCTTCAATGAAATGTCCCAAGTATAGTACCAGGATGAGCCAAAGTATGAGGACAAATACACCTTGTGCCACCCAAAATTCAATCCATGGAGAAATCAGATAGGTTTCTTGTAGTTGATGAAAGAGTTCTTTTGCTTTGTCTTTAAAAGTCTTTGATGGTGTCGGCAGTTCCTCAGGTACGCTCGGATCCTCAGAAAAGTCATCGAAGTTGATGAAATAGCCTGATGCTGTTCTGTTGATTGTTTCAATTGCTTCTGGGTCCCTTTTTGTTTTTGGAATTTGCTTTGTTTCATTAGCATAGTCTGTGGTTACATCATTGTAGACTGGTGTTTCTTGATGTAAAATTTGGATTTGGGTTTCAAGAGGTTTAAGTTCCATGGCTTTGTTGCATAGTACTTGTTGATTTACTGTAGGTTTATCAAATGTGATTAGTCTCTCAGTTTGAACCTCTGTGTTTGTAGCAAACTTTGGTGTTCTGCTATTTCTTGGGAGTCCACTTGGCCTACTACTTATTATCGGCCACATGATTGTGGTTTAACCAGGTCGATGGATACAACTCGGTTCTCCTTTTTACCAGCAAGGGGCGGTAATACAACTGATCTTGTCCCGTTGATAGCCAAGACAGGTACTGCTTTTCAGTAAGAAGGCCCAAATTCCTTCTTTACCGCGATCTTCTCTCTGACCAGATCCCCGATTTTTGGAATCCAGACAGGCCTTGCTGGGACAGGTGGTTTCTTTTCAGTGGTTGTTGGCTGTTGTTTAAACTTTATGTTGCTCAGGTCTTTTCTTGTTTCGTTTAAGTCCTGTAAAATAGCCAAACGATCTTTGATATTAAAGCATTTTTCTTTAACCACTGAAGTGTGACTATCGAGGTCCTGGATTAACATTCTAGTCCCAAACAATAGTTTGTACAGACTGAGACCTCTCAGAGAATTTCTTGGCAGATTATTAAGACTACGTTGGACACATATTAAATGTTTGACCCACCCAGCCCCCGAACCTAATACCTTTGCTGTTATAGATTGCTCTATGCCTTGGTTTTTTCTTTACACCATCCCGTTTCCCTCAGGAAGGAAGTGATAAGAGTCCCGCAATGCAATGCCCATGCTGGCCATGCCCCCCCATAAACTCGAGAGCTAAAGGCAGGACAATGGTCAGAATGTAGCATGCCCCTTGCATATATGCCATTATAGACTCGCAAATCTTTTTATAACAGTTCAGACGTCAGCCGAGAGCTGGGGTCTACATTTTAAGTGAATTTATTCTTAAATAATATACATTGGGACGCATGTTTCTTGTTTAATCATGCGAATAGATCGCTTTATGCTTTCTATTATGTGTTCTGGCACTACCTCGGCCGGTTCGCCACTGCGATCTCTGTTGCAGTTTTCACAATTTTTTGCAAATTTGTGATTATCCACGCTCATCCCCGGCCACCAGTATTCTGATTTTAATCCTGTCAAAGATTCTTTGATCATCTGATGCCTTAAACCTAATCCCATATGTGCTTCTTGTATTAAGAAGCCTCTCCTGTTCCTGTTTGGAATTACCCTATCCCCCACTCCAGGGATTCGAGCAAAAGGAACGGAGTTTGCATCGATTATGTATGTATAATTGAGTGGATCGTTAACAGGTAACGCTGAACAGTCGCCTTTTGATGACGTTTTTACCGCCAGCATCGTTTCCCCATCTATGTATTTTCCTGAATGCTTTTTTGTAGCTACGGAAGCCGACTTAGTTGTTTCCGCTGTGGCTGTCTCAGCCAATGAATTCCCTGCAACGTGAACGCCATCACGCTGATGACTCAGTGTATGTATCACGTGAGTCTTTTGTAGTTCCTTTTGTAAAAGAACTACTTGTTCCCAAAGCGATTTTTGCTTTATTGTGGCACCTGTGTCATCTTTGTAAACGTTTTCAACCCATTTCTGCAAGTTTTCATTGTATGATTTGACGCAGGAATGCGAATCGCACACTATTAGTGTTGGGAATTCGCGATCGGCAATATCGAGCGCCATTTTTAAAGCTATTAATTCAGTTTGATGACCTGAATTGTCTTTTACAGATTGTGACATAGTTACTAGTGGCATTAATTTACGTCCTTGCCACCGGCATTTGATAACCTCGCATGTAGCATTGTAGGCTTGTTTTCCCCAAACTGAGGGTTCTGCATAACTGTTTGTGTATATTACGCGTGCGTAAAGTTGTATGGGCAGATTGTCGCTAGGCAGAGGATATTCTCTTTTATATTCTAGATTTTTTAATTTTTTTATTTCCGGGTCAAAATAGTATTTCACTTTGTCTGTAGCAAGAGAATTTTCCCATTGTATCCATTTAGGATTTAGTGCCACAGTAGGTAAATTACATGGGCTTGTTAATGCCTCAAAGGCTGATTCTGCTGTCCTGACTGTAATCCGTCTGCCGTCAACTTGGTATCTTTCTCTTGCTACAGCTGTTTGAACCGCATGAACAATTTTTTCCTTAATGCTGAATGTTTTTTCAGCTTCTGTGTACAAATGTGATTTGTATGCTATTGGTACCGTTTCTCCCTCATTAGAGGTCAGGTATGTGAATCCGCATCTTCCTGGGATGACTCGGATTACAAGGTTGCGTGTGTTATCGCGTGTTTGCAATTTTGTTTTAGCTAACATGTCTGTTTGCAATGATCTCAATTGATTCCTTTAAAATCTGGTTTTATTAGGTCATAGAGAGGTTTAACTCTCTCTGCATAATTTAGAATGTAAGTTCTTCCGAAATTCAGGAAACCTAGAATTGATTGTAAGTTTTTCAGCGTTCTTGGTGCTTGGATTACAGCTCATTTCTCTAAGAAATTGTCAGCCAGGCTTTTGCCTTCACTTGATAATTCATATCCTAAAAACAGGACAGTCAGATGGGCAATTCTTGACTTCTTGAAGTTGAATTTGTAACCCTCTGCTGCGAACCCAAGTATTATGGTGTTCACTCTTTTCAAGTGAGTATCCAAGTCATCATCTGTTAGATAGATGTCATTGACATAAGATAATGCCTCATCATCATACATTTGTAGTAACTCTGTTACTCTCGCTGAGAATAATCCTGGGCTGTTCTTGAACACCTGTGGCAAACGACAACACTTTTTCTGTGAGCCATTTATTGAGAAAGCGGTCAAATATCTGCTTTCAGGTGCTATATTTTGACAAAAGAATCCGTTAGAGATGTCTAATGTTGTTTTGTATTTTTTGCGCACTATGCTATTCATTAGTGCTGCACTGTGTGTGTTTTGTACTGCAAAAGTTTTGCAACATGAGTTAAGGTGTCTGTAGTCCAAAACTAGACGATATGAATCATCTGGCTTGGAGACAGGAAACAAAGGATTGTTCATTTGTGAGGTGCATCTTTCAATCACCCCCTGGTATTCAAGTTGATCTAAGATCTCCCTGACCTGTTTTTTAGCTTCTTGCTTAATTGGGTACTGCCTCTGTGCAGTTGGTTGTGATTTTAACTGGATTTTGTGAGGAAAAGAGTCCTCATCCCATCCTACATGGTTTTTATATAATGCAGGAGCTTGGGCTACTGCCCACTTTCTTGAAAGTGTATATTTTTTATGTATTGGAATGTGATTTGAGGAGGCAGGCATAATCATTTCTTCGCCATGAGGGCACTCCCTGACAAACTCTGGTGGCCAGTCTTTTTCAGCTAAAAGGATGTCATAGCCTTTGGAGAGGTTATCCCAAAATAGACCCCTTATTTTCCTAGTCTTATCTCCCTCTATACGTAATGTTATTTCGTATATTTTATGAGGTTTGCTAACTCTGGTGTCTGCAGTTTCCACCTGAATGTATTCATTCGTGTCCACTGTCCTCCAGATGATTCATCAGGATCTTGCGAGCTATGCTCACTTCTGCTGCGCTGTCTAGCATTGTCTGAGCCCACTCTCCGTTTTTCAGCTGTGTCCTCAGGATCCTCGGCATGTTTGATTACTTTAATACTGGCTACCTTCTTCTTTGGAAATTGTAACTTTTTACTTTGATGAGCAGGTTCCTTGTCTTTTGACTTGAAGTGCTCTTCCCTGTGTTCTGACCGTCCTCTTCTTTCCGATTTCTGCGAGGAAGTCTGAAAAGATCGAGAGGGACGTGTATCAATATCTTGATATCTATCAGGTTTCTTCACATTATCCCTATTTCTAAGGTTGTATTTTTTCTCAGAGGGCTCCCTCTGGGGAGACTTGTGTCCTTGGTCCGGAGATCTCTCTCTCCGCCGAGGAGACCGTCCTCTGGACTGGAATCTTTTTTCTTTGGGAGTGGATTGTTTATTTCCATCCCAGTTCTTTTTTGGAGCTGTTAGATTATTTTTAATAAATACCTTTTCAGGATTTTCAGTTAGTTGGGGTTTCACTGGTTTCCCACCCAAACTATCTCTTCCTAGTTCTTCATAGGATTTTTCTATGATTCTGGCAAGTTCAAATGGTTGTTCTGCTATATCTGTTTCTTTCAACTTCTGGCGGATCGCTACAGATGCTGCTTCTCCTTTTATGTTGGCTAACAATAAAGCTGAGACCTGCTTGAAGTCTTTCAGTAATTTCATACCCAGAGTTAAAGCAGGCTCTGGACCGTATTCATTTTGAATCTGTTTTAGCACATCTGGTATTACCGCCATGGACGGACAACCATGTGTTTTTGTGTAAATGGAAGCAAAGACTGTGCCCCAAGTGTCACAGTCCTCCACATGTGGTGCGATCCCCATTGGAAGACAGATAGTCAGAATTCTGTGTTTCTCAGTAGGGGTAGTATCCAGAAATACCGCCTCTATTTGAGTGATTTTTTGTGCTAACCAGAATGGAATTTGTTCCCGTTTTGCGGGTACTTTACCTAGACATGACTGTATGTTCTGTGGTGTGATTTTATTTGTGTTCCCCTGATGAGGGGTCAGCTGTGGAATTTTAATAGCTGGTTGGACTTTTGAAGTCCGCATTACATATTGGACTAATTGTCTGTGTATTTTAATTAGTACTTTTCGTTGGACTAGAAGTTCTGGTATAGACATTTTCTCAATGTCTGGATGTGGTGTGTAACCGGCTAGAACCGGCCACGTTGCTCCTGGTCTACCTAGTGGACCGAGCCTGGTGATGTGATTATTATGTTTTAGGGCGCCTTTAAACCAGAGCAAGTGCTCTTGGTATTTTAATGGGATTTCCACCTCCTCGAAAGGAGTGCACTCGTCCGGTGGTTCCTCTATTTTGTAATAGTGGAACTCATGTGTGACAGCGTTTGCTGCTGGAAAGTTTATCCATGAATAGAATACCTCTGTCTGCCGATATTCATGTGCTTCAATTACGAATATGACTGTACCACCTCTTGATGTTAGTCCATTTTCTATTAGCTTAAGAGTTATAGTTTTTCTTATGCTGACCGGGATGAGTATTGCACCCGGGTCTTGCTGTAGGAGACTTGTGTCATCCTCTAGGAGTTGAGCTGCTATTCTAGCTACCTCCCTTTCTTCTTCATTGTCTGACATTTTACTGACAAGAAGGTTTTTTGTTGCAGATCAGGTTTTCAAGGAAACAAAGATTAGGTGCACAATATTTTGGAACACTGTATCCTTCAACGTTGAATAAACAAAAAACTATACATAGGAGTCTCCTCCTACTAAGTTTGGCGGATTTTTAACCTTTGACCCACTCCAGACGTCTTTGGTGTATTTATGGGAGAAAGGGTCTGTGTGAAAAAGCACTCTAATGCCTTGCGTTAGATTTATCGCCTTACCAAACGTTAGGCGCCATGTAGTGTAGTTCCTATATTCCCAATAGGCTCTGAGCATTGGAATAATATCTTCAGTAGTGTAGACGTAGGACTGAGGTTAACTAGGTCTTTTACTGACGATATTAGACTTAAGTTTTGTGTGCCAGCTAGCTCAGAGTTCACTAGAAACTTTCTCGAATAAGCGAGGAGGAGTTTAACCTCCCTGGATAGACAAGAAGGGATTTAGTTTCTGACAACCATAGAACATGACAACTTTGCTCTCCCTGATCAAGAGTATATCTCTAGAGTCATGTGAAAACAAAAGACAGCTATTTTACTCAGTCAATACGTGCATACTTAGTTTCACCAGATTGTAGAGAAAAGAAGAGACGGGCGTTTTCAATAAAAGGTGTTATTTATTGATCAGTCTCTTTTCTCATACAAGAGAAATGAATCGCTACAATTGCAATACTTATAGTTAAGTAAAGTGCATACAGTAAAAGCAGGATTATGAAATAATACTGTAAAAGCATTGATATGGTTTCTTAGCCATATGATACTTTAAGATGGATAAAATAGATACATACATATATACATTGACTAATCGTACTCAACTGGTGCTTCTAACTACGCCTACCCCGGTGTACCTGACCTAAGCCTAATACGTGGGAGGGAGTAAGTAAGTAGCAGTTTAAGTTAAGTTTGGTTTGCCAAGAGTCTGACTCAAGAATTCTCTATAAGGTTCAGTTCAGTTCAGTACCTGGGATTTAGAAGGCGGGAGGGCTGGTATCTCTTTCTCAGGACTCGGTATCCCAGTCACCCGTGAGGGCAAGCTGGAAACGCTGGAGGCTGGATTCCTCGGCAAGAGAAAAGGCAGCGTTTTCCTCAGCGCGTCAAAAGGGAGGGGCAGCGTCCGTGGGCTCTCACATCAGCTGGGCTCTCCGGCAAGTAGTCCCTGCTCCAAGCTCATCACCACCGTGTCTTTACTTAGGGCAGTGTCGGTATATTTATACCTGAGAGGTGCCGGGTTTGACGTAAGGATGGACATGAGACGTCAATAAGGATGTCATTAAGAACTGGTCGTTCTTACATTCTTTACAGGAGTTCTCGAACGAAATCAAAACAATAGCAGCGGGGATTTCCCAGGTTTGCTGGAGGCTTGGTTTGTTTAGAGAACTCGGTGTGCTTTCTAGGGGGCTGGAGGAATAGTGCTTGCTTAATGTGACAGCATGCGCTATGACTAATCTATGAAACGGGTTTCTGTGCCGTTGTATGGATATTAGTGATTTATAACCGGACAAGGGTCAGAAATTGGAGTATCGATACAGGTCCCTAGATAAACACACTACAAAGGCTAATAAACATAACAAGAAAAAAATAAAGTGATATATATCTGTAATAGCTCCATATTCCCGCACAAAATGTGTACAAAAAAGAAACACTTGTGTGGGTGAATTCATAGAATTTATTATCAAACTCTTGCAGAGAACAGACTTGTTTCAGCTGTCGTCTTCATCATTATCACCAGGCGCACTAAAAACTGACATTATTTCTCTTATTTTGAGCATTTACAGACATAAAAAAAGGACTCTTCAGAAATTAAACAGCAATGCCCTCTTGACGTGGTGTCCAATCTATCAGTTCGGACTTCACCCATTGTTAACAATAACTTATTCAAATGATATAGCATCATTGTCGATACATATTTAAGTTCATGTCACTGCCAAAATCAAATATTGCATTCATAATGTTTCATGGAAAGGAAAAATACATAACTCGCTATTCCGACCTGAATGGGCTTGACACTTGTGCACAACTGATATCCTAGCACGATTAAAAACATATATGCCAGAATGGGCCTATACATTAAGTATTAGTACATGATTATTGGTACATGGTTGATTTCACCCTGAATGGGCTTTTACCTCCCAATACTTACGTGAGTGCATTCTTCTGTAATTGCAATCTCGGGATGCACAATCAAGAAATGAAAAATAATTTATTATAAGCCCTCCCTGTCTCCCAGCAAAACAGAAGGAGAGGAACAAGGAGTAAGGGAGATGAAGAGAAAATTATGAAATACAGAGAACTATATATATATATATATATATATATATATATATATATATATATATATATATATATATATATATATATATATATATATATATATCATCGCTCCAGAAACACCAGGACAGTGCACTCACAGGCGGGTGCTTTCCAATGTGGGGGTGCTCCGACAAATCAAATCACCCCTTGAATATCCGTACCTCTGGACTTCCGTCCACCCGGAAAAAAGGCACTCACGGGGGTTGTTTGGGTTACTTATTTTCACCAGCAAACAGACACTCCATCAACAGACGTTTCGGTAAAAAAGCTTCATCTATGTTTACCGTAGTGCCATCTTAGACACAGTTTTAACCACCTTGTGTTACTGAAATCAAGAGAGGACTCGAGTAATACATCAAAGTCCTATCAACAAACGAGCGCCATCTTAGAATGTCTAAATAAAACAACTAAGAATGTAAGAAGTAATTCATGGTACAACTAATTAAGCCCATCGATGGGCATATGTCTGCACACATCATATACAAACTATATATACTATATACAGTCAATACGGTATATACAGTATCAAAAAATATCAAAAAATAATCAGAAACCCCAAAATCAGCCTTTGGTCCATTGCAAGGATTTTTCCCATGCGGGAAGTGTAAAGCCTGCAAGATTAGCAAACGAGTCCTGAGCTATGTAATCCCCAATGTAGGAGTCTGTAGAAAGATCAGAAGTTTCCTCACATGCACCACTCCCTACAGTGTTTATTGTTTAACTAGCCTGTGTGGGCAACGTTATGTGGGGAGCACGATTAATCCAATGAAAATGAGAATACTGGAACACATGCGAGCCATTGCAAAGGGAGATGAGGCGTACCCTGTTGCGCATCACTTTGACAAAGTCCATCAACGCAACAGGGATCTACTCAGTTACTTTGTGCTGGATCATGTTCCCAGTAACCCTAGAGGGGGAGATAGATTACTACGACTTCGTAGATTGGAGTCGAGGTATATCATTGACATGCATACGAAGCACCCTCTAGGTTTAAATAGTAGTGAAGAACTGGGTATACATTTGGGAGAATAATCTTAGACTTCTGCGTATCATTGGAGGTATCCTGTAGAGTAAGCTTATATGGGTCTGGGGATAGCTGAGTGAAAACATGTGATTAGAATACCCATGACCATATGCTCTCGTAATGTATATATTGTACATGATATCTTTCACATAATTTGAAACTGTATATATGGAGAATTTATGTGTCTTATGGATATAGAATTTTCTTCTTTTGTTCTCCCCCCTCACCTCTTTGGTTTCTCCCTTCAGATGTTCTGATAATCCCCTTTTTCCTTCTTGTAGATAATATGATGAGTTGTTGGCTTCAGTTAGACACAGGTTTAAAAATAGAGTGCATGCCCATCCAGGGCGGGATTGTATTTATTATTTTTTGATATTTTTTGATACTTTATATACCGTATTGACTGTATATAGTATATATAGATTGTATATGATGTGTGCAGACATATGCCCATCGATGGGCTTAATTAGTTGTACCATGAATTACTTCTTAATTTCTTAGTTGTTTTATTTAGACATTCTGAGATGGCGCTCGTTTGTTGATAGGACTTTGATGTATTGCTCGAGTCCTCTCCTGATTTCAGTAACACAAGGTGGTTAAAACTGTGTCTAAGATGGTGCTACGGTAAACATAGATGAAGGTTTTTTACCGAAACGCGTCTGTTGATGGAGTGTCTGTTTGCTGGTGAAAATAAATAACCCAAACAACCCCCCGTGAGTGCCTTTTTTCCGGGTGGACGGAAGTCCAGAGGTACGGATATTGAAGCGGTGATATATATATATATATATATATTACCTACTGGCGGTCGCCAGTAGGTATATATAGTTAGGATTTTTTTCCTATGGGATTTTTCAAAATTCTATGTTGAATAACTTTGGCGTTGATGGACGGAATTGGCTGACATTTTCCTGAAAATGGCACATTTACTCTCCGGTCCATCCCTCAAAGTTTGGGGGGGATTCGTCAAGAGGGGGCCGAGAAAAAAGGGGGTCCCAAAACGTGTTTTCCCCATGCAATTTTCCATAGGGCGGTTGGACTCACTTTTAGCCCGAACGGCTGAATGGATTTCCACCAAACTTGGCAAAATTGTAGGGACTGTTAGCCCGATGTGCCTTTGCTATGTCTCATGATATATGCTCCAGTTGTTTTTACGAAAATTAACTTTGAAAAATATATATTGGGCTACATTGGGCTATATATATGTTAGAGCCCAAATGTAGCCCAATGTAGCCCAATGTAGCCCAATGTAGCCCAAAGATGGCCACCAGAGACAAAAAAAATCAAATGCAGCCCAAATATCAGCCAGATGTAGCCCAACTATAGCCCAATGACAGAATGTCCAGAGTGTTCTAAAGAACAACTAGAGTGCTAACAGTCTTACTTATGACAAAAGTATGGCACACGTGAAGTCATCTTGATTGGAATAAAGTGTTAACACTTAAAACATTTAATTTGCAAAGGAACAAAATGAGGGGGTTCATTTTTTCATAGAAATTATGATTAGTGCTGAAGAAAGAAAAATTAGGGCACATTTTGAGTGACTTCTCAAATCCTCTTATATTTCATTAAAGAAATTCTGATATGCAGTCTCCCAAGATGGCCACCAGAGACAAAAGAGCCCAAATGTAGCCCAAATATCAGCCAGATGTAGCCCAACTATAGCCCAATGACAGAATGTCCCAGAGTGTTCTAAAGGACAACTAGAACGCTAACAGTCTTACTTATGACAAAAGTATGGCACACCTGAAGTCATCTTGATTGGAATAAAGTGGTAACACTTAATACATTTAATTTGAAAAGGAACAAAATGAGGGGTTTCATTTTGCCATAGAAATTTTATATATTACCTACTGGCAATAGCCAGTAGGTATATATAGTTAGGATTTTTTCTCTATGGGATTTTTGAAAATTCTATGTCTAATAACTTTGGCGTTTGTGGACGGAATTGGCTGAAATTTTCAGGAAAATGGCACATTTTGTTTCTGAGCAGCCCCTGAAAATTGGGGGGGGGTTCGTCCAGGGGGGGTCGAGAAAAAAGGGGGGTCCCAAAACGTGTTTTTAACATTGAGTTTTCCATAGGGCGGTTGGCCTCACTTTTAGCCCGAACGGCTGAATGGATTTGCACGAAACTTGGCAAAATTGTAGGGACTGGTAGCCCGATGTGCCTTTTGTAGGTCTCAATATATGTGCTCCAGTGGATTTTGAGAAATTAACGTTTAAAAAAAGATATATATCTGTAACAGCGGACCGGGCAGCGCTCCAGTTCGCGTACTTTTCGCGCAACGGAGCTTTGTGAAGCGAAGCTGATTGGTTCTCCGGTGTCTGTCAACATTCCAAACAGTCCGTAGCGGCCGCCATCTTGTCTCTCGGTAGGATCGAGAGACAAGCGGAGGCCAAACCGAAGGGGCAAATGACCATAAGGGGGCATAGTAGATCCTTCCTGACCCTCTAGGTTTGATGTGGAGGTTTTAAAAGGGCCCCGCGGGGCAAAAAAAAAAAATATAATAATAATGGAACGGCTGAATGGATTTGCACGAAATTGGCAAAATTGTAGGGACTGGTAGCCCGATGTGCCTTTGCTAGGTCTCAATATATGTGCTCCAGTGGATTTTGAGAAATTAATGTTCAAAAAAAGATATATATCTGTAACAGCGCTCCGCTTCGCGTACTTTTCGCGTTACGGAGCTTTGCGAAGCTGATTGGTTCTTCGGCGTCTGTAAACATTCCAAATAGTCCGTAGCGGCCGCCATCTTGTCTCTCGGTAGGATCGAGAGACAAGAGGAGGCCAAAGCGAAGGGGCAAATGACCATAAGGGGGCATAGTAGATCCTCCCTGACCCCCTAGGTTTGATGTGGAGGCTTTAAAAGGGTCTCGCAGGGCAAAAAAAAAAATATCATTTGTTTAGTTTTTTTGCGTGGAGTGCGCCCGGTTCGCGAACCGGGAAGCGTTCTGGGGAGCGTACTTTCTTGAAAATTAGTGAAAAAAGTTAGAGTAAAATAATAATTGTGAGTGATCAGATGTAGGGTAGCTCTGAGAAGAGCTTTTGGGTTTATGGTACATTTAGGTACTTATAAGTAGGTACCAATGCACAGTCTTAAATTCAGAGTGAAAATTCTGTTGCCCTCATCTGAGAAGTGAACTCCATCTCCTCTGTAGATATCTTGCATGTAGTAACGCAAGTTATTGTTGTACAGGGAGCCCATTCCATGATCTCTCGTGTAAGCTGAAACAGATTTGTTTACATGCTTCCTCGATTTCTCAATTTGTGGACAAAATTGGTTCGACCACCTCCATTTCTGTCTTTGGCATATATTTGAATATACCAAGGCAGTCTGAGGAAAAAGTGCCATCAATTGCTCAAAGGTGTCCTTTAAAAGCATTTCCAGACCTACCCCAGTCAAAGTGCCCAAATCATTACCTCCACAGTGCACAATTAACAGGTCAGGTTTTGGCAAATGCATAAAGGTTTTCACCAATTGTATCAATTGGTGACATTTTAATCCTCTGTGGCCAAACCACTTAATTTCCACATCTTGTAAATTGAGGTTAGGTAAATTCCTGTTTTCAGCGTACCTCTGAGCCCAATAGATGTAACTATGTCCAACAATCCAGACAGAAAACATGGCGAGAGAAGGTTCTCCTGCAGTCAGATGAAGTGTGGCAATGAAATGGCAGTTGAAAAAATGAGAGTGTAAAATGAAAAAAACTGAGGAGTTTCTGTGTTAATGAAGCAGTAAGAGTGATTGGTGGATTTTGATTGCTGAAAACAGAAAGTTAGGGTGCATGGATGAGTTCGTTGAAAGATGTATTTTGAGTGGCGAAGAAAAAATCATTAAATGAAAGATTGCACTGGATATGCAGGTGCACTGAGAGTTCAGAGTTCAATTGCAACATTGTTGTGTGAACTTGGAAACACCAGAGGTCTTGCAAGAGGTGGTTGCTATGCAGAAAAAGCAGAGAGGGGGCAGAGGGGGGAAGGGTTTTGATTTGAAAAAAAGTGAGGGAAGAGTTTTGATTGGGTGACATGAGAGATATGTGTGAAGAATTACAGCATTTCTGTGCTTTTGATAGCTGCAGACTCTGGAGTGCATACCTTTTGCTCTGCTGAAGACAAATTGGTGTGTTTCTGAGACTGTTTTGAAACTCAAAGTATTTGCTAAGGTGAGAAAAGATTTCTTTAATTTAGATAGAAAATAGTGTGCTTTAAGGAGAAAATTATGAAGAAAGTTGTGTTTTTCAAATGTTGCTTTGTCTCAAGTGTTTTACAAATAGATTTTGTTTCTTTGAGAAATTGTAATTGGAGAAAATGTGAAGTATTAGTACTGACAGGGTTTTTATGTGCATAGGAGCTGTGGAGTGTTTTCAAATTATGACTTGTAAATCGTTTTTGAGAAAAAGCAATGGTTTTAATATTGATGACAAGGACATAATGGTGTCTGCTTCTTTATAAGGTAATTGAGAGTCTCTGATGTTATTTTTCCCATTTCAATGTAAGAAGTTTGTCTGTGGAGCAAATTGCTTGTAAATATGCTCCCACCTGTGCATGGCAAATTTAGATTTTGAATGTTTGCGTTACATAGGCATGTTAAAGGTGACTGAAACATGCTGCAAAGGCAATCAAAAAACGCTTTTATGTGTCTTAAGGACATTTTAAGTCATTTCCCCATGTGCAGTGTTTTCAAATTATGAGTTGAAAATCGTTTTTGAGGTAAAGGAATGTTTTCAAAATTTATGTGCGCCATATGCCCCCAAATTTCTTTTTCAGGGGTGCAGCAGGGTGTTCTTGAGACACCCCTGCACCCTCGGAAAAATTCGTAATTTGCGATGAGGTAATTGCTAATCGCAAATTGCACCTTCATTCCTATGGGCCTCCTGCTGCATGGAAATGAATGGGTAATTTGTAATTAGCAAATAGCTCATCGCAAACTAGGAATGGTAAAGAATCGCTATTTATTCCTTAAAGTTCGCTATTTAGGAAATGCAAAAAACTTTGATGATACATATGGCGGTTCATCTCTAACAAGATAAAAAGCATAGGGATAGATTTATGATGACTGGCGCATCACCAGGGATGTGTTAGTCATTCTGTGCCGCTGTTCCGTCACCTATGGTGTGCTGCATTTACAATGCGGCGCATCATGGGGCAAAAACAGCACAGATGCGTGACGTATCTGTGCCGTAAAGGTGGCGCATTGCTGGAGTTGTATCGCAAGTGTGATGAAGCTCCAGCAAGGCTCAGGGGTGCCCCTGTCGCAGGGTTTCTGTTCTCACACAGAACTGTGGACAGAGGATTGGAACCTCGGCGAATTAGGGTGCCCCAAAACTCACCTTAGTAATCAAAAACCCCTTAGCAAGCTAGGTACAGTGTCACATTGGATATAACAAACTCTCAATGTTTAGACAATCCAGAATATGAACTTATAGTACCTCAGGATACGTGGAACTCATGAACAGTCGGTCGTTATATATTTCTTAGAAACCAGAACATGGAGTTAAGAAGAACACATGTGTATTTGAAATGTTTATTTACTAATGCCGTCTTCTCAGGCGTAGTATCTTAGATAATACAAGTACACATATTATCAGTAGCAAAATTACCAGCATAGTTACTAGTACATAAAAAGCGAATGGTGACAGTATGTTAACATGCTGTAAATGAATAAGAGTTAGCAACACTTATAAGCAGCCGCGGGCCGTGGAGGGAGTTACGGTGGGGCAGGGAGGCGGGGAGGGGGAGGGGCAGGGTGGAGAGGGCTCCACCCTGCCTCTCCCCCTCCCCGCCTCCCTGCCCCACCGTAACTCCCTCCACGGCCCGCGGCTGCTTATATCTCACCCTCCCTAATACACATATTATATTATTTGCTAAGAAGGTCTCTTTGTGTTGGTTTAGGGCGTGCCCATACTTTAGTGTCTTAGATTTGAAGGAATCACATCAGCATACACCAGCTCTCTCTTCATGTGAACCGCATCAAGTGTTGTGTATGTGTGTTCGGCAAAGCAATATAAAACCCGCCTCATGCCCAGAATTGGCAGAAGCTGCACTTATGTTATGAGTATGAAGTCGTGGAGATCAGACCTCATAACAATTCTGTATCGTGTTGTTCTTGAAACTTCAGCACTCGCTGTACAGATATAGTTGAACAAGTAAAGCAGATAGTAGAGCAATAACATATTATTCTCATGTAAATCATGATGAACTATTAGGTTGAAAGCTAAAGTAACAACTAAGTGTCGTGTGCAGAAGTTGCAAAAAAGGAAAAATGGCGTTTAAACCGGTAATGAGCCCATGCTAACTTAACACGGTGTAAAGATATCCAGGATCTAGATGACACCTCCCCATGATCCGGAAACGAACTGAATAAGATAATAGAAGTGCCATCTCATGAGAGCAGATTGCAACTTTATATGTGGATGGTCCGCAAGGTAAACATTAAAAACTAGGAAAATTTAATGCTAAAGAAAAATAAAACAGCCAACTACTTTATCGAGGCTTAAGCCAATAGGCAAGCTAAATAATAAAAACTTGACAAATAAGTCAATGAATTGTCAATGAAATGCTAGTACTCAGCATATCAAACATGAAAAAGGTCTATGACATAACTGTGTATGCAAAATAAGCTGCAACAGCCTCTAATAGGAAGTCACCGTCTTCATCCGAAAAGAGTTCAGCCATCCAATTTAAAAGCGGAAAAGAACATACGTGCTCTCCCAGCACCGGATCCTCTATCACCATCAGAGGACAGCTCGGTGGGTTTTCAAGAAAGCTCTGTTCCAAGAAAGACTGTGTTGCCGCCAGTAAATTCCAGGGACCAATTAGTCCATGCATCAATGCCACAGCCATAATCCTTTCGCCAGGACAAACCAACTCGTGAGTAATGATAGGAGTCATCAGCTGATTAAAGTCGACGTCAGGAGAAACCGGTCCGCAGAGACACAAATCAATGGCCCAATCGAAATCACAGGTCAGGCAGTGAAATACAGGCTGGACACAGGTGAAGTAGGAGAATCGAAAAGAAAATCCATATGCCGTGCTTAATATCGCCAACGGCATTGTGCCATAATATTCAAGCATGCGATTGCGGAACAGCGTCAGCAGCTGCAGGGCGGGAGCTTGCACAGGAGGGACATCCATATTTAAAAATGTAAAAAAGCACAAGAGCGTCCGTTGGTAATGCAAGTAAAAATGGGAATCCACCAAGCACAGTGGAAAAAATAGAATGAAAGAAAGCAGGGATGACTCCAAAGATTTTCTCAAATGAAGTCACGAGACCACTGGTAACAACTTTAAAAAAGTGCGCCAGGCCCTTTGTGGAGGACGCGTTAAAGATAGTCCGAACCATGTCGCTGAAATGCAAAGGCGAATCAGTATTTAAAAGGGTCTGCACCTCTGTACGGGTGTTCGCTATGTGAAGCACGAAAGTTTCACGGGCCGAACTCAAGGCCACCTCTCTCTGAGACAAAAGAGCTCTTATTCTTGCCATGCCGTTGAAATGTGCTCCCAAGGTTGGTATTTGTGGCCAGATTGAAAACTCCCTATGTTCATGTGTGGGAGGAAATAGAACATTTCTGCAGCAAATAACCCGTTCACTTACTGTTACGATAAAAGGAATACTTTTAATTAACCCAGAACAATCTTCATTATTGAGCATCAAATAACTACCATTTTCCAACAACTTGAACGTGGGGATGATAGCAGGAACTGGCGTGCCTTGCAACACGCAAGCCATATTTGGTCGGTGTTTGTTGCATGAACCGTGTAACTGTATGTGCCTACACATTAGTGAATGATCTGGCGTCTCAGTGCATTCCTCTCCATTCAGATAAACTTCTTGATCATCTTTGAAAATCTGTATGTGTATGGAAGCGACCGGACCTCATGAAGAAAAGCACTACCTAAAGGTTCATAACGACCTATTGGTATATATTTCATACAATTTGAAAACTTATATAAAGCAAAAGGCAGCGTTATTAAACCGTGGATAAGGCACGTTGCCAAAGCAGCCAACCTTTTGGATTTATACTGGAAATGTTAAAGGAAGAATTACGGAGTAGGGCCTGTAAATCTTTAATGGACAACCGAGTAAAATTACTCCAACCATCATATTCCTCTAACTCCGGGATAGTAGGGGTGTTTAATTTTTTAGAAGTAGCGAATCCAAAGCATTTGGTCTGGGAAATTGTTTCATTCACAAACAACATATGATTTGGGATGAGACATGCACGGTGCAAAGCCTCAGTGCCTTGTACCTGCCAGGTTCGTGAACCACAAACTGATGTAGATCCTCGATATCTTTACACTGTGTTAAGTTAGCATGGGCTCATTACTGGTTTAAACGCCATTTTTCCTTTTTTGCAACTTCTGCACACGACACTTAGTTGTTGCTTTAGCTTTCAGCCTACCTGCGTCAAGATCTATGCCTGCTTCAAGCAGGCGCAGGGTTTTGATGCAGCTTTGTCCTATCTGATTGTAAATGCGGCACACCGTGGGTGGCAGAGCAGCGGTGCACATTAACTGGTGCATCCCTGGGGATGTGCTAGTTAATATAAATCTGCCCCTTTACATTTAATTATGTGCAGGGGACACAGAGTCGGTGAGGTTTATCCAAGGTTAAGAAGAGATGAGTCCTGTTCAGTGAAAAATTGGAGATAGGCTTCACCTCCTCACAGCCGCGGGCCGTGGAGGGAGTTACGGTGGGGCAGGGAGGCGGGGAGGGGGAGGGGCAGGGTGGAGGGACCTAAAAACTGGCATATGGATAATTGCAGGTAAGTTCACAATTTAATTATTTAAACGAAATTCGTAGCGCGCACAGCATCGCATTTTGCGATGCTGTGCGCGCTACGAAATTCGTTTGAATTATTAAATTGTGTACTTACCTGCAATTATTCATATGCCAGTTTTTAGGTCCCTCCACCCTGCCCCTCCCCCTCCCCGCCTCCCTGCCCCACCGTAACTCCCTCCACGGCCCGCGGCTGCCTCCTCAGCATCGTTGGACATGGTTAAATAATAGCTGCAAAATGTTACTCTTGTTAAACAATTTTACTATTATAATCTCTGAGATTTGTCTCTTACTGTGCAACATCTCATTGTTGTTATCTTTCTTTAAAGATAAAGATAACATCAACATGAGCGACAATCAGCAATCAGTTGATTTCGACCTCATCATTGAACTCGTAATTGAAACATCAGTGGATGTTGATCCCTTGGATGATTTCAATCCTGAGGATGAAGAAGAACGTGATGAGGATGCAGATTTGTCAGAATTGTATGACATAGGATGGGAAGCTGACGTGCTTGAGCCTATGGAACTATAAACATTTATTTTATAAATTTATAATAAATAAAAAGTAAATATTTAAACCGTTTAATTTAAAAATAAAGACACCTTCAAAAACAGGTTATGTGTAGTGTCTTCAATAAAATATTAAAATATGGTCATAAAATTAGATCAGATTCATATATAAAACAGCACAGGTAAAATGAATATAAATTCCATTTCTTTTCTGCTATTTCTGTATTCTAAATTTGCCATGTACAAAAAAAAATTCTATGTAAAAATGTTAAGTAATGTGTTAAGTTTTTGATGACTGTTATTAATTTACTGTTGGGTAATAGTGGTTAATAACATTTTTTATTATATTTTACCACAGATTCAACTGCAGATTATTTCAAGATTTTAGGATGCCAAGCAAAGAAAGAGTGAGAAAGGCTGCAAAACGTCAAAGACAGCAGGTGAATGAAAAAAAGCAGCAGTCCTCTAACAAAAAGATTTGTCAAGTCACCAAGAAAGCACCGGGTAAGAGTACAAAAACATTCATAAGAAATATCTGTAGTAAAAAAAATATTACTACAGAAAATGTTTCAGTCCAGAAAAGGAGAAGCAATTCAAACGGTAAGGAAAGGCCAATGAAAAATGTTACTGCTAGAGTAAGAGATAACTCTATGCATGAAAGTAGAAGGAAACAACAGTTTAGGGACATTCGTAAACGAATGTTCCGTAACAGGATAATTGGCAATTTGTTAAAAAATATTAAGAAAGGTCAACAGAAAGTGGTTTTTTATAAGAGAAAAAAAATAGTTGAGAAAGTTATTGATCAGGCATTTGAAATTAAACGTAAGTTATTTATTTTGACAATCAATAGAATTAGGAAGCTAAACAAGGCAATTTATGATTTCAAAAGAAATAGTAGATGGAAGAGAATAGTTAATCGTAGTAATTTTTGTGAAGTTTTTTCTGGAGAATGGATGCATAGTTCAAGCTCTGAGGCATTTTTTAATGAGGAGAGTTATTTCCAGGATAATGATTTGGTGCATGCAGTTGACACCAGTGGTCGAGCTTATGAAGTGAAAGATGGTTGTCCAGTTGAAAAAGAAAAACTTGTGACAACAGAGATAGAAGAGGTGTTAGGTAATGAGGTTTTAGGGAGACGTCCTAAGGGTCCTGTGTACACCTGGAAGTGTAGTAGTATTTGCAGTGTACGACAGGATTCCATCAATTTGCTTTGTGATTTTATACGGTCATTTAATAAGAAAAGTTTGAAGCAGAAAATGAAGTTGTTGCAAGAATTAGATCCTTGCAGAGTGAGAGAAGTGATAGGTTTGCATGGTCATTCACTGGCTTGTCTTTCCAGGAGAGTATGCCAGAGTGTTTTTCATCATTTCAGGATGCTAGCAGTGCATCATAATAAAGTGAGGAAATTAGTTAGAATGTTGTATTATGCTAAGAGTCCAGCAATTATGCTTAAACAATTATGCGCTGCTCTTTTGCATGGTTCTGAAATAGATGTGAAGAATATATGTGAAGAAATTGAGTTTTGTTACTTTGGAAGTAAAGAGGAGAATGTTGAAATTGACCAAGAAGAAGAGAGTAATGTGGAAGATAGTGTACAGGTTTCCAGTACAGATAATTTCCAGAGGGAAATTGCGACGTTTGAGGTGAAATCAAGTGAGAGGCCAAATTTCACTTGTGTGTGTTGTCGACGCACTTATTATAAGAATCAGATTAAGTTAGTGGATTTATATGGAAAAAGTGAAAGGGAAAATAATAGTGAATGGAAGGATTTTACAACATACTTGATGGTAGAAAATTGTTTTGATTTGGGATTAGATCAACGTGTGTGTACTTATTGTTGTAACAAATTAAATCAAAACCAGATGCCTGCTAGAGCAGTTCATAATAATCTGGAATTGGTTGAGATTCCTTCTGAATTGAAGGATTTAAATACTTATGAATCTATTTTGATTCAAAGTATCCATCCCTTTCAGGCTATTGTAAGAATGGAGCCAAAGACAGGGAAATTGCCTCCATCAGATTTACAGAGAGGATTAAAGGGAAGAGTTGTTTATTTGCCTCTAGATTTGAAGAAAAACATTAACACAATTGGAGTAGAAAAAGTGGAAGAGGAACCTCTTGTTATCTTAGTTAATGGGGTTCCGACAAAGAATAAGAAAATATGGCAAGATTTAGTAGATGTTAGGAAAGTCAAAAGGGCAACATTGTATTTGAAAAAATATAATAAATACTATAAAAATGTATATGTTGCAGAAGAGGAAGTAAGTGAGGAAGAGGATAGCGATTTGTGTGCTGGTCAAATTGAGAAAGTAGAACCCTGTACTAGTGAAGAAATATATGAACATTATAGTGTTCATCCTTTGCATTCCAAGGAAGTCATGGGGAATGCTATTGAGTTGTTTCAAATGAAACAAGCGAAAGGGAGTCCCATTAGTGTTTGGGAGGAAAGTTTGGAAGCTCGGTGTTTCCCACAGCTTTTTCCAACAGGTCAGGGAGGAAGATATGATGAGCGACCTCATCAAATTCCTGCTTCTGAATACCGGACTTTGCGATTGTATGCAGGAGATCCTAGGTTTCGACAATGCATTCCTTATTTGTTTCATCTCCTGTTTGAAAGCGATCTGTCTGGACTGTCATATGCAGTGAACCACATCTTGAAAAGTGGTATACACATGCAAAACATCTCGGCAAGTGACTTTATGGATAAAGTCAATGTCCAAGACAGTATTTTGGATTCTCACCTGATTAATCTCATGGCGTGTCAGCGTGGTACTAATGAGTACTGGTACCGTCGTCATGGTGATTTAAAATGTATGCTGAGGAACTTAGGAACTCCCACATGGTTCCTCACTTTGAGCTGTGCTGAGTATGGCTGGGAAGACTTACTTGAATTTCTACGAGAGGCAAATGCTAACGTAGAAAACATCGAATTCAAGACACCCGGAGAACTGTGCTCTTTGGATCCAGTCAATGTATGTAGGTACTTCAATCATAGATTTGAAGGTATGATGTCTTTCATCATGAATAAGAAGAATCCACCTCTTGGAGAGGTGTTGGATTTTTTCTGGAGGAAGGAGTACCAAGCAAGAGGTGCTCCTCATATACATATGTTGCTGTGGATCAAGGATGCACCTACATTTGGAACGGATGCAGAAGACTCAGTGATGAGTTTCATAGAACAGTATTCTACGTGTGCTGTTCCAAACGCAAAGGAGAAAAAAAGCCTAAGAGAAAAAGTTCTACGTTTCCAAAGCCATCGATGTGGAAAGTACTGTCGTCGTAAATTCCGGAACAAAGACAAGTTCTACACCAAATGTCGTTTCGGCTTTCCACGACCGGTGATTTCTAAAGGAAGAGTGAACAGTTTGATGTCTTCGCTGCGACATAATGTGATGAAGAAATCACCTAAAAACACATACAATTTGAAGAGGAACGAAGAGTCTAAGTACATCAACGACTACAACCCGGTGATTTTGTCCATGTGGAATGCTAACATGGATATACAGTTTGTGGCTGATAACTGTATGGCTATGGCTCGGTATGTGACATCTTACATCACCAAAAAAGAGAAGACAGAATTGAAGGATATGTGGGAGGACATTTCCCATGAAAAGAGCCTCAGCAAGAAGTTGTACAGTTTCAGTCTGAAGATGTTGTCGCATCGAGAAATTGGAGCTTACGAATGTTCTGACCGGTTGTCTTCAGCAAGTCTCTATGCCAAGTCCAGGAGTATCGTTTGGGCGAGTGTTGGTCTTGCTGCAACGCGTAATCGAGTTCTCAAACCTGTTCGGGAAATTGAGTATTTGGCGGAAAAGGAGCCAAACAGTACCGACATTTTGAAGAGCAACATGTTGGATACATATTATCCAAATCGAAGCAGTCACCTCGAGAATGTTTGTCTGTATGAGGTTCTGCAAAATTACATATTCAAGAGGAACATGAAAGAAGATACTGAGAAAGGAGTGTATGCTGTAATAGGAAGTGAGGGATGTCTGGTCAAGCAAAGAAAATGCCACTTGATAAACCATCGAAAATTGAGTGGCGAATCTCCTGAAAAAAAGGAGTTTTTCTATTTAGCACTTTTGCAACTTTTTAAGCCTTGGCGTGCAGAAGAGGAACTGCTTGGAGATTTCCTTTGTTACGAAGACTCATTCAATGCTGCCAAGGAGACCATAGAATGTCCTGCTTTTCCCAAATATGTAGAAATGTTGAATGTGGAAATCGAGCAGGAAGCAACGATTGCAGCCGAGATTGCCAGAGACAGTTCTCAGGACAGTCAGAGTTCTGCTTCATTGAGTCAGGATCCACTAGGAGGACCTCTTATCGAAAATGAAGCTGCCACTGCTATGAATGAAGTGGAAAGAGCCATGGCACATGCTCAGGAGGATGCGGTTAACTTAGAAGAGTTGGAAAGACAACTCAACGTTGAGCAGAGGAAAATATATGACGAACTTACCATGCAAATTGATCATGGATTAAGTCATGACAAGAAAGAGTGCTCATGTACGTCGTTGAAGCCTGTCCGACTGTACGTGAGTGGAGAAGCGGGAACTGGAAAAAGTTTCCTTATTAAAGCAATTTCATGTTATTTGCAGGAAAGGACAGAGTCATCGCTGTCTTGTGTTGTCACCGCTCCAACTGGACTGGCAGCACATAACATTAAAGGGATTACTTTACATCGTTTACTGATGCTGCCAGTGGAGCATGACAACAAATTAGAATATCACAAGCTATCTGGAGATGCTTGTTTTGAAGTTTCAAGAGTCTTGAGGAAAATGAAACTTCTTATCATTGACGAAGTAAGCATGGTTTCCAATGTCATGCTTGCCTTTGTGCATTTGAGAATGCAAGAAGTTCTCAAAACAGAGTATGATGTGTTATTTGGTGGCAAACACATCATTGTTTTCGGAGATCTTCTGCAGCTGACACCAGTGAAAGGGCAACCTGTGTTCAAAATGCTCACGCATGAAGATACCAGGAAGTGCTTAGGGAGCATTGGCAACGTCAATATATGGTTAAACTTCAATTATGCTGAACTGCATGAAAATATGCGTCAGGCAAAGGATGAAGTTTACAAGACTATTCTACAAGATGTTAGAATTGGAAAAGTGACCGAGCATGGGAAAGAAGCTTTACATGCACGATTACTGACAAATTTATATCCAGACGAAGATGTTGTGCCTGAGAATATTTTTCAGAAAGTTACTGAGAAAAAATCTGGAATATGTTTGATGCCAACTCTTGCAGAATGTGCCAAATTCAACAACAAAATGTTGCATTTAGAAAAGCAAGAGATTGTGAAACTGGAAGCTATTGACAGAGTAGAGCATATGGGATCAACAATTATTTTGTCGTAGAATCTGAAAACAAAATTGGATTCATTAGAGAAGAGTATATCTAAAACTGCGGGTTTTGAAAAGACTCTGAATGTGTGCTTGAACTGCCGTATAATTTTAAGAAGGAATTTACATGTTGAAAGAGGTCTGGTAAATGGATCAATGGGTAATGTTGTTGATTTTGTGAAATACAGAAATAGAGATGGAATTGAATTTTTAAAAATTAAATTTGATGGCATTGAGGAAGTACAGCTAATTGGTCGTTGTTCTGCTAGATTTTTGCTTGTAAAAGACTTATATGTTCGTCGTAAGCAGTTTCCTGTTTGCTTGGCATATGCGGTGACAATCCATAAATCGCAAGGTTTAAGTGTAGACTGTGCATTGGTGAATATTGGCAGTTCTGTGTTCAAGGAGGGTATGGCATATGTGGCATTGTCACGAGTTAGAACTTTATCGGGATTGTACTTGATTGAGTGTGATGTCACAAACATTTGTGCGGATCTAGATTGTGTTAAGGAATACAATAGGTTAAGAAGAGAGTATGCGCCACATTTGCCTCAGTATCCTTTGTTTGAGAAACGTGTGGTAGGCCGGAAACGAAGAAATGTGACCAATACTGGGGAGGTTGTAGCAAAAAGACGAAAAGTCGATGAACCTGAAATTATAAGCAGAAACAAAAAGGATTCTGTTGAAGATGTTGTTGGTTTTCAATTTGAAAACAGTTCTGGTGTCAACTGCTATGCTAATGTAGTGGTTAATGTTTTGTTTTCTCTAGAAAATGTAAAAGAAGAGATTGTGGTCAATTCTGATCAAAGATTTTGCAGTTTGTTAAATTCTGTGTTAGAGAAATGTAGCACTGATAGAACAAACATAGAAAGTGTATCTGAAATTCGAAATCTGTTAGACAGATGTTCAGGCCAAACACAATTCTCTCAAAATAGTCAGCAAGATTGTCAGGAGTTTTTAATGTATATGCTTGATGTATTGCATGATGAAGGTGTAGATGTAGATCACCTGTTTGGGCTTTCTTATCAATGGCAGCATGACTGCGAGAACTGTAGGGTATCAAGTAGTACTAGTGTAGACTCAGAAAGATTTATATATTTAACTTTGCCAGACAGTAAATCAGTCTCTTTTAATAAGCTAGTAAAAGCAGCTGATCACAACATGGAGTGTAGCCAATGTAAATCTGAAATGATGTCCACATTATTTATACGAACATATGGCCAGTATGTCATTTTAATGTTCCAACGATGTAGGCCTGATGGAACAAAATTGACAACTTTAATTAAAAATTTTGTGGCTTCACAGTTGTCAATATCAGGAAGGACTTTTGTAACTGTAGCAATTATATATCATGATGGTCCTTCAATAACATCAGGACATTATACAGCTTATTTAAAGTGTAGAAATGGCTGGTCATTCTGCAATGATTCTGTTTTAATTTTCAAAAAAAAATTGCCGTATGACCTTAAAAACTCTTACCTGGTGTTTTTAAAACCAAAATTTTAGGGAAAGAATCTCGGGATGTGCTCTGAGGAATTTCAAGAAGTTCTAATGGCTCCTACACGATTTGGCCTTGAGGATAAGTGTAGTACAGAGACATAACTTCTTACCATAACACTGGACGTCATGGAGAAATACGTGCACTTTGAATGAGTTCAGAAAAACTGTTTCTTTTTATAAGCTAATTGAAGCAGCCAATCAAAACATGGAGTAGAGGGAATGTAAGTCTGCAATGCTGTCTACTGTTTTACATTGCTTTGTGATTAAAAGTGATGTAGAGAATTAAATAATTGTACTAGTCATAAAGGTAGTGTAAGTCTGCTTCATAGTAAGCAGTATCAGTGTGATAGGAAATGTAGAACATGATTGAGCAAGAAGGGGAAGATATTAGTAGTCCAGGATTGTGAAAATGATCTTCAACATTTTAATTGTGAAAGTTGCGGAAATACAACATGACAGGATTGGCTTAAAAGAATTCTAAGAGTTATAAATGGCTCAGACACGATTTGGCCTTGTGGAAACGTGTGGTAGAGAGCGAGAAGTCATTTATTGTATGTAACATGTTTTTGAAAACGATGGAGGTTTTCTTTCAGAAAGTGGCGGGTTGAAAGTAATAACAGCACAACAGAGTGTAAGCTGTTCATAGGACATCCTTGGCCGTCATGGAAAGTAAGTTAACTTTAAGGAGTTCTGAATTCTGATTTGTTATGTTGTATGGGTTTTTTAAACACAATCATTTTGATTGTGTTTTTTTTCCCCGCTGTTATATGATGAATACCTTCAAGTCACTGTTTTAGTGAAATTTGATACATTCTGAGAACAGCAAAAATAAACCATTTAACATGTATAATTAATTCTGTTCTGTTTGCATTTATGATGTACATGTAGAACTGTGTAGGAGGCATGGAGAAGGTGAGGCTTCTGTAAGTGTCAAAGTTGTTGCATACAGTGCTCATATTCTACGTAGTCTTTTATATTTCATTACTTTCACTGTTTCTGACTGATCTAAAAATTTTTTTTTAAAAAAGAACAGTAAGTATAAGGGAAGGAAACAGACAGTTATGTTAAAAGAAAGACAGCTATAGGGAATAAACTAGGGATACTGTTACCCGCAATCCTCTGCTGATGATGTCACTGAGCATGTCATGAATGATGTAATATGTGACATCATCAGCAGTGGATTACGGGTAATAGTATCTCTAGTTTACTCCCCTATAGCTGTCTTTCTTTTAACATAACTGTCTGTTTCCTTCCCTTATACTTACTGTTCTTTTTTAAAAAAAAAAAAATTTGGTTCGCTTCCGGTTCGCGTACCGGGGAGCGAACTGGGAAGCGAACTAAGAGAAATAGAGGTTGGCACAGTTCCAAATATTGTACCAATTTTTTAATAACGGGGAGGTAGTTCTGAAAAGAACTTTTTTTTTATTGTTTTTGTTGTTTTATATTTTTTTTATTATTTTTCCGAACATTTTTTTACTTTTTTTTGAATTTTTCTGAACAGTTTTATATATTTTTTGGGTTTTTTTCGGAGGGGGCAACGAAAACGATTCATTGTAAAGGGCTCAACAGGAGCAACAAAACAAAAAAAAAGAATTTATTATTTGGGGCGTTTCGTACAAACTTGCATATGATAGTCAATAGCTCTGTTGATCAGAGTGATGCTACTTTCTCCGTAGCAAATGAATCCACTGCAATGTACGCAGACTTGTTTTACTTCACGAAATCTCGTTTGTATATTTGGCACCATCTCCCTGCCCTCTGGTCCCGTTACTTCCGGTACAACAGATCTTCTGGCCATAATAGGGAGATTATCTAGGTCCGAAACTGTATTTTTTGTCGGTCCCTCCGGACAGTCTATCTTGACATATAAGGCAAGTTACGTATCTTGCATTTACTTTTTTCTGACCTTTGGGAATTTAAAAAAATTGCCAAATGAAGTTTTCTTTCCGGTGAGACGTCCTGGGCTCCTCAGGCAAAAAGTGCCTCTCTTCGTGCTGTTCCTCCTGTTCCTCTTCTTCCTCTTCTTGCTGAATTATAACTTCAGCAGGTGGTCCACTCTTCCTTGGATGTGGTGGAGGTGGTGGGGAAGCACCAGCTGAAGCTACTAAAGAAGCCATTGCTCACTGGTAACAAAGGGTCTTTCTCTCACAATGATGAAAGTCAGAGTGAGGAAAGAAGGAGGGATTTTCATCATTTGGGAAAAACAATAGTTCTCAACCAATGAAAAGTGTTCATTTTAGATTATATGACCTAGTCTTACATCATTAGGAAACCAAAAGTGAAATGAACCAATGAAAAGTGTTATTACCAAGTCACATGACCTGCTGTGTTTACGTTACGCGCTTTGCAGGGCCTCCCGGTTTGCTTCCAGAAACCTGCGCTTTGCGCCTCGGTAAGCGTACCAGTTCGCTAACGTAGCACGTCATATGACGTATCACGCGACAACGCGAAACGTCATGCGGACGGGAGGCGTCACGATGTTGTTTTCTAACGCGGCAGTTGCGGTAAAGGAACCCCCCAGTGTGAAGCTTTGGCCAACTTCTTCGTCGAAAAGATCGAGAAGATCTATGATACTTTCGACTCCTCTCCCGGTGTGTCCACTCATGTTGTCTTATCTGTAGATACCCCCCCCAGTTGCTACGTCCTTCTGTAGTACCCCCATGCCTCCCAAACTTCTTGCCTGGGATCCTATTTCCCTTCCGCTTTTAAAAAAGTATTTACAGGATATAAAATCTGGGTCTCTGCTCGACCCTATGCCCCCTCAAATCTTGAGTTTTTTGGATCCCTCCCTACTCCTTATTATTTTGAAAGTCTTGAACGCCTCCCTTTCTGAAGCGATCGTGCCCGACGAATGGAAGCACGCTATGGTGGTCCCACTATTAAAAAAGACCAACTTAGACCCTAACAACCCCTCTAACTTCCGCCCCATTTCGTTGCTTTCATGTTTCTCTAAAATTTTGGAGAAACATGTCAATTCTCTGCTTAATCTTCACGTGGAGTCCTCTAACTTTCTTCATGGTTCACAATCCGGGTTCAGGGCTGGCTTCTCGACTGAGACCACTCTCCTTGGTGTGTCGGAATCCATCAGACAGAAAGTGGACAACGGGGAGACGGTGGCACTCATTTTGCTTGACTTAAGTGCCGCATTCGACACCGTCTCCCATTCCATCTTGTTGTCCACCCTGAGAGAGGTGGGTGTCGATGGTGCTGCCCTGGCCTGGATCTCTAACTTTTTATCTAATCGCACGTTTCAAGTCTTTTCTTCTACTTCCATCTCTTCTATCTTTTCCTCTAAGCACGGTGTCCCTCAGGGATCTATTCTTAGTCCTCTCTTTTTCAATTTATATGTGAGACCCCTTGCTTTTTTGGCGGAACAGGCAGGTCTCTCTATTTACTCTTACGCTGATGACACTCAAGTCATCTATTCTCTCTCCACCAATAAACATCTCCCTTTCTCTTCTCTCCAAACTGGACTAAAGCAGATTGCGGCATGGATGTTGGAGCATAAACTAAAACTAAACGGGGAGAAAACAGAACTGCTCCTGTTTGGCTCCGACACCTCGCTCTGGGGCCCACATCATTGGCCACCGGAGATGGGCCCGCCTCCAATTCCAACTTCGTCTGCCCGTAACCTCGGGGTCCTCCTGGACAATCAATTGTCTTTCAGGCAGCATGTCGTGAAAGTCTCTGCCACCTGTACTACCATCATCAGGTGGCTTAGGAAAATCTCATGGATGCTGCCGGCTGACACCTTGAAATCTGTAGTCCAGGCTCTTGTCATCTCACGCCTGGACTACGGCAACATCTTACTTCTAGGTGCCTGTAAGGAGGTCACTAAGAAGTACCAGGTAGTACAAAATATGGCGGTCCGCCTGATTTGCAATCTACCCGCCAGATCCTCAGCCTCTTTCCACCTGCGTAACCTACATTGGCTACGGATTGAGAGCAGGGTTAAATTCAAGGCGTTATGTTTTATACATAAAATCCTGACAGGAAAAGCCCCGCCGTATCTATCTGTTTTGGTGCAGCAATATCTTCCACCTCGTACACTTAGGTCCTCCACCCAGAATAAGCTCAGGATCCCACGCATCAAGAGAGCAAAAATGGGTGGTCGCTCTTTTGCTCTGCTGGCGCCCTCTCTTTGGAACTCTCTACCCCCCTCTTTACGTTCTGAAATGTGCCTCCTTACCTTCCGTAAGGGAATCAAAACCTGGCTTTTTAATTTGTAAGTTCAATGATCTCCTTCCCTTGTCATCTTTAATATTGTTTCACACCTATAGCGCCGGGAAACCTACGGGTAGCTGTGCGCTCAAGAAATTCAATAATAATAATAATAATAATAATAATACCGGCTCGCGGTCTATTTCGCGGCATCAAGGTCAGCTAATGGGAAGCTTCCCGATTCGCGAAGCGGGAACGAAGAAAAAAAATATTTAAAAAAAAAATTATTAATAAACATATAAAATATATTTTTGGATTTAAAGAAGAATACATTTTACAGCTACAGATATTAGCTGTTAAAAAACCAATGAAATTCACTGAAAAAACCATAGGTTATAGACCATATATAGTTAGGAATTAGCATTTACAAAACCTTGAAAATTCACTGAAAAAACCATAGGTTATAGACCATATATAGTTAGGAATTAGCATTTAAAAAACCTTATTTTACTCACACAAAACCATTGAAATTCCATATATAGTTAGTTGCACTAACTATGTATCGCGCACCCGCAATCCACTGCTGATGATGTCACATATTACATCATTCATGACATGGTCAGTGACATCACTGATGACATCACTGATGACATCTCAAATGACATCACTGATAACATCTCAAATGACATCACTGATGACATCTCAAATGACATCACTGATGACATCATCTAGTGTCTGTGTGTTTTTGTAAAGTTTAAATACGTTTTACATATTGAAGAATGAGTGGATGTATGGAAGACTGAGTGTGTGTGTGGCTGGCTTGGAGGTGTGTGACTCTGTGCATATCAATGTGTACTTGTATCAGTGATTGTATAAGAGAGTAAGTATGTGTTAGTATATGTGTGAAAAGTATGGTGTTCTGTGTTTAACTATAGATGAGGAAATCGAAGTGTGATTGATTCTTCACAGGACTGACTAGGTGTATGAGTGCATATGATAGTGTTGTAATAATGAGTGACTGTATGTATGAGTGATTGTATGGGTGAATGAGTGAATGTGTGTAGACGTAGGAATCAGTGATTGCGTATGTAGTAACTGGTATTGGTGTGTCATGATGTCATCAGTGATGTCATTTGAGATGTCATCAGTGATGTCATTTGAGATGTTATTAGTGATGTCATCAGTGATGTCACTGAAGTATGGTGTTCTGTGTTTAACTGTATAGATGAGGAAATGGAAGTGTGATTGATTCTTTACAGGACTGACTTGGTGTGTGAGTAACTCCATGGATGAGTGGCAGTGTGTGACTGTCTGCATAGGTGTATGAGTGCATATGATAGTGTTGTAATAATGAGTGACTGTATGTATGAGTGATTGTATGGGTGAATGAGTGAATGTGTGTGTAGACATAGGAATCAGTGAGTGCGTATGTAGTAACTGGTATTGGTGTGTCATGATGTCATCAGTGATGTCATTTGAGATGTCATCAGTGATGTCATCAGTGATGTCATTTGAGATGTCATCAGTGATGTCATCAGTGATGTCACTGACCATGTCATGAATGATGTAATATGTGACATCATCAGCAGTGGATTGCGGGTGCGCGATATATAGTTAGTGCAACTAACTATATATGGAATTTCAATGGTTTTGTGTGAGTAAAATAAGGTTTTTTAAATGCTAATTCCTAACTATATATGGTCTATAACCTATGGTTTTTTCAGTGAATATATATATATATATATATATATATATATATATATATATATATATATTACCTACTGGCGGTCGCCAGTAGGTATATATAGTTAGGATTTTTTTCCTATGGGATTTTTCAAAATTCTATGTTGAATAACTTTGGCGTTGATGGACGGAATTGGCACATTTACTCTCCGGTCCTCCCTGAAAGTTTAGGGGGGATTCGTCAAGCGGGGGCCGAGAAAAAAGGGGGGTCCCAAAACGTGTTTTCCCCATGCAATTTTCAATAGGGCGGTTGGACTCACTTTTAGCCCGAACGGCTGAATGGATTTCCACCAAACTTGGCAAAATTGTAGGGACTGTTAGCCCGATGTGCCTTTGCTAGGTCTCAAGATATGCGGTCCAGTGGATTTTGAGAAATTAAGGTTAAAAAAAATATATACATCTATAGCAGCTTACCCGTGAGCTTACCGGTGCGCTTACGGTACGCGCACGTACGCGTACGGTAAGCGTACCTCAAGCGCACGAGCTGCATGCTGATTGGCTGCCAATGTCTGTCAACACTCCACAACAGAAACTGTCGACAGCCATCTTGTGCCTCGGTAGACTGAGGCACAGGAAAGCAGAAAAACAAACGTGTAGAACTCAAAAAGGGGGCTGGGTCTAAGCACCCTGACCCCCTAGACCTGCTCAGGGGGTCCCACAAGGACCCCGAAGGCAAAAATGTTTTGTTTTTTTTAAGTCGCGGGGTACGCGTACCGTATGGGCACGCCTAGGGGGTCAGGGTGATTCTACTCTGTCCCCTTTGCGAGTTTCACACCTTTGTTTCACTGCTTTCTTGTGCCTTGGTTCTAACAAGGCACAAGATGGCTGCCAACACTTCCTGGTTTTGAGTGTTGACAGACAGTGGCAGCCAACCAGCATGCCTTCCCGAGAAAGCTGCATGGTCATTGGCTGTCAACACTTCTAACCAGGAGGTGTTGGCATCTATCTTGTGCTAGTGTTGACAGACAGTGACATCCAATCAGCATGCCTTCCCGAGAAAACTGCATGCTCATTTGAGATGTCATCAGTGATGTCATTTGAGATGTCATCAGTGATGTCATCAGTGATGTCATATATAGATATATATATATAAATATATATGCAATACTATAAAAGAAACTCCAAAAAACATAGTTACAAAAAATATTACAAACATTAAAATCAATTTCCAAATAAAAACAAATTATATTAAATACAAAAGAAGTTAAACAATGCTACAGACTGGATTTAATCAACATTATTAAAACTATTGGAGCCTAGGAATATTAAATATACTATTCACACTCTAGGTATGCAGTGGTAAAGAAAGTGTTGGACTGTGGAGGAGTGAAATGTAGTATTCCCACTCCATTCTGTGCAACAGTAGGGTAAGTGTTGTATTTCGGAGGGGTAAGATTCACTAATTGGGCTCCAGTCTATGCATCAGTGATGAAATCGTTTGAATTCGGAAGGGTGAAATTTACTATTCCCACTCCAGTCTGGGCAACAGTAGGGACAACTTTGGATTTTGGATGGGTGAAATGTACTATTACCACTCCAGTCTGTATTGTGTTATGAACAATGGTAAAAAAAAGTTGTGTTGCTTATTTCAGTATGTTTAGAAGGGGTTAGATGGGTCTTTGTGTCCCGTTTTAAGCCACAATTTTCATATTATACATTTTTGTGTTGTATTTTTTATCATGTTTCCTAGTTTGTAAATATGTAAGGGGGGGATGTTGTGGTGATGTTGCTATCTATCTCTAGACAACATTCCAGGTTCTGTAACCTTGGAGTGTAGAATACAGAGTGAAGGTTTGGTTTTGGGTGTTCCAGGCTTTTCAGTTGTGGGCTGATCCTGGAGAAGACTGTGACCAATAAATATATCTTCTGATCTAAACTAGGAGTGTTGGAGTTATTGAAGAAAGTACTTCACTACATCCTCCTATCATCCAATTTCCTTCTTGAATTTGAAAGTGAAGATTTTAGTGAAAGCTCTTTCAAAATAGACTAGTACGTCTTGTCCCTGACCTCGTAGATCTGGATCAGGCTAGCTTTCCTCACCGTGCCATACACCATAACATCCGGCATTTATACATTGCCATATCACTCGCAGACAAATTGGAGGGACCTGCTTCAAACTACTTGCTAATATTGAGAAAGGCATTAGATTTAGTAAATTGGGAATACCTGTTCCTGCTTCTCCATCATTTACATTTTGTCCCTAAATTATTATGCTATGTTAAGCTTCTCTACACAGACTCAACAGTGATGGTGTGGGCGCTGGTGCCCATTTGTTTTTTTTCCGAATACAGCAGGGGACAAGGCAGGGTTGTCCCCTGTACCTTCTGCTGTTTGCTCTTGCAATGGGTCCTCTGGTGGTGTGGGTGAGGATGGATCAGGTATACAGCTTCGAGTGGAGGTAGCGCTTCTCCAACAGAGTAGCTCTATTTGCGGACCATGTTTTCTTCTTCCTGATGGTCTCCAAGACCTCAGGGCCTCGTATCCTGCAATTCATGTGCATTTTTGGTGAAACCTCTGACTTATACCTTAAGATGTTGAAATCCAAGTGGTTCCCAGTGTAAGGCAGCTCATAGGACTTCGATTAGGCAGAAGGGTTTAGAAAAACGCATGGTATTCTTACCGTGAACTCGGAAATTAAAACCGTAGTCGTGTTTAGGTTCATGCAGTAAAGTGCAAGTGTCGCGCGTTTACACATATCGGAAAAGTTCCAGTCATGTGATCGTGCAGCCAAGTAAACAGAGAAAATAACCTGTGCTCTGTGGGTGGGTTTTTCTCCAGTTTTTCTTTAGAATTTCTACCAATCGCACCACCCAATGCCTGATAATACTTTAACTTTGCTTTCAGGTTAACGAGACGGCTCGTCGAACTCGTGCTTCGCTTCGCTGAAGCGCGTTAATCTCACTTACAGAGAGAGTTCATAAAGGTTAGACCACATTGCACATTTTCCATGCATGCCGAAAGCAGCGTTTTTATCGCATGTATTACAACTGCACATTTTCTTGAGACTCGTATACACCGAGTGAGTAAGAGTTCTGGCACATTCCGCATAATAAAAATCATAGAGTGATTGCGCTCACCCGAGGCATCGGGCACTTCCATTATTACCACGGGCATCACCCTTACTGTACACTGATGTTGACTACTGAAGAAACACACGCCACGCATGTTAAATGTGGCAAAGATTCCAGCGGTTTTTATTCGTGCATTTCACCCTCATTTACGCCTTCACCCAGCAATTCATGAATTCACTGATATGGTAAACGTACCACGTACGATTCATGGATGCACATTTACTTTTTATCACGTTTTTTCACCTTTCACTGTCCGTCACGTTAAATTCAAGATGTTCATCCTGTGCTATTAGTACAACATGCTTTATTTTCATATTTTCGGAATTAAAGTCCCCTGACGAAGGTAGGCAATAGCCCGAAATCCATTGGGCGGAACAAGTGAATATATGAATACAATGAAAGCAATAGTATGAAAGAATGAAAAAATAAAATTAACAACTTATCAAAAAAATGTCTTGCAAGAATGTTAAGTACTCTATTGAAAATTTGACATGGTGTGCCGACTTGGGGACGTTTCTCCCACGGGAGCCAACTCATTTACTTTCCCTGTTTTGTACCCTTGTGCACAGGAGGCTTTACCAAATCAGGCATCCATCACTAGGATCACATTGATCAAACAGGAGTGCGACTGTCCACATTTCAATTGGATTTCTTAATAGATACAAGTTATCACTTCTGTTCATGGAGCTGTCTCTCGAGGAGAAGGATAGGGCAAGGGCATGGAAGGCCAAGGAACCCCTCTCCCTCACTGTCTGAAAGATGGTGGTGGATTACTGTATGGGCTTGGAGGAGGCAGTATATAAGGCAATGGGTTGTCTGCAGAAACACCCCAAGATTTGGCGGGGTGAGGGGATTATAGAGGCATGGTGCTGAAACCTGTCCAATCTCTGGGACAATTGGTGGATGATGACATTCAACTGTTCACAGGATGAAAGAGGATGGGAGGGTACAAAACAAGTGCTTGACTTGTTGGAACTGTTATGTGTCTTCCTAGTATAATGTGGGTGGTGGGAAGGGTTGAGCTATATTAGCAGTTATTTACCTTGTTATGCTTATTTTGCTTCTATTCTTTTTCTTTTATATGTCAGCCACCGGCCATGTTTCTATATCAATAATCAATGTCATATGACTTGAAAAAAAATGTTAGTATCAATTTTTTTTATTACTTATTATTTATTCCATCCATTTATTCTGAAGCTTGACAACATGAGGTCCACCCTCAAGACATGATGATAGAGAGTTCCATAATGTCGAAAGTCTTTCAAAGAATCTGTGACCACCTCATCGTAAACAGTAGATCACCAGTTATTCTAAGAGGATGATGAGCAAGACTTTGAGTTGTACAGTCTATTTGTCTTATATTAATCTAAACAGGAGGTATGATTTATTGTTGCAGAGTTATTTAAAATGTGTGTGGTCCTCAGTGGTCAGGTACTGAACATCTTGTAATGGTAGAATCATGTGGCATCAATTTAAATATGAGCTGAATTGGTATGAGTTGGAGCATGCTGGTCAGGTAATGAGGCAGGTAGAGGAAGCCTGTGTTATTATAGTACACATTGTCCAAACCAAGGAGGGTTTTAAAGTGGAGAGGAAGACATGTGGTATGGTTGTAGACTAGATGGAGTTGGTTCTAGTGCAATTTTGACATTTGGTTGATTTGAGCATTGAAGCATAGCTTATCATTTTAAAATAACTCTTAGAATCAGGGTAATCAGACCTAGAAAAGACTAAAGATTTATAAAGACAAGCCATCTTGCAGATCCAGAGTAGCAGTCTGTGTGAGCACATAATGTAATATTTTCCAGTTCTTCTTTTTGTGTGCTGATCATAAGACTTGCATTTAATAACTTATATACATTCAATAACAGCTGAAGGAAATGGACCATAACTGATGGTATCAGTGGTTTACCATCATGTTGCACTCTCTGCACTGGAAGCAATCAATATTCATTTAGTATGCAACATAAAGGTAAACACTTGGTGATTTCTCCTGGTAGTCATAAGTCATTATTTAAGAATGTTGTTGTTAGTGATGAAACTTGAGGAACTCTGCAGTCACTTATTTACCATAAAGGCCTAGAGTGCTGGTCGGCCTTGTATGATTTCTCAAAAAGTGTTTCCACCTTTTGGCTGAAACCCTTTTGGCAAATTACTCAGGCGAGCCCGTTCTGTTTATGGTAAACAGGCTGCCATTGTGCTCGGAGATGTATGACCGAGCCCCGGCAACTCCTCTTACCATAGTGTTTATTATTACTAAGCTTCTAAGGGAGAGAGAGAGAGTTAGACTGTATGTGCTATTTTGGAGTATTTGAACATGTTGTTCTGAATGAACATAAATTAGAAATGGACTCAATTATTATCTGCATTCAAACCATATTGTATTTTGTAATGGAGATTATAATAAGGAAGTTACACCCAAAGTCTGTTTGATTTTGTACGGTTAACCAAGGACAGGGGTGGGTGTGGGGGAGGTGGGTCTGTTGCTGATTAAAACACAGACTATAGTAACGTGCAGATGTCGAGCTACTAAAGGTGATATAGTACCATTGGGAGCAGTTATAAAGCGCCCTATGGCATGGTATATGTTTTACCCGCAAATTTGCATGTTTTAATACGTTTTGCTGGTGAGCGTTTAGGGAGACATCTGTTGAAATTAAGCCTCTGTATGGATATAGTGGCACTTGTATGTTTGCTGGGGTCTTTCTTTTATTGCGTAACATTAAGGAAGGGCGGGTGTGGAGGTGGTGTAGTGGTACTGCGACTATTTATAAACCATCTTATGGTATGGTGTATGTTTTAGTTGCAAAATTGCAGGTTTTAATAGCTTTTCCTAATGAGCTTTCCGGTAGATACCTGTTGGCATTAAGTCTATGTATGGCTATAGTGGCGCTAACGGGAGTGCTGGGGCTCGTTGTTTCATTTCGTAAGGTTAAGGAAGGGTGGGGGTGGGGGAGGTTGGTATGTTACTGATTATAACACGGATATTTGTAACGTGGAGATTTGTAGCTAGTAAAGGTAATCTAGTGCCACTGAGGCCATTTATTAACCGTGCTATGGGATGGTTTATATTTTTCCCGCCAATTTGCATGTTTGAACACTTTTTGTTGATAAGCGTTCCGGCACACACCTGTTAAAATTAAGCCTGTGTAGGTGTATTGTGGCACTACTAGGAATGGTGGGGGTTTCTTTTTGATTTTGTACGGTTAAGGAAGGGCGGGGTAGGTGTGGGGAAGGTGGGTATGTTGGTCATTAAAACACAGAATTTAATAACGTGCAGCTACTAAAGGGGATGTAGTACCACTGGGAGCACTTATAAAGGACCCTATGGCATGGTATATGTTTTACCCGCAAATTTGCATGTTTTAATACGCTTTGCTCATGCGCGTTCCGGCAGACAGTTGTTGAAATTAAGTTTGTGTATTGCTATAGTATGTCTACTAGGTTTGGTGTGGCTCTTTCTTTGATTTTGTAAGGTTAAGGAAGGATGAGGAAGAGGGTGGTGCAGTGGCATTGTGCCCATTTATGAATCGCTTTATGGTATGGTGTATGTTTTTCTGGCAAATTCCCATGTTTTAATACCTTTTGGTGATGATTGTTCCAGCAGACAGCTACACAAATTACACAACATTTCTGTGGATAACAAATGTTCGTGCTGAGAGACACTCTTGCACTGTGGTAGAAGGCTGCCAGCATTGATGGCACTTAGGAAACTTGATGCCATTGTAGATTTCAATGGATGCTTACACTGTTTCTTTGTTACTATGGTGTAGTCAGGGTTCTAAGTGTGAGAAGAAAAGTGGGGGTGCTCCAAAAGGGGGGACAAAGCTCTCAAAGGGGTGTGGACTGTGCAAGTTAAGTCTTGGTCTAAATCAAGAAAAGTATCATTATGTGCTTAAGAAAATCATTTCCAATTATCCTACGTTCAGAAAAAAAATTCTTTAAAGGAATTCCCCCCCTTCTACAACGTGGGTAACCTAGCATGATGTCTCCAGTTCTCAGTAGTGAGCAAAATAAGCATGCATACATCAATGTGTATGCTCTCACTGCAGTGCAATAAAAAATTATTTGACTATCTTTGGGAGGGCTGAAAATAGAGCCTGCTAGGACCCTTTTGGAGGCTCCCTGAAAATAAGTGCTGGTCCTCAGACCCAGCCCAATTAAAGCCCAGCATCCGTCCATCCTAAGCACTGCGCCATTGAACCATCTTTTAATTGATGGATACATTCCAACTTATATACATAGATACATCTGTTCCTGCACTTAACTTAAGCATCTCTGACCCCACTCGCCTATAGTAAGCACTGTGCCATTCATGCAGACATACGCCTTTATATCCATATATAGATCTATCCCAGAAGCAATACTAAGCATCTATCAGTCCGTCCGTCTATCCTAAGTACTGGTCCATGTATTCATTCATGCTTCTATCCATCCATACATTGATACATCCATCCATCTACCTATCCATTGATCCATCTGGCCATGTGTCCACTTGCCGTTTATTCAACTATACGTTCTTATTTACGTACATCCTCCGTCCCCGATCCTAAATACGACGTATTATACTCATCCATCCAGCCTGTTAAGGGGTGGAAAAGGCTGGCAATAAGCATTGACAGGCGGATGTTTCTTAAAAAGAACAACAAAGCTTTGAGTTGCTCTTTGTGCAGCATACTTCACCACCATTCTCTGGTGGTGTTTTAAACAAAGGTACATCTAGCGAAGGAGCTTTTCAATGTAACACGTTAATTTAGAAACATAACATTTTGTTGAGTTGTATATAGGTACATTGTTTTAAAGTGGCCGCGACTGACAGATACTGGGTACCAGTTCTTCTTACATTTTAGAAAGTAAACTCAAGAGCTAATTTGGGGTGGTGGGAACCTACAGTTCATATTTCCATCTGAAGCACAGTATAGGAATATAAAAGTAATTGGAAAGCTTTTATGTTCATATTAAAGAGGGGGTGTGAGAACTAAGTGAGCCAGGCAAAGCGTGAGTTTTTGTAGCACTAAAACAAGACAGTGTGTAAGGTCAGAACAGGGTTGTGCTGGAGTTGCCTGCTTGTGGTCGTTTCGAGAAGCGCAACCAGAGCAAAATATCGGGGGAGCCTCATTCTTTCAGCAATAGGCAGAGTGGGGAAGTTGGGGCTGTAAAAAGGGGTGAAAAAGACCCGAGTCTTATTTACAAAAAAAATATCTTTTAAAGACCTGTGGAGGACTCTGGAGAGGCTCTGTGTGTGCGCCCGGGATGCTGTCTGAGAGAGTCCGGGGCAATGGGTGTTGCTGTCTGGTGGTCTGTCTGTCTGTCACGATGATGTTGCTCCTGCGCTGCAAAAAGAGAAGTGAAATCCTGAGAGAACATGTCTCTTTTTAAAGGATTTCACTTTTCCTACAATGCGAGGCACCTGGCATGAAGTCTGCACTTCTAAGTAGTGAGCAATGTGCATGCTCTCATATTGTCACTGCAGTGCAATAAAGAAAGAAAAAACGGATGAGGTTTGCGAGGCCCGAAAATAGATCCCCATAAAGACCCGTTTCGAGGCCCCCAAAAATAGAGTGCTGGTGCTCAGACCCCCACAGACACCTCTCCCACTGAAAGCTCGGGGTGCAGTGTTTTGGAAGTTGTAGATAAAATTGTAGGCTAAGAATGGTAATTTTTGTGAGTGCTGTTTGGTTGATAATATCATCCTAAGTACATAGATTAAAAAAAATTAAAAATACTGTCTATACAGGGTGGTGGGGGAGGATGAGAGGTGAAAAGTATGAGGTAGTGCAGTTACATATAAATTGTAAAGGTGTATGTAAATAATGAAATAAATACTTTCTGTATGTTCTATGGCACTACTTGTCATTATAGTGCTCCTCTGTCGTGCTCCATCATGTTGCAGCACTGGGTGTGGAAGTCGTTAGTGTAAGTTTTGTAAGTTATTATTTTAACATAGTGAACAAATGTGAAAAATAATTGAATCTATTTTTTGTTTTTCAGAAAATTATTCAGTTTGGATTACAATTTGGAAATGCCAAGAAGAAGTAAAGAAAAAGAAAAGAGAAGAAAAATATATATTTCAGCAAAAGGCAAAACCTTTAATTAGAAAAAATGTGAGTAGTAAAGAAACAATTTGTTCCACTAAAAGTGCAAGATAGTTTGTGAAAAATAATATTACGAACATTTAATGAAAAAAAGATCACACAAAGGAAAAAGAAGAATTTTTCAAGTAAGGTGAAGCAGAGTTCAATTTCAAATACCCGGAAAAGGAAACATGATAAAGAAATAGTATCTGTTACTCGGAGACAAAAGCAATTTCATGAAATTCGTCAGAGACTTTTTCGATCTAGAGTGATTCAGAATTTAATGAAAACATGCTGCAAATATAAAAGGAAAGTGTTTCAATTCAAAGAGAAGCAGCATATTGAAAGTATAGTGGGTAGTGCTTTCAATTTAAAACAGAAGTTTTTCATTCTGATTTTGAAGGGAAAGTATTAAACAGAAGGTTTATTTGTTACAAGGACTAGATCCATGTTGTAGTAGCCTGCTCACAGGGCACTAGGACCCTGCAGCTCACGAAGTGGACAGTGAAGGAACCGAACACACATCCGGTCAGGGGTGTGGGGAAGGGGCATTCAGGGCTGGACAATCGAAGTGAGCAGACATGGGTTGGCATTTACATACCAAGCTGTAACAAATAAAGGAATAGAGATCTTTACCTGTCTCCTGTCCATCTGTGATGTAGAGACACGACATCTGGCGAACAAGGCGGGATCCGAGGAGCAGAAGTGGGTCCGATTGTCTGTTCCCGAGAAAGAAGTGCAGCAGAACCAGGAGCCCACCCTGGTCCACTGGCCAACTCAGGAAACGCCTCTGTGGAGTGGCGTGAAGGTGAAAAGGAAGCCGAGCCAGGAGCCCACCCTGATCCAAGAACCAGCCAGAAACAACGTGACGAAGGAGCCCACCCCGATCGTCAACCTCGGTAAGAGCACTGTGGAGGCTAAATAACAGAAACGAGAAAGGTCATCTGCCTGCGAGCGGATAAGCAAAATACTGCCTGCAAACAAGGGAGCGCATAGCAAGATAAAACGCTGAAAGGAGAAAGACGCACGCTAGTTTAAAGGAACTATCACGAGATCACTGCGGCCATTTTCGAGTCAGGCGGACCGGGCCAATCAGAAACCTGGAAAGAGCGACGGCCATTTTGAAAGGTCAGGCAAAGCGAGAGAGAGAAGGAAACCTCGCGAGAATACGGGGCCATTTTTAAGTCAGGCGGACAGGGCCAATCCGAAGCCAGGAATGAACGGCAGTCATTTTGAAGTTATTGGAAAACATAGGAGAAACAGAAAAATAGTGCGAAAAGGCCAAAAAAGACACATAAAAGTGGAAATAAAGCACAATAAAAGGGAAACAAAGAAATGAATAAAGGAAATAAAGAAATTAAGAAGAGTAAGAAGAGCAGAAGAGAGCTAAGGAAGAAGATGAGTGATAATGAGGAGAAACAGAGCACGAAAGCCATCTTCCGCAGGCCATTACCGTTCAGCATATCAGAGTCGCAAGCAGGCATCAGGTGGGAAAGATGGGTCAGGAAGTTTGAGCACTACACGATTGCCACGGATGTCCCGGACAACAAGCAACTGCACCTATTACTAAATCTCGCAGGGAATGAAAAAGAAGACCTTTTACTAACATTCCCCGCCGACCAGACCGTGGATTACAAGGGAGTGATGCAGTGTCTCACACACAAATTTGACCCACAATGCAACATCGATTTTGAAAGATACACATTCAACATGGCGTGCCAGCAAGGCGAAGAGAGCCTGGACGACTTTGCAACAAGACTAAGGAAGCTGGTCGCATACTGTGAGTTTGCAAATTCGACAATGAGCAAGCAATAAGACTGCGCATCATTGAAGGTTGTAAATCAGTGGAGTTCCGAGCACGTGTTCTGAAAGAACCAATGACGCTGGAGTAGATATTGATGATGGCTTGCACAGAACCACGAATCACGGAACAAGCAAAGCAGATGGAGATGGGAAAAGAGAAAAAAATGGAGGTAGCACATCGCGTCACTTGGTGCTTCAAGAAAAAAAAATCCCAGTGACCGGTCCAACCAAAGAAATGCGAACAAACATGCTATTGATGTGGCTTTGAATTTCCGCACATCGGTGCCTGCCCCGCAATGGGTCAAAAGTCCAGGAAGTGTAACAGAGACAATCATTTCTCGAGCATGTGCATGACCAGACAATTCAGAAATGAAAGAGGCAGAACGATGAGACCACGGATGACAAGTAACAGATACGCACAACACATGGAAACTGGCAAACACAGCTCCTCAGATGAGTCGGAGGAGACAACAGCACCTGTGAGGGAGGAGAGACTGTATCTGATGTTAGACGCACCAAAAGAAGTCAAAGACACAGAGCAAGTTCACATTGTGGAAAAGAGACAAATAAAGAAATCAGCCATTGTAGACATTGGGGTAGGAAACGAGCAAGCAAAGTTCGTGCTTGACAGTGGAGCAACCTGCAACATCATGTGCATATCAGAATACCAAAAAATGAGAGTGAAACCACTGCTATCACCGTCAACAGTGGATGTGTTCAGGTGGGGCTCCTGACGGCCGGTAGAAAACATGGGGAAGTTAAAGGAAACTCTAACGTACAAAGGCAAAGTATACCAAGAAGAATTACATGTGCTTAAGGGTGACATCCCAGCATCATGCCTGCTCAGCAACGTGACAGCCCAGGTAATGGAGCTACTGGCCATGACATATCACATGTCGGAAACTGAAAACATCCTACAAGAGTACCCAGCAATATTGAAGGGTCTTAGGAAGCTAAAAGGAAAACAGATAACTTCACATATCAATGAACCAGTAAAACCGGTGGCCCAGTATCATAGAAGAGTACTAATTCACCTACAGTCAATCAATCAATCAATCACGGCATTTATATAGCGCGCTACTCACCCGGGAGGGTCTCAAGGTGCTGGGGGAGGGGGGTATGTCACTGCTCGAACAGCCAGGTCTTGAGTTGCTTCGTGAAGGAGAGGTGGTCTTGGGTACGCCGAAGGTGAATGGGGAGGGAGTTCAAAGTCTTGGCTGCCAGGTAGGAGAAGGATCTTCCTCCGGCGGTGGCTCTGCGGATGCGTGGTATGGTGGCGAGTGCGTGGCTTGTTAATCGTAGCTGGCGCGCGGGCGTGTGGAGGGTCATGCGGTCGTTGAGCTACTTGGGGCCCAGGTCGTGTAGAGCCTTGTGTGCGTGGGTGAGGAGTCTGAACGTGATTCTCTTGCTGACGGGGAGCCAGTGCAGTTCTTTCAGGTGTCCGGTGATGTGGCTGTGTCGGGGGATGTCTAGGATGAGTCGTGCGGAGGTGTTCTGGATGCGTTGGAGTCTTTTCTGGAGTTTGGCTGTGGTTCCGGCGTAGAGGGCGTTCCCATAGTCCAGTCGGCTGGTGACGAGTGCCTGGGTGACGGTCTTCCTGGTTTCAGTGGGGATCCATCTGAAGATCTTGCGGAGCATGCGCAGGGTGTTGAAGCACGAGGAAGAAACGGCGTTGACTTGTCTGGTCATTGACAGGGAGGAGTCCAGGATGAAGCCCAGATTGCAGTCACAAGTTGAAGAAGAAATAATAAATCTGCTAGCACAGGATATAATTGTACCTGCTGAAGGATCAATTGTGGCAGTCCCTAAGAAGAACACCTCAAAGATCCGCATTTCTGTGGACATGAGGATCCCAAATACCGCAATAGCAAGGGAACGACACCTGGGGCCCCACTTAAATGAAATGATCAGCTGCCTCACTGGCAGTTCTCGCACTGCCGGTTCTCGAAGCTGGACCTGTGCAAAGGGTATCATCAACTTGAACTGTACCACCAATCGAGGTACATCACAACGTTTTCCACTCATCTGGGCCTGTTCAGGTACAAGCGATTGAGTTTTGGAATCTCTTCGGCAGCGGAGATATTCCAAGAGACAATAAGACAAGTGATAAGACCACTACAGCCTGAACTACAGCGATGATATTCTGGTGTTTGGAAAAACAGACAAAGAACATGTGCAGCTCTACGTCAAGTGCGCGCACAACTGGAGTGAGCAGGCCTAACTCTAAACAAAGAGAAATGTGATTTGGGAAGATGGGAACTAGTGTTCTTTGGTCATATCTTCTCCAAGGAAGGGATGAGGCGAGACCCCAGCAAAGTTGAAACACTGAAGAACGCGAATGCGCCAACAGACGTTGCAGAAATACGATAATTTCTAGCCACAGTGAACACACCACTAAGAGAACTAACAAAACGAGGACAGCAATTTGTTGGGTCTCCAGAATGCAACAAGGCATTCGAAGAAATAAGAAGAGCAGTGGTGACTGTGGAGCATCTAGCCTACTTTGACCGCCTACTGTGCACTGAACTGACCGTTGACACCAGCCCGTTAGGGTTAGGAGCCATACTAGCGCAGCACCTACCAGGAATAGACTCACAAAGGAAGATTGTTGCATATGCAAGTAAAAGCTTAACAGACATTCAAAGGGCATACTCACAACTGGCAGTGGTATGGGCGTGTGAACACTACCACATGTTTGTCTACGGGAAACCATTCACCATCATAACTGACCAGCAGGCACTAGTGACAATCTTTGGCAGCCCGTCAGCCAAAATGTCACCCAGGTTTGAACGTTGGGGCATAAGGCTGATGGATTATGGCTTCACGATTGTGCACAAGCCAGGAAAAGAACACAACCCGGCAGATTACATGTCGAGACACCCACTACAGCTGGCACAGGAGACTACATCGATGGCAGAAGAATACCTCAATTTCGTATCTCAATTTGAGATATCATCAGTGATGTCATCAGTGATGTCACTGACCATGTCATGAGTGATGTAATATGTGACATCATCAGCAGTGCATTGCAGGCTCGGGAGTTATAGTTAGCTCAACTAACTATAACTGGCGAATTTCTCTGGTTTTATTTGAGCCAAATGTCCAACTAACTATAACGTCCCTGAAACCTATGGTTTTTTCAGTGAATTTCCAAGGTTTTTTAAATGCTAATTCCTAACTATAACATCTGTAAAACCTATGTTTTTTTCAGTGTATGTATATCTATATATATATATCTATATATATATATATATATATTCACTGAAAAAACCATAGGTTATAGACCATATATAGTTAGGAAATAGCATTTAGAAAACCTTATTTTACTCACACAAAACCATTGAAATTCCATATATAGTTAGTTGCACTAACTATATATCGCGCACCTGCAATCCACTGCTGATGATGTCACATATTACATCATTCATGACATGGTCAGTGACATCACTGATGACATCACTGATGACATCTCAAATGACATCACTGATGACATCACTGATGACATCTCATTTGACATTACTGATCACATCACTGATGACATCATTCATGTGATGATACAATGAACCTCTTCAGACTCTAATATAACCTTAGATACACTCAGTGTAAACAGACACTCACAGACTGTCACTCATCCATGGAGTTACTCACACACCTAGTCAGTCTTGCAAAGAATCAATCACACCTCGATTTCCTCAACTATATAGTTATACACACCTTACTTATTGGAACATATAATAACACATATTTACTCTGTTATACAATCCCTGATACAAGTTCACAATAATCCATACAGCCACTCACACATTCACTGGCTCTTATGCACAGTTATTTATATATGTCAACTATCACATGTACTGTGTTTTACATATGTACTTACTTTGACATGAAGCACTGAGATATCCATTCACTCACCAATACACTCATGCACACAGTCAACCGCCCATACAGATGTTTCCACATGCACTTTTGAACCCATACATCTAGTGAATCAACTGCTCACACATCTATGCACAGAGTCATACACCTCCCAGACACCCACACACACACTCAGTCTCCCATACAAATACTTGGGCAACTAATCAATAACCCATATAGTTAGTCATATAGCTAATGATCAACACATGCATCAGATTACAAAACAACAGACACAATGATGCACAATTTAAAACAGTTTAGTCACTAACCCATGCACTCAGTGAGACACATTTAATCACTCACTTATACAGTCAGTCATGCACCTACTAAATCCTTCATCCAGACACTTATACATCCACTCATTCTTCAATATGTAAGACATATTTTAACTTTACAGAAGCATACAGTCACTGGATGTTGTCATCAGTGATGTCATCAGTGATGTCATTTGAGATGTCATCAGTGATGTCATCAGTGATGTCACTGACCATGTCATGAATGATGTAATATGTGACATCATCAGCAGTGGATTGCAGGTGCGCGATATATAGTTAGTGCAACTAACTATATATGGAATTTCAATGGTTTTGTGTGAGTAAAATAAGGTTTTCTAAATGCTATTTCCTAACTATATATGGTCTATAACCTATGGTTTTTTCAGTGAATTTTCAAGGTTTTGTAAATGCTAATTCCTAACTATATATGGTCTATAACCTATGGTTTTTTCTGTGAATTTCATTGGTTTTTTAACAGCTAATATCTGTAGCTGTAAAATGTATTCTTCTTTAAATCCAAAAATATATTTTATATGTTTATGAATAATTTTTTTTTAAAATATTTTTTTTTCTTCGTTCCCGCTTCGCGAATCGGGAAGCTTCCCGTTAGCTGACCTTGATGCCGCGAAATAGACCGCGAGCCGGTAAACGTTTCTTTACCGCAAGTGCCGCGTTAGAAAACAACATTGTGACGCCTCCCGTCCGCATGACGTTCCACGTTGTCGCTTGATACGTCATATGACGTGCTACGTTAGCAAACTGGTACGCGAAGCGAGTGCCAAAGCGCAGGTTTCTGGAAGCAAACCGGGAGGCCCTGCAAAGCGCTTAACGTAAACACAGCAAGTCATGTGACTTGGTAATAACACTTTTCATTGGTTCATTTCACTTTTGGTTTCCTAATGATGTAAGACTAGGTCATATAATCTAAAATGAACACTTTTGATTGGTTGAGAACTCTTGTTTTTCCCAAATGATGAAAATCCCTCCTTCTTTCCTCACTCTGACTTTCATCATTGTGAGAGAAAGACCCTTTGTGATCACTGAGCAATGGCTTCTTTAGTAGCTTCAGCTGGTGCTTCCCCACCACCTCCACCACATCCAAGGAAGAGTGGACCACCTGCTCAAGTTGTAATTCAACAAGAAGAAGAAGAAGAGGAACAGGAGGACGAGCACGAAGAGAGGCAGTTTTTGCCTGAGCAGCCCAAGACGTCTCACCGGAAAGAAAACTTCATTTGGCAATTTTTTAAAATTCCCAAAGGTCAGAAAAAAGTAAATGCAAGATACGTAACTTGCCTTATATGTCAAGATAGACTGTCCAGAGGGACCGACAAAAAATACAGTTTCGGAAACTACACAATGCATCGCCATATGACTAGGTGGCATCCTAACAACTACAGTGCTGCACAGTTTCGGAACGACCTAGATAATCTCCCTATTATGGCCAGAAGATCTGTTGTACCGGAAGTAACGGGACCAGAGGGCAGGGAGATGGTGCCAAATATACAAATGAGATTTGGTGAAGTAAAACACACCTGCGTATTTTGCGATGGATTCATTTCCTACGGAGAAAGAAGCATCACTCTGATCAACAGAGCTATTGACTATCATATGCAAGTTTGTCCGAAACGCCCAAAATAATAAATACTTCTTTTTTTTGTTTTGTTGCTCCTGTTGAGCCCTTTACAATGAATCGTTTTCATTGCCCCCTCCAAGAAAAACCCAAAAAAATATAAAACTGTTCCGAAAAATTCAAAAACAGTAAAAAAATGTTCAGAAAAATAAAAAAAAAAGTTCTTTTCAGAACTACCTCCCCGTTATTAAAAAATTGGTACAATATTTGGAACTGTGCCAACCTCTATTTCTCTTAGTTCGCTTCCTAGTTCGCTCGCTGGTACGCGAACTGGAAGCGAACCAAAAACAGTAAGTATAAGGGAAGGAAACACACACTTATGTTAAAAGAAAGACAGCTATAGGGGAGTAAACTAGAGATACTATTACCCATAATCCACTACTGATGATGTCACATATTACATCATTCATGACATGCTCAGTGACATCATCAGCAGAGGATTGCGGGTTTTTTGGCAACATGCCTTATCCACGGTTTAATAACGCTGCCTTTTGCTTTATATAAGTTTTCAAATTGTATGAAATATATACCAATAGGTCTTTATGAACCTTTAGGTAGTGCTTTTGTTCATGAGGTCTGGTCGCTTCCATACACATACAGATGTTTCAAAGATGATCAAGAAGTTTATCTGAATGGAGAGGAATGCACTGAGACGCCAGATCATTCACTAATGTGTAGGCACATACAGTTACACGATTCATGCAACAAACACCGACCAAATATGGCTTGCGTGTTGCAAGGCACGCCAGTTCCTGCTATCATCCCCACGTTCAAGTTGTTGGAAAATGGTAGTTATTTGATGCTCAATAATGAAGATTGTTCTGAGTTAATTAAAAAGTATTCCTTTTATCGTAACAGTAAGTGAACGGGTTATTTGCTGCAGAAATGTTCTATTTCCTCCCACACATGAACATAGGGAGTTTTCAATCTGGCCACAAATACCAACCTTGGGACACGTTTCAACGGCATGACAAGAATAAGAGCTCTTTTGTCTCAGAGAGAGGTGGCCTTGAGTTCGGCCCGTGAAACTTTCGTACTTCACATAGCGAACACCCGTACACAGGTTTGCCTTTCAATTTCAGCAACATGTTTCCGACTATCTTTAACGCATCCTCCACAAAATCCCTGGCACACTTTTTTAAAGTTGTTACCAGTGGTCTCGTGACTTCATTTGAGAAATCTTTGGAGTCATCCCTGCTCCCTTTCATTCCATTTTCTCCACTCTGGTTCGTGGATTGCATTTTTACTTGCATTACCAGCGGACGCTCTTGTGCTTTTTTACATTTTTAAATATGGATGTCCCTCCTATGCAACCTCCGACCCTGCAGCTGCTGACACTGTTCCGCAATCGCATGCTAGAATATTATGGCACAATGCCGTTGGCGATATTAAGCACGGCATATGGATTATCTTTTCGGTTCTCCTACTTCACCTGTGTCCAGCCTGTATTTCACTGCCTGACCTGTGATTTCGATTGGGCCATTGATTTGTGTCTCTGCGGACCGGTTTCTCCTGACGTCGACTTTAATCAGCTGATGACTCCTATCATTACTCACGAGTTGATTTGTCCTGGCGAAAGGATTATGGCTGTGGCATTGATGCATGGACTACTTGGTCCCTGGAATTTACTGGCGGCAGCACAGTCTTTCTTGGAACACAGCTTTCTTGAAAACCCACCAAGCTGTCCTCTGATGGTGATAGAGGATCCGGTGCTGGGAGAGCACGTATGTTCTTTTCCGCTTTTAAATTGGATGGCTGAACTGTTTTCGGATGAAGACGGTGACTTCCTATTGGAGGCTGTTGCAGCTTATTTTGCATACACAGTTATGTCATAGACCTTTTTCATGTTTGATATGCTGAGTACTAGCATTTCATTGACAATTCATTGACTTATTTGTCAAGTTTTTATTATTTACCTTGCCTATTGGCTTAAGACTCGATAAAGTACTTGGCTGTTTTATTTTTCTTTAGCATTGAATTTTCCTAGTTTTTAATGCTTTACCTTGCGGACCGTCCACATATAAACTTGCAATCTGCTCTCATGAGATGGCACTTCTATTATCTTATTCAGTTCGTTTCCGGATCATGAGGAGGTGTCATCTAGGTCCTGGATATCTTTACACCGTGTTAAGTTAGCATGGGCTCATTACCGGTTTAAACGCCATTTTTCCTTTTTTGCAACTTCTGCACACGACACTTAGTTGTTGCTTTAGCTTTCCACCTAGTAGTTCATCGTGGTTTACATGAGAATAATATGTTATTGGTCTACTATCTGCTTTACTTGTTAAACTATATCTGTACAGCGAGTGCTAAAGTTTCAAGAACAACACGATACAGAATTGTTATGAGGTCTGATCTCCACGACTTCATACTCATAACATAAGTGCAACTTCTGCCAATTCTGGGCATGAGGCGGGTTTTATATTGCTTTGCCGAACACACATACACAACAGTTGATGCGGTTCACATGAAGAGAGAGCTGGTGTATGCTGATGTGATTCCTTCAAATCTAAGACACTAAAGTATGGACACGCCCTAAACCAACACAAAGAGACCTTCTTAGCAAATAATATAATATGTGTATTAGGGAGGGTGAGATATAAGCAGCCGCGGGCCGTGGAGGGAGTTACGATGGGGCAGGGAGGCGGGGAGGGGGAGAAGCAGGGTGGAGCCCTCTCTACCTTGCCCCTCCCCCTCCCCGCCTCCCTGCCCCACCGTAACTCCCTCCACGGCCCGCGGCTGCTTATAAGTGTTGCTAACTCTTATTCATTTACAGCATGTTAACATACTGTCACCATTCGCTTTTTATGTACTAGTAACTATGCTGGTAATTTTGCTACTGATAATATGTGTACTTGTATTCTCCACCCTGCTTCTCCCCCTCCCCGCCTCCCTGCCTCACCGTAACTCCCTCCACGGCCCGCGGCTGCTTATAAGTGTTGCTAACTCTTATTCATTTACAGCATGTTAACATACTATCACCATTCACTTTTTATGTACTAGTAACTATGCTGGTAATTTTGCTACTGATAATATGTGTACTTTTATTATCTAAGGTACTACGCCTGAGAAGACGGCATTAGTAAATAAACATTTCAAATACACATGTGTTCTTCTTAACTCCATGTTCTGGTTTCTAAGAAATATATAACGACCGACTGTTCATGAGTTCCACGTATCCTGAGGTACTATAAGTTCATATTCTGGATTGTCTAAACATTGAGAGTTTGTTATATCCAATGTGACACTGTACCTAGCTTGCTAAATAGTTTTTGATTACTAACGTGAGTTTTGGGACACCCTAATTCGCCGAGGTTCCAATCCTCTGTCCACAGTTCTGTGTGAGAACAGAAACCCTGCGACAGGGGCACCCCCGACCCTTGCTGGAGCTTCATCACACTTGCGATACAACTCCAGCAATGCGCCACCTTTACGGCACAGATACATCACGCATCTGTGCTGTTTTTGCCCCATGATGCGCCGCATTGTAAATGCAGCACACCATAGGTGACGGAACAGCGGCACAGAATGACTAACACATCCCTGGTGATGCGCCAGTCATCATAAATCTATCCCTATGCTTCTTATCTTGTTAGAGATGAACCGCCATATGTATCATAAAAGTTATTTGCATTTCCTAAATAGCGAACTTTAAGGAATAAATAGCGATTCTTTACCATTCCTAGTTTGCGATGAGCTATTTGCTAATTAGCCGAATGTAGCCCAATGAAGCCCAATGTAGCCCAATGTAGCCCAAAGATGGCCGCCAGACACACAAAAAAACAAATGTAGCCCAAATATCAGCCAGATGTAGCCCAACTATAGCCCAGTGACAGAATGACCAATCAGCTTCGCAAACCTCCGTTACGCGAAGCGGAGCGCTGTTACAGATATATATCTTTTTTTGAACGTTAATTTCTCAAAATCCACTGGAGCACATATATTGAGACCTAGCAAAGGCACATCGGGCTACCAGTCCCTAATATTTTGCCAAGTTTCGTGCAAATCCATTCAGCCGTTCAATTATTATTTTTATTATTTTTTTTTGCCCCGCGGGGCCCTTTTAAAACCTCCACATCAAACCTAGGGGGTCAGCGAGGATCTACTATGCCCCCTTATAGTTATTTCCCCCTTTGTTTTGACCTCCTCTTGTCTCTCGATCCTACCGAGAGACAAGATGGCGGCCGCTACGGACTGTTTGGAATGTTGACAGACGCCGGAGAACCAATCAGCTTCGCTTCACAAAGCTCCGTTGCGCGAAAAGTCCGCGAACCAGAGCGCTAACCGGTCCGCTGTTACAGATATATATCTTTTTTTAAACGTTAATTTCTCAAAATCCACTGGAGCACATATATTGAGACCTACAAAAGGCACATCGGGCTACCAGTCCCTACAATTTTGCCAAGTTTCGTGCAAATCCATTCAGCCGTTCGGGCTAAAAGTGAGGCCAACCGCCCTATGGAAAACTCAATGTTAAAAACACGTTTTGGGACCCCCCTTTTTTCTCGGCCCCCACTGGACGAACCCCCCCCAAATTTTCAAGGGCTGCTCAGAAACAAAATGTGCCATTTTCCTGAAAATTTCAGCCGATTCCGTCCACAAACGCCAAAGTTATTAGACATAGAATTTTCAAAAAACCCATAGAGAAAAAATCCTAACTATATATACCTACTGGCGACCGCCAGTAGGTAATATATATATATATATATATATATAGATATATATATATTCACTGAAAAAACCATAGGTTATAGACCATATATAGTTAGGAATTAGCATTTAAAAAACCTTTTTTTTACTCACACAAAACCATTGAAATTCCATATATAGTTAGTTGTACTAACTATTTATCGCGCACCCGCAATCCACTGCTGATCATGTCACATATTACATCATTCATGACACGGTCAGTGACATCACTGATGACATCACTGATGACATCTCAAATGACATCACTGATGACATCACTGATGACATCTCAAATGACATCACTGATGACATCACTGATGACAACATCCAGTGACTGTATGTTTCTGTAAAGTTAAAATATGTCTTACATATTGAAGAATGAGTGGATTTATAAGTGTCTGAATGAAGGATTTATTAGGTGCATGACTGACTGTATGAGTGACTGATTAAATGTGTCTCACTGAGTGCATGGGTTAGTGACTAAACTGTTTTAATTTGTGCATCATTATGTCTGTTGTTCTGTAAACTGCTGCATGTGTTGATCAGTAGCTATATGAGTAACTATATGGGTTATTGGTTGATTGCCTAAGTATTTGTATGGGAGACTGAGTGTGTGTGTGGGTGGCTGGAAGGTGTATAACTCTGTGCATAGATGTGTGAGCAGTTGATTCACTAGATGTATGGGTTCAAAAGTGCACGTGGAAACAGCTGTATGGGCGGTTGACTGTGTGCATGAGTGTATTGGTGAGTGAATGGATATCTAAGTGCTACATGTCAAAGTAAGTACATATGTAAAACACAGTACATGTGAGAGTTGACATATATAAATAACTATGCATAAGAGCCAGTGAATGTGTGAGTGGCTGTATGGATCATTGTGAACTTGTATCAGGGATTGTATAAGAGAGTAAATATGTGTTAGTATATGTTTGAATAAGTAAGGTGTGTATAACTGTATAGTTGAGGAAATGGATGTGAGATTGATTCTTTGCATGACTGACTAGGTGTGTGAGTAACTCCATGGATGAGTGACAGTCTGTGAGTGTCTGTTTACACTGAGTGTATCTAAGTTTTTATTAGAGTCTGAAGAGATTCATCGTATTATCACATGACTAATGTCATCAGTGATGTCTTTTGAGATGTGATCAGTGATGTCATCAGTGATGTCATCGGTGATGTCATTTGAGATGTCATCAATGATGTCATCAGTGATGTCATCAGTGATATCATCAATGATGTCATTTGAGATGTCACCAGTGATGTCATTTGAGATGTCATCAGTGATGTCATCAGTGATGTCATTTGAGATGTCATCAGTGATGTCATCAGTGATGTCATTTGAGATGTCATCAGTGATGTCATCAGTGATGTCACTGACCATGTCATGAATGATGTAATATGTGACATGATCAGCAGTGGATTGCGGGTGCGCGATATATAGTTAGTACAACTAACTATATATGGAATTTCAATGGTTTTGTGTGAGTAAAAAAAAGGTTTTTTAAATGCTAATTCCTAACTATATATGGTCTATAACCTATGGTTTTTTCAGTGAATTTTCAATGTTTTGTAAATGCTAATTCCTAACTATATATGGTATATAACCTATGGTTTTTTCTGTGAATTTCAATGGTTTTTTAATAGCAAATATCAAAAGCTTTAAAATGTATTCTTCTTTAAATCAAAAAATATATTTTATATGATTATTAATAATTTATTTTTTTATTATTATGTTTTGGTTCGCTCCCGGTCCGTGAACCGGGTAGCTTCCCGTTAGCTCAATTTGGTGCCGCGACTCGGTACGCGAACCGGTAAACGTTCCGTTAGCGGAACTGCCGCGTTAGAAATCAACATCGTGACGCGTCGCGGAAGCGCGACGTATCGCGTTGTGGCGTAATGCGTCTTATGACGCGCCGCGTTAGCGCACCCGGAAGTGCTCCGGTACGCGAACCGAGGCGCGAAGCGCAGCTCCCCGGAAGCGATCCGGGGCGCGGCCCGCAGCGCGTAACGTAAGCGTAACAGGTCATGTGACTTGTTAATACAACTTTTCATTGGTTCATTTCACTTTTGGTTTCCTAATGATGTAAAGCTAGGTCATGTGACCTAAAAATAACACTTTTCATTGGTTTAGAACTATTTTTTTTCTCCAAAATGATGAAAGCCCCCACCTTTTTTCTCACTCTGACTTTCAACTTTGTGAAAGGAAGACCTATTTTGCTTAGTAGAAAATGGCTTCAGTAGTAGCTGCAGCTGGTGCACCCCCACCACCACCACCACCACCAAGGAAGAGAGGACCACCTACACAGTACATTCCCAACACAGAGGAGGAAGAGGACGAAGAAGAGGAAGAGGAAGTACAGCCAAGACAGTTTTTACGTGAGGAGCCCCGGATATCTCACCACAAAAATAGTTTTATTTGGCAGTTTTTTTCTTTTCCTCAAGGACAAAAAAAAGTGAATGCTCGCTATGTGACATGCCTCATATGCAAAGAAGATTTATCTAGAGGCACAGATAAAAAGTATATCTTCGGCAACTATACTATGCACCGTCATATGCAGAGGTGGCATCCACTGAATTACAGCATGGCAGAGATGCGTGACCTCCAAGACAACCCACCAACTCCTGTGGCCAGAACATCGGCACAGGTAAATCTGTCGGGGCCAGAGGCACGGGAAACAGTGCCAAACATTCAAGAAAATGTTGTGCACATGAAGATAGTGTGTCTTTATTGTGGTAACCTACTCTCATGTGCAAACATGAGTATCAATTTGATAAACAGAGCATATGAAAACCACAAGTGCTCAAAACGCCCCAAAAAAAAAAAAAAAATGTGCTCCTGTTGAGCCCTTTCTAATGCCTGTTTTTCGTTGTTTCCCCCCAAAAAAACCAAAAAAAACATAAAATTGTTCAAAAAAAACAAAAAAACAAAAAATGTTCAGAAAAAAAAATATATATATATAAAACAACAAAAACATTAAAAAAAAGTTCTTTTCAGAACTACCTCCCCTTTATAAAAAAATTGCTAGAATGTTTAGCAATCTGGCTACCTCTATTTCTTTTGGTTCGCTTCCCGGTTCGCTCCCCGGTACGCGAACCGGGAGCGAACCAAAAAAAAATTTAAAAAAAAAGGAGAGTAAGTATAAGGGAAGTAAACAGAGAGTAATGTTAAAAGAAAGACAGCTATAGGGACTAAACCAGAGATACTGTTTAATAGATCTATTTACCGAAGAAAAGATGGAAGAGGGTATAATTTTGAAAAACAAAATAGATAAGGAAGTGAAAGAAAAAAAGGAGAGTAGAAGAATAACAAAGAAGAGTTTCTTAGAGAATGTGAGTGAATGTTCAAAATAAGATTAAAACATGTGGAATAACAGAGAGAAAAAACAGAAAGCAGAAACGAAGAAGTAACAGAAAAGGAATAATTGAAACAGCAAAGAAATGTAAATAACATAGGGGCATATTATCAACATAGGCGATAAAAGTTTCGCAGCTTTCATCGGCAGAAATGTGTCGCTAAAGCCGCTTTTGTGGCGGAAAACTGCCGCTAAAGCCGCTTTTGAAGCAGTTTTCTGCCGATAAAAGCAGCAATAATTTTATTGGCTGTGTTCATAATATGCCCCTTAGTGTGTTTCAATTACACAGAGAAAGCATAATGAACAAGTAGTGAAAAAGTGATCAGTCAGAGACACTAAGAGTAATAGAGACGGAGTGAGTGAACAAGAGTGAGGAACTATGAGAAGAGAGGGACTGAGAAAAGGAGTGGAAGGAGTAGAGTAAGTAAGTAATAGAGAAAGGAATGAGGGAAGTAGCAAAGGCAGGAAAGTGAGGGTTAAAGAAATGAAGCAGTGGAACTAATAGTAGTTAAATGTGATAGAAATGTAACGAAAAGAGTACAAAACATTTACCTTATAATTGTCGTTAACTTAGTCACTTGTTATTTTTATACTTTCAATCTGTGAAAGAGAGAACAAACATTTGAAAAATATTAAAACATGTATTTAAAAATTAGAAAAGACAAGGGAAAAGATTGAAGGACAAACAGTTTTTCAACAACTTTGACACTTACAGAAGCCTCTGCTTCTCCAGGCTCCCTACACAGTCCTAAAGATATACATTTTAAACTAACAGTATCTTGATGCAGATGAAGTGAGGCCTATCTTGGAACATGGTGCATCTTTTGCACTGCTGTTGTCTCACAAAAGGCACGCAATGGCAGCGCAAAAGAGGTGCACAATCATCATAAAACTGTTCCTAACATTTTAAATGATTGTTTCAGGATGGCAATAAGGTGTGTCCTATCCAGACGTTTGTTTCAGGTGAGGCCTACTCAGGGTTGCGGATGAAATTTAGGCTTGTTGAAGAGTACAGAGGAGATAATACATGTGCAGGCCTACCAATAAAGTGAGTCATGTCCACTGCACTCTTGAACAAAGTTCAGACCTCCTCTGTTTCCCTGGACAGGCCTAAACTTCATCTGCACAATGTGATTCGTAATGTTAGGAAACACAGGTAATGTATTTGAAAAACGTGCAATTTCTTTTGCTCATTTCACAATCACATCACTTGTGTTTCCTTTGGTTAGGTATCTCATTGTGCAGATGTAGTCCAGCATATGAAAGAGTATGCAGAAGTGCAGCACTGCATGCAACAACTTTGACACTTACTGAAGCCTCAGCTTCTGCATGCCCCCTACACAGTCCTAATTATATACATTTTAAACTGACGGTATCTTGCTGGAAATGAACTGAGGCCTATCTTGCAAAATGGTGCATCTTTTACACTGCTGCTGCGTCACAAAAGTGACGGAACAGCGGCGCAAAAGAGGCACACAGCCTTCATAAAACTGCCCTTAACATTTTAAATGATTGTTTATAGATGCTGATAAGGTGTAGCCTATCCACAGATTTCTTTCAGGTGAGTCCTACTCAGTTTTGCAGATGAAATTTAGGCTTCTTGAAAAGTACAGAGGAGATAATACATGTGCAGGCCTACCAACGAAGTGACTCATCTGCACTGCACTCTTCAACAAATGTCAGACCTCCTCTATCTCCTGGAACAGGCCTAAACCTTATCTACACAATGTGATGTGTAATGTTAGGAAACACAGGTAATGTAATTGAAAAACGTGCAATTTTTTTTGCTCATTCCACAATCACATCACCTGTGTTTCCTTTGCTTAGGTATCTCATTGTGGAAATGTAGTCTATCATATGAAAGACTACGTAGAATGTGAGCACTGTATGCAACAACTTTGACACTTACAGAAGCCTCAGCTTCTCCATGCCTACTACACAGTTCTAAGTGTATATCATAAATACAAAAAGTACAGAATTAATTATACATGTTAAATGGTTTATTTTTGCTGTTCTCAGAATTTATCAAATTTCACTAAAAACAGTGACTTGAAGGTATTCATCATATAACAGCGGGGAAAAAAAAACACAATTAAAATGATTGTGTTTAAAAAACCCATACAACATGACAAATCAGAAATCAGAACTCCTTAAAATTAACTTACTTTCCATGACGTCGAATGATGTCCTATGAACAGCTTACACTCTGTTGTGCTGTTATTATTTTCAGCCCGCCACTTTCTGAAAGAAAACCTCCATCGTTTTGAAAAATATGTTACATACAATAAATGACTTCTCGCTCTCTACCACATGTTTCCACAAGGCCAAATCGTGTAAGAGCCATTTATAACTCTTGGAATTCTTCTAAGCAAATCCCGTCATTTTGTATTTCCGCAACTTTGAGAAAGAAAACGTTCAAGATCACTTTCACAATCCTGGACTAGTAATATCTTACCCTTCTTGCTCACTCATGTTCCAAATTTCCTATGACACTGATACTGCTTACTATGAAGCAGACTTACACTACCTCTATGACTACTACAATTATTTAATTCTCTACATCACTTTTAATCACAAAGCAATTTAAAACAGTAGATAAAATTATAACAACCCCTAGAATCATTATAGGCCAGTTACCTACCCTAAATTCTCTTTTCTGAAAACAGAAAGTAAGAATATTTTTAAGTAAAAAGGCAACATTGTATCGTAGTCAAATAGGAATCATTTACGAAACAGCAGCTTTTTTTACATTTTCAATAAGCTGTGTAATAAGCGGATCTTGTCAAAGGACCATCATGTCATATAATAGCTGCAGTTAAAAATTTTCTTCCTAAAATAAACGACTGTGTAGCCACAACATTTGTAATTCAAGTTGAAGACTTACTTTCATCAGGTTTATATAGTTGGAAATTTAAAATGACATTATAACCAAAAGTTTGGTCAAATAAGCTAGACAGCATTGCAGACTTACATTACCTCTACTCCATGTTTTTATTGGCTGCTTGAATTAGCTTATAAAAAGAAACAGTTTTTCTGAACTCATTCAAAGTGCAGTTATTTATCCATGACGTCAAGTGTTATGGTAAGAACACTGTTTGCTTTGGGAAATACTCTGTTGTCCTTTAACTAATCCGTGCCCACCACTTTCTGTAAGAAAACATTCTTTTTTTCCAGGAACTATTTAAAACTCAAAAATAACTTTTGACTCTGTATTACACTTATCCTCAAGGCCAAATTGTGTAGGAGCCATTAGAACCTCTTGAAATTCCTCAGAGCAAATCCTGAGATTCCTTCCCTAAAATTTTGGTTTTAAAAACACCAGGTAAGAATTTTTAAGGTCAAAAGGCAATTTTTTTTAAAAAGTTAAAACAGAATCATTGCAGAATGACCAGCCATTTCTAGACTTTAAATAAGCTGTGTAATGTCCTGATGTTATTGAAGGACCGTCATGATATATAATTGCTGCAGTTACAAAAGTCCTTCCTGCTATTGACAACTGTGAAGCCACAAAAAAATTTTTAATCAAAGTTGTCAATTTTGTTCCATCAGGCCTACATCGTTGGAACATTAAAATAACATACTGGCCATATGTTCGTATAAATAATGTTGACAACATTTCAGACTTACATTGGCTACACTCCATGTTGTGATCAGCTGCTTTTACTAGCTTATTAAAGGACACTGATTTACTGTCTGGCAAAGTTAAATATATAAATTTTTCTGAGTCTACACTAGTAGTACTTGATACCCTACAGTTCTCGCAGTCATGCTGCCATTGATAAGAAAGCCCAAACAGGTGATCTACATCTACACCTTCATCATGCAATACATCAAGCATATACATTAAAAACTCCTGACAATCTTGCTGAATATTTTGAGAGAATTGTGTTTGACCTGAACATCTGTCTAACAGATTTCGAATTTCAGACACACTTTCTATTTTTGTTCTATCAGTGCTACATTTCTCTAACACAGAATTCAACAAACTGCAAAATCTCTGAACCGAATTGACCACAATCTCTTGTTTTAAAGTTTCTAGAGAAAACAAAACATTAACCACTACATTAGCATAGCAGTTGACACCAGAACTGTTTTCAAATTGAAAACCAACAACATCTTCAACAGAATCCATTTTCTTTCTGCTTATAATTTCGGGTTCATCGACTTTTCGTCTTTTTGCTACAACCTCCCTACTATTGGTCACATTTCTTCGATTCCGGCCTACCACACGTTTCTCAAACAAAGGATATTGAGACAAATGTGGCGCATACTCTCTTCTTAACCTATTGTATTCCTTAACACAGTCTAGATCCGCACAAATGTTTGTGACATCACACTCAATCAAGTACAATCCTGATAAAGTTCTGACTCGTGACAATGCCACATATGCCATACCCTCCTTGAACACAGAACTGCCAATATTCACCAATGCACTGTCTACACTTAAACCTTGCGATTTATGGATTGTCACCGCATATGCCAAGCAAACAGGAAACTAGTTACGGCGAACATATAAGTCTTTCACAAGCAAAAACCTAGCAGAGCAACGACCAATTAGCTGTACTTCCTCAATGCCATCAAATTTAATTTTTAAAAATTCAATTTCATCCCTATTTCTGTATTTCACAAAATCAACAACATTACCCATTGATCCATTTACCAGACCTCTTTCAACATGTAAATTCCTTCTTAAAATTATACGGCAATTTAAGCACACATTCAGAGTCTTTTCAAAACCCGCAGTTTTAGATATACTCTTTTCTAATGAATCCAATTTTGATTTCAAATTCTCAGACAAAATAATTGTTGATCCCATATGCTCTACTCTGTCAATACCTTCCAGTTTCACAATCTCTTGGTTTTCTAAATACAACATTTTGTTGTTGAAGATGGCACATTCTGCAAGAGTTGGCATCAAACATATTCCATATTTCTTCTCAGTAATTTTCTGAAAAATATTCTCAGGCACAACGTCTTGTTCTGGATACAAATTTGACAGTAATCGTGCATGTAAAGCTTCTTTCCCATGCTCGGTCACTTTTCCGATTCTAACATCTTGTAGAATATTCTTGTAATCTTCATCCTTCGCCTGACGCATATTTTCATGCAGTTCAGCATAATTGAAGTTTAACCATATATTAACGTTGCCAATGCTCCCTAGGCACTTCCTGGTATCTTCATGCGTGAGCATTTGGAACACAGGTTGTCCTTTCACTGGTGTCAGCTGCAGAAGATCACCGAAAACAATGATGTGTTTGCCACCAAATAACACATCATACTCTGTTTTGAGAACTTCTTGCATTCTCAAATGCACAAAGGCAAGCATGACATTGGAAACCATGCTTACTTCGTCAATGATAAGAAGTTTCATTTTCTTCAAGACTCTTGAAACTTCACAACAAGCATCTCCAGATAACTTGTGGTATTGTAATTTGTTATCATGCTCCACTGGCAGCATCAGTAGACGATGCAAAGTAATACCTTTAATGTTATGTGCTGCCAGTCCAGTTGGAGCGGTGACAACACAAGACAGCGATGACTCAGTCCTTTTCTGCAAATAACATGAAATTGCTTTAATGAGGAAACTTTTTCCAGTTCCCGCTTCTCCACTCACGTACAGTCGGACAGGCTTCAACGACGTACATGAGCACTCTTTCTTCTCATGACTTAATCCATGATCAATTTGGTTGGTAACTTCGTCATATATTTTCCTCTGCTCAACGTTGAGTTGTCTTTCCAAGTCTTCTAAGTTAACCGCATCCTCCTGAGCATGTGCCATGGCTCTTTCCACTTTAATCATGGCAGTGGCAGCTTCATTTTCGATAACTGGTCCTCCTATGGGATCCTGACTCAATGAAACATAACTCTGACTGTCCTGAGAACTGTCTCTAGCAATCTCGGCTGCAATCGTTGCTTCCTGCTCGATTTCCGCATTCAACATTTCTACATATTTGAGAAAAACAGGACATTCTATGGTCTCCTTGGCGGCATTGAAAGAGTCTTCGTAACAGAGGAAATCTCCAAGCAGTTCCTCTTCTGCACACCAAGGCTTGAAAAGTTGCAAAAGTGCTAAATAGAAAAACTCTTTTTTTTCAGGAGATTCGCCACTCAATTTTCGATGGTTTACCAAGTGGTATTTTCTTTGCTTGACGAGACATCCCTCACTTCCAATTACAGCATACACTCCTTTATCAATATCTTCTTTGATGTTCCTCTTGAATATGTAATTTTGTAGAACCTCATACAGACAAACATTCTCGAGGGGTCTGCTTCTATTTGGATAATATGTATCCAACATGTTGGTCTTCAAAATATCAGTACTGTTTGGCTCCTTTTCCGCCAAATACTCAATTTCCCGCACAGGTTTCAGAACTCGATTACGCGTTGCAGCAAGACCAAGACTCGCCCAAACGATACTCCTGGATTTGGCATAGAGACTTGCTGAAGACAACCGGTCAGAACATTCGTAAGCTCCGATTTCTCGATGTGACAACATCTTCAGACTGAAACTGTACAACTTCTTACTGAGGCTCTTTTCATGGGAAATGTCCTCCCACATATCCTTCAATTCTGTCTTTTCTTTTTTGGTGATGTAAGATGTCACATACCGAGCCACAGCCATACAGTTATCAGCCACGAACTGTATATCCATGTTAGCATTCCACATAGACGAAATCACTGGGTTGTAGTCGTTGATATACTTGGACTCTTCGTTCCTTTTCAAATTGTATGTGTTTTTAGGTGATTTCTTCATCACATTATGTCGCAGCGAAGACATCAAACTGTTCACTCTTCCTTTAGAAATCACCGGTCGTGGAAAGGCGAAACGACATTTGGTGTAGAACTTGTCCTTGTTTCTGAATTTACGACGACAGTACTTTCCGCAACGATGGCTTTGGAAGCGTAGAACTTGTTCTCTTAGGCTTTTGTCCTCCTTTGCGTTTGGAACAGCACATGTAGAATACTGTTCTATGAAACTTATCACTAAGTCTTCTGGATCTGTTCCAAATTCAGGTGCATTCTTGATCCACAGCAGCATATGTATATGAGGAGCACCTCTTGCTTGGTACTCCTTTCTCCAGAAGAAATCCAACACCTCTCCAAGAGGTGGATTTTTCTTGTTCATGATGAAAGACATCATAGCTTCAAATCTATGATTGAAGTACCTGCATATATTCACTGGATCCAAAGAGCACAGTTCTCCGGGTGTCTTGAATTCGATATGTTCAATGTTTCCATTTGCCTCTCGTAGAAATTCAAGTAAGTCTTCCCAGCCATACTCGGCACAGCTGAGAGTGAGGAACCATGTGGGAGTTCCTAAGTTCCTCAGCATACATTTTAGATCACCATGACGACGGTACCAGTACTCATTAGTACCACGCTGACACGCCATGAGATTAATCAGGTGAGAATCCAAAATACTGTCTTGCACATTGACTTTATCCATAAAGTCACTTGCCGAGATGTTTTGCATCTGTATACCACTTTTCAAGATGTGGTTCACTGCATATGACAGTCCAGACAGATCGCTTTCAAACAAGAGATGAAACAAATAGGGAATGCATTGTCGAAACCTAGGATCTTCTGCATACAATCGTAAAGTCCGGTATTCAGAAGCAGGAATTTGATGAGTTCGCTCATCATATCTTCCTCCTTGACCTGTTGGAAATAGCTGTGGGAAACACCGACCTTCCAAACTTTCCTCCCAAACACTAATGGGACTCCCTTTGGCTTGTTTCATTTGAAACAACTCAATAGAATTCCCCATGACTTCCTTGGAATGCAAAGGATGAACACTATAATGTTCATATATTTCTTCACTTTTAGAGGGTTCTACTTTCTCAATTTGACCAGCACACAAATCGCTATCTTCTTCTTCACTTACTTCCTCTTCTGCAACATATACATTCTTATAGTACTTATTGTTTTTTTTCAAATACAATGTTGCCTTTTTGACTTTCCTAACATCCACTAAATCTTGCCATATTTTCTTACTCTTTGTCGGAACCCCATTTACTAAGATAACCAGAGGTCCCTCTTCCAATTTTCTACTCCAATTGTATTAATGTTTTTCTTCAAATCTAGAGGCAAATAAACAACTCTTCCCTTTAATCCTCTCTGTAAATCTGATGGAGGCAATTTCCCTGTCTTTGGCTCCATCCTTACAATAGCCTGAAAGGGATGGATACTTTGAATCAAAATAGATTCATAAGTATTTACATCCTTCAATTCAGAAGGAATCTCAACCAATTCCAGATTATTATGAACCGCTCTAGCAGGCATCCGGTTTTGATTTAATTTGTTACAACAATAAGTACACACACGTTGATCCGATCCCAAATCAAAACAATTTTCTACCATCAAGTATGTTGCGAAATCCTTCCATTCACTATTATTTTCCCTTTCACTTTTTGCATATAAATCCACTAACTTAGTCTGATTCTTATAATAAGTGCGTCGACAACACACACAAGTGAAATTAGGCCTCTCACTTGATTTCACCTGAAATGTGGCAATTTCCTTCTGAAAATTATCTGTACTGGAAACCTGTACACTATCTTCCACATTACCCTCTTCTTCTGGGTCAATTTCAACATTCTCCTCTTTACTTCCAAAGTAACAAAACTCAATTTCTTCACAAATATTCTTCACATCTATTTCAGAACCATGCAAAAGAGCAGTGCATAATTGTTTAAGCATAACTGCTGGACTCTTAGCATAATACAACATTCTAACTAATTTCCTCACTTTATTATGATGCACTGCTAGCATCCTGAAATGATGAAAAACACTCTGGCATACTCTCCTGGAAAGACAAGCCAGTGAATGACCATGCAAACCTGTCACTTCTCTCACTCTGCAAGGATCTAATTCTTGCAACAACTTCATTTTCTGCTTCAAACTTTTCTTATTAAATGTCCGTACAAAATCACAAAGCAAATTGATGGAATCCTGTCGCACACTGCAAATACTACTACACTTCCAGGTGTACACAGGTCCCTTAGGACGTCTTCCTAAAACCTCATTACCTAACACCTCTTCTGCCTCTGTTGTCACAAGTTTTTCTTTTTCAACTGGACAACCATCTTTCACCTCATAAGCTCGACCACTGGTGTCAACTGCATGCACCAAATCATTATCCTGGAAATAACTCTCCTCATTAAAAAATGCCTCACAACTTGAACTATACATCCATTCTCCTGAAAAAACTTCACAAAAATTACTACGATTAACTGTTCTCTTCCATCTACTATTTCTTTTGAAATCAGAAATTGCCTTGTTTAGCTTCCTAATTCTATTGATTATCAAAATAAATAACTTTCGCTTAATTTCAAGTGCCTGATCAATAACTTTCTCAATTTTTTTTTTCTCTTATAAAAAACCACTTTCTGCTGACCTTTCTTAATATTTTTTAACAAATTGCCAATTATCCTGTTGCGGAACATTCGTCTACGAATGTCCCTAAACTGATTTTTCCTTCTACTACCATGCACAGAGTTATCTCCTGCTCTAGCAGTAACATTTTTGATTGGCCTTCCCTTTCCGTTTAAATTGCTTCTCTTTTTCTGGACTAAAACATTTTCTGTAGTACTACTTTTTTTTCTACAAATGTTTCTTATGAATGATTTCTTTATCTTACCCGGACCTTTCTTGGTGACTTGACAAGTTTTTATTGTAGAGGTCTGCTGCAATAATTTTTTGAGCTGCTGTCTTTAATGTTTGGTAGCCTTTCGCTTTCTGTCCTTCGAAGGCATTCTTTAATTTTGAAATGATCTGCAGTTGAATCTGTGGTAAAATATAATAAAAAATGTTATTAACCACTATTAGCAAACAGTAAATCAATAACAGTCATCAAAAATTTAACACACTACTTGTTATTTTTACATAGAATAATTTTTAGTGCATTGGCAAATTTAGAAATCACAAATAGTAGCAAAGAAATGGAATGCTTCTACATTTTACCTGTGCTGTTTTATATGTGAATCTGATCTAATTTTATGAGCATATTTTACTATTTCATTAAAGACACTACACATAACCTGTTTTTGAAGTTGTGTTTAATTTTAAATGAAACGGTTTACATTTTTACTTTTCATTTCAAGTAAATTTTAAAAATAAATATTTATAGTTCCATAGGCTCAAGCAGGTCAGCTTCCCACCCTATGTCATACAATTCTGACAAATCGGCATCCTCATCATGTTCTTCATCATCCTCAGGATTTAAATCATCCAAGGGATCTACTTCCACTGACGTTTCAATTACAAGTTCAATGATAAGGTCGAGATCAACTGATTGCTCATTATCACTCATGGTTGATGTTGGCGTTATCTTTAAAGAAAGAGAACAACAATGAGATGTTGCAGAGTAAGAGACATATCTCAGAGATTATAATAGTAAAATTGTTCAACAAGAGTAACATTTTGCAGCTATTATTTAGCCATGTCCAGCAATGCTGAGGAGGTGAGGCCTATGTCCAAGTTTTCAGTGAACAGGACTCATCTCTTCTTAACCTTGGATAAGCCTCACCGACTCTGTGTCCCCTGCTCATACTTAAATGTAAAGGGGCAGATTTATGTTAACTGGCGCATCCTCACGGATGCACCAGTTAATGTGCACCGCTGCTCTGCCACCCATGGTGTGCCGCATTTACAATGTGGAGCACCATTGAGCAAAAACAGCACAGATGCGTCACGCATCTGTGCTGCAAAAGCAGCATATTGCAGGAATCACGTCGTAAGCGCGACATGTCTACTGCAATGCACAGGAGGAAGCCTCACATTGCATGGTGCATCACTCCTTATGCCTGTTTCAAACAGGCGTAAGGATTTGATTCAGCAATGCTATAAAGCTGACTCAGTGAAATCTTCTAAATTTCACTGTGTTAGTTTTACAGGGCTTTCATGCAAATAAATGCATACCCTGCAACAAAACACCTATATGAAAACTGACGCAGGTTTCATGTGGCACAGGACTTTACAGCATGACAATCAATCAATCAATCAAAGACATTTATAGAGCGCACTACTTACCCGGAGTGTCTCAAGGCGCTTGGGGGGGGGGGGGGGGGTGCTGCTACTGCTCGAACAGCCAGGTCTTGAGCTTCTTCCTGAAGGAGAGGTGGTCTTGGGTCAGGCGCAGGTCGGACGGGAGGGAGTTCCAGGTCTTGGCGGCCACGTAGGAGAAGGACCTTCCTCCTGTTGTCGCTCTTCGGATGCGGCGGACGGCGGCGAAGGCGTGGTTGGTCGATCGGAGGTGGCGTTTGGGAGCGTAGAAGTTGAGGCGGTTGTTGAGGTAGCTCGGGCCTTGGTCGTGTAGGGCTTTGTGTGCGTGGGTGAGGAGACGGAAGGTGATTCTCTTGTTGACGGGGAGCCAGTGCAGGTCTCTTAGATGTCCGGAGATGTGGCTGCGACGGGGGATGTCGAGGATGAGTCTGGCTGAGGCGTTCTAGATCCGCTGGAGTCTCTTCTGGAGCTTGGCGGTGGTTCCGGCGTAGAGGGCGTTGCCGTAGTCCAGTCGGCTGGTAACGAGGGCCTGGGTGACCGTCTTCCTGGTCTCAGTGGGGATCCACCGGAAGATCTTCCGTAGCATGCGCAGGATGTGAAAACAGGATGCGGAGACGGCGTTGACTTGTCTGGTCATGGAGAGGGAGGAGTCCAGGATGAAGCCCAGGTTGCGTGCGTGGTCCGTCGGTTTGGGTGCGGTGCCCAGGGCGGGGGACCACCAGGAGTCGTTCCAGGCGGAGGGCGAGGAGCCCAGGATGAGGACTTCCGTCTTGTCTGAGTTCAGTTTCAGGCGGCTGGTTGTCATTCACTCGGCTACGTCTTTCATCCCTTCGTGAAGGTTGGCTCTGGCGGTGGCGGGGTCGTTGGTGAGGGAGAGAATCAGCTGGGTGTCGTCAGCGTAGGAGATGATGTTGAGGTTGTGTTGGCGAGCGATGGCCGCGAGGGGGCTCATGTAGACGTTGAAGAAGGTGGGGCTCAGCGAGGATCCTTGAGGGACGCCGCAGATGACTCCGGTGGCCTCTGACTTGTACGGTGGTAGACGGACTCTCTGTGTTCTTCCGTCGAGGAAGGAGATGATCCATTCCAGTGCCTTCTCCTGGATTCCAACGTTGCTGAGGTGCTGCACTAGGGTGCGGTGGCAGACAGTGTCGAATGCCGCGGAGAGGTCTAGGAGGATGGGGGCCGCTGTTTCTCCGTTGTCCATCAGGGTTCGGATGTCATCGGTGGCAGCGATGAGGGCGGTCTCGGTGCTGTGGTTGGCTCGGAAGCCAGACTGTGAGGGGTCGAGGGATCCATTCGTCTCGAGGAAGGCGGCCAGCTGTTTGTTGACGTTCTTCTCGATGACTTTGGCTGGAAACGGGAGGAGCGAGATGGGGCGGTAATTCTTGAGTTCGGTGGGGTCCGCTGTAGGTTTCTTGAGTAGGGCGCTGAGTTCGGCATGCTTCCAGCTCTCCGGGAAGGTGGCGGTGTCGAAGGAGGTGTTGATGATGTCCCGCAGGTGGGGTGCGATGACAGTGTCGGCCTTGTTGAAGACATGGTGAGGGCAGGGTTCTGTCGGAGATCCGGAGTGGATGGAGTTCATCGTGCGGATGGTGTCTTCGGTGCTGATCGGGGTCCAGGCGCGGAGGGTGGTGGTGGGGGGCGGTGGTTCGGTCGTGGCGTGCGTCGGCTGAGTGCTGAAGCTGTTGTGTATGTCCGCGATCTTGTTGTGGAAGTAGGAGGCGAGGGAGTTGCAGAGGTCTTGCGAAGGGGTGATGTCGTTGTTTCCGGCGTTGGGGTTGGAGAGCTCTTTCACGATGTTGAAGAGTTCCTTGCAGTTGTGTGCGTTGTTGTCCAGCCGGTCCTTGAATGCAGTTTTCTTGGTGGCGCGGATCAGTTGGTGGTGCTTCCGGGTGGCAAGCTTGAGGGTGGTCAAGTTGTCCGGAGTTAGTTCCCTTCTCCAAGCTTTCGCTAGGGCTCGGCAGTTCTTCTTGGAGCTCATGAGTTCGTCGGTGAACCATGGGGCCTTCTTGCTGCCGGGTCTGTTGGGCGGGGTCCTCAGTGGGGTCAGTTCGTCCGCGCAGTTGCTGATCCACTTCGTGAGGTTGTCGGCGGCCTGGCTGGGGTTCGCTGGGCTTGCGGGAGGGTGCTGGCTCAGGGAAGCGGCGAGCTGGTCGGCTGTGATCTTGTTCCAGCTTCTTCGAGCAACCTGTTGCTGGTGGTGGTGGATCGTCGTTCTTTTGAAGGTGAAGTGGACGCAGCTGTGGTCCGTCCAGTGGAGTCCGGTGGTGTGGCTGAAGGTGGTGTCTTTGCTGGATGAGAAGACGGCGTCGAGTGTGTGTCTGGCGAGGTGGGTGAGGGTGGACACCAGCTGCTTGAGACCGAGGATGGCGAGGTTGTCGAGCAGGGTGATGGTGTTGCGGTCGTTGTTGTTCTCCAGGTGGAAGTTGATGTCCCCCAGGAGGATATAGTCGGCGGAGGGGAGGGCATGCGGGCTGATGAAGTCGGCGATGTCCTCGCTGAATTGTGTGCGTGGTCCCGGGGGTCGGTAGATCAGGGTGCCTCTGAGGGTGGTTTTGGGGTCCGTGTGGATCTGGAAGTGCAGGTGTTCGGCGGTTGTCAGGGTGTCGTCGGTGTTGGTCTTGATGCGGATGGTGTCCCTGTAGATGATGGCGAGGCCTCCACCAGTCTGGTTGTCGCGGTCTCTTTGGGTGATCTTGTAGCCCTCTGGGATGGCGATGGCGATGTCGGGCGCTGAGGAGTCGTTCATCCAGGTTTCCGTGAGGAAGGCGACGTCAGGGGCTGTGGTGTCGAGGAGGTTCCAGAGTTCGATGGCGTGTCTGTGGACGGAGCGGGTGTTGAGGAGGATGCACTTCAGGTGGTTGCTGCTGGTGTTCGGCTTGGTGGGTGTTGGTGCGGGCCAGGTCCGGATGCAGGTGAACTTGCAGGCGTGGCAGCTGAAGGGTCCGTGGGTTCGTCTTGGGGTGGCTCGGTAGCATCCCGGGATTCGGTCGGTGTTGAGTGCGTTGAGGGTGGCGGCATCGTTGGTCCGGCGGGTGGGCTGGTGTCTGCGGGACCCAGGGGTCCTGGCACTGGGCGCGGTCCAGGCGCGGACGGGCGCAGACGGGCTTACCTTTGGCGCATCTTCGGCGCTCATTCGGTGCTCCCGCTGCGCGCGTCCGCTGCGCGGTCGCTCCGGGGGCGTCATAAGAAGGGAGCTGGTAGGGAGGGTCTGCGGGGAGGCGGGAGCGGGCCGACCAATCGGCTGGCGGGGGGGTGGGGCCGCGGGCTGGCAGCGGTGGGAAAATGAAGTCGGGCTTTGTGGGCGGCACTGCGGCGAATGGGGCAGCGGCGGGAAAACCAGGAGGCAGAGGCTTGGAGGGCGGCCCTGCGGCGTCTGGGGCAGCGGCAGAGAAACCAGGAAGGCAGCGGGCAGCAGGTAGGCAGAGGGGGCGACCAGGCCAGAGGCGCAGTGGTCGCTCCCTTGGAAGGGTCTGGGTCCCCTTAAGAAGGGAGCCGGTAGGGAGGGTCTGCGGGGAGGCGGGAGCGGGCCGGCAAATCGGCTGGCGGGGGGGCGGGGCCGCGGGCTGGCAGCGGCGGGAAAATGACACATCTGCCTAGATGCATCAAGTTGTAAATATGTCACAACATAGCAAATCTTTTGCACCGCCGCTGCGTCACAAAAGTGACGCACAGCAGCGGAAAAGAGGCACACACCTATCATGAATCTGTCCCTAACATTTTAAATGATTGATTCAGGATGACGATAAGGTGTGGCCTATCCAGAGGTTTGTTTGAGGTGAGGCCTACTCAGGGTTGCAGATGAAATTTAGGCTTGTTGAAGAATACAGAGGAGATAATACATGTCCAGGCCTACCAATGAAGTGAGTCATGTCCACTTCACTCTTGAACAAAGGCCAGACCTCTTCTGTGTCCGTGGACAGGCCTAAAGCTCATCTGCACAATGTAATTCGTAAAGTTAGAAAACACAGGTGATGTAATTGAAAAATGTGGAGTTTCTTTTCCTCATTTCACAATCACATCACCTGTGTTTCCTTTGGTTAGGTATCTCATAGTGCAGATGGAGTCTAGCATATGAAAGAGTACACAGAAGTTCAGCAGTGTATACAACAATTTTGACATTTACAGAAGATTCAGCTTCTTATCTTGTTGGAGATGAAGTGAGGCCTGTCTTGCAACATGGTGCATCTTTTGCATCACTGCTGCATCGGTTTCATGTGGCACGGGACTTTACAGCATGACACATCTGCCTAGATGCATCAAGTTGTAAATATGTCACCACATAGCAAATCTTTTGCACCGCCGCTGCGTCACAAAAGTGACGCACAGTGACGCAAAAGAGGCATACACCTATCATAAATCTGTCCCTAACATTTTAAATGATTAATTCAGGATGACGATAAGGTGTGGCCTATCCAGAGGTTTGTTTAAGGTGAGCCCTACTCAGGGTTGCAGATGAAATTTACGCTTGTTGAAGAGTACAGAGGAGATAATACATGTGAAGGCCTACCAATGAAGTAAGTCATGTCCACTTCACTCTTGAACAAAGGCCAGACCTCTTCTGTGTCCGTGGACAGGCCTAAAGCTCATCTGCACAATGTCATTCGTAAAGTTAGAAAACACAGGTGATGTAATTGAAAAATGTGGAGTTTCTTTTCCTCATTTCACAATCACATCACCTGTGTTTCCTTTGGTTAGGTATCTCATAGTGCAGATGGAGTCTAGCATATGAAAGAGTACACAGAAGTTCAGCAGTGTATACAACAATTTTGACATTTACAGAAGATTCAGCTTCTTATCTTGTTGGAGATGAAGTGAGGCCTGTCTTGCAACATGGTGCATCTTTTGCATCACTGCTGCATCGGTTTCATGTGGCACGGGACTTTACAGCATGACACATCTGCCTAGATGCATCAAGTTGTAAATATGTCACCACATAGCAAATCTTTTGCACCGCCGCTACGTCACAAAAGTGACGCACAGTGACGCAAAAGAGGCATACACGTATCATAAATCTGTCCCTAACATTTTAAATGATTAATTCAGGATGACGATAAGGTGTGGCCTATCCAGAGGTTTGTTTAAGGTGAGCCCTACTCAGGGTTGCAGATGAAATTTACGCTTGTTGAAGAGTACAGAGGAGATAATACATGTGAAGGCCTACCAATGAAGTAAGTCATGTCCACTTCACTCTTGAACAAAGGCCAGACCTCTTCTGTGTCCGTGGACAGGCCTAAAGCTCATCTGCACAATGTCATTCGTAAAGTTAGAAAACACAGGTGATGTAATTGAAAAATGTGGAGTTTCTTTTCCTCATTTCACAATCACATCACCTGTGTTTCCTTTGCTTAGGTATCTCATACTGCAGATGGAGTCTAGCATATCAAAGAGTACAGAGAAGTTCAGCAGTGTATACAACAATTTTGACATTTACAGAAGATTCAGCTTCTTATCTTGTTGGAGATGAAGTGAGGCCTGTCTTGCAACATGTGCATCTTTTGCATCACTGCTGCATCGGTTTCATGTGGCACGTGACTTTACAGCATGACACATCTGCCTAGATGCATCAAGTTGTAAATATGTCGCCACATAGCAAATCTTTTGCACCGCCGCTGCGTCACAAAAGTGACGCACAGTGACGCAAAAGAGGCATACACCTATCATAAATCTGTCCCTAACATTTTAAATGATTGATTCAGGATGACGATAAGGTGTGGCCTATCCAGAGGTTTGTTTAAGGGGAGGCCTACTCAGGGTTGCAGATGAAATTTACGCTTGTTGAAGAGTACAGAGGAGATAATACACGTGAAGGCCTACCAATGAAGTAAGTCATGTCCACTTCACTCTTGAACAAAGGCCAGACCTCTTCTGTGTCCGCGGACAGGCCTAAACCTCATCTGCACAATGTCATTCGTAAACTTAGGAAACACAGGTGATGTAATTGAAAAATGTGGAGTTTCTTTTCCTCATTTCACAATCACATCACCTGTGTTTCCTTTGCTTAAGTATCTCATAGTGCAGATGGAGTCTAGCATATCAAAGAGTACACAGAAGTTCAGCAGTGTATACAACAATTTTGACATTTACAGAAGATTCAGCTTCTTATCTTGTTGGAGATGAAGTGAGGCCTGTCTTGCAACATGGTGCATCTTTTGCATCACTGCTGCATCGGTTTCATGTGGCACGGGACTTTACAGCATGACACATCTGCCTAGATGCATCAAGTTGTAAATATGTCGCCACATAGCAAATCTTTTGCACCGCCGCTGCGTCACAAAAGTGACGCACAGTGACGCAAAAGAGGCATACACCTATCATAAATCTGTCCCTAACATTTTAAACGATTGATTCAGGATGACAATAAGGTGTGGCCGATCCAGAGGTTTGTTTAAGGTGAGCCCTACTCAGGGTTGCAGATGAAATTTACGCTTGTTGAAGAGTACAGAGGAGATAATACATGTGAAGGCCTACCAATGAAGTAAGTCATGTCCACTTCACTCTTGAACAAAGGCCAGACCTCTTCTGTGTCCGTGGACAGGCCTAAAGCTCATCTGCACAATGTCATTCGTAAAGTTAGAAAACACAGGTGATGTAATTGAAAAATGTGGAGTTTCTTTTCCTCATTTCACAATCACATCACCTGTGTTTCCTTTGGTTAGGTATCTCATAGTGCAGATGGAGTCTAGCATATGAAAGAGTACACAGAAGTTCAGCAGTGTATACAACAATTTTGACATTTACAGAAGATTCAGCTTCTTATCTTGTTGGAGATGAAGTGAGGCCTGTCTTGCAACATGGTGCATCTTTTGCATCACTGCTGCATCGGTTTCATGTGGCACGGGACTTTACAGCATGACACATCTGCCTAGATGCATCAAGTTGTAAATATGTCACCACATAGCAAATCTTTTGCACCGCCGCTACGTCACAAAAGTGACGCACAGTGACGCAAAAGAGGCATACACCTATCATAAATCTGTCCCTAACATTTTAAATGATTGATTCAGGATGACGATAAGGTGTGGCCTATCCAGAGGTTTGTTTAAGGGGAGGCCTACTCAGGGTTGCAGATGAAATTTACGCTTGTTGAAGAGTACAGAGGAGATAATACACGTGAAGGCCTACCAATGAAGTAAGTCATGTCCACTTCACTCTTGAACAAAGGCCAGACCTCTTCTGTGTCCGCGGACAGGCCTAAACCTCATCTGCACAATGTCATTCGTAAACTTAGGAAACACAGGTGATGTAATTGAAAAATGTGGAGTTTCTTTTCCTCATTTCACAATCACATCACCTGTGTTTCCTTTGCTTAAGTATCTCATAGTGCAGATGGAGTCTAGCATATCAAAGAGTACACAGAAGTTCAGCAGTGTATACAACAATTTTGACATTTACAGAAGATTCAGCTTCTTATCTTGTTGGAGATGAAGTGAGGCCTGTCTTGCAACATGGTGCATCTTTTGCATCACTGCTGCATCGGTTTCATGTGGCACGGGACTTTACAGCATGACACATCTGCCTAGATGCATCAAGTTGTAAATATGTCGCCACATAGCAAATCTTTTGCACCGCCGCTGCGTCACAAAAGTGACGCACAGTGACGCAAAAGAGGCATACACCTATCATAAATCTGTCCCTAACATTTTAAACGATTGATTCAGGATGACAATAAGGTGTGGCCGATCCAGAGGTTTGTTTAAGGTGAGCCCTACTCAGGGTTGCAGATGAAATTTACGCTTGTTGAAGAGTACAGAGGAGATAATACATGTGAAGGCCTACCAATGAAGTAAGTCATGTCCACTTCACTCTTGAACAAAGGCCAGACCTCTTCTGTGTCCGTGGACAGGCCTAAAGCTCATCTGCACAATGTCATTCGTAAAGTTAGAAAACACAGGTCATGTAATTGAAAAATGTGGAGTTTCTTTTCCTCATTTCACAATCACATCACCCATGTTTCCTTTGCTTAGGTATCTCATACTGCAGATGGAGTCTAGCATATCAAAGAGTACAGAGAAGTTCAGCAGTGTATACAACAATTTTGACATTTACAGAAGATTCAGCTTCTTATCTTGTTGGAGATGAAGTGAGGCCTGTCTTGCAACATGTGCATCTTTTGCATCACTGCTGCATCGGTTTCATGTGGCACGTGACTTTACAGCATGACACATCTGCCTAGATGCATCAAGTTGTAAATATGTCGCCACATAGCAAATCTTTTGCACCGCCGCTGCGTCACAAAAGTGACGCACAGTGACGCAAAAGAGGCATACACCTATCATAAATCTGTCCCTAACATTTTAAATGATTGATTCAGGATGACGATAAGGTGTGGCCTATCCAGAGGTTTGTTTAAGGGGAGGCCTACTCAGGGTTGCAGATGAAATTTACGCTAGTTGAAGAGTACAGAGGAGATAATACACGTGAAGGCCTACCAATGAAGTAAGTCATGTCCACTTCACTCTTGAACAAAGGCCAGACCTCTTCTGTGTCCGTGGACAGGCCTAAACCTCATCTGCACAATGTCATTCGTAAACTTAGGAAACACAGGTGATGTAATTGAAAAATGTGGAGTTTCTTTTCCTCATTTCACAATCACATCACCTGTGTTTCCTTTGCTTAAGTATCTCATAGTGCAGATGGAGTCTAGCATATCAAAGAGTACACAGAAGTTCAGCAGTGTATACAACAATTTTGACATTTACAGAAGATTCAGCTTCTTATCTTGTTGGAGATGAAGTGAGGCCTGTCTTGCAACATGGTGCATCTTTTGCATCACTGCTGCATCGGTTTCATGTGGCACGGGACTTTACAGCATGACACATCTGCCTAGATGCATCAAGTTGTAAATATGTCGCCACATAGCAAATCTTTTGCACCGCCGCTGCGTCACAAAAGTGACGCACAGTGACGCAAAAGAGGCATACACCTATCATAAATCTGTCCCTAACATTTTAAACGATTGATTCAGGATGACAATAAGGTGTGGCCGATCCAGAGGTTTGTTTAAGGTGAGCCCTACTCAGGGTTGCAGATGAAATTTACGCTTGTTGAAGAGTACAGAGGAGATAATACATGTGAAGGCCTACCAATGAAGTAAGTAATGTCCACTTCACTCTTGAACAAAGGCCAGACCTCTTCTGTGTCCGTGGACAGGCCTAAACCTCATCTGCACAATGTCATTCGTAAACTTAGGAAACACAGGTGATGTAATTGAAAAATGTGGAGTTTCTTTTCCTCATTTCACAATCACATCACCTGTGTTTCCTTTGCTTAGGTATCTCATAGTGCAGATGGAGTCTAGCATAACAAAGACTACGCAGAAGGTGAGAACTGTATGGAACATGGCTATGTAAGTCAAATAATCAAAATCTAAATTTGCCAAGCACACATGGGGGTGTATTTACAAGGACCTTCCACCACGGGGAAATGTCTTTAATTAAAATGGGAAAAATAACATCAAAGGGACTCAAATGCCTTTTAAATATACCCCAAGCAACCTATGAAACTCTAGCACTACATATCAAGAAACCTAATTGATTTCAAAAATCGTTTTTAAACACATCATCTAAATCAATTATATACCTACATTCAAGGGTAAATGACTTAAAATGTCCTAAGACACATGAAAGCGTTTTTTTAAGGCCCTTGCACCATTTTTGGGTCGCTTTTAACATGGCTATGTTAGTCAAAGAATTAAAATCTAAATTTGCCAAGCACAGATGGGGGCATATTTACAAGGAACTTGCACCACGGGGAAAGGTCTTAAATTAAAATGGGAAAAATAACATCAGAGAGACTCAAATGCCTTATAAATATGCCCCAAGCAACCTATGAAACTCTAGCACTACATATCCAGAAACCTAATTGATGTCAAAAAACGTTTTAAAACACATCATCTAAATCAATTATATACCTACATTCATCGGGAAGTGACTTAAAATGCCCTAAGACACATGAAAGCGTTTTTTTTAAGCCCTTGCTCCATTTTTGGATCACTTTTAACATGGCTATGTAACTCAAATAATCAAGATCTAAATTTGCCAAGCACAGATGGGGGCGTATTTACAAGGACCTTGCACCACAGGGAAAGGTCTTAAATTAAAATGGGAAAAATAACATCAGAGAGACTCAAAGGCCTTATAAATATGCCCCAAGCAACCTATGAAGCTCTAGCAGTACATATCAAGAAACCTAATTGTTTTCAAAAATCGTTTTTAAACACATCATCTAAATCAATTATATACCTACATTCAAGGGGAAATGACTTAAAATGGCCTAAGACACATGAAAGCGTTTTTTTTAAGGCCCTTGAAACATTTTTGGGTCACTTTTAACATGGCTATGTTAGTCAAAGAATTAAAATCTAAATTTGCCAAGCACAGATGGGGGCATATTTACAAGGACCTTGCACCACGGGGAAAGGTCTTAAATTAAAATGGGAAAAATTACATCAAAGGAACTCAAAAGCCTTGAAAATATGCCCCAAGCAACCTATGAAACTCTAGCAGTACATATCAAGAAACCTAATTGATTTCAAAAAACATTTTTAAACACATTTTGTAAAGCAATTATATTCATACATTCATGGGGGAGTGAGTTAAAATACCCTAAGACACATGAAAGCATTTTTGTAAGACCCTTGCACTATTTTTGCGTCACTTTTAACATGGCTATGTAACACAAAGAAACAAAATCTATTTGTAAAACACTTGACACAAAGCAACATTTTAAATACACAACTTTCTTCATAATTTTCTCCCTAAACCATACTATTCTCTATCTACATTAAATGAATCTTTTCTCACCTTAGCAAATACTTTATGAGTTTCAAAACAGTCTCAGAAACACACCAATTTGTCTTCAGCAGAGCAAAAGGTATGCACTCCAGAGTCTGCAGCCATAAAAAGCACAGAAATGCTGTAATTCATCACACATATCTCTCATGTCACCCAATCAAAACTCTTCCCTCACTTTTTTCAAATCAACACCCTTCCCCCCTCTGCCCTTTCTGCCTTTTTTGCATAGCAACCACCTCCTGAAAGACCTCTGATGTTTGCAAGTTCACACAACAATGTTTCAATTGAACTCTGAACTCTCAGTACACCTGCATATCCAGTGCAATCTTTCATAAAATGAATTTTTCTTGACCATTCAAATTACATCTTTCAAAGAACTCATCCATGCACCCTAACTTTCTGTTTTCAGCAATCAAAATCCACCAATCACTGCCACTGATTAATTACCACAGAAACTCCACAGTTTTTTTCATTTTAAACTCTTATTTTTTCAACTGCCATTTCATTGCCACACTTCATCTGACTGCAGCAGAACCTCCTCTCACCATGTTTTCTGTCTGGATTGTTGGACATAGTTATATCCACTGGGCTCAAAGGTTTGCTGATAACAGAAATTTACCTAACCTCAATTTACAAAATGTGGAAATTAAGTGGATTGGTCACAGAGGATTAAAATGTCACCAATTGATACCATTGGTGAAAACTTTTAGGCATTTGCCAAAACCTGACCTGTTAATTGTGCACTGTGGAGGAAATTACTTGGGCACTTTGACTGGGATAGGTCTGGAAATGCTTTTAAAGGACACCTTTGACCAATTGATGGCACTTTTTCCTCAAACTGCCTTGGTATATTCAAATATATGCCAAAGACAGAAATGGAGGTGGTCGAACCAATTTTGTCCACAAATTGAGAAATCGAGGAAGCATGTAAATAAGTCTGTTTCAGCTTACATGAGAGACCATGGAATGGGCTCCATGTACAACAATAACTTGCGTTACTACATGCAAGATATCTACAGAGGAGATGGAGTTCACTTCTCAGATGAGGGGAACAGAATTTTCATCCTCAATTTAAGACTGCATTGGTACCTACTTGTAGTTACCTACATCAGCCACAGGACCCAAAAGCTCTTTTCAGAGCTACCCTACATCCGATCACTCACAATTATTATTTTACTCTAACTTTTTTCACTAATTTTCACCAAAGTACGCTCCCCGGAGCGCTACCCGGTACGCGCACCGGACGCTAACCGTGCAAAATTTTTTAAAAAAATATTTTTTTTTTCGCACATATGGGCCTCCTCAGCCACCCTCAGAAAACCTAGGGGGTCAAGATACGTCTACCGTGCCCCCTTCTAACCATTCTGAACATTATTTGCCCTCCATCTTGTATCTCAATTCTACCAAAACACAAAATGGTGGACTCCCGTAACGCTGCCGGTTCGCGTACCGGGGCGCGCACCGGGAAGCGCTCCATTAAAAAAGGTGGGAAAGTAATTTACAGAAAAAACCCTGGAGACAATGTCACCAAATATAGATTAACTCATACTACATACCAATCCCTAACATTTTCACAAATTTGGTTGGAATACCATTTAGCCATTTAGCCTGTAGACCTCTCTAAATACCCTGAGGTAAATTACTTCACAAAACACATCTGAAGTGTTGGAATTGACAACCAATTAAAATGTTACTTTCATTTTCTACTTTTTTTACCTGACATTTGATTGGTTATATACCTGAATATATATAAAAAAAGAGAGAGAAACACAGCCATTTTGACTACTACTTCCTGAACTACATTGCAAGATCATTTTCACTCACAACTTAAACTTGTTTTTAAAAGGTAAGATATTATTTTATAAATTTGAAAACATTTTCAGATAGTTATATACTATCCCTCTGGAAGAGTTAGACATTGAGAAAGGCTTGTTTATTATAATTATGGATTGATTTAGGTTTCTGTGGTATAATTATGAATTTACATAGGCTTTTTCACTGGCACTTTTTAATAGTACTACTTCATCCCTCAAAAGTACCTGTCTGAACTTAAACCCAACAGTGCCCTATCTCTACTGATATATTTATTTGTTATTCAAATTTCAGCACAAAAATGCAAGGAGAACAGAACGTTTCCTTTGAAATTGTCCTAGACATGAAAAATGAGGAAATAATTGAACCCATTGACTTGGAATTCATGGATGAATCACGAGACCATGAACTTCTACAATGTGTAGAATCTGTGGATCATTTACTTCATTATGATGACGGTCAAATGTGGGAAGTTATGTTCACTCAACAAGAGGACATATCGGACAGTCAAATGTTAGACGTTCTATTAAATTTTGAAAAACAATCCGAAAAATAAAATTATATGTAATATTAAAAAATTGTTTGAGTCTTTAATCATTTTTATATGTAATTCATAAACTAGTACCAAATTGATTATAATGTAAAGTCAGACTTATAGTATACTGTGCACAATTCCAAAAATACGTTGATATTTAATAATCATTAATACTGCTACTTAAATAAAAAAAATTTAAAAAAACAACAAAAAGAACAATCAATAAACATACAATATTTCAAAATATCATAGTCTATCATTCTTTTGTCCTTATAGTACACTCCCCGGACCGCTTCCCGGTGCGCGTACCGGGCGCTCCCCACGCAAAAAAAACAACATTTATTTTTTTTGTTTTTGCCCCGCGGGGCCCTTTTAAAGCCTCCACATTTAACCTAGGGGGTCAGGGAGGATCTACTATGCCCCCTTATGGTCATTTCCCGCTTTGTTTTGGCCTCCTCTTGTCTCTCGATCCTACCGAGAGACAAGATGGCGGCCGCTCCGGACTGTTTAGAATGTTGACAGACACCGGAGAGCCAATCAGCTTCGCTTCGCGAAGTTCCGTTACGCGTCAGGTACGCGAACCGGGTCGCTGCCCGGAGCGCGCTTACAGATATATATATTTTTTTGAACGTTCATTTCTCAAAATCCACTGGAGCACATATATTGAGACCTAGCAAAGGCACATCGGGCTACCAGTCCCTACAATTTTGCCAAGTTTCGTGCAAATCCATTCAGCCGTTTGGGCTAAAAGTGAGGCCAACCGCCCTATGGAAATTAACATGGGAAAACGCGTTTTGGGACCCCCCTTTTTTCTCGGCCCCCCCTTGAAGACCCCCCCAAATTTTCAGTGGCTGCTCAGAAACAAAATGTTCCATTTTCCTGAAAATTTCAGCCAATTCCGTCCACAAACGCCAAAGTTATTAGACATAGAATTTTCAAAAATCCCATAGAGAAAAAATCCTAACTATATATACCTACTGGCGACCGCCAGTAGGTAATATATATATATATATATATATATATGTATATATATATATATATATATATATATATATATATATATATTCACTGAAAAAACCATAGGTTATAGACCATATATAGTTAGGAATTAGCATTTACAAAACCTTGAAAATTCACTGAAAAAACCATAGGTTATACACCATATATAGTTAGGAATTAGCAATTAAAAAACCTTATTTTACTCACACAAAACCAATGAAATTCCATATATAGTTAGTTGTACTAACTATATATCGCGCACCCGCAATCCACTGCTGATCATGTCACATATTACATCATTCATGACATGGTCAGTGACATCACTGATGACATCACTGATGACATCTCAAATGACATCACTGATGACATCACTGATGACATCTCAAATGACATCACTGATGACATCACTGATGACAACATCCAGTGACTGTATTTTTCTGTAAAGTAAAAATATGTCTTACATATTTAAGAATGAGTGGATGTATAAGTGTCTGGATGAAGAATTTAGTAGGTGCATGACTGACTGTATGAGTGAGTGGTTAAATGTGTCTCACTGAGTGCATGGGTTAGTGACTAAACTGTCTTAATTTGTGCATCATTATGTCTGTTCTTCTGTAAACTGCTGCATGTGTTGATCAGTAGCTATATGAGTAACTATATGGGTTATTGATTGGTTGCCCAAGCATTTGTATGGGACACTGAGTGTGTGTGTGGGTGGCTGGGAGGTGTATGACTCTGTGCATAGATGTATGGGTTCAAAAGTGCATGTGGAAACAGCTGTATGGGCGGTTGACTGTGTGCATGACTGTATTGGTGAGTGAATAGATATCTCAGTGCTACATGTCAAAGTAAGTACATATGTAAAATACAGTACATGTGAGAGTTGACATATATAAATAACTGTGCATAAGAGCCAGTGAATGTGTGAGTGGCTGTATGGATCATTGTGAACTTGTATCCAGGATTGTATAAGTGAGTAAATATGTTTTAGTATATGTTTGAATAAGTAAGGTGTGTATAACTGTATAGTTGTGAAAATGGAGGTGTGATTGATTCTTTGCATGACTGACTAAGTGTGTAAGTAACTCCATGGATGAGTGACAGTCTGTGAGTGTCTGTTTACACTGAGTGTATCTAAGGTTATATTAGAGTCTGAAGAGGTTCATCGTATTATCACATGAATGATGTCATCAGTGATGTGATCAGTAATGTCAAATGAGATGTCATCAGTGATGTCATCAGTGATGTCATTTGAGATGTCATCAGTGATGTCATCAGTGATGTCATTTGAGATGTCATCAGTGATGTCATCAGTGATGTCACTGACCATGTCATGAATGATGTAATATGTGACATGATCAGCAGTGGATTGCGGGTGCGCGATATATAGTTAGTACAACTAACTATATATGGAATTTCATTGGTTTTGTGTGAGTAAAATAAGGTTTTTTAAATGCTAATTCCTAACTATATATGGTGTATAACCTATGGTTTTTTCAGTGAATTTTCAAGGTTTTGTAAATGCTAATTCCTAACTATATATGGTCTATAACCTATGGTTTTTTCATTGAATTTCATTGGTTTTTTAAAAGCTCTATCTATAGCTGTAAAATGTATTCTTCTTTAAATCCAAAAATATATTTTATATGTTTATTAATAAAAAAAATTTAATATTTTTTTTGTTTCGCTCCCGGTCCGCGAACCGGAAAGCTTTCCGTTAGCTCAAATTGATGCCGCGACCCGGTAAGAAATCAACATCGTGACGGTATCGCGTTGCCGCGTAATGCGTCTTATGACGTACCGCGTTAGCGCACCCGGAAGTGCTCCGGGGCGCGGACCGAGGCGCGAAACGAAGCTCCCCGGAAGCGATCCGCGATGCGTCGCGAAAGCGCGACGTATCGCGTTGCCGCGTAATGCGTCTTGTGACGTACCGCGTTAGCGCACCCGGAAGTGCCCCGGGGCGCGGACCGAGGCGCGAAGCGCAGCGACCCGGAAGCTAACCGGGGCGCGTTCCGCAGCGCGTAACATGAGCGTGAGAGGTCATGTGACTTGTTAATAAAACTTTTCATTGGTTCATTTCACTTTTGGTTTCATAATGATGTAAGGCTAGGTCAGGTGACCTAAAAATAACACTTTTCATTGGTTGAGAACTATTGTTTTTCCCAAATGATGAAAACCCCTCCTTCTTTCCTCACTCTGACTTTCATCATTGTGAGAGGAAGACCTTTATTACTACTACTTCAGAAATGGCTTCAGTAGTTGCTTCAGCTGGTGCACCCCCACCACCACCTCCACCTCCTCATGGGAAGAGAGGACCACCTCCCCAGGTCATAACCAACACAGAGGAGGAAGAGGAAGAAATGGAGGAAGAGGAGGGAGAAGAACCACAGTTCTTGGAAGAGGTGCCCCGGGTTTCCCATAAGAAAGCCAGTTTCATCTGGCAGTTTTATTCAATCCCTCCTGGCCAAAAAAAAGTGAATGCGAGGTATGTCACCTGCCTCATCTGTAAAGAAAAATTATCCAGAGGGACGGATAAGAAATATAGTTATGGGAACTATACTATGCATAGGCATATGACCAGGAAGCATCCACTTAATTACAGCCGGGCGGAAATACGGGATTTGCAGGAAAATCCAACATCAACTCCTGTGGCCAGATCAAGATCAACAATTTCATTGACACCAGCAGAGGCACGGGAAACTGTGCCAAACATACAAGAGAATTTTGGCCACATGAAACACACTTGTATGCACTGTGGTGCGTTGATAGCATGTGGCGATATGAGTATAAATGCTATCAACCTGGCTTATGAACATCATAATTGCCCTAACCGCCCCCAGTAATTTTTTTTTTGCTCCTGTTGAGCCCTTTTCAATGCCTGTTTTTTGTTGTTTCCCCCCCCAAAAAAACCCCAAAAAAATATAAAATCGTTCAAAAAATACAAAAAAACCTAAAAATGTTCAAAAAAAAATATATATATATAAAACAACAAAAATATAAAAAAAAAGTTCTTTTCAGAACTACCTTCCCTTTAAAAAAAAATTGCTAGAATTTTTAGCACTCTGGCAAGCTCTATTTCTTTTGGTTCGCTTCCCGGTTAGCTTCCCGGTACGCGGACCGGGAGCTAACCAAAAAAAAAAAAAAAAAAAAGAGTAAGTATAAGGAAAGTAAACAGACAGTGATGTTAAAAGAAAGACAGCTATAGGGAGTAAAGAAGAGATACTGTTTAATAGATCTATTTACCGAAGAAAAGATGGAAGAGGGTATAATTGTGAAAAACAAAATAGATAACGAAGTGAAAGAAAAAAAAAGAGAGTATAACATTAACAAAGAAGAGTTTCTTGGAGAGTGTGAGTGAATGTTCAAAATAAGTTTAAAACATGAGGAATAACAGAGAGAAAAAATAGAAAACATAAAACAAAAAATAACAGAAAAAGATTAATTGAAACAGCAAAGAAATGTAAGTAACATAGAGCCATATCATCAACATAGGCAATAAAAGTTTTGCAGCTTTTATTGGCAGAAATGTGTCGCTAAAGCTGCTTTTGCGGCAGAAAACTGCCGCTAAAACCACTTTTGCACCAGTTTTCTGCCAATAAAAAAAGCAATAATTTTATTGGCTGTGTTCATAATATGCCCCTTAGTGTGCTTCAACTACACAGAGAAAGCATTATGAACAAATAGTGATACAGTGATCAGTCAAAGACACTAAGAGTAATAGAGACGGAGTGAGTGAACAAGAGTGAGGAACTATGAGAAGAGAGAGACTGAGAAAAAGAGTGGAAGGAGTTGAGTAAGTAGGTAATAGAGAAAGGAATGAGGGAAGTAGCAAAGGCAGGAAACTGAGGGTTAAAGAAATGAAGCAGTGGAACTAATAGAAGTTAAATGTGATAGAAATGTAACGAAAAGAGTACAAAACATTTACTTTATAATTGTCGTTAAATTACTCACTTTTTGTTTTTATACTTTCAATCTGTGAAAGAGAGAACAAGCATTTGAAAAATATTAAAACATGTATTTAAAAAATTACAAAAGACAAGAGAAAAAATTGAAGGACAAACAGTTTTTCAACAACTTTGACACTTACAGAAGCTTCTGCTTCTCCAGGCCCCCTACACAGTCCTAAAGATATACATTTTAAACTAACAGTATCTTGATGCAGATGAAGTGAGGCCTATCTTAAAACATGGTGCATCTTTTGCATTGCTGTTGTCTCAGAAAAGTGTCGCAAGACACTAAAAATTTAAATAATTGCTTCAGGATGCCAATAAGATGTGTCCTATCCAGAGGTTTGTTTGAGGTGAGGCCTACTCAGGGTTGCAGATGAAATTTCGAGTTGTTGAAGAGAATAGAGGACATAATACATGTGAAGGTCTACCAATGAAGTGAGTCATGTCCACTGCACTCTTGAACAAAGTCCAAACCTCCTATGTTTCCCTGGACAGACCTAAACTTGATCTGCACAATGTGATTCGTAATGATAGGAAACACAGGTGATGTAAATGAAATACGTACAATTTATTTTGCTCATTTCAAAATCACATCACTTGTGTTTCCTTTGCTTAGGTATCTCATTGTGCAGATGTAGTCCAGCATATGAAAGAATACGCAGAAGTGCAGCACTGCATGCAACAACTTTGACACTTACAGAAGCCTCACCTTCTCCATGCCTCCTACACAGTTCTACATATACATCATAAATGCAAACAGTACAGAATTAATTATACATGTTAAATGGTTTATTTTTGCTGTTCTCAGAATGTATCAAATTTCACTAAAAACAGTGACTTGAAGGTATTCATCATATAACAGCGGGGGAAAAAAACACAATCAAAATGATTGTGTTTAAAAAACCCATACAACATAACAAATCAGAATTCAGAACTCCTTAAAGTTAACTTACTTTCCATGACGTCAAAGGATGTCCTATGAACAGCTTATACTCTGTTGTGCTGTTATTACTTTCAGCCCGCCACTTTCTGAAAGAAAATCTCCATCGTTTTTAAAAACATGTTACATCTCTACCACAAGTTTCCACAAGGCCAAATCTTGTCAGAGCCATTTATAACTCTTGGATTTCTTGTAAGCCAATCCCGTCATTTGGCATTTCTGCAACTTTCAGAATTAAAATGTTGAAGATCATTTTCACAATCCTGGAATAGTAATATCTTCCCCTTCTTGCTCAGTCATGTTCTACATTTCCTATGACACTGATACTGCTTACTATGAAGCAGACTTACACCACCTCTATGAGTACTACAATTATTTAATTCTCTACATCACTTTTAATCACAAAGCAATGTAAAACAGTAGACAGCATTGCAGACTTACATTCCCTCTACTCTATGTTTTGATTGGCTGCTTCAATTAGCTTATAAAAAGAAATAGTTTTTCTGAACTCATTCAAAGTGCACTTATTTCTCCATGACGTCCAGTCTTATGGTTAGAAGTTATGTCTCTGAACTACACTTATCCTCAAGGCCAAATTGTGTAGGAGCCATTAGAACTTCTTGAAATTCCACAGAGCACATCCCGAGATTATTTCCCTAAAATTTTGGTTTTAAAAACACCAGGTAAGAGTTTTTAAGGTCATACGGCAATTTTTTTTTGAAAATTAAAACAGAATCATTGCAGAATGACCAGCCATTTCTAGACTTTAAATAAGCTGTGTAATGTCCTGATGTTATTGAAGGGCCGTCATGATATATAATTGCTGCAGTTACAAAAGTCCTTCCTGATATTGACAACTGCGAAGCTACAAAATTTTTAATTACAGTTGTCAATTTTGTTCCATCAGGCCTACATCGTTGGAACATTAAAATGACATACTGGCCATATGTTCGTATAAATAATGTGGAAATCATTTCAGATTTACATTGGCTACACTCCATGTTGTGATCAGCTCCTTTTACTAGCTTATTAAAGGAGACTGATTTACTGTCTGGCAAAGTTAAATATATAAATCTTTCTGAGTCTACACTAGTAGTACTTGATACCATACAGTTCTCGCAGTCATGCTGCCATTGATAAGAAAGCCCAAACAGCTGATCTACATCTACACCTTCAGCATGCAATACATCAAGCATATACATTAAAAACTCCTGACAATCTTGCTGAATATTTTGAGAGAATTGTGTTTGGCCTGAACATCTGTCTAACAGATTTCGAATTTCAGACACACTTTCTATGTTTGTTCTATCAGTGCTACATTTCTCTAACACAGAATTTAACAAACTGCAAAATCTTTGATCAGAATTGACCACAATCTCTTCTTTTACATTTTCTAGAGAAAACAAAACATTAACCACTACATTAGCATAGCAGTTGACACCAGAACTGTTTTCAAATTGAAAACCAACAACATCTTCAACAGAATCCTTTTTGTTTCTGCTTGTAATTTTAGGTTCATCGACTTTTCGTCTTTTTGCTACAACCTCCCCAGTATTGGTCACATTTCTTCGTTCCCGGCCTACCACACGTTTCTCAAACAAAGGATACTGAGGCAAATGTGGCGCATACTCTCTTCTTAACCTATTGTATTCCTTAACACAATCTAGATCCGCACAAATGTTTGTGACACCACACTCAATCAAGTACAATCCCGATAAAGTTCTAACTCGTGACAATGCCACATATGCCATACCCTCCTTGAACACAGAACTGCCAATATTCACCAATGCACAGTCTACACTTAAACCTTGCGATTTATGGATTGTCACCGCATATGCCAAGCAAACAGGAAACTGCTTACGGCGAACATATAAGTCTTTTACAAGCAAAAATCTAGCAGAGCAACGACCAATTAGCTGTACTTCCTCAATGCCATCAAATTTAATTTTTAAAAATTCAATTCCATCTCTATTTCTGTATTTTACAAAATCAACAACATTACCCATTGATCCATTTACCAGACCTCTTTCAACATGTAAATTCCTTCTTAAAATTATACGGCAGTTCAAGGACACATTCAGAGTCTTTTCAAAACCTGCAGTTTTAGATATACTCTTCTCTAATGAATCCAATTTTGTTTTCAGATTCTCAGACAAAATAATTGTTGATCCCATATGCTCTACTCTGTCAATAGCTTCCAGTTTCACAATCTCTTGCTTTTCTAAATGCAACATTTTGTTGTTGAATTTGGCACATTCTGCAAGAGTTGGCATCAAACATATTCCAGATTTCTTATCAGTAATTTTCTGAAAAATATTCTCAGGCACAACATCTTGTTCTGGATATAAATTTGACAGTAATCGTGCATGTAAAGCTTCTTTCCCATGCTCGGTCACTTTTCCAATTCTAACATCTTGTAGAATAGTCTTGTAAACTTCATCCTTCGCCTGACGCATATTTTCATGCAGTTCAGCATAATTGAAGTTTAACCATATATTGACGTTGCCAATGCTGCCTAGGCACTTCCTGGTATCTTCATGCGTGAGCATTTTGAACACAGGTTGCCCTTTCACTGGTGTCAGCTGCAAAAGATCTCCGAAAACAATGATGTGTTTGCCACCAAATAACACATCATACTCTGTTTTGAGAACTTCTTGCATTCTCAAATGCACAAAGGCAAGCATGACATTGGAAACCATGCTTACTTCGTCAATGATAAGAAGTTTCATTTTCCTCAAGATTCTTGAAACTTCAAAACAAGCATCTCCAGATAGCTTGTGATATTGTAATTTGTTGTCATGCTCCACTGGTAGCATCAGTAAACGATGTAAAGTAATCCCTTTAATGTTATGTGCTGCCAGTCCAGTTGGAGCGGTGACAACACAAGACAGCGATGACTCTGTCCTTTCCTGCAAATAGCATGAAATTGCTTTAATGAGGAAACTTTTTCCAGTTCCCGCTTCTCCACTCACGTACAGTCGGACAGGCTTCAACGACGTACATGAGCACTCTTTCTTGTCATGACTTAATCCATGATCAATTTGCATGGTAACTTCGTCATATATTTTCCTCTGCTCAACGTTGAGTTGTCTTTCCAACTCTTCTAAGTTAACCGCATCCTCCTGAGCATGTGCCATGGCTCTTTCCACTTCATTCATAGCAGTGGCAGCTTCATTTTCGATAACAGGTCCTCCTAGTGGATCCTGACTCAATGAAGCAGAACTCTGACTGTCCTGAGAACTGTCTCTGGCAATCTCGGCTGCAATTGTTGCTTCCTGCTCAATTTCCGCATTCAACATTTCTACATATTTGGGAAAAGCAGGACATTCTATGGTCTCCTTTGCAGCATTGAAAGAGTCTTCGTAACAGAGGAAATCTCCAAGCAGTTCCTCTTCTGCACGCCAAGGCTTGAAAAGTTGCAAAAGTGCTAAATAGAAAAACTCCTTTTTTTCAGGAGATTCGCCACTCAATTTTCGATGGTTTACCAAGTGGCATTTTCTTTGCTTGACCAGACATCCCTCACTTCCTATTACAGCATACACTCCTTTCTCAGTATCTTCTTTGATGTTCCTCTTGAATATGTAATTTTGAAGAACCTCATACAGACAAACATTGTCGAGGTGACTGCTTCTATTTGGATAATATGTATCCAACATGTTGGTCTTCAAAATGTCGGTACTGTTTGGCTCCTTTTCCGCCAAATACTCAATTTCCCGCACAGGTTTCAGAACTCGATTACGCGTTGCAGCAAGACCAAGACTCGCCCAAACGATACTCCTGGACTTGGCATAGAGACTTGCTGAAGACAACCGGTCAGAGCATTCGTAAGCTCCAATTTCTCGATGCGACAACATCTTCAGACTGAAACTGTACAACTTCTTGCTGAGGCTCTTTTCATGGGAAATGTCCTCCCACATATCCTTCAATTCTGTCTTCTCTTTTTTGGTGATGTAAGATGTCACATACCGAGCCACAGCCATACAGTTATCAGCCACAAACTGTATATCCATGTTAGCATTCCACATGGACAAAATCACCGGGTTGTAGTCGTTGACGTACTTGGACTCTTCGTTCCTCTTCAAATTGTATGTGTTTTTAGGTGATTTCTTCATCACATTATGTCGCAGCGAAGACATCAAACTGTTTACTCTTCCTTTAGAAATCACCGGTCGTGGAAAGCCGAAACGACATTTGGTGTAGAACTTGTCCTTGTTTCGGAATTTACGACGGCAGGACTTTCCACATCGATGGCTTTGGAAACGCAGAACTTTTTCTCTTAGGCTTTTCTTCTCCTTTGCGTTTGGAACAGCACACGTAGAATACTGTTGGATGAAACTCATCACTGAGTCTTCTGGATCCGTTCCAAATTTAGGTGCATCCTTGATCCACAGCAACATATGTATATGAGGAGCACCTCTTGCTTGGTACTCCTTTCTCCAGAAGAAATCCAACACGTCTCCAAGAGGTGGATTCTTCTTATTCATGATGAAAGACATCATAGCTTCAAATCTATGATTGAAGTACCTACATACATTGACTGGATCCAAAGAGCACAGTTCTCCGGGTGTCTTGAATTCGATGTTATCTACGTTAGCATTTGCCTCTCGTAGAAATTCAAGTAAGTCTTCCCAGCCATACTCGGCACAGCTCAGAGTGAGGAACCATGTGGGAGTACCTAAGTTCCTCAGCATACATTTTAAATCACCATGACGACGGTACCAGTACTCATTAGTACCACGCTGACACGCCATGAGATTAATCAGGTGAGAATCCAAAATACTGTCTTGGACATTGACTTTATCCATAAAGTCACTTGCCGAGATGTTTTGCATGTGTATACCACTTTTCAAGATGTGGTTCACTGCATATGACAGTCCAGACAGATCGCTTTCAAACAGGAGATGAAACAAATAAGGAATGCATTGTCGAAACCTAGCATCTACTGCATACAATCGCAAAGTCTGGTATTCAGAAGCAGGAATTTGATGAGGTCGCTCATCATATCTTCCTCCCTGACCTGTTGGAAAAAGCTGTGGGAAACACCGAGCTTCCAAACTTTCCTCCCAAACACTAATGGGACTCCCTTTGGCTTGTTTCATTTGAAACAACTCAATAGCATTCCCCATGACTTCCTTGGAATGCAAAGGATGAACACTATAATGTTCAAATATTTCTTCACTAGTAGAGGGTTCTACTTTCTCAATTTGACCAGCACACAAATCGCTATCCTCTTCCTCACTTACTTCCTCTTCTGCAACATATACATTCTTATAGTATTTATTATTTTTTTTCAAATACAATGTTGCCTTTTTAACTTTCCTAACATCTACTAAATCTTGCCATATTTTCTTATTCTTTGTCGGAACCCCATTAACTAAGATAACCAGAGGTTCCTCTTCCACTTTTTCTACTCCAATTGTGTTAATGTTTTTCTTCAAATCTAGAGGCAAATAAACAACTCTTCCCTTTAATCCTCTCTGTAAATCTGATGGAGGCAATTTCCCTGTCTTTGGCTCCATTCTTACAATAGCCTGAAAGGGATGGATACTTTGAATCAAAATAGATTCATAAGTATTTAAATCCTTCAATTCAGAAGGAATCTCAATCAATTCCAGATTATTATGAACTGCTCTAGCAGGCATCTGGTTTTGATTTAATTTGTTACAACAATAAGTACACACACGTTGATCCAATCCCAAATCAAAACAATTTTCTACCATCAAGTATGTTGTGAAATCCTTCCATTCACTATTATTTTCCCTTTCACTTTTTGCATATAAATCCACTAACTTAGTCTGATTCTTATAATAAGTGCGTCGACAACACACACAAGTGAAATTTGGCCTCTCACTTGATTTGACCTGAAACGTCGCAATTTCCCTCTGGAAATTATCTGTACTGGAAACCTGTACACTTTCTTCCACATTACCCGCTTCTTCTTGGTCAATTTCAACATTCTCCTCTTTACTTCCAAAGTAACAAAACTCAATTTCTTCACATATATTCTTCACATCTATTTCAGAACCATGCAAAAGAGCAGCGCATAATTGTTTAAGCATAATTGCTGGACTCTTAGCATAATACAACATTCTAACTAATTTCCTCACTTTATTATGATGCACTGCTAGCATCCTGAAATGATGAAAAACATTCTGGCATACTCTCCTGGAAAGACAAGCCAGTGAATGACCATGCAAACCTGTCACTTCTCTCACTCTGCAAGGATCTAATTCTTGCAACAACCTTATTTTCTGCTTCAAACTTTTCTTATTAAATGACCGTACAAAATCACAAAGCAAATTGATGGAATCCTGTCGCACACTACAAATACTACTACACTTCCAGGTGTACACAGGACCCTTAGCACATCTTCCTAAAACCTCATTACCTAACACCTCTTCTGCCTCTGTTGTCACAAGTTTTTCTTTTTCAACTGGACAACCATCTTTCACTTCATAAGCACGACCACTGGTGTCAACTGCATGCACCAAATCATTATCCTGGAAATAACTCTCCTCATTAAAAAATGCCTCAGAGCTTGAACTATGCATCCATTCTCCAGAAAAAACTTCACAAAAATTACTACGATTAACTATTCTCTTCCATCTACTATTTCTTTTGAAATCATAAATTGCCTTGTTTAGCTTCCTAATTCTATTGATTATCAAAATAAATGACTTACGTTTAATTTCAAATGCCTGATCAATAACTTTCTCAACTTTTTTTTTTCTCTTATAAAAAACCACTTTCTGTTGACCTTTCTTAATATTTTTTAACAAATTGCCAATTATCCTGTTGCGGAACATTCGTTTACGAATGTCCCTAAACTGTTGTTTCCTTCTACTATCATGCACAGAGTTATCTCCTGCTCTAGCAGTAACATTTTTGATTGGCCTTTCCTTTCCATTTGAATTGCTTCTCTTTTTATGGACTGAAACATTTTCTGTAGTAATATTTTTTTTACTACACATATTTCTTATGAATGTTTTTGTACTCTTACCCGGTGCTTTCTTCGTGACTTGACAAATCTTTTTGTTAGAGGACTGCTGCTTCTTTTGATTGGCCTGCTGTCTTTGACGTTTTGCAGCCTTTCTCTCTCTTTCTTTCGTTGGCATGGTGAAATGTTGAAATGATCTGCAGTTGAATCTGTGGTAAAATATATTAAAAAATGTTATTAACCACTATTACCAAACAGTAAATCAATAACAGTGATCAAAAACTTAACACACTACTTGACATTTTAAATAGAAGATTTTTTAGTCCTTGGCAAATTTACAATACAGAAATAGCAGAAAAGAAATGGGATTTATATTCATGTTACCTGTGCTATTTTATATGTGAATCTGATCTAATTTTATGAGCATATTTTAATATTTTATTGAAGACACTACACATAACCTGTTTTTGAAGGTGTCTTTATTTTTAAATTAAACGGTTTACACTTTTACTTTTTATTTATTATAAATTTTAAAAATAAATGTTTATAGTTCCATAGGCTCAAGCAGGTCAGCTTCCCACCCTATGTCATATAATTCGGACAAATCTGCATCCTCATCACGCTCTTCTTCATCCTCAGGATTTAAATCATCCAAGGGATCAACATCCACTGATGTTTCAATTACAAGTTCAATGATGAGGTCAAAATCAACTGATTGCAGATTGTCGCTCATGTTGATGTTGTCTTTATCCTTAAAGAAAGATAACAACAATGAGATGTTGCAGAGTAAGAGACAAATCTCAGAGATTATAATAGTAAAATTGTTTAACAAGAGTAACATTTTGCAGCTATTATTTAGCCATGTCCAGCGATGCTGAGCAGGTGAAGCCTATGTCTAATTTTTCAGTGAACAGGACTCATCTCTTCTTAACCTTGGATAAGCCTCACCAACTCTGTGTCCCCTGCACATACTTAAATGTAAAGGGGCAGATTTATGTTAAATGGCACATCCCCAGGCATGCACCAGTTAACGTGCACCGCTGTTCTGCCACCCATGGTGTGCCGTATTTACAATCAGATAGGAGAAAGCTGCGTCAAAATCCTGCGCCTGCTTTAAGCAGGCATAGGTCTTGACGCAACATTGTGGAGATGGGGCACCCCTGAGCCTTGCTTGAGCTGCATCGCACTTGCGATACAATTCCAGCAATGCGCCACCTTTACAGCACAGATACGTCACGCATCTGTGCCATTTTTGCCCCATGCTGCGCCGCATTGTAAATGCAGCACACCATGGGTGGCGGAACAGCGGCGCAAGATGACTGGCACATCATCAAACTATTTTGCATTTCCTAAATAGCGAATTTTAAGGAATAAATAGCAATTCTTTACCATTCCTAATTTGCAATGAGCAAATTGCTAATTGCAATTTACCCATTCATTTCCATGGGCTAGGAGGCTCATAGGAATGAAGGTGCAATTTGCGATTAGCAATTAGCTCATCACAAATTAGGAATTTTTTCAAGGGTGCAGGGGTATCTCAAGAACACACTGCTGCACCCCTGAAAAAGAAATTTGGGGGCATATGGTGCACATACATGCCCTAAGGACATGTATTGGCGTCATATGGCACCTTTTGTTTTTTGGAAAAAAATGTTTTTTGAAAAGAATTCGCAAATTACCACAAACTAGAAGTTGGTGGTAGTTTCCAAATCCTTAATGTCATTTTTTACATATTTTTTGTTTGATACATTGCATTTAAGAAATCGCAAAATTTGCAAATCCTTCAGTGCAATCGCAAAATAAGGAATAGCAAATTTTGAATTAAGGACATTTTAAGTCATTTCCACATGTGCAGTGTTTTCAAATTATGATTTGAAAATCGTTTTTGGGGAAAAGGAATGGTTTGCAAATTTATGACAAGGACATAATGGTGTATGCTTCTCTATAAGGCATTTCACTGTCTCTGATGTCATTTTTCCCATATTACATTATAAGACCTTTCCCCATGGAGCACATTCCTTGTAAATATGCTCCCACCTGTGCATGGTGAATTTAGATTTTGACTGTTTGAGTCACATAGCCATGTTAAAAGTGACCCAAAAAAATTGCAAACGCTTTAAAAAAACACATTCATGTGTCTTAAGCACATTTTAAGTCATTTCCCCGTGGACAGTGTTTTGTAAGTGGCGCAAAAGAGGCATACACCTATCATAAATCTGTCCCTAGCATTTTAAATGATTAATTCATGATGACGATAAGGTGTGGCCTATCCAGAGGTTTGTTTAAGGTGAGGCCTACTCAGGATTGCAGATTAAAGTTACGCTTGATGAAGAATACAGAGGACATAATACATGTAAAGCTCTACCAATGAAGTAAGTAATGTCCACTTCATTGCACCAGTCATCATAAATGTATCCCTAAGCTTCTTATCTTGTTAGACATTAACCGGCATATGTATCATATAACTATTTTGCATTTCCAAAATAGCAAATTGTAAGGAATAAATAGCAATTCTTTACCATTCCTAATTTGCAATGAGCAAATTGCTAATTGCAAATTACCCAATCATTTCCATGGGCTAGGAGGCTCATAACAATGAAGGTGCAATTTGCGATTAGCAATTAGCTCATCGCAAATTAGGAATTTTTCCAAGGGTGCATGGGTGTCTCAAGAACACCCTGCTGCACCCCTGAAAAAGAAATTTGGGGGCATATGGCGCACATACATGCCCTAAGGGCATGTATTGGCGTCATGTGGCACCTTTTGTTTTTTTAAAAAAAAATCTTTTTGAAAAGAATTCTCAAATTACCACCAACTAGAAGTTGGTGGTAGTTTCCAAATCCTTAATGTCATTTTTTACATATTTTTAGTTTGATACATTGCATTTAAGGAATCGCAAAATTTGCAAATCCTTCAGTGCAATCGCAAAATAAGGAATAGCAAATTTTGCTATTCCTTATTTTGCATCAAACTTGTTTGATACATACCATTTGTCTAATTAGCATTCGCAAAGGCTGAAATTTGCAGAATTTTGATCTTTGCGAATGGTAATTAGCTTGATACATATGACCCCAAGTGAGGCCTGTCTTGCAACATGGTGCATCTTTTGCATCACTGCTGCATCGGTTTCATGTGGCACGTTTTTTTTACACCATGACACATCTGCCTAAATGCATCAATTTGTAATTTTCTCGCCTCATAGCAAATCTTTTGCACCGCCACTGCATCATAAAAGTGACGCACAGTGGCGCAAAAGAGACATACACCTATCATAAATCTGTCTCTACCATTTTAAATGATTAATCCAGGATGACGATAAGGTGTGGCCTATCCAGAGGTTTGTTTAAGGTGAGGCCTACTCAGGATTGCAGATTAAAGTTACGCTTGACGAAGAATACAGAGGACATAATACATGTAAAGGCCTACCAATGAAGTAAGTAATGTCCACTTCATTGCACCAGTCATCATTAATGTATCCCTAAGCTTCTTATCTTGTTAGACATCAACCGGCATATGTATCATATAACTATTTTGCATTTCCTAAATAGCAAATTTTAAGGAATAAATAGCAATTCTTTACCATTCCTAATTTGCAATGAGCAAATTGCTAATTGCAAATTACCCATTCATTTCCATGGGCTAGGAGGCTCATAGGAATGAAGGTGCAATTTGCGATTAGCAATTAGCTCATCACAAATTAGGAATTTTTTCAAGGGTGCAGGGGTATCTCAAGAACACACTGCTGCACCCCTGAAAAAGAAATTTGGGGGCATATGGCGCACATACATGCCCTAAGGACATGTATTGGCGTCATATGGCACCTTTTGTTTTTTGGAAAAAAATGTTTTTTGAAAAGAATTCGCAAATTACCACAAACTAGAAGTTGGTGGTAGTTTCCAAATCCTTAATGTCATTTTTTACATATTTTTTGTTTGATACATTGCATTTAAGAAATCGCAAAATTTGCAAATCCTTCAGTGCAATCGCAAAATAAGGAATAGCAAATTTTGAATTAAGGACATTTTAAGTCATTTCCACATGTGCAGTGTTTTCAAATTATGATTTGAAAATCGTTTTTGGGGAAAAGGAATGGTTTGCAAATTTATGACAAGGACATAATGGTGTATGCTTCTCTATAAGGCATTTCACTGTCTCTGATGTCATTTTTCCCATATTACATTATAAGACCTTTCCCCATGGAGCACATTCCTTGTAAATATGCTCCCACCTGTGCATGGTGAATTTAGATTTTGACTGTTTGAGTCACATAGCCATGTTAAAAGTGACCCAAAAAAATTGCAAACGCTTTAAAAAAACACATTCATGTGTCTTAAGCACATTTTAAGTCATTTCCCCGTGGACAGTGTTTTGTAAGTGGCGCAAAAGAGGCATACACCTATCATAAATCTGTCCCTAGCATTTTAAATGATTAATTCATGATGACGATAAGGTGTGGCCTATCCAGAGGTTTGTTTAAGGTGAGGCCTACTCAGGATTGCAGATTAAAGTTACGCTTGATGAAGAATACAGAGGACATAATACATGTAAAGCTCTACCAATGAAGTAAGTAATGTCCACTTCATTGCACCAGTCATCATAAATGTATCCCTAAGCTTCTTATCTTGTTAGACATCAACCGGCATATGTATCATATAACTATTTTGCATTTCCAAAATAGCAAATTTTAAGGAATAAATAGCAATTCTTTACCATTCCTAATTTGCAATGAGCAAATTGCTAATTGCAAATTACCCAATCATTTCCATGGGCTAGGAGGCTCATAAGAATGAAGGTGCAATTTGCGATTAGCAATTAGCTCATCGCAAATTAGGAATTTTTCCAAGGGTGCATGGGTGTCTCAAGAACACCCTGCTGCACCCCTGAAAAAGAAATTTGGGGGCATATGGCGCACATACATGCCCTAAGGGCATGTATTGGCGTCATGTGGCACCTTTTGTTTTTTTTAAAAAAATTATTTTTGAAAAGAATTCTCAAATTACCACCAACTAGAAGTTGGTGGTAGTTTCCAAATCCTTAATGTCATTTTTTACATATTTTTAGTTTGATACATTGCATTTAAGGAATCGCAAAATTTGCAAATCCTTCAGTGCAATCGCAAAATAAGGAATAGCAAATTTTGCTATTCCTTATTTTGCATCAAACTTGTTTGATACATACCATTTGTCTAATTAGCATTCGCAAAGGCTGAAATTTGCAGAATTTTGATCTTTGCGAATGGTACTTAGCTTGATACATATGACCCCAAGTGAGGCCTGTCTTGCAACATGGTGCATCTTTTGCATCACTGCTGCATCGGTTTCATGTGGCACGTTTTTTTTACACCATGACACATCTGCCTAAATGCATCAATTTGTAATTTTCTCGCCTCATAGCAAATCTTTTGCACCGCCACTGCATCATAAAAGTGACGCACAGTGGCGCAAAAGAGACATACACCTATCATAAATCTGTCTCTACCATTTTAAATGATTAATCCAGGATGACGATAAGGTGTGGCCTATCCAGAGGTTTGTTTATGGTGAGACCTACTCAGGATTGCAGATTAAAGTTACGCTTGATAAAGAATACAGAGGAGATAATACATGTAAAGGCCTACCAATGAAGTAAGTAATGTCCACTTTATTGCGCCAGTCATCATAAATGTATCCCTAACCTTCTTATCTTGTTACAGATGAACCGCCATATGTACCATCAAACTATTTTGCATTTCCTAAATAGCGAATTTTAAGGAATAAATAGCAATTCTTTACCATTCCTAATTTGCAATGAGCAAATTGCTAATTGCAAATTACCCATTCATTTCCATGGGCTAGGAGGCTCATAGGAATGAAGGTGCAATTTGCGATTAGCAATTAGCTCATCACAAATTAGGAATTTTTTCAAGGGTGCAGGGGTATCTCAAGAACACACTGCTGCACCCCTGAAAAAGAAATTTGGGGGCATATGGCGCACATACATGCCCTAAGGACATGTATTGGCGTCATATGGCACCTTTTGTTTTTTGGAAAAAAATGTTCTTTGAAAAGAATTCGCAAATTACCACAAACTAGAAGTTGGTGGTAGTTTCCAAATCCTTAATGTCATTTTTTACATATTTTTTGTTTGATACATTGCATTTAAGAAATCGCAAAATTTGCAAATCCTTCAGTGCAATCGCAAAATAAGGAATAGCAAATTTTGAATTAAGGACATTTTAAGTCATTTCCACATGTGCAGTGTTTTCAAATTATGATTTGAAAATCGTTTTTGGGGAAAAGGAATGGTTTGCAAATTTATGACAAGGACATAATGGTGTATGCTTCTCTATAAGGCATTTCACTGTCTCTGATGTCATTTTTCCCATATTACATTATAAGACCTTTCCCCATGGAGCACATTCCTTGTAAATATGCTCCCACCTGTGCATGGTGAATTTAGATTTTGACTGTTTGAGTCACATAGCCATGTTAAAAGTGACCCAAAAAAATAGCAAACGCTTTAAAAAAACACATTCATGTGTCTTAAGCACATTTTAAGTCATTTCCCCGTGGACAGTGTTTTGTAAGTGGCGCAAAAGAGGCATACACCTATCATAAATCTGTCCCTAGCATTTTAAGTGATTAATTCATGATGACGATAAGGTGTGGCCTATCCAGAGGTTTGTTTAAGGTGAGGCCTACTCAGGATTGCAGATTAAAGTTACGCTTGATGAAGAATACAGAGGACATAATACATGTAAAGCTCTACCAATGAAGTAAGTAATGTCCACTTCATTGCGCCAGTCATCATAAATGTATCCCTAAGCTTCTTATCTTGTTAGACATCAACCGGCATATGTATCATATAACTATTTTGCATTTCCAAAATAGCAAATTTTAAGGAATAAATAGCAATTCTTTACAATTCCTAATTTGCAATGAGCAAATTGCTAATTGCAAATTACCCATTCATTTCCATGGGCTAGGAGGCTCATAGGAATGAAGGTGCAATTTGCGATTAGCAATTAGCTCATCGCAAATTAGGAATTTTTCCAAGGGTGCATGTGTGTCTCAAGAACACCCTGCTGCACCCCTGAAAAAGAAATTTGGGGGCATATGGCGCACATAAATTTTAACAACATTCCATTACCTCAAAAACGATTTTCAATTCATAATTTGAAAACACTGCCCACAGGGAAATTACTTAAAATGTTCTTAAGACACATGAAAGTGTTTTTTGAAAGCCTTTGCAATTTTTCTGGGTCACTTTTAACATGGTTATGTAACTCAAACAGTAAAAACCAAAATTAACATGCACAAGTGTGACTATATTTACAATGAATGTGCCCCACGGAGAAAGGTCTTTTAATATAATATGGGAAAAATGACATCAGAGACACAGAAATGCCTTATAAAGAAGCATACACCATTATATCCTTGTCATAAATTTACAAACCATTCCTTTTCCCCAAAAACGATTTTCAAATCATAATTTGAAAACACTGCACATGAGGAAATGACTTAAAATGTCCTTAAGACACATGAAAGTGTTTTTTGATTGCCTTTCCAGCATGGTTGGGTCACTTTTAACATGGCTATTTAACACAAACATTCAAAATCTAAATTTGCCATGCACAGGTGGGAGCATATTTACAAGCAATTTGCGCCACAGAGAAAGGTCTTACATTAAAATGGGAAAAATAACATCAGAGACAGTCAATTGCCTTATAAAAAAGCATACACCATTATGTCCTTGTCATAAATTTAAAAACAATTCCTTTTCCCCAAAAACGATTTTCAAATCATAATTTCAAAACACTGCACATGGGAAAATTACTTAAAATGTCCTTAAGACACATAAAAGCGTTTTTTGATTGCCTTTGCAGCATGTTTGTATCACTTTTAACATGGCTATGTAACACAAACATTCAAAATCTAAATTTACCATGCACAGGTGGGAGCATATTTACAAGCAATTTGCGCCACAGAGAAAGGTCTTACATTAAAATGGGAAAAATAACATCAGAGACATTCAATTGCATTATAAAGAAGCATACACCATTATGTCCTTGTCAGAAATATTATAACCATTCATCTTCCTCAAAAACGATTCTCAAGTCATAATTTGAAAAGACTCCACAGCTCCTATGCAGAAAAACACCCTGTCAGTACTAATACTTCACATTTTCTCCAATTACATTTTCTCAAAGAAACAAAATCTATTTGTAAAACACTTGAGACAAAGCAACATTTGAAAAACACAACTTTCTTCATAATTTTCTCCTTAAAGCACACTATTCTCTATCTAAATTAAAGAAATATTTTCTCACCTTAGCAAACACTTTGAGTTTGAAAACAGTCTCAGAAACACACCAATTTGTCTTCAGCAGAGCAAAAGGTATGCACTCCAGAGTCTGCAGCTATCAAAAGCACAGAAATGCTGTAATTCTTCACACATATCTCTCATGTCACCCAATCAAAACTCTTCCCTCACTTTTTTTCAAATGAAAACCCTTCCCCCCTCTGCCATTTCATGCCTTTTCTGCATAGCAACCACCTCTTGCAAGACCTCTGGTGTTTGCAAGTTCACACAACAATGTTGCAATTGAACTCTGAACTCTCAGTGCACCTGCGTATCCACTGCAATCTTTCATTTAATGATTATTTATTGACCATTCAAAATACATCTTTCAAATAACTCATCCATGCACCCTAACTTTCTGTTTTCAGCAATCAAAATCCACCAATCACTGTTACTGCTTCATTAACACAGACACTCCACAGTTTTTTTCATTTTAAACTCTCATTTTTTCAACTGCCATTTCATTGCCACACTTCATCTGACTGCAGCAGAACCTTCTCTCACCATGTTTTCTGTCTGGATTGTTGGACATAGTTATATACACTGGGCTCACAGGTATGCTGAGAACAGAAATTTACCTAACCTCAATTTACAAGATGTGGAAATTAAGTGGTTTGGCCACAGAGGATTAAAATGTCACCAATTGATACCATTGGTGAAAACCTTTATGCATTTGCCAAAACCTGACCTGTTAATTGTGCACTGTGGAGGTAATGATTTGGGCACTTTGACTGGGGTAGGTCTGGAAATGCTTTTAAAGGACACCTTTGAGCAATTGATGGCACTTTTTCCTCAGACTGCCTTGGTATATTCAAATATATGCCAAAGACAGAAATGGAGGTGGTCAAACCAATTTTGTCCACAAATTGAGAAGTCGAGGAAGCATGTAAACAAATCTGTTTCAGCTTACATGAGAGACCATGGAATGGGCTCCCTGTACAACAATAACTTGCGTTACTACATGCAAGATATCTACAGAGGAGATGGAGTTCACTTCTCAGATGAGGGCAACAGAGTTTTCATTCTGAATTTAAGACTGTGCATTGGTACCTACTTATAAGTACCTAAATGTACCATAAACCCAAAAGCTCTTCTCAGAGCTACCCTACATCTGATCACTCACAATTATTATTTTACTCTAACTTTTTTCACTAATTTTCAACAAAGTACGCTCCCCGGGGCGCTACCCGGTACGCGAACCGGGAGCTAACCTCGCGAAATTTAAAAAAAAAATGTTTTTTTTCGCACATATAAGCCTCCTCAGCCACCCTCACAAAACCTAGGGGGTCAAGATAAGTCTACCGTGCCCCCTTCTACCCATTCTGAACATTATTTGCCCTCCATTTTGTATCTTAATTCGACCGAAACACAAAATGGTGGACTCCCGTAACGCTTAAGGTTCGCGAACCGGGGCGCTCAACAGTTCGCGTACCGGGTCGCTCCCTGGGAAGCGCACCATCAAAAAAGGTGGGAAAGTAGTTTACAGAAAAAATTAAAATTAAAAAATAATCAACAAAACCAACAATCAATTAACATACAGTATTTGAAAAGTCTATCATTCATTTTTCATTGCAGTACGCTGCCCAGAACGCTTCCCGGTTCGCGGACCGGGCGCTACCCACGCAAAAAAACAAAAAAAAAATTATTTTTTTTTGCCCCGCGGGGCCCTTTTAAAGCCTCCACTTTAGACCTAGGGGGTCAGGGAGGATCTACTATGCCCCCTTATGGTTATTTCCCCCTTTGTTTTGGCCTCCTCTTGTCTCTCAATCCTACCGAGAGACAAGATGGCGGCCGCTCCGGACTGTTTAGAATGTTGACAGACACCGGAGAGCCAATCAGCTTCGCTACGCGAAGTTCTGGTACCCGTAAGGTCCGCGAACCGGGGCGCTGCCCGGTCCGCTGTTACAGATATATATCTTTTTTTAAACGTTAATTTCTCAAAATCCACTGGAGCACATATATTGAGACCTACAAAAGGCACATCGGGCTACCAGTCCCTACAATTTTGCCAAGTTTCGTGCAAATCCATTCAGCCGTTCGGGCTAAAAGTGAGGCCAACCGCCCTATGGAAAACTCAACGTTAAAAATACGTTTTGGGACCCCCCTTTTTTCTCGAACCCCCCTGGACGAACCCCCGCCCAATTTTCAGGGGCTGCTCAGAAACAAAATGTGCCATTTTCCTGAAAATTTCAGCCAATTCCGTCCACAAACGCCAAAGTTATTAGACATAGAATTTTCAAAAATCCCATAGGGAAAAAATCCTAACTATATATACCTACTGGCGACCGCCAGTAGGTAATATATATATATATATATATATATATATATATATATATATCCACAACACAGTTTAGCCCCAAAGAAAGAAAGCCGCAGGCAGGTATAATGTTAAATTTAATTCAGGAGGCAACTTGCCACCAGATTGTAGCGCGGACACAGGCAACAAATTGTTCACAAGTCCCCAGACGCGTTTCGGGAACTCCGGTTCCCTTTCTCAATGGCTTTGTCTCTGTGTAACTTCAGAAAGCATTCCCCGCACCTTGTGCCTTCCAAGGACCCTCCCTAGTGGGCGTGGCCTCCTGACCCTTTCTCTTTTGTTGTTGAACTATATTGTGCAGCGCAGAGCTGCGAGAGCCTTTTTTATCCTCTTTAAGTGTCTTTTTCATACTTTTACAATGGAAGATTTAGGCCTCTCTTATTCTAAAGAAGAGGTAGACGCTCTTTTAAGCGATCCATCCCTCTTTGCTGACCCACTTGTCTCCCAGGCAATCTCACAAACCACCGAGCGGTATAAACTTGGAGAACAGAAAAGGAGTCGCATACGTGCGATTCTTCACAGCACAATGCTCAAAGAATATTTAATGAATAACACCGCACCTAAAGGACTATTAGTAACCAACGCCCCGAGAATTTTCCTTGATGACGCAGTGTTCAGGAAAGAATGGGCACAGATCGCCTGGCACTGTACTCAGGATTGGGCAGTCCTAATAATAAAAACTGCTTTACGACTCCCAGAAGCGCTTCAAGTAGAGATCCAAGTCACTGAAACCCATATAAAAATGACCATAACTGGGTACAAAAAAAAGTTAGAAGAGCTTAATAAAGAACTTAACGAATACAAGGACAATTTGGCTCAGTCTAAGGCACAAAAGTTCCAAAAGGACATAAAACGCTGGTCTTATAACAAAACTTACCCTTATGCTAGTCCTGATTACACTCCCAATTAAAATGATCATAACACTGATGTCTCCGAGGATTCGGATTCTAGCGGTTCCAGTACTGGTAGTACAGGGAATAAACAGAGAGGGAGAGGTAGAGGCAGGAGATACCTGAATTCCCAACCTTGGTATCCTTTCCAACATCAAGGAGGCGGAGGGTTTCATCAAAATACTTACCAGCAACCATTACCACCAATGATGGGGTGGAATCCAACTTTTGCACCACCCCCTCCACAATTCCAGCCTAATGTGTTTGCTCAGCCTTTTTTAGAGAGGGGCCGGAGAGGCAGAGGCAGGAAGAAGGGCGGACATCAGGTACACTGGGACCAATCAGAGACAGTGGGAGACAATACACGGAGCAAGACCCAAGATCAGAGGGCAGGCCCCAGCAATCTGAGAGCCTGATTTCAAATCTGTCTTTCACCAGTCTGGATTCAGCTGAAATATCAGTTTTGGAGAAAGGCCTGGGTTTCATTCCCAGTCCTCGTTTGGACCAGTTTAATTTACAATGTGAGTTAGCTGAGTTCTTTCAACAATTGAGACTTAAGTGTTTCTTCGAACATCAAATTACAGAGTCATCACAAGGCTGGTTGAGTGACACCAATCTTAGGTTAAAGTCTTCCTTTACTCTCCCCCACACATGGTACCCCCCGAAATAATTGCTTTTGAGCAGGCTGTATATAATGAGGTAGAGGCTCTGGAGGAGCCAACCCCTTATAAGAACTTAACAGCAGCGGAGTTCCAAGCAATTCAGTCATTACAGGACAACACCACGATTGTCATTAAAAGCGCGGACAAAGGGGGTGGGATCGTTATTCAAGATGCCACAGCCTATGACACAGAATGTAAACGTCTCTTGGAAAACAGAACTAATTACACTCCTCTCAGTGAGGACCCTTCAAACGCGTTGAAGGACGAGATTCTTGAGTTAGTTGGGACAGCTGAACAGAGGGATTGATCACTAAACACAAAGCTGATTTTTTTACCCCTTCGGAAGGTAGGATTCCCTACTTCTACACCTTACCGAAAACCCATAAGAATCGCAATCCGCCCCCGGGACGTCCCATCGTTATAGGGATAGGTTCCCTTTTGGAACCGTTATCTAAATATTGCGAGTTTTTTTCTCAAGCCCTTGATACAGGCGACAAATACCTATCTCAAGGATACCAAGAGCTTCTTGTCAATGTTACTTACCGTCAGGATGCGAGAGGAAATGTGCTTTCTTGTCTCACTAGACATAGAAAGCTTGTATACTTGCATCCCCCAAGATGACACCATCAGGGTTTTGACTAACATCTTAGAAGGTTCGGCTTGGGATTATACCACCTCCAGTACCTTCGTGATTGATTGTGCTACTTTAGCACTCAAACGTAATTTTTTTGAGTACCAGGGGGATATTTTTCTGCAAACGACAGGCACATCAATGGGCAGTACTTTTGCCCCTAGTATAGCGGGAATATATGTATACAACTTTGAATGCCAACACATCCTAGCTGCTGCCAACCCCTACACATCCAATGTTATCCTTTGGCAAAGGTACATTGATCATGTGCTTATGATCTGGAAGGGTACTGAAGCCAGCTTGCTTGAATTATTTGAATGGATAAATACATGTGATCCACATCTGAGGTTTACCCATGAACATAATACAGACTCAATTGTTTTTCTGGATGTGACAATAACTAGAGACAGGGATTGTCTATGTACCAAGACATTCTACAAACCCACAAGCAAAAACAATCTCTTGCACTATTCTAGTTTTCATCCTCGCTCCCTAAGGGAAAATCTTCCCTTTGGCCAATACCTACGTATTCGTAGGAACTGTAGTGACCTATCAGTCTTTAAAGAACAATCAAAAGATCTCACTGAGAAACTTCAGAGAAGGGGTTATCCGAATTACATCCTGAATAAAAGTTGCAAAAGAGCCAAAAATCAACATCGAGAGGCTCTATTGGAAGAATATCCTAAAGCAACCGATACCGAAGTCCCTTTAACCTGTGTAACTACGTATAGTAACATCTCCAACAACGTGAGTCGCTGCATAAATAGACATTGGAAGTTGCTGACTAGCAATAGGCATGAGTGGGAAAAGCCCCTTTTCTCATACAAACGTGCCCGTAGTCTGAAGGACTCTCTGGTACATACCCGCCCAAAGACTATGAGCAGAGACAATGACCAGAGTGTTTTAACAACATGGGGTCTCCCTCCGGTAACGGGACATTTTCCGTCTGGAGGGTGTGGTGTGTGTCACCTGACAACTAGTACTAAAACATTAGATATGGAACCGGGCAAGATTTGGCACCAAAGAAGTCACACCAACTGTAATACAAGCAACGTTGTTTACTTAATTGTGTGTCCGTGTGGCTTGAGGTACGCTGGTATGACGACAAGGAAAGTCAAACCACGTATCTGCGAGCATCGCAGCAATGTTAGATGCCACAAGATTACTACTAAATTGAGGACACACTTCGCACAGTTGAAGCACACCCCCAACAATATAAGATGGACAATAATTGAACATCTAAAGCCTGGTATGGAGGGTAGTCTGTTTGAAAAGGAACAGAGGTGGGTCTATCGTCTCTCGACCCACCTTTCTGGGCTTAATGATGCCATCCCATGGGGCTCTGTGTTGAGACGATAAGATTTCATGCACTTTTTTGCGCTTTATTTGACTAGTAGTAATAAGCGTTGCAATACCACTGAATGAGGTATTGCCGTTGTTAAGACACAGCACTTCCTTACAGAGGGGATATATCTAACCATGGTTTGTGTTTGTGGTCATTAACTAAAGGACATAGGAGACTGTGTTTCACAAAATATGGTGAACCAAATACGTCTCCTTATTCCTAAGAAACACCATTTGCTTCCTCCTAGTTTGGTCACCATGACACTACAAATTTACGCTGACCTGATGAATATGGCACTATGATTCGCGCATTGTTTACCTTCATTGTGCGACCGATAAAGTTGAAAATATTCAAACTGGATGTTTTCTTTATTTTATTTAATAAATAAAATAGGGTCCTGGACAATCCTTGAGCAGAAAATAATTTGACGTCTTCGTTGAGGCATATTTACGGTTTCTTACACGAGCCATTTAACCGTTAAAAAACTATCTATCCCGAATTTGTTATCTATGTATTAACGTCACTCCTTAAAAATTTACCTGTCCCTTTAAGCCACAAAGAAAGGCTCCGATCCCGTGAGGCTGGGAGTTGACCTTTATCAACTTCCACGTTCACGGAGAGTTTACAATCCGGGCCGTGGTGTTGATGTTGGCAGGTCCAGAGTGGGTAGTCGCCCGATTACACGTGACTGTGAATGCCCCCTTTTTCCCCGTTCTCTTGATGCTAGTTTGGAAACGAGTCCTGCTTTGACCGATTGATTAAATACGGGCATTTCTGAGGAGGTTAATACCTTTTGACATCTCTCCGATGTAACTAGTTCGTCAGACTAAATACCGAGTACAAGACTTTACGAGGTGTGATATAATCAACCTCACACTGTAGAACTGTTTTAAATATTGTAGATGAGCTGATGCCTTTTCCCTTGCTTTTGTTTTTGCTTATAGAGAATCGGGCGTGAAGGTTCCCCCACCACTCGCCTAAGGTGAAAGTTCACCATTAGTAAACAGTGAGTCCCAAAGGGTTTTTGTTTTTGTTTTTAGAGTAACGAATCTTCCATTGTCTTTACAAGTATGTTTTCCTTTAATTCTGGCACGTTTTTTCCGATTTAATTGTTATCATGATTCTGGTGATGACTTTTACAGTATGCTCTAGTTAATAAGCAGAGCAAGTGCAGGTAGAGTGAAATTACTCTACACAGCCTAACAGTGGGCTCTTGGAAAGCACCTGATGGAGTGGTGACAAACTGTTTGATTGCGAGTGAGTGATCTAGGAGTGTCTCCACTATATGGTGTCTGTAAATGCCCCTTCCTGGAGATTTTATAAGTCTATTCAACTGTCTCCAACTAATCGGGTGTTTTTGAATGAAGTTCTATATTGAGTTGGTGCTCCAACTAAACACACATACATTTAATACTTGGCACTTGCATGCTCCGTTTTGGAAGTATCTATTGCAAAGCTGTATTTAAAAATGTTATGTTGGATTGACCGTTTTCTTTTGCAGATTGCAGACCCTTGACAACACAAGGCGAGTCTACACGGGGAATTCCGTAGGTTTTTATTTACTGTACATATCCCTATTGAGAGCTCACGTCTTAGCGTGCGAGGCCCCGTAGGGTATACATTTTTGGTCCTGAAGAAAGCTGAGCCTAATGGGCTCTGTACAGCAGAAACATGTCGACCATATTGACTTTTTAGGACACATTGGTTCAAATTTGCTTAACCTATATATGTCCACTTTCACTCTGTTTTTATTGTGGTCGGGCTATCTCTCTATTAAAATATTCTATAGGGTTTAGCTAAGTCCTCTTTTAATCTTCACTAACACACACCTGGGCACAAATTCACAAGCCCTCGAAACAGAACCCAATGATGAAGCCAGTTGCCAGCTTGTTTGGTGCATGAGGGTTCTTTTCGAATTTGTAGTTCATTCACCCGGTATTTCAAGTTAATCTTTTCACGGTTCACGATATGTATCCTTGAAGTATGTTGCATTGGTTCTGTCACTCTTTTGTTGTTTGCTGAGTCTTATTATTAAGTCATGCCTATTACCCTGACGAGACTGCGGCGTAGTGAGCAGTATTAGTTTCTATTTAACAATGGTTTTGCATTAGTGATTAATCCGTAGATCGGCATTTTGCCACATTCATGCCAATTAAGCTGGCATTTCGTGGCGAATTCTCTGCTCCATCACTAGGGCAATTGATTATGACTATCTGGTTGTTCTGTGTAATCCAAATTTCTTCATGTCTGCAAGTTTAATATTATATAGATGGCTCTAATGGAATACGTTATACTACAAATTACTCTACTTGCCCAGATGAATTCCCAGTTCTTCCCCTTCATTCAAACCGTTGGGAGCCTTGCATTGTAAATCTATAATATAGCGGGATTCTAGTCGCCTCAATTTCAGTATTCTGTCACCGCCTCTTAGATATGATGGTACATGGTCCAAGGCAAAGAACTGCAATAGCACTCTGTTGCTGTTGTGTTTGATTGGGAAATGACTGGCTACTGGGTAATTAAAGTCCCTGTTTGTAATAGCTCGCTGGTGTTCTAAAATCCTTGTCTTAACACTATGTACAGTGCTCCCAACGTATCACAGCCCACAAGGACATGTGAGACAGTATACAGCATGGGTTTTGTGACATGTGAGCAATTTGTTCATGGTCTTGGCATTTTTTAAACCTGGTATTTTGTATGATAACACTTTTCTACTTTTTACACAGGCTTTACACTTCCCGCAGGGAAAAAAGACTCTCATATCTTTTATTCTTCCAGTCTTTTCTGATACTTTCTGTAATTTACTATGGACCAGCCGGTCCCGTAGTGATCTTGCCTTGTTAAAGGTGATGAGAGGTACCTTTGGTATGTCATTCCCAATAATAGTGTCGGCTTTAAGGATGTGCCAGCTTTTCCTTAGGATTTTTCTTAAAATGTTGGCATCATCCGAATAAGTGGTCACTAATCTGAATATTCCACTATTTTTCCCAATATGCCATAATCAATTGCCCTAGTGATGGAGCAGAGAATTCATCACGAAATGCCAGATTAATTGGCATGAACGTGGCGAAAGGCAAATCCACGGCTTAATCACTATTGCAAAACCATTGTTAAATAGAAAACTAATACTGCTCACTACGCCGCAGTCTCGTCAGGGTATTAGGCATGACTTAATAATAGGACTAGCTGGCGGCCATGCCGATCCACGGCATAATAACAGGATAAAGGGCAAAAAGGCTGTATATCCTAATAAAAAATGTAAAGCTATGGCAATATGTGTAAATATGTATAGAGAACGTTTCGTCATCGTAAATAACGGATTATCATCTTTACAACATTGCGTGTTTTACAGTCTTCTATCTTTGTCTATGACTAATGACGCGAAAAAAGTCAAAATGGCCCCTCGCAGTGTCGCAAACACTCACGAAGGTAACCCGAAACGCGTCTGTTTGTAAGTGAAATAAATACTTGAAAAGAAATCCCCCCCCGTGAGTGCTGAGACTCTTTTCTGAGCAAAGGGAATTAATAGTATGGAGCAGTACATATATACATATATATATATTAACTACTAACAGTCGCGAGTAGGCAGTTATAGTAAGGACCTTGTTTCTATTCAAAAAGCTTTTTTTCTTTTGCCAATATTTTTCGCGCAGTTTGACGAATCTTCATGAAAGTTTCTACACTAATGAGGCGCCTAGGTCATCTCCTGTCTTGAAAGTTTTGGGGTATTTCATCAAGCAGGGGCCGAGAAAAATGGGGTGGTCCCAAAATGCATTTTCCCCATGTTAATTTCCTTGGGAACTTTAGACACAGCTACAACCTGAACTGCTGAATGGAATTACACCAAATTTGGCAAAAATTTAGCTCTTGGTTCAGAAAGCACTCTTTTTTCAAAACAGGGCAAATATGTTCAGTAATTGCTGAGAAATTCAAAAAGTACAAAGTTACAGATCTAAGCACCGAGGAGGAGCTGCAACTCCTCTGGAGCACGAGCTGACTTCTGCTTGGCTGCCAACACTCCAAACCAGGAAGTGTTGGCAATCATCTTGTGATTTGGTAACAGAGACACGAGAAAAAGAGATAAAAAAAGTGAAAAGTAAAGAAAAGAGGGCAGGGTAGAAACACCCTGACCCCCTAAGCCTGATCTGGGGGTCCTAAAAAGACCACCTGGGCCCAAAAAAGCTTTTTTTATAAAAATTAGAATTCGCGCTGGGTCTGGTTGCAAATTTTAAAAAAATGGAGCATGGGTTCCTGCGCTTCGTTTGTTTTCAGCCCCCGGGTGGGCCAAGTCCCAGGAAAATGTAATATTATGGAATGGCGGCCCGTGGGGGCCCCCACAGACCTAGGGACTCCCACTTCCCCGGAGCTTTGTTTTAAAACAGGCCTGTGGGGCCTCGCGGTCTCCCAAGCCCCGGGGACCACCACCTCCCTGGGGCTTTCCACATAATGTGCATGGGGCACATGCCCCCCGCAGCCCGGAGACCGCCACCGCCCTGGGGCTTTTTCCCCCAAAAAAGTGTGGGGACTCCTATCCTGCCCCAGGGACCACCACCTCCCTGGGGCTTTGTTTTAATAGGGGTGGGAAGGTAGGGGGCCTTGTATGCCCCTCCCAGCCCCGGGGAGCGCCACCTCCCCAGAGCTCCAATTCAATTTTGAGAAGTGTGGGGAAGGGCTTCTGGCACTCTCCTCACTGCCCCAGGGACCACCACCTCCCAGGAGTTTAAATATGCTGATATGGGGCTCCTTACAGACCCCCGGCCCCAGGGACCCCATCCCCGAGGCTACGCAAATTAATAGAGGGGCCTGCGAGGACCCCTCCTGGAGCCCTTGATTGCCATGGGGACCACCACTGCCTAGGGCCGGCTCCTGCAATGTCCCGGGTGCCCACCCTTGGGACATTGCTGTTTGCTATGACAGGGTTGGATCCTAGCAAACCCTGCTTTGCTTTTTGGAAGTGAGAGCAGGAAACCTGCTCTCACTACAAAAAAGAAAAGCAGATTCCTTTTTTTGCAAGGGGAGCTGCATGTCAGCAGCTCCCTCTGCCCAAAAGCAATGTCGGCTCCCACAGTAGGAGGGGAGCCGGCAGGGACCATGGGGGCATTGGGGCTCCCAGACTGTCCCCAATGAGAGGCCATGCCCCAGGGGATGGGTTCCCGGGGCCACAAATGTCCAGGGAGGTGGGCCACTTGGCCCCCCTACCTTAATATTGATAAAAAAAGAGGCATTGGGCATTCCCCGGGGGATGTGGTCCCCGGGCCAAAAATGTCCCAGAGAAGGGGGGGGGCACTCAGCCCCCTCCCCTTTAATTTACATATATTTCTTTTTTTAATATGCAAGGCCGCCCCCGGGGGGGTTGGGTCCCCGGGGCCATAATTGGCCTCTAGAGGGGAGCCACTCAACCCTCCTCTAAAAAAACAACAAGGCTGGCCATGCCATGGGGGATGGGATCCCTGGGGCCATAATTGGCCTCAGGTGGGTTGCCACGTGGCCCCGTTCCCGTGTTCTATTTTTTTTACATGGCAGGCCCTGGGGGTTGGGGTCCCGAGGGCCCAAAAAAGATTGAAAGAAGGGGACTCACACGGCCCCCTTTCTAACATACAAAAGGAAAAAAGGCAATATCTCTCTGGAGGCCCCACCCCCTCCCTGCACCACAATGCAAAAGCACCCGCTGGCGTGTTCTAAGTTGGGGAATTAAGTCCCCTTGAATATTGAGTGTTGGACTTGCCCCTTTTTGCAGGGTCATCCCTAAACTTTTTGCCTTCCTCCTAGCCTTTTTTCTGACATGGTGTTGGTGGTTCTGGGACTCTGAGCACTTCAGTCCTGCTGTTCAGTGTAAAGTGTGTGTGCTCTCTGTGTTAAATATGGTAAGATTGGTCTACACCTATTTGTTATATTTAATTTACCTGTCAGTCCCTTGTAAAGTGCTATCTCATATACCTGGGGCTGGTAAATTAAATGTTGCTGGTGGGCTTGCAGCGCTGAATGTGCCACCCACCAAAGTAGCCTTTCAAACCTGTCTCAGGCCGCTGCCATTGCAGGGCTTGTGTGCGCAGTGTTACTGCCTCTGTGACATGGCACCTAAAGTGTGTGCCATGTCTTTTACTGCATGTCAGTTTCCCCTAAGTTAGGCCCTAGCTAACCCTATTGGCAGGGTGCATTGCAGGTAAAAGGTAGGATATGTACCTTAAGTGGGTGACATGGTAGTGATAAACAGCCATTTTGTTTTTACACTACTATGGGGCTGCCTCCCCATAGGAACACATTGGGGATTCCCCGATAAGTGTTTCAGTAGTAATTCCGAATATGAGAGGAGCAGCATGGTCAAGTTTGGTGTGGTTGCAATTATAATAATAAATGTTGTGCGATGGTGTGCGCAGATTTTGTATACCTATTTTAGAAGTGCCGGCGAAAAAGGATTGGATCCAGGTGAGGGCGGCTCCTTATATCCCTGCATCGTCTGGTTGCTAGTGTACGATGGGAAACAGTGTTGAAGGCTGCGGAGAGGTCTAGAAGAATGAGGGCCGCGGTGCGACCCTGGACAAGTAGCATGTGATGTTGTCAGTGGCGGCGAGGGGGGGCGGTCTCGGTGCTGTGGTTGCTGCTGAAGCTAGACTGGGAGATGTCAAGGATGGCATGCTCTTCGATGAAGCTGGTCAGCTGGGTGTTCACAAGTCTCATGGTGACCTTAGCTGCGAAAGGGAGGAGAGAGATGGGCCGATAATTTTTCAGGTCAGTAGGGTCGGCCGTGGGTTCCTTGAGGAGTGGTTTAACCTCTGCCTACTTCCAGTCCTCTGGGAAGATGCCGGACATGAAGGACGCGTTGATGGTCAGTCTTCATTCGGGTGCGATGGCTGCAGTGGCACTGTGGAATATGTGCGGTGGGCAGGGGTCCTTTGGGGCACCTGAGTGGGTTTTCTTCATGGTAGCGGTGATGTGTTCGACTGTGGCGGGATTCCAGGTCATGATTGTTGGCTTATTGGCGGCATAGGAGAGGTGGTGTCCTGTGTCTGTTCGCTGAAGTTGTCGTAGACGGCCTTGATCTTCAGATGGAAGTATGAGCTGAGTTTGTCGCAGAGTTCTTGGGAGGGTGTGATGTCTGTGGCTTCGCTGGGTGGTTTGGTAAATTGCTGAATGATGTTGAACAGTTCCTTGGTGTTGGTTGAGTTGGTCTGGACTTTGTCTCTGATGAAGGACCATTTGGTGTTTCTTTTGAGCTGGAGGTATTCTTTTAGGGCGCTCCTGTGGTTGTTCCATGGATCCCTTGTTTTCAGGTTTCACCAGATTTTCTCTAGGCATCTGCAGGAGTGTCTGGCTTCATGCAGTTCAGTGGTGAACCAGGTAGCCTTCAGAGGGCGTTGTTTGGTGGGGTGGTGGAGGGGTGAGAGTTTGTCGGCACAGCAGGCGATACAGCAGTGAAGTTCTGTGGCTGCTGAGTCGGTGTTGGTCGAGCCGCTGGGGGGGGCTCTTGGAGAAGGGTGGTGATGAGGAGTTCCTCTGTGACCTTGCTCCAGTTCCTTCATGGTGGTCATGGTGTGGGCTTGGGTGCGGTGGTGGTGTTGAAGGTGAAATGGACGCAGTGGTGGTCTGTCCACAGGGGCTGGGTGGTGTGGTTGAAACGGATGTGTGTTCCTCCTGTGAAGATGGGGGTCAAAGGTATGTCCCCTTCTGTGTGTGGGCAAGTTTACCAGCTGCTCCAGTCTGAGGTTCGCAAGGCTGTTGAGTAGGGTGATGGAGTCGGGGTCATTGAGGTTGTCGAAGTGGAAGTTCAGGTCCCTGAGTAGAATGTAGTCCATGGAGGTGATTGCGCGGGGTGCGGCGAGTTCAGCTATGTTGGTTGCGGACTGGGTGCAGGGTCCAGACGGTCTGCAGATGAGGGTGCTGCGTAGCTTGGTCCTGGGGCTGGTCTGTATCTGGAAGTTGAAATGTTCACTGATGGAGTGAGGGTCGCTTGTGCTGGATGTGGAGAGTCGGAGGTGGGTCTTGTGTTTGATGGTGAGTCCCCCTCCTGGGCGCTGGGGGCAGTCCTTTCTCTGGATCTTTTAGCCGTCGGGGATGCCTGTGGCAATGTCTGGGCCTGAGGTGGCGTTGGTCCAGGTTTCCATGAAGAAGGTGATGTTGGGTGAGAGGGTGTCGATCAGGTCCCAGATCTCCACGGCATATCTGTACAGGGAACTACGTTGAGGAGGATGCACATTAGGGTTTTGTTGGCTTGTGTGTCATGCTGGCCTTTGTTGGATGTTTTGTTGTTGTCAATGGTGAAGGATCTGCGGCAGGATTGGCATGAGAAGTGACCACAGGTGGTGTTCGGTGAGGATCATGTGAAGTCAGCGTGCCTTCTATGGCTGAGTGCATGGAGGGATGAGGAGTCGTAGTGGTGGTGCCTGAGAGGGGCAAGGTTCCTGGCTCTGGTCACAGTCGCGTCGCGGAAGGGTGCAGATGGGCTTGCCTTAGCCTCGCCTTCGGCAGGCCAGCGACGCGACGGCTGATTGGTCGGCATTAATTAGGGGAGGAGGTGGGGTCAGAGGTAGGGTGGCGAGAGCGGGGCTTGTGTCGGGAGGCAGGCCGCAGGGGCAGCAGTGGTGGCAAAAAAGCAAATTAAGCAAACGCAGTCAAAGTAAAAGCACACAGGCGATAATGAAAACAGTAAAAGTAAATTAAATTATTATATTAGCAGTATACAAAAGCGCCAGGAAGAGAGGAGAGAAAACGATCCGGGGGCGCTGCTGGTGTGAACCCTGCTTGAGGAGGGGCTCAGATACCGGAGCGGAGCAACAGAGAGCCAGAGCTGCTGATGAGTGAATGCCTGGACCGGAGGTCAAGGCTTCACAGGTGGTCCCCTGCAGCGGTCGGCATTACATTGGGTAGGGCGTGGGGTCAGAGGTAGGGTGGCAGGAGTGGTGCTTATATCGGGGGAGGGGCCGCAGGGGCAGCAGGGGTGGGAAAAAAGCAAGTTAAGCAAACACAGTAAAAGTAAAAGTACACAGGCGATTACGAAAAGAGTTAAAGTAAATTTAATTACAAGCAGTATACAAAAGTGGCAAGCAGAGAGGAGAGAAAACCACCTGGGGGGCACTGCTGGTGGGAACCCTGCTCGAGGAGGGGCTCAGATACTGGAGCGGAGCAACAGAGAGCCGGAGCTGCTGAGGAATGCTGGCTTGGACTGGAGGTCAAAGCTTCACTGCATAATGTGTTTTATGCCTAATTGTGATGCAGACATAATGTGTTTATGTTGCAGGTGATGTTTCCAAGTACAGAATCTTATCATTAGTCACTGGTTGTGTTTTATATGTGCTACTAGTGCTTTCTAAAAGGTTCTGACAGTGGCCCGATTGGCCCTGTCATGTGTGTATAATCCCCTGTAAGTATTTCCATGTTTGCAGAGTGGTGTAAAAAGGGAGCTTGACCTTGGACCACTCTCAGCAATCCAGCAGTTTGGGGCTTACCGGAGGTACATGATGGGCTAGTTGTCCCCCAGGGACCCTCATGAGGAAAGGGGACTTCATGCCCAAACCAAGAACGCACCAGGAGGAGCGTATGCAGAGTGGTGGAGAAAGGGGGCATTGCCTGTGTCCACCTCCCAGCAATTCCACTGTGTGGGGCTAACTGGAGGTAAGTGGTAGGATAATTGGCCCCTCAAGGACCCACAGCAGTAAAGGGGACTTTAATCCCTATTCAAGAGCACACCAGTGAGCGCTTTTGCAGAGTGGAGGGCGAAGGGGGCATGGCCTGCTATGAGAATTTAGCAATCCTGCTGTGCGGGACTGGGGGTAATAGATGGGGTAGTTGGCCCCAAGTATGTCCTTGTGGTCCAACTACCCTTCTTGTTACCTCCAGTAAGCCCCACACAGTGAGATTGCTAAGACGTCTTCGGAGGCCATGCACACCTTTCTCCACCACTATACAAATGCATCTCTTGGCAGACTACGGGATGGGGTATGATGTCTTCTGAGGGACTTTGCGGGACAATATGCGGAGTGGATGTACATTCTGTGTAGTGAAATTATGTGGTATGTTGTGCTGTGAAATTATGTGGATAGAAAGTATGTGGTATTTAGTGTAAAGGAATTATGTAGAGTGTGATTATGTGTTATTGTTGGACTTGGCCCTTCTGGCAGGTTCACCCCTAATATTTTTGCTTTTAGTATGTGATCTGTGTTAGTGATTTTTGGTCTCTGCGCACTTTTTTCCTATGTCCCAGAGTAAAGTGCGTGCGTGTAGTGAGGCTGGCCTGCCCTCCCATAGGAATGCATGGGGAATGTGCGTGTCCATGTTAATTCCTGGTGTGTGGGGAGTGCAGGCTCGAGTTTGGTATGTGCGAACTCGTGAGATTGAATGCTGCGCAGTGATGTATGCGGCGTGTATGTGTCTAGTGGGGAAGTGCCACTTCTAGACATTTGTGTGTGTGTGCAGTGAGTGTGCTGGCGTGTGATTGGCTGGAGCTGGCTGGTGAGCCTGGCTCCAGGAGTCTGGATGGGTCTGCCCGGTGGTGTTTGGAGAGATTAGCATGAGTGATGTGAGGGAGGGGTGAACCTGGGTCCTGAATAGGGCTGGGCTTTCCCCACACAATGCTGGCTCCACCCCCTGTGGTGCGTCTAATGTCCCTAGCCCTGCCAGTGAATAGAGTGAGGGGCTGAGCACATCAAGAGTGCTCACAAACCAGGTGCGACTGGTTTTTCCCCTCACCCTGAGCAAAGACAAAGGATTTTACAGTATAAGAAGGGGCTGTGTCCCCTTACAATTTGTTCTCTTCCAGGATCCTATCGGAGGGGGCTGCTGCTTCTGCTGGGCGCCAGAAGGACCGCCACTTGGATTGCCTTCCTGCCTGGAGGCCCAGTGAGCTGGCTCTGGGCCCAGCCTTGCCCCCCTGCCTGCCTAAGAACTTTGGTGAAGCTTCATTTTATTTATAGCGCCTGGGAGCGCTTTATTTTGTCCTTCAGCGCTGGGGAGAGCTGTGATCCCCTGCCTAGCGCTGAGAGCACTTTATTTCCCTTATAGCGCTTAAGAGCGCTGTATTTTACATGTAGCGTTGGGAGCGCTTTTTCTTTTCCCCCAAGCACTTAGTAGCGCTCTTATTCCACGTCCGAGGGTGCCACCCCTCATCTGCCCCGGATTGTGACACCAGCTGCTGTCCTCCCCGCCGGGCCACCTCGCTGCCTGCGAGGACCCGGAAGCCGAAGAGGTGACCCGGAAGTCCCACCCCCGCAGCACGAGAAGAGGAGCAGGGCGGTGGAGAGAGCAGGCGGGGCTCCGGTGTTGCGGGAGAGCCCCGCGCCGCCACAAGGAAGCAGCCGGTGTTTCCCCCCTATCGGGGCTCCCGTGAAAGGAGGGAGAGGCCTGCAGCCCAGGAGCCGAGAGGAGACGCCGCCAAGGGGAGACGCCGCCTACAACCGGTGAGCACGTGCGTCCCCGCGGGTCCCTCCTCAGCCCCCTGAAAGGCTCTTGGACATTGTTGCATACAGAGCCCTTGTCCGAGCCCCCGCAGTGGGACTCCAACGACGGAGCATTGGTGCTAGGAGCCACGAGAGGCTCACGGCACCACATTTGTCTTTCGAGCCCCGAGAGGCTCAGCGCGCCCCTTTGTATTTACAAGCCTGCGAGGCTCGAGGCGGCATTTCTTTGTTTCAGAGTCCCCAGGAGTGGGACTCCAATGACGCCACATTGGTTCTTCAAGCCCGAGAGGCTCACGGCGCCGCAGTTGTTGTTGAGCCCCGAGAGGCTCAGGGGCATTCTTTGTTGCAGAGCCCCAAGGCTCTTGAGTGCCATACCATTCTTTAGAGCCCACAAGGCTCCCAGCCCACATTTGTCCTAGAGCCCTGAGAGAGGCTCAGGGTGCCATTCTGTTTATTTAGAGCCACAAGACTCTTGGGGGACACAAGTCAGTTGGTTAGAGCCTGCGAGGCTCCCACGTTGTGTTTGGCCCCACTGTTGTTCTTGAGCCCATGAGGCTCCAACGTTGGCCCCATCAGTGTCTTTACAGCTGCCCAGCACTTAGTGGGCAGTTGCCACGTTTAGGTTTGTTCTTGGCTGCCTGCGCAGCCTGCCCTGACATTTTGGACTAAGGGCATTTGAGCCCTTGAGAGGCCAGTTGGCCTGAGGGACAGTTCTAGTGTTTTGCCTATGTGCATCTTGCGCAATTTGTGATTTACTTGCTAAAGTGATTTCTGCGCAATTGTTATTACCTACACCTCTGAATGTTTTTAGCCATCATGTGTTTTACTTTTTTCCCTTTGCAATGTGTTTGATGCTTAGGTGATTGTTTTCCTTCTATATGTCCTGCTAGTAAGGTCCTGGTTCCCTGTGTGATTTTCCTAAGGTGGTTAGGGTTGCGTAGTAGGTACTTACCTTTACCAGTAATTACTGGTTGTGTGCTACATGTACTATTTTGATGCTACAGTTAATATAGGTTCTATGTGCTAAGTATTATTATTCCTACAAAGTGCTAATTCCAACAAGTATTCTAATTCTAAAAGTGCATACCCCTGACAGTGGTCCAGGTGGCCCTGTCCTGTACATAATCCCCTGTAAATTCTGCCTGTGCCTGTTGGCACATTGTAAAGTGTGTGTTTTTATCTAATGTGTTTTACTATAATACAAAGGCTATTTTTTATATAACCTTGTGTGGAGTTTCCTTTGTGGTGGGACTTGGGTGTTGTTGCTGGGTGCGCGCGCAAACGCTTTACACATCGCCGCCGAGATTGTTGCTCCCCGATAACTAGGTTGAAAAGTCCATCAAACTCCGATTCCCCGTGAACCTTTAACCAATCAATCAGTGCATCATGACAATCATCTGCATAATGCTCCCAATCCTGGTGAGGCAGTCTCCTAAGGTTCCTGAACTTCAACCGATACTCCTCTTCTCTGGAAACAGGTACCATACTTGGGGAACTGGGAGTGGGACGTCCTATACTGAAATCTAAATAGTTGCCACCACTGGACTCAACCCTCCCTGGGGAATCCAGAGAATTAAAACTGTGCGCAGGGGATAACCTACCCTCTAGGGTTATCTTCTTCCTGAACAAGGCCCTTTCAGCCTCTAGCTGGGCATGCTCTAACCTGAGCTGTTCCATCGCTAGCTGGTGCTCCCGCTCTTCCCTCCTGCAGTGAGTGTGCTGGCGTGTGATTGGCTGGAGCTGGCTGGTGAGCCTGGCTCCAGGAGTCTGGATGGGTCTGCCCGGTGGTGAGTGGAGAGATTAGCATGAGTGATGTGAGGGAGGGGTGCACCTGGGTTCTGAATAGGGCTGGGCTTTCCCCACACAATGCTGGCTCCACCCCCTGTGGTGCATCTAATGTCCCTAGCCCTGCCAGTGAATAGAGTGAGGGGCTGAGCACATCAAGAGTGCTCACAAACCAGCTGCGACTGGTTTTTCCCCTCACCCTGAGCAAAGAAAAAGGATTTTACAGTATAAGAAGGGGCTGTGTCCACTTACAATTTGTTCTCTTCCAGGATCCTATCAGAGGGGGGCTGCTGCTGGGCACCAGGAGGACCGCCACTTGGATTGCCTCCCTGCCTGGAGGCCCAGTGAGCTGGCTCTGGGCCCAGCCTTGCCCCCCTGCCTACCTAAAGACTTTGGTGAAGCTTCATTTTACTTAAAGCACCTGGGAGCGCTTTATTTTGTCCTTCAGCGCTGGGGAGCGCTGTGATCCCCTGCCTAGCGCTAAGAGCGCTTTATTTCCCTTATAGCGCTTAAGAGCGCTGTATTTTACTTGTAGTGCTGGGAGCACTTTTTCTTTTCCCCCAAGCACTTAGTAGCGCTCTTATTCCACGTCCGAGGGTACCACCCCTCCCTCATCTGCCCCGGATTGTGCCACCAGCTGCTGTCCTCCCTGCCGGGCCGCCGCGCTGCCTGCGACGCCCCGGAAGCCGAAGGGGTGACCCAGAAGTCCCGCCCCCGCAGCACGAGAAGAGGAGCAGGGCGGTGGAGAGAGCAGGCGGGGCTCCGGTGTTGCGGGAGAGCCCCACACCGCCATAAGGAAGCAGCCGGTGTTTCCCCCCCATCGGGGCTCCAGTGAAAGGAGGGAGAGGCCCGCTGCCCAAGAGCCGAGAGGAGATGCCGCCGAGGGGAGACGCCGTCTACTACCGGTGAGTGCGGGCGTCCACGCGGGTCCCTCCTCAGCCCCGTGAAAGGCTCTTGGGCATTGTTGCATACAGAGCCCTAGTCCGAGCCCCCGCAGTGGGACTCCAACGACGGCGCATTTGTGCTAGGAGCCACGAGAGGCTTACGGCGCCTCATTTGTCTTTCGAGCCCCGAGAGGCTCAGCACGCCCCTTTGTATTTATGAGCCTGCGAGGCTTGAGGCGGCATTTCTTTGTTTCAGAGTCCCCAGGAGTGGGACTCCAACAACGCCACATTGGTTCTTCGAGCCTGAGAGGCTCATGGCGCCGCAGTTGTTGTAGAGCCCTGAGAAGCTCAGGGGCATTTTTTGTTGCAGAGCCCCGAGGCTCTTGAGTGCCATTCCATTCTTTAGAGCCCACAAGGCTCCCAGCCCACATTTCTTCTAGAGCCCTGAGAGAGGCTCAGGGTGCCATTCTGTTTATTTAGAGCCACGAGGCTCTTGGGGGACACAAGTTAGTTGGTTAGAGCCTGCGAGGCTCCCACGTTGTGTTTGGCCCCATTGTTGTTCTTGAGCCCATGAGGCTCCAATGTTGGCCCCATCAGTGTCTTTACAGCTGCCCAGCACTTAGTGGGCAGTTGCCACATTTAGGTTTGTTCTTGGCTGCCCTGACATTTTGGACTAAGGGCCTTTGAGCCCTAGAGAGGCCAGTTGGACTGAGGGACAGTTCTAGTGTTGTGCTTATGTGCACCTTGCGCAATTTGTGATTTACTTGCTAATGTGATTTCTGCGCAATTGTTATTAACTACACCTCTGAATGTTTTTAGGCATCATGTGTTTTGCTTCTTTCCCTTTGCTATGTGTTTGATGCTTAGGTGATTGTTTTTCCTTCTATAGGTCCTGCTAGTAAGGTCCTGGTTCCCTGCGTTATTTTCCTAAGGTGGTTAGGGTTGCGTAGGAGGTACTTACCTTTACCAGTAATTACTGGTTGTGTGCTACATGTACTATTTTGATGCTACAGTTATTATAGGTTCTATGCGCTAAGTATTTTTATTCATACAAAGTGCTAATTCCAACACGTATTCTAATTCTAAAAGTGCATACCCCTGACAGTGGTCCAGGTGGCCCTGTCCTGTACATAATCCCTGTAAATTCTGCCCGTGCCTGTTGGCACATTGTAAAATGTGTGTTTTAATCTAATGTGTTTTACTATAATACAAAGGCTATTTTTTATATAACCTTGTGTGGAGTTTCCTTTGTGGTGGGCCTTGGGTGTTGTTGCTGGGTGCGCGCTCAAGCGCTTTACACATCGCCTCCGAGATTAGCCTTGCTGCTCGCGTCATGTTACCTAGAGGGTGAGCAGGGGTTATCTTGGTGTGTAACTCCCTTGCCCTGACTTGGGAATGGTGATCTCTGACTGACTTTGGCGCAAGCCTTGGCCAGCCGGGGACCCCGTTTCTAACAGTTATGAAGAGTAATTATGTGGCATTGTAGTCTGTGTTGTGGAGTGGTAATGTCAGGATTAGTCTTCCTCATTTCCATAGAAGCTCAACTATAAACTCAGTGAGACAAGCAAAGAAGGAATCACTGAGGAGCACTTCTGGACCTAGTCAGAGATATGAGCAGAGTCACTGGAATTATGGGACTGTTTGGCTGCACCAACTTTCGCACAATTATATATTTTCTGAATTAGCCACATAATTCATCATCTGCTCCATAATCTGCAGATTTGAACAAAAAACAGCATTGTTTCTAGCTCAAATGGCTCAAACGTTACCAAAAATCCAGCAACAAGTGTTACAGCGTGGTGGAATGCCCCTTGCAAACCTAGAATATTCACCTGTTACTTATTGCTAAATGTGGGTGATAAATTGGTACTAATGGTGTACAAGCCACCCTTGCTTCCTTCTGCGCCTCTCTTGCCTCTTTTTCCACCTCTGTTGGTTCTTTCTGCACCTCTTTTGCTTCATTCTGCACTTCACTTGCTTCTTTCTGCACCCATCCTGTCTCTTTCCGCATCCCTCTTCCCTCTTTGTGCAACTCTCTTGCCTCTTTCTACACCTCTCTTCCCTCTTTCTGCACCACTCTTGTCTCTTTCTATACCTCTGTTGCTTCTTTCTGTACTTCTCGTGCCTCTTTCTGCACCCTTTGTGCCTCTTTCACCACCTCTGCTGCTTCATTCTTCACTTCTCTTCCTTATTTCAGCACCCCTCTTGCCTCCTTCTGCACCTATGTTGCTTCTTTCTGCACTCCTCTTCCTTCTTTCTCCACTGCTCCTGCGTCTTTCTGCATTCCTATTGCCTATTTGAGCACCTCTTTTGCTTCTTTCTGCACTTCTTTATCCTCTTTCTGTACCCTCTTGCTTCTTCCTGAACATCTGTTGCTTGTTTCTGCACTTCTATTGCTTCTTTCTTCGTCTCTCTTGCTTAGTTCTGCTTCTCACTTGCCTCCTTCAACACCCCTGTTGCTTTTTTCTGCAGATCTCTTGCCTCTTTCTGCATCCCTCTTTTTTCTTTCTTCACTTCTGTTGTCTCTGTCCGCACCTCTGTTCCCTATTGCTGCAACTTATCTGCTTGTTTCTGCACTTCTCTTGCCTCATTCTATACCTCTGTTGCCTCTTTAAGCACTTTTCTTGCTCTTTCTGCACCCTACATGCCACTTTCAGCACCTCTGTTTGTTCTTTCTGCACTGCTCTTGCTTCTTTCTGCACCTCACTTGCCTCTGTCTGCACTTCTCTTGCTACTTTCAACACCTCTGTTGCTTCTGTCAGCAATTCTCTTGCCTCTTTCTGCACTTCTCTTCCTTCTTTCTGCACCCCTTCTGCCTTTTTTCTGTACCTCTCTTGCATCTTTGTGTACCTCTCCTGTCTCTTTCTGTACCGCTTTTGCCTCTTTTTGCACTTCTGTTGGTTCATTCTGAAGTTCTCTTGCCTCTTTTTGCACCTCTGTTGCTTCTTTCTGCACTGCTCTTGCCTCTTTCTGCACTCATCTTTTCTCTTTCAGAACTCCTCTTGCATCTTTCTGTACCCCTGTTCCCTCTTTCTGCTCATTCCTTGCCTGTTTCTGAACCTCTCTTTCCTCTTTCTGCATCTCTGTTGCTTTTATCTGCACTTCTCTTGCTCTTTCTGCTCAGTTTGAGCCTCTTCCAGCACCTCTTTTGTTTCTTTCTGTACTTCTCTTCCTTTTTTCTTCACCACTCCTACCTCTTTCTATACCTCTCTTCCCTCTTTGCACACCTCTCCTACCTTTTTCTGCACCCCTAATAATTCTTTTTGACCCTCTGTTGGGTCTGTCTGCACTGATTTAGCTTCTTTCTGCACCTCAGTTGCCTTTGTCTGCACTTCTCTTGCCTCTTTCTACAGCTCTGTTGCTTCTTTCAGCAATTCTCTTGCTTCTTTCTGCACTTCTCTTCCTTCTTTCTGCATCCCTCCTGCCCCTTTCCGTACATCTCTTACCTCTTTCGGAACCTCTTTTGCCTCTTTCTGTACTTCACTTGCTTCTTTCTGCACCTCTCTTGCCTCTTTTGGCACCTCTAAGTTAGAGGTAGTTTTAATCCCCCTGTCCTATTATGTACTGGGAACTTACAGGGGAGGTCATGCCAATCACAGGGGTACCTCAACCCATAGTGTACCCTAGTGTATGTAAGTGTTTTCGCTGTATTCTTAGTGTCTCTCAGCATAGCACTGGCTCCGGACCTGGTTAGTCAGAGTCAATTACCACCAATACCGGTCAGCAAAACATTGGGGAAACAGGATGACTTGGCAACAAGGCCTCTTTCTGTACCTCTGTTGGTTATTTCTGCATATTTCTTGCTTCTTTCTGTACTTTTCTTCATCTTTTTGGACTTCTGTTGCCTCTTTCTGCATTTCTCTTGCATATTTCTGTGCCTTTCTTCCTCTTTCTGCATATGTCCTACCTCTGTAGGCATAGTTAGAAATTAGCATTTAAAAAACCTTTGAAATTCACTAAAACAACCACGGGTTTTAGGGACCTTATAGTTAGAAATTATCATTTCAGAAACCTTAAAAAATTCACTGAAAAACCACATGTTTCAGGGACGCTATAGTTAGTTGGACATTTCACTCGTACAAAAGCAGAGAAATGTTGCCGTTATAGTTAGTTGAGCCAACTATAACTCGCGCCCCCGCAATGCACTGCTAATTATGTCACATATTACATCATTCCTGACATTGTAAGTGATATCACTGAGGACATCTCAAATGACATCACTGATACCATCACTCATGACAGCATCCACATTTTAGTCTGATGCACCTCCTCACAGTCGAATATAAACTTTGTAACACCCACTCTAAAATACAGATTACCATTTTTGAAACCATAGACACACCCATACCAGTTACTACATTCCCACTCACCGATTCCTGGGTCTACACACACATCCACTCATTCACCCATACAGTAACTCATACATGCAGCCACTCATCAATACAGCAGTATCATATGCACTCATATACCTATACAAACACTCACACACTTCAACTCATCCATAGCGTTACTCACACATCTAGTCAATCATGCAAAGAATCAATCATACTCCCATTTACTCACATATTCTGTTATACACACGCCACCTCACTTATTCATACAGATACTAACACATACTTACTCTCTTATACAATCACTGATACAAGCACACACTAATCCATTCAGCCACTCACACAGTCTCTCACTCTCACATATAGTGATTCATAGACTCCAACACTCACATATTCTGCCTTTAACAGATGTAGTTACTCACACATGTGCCACTGAGATATCCATTCACTCACCAACACACCAATACACACACTCACCCACCCATACAGCCTTTCACAGATATATGCTTGAACACATACACCAAGTGAATTACCCACTCACACATCTATGCACAAAGTCACACACAACCCACCCACCCACACAGACACTCAGGCACCCATACAAATACTCAGACAACCAATCAATTACCCATATAGACACTCATGTAGCTACTCACCAACCCATTTAGCCGCTTATACACCAACTGACAGACTGATACAGACATTTACACAGTTTACTCACTAACCCATGCATCGAGTAAGACATGTTTAATCACTCACTTATACAGTCAGTCACGCACCTACTAAATCATCTATTCAGACACTCATACACCCACTCATTTTTCAATACTCCTTGGCATGTATATATATATTTAAACCTTACCCAGCTGGGAAAGAGCGAGTCGCACAACTTCACGGACATTTTCATTTTTAATCAGGGCTTAAAATTCATTGTCCCAATGCATTTCGGCCATTCACTCGGCCTTCTTCGGGGGTAAAAGTTCTTCAGACAGCATCCGGTTTCGCCTCTGGGTACCAGGTGATTACTATTTCCTTTTTGATTCTTTCCCTCTGGTGGGCGTTACAAATTCGGCAAATTGCAAGGCTTTCTGGTATCCGTAGGCTGCATACCAAATTGATTAGACGATGTCTGTCCCTAAAATCAATGCCGTGATTTCCCTGCATGCTACTTTGATGTGTGATAGGGACTCGAACCAGAATCCAGTTTCTGGTGGCAGCCGCTACCCTGGAGCTTTCCGCTATTCTGTCACAGTCATCCTTTGTCGGGCAGGCATGGCGCTCTTCAGGAGGTGCGTAACTCCGCGGCAGGACAAAGCCGTGAATAACATCTTTAAACCTTACCCAGCTGGGAAAGAGCGAGTCGCACAACTTCACGGACATTTTCATTTTTAATCAGGGTTAAAAATTCATTGTCCCAATGCATTTCGGCCATTCACTCGGCCTTCTTCAGGGGAAAAAGTTCTTCAGACAGCATCCGGTTTCGCCTCTGGGTACCAGGTGATTACTATTTCCTTTTTGATTCTTTCCCTCTGGTGGGCGTTACAAATTTGGCAAATTACAAGGCTTTCTGGTATCCGTAGGCTGCATTCCAAATTGATTAGACGATGTCTGTCCCTAAAATCAATGCCGTGATTTCCATGCACGCTACTTTGATGCGTGATAGGGACTCGAACCAGAATCCAGTTTCTGGTGGCAGCCGCTACCCTGGAGCTTTCCGCTATACCATAGGTTTCAGGTCATATATAGTTAGGAATTAGCAGTTAAAAAACCATTGAAATTGCTTGTATATAGTTACTTGTACTAATTATATTTCGTGCATTCGCAATCCACTGCTGATGATGTCACATATTACATCATTCATGACATGGTCAGTGACATCACTGATGACATCACTGATGCCATCACTGATGACATCTCAAATGACATCACTGATGACATCATCCAGTGACTGTGTGTTTCTGTAAAGTTTAAATATGTTTTACATATTGAAGAATGAGTGGATGTATAAGTGTCTGGAGGAAAGATTTAGTAGGTACATGACTGAATGTATGAGTGAGTGATTAAATGTGTCTTACTGAATGCATGGGTTAGTGACTAAACTGTCTGAATGTGTGCATCAGTATGCCTGTTGTTGTGTAAGCAACTGCATGTGTTGATCAGTAGCTATATGAGTGGCTATATGTGTTATTGATTGTTTGCCCAAGTATTTGTATGGGAGACTGAGTGTGTGTGTGGGTAGCTGGCATATATAAATGACTATACATAAGAGCCACTGATTGTGCGAGTGGCTGTATGGATCATTGTGTACTTGTATCAGTAATTGTATAACAAAGTAAGTATGTGTTAGTATATGTTTGAATAAGTAAGGTGTTGTGTGTATAACTGTATAGTTAAGAAAATGAAAGTGTGATTGATTCTTTGCATGACTGACTAGATGTCTGAGTAACTCCATGGATGAGTGGCAGAGTGTGAGTGTCTGTATAGGTGTTTGAGTGCAGATGATAGTGTTGTATTGATGAGTGACTGTATGTATGAGTGATTCTATGGGTAAATGATTGGATGTGTGTATAGACCTAGCAATCAGTGTGTGCGTATGTAGTAACTGGTATTGGTGTGTCAATGGTTTCAAGAATGGTAGTCTGTGTTTAACACTGGGTGTATCAAAGGTTATATTAGAGTGTGAAGAAGTGCATCGTATTATCACATGAATGATATTATCAGTGATGTCAATTAAGATGTCATCAGTGATGTCATCAGTGATGTCATTTGAGATGTCATCAGTGATGTCACTGACCATGTCATGAATGATGTAATATGTGACATCATCAGCAGTGGATTGCGGGTGCGCGAAATATAGTTAGTACAACTAACTATATAGGAGCAATTTCAATGGTTTTTTAAATGCTAATTCCTAACTATATATGACCTGCAACCTATGGTTTTTTCAGTAAATTTGCAATATTTTTTTAAAGGCTAATTCCTAACTATATATGACCTGAAACCTATGGTTTTTTCAGTGAATTTGCAAGGTTTTTTAAATGCTAATACCTAACTATATATGACCTGAAACCTATGTTTTTTTCAGTGAATTTGCAAGGTTTTTTTAAATGCTAATACCTAACTATGTAAGACTTGAAACCTATGGTTTTTTCAGTGAATATATATATTTAATATAATATATATATCATTTTTATTTTCAAGTTTTTTTTTATATGATTACAGGGTCCGCGCACCGTGAGCGCTCTGAGCTCTTACCCCGACAAATTTTTTTAAGTTTCTAAAACATAATATCTACGTTTAACGTAGATTTTAAAGGTAGACAATATCTGCTTTAATGTAGAAAATGTTAAAACTTTTAACAACAGTATATTACTTTTTTGAAGTAGTAACAAATCTCGCGAGGGTACGTCACACATGCACGCAACGTAAGAGCTCCGACCGCGCACCATGAAAGCTTCGAGCTCTGACCCCGAACGTTTTAGAAACTTTAAATCGTTATATCTACGTATTCATTGCACAATGTAAAGGTACACATTATCTGGGATAATAAAGAACATGTTAATTTAAACTTTTAAAGACCATATATAACTTTATTTAGGCAATTTAAAATCTCATGAGGGTGCATACTATGAAACGCACCTTAAGATGACGTTAGCGCTCCGTAAACAGAACGTAAGCTTACGTAAGCGCCCCGTAAGCACAACGTAAGCGCTCCGTAAGCTTACGTCCAACCATGTGACCTTAAACCAAAAGATTTAATTGGTTTATAATACTTCCTACTCCAATTGTTGAAAAAGCCCTCCCATGTTCATCATTCTTCTTTGGCTTTCAGAGAAGCAGCACCTTTTTTCTACAGCTCCTAGCTACAGAAAAATACTTCCAAATGGCTGAACATCCAGAGTCTGACAATTCTTCTAATGAAGACTTTGCTGAAGAGGACCCTCGCCCAAGTAAGAAGAAGGAGTCCATAGTCTGGAAATTGTTCAGCTTTCCAGAACATCAGAAGAAGGTAAATGCACCACTGGTCGCCTGCAAGATCTGTGACTCAGTGTTATCAAGAGGAAATCCAAATAGTAAATATTCATTTGGAACCCACACCATGGAACGCCATGTAAAAAATATACACCCCACCAATTGGAATAGATCTGTGGTGCAAAGATCTCAGGAGGAGGACTCTTCTCCTAGCACATCTACAGCAAGAACCGGAGTACCACCAATGCCATCTTCAATGGTGGCAAACATTCACTGAAACTGAAAAATGTAATGATGCAATGCATAGATTGCAGTAAATTAGTAGCCTTCGGACAACAGTCCCTTGAAGTAATTTTACAGAAGAACAGGAACCACAGATGCACCAAATAATTTGTTTCTATCAATTTCATAGTTTGGCCCTGTTGAACAATTATTTTGTGTAAAAAGTTCATTTTTCTACGTTTTTCAAGCAAAAAAAAAAAACAGTTCTTTTTAGAACTACCTCTACTGGTTAAAGAAAGAACTACATTTCTATGTTTGTATGTAAAAGTTTGTCATAGTGAATGTCAAAGTGAAAAACTATAAGAATGTGGTACAGCATAAACCTATAAGGTGTTTACCTATAGTATACTGTACTACTTCCAAAGCACTGAAATGTAACATATGTATATAAATATGTTACAACTCAATGGGCAGATGTACATAATCTCGATTTACCTACTCATAAATACCGAGGGCCCGATGTACGATTCGGTATTTAAGAACTGGCAATGGGGATGTAGGTATTTTTACCGAATTAATTACCGATTCGGTAAAATTTGTTAATTACCGATTCGATAATTACCGAATCTGTATTTGCCATTGATTCCTATGGGCCATGAAGCCCATTGGAATCAATGGCAAATACCGATTCGGTAATTACCGAATCAGTAAATACCGAATCCTGCCAGGGGGAACAGGGTGTCACTTTGACACCCTGTAGCACCCCTGTTTTTGGCTTGTGTGCAATGTGACACACATACATGCCCTTAGGGAATGTATGTGTGCCACATGGCTTGTGTGCATGTACACAGGAATTCCTTATTTACCACCCAATTGTATTGAGTGGTAAATACCGAATTCTTAGATGCCTCTAGCACTATCAACAGTGCTACTTACATTAGAATTTACAGATTTGGTATTTTTACTGAGTCTGCATTTACCGATTCGGTAATTTTACCGATTCGGTAAATACAGAATCGGTAAAAATACCAAATCTGTAAACAAATGCCTCCTACATAGGAAAAGGCATTTACCGGTCAGTAACGGCCACATTCAGCCGTTACCAACTGGTAAATGCCTACCTACATCGCGTCCCAAATCATACCACTTCAATATTTAAGAGTAGGTAAATGGGATGTATGTAATTTGTCTTTTGAAATTACCGAATCTGTATAATTCAATCATTTTACCGAATCGGTATTCACCGATTCGGTAATTGCCATTGATTTCTATGGGCCTTGAGGCCAATAGGAATCAATGGCAATTACTGAATCAGTAAATACCAATTTGGTAAAATTACCGAATTGTCAAGGGGGACAGGTTGTCACTTTGACAGCCTGTTGCACCCCTGATTCTGACTTGTGTGCCATGTCACACACATACATGGTCTTACGACATGTATGTGTGCCACATGGCACAAATGTACATGCACAGATATGCATGTACACAGAAATTCATTATTTACCTCCGAAAGTTTTATAAACTTTAAATCGTTATATCTACGTATTTATTGCACAATATAAAGGAACACATTACCTGGGATAATAAAGAACATGTTTATTTTAAACTTTTAAACAGCATATATAACTTTATTTAAACAATTATAAATCTCCCGAGGGTGCTAAATCATTATATCTACATATTCATTATACAATATAAAGGAACATATTAACTGAGATAATAAAGAACATGTGTATTTTAAACTTTTAAACAACATATATAACTTTATTTAAACAATTATAAATCTCACGTAAGCACATCATAAGATGACGTAAGCGCTCCGTAAATAAAACGTAAATGCAACATAAGCTTACCTGAGCACTCCGTAAATGCTCCGTAAACACTCCGTAAGGTTACGTCCAACCATGTGACCTTATAAAAAAAGATTTTATTGGTTTATAATACTTCCTACTCTAATTCTTGAAAGACCCCTCCCATCTTCATCATTCTTCTTTGGCTTTCGAGGAAGCAACACCTTTTTTCATCAGCACTTTGATCTTGAAAAATCTACTGAAATGGCTGAACAGCAGGAACCTGAGAAACCCCTAGAACAGAGAGAGAGTCCATAGTACGGAAATCTTTTAAATACCCAGAAAAATAGAAAAAGGTAAATGTGCCTTTTGTCACATGTAAAATCTGTGACACAGTACTTTCAAGAGGGGATCCACAGAAGAAGTACAGCTTTGGAACTTATAGCATGGAACGCCATGTCCAGAATATACACCCAAACAATTGGAGTAAAGCTGTAATGAAAAGATCAGAGGAGCAGGGCTATGCTCCCAGCACTTCTTCTGAAGCAACAGCACCACCAATGCAAGCATCAATGGTTGCAAATATCCAACCTGAACTTAAGAATTTGATGATGCAATGCATTCGTTGCCAGAAACTAATAGCCTTTGGACAAGAGCATTCTGAACACAAGGAACTTGAGGATTCTTCTACTTCATCTTCAGAAGAGTTTGTTCCTAAAACCCCTAGAACACAGAGAGAGTCCTTAGTACGGAAATGTTTAAAAAACCTAGAAAGAGTGAAAAAGGTAAATGCACCTTTTGTCACATGTAAAATCTGTCACACAGTACTTTCAAGAGGGAATCCAAAGAAACAGTACAGCTTTGGAACTAATGGCATTTGTCCGGAATATACACCCAAACAATTGGAGTAAAGCTGTAATAAAAAGATCATCAGAGTAGCAGGGCTCTACTCCCAGCACTTCTTCTGAAGTAACAGACCACCAATGCAAGCATCAATGGTTGCAAATATCCAACCTGAACTTAAGAATTTGATGATGCAATGCATTCGTTACCAGAAACTAATAACCTTTGCACAAGAGTCCATTCAAGTTATCCTGAAAAAAAACAGGAAGCACAGGTGCATTACCAGGAGCATTTTTTATTTTCTCTGAAGATTGTCTTCTGGATGAATCTTCTAATTGAGTCCTCTTGATTGATAAAACTTGCTTATAAAGTCTTTGTTTGCGGTTCTTGGTAGGCATAATCTATTATGACTCTGTAGATATTTACAATCTGTTGAAAAGAAACATATGACATATTATAGACCACTACCAACATAGCACATAGCAATTACATTAACTAAACAATATAAACACTAGTTCACATCCCCCTCTTTGCATGCCTCATCTCACTCTCTCCTTCCACCATCTCTCTGTTTGTATATGTGTGTCATCTCAATCTCTGCCTACACCATCTGTCTGTTTGTGTGTGTGTCTCATCTCACTTTCTGTGTCTAAAACGATTTACCATACTAAATTTTTTTTGTTGAAATGTCTGGCTTTAAGTTTTTTGACAAGGAGCACACTGAGTGTGTATGTGAATTAAGGAATTATATTTTCATCTTTTTCCATAATGTTAGCTGTGTGTGCTCACAATTTGTATATTTTAGCTTACAAGGTAGACTTCTTTTTAAAGTGTTTCTCATGCTTGAATTCAATGCTAGTACAGAGATAGTGCTAATAGTTTAATTTGGCTTTTAAATATGCTCCTTTTTTACAAGCGCCTTGCACAACCTTTAACACGGGTGCAAGCAGTGAATATATGGAGAGGGATAGGAATAGCAGATATAAAACAATATGAAATGGTGTGAGAGATGCGTAAAGGATTTTACTAATGGCATCAATTGAGATACAATATGCAAAAAAGAGGGGCATATTTACAAGCCTCTTGCGCAATGTTTAACATGGATGCAAGCAGAAAATGCATGCAGAGTAATAAAATTGGCACACAGACAAGAATATGCATTACGCAAGGGGTTTGTAAATATGCCAATGAAACCATTACACTATCTCTATACCAGCATTAATGTTAAACATTGCGCAAGGGGCTCTTTTTTGTATATTCTATCTCAATTGATGCCATTAGTAAATCCTTTACGCATCTCTCACAGCATTTCATATTCTTATCAGTGTGCCAATTTTATTACTCTGCATGCATTTTCTGCTTGCACCCATGTCAAACATTGCGCAGGGGGCCTGTAAATATGCCTCTCTTTTTTGGATATTCTATCTTAATTTATGCCGTTAGTAAAATCCTTTACGCATCTCTCACAGCATTTCATATTCTTGTCTGTGTGCCAATTTTATTACTCTGCATGCATTTTCTGCTTGCACCCATGTCAAACATTGTGCAAGGGGCTTGTAAATATGCCAATAAAACCATTACATTATCTCTATACCAGCATTAATGTTAAACATTGCGCAAGGGGCTTGTAAATATGCCAATGAAACCATTACACCAGCATTAATGTCAAACATTGCGCAAGGGGCTTGTAAATATGCCAATGAAACCATTACACTATCTCTATACCAGCATTAATGTTAAACATTGTGCAAGGGGCTTGTAAATATGCCAATGAAACCATTACACTATCTCTATACCAGCATTATTGTTAAACATTGCGCAAGGGGCTTGTAAATATACCTCTCTTTTTTTGTATATTCTATCTCAATTTATGCCATTGGAAAAACCCTTTAAGCATCTCTCACGGCATTTGATATTCTTGTCTGTGTGCCAATTTTATTACTCTGCATGCATTTTCTGCTTGCACCCATGTCAAACATTGCGCAAGGGGCTTGTAAATATGCCCCTCTTTATCTTATATTCCATCTCAATTGATGCCATTAGTGAAATCCTTTATGCATCTCCCACACCATTTCATATGGTTTTCTATCTGCTATTCCTATCCCTCTTCATACATTCACTGCTTCCACCCATGTTAAAGGTTGCACAAGGCGCTTCTAAAAAAGGAGCATATTTACAAGTCCAATGAAACCATTACACTATCTCTATACCAGCATTGAATCCAAGCATAAAAAACTATTTAAAAAGAAGTCTACCTCATAAACTAAAAAATACAAACTGTAAGCACACACAGCTAACATTATGGAAAAAGGTAAAAATATAATTCCTTAATTCACACAGACACTCACTGTGATACTTGTCAAAAATCTTTAAGCCACACATGTTATCAAAAAACATTTAGCATGGTAAATCATTTTACACACAGAGCACAACCCATTTAAATGAACACTACACTACAATGCAGAAACCTGACTCATTTTCAAAATACAACAGGAATGAAGCCCAATATGCTTGTTATGCTTTCCAATACTGCAAACAGCACTCTCTCTATATTACTCACCTTTAAAATCGCTTTTGAAAATATAGAACAGTGTCAAATACACAGCAGATTTTCTTAAGCAGAATCTCTGAAATGCACCTCAGACACTGAAACCAGAAACGGCACACTTTTCCCACTCATTCTTCACACATATTTCAGGTCTTAACCAATGAAATCTCTTCCCACACTATTTCAAAACTAAACTAACATTTCAAATGGTTCTACATTCCCACACTTTCAAACTCACATAATATTCACCCATCCCCCTAGTGCTCATTCAACCTGTCACCATGGTAACTCCCACCTAAGGAAGAACAGAGTTTAAAAATTCATTATACTATGTTGCAAATTATTCCAGCAAGGTTGTTAGAGCTTTCAAAATAACAGCTAATCATGTGCAGTGTTCCTTTCAATGACCTTTTCTGAACCAATAGAATTGCTTCTTTTAAAAAACAAAACTATGCACCCTAATATGCTCTTTTCCATTTTCAGAAAGCAACAATCATTACTTAAGCTTCAAGTGTTGTGAATGTCCTCCTCTTTTTTTTCTAAACTGCAAGCTTTCCAACTGCCGTTTCATTTACAGCCCTCATCTAAGTACAACCAGACCTGCCTTGAAGATGCCTTCAGGATGGTTTGTAGGACACAGTTTTGTATTCTGGTCTAAAAGGTATGCAACAAACAGAGGAATTTTAAACCTTGATTTACCAAATGTGGATATTTTATGGATTGGCCAGAGAGGATTGAGATGTCACCAATTGATACCATTGGTGAAATCCTTCATGCATCTCCCACATCCTGACCTCATAATTGTGCACTGTGGTGGAAATTACTTTCGCACTTTGACTGGGGTTGGTCTGTAAATGCTCTTGAAGGACATCTTTGGACAATTGATGTCACTTTTTCCTCAAACTGCCTTTGTCTATTCCAATATATGCCAAAGGCAAAAATGGAATTGGTCCAATCAATTTTGTCCACAGATTGAGACGGCAAGGAAACATGTAAATAAATCTGTTTCTGCATACATGAGAGACTATGGAATGGGTTGTATATACCACAACAACTTGCGTTACAACATGCAAGGCATCTATAGAACAGATGGTGTACATTTCACTGATGAAGGGAACAGAGTCTATCTCTGTAACATCAGACTCTGCATTGGTACTTACTTGTAGGTACCAAAAAAAACACAATGAACACAGCGGCTCTTTTTAGAGCCAACTAACATGTAAACATTAATATAGAATGTTTAACTTTATTTTTTGTATTAATTTTTTACCGAGGTCCGCGCACCGAGCACTCGCCAAGCACTCCCCGTACACGGACCTATCATGTTTTCTGTTATTATTTTTTTTAAAAAAAACATTATTTTTAACCTTAGAAGTCCTTGAACGACCCCCTGAGAAGGCCTAAGGGGTCAGGGACACTCTACCCTACCCCCTTCCCACGTTTTTAAGTTATATTTTTCACTCTCTTCTGAAACCACAAAATGGCAGCGATAGGGTTCGCGCACCGTGCATTTACCGAGCACTCACGGTGCGCGGACCTATTGGAATTTCTTTTATTTAAAAAAACTAAATGGAAATGGACATCGTCTCCTCTGTAGATACCTTGTATGTTGTAATGCAAGGTATTGTGGTATATTGAATCCATACTGTAGTCTTTCAGGAAAGCAGAAACAGATTTGTTCACATGATTCCTTCCTTTCTCAATGTGTGGTCAGAATTGGCGTAGGGGTCATGAGTTCCTACTCTGGTGAAACACACTTGCTGTTATATATACTTACTTATGTTGTAAACTAGTGCATCAGAGACAGTCAGTGACAGAAAGGATACAGGACATGAAGAACATAAAATTGTATCACTTTGCTACTACCTCAAGAATTACATTTAAATAAGTATAATTTTCAAAACAATTTTTCTTTACTAAATTAAAATTTATTTATCAGAATTTTCAAAATCTAAAAAAACTTGTAGCATTTCTTCATCAGAAATTTCATCCATCAAAGTGTCTGAAAATGATTCGTCAAACTCAACAACGTCTACACATTCCATTAATTCCATATCTAGTGTTTCACCAAAAAAATCTGCCATGGTATCTCCTTCATGTTCTTCATGATTTGTTTCATCTATAGGATCAATATACACCACAGAATAAGTTGCCTCAATAAACGTTGCTGTTATTTCAAAGAAGATGTTGGTAGGCTCCTCATTTTCATTCATCATTTTATGTTAGTGTACTATTAAAAGAAAGAGAAACAGCGCTTACTGCATGAGTTCCTGCTTTTGTGAGACACACTTGCTGTTCTTTAAAACTTACTTGTGTCGCAATCTTCTGCATCAGAGACAGACAGTGAGAGAAAGGATGCAGGACATGAAGAAGAGATGTCAAATACACATTTAAGAAAATTTTGGGGGAGAAGGGAAGTATTTATGAGTAAACTTACTATGTAACACAAAAAATTATCAGTTTGCTACTACCTCATAAATTACATTTAGTTAAGTATAAATTCTCATACAATATATATTTACTAAATGTAAATTTATTGTTGGGAATTTCCAAAATTTAAATGATCGTCTAAGATTGCATCATCAGCAAGGTCAATATTGAAAATCTACCAAAAAGAATCCTCAAACTCAATGAACTCCAAAGCTTCCATTAAATCTGAATCCAAGGATTCATCATAGAAATCGTCCATGCCATCTCCTCCATCATAAAGCTCTCCTTGAGGATTACTCTCATCAACAGGAACATCCTCAATAACAGTCACAAAAATGTCTATAACGATGTCAAATGACTCTTCATATTCAACCATTATTGATGTTGGTGTACTATTAAAAGAAAGAGAAAGATAGTGAGATGTTGCAGGGTAAGAGTGAGATAGGGCAGAGAAAAACTATTACATTCTATAAGAAGAGTTACTACAGTGTAAATCTCACACCAGAAATTGAACACCAAAATTTCCACATAAAAGTACCTCAGACACTATAGTCACTAAATGGCCGTGTTTCCCTGGACAGTGTATAGTATCAAGCAAGAATTAGAAATATAAAGCACTGCATCTGATGTTGCCCTACTCAATCCATAAGTATAACAGAAAAACATTAAATAACTAACAGAATTTTTTTTTCCTATTAACTTAAAGTGAACAACAGAGTTCTCCTTACAAATTAACAACTCACCTTCTAGAAAACTGTTGTACAGTAAATTCTGTATCAATCTCACACCTCAGAAGTATACCTCAAACACTAAAATCAAAAAAAGGCTGTGTTTCCCTCTCATTTTTCATGCATATTCAAAAACCCAGCCAATCACATTTCATCACACACAAAATCAAAACCAAAGTAACATTTTAATTGGTTCAAATTATCAACACATTCAAACTCACATAATCTTCAACCTAACCCCAATGCTCTCTACCAATTACCATACTAACTCTCCACAAAACACCTACCTAAACCCAAAGGTGAAAGAGTCATCACTCAATGTTGCACTCAACCAACATCTAAACACTGAAACTTGTTATTTTAATGTATTTCTTTTTTGTCTTTTTGAGCCGCGGTTTTGTCTTTTTGAGCCGCGGTCCGCGCACGGTGCGCGGACCCCGCGATTTTTAAAACCTTTTTTTTTATTTTTTCCAACCTTCGGGGTCCTTTACAGACACCATGACAAAACCTAGGGGGCTCAGGAATCTCTACCCTGCCTCCTTGTCAACTATTACACTTCTGTTTACAACCACTATCATCTGCCACAAAAACAAGATGGCGGACAACACTTCCTCATTTTGACTGACTGGAATGTTGACAGACGTCTAACAGCCAATCAGAATTCCGCGCGCGCACGCTAAGGTCCGCGCATGTGCACGGACGGAGCACGCCCATACGCGCACCGTGTCCCACATATAGATATATAATTTGAAAAAAGTTGATTTTCTCAACATTTACTGAAGGGATTTTCACAATATATACAAAAGGCACTTCAGCATACCAGGCTCTACCATTTTACCAAGTTTGCAGTAATTCCATTCAGCCGTTCGGGCTGTAGCTGTGTCTAAAGGTCCTATGGAAAATTGCATTGGACTCAATTTCACATTCAATTTTCTCATAAACTACTGGAGGGATTTACACCAAACATACAAAAGGCACTGCTGCATACCAGTCCCTACCATTTTGCCAAATCTGGTGTCATTCCGTTCAGCCGTTCGAGCTGTAGCCTTGTCAGAATGTCCCTATGGAAATTAACATTGGGAAAACACGTTTTGGGATGCCCCTTTTTCGTCGGCCCCTGCTTGACGAATCCCCCCGAAACTTTCAGGGAAGGAGCGAGGCAAATTTAAGGAAAATTACAGGCAGATCCCTCAATCGGCGCCAAAGTTATTCCCAATAGAATGTTCGGAATTTCCTATGGTAACTAGGTCCTAACTATATATAACACACAACAACAGGCCTGTCACCCAAGACACTCTTAGAAAAATTCTAATATGGCGTGGATACTGATGATACAAATAAGCTTTATGTATTATCACCGCCCCTCAATCTTTCTGGTGATTCGAATCCAGCCAGGTGTCAAACATTAATGCGGTACAACCACGGTAACAAACAATCTGTCGTGATACCACCACCCACCAAACACTACTTGTGGAAAAAGTGTGGAGAAGAGAGTGAGCCCCTCACGGAAGAACCGCCAATCGGGTTATCTGACTCACAATTGCCAGTATACCCAATTATCATCATTGGTGACTCACTCTCATAACAGTGGGAAAAGGGAACAGAAAAAACCAACAACATATAACAGTGTTTTTCTATATCAGCCCCACGATCTGCTGATAGTTCCTATCAAAACAAGACAATGTATTGCCCTTGCTGTACTTTGTGCACAATTAACACAAACCACAAAATCAAAGAGCCCCCAGTGAGAAAGAAAAGTGGATCTCACACAGTTAAAACAGAAGAGTTCACTAGCCACTCATGATTTATTCTGGGCTGTGAAACCTTCTGACATAAAAATGACTCACACCATATGTACTCTCAGGTGGGTCATAGTGCCAACATGTTTCGTTGCTTGTATTTTCTGCAACTTCTTCAGGGCAAATGGGGGTGCCCACTGTTATTGCCACTGTATAACAACACACACCTATGATGGAAAACACGACAGATTGACAAAATATAGTGAGCCATAGATTAAAAGCTTCCCATCTATACTACTAGATCTGAGATTTAAACATAATCCCTGGCTGTGGTACTTAAAAACAAATGTCAATGCACATAATCACCTGGGGTTAGCGTTTCTCACGCATACCTGCTACCCCTACAATCAGTATGCCCGTGTCCTCAAAAGATCACGTGTTGATTGTGAAAACCCGCTATCGTCGGGTCTCCTGCACACAGAAACAAGGAGGAAAGCCGATTTAGATAAAAATGACGCTTCACCATCAACTCATGCCAGCTCCCCCCGCATATTACATACAATGGGGCTTATAGTTAAATTTTGAAACCCCAGCCGCTTGCACGAAGGGAAAATAGTTATTGTTTACATTATACCCTTCTCATTGAAGGCCCCCGGTCATCACCCGTGTTACAGCTCGAGGCCCCCCCTCCCTAGGGACTCGTATCTAGTCGCCTCGCCAGATCTATTGGCAAGGAGCTTACCCACGCTGGATCAATCGTCCTGCCGAATATCAGCCGCGCCCGTCCTGGCTCCAAACTGCCAGATATCGGAAGGTGCGTGAAGACGTGCGGGTCCTCGCGAGTCATGTGACCCGCTCGCTGCCCGTGTGGCGGCCATCTTGTAGTGTGTTCCGAAACTCAGCGCAATGGACTGTTAGCGCTTCTAAATAAAGGCAAATATTACCACACATCATTAAGGGGCTCAGAAAAAGTATATTAATGCCCCATATATTCATAGGCAACCTTTCTTCGGAGGGCGGCCCAGGCCATTTCGGGAAATTGCAACCCAGTTATGACATATTCCACAAACTCATATATTGAGCCAGGACCACTTCTAAACATTAATAAAGGGTGAGTGGACGAACTAATCCGTCATATGATCAAGGGGAAATGCTCCTAGAGGTGCACAAGGGGCTAAATATAATGAACAGAACATCATTATTTTATATAAAATATGAAGTGTGAAAATGATGAAAATAGGAATAGATATCTCACAATGAACAGCGTCTGCTCCCCAAGTGTGAACCTGCATTCCAGAGAGATCGAATAGTCACAGGGATCATAATTGGGTAATGTAAGCTATACTCTATGTGTGAGACAGTCCAAGCTGTCCCCAAGCTGCAAGATCCGGAGGTCAGGGAGGTACATAATCCCTAGGTATTATCGTTTAGTTATTTTGTTCCATTTAATAAGGTCGTTCAACCCCTCACGGTCAACCTGTTCCTGATAGATCCAGCGAGCTTCCTTTCTAGCCAAAATGCTGTCTACATTATGGCTCTCGCACATCACCCTTTCAAGTACAACCCACTCTAGATCTTTTGGTTCATGTCCCATCTCATTGAAGTGTTGCACTAATCTCGTTGTTAATTTTTTGGCCCTAATGGTGCTAAGGTGTTCTTGAATACGGACTTTCACCTTCCTGGATGTGAGTCCAATGTAATGCAGTCCACATTTACAAGTCAGTCTGTAGATAACATTTACGGTGTTGCAATTACTGAATTTTGTAAGATGCCAAATTCTGCCATTTCTCAGGGTCACCGCCTTCGTGGTCCTTGTTAAATTGCAAACAGAACAGCCCATACAAGGATGATGGCCAGGGGGTAACCTTTCTGTGTAGACAGGGAGCGAGGTCCTAGTGTGGACCAATTTGTCCTTTAAATTCGTGGCTCTTTTGAAGGCAAACCGTGGGGGTGGCATCTTGCCCATGGTGGTATCAAGGATACACCAGTGCTTTCTCACGATCTGCCTCAGTTTTGTGGATAGGGGATCGAAAGTTGTTATCACCGGTATGCACTCTTGTTTGGTCTTTACATGACGTTCCAGTAGTGCCTCCCGGGGTGTGTTCAATGCACGTTTGCGTGCTTGCCTAACCACCTTCTTAGGGTAAGCCCTAGCAGTCAATTTCACAGCCAATTCCTCTGATTGCTCCACGAATAACTCTGTAGTGGAACAATTGCGCCTATAGCGCAAAAATTGCCCCACAGGGAGATTATCTCGTAGGGCTCTTGGATGAAAAGAATTATAGTGGAGCAATGAGTTCTTATCAGTATGTTTGTGATGTACGGTTGTCACCAATTTATGGTTAACCGCTACAATATCAACATCCAAGTACACTGCTGTGGTTCTGTTAATAGACCAAGTAAATTTGAGGCAGTCATCTATCTGGTTGAGCCATGAGAGGAATTCCAGAAGATGGTCCTCTGTACCTGTCCAGATACAGAGGACGTCGTCAATATATCTCCTCCATAAGGAGATATATTCTCTGAAGGGGTTGTTGTTCGGATGGAGGACCACATTCACCTCAAACTGGCCCACATAAATGCAGGCCAGACTTGGAGCAAAAGTGGCCCCCATCGATGTTCCAGACACCTGTAGGTATAGTTGATTTTTATACTCAAAAAAGTTTTTTGTCAGTGCAAGCTCAATGCACTGCATGACAAACGTGATGGGCGTGTCATAAAACCACTCCAGTTCCCCCAGGGCCCGTGCTGCTGCCACCAGCGTGGCGTCCTGGGGGATACTGGTGTAGAGTGACTCAATATCGATGGTCACTAGCAGCTGTGACTCAGGGTCAAACTGAACTCCCTCAAGGATATTCAGAATGTCAGTCGTGTCCTGGACATAGGACTCCTGAGTGACAACTGCTTCACGCAGAAAGAAGTCCGCGAACTGCGACAGAGGCTCCAAAACAGACTGGATGCCCGACACAATAGGGCGTCCCGGGGGTGGTCTCTCGGGTTTGTGGATCTTCGGCAAGATGTAGAACGCCGGAATGCGGGACTTTTTGTTGACAATAAAGTCAGCCTCTTTTGGTGTTATCCACTTCTTCCCCAGAGCATCTGCCACAATGCAGGTAATCAATTCCAGTAGATCAGGTGTCGGATCTCTGGCAAGGGGGTGGTAGTTGGCACGTACACTCAATAACCTAAGTACTTCTGCCTCGTAGTCGCATGTATTCAGTACAACGACCGCACCCCCCTTGTCAGCCTGTTTAATGGTTAACAGCGTGTTGTCTTGAAGGGATTTCACCGCTTGCCAGTCTGATTTATTCATATTGCACTCCTGGTGTACTTGGGGAATTTGCTCTAAAGTAGCCACATCGTGGAGCACTTTCTGTTCAAAAACTGCCACCTCAGGGCCCAATGAACCACTGGGTGGACAGAAATTGGAAGGGCGACGGAGATCCGTACTAAACAGTGATTGGTTCACCTTATCTTTGTCAGAGAAAAATTTATGCAATTTGATTTTCCTCATCATTTCATGTAATTCTAATCTGCAGGTGAAGGCGTCATGACGGGGAGTTGGCACAAACCCCAATCCCTTATTTAAAACCCTCACTTCCGCCGGTGTCAACACATGATCAGATAGGTTCACCACGATATCATTAAATACTGTTTGTATTCCATCGGAACTCATGGCTGGGTTGTTCTGCCCCTCTGGCTGGTTACACGGGGGAGTATTGTTGCCAATTTGGCTGGAATTGTCCTCTGCCCCTGCCTTTGCCTTTGCCTTTCCCTCGGAAGGTTTGATTGCCGCCGCAATATATACCTACTGGCGACCGCCAGTTGGTAATATATATTATATATATATATATATATATATATATATATATATATATATATATATATATATATATGTATATATATATATATATATATATATATATATATATTACCACAGAGAAAGCACCAGACTTGGAGGCCACACACTTTGGGGTGTTGCTTTATTCCTGCAAGGCAGCCCTGCTTAAAAACAACACAGCACACAGCGCACAGAATTTCTTTTGTCAGCATTCAAGTCCTGACGCATTTCGGGCGTCCTCGCCCTTGGTCACAGGTAATCAGCTAATGCGAACCAAGCAAAATACCGCAACTCAAAGTAACAGTTATTTAAATGCTGCCCGCAGGGCGTGTCTGCACATTGCATCCTGGAACTTAGAGTTCTTTCACAAGGTAAGTCTTAAGTGATAGCGGTTGCCAGTTTCACATTAAAGTACATTTCCGCAGTGGGTTTCTGTGCAGCTACGAGTGTGGCAGGACTGTATTTACCCAAATTGCAGAAAACCCAATGCTCCATACTGCAATGTTCCGTGACATCGCTGGACAATGCTTCCTTCACGGGGGGGCCTTCCGCGACCCTGGATCGGCCGCAATTCAAATTACCACACAGAAAGCACCAGACTTGGAGGCCACACAAGTCGGGGTGTTGCTTTATTCCTGCAAGGCAGCCCTGCTTAACAACAACACAGCGCACAGAATTTCTTTTGCCAGCATTCAAGTCCTGACGCGTATATATATATATATATATATAGTAGCGGACTCTCAACTCAAATTGATTGAATTATTTTCTTTCCTCACCAACGGCCTCTTTTAATGTCAGTGTGACACATACATACATATTACCTACTGGGGTTTACTAGTATCTAGAAATATTTAGGACCTTGTCTTCATAGGAAAGGTACTTTTTGTTTTGGCAATAACTTTGGGGCCGCTTGATGAAGTTTCACAAAATTTTCAAAATGAGTAAGACAGTCAGTTTAGCTCTTGTGTTGAACGTTAGAGGGTGATTTGCAAAACAGAAACTATGACAAAGGCCGGTCCAAAAACAGATTTTCTCCATGCAACTTCCCATAGTGGTTTTAGACACAACTACAGGCTGAACTGCTGAATGGAATTATACCATATTTGGCAGAAAGGTAGCTGTTGGTCCAGAAAGCGACCTTTTTAGGAATTGCTGTAAATTCGTTCAGTAGTTTTTGAGAAATTAAAAGAAACCCAAATTTGTATATCTAATCTCCTGTTGAGATCGGATTGGCTGCCAACACATGGGACTCAGTTTCAGCAGAGTCACTGAAAAAACATTAAAGAAAGAAAAGAGGCAGTGGGCTCCTGCACTTGCCCCCTCCTGAGGTTCTTGGAACCCCGAGACCACCATCTCCTCAAGGCTTTGTTAATAAGAAGGAGTGGTTCACTGGGCTCCCCTCCTGAGGTTCTTGGAGCCCTGGCGACCACCACCACCTGGGCCTTTATTCATCAAAAGGATGAACACCCCTCCTAGGCTTCAGAGAAGCTGCGGGCACCACCACTTCCACTGGTTTTTATAAGTAAAAGGAGGGGGGCCTTGCTGACCCCCCTCCAATATTCCCCTTGGTCTGGAGATCACCACCTCCCTGGGGCAATGTGTATACTCATGGGAGGAAGGATAAGCAAAAGAAAAAAAATATGACTTACAACTCCCACCAAGCGCAAACAAATACTCAGCTTGCAGCAAGCAGGAGCTGTCAAAGTGATTCTGTTTGCCCGAAGCGGAGGTTTCATTTCCTTCCCTGCCAACAGGCATTCAGGCAGGGTAAATATGAAACTATTACCCTGTGTTTAATAGGAATGCCGGCTCCGGTAAGAGGCGGGGAGCTGGCTGGGGTCTTGAGGCTCCCCCCATGCCCCTATTCTGAACACTGGTGTCCCGACTGGGTCCAGGGCATCCAGGGAAACATGGCCAGGCCCGAGGATGAGGTACATATGACCAAAACCGACTTGGGAAATGGGGCCGCTGTGCCATTGATTTGTTGCTGGGTCCCAGGGGATGGGGGCCCCAGGCCAAAATTGCCCAATGGAGGGGCACCCCACCCACTTTAAATGTTGACCGGCCCCAGAGGATAGGGTTCCCAGGACCGAAATTTGCATGGGGAGGTAGGCTGGACGTCTAATTACTTTGGCGTACATCTCCACCCTGGAGCCAAAATACAATTTTAAATATCAATTTTTGCTGCTATCTTGCGGTACTTTCACAGCATTGAAAAAAACTAAGCTAAATAGCGGCTGGGGCTGCATTATACAATTATAGACCCAAGGTACCCGATCTCCGTGGCCCCCCTCTCTGAAACATTATAGTACCCAGGGAGACCAGCACCAGTCCTGAATTGGGCCAAAAAGGAGAGGGGGGCCATGATGCCCTCCTTCCTGAGCCTTCAAAGACCCTATGTACAGGGGCCAAATAACTGTTTTAAAGGTGGAGGGACAATGCAGTCTACCCTTCCTCAGTCTTCTATGGCCTCAGAGACCCTATCCCCTGGGCTGGCTCACTTACTATATCCCTTGGAGTCCAACCCTGGGACATATCAGTTTCCCTGCCCACCCCGATGTGGGCAGGGACATTTTAGTTGTCTCCCGCCTGGCAGGAGCATTTTCAAAACTACCACCAAATGATAGTGTTAGAAAGTACCGTTTTTCTCATGGTTACCCCCCACTTTTTGCTCTAGATGTTGTGTTAATAGGAATGGAAATGCACTTGGGTCTGCCAACCAGGCCCCTGTGCCAGTGTTTTTTACCTTAAACTGTAATTGTGATTTGGTACACCCAAACACTCTTTGTAAGTCTCAATTTCACCGCTCATGCCAATCAAATAGCGGCAACAGGTTTTCATAAGCTAAAACTCATTAAAAAAATCATCCCGTTCCTACCTGACAGTGCAGGCAAAACCTTGGTAAGCACACTTGTACTGTCATCGCTCGACTACTGCAATGGCTTGTTTGCCAATGCACAAATTCGGGTTGTTAACAAAATGCAATTGGTACAAAATGCTGTGGCAAGACTGCTTTCCAGAACCCCCAAATTTAAACCAATTGCCCAAACCATTCAGAATTTTCATTGGTTAACGATTAAAAATCGAATAAAATTTAAGACACTCTGCCTTGTATTCAAGGCATTACAGGATCTAGGTCCGCAGTTTCTTAGTAACCAGCTAATACTTTACCGTCCTTCTAGACAACTGAGATCGTTGACCAGTTACAGCAGCCCGACTTTGGAATTCCCTTCCTCTGTCGATCAGGTCAAGTCACTCTCTTCTTTCGTTTCGTAAAAGATTAAAGACCTGGCTGTTTAACCAGTATTACACCTCAGGAACCAGTATCAGGAGAGTCACGCATTGAATCTACAGCGCCGAGACGCCCACGGGCATACGTTCGTGCTCTATAAATCTCAAAAATAACTAAATAAGTCCTTAGTAAATGATACCAGTGGTACACAGGCACGCATAATAAGAGGGGTCACCAGGATTGCAGCACTATATTGTTCTACCCTGTGTGACCCAAGTAAATGTTCAACTTGCAGGACTGCTATTGCCGCCCTGCATGAGCAGCACGTCTACCCAAGAGTGACTCTGCACACGCTGTGTGCTGCATAGCCACACCACTGCCTTAATGTAAGTAAGTCACTCTTTAGGTTGTCCTCCTAAGCCCAGGAGGTAGACTGCATTACATTAAAAGTGTGGATATATATGTTCATACAGATATGTCCCTAAAGTAATCCTGTAAAGCAAGGTTTAACAGTAAGTGACTGCTGATCCATAGAAATGCATGGGGTTGGCAACCGAGCAATCTCAAGATACCCAGCACCATTATGGTGCCACCAAACTGTATTGTGTTTGGCCTCAAACACCATGCTTTTTTACTCTTGACATGATTCTCGTGTGAATGGTGAGCCGGGATTCACAGGGGTGCCACCCTGCATGGGTGCTCCCTAGGATACAAAGCTCCAATGCCTCGGTGGGCTTCCCCGTGCCGTCTGCCCTCCTCGTGGGATATGCTGGCACTTCCTCAGATGGAGACAAAGGCCTGGGCAGGAAGGAGGTCACACCTCCTCCCTCCCAGGATGGCTAGTGTTTGCAGTGTTCAAGGCAGTGAGTATCAGAGTTTTTCACCTTACTGATTACCTTACCTCCCACTCAAGCACAAAGCACTTCACGTGCCTGCAGCTCAGGCAGGCAAGAAAAGTAGTTATTCAGGAGGTTTACACTTCCCAAAGCCCATCGTTAGGGGGGGCTAGGATGGCTGTACAGTCAAAGAAGTGTTCTGCCAATTTCGGAAACCCTCATATAGAGTATTCTGGGTAGCACAGTGACGTACACCCACAGGATGTGCAACATCGCATAACATATTTTGATTCTATGCAAATCACTTAAACTCTCCGGGTTATAAATTGTTCAATAAATATGCTACAATAGTAAAAAGCAAAATGTTATGAAAATATAGTTCCCCAAAGCGGATGTTAACAGTTTTTCGGCTGCTGGAAACTGATAAGCGAAGCAGACAAGGAATAAGCATTCGTAAATGCAGGAAAATATGCTTCAGCCGATAGAAATGGACGAAAGGTGAGTGGCTCTTATTGGAACTAAAGAGAAGCCAGGAAAGAGGGGAGGCATGATATAAGTTCATTTTTAGTTTATATATCTCAAGCACAGGGCAAGTGCTGTGCAGACGAAACCTAAAAACGGCCCCCACTGCTGCAAAATCAGCCCCCAGCCTCCCCGATGCCCACTATCGCAAGTATGGCCCTGCACATATGTCATCATTACTCATTTCCTTGGGGAGAAAATGGAAGTATCAACCTCCTTATCTTTGCACACTCCAAATTTACACAGGTGACATTGTATTCTTCTTCTTGCTAAGGTGTTTTCCTCCAATCTGTATACGAAATAATGTATGTTCTGCACATATGCATATCCAGGCCATATGCCACTTTTGATAGCAGAAGGCCAAGTTAACTGCATTTGGTGATTTTTTAAAAAAAAATTCCTTAGAACCACTTAAGCCTTTTTCTCAATATTGGAAATTCCAGGAATATGTGAAGACCTCACCAAGTAGAATGGCCTTATTTTACTTTTTGTTTGTTCTGCGAACGTGCAGTAGTGTAGTCTACCTTCTGCTCTACCACTTTTGTGTAAAATAGAAGGAAATGTTATACCCTATTTATGGATCAGAAATATTACTCTTAGTTGCAGTTATGAGTGTCAAAGAGGAATTTTAATTTCCATAATTATAACTAATTCACAACATTGTGGGAACCCTTTTCCTATACAACATAAAATCGGTCTCTTGTCTCTCACTATGTAACTCTCACATCAACTTTCTTTCCTATGCACGCATTCTTTTATTAAGGATTTTTTACTTCTAATAGCTTGTGTTTTTCTCTTTCTTTACCCTAACCTCCATCCCGCTCTACATTAGTTCGCAGGGAGAATGTGTTACTTCCAATCGTAATATTATTCTAAAATAGATTTAACCTATTTTAAATTTCACAACAGAGTTTCTGAAGTACAACCGAGAGTGACTTACAAATCCTCAATCAACGTCCCTTGTGAAATTCTTTACATCTTCTTTTGAGCTGGAGAAATGAGGCATTGTTCTATTAATCAGTGTTCTCAGAAAAAAGATAGCTGTCCTATGAAAAACATACTAATTAGAAATGTATGCATTCACACAACTCTATAGAGATTAATGCACGCATCTTAATCAGTTAATCACTTCTCTTGCATAATTAGACAGCTTCATCCGAACAGGAAAACCTTTTCCTAAGAAACTTAAAGAGACAGCTATAATGTATTTCTTGACTAGCACTATTTTCCGTGAGGACTTTATTTCCAGAAACATATAGGAATATATGAAATATAATTATAAAATTAACTATTTACAGGTAACGAAAATATCAATAATTAATTTATATTGAGTATATTTTCTTTGACTGACAGCAAACACATAAAGATGGTTACATCAAAATGTGATCAAAATTAACCAATTATTTTAATCCATGTTATGTAAGCGATAGTAAGATCTATTCATATATTTCCATCTAGCTCCAATAAGACGGATTCAATGAGAAAAAGAATTGTATATTGGATGCATACTGCTTTTTTTATATTGCTTTTAAAATAGATCGATGATATAACAAAACATATTCTACCATTTACCTTTAGTATCTGATAACATGGCAGATTAAGAAACATGTTTTTGTTTTGCTTAACCCCCTATATGCAGCCCTCATTACCATGTGCCTGTTGGGCTTCTCTCTCTATGTCCGATTTATGATTATAGGTGTTCATTGTATCTGTAATTGCATTTGCATGACTCTCACTAGACCTGATGGGGCACTCAAGTGCTTTACTGCCGATAGCATACTACTTCAGATCGCATGCTTAGCGTTAATCTAGTGGTTATTGCTTATTATTAAGTATTGTTTATTGTTGTGTATTCGGATTCGGCCTAAAGGAACCATTCGATGCTTTTACTTTATTTTATTTGTGGTAGATTGAATTAATATGAGCTAGATGTGATCATTAGTGTGCATTCATGTAAAGCAAATGGTTAGTGGGATGAATAGATAGGCTAGAGAAGACTGGCTATGGTTAGGTTCTAATGATATGATTTCAAAGCAGGAGAAGTGGTGATCTGTATGGTAAGGTGTGGGAAATTTGCAAACATGCAATATTATTGACTAAATCAGACAGACGTGTGTTAGAATAAGGCATGCAAAGGATGGGTGTTCAGGAGAGTTTTTTCAGGGAGGGTTTAGGAACATAGTGGGTGTTTTCTGGGATAGTAGGCAATCTGAGGATGGACAACTTTAGAAAAAGTAAACAGTCATTTATATAAATTAGCATATTGCACTGTTGCATCTATATAGTGCTTACTGCTACCATGTAGACCCCAAGCACCTATCCATGTGCAGAGCATGCTACACCAACATATGTAAAATTATGCAGACAAATGTCTGCCCCATCACGAAAACACCAACGTAAACTTGCAGAATGCACTTAGGGCCTGGTTTATGAGAAATGACGCATCACTGCGTGAAAGCAGCGATGCATTGCTTCTCAGTGTGCCCTCTTTGCAACATGATTGATGCGTAAAATTTACTGTATAACGCATCATGTCGCAAGGAGTTACAGAGACGTCAGTATTTCTGACGTATCTGTATGGCGCAAAAGTGACGCATTGCTGGAGTGTGTCACAAAAGTGACGCAACTCCAGCAATGGGCCCTTTCACATGGGGACAGCCCCATGTGAAAGGGCATGCGTCAGTCTTACGCCTGCTGTGAGGCAGGAATAAGATATTGATGTATTTGCACCCTAGAAGTGGCGCAGTGAAATCTGGTAGATTTCACTGCGTCAGTTCTACAAGGCTTACTTACGTGGGAACGCCCATCCTGCATACATTATACCTGACGCAGGTATAATGTAGCGCAGAGGTTTACAAAGTGACGCATCTGCTTAGATGCGTCACTTTGTAAATAGGGCGCAACAGGAGGCATGTTTTACGCCGCCGATGTGTCACAAAAAGTGACGCAATGGAAGCACACAACTGTCGCAAGGCCTCATAAATAAGGCCCTTACTGTATAGGTAAGGGAAGGAAAACACAGGACATTACTAAATAAATAAGCTGTGGTGTTGAGCATTGTCTGCTCGATGCCAATAAGAAACACACACAAAATGTAGTTGACATTGGATACATTTTGCAACTTTAAAATAAAAGTAATATGGTGTGATATGGACCACAAATGCAGGTCTCAGAGGATGTATACTTGTGTGCTTTTCTTCAAGTGCCACTCAGTCAATGAAAAAGCACAGCATACTAAGCAATACAGGCAATGGATATGCTCTCTATTATCAACTGTTCAGATAATGATTATTTTGTTCTTTATATGAACATCAAAAGTTAAGTATTGTTTAGACGTATTGCCTGCCATTAGCAAATAAAAGAAAACATCTCCTATCTTGTAATACTTACTTAAGGCAAGTGTTTGACATTTCAACGCATTCGCAATTGAATAGGTTGGTATTCCACTCATATGCATGTTTGCTAAACTATGTCTACTTTAATAGCATACGCTCTGGGAAGATATTTACCAGCCTAGTGTTATTTACACTATTCGATTCAGGAGAGCTTCCAAGGGGGCAGGGGCTGATTGGAAGAAGGGCTTATTTCCTTTAATGGATCATTTCTGTTTTCATTATCTTTAAAAGAAGGCTTGTCTAGTGGGCTTTGCAAATGTCTTGATCATGTTACTGACTAATAATGACAATCACATTTAACTCAAGGAACCATTGACGAGATCTTTGGACAAACTTGGCCAGATATTTTGGGAGCGGTACAAAAGGGGAGTGGTGATGGACGGAGCAACTGAACCAATCAAACACTCACCCCAGTCAACAGATCTGGGTCTAATCCATCACCGTTCTTTAGCCCACTCTGCCACCCCAGTTCAGACATGGCCATATGCAAATCAGTCTGACCCTGTGCCTCATGGGAACAGTCCATCCCGAACTGCCAAGCCATGCCTTCTCTGGACCGGATTCAAGCTTCCTAGGACCGCTTTCTGGCATTACAGCCGTCTTCAGCCAGGCTTGCTTGAATCCAGTGACGAAGTGAGCAAAGGTCTCACGTCTGAGCACGCTTAAGTCCAGTGGCATAGTAAGCAAGGGATCCACGTCTGGGCATACCCGTCCCACTCAGGGCAAAAAGTATAACTGCAACAAATGAAGGACGGAATGCTGAATGATTCAAAGATTCCCCCCCTATTTATAATGCATCTTCAAGAATATGATTCCCAAGTACAATGCAGTTGTGAGGGGCAACTAATTGACCCTATCCTAGTACATAGAGGGGCTAGGACAGGGGTGTGTCTTAGCCCCCACCTTTTTCTCACTATTTGTAAATTGAGTTATAGGATCCTTACTCACAGGCAACATGGATCCCCCTAAGTTGGATGGGGACTGTGTGCTAGGTCTACTATTTGTAGATGACACCTTGCTAATCTTACAAACTCCCATGGGTCTGCAACAATTATGAAAGAACTTTCACGATTTCTGTTCTTCCAACAGGTCGTCCAGCACCAAGCAGTGACTATTCACAAAAGACATCAACAGCTACACTCCATTCCGTGGAAAAATATAAACGTAAGGCACAACCTGCAGCATTTTATAGTGCCGAAATTTGGGGCCATGAAAATTGTGAGATCCTGAACCCAAGTGAGAATAAGTTGTTCTGTTTCACCTGCATCACTCAAGGAATACGCCCAGATCACCATATTCTTTGATATAGACCTTGATCGGGTGGGTTGAATTACCAGGTAAAGACATCGGAGGAACAAGCACCTTATAGGAATACAGTGAGGAATCTTTTAATTCTAGACAAGCACACCATTTATCCATGGCTCTAGTGCATAGCACAATGGTTCTCAAGGGTGGGTCTTGAGCGGTTTTGGACTAACCCAGAAGATTAACTATGTCTTCCAAAAAGCAACTAAAACACTTCAACTGGGGGCATTTCATAGCAAAGTACCATTGTAATCCCTAGATGTGGAAATTAACAGAAGAGTTTTTATCTGTCAAGATCATTGCATGTTTTCAACCATGATTGGACATAACGCAAGAACAGAAGGCAAAAGGTTTATATCTGAAGTTTTGCTATTGTACTTTAGAAATAATCTCTTTCACATCTAAGTGGTCTGCAGGAAGCCAAGGAGTTTATTGTCTTGTAAGCAGAACATTGGTAATGTGCTCTCCTTCTTCAAGGCTATGTAAATCCAAGAACAAACTGGATGCGTCCGTTGTACACCAGGCTGGCTTTAGACACCATAACTAAGCTTTTAGGGCCTTTAAGAGTGACACATCAGTTGACATGTGTCCTCTTTGAGGAGATACTTGTTTGCAGTCAGGATATTGAGGGAAAACAAGGGTCTGAAGTTTTTAGTCCATATCGCACTGTGCATCTATGTTCTACATAGCTTTTATTTGCTTTTGAAACTATAAATTGGTCTGGCTTCTTTAATAAACAGACCAACTGAGGGCATACACTTGCAATTTACTAGGCCAACTATTAGAGTGTCTGTACAATACCCTCCACATTTGTCTGAAAAAAGTTTTTCCTTACACAGCTAAGGCACTTATGATTTTAACAGAATAATGTCATGTATTAATAGACTTGGTAAATCACTTGATGGTACTAGTGTCTCCACTTTCTCGAGTTTTAGTATCTGTGGAGCTGCAGGTCATATGACCCTCTTCTTTTATGGCAATAGTGTGTTTTATTGTAATGACAGTATTTATCTATGAATGTCTCAACTAATGTGATATTGGATTATTGTCTTTTTTATGCATTGTTGTTGGAAAACGAGGTAGTATCTGTGAGGCCTGCACACATAACACACTACATTTGTCCTTCACTGAGAACCAAACACCCAATTGTAGCCCCTGACTCTCAGAGGGTAGCGTTGCAGAGCAGTCTGAGGCTTACTCAAGGGAGGTGGTGTGGGCTAGTAATCGCCATTTGCAGGTGTGCAGAAATAACACTCAATAATTGATTGTCCAGTCTGTACTTTGCTTTATAAAAGTAAGAGCACATTTATTAAACACACACACTACTCAATACTATGCACCAATTTACAAAAATACATGAGCTGTTGGAATTACTTTGTGCCATTGCATAAAATCTCCACCTCTCCCGCAAGGGGGTGGGGTCTAGTACCACCACTCCCATGTATGCACATTATCTTGCCCCAATGCAGTTAGTTGAACATTACCTGGAGCGTGGACCCTGCACACTGGCACCATACCAGACCCACCCCATTAACTCAACAAGCATTAAAAATGGGTACACCTGCCTTGGTGACACAAACCCTGACAGAGCATCTCCTACTGACCATAAAGTATGCACCTCGAAATCTTTGGGACTAACAGTCTGGGTTGTTCCTCACCTAATACCAGCAGCAAGAATACATGTTTAAGCATCACTTAAAATGACAGTACTTATCACAGTTGTTAACCAATATAATGCATTGCAATTACAACCTTTAAAATGCATCACAGATGAAACACTGGATTTAGCATATACAGCCAGACACCCTAGTAGGAATGTCTAGCCACCTAACCCCACTTTGCTTATGTCTCACACTACACATGCACTTCTGCATTACACATGTGACTTCCAGTCATCCTAAAAAAAGAAATAACATAAAAATGCACTTCTATGTGCAATTGCACCTCTTCACCTCCAGAGGATGCCCTTCTCTAGACATCCCCAACTCAGCCCCTCATCCCTAGACACACTTCTCCATGCACTACCAACTGTAGAACAAAGGTTCCAACCCAGGAGGTGTTTAATTGCTGGCTGGCCCTTGAGAGGTTATTCTTTCAGAGGCCCCATGAAACTTATGGGCGGACTGTTCTTCTTTGTGCTGGGGGAGGCTGTGTTGCTCCTGCAGCTCCCCCTGCACCTCTATTCACAAATGAGGGTGACCCCCTCCTCTGGTGGCAACCAGGCACCAAAAACGATGATTTCCCCATGCCTTGCAAGGCACTATGGGGGGCTTCCGGCTCCTTCCTATGAATATTTCATTAGCTGCTCTCCCACTGTGCTGGGGAGAGCCACAATGCAGCTGGCAGCCTCCCGCTGCTTCTGCCGGCCTCAGTGGGGCAATGGGAACATGTGCATAAAACGTAACCATAGGTTACGAGGAACTCGAATACTAAGAAGTTAGCGATTGTCCTACAGTACACACACGTACTCTGCTACTGTAATCTTCGCGAGAGCCTACTTCAAATATGCACTGCATGCTCAGTGGCAACGCCCGAGTGTCCTTGGGTTCTGACAGCGAGTCTGGCTGACACCGGTGACAGCAGCGCTCACCGTCCTCTCACAGCAGCACTCACCGGCTCCTTGCAGCTGCACTCTGCGTCCCTTCTCCCCAGCACTCGTCACATCGGTTGCACTAGATGGAGGCCTCTGAGACGAGGCCTCGCTTGTCTCACCGCCCTGCTAAACCCAGCCCACAGGCATCAGCCGGCTCACTCCACCCCACCCACGTTTGCTACCTCCACCCTGCTCACCCCATCGCCGGCCTTTTCATCTGGCGCATATGGAACAGCCTGGCGCAGAAGGGAGCAGAATGGTTGCCACAGGTGAGGGCATAGCAGGATGGAACAGGAGAGACCAGGGCAGCCTAACACACGAGAAGGTGGCACATGATAATAGACCACTAACCCTGGCAGGCGGGCAGCAGTAAATGTCACCAGTGGGAAGAGAGCAGCGTAGAGCCCAACAGAACAGGCCTGCAAAGCAGGGCAGTCTTTCGCAGGAGGAAAGGGCAGCCTTGCAGAGAAATGCAGAGTAGCATGGCACAGAGGGCACAGCAGCCTGGCACACGAGAGTAGCTTGAGAACTTCAGGTGTGCCTGTAGTGCAGAGGTAAACATCAGACTGAACTCCAAGTGCTTAGTAGCCATGGGGCATGCTGTTTTCGATAGACAAAGCGACACATTTTCCTTGTGTTTGATAATGTTCATCGCAGAAGTAAAGCTACAAGGAGCCTGGTATCCCGATAACTTCAAAGACGCACTGTGAGCCGCAGTGATTGTGTTTATAATTAGTTTGAACAGCTGGTTTACTCTGTATGCGTTCAGTCAGTGCTGGGAGTTTTGAAATATCACGTTTCTTAAATGCGGCAACAGTGTAATCTATCAGCCAGTGTTGTGTATAAATCCTTTACTTATGTTTTGGCAGTCTTGTGTTTTCGTTGGGGGCTTGTTACTTTTTCACACTAAAGCATGTGTTATTGCTGGTGAAGTGTGGTAATTTTGCAACAAACCTGCTCTGTTAGTTCTAACTAGTCTGATTTTCACACGAGCCTGTCATGTCACTGCTAGCTTTAAAGCACTCACCGTTCTCTCACGGCAGCACTCACCGGCTCCTTGCAGCTGCACTCTGAGTCCCTTCTCCCCAGCACTAGTCACGTCCGTTGCACCAGATGGAGGCCTCTGAGACGAGGACCCACTTATCTCACCGCCCTGCTAAACCCAGCACACAGGCATCAGCCGGCCACCTCCATCCCACCCTTGTATGCAGCCTCCACCCTGCTTACCCCATCGCCGGCCTTTTCATCTGCTTCCCGCCCACCCCCGCTGCCAGCCCACTGTGCTCCCTCCCGGTCCCAATACAAACACCAAACCGGCAATTATATCCCTCGGGCACTGATGAGAACCATGTGCAGGTTGTTCCAAAACTGGACCTCTGCCTTGACAGTGGGGACCTATTTTATTATTGCGCACCTCAGTAAATTTCACATTTACTTTTTCAGTCCGGCTTCGTAATACTTCAGACATCGGGACAATGTTATTTTGTCCGCACACCAAAGTTTTAAAGCTGCCAGACTAGGACAGCGAACCGTTTTCAATTGCATTCGAATAAAAAAAAAACTAGTTTTCTATCCCTTTTGGTAAGCGGATTTTTTTAAAAAGGAGGATTTCATTGTAAATCAAAAAGCCCCCTTCTATATTTTTATTGCAAATTATTTCTTCTGTATTTGATATCTCTTTGATTAAGTCCTTCATTTGTAAGAGAGATTTCTTGTTTTTTATACCTTATGACTGTTTCTTCATGTACTGTCTTTACTTCTTTATGCCTTAATAAACTTCAAACTTAAAAAAAAAAAAAAAAAGCCCCCTTCCACGGGGTGAACGGCTCACCACACACTGTGAAATCCCACTGACCTTATTAACAAGCTCTGAAAGTGAACGCGAAAGCCGGCGATTGGTGCACGCGCACGCGCCACTGCGAGTCATATGTCTGGGCACGATAATTGAAGACATATGGGCTTTGGTATGCGTAACAGACACCAATAGGCCATGGGCGGAGCAATGCGACCACCTATGGCCTATTGTGTGTTCTGTTACAAAACAACACGCACTCCAAGCCCAATCAGAGAGGACCATAGGAAATGAACACACACAATCGTGTTCATTTTCAGGGTCCATTTCTGAAACCCCGTCAAAAGGACTCTCGCTGCGCGAACACTGCTGCGCAGTGTAACGCTAGGCGCGAGACCTAAAAAGGGACTAGAGAAATATCAATTAAGCATGTATTATAACACTTTTGGACACTTAAAGGAAAATCTTTTCAAAAGTTACATTATAACATATGCTGGATGTAATAAATGAAACACAAGTATCCTACATCAAAGGGAGCTTTAGAATTAATTGTAGTACAGTACCTTGTGCTTTAGCATCAAGCAGATCTATTCGGCCTTTATTGTTCTGCCGAGTGCCTTTGATAAAAACGATCACTAAACATGTTAGCTAATCTCTAGCCTGGATCTTCCATTTGGTCCTTTGAAAGTAATTTGAATATACATTCTGATACTAGGATGAAAGTTTGTTAGGTACAGAAAATTAATATTTTTCCAAAATGTTACTTACTCTTGCAAGCTTGTCCCGCTAGTACTTTCAATCTATTTTAGGATTTTCTGAAGTTACAGCTCGAATTTGGGAGCATTTATTGACGCAGAACTGCAACCTTTAATGAGAGCCCTTCCGTCCTTTATTAAGGACACAAAAGATGTCCTGCAAAAACTGGAAAACATAACATGGCAGGAAGACTATCTACTAATCGCAATTGATATCACCAGTCTATATACCTCGATTAAACACACAGACGGTATAGCTGCTACCAGAAAATACCTGCAAACTCGATCAGTCCACCTCACGGCGCGTTACAGAATGGTGCTTGACTTCCTGGAATTCTGTCTATTCAACAACTATTTCCTCTTCAATGGCAAGTACTACTTACAACTTCGGGGGACCGCTATGTGGGCAAAATTTGCACCTCCATATGCCTGCCTCCTGATGGGAGCGGTGGAGCAACACTGGCAAGAAAGACCGGAGGACATCACAGACAACATAATAATGTGGGGCCGATACATAGACGATATTTTTATGATTTGGCAAGGAACAGAGAACAAACTCAAAACATTCATTAAGTCTATGTCACCAAACCAGTGGGGAATCGAAATTACCTATAACATCTCGAAAACTGAAATAGAATTCTTGGATCTATCCATATACGTTGCAGATAACCATCTACATACTAAAATCCATAGAAAGCCCAGCTCTGCAAACTCCATCCTTCACGCCTCAAGCAGTCATCCTGCCCATACCATCACAAACATCCCTGGAGGAGAGTATAGACGAGCCCGTATGAACTGCAGTTTACTTGAGGATTATCAAACACATTCGGACAAAATAACTCAACGTTTAATACAAAGGGGTTATAAGGAACAACCGCTGGCCAAAGCTCAAACTAAATTTAAAACATCAGACAGACAGAGCTTACTGCACAATAATCAGATGAGAGAAAATAAACAAACAATTCGCTTCAATACTGAATACAACAGCGGACAACAGCATATTCGCAAAACTTTGCAAAAACATTGGCACTTCCTGAAGGATAATCCTACTCTGTCCACCACACTACAAGATAAACCACAATTGGGATTTTCAAGGAGCAAAAACTTAAGACACATCCTTTGCCCATCGTTTCTGGAAAGAAAACCAAAACCTAGAACTTTCCCCCCCCAAACAACCGGTTTCTTTACTTGCACTAACTGCTCAATTTGCAAGCTTGGCAAACCAAGAACGAAGGAGGTCGTAATAAATGGTCACAACTACAAGATCAATGACTTTATCAACTGTGAAAGCACCTATGTGATCTACCTGATAAATTGTCCGTGCGGACAACACTACATCGGAAGCTCAAGGAGACACCTAAAAGTTCGAATACAAGAACACTATCGGAATATTCATAGAACAGATACTCGACAATCCATGGTTGAACATTTTTTGAAATACCATGGAAATCGTTTGACTTTTGCCTTTGTGGGTATAAAAAGACTAAAAATACCGAAACGAGGGGGTGATTTGGACTTACTCCTACGCAGAGAAGAGAGCTCAATAATTATAGGAATGGAAACAGTGACAAAGGGTCTGAACCAGGAATATGAATGGCACCACTGGCTTTGAACCCTCTATGTTTTCTGGTACTAGACAATGTGTTGTTCGCCGATGTATATAGACATATATCACCAACAATCATGTGACAGGAATAGTAACATCTGCTCTTATGAGTTTCACCCTTCTGACCATCACCATAATGTGCAGCTCAACTATAGTAATTACCGGTGCTCCCGGGGTCTCTGTAGGACCAATCTGCTTACAAATGAATGTCTGTCTTGCATTGTACAAAAGACATTCGTTTGTTGGCAACTGTGAAATATTGTGAATAATGTCTAAAAAAACAACAATCCAACCCTGTCTCTATTATGATGTTTAATCCTGCGTACTTCCATAAGATAGGTTTAATAAATAAGCAAACCTGCATCACATGTTTTGCGTGATGTAAATATCAATAAAGACGTGCAGGTTCTAGACATAGGGGACCCTAATTAGACTCCATGGGCCTCATTTTCGAAAAGTGACGCATCGCTGCGTGAAAACAGTGATGCGTCACTTTTCACTGCGCTCTCCTTGCGACATGATTGATGCGTCATATTTATAATATGACGCATCATGTCGCAAGGAGTTACAGATACGTCAGTATTTCTGACGTATCTGTAGGCGCAAAAGTGACGCATTGCTGGAGTGTGTCACAAAAGTGACGCAACTCCAGCAATGCTTCCTTTCACATGGGGAAAGCCCCATGTGAAAGGACTTGCGTCAGTCTTACGCCTGCTGTGAGGCAGGCGCAAGATTTTGACGCAACAGCGTCCTAAAAGTGACGCAGTGAAATCTCATAGATTTCACTGCTTCACTATTACGAGGCTTGGTAGTGACGCAGGTATAATGTAGCGCAGGGGTTTACAAAGTGACGCATCTACTTAGATACGTCACTTTGTAAATAGTGCACATCAGGAGGCATGTTTTACGCCGCCGATGCGTCACAAAAAGTGACGCATCGGAAGTGCAAAACTCACGCAAAGCCTCATAAATGAGGCCCCATGCATCTTTGCTGTAATATCGTTAATAGATGCTGATACCTCATATTTCGCCATCTGGTGGCATAAGAGACTAATACCACTTACAAATGGCGGCAATTCGTACAATGTCAAATTGAAAAAAGCACGTCTCAGTGTTATACCAAGTCTTAATTCACAACGTTTATTAATCGATATTATTTATAAACCTGTGTAGCGCTGCCCAGCCTGGAACATGGCTTTTTTTATATTGAGCAAGAAACGACTTCACTTAAGGCGTTTTATGTTGAAAGAAAGCCCTCACTCACCACCTAGTGATGACATGCTTCATCATCGGGCCCCACAGAGGGAATCTAGCATCCCCTCTGTGTGCTGCGACGCCAGAACTACTGCGGAGCGGGTAGTGGGTAAGGACAGTGATGTGCAAAGAATATTAAGTGAGTGATGTGAGGTTTAAAATCAGTCTGTAGTGTATCACAACAATTTTATTAGGATCACTAAGGACTTTATCAATAAAATGATGTGTCGGAAATGCGTCCACAATTATTCAAGTGGTAGTTTCCTTAAGTCAGTCGACATGTTTCAGCCACCCTAACCTAGGGACGTGAAAGTGAAAAATAAATAGTGAAAAAAGTGCAAAAAATTAGAAAGAAAAACTGTCTTTCTAATAACTCCTGGTTTAGGAGGCTTCCGATTTTAGGGTTTTCTGCACTTTGATAGTGTGATAGATGCACACCATGGGTCACAGGAGGGGGGTGGAGGCGTAATCGGCACACCGCCCTCAACGCTCGGCACCCTCAGTATACCTAAGACGACCCTCAGCTGGACCCCGAAGAAAGACAGTTTTTCTTTCTAATTTTTTGCACTTTTTTCACTATTTATTTTTCACTTTCACGTCCCTAGGTTAGGGTGGACCTTAGCGAGTCCATGCCGCCAGGGTTTATTCACACCAAGTCCTGAAGAATGCCAGGTAAATTCACACCGTTTCGTGGCTGAAACATGTCGACTGACTTAAGGAAACTACCACTTGAATAATTGTGGACGCATTTCCGACACATCATTTTATTGATAAAGTCCTTAGTGATCCTAATAAAATTGTTGTGATACACTACAGACTGATTTTAAACCTCACATCACTCACTTAATATTCTTTGCACATCACTGTCCTTACCCACTACCCGCTCCGCAGTAGTTCTGGCGTCGCAGCACACAGAGGGGATGCTAGATTCCCTCTGTGGGGCCCGATGATGAAGCATGTCATCACTAGGTGGTGAGTGAGGGCTTTCTTTCAACATAAAACGCCTTAAGTGAAGTCGTTTCTTGCTCCATATTGATGGTCTCCAATCCTTCCTTGGAATACTCTTGATTTGTTTATGAGATTAACACTGGGGTGCGAGAGTATCCCACTACCCTATCTCTCTTTTTGTTGCAATATTTTTTTATATTGAGCAAAGCTGACTGTGAGCATTTGGTGCGCTTGTTTCACTTCCGGGTATTCTGCTTTAACTTCCGGGCCGTAAGAGACTACCGGAAGACTCAGGATTCAACCCATGCATATGCCGAATGTCGAAAGCCGCGGGCAGGGACCGAACTGCAGAGACTAGCCTTCCGCAGTAAGTAAAATGCCCCTTGTGGGACTGTGCTCGGTTTTCACAAAACCGTGGCTAACTTGTAAACAGTTTATTTCTTGGTAAAGCGCGGCGGGCGCGTTTTGAAAATTTACGCGACCCTGCAATAACCTGAGTCTTCCCTAATAAATAAATACTCCTTTTGGTTTATGATCGTCTAAAAAAATGTGGCTGCCTTGTTATTTTCTTTATCTATTGGCAAAACAAGACGGGCGCAGTTCTGGAAACACACGCGATCCGCCAACAGACTTGGGCTTTTTCCTTACCTTTGCTCGAATTTTGTTTTCCGTTAATATTCAGGGTTTTTAAATAATCGGCCTCAAATAAGAAGGCCAAAGTTTACTTATCTGTTTTTGTATATTAACAATCTTTTAAACCTCTTTGAAAAACTGACATGTACTGCATCCAATGAAGGATAGTTTGGATACCTTGTATATTTTAAATATGGCTGGTTAGACCGTATCCGTAGCAAACACCATGCATGTGATATTTGCAGATAACCCTACTTCGCATTTACCAGCCTGTCCTCCGACTTACTAAACGCAATGTATTTATGTAACACGCCATGCTACATGCATTATCCTGATGTGGTTGAAAAGTACAACACCCATTTTAACAACCAAAAACGAGGATACAGTGGGTAAATCAACACCAGATACCATCAGGGCATTATGGTCTAAATAACCAAATACAAAATAAATGACCTCGACGTGTAGAATATACAAGTTAATCTTGCCAACCCAACCCCAACAGTAGGGATTTATGGCCTATCACTTACTAAAAGACAGAACGTTAAATACATGAATATGCTGTTTTATTATGTACTTTATATATTCTCTCATATAACAATGCATGTCTCTTAAATACTACTGATGTGGTAATATGCACGTACTGTCAATACTACTGTTGTGGCAATACTAGGTTATAAAAAGTCTGTATCTCTTAGCAGATCTTACAGAAGAATATTGAATTGCGAGTATTGAAACTCCTGGTTTGGAACTTTGATAATATGGAAACAGTTGCATTATACGCTGCATTTGTGTAAATAGGTATGTCTTGGCATGTGAATTTTCATGTCTATTTTTTTACTCTATTCTATTACCTTGTCTTGGACCTTTGCACAGTTTCTTTTCCGTGTTGCCACAGGCGACTTAGTGGCCAGTCGGTCTGTGGCACCCGTGAATGTATCCACTTTTGGACTTTCCCTAAATCACTTCTTCTCAGGTCCCATTTACTACCTTACTCTTCGCACAAATCTATTAATTGGATCTATTTAAGACTACACGTTAATCTGTAACCACAAACACTCTCTCCGTGGCTTGTCGCACTTTTCCTTCATGAACTATATAGTGCATATCTAAAAGTGAGCCTTGTTGCAAGTACAGTGAAAATAATGGGCTCCTACTGTTTTCGTCCATCGAAAACACACCAACCACTCTCCACTCCAGGTGGTCTCTTTTCGTTTTTTGGGGTCAAGTGCAATCTCTTAGCACTTCAAAATAATTCATCTGTCTCTCTCCACAGCCTTGAGAAAGCCCCGGCGCAATTCGCCATTAGGGGGCGAAACACGTGTCGGCTGTCCATGTCTCACAATACAACAATAAAGATGTCACACCGCAACTTGAAGTAGTCGTGTCTTCTATATGCAAATCTGAAAGAACGGGTATTTATCCCAAAAAGCACAATACTGACTTTCACGGAGTACACACTCTCCCCTTCTTAAACTCGCTTACCTTTACGAAGCTCAAGAGGTCCAGAGCTTTGAGTGTGTCTCCATTTACATATGAAACCAGCTTATTAAGAGTTGTTACCCTTGTAATCCTTGGACCTTCCTTGCTTTGCTAGTAACAGCTGAGATTGATGTCATTCTATGACAATTGGTGATGCTCCAATACTGCAAACCTTTTCATTGTATATGTAGATAATATTGTGCTTATGGGCAATATCCCAAAAGGGTTTCAATAGCAATTTGAAGTGACACAGGTTCATGTAAGCACGCAATTTAGAAATACATTCTTAAAAAAATAATGACATGTAGCAAAGGACAAACAAAATCTTATAGGATTTAGATTTTGGATTGGGGAGAGGAGTTGGCCTAATGGCTAGGGCGGTCAACCTCGAATTTGGGGACCTGGGTTCGAGTCTCGGCAATGACACTGAACATCCTCTGATTCTGGACAAATCACTTAATCTCCCTGGGCCTTATTTATTAGACCTTGCGTCAGTTTTGTGCTTCTGATGCGGCGTAAAACATGCCTCCTGTTGCGCACTATTTACAAAGTGACGCATCTAAGCAGAAGCGTCACTTTGTAAACCCCTGCACTACATTATACCTGCGTCAGGTATAATGTATGCGGGGGAGCATTCCCCCACAAAAGCCTCGTAGAAGTGATGCAGTGAAATCTATTAGATTTCACTGCATCACTTCTAGGACGCAGTTGCCTCAAAATCTTGCACCTGCCTCACAGCAGGCATAAGACTGACGCATGCCCTTTCACATGGGGCTTACCCCATGTGAAAGGACGCATTGCTGGAGTTGCGTCACTTTTGTGACACACTCCAGCAATGCGTCACTTTTGCACTTACAGATACGTCAGAAATACTGACACATCTGTAACTCCTTGCGACATGATGCTTCATACATTAAATATGACGCATCAGGTATGTCGTAAGGAGGGTGCATTGAGAAGTGATGCATTGCTGCTTTCACGCAGCAATGCGTCATTTCTCATACATGAGGCCCCCTGTGCCTCATGTAATGCAACTTGTGCTATGTTCGCGCTATGGAAAATTCTCTAAAATGCAAAAATAGGAAGTGAAAAATTGAAGATCGAGAGATTTAAGTAGTCAAGCAATACTCCTCCTTTGGTATTATGTTCCAGAATCAACTAAACATTGAAAAACATATTGAAAATCAGATGGCAAAGGCACACTCTCTGCATATAAGCTTGTCTCGTTTTTATTGGCCCAGGTACGCAGAATGCGACAGCCTTCATCATTAAGGCATATAGTACTAAAATTCATGCTACCACATCTCAAATGGAATAAAAGCGCACAGCCCTAAACCAAACACCTCGAATATTCTGTAAAGGCTGAAGGTCAAATGTGGAGAGTATTCTTGATGATAAGCAAAAAGTATGTCCGACAAAATAAATCAAATAAAATTAGGAATGGTCGAACTACATTCAGAGGTTGTGCACATATTTTATGATATTCATATACCCTCCAACACATCTCCCTTAATTCTATGCAGCCTGATCACTGAGTAGAAGGAATTTGAATTAGATAGTTTTACACACGTCCCATATCGGATAATATGTCTGAATTCATTTTTGATGTGCCTTAAGTGATGTTATATGGAAGGGAGCTAATTTTAATTAAAAAGCATGTTTAAATAAAAAATATTTATGTAGCTATCATCATGATTACACCAATTGTCAAAATATTAGTGGGGACATGTACAAGCTCCTACTGCCACGGGACCGTCACTTTTTGTGACGTTCCCGTGGCGATAGGATCCTTGCCCTATGTACAAGGCAGCATTAAAGTGGCTTAACGCTGACTTGTACATAAGGCACCCTTTTCACGTGAAAGGGGCGTGCAGTGGGTGTTGTGGTGGTCGTTCCACCGCAACACCCATTGTAATTGACGCTGCCCTCTTTGTACATGGGGGCATACGTAAGAGGCAGCGCCAAAATTTAGACCAGGAAAATCCTTCCTACACATAACCCATCCTCGCCTTGGCACTAAGTTCTTAAACTTTGTTCCATCACAGGGGGAAACGCAATGCTGCACCACATTCTTGTAAATATGGTGCACCCTTGCATTTCCGAAGTGGCGGAGTGTGTCGTTAAGTCCAGGAGACCCACCACTTCATTGTACATATCCCCCAAAATGTTTACCCCTTCTTCAGGCACGTCAACTTTTGGCCATACACATTTTGTTCTAGCAGTACATTTAGTGATTAATGTAAGACGGTTTTATGCCAAATGTAGGTCGACAGACTTCTTGATAGGAGAAAATATCTCACATACGGAGAGGTGAGATAAATCATGTGCATTATGTGGTGAACCATTACAAGACATGATTTATGTGTTATTTACATGTTAAGGGCCAGTGTTTTCCAGAAAGCAACTCCTGCATCCGATGCTTAACACCCCTGTAGTCACCAATGCAAAAAAATCATATGCACTTTTTATCTTGTAAATACGTGCTACAGACTATATACATTTTGTAAGTCTGTTCTTGGTTTTCAGATTATTATGATTTTAGGATGCGGTATAGGAACTCGTATATAGAAATCTATTCTACTCTATAATGTTATTCACTTCTATTAAGGTTCGTGTGTAAATAAATAAATGTTGTACCTGTCACTGTTTGCAATATACATGTTGCAAGTATTTTAAAACGTGAAGCCTAATGAACTAAAACACAAGCGCAAAGGTGCCCTCACATAAAACGGGCATTCATTTTTACAGTTCGTAACTGACATTTGTTTTGTGCCGTTATCTAATTCTTTTTTTAAGAAACCGTTTTTAATTTTGCACGTATTTAGAAAGATTTAGGTTTATGTTTAGCCCGCCCTGGGTAGTATGTTACTGTTCAAAGCAGGATTAGAATGTGTTTCGTTGGAATTTCATTGATTTATTGGACAAATAATTAGCTGTGTTCGAGACATTTTCGTAATAATTTAGTTCGGTGGGAATTTCATATTTGTTGGTACATTACCTGATCTTTTCACATTCATGGTGGTATTGGAACTCGTGACAAACTTAAATTATGACAATATGTAATACATGGCTGGGAAAAATATCATAGTGAGTCCGGCATAAATAATCTCCTGATAGTTTAAATATGTTCAGATTTCCTGCTGGTACCGCACTTGCTTCATATCTACAACTATATTGTTCAATTATTTCACTTATCACAATGAACTAAATTATGATAAGCACACACCCTTAACCTAGCCGAAATGCATTTATACTTCACATTAAGTTAAACTAAATTCCGGGGTTTAGTTGTTGTAATTTTCTTTTTTTGCGTAATTAACTCATGTTAACTGGTTAACCATAATCTGATTAAAGTATCGATTTTCCCTTCCTAATACCGTTTCATCATAATTAACATAAATGTGAAATAAACATAATTTAACCCTAATGCCAGTCTTATACTCTGCACTTTATTAATTTATGCTCAGTTACATTTAAGTTGATAGTTAATACAGCCCCTTATTTGTATTACTCATTTACATTAAAGGAAGGACACCTCTAACCAGAAATCTTAATTATTTTTAGTTTATTTCGTTTTTTAAATGTATTTCGTTAATAACTCTATTTCCTGAACACAAAACATGTCATATTAAATAATATGTTAAAACATAACAGAACCCTTAAACTAAACGTAATCTCAACCATAAACATAACCCCAAAATATATGTTTTTTAAATACCTAACATTAGAACAAATGTATTTTCCAGAAAGAAATGCTAACCCTTATTTATTCTAAATTATGTTCATATTTAATAAACTACATAGTCATGACCCTAACCTTAATCCTATCAAAAGTATTGAAAACGTTATATTTTATAATAATTAACCCTAATTATGGGATTTAATACATTTTTAGTTAATTAAGTAGCATTAATATAATTGCTCATTAAATGAAATGAAATTAAATTATATAATTTAGTCTTAACCCAGTTTTTTCATTAAATGTTAGTAAATTAAGTAGAATATGTAACCCTATTCTTCAACTTGTTAATTGTGATTTCATTATATTTTCACCCATTTTTCAATTAATTAACCTTAACCAAAATGTATTATTTAATTAGCATACATTTAAAAAATATCACTATCTCTTAGGAGTGTCTTAATTAGGTGAATTAATTTACTTTGAAGAAGTATCCCTGACCATTTTCTTCTAATTAAATGGAAGTAACTAACATGTTTTTCCTTACCTTGAGCAATGTATTGGCAGTTGATGTAATGATCACATCAAGATAGAGCCATCAATGTTGTGATTGTATGCTGTGGCAGTATTGATGGCCACATACATCAAAAATCATACGCCAACATCCTCCTGTGCTTTGGTTCAGATAATTAAGATGTTAGGATTCCCAAAGAATTGCAGGACTACTTCAGAGAAGTTGAAAAGGTAGCAGCTTTCTAGGAGTGCTCTCAATTGTTATCAGTTGCACAGATTGTGCAATTGGATAGTGAAATAGAAAATATGGGAAGTAAGGTTATTTCATGCTTTATGGCATGGATAAATGTGGAACACATAGGGCTTTTTTAAATATACAGTGATTACAAAGATGGTCCAAAAGAAAACTCAAGTTCTAGAGGAGGAACACAAAGATTACATTTTTCGAAAAAGGAGCGAAATCAAATTAAATGGATATTTAAAATACTGGGAATCAATCTCAGTGTAGAGAAGCACTAGAAGTATTTGAGAGCCAAATATATGCATAAGGGTGAGATCTCAAAACTAAGAGACAGCATATAAAACCAAATAATTCCACGGAGAGTGAAGGAAAGTCAAAAACATTTTCAGATATATTTGAAGAAAGAAGGGCAAACTTGGAATTTGAACACTAAAAGAAGTGTTGAATCATACTACAATCCTGTTACATATTCCAACAATCAAATACATTTTGAGAGATTCATAATTTAATTATATTATCAGATGTGCCTGTGATTTAGAGTCAAAGGAAATACATATATTTTTAACATGTTCCCATAAAGTAATTAAAATAGCATCGTGTTGGCACAAGCAAGTTCTGAACATAGCCAAATGTATTGGCACAACATTTATCATTAAGGAAGAAAGTTTGAGGTGAGTAGGATGCAACTCCAAGGTGTGACAAGTAGATCACGCATCTGATAAAAGTAAATCATTATCTTGTTTAGCTAACAAAAAAACTAACAATATCTGGAGGTCAGTACCAGATGACAACACCATATTAGAAACTATGCTCTGAATAAAGGAAAAATAATAAAACACACCTTTTCACCATTCACCCTCAGGTTCTGGACCAACATCCCCTCCAAAATCAGCACAAACCCTCCTACAATTCAGACACAAACTGAAAAAGCCTCAGCAAAAAAAGCTGCCTTTGATCAGCGGCGGCTCCTCCAGGGAGTGCTGCGGGGCGGTAAGGCAGGGTGGGGGAGGGTCAGGGTGGGGGGTATGTACATAAATTAAAAAAATTAATTAATTACATTGCACGCGCTGCATCGCCATTTGGCATATGTAGATCAACTGGCACAATCACTGGGCGCAGATAACATGCAAAGACTCTTCTCTCCACATTGAAAACGAAACCGTACTTGCCACTCTACCTCATATTTTGACTAAATAGTTCATTTAACTGGAGTAGAGATTTCTCTGAATGAATAGAATAACGAATTTGTTTCCATTATCTAAGAAATGTGGCTTGTCCCATTGCTTTTCAGCTGGCTCGATGGTTTTGAAACTCAAGTAGATGCAAATCTAAAAGCATGAAAATTTGGTATACTTTATGATACTTATTAGAAATTTAGGCTTTTCGAGTGACCCCTCCCATTTTTTGGGTGGTTGATATGGCTGAATTCTGCACACTGCAGCACTGCTAATCAGCTCAAAGCGTATGCACTCTTACCCCTAAAAATGTGGGAAAATTGCCTAACCCCCAACTGGAAATTACTATTTCCAGTAAGGCTACAGTATAAAGTGCAGAAAATACACCAATGTGTAGGAAGTTAATTCTCATCTCTGCACTGAATTCCATATTGTGCCATACAGGATGCTGTCAAAGAAAATACAGCTGCAGGCCTGCAAGTGTAGCCTGATTGCTGCAACTTGTAAATCTGCAGGTAAACTTAACAAAATAACCTTTTTTGACAACAATGAACATCACGGTTAAAAATGATATGTCATCCCTAGGTATGTCTTGTAGCCCACAAACTAGGGTGCCTAGTATTTAAAAGAGGAACATGTAAGAATTTTCATGGGGCATGTCCCTACCATGACCAGCGCACAAATACTATTTTCACTCAAAAGAGCAGTATCGGCTACTATGAGAAAAATTGAAGTTTTAGTATACCACTATTTCTACTAGCTCTTGTTTGGGATTAGCTACAACAATGACGGAACCAATGTGTTCAGTAGTGAAGTTGCATTTTTGAAAGTACACATAAGCAAGTCCTATCCACGTCCACTTGTAATTGTTCCACCTGTCCTCAGGAAAAAGGCCTCATGCAGCTGTTGTGTCCCTACAGCCATACAGGAGATTAGCCAACAGACCCTTGGAGTCCAGCTCTTACAAGTGGAAGAAGATTCATCCGTTCTGGTCTCCTCATAGGATAAAGTCAACTTTAGTTCTGCACAGGTACAGAAAGTGTTCTAAGGAGTAAGTGTACGATGCTTCATTTATTGAATTCACTGGGCAGTGAGAGGTCACTGACCAAAGGGCAAAACATTCCCAAGAATTAATTTCCTACCTTGCCACACAAACTGTTTCCCTCACTGCAAATTATCCCACAGTGCATAATTTGCAGTAAAATTCAAAATGGCAAAATTTGTTTGCTTGAGGCTTACCTAGGGGGATGCTTAAGGTAATCAGCTGTCTCCAGCTTTGCAAACCCTCTACACTAAAACTAAAGCCAGGAGTGGATAGGGTGTTTTGGGATCAAAAATATTCCTCTCTTCTAGGATTCCCTTAACATAAAACTATAAAAGTACAGGTCTCCCCTGCTACCATTTAAGTTAGTGAATTTCCTTGATACATTTAATCAGCCCTGCTTTGGTTAAGGTGGTAATAAATAACAATAAAGGGTGTGGCTCTGAGCAGTAGGGCTGAGCACAATTACATCAACAACGAAAAGAAATGCCAATCTGCTTTTTGTTTGGAACTTAAGCCTCTACAAAATGTGTGGACATACCGTCAAACTATTTTAAGCTTATTAACCGCTTTTATTCAAATATTATTTGTAGAAGAGTTTTCTTTCACATTAGCAAATGTCTAATACACTTTTTTCTCTGTACGTAACACCACAGAATTTACAATTACATTAAACAAACTCAATTTTCTCACCACACCACATTCAAATCAACCACTCTATAAAGAAAAATTAAACATCCTCCATTCATACTCATACTTCTCATACCAAACAAAATTGGACTAAATGGTATATACTATTACATTCTATAAAGATTTCCTTTCTTATTCATCCTATTAAACATTTTCGCTTATTTACATACAACATAAAATAGTTATTTCAAAGCCAGTTGTTATAAGCAATTGTTTGGTAGTTCCACGGTCTACGCGTTTCAAACCCCTTTATTTTGAATCCGGGGTCTCATTAGGACCGACCTCACTGGAAAAACCTGAACAGCAGACTCGTCTTCTACACCCCCACCCGCCAGCTCCGCTCCGCCAGCCTCGCCCTCGCAGATGTCCCCCGCATCCAACGTATGACCGCCGGCAGCAGATCCTTCTCTTACCTCGCCGCCAAAACCTGGAACAACCTCCCAACCCACCTACGTCAGACCCAAGACCTACTCGCCTTCAGAAGACTCCTCAAGACCTGGCTCTTAGAGCAGTAACGGCACCCCCCCCCACACCCCTCAGGGCCTTGAGACCCTCACGGGTAAGTAGCGCGCTTTACAAGTACCTTGATTGATTGATTGAAAAACCAATAAAAGAACACAGTCAAAACCTGAACCTTGCTCCTGGTTGCTCCTCTCTAAGCCACCACCTGCGTCTCTACCTTCTTACCTTTATTTAAAAAAAGCATTGCATCATTTATTTTCTTAATTCTGTGTGATGATAAAAAGACCATTCTGCTCACCATCAACGTGCAAGAAATTAAATAAAGAAAGCAAATTAGCATAACCTGTCCTCTGTGTACTTCTTTTTAATGCTCATAATGTGGCTTATTGACTTACACTGGAAAGTTAATGTAGCTTCCTTGATCGAGTGGCTTCCTTGTATTTCTTATTCTTAAGCCTTTAGTTGTGTCTCCATAGAAAATCACCTGGGAGACATGCAGAAGTTTTGTAGGACCGACTGTGTTTATTTAATTGAAAGCAAACCTGCCAGTGTCATATCATCGCATAGCTTACCTCCTATACCGGGTTGGGGATCCCCATAGGAAGACGAGCCTCGCGTGTGGAATCCACGGGTGCTGAATCAAAGACACAAACAGAGTCATCAACCGCCTAGTTTGTCTCGTTGTGTATTGCGGCGATCTCCAGAGTTTTAGGAATGAGAGGCGCGGGATTAATCCACACTCACCCTGTAGCGAAGGTTTCTCTCGTTGACCGACCACTTCTCTATTCCGGAATGTCTTCGTTAGGTCCCGGGGCGTTTCCTGATTTGAAGACGCATTCTTGCGCCGGGTAATTCTGGGAAATGTAGTACTGACTCGTATTTGTGTATCTTGAGTGTTTTTGAATTGACCATGTTTATCGCAGTTGTGCCTGTACGATGAAAAAACTTTACCTGCCATTGTGTGCATATATTATTTACAACAAGGGGTGGTGAGGGACAGAGTCTCTGAATTAAGCAGAATACTCTCACCCAGTCAAGAGATCAGGGCTAGATCCAACACCGTTTTTTAGCTCATTGCACCATCCCAGTTTCAGAACCTGGCTGTATGCAAATTAGTCTGTTCCTGTCCCAGTGCATGATGGGAACAGGGCAAACCAAACTACAAAAGCCAATTCTTACACCGGGAAGGAAACAAGCTTCCGGGGACCGGTTTCTGGCATTACAGCCGTCTTCGGCCCGGCTTGCTTAAATCCTGATGGTGCAATGAGCAAGGGACTCATGTCTGAGTATACCCTTCCACGCTTAGGGTGGACAAAATTATTTACAACAAGGGGTGGTGAGGGACAGAGTCTCTGAATTAAGCAGAATACTCTCACCCAGTCAAGAGATCAGGGCTAGATCCAACACCGTTTTTTAGCTCATTGCACCATCCCAGTTTCAGAACCTGGCTGTATGCAAATTAGTCTGTTCCTGTCCCAGTGCATGATGGGAACAGGGCAAACCAAACTACAAAAGCCAATTCTTACACTGGGAAGGAAACAAGCTTCCGGGGACCGGTTTCTGGCATTACAGCCGTCTTCGGCCCGGCTTGCTTGAATCCTGATGGTGCAATGAGCAAGGGACTCATGTCTGAGTATACCCTTCCACGCTTAGGGTGGACAAAATTATTTACAACAAGGGGTGGTGAGGGACAGAGTCTCTGAATTAAGCAGAATACTCTCACCCAGTCAAGAGATCAGGGCTAGATCCAACACCGTTTTTTAGCTCATTGCACCATCCCAGTTTCAGAACCTGGCTGTATGCAAATTAGTCTGTTCCTGTCCCAGTGCATGATGGGAACAGGGCAAACCAAACTACAAATGCCAATTCTTACACTGGGAAGGAAACAAGCTTCCGGGGACCGGTTTCTGGCATTACAGCCGTCTTCGGCCCGGCTTGCTTGAATCCTGATGGTGCAATGAGCAAGGGACTCATGTCTGAGTATACCCTTCCACGCTTAGGGTGGACAAAATTATTTACAACAAGGGGTGGTGAGGGACAGAGTCTCTGAATTAAGCAGAATACTCTCACCCAGTCAAGAGATCAGGGCTAGATCCAACACCGTTTTTTAGCTCATTGCACCATCCCAGTTTCAGAACCTGGCTGTATGCAAATTAGTCTGTTCCTGTCCCAGTGCATGATGGGAACAGGGCAAACCAAACTACAAAAGCCAATTCTTACACTGGGAAGGAAACAAGCTTCCGGGGATTGTGTGCATATAAACATTATTCCCTTGTGGAACGCACGAGGAAAAATGCGGTCATTGATTAGCATTGTTGGTAGTGGTTTATCACAGTGTGCTGCCCCTTGTGGTTTTTTGGTGCTTAGAGCGTGTTGGTCACGTTCTAAAAGGTGTTGTTGCACATTACGAACCAGTGAAAGATATTTACAGACAACTTCTATGTGACATTGTTCAGAGCCATTAGAAAGTACAGCCACTGACTTGGGGACCAGAGGTTTATAATTTGTACAGTTCCGAAAGTTCATTGAGTCCTAAGACTTCAGTATTGATTTTAACAATCAGCAGGGCTTCACGTTTTGATAGCTTCATATCATGATCTCCACCTGGGGGTCTCTCTCAACTTTTGAAATTATTGTCTAGCGAAGATCCTGCTCAGTATGGGATTGTCTTGACCAATGGTTAACCAGGGGTGCAGTTTCAACTTTTTTTCTAATGCGCGATTTGTGCTGGCAGATTCTATGTCTGATTTCCTGGCTGGTTTTACAGATGTACAACAATCCACACGGGCACGTTATTCCATATACAATCGATTTGGTTTTACAATTTGAGAAGGAATCATGTTTCGAGTGTATACCTCTGTGTGAGAAGAGGGATCCTTCTAAAGTCGAATCTCAGCATATACACGTCCCGAATTTATGGTGCCCTGTAACGGGTGGCATTCCCATGAGTTGTCTTAATATGGGCTGGGGATGTTGTTTTTTTGCAGCCCTTACGATGTAATTGGAGATGCAGCTTTCTTTTTAAATGCAAACAGAGGAATGTTGGAAAAGTCCCGATTTAAATTCTTTAAAAGGTGCCAATTATGGTTGATCACCTTTTTAAGTTGGTGTGAATTTGGGCAGAACGTCGAGTTGAGTGTTGAGGAGGTCACTGGAGGAGGTCAAGAGGCACTGGCATGAAGTGCACAGCCAAACCAAGGAGAAGCTCTCTGCCAACACGAAGGCAGCAATGGCGACTGGAGGTGGGAGTCCTGCGACACAGGATGAACTGGATGAGCTGGAGGAAATGGTGGTCACAGTCAGCAGGGTAGAGACGGTGGTAGGAATTGGTGGCCTGGAGACAGCACGATACGACCAACAGCAACAGGGTGAGTAACAACCAGGGACGAGGTATGGGGGAGATGGGCACAATGTCACACATGCACGATTATGCGTTGCACACTGCGCACCCACAATGATTGTGGAACATGTCACTGATAGCCTTGGCACAATGTGCACATAGGGGCCCCCTTCAGATCATCAATATTACAACCGACCCATGCATATGCGCTGAATCCAGCACATATGACCCATACTGACTATGCAAGTAACACTGCATGCCCGGTAGCACGGCAGCAGCCAAAAAACATGAGATGGCCCACGGATTGACAAGGAGGTAGCCCAGTGTGGATCACATCCATACGGAGCATGTCACATTCCGACATGTCCACGTGCACACACAACCCATGCCATACAAAACACACAGCAGACGGACAATGCACCAGGCCACAAAATCTGTCCAAGAGCGAATATGACCCAAGTCAAAAACAAATCAGAGTCCAAAAAGCACACAATTCAAAGGCACACCGCCTCAGAGGGTGAAGGCTACATGAACTCAGAGCTGCAGGGGCAACTCACTCACAATGCAGCACACACACATAGCAATCCCAGAACATCCGCAATGATGGCAATGTGGTACAAAGTGGAACACCAACAGCATAGGCCATGGCTCACAACAGGCACCGCATGTGCGTAGTAACTGTCTACTCACATCTGACATTGCCTGACACTGTGTGATGAAAATGCACGGTACTACCACACATCCGCCATGTAGTTGAAAAACTCACTGACTGCCATCAAATAGCCAGCTTCACCAAAACTCTGACAATGTACATTGACATGCAGTCTAAATTTAAACTTCTGCAAAACTCCAAAATACATGTGTAACTCTGTTAACCTGTATCTCACCTTTCACATTGCAGAGGGATAAACAAAACATCATGCAGGGTACACCACAGTTCACATCATTGATGACGAAGAGGACAATCTGCACATATGTCAAGACACCCTCCAATGGAGAATGGACAGCCTACGGACCGCATCCACAGGAGTAGGGCAGGCCAGCTGCCCCGAGGTGAGCCCACCACCTGTACAGACCACACAGCAGGAAACTCACACCACCACAGCTGTCTCCCAGCACCCCTGACCAATACATGGAGTTCCAAAAATGTGTGTGGTGTTGGCAGCTGGAGTTGGCTGAACAGCTGCGGGTGGGTTTTGAACTCGTGGCTGCCAAACTCGATGCCATACGTGGGTGTCTGAGTCCCATCAGGGACCACATACAGCCAATATCAGACACCCCTGCATGCACCATGCTCCACCTCAGACCTTGGCTGACCTCGCTGGGGCCATGAATCTACTATAGGATCTGTCTGGTCAGACAGGCACCAGCGAATACTGCAGAGAGTTGGCAAAGATGCGGAGGCCAATGGAAACCATGGAGCAGATGCAGGCTGGAAGTATGTCTGCCATGGCTGGACACCAGCAAGTAGTAACTGGGAACTTCAATGCCCTGCAGTGCTTCATCTTGCCATTTCTGCCACTGAGCCCCTACCAGATAACTGCAGCGGGAACATCGACACACACAGCTCCGACCCCTGATGTGTCCGTGGCACACAGTGATGCTGCCCCATCACCCTCGCAGTCTGTTGTGTCAGTAGCACACAGTGATGCAACCATCAACACGCCACACACACTGGACACACCAGACACAGAGCCCGTTTCAGGGGAGTAAGAAGGGAATGAGACTTACTTGTGAGGAAGGGGGCAGTACCATCTATCACCACCAAATGCTTTGTCTCTGCCTGGTGATGACCTATGCATCATGCCCTCGGAAACACTTCCTACTGACCCCCAGAACATTCAACAACATCCACCTGGACCCTGACATGGACTCCAATGTCATCACTGCTGGCCAATTATACAGCAGTCCTGCAGCAGACTACACCCTCCCACTTCCTAATCACTTCTCAATCCCCAAAGGACTGTGGTTTGCCCACCACTTGGCTTCCATGTGATGTGGGCTTGGATGGCCATGTATAGCTCCAGCTCCATCAATCACCTGTATGTGAATTAAACATTCAGAATCACACAGATGTGTCAGAACTATTTTCACCAACATATGGATGTATGGCTGGATATAGGGACAATGATTGCACATGAAGGTACACAATGGTAACTGACATTTATGCGCATGCGTGTCCCTGGGACGCATGGCAAATTGGATGCCTGTGAAGGTGAGTACTAGCTGTGGCCCCATTGCACATCAACAACAATCTCATGAACCCCCAACATAGGCACACATCCATGTTTCGAATAGGGATATGTGTAGAAGTGACCAAATCGGTAGCAGGCCAGGTGTGGTGTCCTCCATCACATGTGACAACAGAACTTCACAACGCATACCTACTTACACCCATCTGGGTGGACACATTCTGTTACGATATATGACATTGCTCCACATGGTCAGAGGTTAGACCACATACTCACATTGCTGAAGTGATGTCAGTGCATCGGTCAGCCAGCACCTATCCCAAAACAATGTCTGGCTCACAGAGGTTGAGCTTGCAAAAGGGACCCACCCCCATTGCACATGTGTCAGTCAGTTCCTCCCTGTGTAGGGACGATGCTCATTGTGGCAAACGAGTGAACAATCAAATGAACACACCTCACAGTTAGACACCAGTGGTGTGGCTTAGACTTTATTGGGACGTGTGTGTCCATGTGGACGAGGCAACGGCCACAACAGGCAGGGACATGTTTAAGACACATATGTACAGCATGGGTACATGTCGAGGTTAAGAAAATGGTGGTGCAAAAATGTACAACAATCATCACAGAAGGCAACGCTCCAAGCCCACCTTTCCTTGCTGGATGTTTCATGTGTTGTGTGGCGTCTGCCCAGTACCTTGTGTGAGGGGGCACGGCTCACTGCCCATGGGATCTGCATAGTGCTGTGCCACTGGAGTGCTCCGATTGTCTGCTCTGCTGACAGTGTTCAGGTGAAAGGGTCCGACTGGTTCACATGTCATGCTACATTTCCATGTGTGTGCTCTCCCCCAGCAGTGTGTCTGAATTGGCAATGTTGCCAAACGACACTGTGTTGCTCCGACCATGGACCTACATCACCTTGCACAGGTGTGTGTACCCACACGTTTTGCCATGCACATGTATCCAGAGTCCGGATGATGGCCAACGTGTCCTCTGTTATGGTGGGATATGTGAGCAATCCCCATGATGCAACAAGTTGTAGGGACATGTACTGTGGGTAACATTCGGATGTGGCTGCAGGGACATAGTTACTCATCCATGAATGCCCGCACTGATTCATATGCAATGTGTTCCAATAGTACATTGTTGTCCTGTTCGTCGAATACCAGGGTGAGCCAATCCGTTAACTGGTCCGGGCAGTTGTGCTCAGCCTACATTATTTCACCAATCCGCAATACAGCCCAATAGGGGAGCGCATCTATGTGGTCACTGCACACGAGGAACTGTGCAACCTCCCATTCACAACTACCAATACATACACAGTATGTCAAGGCATCCCATGCATGGCTGTCTCGGTTACACTCCTGTTCATGTTCCAAAAGGGGCCCCAACTCAACTCATAGTCCAATTCATCTACAGTTGTGTCAGATAGGCAGACATCCATCGGACACTCAAATGAGCATGTTCGGCAGTGGAACCAGGGCTGGACACAGGTGATGTAGGCAATGCGGAAGCTCTGCCAGTAACTGATCCGTAGCACTGCCAGTGGCACTGCTCCCAGTAAATTCAACATACGTGCACGGTACTGTTCCATGTGACAGGGGTTGTGCATGTGCCCAGTATGGCCTGCCATTGCCTTGGTGCGGCTCGTGGAACTGGCACTCTTCTGAACTGCGGCAGTTGTGTGGAGGATATGCCTCAGCTCTGGGCAATGATTCAAATGTGTGTGCAACGTTGGGCTGAATGGGTTGCTGTTTTGTTGAGTGTCAAGGGTCTCCCCCTGTGGGGGTACCTCCGGCAGGGACTTCTGTGTGTGGGGTGTGGATAAGTCAGATAGTTTTTTTGGGCTATGCGTGGTGTGGGAGTCGTCCAAATTTACCATGGCATCTCTGTCAGGGTGTTCCAGGTGCATTATGGACCAAGGTCAGGGGTGCAGGTGTCCTCCCGCCTTCTGCATTGAGACAATGGAGCTCTCATTCCTGATGTTTGTCTGTCTTCTACTTGCTTTTTCGGAATGTGATGTGGCTTTAGCGCTGAGATTGAGAAACAGCCTTGGGCTCATGGTGTACAGATGGCGATTCACACACATGTTGGCATGAGGAGCCAGGTGCCATGTAAGGTCTTGCGCTGCTTGTCCAATTTCACGCCATCTCTCTCCCTCGCTCTCTTCCTCTCATTCCTTTGTTGGGTGCATGGCACGCCTTCTTCTCGGCTTTAGTGATCCAGGCTATGTCCTACGGGTTGTCCTGTGAGGATCCGCTAGGTCTCATCTGAATGGTTGTTTTGTCATTTGTTTGAATGGTGTTTTGTGTTGGTGATTGCATTGCTGTATGACTGAATCTCCATTTTCTGGCCACGCATGTATGTTGCTGTTCCTGCTTGTGAGACATCAGGCAGAATATTGGTTTTGGGATTTGTGGTATTGGTGTGCAGATTCTTGATCTGGGGTTGGGGGTGGGTCTGGTGTTGGGGGTTGTCACTGGGGGGGGGTTGCGGGCCTGGGTATGGTGTCGGTTGGTGTTGTGGCCCTCTTGGGTGTCCGTGCTGCATTTTCAGTTGCTCCATGGCATCTGTGTGTCTTCAGTTGTGGCTGTGGACTGTGCTCCCTTTTGTGGTGCAGGCTGTGGTATGACTTTACACCAGGTTAGAGCAGGTGTATAATTCCTGCTGCTAATGCGCCTTATCGCGTGTTTTGTCTACTTATCGCCGATCTGGCTGGTCGTTGTGAATGTTGAGATGTGGTGTTGTTGCCGGTTTTGGCACGGGAACGATACTCTGCATCTCATTAGCGATAGTTGCGGGGTCCTCCGTGGCGATGTTTTTTGAGGATGCTATTGGGGTAAACTGGTGCTGTGGGCTGTTACCACCAGCTTGTGAATGGTGGGGTACTTTTATCATGACTTTTGCGGCGATTTTGAGACCTAAATTTCACTGTCCACAATGGCTACAATGGAACAGCTAGTCCCAAATGGGGCTAATCGGCAAGATGGCGGTTGCGTGATTCTTGCAGGTAGCTGCTCCCCCGATCACGGCCACAAGATGACAAAGCTAACTGCCTAAAGATGACTGCCTAAACAGTCCTGGAGTAAAAAAAAGTAATATATCAGTAGTCCTATTGCTTCACTTACCTGGCTGGAGGTCCACCGTTCCAAACAGATGCGGATGCAATTTTCGCCGGCAGCGCTGACCCTAGCAACTCCAGCGCTGAGAGAGTGGAGAGCATCAACAGTCGCAGACAGACGCGTGGAGAGGTTGGGGGCTCGGCAGTACAGCGAGATCCAATGAGATAACGTGTATTTCTTCAAGAATGCCTCCAAAGGGGAAGACGGTGAAAGACACAGAAGGGACCGGAGGAACTAAGCCGGCATCCGGGACTCGCCGCCCTGGAGAAAAACAATCCCTGGAATCCAGCATTGATGAACGTCAGTCTGGTCTGGGCAGAAAAGGCAGACAGGGAGGAAGAGCAGCGCCGAGCAGAGCCAGCGAGCAGAAGGCTGAGAAGGCTGAGAAGGGAGTTCGTGGCAAGGCTCCAACTGTACCGGTGATGTTTGCCGGCAAAGGAGTCAACAATATTTCAGCACAGGTGGATTCAAGACTGTCCCTAAGCAAAGGTAAAAGCGCTGCCAATTTAAATACTAAAAACCTTAAGGACAATGGAAAGAAAAAGGTAAATGAGGATAAGGGGGCGCAAAACAGTGGTTTGAACAGTTCTGTGAGGCCAGATAGTGCGGAGTCAAGGGCTGACGAAATTAACGGCCTTGCTACTAAACTGGCTAATATCTTTACTACTGCTCCCCCTAATACAAACAGTGGGTCAAAAATACAATGCACCGGGGAACCTCCCGTAGAGGACAGGGGGCAATTTGGGGGACATTCAGGGGTCAATGGCAACAGGTCTCCAAATACCCCAGTAAAAGCACCTTCTGACATACCCTTTCAGGCGCAAGCTGAAGGAACTGGCGCAGCGACCCCAGAGGTGGATAACTTCTACTCAATGACTGATGACTCTGGTATCTCAGAGGACAGCTGGAAAAACAGCCCTGGTGGGCTCTCAACAGACAGCGGAAGCCCTGTTCTGAAGCCTGACACGCAGAGGCGCATACCCTTCCGCTGCAAAAAGAAAGGCCTAAGAGACCTGGGAAAAGATCAAGGTTTCACTTCTGATTGTAGCCAGTCAAGTCAGCTGAAATGGGATTATTCTGCCTCACATTTAGAAGGAGCTCAAGAGACAGAATCCATACCTGGGCAGGGTAACACGAATGGGGCTGACAGTGCCACAAGGGCTCAAGGGGGCCAACCATCTATGGAACTGATCTATGCTAATTTAAAACAAATACAGTTGGAAGCCCGACAGGAGCATAAGAGGGCCCATGCAGCAACTAGGAAACTTCAGGGCGCAGTCAAAAAAGTCAATAAAGTCTGCTCGGAGATTAATGATCGGACCACTGCACTGGAGGAGCGCATAGTACATCTGGAAGCAAGTGTGGAGAACTCTGATAAACAATCCACTTCTAATGAAAGTAGAATGACCGAGGTCCTCTGGAAGCTGGAGGATTTTGAAAATAGACAACGAAGAAACAACCTACGGCTTCTAGGAATTGCGGAGAAGGAGGAAGGCGACGACATCTGTGGCTTTGTATTGAAGCTCTTTCGAGAGGCCTTCCCGGAGTTGGCTCACTGGGACTGGGATGCAGAGGTACGAAGGGTGCATAGATTCCCCTTAATGCTCAAGAAAAGACCAGGCCAGGAAGAAAAACCTAGAGCCATTTTAATTTTCTTCAGTAACTTTCTCTTATGCCAAGCTATTTTTGAGAAAGCCAGACCAGACGCAAGAAGATCTGCTACAGGACATTCCTTCTTCGTGCGCCCTGACTTTTGCCATTCCACAGTAGACAGGAGATGGAGATTCCGCTCACTTATCTCTCCGTTCCAGCAACAGGCTGAAAGTTATTTGTAAAGGCACGACAGGTGTGTACACCTCGGAAATTCAAGCCCAGGAGTACTTGAATGAGCTCACGAATAGGTATGTCAGGAAATGAGGGCTACGCTGGAGATAGGCAGCATCACTTTATGATGGTCTTTGTTTGGGGGGGTTTGTAGCGGGGCCATGGTCGGGAGCAGCTAGGGGCTCAACCACATCCAGGAGGCATCACAAGGGTCCTTGTACCTATTTTGCCATTTTGAAGGAAGGGGGAGAGATGGGCTGGGGAGAAGGGTGGGGGTCCGGGACCATGGGAGAAGCAGTATGGTCACGGTTTATGGGATTGCACAATTTCACTTTTGGCGGGGGGGGCTTGCTTTTGACCTTATCCTTATTTTGTAATGAAGAAAATTAGAATAGCCTCGGTTAACATTTGTGGTTTAAATGATCCCCATAAGAGGAGGCGGGTTAGTGTTGATGTGCAATTTTTAACAACTGATGCTCTATGCCTCCAGGAAATTCATATTGAGGGAAGCAGGAAGAGGCTTCTGGAGCTATCTGGGTATCATATTGTAGCCAACACAACACAAGAAACTCGTACAAAGGGGGTGGCTATCTTGGCTAGGAATGGTACGGGTAGCTTTCTCAGCTTACCTCGTTGCCTGGCTGATAGCTTGGGCAGATGGGTGATTGTACAAAGGTGTATAGAAAATAAAATGTTTACCCTCTGCTCAGTATATGGATCAGTGCTGGATGACCCAGCTTTGTTTGACTGGCTTAGAACTGAATTAGTAGGCTGGACATTACCTTTAATTTTTTGTGGAGACCTCAATATTAATGTGAATAGCCAAGTTGCCACTAGGAAAACCCCCTATCACGGCAGGAAGCCCAAAGTGTTTAATTCGCTGTCTCAACTGAAGGCATTGCATGGGCTATCGGATATAAGGGCCTTGAACAGGGGGGTTGAATTAGGATACACATATTTCTCCGCTCCTCACAAGGTATACGCTAGGCTGGACTATTTTCTAGTTTCACAGGAGCTAGCCTTAAAAAGTACTATTGATCTATTTCCAAAGGCTATGTCAGATCACAATCCTCTGGTGATTGAACTAGATATTCAGCTCCCTCTCAGGCAGGCTCGGTGGTCCTTTAATAGGGCTTTTCTAAGCAATACAGAATACATCTCGTAGATTGGCGAGTGGATCCCCAGGTTCATTGAAGATAACTGGGGAAGCACCAACCTAAGTACCGTGTGGGATACACTGAAAGCAGGGGTAAGAGGAGAATCAAACAGGTTTGGGTGGGAGACACAGAGAGAAGAGAAAAGTCTGCTGCAAACATTATACGAGGATCTAGGCGTGGCAGAGGCTCAACTGATAGAGATACTTTCTGCTGGTACAGATTCAGAGGCAACCCATCTAAAAGTTACCATTGCCAGATCCGCAATCATGCAAATCTCAGCTAAAAAGGCAGCTGGTAAATATATGGCGTGTAACACCCGGGCTTAGGAGAGCAGCGAGAGAATAGGCCATCTGTTAGCAACACGCACCAGGGAGAAAACGGTGCACACCAGAATAAGAGAAATCAGGGATCCGGGGTGGGTCTGGTGACTGAGACAAAAGCTATTATTACAGCGTTTCAGAAATTCTATCAAAATCTGTATACCGAAGGCACTCATGGTGGGACCCGGGAAATCGGAGACTACTTATCGGGGGTGCCCCTGGGTCAGCTCTCAGCTGAAGAAAGAGAGAGACTAGACAAGTCGATTACCTGGGAAGAACTATCAATAGCCATAAATATGCTCCCCTCAGGCAAAGCCACAGGCCCAGACTTAATTCCAGGGGAGTTTTATAAAAAATGTAAAAAACAGATTATGGGCATGATGTTGGAAGTCTTCCAAAGGGCACAACGGGACCAGGCTACGCCAGATACTTGGAAAGGGGCTAACATCATCGTATTTCCAAAAAAGGGCAAGCCTATCGCTGAACTGGGATCTTACCGGCCAATAACCCTGCTGAATAGCGATTTAAAGATATATTCAAAAATTCTGGCAAACAGGCTGTCATCAGTCATAGGAAAGTTAGTCTCTCTGTTCCAGCATGTATTTGTACCAGGCAGAGGCACTACAGATCACATTAGAAGAATAATCACGCTGTTTGACCTTGCTAGGGTGTCAGGAGACCCTATGGCAGCCATTTTTCTTGACGCAGTGAAGGGCTTTGATAGGGTCTCCTGGCCCTTTCTCTGGACTACCATGGAAAGGCAGGGACTGGGCAGAAACTACATTAATGCAATAGGTTGCATGTATCAAAACCCTGAGGCTAGGATCACTGTGATGTGCGCCATGTCGGATTTAATTGAAATCACACATGGATCTCGACTAGGGTGTCCTTGCTCTCCACTACTATTTGCATTATATATAGACACTTTTATTAGGATAATTGTGGGGAACAATAACATCTGAGCAATTCAAACTCTGGGGGGGAGTCAAAGATCTTAGCATACGCAGATGACCTTGCTATAACAACTACTAATCCTGCGGATACAGTAAGGGAGGTGGAAAAAGAGGCCAAAAGATTTGGCAAAGTCTCAGGTTACTTTCTGAATAGGGGAAAAACAATGAACGTTAAAAATTCTTGGGCAGACTTGGTCGATAGTAGGGTTACAGAGACGGCTAGATATCTAGGGGTGGAAATTTCTGCTAATGTTGATGATATAGTGCAAGGTAACTTGGAGCCCCTGCTATTCAAGACCAAATCTGACTTCAATAGAATGAATAGCTTACACTTGACACTGTTGGGAAGGTGCACTGTTATTAAGATGTTGTTTTTGCCCATAATGTTATACTTTTTTTGCTCCATCCCATTGGAAGTTAAGAAAACTTGGTTCTCTACCTTTAACCAAGCTATTTCTACATTTTTATGGGCGGGGAAGCACCCGCGGAGAGCTCTGAAGTACATGACCCTTCCTAAGGTCCGGGGTGGGTGGTCTGTCCCAGATATCCAGATCTTTTACTGGGCTGCAAATCTTGAACAGATGACTGATCTTTTGGGGAAAGGATGTCCCGACGCCATAGACAGATCTTATCCCTCCATTTATAGGCTACTGCTTGGGGACGAGGCACATGGGTGCTTGATGCGTCATATTGACTTTGCCTACTTTAAAAGAGTAAAACTCAAGGTCTTGTTGGGTGCTTTCAAAATTTGGACATCGATCAGGAAAAAACTTATGTCGAATAGGATTCATAGGTATATACCTCTGCAAAATATTCTACTACTACCATAAATCTTCAACGATGGCTATATGGAATTTTGATAGGAGAAAGGGATCAGACATATTGGAGATCTAATAAGGAATAACACAATACTGATGTTTGACTCAATTAAGGAAAAATTTGGGGTGGGAAACAACCACTTCTTCAAATGTTTACAAGTCAGGGATTTTCTCTCTAAAAAGAGGACTCAGGGCCACAAAATCCCCCTAATGGAGGCGGCCTTGGGGACCCAAGGGGTATTAATCTCTAAGTTTTACACACTGCTTAGTGATACAATGGAGGACGATCTTGCTAAACACATGAACCGATGGCAGGACAAGGTCCAAGCGGATCCGGGGGTTTGTGAGGACTCCTTGCTGCAAAGTTCAACAGCAGCCATCTCCGCTAAAATACAGGTTCATTGTTTTAAGATGTGGCTAAACTTACATATTACTCCGGCTCCGATTTTTAAGTGGGGAGGCTCTACAGGTATTTATTGTTCTCGTTGTGGAGATCTCACCGCTGATAGTGTTCACATGTTTGCTACATTCTCCCGCTTAATTGAACTGATTGGAAAAATATGTTATTATGTCAAACAGATTTTGGATTGCGATATAGTACTGTCACCACAAGTCATTTTATTGGGTGTAAGCAATCAGGCTCTGACAGCGCCCAAGAAGACCTTGCTTTTTATTAGGATGGCTGTGTTTAGGCTCTCGATAGCGACGATCTGGCTAGATAAAGAACCTCCCTCAGTTCACTGTTGGTTGGGAAAGCTGTTAGCTACGTTTCACTGGGAGAAAGAGATATATAAACGCAGAAGCCTAAGAGCTAAGAAAAAAGGGGGCGATATTTGGTCTCCAATTAGCACTTTAATGAACCTATGTCTTAATCTCTCAGTTGGGGAGTGTGGCCTTATGTGCTTGACATATTTCAGAGTTAATGGATTTATGGGATAAAACAGATAATCTCAGGTAGTTGCTACAAGAAACAAATGCATAAAAGTGTATTGTAGTGTAATGGCATTCTTCCCAGCAATATTAGCTTCAATCATTTATTTAACTTCAGGAATTTAAATTGCTGTTTTCTTTGCTGTAATCCAATCCAAAGTGCGGTCTCCTACGGTTCTGGGAAGAGGGCGGGCGGGGGGGGGGGAGAGAAAAATAACGGATGGATATATTATGTTTATGCTTGTACGGCTTGTAATGTTTACAATTTTTTTGTTTACTTTGTAATGAGCATACGATTTGGCTGTCCAAATAAAGATAAAAAAAGGAACAGCTAGTCCCAGCTTTCTGTGGAGGTAAGTTCTGTGCCCTCATCCAACTGAGCCCCAGCAACAAGCGACTCGAGACAGGCAGGCATGGCTGTTTCTGTCCTATCAAAAGGTATATGTTGACAGACTTGTCTGCAAGTTTAAAAGCTGCAGGAGTCAGGCTCAAAATATAGACTTGGAACCATATTTTCCTTGTCAGCGTAGTGAATGGCAAAATAGGTATTGAACTCTAGAGGTGACATTTAATTTTCTATGCCATTGATGTACTTTGTTACTTCATATATGGTGGCCTTACTGGAAAACCAAATATGCAAATTGGAGATTAGCCAATGTTACCATGTTTTAGGGGTCAGAGGAGAGGGAAGCAGAGTTACAAATGTAGCTGGATTAGTCAATAAAAAATGGGGGTGACCAGGGCATAAGAGGCACTTTCCCACATATCTAAACTGGTATTGCCAAGTAATGTACCTTAACATTTGGAGATTTGACCATTTCAGGCCTGCCTTAAATTCTCTCCACTTGCTCAAATTCACTTGCAGGACAGGGCTGTACAATATCATCTGTAGGTAAAAGATACCCTGACATTTTGGAAGGTGTGAGTGTTACTTCTCTCCAAAAAAATAGCAGTTAACATTTTTGATCTTAGAAAACCTAAAAGGTGTGAGAAACAACAATCCACTATATGTTTGTATCACCAGTTCTGTGAGGGCAGAATTTACTCTAGGAACTCTTTCAATGTTATTATTCTCATGGCTATTTTTTCTGCGTATTTTATAAAGTGCAAACTCAACCTGAAAGCATTGGAGTTCTCTACTTGAGCACCAGTTCCATTACACAAGAACTCATTTTTGGCCAGGCACGAGGAGATCTAGGGCCAATGTACAAAAAAGTCAAAATGCCATTTCCTAATTGCACATTTTTGCGATTCGTAATTAGGAAATCACAAACACCCTTGTACCAATGTCTCCTAGAAACATTCTGCAACTTCAAGTGGCTCACAAATAGACGTACCTCATTATTATTCATGAGGTAGGTCTCGCTTTGTGACAAATTGGAATTGGCCTGCACTCACACGTATGTTGACCAGCTTTTTAAATAAAGCATTTTTTGTAGTGCAGCCTGTTTTTCTTAAAGAAAAATGGGAGGCACTTAAACAATAAAAATAAAAAGCTGCCTTTTCACTTTTTAAGAGTAAGCAGTGGTTTGTGGGATCACTCCATGCTCTTAAAAAATGTTGGTGCCCTTATTCAAAAAGGGGACAAGGTCTTTTGGGATCCCCTTCCCATTTGCTAACAGGTTAGCACAAACTTGAGGTTGCTGGGAACTGAATGTTTTGTTCCTACATACCAGTACAACTCACTATTAGGAAGAGACGCCCTTAACACGCTCTTCCAAATAGTGACTCACAATAGGTTACCGACTCTGAAAATAGGGTTGGTACATGCCAAAAAGCATTTTATAGCTCGCAAAAGGCCCAATGGGCAGTTTGCAAGCAGTAAAATGCTTCAAACAGCTGGCCCTAAGTGGTTTGCCCAGAATCGCAGGGTGTTGAGCCAAGACTCAAACCTGGCTCTCCAGTTCCAAAGTCAGCAGCTCTCACTGTTATGACACATCCTTTCCCCACTAGGGGGGCGATTACAATGCCATGTGGAAATGCACCAAATGGAATTTGGATTAGGCAAGTCCGATTTGCAACCTACGTTTCTGATTGATTCGGACACATTTCTGAAATGAACGATTACGATGAAAGGAAACCGATTGGGCTGCCCGAATCGGTTCCGAACAGTATTCGGAGATCCCGAGTCATTCGTAGCCAAATTGTACAGCTCGATGAACACAGTTTCTAAACAAGCGATTACGGTTACCGATTCAGACAGCCGTTCCAAATCGATCTGTCCGACAGAAAACGGCTGTCAGAGTCTGACTTTGGGGACCTGTAACAGGACCCCCTTTGCCCAGAGGCCTCGGATTGGGGCCTGTACGGCTCCCCATGGGTCCCCTCTTTCCAACATTCCACAGTGTGGCAGGCACAGTGGGGTGCCCATTACAGGGTGCATGTTTTTTTCCCAGCACCCACTTTTTTCCAAAGAGAGCCTGTGTTCTCATTCGGAACACAGGCTCCCATTGAAGTAAATGGGGGTCCAACCGAACAATGTACCGAAGTATCACAATTGATCGGTCGGACTCGCAGAGCCTGAGTTGGTCGGAAACGATTCCGAAACCGATTCGGTCAGAGTTTCTTAATGACATCTTTATTGGCCCCAATATGTGCTATAGTTTACCTTTTCTGTACTCTATTCATACACTTTGAAACATATTTATCAAATATTTTGCATCACCCTTGTACCATGCAAGGGGAGGCAGGACGACACAAAACCGATAATTAGATTTACCAAGCCACGCAAGATCACCTTGCGTAGCTTGGTAAATCTGGAATAACGCTTTGCAAGTCATCATTTTTGCATATTCCCAGATTTAACATGAAGGGTAGACCTGGAAATGTGTCAAAATGCTACGCCTTCCTGGAGAGGAGTAACACAGAGAAATATCTTTATTTCTCCTCGTATTTTCTCTTTTTCCACATATAGAAAGAGGAAAAAGCCAAAAATTATCATTTTTGTGGAGGAAGGTGTCCATTCCTGCACCAAAAACAATCCTGCAAGACCAGCACCCTTGCAAAGGCGCCTACATTAGGGCGAGGCAGCACAGTGCAAAGAGAGGAGAGGAATGTGCCAAATAATGTTAAATATGATGCATTCTTGCCTTCTCCCTTTCACACTGTGCAGCAAGTTGTCTTGCTGTTTTGAGTTGTCTGAAAAAATTATAAATATGGGTCTTAATATTTGAATACCATTACTACATCCCACTCACTCTCCATTTGTATAAATTATACATTTGTTTGTTTTCTCTGTCTTTTTATAATTACTCTGTGAGATCCTGCACCACTTAGATATATCACTAAGAACTGTCTTTTTCTAACTTTAAAATGTTGCAGATAAGCCAGAAAAAGAGATTAGACACCAGCCAAAGACACCAATAACAATGATATTGTTATTTTGAAATTTCTATGTGCTTCTAGTAACACAAATTTTACACAGGATGAAAACGTTAATTCAGTCAACATACTACAATGAAATAGTTCTCATCTTTTTTATAAAACTTTGAGGCAGGGATAACAGATTTATTATCACATATGCCTTTGTTGTAAATGGCCATACTTCTCAATTAGACTCTGTAAGATAAGAAAAAGACTGCCTTTTTATGTTACTTGTCACCCACCTACATTGAATAGTTACATTTTCCACATCATTTAGCTAGATTATGTTACAATTAACTCAAATTCACATTAATTGGCTTGTTTTATTTATTTATAAGTTTTATATAGCACTAGCTAGACCAGACGACATTAGAGCATTTACATATAATGCAGGATCATTCAATTAACGTACATACATATATTCTGACCAAGAAAAGCGTTGTGCAGTCAAGGCAGTTACAATATTGGGACACTAGAACAGCACATGTTAATAGCATGAATGGCATAGAAGAAGCTTTAACAATCAAATGACCACCTTAAAGGGTCTAGTAGGATTATGTGGGATCTATGGGAACATAACTGAGTTTGTTTCAGTATTCAAGTATTTGTTGAGCAGATGGGGGCAGATTTACAAGCCCCTTGCGCCACGTTTACGCCGCCTTGCGTCACGAAACAGCGGCGTAAACATGGCGCATCCCTGAGAGGCATTTATAACGTGATGCATCAAGGAAGATGCGTCACGTTATAAAGTCCAGCGCCACAATGGGGTCGTACCCACGCAGGGTGGGCGTTCCGGCGCCTTTGTGCCTCGCAAAAGTGCCTGTGTGAAATCTACAACATTTCACGAAGGCATTTCTCCGACGCTGCTAAGTCAATTCCTTACGCCTGCTTGAAGCAGGCATAAGAACTGACGCAGCATGTTAAGTATTGGGCGCCCTTCCGACGCAACTCCTGCAATGCGCCGCCAGTACACCACATGATGCATCACGCATCTGCCCTTCCTTGCACCATGGTGCGCCGCATTGTAAATGCGGCGCATCTGTGATGGCGCAAGGAGGGAAAATATGCCCCTAGGTATTTAAGATTCCGTTTGAAGCATGAAAAGGACAGGTTACAAAGAGCACTCTGTGGAGTGAGTTCCAGCTCCAAGGAGCATTTCCAGAGAATCAGTGAGTCCTCTTCAATATGGGAGTTATGAGAAGAAGTGAGTTGGAACTTCTCAGAGCCCTAGCTCTTCCTGCTTTTGAAAATATGGAACCTAGGTAGTTTGGTTTGTGAGTATGAAGGGCTTTGTGGGTGATGAAAACAGTCTGGTAGATACATCTTCCTTCGATGGGAAGCCAATTGAGATTCTCGAGTGCTGGTGAGATGTGCTGAAATTGTATAAAACCTGTTAGTAGCAGGGCAGCTGTGTTGTGAACTGTTGTAAGGTGGGCAAGATGGGTTTTTGGAATTCCTATGAGGATGGCATTGCAATGATCCAGTTTGAGAGGACGAGAGACTGCACTACCATCTTAAAATCATCAAACGGAGTAAAAGGTTTGATTTTCTTGAGGTGTTTAAGAGTTTACGCCACTCCTTTGGCTGAGTTGTTGATGTGGTCCTTCAGTTATTATCCAGAGTGATGCCAAATAACTTTATGGAATTGGAAAGTGCAAGAGAACAATTTGGGGCATCTAAGTTAGTGAGCCAATCTTGGATTGGTAGAGGGTTATTTTTCAGGGATAAAAGTAGTAGTTCGGTTTTGTTGGAGTTCAACTTAAACGGTTAGTGTTAAGCCAATTTTGTATCTTGATTAGTGTTTCGTTCAGATGTATGATGTCATTAGGTGATTTAATATTGTAGTATAATTGGGTGGCATCCGCATATAGGTGATATTTGATCCCTGTGTGTTCCAGGTTAACAGTAAGGGGTTACATGAAGAAATGAAAAAGGGATGGGTGAGAATTGAGCCTTGGGGTACACCATGAGGAACTAATATTGGTTTTGAGAGACAGTTCTTGAATGTTATTTGTTGCAAGCAATGTTTAGGGTACGATGTGTACATACCAAGGACTGTCCCATTGATACCAGTGCGATTCTTGAGTGTCTCGATTAATTCTGGGTGATTTACTGCATCAAAAGCGGCAGATACATCAAGTAGAATTAGGAGGCATGCATCACCTACATCCAAGGATCTGTGAATGTCAACCAAGATATTTAGAATAGCAGTTGCTGTGCTACAGCCTTTCCTGAATCCTTACTGGAAGGTGTCATGGAGGTGGAATTTGTCTATATTTGTCTATATTTTGGTTGAGTTGTAGAAGGATGTTTTCTCCACTGTTTTGGCTGGTGATAGGTCTGAGGTTATTGAGATCATTTGGGTCATCCCCTGTTTTTTTTAATATGCGTGTGATTTGGCCTAGATGGAGGGAGTCAGGTACATGTCCTGAGGAGAGAGATGGGTTGATGATTTTTGTCCAGGATAGGGCGATGACATGGTTGAGGTTTTGTACTAATGTAAATAGGAGGGGATCATTGGTGTGGGATATGGGCTTCAAGTTTGCAATTATATTGAAGACTGTACTTTCTATCATGTGTTTGAAGTCAGACCAATTAGCATACTTTTTCAGTTGACATTAGTTTTTCTTGAGGCCATTCGGTCATTAGTTATATCTCGAGTGGGAGCAACCATGGAGGGAGGTGAGTCAAAGGGGTGGGTTGGTTTGGAAGATGGATTTTCGAATTGGATGATGGATTGCTCAATTTGTGCTGCTTTATCTGTGAAGAAGTTGGCAATTTCATCAGAGTGTTCATTGGTGGTGTTGCAAGGACCCTGCTCATAAACAGAACTGTGCACAGAGACCCAGGGTATCAGTGAATTGTGGTGTATCGGAAACTCACTCACATTAGCTCTGCGTCCTATAGCAAAGTAACCAATGATTAGACAACCTAGAACATGCGACTTAGGACAAACTCAGGAATGGTGGGAAGGGAGAACACTCTTTTGGTATAGTCTCATACCAGTCCACAGCAGGAGTAAATAAGAGATACTGGTCAGGTTAAAATATTTATTTTAACAACGTGCTCTCAGGTGCAGTATCTTTGCCAACATAAGCAGTCATATGATTAGAAATAGCATGGTCAGTATTGTTACAATTCCATAAAACACAAAGGGAGAAATCATATTACAATGATGGTGAAAACAGGTCGTATAGTGCCTAGTTATGACACCCTCCCTATCTAGGAACTATGTTTTATAAACTAAAGAAGGTCTCTTAGGCTTTTTTGGGGGACCCCATTACCTCTCAGCTCAGCAAGAGTAAATCACATCAGGATCAGCAAAAGTTCTCTGCATCCCTGGAAACGGAAAATCATGGCAACTGTGCCATAATAAAGGCGCTCGAATCTTAGTTGGCTCACAGTTGCCATTTGTTGTGTCTAAAAATGTTAGTCGATCATTTTGAACAACAGCTACCATGTTATGATAACCTTGACGGCTTCAGCACTCACTGTGCAGACTAGGGGCAAGATGTTAGTCTAGGGATGTCGAAAACAAGCCTTTTCTCATGTGCAGACATTCATGAAGCCTAACTTACGAAAACAGCTACATGCAGTGTTGTGTGCAAAAGTGGCAAAAGGTATAATGGCGTTTAAACTTTCAATTAGCCATGCGAACATAACATGCATGCAAAGCAGGCCTTAGGCCACACTATAGTGGCTGTTGTTTTATATGGGGAGGCAAGGGTAGTGTGTTGTTTATTGATGTTGAAAACTCCCTAGGTTTGTTCTTAACATGGTCCAGTAGGTTACGAAAGAAGGTGGCTTTTTTTCTAAAGTTGTGTTACTTACATGAAAGCCATGCAGATATTAGGAGTGAGAGGTGCACTGTAGGGGGGTAATGTCTCTATATCATTTCTGACTGTTGGAGTTGTCTCCTCGCATTGTTTAGATCTGAGTTGAACACAGATATCAATTGTATTTTTCTAAATTGTTTTAGTTTGAGCAGTGTCACTTGGCAAACAACATCAAGCATCGCTGTATTTTAGTAGGTGGGAGGTCCTCAGTGGTTAGAGTGAGAGGTTGATACTGTAGTTGGTCCCAGACCCTGGATTCAAATTTAGTTATTGAGATTGCTTTGACGTTCCTATCCCTAGTCTGAGGTGGGTCTTGGAATTAAGCAATATGAGATGGTGGTTTGACCAGTCAATAGGTGTGATGGATCGAAGTGAGACTAGCTCATTTTTACTGATTATACAATCTAGAGTGGGTTGGTTAATTACAGAGTTGTTTGAGTTTCTTCATTTCAGGAAGCTTAGTAAGGCAACGGACAGTGGTGTCTTCTGAGTTACTCCATTGAATATTGAAGTTGTGCAAGAAATCGTCATTTGAGTCAGTAAGGGAGAACGCTGTTACTAGGTCAGTTAGTTCCGCTGAGAAGAGGGTGCAACCAACAGGTGGGTGGTAGATGTTGTGAAGTTTGATAGGAAAGGTGCCTTTGGCCTCAAGTTCAACTCCAAGGTATAAGAAAGTCGAGTATTTTGAGATCATTAAGGGAGCAAGATGGATTCCTTCTTTGTTTATGATTGCCAGTCTGCCACCTAATCTCCTTGGTCTGTCTTGTCGAATTATGGTGTAGCCGGGAAGAGTGAGCATGCCTAAAATGGGTGTCAAGTGTTCATTGAGCAAGGTTTCAGTGAGGAATGCAATATCAATTTTATTGTTCGTATGCTTCTGTGATATCTCTGGCATGTTTAACTGCTTATCTGCAGTTGAGGAGCATGCATGATAGTGGGCTAGGACTATTGTTTATGTCTGAATAGTAGTGTATTGAGGAGGCGGTCTAGGCGATGTGAACATTCAAGGGATTCTAATTGTACACATATTTATATCCTGGGATAGTGACAAAGGTTTTTGGATAGGATTGTGGGTCATAGTGATGTAAGATTCTTTGAGTGTTTCGGCTTCCAGATCCGATACAAGGCTGAAAGTTCAGTAGGGTCTGTGGGACACATGACTCACGGGAATAGTGTTCCAATAGGGAAGTTGGCTGAGAGTTGAAGAACCTATAAATGGAGGCAACTTCTCCCTAACAGGAGTGTGGTAATGGGTAACTTGTTCTGGATCAGAATGTCCTTTTTTACATCTGAGATGTCATTAGATAGTGAATCAAGTGTTTGTTCTGTTCAATTCAAGATTTGGGAAAGTCTGTCAGTGAGGTTTGCACCATGGTGCAAGGGTGCCTATGTTGTAAGTAGGATTGCAATCTACTGAGGCATTTCCTCTTTCTAGGTGTGCTGCCAGATGCAGCACACACAGAAAGAGGTAGTGATGAGGAGAAATATATTTTCCTTGTTACACCTCACCTGGGAAGGTGCAGAATTTTGACGCATTCAGAGGTTTACCAGTGTTGGTAAATCTGGGAACATGCAAAAATCCATGAGTGGATGGTGTTGGATGGTTCATACTATTTTAGTAGGACTGTGCGTTTGGGCAACATGAGCGTCATAACTATGTGGGACTGAGTCTGTGCATACCATCAAAATATATTGACCTGATTCCTGGTTAGCTCATAGTGTGTCACATTGACTTCTAAACCATACAAGTTACTGAATGGTGTCTGCAACCTCAGGTCATGACACCCCTGATTTCTCAAGGAAATTGTAGATTCAGATCTACATTCTTATCTGAGGCATGCCCAAAGGGAGTCACAAGGAGTACACAAATTGGTATTTCAAATATTTACTGAACAATGGGACTCATGTAAAATGGGTGTGCTACAATGAATAATCAAATGAGGCAAAACAATGGTACAAGCTTTACAATAGTGGGGGAAAAAAATGAACGATTTAACCATTGTGCATTTGTGTTGATTATATGAATACATATATTTGTACTCCTACCTAGCGCAGTGTAGCCTAAGTATTGGGTGAGCATGTCTACCAGAATACCTTATGGCCTGATCACTACCCTGGCTGTTCTGGGATTCGCTATTGGTATAGCAGTGACACAATACACATGTAATCAGGCCCTTAAAGTGGTCTAACTCCCCATTTACCTGTGGATGTGTGTCATCTGGTTGCCAGTCTTGACAACCTATCACAATGCTGCAAAGCCTAAACAAAGGCTTGGGGCAGTTTATATTATGAACTGAACCCATTTGTTCTGAGCCTCGGCTCTGGCCCAGCTGTCATTGTGGATTCTACCCACAAAGAGCTGTCTCTGAACAGACAACAGCAAACAATGACATTTTGTGCAGTGTCAGTCTTTGTACAGAATGTTACAAGGCCTGATAATGTACCTATGAGGAAGTGTAAGTGTAAGCAAACCATTTTCTGAGAACATTATCCCTGACAGGTGCACAAGCAAATGTGTGTTAAGAGTCATTATTTAAAAAGATGTTCACCTCAAATGTGAACATATAAAATGGAGATGTTTATGCCTCGGTCCAATGTAACCTCACAACATCCACTCCTTGTCTGTAAGGAGACTAAAAACCTTTCAAATGAAATCTAAACAATATAACTACTTCATGAAACCGAAAAATCTTAAAATACATTGCACTTTAATAATAAAGCAAAACGAAATCCAAAATGTATTTAAAAGCTAATTTAACAATGTTATATCTGTATAAAAGTCTATTTGTATAAAACAGGTTTGCTGAATTGAAGAAGAATTTCTTCTTGAAAGTAATAAGTATCTAAATGTTCAGAAAGTCAGATGAAACAAAATAGTTTCCAGCTTCCGCAGCCAATTATTCAGTTGGCACCTAGGCACAAGTTCCAAAGAGCAAACATGATCAAATCAAACCCAATCAGCAGCTGCTGAAAGTGTGACAGCCAGTAGCGCATCCCCAGGGGACAAGCTAGGGTTCAAAAATCCAGGAGCCGAAGCATTCAAGGGAAGTTCATAATATGCATTTTGCAGCAACAGCAATTGTGCAGGACATTTTTGCAGGTGGATTCTTAGTGGACCCATCAGCAGTTCCACATCAGTAGACCAATTGCATTCCAAGGCATATATCCATGGCACACTCGAAAGCGGAACATGAGCTGTACACAACGTAACAATACAGACCAAAAGAACACGGACAAGTTGTCATTTAGTTCCTGAAGTAAGGGTGCACCAAAATACTGAATCATGCATTCATAACATAGTAGCACATGTGTGAATGCTATTCCCATGTGGCCGAGTGATGGAACAACATTGTTGTGTAGTAACAAAAATAAAAACAAGATCCCATTAATCAGAAACAGGACACCTGATATGACTCCAAAAACTCTGGAAACAAAGGAGTGTATGCAAGATGGAAGCACACAAAAGACAGTCTGGAATGTACTAACAAACCCAGACCAAAATGTACTACTCCTACAATATTTGAGACATTAAAAGTGCAGTGCACAAGTTCTCTAAATGGTGTGGGAGTTTAATTCATAGTATCAACTGGATTTCAAAAGACGACCTCACAACTTGAAGATCAAACTTCTCCCTTGCAGTTGTTAAAGAAACATCTGAAACAGTGCGATTTTCAGACTGCTCAGATGATCAAAGTTAACATTTAAAGTAGAAATTGAAGGCCAGATTGTAACTTCACTAACTGTAGGGGCTGGTGGAAGGAGCGCATTTGTACAACAGGTCACAACCTTACAAACCATCACCACATGGGGCACTTCCAGTTTCAACCCACTGCAACCTTGTTCATTCAACATCAAATAGCTCCAATTCAAAAGTAATCTGAATGGCGGATCAATTACAGCAGCTGTGGAACCTTTTAGATAGCATGCTAAATTTCACTTGGATGCATTACACGCTCCGTGAAGTGTAACCTCCCTGCAAAGTAGAGAAGGGCCAAAAGTGTTCTTATAGTCTATACTGCTAAAATAAACCTCTGTCTCTCCATTTCTACATCTGTACCCAAAAAGTACAAATATCTCCCCAATGCTTCATATCTGTCTACTTGATAGTGTTGTTAGTAGATCGTAACGTGGAATGTGGAAACTTGCGGATATATAAACCCATTTGTTTCTTCCACAGTGAACGGTAATTTCTCTAGATGTTCTATGTTTAACATTTTGTATGTCTCATACATCCTTGCAATAATTTTCTGCCCTCTTGTTAAATTTTATGGAAGAAATAAATCAATGGTGTTAAAAAGCTTCCAGGGCACATGACCATTGAGCAGAGTCTGTAAAGTCCAGGTCAATAGCATGATGGATCTAATCTGACATTGTCCATGCGTTAAAAAGGACATGTCACTTTATTTAATGTCAATAGCTGATGACACAAAGGGCTTGATTCACAAAGGTAAACTTGGACGTTTGATTGTTAATCGGGCCCAATGTTACTCAGAGAATAAATTCTATTGCATTAAGTAATCATGCCATTGTCAACTAAAGCTAGAGCTTTCGCTAGATTTTCTCCGTCAATTTCATGTCTCAGCTCAGCAGCTTCGTACTGTAAAACTTTCCATAATTCATTGTATGTGGCATACAAAAGCACATGTGATAGGCTTTATAGGATCCAACAAAAAATCCTGTCTATTCATGTCATCTGAAAGGAGAGCCAAAAGTTATTTCACCTCATCTAACATGGACTGTTTTAGCCATTGGAGGCATATGTTTAAAGCACCATATATTATTACTACTCCAGAGTGTTGCATCTGCACGCGTCTGATCTATTTATCCGGAACCCCTTTGAAGCCAATTCCGATCCGGGTCGGAAAGCTCTCTGACCGAGCTAGATTTGGGGTGTTTTCCAACCGATCCGGACTCCCGCAGTACGACCGAGCGAGTAAGATGCGGCCATATGCTGTCGGACTCGGTTCGGTCTGACTCCTATATAAGTCAATGGGGGCCAGTCATACGACGCGTACATGGGCTCCCATTGACTGAATGGGTATGTAGCGGACAAGTGTACCCCCTACAGTGAGTACAGGTCAGTGCCATCCGCACCGTATATGCCTGTGTTGGGGAGAACCATGGGTCTCCCCCTGTGTCTGAGTCGTAAGGTGGTCTGACGCGGACCCCTGAAGTCCAACTCCGGGAGCTAATGCAAGCAGGATGATCCGACTTGATCTAGCTGTCCGAATCGAGCATCGTACTAGCTCAGTCATGAAACGTCTCCATTGCACACCACTGTTTGCTTGTGACCGAGTCGTACGGAGCGCTTCGGACCCTGAAACAATTCAGACGGAGAATTTGCGCTTGCTCGCATCGTACTTTGACGTCCGGACCTGTGTACGACTCGGAAGGAAATTCAGCCTCCAAATCGGATCCGCTAATGCCGAACATGATTCGGTGCCCTACCGACCGAAATCGGAATCGGCCCCCTAGTGTTGTTTGAAAAATGTGCATGACAACCATTAGTATGTGATGGCCACACTAGCCATCCCACTGCACTGGAATGTGAAGAATTCTATGTACTATTCTTTGGCTTGTTTTTGAATGTTTTCCTCTTTGCAATGTGTGAACTGTTGCTAAATCTCAAAACATGCAAATGTGGGAATGTTTGGTGTGTACATATCGCTTAGCTTGGCCAGGCTGATGCAGTATGTTTTGTTCAGAAAATGGATTTGTCTTGATATAAGACACTTGCTAAACAAAGCCTCAGTGCCTTTAACTTGCCAGTCTTTTGTTTCCCAAACAAATTTTAAATCAATAATATCCTTTCAAAAGTTATATCCTTGTATTGACAACTGGGAAATAAAGGGGGCTGAATACATTAATCTTGTATTGGCCAGCATATATTTCTGCTGCTGAGCAAGGGAGAAGTTTAAAATAATAAGACTCAGGGTTATTCCCAGAAAAATATTCAAACTGTGCAAATACTTCAGAACTACATGATGTGTTATGTATGCCAATTTTCCCATTGTGTGTAATTATACATTGCAAGTGGATCACTAGCTCATTTTAAGTAATGGTGTCCATAGTGGTGAAAACAAAACATTTCTTCATAATTAGATGTTCCACAATACATATCTTCACTTTAAAGCACAGTACAATGTTCTAGCTCATCAAGCATAGATGTGGCTGTGTTAAGGTCCCAGTCATCAGAGATGCTGCCAGGAGTAATAATGTCATTCTGGGATGTTTTAACTACACACAGTATCTGTAAAGTTTCTGTCCATCGAAAAATATCATATGGAAGCTTTTGCAAATGATACCATCAATTCCTGGAAGTGCTGAAATGTTCACAAGGGTCAAGCCTCTTCGCACATTGTGTGATGAAGAATAAGGCTTCAATACCTCAGTTGCCAGTTCAATAGCAGATCATTGGGGGAGACAGTGTCCACTCAGAAGCAAAAATAATACTGCCACAAAACCATCCCAAAGTAAATGGAAAAGCAATGAAATGTAAATGTAAATGTCAATCCAAGGTTGAATAAAATATGTCTTTTTGAACCATGCACACATTTAATGTGGTTGTGGATCTAACAACTCAGAGGAAAAGTCATCAATGTTGGCTAAATAGCCAGAGGGTGGTGCAGATCTGGTACTTAACTCCAATTGTGGATCATAAAAAAACAACTTGTTGGCATGTGGTGTTGAAACCTGTGAATTTGCATATGGTGATTGCATGGTATTGGAAGATGTAACTGAAAGCAGAAAGACTTTAGAGTCAGATATCCCTAGCCAGGGAGCAGAAACTTCAGTGTTGGTTAAAGCTAGTAATAGCACTTCCTGAATAGTAGTGAGAGGAGACCTGTAACTACCCAGGGGCCCTCATGGCCTACAGTGTGGGACTGGCTGTATGGGTCATTCAACACACATCTTTTAAGTTTACTTACAACCATAAAGGGGTGGAAAAAGTACAGTTCTGATACCTTCAACAGCCATGACCAGTACAGTAAATGGGTTCAACTCCTTCTTTTCTATAATCTTCTCTCAAACCAGATCCCTGATCTTTGGAATCCAGCCAGGAGTTGGTGATTGTCCCTTCGCTTCGCTAGTGGCAGTGGCAGAACGTTTCTGTAGGTCATTGCTTTGCTCGTCCGGAAAGTCTTTCAGTTCCTGGAAGACAGCCAAAAATGTGCTGCAATCGAAATGCATTTACTCCCCCATTTTATAAGGTTTGGTAACATGTGGAACCCACATATTGACCCAAACAGGACCTCATAAGAAGTCTGACCACCCAAAGATCTTATTGGCAAATTGTTTAAGGCTCTCTGTACCCCATTAACATGGTGGACCCAACTGTGAATCCGAGGGTCTCTTGAAAGAGTACAGACAGTACTAAGGCAAACCAACAGGGAAATGCAAGCTAAGGGAGTCCTATTTAAGAGGACGGAATCCCATCACCCACCAAGGTGGCATGCTTCATCATCTGGGATGTCCTCTTGGCTGCAACCTAGTGCAGCCAAGGAACTACAAGTCCTTGCACGTGATTAGGGGGAGCTTTTAGATGTTTTTAGGATAATCCAATGGCTAGATCTCCTAAGATCGATGGAGCATGGAACAGTGTCGTGAAAGTGGGTAATGCAGTGTGTGAAGTGAGTGGTTAAAATTGACTACCAGGAGAGAAAACTTTTATTAGGTATCCCATGGTGTCAAGGATTAAAAGCAGTTTAAGCGTCGTCTGATAATATGTACAAGCGCGCTGGTCAAAGCAATAAGAGGGTATGCATGTTTCAGCCAATCTTGAGCATAAATTGATCATGGCCTTCCTCAGGACCTGGTTGTTACTACTACTGCAAAATATAAGTGAATCAGAACTGTCACAAAAAATGCCCATGTAATTGGAACGATACAACCAACATATACCTGTGTAATACTTTTGGTAGACACTACAGGAATATTTGGTAAACACCTGTTGAAAAAGGGAGAAAAGAGCAAAGTCGACTCAGAAATGTGTGCACATGTGCTGTTTGTACTTATACTAACATCTTCAATCAATGAAATGTTCAACACATATTGTAATGGTACCCATATAAAATCGGGAGGACTGCTCACTGCTCCTGGTAACAACTTAGGGTGTGAGGCAACACTCTATAAACAAGAAAATTGAAAAAAGAAAAATGGAAATAGTAACAAGAACTAAAAAATGGTGGACCCACATGGAACCACCACTATTGCTGAATAGCATCAAATGGGTTTATGAAGACCCCAACCTAGGCGTGGAGTATGAGGAACAGCAGGACTACTTATCACCTAAAAAAACAGGAGTGTACTTGTCAGGATAGTATAGTTCCAGTTGTTTCTGGAGAGAACAGATGACAATTGTTTTCTGACGATATATACAAATGTAACCCCAAACAGACCTGCAAACACAATAAAGTACTTGAAAAAGAATGGCATGACCAGAGTTTGCAGATTGCAACTGAGCTCCATTTAGTGTTACATAGCCCAGAAACCCAGACAGGATAAAAGCAGGAAACACATTATGGAGCGGAGACGCTATATAGACAATATTCTCGTCATATGGAGAGGCGATGCAGGCATGGTAACTGAATGCCATATATGGCTGAACACACAGAACAATTTTCTTACCTTCACTCTGGATTCTAGCAAAACGAGTCTGCCTTTCCTTGACCTAAGCATTTTTCCATCTGCAAGGGGTCTAGAAAGCAAATTATATACAAAACCCATGGCAAGAAACTTGCTATTAACATTTGATAGTTTTCATCCGAAATCATTACGCGAAGGGTTGCCATTTGGACAGTTCCTTTGGCTTAGAAGAAGACTTCAAACGACAGGCCACTGTGCTATCTCGGAATCTTCAGGCTAGGGAATATCCCAAGAAATTGATATGCCAGCCTTACAAAAAGAGCTTCCAACAACAATTGCGAAGCGTTGACAGAGCCTACGGCTCACGAGACTCACTTGTGTGAACACATTCAGTACACAGTCAAATCAGATCCAAAACATTGTGCGCAAACATTGGTGTATTCTAAATGTTGGACAGGACCAAATACCTCCTCCCCTGTTTTCTTTTAAAAGAGGCACTAATCTGTGGGATTGTCTGATCCACACGCGACCCAGAGGTGGAACTGCCCTAAGACAAGAAACGCTCTGGAACATGCCAGTGGTCCAGGGACACTTTCCATGTGGTACATGCGTGGTTTGTCCACAAACTAAATACACCACTGAATTAGACATTGGTACCAACAGACCCTCGAGACAAATTAAACATACGAACTGCAATAGCGAGAGAGTCATCTATTTGATAACATGCCCTTGTCTCAAAAAGTATGTGGGCATGACAACCAGAAAGGTTAAACAGAGGATTATGGAGCACAAGAGCACCATCCTGTGTAAAAAACAATTAACGAGACTAACCAACCTCTTCCTTGAGCTTAAACATAAGCCAGAGGAAATGGTTTGGACTATTCTTGTGCAGCCATATATACCAACACATATTACTGATATCTCCAGATTCCTGTTTAAAGAAGAACAGCATTGAGTCTTTAAGTTATGCAGTGACTCTGAGGGGCTTAATGATGAGATTCCTTGAACCTTGGTTTGAATCTATACCAGTTATATCTGTACACCAGGGGTGCAGCCTCCGTGTGTCCAAACTAAGAAACCACAGTGTATAGGCCCATGGTCAATATCGCTGTTAACAATGAGACATGTGTACATTTTTACAGCATATACCAGGCATTTACATGGGATGGCATAGTACATTGATGCGTTCAAGCATGATAGTGTGGAACCATAGTTACCATCCTCTGACATGGGCACCTTTGGTATGTCAACATTGCACATAGTCTTAGTCAAACTGATAGTTCATTATGTATCATCTACAATGTTTGAAGTTAGTACACACACTATGTGACTGTTTTTTTTAAAAACCTTAACTGGATGTGTTGCATTTTAGTGGCTTGGCTGATATATAATAAGAGCGTGCGCTTACTAGCCACTGCACAGTCACCATAGTCGCCATTGACATAAGGAGTTCAGTACTAGGACCTCCAATACATTATTTCAGGTTGTGGGAGCACGTATCTAAGTTTCCTTTATCATGCGATATAGTAGAATGGAGGTTCGGTGTGTACGAGACTACATTACCCATGTTTCCTGACGGGTGGGTGTAGTACTTTGAGGCTATGATGAGCACGCAGTCGGCGTGCTCAGCGCTGACGCTGCTCACTTCATATGCCGATAGGCGCATTTTGAGTGCAGAACTATATCCCCCATGTTCCCTAGCGGTTGTCTGTAGTTCTGACACAGCTCTATTCACATGCCGCATGACTCATTTTTGAGCGTGACTCTAACAGCCAGCCACAGGTGTTCAGCTTTACGGACTAATACAATACCCTATATAACCCCGTGCACGCCACCGTCGGCTAATGCTCGTGACAACCAGATGTTGGCCTGAGGTAGCGACGTACAGGTAAATGCAGCGGGTTTGGTGGGGTTCCTTTTTCCTGTTTTTTCCTGCTTTTATCCTGTCTGGGTTTTTGGGCTTTTTAACACTAAACGGAGCTCAGTTGCAACCTGCAAACTCTGGATATGGCATTGTTTTCAAGTACCTTATTGTGTTTTCAAATCTGTTTGGGGTTACATTTGTATATATCATCATAAAACAATGGTCATCTGTTCTCTCTAGAAACAACTCAAGTTTTTTAACCTCACCTCACTTGTTTAATAACTCTTCCTAGGTATGAGCATGGCACTATACTATCCTGACAAGTACACTCCTGGCTTTTCAGGTGATAAGTAGTCCTGCCATTCCTCATACTCAACGCTAAGGTGGGGGTCTTGATAAACCCATTTGCTGCTATTCAGCAATAGTGGTGGTTCCATGTGGGTCCACCATTTTTTAGTTATTGTTACTACCAATTTAATTTTTCTATTTTCTATTTTCTTGTTTACAGAGTGTTGCCTCACGCTCTTAGTTGTTACCAGCAGCGGTGAGCAGTCGTCCTGATTTTATCCGGGTAATGGATTTGATACATTGATCTTTCACAAAACATTACAATATATGTTGAACATTTCATTGATTGAAGATGTTATCATAAGTACAGCCAGCACATGTGCACGCATTTCTGAGTCTACTTTGCTCTGTTCTCCTTTTTTCAACAGATGTTTACCAAATATTCCTGTAGTGTCTACCAAAAGCATTACACAGGTATAAGTTATTTTGTATCGTTACAATTACATGGGAATTTTGTTGTGACCGTTCTTATTCACTTATATTTTGCAGTAGTAGTAACAACCAGATCCTGATGAAGGCCATGATCAATTTATGATCAAGATTGGCTGAAACATGTAGACCATTTTATTGCTTTGACCAGCGTGATCGCACATCTTATCAGACCGTGCTTACACTCCTTTTAATCCTTGACACCACAGGATACCTAACAAACATTTTCTCTCCTGGTAGTCATAACCACTCATTTCACACACTGTATTATGCACTTTCACCACACTGTTCCATGCTCCATCCATCTTAGGAGATCTAGCCACTGGAGTATACTAAAAACATACCCAAGCTCCTCCTAAACAAGTGCAAGGAGTTGTAGATCCTTGGCTGCACTAGGTTGCAGCCAAGAGGAGATGCCAGATGATGGAGCTTGCCACCTCGGTGGGTGATGGATTATGTCCTCCTAAATAGGACTCCCTTAGCTTGCAATTCCCTGTTGGTCTGCCTTAGTACTGTCTGTACTCTTTCAAGAGACCCGCAGATTCTGTGTTTTGATATATCTGGAGTGGGGATTGATCCGGACAGGTCTTTAAAAACTTCCCTTAGACCCCTCTTCCTATCTGTTTTTTTTAATGGATCCAACTGTGACCCAAACCTACTCTTTAGATGTTAATGACTGTTTTAAGTCACAGATTTTCCACATCACTGTCGACAGGAGCAGGAGTAGTGCACAGACACACCATATGATCTCATGGTATCCCGATAAGCCTTAGAGACAAATACTCTGCTCTGTTTGAATGGTATGCAACTACTGCATATATGCAGATGAAAATGTGCACATTTTTTATAACAGTTTGTGTCAGCCAATCACTGTAGCCATACCCATAGAAACTGAGAACAGACATCCACTGCTAGCTAATGTATTTAAAAGAGCCATCAGTCTGCAGTGGCTCTTAGGGATCCAGGTTAATGTAGGGTATAGGCTTGTTTTGACATTAAGAAAGATGTCTGTGGTGGACTTGCTGTGGTGGACAGCTTTGTTTATTGACAAATGACACATTTAAGGACATACAGGCACATGCATCAAGTTAGGATTTTGTGAGTCCTTAATTGCGATAATTAAGGAAACGCAACTAAAAACTCGCAAAAGCCTATGCATGTAGGAATCGCTATGAAAATAGCGATTCCTACACATTCCTTATTTGCGAGTCGCAAATTGTGAGTCGCAAATAAGGAATGGCTTCCCAATAGGTCCTCGCAAATTGCGCATGCAGTTTCAGGGTGCAAGAGTGTCAAAAGTACACCCTGTTGCACCCCTGAAATTGATCTGTGCACATATGTTGCGCACACACTCGCTCTTGTGCAACATGAATCTTTTAAAAATGCACAAAAGTGCATTTTTTAAAGTTTTTGCAAATCACCATAAGGTTCAACTTCATGGTAATTTGCTACTCCTATTAGCAAAATCTCAATTATTTTTACTTTAATGCATTGCATTTAAGGAATCTCAATTTGCGATTCCTTAAATGCAATTGCAATTTGAGAACTCGCAATTCATTGTGAATTAGCAAATTGCGAGGGCCTTGACCCTTGATGCATCGCAAAAGCTAATTTTGCAATCACAAACAGCCGATTTTTGCGAATGGTCTTTAGTCTGTCTATATAGATCTGTCCACCGGTAGCATTGCTGCAATAGTGAAACTGTAGCCACCACCCATGTATAAGCAGATGCCAGACGCTCATGTGTTGCCATAATAAATTCTGGCCTGCATTCTAAATTTGGAATTACTCTATCCCCCACTCCGGGAAGATGAGCAAATTTAATGTTTTGTGAAATTAGCTAGTAGGAGCATTTTGCTGGAAAATATTTTGGTAAAGGGATGCCACAGTGCGAAGATGTGACAGCCTTCATTATGTCTCCTTTAATCCTCTTGTTTCCACGAGTCACTGGAGGTACAAAAGAAATTTGCCATGCTGCCCTTGTGGCTTCATCAGTCAATTAAGTCACTGCAAATTGTATTCCTAAATGTTGATTGCTCAGTGTGTGAATTGCATGAACAAGTGACAGACTTGCTTTAAGATTAGGCACTTTTTCCCAAAGCAACTTCTGCTTGATTGTATACCCTTTTGAGTCTCTGAATCCATTCTGGCTCCAAGAGTGTAAATACGCATTGTAAGACTGGACACAATAATATGAATCACACACTTTAAGTGGTAGGAACTCTGGATCTGTATTCTAAAAATGCCAGAATTAGAGCTTTCAGTTCCGCCAGATGTGAAAATATTTTTAGAGGTTGGAATACTCTGTCCCTTGTTTTACTCCTTATAGCTGTACACGCAGAGGAGCATTGACGTTTTGTTCCACTTGCTGGCTGGGCAGAACCATCAGTGTAACTCTAAAGTTGTATTTATCTACAAGTATTTTTTCACTGCGCACTGGGTATTCTTAATCATATTGTAGATATGCTTGTGCTTGTTAGATAGAGTGGAAGAAATATCCTACGTCTGTTGCTGTTAATTACTTGGCACACTATAGCCATCTTTGGTGCAAGGCCTTTATGACAGCCTCTATGCCTGGAATGGGAGTCACAACAGTTATGAGTATTCCCTGAGCCAATTATCTTTCTTTCACTTCAGCTGTCTGCATTGCGGTCAGTATTTATTCTGTTGGTGCAAAATACATTTCTGCATTGGAATATAATTCTGATTGATATGCAATCAGTACTGTGTCACCCTCATTGAAAGTGACATATGTGTAGCCTGTGGTTCCCACAAGTATGCAAATCACCAGGTGTTTGGTGTTACGTGTGTGTAAGTGTTCTAAAAGTTGGCACGTCAGCTTCTACTTAACGTACGATCTGTGTATGTTCTGGTGCCCAAAGTGTGCTTGAAAAGTCTGGATGAATTAATTCATAAAACAGGTTTTCCATTGTGCATAATCTGAAATGTACGTTCTACCCAAATGTGGAAAGTGCAAAAGTGATTGTAACATTTTTATTGTGTTTGGTGATAGTAAGAGTGCACATTTTTCTCAGAAATGTGGCTCTAAGATCTTGCCTTCAATTGATAGCTGATTTCCCAAGAAGAGGACACTAAGAAAGGCAATCCTGGATTTCTATAAGTTGAATTTGTAGCCTATTTGAGTGAATTCTTCAGTAATTCGATCTACTCTAAAGCCAGGTCTGGTGGCTTAGTGGACTAACGCGTGCACTGCAGGAGCCTGTGTTCAATCTCATGTTCACAGATTCAAACTCCAATTAGTCCACTCAGCCAGTCATCCTTCTGAAGTCAATAAAATGTGTACCAATGAGTTGCGTAACAATAAAGACCTGTTATTCAGTGCCAGGATACACATTGGTTAACGTGCACTGTGCAAATACACATGTTACCAATATATGCTAGATGTGTTTCTAACTCATCATCTGGTCTATATATGTCATCAACATAGGACAACGCTTCATGATCAAAAATTTGTAACAGTCCTGTTACACAGGCAGAGAACAAACTTGAGCTGTTCTTATTTTTTCATGGCAATCAGCAAAATTGGTTTTGTGATCGAGGATAGTAAATACTGTTTTGCAAAAAAAGCCATTTGAAATGTCGACTGTTGTTTTTTATTTTTTGTGCACTATGCTGTTCATTAGTGCTGCTCTGTCTTGCATTTTGTACTGCAATTGTACAAGTGTGACTATTTCATTGTCTATAGTCTAGGACTAGGAGGCATGAATGATTTGGGTTTGCTATCAGGAACAAATAATTGTTCATTTGTGAGTTGCAAGTTTCAATTACACCTTGATTTTTAAGTTTTGTTAGAATTTCTCTACTCTGCCATTTGGTTTCATGTTTGATGGGGTATTGTGGTTTCACTTGAGGGCTGGACCTTATGGGTATTACACTGTAAGGTGAATCTTCATCTCAGTCCACGTAATTGCAATATAATGCTGGGGTTTGTGCAAAGGACCACTGCTTGGCATATGAATGTTCAGCTGAAACTGGAACAATAGTGGAGGAGGCTGGTAAGAAAACACTTTCTCCTTGTGGGACAATTTGAATATTCTCTGGTGGTCAATCCCTTCCAGCCAAGAGAATTTCATAGCCAAATGTTAGGTTCTTCCAAAGGAGAACTTTAATGGTCCATTTGAAGTTGCAAATCATATCATTTCCCCGGAGCACTAACTCTTTGATCTGGTGTTTCCACATGAAAAAACCCATTAGTTGCTCTCACCACCAGAAACTCTTGAAGATTCTGGTGAACTAATGTAACTTCTTTCATGCTGTCTAACTGAGTCAGAGCCCACTCCTTGTTCGGAAACAGATCCCTCAATATGTACGAAATGTTTAAGTGAGATCCCAGCCACTTTCTTGTTTTTGAATTGAGGCTTGTGTTGTGAAAGCTTTTCTTCCTTTTTTACTACAAAATCAGGCAACCCTCGTGAGTCCTTCTTCAGTTTCGCGTAGTCCTCTGATTGACCTCCTCTCTCTGAGCGTTTTTTGGATGACTCCTGAAATTAATGAGAAGAACGTGTATTAATATAAAGATACCTATCCAGCTGTTTAATAGAGGAAATTCACCCTGTGGTTTTATCTTTTCTTTATTTTTCTTATTATTCCAGCATGATTCAGAAGACCCTGGTGCCTGTTTCGAGTAATCCTATTCAGAATTACCCCTAAGTTGGTGTTTATTAGGTCTGGCTCCCAAATGATCTCAATGTATGGATATATAGGTGTCAGCAATAATGGTTGGTAGTTCTCTCTTCTGATCTACTAACAGATGTATGTGAGACCTTTAATATTGCTGAAAATATTTGAGGATACTGTAGTATAATTGCCAAAAAGTTTCATCCCCAAGGCGAGGGCAAGGGCTGCCCGTATTTATTTTAGATGTATTTAAGTACATCTGGAAAAATAACTGTGGATTGTGTACCATGTGTGATGGTATAGATTGCTGCAAATACAGTGTCCCATGTGGCACACTCAAACCGGGGAGCCATCCCTAGATGTAGGCACATTGTGAGAATTCAATGTTTATCTTGAGACCCCATATGGGAAAATACTGCTTCAAGCTGATTTTTTTTGTGCAATCCAGAATGGAATTTCATCCTCACTGGTGGGAACCTTTCCCTATTTGAATTCTTAGTCACTAGACTACTTGTTGGTATTGCTGAATGCTGCTGTGCAGCTTGAGCAGACCTTGCTGAGTTTGCTGTAATGGTGTGCATAATGAACTGTGTCAAACGTCTGTATATTTTCACTAAACCATTGTGAAGTGTACGTAGACCTGCTCCTGTGAGTGTTGCTAATTGTGGATAAGGTGTGTAGTAGACAAATGTTTTTAGATCACAACATCCTTTACAGTGCATTCTTTTACATAGCATGTCATTACATCCCATTTTGAGAAACTACCTTTCCAACACATTCCATTACATTGCATTACACCTTTCCAACACATACCATTACAATGCATACCGTTACATTGCATATAAGGTAAGTGTTGGATAGTATAGGGGTAATAATTACTATTCTAACTCCAGTGAGTCCAACAGTAGGGTAAGTGTTGGATAGTGCAGGGGTAAAAATTACTATTCTAACTCCAGTGAGTGCAACAGTGGTGTAAGTGTTGGATAGTGTAGGGGTATACATTACTATTCTAACTCCAGTAGGTGCAACAGTAGGGTAAGTGTCAGATAGTGTAAGGGTACTATGTGTTGTAATGGTATGCGTTGTAATGACTTGCGATGTAAGGCCTGCATTGTAGTGACATGCATTGTTATGAGATGCATTGTAGAGACATGCAATGTAATGGCTGCATTGTAATGGCATGCAATATAAAGGATGTTGTGATGTAATGACTGCTATGTAAAGGTAGTGTGATGTAATGACTGTGTTCTAAAGTTTTTTCCCGTAGTAGGCTAAGGCTGACCACCTTGCCCCATCATTGCAGCGGGGACCCAGTCTGATATTAGGTAATAGATGTGAGAGTGTGCCTTAAAACACATTTTTGTGTTGCTGATATGTTAGTGCTATTTGTCTGTAATTGTTGTGCACTGCTGTTGCAGTGCATGTGTGAAAATGTCCTTTGGTGGCATCTGCTAATACACAATGTGACCTGTAAATAGAATGCCTCTGTTTTATATGCTTCATGGGTCTCTACCATGAAGGTAACATCTCCTCCTGTTTGAGGGAGCCCATGTTGTTGCAACATCTGTATTACTACCTGTCACCAGTTTAGTGGTATGATCAGTAGTGCTGGATTAGCCATTTGAATATGTGGAATTCAGAGCAGGTAATTATGGTGGGGTGATCCTTTTTTAGGCTCAAGCTTGAACAGCCTAGAGTCAGCAAAATAGGTTCCGTATTTTGCTGAGGAGGATTTTTCCTTAGCACCATGGATGTCTCTAGTCAAATGCTGAGTACGTTCTTTAGGCACACAAAAGAAAAATACTAAGGAGACCTATTAAATAATGACCTTACCTGGGGCACCATATAATACAGTTCCTACTTTTCAGTAAGGGTAATGGAACGAACCTCATAAGTAAATAGGTCTGAGGAAGCAGAGGTAGATCTCACTGTGCATGCCGTTCTGCTACAGTATTTACTGTATTATGTATTGAGTTTCTGATTCTTTTAGATTGAGTATTTACACCCAGAGAAACCAAACACTGTGAAGATTAATGAACTTTCTAGGTCATGAAGAAACGTCACATGATCCTTTTTGACTGGACAAGGCAAGAAACATGTTGACCAAGCTGCCGTTCTGCTCAGGATGGTGATGGGATTCAGCTGGACTAGAATGGCAGCATGGGGTGACTCAACAACCCATCAAAATGCTCCTATGACTAAACAAAGGCTGTGTCCAATTTATATAATGAACAAGACCCATTTATTTTGAGCCTGGGCTCTGGTCCAACTGTCATTGTTGATTCTACCCACCCAGACCTTTTGCTGAACGGACAACAACAAATGATATTTTGCGCAGTGCACCTAGTCCTTATACAGATTGTTCCATGGCCTGATATTGTGCTTACGAAAAAGTGCAAATGTAAGAAAAACATTCTCTGAGAACATTATCCCATACGAGCAAGCAATTAAATGTGTTAAAAGTCATTATTTAAAAAGAAGTCAACCTTTAAATGTGAACATGTAAAATTTAGGTAATTGTGCCCAGGGACTATGTAACCTTACAACAGTGCATGGGAACACCCATGTTCCACCCATGAAATACCTTCCAGGGGCACAATAACGCAACACAACAATTTGTGCTGTGTTGCGATGCTCTCAGTCTGTCAAGTCATTCAGGACCACAAAATGTGGCCTTTAGTGGCTTGATAAATAAATGATGAACCACAAACAGTCATTAAATGAACCTGTGCTTAACCCTCTGGTAGCTTGCCTCAAAAGTAGTCATAGTTAACTAAAAGGCAATGTGTAATGCATTTATGTGGCACATAAACAGTAATAAAGGGAAACACAACTCAAGAAAAAGCCTACACCAATTTAAAAAACACACCGTAAATTTTAATAAATAATTTGATACCATAGCGACAAGAATCCAATCAGTAGAGCAAGAGTTATGATTTTTTTAATTTAAAGTGAAAACGTCCACCTAAATGATCAAAGCCCCTGCTGTTGCTATCTGGTTGCATGAATCAGGGTCAAAGTCAGAAATTATGACCGACTGTGATGGGGTGCAGTTCGAATACACAAAGTGGATTGGGCCTGGTCTCCACTTACCTTAGAAGAAATTTATAGAAAAACTGTATGAGAAGGTAAAGTTCAGATGCAAGGCACCCGAAGGAATTCGAGGAGGAGGCATCTTCGGGCATCCGCTGGACAAAGTCACGGTGAAGATTCATACATTCAGACTTAATCTTTTTTTTGCAAGTCAAAAATCTCCAGTGGGATGAAGCTGCAGGATGAAGGCAACGAGGGATCCAGATGGCTGGATACTAGCCTGCGTGGTGAACCCCGCTCTGTTCACAGAGTTTGGGGAGTTTTTTGCACTCCGTGCTCCGCAAAGCTCGCAGATTGCAGTAAACCCCACTCTGCGTAGTGCAGCGGCGTTTATTCTTCACTCACAAAGGGTAAGTTGGTGAGCTGTCGCTCAGGTAAAATTTCTACTTGACTGACAGGAAGATTAGTGCGAATTGCAGTTTGTGCAGAACTCCGCCACTTGTCACTTTGCAGGGTTAATATACATTACAACAGGCAATTGTCCAGCACACCATAACACCAGCTATGTGTCCAAACGTGTTACGTCACCCACAACAGAATGTGATTAGAGGGCCATGCCTATCTCCTGCGCACCCGCACACCAGTGCTACGTTCTGCATGCACACTGTCCTCAGCAGCACGGTGTCCTGCAGCAGACCCATGCCTCATACTGCGCCTCCTGCTCTCTGGCAAGTGTTTTTTTTTAATGCTATGACTGCTTGCCTCCTTACTCTCCTCCACATCTCCTGTACCAGTAGCAGCAATCTGGTTAGTCTGCATCACCTCTACGGCACTGGTGACTGTGATCAGGCCCTGGGTAACCTCACAGCTGCACTTTGCCATCTCAAGTTGCATGGCCACAAATCTCCTACTCAACACGTGGGTCATATTGCACAGCCTGTTCACATACTTGGTGAAGCCTGCAATTACCTGCCTGTCTCTTTGCCTTGCAGCGTGCTCCTCATCCATTCTGCCACATAACTGCCTCACTGCCTCCGATACCTCCTTCATTCCCTCCGCCACAGTATTGTTGAGGCAGTAGACGGCATCCCTCATGTCATCCACCTTCCTGCCGTTTGCCACCATCTATCTCTGAATAGCCCTCATTGTCTTCCCCTGCAGGCGCTGGACTTTCAGCAATTGGCCCTCCAGTCCTGAGAAGACACTTGATCCTTCAGGACTCTGTGACCTCTGTCTCCGTCTACGGGCACCTGTGATGCTTTCCACCATGGGGGACTGTGCCACCGATGGCTGTGTGTCTTTGTCCAGTGTTGTCTGTTGGGCTTCCTGCCTCTCCTTCTCTGTGGAGTCACTGTGTATCTCTTTGACCTTGGTGGTGGTGGGGTTGTTGGTGCAATGTCTGGAGGTGACATGACTTCCTCCTCACTTCTGTTTTCCTCCCTGGGGTCATCAGCAGTCTCCCCCTCTGCAGCCTGTGACACTGTTCCGCCTGTGGATACAGAATGTACTATTACTCACTTTTCTTGCAGCAACTGTGTGCAAATTAATTTCACAACTGACATTCTAGCTGTCTGTCCTCTGCTATCTCATCTATTGATGTGTGTGACTTGCCTATGCTTATTGGGGAGTGGCTGATTTGCTACCCATTGATAGGGACTACATTTCCCATGATGCATTGCTGATCTTACATAAAACATGGTCTGGAGAGAGATTGTTGCAGGGGGATTAGGGTTAGGGAGGGGTGACAGCATGCTGTGCATGCGACTTACCTTGTCTCTTGGATGGTGTAGTAGAGCTATCCACATCCCCAATGCCACTGACACTCTCTGGCTGGAGGGTGGATTCTACCAGTTGGTCTAGGGCAGTAGGAGCAGGCGCTGTGGAGCTTCTCCCACTTGTCTTCCCGGCTTGTTTTTGTCGCTCAGCCATCCTCTCCTTGGCACGTGCCCTCAGGTCGTACCATCGCTTTTTTAAGTCCTCAGTTGTGCATGTGTGAACCCAATTGCATTTATCTTCTCTTGGATTGCCATCCAAATGCTCCTTTTCTTGGACTCAGGGACGTTTAGTGATATCTTCCCAAAGAGCTGGTCATGGTCTTTCACTACTTCCTCAATGAGGATATTCAACTCCCGTTCCCTAAACTTGTGCTTCCTTTTCCTCCCGGCAGCATCCTTCCCTTTCTCAGGTGTGGCCATGGTGTAGTTCTCTGTGTCAGCTGGGTGTTCACTGTACAGCTCCTCTGCTGTGGCTCCTGCTCCCTGTCTCTCCAACAGCTACAGCTTCAGTGCACCTGCATAAGTGTGGCCACTTCCTGGTTGAAAGGTCATGTTCTTGCTCAGGATTGGCTGATTCAACAAATACAGATTTTTTAAATTACCGAATCGGTATTACAGACTCGGTAATTTTTACTGATTTCTATGAAATCGCTTATTTTTTGAGAATTTTACCGAATCATTAATTTTTACCGAATTTGTTCCTACATCACAAATACCGATTCCTTAATACCGATTTTTACTGAATCGGTGTTAAGGAATCGGTATTTAGGAATTACCTACATCTCGCCCTATATGGCTAGGGCACAAAATGCTTTCTAAATGTGCCATTTTCAAAATTGAGAAATAAATACCAACTTTATCATTAAATATGATTGTAAATTACAATTTCTCAGATACCAAACATGACTTTTCTAACTAAAAACAATCAAAAGTTAACAATTATTACATTTAATAAGGAAACCCAATGTTGAACTATCAGAGCGGTTTCAGTCTTATTAGTGTTCAGCTTTAGAAATCTGGTCTTTATGCAGTGGGCCCTGTCTATCATTCAGACATTGAACTTGATCTGGGTACTGGGTGTCTTATCCATACAGGAGAGAATTAGTTAAATGTCATCTGCATAGGAGAAGAATTTGATGTTGTGAGAGCAGAAGATGCTGGCTACAGGGATCATGCATGTTTTGAAGAAGGTTGGACTCAAAGAGAATCCTTGCAGGACTTCATAGATGAGGCTGCAGGCATCCAAGGTTTATGGTGCGAGGCTGATGGACTTGTCCTTCCAGTCAGGAGAGAGCAGCTTCATTGGATTGAGTGTCCTTGAATTCCAATGTTTTTTAGGTGTTGGGTGAGGACGGGGTGGAAAACTATAGGAAACACTGCAGAGAGGTCCAGGGGGGTTAGGGCTGCTATTTCTCCTCTGTCCAGAGTCATGCAAATATCATCCGTGGTGGCAGTGAGGGCAGTTTCCATTCAAAGTTTTGGTCTGAAACCAGACTAAGTGGTGTTGAGGAGTTGGTGGTCTGTGATTCCGTGAGGTGTCTGTTGATGATTTTCTCTAAGACTGTGCCTGGGAATGGTCACAAGGAGATCTGTCTGTAGTTGGCGAGTGTTGAGGGGTTCACTGACTATTTTTCCAGTAATGAGAAGACAGGTCAATGCTTCCTAGGATCTGGGAATGTCACTGAAGAAATGAAGGCATTCATAAAGCATGTGAGCATGATGATGATTGGTTGCAGTCCTTTGAAATAGGTGTGGTCATGGCTGGGGTCTTATGGGGTTCCTGAGTAGATGGACTACATGATGGCAGTGGTTTGTTCTAGGGTAGTGGCAGGCCATGTGGTTAGCACTGCCTTCTTGGACAGGATCAAAAGGCATTTGGCGAGGTCTGTCGAGCCTGGTTACAGGTTCAAGTTGCTGTAAATGGCAGCAATTTTGTTGCTGAAGAATTCAGAGAGATTTTTGCAGGGGTCCTGCAAGTGTGTGAACTAGTTGGAGGCTGCCACTGGTGAGTTGAAATCCTTAACAAATGTGAAGATTTATTTGCTTCTGTTGGCACTGGCATCAATGTGGTCTGCAAGAGTGCAGTGATTAGTAGTCTGTAACATTGGTGATAGCATCTCAGGACAGATTTGAATGTGCTTTTTTCTGTATTGTTCTCATTCATTCTCCATTCATGCTTCAGTTATTTGCAGTGGCATTTGATCAGTCTGAGTTACTCTGTGTACCAACTGGACCGTGGTCTACATCTTCGTATTTTTGCTGTGTTTGAAAGGGTCCGTGGAGTTGATAAATGTATTGATCCAAATGTTGAAATTCTCAATAGCTTTGGGGAGGCTATTGTTATGTTTGGATTGGTGTGTGTTGAGAGCAGTGTTCCAGTCCTTTGTGTTATTATGCAGTTTTGATTTCAGCACATTGGTCTGGCAGTAGTGCATGTATTGGACCAAGATCTGAATGCTGAACTTGATAAGCCCTTGGTCTGCCCAGGAGAATGGTGTGGGCTTGTCAACTTTGATGTTGTTGAAGGTGGTGAAAATGGGTCCAGGAGGTGTCCAGCAACTGAGTAGGTCCCCTTACCAGTTGGATGAAGTCCAGGCTTCAAAGATCTTCAATGAGGGCTTTTGAGTTGGGGTCACCGTGGTCTTCCAGGTGGAAGTTCAAATAGGATGTGATTGCTAACTTCAAGGATGAGGGGCGCCACGAAGTCCAAGATGCTGTCAGTGAGGCTTGTGTGTGGTCTTGGTGATCTGTAGATGCTTAGGGTGAAATTGGCCATGATGTGGAGCTTGAATGACAGGTGCTCCGTGCTGGAGGATGACATGTCCATGAAGGTGGTGCAGCTGATTCCAATTTTTGGATGATGACTATTCCACCTCCAGGCTTGTGAAGTCTGTAATAACCGATGATTTTGCAACCAGAGGAGATGACTGTGATGATATTAGGTGATATAAGGTGCCGAGGCAGGGCTCATTCAGGTGCTATCAATTAGTTAACATCCACTCACATAGACAACACCACAGTATTGACCTAGACTTCACAGAAACCTGCCACTACCTTGAGACAAACAACAGCAGGACAAATGGATAGATGTCACAGTGACTCACTTACAAATCTACCCTCCTTCTGACATTAAAACGGTCAGAAAAGATCCTCATTAATGTGTTCCACCAGGCAGGTTATTTACATTTTAAAGCTTTGGTGGTTTCTCACTTCATGCCATCACATCATTGAAATACAGATCATCAGTGTAAAACAATTGCCCAAAGGGATTCTTGTGAGGCCTCAGTGATCTATCCACAGTTTATTTCTCAAGTACTTTTTGGGCTGGTCATGTGCCAAGATTATGATCTACAGTAGGGTTCAAAGTATAGTCGTCAAGCTTTGGCAAAGGTAATCACTTAATCTGAGAAGCCACTGGCAAACTCATGGCTTCTTTTACAAAAATATCGTTAGTACTTCTAATGTCAACATTAGGTTGTTTTGCAATTTAGAGGAGTACTTCTCTCAGTGGCACCTTCGAAATATATGAAGTAAAAGTAGTGATCTGACTCTGCATTAAACTCACCTAGTAACAACAAAGCAATACCAGAATGAAGTGGCAATACCTGAGTTACTTTTAACTTATGAGTAGGTTAAAGCTATATTAACAGGCATCTCAGTATTACATTTCTTACAACAGTTTTTTTTAAGAAAAACTTTATTGTATTTTTTTCCTGCCAAAATTATACTCAAAAAGCCGTTTTGTACGTATATAGACTGAGATACAGTACTAGCATGTATAAGCAATATTGTACATTTTATATTGAAGAACTTAAATGGAACAAAAAGTAAAAGAGAAAAAAAAAGAGAGAGAAAGGAACAGAAAAGGATAATACAAATAACCAGCTGCGATAAAGGAACTAGGAGTATTATCCTAAGAAATGTCCATGTATCTGAACGATGTCCCAATTCCCATCATCAACTTGGTGGCTGTGTACATAACCCCACTTTAGTTGTGGGGCAGAACCTCTAGGTCTAATGGTGTGGGCTATGATATCGGTGTCAAGACAATTCCTCTTAAATCTGTCCAATGTTGCCATATGCATGCATGTTTTTGAGGGCAGCCTTAAATACTGGCCCCTTCAACCCCATGCAGAAAGCTAATCTTCGCTTCCATACCCCCAATAGGGGTGGGGATTGTGCTTCCCAGGAACGGGCTGTGTTCCATTAAGCCAAGGTCAGACCCAAAAACAACAGATGACGTTTATATCTTTTGCCCCCTATGTCTTCTACAATGTGTAGTAGTGCTAGCCGTGGTGTACTTAGTATGGGCCACTCCAGCACCTCAGCCAGATATCAAGAGATGGCTCATGTCCATACCGTGTGTATAAAGGTGTCTCACTCCACCCCGCAGCGGAGACACGTTAGGGAAGCAATAAGCCCAGCCCTGGGAAGCCGCAACCGAGTATAGTATGCTCTGTGTAAGTATTTTAGCTGCATTAACCACAGTTGCGAGGAGACAGCAGTCCATCCGAGGAGACTCTAACACCTCTCTCCAGTCATCATTGTCAATCGGAGCTAAATCAGCTTGCCAAGGTTCTCTAAGGGACTCCAGTGTTGATGGGTGCCTAATATTTATATTTAAGATACTTTTTCATCGGCCAGTTCCCCCATAAGGAGCTTCCTTCTAATATACTGAATTCAGGAAGGGTTGTAAGGCCCCTAAGATAAGGAGTAATTGTATGTTGGAACTGTAAGTATTTGTAAAACTCGGTGGGTGACATGAAATATTCGTCCAGAAGGTCTGAGAAGGATTTGAGAGAGAGAACCTGGAAACATCACCCAGTGTGGAGATACCAATTCGGTCTCTGCTTAGGAACACCTGTAAATGTTGCAGATGAGAGTTGACACAACCATAAAGGTATTTATACAGTGAAGAATCACCCACTATTAATCTTTTTAACACGTAGGCCGGCTTGTCTCTGGGACAGTACCATCAGTCATTAAGAACTTGTAGATAGAAGGAAGCATAATATGACTGAATGTATGCACCTGTGAAGCCCCCACAGTAAGTGGAGAGAAAGCTTGTCTGGAGCTCCATCCAAATTTCTTGTCTCCCCACAGGAACATGTTTAGCATAGTGTCTAACCGATGTATATATCAAGGACCCCCTGAACATAAATTCATTCAATTCCTAGATCAGGGAAAAACAATTATGCAGAAAAATAAACCTAGGCAATTGTATAATACTGTCTGATACACGGGTGGTCCCTTGTTAGTGAGCGATTCATTTCTTAATTTATTGGCCGTTATTGCCACAAAGTAGGCTTTGTTTTTTAGTCTCTTTTCATAAATATGCTGGGAAAGTCGCTTCTCTATTTCTATGCGAAGCTTCTAGTCACATGATGAATCCCAGTGATGTTTATTTCCCGCGTGTAGATATTTAAACGCTGCAGAGTCGAGTGGCATATTGATATTCATCCGGTTTCTGTGACGCAAGAAGCCAGAACTGATCGTTCGCCTTCGGTCTTTAAGATTCTTATCATTTTTAATAGGTGAGTTGTTTAGAAGCTATTGACTTCTTGCACGCCATACGGGACGGTATCTTGATTAATTTCAATGATGTTTTTGCATAACCACTAGATAGCTAATTTTGCCGTTTGTGGCTTTTTTCAGCTATCAGCTACACCGGCCTGAACCGAAGGCTACGTTTTCTATCAAGCTTCGTTAGGTATATGGCATTTTATTTCTATTTCGTGGTATACATGCAAGCTCATTACATTATTCCACCATGTCCTTGTACTAATGAGAGTGTTATGTATATATACTGACCCGTAACTTTTTTATTTTATGATTTGCGTTTAGAGACGCTGAAATAAAGCTGTCTCTGCGGAACCTTACAAGAAGTTCTACCTCTAATCTATTTTAAAGACTAAAGGAGAATTCGCCTTAGAAGTATACCATTTAAGGTAGTTTATTTGATACATTGTATCCTACGCTGTTCCCAGCTTTCAACTTTCTTGCTTGTTATTTTACCTAAAATTATTGAATCCGTTGAGTAGCCTATATCTAACTAGGAATCCGAATTTATAAGTGATATAGTTCATAGTTCTTAGCTTAAAAATCCCTTATTTAAGGAATTGAACTGTATTTAATATAGACCTATCGAGAGATTGATTTTTGTTTTTTATCTTTGTGTTAATGAAGGAAAAACTACAATAATATCATATTATGTGACCTATTCGGGCTCATTTCGAAATCACGACGAAGAGTTTTATAAACCAGCACCATACATCCGTTTTATCTGAGGACGAAATCCGAAAGTCTTTTCTAGGTAATTATCCCCTCAAATAGAAGTAGCCGTTTTGATTTGTTTATTTAACCTATCCGGGTTGTTTTTGATGGTTCCTTTTACTTTCAGAATTTTGAAGACTTCCATTATTAGGGATATCGTCAATTTCTAAATATCTTTTTCGTATGGGTGCCGTGTTTGATATTTAGTAAGTATTGTATTTATATATATACTGCTATCAATGCCAGATAGGGTTTCTATTAGCCCTTCTTTTTTGGAGGCATAGCCCCTCAATAGTTGTTCTCAATATACAGGTAACAGTTATGGATGAGCACTTACACATACCACCTTCATAGACTTTTATTGTTCATAGGTCTGACCTGTTTATTATGGAAAAATGGTTGTAATGCTGTCATTATCTAAATTCTGTCGATGTATATGTTTATATGATCGTGCGATGATTAGTTGAATTTTGAATACAATAAGTAATGTATCTTGTTTTGTGAATTATATATTAAGTGCAATGCTTTGTAATAATAAACATTTTTATGTACCTCTTCAATTTCAGGTAACTTGTGGCTAGTCCTGAAGAAGGCGCTAGTTCGCCGAAACACGCGTCGATAATTATTGTGCCACTATATATATTTTTTCCTTTGTTACATTACTGTATTTTATTTTCTCCTCCTTTTTTTAATGAAATACTCATTGTTTTGAAATGTATTGTTAATTATTACTTTGTGTCTGATTTATTCTTGACTGTATGGCTATACAACTTTTTAATGAATGTGTTATAATAATTTGTTTTAATGAGTTATTAAAAATATTTTAATACCCACGACAGAATTCGTTTTGATGTGCTACAATTTTTCCTTTATACCATTGTGTAGACAGTATTATACAATTGCCTAGGTTTATTTTTCTGCATAATAGCATAGTGTCTAAACCATGTCTGTGGGATAGGATAGGGGTGGTTTTGTAATTGAAATAGGAGCCTAGGAAGGGTTATCATTTTAAAGATTGCTGAGGGGCCATACGAGGATAGGGGCAAACCCATCCATGACATTAGCTCTACCTTGACCCTAGCGAGAACTGTGTCAACATTGCATGCCCTTGAAACCTTCTATCTGTCTGTTATGAAGACCCCCCAGATATTTCATGCCCTCCCAAGTCTTAGAGAGGTTTGAGGCCCATCTATAATTGCCCGAGGACCCACGCAGAGACTATAATGTGGACTTATTCACATTCATGAAGAGCCCAGAGGTCTCGCCAAAAATGCACATAATTTGAAGAAGGGGGGGCCTGATCTCTGGGGGTTGGTCAGGAAGAAAAGAACGTCGATATAGGGGGATTCGATCAGAGACTATTCAAAGCCCCTGATCTGGGCATCTATATAAACCCACTCTGTCAGTGGCTCGTTGGCTAGGGCAAACAGTAAAGGAGAGAGTGGGCAGCCTTGTCTGCTTCCCCGATTTATTAGGAATGGTGAGAACGCTCTACCGGCTCTACGCACGGAGGCAGTCAGCCCATGATACAACATGCAAATATATGATATAAATTTGGCGCTAAAGTTTACGTGCTGACCGAATCAAAAGCTTGGTCAATGTCAGCCAAAAGGAGGGCCATGGGGGATTGTGTTGTGTACCTGACATATGTTATGTCGTGTGGATCTCTGGAGCATGAACCCAGCCTGATCCGGGTGGACCAGGTCAGGAAGATGAGCCAGGAGTCTGGTGGCGAACACTTTAGCCAAGAGCTTTGCTTTTACATTTAAAAGGGAGATTGGTCAACAGGAGACATGAAGTTCTGGAGGACGACCCAGTTTCTGGAGCATGACAATTTCTGCATGCCTCTAGTCATGGGGCATAAATGTAGTCTGGGGGGGTCTTCTTGTTTAGCCACTACATAATGTGAGCCTAACAGGGCCATGTAAGCTGTAGAAAATTCACTGGGGAAGCCTTTAGTGCCCGATGCTTATCCCGATGCAAGTCAGCAATGGTCAAATCCTCTATGGTTAGATAGGCCTTAAGCGAGTTCCAAGCCACTTCGAAGAGGGCATGCTGGGGGAAATCCACAAAGAACTGCTCTATCGAGGAAGCATTGAGAACCTCACAGGCCATGTATAAAGACTGATAGTAGCTCCCAAAACTATCAGTGAGCACCGCAGGGTCCGTTATTGGCGCACCTGCAGAGTTGTGAAATCCTGGGAGTGGGAAATGTGCTTGCGCTTGTTGACATAATGTAAAAAGGAGTCTCCCGGACTTGTCGCCCCACTGGTAGATTTTGCTTTGTGTAGCGAGCCAGGTGCCCTGCGCCTCGTCCATCAACACACTATGGTACTGTTGCTGGAAAAGGTGCAACTGCCGGCGTGCAGCAACCCCGTCTTCACCACGGGCTCGGCATTCCAATCTCATAATTTGCACCTCCAACTGGATAAGTGACTGTCTCCATCATCTGCGCTCACTGGTGCAAAAGCTAATGTCAACCCCCTGCAACGTTTGCTTCAAGGCCTACCAAAGAGTGCACAATAGGGTCACAGACCCTTCATTGTGGGGAGTGGGATACGTATTCTGAGAGCACACCATGGATTTGAGCACGGTATGCTGGGTTCTGTGAGAGCCAAACTGAGAGCCGCCACCAGAAAAGAGGCCAACACGTGCCTATCAGGAGAAGGATGGCTAGAGGCAAGTGATCTAACAAACCCCTAGATAGAATCGCAGCCACCGTCACTCTACAAACAAAAGCGCCAGGGACAAATATGTACTGTAACCTAGATTATGAGGTGCAGGACACGTATGTGTAGCTGACATTCATAGGATTATATGCCCACCATGTGTCCACCCACCCCACCATGTTCACCAGGGTCCCTAATTTGGAATTGGGGGTTCCGACAGCCACAACTGCCGGGCACTAACTTTCTATATCCGGGGACAAGACATCATTCCAATCTCCAACCACCACTGCAAGCCGATCCAGAAGGGTACCCTTAACCCCCACCAGGTGGTCCAAGAAGCCCTGACCAAGGGGCGGTGGGGCGTAAACACTACTGAACACAATATGCTCCCCAGCCACAGTCACATGTATGAATATGTAACGACCATGTATGTCAGCCTACTTCTGCATCAATCAGTGTGACCGTGATTCTGCAGTGAATAAGGATGGCAATACCCTTGGAACCCCTCACAAATCCTGCATGAAAAGCGTGTAGAAATCCATATCAGGTTAGGCAGGGTGCCTTTGTACTGAGCATGTGCGTCTCTTGCAATAGGAGAATGTCTGCATCAATGTGCTTGGCCTGGCGGTAGACCGCGCCCTCTTGATCTTATCCAGCATGCCTCTTGTAGTCCAGCTCACTATATATAGCTGCCCTGAGAAATGTATTATACGTTCTCCCAACATTGTGCCATGAGGAAGTGAGACACTGTATCGAACAATCCTGGACAGGGCAGTTCTAAGAACTTTTGAGCTACGCAGCACATAACTCAGAGAACAGAGCGAACAAGAACGTGTGTAACATCCCTACCCCATGCCATCCCACCCTAATACCTCAAAGCAGTTGAAGTATCTATTGCAGGAAGTATTGCAACCCGCCTCCAACATGGAGACAGGATACGGCCCTTGAGTCCCTATAATGTCCCAAATCCTACTGGGGTACTGGACCAAACCCATATTACGGCCCATGTTTTACCCGAACACCTGAGTATGTGCAATAAAGAAACAGCAACATCCCCAAGACTACCCTCCCAGGGGATCTAGACCCTGGAATTATTATCATTATGTCTTTGGGGACGGCAAGTTCTCTGGGCCCCATTTATTGTTCTTAGACCGCCATGTAGATCTGGATCTGTGGCTTCTTTTGTGTTTGGGTTTCAGCTGCAAATGCTTTGAGTCCCCCATCGAAGAGTCGAAGTCCCTATGATAGGTCTTTGTTCATCTGTCCATGTAAAAACCTCTTCCGGAGAGTCAAAAAAGATGGTACGGCTGAGTATAGAAGCATGTAGGGGATCTTAAGATCTCGCAACTGTGCCTTGGCAGTGGTGAAGGATTGACGTTGTTGCTGGAACATTTTCCTGTAGTGCGGAAAAATCATGATTTAATTGGATTCATAAACAAGTTGCACCACCGTGGCCATGAATTGGTCAATGCTGCTCTGCTTCGGGCCAGACCCAGAGACCTTAATTTGGACATGATGTACTGGCTATTTCATAGAGGCACATAATGCTGGCTCCAACTGATTGCTCAACACCCATGGTGCTCCTAGCAGCTCGCCAAAGCAGGCCCTGATACTCCTATGCTAAAGTCCAGGATGGTTTGACAAATAACAGAAGAAGGTTGCCAGTACTGATAAACATAACTTAGGACTGTGATTAATCCTCCACAAACAGAAGATCAAATTCCAGAAAGGGATTGCTTATTAATCGCAATTTTATTTATGGAAAATCAACAATATTTTATAAAATTCATTTTTACACTTAAGGAGAAAACAATAGGAAAAATCAAGATGAGAACGGACACAAAAGAATACAGTCACTTAAAACGATCCACCATTCAAAACTACAATCATATCACATTCACCACACATTCGACACATGCAAACTTGGCTCAAACATACCATATGTTCATTATCTACAAGGGAAAAGAATAAAACTGGAACTGCCTTAGTTAAACAAAACGTTCAGAGTAATTGGTTGAAAAATAGTACAAAACCAAGAGATTATACAATTTCAAACAATGATTGCAAATAAATGTAAATCGGTAATGCACAACAGATGGCAAAAAGTCTGTAGATGGACGTGACTCTTAAACACAGGGGCAGACCAGTAAGAAGATAGGCCTACGCGTTTCGAATCCCCTTTAATTCTTCGGAGATTCTCATCAGGGCCTCAGGCAACTGAGTAAAGAAAGAAAAAACATATATTTTTCTTAAAGACAAATAGTGACATGTGAGAGAGACATAAGTGCAAAAAAAGAGGGTTCACGTTTCTAATTAACACTAGCTAGAGCATATACTACAGGGAGAATAGCCCTTATCAGAGTCTCTACACTAAGTGAATCCCCAGCACGAAGAAACCTGGTCCAGGGAACTCAAAGATGGAATGGCGGGAAGCGGTTGGTCTCAGAATGGCACTCTGAACCCTGTACTTCAATCAAGATGGTTGGCTACATCAAAAGTTATCCAGTAAGGGAGGGAACTTACCACCGAGGTTGCTCCAACGGAAGCTTGTGGTGGTCGGGAACGGGGGAATGTTGGAAGGAAACAAATCTGTAAATAAATATCAGCGTCTAATGAGTCAGTAGGCAGCTGAGATTGAAAAATGAAGCTTTAAGCCCTGTGGGGGTATCTTACCGTTCTCAAATGATCAACGTGCCCGAACGGCAAGAAGAAGGGTCCACAGATGGAAACTGGGGTGGATTGGGCCACAGCCGGAAGGACCACGGGGGCCGGAGACTTTACATGTCGGCGTGTCTTTTTTATATAAAAATGCAGGCTCAGAGTCCTGTTTAAACCAAGGAAAGGCATTTAGTGGGGGGCACGACGGGGAAAGAACTTAATAACAACTGAAGGAATTGGCATCACCTGTATGAAGCGGTTCGATATTAACACTTCAGCCCGTTTCAATCAGGCAGCTCCGAGAGTGGTGGCAGCATCAGCACAAGCAGGCACGAATCGCGTGTGCTGTGTAAACAGAAATACGAAGCGAAAAGGTTAAATGAAGGAAGGCTTGAAGGAACGGTCATACAAAAAGCTCTATCCAACTTGGCCAAAATACAGAGGGACACGACGAGGATCAAAACTTGCTCTTACCGGGTATAAGAATTCTTCTTCGGAGCAATCTAACCGGTCGGCGTCGCGATGAGCACTGGTCACTCGCGCATGCGCGTTACCCTGCCACGGGGGACTTCACGTTTTATAGTTGAATACGCGCTGCGTCATCAGTAGGTGGGCGATTAAGTGGACATCTACGGGCTTCAACAACAACGCTCAATGGGGCATGCAAATAATGAAAAGTCGAATGCATGCATGCATTCAGAACTACAAAGATAAGATGATATATGTATAATTTATAATAACGGGGATCTCTGGTGATGGAGATTGAATGAGGCTATATACAAGGTAGCCAAGAGGTTACAGACAGGAGTTCATAGCTTGAAGATTTCTGAGAGTTCATTTAAACCTGACACTGCCGTGTCAAATTTAACAATTAACATCGCTTCCCTTTTGGATAATAGGAGGCTCATATCGCCTCCTCGGGAGTTCTTTTCTATCCTGGAGATGACCGTCCATTTAAAATCATTGAGTCCATGTTGCATTCTGTTCCAATGATTTACTAGCGGAGCATTTTCGACATTTCTCTTCAGCCTCGATTTGTGTTGAGATATGCGTTGTCGCACTTCTTGCTCCGTTTTTCCAATGTATAGGCAATCGCATGGGCATTTGATGCCATAGACTACAAATTTTGATTTGCAGTTACTAAATACCTCATGCTTCCAGGATATGCCCTTATGTTGAAAAACGGAGCCCTGTATGGTGGTTTCACAGCAGAGGCAAGTTCCGCATTTATGATGACCTAGCACGGGTGCCAGACCCATCATTTGGCGGAGAGATGGTTGATTTTGGGTTGGCATGGAGGCTCTTACCACATGGTTTGCGACACTATTCTCACGTTTAAATGCGAACAGCGGAGGATCTTTCAAGCTTTCGTCTAGATTTTGCACCAGGTGCCAGTTTTGACCAATGACGCGTTTCAGCTGGTTAGCATTCGGGCAGAAGGTGGTCACACAGACCTGGCGCTTCTGTTCTGATATCTTTTTACGTTCCAGTAGTGTTTCGCGCGGGGTCCACCTAGCTCGTTTCATGCAATCCTTCACCAATTTTTTGGGGTACCCCCTGTCACAGAGTTTGGAGACGAGTTTATTTGCATGGTTCGAGAAGTCATCATCATATGTGCAGTTTCTGCGCACGCGCAAGAACTGCCCATAGGGTAGGTTTTCCTTCAGGCTTCTCGGATGATTGCTTTGGAACAGTAACGCCTTATTGCGATCTGTGGATTTAATGAACAAGGTCGTAGCCAACTTGCCAGCCCTTGGGAACACTTCCACATCTAAAAAAGGGATTTTAGTTTCAGAGTGGGAAAGGCTGAATTGGATGTCAGGTGTTCTGTTATTGAGCCATTGGTGGAACTGGATCAGGTTGTCGATTCCTCCAGTCCATACCATAAAAACGTCGTCGATAAAACGATACCATTTACAGATGTAAGCTCCATACGGGTTGTTGTTATGTATGTACGTGTCCTCGTACATCGACATAAACAACACTGCCAACTCTGGGGCAAAAGGACACCCCATCGCCACCCCCTTTATTTGGTAGAAAAATTCTTTGTTGAAACAAAAATAGTTTTTCTTCAAGGCGAATGAGGCCAAGTCTACCAAGAATTTCGTCGGGACTTGCATAGGTCTGGGACGTGAATCTAAAAAGAAGGAGAGGACTGCCACTGCCTCATCCTGGGGGATTTGCGTATATAGTGATGTCACGTCAAGAGTGACAAGCAAATCTATCCCTTCACGGAAGGTTACAGTTTCCAGCTTGTTTATGAAATCAGTTGTATCCTGCAGGTATGATACAACTTGAATCATAAATTGTTTGAGGAAACAGTCCACGTACTTCGCAATAGGTTCCAGAAGAGAACCGCATCCTGCCACGATGGGTCTCCCTGGGGGTTTACTCTGATTCTTATGTACTTTAGGTAGTACATAAAATAAGGGTACCTTAGGGTGTTTAATTTGTAGGTACTCACATTCTTTTTTGCCAACAAAGCCTTGATCGAAGCCTTCCTGAATAATCTTAAAGAGTTGGTTTTTTAACTCAGTGGTAGGATCCTTATCAATTTTGCGGTAGCAAACGGGGTCGTCAAGCTGCCTTTTTATCTCGTTGGTATATTCTACAGTATCCCATAATACTATGGAGCCGCCTTTATCGGCTTGTTTTATTACAATCGTTGGATCGCTTTTTAGGGCTGCTAAGGCTGACATTTCTTCTCTCGTGGTGTTGTATTTAACAAACTTTTTTTCTTTTTCCATATTCGAGATGGCAGAGAGTACACTCTTTTCAAAGATTATTAGTTCTTTGGGAACAGTGTTGCCAGAGGGGCAGAATGTAGATTTATTACGTAAGCCTGTAACCTCAGTGGCGCGTGGTATAGGATTTTCCAGAAAAAACATTGTGAGTCTTAGTTTTCTACAGAATTCTATGAATTCTGTTTTCATACGCACAAAGTCCGTTCTTTTCGATGGGATAAAAGATAGTCCCTTGGACAGAATACCCTCCTCAGCTTTAGTTAATGTTTTCTGAGAGAGGTTGAAGATGGGGGATATTTTCAGTTCTTGTAGTGCTGTCGCCGGGTCTTCATTTCCCATGGTGTCGTGTATCTCACTCGGGCTCTGGGTCTCGTTTGGCCTCTGCCTAAAAAAGAATTCTGGCCCTGACCTCGATTTTGTTGATTGGGGTTCCAGTTTCTATTTTTATTTGGCTGATTGGTATTACCACTGGTGTCACTATCGTTACCTGAGGACGAAGAGGTCTCACCAAAAGAAATAAACTGTTTTCTGGATCTACCCTGGTTATCTGATAGGTATCTTCTAGATTCCTGTTTGGTGTAAAAGTCAGGCTGCAGATAGGGATATATATTATCCAGTGAGAAATTCTTCTTGTCCTTCTCGAATTGGTAGGTTTTTTGTGAAACGGTGTAATCCTTAAACTCTTGGATTTCCTTTTCTACTTTATCCAAGAGTAATTTAGCATCCGATATTGTAGGGTTAGTGCTAATTTCTGCTTCTAGCTTAGCTATTTCTTCCAATTCAAGTTTGGAGAGTCTAGCAGCTGTTTCAATAGTAAGGACCATAAGGTCCCTACTACATTTTGTTTCAATAAAGGAAAAGCCTTTTTTGAAAATAGGATCCTCCGTAAAGATTACGGGGATATTTTTTATTTGGAGGCCACTCGGAATAGTCCCTTCTCTCAGATGTTGTAGAAGGAAGTGGCCGTGCAAATCGGTCCTAATCTGCTTTTTTTTGAGGCGCAAAAGTCTTTCAGATTCGTTCTGCGAAGTGGCAGACACACTTAGGGAGACTGAAGAGAAAACTGGGGGGTCACTAAGGAGACTCCTGATGTGATCTTCGCTATATGCAAACGTGTCCTTCTCTGCCATTCCAGGGGAGGAGTGTGCAAAAAATAATTTTGTGAGACAAATGTAAATGTAAATGTAGTTGAGCTTATATAGCGCACAGCTACCCGCAGTGGGTTTCCCGGCGCTTGCTTAGGGAACCCTTCCTGATATTCCCCTGTGAGATAGCAGGGTATCCACAAGGTGAAAGTCAGGCATTCCGCCGCGAGGGGCCGTTGTGGAGATTAAGCAAGCTGTTGCCCAGAGTCGCAGAGTGTGAACCCGTGAGTCGAGGAGGCACCGGGGCGAGAATTATCGAGTCCGTGGAATTTTTAGCCCAAGACCCGCCGGGGCGGGGAATTGAACCCTGGTCCAGGACCGATCTCAGATTCCGGGTCTGCCGCCTCTAACCCCTGAGCCACACTTCTCCACACGAGACAAGAGACAGAGGGCAGAATAACTAAAAAAGTTTTCAAGACTAGAAGAAGAATCAAGGAGGATCTAGAAGCCGTCACATAGATCAGCCTTAGATCTTAAAAAGAAGAGATAGTGGTATTCAATACACACAATATCCAAAATGAATGGAGTCACAAAAAATACCTCGCGGACAGCCGTCCGCTATCTAGACATGAGAACAAAATGAGGCTGGCTCTAATCAGCAAGGCTGAGCCTATATCACAAATAACAGAAGAAGGTTGCCAGTACTGATAAACATAACTTAGGACTGTGATTAATCCTCCACAAACAGAAGATCAAATTCCAGAAAGGGATTGCTTATTAATCGCAATTTTATTTATGGAAAATCAACAATATTTTATAAAATTCATTTTCACATTTAAGGAGAAAACAATAGGAAAAATCAAGATGAGAACGGACACAAAAGAATACAGTCACTTAAAACGATCCACCATTCAAAACTACAATCATATCACATTCACCACACATTCGACACATGCAAACTTGGCTCAAACATACCATATGTTCATTATCTACAAGGGAAAAGAATAAAACTGGAACTGCCTTAGTTAAACAAAACGTTCAGAGTAATTGGTTGAAAAATAGTACAACACCAAGAGATTATACAATTTCAAACAATGATTGCAAATAAATGTAAATCGGTAATGCACAACAGATGGCAAAAAGTCTGTAGATGGATGTGACTCTTAAACACAGGGGCAGACCAGTAAGAAGATAGGCCTACGCGTTTCGAATCCCCTTTAATTCTTCGGAGATTCTCATCAGGGCCTCAGGCAACTGAGTAAAGAAAGAAAAAACATATATTTTTCTTAAAGACAAATAGTGACATGTGAGAGAGACATAAGTGCAAAAAAAGAGGGTTCACGTTTCTAATTAACACTAGCTAGAGCATATACTACAGGGAGAATAGCCCTTATCAGAGTCTCTACACTAAGTGAATCCCCAGCACGAAGAAACCTGGTCCAGGGAACTCAAAGATGGAATGGCGGGAAGCGGTTGGTCTCAGAATGGCACTCTGAACCCTGTACTTCAATCAAGATGGTTGGCTACATCAAAAGTTATCCAGTAAGGGAGGGAACTTACCACCGAGGTTGCTCCAACGGAAGCTTGTGGTGGTCGGGAACGGGGGAATGTTGGAAGGAAACAAATCTGTAAATAAATATCAACGTCTAATGAGTCAGTAGGCAGCTGAGATTGAAAAATGAAGCTTTAAGCCCTGTGGGGGTATCTTACCGTTCTTAAATGATCAACGTGCCCGAACGGCAAGAAGAAGGGTCCACAGATGGAAACTGGGGTGGATTGGGCCACAGCCAGAAGGACCACGGGGGCCGGAGACTTTACATGTCGGCGTGTCTTTTTTATATAAAAATGCAGGCTCAGGGTCCTGTTTAAACCAAGGAAAGGCATTTAGTGGGGGGCACGACGGGGAAAGAACTTAATAACAACTGAAGGAATTGGCATCACCTGTATGAAGCGGTTCGATATTAACACTTCAGCACGTTTCAATCAGGCAGCTCCGAGAGTGGTGGCAGCATCAGCATAAGCAGGCACGAATCGCGTGTGCTGTGTAAACAGAAATACGAAGCGAAAAGGTTAAATGAAGGAAGGCTTGAAGGAACGGTCATACAAAAAGCTCTATCCAACTTGGCCAAAATACAGAGGGACACGACGAGGATCAAAACTTGCTCTTACCGGGTATAAGAATTCTTCTTCGGAGCAATCTAACCGGTCGGCGTCGCGATGAGCACTGGTCACTCGCGCATGCGCGTTACCCTGCCACGGGGGACTTCACGTTTTATAGTTGAATACGCGCTGCGTCATCAGTAGGTGGGCGATTAAGTGGACATCTACGGGCTTCTACAACAACGCTCAACGGGGCATGCAAATAATGAAAAGTCGAATGCATGCATGCATTCAGAACTACAAAGATAAGATGATATATGTATAATTTATAATAACGGGATCTCTGGTGATGGAGATTGAATGAGGCTATATACAAGGTAGCCAAGAGGTTACAGACAGGAGTTCATAGCTTGAAGATTTCTGAGAGTTCATTTAAACCTGACACTGCCGTGTCAAATGTAACAATTAACATTGCTTCCCTTTTGGATAATAGGAGGCTCATATCGCCTCCTTGGGAGTTCTTTTTTATCCTGGAGATGACCGTCCATTTAAAATCATTGAGTCCATGTTGCATTCTGTTCCAATGATTTACTAGCGGAGCATTTTCGACATTTCTCTTCAGCCTCGATTTGTGTTGAGATATGCGTTGTCGCACTTCTTGCTCCGTTTTTCCAATGTATAGGCAATCGCATGGGCATTTGATGCCATAGACTACATATTTTGATTTGCAGTTACTAAATACCTCATGCTTCCAGGATATGCCCTTATGTTGAAAAACGGAGCCCTGTATGGTGGTTTCACAGCAGAGGCAAGTTCCGCATTTATGATGACCTAGCACGGGTGCCAGACCCATCATTTGGCGGAGAGATGGTTGATTTTGGGTTGGCATGGAGGCTCTTACCACATGGTTTGCGACACTATTCTCACGTTTAAATGCGAACAGCGGAGGATCTTTCAAGCTTTCGTCTAGATTTTGCACCAGGTGCCAGTTTTGACCAATGACGCGTTTCAGCTGGTTAGCATTCGGGCAGAAGGTGGTCATACAGACCTGGCGCTTCTGTTCTGATTTCTTTTTACGTTCCAGTAGTGTTTCGCGCGGGGTCCATCTAGCTCGTTTCATGCAATCCTTCACCAATTTTTTGGGGTACCCCCTGTCACAGAGTTTGGAGACGAGTTTATTTGCATGGTTCGAGAAGTCATCATCATATGTGCAGTTTCTGCGCACGCGCAAAAACTGCCCATAGGGTAGGTTTTCCTTCAGGCTTCTCGGATGATTGCTTTGGAACAGTAACGCCTTATTGCGATCTGTGGGTTTAATGAACAAGGTCGTAGCCAACTTGCCAGCCCTTGGGAACACTTCCACATCTAAAAAAGGGATTTTAGTTTCAGAGTGGGAAAGGCTGAATTGGATGTCAGGTGTTCTGTTATTGAGCCATTGGTGGAACTGGATCAGGTCGTCGATTCCTCCAGTCCATACCATAAAAACGTCGTCGATAAAACGATACCATTTACAGATGTAAGCTCCATACGGGTTGTTGTTATATATGTACGTGTCCTCGTACATCGACATAAACAACACTGCCAACTCTGGGGCAAAAGGACACCCCATCGCCACCCCCTTTATTTGGTAGAAAAATTCTTTGTTGAAACAAAAATAGTTTTTCTTCAAGGCGAATGAGGCCAAGTCTACCAAGAATTTCGTCGGGACTTGCATAGGTCTGGGACGTGAATCTAAAAAGAAGGAGAGGACTGCCACTGCCTCATCCTGGGGGATTTGCGTATATAGTGATGTCACGTCAAGAGTGACAAGCAAATCTATCCCTTCACGGAAGGTTACAGTTTCCAGCTTGTTTATGAAATCAGTTGTATCCTGCAGGTATGATACAACTTGAATCATAAATTGTTTGAGGAAACAGTCCACGTACTTCGCAATAGGTTCCAGAAGAGAACCGCATCCTGCCACGATGGGTCTCCCTGGGGGTTTACTCAGATTCTTATGTACTTTAGGTAGTACATAAAATAAGGGTACCTTAGGGTGTTTAATTTGTAGGTACTCACATTCTTTTTTGCCAACAAAGCCTTGATCGAAGCCTTCCTGAATAATCTTAAAGAGTTGGTTTTTCAACTCAGTGGTAGGATCCTTATCAATTTTGCGGTAGCAAACGGGGTCGTCAAGCTGCCTTTTTATCTCGTTGGTATATTCTACAGTATCCCATAATACTATGGAGCCGCCTTTATCGGCTTGTTTTATTACAATCGTTGGATCGCTTTTTAGGGCTGCTAAGGCTGACATTTCTTCTCTCGTGGTGTTGTATTTAACAAACTTTTTTTCTTTTTCCATATTCGATATGGCAGAGAGTACACTCTTTTCAAAGATTATTAGTTCTTTGGGAACAGTGTTGCCAGAGGGGCAGAATGTAGATTTATTACGTAAGCCTGTAACCTCAGTGGCGCGTGGTATAGGATTTTCCAGAAAAAACATTGTGAGTCTTAGTTTTCTACAGAATTCTATGAATTCTGTTTTCATACGCACAAAGTCCGTTCTTTTCGATGGGACAAAAGATAGTCCCTTGGACAGAATACCCTCCTCAGCTTTAGTTAATGTTTTCTGAGAGAGGTTGAAGATGGGGGATATTTTCAGTTCTTGTAGTGCTGTCGCCGGGTCTTCATTTCCCATGGTGTCGTGTATCTCACTCGGGCTCTGGGTCTCGTTTGGCCTCTGCCTAAAAAAGAATTCTGGCCCTGACCTCGATTTTGTTGATTGGGGTTCCAGTTTCTATTTTTATTTGGCTGATTGGTATTACCACTGGTGTCACTATCGTTACCTGAGGACGAAGAGGTCTCACCAAAAGAAATAAACTGTTTTCTGGATCTACCCTGGTTGTCTGATAGGTATCTTCTAGATTCCTGTTTGGTGTAAAAGTCAGGCTGCAGATAGGGATATATATTATCCAGTGAGAAATTCTTCTTGTCCTTCTCAAATTGGTAGGTTTTTTGTGAATCGGTGTAATCCTTAAACTCTTGGATTTCCTTTTCTACTTTATCCAAGAGTAATTTAGCATCCGATATTGTAGGGTTAGTGCTAATTTCTGCTTCTAGCTTAGCTATTTCTTCAAAGCTGGAAACTGTAACCTTCCGTGAAGGGATAGATTTGCTTGTCACTCTTGACGTGACATCACTATATACGCAAATCCCCCAGGATGAGGCAGTGGCAGTCCTCTCCTTCTTTTTAGATTCACGTCCCAGACCTATGCAAGTCCCGACGAAATTCTTGGTAGACTTGGCCTCATTTGCCTTGAAGAAAAACTATTTTTATTTCAACAAAGAATTTTCTACCAAATAAAGGGGGTGGCGATGGGGTGTCCTTTTGCCCCAGAGTTGGCAGTGTTGTTTATGTCGATGTACGAGGACACGTACATACATAACAACAACCCGTATGGAGCTTACATCTGTAAATGGTATCGTTTTATCGACGACGTTTTTATGGTATGGACTGGAGGAATCGACAACCTGATCCAGTTCCACCAATGGCTCAATAACAGAACACCTGACATCCAATTCAGCCTTTCCCACTCTGAAACTAAAATCCCTTTTTTAGATGTTGAAGTGTTCCCAAGGGCTGGCAAGTTGGCTACGACCTTGTTCATTAAATCCACAGATCGCAATAAGGCGTTACTGTTCCAAAGCAATCATCCGAGAAGCCTGAAGGAAAACCTACCCTATGGGCAGTTTTTGCGCGTGCGCAGAAACTGCACATATGATGATGACTTCTCGAACCATGCAAATAAACTCGTCTCCATACTCTGTGACAGGGGGTACCCCAAAAAATTGGTGAAGGATTGCATGAAACGAGCTAGGTGGACCCCGCGCGAAACACTACTGGAACGTAAAAAGAAATCAGAACAGAAGCGCCAGGTCTGTGTGACCACCTTCTGCCCGAATGCTAACCAGCTGAAACGCGTCATTGGTCAAAACTGGCACCTGGTGCAAAATCTAGACGAAAGCTTGAAAGATCCTCCGCTGTTCGCATTTAAACGTGAGAATAGTGTCGCAAACCATGTGGTAAGAGCCTCCATGCCAACCCAAAATCAACCATCTCTCCGCCAAATGATGGGTCTGGCACCCGTGCTAGGTCATCATAAATGCGGAACTTGCCTCTGCTGTGAAACCACCATACAGGGCTCCGTTTTTCAACATAAGGGCATATCCTGGAAGCATGAGGTATTTAGTAACTGCAAATCAAAATTTGTAGTCTATGGCATCAAATGCCCATGCGATTGCCTATACATTGGAAAAACGGAGCAAGAAGTGCGACAACGCATATCTCAACACAAATCGAGGCTGAAGAGAAATGTCGAAAATGCTCCGCTAGTAAATCATTGGAACAGAATGCAACATGGACTCAATGATTTTAAATGGACGGTCATCTCCAGGATAGAAAAGAACTCCCGAGGAGGCGATATGAGCCTCCTATTATCCAAAAGGGAAGCGATGTTAATTGTTAAATTTGACACGGCAGTGTCAGGTTTAAATGAACTCTCAGAAATCTTCAAGCTATGAACTCCTGTCTGTAACCTCTTGGCTACCTTGTATATAGCCTCATTCAATCTCCATCACCAGAGATCCCCGTTATTATAAATTATACATATATCATCTTATCTTTGTAGTTCTGAATGCATGCATGCATTCGACTTTTCATTATTTGCATGCCCCGTTGAGCGTTGTTGTTGAAGCCCGTAGATGTCCACTTAATCGCCCACCTACTGATGACGCAGCGCGTATTCAACTATAAAACGTGAAGTCCCTCGTGGCAGGGTAACGCGCATACGCGAGTGACCAGTGCTCATCGCGACGCCGACCGGTTAGATTGCTCCGAAGAAGAATTCTTATACCCGGTAAGAGCAAGTTTTGATCCTCGTCGTGTCCCTCTGTCTTTTGGCCAAGTTGGATAGAGCTTTTTGTATGACCGTTCCTTCAAGCCTTCCTTCATTTAACCTTTTCGCTTCGTATTTCTGTTTACACAGCACACGCGATTCGTGCCTGCTTGTGCTGATGCTGCCACCACTCTCGGAGCTGCCTGATTGAAACGGGCTGAAGTGTTAATATCGAACCGCTTCATACAGGTGATGCCAATTCCTTCAGTTGTTATTAAGTTCTTTCCCCGTCGTGCCCCCCACTAATTGCCTTTCCTTGGTTTAAACAGGACCCTGAGCCTGCATTTTTATATAAAAAAGACACGCCGACATGTAAAGTCTCCGGCCCCCGTGGTCCTTCCGGCTGTGGCCCAATCCACCCCAGTTTCCATCTGTGGACCCTTCTTCTTGCCGTTCGGGCACGTTGATCATTTATGAACGGTAAGATACCCCCACAGGGCTTAAAGCTTCATTTTTCAATCTCAGCTGCCTACTGACTCATTAGACGCTGATATTTATTTACAGATTTGTTTCCTTCCAACATTCCCCCGTTCCCGACCACCACAAGCTTCCGTTGGAGCAACCTCGGTGGTAAGTTCCCTCCCTTACTGGATAACTTTTGATGTAGCCAACCATCTTGATTGAAGTACAGGGTTCAGAGTGCCATTCTGAGACCAACCGCTTCCCGCCATTCCATCTTTGAGTTCCCTGGACCAGGTTTCTTCGTGCTGGGGATTCACTTGGTGTAGAGACTCTGATAAGGGCTATTCTCCCTGTAGTATATGCTCTAGCTAGTGTTAATTAGAAACGTGAACCCTCTTTTTTTGCACTTATGTCTCTCTCACATGTCACTATTTGTCTTTAAGAAAAATATATGTTTTTTCTTTCTTTACTCAGTTGCCTGAGGCCCTGATGAGAATCTCCGAAGAATTAAAGGGGATTCGAAACGCGTAGGCCTATCTTCTTACTGGTCTGCCCCTGTGTTTAAGAGTCACGTCCATCTACAGACTTTTTGCCATCTGTTGTGCATTACCGATTTACATTTATTTGCAATCATTGTTTGAAATTGTATAATCTCTTGGTTTTGTACTATTTTTCAACCAATTACTCTGAACGTTTTGTTTAACTGAGGCAGTTCCAGTTTTATTCTTTTCCCTTGTAGATAATGAACATATGGTATGTTTGAGCCAAGTTTGCATGTGTCGAATGTGTGGTGAATGTGATATGATTGTAGTTTTGAATGGTGGATCGTTTTAAGTGACTGTATTCTTTTGTGTCCGTTCTCATCTTGATTTTTCCTATTGTTTTCTCCTTAAATGTAAAAATGAATTTTATAAAATATTGTTGATTTTCCATAAATAAAATTGCGATTAATAAGCAATCCCTTTCTGGAATTTGATCTTCTGTTTGTGGAGGATTAATCACAGTCCTAAGTTATGTTTATCAGTACTGGCAACCTTCTTCTGTTATTTGTGATATAGGCTCAGCCTTGCTGATTAGAGCCAGCCCCATTTTGTTCTCACGTCAGGATGGTTTGAGGCACCACCGGGTCCTAGCCCCTGCGAGATCCCTCGCACCGCAACACATGGACCAGAGTGGTTGCCCCGGGTCCCTCAGCAGTCTTTGTTGTACTGCTGGGCCCAGTTTTGTGTGTGTGCCTAGATGGCTGGGAGATTCTCCAACCGCAGAGTCCACTGCACCGTGCTGTGGCGGGGGGGGCTGAATGATCGCTATGGCCCCGGCTCCATGATCCAAACCACCCCCCCACCCACTGGCACATGCCGCTCTTTGGCAGGGCCCACTCTACAGGGCTTAGTCTTGAGGGCCCAGGGCAGCACCCAGGTTGGGACCCCCAATGAATAATGCTGGATGGAGCATGAGTGAGGACCCCTTCCGGACCGCAAGCAGCACCGGGACCTAGTCGGGCCACTTCCGCGACCAGATACACGCTCCCCCTAATGGTTGCCCCATCTTTCTCCTACACGGCGGTCTCAGGAAAATTGTCCTTGAGGCCGTTGGCCAGGGCCACCGCAAAGTCCTCTAGTACCCTTTGGCCCGAACTTCAGGTCCTGGCGTCACACTGGAATTAGGAATGTATGATGTTTCAACGCATATATTTACAACGCATGGCTTTACAACACAGTTTTTACATCTCAACATCCTTTACAATTCATAGATTTACATTGCATGCCATTTCATTGAATTCTTAAAACTACATTTACAACGAATTCCATTACAATGCATTATACCCTAACCATGCAAACCATTACAACGCATACCATTACTTTGCATTTAAGGTAAGTGTTGGATAGTGTAGGGGTAAATAATTACTACTCTGACTCCAGGGGGTGCAACAGTAGGTTAAGTATTGGATAGTGTAGGGGTAAAAATTACTATTCTAACTCCAGAGGGTGCAACAGTAGGGTAAGTGTTGGATAGTGTAGGGGTAAAAATTACTATTCTAACTCCTGGGGGTGAAACAGTAGGGTAAGTGTTGGATAGTGTAGGGGTACTATGCGTTGTAATGGTATGCGTTGTAATGGTATGCGTTGTAATGACATGCGATGTAATGCCTGTGTTGTAGTGACATGCGTTGTAGGGTCATGTGTTTGCCTGCTATGTAAAGGTAGTGTGATGTAATGACTGTGTTGTAAAGGTTGTTTCCCGTAGCAGACTAAGGCTGACCACCTTGCCCCATCATTGCTGCTGGGACCAAGTCGGGGCTGCCGCAACGTACTCCAGGCAGGCCCCGGCACCTCACTGGACATAGGCCGCAGGCCCTGCTTGGGCCCACAGATATTGGCAAATACACATAGCAGACAGGGCACTTGACCACAGTGACGACGCTTGTCTAGGCTCTGTTCCGGCTCTCCAGGGTCTTAGGGGTCTCCGATTGCGCCGTCCTACCAAGAGACACTTGCTGGGTCCACTAGTCCGCAATCAGCCTCACCCGCTGGGTTGCGGCAATGCAAGTGGTAAATGGTCCCATGTGTGTCAGGGGACCCAGAAAACAGCCCACTCGTCTCCCTCAGGGTATGCCAACTTGAGTTAGTGGTCGAAAAGGCAAATTTGGAATGGTTCCAGGCAGGATTATTTGAGGATTATTAGCGGGCCGGATGAGCTCACTCAGAGCACGTCCACCATGATGGGCTGCTTGGCTCCGCCCCCTCTGCTTGTAACTGAATTTTGAAATTTCTTGAACAGCGTTAAATGCTTATGTTTGATGGGGCCTGAATATGCAACTTTAAAACCAACAGCTTTCTGTTCACTTTACTACTAGATCTTACCCCATTTCCTTTGCATACATAATAGTATAGTACTATGAGTAGAATAGAAGGTGCGGTTGCCTCAATTTCTGACTTTCATTTGAGTTTTGTTGAATGTGACAAATAGCATTGGGGGGGGGGGGATTAACTATATGGTACAGCACATATAAATATTCCAATCATGTATTACAATAATCTTTAATTAGAGATGCTACCCTTTTCAGTTTCTTCTTTCAGCTTCTTGGGATGGACAGATATCTTCCTATAGAGACAACAGTTTAAATGCAAGGCACAAATAAAGTTACTGTTTGTTTAAACCATTAATAAATAGTTGATGTTTAAATAGGCACATATTTAGGAACATAACGAAGTTAAATGCTGATATGGATATTGTTGTCCCTATAAACATAAATAAATAAGCATTCACTTAAATGCACTATTGTTTATGAATGCAATAACAATTTTTCATTGAATGAACAAAATCGCAAGTTAATTTCAAATTTTGCTTGCTGGCGGCATATAGCCATTAATTACAACTGTTGGGTATCCTGGATAAATCATGTAAACTAATTCAAATACCTCCTTGACAATCAGCTATTAACATAGTTATAAATATTTTGCTTCATGCACATAGTTTTGAAATGTTGAACCATCGAGTTGTCTCTTAGTTTTATGTGTGTTCTTGTGGTTATGTACCCATGAATTTTTATAATTAATCCATATTTTAATAATTTAATATGAAGAACTAAGATAATTATGAACTTCGATTTACCATAAAACTGCTTTGCATGGCTTTAAAAAATAACCAAGAAAAACATTAATTCAAAAAAATATATAACCATTGTTTTCATTGGTTATATACTTTCAATATGGCTGGATTTAAGGGCACACATGTGTCTTGTGAAATGTGTTGCGCTCATGTCGACTGTATATCAATTTTCATTGCCTCAAATTTGAAATAAATACTAATTTCTATAGGAAGTGCCAGAGCATGGTTTTGATTGTGGAATATTATCTCTTAGCTAGCATAAGAGAACTGTCTGTTTGAAATAGAGAATGTGCTACATGTGTCTTTCTTTGTATATGATAACTGTCAGCATATTGCTCATCACTTGGAACATTCACTCAGGAGATATGCTGATTTTGTTAATGCTAAACTAAAACCAGGTGAAATCCACATGTCTAATGACAACCTATGAGGAATGATTATTTTCAAAACACCAGTACATGCTGCCTTGTGTCACAAATTGCACATATTGTTTTACTCAGCATGAAAAAAAACACTCCAAAAATACATTCAAATATTTCAACAACATTTTAAGAAATCATGCAGCATATTCACAAGGAGCCATCGCTGAATTAACGGCACAATATTGCAGCCAAAGTCGTGAAAAATGTACCCCACCATTCACAAGCCGGTGCTAACAGCCCACAGCACCAGTTTTCCTGTGATAGTAGCCTCAAAAAAACATCGCCACAGAGGACCCCCACAACTATCGCTAATGAGATGCAGAGTAGGTGTTCCCGTGCAAAAAGCTGAGACAACACGACACCTCAAAATTCACAACGACTACCAAGATCGGCGATAAGAACACAAAACACACTATAAGGTGCATTAGCAGCAGGAAATTTAAAACCTGCTCTGACCTGGTGTTTTGTTAGATGGCAACCTGCACCACAAAAGGGAGCCCAGCCCAGGGCATCATCAGAAGTGCAACAGATGCCAGGGAGCCACTCATCATGCAGCCTGGACACTCAAGAGGGCCACAACACCCACCCCGCACCCCACCCCCCAACCACCACAGAGGCAGCCCAGACAAAGACAGCGCCCCCCCCCCCAGGCAACGCATCTGCCTCACAGGCCCAATATCTGACAATGTCACTGTCCACTACAGGCTGAAAGGGACAACCATCCTCCGCATCCTGGCCATCATCACCTAACAGCTCTATGGCACCAACACAGCGGACAATCAACATCCCACCCCACACCAAGCTGCTGGCTGTGCTGCACCTGTTGGCCGCCTGGCACACCCCAACCAACACCCGCCTGAGTCAGTGGAGTCTCACAGCCAGCCACATCCATGTCCCCCACACCTGTCCTGGACATCACCATCACCCTGGCACCCCAAGCCCAATACGTCCAACACAATACACAGGAATCGCTGGAGACCAAGAAAGGACCATACGCCATAGCCGGATGCACACACATGTTGGTGTCAATCCAGTGCACACATGTCCCACCTGTGCCCCCTGGTGACACAGCACACAATCAGCGCATCAGGAAGCACACATCACACATCAATGTGCAGGCAAGATCAGAACACCGTGGGGCCTTCAACAACGTTGCCTCCAAATACACAACCAGTGTGCATGATTCCTTCACCCTCAGACAGTCCATCAGCAACCAGCCTTCCCAGGATGGTACAAAGGGAAATGCACAGCCCCTTGGCAAATTCCCAATTAACATCCCACTCACCTCAACTCCATAACTATGCAATCCACAACTCTGGCAATGCACATGTCACAAATTCACAATCAACATGCACAACAACATGCCCACCCACCAGACATGATAGAACAACTTACAATGGCAACCTGGGCAAGCTGTGAACATGACCAATCAATGGCATGGCAACTCAGCCACACAATAGATGAATGTGGGGAGAGATGGCAACCAGGCATGTGTGAAGGATGCAGTAGAACCATGATTGGGAAAGTACACAATGCCAAGAGTGGCCGCGAAGTGCTAGACAGACCGCCGTATGCCGAACACAACCATATCCACAGCAACATACATCACTGGTCTATGAAGTGCAGTGGACGCAATTATGTCACCCCAGCCAGTGGGGGTCTTTGTGGAAATGTTGCCTATTACGCCCCCCGCGTAAGCGTGAGCAGAGTGGGATGGGCCCGCTAGGCCGGCGTAGGGGTGTGAATAAAAAAGCACGTAGCCCTGGGCATTGTCCTCTTCTGGAAAGCCCAACGTCTCTGCCAGGGCGGCGCCTTCCACCCCACCATGAGGCCGACACTGTCCTCATTAGTGTAGTTGCCTGAGATCCTGTGCTCCTTCCATACCCTGAACTGCTTGCCACGAACCTGTCAGGCCTGAGCCTACACAGCCAGGCCACACTGATATGCATCTGACACCGGTGTGTGTCATGGAAGGCCCACCATGTGCCTGTGTAAGCTCGAAGCCCAAGGCCTGCGACCCTGCCAGCCTCTCAGACTATCGCTGGCCCCCGACACGGGCCCACATTAATCCGTCTTCGTTGATATATTCTACCGGCCTCCTCCGTGGCCCAGTGGATCACATATGTGTAACTGTGTCCTGGCTCCTGAATGGCATTGACCCCAAATCCGCCCCAGCAGCCACAGTACCAGACACCCCCCTGATCAGTGAGGCACAGTTCCATATGGGCATCTTGCGACATGTGGTGCCACTAACCCTGTTTAATGCCAGCCGGCGACACTTGGTGATACAAACCCTGTTCAGTGCCAGCCGGAGACACGTGCTGCCACAAACTCAAACGCTAGCCGCCGATAGGTGGATGAGGGCACAGGACTACCTTGTGGACCAGTAGGTCTCACATCCAGCACCTAGTCGCCATTCATGAATGGCATAGTCCACACCAGTGGACGGATGGAGAGAAGTAAGAGGAAGCTGCGGCTCGGTCCAGTCATAAGCTGGGACACACTCACATAGGTGACCAAACACGTGGTGCCCCTGAACCTGAATTACGCAGGCCGGTGGGGCCACCAACCTATGCCAGCAACACTCGGTGACTGCCACGTGCTCACCGCTGCCTCTGGCCTACACTGTGGTCCAGTAGGTCACAGAGTCATGATTCTGCAATGGCGGAGTACATATCAGTGTACCAGCATCATCGCAGGCTGCATCCCCACTCAGCCCCTTTGCCACTACGTCTGTTCTCCGACATTCATGGACACTCTCTGGTCAAACTTTGGTGGCATCTGAGTCTATGGAGTAGGGGGCAGTTTACTTCCTCATGTAGCTGATACTGAATTGGTGGTGGCAACAAGGATGTTGCATTCCACTCCTCCATTTGCAGCTTCTGGATAAAATCAAACCTTTCAGCGTCTTGCCCTTTAGGACACCTTCCACTGTCCCCCAAAACCCTCTGCAACATACATCTTGGACATTGATGGTGACCCACTCAGGTTGCATGGCCCATCTGACTGCACCACAAGGCACCGTCCCTTGGCTGGGTGCCTGTGCCGGCTGCAGTGCATCGGGGGCTAATAACTCTGTGCTGGTCAGGGTCGGGACCCCTTCTCCAGAGACATTGGCTGGCCCCTGAGGTGTAGGCCTTGGGGTCATCAACGCCATTCCTCTGTGGCCTTGCGCTGTACGCAGCCTCCGGGCCCAATGTGTCCCACTAGGCTCACACACTAAAGCGAGTCCAGACCGGCCCGGACGACGCATCACCGCAGGAGGCCCACTTCACCACCGTAAGAACCACTTCCAACCACCATCTGCCAGAGTTTAAACGGTGGTCCTGACAGCCTTATGGAGTTTCTCAGGCCTGTCATGGATGCCATCATCGGCCTGATACCCTGCTCATCACTCCAGGTGCCAGTGACACCGCAGGCCCTTGTCCGTTGCTCATTGTGTTTTGTGCTGTGGAGCAGTTGCGCATGTATGTCACCTCAAGCTGTGAGGGGGCCCTGAGATTTGATGGGGAAGATGATGCTGGTCTAACACACCCAACTGCATCTGCATCAGGAAAATATCGAAGGGACACAATCCAAGACTTTTTCTTCACATGAGCGCGCTCATCTCTAGTGTCCAAGGCCCAGAGCACTGCAACTCACAGACACTTCTGTTTGCATGTTGACTGTCCTCCAGACTTTCTCCGGATCACTCCATGTTGCTCAGCAGTTGATTCTGTATTGCATTTGTTTTCTCTTTCCGTTGCACTGATGTTCAATGTTCAAGTCGTTGCCAGCACGAGACATTCCATGCAGTATGGCTTACACTCACCCCACACACATCCAGCACAGGCATCACTGTACATGAGGCTCTGCCAATGAAGGGGCCGGGTGCATGTGCCCATAGCCAGTGTGTCCCTGTGGTCTTGTAGTATGCATGTGGGCCCTACGACATTACATTGTGCTGTGTACATCAGATGCAGACATGTCACTGCAGGCAGCGGGTTGGAGCTTGGACATCTAGCTTTGTCATCACCCACTCAATTCATAAGGGGAGTTGCCAGGGCCATCATACACACAGCCAACATGGGTGTGTGACTGCTATTTGCGCGCCCTTGGGCATGGTTCTGTGCTGTGAATGTGCATCTGCATGTGTCTCTATGGCAGTGTGGGTCTCCTTAGTGGGGTGTGTGTGGGCCCTAAAGGGTGATAGACCCCTACATATGTGTCCTGGTTCGCATTCCATGGGTTCGGCCCCCACCCACATCTGTTGGGCCACCTCCTTTTGGTGTGCTGACACATGGCATTGTGGGTGGGTGTAGTGTCAGGAGCCAGCTGTGCTTGTGGGTGCTTCCTGCTGTGTGGTCTGTCACAGGCTCGGTGTTCACCCCTGAGTTGCTTGAATGGCCGGGTCATGGTGCAGGGTTGCATGAGATATCCATGGGCTGTTTTAGCGCATCGGTGTCGACAGTGTGGTGGTCCTTTCCTGCATCACTAATGTGTTGTGTTCTGTGCTCTGCTGGAGGTGTTGTGTGCCCCTCTGCGATGTGAAGGGGAGGTGCCTGCGGCTTTTGTGTTGACATATGTGTTGGCACATTGTGCTGGCTTGCATGCAGACTGTATGGCAATGTACATTGTGACGGTTTGGGGGTGGTGGATTCTTCTGCGGGACAGTGTACATTTGGACTACATAATGGATGTGAGGTCGTATGCGTACATTTCCATTTCATTGTTTCTGGCACTGTCAGATGTAGTGAGCATGTTTCTGTGTATGTGTGGAGCCAGTTCTGAAGTGTCGTCTATGAGCATTGTTCCACGTTTTTGTCAATGTGGGTGTGCTGATCATGCTATGTGTGTGTGCTGCCGTGTGCCAAAGGGATCTGGAACAAGATCCTGGGTGTTTGTGGGTGTGCAGTGTGCTACGCCTCGTTGTACATGTATGCCATTGTGCCCATCTCCCCCGTCCCCCCAGTCCCTGTTCATGACACTCCCTGTTGATGTTGTGTCAGGTCCTCTTGAGCTGTGTCCATACTCCCTACGCCTTGCACCGTCTCCACACTGATGATTATGGCCTGGGTTTCCTCCCGCTCCTCCAGGGGCACAGGGCTGCCACCTCCTATCACCGTTGCTGCCTTCCTGTTGGCAGTGGGCTGGTGCCTGGTTTAGGTAGTCACGTCATGCCAGTGCCTATTGTCCTGGATTTGCCTCCTCTGTACTCAGACTGCAATTCAGGTGGTCTGCTAGTGGGTCAGTTGCTGGTAGTGTTTTGTCACCTCTGTGACACTGGTCTTGTTTTCCTGCGGTCTGCACCCTGTCTTCCTCTCCCTCTTCTCCTTGGCCTTCCCCGACCCCGCTGTTCCTTGCTGGTAGTCTGTGGGGGTTGTGGGGTTTGAGTTGGCCTCTGCGCTGGGTCAGGGTGCATCCATGTTGCTACGTGCCCTTGCTTGTTTCAGGTGTATTTTTTGTGGTTTTTATGGTGCATTGTCCCACCAGATGCGTGGGATTAGCAGGCCTGTGGCTGATTTTTTGCAACTTTTTGTACCGCGGTTGGCCGCATCGCATGTTTTTTACCGTTCACATATCACATTTTAGCGGCGTGGGGTTGATTTCCACATGGACATTTGCCACTTTAGCTGGTGTCTATCGCATGCCACCGCCTTGTTGTGAATTCCACGTTGACACAGAGTTATTTTCCCGTGATAGGCTGCGATGTTGATAGTTGTGTTACGCTACTCTTGCGGTAGTTATCACACGTTCTTGTGAATATACCCCCATGTTTATAAAAGTAATACACTTGCAAGGAAACCTGTAAACTTATATGCATCCTCTGAAAGTAAATACATAAGTACTATATTTTTTTGTTGCTGTAGCATATTTATGTCTGCTACTCAGCACTAAGAGAAAGGCAATTCAGGAATTTTTTAAAGAATCTTCTTGCATTTGAAATAGCTTTTCAATTATTTTATAATGAAGGGTTTCTTTGTGTTAAATAGCACTTATTTTTACCTATTAGCAACACAATAAAAACCTCACTCATATTAAGCACAAGTGAGAAAAACTTGATGAGCAAAATGACACCAAGGTGGCAAATATCCAATGTAGAAAAATAAAGGTATGAATTTTGAATGCCTACATTTAGAAAAGTTCGACAAAGCGCAAAGCAACAATTTTTGCAAAGGTCACAGTAGACCGTGACCTAGGTGCAACACATCAGGTACATTATCCCAACTAGGGCCTGGAAGTATAGAAATGCAAAAAAGTTTCTAAGTCCCATTATTAAAAAGGAATTAGTTATTCATCAATGGAAAAACTCTTCTCCTTGCAAGATGAACCCAAAATGTAATTGAACACTGTAGAACTCAGAGTTTGGATACCTTTGGCTGTCATTCCCCTTAAAGCTCTGGAACAAAATTCCCAAAGTTTTAGTACCCATACAATCACAGGCATATACTTCCATAACTCCCAGGTCCTTAGGAGGAAGCACATAGACTCTTTCAGGGTGGCAGGCGGAGGTCAACTGCAAAACGAAGCCCAGGCCTTGTTGGCACTAGACATCTAGGATTCGTCGCAGGAATGCCCTCTTCAGATTTGTTATGTTCTTTGCGCCACTTAATGGACCAGTCTTATGATTCTTGGACATATTCCTGCCCTTGTGTTTTGGGTGGGAGGCAGTTCAACCTCTTTAGGTCCATCTCACAGGTGCCAAGTGCAGCAGGTTCAGTCCCCTAGCATAATTTCAAAGGTCCAGCAGTGTTCTGGGGAAAGCTGGGTGAGGGAGTAGGTTTGCAGCGGTCACCAGCCTGTGGACTACTTTAGCAGCTTCACTGCAAACAGGCCAAAAATGCCATCTGTCAGGGCATTTTCAAGATGGCAAAAGTCTTTGGCCAACTAAACTTCAGATTTGATGGCTGGGATTGTGTGTGTGGATGTAGTATTGTAAATATAGAGTTCTCCTGTTATGATTCATAATGTACCCCAATATAGGCCTGGGTAGTCACCTAACCTTTTACCTACATTTTCCCTGCCATTGTACTACAAAACGGTTTTTGGTACTGACCTTTTACCTAGTTAGGTGCTGTATAAGTGTCATGTGGTTTTCCCCCGAAAACTAGCCTAATTTATTATGCATGAGGATTCTCAGAATCATAGCAGGATTACCATCTTCTGCATAATACCTATGTATAGGGTTCATCACTATTGTTATCCTTGATCGACATGACACAGCAAGGTAGAACCCCTGAGGGTACCTTTTGGGTATATGAACTCCATATCTATGCTGGGATAGAGGAAGAGAAAAGACTTCAATGCTAACACTAGATGCTGAAGTTCCTGCACACAGATACTCCAGCCTGCAGTGGTCTGACATCCCTCACGGGGGGTCCTTCATTCTCTCACATCAGGCAATGGGGTTGGCTTTATCCTAAGGGGATTCTTGGCTGTACAGCAACATACACGCTAGGTACATTTAGGTACATATAGTTAGCGTTATGAGTATGCATTAGTACTGTTATGTATTTATATGCCTGCATATATTCATTGTTTTAGCACTATGATAGAATTCTACCATGTATTCACTGTGTTTGTGCTTATAACAGTATAAATCTGTTTCTGTCTTATGGTTGTTGCAGCACACATATTTTACACTAGAATGATGCTAGTTCAATAAATGCTTATTGGAAACATTCCCATCATTGATGTTTTATATCTCTCTGAGACAAAGTCAGCACGAGTGACTGAGCAAAAAGTACTGTATGTTTCCATGATCCCTGCAAGATCAGCGTTGTCATGTTCGATAGTTGCCAGAAGCTATTCACTCCTTGGTAAGAGGGGTACATAGTGACACTGTGAGCTAGCTGGACTACAGGTGAGCATATCCTGTGGGGTGTCTGGAATCAGTCTGGACACCAATCCCACAGTTTATGTTGTCTAAGCACACATATCCTGTATAGATATATAAGAACCACACAACACTCCCACCTTTAACACTAAAATACATTATGAAGCAGGAACTGTACCGATAATAAAACCAGAGATAGAAATCTGGCAGGACCTGCTTTGGTCAGCAACCAGAAAAGCAATACACAAGAAATGTCCTAGCATCCTGCTTGCTTCCCTTGAAGAGTGCAATACATTTACAAGTAGACAATACAGACTTTTCATGCAGGATTTGACACTGGTGTGCAAACTGGAAAGGCACTTTCTCCATTCTTGTGTTGAGATCAAAGGAGTCACACCTGCCAATTCAGGTCTACTGGTCAATCTCAGTGACCTATTGTATAACTCCTGGTAGGAAGTTCACACCACATTCACACCTTCTTCAGGCCAAGTACAGGCTAGCAGAAGCTAGAGAGTTATTACAAGTTAGCTTCCAAGAAAAAGGTAATTTTTCAAAAGTTCATTTTCCTTAATATTTATTAAAAATCTAACATCACCATTAATTTGGACTTTTAATTACTGTTAAAAAGAGTGGTTTACTTACTTTTGTAACTGGTCCAATTCCCAGGATACAGTATTAGTATTTTAATCTGCACTCAGATTTTTCACATGGATCTGCTATATTGAAAATAGCTTTTTTATCCTCGTCACTGTAGGGACATGCTAACATTAATGTTCTACATGCTTCTCTTTCAAAAAACATTCACCCTATCCTGTTGTCTGTAGGGTATATATAGGGTGACATTCTAATATTCAAAAGGGAGGCTATCAACTGCGAAAAAGGCTTATTTTAAAAGGCTGAACTGCTGGCTAAAACTGCAGGATTCAGCTCAAATGGTTTGCCTGAAGCTGTGTTTTCCTTACCAAACTAGTGAATGGCAGAATAAGTACGGCGGTCCCCAGGTGACATTTCATTTTCCATGCCATGGGTGCAGTTCTTACTCCATATGCTATATGGCCTTATAGGAAAGTTAAGCACCCCAATCAGAGATTAGCCATTCTACATGTTGTAGGGTTCAGAGAACATAAACTGGGCACTGGGCGACAGTGTCCCGGTGTGCAGAGTCTAAAAACCAGCAAGAATATAAAAAAAAAAATGGGGGTGAATACATAAAAAAACGGTGTTTTCTCACTGTGACAATAAACACCATATTTCATTGTGGATGGAGTGGAATTTATCGTAGGTCTTACTTAATTGTGGTATGGAGGTTCATCACATACTGAGGGGCATATTTACAAGCCCCCATCGCCACCACAACATCACTTTTTAAGATGTTGTGGTGGCGATAGGGGCTCTACATTATTTACCATTAATGTGGCTTAACGCTGCCTTGTACATAAGGCTCCCTTTCACACTATGATTAGCGTGAAAGGGGTGGGCAGTGGGTGTTGCGTTGGGCGTTCCACCGCAACACCCATTGATTTTGACGCTGACCCCTATTTACAAGGGCAGTGTAAATAGGAGGCAGCGCAAAAATTAAGACCAGGAAAACCTGGTCTTAACTTGGCGAAATGAGGAGAAATGCTTTAATTCTCCTCGTTTTTACTTTTTCCATGTGTGCTGCCTTGTGCAGCACACATGAAAAAAACTAAAAGACTTGGATTGTTTATGTACAGGACGTCCGTCTTCCTGCACATAAACATCTTTTTAAAAAAATAAAATTTTGTAACTTCCATGTGTGCTGCATCAAGAATAGAAATAGAAGTGACCAATAGAAGCAACAATATGGCATTTCAAGATTGTATTGCAGACACCCTTGCACTATGGTGCAAGTGTGTCTGCTGCCAGCGTAGAGGAAACGCAAGGCTGCACCATATTCTTGTAAATATGGTGCAGACTTTCGTTTCTGAAGTGGCGGAGAGAGGCATTTGGCTATGATGGGTAATGCCTCATTCCGCCACTTCAGTTGTAAATATCCCCCTGAGTAGTCTATTTGATAAGAAACAAATAAAGGCAGATGACAGAAGACATTCTTACGGCACTGCATATTTTGCATTCATAGATGGCTGTTGGTGTTTACATCCTGGTTAGAAACTGGTCTGTCAGCAACTATCGTATATAAGATGAGAATATTGTGAAACAGAGGAACCACTAACACAGGTCTAGAAAGATATACATTGCTGTCTCAGAATTTGGAAGTATAATCTGAGATATTCTTTGGTATTAAAGAATGAATGCTTTAAGTGATAATCTAAAAATTATGTATGAAACCATTTAAAGTAGGTTAAACATGATGTATTCTGTCTAAAATAAGTACTAATATTGTTTAAACATGCCTAATGATCACCTGTTCATAACAGGTTACTTCTGGAACATTTTCTTTACAAACTTGAGTGGTTAACTGGAGTGAAGTGCAGAAATCTGCCACAGTAGCATTCTTTAATTAAAGCACTGAAGTAGTATCTTGATATATTGAAATATGTTGAACATAGGTCTACAGCAGGTGGTCTGCAAAAGGTTGAAATAAGTTCCTATGCTTTCTAGGATTTATGTGTTCAACCATAAAAGCTGGAACATTGATTCCAGTATTAGTAGCCAGAAAGAAATTTAACATGAGGTTTCATAAGATGAATCAGTGCCTAATCAGTTTAAAATCGTTAGCATGCCCTCTAAGTGGACAGAATTGTCCTAGTGCATCCAATATATTTTCCTATTCAGCCCTCAAAGCACAACACAGTTGCTTCTGTTATTGCAGTCCTGCTGAAGATGTTAAAAAATAGTCTTAAATATTTCTTGCATGTATCCACTAATTTGGTGCACACACGCAGACTGTGTTCTATAATTGTTTTGTGAGAAAGGAATACATTAAGATGGGATTGTTTCATTAAAATATTGTCCCACAATCCTTCAGATTGCCATTTGGTTTGTAAAGAAGATGGAGCCTAAGATATAGTTTTTGTTTTCAGAGAGTTTACGTGGAATCAAATATGATAAGTAATTTGTATTTTTGTATTTCATAAACTGATAAAGATCAAACTGAAAATACTTCGTTTTTACAAGTTATTTTTATTAATGTATTTTCCTCTGCTCTACTCATCTTAATAAGAACTGGGATTGCAAAGTTACCATATTTAGCTGGTGTCAATGAAAATGTTTTTTTCCAGAGGAGTTCAAAATGTTCTTCTCAATCAGGTATTTTTATCTATGCTCATCAAAAGTAGAAATGTCGCAAAGGTAGTTAATAACATTCAAATTGTTTGGTCAATGAGCGAGGGAACTTAGCTCAAACCTCAGTCTAGAGTGAGGTGTTGATGATAATAAATTCAATTTACTAAGTATGCTGCTTAGGACCAACTTCTCAAGGTTTTCGATGACTTGTTTCTTAACTATCATTGCCCATATGGAAAAAAATATAGATTTTGTAATAGTGGCTGTAGTGATGGGGTCATTATAGGACAGAATAGGATGGCATTTGTAGAGGACACTTATACCCGAGGATGCCAAGGCACTGAGCAGACAGATGAGGAGAAAGACAGATATGCACCTGCAGCCATCTAAGAAGAAAACAGCTGTGTTTTCAGAAGTTTTTCAAGGAGTCTGCGTTGGAAATAAAGGTGAGCCTGGCATTCTAAAGCTTGATGGCCGCTTCGGAAAAGGAGCGGCCACCCCATCTGGACCTTTGAAATCTAGGAGACACCATTTTTTTCTGTGAGGAGGATCTCAAGACCCTCACAGGAGTGTACCTTTGGAAAACAGTTTTCAGATGTGGGGTACCCTTACTATGTATAGCCTTAAATACCAAGCTCGGAAAGTTAAAGGAGATACCCGTCCTGATGAAGAGCCAATGCAAGGACCGATTTCCATTACTTGCTGACTGATGCTTCGGAATATTAAGAATCAGCCTTTCCGCTGCATTCTGTACCATGTGGAGCTTATTAAAGGAAACTACATTGATGTTCAGATGCAGAGCACTACAATAGTCCAGCCGAGAGGAGACTATTGCGATGATGATAGACTGATGCAGTTCGGACGGAGTAAAAGGCAACACTTTTTCTAATAGTCCTTAAGATATAGAAGCAAGTGCTACCTGTGCGGCTATCCTGTGCATCAAAGGACAGACCATCGTATAAAATGACCCCACATTTTTTTGTTGTCCTAACCGGTAGAGGAAGGGGACCACAATCTGGCAGCCACCAAGCATTTTCCCATATGGAATTCTGTGAGGCAAATACCAGCAGCTGCGTCTTGTCTTGGTTTATCTTCAGCGAATTGCCCTTCATCCAGCAGATACTGCTAGACATACACTGATTGAACTTCATTGAAAATGATTGCAAATCATTTGAGATGGAGACAATAATTTGCCTATCAACCGCATAGGAGAGCACTGAAATCCAAAGGACCGCACCAACCCGGCCAGAGGGGTCACATAGATATTAAAAAGAGTAGGGCTCAAAGATGATCCCTGGGGCACCCCACAAGTCTCCACAGGCTGACGATGTGGATGTGGACCCTGCTTTACATAAAAGAGTGAAGAAGCTGCAAGGCCTTTCCAGTGACTCCCACTTTCCGCAAGTGCTGAAACACACACGCCGGTGAAACAGTGTTGAATGCCGCCGATAGGTCCAGCATTATCAACACCGCAGTTTCAACTTGATCAACCTGCGTGCAATGAGGGAAGACTCAGTACTGTGACTGATGCAGAGAGAGATCCAGGATCTCCTGGGATTCCACTCATCTCATCAGTTGAGTATTGATGAATTTATCCAAAATTTCAGCAGAGGTGGGGAGAAGAGAAATTGGTCAAAAAGTTTTAAATCCATGGGTTCAGCATTGGGTTTTTTGAGAAGCAGTAAGACAATGGCTTCCATCCAGGTGTCCGATAGCTATCAGATTGAAGTATGTTGTTGAACCTATTTATCAAAAGAGGGGGACTCTAGGGGCTATTAAAAAGGTCCGGTGACCCGTGGTCCCGAAGTTAAACTTATACCAGAAGGGAGTCACCGTTCCTAAGTAGAGAGAGAAAAAGAAGGGAAGTAAGAGGTACTCTAGTCGTGTGCTACTCTAATTGTGGGGGTCCGTTAGGGTCACTTGAGAGGGTTCTCTTGCTGCATCTGGGCTGTGTCACCTGTGTGCCTCTTGCTGTCTCCACTGGTACTGATCTCATGGGATCGTACCCTACCTACTAAGGGAAGTTCTACTCCTTTCATTTTTCCGGGGGCACAAGATATTTCTTACTCAGTCCTGACGAAGCGCCCTGGATCTCCCCCTGAGTCCATTAAAGCGCAAAACATGTTGGCCTGAACATAGGCCCACTAGGGACATGTAGTTATCCATCTACCAAGGGACATAATACCCCTTAAAACAGCACCATACACTTTGTTTTAATAATGACAGAAGGATCACTCTAATAAAAAATTAATCACTCTCCCTCCAGTCAATTTTTTAATACACCTTCTAGGACTTCACTGCCACTTACACCCACGCACCCATACAGCTTCATCAAAATATCTCCAAAAAAGAAACCCTTCGGGGGACCAGTAGGGCATTGCAGCACCGGCCCGATGAGGAGCAAAAGCCCAACGATGAAGCATGCCATCCTTCGGGGTGTGTGAGGGTGTCAAGATGAGGACACACTGCCCCCTACAATTAGAGTAGCACACGATGAGAGTACCTCTCACTTCCCTTCTTTTTCTCTCTCTATTTAGGAGCAGTGACTCCCTTTTGGTATAAGTATGTCATTGAACACCTTGCATAGGAAATTTGCCAAGTCAGGAGCCAATTTAAGTATGGAGGGTATGCAAGGGTTGAAAGAGAGCAGGATTTTAGGCCCAACAAAAGTTCCTTTGTTTGCTGAACCATGATCTGAGGGAAAGTGGTGAGGAGATTCTTCCCCAAATCCTGAGTAAGTTCCACGATGGCTGGTTCCTCGCCTCCAATGAAGATGAGCTCATGAATGATCTTAAGGACCTTGTCCTGAAAGTAGACAGCAACCTTTCCACAGAATTATTGGGAGGGGTTCATCAGTTGTGTCCCTGGCGGCTCAGAAATCTCCTTTATGACTTTGAACAGCATGCTAGAGGAGTTATCTGCCGACTTGATCTTTTCAGTGAAAAAACGGGATTCAACCTGGAAAATGGCATGTTTATATTTCTGAAAGAGATTTCTGCTTTCCTTTTTCACTGGGGCAGGGGCTAGCACACCATTTAGGTTCCTGTCTTTGGCAATCCCGCCTTAGGGGCTAAGGTTTTCATTCTTTTAATCACACAGTTTTTTTAGGGAGCAACAACGTCTATGGCCTCGTAAATCCAATCATGGAAACCCTCTGCAGTGGGAGGGTGTGTACTGATCCTCTCGTCCAATTCCGAGCCAAAGCAGCCCCCCAATTGGCAGCTGAGCTTTTATTCAGGCTCCTACAGTGTACATGCCTCGGGAGGGAACCTTATCCACAACAGTAGGGTGTGGTTGAAAAACTTTACACTCCATCAGCCAGCGATTGGCCCAACTGAGGGTCTGAACTGCTTCGATAACCAGATTATTGTGGCAAGTGAAAATGCCCTCCAGAGTGTAACCGGCTATATGGGTTGGAGAACAAACCAGTTGCTCGTAACCCAGGGTTGTCATGAGATCTAAAAGGAGCACTGGGACATTATCCTGCTTGTTTTCAAGATGAAAGTTAAAGTCGCCTAAGGTGGTGTAATGAGCAGTGGTTACAAACGGTTTCAGGGTTTTACACTAGGTCTCCTTAAACTTAGATCTTGGGCTTGGCGGGTGGTAAAGCAGCAGGCATGAGAAGTTACATTTCTCAGATATCCTAATCCCAAACAAGGCTGCCTCCAATAAAGTGCCAGGGTCATTCCCCACCGAGCTCTGGATACAACTGAAGAGCTCCCAAGCCACCAGGGCCAGGAAGCCTCCTATTTGACCTGAGTGGTCAGATCTAAGAATTGGGTAACTGGGGGGGACAGCTCTGTCAAGTTAGGGCCAGAGTCCTCCCTAGCCCACGTCTGCGTGACAAAGAGGCAGTCCAGGTTAAGTCTTTGAATAGTCAACGCAATTTCAGTTTTGTGTTTGGGCATGGAACAAGCATTAATTAACGCCCCCAAATTGAGCTGATCTAGAGCCCATAGTCACTGTCCCACTCTCTACCCCGAGTCCCTGGGCCACCTGAGATGGCCTGGGATGGAGGCCCTACCATTAACAGGGCTGCGTTTACAATGCTGACAATATTCAGCCTCCCCTGTGACTAGGTTAAGCTTTTCCACACACGCCTCATGCTCCGACTAGGGCGCAGCTCAAGAAATTGTGCCCTAGAGTATGTTCTTTCCAGGGCACCTTTTCCCCAGAGTAAAAACGGGCAGCATGTCTGGCCCCTGGCACCGTCCAGGCATGGACGTGTGTAGACGGGCTTGCTTCTAGCACTCCTTTGGCACGGCAGCAGTATGCCCGCTGCGCGTGTCCGCTGTGCGTATGGGCTTGCATCAGCTTAAATGCCCTGAACCCGGAAGTACAGAAAAAGCTGGACAACCAGCCTCCAAAATGGCGGCCAGCTAGGATTAAAAGTGTAAGTGCAACTCCGCTCAGACGTAAGAACTTGCGGCGGACCAGAGAGCCCAGAAACAGTAAAAGTAGGTAAGATTCCCCAGGAGTGAGGGGAAAGAGATCAACAGTCCAGCAGTGTAGGGAGAAAAGAGGAAATAGAACTACCACGTTAAAATCCTTAATTAAAAATATCAAAAGAACTGCTGCAATAAAATCCCTATTTTAAAAATGCCAATACAAATACAAAGAGCAGAATATCACCACCATGCATGTTTTGGAAAGATGATTGATTGCTCCCACAATGATGGTACATTTGTTTGTCTGGCGAGTGATGTAATCAGACCAGTTAAGTGTTTTATGTAATTCAACGTCATAATAAGGATAGCTTGCTACAGTTTCAATTCTTTTTTGTTCTAGCCTCCATTTGTAATTTGGTACAGAGTTCTCAAAGCAGATTATATTTGTTTTTTTTTCGTAATTAATGCATCGAAGATGCGTCATGCAGCCAAAGAGACATGTTAGTTCTGAGATGCAATGAGGCTTCAATGAAAGAACTCCTGGGTTAGGCCATGAACAGCCCAGAGGACTGGGTGCAGTGTATTTAAAAAGTTGGACATGTACTTTTAAGTTTTACATGTTCTGTTAATGAAAAACTCTTCAATTTGTTGTTCACTACTGAAAGCCTGCCTCCACTATACGATAACATTGGAATTACCATATGACTTTTAATAAGTGCTCATTTTCAAATGGGAGCAGGTAGGCAGGTCATGTTTGGTATGTTTGGAATTGTAATGAAAAACCTTCTCTCTTGGTGAAGTCAGATTGTTTATTACAATTTAGAAAATGCTAGATTTAGAAAATTGTCATTTTCCTGCCTTAGCCATTTAGTGCCTGCAGCCTGTCTCTGGGTCACATGAAAGGGTTTAGCTGACAGGCACACACAATAGAGAACTTAGGTGGGCGTGGGTAGGCCCACACTGGCAGATACGGTGGGAAGATCTGGGCACAGCCCTACTTACTTTGGAAGAGGCTGTGTCCTACCTCAACCCAAAGGGTGCATATCCCTTGTAGTTAGTCTTGCGCCAAGTCAGGGAAGGCAGGTAACTTGTGCAATTCAAAGCAAAATCTCAAGAAGCTTCTCCCACTTCAAAGGAGGTACCTCATATACATATTAGACCCCAAACTCCAACATTTGAGTACACTTCTGGACCTGTAGAGACCTTCACAGTAAAAAGGATTGCTGTGCTTCTGAAAGACTGCCACTCTGCTGGACTACTGCCCTGTTGGACTTCTGCCTTGCTGGACTGATAACAGGCTCACAACTACCTGAACCAGCAGCCACATCCAGATTGAGTAAGACCCCTACCCCCAAGTGGTGCCCTTCAGGTCCTGTACCCTTTATGTGGCCTCAAAGAGGTTGAATTGAAGTTTTGGATTCTTTGCAACCACAAACGGGTCCATTAGATCTAAAACCTTCACTGATTGTGAAATTCCATCAACCTGACTCTTCACACTACAACACAGACTCCTCACGGCCACCATGGAGCTCTGACCTGGCCGATGGTGACAACAGCAGGATCTTTGCACTACAGTGACGACCACCTGGAACGCCAGGCCTACACTTTGCGCTACTTAGACAACCGTCCACAAAGCGTCTCTGCTACTCGCAGCCCTCTCCACCATGAACAGAACTCTTTCCACTGGACTGAGAAGGTAACTTTTCAATGGGACTAACCTGGTCCCCGTAACCAAATCATGCTCCATTGCAAGTTGGCCTGAACTTGTAACTTCTCCCTGTCTTGCATGACCAGGTAACTGTGAGTAGTATTCTGGGCATTTTAGTGCTATTTTCCCCAGAAATCTTTAACATTGCCAGCTACCAGAAGGTTGAACACAGGTTATTTGAGATTTTCTTCTACTTCACCCTGACAGGTATTGTGGAGGCCACTTGAGTAGGGGGGGAGACTCCAGAAAAGCAGGCCCAAATCCTGAGTCCAACGGCACTGCTGCAATCCCTGAGCAAGGTACTGTGCACTCCAGAATGTCAGAGATCCCTGCCACCCATCAGCACTCTTGCTGGCAACCCAGAATGGAGTGAGTAGATCAGTCTCCTGCAAACTTGACATTGCATTTTAACTGTAATACCTTTGGACGCATTGCTTTGGGCTGACCCAGTAGAAAGGGTTATCCCCATTCCCCAGCATAACCGTAAAGAACCTACTGAAAGTGCAAGGGCTCTTTCAGCATTATACTTTCTTAGAGTTTCGTAACTTGGGATGCTTTAATTGGATTTTTTTTTTGGTTTGAAGAGTAAAAGAGATACTACTTTCATACCTCATTGTGGAATCTTTCCATGTGGTGTTTGCCTGCTGTTCCTATGTCCACATATACAAAACTGCTTTACATATTTCCTCTTATGTTAAGCCTGGCTTCTCAGTGCCAAGCTATAAGAGTGTGAGCATGGGCTGATTTTTGTGTGCGACTGTCTTAACCTGAAGAGAATTGCTGTCGCTACTTGGACAGGTTGAATACCTCTGACAACTAGAGACCCATCTTCAAAAAATTGGTGTATATACAATTGACATATTTATCAACGTAAGTCCTTTGTAAAGTTGTATACCATCCACCCAGGGCCTGAAACGTAAATGTTATTAGCGGGCCTGCAGCACTAAATGTGCCACTCATAAAAGTAGCCTTTCAAATCTGTTCCAGGCCCGCAATTGCAGGGTATGTGTGTGCAGTTTACTGCCACTTTGACTTGCAATTTAAAACGACTTTCCTATCCTTAACCGCATGCGCGCTAGCGGTTTTCCCGCTGCGCGCTGCGATTGAAAAAAACCCGCGTTACGCGACGAGCTGAGCTCGTCAGCCGCATAGTGCAGGTTACGCCCATGACGAGCTGAGCTCGTCATGAGCGTAGAAGGGGTTAAACACCCCATTGATTACACATAAGTCACCCCTAAGATAGGCCCTAGGTAGCCCATAGGGCAGGGTGCTATGTATGTAAAAGGTAGGACTTGTACTTGTAAGTTTTGTATGTCCTAGTAGTTACAAGCACTCACATTTGTTTTTCACTAATGTGAGACACACTCCTTTCATAGATTAGCATTGGTAATTGCCTAATACACTTCTAAGCTGTAATTCCTGATCAGAAAGGAGGATCTGTGTCATGTTTTATATCTTTGGAATGGTAATGATAAATCCTCTTTAATGGTAAAGTTGGATTTACCATTACTATTTTACAAATGTCATTTTTGTAAAGTGAGACATATTTTCTCTTACTGCTCTGTGTACCCGCAGTCTGTCAACAATATATTCCTGCGGTGGGAGACAGATACACTTTTTGTATTCCCTATAGACAGTCACAAACACAGGAGGGATCAGTGTGACAGAGAACTCATATGCTACTGCTGGGTAGTAAGAGAGGGAAGAGCCAACATATGCCTGAATAGGCAGTGTCTTCTCTCAAACACAATGTGATTATTACCACCTAGTGATAGCCTGGAGCCTGGGATGGGAATAATGGCTTGTGTACACTTCAAATACCCTTCCATGGAGTCATCCCCACTTCAAAGGCACAACTGGATATAAGAACTGAGAGTCTGACCCTACCAAGACAGTGCACTACAGAACTTGCGAAGAACTCAGCAAGGAGTAGAGACTGCTGTGCTACAAGGATTGCCACTCTGCTTGACTGCTGCTCTGAAAGAGCTATTATTCTGCTTTGCTATATTGCCTGGCTGCCTGCTGATCTCTGCTCTGCTGAGGACAAGTACTGGACCCATCTCACTTGAACATAGAGTGACTCCAAGGGCTTTCAGACTTGCCCCATATTCTGAAGTCTCGGGCCATCAAAGACTTTCTTCAACCCTGCAACAGCACCCGGATTATGCCATCTGTGATTCCTACCCTGCCAAATGGTACCAATCCAGTCCTAGGCCCTGGAAAGATCATTTCTGCTGTGCTGATCCTTCAAAACTGAAACATCGGTGACTTTGCACTGATCAGAACCAACCAATCACCCTTCGAAGCTGTTGAGACTGCCGCTCGACGACATTGCTTTGATGGACTGCGCAGTTCTGAGAAGACAGACGAGCAGCTCGACAACAAAGCATTACCTGCATCATAAAGGGGTTCGTCAATGAACCCTTAATCAAGGATGGATTGGAACCAACACATTACCTACATCAACAAAATCAATGACAACACATGACCGCCTCTGCTCCTCTCCTCTCATTGAGTTTTCAATGTCCACGCTATCTACATCCAAGGTCTTTTTTCAGCAGGACCTGGATGAGTCCTGTAGCCAGCCTGCTACAGGTCAGGCTGGACACAGTATTTTCCCTAATCTAGCATGACCAGATTTCTCTGGTTGGTGCTTTATGATTCTAAGCACCAGATTATGATTTTATCTTTAAAAATACATGACTCTGGTTCTACTGATTTTTTTAGTTATTCTCTTGTTTTACTCATAGAATTATTTTCTATTTGTTTACCTTGTGTGGAATATTTTTGTGGTGTTTTTATTGTGTTACTGTGTTTGTGTTACACAAATACTTTACACATTACCTCTATAGATAAGCATGCCTGCTCTGTGCCAAGCTACCAGAGAGTGGTCACTGTAAATTCAATGCTACCAGTGGGCCTGGAGCACTTATTGTGCCACCCAAGCACCTTAAAATATGTCCCAGGCCTGCCATTGCAGCCTGAAGGCAGTGTTAATCTGACATGCTGACGGCATTTAAATCTGCTTGCCAAGCTTTAAACTCCCCCTTTACTACATATACATCCCCACGAAGGTAGGCCACAGGCATCCGAATGGCAGAGTGCTGTGAAAATAAAAGGTTGGGCATGTAATTTTATGTATTACATGTCCTGGAAGTAAAAAGCAGCTAGCTAAATTCATTTTTCACTACTGGCAGGACTACCCCTCGCCTAGGATAACATAGGGGATTCCTTATTACATTAAATACATTGTAAATCCTACTTGGCAGTAGGTGGGTATGTCATATTTGGTACCTTTGACATTGTAGTGATAAAGCCTCTTTAATGGTAAAGTCGGATTTTTCATTACAATTTTGAAAATGCCACTTACGGAGAGGTGGGATTTTCCTGCAATTAGCTCTTTTGTGAATGAAGCCTGTGTTAGGTCATATAGGTGTAGCTGACAGTTAGCCTTTATGAATTCCTCACAGACTGTTACACAACAGAAGGATTAGGTGTGCCTCAATGGGCCATCTGCTGGCATGATGGGGGTGTATATGGTTGAGCACAGCCACTCTTACAGCTGAATAGCCTGGACTCACACAAAGGGTTAAAAACCATGTATTGTCAATGTAGCCAGCTTGGATCCAGGGCAGAGGTGTCATGAAAAACCATGCCGTTGAAAATACCTTTCTAGAAGTTTCTTACACCTCCCAGAAGAAGAGAACTGGTATAAAAAATAGGACCTTTCTGTTCACTAGTGGACCTGCAGAAGGACTCTCAGAGGCCTGCCTGCTGATGTGACCTGCTGTACACTCAGCTAGACTGCTATTGTATGTGGAAGGACTGATTTGCTGGCTGGAGCCTGCCTTAAACCCTCAGAGGCCAGCCATGCTGGTAAGCCCTACATTTTCACCTGCTTCCAGGATTCCAAAAATGACTACAAGGGCTAGTTTTCTGGCCTCCCATTCAGAACTACAGGGACATAACAAAGCTTGTACTATCTTAATCCTGCTCCTAGACCCAGCCTGAGTGAATCCTGAACCCCAAAGGGTGTCCTATCAGTCCTGGAGCCTTTTTGTGTTGCTAAATGTGCCCACATGGTAAATTTTAAAAACTGAGGACTTGAACAATATTTGACCAAAAAGTGCTCAGAGAAACAGGAGGAGACTGGGACCAACCTGCTCCTCTATTTGCCTGAGTGGGCTCGCCAGTTGGATTGACTTTGTAGCTTCTCCTGCTACGATCTTCTCCCCGTAGCAAATCCAATTTAGCAGTCCTTCACCAAAGGGGTATAAAATACGACCTCATGGAATTGCCGTCAGCTACAATCCTCTGATTCATACCATTAATGTTTTTTGACTCCCATTATGGCAACTAAGTCTAAACATAGAAATGTTCACAGCGCCTTTAAGGTCATCTGATGATGATGCTCCCTCCACAGACACCTCCTGAAGCCTTACCCCACTGAACTTTACCTTCTCAAACATTTTCTTCAAGAGTTTTCTACATCCAAAGGTAAAGCGCTGACCATACCCAAGCCACATCTTGTATATGAACTGCACTCCATCGCGGTTAGCCAAAGCGCTGACCATACCCAAGCCACATCTTGTATATGAACTGCACTCCATCGCGGTTAGCCTTAACTTTCGACTTTGACCCAGAATTGCTTGACTAGATCTCCACCTTAGGCGCTTTGATCTTTTAGGCTCTAGATTTCACTTAAACCTCTAAAAATTCATAACTCCGGTCCTACTAATTGGAATTTTGTCATTTTGATGAAGACTAATTTAATACGATGTACTCTATGTTGGTTTGGTATTTTTCTTGTGTTGTGTTGTCACTTTTTAATGTTTGTGTGCTGCATAACTACTTTGCACATTTCCTATAAGTTCAGCCTGACAGCTTTTTGTACTAAACTACCCAGGGTGAAGCCCAGGATAATTTAGTGACTTTTTTAGATTCAACCTACAAGGGACCGTGTTAGACCTGGCACCTTGGCATGGGTCTCCCTTCTGCTTTTTTTACTGTGCATCATGTGTTTTGCTGGTGTTAGGTGCTGAGAGCACTGTGCCACAGTGCCACAGTGCCACAGTGCAAGTGCTCCCTGTATAAAATGTATGTATTTGTTGGATTCCATGATTGGCTTATTTGGTTTACAGTCAGACCCCAGTAAAGTGCACCAGGAGTGCCCAGGGCTTGTAAATTCAAATGCTGCTAGTGGGCTTGCAGCACTGGTTGTGCCACCCACAGAAGCAGCCTTGTAAAATGTGTCTAAGGTCTGCTATTGCAGAACCTATGTGCAGTCTGGTACTGCCATGATGACTGGGCAAGTGCACCCACTTGCCAGTCCCTAAACCGTCCCTTTACTTCATGTGAGTCACCGCTCTGGTAGGCCCAAGGGCAGGGTGCATTGTAAGCATAAGGTAGGACAAGCCCTTATGTGTGTGGCATGTCCTAATAGTGAATTACAGCCATTTTTGTGTTTCACTGTTGTAGGCTGCGTGTTCTCATAGGCCAGAATGGGCTGTTGGAATTGGTACATTCTATGATCCTAACAGACTCAGGGAACATGGTAGAAATTCGAGTTTAGTATGACTGAACTCAGAATAATAAAATACATATTTTAGTAAAGTTTATTTTAATATTCTGTGTTTGCAAATACCACTTTCAGAAAGTAGGTATTTGCTTGCCTAACCCTTTCAGCCCGCCTCTGCTAGGATGTGTATCTGCTATCTGGTTTCTGTGAGTGACAGGGCTGGGGAATTCCAGGAGACAGGCTGGGGCAGCCAGGTGCGAACAGAGAGATTTCCATCCAGATGGGTGCACCTGGACTCTGAATAGGGCTGTGCCTTTCCGCCACAATGCTGGCTCCACCCCCTGTGGAGCGTCTGATGTCTCTGCCCTGCACACTGAAAAGAAAAGCCAGAGTGATATAAACAAAGAATTGTGGTATAAGTATTGGGACCCTCATCCCAAGAAATCAGATCCAGATTTACCAAGAAGAAACCTCTGCTTGATGAGAAGGAACTGGGGAAGCTGTAAGGAGGAGTACTGTCCCTGACCTGGGGGATTGGCCTGCAGTGGTTGCCTTGCTGCTAAAGGAGAGGAGAAAAAGACTAAAAAGACTTTGCTTCAACTTGTGCTGAAAGATCTCCAAGGGTTTGTGTGTGAGCTTGCCCCCTTGAACGTAGTCCCAGGACCAGTGGACTTCCACAACCTTGAGAAGCACTGCTGAGAACGCCGTTTTCCCCGTAACGCTGAAGCAGGGAGCCTTGTGCGACTCGTGAAGATCACCGCCTACACTTGGAAGACCCATGCCAAGCTGTCCGCCCTGCACAAAGCGACTTTGTGGCCCCCATGAGCCGTAGCTCGCAACATGAAGGAAGGACCTGTCCGGCCCGAAGAACGCGACTTTGTGGCCCCACGAGCCGTAGCTCGCAACGTAAAGGAAGGACTCCGCACCACACCTCGCTTTCCCCCCTACAAACCGCATTGCTCAGCGCGCACCCTGCCGCTGATGTTGAAAGGTTACAGCGCATAGAGCGACTGGGTACGTCTCGCCCGACCTCATCGTACTGTCCGCCTCGCACCGCTCTCCAAGGATTACAAAGGTGCCCGCTCTCAAGGTACGGCGCATACGCTGCAACGAACAGCAACCGCACCACACAAGGCAACGTCCCCTCAAGTAACGCGACTCTGGGCCCCTACGAGCCGTAGCTCGCACCACGAAAGGAGGACATCTCCACGTGTAACGCTTGGGCTCTTCAACGCATCGTCTGTGATGAACTTTCCCATCTAAAGTACTGTGTACGACTCACACTCTGTGTTGGAGTGCATCGGACAGAAGCGTCCGCTACGCGCGTTAGACTCTGTTGGTTCATTTCATCACTGTAAGGTCGAACTAAGAGATACGAATTGCACAGACTGTTTAAACTATGCATTTTAACAAGAACTCTATTGCTAATAGTATTGTGGTATATTTTGACGCTATTTGGTCTTGTGCTATGCCTTTACATAAAAGATAATTATTTTTGATACAACCCTAGTGTGGTGTCCATTTGTGGTGTGTCCCTGAGTTACTGTATGTGTTCACAAATGCTTAACCTATAACGCCTCTGAAAATAAGTCTTGTCTGCTCGCACCAAGCTACCTAGAGGGTGAGCAGGGGTTATTTCAAAAGGGTGATCCCCTTATCCTGACTAGAGGAGAGGGTCTCTGCTTGTCACAAGTAATTACCTGTGCCAACCAGAGACCCCCAAATCTAACAGATTGTGGCTGTTGATGTACCAAAGCTCTCACCCCAGTCAACTAACAACTCAATTTCGCACACATGGAATCTAGTAGATTACTTTAATAGGAAAGGAGGTTGGTGATTGTTTTACCACTGACAAGCATGAGTATGGAAGTTTTACACTGATAAAATCCATGTTAAGCCTTGTTTGAAAGAGGTAGTATTATGCCTTGCTGACTGTAATTTTGTATACATTTGCAATTTTAGGACTTTAAGCTGGATGGTTGCCTTGTGGGAATTCTTACGCTCAAACATTAAGCTTGAGTTGGTTATGGTGACAAGGCAGTACAACGGGCTTATTTATTGTAAAATGGATATACTACAGCTAATATTCACCTAATAGTAGATTGTGATAATATTTTTATGTTACAGATCATAGGTTTTTGGTTACCTGTAATCTCACAGACTGCCATAGTAAACAAGGGTTTTAGTGAGAGGCACCCACTCAGACAAATGAGCAGAATTGCATCATACTGATTCTTGTTAGGGCCTATTAAGATAGATTTTATATTGTTTTGAGAACTGTACATTTGTACCTATTTGTAATTTCATAAATGTATGCCTGATGGTTGTGAGTTTATGTGTGCTACATTAGGCCTCTGTTGTATACAGTTTCAAGTTATTGGTAAAGGCTAGAGTCCTTGTCGATTCACTAGAAAAATCAATGTCAGAATCAGAGGCTGCTTTTTGTGAAGGGACAGCTTGTTGTCTCTGGAGACCTGCTGAGGCAGACAAGTACAATTATTACTGCAGGTTGATCCAGGATCCGCGCAATGATGTCTGACAGGAACTCTAAAGCCTCTAAAGCTAAATTAATTAATGTGGCTGCCACTGCTACAGGGACTTCTAAGACTGAGCATGCACAAGGGGGGCCTCAAGGAAAACGGGTTGGATTGGAAGAGTAAAAAAAAAAAGGGGTCGAATCTGGTGACAACATAACCAAGCTAGATATTGCAGGTAAAAGGGCCACCTGAGGGAGTAATATGCTAGGGGCAGATGAAGGCCAACCTGCAATTTCAGACCTTTTTCCTTTGAAAAATCCTAGATCTACAAAACCCCAGGACTCTGCTACTGGGACTACCCCCTAGCTTCAGCATTGACATCTGTACATGTTGTTACCCAAGTTCAGGAAACAGTCATCGCAGAGGGGGATGAAACCAGAAGCTCAAAACTTTGTGAAAGGGAGATTCACATAGGCACCCCCAAGTAGGAGGTATGCGGGAGGTGGCAGGAGAAGCAGAACCCCTTTGGGGAGGAATGTCCAGAGAATGATCCTGATGGGCATGGGGTGCCTCGGATCCCCTCCTCCTCTCAACTAACGGAAGCTGATCCTATCTCTTTTGACTCCGACTGTTTGGGGGCCCCTGGTGAGCTGGCTTCACTCGACTGGATGGGGGGTTGTGAGAAATTATTTTCCCAAGCCGAGGATTCATATTCCTCAATGCCTGAGTTAGGTTTGTCAACATCATCGCAGTCCATCTCTTTTAGCAGTAGCTCGACAGATGGATTGGTCATCTCTGCTGCATGGAAAAAGAGATCAGAAGGGTCAAGAGGCAAAAGAAAGTCCCACAGTTGAGACAAGAAGCAGCAGTTAAGTAGTGACAAGGCTGTCAAGGACCGGAAAGAGCAGTTGAAGAAAGGATCCTCCAGGCTCTGGTTAGACTATTCCGCTGTTCAACTTTTGGACACGCCCGCCCAGGGCTTAGAGGACGCTACCACCGGATCCCCAATAGCACAGGAACCTACACCTTCCCTAATTTTGGCTACAATTAAGCAAATTCAATCCAAAGTACAGACAGATAATCGACAGGCCTGGAAGGCCTCTAAAAAACTACAAGGTGCGATCAGGAAAATAAGCAAGACCTGTACTGAAATCTCTGACAGGATGACCAGCATAGAGACTCAGACTTATACTCTCGAACAGGAGGTCGCTGAGTTAAAGGAAACCAGCTGTTTCCAGGACCCTAAGCTCACGGAGATAGCGCAGAAGATGGGGGATATGAAAACAGGCAGAGAAGGAACAATCTAAGGTTACTGGGGATTCCAAAAGGGAGATATTCAGGGGACCCCAGAGACTACATTGTTAAACTCTTAAAAGGTGCATTTCCAGAACTTACAGTATGGGATTCAGAGGGCACACCTATTCCCCCTAACACCCAAAAAATAACGGGCGGATAGTAATGCATATCCTAGGACTATGTTGGTTTATTTTGGAAATTTTCTTTTGAGACAAAGTATTTTTGATTTGCCCCGCCCTAATCCTGAGAGATTTTGAAGGTGTTACTTTTTTACACAGCCTGATTTCACTCATGCTACAGTAGAGCGCAGGTGGTGATTAAGGTAGATGTTTGCCCCTCCAGAAAATAGGTACTGAAGTGTACCTACAATATCCAGCATAATTAAAGATGGTATGGAAGGGTTGCACCCGCACCTCTTTTTTGGAGATTCAGGCTTGGGAATTTCTTACGGATCAGCATGGCAGGGTCTGAATCAGAGGAAAATAGGTCAAAATACATTTTTGAATTGTGGGTTAAAGCTGGGTGGGAATAGTAGAGAAATAAGATAAAAAGGGGGGGAAGGAAAGACAAAAGGAAAGAAAACAGAAAGAAGGTGGATGAGTTAGAGAAAAAAGGGGAAATGTATAGACAATATATATATATAAGATGGTTTATCACGGGGTAGGTGGAGGGGGCCCGGGGTTGTGGGGTTTGTGAGGCTTGATGGTGTCATACAGGCCAGGCCTGGTTGCTCAGTGGAGTGGTGAGGGTAGGGCTTGGGGGCAGGGGGGCAAGAGGGGACGGTCAAAGGGGGTAGGCTGAGGAAAGAAGGCAAAATGAACTTGTATGACGAAGCAGGTGTGGGAAGAGCTATAGAGCTGGGTGGTAACTCATGGAGGTGGGCCTGAGGATCTTGTAGTTTTGAAGGGTTTGCACTTAGGGTGTGGGGGGAAACATTGGCTTATGAGTGATGGCCAATGATCCGTATCGCATCTATCAATATATGCGGCTTAAATGACCCCAAGAAAAGAGCCAATACTTATCTGGGTTTAAAACTTCTGAGGGCAGACATTGTCTGCCTCCAGGAGACAAATATTTAAGCCTCATAGAGAGATATTCTTAACTCCCTGGGCTATAGACTAGTAGCTTGTACCTTCCAAGGCGTGCGTACTACTGGTGTGGCGGTTTTAGCCAGAGGAAGCCTGCTGGAATTTTCACATATAAAGCATGATCCTCTGGGGAGATGGGTAGTCGCAGTTTGTCACTCACCCTGTGGAGTTAAGTTTGCGCTATATTCAGTTTATAGTTGAATATAATGGGAAACCCAATCTACCCTTCAGGGCTTTGGCAAATCAAAACGAGTGACCTTTCTCACCACTCCTATTTGCATTGTATATTGATTCTTTTTTAAGGAAAATAGTGCAAATACTGTTATTCAACCAATAATTATGCATGGTCATGAGACCAAGATCCTGGCTTACGTCGATGACGTGGCAGTCCTAACACCTAACCCGAAGGTTGCTATCAAGACAATAGAGGCAGAAGTGGCTATATTTGGGGGCATGTCTGGTTTCTCGCTTAACAAAGAAAAGACACAGGTTGTTATTAATGAAAAGACCATACTAGTGGATAACAGAGTGTTGGAGAAAGCGCTATATTTGGGTGTTTATTTCTCCTCGAAAGTTGAATCTATAGTCGATATTAATCTAGATCCTTTGGCTGATAGAACTAAGAAAGGTTTGGCTAGATTAAATAATCTGCATTTTACTATGGTATGTCGCTGCAATCTGATAAAGATGATTTATTTCCCCCAAATCTTGTATTTTTTTTAGCAATCCCTTTAGAATTCCCTAGTGAATTGTTCAAAATCTTTGAGGTGGTTTGTACTAGAATTTTATGGGCCTATTCTAAGCCACGGAGAGCACTGAAGCATCTGAAACTTACAAGAGAAAGGGGTATGGGCCCTTCCAAACCTCAGATTGTATTACTGGGCTTCATTATTGCAATATGGCCGGATCCTACTGAGTGAACCACCACAAGCGACAGTGCCCAACACTATACCCCTTATATATTAATTATTGCTTGGGGAGGAGGCCTGGGGGTGTTTACTAAGGCAAATTGAATATAGTTATTATAAATAGTTAAGTTTCAGTGTCTTTTGGGTGTGGCAAAGGCCTGGGTTGCAATAGGGAAGATGCTGGGCTTGTGGAGACTGAATTTTTATACCTCGATTGTAAATAATCCAACCTACCTGGAATCGTCAATGATGGCTATATGCATATATGGATTGGGGCAGGCATAGATAATTTGGCTGTCTTTTTCTCCCCGGTGGGCCTTGTCTTGTGTGATGAGCTAAAGACAATATTCAGTATAAATAACAAATAGTTTTTTAAGTGTCTGCTAGTAAGAGATTACCTTTGGTGAAAAGCGGGGGTTCTGCCAATCACCTTCACACACCGCTGCACCAGCGGCCCCCTCGCATCGGCGTTCCCGGGTATACGCCTGACCCCGGCTCCTAATTACACGAGCCCCTTCGCAAGCTCATTCAGCATCTCGGCCTTTGCTTTCCCCCATGTGTCGAGCTGATGCCTGCCATTGTCCTTCGTATATGGCCCGAACTGTAGTCTCCCCCAAAGAATAGCAGTTAGTACCCTAAAAGAGGATTACTCAATCACGATCAAACCCGCTGACAAGGGGGGTGGGATTGTGATTTTTGATACCCCAGATTATGACAATACGATGTATACTTTACTTAATGTCTCGATGCATTATGAGAGGGTTCAGGAAAAAGAACTCACCCTTCTAGCCAAGAAATGTAGTGCCATTTTAGAAGCAGCGAAAGAACAGGATTGGATTACCAAAGAGGAATATAGATTCATTTTCAATAGCAATCCTAAAACCCCAGCTATATATGGCCTGCCAAAGGTGCATAAGATCATTTGAATCCCCTGATGCACCCTATAGTGAGTTGCCTGGGCTCTATTTTAGAACCTTTTACTAAATATATTGATTTTTCTATAAACCCTTCGTCAGTCAGTTCAGATCTTATGTTAAGGAAACAACCCACTTCATTGGCTTAGTTGAGAATAAACCTTTTTGTGAAGCTACTCAATGTCTAGTAACCCTAGACATTGAGTCTTTATACACAAACATACAGCAGGGGTCCACTGTGCAGGTAATAAAGGACATCTTGGAAAATGTAACAATGGAAGGGGTGATCAAAGAGTTCATCATCGAATGCACAGATTTAGTGCTCAGGAATAACATCTTTTTATTCAAAAATCAATTATTTCGACAAAGGAAGGGCACCAGTATGGGCGCAATTTGTGCCCCAAATTTAGCCTGCCTATACGTTGGTGAATTAGAGAAACAGCATATTTACAACGAGCTGGCTCTGTTCTATGAGAACATCAGTGAGTGGCATCGATTTATCGATGACGTTCTTTTCATATGGACGGGACCTACTGAACAATTGGAGGAATTTCTCAGTTTGCTTAACCTGGGAGATGAGAACTTAAGATTTACAGCTCACTATAGCAAGGTCACTGTTGACTATTTAGACATCATGATTGGGGCAAGGGGTGGTAAGCAGGAGGTGGAACTGTTCACAAAACCTATGGACAAAAATACTCTGCTCCATTACTCCAGCTTCCACCCTAAGTTCCAAAAAGATAATATCCCTTTCAGCCAAGGAGAAACTGTACAGATTTACAAAATTTTTATAAGCATTCAGAGGTTCTCAAAACTAAATTTAAGGATCGAGGGTATCCAAAAAAGTTGCTTTCACACTCCCTTAAAAGAGCACTATTTTATAACAGAGAGGCAATGTTTGAGGGACCTAAGAAGAAAGAACCCATGACTAAGGTACTGTTTGTAAGTCAATTCTATGAGATTAGCAATAAAATAAAAAATGTGGTAAACAAACATTGGCATATATACAATGAAGAGATAGAGAAACTTGAAAGACCGATTGTTACCTATAAACGTAACACCAACTTGCGGAATCAGCTGGTCCACACATATAGGGAGGAACCAGCCCAAAAGCAGAGAACTATTGATAATGCTAAAGCTACAGGCAATAATAGATGCGGGAACTGTTCATTATGTGCACAATGTATTGTAGCTAAGGAGCTTAAACACAATGGTAGCATGTTGGCCGCACACACATTAAACAATTGCCTCAGTAAAAACATCATATATTTTTTAAAGTGCCCATGTGTCTTAGCATACGTGTGGGACCAGTCGTGAGTTAAGGATACGCTTACTGGAGCATAGATCTGCCATTAAGACAAGGAAAATCAATGCTCCGCTAGTGGCTCATTTTCTGGAACAAGGTCATAAAGAAACAGACTTTTGCTGTTTCATCTTAGAGAAGGTAACCTTGAACAAAAGAGGTGGGAATATGGAAGACAAAGGGAAGGCAAGGGAGCAATGGTACATTAGTATTCTGAACAAGATAAGAGAGGGATTGAACACACGAGAAGAATGGGAAAATCTCCTTAAATGAACTACATTATATGACTTCATACTAGTAGCTGAGTAGCAGAAATGAAATAGGATGATTAATAATTCGACTGCAAAATATAATTTTAATCTTAGGGGAAAACTTCTATGTAGATTTGTCAATTAAATTAGGCTACGTCAAAATATAAATATGAAACTGTACAATAAAAACAGATTACTAGAGGTAAACTTGCTAATCCAAATGGCCTTTAAAAAAGAATGGGACAGACTTTGGTATATATCTTGATAAACCACCTCTCATTTGCAGGCCATATGTAACAAGGCATGATCGTCAGGTATGTTAGGTCTATTGTCTCCTGCGAGGGCGAACCATTCTTCTTCCTCTTTTTTGATGTATTATTATGGGTCCCAGGGGGATGTGGCGCGAGCCGGTGTCCCCCTGGGAAAATTCGCGCAATGGAACAGCCCATGCACGGGGACTGGGCAGGAGTGGGGAAAGGGAGGGTTTTAGCGGGCGTGCAAGACGGGAGGGGCTGTTGTCGGCGTGAGGGGAGGAGTGGCGCAGCTTCGTTTGGACGCGCTGTTTTCTGTCAGCTGAGGTGATTTTGACAGGCGTCGCGGAGCATTTTTGGTCGGCGAAGCTGAGAGGCGGGCCATTATAATGGAGGACGCTATCGTGAAGGAGGCTGTCAGAGTGCTCCTGGCAGTTGGTAGAGGTGATTTGTTGCGCCCTGGAGCTTCAATTGATGGTGCTGAGGAACCCGAAGCGCCCGAGGCGTGTGGCGGCAAGAGGGGTGAGTCAGGCAGTTGCTGCGTGTCTGCCGCAGTCTAGCCGCCCCCCATTGGTGTCGATTCCTGCATCAGCCCCCACCTAATAGGTGCGTTGAGCGTGCTCCTCAGGAAGGAGCATTCGAGGGAAAAGGGCGCCGCTGCGCTCTGCTTCTGCCCCAGGTGTTTTGAGGGGTCGCTCTGGCATTTTAGTGCCCAAGACAGTGAGAAGGGTTGGGAAGAGGGGCGGCAGAGGCAGCGTCAGTGTTGTGAATAGCGCCCAGCAGTGTGCTTACAGTGAGGGAGCATTGGTTCAGGAAGGTGCAGCAGGAGCCAGAGACATTAGCATGTCGTCAGAAGGGTTGCTACTACATAAGGAGGCAGCATTTACTGGCATGATACCGCCACAAGTAGAGACTCTACGTAGTGGCTATTCTAACATTGACATAGAGCCAGCTGTATGAGAGGGTGGTTGCAGCATTAGTGGATTATCCAACTGACAGCGAGGATGAGGAAGAGGTGGTGCATTTGGAGTCTTCTGCGAACATCAGTTCATTGCGCAGGGGCCCTGTTTCGATTGACACCAGGGACTCTCAGCAAAGTGTTGTTCTTGAGCAGGCAGTTTTGATGCCTCAAGCTAGAGGTCCGCCAAGATCACCTGTTGTGATTGCCCAGCAGCAGGTCGGTGGAGAGGTATTTTTCTCGGACACATTCACAGAGGAGGAACTTTTTCTGGATAAAAGGTGTGAGTTGGGTTCTTTGAGGGTGGGTGGTCAAAGCTCACTTCTCTCTAGCAGCTCAGACAGTGGGGTGTTGGCGGTGTATCCAGAACCTAGGCAACCGCCGCACCACCCTCAGTTAGATTTTGACCCTGCTTTGGGACCACAGCAGGGCCAATGGGTGTGGGTTGAACATTCGCATATGGACAACAATGAGGCGCCTGGTGTGCGTCAGGCTCCGGTAATGGGTAAGTTTAAAGTGGTTCCTGGCTGGAGCGGTGAGGAATTTTTAAGGGGCTCTGGTTTCCATTCTGTTTCTAGGGGTTCTTTACCAACCAAGGCGAAGAACGGTGCAGCTTTTGGTAAGTCCAAGTATACCCAAGGCGGATCTGTTGCGGATTTAGGGGCAACGACCAGGAGTTCTAGCCAGACTCCTGTGACCTATTGGGAAAATTATGATGGGGGCATTGGTGATGGTGAAATGCCAAGTACAAGTGGTGATACAGGTAACTTTAATTTGGAGCAAAGTCATGATTTGGATGGGCATGATAAAGAAAATGTGGTTACTAATGTGGAAGTTTTGTCACAGGATGCGGCTTCTGGACTTTTTAGTCAGGAATTGGGTATGGGGGAAGGGGTCATTTAACATCTGCTAGTGTTTTACAGAATTCTGGTGCGGATTTCTCAGAGGCTAGCAGACGGCGTGGCGGACATCATAGGCGTGACGATCCTAATGAATTTCAACACAGAGCTTCGCAACTGCCTTCAGGTAGGAATGATTGGTGGTCTGCGTGGAAGCGGCCTGTGATGAGCGGCAATGTTGACATTCAAAGGGGTGGTGTTGCGGAGCTTGCAAACGTTCCTGTGGTGTCAAGAGCTATTTCAAATTTGGGTTCAGGATCTCAAGACATTTGTGGGTCTGTAAGTCATGCAAGTTCAGTGCCGACTGTGGTGCATTCAAAGTAGATTTCGTTTTCAGGTCCAGGTAGAACAAAATTGCCATATATGGGTTTGGCCATGCCTTTGGGCACACATCTATCGGAGAAGACAGGACAAAAGATTTGGAACCACGAAATCGTGGATGTCTTCAGATTATTGCATAGAGAGTTGCAGTCTAAAGAGGGCTCGAAAGAAGAAGAGATGGAATTGGCGCACCGCCCGAGGGTACCTAAGACCATAGAAAACTGGACGGCTGCCTTTCTCATACACGCGAGTGTGTATTGTGAAAGGCATCCAGAACGGACGGTAGCTTTATTCAAATACATTGACATCATTAGACGGGCACACTTGCAAGTGGGTGGGTACACCTGGCTTAACTACGACGAGGAGTTTAGGGCCAGGTTAAGTATTGACAATGACAAAACTTGGGGGGAAGTAGATCAAGAGCTATGGCTTCAATGGATGTCGGTTCACCACACATCAACAACCATTCATACAGCAAGTGGCCTCCCCATCACTTATCTGCCCTTTCTGCAGCGTCCCGCTCCATCGGGAGCGGGTGGGGTTGGCAGAGCACAATTTCTGGCGACAGGAGCATGTTGGAGTTTTAACCGTGGTTCATGTATCCGGCAATACTGCAAATTCAAGCACGAGAGGGGAGACACCCAATTTCACAGTGTTTTCCCAGCCAGCACTTTGGGGACCATGGGAGGGGTCAGAGGGGCAGAGGGGCCGGTGCATCTGGTGTCCCAAAAGGCGCCTACGCCAGTTAGGCTGCAGGCTATGTTACCGTATTTGGATGAGTACCTGGATGTGGAAGCCTCCTCTAAGCTGTTTTGGGGTTTTAAATTTGGTTTTCGCATTGGTTACCAAGGCCCTCGGGCTCATCACTGGGCAGATAATTTGAAATCGGCAAAAGAGTTAATTCAGGTGGTTCATGCGAAATTGAGTAAGGAAGTGCAGTTGGGCAGAATAGCTGGTCCTTTCCCTCGGTGTCCCCTTCCAAATTTGATGGTCTCTCCTTTGGGAGTGATTCCGAAGAAAGCAGAAGGTGAGTTCCGCCTGATTCACCACTTATCATGGCCAGAAGGTCAGTCAGTAAATGACTTCATTGCTCAAGAAGACGCGGTGGTCTCTTATGCTTCAGTGGATGACGCTTTGCATTTGGTTCGTGTGGTGGGAGCTGGTGCGCTTTTGGCCAAATGTGATGTTTAGTCTGCTCTCCACCTGCTGTCCATCCACCCGGTGGATTTTGAATTGCTGGGAATGTTTTTTGAGAATGCTTTTTATGTTGATCAGGTGTTGCCAATGGGATGTTCCATCTCTGTTCACTTTTTGAAACATTCAGTACGTTTCTTCAATGGTGTTTGGTGAAGAAATCTGGGCATACGGCAGTGTTCCATTATTTGAATGATTTTTTGTTTATTGGCCAGCCTAACTGTGATCAATGTGAAAAGGTTTTGGCGTGTTTTCAAGGACTGGCTGAGGAATTTGGAGTGCCATTGGCTCCGGAAAAAACTGCATGGCCAACTACCAAATTGACATTCCTCGGCATTGAGATAGACACTGAGAGGATGATAGCTTGTCTGCCGGGTGAAAAGGTGGTTGAAATTAAGACCTTTTTAAGGGAAGTGCTATGTCATCGGAAGCTGGAGCTCAGGCAGGTGCAGCGTCTGCTTGGCTATCTGAATTTTGCCTGTAGAGTGGTGAGACCAGGTAGGACGTTCTGCAGAAGGCTTGGTTTTTCCATGTCAGGAGCCTCACTTCCTCACCATAGAATACGTTTGACTAAAGCAGTGAAAGATGATTTGGTTATATGGTTGCGCTTTTTGGAAGACTTCAATGATGTCTCCATCAATTTTGTTGAGGATGATACTGTCTGGCAAATACAATTTTTTTCGGATGCTGCGGGGGCTCACGGCTTTGGGCTCTTTTGGGAAGGACGGTGGTGTGCTGAGCGATGGCCAGCACATTGGTTACAACAAGGACGTAGCATCGCCTTCTTGGAGTTCTCTCCGCTACTGGTGGCCTTACAGGTGTGGGGTGAGGATTTCAAGAATCGCTGTGTACTTTTTCACATTGACAACATATCTGTTGTGAACTTAGTTAACTGGCAGAGAGCTAGAGATGTGAGGGTGCTGCATTTATTACTTTCTTTTATGCTCCAAACTTTGAAACTAAACATTGTGTTTAAGTCGAAGCATATCCCAGGCATAAATAACTCCATAGCAGATGCTCTGTCTCGTTGTAATTGGCAGGCATTCCGGGAGCTGGCGCCAAAGGCGGACAGCTGCAAGACGGAGATTCCTTCAAACATCTGGGACCTGGGGGAGTGAGAATTGCTGAATTGGTGGAGCACTCCATTGCGCAGTCAACGAGACGTAGTTATCGTCAGGCGTTGTTCCAAATTCTTATCTTATGCTTCTTCTCAAGATCAAGGGAGTGCAGCAGTTGGTAATGAGCAGTTTATGTTATGTTTTGTGCTGTATCTGATGGACAAAGGGTTGTCGCACACAACCATTTCAGGCAAACTTTCAGGTATTTCTTTTTATAGTCAGTTGTTATTGGGGGTGGAGTTGGGGGTTGGGGTTTTGTTACGTAGGATGCTGAAAGGTTTCAGCAGAAGCAAGGTTCATCCATACACGTTAAGGGAACCAATTACTTTTGATCTTTTACAAAAACTTTTAGTTTGGCTGCCCAAAGTTTGCTACAATGATTGGGAATTAGTCAGGTTTAGGCTGTGCATGTAATGGCTGTTTTTTGGTGCTTTTTGGATTTCGGAATTGCTTGGGTTAAAGGATCAGAAGGGTCTTTTAACGTCTGAAGTGCAAGAGTTTAAGGGGTTGTTTTTACGGATTTGGTTACGACAGTCAAAAACAGATCAGATGGCAAACAGAACGTGGATTCAGTTGGGTGGGAATGGGTTGGTTGGTTGTTGCCCTTTGAGCGAATGGGAATCCTTTGTTAAGTCTCCTCAATTTCGAACGGGGGTTATTTTCTGTCACAATGATGGGTTTAAGATTACCTGTTTGCAATTCTTGGCTGTGTTGAGGAAAGTTTTAGCATTGGCTGGGGAAAATCCAATGCTATATGGGACTCACTTCTTTCTCATTGGAGCAGCCACGGAGGCGTCCAGATTGGGTTGGGGAAGGAGGAGTGGCAAAATTTGGGTTGTTGGAAATCTGATTCTTGTTACAGATATGTTCATCAGTGAATGCAGTTCACATTTTTGTATATATGCTGTTTAATTTTGGTTTCTATTCTTAGGTCGAGTTTTTTCCTTTCCAAGGAGAAAACGGACGTGGATCTTAGGACACACCTTTGTGAAATGGGTCAGCGGTCTTTGCGGAACAACAAATCTGTGGAAGAGCCTTGGGTTTGCATAGTAAAGACCATGAAGTACTGTGGAAAGGGGTTGGGGGAATGAAGTGGAGAGATCTTTTTCCTTTATTGTCTAAATTGGCTACTGAGTGGGGAGTTACAGATCTGTTAATATTACATTTGGGGCAGAATGATCTCGTTGAGCTTTCAGGTCTCTCGCTCATTCATCAGATGCAACTAGACTTAGCTGTGATTAAAGACAAGTGGGTAGGTACGGCTGTTGTAGGGACCGAATTTATATATCGACAGCAATGGAGGGGGGCTCGCACGCATTCAGCAGTGGAGAGAGCTCGCCGGAATCTGAATAGAGCCATGAAAATGTATTGCACTGCAATGGGAATTCACGTTTTAGTTCACAAACTTATTTCTGGCAAAGAGCTGCACTTGTTCAAACAGGATGGAGTACATTTGTCTCAACTGGGACAGGCTTATTACCTCATGGAGTTGCGTGATTGGTTGGCTCGTTTCTGGGGTGATGAGTTATGGTGTACTAACAAAGTCAGTTAAAGCGTTTACATTTTTCTTATTTCGGGGGGGCAGGAAAACTCGTTGGTTTTCCTGGGTGGTGTTCTTTTGGGGGGGATAGGATGTCTAGACCGGACTTATCCTTTCCCTCTGGAGGTGGGGGGAGGGTAGGTGGAAAATGGTAAAAAGAAAACATTTGGAGAGAAAAATATTGGTTTGGATTTTTACAGTTTGGGGATTTTGCAAATGATGAAATTTTGGGGAATTGGTGTTTTTAAGTCAGTATGGGGAAATGTGTTGGGGTAATATACAAAAGTTTTATCCATATAATAATAAATGCTAAATTGCGAATTTCTGTTTTTGACTGTCCTAAAATAAAAGTGACCTTTTATGCTATCCATGAGGTAAGTGTGGAGTGTCCTTATTGCGCGATGGGTTCCAGGGGGATGAGGCGCGAGCCGGTGTCCCCTTGGGAAAATTTGTGCAATGGAACAGTCCATGCGCGGGGATTGGGCAGGAGTGGGGAAAGGGAGGGTTTTAGCAGGCGTGAAAGACAGGAGGGGCTGTTGTCGGCATGAGGGGAGGAATGGCGCAGCTTCGTTTGGCCCACCCACCCTTCCCATTTATGTTATTTATGTTGTTGTTGTTTAAAAAAAAATAATAATAATAATAATTTTTGTCACGTTAGGACAGTCTTTGCAGTTTTCCATTTTCTTTTGTTCTTCTTAGGCGTTCTTTTGGGGGGGATAGGATGTCTAGAGTGGACTTATCCTTTCCCTCCGGGGGAGGGTAGGTGGAAAATGGTAAAAAGGAAACATTTGGAGAGAAAAATATTAGTTTGGATTTTTACAGTTTGGGGATTTTGCAAATGATGAATTGTTGGGGAATTGGTGTTTTTAAGTCAGTATGGGGAAATGTGTTGGGGTAATATACATAAGTTTTATCCATATAATAATAAATGCTAAATTGCGGATTTCTGTTTTTGACTGTCCTAAAATAAAAGTGACATTTTATGCTATCCATGAGGTAAGTATGAAGTGTCCTTATTGCGCGATGATAGTATGAGCCAGTTGCCGATTTATGGTGGTATGAACATGAAGCCCCTAGCAGAACTAGGAAGATAGTAAGCATCCACGTTAGTAAAGGTTTTTATTTACCATGAAGAAATGTAATGGATAAAAGTCTTCATTGCACTACTTTAACGTACAATATCTATACAATGTTTTATAATGAAATAAAAATCCATTCTAAGATGGTGGCTTTCTTTGTGACTAAGTCCGCTTTCTATTATTAGTCACGGAGTAGGCGCAGGCACGCGATGGGTGGATTTAAAAGCCGTTTGGCTGGGCTGCCAGCCTTTCAATAATTTCGCTTGACAACTAACAGGAGCAAGTCAGGAGTCAAGAAAGTCCCGGTAAGCATTGGTAGGGTTGATAGGGGGGACCGGGTGCTCGGAGCAATTCTGTTTCAGTCGACATTTATCTATTATCATTACCGGTTGAAAGTCAGTTAGACCTCTGAACCCCAGATGTATTTATAAATACTTAAAATTGTGGATGAGACCCTTTTGGCAAACAATGGATGGTTTTGGATAAACCAGGATGTGATATAGTAGCATCAACGGTTTTTAAAACAAACCGACATGCTAGACTATAGCGGCGTTAGAACTAAACATTAGAAGATGCCGATGCGAATGTGCCCGGTGCAGTAATGTACTACCTATTAAAATGGGGGGATGTGCATGGCATAAGTTCTGCTAATAGGTTAGACACGTGGCAGGTGTCTTTCATAATTGTATATATTTTTTTAGGTGAAAGTCGGACCACCCAATCTTTTTAATTATCATTGACGGTGTGGCAATCAAAGTTCCTGTGATTTCTACAAACTGGATTCACGCAACAGGTACCTCAACACTTTGACAGAGAGGGACTAGTGAAAATAAGTTTGGGCAGCAGAATTGAATATTTAAACCATGTTTCCATGCTTTCTGTTTTTATTATAACCAAGGAGGCAGTGGTCCATGATTTTTGTCCAATTGTGTATTGTTTTAACTCTCCAACAGAAGGAGACCAAGAATAGACAGACATAAGGTATAAGTGTTCATATATCCCTATCCAACTTCTGGGACATTTGAAAGCCTTTGTCAGACTCTTGTGAGGGCAGGATGTATATTAAACCTTTATAAAATGAAGGGGCGGATGCCTAGTTATTATTAGAACATTCACTCTAGAAGTTAACAATTCAGAGCATTAAGCTCTACACATTATATTCTAATAGAGTTTTGCTCGTGTTTGTGACACTACTTCCTATATCATTACAGGGAGGTCGATCTGGTTCCCTATATCAAGCGTCAGAATGTGGATGATCTTCATATAGACACCTGGTTTTATCAACAGGGAGCAATTGAATTCTCCCTCGACTCACCCATGAAAGGGTGGGTATTTGCTGTCATTTTACAGTTTACATATGGATGATGGATGTATGTGGAGGTAGAATGCGAGGAAGTGTGGAGTATGAGAAGTATGAACAGCGCCATTTTTAGAACAAAGAATGTAATATGGAAACCCATGTTTTTTTAGCTATAAAGAATGTTTAAATGCAACTATATTTATGAAATGCTGTGTAAATAGCCTATGTTATTGGATATCATGTTATGCTATGAATATATGTGGATGAAAAAATCTAGTTAGTTTGTAATACCAATCTGTCTTTTTCATATTGTTACTTTTTAGATCGATTTTGGGGAGATTTGTAATAACTGTGTGTTAGCCTGAAGAAGGTGGGGAAGTATCAGAAACCACTGAAACGCGTCGCTTTTTGTGTCTAAGAAAATGTTAATAACAGCACCTGGTCTTAACATAGATGGTTCAATTATAAATTTGGAAATAACACCGGATGGGGAGATAAGAAAAGAATCCCCTTGGATACAGTGATTGTGATACAAAAGTCTTTAAACCGTTTTGTAATTCTTGAAATACTCCCAACGAGCACCAGGTTGCTGTTTTGATTTTTAGAAAATATATTACTAAGTTCTCCCTTATTTGTGAAAATCTATGTCTTTAAAGTTTTTATATTGTACTTTGAGAAAGCATCTCTAAAGAGAAAGGCTTTTTTCAAATATGAGTTCTTTTAAAAAAAATAACAGTGATAAAATAAAGATTTATAATTTTCTCATATTATGTTCTGGCTTTATAATTGGTGCTGGTTAAGTGAGTTATGATTAGAAGTATACGTGTGCTGTGTGCATAAAGAATCAGAACCCAAAGGGATTATTCTTTATAGTGTCTCCCCCAATGTCCAGTCTGCCTCTGCCCAGGCTGACCTTTGTTCCCCAGCCCATTACTGGCATGGGAACTACTGCCCCACGATGGACATACCTGGCCGTCCTTCACTGTCCGTGTTCAGTTCTTCTTGTCCTCGCTCCGGCACCAGCGGTTGGCCCACACCACCGCCGCACCAACCCAGGGTTGGCCTTGATACCCACAAAACACCCAACAAACTCCCCCTGACCCCCATACTCCTAACTCCCTCTGATTGGGTCTTTCCTTTTTCAGGTTCCTGAACAGCAGCCATGGCCTTGCTCAACACACGCAACTGCATGCACCTCCGACACTAATTCGGACCTCCATTTCTACCCTGATAGTAAGTCACCCTTATCCTTCCTTCCCTTCCATCCTAACCCTTCCCCTGCCGCCCTTCCCCCGCCTTTCCTTTTTTTCTCCCTCCTCTTCTCCCCCCTCTTGTCACTCTTGCCTTGCTTTACTCTCCATAGACCCATCCTAGAGCTTGAAGTTTTCTTAGACCTTGCACCCATCCACTCTGGACACCTGACGGTCTGGTCCCAGACGTAAGTGGTCCATCATACTCGATCACTAGCGCTGTTCTCACCTTCCCTCCTTGAGTCTACCCATGAAGCATATTTTTCTACCTCTTCTGTCACCTTCCCTCCCTTTTTGCCTCCAATTTCAATTTAAAACCTTAACTTTATCACTTGTTCTTTATTCTTTCACCTTGGTCCACTGTCGAGTGCTCAATTGTATACACATACATGTGAATATCACTTTATCCCCAGCACCGCGATATAAATGATTGTAACCTGGTCCTGATGATGGCATCCGTACAGGCCCAAACGCCGTCGACTTTCACAGCAGAACTTTCGGCGCCCCCTCAAAGATACCATACTTAATTACTTGTCCATTAATTATCATTTACTCTTTGGTTATCCTGACTCTGTACAATTTTAAAGCTCACTTGTTCGCCGTTTCACCCTTCAACGTTGGTGTACATACTACCTCACGTGTCACTTGTGGCATCACAATCCGTCATGAGCACTTGTGCACAGTGTCCAACAGGTTACATGGCATTTAATGTAACGCAGCACAACTCTTCAATTGTTTGATCATTTGAAACTGAATATGTCAAATATGTGAATGCATTAATACAATTTGTTATGCAAAATATCTTGTCTCCCTGGTTTTCTCCCCTTCTTGATTTATTCTTCAGTAATTAATTTTACTAATTCTAATTGTCCTCTTACTGACACCCTTTTGAGACATTGTTGTACGTTCCAGATGTTTGCCCTAGTCTCTTTAGGGTATATGGACTACCTCTTGTAGTCTGGTATTGTTTACTTTGAGCAACTGCTTGTTGTGAGAGGTCGTCCTACATAGGACTCATCTAGCTGATTTCTATCTCACACTACCTGTGCAGTCTCACACACAGCATGGTTTCCAGGGAAATACCTAATTATTCCGAAGAATACATACAGAGAATTCTTAGTGGACCATCTCTCCTTTCCTCCACCTCCATTGCTTCCACCATGGGAGCCAATACCTCACGTGTGTTACTAGACAGACTGGAAAAATAAGGAAGAAACACATCTACACTAATCTACATGCCCGAATGCTAACTGAGTATTTGAAGTCCAATGTCATACCATTAGGACTACAAACCCGTAACGTCCCAGCGACCTTTACTCAAGACCCAAGGTTCAGATCGTGATTTAGCCATCTTGCCACAACATGCTCCAAACACTGGATGGTCTTGGGTATCGACACTGCCCTCGAACATAGCCGTAAGGAACTAGAAGAGATAGCCAAGTTGGAGAAGCTTATCTCTGAGGACAGCACCATCACAGACACCAAAGCCCTCCTAGATAAAATAAATATACAATTGACACCTTTGATACATTTGAACAGATTGAAATCATTCCATAAACAACTTCTCACATGAGTCTATGTCATATTACTTTTGGGAACAAAGCATCCACACATGCCTCACCTTTTATTCTCTTTATTCAACTTTGAAAGGTTGGGAGGCTTCAATGTGGGCTATTTACTGCGTATCTCTATTGTCCTTACATACCACTAAGGAGGTGCTTTACAAGACTGAGAGTAAGCGAGTTTCCGGTAATTTGATATTTGACTTTCATGTTTAACAGACTGCACGTTTGAGGAGGTCAGCAACACTCTTAAATTACTTGTGGCTGCAGCGCTTTGGAATTAATAATCCAATTATTGACAGGGTGTGTATTACTACATCACCTTTCCTAGTGTCAGCATCTCTCTGGGAAGTGGGAAATTCATTCTGCGTTTGAAGTATCAACCTATGGCTTTTTGAAGAAGGGTTCCATCCATCAACCAGCAGGAGTCAGGTGCACTTATTTTGACAATAACTGTGTGTACATTATTAATAATTTAGGTACTGTTAGGTACACTAGCACATGTCATTATAGTGTTTAGTTAAATTTATCACAATATCATATTTACAGTGTTTATGTTTAGTCTTTAACCTCTACTTTCATACTTAAACAAGCGTACTTTTACCATTTCTTTTAATTATGCAAAATGTTGCCACACCGCCTTTCTTTTTGTCCACACCGGGTGATCCACCCATCAAGTGGTAAAAGTGGAAGAAGGTATTTAAAGGTATGCAAAAGTTTGTGGCACTAATTTAAGTGTGGAAAGGAGGACTGAATTACTACTACATTGCCTAGGATCTGAAGGTCAGGAGGTTTTTGACCATCTTCCAGACATTGACGACTGTAGTTTAAAAGAATATGAAATATGCATCTCCAAGTTAGATAAACATAACTTACCTAAGGTAAGCACGATTTTAGAAAGATTTCATTTCGGTAGAAGAAATCAAAATGATGGTGAAACAGTGGAGAGTTATATGACTGTGTTGAGGAAACTAGGTTATTCGTGTCAATTTGGTGCTCTGATTGAAGAGTGAATTAGAGACCACTTCATGCTAGGCAGCAATATACAAAAGGTTAGGGATGACATTTGGCAAAATGATGAGACTTCTCTAAATTAGGTAATTTTTATTGCCAAACAAATAGAACATTCCCAGAAATGTGTGGAGATCATCACTAAGCATGAAAATAACCATGAAATTGTACATAAAGTAAAAGTTTCTTCTAAAGGAAATCTTACGAAAACATGTTTTAAATCTAATTCTGAACCTAGTGGCGCTCATTCTTTTCAAAAAATAGTTTTCAACCTAGGTGTTTTCGGTGTGGGAATCTTGGTCATTTAGCAAATGACAAGAAGTGTCCTGCACTAAAAAGCATGTGCACAAAATGTAAAAAAATTGGTCATTTCACTTATGCTTGTTGAACAAAGAAAATTGAAGCGAAAGTAAATTTGGTTTCTCAAAGTAGTTGCATAGAAGATGACTCTGATTCAGACTTTGGTTGTGGCCAGATAGTCTTACAGGTTTCTGGTAAAAGTAAGGAGGGCCCCTTTGATGAGGTGATGGTTGAAGGCAAAGGAACTCGCATGTTGTTCGATTCTGGAGCCAAAATATCTATTGTGTCAAGACAGTTTTATTCCCAGTATTTAAAAGATAAGGTCAAAATTGTTAGAGGGGACATTAAACCACTTGTTTATGGTGGTGAACCCATCAAACTTATAGGTTATTTTGAATGGTTGATAGAATACAAAGGGAGATTCAATTCTGGTAAGGTATATGTCTCTCACAACAACAATGATGGTGATGAGAACTACATCTCAAACCACAAGGCATCTTTTCCCAGGGTGTTCAGCAGCGAACTGTGCTGTCTTCGAGATTATACGCATAAAATTAAGTTGGTCTCGGGAGTGGTGCCAGTTTCTAGTAAAGATCGCAGTGTACCTTTTTCTGTGAGGGTAGAAACGAAAAAACTGTTCGATAAGTTGAAGTCAGATAGTATTTTTGAAGAAGTTGAAGGTACTCAATGGTTGGCACCAGTAGTCACAGCACTCAAATCTGATGGAAGTTTGTGTTTATGGATAGATTTGACAGCTTTAAATAAACAAGTTGTTGTTGATAAGTACCCACTTCCTAAAATCTTTGAGATGCTCATGTTGTTGAAGGATGCAAAAGTATTTTGTACTGTAGACCTGAAATCTGCATGCCATCAGACTATGTTAGATAGTGATTCAAAAAATGACACCGCCTTTACCACTTCATTTGGAACTTTCAGATTTGTGAGGTTGCCTTTTAGTTTGATTTCAGCAGCGTCAGTTTTCCAGAGGGCTCTAGAGAAGGTTTTGCAAGGTCAGGTTGGAGTGAACATTTATCAGGATGATGTCTTAATTTTTGGAATTGATGATAAAGAACATGATTTGAGGGTAAGACAAGTGTTGGAGAGATTTAGTCAACACAACCACACCGTCGGATTGGATAAATGCAGGTTCAGAAAATCTTCAATAAACTACCTTGGTCACACTATTTCAGAGAAAGGTATAGAACCCAAACAAGAGTTGATTGAAGCCATACCAAATGTAGCTCCTCTAAGAAGGAAGAGTTGATGAAATTCCTTGGTATGGCTGAATACTACAGTAAATGTGTACAAGGGTTTGCAGAGAAAAGTGTGAACATGCGTATGTTGTAATGCAAAGGAGTTGATTTTAAGTGGTTGTTACAATGTGAAGAAGAATTTAACAACTTAAAAGCACTTTCAAGAAAAACTCCAAAATTAAGGAGTTTTGATCCTTTTTTGAGCTCAGTGTTAATCGCAGATGTATGTAGGGTCTTGGAGTAGTTTTACAACAAGAAAAAGGTGATGAGGTTAATGTGATTTTGTTTCTTTCAAGGAGTCTAAAGGGAGCAGAGCTTAGATACTCTGTAATTGAAAGAGAATCTCTGTCAGTGCTTTGGGCCACAATGAAATTAAAAAATCTGCTCTGGGGCACAAAGTTTAGTGTGAGGACAGATCACAAACCTTTACATGAAGTATTTAACAAAAAAGGTTTTGATGCTATTTCTAGCAGAATATCTAAATGGGTTGTGGCTCTTCAGGCTTATAATTTTGAAGTTGAGTATTTGCCTGATGCGAGAAACTGCATTGCAGATACCCTTTCAAGGCTTGTATACTCCAAAGAAGATGATTTCAAGTTGAATGAATGGGTGTGTAATATTGAACATGATGGAATAAAAGAAGGAAGGTGGAGAGAGGAATGCAAGACTGATGAGGTTCTTAAAGAATTGAGTTCTTTAATTAAAAAAGGGTGGAGTAGAAAGGTTGATGGTGACTTGGGTAAATATTGAAATGTTAGAAATGTATTATCTGAAGTTGATGGTTTCATCTTCAGGGGGTCAGAATTAATTCCGCCTTTAGTGTTCCGAGGGGAGTTAATAGAGCTGGCTCACCGAGGTCATCAGGGTATGTCTAAAACCAAAGAAAGACTGAAACTCAATTACTGGTGACCAGGCATTGATCTCCAAGTTGAGCAAACCATTAGGGAGTGCATACCCTGTACTGTAAGTACAAAATGTCTCAAGCTTTGGACATATTAGGTCCAGTCACTGGGGATGGTTGTGAGACACATGTGTTTGTCCTTATTGACATGTACTCAAGGTGGCCAGAGATCAAATTTACAAAATGCATTGATTCTAAGCATTCACATTAAATGATACATTCTTTATTGTTTGGTCAATTAAAACCTTAGCAATATAAACACGTGTAAAAATAGAAGTTAAAACATTTAAAAGAGAAAAGTCACTTTATATCAGTTAAAAAAACAATAAGAAAATCGTAAAATATCATTGTTTAACAAATTTTGTTTGTTTTTTTCCACATTGTTGTCCTTTTTCTTAGATCAGTCCTAATAGCGAACTTTTGTGAACCTGTGCAGAAACTGTGAGAAATTTGATGAATTCACAGTCTAATTGTGTGTCTAATGGATTTAAGCTTGCTATTATTGCAGATCTGCAGGACCTGACGCCTCTGTTTTTGAAAGTCTGCCTAAGAAGCGTGGCTCGAGCATTGTGTAGTTGGTTACATACACAAATTACGTGAATGAAATCTTCTTTGTGATAACCGCAGAGTCAACATGATTTTGGCCCTTTATATACCCAAATAGGCCGATCCACTATTGATGGTAATTTTCGAAAGCGTATAGCCATTAATTGCTTTTTCAGGTAAATAGAAAATGTTGTGTTTAGATAATGGGCTGGTGCAAGTGTCTTGTAGTTGTTAATCACCATCCAAGCATGCGACCTTGTCCTGAAGATGTTTTTGTCAATTAGTAGTGAATGCATTTTTGCTACTTTGTTTATTGCTTGTTTCAAGGCTTGTATACTCCAAAGAAGATGATTTCAAGTTGAATGACTGGGTGTGTAATATTGAACATGATGGAATAAAAGAAGGAAGGTGGAGAGAGGAATGTAAGACTGATGAGGTTCTTAAAGAATTGAGTTCTTTAATTAAAAAAGGGTGGAGTAGAAAGGTTGATGGTGACTTGGGTAAATATTGAAGTGTTAGAAATGTATTATCTGAAGTTGATGGTTTCATCTTCAGGGGGTCAGAATTATTTCCGCCTTCAGTGTTCCGAGGGGAGTTAATAGAGCTGGCTCACCGAGGTCATCAGGGTATGTCTAAAACCAAAGAAAGACTGAAACTCAATTACTGGTGACCAGGCATTGACCTCCAAGTTGAGCAAACCATTAGGGAGTGCATACCCTGTACTGTAAGTACAAAATGTCTCAAGCTTTGGACATATTAGGTCCAGTCACTGGGGATGGTTGTGAGACACATGTGTTTGTCCTTATTGACATGTACTCAAGGTGGCCAGAGATCAAATTTACAAAATGCATTGATTCTAAGCATTCACATTAAATGATACATTCTTTATTGTTTGGACAATTAAAACCTTAGCAATATAAACACGTGTAAAAATAGAAGTTAAAACATTTAAAAGAGAAAAGTCACTTTATATCAGTTAAAAAAACAATAAGAAAATCGTAAAATATCATTGTTTAACAAATTTTGTTTGTTTTTTTCCACATTGTTGTCCTTTTTCTTAGATCAGTCCTAATAGCGAACTTTTGTGAACCTGTGCAGAAACTGTGAGAAATTTGATGAATTCACAGTCTAATTGTGTGTCTAATGGATTTAAGCTTGCTATTATTGCAGATCTGCAGGACCTGACGCCTCTGTTTTTGAAAGTCTGCCTAAGAAGCGTGGCTCGAGCATTGTGTAGTTGGTTACATACACAAATTACGTGAATGAAATCTTCTTTGTGATAACCGCAGAGTCAACATGATTTTGGCTCTTTATATACCCAAATAGGCCGATCCACTATTGATGGTAATTTTCGAAAGCGTATAGCCATTAATTGCTTTTTCAGGTAAATAGAAAATGTTGTGTTTAGATAATGGGCTGGTGCAAGTGTCTTGTAGTTGTTAATCACCATCCGAGCATGCGACCTTGTCCTGAAGATGTTTTTGTCAATTAGTAGTGAATGCATTTTTGCTACTTTGTTTATTGCTTGTTTGAAGGATTGATATGACAGGTTTTTGATCCATAAGTTCTTTGTACAAGTTATAGACAAAGGTTTGTTTAAAAATTGATTATAAGGTAATTTTCTGTTATGTTCTACTTCGGTCCAGAGGGCTTTATTAATTGGTGATGTGGCCGCATTCAGTTTCAATCTGTACCAGAGCTTTAATGTGGCATACATTCTCCCTATTGTTTCATTTGTCAGGCCAAATTCAAGACGAACCTGGGCCGGAGAGGCTTAACGTTCTACTTGAAAAACTTTTTATAGGAGGAAACTATTAGTTGGTTTAGAAGCTCTGCGTCCTTGCCGTGAAAAGTGGCACTAGCAGATGTGATAATTGGGAGAATTTATGCCTTCATTACCGCTAGTAGTGGTTTATGTGATGGGCCTTTCAACTTTTTTTGCATTGGACTGAAGGCGAATATAAGTGTGCTAGTTCTCTGAGTCATGTACTTTTTTTGCTCTGTGTGATTTTGGAGGTTGTCTATATAAAATCCCAGATATTTGTAGTTCTTTACTTCCTCTGGTTGAAAGCCATTAAGCCAGATGATCTGTTTTCTTGTCTGACGACTTCCAATCACCATTGTTTATGTTTTTAATGTATTTATCTCTAGTTTGTTCTCTGAGATGTAGTCTGACATTTCATTTAAGACTCTTTGAAATCCGATCATTGTTAGGCTCATTAACACCACATCGTCTGCATACAGAGGTGCGTAAGTGTTACTCCACCTAGTTTCGGAGGATGAGAGTTAGTGCTGTCTAGCCTATGTGCAAGATTGGACAGAAACAAATTAAAGAGATGTGGCGCCAATACACAACCCTGTTTGAGGCCTTTTGTAGTGGTTAGATTTCTTGATAGTCTGGTGCCATCTCCTATCTTGATTCTTATCCATGTATTCGAGTATAATAATAGTATTCCCTATAATATCCTTTTGGGAATATTCCAGGTTCTCAATTTTTTCCAAAGTAGGTGTCAGTCTACACTATCAAATGTAGCCTTTAGATCTATGTACCAGAGGTAAAGTTGTTGGTTCCTCTGTTTGCATTTGTTTGCCATTAAGGATAGGGCTACGATGTTTGATATTGTCCCTATACCTTGCCTGAATCCTGTCTGATTCACTGGAATAAGATTGTGGCTGTCTGTCCATTCCTTAAGGTCTTCCAAAATGAGTGCGGCATGATATTTGGATTCGAAGTCGAGAAGGGCGATTAGCCTGTAATTTGATGGATTCACTGTGTTTCCACCTTTATAGATGGATGTCAGTATCGAGCCCTGCCAATTTGATGGGATATAATTGAGGAGCTCTATTTCATTGTATAGTTTGAGTAAATGCTTGCTTCAAAATGATGGATCATTTTTTAAAATGGCTTGTGCGATTCCATTAGGTCCTGGCGCGCCATCACCTCTTCCCTTCTTTATTATGCATAACAGAGAAACTGCAGTCGTGTTTTAGCCCTTCAGCACTCAGAAACAGGAGCCACAACGTAGTCCAGTAATCCAGGTAAACAACCCCACACGCTGCGAACCGCTGGCTAGCTGACACCGCCCACATGCCACACGCCGCACTGGGAAGCGGCTCGAGTCCGCCACTTCCATGGCGCGCCTCTACGGACCAACGGGGCTGAAGCCATGACACCACAGTGACCAGAAGGATCTTTTTCCATGCTTGGCAGAGTCCACAAATGAAAATAGTATCACTCCCGGGCTAGAGCAGCAACATTGTAGCAGGTTCTACACGAGCCGTGAGTATGAGCAAAAACGTTCAGCCTACACATCCGCAGCGGGTGCCATCTTGCCTCTCAAAGAACTTTCCAACGAAGAAAAAAATCCAGAACAGGAATAAACACTAAAAGTCGTACTTATTCTAATTGTCCTCTTACTGACACCCATTTGAGACCTTGTTGTACGTTGCAATTAGATACAACAGTAGGATACATGAAGAGTATTTTAGCCTTTTCTTTGCTTAGTGGAAGTCTGTTGTGCGTTACAATTTTAATAAGTGAGGGTAGTTGGTGGTTCCAGTGATAATAATGGATATTTAAGAAAGATTCTAAGCTTCTACTGCCCCTTCATTTCAGTGATTCAATCTTGCACAACCCCTTAAGACAATGCAACAAATGGTGAAAAAACGTAATGTTCACATTGTTATTATTTCAATCAAAACACAAGCAGCTTTATCAACTGACCTATTACAGCCAAGATTTGCTAACAGTTCAAACAATGCAGAGCAGCAAGACAAGTTGCTTTGCAGTGAAAATGGGAGAGAGCTGAACTATGCATATGTAGGAAGATATGGTGTTGCTCTGCTCTCTCCCTGCACTTGTGCACTTGTGGCTGCCACCTCCAATGCAGTCACCCTTGCACCTTGATTTAGGGATGCATGTGTTGTGGGCTGGATAGTTTTTAGACAGGAAGTGGTACATTCCTGCACAACTACTATCCGTAGAGGTGTATTTCTCTTAGTATGTGTGCTGGAATATGCAGTACACTGTGAAAAGGATATAATGAGGAGAAATCAAGATATTTTTCCTTGCTACATCACCCTCGGGTAGGTTCACAATTTTGGCACAAAGCAAAGTTTACAGTCTTCAGAAAATCTGAGTTGCATCAAAAAAGGTGGATGCAGAAAGGAAATCATGCCCTACCCATGTTACGCCTCCCCAATGCGAAGTGACTAACGATAGTGCTGTGCTGCATTACTTTATTTAAAAAAAATGTACAAAGCGATGATCGAGCTTTGGGTGGCTTTATAAATGCTCTATAAGTACCAACATACATTTTTCGCCTTGGTCACACCAAAAAAGTGGCACACCAATGAAGCAAAATATTAGTAAATCTAGGCCTAGTAACTGAAAATGGATTGCTCTGGCCATATAAACAAATTACTAGTAGAGCTGAGGGACCGTGGGATAGCTAAAACTTCGGAAAAAGAGTTAAATTGTATTAAGAGGAGTTGAAACGACTTCCAACCACAGTGACCTCTGGGGCATATTATGAAGCCTGCCGATATTAGATTATCGCCGCTTTAGCGGCCGTTTTCGTCCGCTAAGCGGCGATAATTATATCGTCCTATTAGCAAGCTGTCGCTAACTGATGTTAGCGACAGCTTTGAGGCGATAGCGAGCGGTTTGGGGCCAGCTTTGCATGTCAGCGATATTTATCGCTAATGACATGCAAAGTGGGCGTACCCAACCTGTTAGCGACTAAAGACAGTCGCTAACATCGCTATCACCTATTATCAACGCAGGCGTAGCAATGGAAATATCTCCAAAAGCTAACGCCTGCTCAGACCAGCTCTTAGCCTTTATATCCAATGGGAGGTGGATATTATGGCTAAGACCCTATTGGCGTTAATGCGTGAATATCGCTGTATTCTCAGCGATATTCACGCATTTCGCCGCTATCGCCGGATATTTTATCGCTTTAGATATAAACGTTGCTAATAGCACGTTATCTCTGCGATAATATCGGGCGATGCTTGGTGATGAAAAAACACTCGCTAAGCACATTTAGCGATAAATATCGCTAGTTGTTGGTAATATGCCCCTATATTCTTCAAAATATTTACCTAGCAAATCCCTTCTCCAGTGATTGCTCTATTATTATAAAGCTTTAAATATGCGTTGTTCATTTCTAATTTCAGCATTTCATCTTTATTAGCACAAATAACAAAAACCATTATGTTCACTCTTCACCTTGTGAAAAGGGCTCTCTTGTAGATTTTAGCTATGACGGTGTTCCTAAGCCATCCCATTTATAACAAAATATTGCCTGAATCAGGTTTAATTATATATATTTTTAGTCCAACCCTAGTTCACCCAAAAAAGTGAAACCGGATTTCGTTGTATTTAAAAACATGTTGCATCCACACTTTTGCGTCATTACCTTTGCTCTTTGGGTTTAGGTGATACACCCTTATGCTGATCCACTTCAGGTCACAAGTAAATATCATCCTTTTAAATACATATGCAGATCATTATTTACATGACGTTTATTTGCTAACCTAATTTCCTCAATTTTCATGACTAATGTAGTGTTACCTGAACACAAATACGGGTGATATATTTTTAGCAGTAAAGAGATTAGCTTCTTGCTAAATGTACAAATGTGTAAACATTGCATTCGTGTCATTGAAACGCTTTAATTACACTTGAATAAATAATGCTTCTATGTGCAGTACAAGTGTAAAACCTCACCTTCTAGTTGCAAAGTTCATCGTCACCTAGAGCAGATATAAATTGTAAATTAAAGCAACAGAATGAAACGAAGCGAACTTGTGAAACTAAATGTTAGAATTTAATTTATATTTTTTTCGATCGCTTTTCACACTGCAGATCTTCGACCTGCCTGTTTGCTAACCCACTCCCCTTGCTCTAGGCTGCCTCGGTTGTGTTGCTGGAAGCAGAAGGAGGGATCTCGTTACACACGTTCGCCTACATAAAACCACAGAATTGGATGGTAACAGGATAACTTGTCAATGGTTCTCGTTTCTAGGCAATCACTTTCTTTGTCTCTAGAGACGTGGCTGCCGCAGTCTGCATATCACAATTCCCAGAAACCGCAGTAATAATTTAAAGGTATAAAAATAGTCGACATATTGTGAAAACATTCTCCTCTAAGGAAGGTGACAAGATGAGATCTTCGGTACTCACAACATACTTAGGAAATGCGTACATGTGTGTTTAAACCGGCTGATAGTTTTGGGTAAATTCCTTCATGAAGTTTAAGATTGAACATAATAATAGAAAGTCGTTTTTTTAACTAGAGTGGCTTGGTCTAAAGTTCAAACTTTTTGCCTGAGCTGTGATAGATTTAATTGTGGTGTCTGATTCTCCATCGCGCGATGTAACCATGTAGCTCGATGATGCATGATACATGGCATTAACCCTAACCTTTACATCAATCTGTCAAAGCACCACAGGTCCTGGAGAATGATGTTTGACTGAAGGTGGATCCTGACAGGAAGTGAGTGAGAGCACATGATTGCCGGTCTGTCCAGATCACCTGGTTGAGGCAGGGGTATGTGATGAAAGGCCTGTTGTGTTGATTGATGTCTGAAGTTGCTGCCCCCTGCCTGAGACTTCGAACCACCCCTTCCTGACTGATACCGACCTTCCTGACAACACTGCAGCAGGAAGAGATTCATCTACTTTACACTCTTGACGACATTCGGGTAGCTTTAGCTCCGCTCCCATAACAACACCTACGGGCTGAAATATGTTTCACAACTAAGCTGCTGGGATGAAAATATAGATAGGTTATGTGTCTGGTGGGTTGCGATATTTCGATACAAAATCGGTCATCGCGGGCACGGCTTATCTCTAAGAGCCTACTAAGTTAGTTACCTTGCCCTCGTGAGGGGTTGCCTGTATTAGTATACTTTAAACCTCGAAATGGCACAATTTTCAGAGATACAGTTGCACTATTATCTGTATATAGACCACTACATTCACCTTATGAGCAAACAGTTGCTAAATGATATATTTTGTCAAAGCCGCCTGTTAAATACTTTCTGGTTGGGAATGGGTTGGTGACAATAGACCATTGTGCATGCAGCACAAAAGTGCCCACATGTAGTCCGTAGGTCTTTCTGTAATCCACACACTTGGCAGCTAAAAGTGGGACAGCACAAGAAGCTAAGACAATACTGCAGCATTTTAGTAGATATGATGCTCTTCTGCTCTCTCCGATTCCCACAACACAGTGCGGAAACTTTAGCTGGTGTGCTGGATTGCATTCATTTTAGTTAATCAGAGCCCTAGTACCTCATGATGGTGGTCACAGGCAGAGGATGGAGAGAGCTCTATTGAGTAGGGATTGCTGGCAATTCAGTGAAAAATATTTGTGGTAAATGAGAAGCTCACTTTGGGATTTAGAACCAGAGGTGCCATAAAAAGGTGCATTTTCCTAAAATCTGATTAGAGCATCCTATCAGTTGAAGTTGATAGATATGGATGCCAGCCTTTGGGGTCCTACTCACTTCGTGTTCACAAATGTGACCCTCAATGTAGAGCAACGTCTCACTTTTTTTATACTCATTTTGTTATGGCCATGCCTTAAGAAGAATATCTGATATGGTAGGTAATTTATTCTGCATTATTAATTAAAACCGTTGCATGTACATAACACAAATGCTTAATAAAGTTGATCATGTAAAATAGCAAGATTAAAAAACATAGGGTAAAAGGACCTATTTGGCCAATTGTGTCTGTAAATTAAGGGCCAGTTGTACGACCACCAAAATTTGCGACTTGCAAATAGCGAAAAATCGCGACTCGCAATTAGCGAGTCGCAAAACGCTACACACAAACACCTCTGCCATGCAAATTGCTACACGCTATTGACTCGCAACGCTATATGCGTCAAGCCCAAATAGCGACTCGCAATCATATCACAAATAGCGAGACCCATAAAAACCTAATTTTTGCGCTACCTTTCAATTAAAAAAAATTCAACACTTCCTGTTTGTGTGAAGGACCCCCGCTCCAAACAGGAAGTTGTGCCCAAATCAACTCCTGATTAAAAACAAGCACATATACTGGTTCAGCAGCATAGTTAGACACTGCTTAGAGAGCAAAAATGAGCAGCAACGATACCAACAAGGGAACCAAGCAGAGGCTGCTCAAGTTTAAGTTTGCAGACAAAGAACGTGATATATTAATAGAAGAATGCTGCAATCAGCAAGAGGAATTGCTTGGCAGAGCATCCACATCTGGCTGAAACAGAGAAAAAGAGGATCTGGCGCAGCATATAGAGAAGGATCAATGTCCTGATAGTAGCACACCGCACCATCGACGATATAAAGAAAGGATGGTATGACTTATGGTCCAGGGCAAAAGAGAGGGTGGCAGAGTGCCTTGAAGCTGCTAAACAGACAGGAGGTGGACCATCCACATCAGCAGACCCGACACCAGCAGAGGCAATGGTGGAAGCCACCTTTGGCCTACAAATAGAAATGGGCCACTATAGTGGCGATGTGCCGCGTGGTTTGGAGAAAATCACCACTGCAGTTGAGACACTGCTAATAAATCAGTTACTTGGGGGTGTTTGACTTGGTGGCACTGACAGTGAGTTGTCAAGCAGGAACAGCAACTCAGCCACAGTGGAACCTATGTTGCGCAGGAGCAGCAGCCGCATCCTAAGGATGGCTAGTGGCACCTCTGGCAAGGACACTCACAGGGGCAGAAAAAATGACATTTCACTGTTACCCAAAGCTCCTACGTTGAGGATTAAAGTTATTTTCTATTGGTGATGCAACCCATTTATTTTACCTGAGGTGTTATTTTCATAAGGTTAATATGGACATGTAGTCCTACTTTACAAATGGATGTGTGAAAATTGAATGCCCATTTGCATTCCCAATTACTCATGTCTTTTGTACAGCTGAGCGACTAGCTTGTGTGTAAATACCTTTCAGAAATAGTTGTTTGCAATCTGTTCCCTGCAGCTTCTCGCCTCTGCTGCATCACTGCCATCCCTTAGTTGTTGGGCAGGTGGTCCTGGTCCATCATCCTCAGAATCAGTGTCAGACACATCCATGGGCAGTCCACCCCTGCAGGCCATGTTGTGCAGCATGGCACATGTTGCCACAATTTTGCAGACTGTCTCTGGCACATAATGCAGAGCTTCCCTACTCTTATATAGACTTCTAAAGCACGATTTGAGTATTTCAAAAGTCCACTCAATTACTGTCCTGGTGCGCCTGTGTGGAGTGGTGTACCTCCTTTCATGGATGTTGGTGGGCGACAGGTACAGTGTGAGGATCCACGGACGCAGAGCATACACACTGTCACTTGTTGTGAGTCATATGATGTAGATGTTGAATGCTAATAGACATGCTATTACATTAACATAATCTTGGGAACAAGTGATAAAATTACCTAGAAGGTATCCATCATCAAAGTCACCACTTTCTAACCTTTGATGTAGGCCACTGTGCAGAAAATGAATGAGTCATGGTTGCTTCCTGAGTATTTGGTTACAATATTTGTTATGATGTTCTTTGCATTACACAACATTTGAATATTGAGGGAATGTGTACATTTTCTATTGCGTAAAATATATGCTTTACAGGATGGTGGACATATGGGCACATGTGTTCCATCTATGCACCCTATTACCTGTGGTAATCTTGCTAACCGGTAGAAATCCAATTTAGGGCCCGATTAGGATCGCGGACGGACTTGAGTCCGTCCGCGACCCCTGAGGAGGAGGGAACGTCCGCAGGGGCTGCGGCATTCCCTCCGAGCAGATTAGGATGTGACCACCAGGGTGGCGGTCACATCCTCTATCTTTAACATTGCGGCGGGTGCAGCTTCAAGCTGCACCCGCCGCAAGGTTCAAAATGCATGCATCGCATTTGCATGCACAAAGCGGCAGGCACCGCGCTGTGCCTGCTGCTTTGTGCACGCAAATGCAGGGGGGTACCCCCCATGTGCACCCACCAACCCCCCTTCACCCAGGGGGCCCGCAACGGGCCCCCGAAGTGAAAGTCCGTATGCTTTCCCACGGCAGAAAAGCCACCGCGGAAAAGCATGTCTTTTCCACAATCCTAATATGGCTTTTTCGCCGTGGTTGTAATGCGACCGCGGCGGAACAGCGGCGGACGGAATTCCAGACCCACCAGCCATCCTAATATGGCGGTGGGTCTCTGGAGGCTCCGCAGTGGTTTTTCCGCAACCTCCGGGCCGGCGGTGGCTTGCAGGATGCAGAAAAACCGCAATCATAACCGGCCCCTTAGTCTCGTCTAATTCCTGATTGTCACTGGCATGTATACATCTTGGTATATGTGTTGTAGCATTGCGTCTAGGAAGTAATGGAAGAAACACAATAGCGCACTTTGAGACACACCATCAGCCACTGCTATGACATCCTGGTAACTACCAGTGGCCAAGAGGTGGAGGGAGCACAATACCTGCCCATGTGTGGGAATAGCATTGCTGTGCTTGGTATTACACTCAAGTTGTGGCTGCAAGATGTCAATAGCTTTAGTATGACCCTGCTACTTAGCCTGTACTGATCATAGATCTCCTCTTCAGACTTATCCAACAATGTCAGCCTGACTCTGACCATCCTCTCCTGTCTTCTTCTCCTCTGCCATGCCGCCATTATCCGCCTCCTCCTTGCTAGCCAATATAGGGCAGCCATTGTGGAAAGGTTTGTGATGCATTCTGGGTGTCTTTGTCATAGGTTGTAACTGATTACCACCTGTTGCTGTTTAGTGGTAAATTGCATACGCAATTTTGTATTTTTGCATGTTTTCACAATTTGCGATTGTTATGTACATGCTATTTAGCGACTTTCAAATTGTGATGCGCAATTTGGTATTCACAAATTGCATGAGCTATTTTTGTATGTCCGTATTTAGTCGCTATTTTATTTAGGCAATTGCGAGTGGCTTTTATACATGGTAAACAGACATTTTAGCATGCACAAATCATTTTGCGACCTTTTTTGCCTATGCTAAATGGTCGTACATCTGGCCCTAAGTCTTTACATTTAAAATTGAGGGGAAAAAATGGCTGCTCTATGCTCCATTTGGTCTTTTCGCGCTGATGTTGTTTTTGCTGGAGGGGAATATTGCACATTGATTTCCGTTTAAATAAGAACTTTTGTGAGATCCAGCTATGCCCAGTAGGCTTGTGAGATTTGTCAGACTGTAATTACCCCATAATGGTCTTGCAGTTGTCATCCTTCCAGTTTGGTTTAGTGTTTGTTATTCAGTCCTTTATGTTGGATATATTGTAATTCGTGTAGGAGTTGTGCAGTATGCAGAGCTAGGATGATTCTAGCTGCAGTCTCTTCCACGATATTGAGAAATTTTGTGAATTGGCATGTCAGTTGTGCGGTGACAGACTTGAAACAATTCAACACTGTCTGTCTGCAGGAACGAATCCCATATAGGTTAAAAAGAGGGAGCAGGAGTAGGTGTCATTCTTTTACTAGACTTTTTCAGTTGCAAATTATATGTGCAAGGACTTCTTTTCGGAGGCTGTAAATTTGACAGATGTTGTCGCCAGGTTTCCTATTCCATGGTGGAAGGTGTGGTAAGATTTGCATTATGCCCAACATTGTATTTTAAGAATTTCTCTTTCAGATGGATATTGAATCCTTCGCTCAAATTATTTTGTGGTTTGGCTGTTACATAGTTGTTTAGTACATGCCAGCCATGTGCTCTGTTTGCCAACGCAGCCTTGTCTTCTTCAAATGACAATACTTTGATGGTCTTGTCTTTGAGACCACTTTCTTAAAGGTGGCGTGGTATGCAGATGTTTCCCAAAGTTTGTTGAGGCCAAGTTCGGCCTAGGGAATCTCTGAGCCACATTCCCATCAGTGAGTTCCCTCTAAATGATAATTCAGCCATGTCTTCTTCAAATGACAATACTTTGATGGTCTTTGAGACAGTATACAGTCATAATATCGAGTAAAAAATATAGAATTACCTTAATATCGAGTTAAAAATATAGAATGGACAGAATATCGAATGGACAGAATATAGACAACAAAAATATCGAATGAAATGGAAAAAACATCTAATGGACAGAATATAGACAACATAAATATCGAATTTGAGGTAAGTAAGTTAATATCGATTTACATAAATATAGAAAGTCAAAATATCAAAGTATTTAATATAGATGTAAAATATATCGATTTTTTAATAATATCGAATTTTTTAAAGTGTTTATTATGTTATTATATGTGTGAAAAGTGTATATTTATTTTATAATTTATTTTAAGTAATGAATTTTATGGTATTTAATTTTTGCGTAATTTAATTCTGTAGCGGGTTGTGGGTTTATAGGGGAATAGGGTGGGAAGTAATTTAATTATAATTGATTACATTTTTTAATTTATTTATTGGTATTTATTTTGAATTAATTTTTAATTGGTAATTATTTAAATTATAATTGGTAATTCATTTTTATTAATCGACTAATTGATAATAATGTTAATTTTATTAATTTATTTTCTGTAGCGGGTTGTGGGTTTATAGGGGAATAGGGTGGGAAGTAATTTAATTATAATTGATTAATTGTTTTAATTTATTGGTATTTATCTTTAATTAATTGTTAAATATTTTTCATCGGTAATTAATGAAATTATAATTGGTAATTCACTTTTATTAATTGATTAATTGAAAACTATGTTATTTTTTTTTTCTGTAGCGGGTAGTGGATTTATAGGGGAATAGGGTGGGAAGTAATTTAATTATAATTGATTTAATGTTTTAATGTAGTTATTGGTATTTATCTTGAATTAATATTTAATTAATTTTTATTGGTAATTAATTAAATTATAATTGGTACTTCATTTTTATTAATTGATTAATTGATAATTATGTTAATCTTATTAATTTATTTACTGTAGCGGGTTGTGGTTTTATAGGGGAATAGGGTGGGAAGTAATTTAATTCTTATTAATTACATTTATAAATTTATTTATTGGTATTTACTTTTAATTAATTGTTAATTATTTTTCATTTGCTAATTATTTAATTGTAAATTGGTAATTAATTTGTATTAATAGGTACTGATTATTAATAAATAATTGTTATTTTTATTTGATTAATTATTATATTATATTAAATTTGTACTTAATTTAATTAATTTTTAATTAGTATTAATATTTTTTAATTAATATATGAAGTATTTACTTTCCCTACTGGAGTGGGAATAGTAATTTTCAACCCTACGCTATCCTATGCTTTCTCTACTGTTGCACTCTCTGGAGGGGGAAAAGTATTTTTTTCCCTACGTTATCCAACGCTTTCCCTACTGTTGCCCTCTCTGGAGTGGGAATAGTAATTTTTACCCCTACGCTATTCTACGCTTTCCCTACTGTTACCCTCTCTGGAGTGGGAATAGTAATTGTTACCCCTACGCTATCCAACGCTTTCCCTACTGTTGCACTCACTGGAGTGGGAATAGTAATTTTTACCCTCCCACTATCCAACGCCTTCCCTACTGTTGCACTCTCTGGAGTGGGAATAGTAATGTTTACCCCTACACTATCTAACGCTTTCCCTACTGTTGCACTCACTGGAGTGGGAATAGTAATTTTTACCCTCCCACTATCCAACGCCTTCCCTCCTGTTGCACTCTCTGAATTGGGAATAGTAATTTTGACCCTCCCACTATCCAACGCCTTCCCTACTGTTGTACTCTCTGGAGTGGGAATAGTAATTTTGACCCCTACGTTATCCAACACTTTCCCTACTGTTGCCCTCTCTGGAGTGGGAATAGTAATGTTTACCCCTACGCTGTCCAAAACTTTCCCTACTGTTGCCCTCTCTGGAGTGGGAATAGTAATTTTTACCCCTATGCTATTCAACGCTTTACCTACTGTTGCACTCTCTGGAGTGGGAATAGTAATTTTTACCCCTACCTTATCCAACGTTTTCCCTAATATTGCACTCACTGGAGTGGAAATAGTAATTTTTACGATACTCTATCCAACGCTTTCCCTACTGATGCACTCTCTGGAGTGGGAATAGTAATTTTTTACCCTATGCTATCCAACGATTTCCCTACTGTTGCACTCACTGGAGTGGGAATAGTAATTTTTATCCTCCCGCTATCCAATGCTTTCCCAACTGTTGCACTCTCTGGAGTGGGAATAATAATTTTGACCCTCCCACTATCCCACGCCTTCCCTACTGTTGCACTCTCTGGAGTGGGAATAGTAATTTTTACCCTCCCACTATCCAACGCCTTCCCTACTGTTGCACTCTCTGAATTGGGAATAGTAATTTTGACCCTCCCACTATCCAACGCCTTCCCTACTGTTGTACTCTCTGGAGTGGGAATAGTAATTTTGACCCCTACGTTATCCAACACTTTCCCTACTGTTGCCCTCTCTGGAGTGGGAATAGTAATGTTTACCCCTATGCTATTCAACGCTTTACCTACTGTTGCACTCTCTGGAGTGGAAATAGTAATTTTTACCCCTACGCTATCCAACGCTTTCCCTACTGATGCACTCTCTGGAGTGGGAATAGTAATTTTTACCCCTACGCTATCCAACGATTTCCCTACTGTTGCACTCACTGGAGTGGGAATAGTAATTTTTATCCTCCCGCTATCCAACGCCTTCCCTACTGTTGCACTCTCTAGAGTCCGAATAGTAATTTTGACCCCTACGCTATCCAACGCTTTCCCTACTGTTGCACTCTCTGGAGTGGGAATAGTCATGTTGACCCCTACGCTATCCAACGTTTTCCCTACTGTTGCACTCTCTGGAGTGGGAATAGTCATTTTTACCCCTATGCTATCCAACGCTTTCCCTACTGTTGCACTCACTGGAGAGGGAATAGTAATTTTTACCCCTACGCTATCCAACGCTTTCCCTACTGTTGCACTCTCTGGAGTGGGAATAGTAATTTTTACCCCTACGCTATCCAACGCTTTCCCTACTGTTGCACTCCCTGGAGTGGGAATAGTAACTTATTACCCTCCCATTATCCAACGCTTTCCCTACTGTTGCACTCTCTGGAGTGGGAATAGTAATTTTTACCCCTACGCTATCCAACGCTTTCCCTACTATTGCACTCTTTGGAGTGGGAACAGTAATTTTTACCCTCCTGCTATCCAACGCTTTCCCTACAGTTGCACTCTCTAAAGTGGGAATAGTAATGTTTATCCCTACGCTATCCAATGCTTTCTCTACTGTTGCACTCACTGGAGTGGTAATAGTAAATGTTACTCTTTCCGCTATCTTACGGTAAAAATATTTTATATTTTTTATGAATATTACGTCCATATATATATATGTATTAATAAATCAATTTGTATGTTTTTTTAACTTACATTAATTATTTATTAATTTTAATGTTATTTAAGTATTTTAAGTATGGTTAAGTTAATTATATTTATTATTTCATTTATTTTTAATTACTTTAAAGCATTTAAAGAAATTCGATATTTTGACTATCTATATTTTTTACAACGATATTTTTCATTCGATATTTTTGTACTTACCTGTTTGGAGATAGGAAGTCGATATTTTTGTATTCTATAATTTTTTACTCGATATTTAGGTAGTTCTATATTTGTGTCATCGATATTGTTTAATTGATCCCTTTGAGACCACTCTCTTAAAGGTGGCGTGGTATGCAGATGTTTCCGAAAGATTTTTGAGGCCAAATTCGGCCTAGGGAATCTCTGAGCCACATTCCCATCAGTGAGTTCCCACTAAGTGATAATTCCGCCCAAAGTTGCCAGTTCAGTGTACCTTGCTCTGTCCCTTTGATCTTGTGCCAGTATTTTATGAATGCTGCCCTTCTGGCCAGTGACTGCTTCTATAGCCCAAACGCTAGCCTTATTTGAGTTTGGGAGGGGTATTTTGGGAGGTTAAAGATTGTTCTAAATGACCTAGTGACAATTTTTTCCACAATTATGGTGTCTCTTCCTCTCATTGCCTTGTTCCCGTATGTTATCGTCGGAAGGTGTTTGGCTTGAATAACCTCTAATAGAGGCCCCAGAAAAGGTCTGGCAATCGCTTTCTTTGGAGACTTCATGGCAAAGGATATTGTATAGCCTTTTTATTTAGGGGTTTCCATGTGAGGTTTGAAGGAGCCTTTATTATCTAGTACAACATCCAAGTCTTTGTATTCATTTAACAGTTCTGGTTGTTGTGCATCTAGAAGCCAGCAGAATTTTCTCCTTTTGTTGAGGTTTATGGTCATTGTTTTTGTTTTGCTTAAATTGATTTTCAAGGTGTTCTTGTTAGAGTATTCTGAGTTGCATCAAGTAGGTGTTGAAGACCTATTGGTGTTTGACTTACTAGGACTAAGTTGTCTGCATATAAAAGGTTAGAGATGGTCATCTTGCCGAGCGTGGGAGCATGCAAGATGCAATTGTCTAGCTCTACAGGTAGATCTGCCATAAAAAGACTGAGTAACATAGAAGAACATTTGACTAGTGCCAACAGAGTTATGTTGTCCTCTTCCATATATGTTCCAAGAAAATACAATGTGCTCACATATATGAGTACTCCTTTTTAATCAGCTTCCTCTACACACTTGTGATGTATTCCTATAGGTTCTGTATCGATCCCCCTATTCCTGACCCTATTCTGGTTAACAAGTTAACTAGCAGCCATCCCATGAGGCAGAAAACCCCCATGATGCAGGAACCGTTATCTGATTAAGCCACACTACGGCACAGGAACGTGTTATCTGATTAGGTCATAACGCTTGCCATCTAATTAGACAAGCGATATTCCTCCAGCCCCTGATAAGGCATACGGAGTTCTCAAAACAAATCAAACCTATGACAGACCTGGGAAAAACCCTGCGGCCATTGTTTTGATTTCACCGAGAACTTCAGCAAAAGAATGTGCTAACGACCAGGTCATATGACATCCTTATTGACGTATCTATGTCCATCCTTACGTCAATCTCGGCACCTTAAAGGTATAAATATTACCGATATTGCCCTATGCAAACACACGCGGTGGTGACGAGATCGGAGCAGCCAGACTTGCCGAAGCCCAGAGCAGAGCAGACCCCGCTGGCGCAGCCCCGCCTTCCTGACGCGCTGAGAACGAGACGCTGCTTTCTCCTGCCGAGAAATCCAGCTCCGGCGCTTCCGGGTAGCCCTCGCAGGCAGCCTGGAATATCGAGACCAGAGACGAGAGATACCATCCCTCATTCATCCTAAATTCCAGGTACAGAACTGAATAACCCCTCACAGAGAATTCTTGAGTCAGTCACTTGGCAAAACAAACTTAACTTAAACTGCTACTTTCTACTCCCGCCCACGTATTAGGCTTAGGTCAGGTACATCTGGGGTAGGCGTAGTTAGAAACACCAGTTGAGTACGATTAGTCAAATGTATATGTGTATGTATCTATTTTATCCATTTTAAACCATCATATGGCTTAGAAACCATATCAATGTTTTTACAGTATTATTTTATACTTCTGCTTTTAATGTATGCACTTTACTTAACCATAAGTATTGCAATAATATCGATCCATTTCTCTTGTATGAGAAAAGAGACTGATCAATAAATAACATCTTTTATTGAACACGCCCGTCTCTTCCTTTTCTCTACAATCTGGTGAGACTAAGAATGCACGTACTGACTGAGTAAAATAAGTCGTCTTTTGTTTTCACACGACTCTAGAGATACACTCTTGATTAGGGGAGAGCAAAGTTGTCATGTTCTATGGTTGTCAGAAACTAAATCCCTTCTTGTCTATCCAGGGAGGTTCAACTCCTCCTTGCCTAGTCGAGAAAGTTTCTAGTGAACTCTGAGCTAGCTGGCAAACCCAAAACTTTAAGTCTAATATCGACAGTAGTAGACCTAGTTAACGTCTGGTCTAGGCCTATACTATTGAAGGTATTATTCCAATGCGCAGAGCCTATTGGGATAATAGGAACTACACTACATGGCGCCCAACGTGTTTGGATGGGCGATAAAACTAACGTAAGACATTTAGAGTAACTCAGTCGTGCTTTTTCACTCAGACCCCTTTTTCCCATAATACTCCAAAGACGTCTGGAGTGGGTGAAAGGTAATATCCGCCAAACCTCGCAGGAGGAAACTCCTATGTATGGTCCTTGGTTTAGTCAACGTTGAAGGATACATTGTTCCAAAATATTGTGCATCTAATCTTTGTTTCCATAAGAACCTGATCTGCAAACAAACAAAATAACCTTCTGGACAGTACAATGTCAGACAATGAAGGAGAAAGAGAGGCAGTTAGAATAGCAACTGAACTCGCAGCAGCTGATAATGCACTGCAAGACGCTGACCCGGAGATAATACTCATCGCGGTCAACACAAGAAAATCTATAACTTTAAAACTTATAGAAAATGGACTGACACCTAGAGGTGGCACGGTCATATTCGTAATTGAGGCACACGAATATCGGCAGACAGAGGTATTCTATTCATGGATACATTTTCCAGCAGCAAATGCTGTAACAAAGGTCTTCCACTATTACAAAACAGAGGACCCTCCTAATGAGTACACTCCTTTCGAGGAGGTGGAAGTACCACTTAAATTTCAAGAGCATCTGCTCTTATTTAATGGCGCCCTAAAACATAATAATCACATCACCAGGCTCGGTCCATTAGGTAGACCAGGAGCAACGTGGCCGGTTGTAGCCGGATACACACCACATCCAGACATCGATGGGATGTCTGCAGCAAACCTTTTAATACAACTAAAACAATTAATAAAAATACATAGACAATTAGTCCAATATGTAATGCGGACTTCAACAATCCAACCAGCAATTAAAATTCCACAGCTGACCCCTCATCAGGGGAACACAAATAAAATTACACCACAGAACATACAGTCCTGCCTAGGTAAAGTACCAGCTAAACGGGAACAAATACCATTCTGGTTAGCACAAAAAATCACCCAAATAGAGGCGGTGTTTCCAGACACCACCCCGTTAGAAAAACACAGGATTCTGACTATCTGTCTTCCAATGGGAATCGCACCACACGTGGAGGACTGTGACACTTGGGGTACAGTCTTTGCTTCCATCTACACAAAAACGCACGGTGTTCCATCCATTTCGGTAATACCAGATGTGCTAAAACAAATTCAAGACGAATACGGTCCAGAACCCGCTTTAACTCTTGGTATGAAATTACTGAAAGACTTCAAGCAGGTCTCGGCTATATTATTAGCCAACATAAAGGGAGAAGCAGCAAACGTGGCGATCCGCCAGAGGTTAAAGGAGACAGATATAGCAGACCAACCAGCTGAAATTGCCAGAATTATAGAAAAATCCTATGAGGAACTAGGTAGAGATAGTTTAGGTGGAATACCAGTAAAACCACAACTGATTGAAAGTCCTGAAAAAATATTTTTTAATAATAATTCAACATCACAAAAAAAGAGCTGGGATGGAAACAAACAATCCAATCCTAAAGAAAAGAAATTCCAGTCCAGAGGAAGGTCTCCTCGGCGGAGAGAAAAATCTCCGAACCAAAGACACAGGTCACCCCAAAGTGACCCCTCTGGGAAAAGATATAACCTTAGAAATAGGGATAATATAAAGAAGCCTGATAGATATCAAGACATTGATACACGTCCCTCTCAATCTTTTCAGACTTCCTCGCAGAAATCGGAAAAAAGAGGACGATCAGAACAAAGAGAAGAGCACGCCAAGTCCAAAGACAAGGAATCTGCTCATCTAAAAAAGAAACTACAATTTCCAAAAAAGAAGGTAGCCAGTATCAAGGTAGTAAACAATGCCGAGAATACTGAGGACACAACTGAAAAACGGAGAATGGGCTCAGACAATGCTAGACAGCGCAGCAGAAGTGAGCATAGCTCGCAAAGTCCTTATGAATCTTCTGGAGACAGTGGACACGAATGAATATCTTCAAGTGGAAACTGCAGACACCAGAGTTAGCAAACCTCACAAAATATATGAAATAACTTTACGTATAGAAGGGGATAAGACTAGAAAAATAAGGGGACTATTTTGGGATAATCTCTCCAAGGGCTATGACATCCTTCTAGCTGAAAAAGACTGGCCACCAGAGTTTGTCAGGGAGTGCCCTCATGGCGAAGAAATAATTATGCCTGCCTTCTCAAATCATATCCCAATTCATAAAAAATACACACTTGCCAGAAAGTGGGCAGTAGCTCAAGCTCCTGCTTTATATAAAAATCATGTAGGATGGGATGAGGACTCTCCTCCTCACAAAATCCAGTTAAAATCACAACCTACTGCACAAAGACAGTACCCAATTAAGCAAGAAGCTAAAAAACAGGTAAAAGAAATCCTAGATCAATTAGAATACCAGGGGGCGATTGAAACTTGCACCTCACAAATGAACAACCCTTTGTTTCCGGTCTCCAAACCAGACAATTCATATCGTCTAGTTTTGGATTACCGACACCTTAACTCATGTTGCAAAACTTTTGCAGTGCAAAACTCGCATAGTGCTGCACTAATGAATAACATAGTGCGCAAAAAATACAAAACAACATTAGACATCTCTAATGGATTCTTTTGTCAAAACATAGCACCAGAGAGCAGATATTTGTCTGCGTTCTCAATAAATGGCACTCAAAAACAATTCTGTCGGTTAGCCCAGGGGTACAAGAATAGCCCAGGGGTATTCTCAGCGAGAGTAACAGAGATACTACAAACATATGATGACGAAGCATTATCTTATGTCGATGACATATACCTAACAGATGATGACTTGGATACTCACTTGAAGAGAGTGAACACCATAATACTTGGGTTCGCAGCAGAGGGTTACAAATTCAACTTTAAAAAATCTAGAATTGCCCATCTAACAGTCCTGTTCTTAGGATACGAATTATCAAGTGAAGGCAAAAGCCTGGCTGACAATTTCCTAGAGAAATGTGCCGTACTCCAAGCACCTAGAACACTAAAAAACCTACAGTCAATTCTAGGCTTCCTAAATTTCGGAAGAACATACATTGCAAATTACGCAGAAAGGGTCAAACCCCTTTATGATCTAATAAAACCAGATTTTAAAAGAACCAATTGGACTCAAATACACACAGAAATTTTGAGATCCTTACAAACAGACATGTTGATTAAAACAAAATTAGAAACACGTGATAACACACGCAATCTTGTGATTCGAGTCATCCCAGGAAGATGCGGATTCACATACCTGACCTCTAATGAGGGAGAAAAGGTACCAATTGCATTCAAATCACACTTGTACACAGAAGCTGAAAAGAAATTCAGCATTAAAGAAAACATTGTTCATGCAGTTCAAACCGTAATATCTAGAGAAAAAGATCAAGCGGACGGTAGACACATCACAGTCAGAACAGCGGAATCAGCCTTTGAGGCATTAACAACACCGTGTAATTTACCAACAACAACATTGAATCCGGAATGGATACAATGGGTGAATTCAATTACAACGGACAAAGTATACTACTACTTTGATCCAGAACTAAAGGAATTGAAAAATCTAGAATATGAAAGAACATTCCCTCTGCCTATCGACATTCTGCCCTTACGACAATACGCTTGTGTAATCTATACAGACGGACATGCTCAACCCTCCGTTTGGGGAGAACAAGCATACAACCCAACATGTGAGATTACAAAAGAAGTGTGGCGCGGAGGTAAACTAAGACCTCTATTAACAAAAACACACTCAGTAGAAACTAATTCAGAACAACAGACTGAAATAATGGCATTGAAAATGGCGCTAGATAATGCGGATCGCGAATTCCCGACACTCATAGTGTCCGATTCATATTACTGCGTCAAATCATATAACAACGATTTGCAGACATGGATTCAAAACGGTTACAAAGACGACACAGATGCAACAATAAAGCAGAAACTGCTTTGGGAACAAATAGCTCTTTTACAAAAAGCACTACCAAAGACTCACGTGACACACTCACTGAGTCATCAGCGTGATGGCGTTCACGTTGCAGGGAATTCATTGGCTGAGACAGCCACAGCGGTAGCAACTAAATCGGCTTCCGTAGCTCGAAAAAAGCGTACAGTGAAGTATATTGACGGTGAAACAGTGCTGGCGGTGAAAACGTCATCAAAAGGCGACTGCTCAGCGCTACCGATCAACTATCCACTCAATTATACATACATAATCGATGCAAACTCCGTCCCTTTTGCTCGAATCCCTGGAGTGGGGGATAGAGTGATTCCAAACATGGACAGGAGAACCTTGTTAATAGCAGACGCACATATGGGCGAGGGTCTCAGACACCTCAAACTAAAAGATTCTCTGGAAGAATTACAATCAAGGTACTGGTGGCCAGGCATGAGCCTGCATCATACCATGTTTGTAAAGAACTGCCCAAACTGTAACAGAAATCGCAGTGGTGAGAGAAACGGTGTAATACCGTGTCATTTCACTCCAGAAAAAATCAACAGTAAAAAGCAAAGCGTCCGAATAACATATACAGGCTAGTTTCCACTTATAATGTAGATCACCAGCACTCGGCTGACGTCTGGACTGTTATACAAAGATTTGCGAGTCTAAATGGCATATACGCTAGAAGCATGCTACGTTTGACCATTGTTTTCACTCTAGCCCTCCAGCCTGAGGGGAAACATGGCCAAATGAGCATAGCACAGCGGGACTCTTCTCACTTCCTTCCTGAGGGATACGGGATGGTGTAAAGAAAAAACCAAGGCATAAAGCTATCTATAACAGAAAGGATATTAGGTTCGGGGGCTGGGTGGGTCAAACATCTAATAAGTGTCCAACGTAGTCTAAATAACCTGCCAAGAAATTCTCTGAAGGGATTCAGTCCGTACGAATTATTATTTGGAACTAGGATGTTAGTCTTAGACCTCGACAGTCAGACTTCAGTGGTGAAGGAAAAATGCTTTGATATCAAAGATCGTTTGGCTATTTTGCAGGACTTAAACGAAACAAGAAAAGACCTGAGCAACATAAAGTTGAAACAGCAGCCAACAACCACTGAAGAACCACCACCTGTCCCAGCAAGACCTGTCTGGATTCCAAAAGTCGGGGATCTAGTCAGAGAAAAGATCGCGGTAAAGAAGGAATTTGGGCCTTCTTACAGAAAAGCAGTTCCTGTCTTGTCTATCAACGGGACAAGATCAGTTGTACTACCGCCGCTTGCTGGTAAAAAGGAGAACCGAGTTGTATCCATCGACCTGGTAAAACCACAATCATGTGGCCGATAACAAATAGTAGGCCAAGTGGACTCCCGAAAAGTAGTAGAACACCAAGATTTGCTACAAACACAGAGGTTCAATCTAAGAGGCTAATCACATTCGAAACGCCTACAGAACTACAACAAGGACTATGCAACAATGCAATGGAACTTAGACCTCTGAAAACCCAAATAAAAACATTTAGCAGAGACACACCAATCTATAATGAAGTAACAAACGACTATGCAAGAAACAGTAATCCTGAAGCAATTGGAACAATTGACAGAACTGCATCCGGCTACTTCATAAACTTCGATGATTCCTCTGAAGGCTTCACTGAATCAAAAACACAGCCATCAACAAAAACCTTTAAAGATAAAGTTAAAGTACTTTTGAAACAACTGAAAGAAACATATCTGATTTCTCCATGGATTGAATTTTGGGTGGGTTTTGGTGCATTTATCCTCATACTTTGGCTCATCATGGTACTAACTTTGGGACGCTTCATTGAGGGAAAATATGCTAAAATGGACACAGCAAGTCAGAAAATCAACTTGATCCTCAAACCACACACATCTTCACACGTCGAGAAAAGAGAACTTTCTTCAGTCAACTTCACAGCCAATCCTATACCGGGTGGGGTAGCATGGGACATCACTGACTACGAAATTTATGGTCCGGTTGAAATCCTGAAATATCCACACCAAATTAAGATCTTGTTGAGTGACTTTGTAAAACCAAGCTCATTTGCTGATGATTGGGACTTTGAAAGTATAAATAATCTGATGTCTGACTTAGTGATGTCTGCTAAATTTACCAAACATGATTATTTGCAGGGTTCGACAAATTATGATAGTATGTACTGTTATAACCACTATGGTAACCATTTTCTACATAGATCTGCACAACCTAGAAATGTTTTAAATTATAATCAATGGGAACATTGTGCAACCCCTCCAAAAGGAAGCTCAAGAACCGTTTATGACAAATATTCATACTTTTCAGGTTTTAACACAAGTAATGCTGAAACATTTTATTTCAAATTGTCAAATAAGACAGGGACAAAGACCATGATAACAAACACGAAATTGATATATTCAGACTCATTCTTTGAACAAATGAATACTTTTGGTTTTGATTATTGGGACAAAAATGTTGAAGTAAAGAGTGTTTGGGGTACAAATGAATGGCAAGTACAGGGTATAGAATCTTTGTTTAGAGCCTGCATGATCCCAGAACAAATTATATTTTTAAATGACACTGTTCAACAAACTACCTGTCTTGGCCTAGCCAAAATCAAAGACTTAAATAAACCGTCTATTCCAAAAGCAACAATGAACAGCAATAGCTCTACAGATGAAGAGATAGACGTAAATTATGTATTAAACCAAAACAGAACACATCCTGATTGGAAAAAGTGGTTGATCTGGCCCACAGATACAAATAACTGTCAAGACAGATTCCTGAACAAAACACAGGGGTTCAAAATGACCAGGCCAGACCCTAGATATTCCCAAAGACAACACCCAGGAACACCCAGGAATAATAACCACCTACAGTGTGGGCAAATTATGCCTTCAATGGCTACAAACTTCCACACTGGCAGAAATTAAGCAACACCTAACTTTACTTACTGATGGTGCTGACTTGCGTGATTTCATTATGGGACCGCGCAAACAGCCCTTATTGTTCCCCAGCTCCCTTCCAGACAGGGAGGCAAGGGCATGGCCCAACTTGAAATTTACTTCTATTCGAATAGATACTTTAAGCAGAATGAAAACAGTGCGTCTTCAGACGCCGACCAGGCTCACGTCATCAAAAGAAACGTATGATCTCCTAGTCGCAAGGACGACTGCAGAGATTCACTCATTGTTATCAACTAATTCCCCCATACATTTCGCAGAAATCCTGAATGAAATCTTAAATATTTCTGATACCAGTGGAGTCTCAAAAGTATTTAAGACAGTATTTTCGATGGCATTAACACCATTCAAAGCCATACTGGGTATTTCTCCAGATTTCGTCCATTCGATTTTTGGCGGACTTCCCCTCATTTTGGGACTATTTGCAGGAATCCTATTCCTAGTCCTCATATTTCGTTATGGCAAACCATGTCACAGACAAAACACCTGCGACAAGGGAAGAAACAATCCTAGCCATTGGATACCGGGACCGGATATCAAAAATCCTGGGACTATCCCGGCTTAGAGACCTGAACTTGACTTGGTTTCTTTCATTTCGACCAATGTGGCAACGATGTGTTTTACCTGTATTAAGGTGCTTGCTATGCGGAGAAGAATGCGTGTTAGACACCTGTCTGACGCTACAATCAGATGCCCCAATGGATGCAGAAACATTGTTGAGTCCAATAAAGGCTCATGCTTTGTGCTGCCCTCAACGGCTACCAATCCTGATGACGGCATTCGTGGAAGCTTCACCACTACGATTAAGGGGTAGTGAAGTTCAAGATGAAAGCAGCATTGATCAGGTACGACCTTCTGTCAACAATTCTAATGAAAACGTCAATGGAGACAATCATGCGCACGAATGCATGGTTACATGCTTTTCCGAGTTAGTGGAACTCTCCCAGGAAGCTGTTGACAGCTTTTTCGACAGTCTAAATGATATGATGTTCTCACCAGAGCAGAAATAGAGACTTTTGAGCAAGCTCGAACACGGCGTTCCCTGAATTTGGCCTTCAACTAGAATAGCAAAATACCATGAACAATTTTCCCTCCAGTTCACCGACAGCAAGTTTTTTTTCAGCAGCCCCAAAATATTTTTAGGAATTTTTCGGGACACTTATTTTCTGCTTAAAGTAAGAACTATTCTTAGAGAACTAAAAATTTCTATTTTTAGATACTTTATAGACATTAGCTGCCCGCTGGTATGTTCATAATTATTTTATTCTGTGATGGAATGGTCTCGAACCTTTTTTCTGTATTAAGAGCCATTTCATGTGTAAATTCTCGTATACAAATTAGTGATAATGTATAGATATGCGTGATTACTTTAGCATTATTCTACAGCTTGAGTGCATATATTACATGTGACAGTTTTTTCCGTATATTTGATAATTTCAAAATGCATTTATGTATTTTGGGGTGGTAAGGTATACACGATACTCTACAGTATGTTTTACTATGCATAGATTCGTAAATATGTCCATAGTTAGCGTGGAGTGGGAGTGATGTATTCCTATAGGTTCTGTATCGATCCCCCTATTCCTGACCCTATTCTGGTTAACAAGTTAACTAGCAGCCATCCCATGAGGCAGAAAACCCCCATGATGCAGGAACCGTTATCTGATTAAGCCACACTACGGCACAGGAACGTGTTATCTGATTAGGTCATAACGCTTGCCATCTAATTAGACAAGCGATATTCCTCCAGCCCCTGATAAGGCATACGGAGTTCTCAAAACAAATCAAACCTATGACAGACCTTGGAAAAACCCTGCGGCCATTGTTTTGATTTCACCGAGAACTTCAGCAAAAGAATGTGCTAACGACCAGGTCGTATGACATCCTTATTGACATATCTATGTCCATCCTTACGTCAATCTCGGCACCTTAAAGGTATACATATTACTGATATTGCCCTATGCAAACACACGCGGTGGTGACGAGATCGGAGCAGCCAGACTTGCCGAAGCCCAGAGCAGAGCAGACCCCGCTGGTGCAGCCCCGCCTTCCTGACGCGCTGAGAACGAGACGCTGCTTTCTCCTGCCGAGAAATCCAGCTCCGGCGCTTCCGGGTAGCCCTCGCAGGCAGCCTGGAATATCGAGACCAGAGACGAGAGATACCATCCCTCATTCATCCTAAATTCCAGGTACAGAACTGAATAACCCCTCACAGAGAATTCTTGAGTCAGTCACTTGGCAAAACAAACTTAACTTAAACTGCTACTTTCTACTCCCGCCCACGTATTAGGCTTAGGTCAGGTACATCTGGGGTAGGCGTAGTTAGAAACACCAGTTGAGTATGATTAGTCAAATGTATATGTGTATGTATCTATTTTATCCATTTTAAACCATCATATGGCTTAGAAACCATATCAATGTTTTTACAGTATTATTTTATACTTCTGCTTTTAATGTATGCACTTTACTTAACCATAAGTATTGCAATAATATCGATCCATTTCTCTTGTATGAGAAAAGAGACTGATCAATAAATAACATCTTTTATTGAACACGCCCGTCTCTTCCTTTTTTCTACAATCTGGTGAGACTAAGAATGCACGTACTGACTGAGTAAAATAAGTCGTCTTTTGTTTTCACACGACTCTAGAGATACACTCTTGATTAGGGGAGAGCAAAGTTGTCATGTTCTATGGTTGTCAGAAACTAAATCCCTTCTTGTCTATCCAGGGAGGTTCAACTCCTCCTTGCCTAGTCGAGAAAGTTTCTAGTGAACTCTGAGCTAGCTGGCAAACCCAAAACTTTAAGTCTAATATCGACAGTAGTAGACCTAGTTAACGTCTGGTCTAGGCCTATACTATTGAAGGTATTATTCCAATGCGCAGAGCCTATTGGGATAATAGGAACTACACTACATGGCGCCCAACGTGTTTGGATGGGCGATAAAACTAACGTAAGACATTTAGAGTAACTCAGTCGTGCTTTTTCACTCAGACCCCTTTTTCCCATAATACTCCAAAGACGTCTGGAGTGGGTGAAAGGTAATATCCGCCAAACCTCGCAGGAGGAAACTCCTATGTATGGTCCTTGGTTTAGTCAACGTTGAAGGATACACTGTTCCAAAATATTGTGCATCTAATCTTTGTTTCCATAAGAACCTGATCTGCAAACAAACAAAGTAACCTTCTGGACAGTACAATGTCAGACAATGAAGGAGAAAGAGAGGCAGTTAGAATAGCAACTGAACTCGCAGCAGCTGATAATGCACTGCAAGACGCTGACCCGGAGATAATACTCATCACGGTCAACACAATAAAATCTATAACTTTAAAACTTATAGAAAATGGACTGACACCTAGAGGTGGCACGGTCATATTCGTAATTGAGGCACACGAATATCGGCAGACAGAGGTATTCTATTCATGGATACATTTTCCAGCAGCAAATGCTGTAACAAAGGTCTTCCACTATTACAAAACAGAGGACCCTCCTAATGAGTACACTCCTTTCGAGGAGGTGGAAGTACCACTTAAATTTCAAGAGCATCTGCTCTTATTTAATGGCGCCCTAAAACATAATAATCACATCACCAGGCTCGGTCCATTAGGTAGACCAGGAGCAACGTGGCCGGTTCTAGCCGGATACACACCACATCCAGACATCGATGGGATGTCTGCAGCAAACCTTTTAATACAACTAAAACAATTAATAAAAATACATAGACAATTAGTCCAATATGTAATGCGGACTTCAACAATCCAACCAGCAATTAAAATTCCACAGCTGACCCCTCATCAGGGGAACACAAATAAAATTACACCACAGAACATACAGTCCTGCCTAGGTAAAGTACCAGCTAAACGGGAACAAATACCATTCTGGTTAGCACAAAAAATCACCCAAATAGAGGCGGTGTTTCCAGACACCACCCCGTTAGAAAAACACAGGATTCTGACTATCTGTCTTCCAATGGGAATCGCACCACACGTGGAGGACTGTGACACTTGGGGTACAGTCTTTGCTTCCATCTACACAAAAACGCACGGTGTTCCATCCATTTCGGTAATACCAGATGTGCTAAAACAAATTCAAGACGAATACGGTCCAGAACCCGCTTTAACTCTTGCTATGAAATTACTGAAAGACTTCAAGCAGGTCTCGGCTATATTATTAGCCAACATAAAGGGAGAAGCAGCAAACGTGGCAATCCGCCAGAGGTTAAAGGAGACAGATATAGCAGACCAACCAGCTGAAATTGCCAGAATTATAGAAAAATCCTATGAGGAACTAGGTAGAGATAGTTTAGGTGGAATACCAGTAAAACCACAACTGATTGAAAGTCCTGAAAAAATATTTTTTAATAATAATTCAACATCACAAAAAAAGAGCTGGGATGGAAACAAACAATCCAATCCTAAAGAAAAGAAATTCCAGTCCATAGGAAGGTCTCCTCGGCGGAGAGAAAAATCTCCGAACCAAAGACACAGGTCACCCCAAAGTGACCCCTCTGGGAAAAGATATAACCTTAGAAATAGGGATAATATAAAGAAGCCTGATAGATATCAAGACATTGATACACGTCCCTCTCAATCTTTTCAGACTTCCTCGCAGAAATCGGAAAGAAGAGGACGATCAGAACAAAGAGAAGAGCACGCCAAGTCCAAAGACAAGGAATCTGCTCATCTAAAAAAGAAACTACAATTTCCAAAAAAGAAGGTAGCCAGTATCAAGGTAGTAAACAATGCCGAGAATACTGAGGACACAACTGAAAAACGGAGAATGGGCTCAGACAATGCTAGACAGCGCAGCAGAAGTGAGCATAGCTCGCAAAGTCCTTATGAATCTTCTGGAGACAGTGGACACGAATGAATATCTTCAAGTGGAAACTGCAGACACCAGAGTTAGCAAACCTCACAAAATATATGAAATAACTTTACGTATAGAAGGGGATAAGACTAGAAAAATAAGGGGACTATTTTGGGATAATCTCTCCAAGGGCTATGACATCCTTCTAGCTGAAAAAGACTGGCCACCAGAGTTTGTCAGGGAGTGCCCTCATGGCGAAGAAATAATTATGCCTGCCTTCGCAAATCATATCCCAATTCATAAAAAATACACACTTGCCAGAAAGTGGGCAGTAGCTCAAGCTCCTGCTTTATATAAAAATCATGTAGGATGGGATGAGGACTCTCCTCCTCACAAAATCCAGTTAAAATCATAACCTACTGCACAAAGACAGTACCCAATTAAGCAAGAAGCTAAAAAACAGGTAAAAGAAATCCCAGATCAATTAGAATACCAGGGGGCGATTGAAACTTGCACCTCACAAATGAACAACCCTTTGTTTCCGGTCTCCAAACCAGACAATTCATATCGTCTAGTTTTGGATTACCGACACCTTAACTCATGTTGCAAAACTTTTGCAGTGCAAAACTCGCATAGTGCTGCACTAATGAATAACATAGTGCGCAAAAAATACAAAACAACATTAGACATCTCTAATGGATTCTTTTGTCAAAACATAGCACCAGAGAGCAGATATTTGTCTGCGTTCTCAATAAATGGCACTCAAAAACAATTCTGTCGGTTAGCCCAGGGGTACAAGAATAGCCCAGGGGTATTCTCAGCGAGAGTAACAGAGTTACTACAAACATATGATGACGAAGCATTATCTTATGTCGATGACATATACCTAACAGATGATGACTTGGATACTCACTTGAAGAGAGTGAACACCATAATACTTGGGTTCGCAGCAGAGGGTTACAAATTCAACTTTAAAAAATCTAGAATTGCCCATCTAACAGTCCTGTTCTTAGGATACGAATTATCAAGTGAAGGCAAAAGCCTGGCTGACAATTTCCTAGAGAAATGTGCCGTACTCCAAGCACCTAGAACACTAAAAAACCTACAGTCAATTCTAGGCTTCCTAAATTTCGGAAGAACATACATTGCAAATTACGCAGAAAGGGTCAAACCCCTTTATGATCTAATAAAACCAGATTTTAAAAGAACCAATTGGACTCAAATACACACAGAAATTTTGAGATCCTTACAAACAGACATGTTGATTAAAACAAAATTAGAAACACGTGATAACACACGCAATCTTGTGATTCGAGTCATCCCAGGAAGATGCGGATTCACATACCTGACCTCTAATGAGGGAGAAAAGGTACCAATTGCATTCAAATCACACTTGTACACAGAAGCTGAAAAGAAATTCAGCATTAAAGAAAACATTGTTCATGCAGTTCAAACCGTAATATCTAGAGAAAAAGATCAAGCGGACGGTAGACACATCACAGTCAGAACAGCGGAATCAGCCTTTGAGGCATTAACAACACCGTGTAATTTACCAACAACAACATTGAATCCGGAATGGATACAATGGGTGAATTCAATTACAACGGACAAAGTATACTACTACTTTGATCCAGAACTAAAGGAATTGAAAAATCTAGAATATGAAAGAACATTCCCTCTGCCTATCGACATTCTGCCCTTACGACAATATGCTTGTGTAATCTATACAGACGGACATGCTCAACCCTCCGTTTGGGGAGAACAAGCATACAACCCAACATGTGAGATTACAAAAGAAGTCTGGCGCGGAGGTAAACTAAGACCTCTATTAACAAAAACACACTCAGTAGAAACTAATTCAGAACAACAGACTGAAATAATGGCATTGAAAATGGCGCTAGATAATGCGGATCGCCAATTCCCGACACTCATAGTGTCCGATTCATATTACTGCGTCAAATCATATAACAACGATTTGCAGACATGGATTCAAAACGGTTACAAAGACGACACAGATGCAACAATAAAGCAGAAACTGCTTTGGGAACAAATAGCTCTTTTACAAAAAGAACTACCAAAGACTCACGTGACACACTCACTGAGTCATCAGCGTGATGGCGTTCACGTTGCAGGGAATTCATTGGCTGAGACAGCCACAGCGGTAGCAACTAAATCGGCTTCCGTAGCTCGAAAAAAGCGTACAGTGAAGTATATTGACGGTGAAACAGTGCTGGCGGTGAAAACGTCATCAAAAGGCGACTGCTCAGCGCTACCGATCAACTATCCACTCAATTATACATACATAATCGATGCAAACTCCGTCCCTTTTGCTCGAATCCCTGGAGTGGGGGATAGAGTGATTCCAAACATGGACAGGAGAACCTTGTTAATAGCAGACGCACATATGGGCGAGGGTCTCAGACACCTCAAACTAAAAGATTCTCTGGAAGAATTACAATCAAGGAACTGGTGGCCAGGCATGGGCCTGCATCATACCATGTTTGTAAAGAACTGCCCAAACTGTAACAGAAATCGCAGTGGTGAGAGAAACGGTGTAATACCGTGTCGTTTCACTCCAGAAAAAATCAACAGTAAAAAGCAAAGCGTCCGAATAACATATACAGGCTAGTTTCCACTTATAATGTAGATCACCAGCACTCGGCTGACGTCTGGACTGTTATACAAAGATTTGCGAGTCTAAATGGCATATACGCTAGAAGCATGCTACGTTTGACCATTGTTTTCACTCTAGCCCTCCAGCCTGAGGGGAAACATGGCCAAATGAGCATAGCACAGCGGGACTCTTCTCACTTCCTTCCTGAGGGATACGGGATGGTGTAAAGAAAAAACCAAGGCATAAAGCTATCTATAACAGAAAGGATATTAGGTTCGGGGGCTGGGTGGGTCAAACATCTAATAAGTGTCCAACGTAGTCTAAATAACCTGCCAAGAAATTCTCTGAAGGGATTCAGTCCGTACGAATTATTATTTGGAACTAGGATGTTAGTCTTAGACCTCGACAGTCAGACTTCAGTGGTGAAGGAAAAATGCTTTGATATCAAAGATCGTTTGGCTATTTTGCAGGACTTAAACGAAACAAGAAAAGACCTGAGCAACATAAAGTTGAAACAGCAGCCAACAACCACTGAAGAACCACCACCTGTCCCAGCAAGACCTGTCTGGATTCCAAAAGTCGGGGATCTAGTCAGAGAAAAGATCGCGGTAAAGAAGGAATTTGGGCCTTCTTACAGAAAAGCAGTTCCTGTCTTGTCTATCAACGGGACAAGATCAGTTGTACTACCGCCGCTTGCTGGTAAAAAGGAGAACCAAGTTGTATCCATCGACCTGGTAAAACCACAATCATGTGGCCGATAACAAATAGTAGGCCAAGTGGACTCCCGAAAAGTAGTAGAACACCAAGATTTGCTACAAACACAGAGGTTCAATCTAAGAGGCTAATCACATTCGAAACGCCTACAGAACTACAACAAGGACTATGCAACAATGCAATGGAACTTAGACCTCTGAAAACCCAAATAAAAACATTTAGCAGAGACACACCAATCTATAATGAAGTAACAAACGACTATGCAAGAAACAGTAATCCTGAAGCAATTGGAACAATTGACAGAACTGCATCCGGCTACTTCATAAACTTCGATGATTCCTCTGAAGGCTTCACTGAATCAAAAACACAGCCATCAACAAAAACCTTTAAAGATAAAGTTAAAGTACTTTTGAAACAACTGAAAGAAACATATCTGATTTCTCCATGGATTGAATTTTGGGTGGGTTTTGGTGCATTTATCCTCATACTTTGGTTCATCATGGTACTAACTTTGGGACGCTTCATTGAGGGAAAATATGCTAAAATGGACACAGCAAGTCAGAAAATCAACTTGATCCTCAAACCACACACATCTTCACACGTCGAGAAAAGAGAACTTTCTTCAGTCACCTTCACAGCCAATCCTATACCGGGTGGGGTAGCATGGGACATCACTGACTACGAAATTTATGGTCCGGTTGAAATCCTGAAATATCCACACCAAATTAAGATCTCGTTGAGTGACTTTGTAAAACCAAGCTCATTTGCTGATGATTGGGACTTTGAAAGTATAAATAATATGATGTCTGACTTAGTGATGTCTGCTAAATTTACCAAACATGATTATTTGCAGGGTTCGACAAATTATGATAGTATGTACTGTTATAACCACTATGGTAACCATTTTCTACATAGATCTGCACAACCTAGAAATGTTTTAAATTATAATCAATGGGAACATTGTGCAACCCCTCCAAAAGGAAGCTCAAGAACCGTTTAAGACAAATATTCATACTTTTCAGGTTTTAACACAAGTAATGCTGAAACATTTTATTTCAAACTGTCAAATAAGACAGGGACAAAGACCATGATAACAAACACGAAATTGATATATTCAGACTCATTCTTTGAACAAATGAATACTTTTGGTTTTGATTATTGGGACAAAAATGTTGAAGTAAAGAGTGTTTGGGGTACAAATGAATGGCAAGTACAGGGTATAGAATCTTTGTTTAGAGCCTGCATGATCCCAGAACAAATTATATTTTTAAATGACACAGTTCAACAAACTACCTGTCTTGGCCTAGCCAAAATCAAAGACTTAAATAAACCGTCTATTCCAAAAGCAACAATGAACAGCAATAGCTCTACAGATGAAGAGATAGACGTAAATTATGTATTAAACCAAAACAGAACACATCCTGATTGGAAAAAGTGGTTGATCTGGCCCACAGATACAAATAACTGTCAAGACAGATTCCTGAACAAAACACAGGGGTTCAAAATGACCAGGCCAGACCCTAGATATTCCCAAAGACAACACCCAGGAACACCCAGGAATAATAACCACCTACAGTGTGGGCAAATTATGCCTTCAATGGCTACAAACTTCCACACTGCCAGAAATTAAGCAACACCTAACTTTACTTACTGATGGTGCTGACTTGCGTGATTTCATTATGGGACCGCGCAAACAGCGCTTATTGTTCCCCAGCTCCCTTCCAGACAGGGAGGCAAGGGCATGGCCCAACTTGAAATTTACTTCTATTCGAATAGATACTTTAAGCAGAATGAAAACAGTGCTTCTTCAGACGCCGACCAGGCTCACGTCATCAAAAGAAACGTATGATCTCCTAGTCGCAAGGACGACTGCAGAGATTCACTCATTGTTATCAACTAATTCCCCCATACATTTCGCAGAAATCCTGAATGAAATCTTAAATATTTCTGATACCAGTGGAGTCTCAAAAGTATTTAAGACAGTATTTTCGATGGCATTAACACCATTCAAAGCCATACTGGGTATTTCTCCAGATTTCGTCCATTCGATTTTTGGCGGACTTCCCCTCATTTTGGGACTATTTGCAGGAATCCTATTCCTAGACCTCATATTTCGTTATGGCAAACCATGTCACAGACAAAACACCTGCGACAAGGGAAGAAACAATCCTAGCCATTGGATACCGGGACCGGATATCAAAAATCCTGGGACTATCCCGGCTTAGAGACCTGAACTTGACTTGATTTCTTTCATTTCGACCAATGTGGCAACGATGTGTTTTACCTGTATTAAGGTGCTTGCTATGCGGAGAAGAATGCGTGTTAGACACCTGTCTGACGCTACAATCAGATGCGCCAATGGATGCAGAAACATTGTTGAGTCCAATAAAGGCTCATGCTTTGTGCTGCCCTCAACGGCTACCAATCCTGATGACGGCATTCGTGGAAGCTTCACCACTACGATTAAGGGGTAGTGAAGTTCAAGATGAAAGCAGCATTGATCAGGTACGACCTTCTGTCAACAATTCTAATGAAAACGTCAATGGAGACAATCATGCGCACGAATGCATGGTTACATGTTATGTTATGTTATGTTATGTTATTTGTATACTTCTATAGCGCACGGCCACTCCACTGGAGTATCCCGGCGCTTTAACGAAGACACCCAACCGAAGATGGGGAGAACATAACACCAAAAAGGGCGTACAAACACAAAAACAGCATCAAGATTAAGGGAAGAGCCAAGTCTTAAGGGCCTTTCGGAAAGACAGAAGACTAGAGGTCTGTCTTAAAGAGATTGGAAGATCATTCCAGGCATGAGGAGCTAAGTAGCGAAAAGACCGTCCTCCTGCTCTTGCCCGTTTGATAATGGGAACACTCATTTTTGATAAGGACGAGGATCTGAGAGATCTGGGAGGGGTATACCAAGACAGTCGTTTGGAGATATATTTGGGGCCTATGCCATGCAGGGCCTTGAAAGTCGTGGTCAAAGTTTTAAATAGAATCCTTTTTGCAACTGGGAGCCAATGCAGTGTGGCGAGAAGATCAGTGGCTCTGGCTTTCCTTGGAAGACCAAAGATGGCTCGGGCTGCAGAATTCTGGGCGATTTGCAGACGCCTGACCAGGTATTTGGGAAGTCCCAGAAACAAAATATTTGCATAATCCAGCCTGGAGCAAATCAGTGCCTGGACAATAATTTTTCTGTGCTGGATAGAAACTAGGGGGAGAAATTTACGAAGCATCCGCAGGATGCCGAAACATTTCCCAGTGAGAGATGAAATATGTGGTCCGAAAGATAGCTTGTTGTCAATCACCACTCCCAAATTTTTGGCTTTCACAGACGAGCTAGTGGGAGGAGACATATCTTGCGGCCACCAGGTTTTCCAATCAGGCTCAGATGTACAGCCAAAGAAGAGCAACTCCGACTTGTCGGCGTTGCACTTCAGCCCATGGCGCCCAAACCACTCAAAAACAGCACTCAAACAGCCGTTGACCTGGACACCATCAAACTGGCCCTCCTTGTTGCTTACAAAGAGGAGCTGGGTGTCGTCAGCATAGCTGACAATCCGGGCGCCGAAAGACTCCACTGTCACCGCCAGGGGGGCCATAAAGATGTTAAAAAGGAGGGGACTCAGGATGGAACCTTGAGGGACCCCCACTTCAAGTGGTGACATTTCGGCGGAGAAGGGTGGCGCCCAGATTGTCTGCCGGCGGTCGGCTAAGAAGGATTTGAGCCAATTCCACACCGTTCCCCGCAGACCAAAGTCCCAGAGTCTGGAAAGAAGAAGTGCGTGGGGAACGGTGTCGAACGCCGCCGACAGATCCAGCATAATCAGTACCACTTTTTTACCAACATCCAACTCCTCCCTGATGGCATCTGTGACTTCAAGGAGCGCGGTCTCCGTGCTGAAATTTGCACGGAAGCCAGATTGAGTGCTATGCAACAGACCCCTTTCCTCGATAAAATTGGAAATAGATCTGTGAGCAAACCTCTCAGTCACTTTCGCCAGAGCAGGGAGTAAGGAGATGGGTCTGTAATTTGCATGGACTGAAGGGTCGAGCGCTGGTTTTTTAATGAGTGGCAGGATCATGGCGCTCTTCCAAGCTTTGGGAACTACCCCGGAAGAGAGCGACAGATTCAAGATGGGATTTATCAGGTCATTAAGAACAGGTGCCATATTTGCTAGACACTTGGCAGGGCAAGGATCCTGTGGAGATCCGGATTTAAGACTTGTCAGAATAGCAAGAGAACTCTCATGATCTAATGGGGGAAAATTGGACAGAAAGGGGCCATGATCTGGCAAGGGACACCCCAGACTTGTCGTATGCTGCTGGAAAGTGGCCTGGAGAGATGATTGAATAGAGGTAATTTTCTGTACATAGTAGACAGCTAAATCCTTCAACCAAGTTTCGGAGTGAGCATGGGTCGGAGTATAGGCAGAGGGAGAGGTGAAATCTTTAACCACCCTGAAAATTTCCTTGCAAGAATGCTCCGCTTCATTTATTCTAGATTCCAGATAGAATTTTTTACCATCCCAAATTAATTTATGGTAGGCTCGAGTCAGCGTCTTAAAATTTAGCCTCTCAGTATGATCATAGGATCGCCTCCATGCTCTTTCTGCTTTCTTAAGATCTTGTCGTGCTTTTTTTAGATGAGGGGTAAACCAAGGGGCAGATGTTCTCTTGTCTGCAGAATTTTGTTTCTTGGCCGGAGCCAAGCTCTCTAGACGATCTGTGAACCAATTATGAAAGAGATCGATGTAATCCTCTACATTGTCAGAGGTGGGACACGGGAAGTTAGTTAAAACTTTTAATAGCATCTCTCTAGTAAGAAGATGGAAAGATTTAGAGAGATGCTTTAACGACCCTACTGGTTTGGACCGTGATGAAACCATGACAGAGATGGAAAAAGTGATGAGAAAATGATCTGACCACAAAACTGGCATGGGAGGGTCAACACAGATAGGAAAAGTAGAAAAAATCTGGTCGAGCGTGTGGCCTTTATTATGAGACGGTCCTGCCACATAAGGAGATAGGCCAAGCACGGAAGTAATATCTAACAGTTTTAGAGTGTCCGGATCCGAGCTATTGTCCATGTGGATATTTAAGTCACCTAATAGAAAGCAATGATTGGACCTAAGGCATGGTATTGATAGGGCTGCCTGTAGTTCTTCCAAAAACAGCCCCACCGAGCCTGGTGGTCTGTAGACCAGGATACCAGTACAGGCCTGGGAAGATGAGAGCTGGAGAGTAAAGCCTAATGCTTCGCAGCCCTGTATATTATCTACTAAGAACGTACGGCATACAATATTCTTATTAACTATAATAGCCACTCCACCACCTCTGCCAGATGACCTATCTTTCCTATGAATGTTATAGGCGGAGGGTACGGCATTTGCCAAATCGGGAGAGGAAGATTCAGACAGCCAAGTTTCCGTAAGGAACAGACAGGATATCTTAGAATCCTGTAACATATTCCAAATGTCTAGAGCGTGGCCGGGTAGGGATCTGGTATTCAGTAGTAAACATTTATGCTGGATGGGTGGGCTAACCTGCCTAAAAGATTTCCAAACAGGAAGGCGCCAGCCACATGTACTACACCCTTTCTTCAGAGCCCGCCCTCCCGGGAATACATGATGGCAGCGACCACACGGGGGGCGGAAGGAGCGTAGCTCGGGGCTGGAATACGTGAGTATACTGCGACACATAATGCCACTAGCACAGGTAGAGGGTATATACGAAAGCCGTCCGGCCCCGTCCGCCTCCGTGCCGCGGACTGGCGCAGACTGGCTACTCTTTGGCTCCTCTTCGGCGCGTATTCGGCGCTACCGCTGCGCGTCACCGCTGCGCTAGTCAGTGAGGGGTCTTATAGATTAGGTGAGGGTGGAGACTAGTCCGCCGACCTCTCCAAGATGGCTGGCCAGGATGGAACAGCCAGGAACCAGGAAGTGGTGTCGCTCCAAAGCTCCCTCCACGACAATCAGCACAGAAGCTGTGGTGGACCGGGGAGTAGCGAGCAAAATGCAAGTAGGAGCAGAGCTATTGTTTTTTAAAACACAATATCACACAATATCACATGTAAAGCACATTATCAATAATATCACGCTCGAAAAAATTAAAAAATCCTAAAAATATCAATAAAACGCTATGATCTGTTTGTAGTAATTCTAGTGAGAGTATAGCGCTGGTGAAAGTATAGCGCTAGCGCTGCAATCTTCGTTTAGTCAATGATTGCGCGCGTGAGACTCCCGCCCTCAAATAGTCAGGGCGAGGGGGAGACTAGTCCGCCGACCTCTCCAAGATGGCTGGCCAGGATGGAACAGCCAGGAACCGGGAAGTGGTGTCGCTCCAAAGCTCCCTCCACGACAATCAGCACAGAAGCTGTGGTGGACCGGGGAGTAGCGAGCAAAATGCAAGTAGGAGCAGAGCTATTGTTTTTTAAAACACAATATCACACAATATCACATGTAAAGCACATTATCAATAATATCACGCTCGAAAAAATTTAAAAATCCTAAAAATATCAATAAAACGCTATGATCTGTTTGTAGTAATTCTAGTGAGAGTATAGCGCTGGTGAAAGTATAGCGCTAGCGCTGCAATCTTCGTTTAGTCAATGATTGCGCGCGTGAGACTCCCGCCCTCAAATAGTCAGGGCGAGGGGGAGACTAGTCCGCCGACCTCTCCAAGATGGCTGGCCAGGATGGAACAGCCAGGAACCAGGAAGTGGTGTCGCTCCAAAGCTCCCTCCACGACAATCAGCACAGAAGCTGTGGTGGACCGGGGAGTAGCGAGCAAAATGCAAGTAGGAGCAGAGCTATTGTTTTTTAAAACACAATATCACACAATATCACATGTAAAGCACATTATCAATAATATCACGCTCGAAAAAATTTAAAAATCCTAAAAATATCAATAAAACGCTATGATCTGTTTGTAGTAATTCTAGTGAGAGTATAGCGCTGGTGAAAGTATAGCGCTAGCGCTGCAATCTTCGTTTAGTCAATGATTGCGCGCGTGAGACTCCCGCCCTCAAATAGTCAGGGCGAGGGGGAGACTAGTCCGCCGACCTCTCCAAGATGGCTGGCCAGGATGGAACAGCCAGGAACCAGGAAGTGGTGTCGCTCCAAAGCTCCCTCCACGACAATCAGCACAGAAGCTGTGGTGGACCGGGGAGTAGCGAGCAAAATGCAAGTAGGAGCAGAGCTATTAATTTTTAAAACACAATATCACACAATATCACATGTAAAGCACATTATCAATAATATCACGCTCGAAAAAATTTAAAAATCCTAAAAATATCAATAAAACGCTATGATCTGTTTGTAGTAATTCTAGTGAGAGTATAGCGCTGGTGAAAATATAGCGCTAGCGCTGCAATCTTCGTTTAGTCAATGATTGCGCGCGTGAGACTCCCGCCCTCAAATAGTCAGGGCGAGGGGGAGACTAGTCCGCCGACCTCTCCAAGATGGCTGGCCTGGATGGAACAGCCAGGAACCAGGAAGTGGTGTCGCTCCAAAGCTCCCTCCACGACAATCAGCACAGAAGCTGTGGTGGACCGGGGAGTAGCGAGCAAAATGCAAGTAGGAGCAGAGCTATTGTTTTTTAAAACACAATATCACACAATATCACATGTAAAGCACATTATCAATAATATCACGCTCGAAAAAATTTAAAAATCCTAAAAATATCAATAAAACGCTATGATCTGTTTGTAGTAATTCTAGTGAGAGTATAGCGCTGGTGAAAGTATAGCGCTAGCGCTGCAATCTTCGTTTAGTCAATGATCCTTTTCCGAGTTAGTGGAACTCTCCCAGGAAGCTGTTGACAGCTTTTTCGACAGTCTAAATGATATGATGTTCTCACCAGAGCAGAAATAGAGACTTTTGAGCAAGCTCGCACACGGCGTTCCCTGAATTTGGCCTTCAACTAGAATAGCAAAATACCATGAACAATTTTCCCTCCAGTTCACGGACAGCAATTTTTTTTCAGCAGCCCCAAAATATTTTTAGGAATTTTTCGGGACACTTATTTTCTGCTTAAAGTAAGAACTATTCTTAGAGAACTAAAAATTTCTATTTTTAGATACTTTATAGACATTAGCTGCCCGCTGGTATGTTCATAATTATTTTATTCTGTGATGGAATGGTCTCGAACCTTTTTTCTGTATTAAGAGCCATTTCATGTGTAAATTCTCGTATACAAATTAGTGATAATGTATAGATATGCGTGATTACTTTAGCATTATTCTACAGCTTGAGTGCATATATTACATGTGACTGTTTTTTCCGTATATTTGATAATTTCAAAATGCATTTATGTATTTTGGGGTGGTAAGGTATACACGATACTCTACAGTATGTTTTACTATGCATAGATTCGTAAATATGTCCATAGTTAGCGTGGAGTGGGTGTGATGTATTCCTATAGGTTCTGTATCGATCCCCCTATTCCTGACCCTATTCTGGTTAACAAGTTAACTAGCAGCCATCCCATGAGGCAGAAAACCCCCATGATGCAGGAACCGTTATCTGATTAAGCCACACTACGGCACAGGAACGTGTTATCTGATTAGGTCATAACGCTTGCCATCTAATTAGACAAGCGATATTCCTCCAGCCCCTGATAAGGCATACGGAGTTCTCAAAACAAATCAAACCTATGACAGACCTGGGAAAAACCCTGCGGCCATTGTTTTGATTTCACCGAGAACTTCAGCAAAAGAATGTGCTAACGACCAGGTCGTATGACATCCTTATTGACGTATCTATGTCCATCCTTACGTCAATCTCGGCACCTTAAAGGTATAAATATTACCGATATTGCCCTATGCAAACACACGCGGTGGTGACGAGATCGGAGCAGCCAGACTTGCCGAAGCCCAGAGCAGAGCAGACCCCGCTGGCGCAGCCCCGCCTTCCTGACGCGCTGAGAACGAGACGCTGCTTTCTCCTGCCGAGAAATCCAGCTCCGGCGCTTCCGGGTAGCCCTCGCAGGCAGCCTGGAATATCGAGACCAGAGACGAGAGATACCATCCCTCATTCATCCTAAATTCCAGGTACAGAACTGAATAACCCCTCACAGAGAATTCTTGAGTCAGTCACTTGGCAAAACAAACTTAACTTAAACTGCTACTTTCTACTCCCGCCCACGTATTAGGCTTAGGTCAGGTACATCTGGGGTAGGCGTAGTTAGAAACACCAGTTGAGTATGATTAGTCAAATGTATATGTGTATGTATCTATTTTATCCATTTTAAACCATCATATGGCTTAGAAACCATATCAATGTTTTTACAGTATTATTTTATACTTCTGCTTTTAATGTATGCACTTTACTTAACCATAAGTATTGCAATAATATCGATCCATTTCTCTTGTATGAGAAAAGAGACTGATCAATAAATAACATCTTTTATTGAACACGCCCGTCTCTTCCTTTTCTCTACAATCTGGTGAGACTAAGAATGCACGTACTGACTGAGTAAAATAAGTCGTCTTTTGTTTTCACACGACTCTAGAGATACACTCTTGATTAGGGGAGAGCAAAGTTGTCATGTTCTATGGTTGTCAGAAACTAAATCCCTTCTTGTCTATCCAGGGAGGTTCAACTCCTCCTTGCCTAGTCGAGAAAGTTTCTAGTGAACTCTGAGCTAGCTGGCAAATCCAAAACTTTAAGTCTAATATCGACAGTAGTAGACCTAGTTAACGTCTGGTCTAGGCCTATACTATTGAAGGTATTATTCCAATGCGCAGAGCCTATTGGGATAATAGGAACTACACTACACACTGTTGAGACTCTTCTTGTTATTGTTACTCTGCAGCTCTCAGGCAGTCCTCATTTGTCTATGCTCCTGTCGTTAAAAATTACAAGGCATACACTTAGCCAAAGTACCTCTGTGTATAGGGGATGTAATGAAAGTAATGACATTCAGTAGAACATGAAATGCTGAACTTGGAATGTGAGAAATGGCAATTGGAGAAATCAGTTGCTTGGAAGTTTCGAAGTGCTAGTTTAAATAATAAAGGAGCTTATTTAAGATCCATTTGTACAGTGTGTTACTACATAAAACTGGTGCTGAGCTATAGCCAAACCTTCAACATGAACCAAAGTATGCCCAGCTGGTGTTTCCTGGGGAACCTCTTTGATTTGGATGAGGAACTTTAAAGGAGTGTCTCTCTGATGTATGGCTGAAGACATTGTGAATGCCTGTGTCTCGAGAAGACCCTTTGTAGTGGTGCCTTCTCCCTCTGTTCGGCAGGGGAGTTGCCAGACCAGTGCTATTTATACCGCATTCTGTGCATGCATTCTGTATGCTCTCCTCAAATAAAAGTGGGCTGAAAGTATAGGACGTTGCTTGCCCCTGACAAAACCTATACAGTGAGGTCTTCTGGAGTGGAGAGTACAGTGGACATTCGGAGGAGTTTATTTATTTATTTATTTTTTTTATTGAGTTTTTTGGGCAGTGGTAAATTGCATATATTATACAGCATATATAGCGTACAGTACATATAACAAAAGAAGGCACAATTATTCATAACAATAAGACTACAGAAAGAAGAAACACCCTAAAGAAAGAAAAAGAAAAAGAAAAACTAACCAGAATACTCATATCCAAGTTGCGATCGGTGACCATAATTTTTGGCCAAAGATCTTCCTTTTCCGACCCTTAAATTTGTAAACGGCATTCTCCAGCCTATAAATATTTAATAGTTTAGATTGCCAATGACAAAACGTTGGCGAATCCGTGTCAAGCCAGCGGGAGGTTATGCAAGATCGTAATACTGCCATTGCAATAAATAGAAAACCTTCTTCAGCTGCCGATAGCTCGGTAAGTTCCGTTTGAATTCCAAATATTATTAATGCAGGTGATAAGATAATATTGACATTCAACACAATATTCAAAAATTCTTGAACTTTAAACACAAATTGCAAAAGTTTCGGGCAACTAAAGAGCATGTGGTTTAAATCAGCGGCAAAAAGCCCGCAACGGCTGCATCCAGTCCCCTTTAGAGCTTTCCATTTTGCTAGTTTTGATGGTGTATAATACAGGTCAAAGACAGACATAAAATGCTGGCTTTTAAGGGAACCATTAACTCATTCATTCGGAGGAGTTTAAGTGATGCGACTGGACATTTTAATTCAGCGTGCAATTTTACTCATGTGCAACTGTACTGTCTTGTGCTGAAGCAGGGAACAACATGACAAGTACATGCTTTGCTTTGAAAGGCATTGACCACCATATTGGAAGTATCAAGTGCAAATGCTGTACTTTGAAATGCATTGACCTCCATAATGGAGGTAGCAGGAGCAACAAGGGCACAGTGAGTAACAGTATACCGAGCGGTGATCACCTCACCTTGAGTATTCGGTGCAGAAAAAACTGAGTGAGTCACACACCTTAAAGCAAAACTAATAATTAAAAAAGTTATGTCCAGAGATCAGTTGATGATTTGCACACCCTGAAGCATAACTAAACATCTTAAGCTTTCAATGCAGAGAATATGTGGTGATTGCAGTAATTTGCACACTTTGGAGTTAAACATATTGAGCTATTAATGTTAATACATTTAATGTTAATAAATTATAACAATATGTAAGTAAAAGTCATCAGTGACAAGCAGATATGGTCACACATCATAAGTCATGGTAAAGTGCATAATTAAAAAGAATTGAGTAAGTTAGGGCTGTATTAATTCTGTAGTAGTGGAGTGTATGTTCCACACTGAGTGCTGTATTATCCTTACATTGGTACCTTACGAAAAGTGGTGAAGGAAGTCAAAACCACACTCCGCTTCTAACACAGCAAATGTTATGGTAAGTCCTCCTAAAGAATTTGTTTTCAGTCCATCTGGACCTCCTATACAATCACTACAATGGAAGGAGCATTATTTGAACTACATAACAGCTATTGAATTTGAGGACAAATTGCCATCTGAAAGAAAAAAGTTTATTACTACATTCATTGGATCCAGAAAGATTAGGAAATTATGGACAACTTCATTGGGAAATGGTGGTGGGGATGGTAATGTGTTGAAGCCATAACACAATTGGACATGTGTTGTTCTCCCATGATGTATATAGGGGTCACCAGTTACAAATTCATTCACAGGAAACAACTAAAGCAAGAAGCTTTATATGAATATGTCACTTAATTGAGAAATTTATCATTAGGTTGCAGGATAGGAGGTCTACTTGAAGAATTGATTTATGATCAAGTAGTAATACATGTGCATGATTTAGCAATACATGAAAGGTTGTCGATTAGTGGTGATGCAGAGGTAAAATATGTATAGTCTATAGTACTACATAAGGAAGAAACTTCAGGAAGGTGTGCTAAAGCGATAAAGAAAACTACTGAGTCTGAGGTAGAAGCCAAAGTTACTATTGAGAAAAGACATAGAAAAGGGGACAAATGAAAAACAATAATGTTAGAGGTGTGACAGTAAGTCCTCCTTAGCAAATAGTAAAAACTGTCCTACACAAAAACCTAAATGTAGTGCATGTGTGATATTTGCCAATATGTGTGTCTGCAAGTTGAAAAAAGAGAAATGTGATCATGTAAAATGTGTTGAGATGGAAGGTACTAGCCGTGGCAGCTGATATTTAATGGTGGTAGGGGGCAAGTCGTGGGCCGATGGGAATAAAGAAAAAAAATAATAAACACTGCCTCCTCTTCGCCTGCTTCCAGGGCAGGAAGCAGGAAGTACCCAGCCTTCGGATAGCCAATCACAATGCTGCAATGCAGCATTGTGATATGTCTGAGTGCCGTGGATCGGTGCTCAGACAGAGAATGAGAGGCTGGGCATGTCCTTTATGTAGGCTGTAATGCAGCCTGCATGGAAAACATATAAAGTGTGCAGCAGTGTTTCAACGCATTATGTTTAATCTGTTTGTAAAAATGTAAGGGATTTTATATTTCCAAGATGACATACTAATTATGGGAGGAGACAAAGAGGACCATGAACAGAAGCTAGAAAAGAGGCTCTGTATCCACGGAATAAAGAGGACTTAAGGTAATCTTTTGGGTTGGTGGAATTATTTTTTAAATATGTGAGGAATTTTTCCATGAAAGACAGGTAGTTGTTAACAACAAATGTACATTTTCTGTGGTAAGGTGAAGGAAGGTAAGCAATAATTTGATAATATCAAGGAGGAAATGTGTTCTGCACCTGCTCTACAAGTGTTTGATCCCCATTTTACTAGCATAGTGACTACAAATGCCAATAGCAAAGCTGTGGGGGCAGTTTTGTCTGTGTAGGAGTTGAAGTCATTATTGAGTTTTCTTCGCAAGAATTATCATATTCAGAAGAGAACTATGCAGTGATGGATGGAGACTGAAGCATGAGCCTGCATATGGGCTTTGGGTCATTTTGCTTGTTTGTATGGTTAAAAGTAGTGAATGTTAGATGTGACAATAAACTGTGAGGGAAATTTCTGACCACCATGGGAATGTTAAAAGTATCATCTAGGTTAACCCGGTTATCCATGCGCTTGTTAGATTATGTGTACACAGTTGAGTATTTACCCAGAAGAAAAATTGCAGTAGCAGATGTGTTTTCTATAATGCCCACTGATTACTGGAAAATCAGGAGGCTTTATTGGAAAGTGAAACAATTGTGTGGGTGGTTGAAACACAGGAAACCTCATTAAATCTGGAGGAATGGCAAGCAGAGAGTGATAAAGATAAAAAATATAAAATAATTATCAACTTTGTGAAGGAAGTCTGTCCCAATAAACGTGATATGGAAGACCCAGAGCATTCTGAGAGATATGCACTAAACTGGCAAGTGGGAAGGATTCTTAGAGGGGAAAGATAATTCTTCTTCTGCTTTGAGGAAAAAAGGAAACAAATAGTTTCTGTTTGCCATGAGTTACATCTATGTATAATAAAAAATAAATTCACGAATAAAATTGTGTATTGGTGGCCAGGTATTGATAAGGAGGTAGAAAGAAAAGTCAGAGAATGCCATGTTTGCATGTCAGTTGATAAATCCTTGAAGACATTGATACCTCCTCTGAGCAATATATCTGAGTGCCCGAAAGCTTCTTAGAAAGAAGTGGCAGTTGTCATTGTGGGGCCAACTGGGAATACTTAAAAAATATATTGTAGTATTGATGGAGGTATTTTTCCAGTTGCCTTACATTAGAATTGTTAATTGGATACAATACTAATGTTCATGGATGAGGTTTTTTAGAATGAAGATATACCTAGCATTTTAAAGAGTGGTAATGGTGTACAATTTGTCGCAGATAAAGATAGGAAATATTTTTTAAAATGTGGGGTCTCCCACAGAAAAACATCCCTTTTCAATCAATGTGATAATGGAATGGTAGACTGCTTTAATTATCAAGGATGCCATGCCATTCAGATAGCATGAAAAACAATTTTTGTTGGGTGACACAAGTGTATACAAATCTTTGGTCATACAGATCAACAGCAGTGGCATGCAAAGAGTTTCTCCCAATTGAATTAATGAGAGAAGGGCAACCTAGATCGCAGTTTAACTCAGGATGGTTACCCTATGAGTGTGAACTGGTCATTTGCAAAGGTCAAAGAAAAAATAATGAACAAATGAGAATAAAACAAAAACAAATCTGCAACAGGACAAATGGGGTTAAGTACTTACTTTGAACCTAAATGCACTAAACAGTTTTAAAAAATATGGTCAGATTAGAAGACGGCACATGTGCAATTTAAAGAGAGTAGTTGCGTGTTCTCAGCAATGCAGTGCAGAAATGCCAAAGAAACAAATTGGTAGGACACTCAACCTTGGAGAAAAAGTGTTGGAAGTTTACTAATTAGTAGGTGCATGTAAGTACCTACAGCTAGAGATAACACCACAATTGCAAATAAGGTCCAGTTAAGTCTCTATCTATTATTCCTTGCTCAACTCTTGGTAGCTTGGCTGATGAACAGCGAGGCTTAATGTAGGAGACAGATTTGTAAAGCATTTACTATCACCAAAAGACACAACACAATAAAAATCAGAAACCAATTTATAAAAATAGAGAATATTTGTATCTTTAAAATGATGTTAAAATGACACACATCCAATGTAGGGGATCAAAGACATGTATTTCTAAACATATAATAAACAATTGTGCTTTCTACAGCCTAAAAGTGAAAAGCAGCGATGATGGAGTGTGGATCAACTACTATGAGTGGTAAGGCCAGGTCAAGTTTTTACCTTCTGACTTAGTCACTTTTTTTTAGCTTTTTATCTTGACGGCAAGTGATCGGGTCTTCCGATCCGAATTTCGATTCATTGATGTCGGCCTGCTGCAGCATAATGCTTTGGTGAGTCCTGGAGGTCTTTGTCTTTGCTGTCAATGGCAAAGAGCTCTGGAGCTTACAGCAAGAAAAACCTACGCAGTCAGGCCAACTCAGGGTTTGACGTCACCTGCTTGACTCTAATCATCGTTGCCAGTCTTCTTATGGAACTTTTTCACAAGACTTTTCTAAAAGTTCCCAAACATTCAGACATTCTTCAGACATTCTTCACATGAGATTTATTGATATAGGAAAGGGGTCCACAGCACCATCCAAGGGTTTATAGGCTCTAGTTTGCCTCTTGTAGTCAGGTATTACAACTCCCACAGTGCATCCGGTCTTGCAAAGTAAAATGCAGGTAAACCTGATCAGCTGGACCTGTCCTTTGTGTGGATGTTTCAGATAGATTTTTTCAGTGCCTTTCTATCTGTCGCCAATAAGGGAGTCCCCTCCTTATCCTTTAACAGAGGCAAAGTAATTTTGCTCTGAATGCTTGAGAGAGCAGCAGGTGCAGCTCTTATAATTGCAGTCTTCTCTTGTGCAGTCCAAGGTTCCAGCAGGGCAGTTTTTCTTCTCCAGATGTTCTCAGGCATGGATCTGAGTTTCTCTTGCATATTTAATCCTCATTCTCAGGGGCCGGCACCCCCAACCAACGTGTTCACACTGCTACCCTCTGTTAGGACCTCTTCCTGGGAAGTGTACATATTTCTGTCCCAGAATGCTCATCTCCACAAAAATAAAAATGGTCAAATTCTCTCCTTGGAGTTCAGGTCTAACTATAACCCAATCCAACCTTTCAGCCCACACTATTTATCTGATGAGTAGGGCTCCCATCTCTCTGGGGATTGAGAAAGAGGGGTTAGCGTGGTTACTTTGTTATCTGGGCTTCTCCCATTGAAGACCACTTTGACTATCCCTCTAATTTCCTGTCCTGCATCTGCACCTGTCCTCCCACCAGATGCCTGCATTATTTAAATCCCATTCCTCTTCACACCTAATCAGTAAGCCAGCTTAGCTCAGGAATACGTTTTTATTTTAAAACCAGCCTGCAAGGCAGGGCTGGATTTAAAATAACACCAGACACCACAGCAGTGTACACTTAAGTGCATTACGTCCACTGTGGTCTCTAAACCTACACATCCTACCATACACTAGTGACTTACAGCTAGGTTGTATGAACAAATTGTAATTACACCAATTTCCATATAACCTTAACACAGAGCCCTGGCCCTGGGCCAGCTTAGCAGAGCCCAGGGTACATTCAGAGTCAGTAACCACCGCTATCAGTCCAGAAAAGGGGGGCGATCAGGGCGAAAAGGATGACTTTCCTACTAGAAGATAGTTGAATAAATGTGCCTTCCAATGACGAATTGACTAGAATACCATAGAGATTAATTAAGCACCCAATGAAGTTAGCTGAATATCTTTGTGATGAAGTTCACTATTTAAAATGAATCAATGCAATGATTATACTTTTTCAGTTTGATGTACATACAATTTTTTATTTGTGTTTAAAAGGAAGGAGATATGTACATGTGTTGTAATGGAAGTAATGACATCAGTAGAACGCGAAAGGTTGAAATAAGAATTTGGCAATTCACAGTTGGAGAAATCAGTTGCTTAGAAAATGCGGAGCACTTGGTTGCATATTAATGGGGCATATTTAATTTCTATTTGTGTTGCATGCTACTATACTCCGGCTGAGTTTAGTGCAGACTGGAACTTGCACAAATTAAAGCAGCTCCTTTTCTTGAGGCCAGGGGTTTTTAGTTATGACTGGAAACTCTACAAGTGATAGCAGCTCCTTTTCTTCAGGACAGATAGCCAGTTGTTCTCCTTTTCCCAAAATGATGCAGGGGAACTGATAGTAGCATGAGACAATTTCATAGGATTTTTTTTTAAATAATCTATGCATTTGTCAGTAATTCAGAGTCAAAGGTAAACATAGCGAACATAAGGACGCTTATTTCCGCTCCAGGGAAGACCTGGCTTGGCAGTTTGGTGTGGACTGTTTCCATATGGCTCGCGGTCAAGACTGATTTCCATATAGCTGGGTCTGAACTGGGGTGGCGAAGTGAGATAAGGAATGATGATGAATTCAACCCAGATCTGTGATTGGGGGTAAATGTCTGTAAGGTTTCAGCACTCGATTCATTTTCTCCTTGTGTTTGCTTTGCTCGCCCTAATTTGGCAGAGTATGCTCAGAGCTGGGCCCCTTGCTCACTTTGCCACTGGATTCAAGCTAGCCTGGCTGATGAGGGGTATTACCCTTAACCCCTCCGCTTCGCCGAACATTCCGCGCTGGTGCGGAACGTTCTATTGCGCAGGTGGGGCCGGAACGTTCAGCGGACGTGCGCAGTACTACCGAGGTAGTGCGCGCGACGTGCACTGAATGTGCGCTGCACTGAAGGGGTTAAACTGTTCCCAGGATGCTTGTTTCTGGTCCAGGAAACACCTGGTTTGGCAGTTCAGGCTGGACTGTTCCCATGAAGCACAGGGTCAAGTCTGATTTCCATATAGCTGGGTCTGAACAGAAGTAGCTAAATGAGCTAAAGATAAAGAACAGTGATGGATTCAACCCAGATCTGGGACTGGGGTTGAGTTTCTGAAAAGTTTCAGTGCTCCATCCATCCTCCCCTTGTGTTTGCCCTGAGGAAAACCTGGCCAATGCACCTAGGTAATCAAGGTCCTATACTGGAAATGTAGATAGAGATAGTCAGACCAACTAGATACATAGAAACATTTGTAAGTAATGTCATTTGAGATATCACCAGGGATGTCACAGGGGTGCAAGTTATAGTTAGCCCAGGTAACTATAATTACTGAATTTCAATGGTTTTGTTTGAGTGAAATCTGAGCCTAACTATAACTTGATTCACTGGGGTAACTGCTGTGCTCTATAAATTCAAAACATCAAAATCAAATTAAAAATAAAATCAAACGTCCCTGAGACCTTTGTTTTTTTTCAGTGAATTTCTAAGGTGTTTGAACATTTTATTTTTATAGCTGTAACTTTTAACCTTAATGATTGGATGTGTGAGCGGCTCTATGTGTCATAGTATTTGTGTGAGTGGTTATGTGATTGTGTGAGTGGGTGTGTGATTGTCTGTGTGGGTCTGTGAGTGGCTATATGGGTCTGTGAATAGGTGTGAGAATCAACATGTGCGTCTGTGAGTGGGTGTGTGAGTGCCTGTGTGTGTATGCGAGCACTTGAGTGGCTCTGTGAGTAGGTGTGAGAGTGTCTGAATGGGTCAGTCAGTGGGTGTCTGAGTGGGTCTGTGACAGGGTGTGTGAGTATCTGAGTGGGTCTGTGAGGGGGTACATGAGTCTCTCATTAGCTCTATGAGGGGGTAACTAAGTGTCTGAATGGGTCTTTGAGGTGCATGAGTGTCTGAGAGGGTCTGTCAGTAGGTATTTGAGTGTTTGAGTGAATCTTTGAGTGGATGTGTGAGTGGGTTTCTGGGTGCATGTGTAAGTCTTTTAGTGGGTCTGTGACTGAGTGCATGAGTGTCTGAATGGGTCTTTAAGTGGGGGCATGGTGTATTGATGAGTTTATGAGTGGGTATTTGAGTGTCTGAGTGAGTCTATGAGTCGGTGTGTGAGTGTCTAAGTATGTCTGTGAGTGGGTGCCTAAGTGAATGAGTTGGTCTGTGAGTGGGTACTTGAGTGTCTCAGTGGCTCAGTAAGTGCATGTGAGAGTGTCTCAGTGGGTCTGTGAGTGAGTGCCCGACCTTCTGAGTGGGTCTGTAAGTGGGTGTGAGAGTGTCTGAGTGGGTATATGAGTGGGTATGTGAGTGTTTGAGTAGGTCTGAGTGGGTGCTTGAATGTTTGAGTAGGTCGATCATCAGTGGGTGTGAGTGTGTCTGAGTGGGTCTGTGAATAGGTGTGAGAGTGTCTGTGTGGGTCTGTGACTGGGTGTGTGAGTGTCTGTGTGGCTATATCAGTGGGTGTGAGAGTAACTCAGTGGTTCTATGAGTGGGTGTATGAGAGTCTGCGAGGATCTGTCAGTCGGTGTGAGAGTGTCTGAGGCTTGAGAGTGGGTGCATCAGTGTCTGAGTGGGTGTGTGAGTTGGTGCATGAGCATCTGAGTAGGTCTGTGACAGTGTGTGTGTATTTCAGTAGGCCTGTGAGTAGGTATGATAGTGTCTACATATATCCGTGAGTTGGTGCATGGATTTCTGGGTGAGTCTGTGCGTGGGTGCCTAAGGGTCTCAGTGGGTCTGGGAGTAGAAAAGTAAGAGTCAGTGTGGATCTGTCAATTGGTGTGAGAGTGTCTGGGTAGACTTGAGAGTGGGTGCATCAGTGTGTAAGTAGGTATGTGAGTGAGTGTACAAATGTCTGAGCAGGTCTGTGACTGAGTACGTCTATGTCAAAGTGGGCTTGTGAGTTGGGTTAATGGGTATCTGGGTGGGTCTTTGAGTGGGTGTGTAAGGGTCTGAGGGGTCTGATTGTCTGAGTAGGTCTGTCAGTAGGTATGAGAGTGTCTGAGTGGTGTGTGAGTAGATCTGTGAGTAGATATATGAGTCTCTCAGTAGTTCTATGAGTTGGTGTGGTAGTGTTTGAGTGGCTCTGTAAGATGCACAGACATGCTAAACAAATATGGGACCTCGTCGATAACCTCTCGCCAGATATTGCCCTCTTCACAGAAACCTGGCCCAATGCCTTCTCCGCCCCTAACATCACCACCACCATCCCTGATGGATAAAGGATCCAGAGGAAGGACTGCCCGAACTGCCCAGGAGCTCCCTTTGACTCTCCACCTCCAGCACAAGCGACTTCCCGTCCACTTGCAAACACCTCCATTTCAAAGATCCAGCCCAGCCCCAGAATCCCGGCACCTTCACCTAAAGTCCCCGGACTTCAAACTTCATTCACCACTACCATCGCCGACCTCATTGTACCTCATGCCATCATCTCCATGGACTACATAATGATCGGAGACCTCAACATCCACCTCAACAACCTCAGTGACCCCAACTCTGCCACCTTCCTGGACAACCTCAGACTGAAACAGCTCATCACCACCCCCACCCACAAGGCAGGACACACCCTCGACCCCATCTTCACAGGTGGGAACAACACCCACTTCAGCCACACCACCCAACCCCCTGGACAGGCCACTTCTCACAAACCCACACCATACCCACCATGAAGGAACTGGAGCAAGGTCACAGTGGAGAACCTCAACTCCACCCTAAACCATGATCCCCCTCCTGCCTTCACTGGTTCCAACTCTGCAGCCAAAGAACTACACCAATGGGCTCGCCCCCTTCACAACCCTTACAGACAGCGCCCCACGAAGGCCACCTGGTTCACCACTGACCGCCAAGAATCCAGATGAACTTGCAGACATCTAGAGAAGCAATGGAGGAACAGAAAATCCATTGAAGATCAAACCACCAACAAGAACACCATGACAGAATACCACCAGCTCATTAGATCGACCAAAAGGACCTACATCTGGAACAAAATCCTTACCAACTCCAGCAACTCAAAAGAACTCTTCAGCATCATCTAGGAATTCACCAAACCCCCCAGCGAAGCAATGGATGTCACACCCTCCAACCTCTGCAACAAGCTCAGCTCCTACTGCCATCTGAAAATCAATGCCCTATACAACAACTTCAGCGAACAAACTCCAGAAACCACCTCTTCCCCCAGCGACCACAGCCAGCATACCATCGCCCCCTGGAACCCTGTCTCCACTGAAAATACCGCCACGACCATGAAGAGCGCTCACCCAGGAGCCCCAATGGACCCCTGCCTATTGCACATCTTCCACAGTGCAGCCGCTGCCATAGCACCCAAGCTACGATACACCATCAACACCACCTTCAAATCCGGCACATTCCCCGATGACTGGAAATTCACAGAAGTCAAGCCCCACCTCAAGAAACCCGCAACCAAAGCACCAATACCGCCCTCCTCGTCCCCACAGACGACATCCACATGCTCCTCAACCTAGGCCACACGGCGGCCCTCATCCTACTAGACATTTCCGCAGCCTTTAACACCATCACCCACCACGCTCTCACACTGAGACTCCATGACGCCGGCATGCAAGGAACCTCCCTCGACTGGCTCCGCTCCTTCCTCATCGGTAGAACCCAAAGGATCAGACTCCCGCCCTTCCACTCCGAGCCCACAGAGATCAACTGCGGAGTACCCCAAGGATCATCGCTCAGTCCCATGCTTTTCAACATCTACATAGCCCCCTCACTGCCATTGTCAGACAGCATGGGCTCAGCATAATATCCTTTGCCGAGGACACCCAGTTCACCCTCTCCCTCTAAAAGGAAACAAACGCTACCAGACTCAGCTTCCAGGAAGGAATGAAAGATGCTGCAACCTGGATGAGCAGCAGATGTCTGAAGCTTAACTCAGAGAAGACAGAATTCCTCATCCTCCGACCCACCCCCTCAGCTTGGGACAACACCTGGTGGCCCAACGCACTCAGCTACCCACCCACCCCGACGGACCACACCTGGAACCTCGGCATCATTCTCTACTCCTATCTCACCATGACCTGCCAAATCAACGCCGTCACCTCCCCCTCCTTCAACACTCTCTGCATCCTTCGCAAGACCTTCAAATGGATCCCCCAAATTCAGAAAGACCATCACCCAAAAACTCATAACAAGCAGACTATACTACAGAAATACCCTCTATGCTGAAATCAACAAATCCCTGCTACACAAACTCCAGACCATCTAGAACTATCGTCCTCAGCATCCTACGACATTAACACATTAACCAACACCTGTGAGACCTCAACTGGCTCGCCGTCGAGAAGATAGTAACTTTCAAGCAGCTCACCCACTCCTACAAATTCCTCCGCAACTCTGGACCCAAATATCTAAACGAAAGAGTCTCCTTCCACGTACCTAGGAGAAACTTCCGCTCCACTGACCTTGGGGAAACCCAGCGCATCCGCAGAGCCAGAGTGGGTAGAGGAGTCTTCTCCTACATCATGGCAAAGGCCTGGAACGAGCTCCCAATTAACATCAGACGCTCTCCCACTCTGCACACCTTCAGGAAGATCCTCCAGATCTTGCTCTTTGGCTGGCCCAGAGCTGCACCCCCCAGCCCCTTCACAATTCCCTGATTGATTGGGTGCATGAGTGTCTAAGTGGGTCTGTGAGTGGGTACAGAAGTGTCTGAGTCGGTCTGTGAGTCTCTCATTAGCTCTATAAGTGAGTGCAAATGTGTCTGAGTGGGTCTGTGAGTGGGTATATCAGTGTCTAAGAGGGTCTGTGAGTGAGTGGGTGTGTGAGCACCTGTGTGAGTATGTAAGTTGGTATGTGAGTGCCTGTATGGGTCTATGAGTGAGTTTGTGAGTTTCTGTGTGAGTGTCTGAGTGGGTGTTTTAGTGCCTATGTGGGTCTGTGAGTGGGTGTGTGAGTGAGTGCCTGTGTATGTTTGTGAGTGGGTGTGTTAATGGTGCTATGGATTTGAGGCATTTGCAAACTTGGGGGATTTAAACGGTGACAGCATATTAGATTGTACTCCAATAGATCAACAATGAATTCACCTCCATTAAGGATATTGTTTTTCAACATGGAATATGAGAGAAAAAACACTTGCTTTGCAAAGTTTGCCTTCACCATGGCCTAGAAGTTAGGGTCTTTAACTGGGGCACCTGATATGTTTATGATTGTAAGTGCTTCATGTTGAGGTTTAATTTTTGTGAAATCAGCACCAGAGCCAGGTTTGACCTTTATTATATTCGCATCTACCCAGCTTAAGTACTTCCAACTGGTTGTATATTAAGCACTGCAAACACAAGGAGATGATGGACGGAGTGCTGAAACTTTTCATAGACTCACCCCCAGTCACAGATCTGGGTTTATTACATTATCATTCTTTAGCTCACTTTGCCACCCCAGTTCAGACACAGCTATATGCAAATCATTCTTGACCCTGTGCCTCATGGGGACAGTCCAGCCCGAAATGCCAAGTCATGTCTTCCCAGGACAGGAAACAAGCATCCTGGGACCGGTTTCAGGCTAACATCCCTCATCAGCCAGGCTAGCTTGCATCCAGTGGTAAAGTGAGCAAGGGACCCACGTCTGGGCATAACCTTCCAACTCTTGCTCTTGAGTCCTCTAGGACATATTTGCCTCTTTTAGATTGCACAGGCCAGCCCTGGGGAGGTGGTGGTTGCCAGGGCTATAAATTCTTTTAACGCAGCTATTGGGTAAAAAACCATAGAAATTCAGTTAAAAATACCAAAGACTACAGGGACGGTATAGTTAGGAAAAATAATTTGAAAAACTTTACAAATTCAGTTAATAAACCAAAGGTTACTGGGACGTTAAAGTTAAGCTCAGATTTCTATCATACAAACCCAGTGAAGTTCAGCAGTTATAGTTAGCTGAGCTAACTATAATGAATGCCCCTGCAAAGCACTGCTTATGACCTCATTTATTACATCACTCATGACATGGTCAGTGACATCACTGATGACATCTCAAATGACATCACTGATGACATCATTACTGACATCATCAAGTGAGTATAAGTATTTTCTAACAGTTTATGATTGTTAAACATAGACATAAAGGTACTACAAAAGGTAAAGTAGAAAACTAAGGGTTATATTCACAAGAACATGTGATAACTACTGCAATAGTAACTTAATGCAACTTTCAACATCGTAGTCTATCGCCTGAAAATAACCCTGTGTCAACATGGAATTCACAACACGGTGGTAGCATGAGATAGACATCAAACAATGTGTCAAATGTCCACGTGAAAATCAATGTCAAGCCGCAAAAATGCGATACGCGTACGGTAAAAATCATGCGATGAGGCCAACCACGGTACAAAAAGTAGCGAAAACCAGCCACAGGCCTGCAAACCCCACCATACAAACCACAGTAACAACACACCAGAAACACACCAGAAACAAGCCAAAACACGTAGCAAAATGGATGCTCCCTGGCCAACTCGAACCCCATAACCCCCACAGACCACCAGCAAGGAGCAACGGATCGGGGAAGGCCAAGGAGAAGAGGGTGAGGAAGACGGGGTGCAGACCGCAGGAAAACAAGACCAGCGTCACGGAGGTGAAAGAACACTACCAGCAACTGACCCACAAGCAGACCACCTGGAATACAGTTGGAATGCCGAGGAGGCCAAAAGGTGCTGGCATGACGTGACAACCTAAATCAGGCACAAACCCGCTGCCAACAGGAAGGCAGCAACGGTGACAGGAGGTGGCACTCCAGCGCCACAGGAGGAGCTGGAGGAAATCCAGGCCACAGTCATCAGTGGGGAGACGGTGCAAGGAGTAGGGAGTACGGACACAGCTCGAGAGGACCTGACACAACATCAACAGGGAGTGCAACAAACAGAACTGGGGGGACATTGACACCGACGCACTACAACAGCCCATGGATATCCCATTCAACCCCCTACCAGGACACGGTCAGCCAAGCTACTCAGAGGAGAACACGGAACCTGCAACAGATCACACAGCAGAAAGCAACCGCAAGCACAGCTGGCTCACAACACTTCACCCACTCACACATTGCACACCAATGTCATGTATCAGCACGCCAAAAGTAGGTGGCCCAACAGGTATGGATAGGGGCTGAACCCATGGAATGTGAACTAGAACACATACGTAGGTGTCTATCACCCTTCAGGGACGACCCACACCTCACTAAGGAGACCCACACTGCCATAGAGACACATGCAGATGTACATTCACAATACAGAACCATGCATAGGGGCACTCAAATAGCAGTCACACACCCATGTTGGCTCTACGTACATTGGCCCTGGCCACTCCCCTTACAAATTGAGTGGGTGACAGCAAAGCTACATGTCCAAGCTCCAACGTGCTGCTTGCGGTGACATGTCTGCATCAGATATACACAGCACAATGCAGCTTCATAGGGCGCAGGGCCCTCATGCATACAGACCACAGGGACGCATATATCATGTTGAACTGGCTACGGACACATGTGCCAGGCCCCTTTATTGGCAGGGCCACATGTACAGTGACGCCTGTGCTGGATGTGTGTGGGGTGAGTGTAAGCCATTCCGCACGGAATGTCTGGTGCTGGCAACCATTTGAACATTGGACAGCAGTGCATCGGAAACAGAAAACACATGCATAACAGAGTCAACTGCTGAGCAACATGGAGTGAGCCAGAGAAACTCCAGAGGAGAGCCAACGTGCAAACAGAAGTGTCCGTGAGTTGCAGTGCACTGGGGTTGGGACACTGGAGATGAGCGTGCTCATGTGAAGAAAAAGTCTTGGATTGTGTCCCTTTGATATATTTCTGATGCAGATGCAGTGGGGTGTGTTAGAGCTGCATCATCTTCCCCATCAATGTCTCCGTGCCCCCACACTGTTTGAGGTGATATAGCTGTGCAACCACTCCACAGCACAAAACTCAATCAGCAACAGACAATGGCCTGCGGTGTACAGAGTCACTGGCACCAATGATGGCATCCACGACAGGTCTGAGCAACTCCGTTAGTCTGTCAGGACCACCATTTCGACTCTGGCAGATGGCGCTTGGAGATGGTCATTGTGATGGTGGCCTGTACCTCCTGCGGTGATGCGACATCCGGGCCGGTCAGGACTCGCTTTGGTTTGTGAGCCCTGGTGGTACGCAGCTGGGCCCGGACGCTGCGTACAGCGCAGGGTCATGGAGAAATGGCATTGATGACCCCAAGGCCAACGCTTCAGGGGTCATCCGATATCTCAGAAGAAGGGGTCCAGGACCAGCACGGAGTTAGTGGCCCTGGATGCACTGCGGGACGGTGACTTGCAGTGCAGGCGGGTGGGCCATGCAACCTGATCAGGTCCTCATCAATGTCTGAGGTGTATGTTGCAGAGGGTTGCAGGGGACAGTGGAAGGTGTCCTCCAGGTAATGATGCGGAAGGTTTGATTTTATCCGGAAGCAGCCAATGGAGGAGTGGAAAGCGCAAACCTTGTTTTCGCCACCAATTTGGTATCAGCTACATGAGAATGAAAACTAGCCCCTAGTCCATAGACTAAGATGCCACCAATGTATGACCAGAGAGTGCCCATGAATGTCAGGGAACAACTTAGTGGCACAGGGGCTGAGGGGGGATGCAGTCTGCGATGATGCCTGTACACTGATATGAACTCCGCCATCGCTAAATCAAGACTCATTTACCTAATGGACCACAGTGTAGGCAAGAGGCAGCGGTCAGCACGGGCCATTCACTGAGTGTCGCAGGCATAGGTTGGTGGCCCCACTGGCCTGTGTAGTTCAGGTTCAGTGGCACCACATGTTCAGTCACCTCCGTGACTGTGACCCAGCATTCGTCCGGACAGAGTTCCATCTTCCTTTACTCCTCTCCGTGCAACCACTGGTGGGGACACCGCCTTTCATGATTCGCGACTAGGTGCTGGATGTGAGACCTACTGGTCCGCAGGGTAGTCCTGGTCCCTCATCCACGTGTCGCCGGCTGGAGTCGAACAGGGTTAGTGGCACCACGTGTAGTCGGCTGGCATTGAACAGGGTTAGTGGCACCACATGTCGCAAGATGCCCATATAGAACTATGCCTTACTGATCGGCGGGGTCCGGTGCTGTGGCCACTGGCCCGGATTTGGTGTCACTGCCATTCAGGACCCAGTACACAGTTCCACATATGGGACCTACTGGGCCGAAGAGGACGCTGGTGTAGTATATGAATGAGGAAGAAGTAATGTGGGCCAGCGTCAAGGGGCCAGCAATGGTCTGAGAGGCTGGCAGGGTTGCGGGCCCTGAGCTTGGAGCTTGCACAGGCACGTGGTGGGCCCTCCTTGTCACACGCTGGTGTAGGCAGGTGATCAGTGTGGCCTGGCTGCGCAAGGGTGGGCCTGATGGGTTTGTGGTCCAGTGGGCCGGGTTACGGCAGGCGCACAGGATCGCAGGCAACTCCGCTCACGAGGATGGCATCGGCCTCGTGGTGGGGTGAGAGGCGCCGCTGGGCTTTCAGGAAAAGGACCATGCCCAGGACTATGTGCTTTTTATTAACACCCCTACGCTGGCCTGGCGTACACCGGGCCATCCTACTCTGCTCACACTTACAGGGCAGACATAACAAGCAACATTTCCATGAGGACCCCCACTGGCTGGCGTGACATGGTTGTGACATGGTTGTGTTCATGGTCCACTACACTCCATATACCAGAGGTGTATGTCACCGTGGATATGGGTGTGTTCTGCATACTGCGGTCTGTCCAGCACATCGCCGCCACTCTTGGCATTGGGCACTTTCCCAAACATGGTTCTACTGCATCCTTCACACTTGCCTGGTTGCCACCTCTCCCCACATTCAGTTATTGTGTGGCTGTGGTGGCATGCTCTTAAAGGCTCATGTTCACAGCTTGCCCAGGTTACCATTGTAAGTTGTTCTGTTGTGTCTGGTGGGTGGGTATGTTGTGCATGTTGGTTGTGATTTTGTGACGTGTCCATTGTCAGAGTTGTGAATTGCATGGTTGTGGAGTTAAAGTGAATGGGGTGTTAATTTGGAACTTGCCAAGGGGCTGTGCATTTCCCTCCTGGAAACGCCGGTTGCTGATGGACTGTCGGTGGATGAAGGAATCATGCACACTGGCTGTGTATTTTGAGGCGGCATTGAGAACGGTCCCACAGTGTTATGATGTTGCCAGCACATTGATGTGTGACATGTGCTTCGTGTTGCGGGGATTGTGTGCTGTGTCATTTGAGATGTCATCAGTGATGTCATGAGTGATGTCACTGACCATGTCATGAGTGATGTAATATGTGATGTCATCAGCAGTGCATTGCGGGTGCACGAGTTAGTCAGCAGAATTAACTATAAGGGTGGAATTTCAAAGGTTTTGTATGAGTGAAAATGTCCAGCTAACTATAACATGGGTGAAACTTATGTTTTTTTCAGTGAATTTCTAATGTTTTTTAAATGCTAATTCCTAACTATAGCGTGGCTGAAACCTATGGTTTTTCAGTGAATTTATAAGGTTTTTAAATGCTAATTCCTAACTATAACGTGCCTGAAACCTATGTTTTTTTCAGTGAATTTCAAAGGTTTTGTAAATGATAATTTTAAAATGTATTAATTATTATATTTCTTTCTTTTTATTGTAATTTCCTACATTTTTATTATTAACACTTATATTTATTTTATTTTTGAAGTTACATTTCATATTTTTAATGTAAAATAATAAAAGTAAATTCAAAAAGAATGCACTGCTAGTGAAACTGCCTGGGTGAATTCGTAAGTGTTTGTTAGGGGCGGATTTACAACACCCTTGTGCCTCTTTTATACCGCTGTTGCATTACTTTTCTGATGAAGCGGTGGTGCAAAAGATGCGCCAAGGTATTTGGTATTTAGAATGTGACATCTATGGGAGGTGCGTCACATTGTAAATCCCTGTACCAGAAGGAGATATTCCTACATGGGGTGGGGGGCGTTCCGGCGCAGGAACACCTCCTAAAAGTGGTTGACTGAAATCTACAAGATTTCACTTTGTCACTTTTGGGCTCATGCTGTGTCAAAACCCTGCACTAGCTTGAAGCAGGTGTAGGGATTGACACAGCATTCTCAGCATAGGGCCCCCAGAGCATTGCTGGAGATGCGTTCCACTTGCAACATACCTCAAACAATGCACCACCTTTATAGCACAGATACATCACATATATGTGCCATTTTTGTCCCATGGTACACCGCATTGTAAATACGGCACATCCATGGTGGTGGTATCACAATAACTAACATATTCCAGGGGATATGCCAGATATTATATATGTGCCCATTAGTGTTTTAATGTAGCCAATGGATTACTACATACCGATAAATGACTCACTACAAAACTAAAACAACAGTGACAGAGTGTTTGGAGGAAGTCTAAGGATACTGACTGGGAAATTGAAGGCATAAAACACAAGTTTGCAGGTGCATACAAGACTGCAAGTATACTCCATACGAATTTTAACCAATCCATACCCTCGGTCCCACTTTGCATATTTTACATCAATATAAACATTAAAAGAATATATAACTGAATATATAAGTGCTTCACTTTTAGTACAATAAATACATTAGTAGATAGTGCTCAAACCTTTTTTATTTTTAAACAATAAACTTATTTTTGTAACATCTCATAATTGAACAGACATTCCAACACAAGTTCATCAGATATGTCATTCAGATAAATTGCCTCGTTAGCAGTTTCTGAATTAATTTGGTCTAAAATTTCAACATACTTTAATACTTCCAGAAAATCTCCAACAAAGCTTTTGTCTTCGAAATCACACCTCATTTCTCCAGCCCTATTTTCCCCTTCTTCACTCTCATTGCCTATGATAGATACGAATAATTCTTCAATTATACACAAGATAATATCCCAAATTTCCTCAGTATGAGCCTGTTCTCTTTCCATAATTTTTCCTTTATGTACTTGCTCCTTTTATAAAAATATAAACAGTTAATTGTAAAACTTTTCATAAGATATAATACAAAACTACAGTTTTCACCTATTTTGGCCTACAAAAAATACTATATGAATACTCTTATCTAATAACATTCCATTACTAGAGTTTTACTCCTTTGCAAAGCTATATAAATATAATTACTTATAAGAATATCCTGTTCTTACCTTTTCTTAAATTTCGAAACCAGTCACTCCTTCTGACTATAGGAAAAGACTTAGGCTATTATACTAAAATGCACTACTAAAAAATGTAGAATATATCTAATCACCTTACCCATTCCAAAATAATAAATGTGTTTTAATAAAATGCAAAAGATACTATTCATTGTCCAGAATAACACTGTGTATCTGTGTATATTTAGACATCAGTATCACACTACTTTTTGAATACTTCATGTCTTTACTCTATCTCTATTCCTCATCTATAACTTAGTCTAACCCTGCTAATTACCTACCTCTTCAACTTTCGAACTAGCCTCTCCTCTAGTATTTATCTGCAACCTTGTAGCTTGCGGTTCTTTATTTCTTCTCACTGCTTATAACCTATAATTACGTAACATTCATTAACCTTGGCCTCTCAGTTTATTGGCTAATTTCTATATTATTAATTACCTTGTGTTCTTCTACTAAACTTTCTTTATGCTGTTGCTTGTTATCTATTCTGTCAATCCTTGAATATCTTATGTTTTTCACTAACGTTCCTTCTTAATTCAACAGTGTTTCTAGTATTCCATACTCAATGTGTTCTTTTCCCTTAAGACCTTGCTTATCACGAATGTTCTCGTTTCTCGTTTTAGGTTACAGAAAATATATCGAGTGAATATATTCAATATTCTCTATAATGTCAGGTAAGTTTAGTCACTCAGTAACTTGTCATACGATTATTTTCCAAGAATATACCTTTGTCAACTATAAGGTATCACTTAGGTTTCTTGTATGGTTTCTTATTCTCTCTGCTCTTCAGGTGCTGAACACGACTGAGTCCATCTGCCCTGAAGGAGCCACGACAGGAAAATCAACCACTGTGCAATGTGCGGGCTTCTTCTAACTCAGAAGCTGAATTCTAGTTGCGGGCACGATAACTAAGGTAAGTTTAACAGGGAACCATCTTTAACTCTCTCAGAAATATTTGTGCTTTATCTTCAGGAATATTTATTGAGCATTTGAAAACGGGACTAAACTCAGGAACGTCGTAGGTGAAATGCGCACTCATTAGGGAGTGTGCGCCTCACCAAGGATTCCCCACAGGTGTGTGCTAAATGACTAGACCACCAACGTGTCTTTCCTCCAGGCGGCCATCTTACAATTCCTCTGTTCCACTAAAGCACTCCAAGTATGTTTCCTTGCGGATTCTTCATCTCTCCTGCAGCAGCTAGGGTTTAGATAAGTCATTATCATATCCACTGATTGGTGAGGGGTTCTGACAGGTATATCCTTAAAAGATACAAACCATCTTTACACACTTACCTTCTCGTCCATGTTGTGTTAATTGAGCTCATTTGAAACACATTCCAATAACCATTTTTAGCACTTACTTGTACTTACCTTAAGCATATTAAATAATAAAACAATTATATATTATAAAATTACCATCTGTGGAAGACACAAAAAATACAGTTACAATATATCTTTTACAACACAAAATAATTTGTAAAGTATTACATTTGCCTTTTTTGCTGTTCTCAGAAAATATTGAATTTCACTAGAAACAGTGAGTTCAATAGTACTCATCATATAACAGCAAGCAAAAAAAGACAATCAATAAGATTATCTTAAAAAAAATTCAACATTCTCAATAACAATCTAAAAAATAGAAATAAAACATATAACATATCTTAAATGTTTTTCTTTAAGAGCAATTTCTTACGTTAATATGACACATGTCAAACAATCATATTATGATTAATTTTCATACACTGTAAATAATATTACTTACAAATATATGCTGACAAAATATATAACAACAAGTCCTTTGTGGTTTCACATACTATTTCACACGGCCAAATAGTATGCGTCAAATTCTTAGTTTCCTAATTGTTCAATAGTAATCCTGAGCGTCTGCCTCCCAGACTTCTGATCCAAAACCAGCGACACCATTTGTTCAGTCTCCCAGTGCTCATCCCACAGCCCGACACTATTCAACATCTACATGGCCACCTTCACACAAGTGACCCTCCATCACAACCTCAACATCATCTCCTACATCGACGACACCAAGCTCATCCTTTTCCTCACCAAGAATCCACATACCACCAAAATCAACCTCCACGACACAATGAAGGACATCACCAACTACATAAAAAGCAGCTCTCTAAACATGAAAACGCACAAAATGAAAGTACTCATCCTCAAAACCACCCCCTCAGCCTCAGAAGACTCCTGCTATCTCACTACACTGTGGACACTACCAACACCTACCAACCATATCCACAACCTAGGATTCATCCTAAACTCCTCCCTCTCCATGTGTAGGCAAGTCTACACCGTCTCCGTGTACTGCCATAAAACCCTCCACATGCTTTGCAACATTTACAAGTGGATCCTTACCAAAAGAATAAGAAAAGTAACACAGTCCCTCATCAGCAGCAGACTACACTGTGGCAAAACACTCTACACATGAATTCCAGCCAAACACCTACAACAAATGCAACAAATCCAAAGGACCACCACCTGGCTGATTATCAATGTTCCCTGCTGCAGCCATATCAGTCACCACCTAATACACGTACACTGCTTCAATATCAACAAGAGGGTCACCTTCAACCTACTCACCCTCACTTACAAAATACTCCACAACACGAGTCTAATGTACCTTAACAGCAGTAATCCTAAAAAGGCCAAATTTTGAACTTAAAATTTTGGCTTTAACAATATTAGGTAAGAATTTGGTAACTCTTACGGCAAATGTTACTTAAAAACTAATTGACTATCATTACAATGTATCCAACCTTTCAGACATTTTAAATACACAGTGTAATGTCCAGATGTTGTAGAAGGTCCATCATGAAAAATATTTCCAACATCTACAAAAGTTCTTCCTGATATTGAAACTTGCCCAGCTACAACATTTTTAATTAAAGTTTCCAATTTCCTTCCATCAACTCTACAATGTTGCAGCATTAAAATTACATACTGTCCATAACTTTGTATAAACAATGTTGATGACATTTCTGATTTACATTGGCTACACTCCATGTTTTGACTTGCTACCCTAATTAGATTGTTAAAAGACAATGATTCGCAGTCAGGTAAAGTCAAATAAAGGATTCTTTTAGTGTCTATGTTAGTGCTACATGTAAACAAACAATTTTGACAATCATGTTGGCATTTATAGGAAAGGCCAAAAAGGTTATCGTCCAGTACACCAAGCATAAACATTAAAAATTCCTGACAATCTTGCTGAATATTCTGCTTAAATTGACTAGAACCAGAACATATGTCCAAAACATTTCGAATATCAGAAACACTTTGTATTTTACTTTTATCACTACTACATTTCTCATAAACAGAATACAACAATGAACAGAATCTTTTGTCCCGATTTTCAACAATTTGCTGTTGCAAACTTTCAAGAACAAAAAACAACATTAACAACTACATTAGCATAGCAGTTGACTCCACAACTATTTTCAAACCGATAACCAACATTCTCTTCAACACTGTGCATTTTCTTTTTGCTTGCAGGCGCAACTTCATTTTGTTCTTTTTCTTTCTCTACAGTTTCACTACAGATATTCTCAAATCTCCTTTTTCTACCTACCACACGCTTTTCAAATACTGGATATTGATCTAAATTTGGTGCATATTCTCTTCTTAACCTATTATACTCTTTCACACGATTTGCATCTGCACTAACCTTTGTCTCATCAAAATCAATCAAGTACAATCCAGATAAAGTTCTGACTCGAGACAAAGCAACAAATGCCATCCCCTCATTAACCTGTTAAGTGCTGCCGTCGGCCGTTGAATGTTCGGAGCACTACCTGGCTGGTGTTGCGCATGTTCAAGGGCCGACGCAGCCCCGCCCGCTCTTTAAAACAGCCGCACTACCGCAAAAAACGGCCACGGTTAACGGGTTAAACACGGTACTTCCAATATTCACTAAAGCACTATCTACACTTTAACCTTGAGATTTATGAATGGTCACCACATATACCAAACAAACAGGAAACTGTTTTCTGCGTACATACAAATCTTTTACAAGCAAAAACCGAGATGAACAACAACTAAATTGTTGTACTTCAGCAATTTTATCAAATTAGATTTTCAAAAATTCAATCCCATCTCTATTTACATAATTAACAAAATCAACAATTTTACCCATTGCTCCATTTACTAAACCTTTTTCAACATTCAAATTACGTCGTAAACGTACCCTACAGTTTACAAATGTATGCAAATTCTTTTCTAAACCTGTAGTTTTACTTATAGATTTCTCTAAAGAATCCAATTTCCTCTTCAATTTTTCATTCAAAATAATAGTGATTCCTTCATGTTCTATTTTATCAATAGCTTCCAATTTCATAATTTCTTCATTTTCCAACTTTAACATTTCTTCATTGAATATAGAACATTCACGTAGTGTTGGCATTAAGCAGATTACAGATTGCTTTTCTGTAATTCTCATGTATATTTTCTCCGGGAGAATATTTTCATTTGGAAACAAATTCGAAAGTAATCATCTCTGTAAAGCTTGTTTGCCATGTTCAGTCATTTTCCCAATTCTTATATCTTGAAGAATAGTTCCATAATCAGCATCATTTGCCTGTCGCATATTTGTAATAAGTTCCTTATACTCAAAATATGACCAAATGTTTACATTTCCAATGCGCCCCAAAGACTTTCTGGTATCTTCATGCAACAGTGTTTTAAACACTGGCTGTCCTTTTTTCAGAAGTAAGTTGTAGAAGATCTCCAAAAACTATGACGTGTTTTCCTCCGAATAATACGTCATACTCTGTTTTAAGAATTTGAATGAGAAGTTTCATTTTCCTCAAGACTCTTGAAACTTCACAAGAAGCTTCTCCAGATAGCTTATGGTATTTTCATGCTCTAATGGTAGCATTAATAAACGATGTAAAGTAATTCCTTTAATATTGTGGGCTGCAAATCAAGTTGGAGCAGTGACAACACAAGACAAATGCGACTTCGTTGTTTTCTGTAGAAAAGTTGTGATTACTTTAATTAAGCTTCTCCACTCACGTACATTCGGATAGGTTCAAATGATGAGCAAGAGCACTCTTTCTTTTCATGAAGTAATCCATGGTCAATCTGTTCTCTCACTTGCTCATATATTTCTTTCTGCTTCAGATTTAGTTGTTCTTCCAAGTTTCCTAAGTTTGTTACATCTTCTTGACCTTGATACATAGCTGTTTCCACGTCTTCCATAGCAGTTGATGCCTCATTTAGAGCAATTGGTTCTCCTAGTGGGTCCAGACTCAATGGAGCAGAACTTTGACTGTCTTGAGAACTGTCTCTAGCAATCTCAGCTGCAGTTCTAGCTTCTTGCTCAATTTCGTCATTCAACATTTTCACATAATTAGCAAAAACAGGACATTCTATAGTATCTTTACTTGCATTGAAGGAATCTTCATAGCTCTCAAAATCTCCAAGTAATTCCAATTCTGAACGCCATGGCTTGAAAAGTTGCAAAAGAGCTAAATAATAAAATTCACTTTTGTCAGGTGTTTCGCAACTCAGTTTACGGTGATTAATCAAATGTCCTTTTCTTTGTTTCACCAGACATCCTTCAGAACCAATAACGGCATATATACCATTATTAATATTTTCGGTAATATTCCGTTTAAAAATATAGTTTTGCAGCACTTCATAGAGACAAATGTTCTCAAGATGATGACTTCTATTTCGATAATATGTATCCAACATATTTGTTTTCACAATATCTGTACTTTCTGGCTCTTTTTCAGCTAAATATTCAATTTCTTGTACAGATTTAAGAACTCGGTTTCGTGTTGCAGCAAGACCTAGACTCACCTAAATGATTCTTCTAGATTTGGAATAAAGACTTGCAGATGATAACCGATTTGAACATTCATACGCTCCAATTTCTCGATGAGATAACATCTTCAAACTGTAAGTATATAACTTCTTACTTAGACTCTTCTCGTGGGAAATCTGTTCCCACATTTCCTTCAATTCCGTCTTTTCTGATTTTGTTATGTAGGATGTTACATGTCGAGCAACAGCAATGGAATTGTCCGCAACATATTGAATATCCATATTAGCATTCCACATGGACAAAATGACTGGGTTTAACGGCCAGATTCATCAATGTCCCGTTTTGCGAGTCCTCAATAGCGATTATTAAGGAATCGCTATTAAAGACTCACAAAACGGGATTCATGTAGAAATCGCAAAAAAAATGCGATTCCTACAGCTTCCTTATTTGCGATTAGCAAATTGCTAATCGCAAATAAGGAATAACTCCCCATTCATTCCTATGGGCCTTTGGGCCTTTAGGCCCATAGGAATGAATGGGGAGTCATTCCATATTTGCGATTAGCAATTTGCTAATCGCAAATAAGGATTAGATTTCAAGGGTGCCAGGGGTGTCCAAAGGACACCCTGTAGCACCCCTGAAAGGAAAATGAAGACTGATGTTGCACACACATGTCCAAAGGACATGTGTGTGTGTAACATACAACTTAGAAAAATGCACTAAAGTCCATTTTTCTCAGTTTTCGCTATTTACCACGAAGTCAGACTTCGCAGTAAATAGCGGCCAAAAATAGCGATTTCGCAATTCAAAAATGGTTCATGCATTGCATTTAAGGAATCGCAAATTGCGATTCCTTAAATGGCAAATATTTGCGTTTTCTCAAATTGCGATTGCATGAACCCTTGATGCATCCCAAATGCTATTTTTGCGGGCGCAAACGGCCGATTTTTGCGATTCGCACCGTTTGCGCTCGCAAAAATGCTTGATGAATCTACCTGATAGTCATTTACATATTTTGACTCTTCAGTTCTTCTTAAGTTGTAGGTATTTTTTGGAGACTTTCTTGTGATAGTATGTCACAAAGATGACATAAAACTGTTCACTCTTCCTTTGGATATTACAGGTCGTGGAAATGCAAAACGGCATTTGGTGTAGAATTTGTCCTTAGATTTGTACTTTTGACGAGCGTATTTCCCACAACAATGGCTTTGGAATCGTAAGACTTGTTGTCTTAAGTCCTTATCTTGTGTACTTTTGGGTATATCACATGTAGCATATTCTTCAATAAAAGACAACACAGTATCATCTGAGTCTGTTCCAAATTTGGGAGCATCTTTGATCCAGCTTAGCATGTGTATGTGAGGAACACCTCTTGCTTGATACTCCTTTCTCCAAAAGAAGTCCAGAACCTCTCCAAGAGGAGGATTGTTTTTATTGGTGATGAAAGACATCACAGCTTCAAATCTATAATTGAAATACCTGCATACATTAACTGGATCCAAAGAGCACAATTCTCCAGGTGTCTTGTATTCAATATTTAGTATATTTGGATTTGCCTCTTGAAGAAATTGAAGTAAATCATCCCAAGCATATTCAGCACAGCTTAGAGTAAGGAACCATGTAGGAGTTCCTAAGTACCTTAGCATACATTTCAGTTCTCCATGATGATGGTACCAGTACTCATTAGTACTACGCTGACACGCCATGAGATTAATTAGCTGAGATTCTAAAACATTATCTTTCTGCAGTACTTTATCCATAAATTCCTTTGCCAAAACATTTTGCAGATGTAGACCTGTTTTCAATATATGGTTTACTGCATAAGGAAGTCCAGACAAATCACTCTCAAACAAAAGATGAAACAAATACGGATTACATTGTCGAAATCTTGGATCTTCTGCATATAATCTTGATGTCCGGTATTCAGATGCAGGAATCTGCACAGGTCGGTCATCATATCGTCCTCCTTTTCCTGTGGGAAACAATTGAGAGTAACAACAAGCTTCTAAGCTTTTTTCTCATACACTAATGGGACTTCCTTTTGCTTCTTTCATTTGGAATAACTCTATAGTATTCCCCAACACTTCTTTAGAATGCAGCGGATGAACTCTGTAATGTTCGTAGATTTCTTCAGTTCTGGACACATCCACTTTTTCGATAAGTCCAGATGGCAAGTCACTATCTTCTTCTACAGTTATTTCTTCTTCTCTCACATACACATTTCTGTAATATTGATTATTTTTTACTTTCCTAACATCACTTTCCTAACATCCACTAATTCTTGCCAGATGTTCTTACTCTTAGTAGGAACGCCATTAACAAGAATAACTAAAGGTTCATCTTCTACATTTTCTACACCAATTGTGTCAATATTTTTCTTTAAATCTAGAGGCAAATATACAACTCTTCCCTTTAATCCTCTCTGTAAATCAGAAGGAGCCAATTTTCCTGTCTTAGGCTCCATACGAACAATAGCCTGAAATGGATGCACACATTGAATAAGAATAGACTCATTTGTTTTTAAATCCATCAGTTCAGAAGCAATATTTACCAACTCAAGATTATTATGCACAGCTCTAGCAGGCATTTTGTTCTCGTCTAATTTGTTATAACAATATTTACAAATACACTGATCAGAAGTCAAATTAAAACAATTTTCTACCAACAAATAAGTTGCAAAATCCTTCCACTCATTATTATTTTCCTTTTCACTTTTTAAATACAGATCAACAGTCCTGGTCTGATTTTTATAATGAGTTTGTCTACAACACACACAACAATAATTTGGCCTTTCACCTGAAATCACATTAAACTTTGTAATTTCTTGCTCAAACTTTTCTGCACTACATGTTGTATATTCTCTTCTACATTTCCTTCTATTAATATCTCAATTTCTACACTGTCTTCCTCAGGACCAAAATAACTAACCTCAATTTCATCACAAACCTTCTTTACACTTGATACAGATCCATGCAAAAGAGCACTGTTCAACTTCTTTAACATTAGACCTGGACTTTTTGCATAATACAATCTTCTGACTAATTTACTCATTCCAGAATGATTTACTGCTAACATCCTGAAATGGTGAAAAATAATTCGACATACTTTTTTAGAATTTTTTAGAACAATATTTTCTCTCACACTACAAGGGTCTAGTCCTTGCAACATCTTAATCTTTTGTTTAACACTTTTCTTAGTATAGTTACATAAGAAATTGCATAAAAAGTCAATAGATTCTTGCCATACACTGCAAATACTACTACAATTCCAAGTGTACACTGGAGCTTTAGGACGTCTCCCTAAAACTTCATCAGCTAACACATCTTCTGCATTTCTAGGAACAATTTTCTCTTTCTCAATAGGACAACTATGTCTAACCTCATAAGAACGACCAGTAGTGTCAACTGCATGCAACAAATCATTACTCTGAAAATAACTTTCTCCATTAAAAAAAGGCTCAGAACTTGAACTATGTTTCCATTCACCCAAAAAATCTCACAAAAATTACTTCTGTTAATTACTCTTCTCCACTTACTTTTGGCCTTCATTAAATGGATTGGCTTATCTAGTGGTCAAATTCTATTGATTACTAAAATGAACAATTTTGTTTTCAATTCCAAAGCTTGCTCAACTAAATTTTCTATACCTTTCTTTTTCTTATAAAATGCTCTTTTTTTTTACACCCCTTATTTTCTTTAAGTAAATTTGAAACAACTCTAGTATAAAACATTGTTTTCCTAATTTCCATAAATTGATTTTTCCTCCTTTTACTATACACTATTTTTTCTGTAGTTGACTTTCCATGATTCTTCTGTTTATTCTTCTTTTACTTTTTCGTTGCAGACACACTAATACTATTTTCCCTTTGTCCACAGTACTCTTATTATTTAATATTTTCCTCAGAAAAGTGTTCGTTCTCTTACCAGGACTTTTTTTCTTTTTCTTAACACACGGTTCTTCATGTAAATATTGTGGATGACTTCTCTTCAAATAAACACCTGTCTTTCGTTGTTTCCTCTTCTGAGTTTGGGTAGCGATTACACCGTTTCTTCAGTATTGATAGACAGAATCTATTAAAAAAATATATATATAACATTACAAAAATAAATATATGAAACATTCTATAATATTACTGATAAGATCAGAGACAGAAATATTATGAGAAACGTGAGACAATGAAAATAAAAGTACTTACAACAAGAGAGGAAAAAGTATGAAACGAGGACAAATATAACCAAAAAGGGGAGTATAAACAGGCACTGTAATATAAACGGATGAAGGAAGTATGAATAAACTGAAAAGTATCAATAGGTAAAGGAGAGTACAAAGAGAAACATGGAAATATGAGGAGAGAAGAAAGAGTATAAGAAGAAAAAAGAGAGTAACAGGACAGAGGGGGCACTGTAAAAAGAGAGAGAAAGACTCTAAAAAAAAGAAGGAATATGTGAAAAGACACTCAACTATAAGAACAAAAAATGAATACTAGCAAAGGACAGTGTGTATAAGGACACTGAGAACAGTACCAGAAGAGGGCATGAAGAATGTGGGGACAAGTACAACATAAAGAAAAAAGTGGTGTACAAGAACAAAAGATACACATTGAGGAGAAAAGAAGGAGCATAAGCAGATGGAGGATTATAAACAGTAAAAAATGTATGACAAAACATGCAGAAGTATGACAAGAGAAACAAATATAAAGAGACAGATCGCTATGAAAAGACGGAGAATATGAAGAAACTGTTGCAGAGTGTATGCAGGGAGTCAAAGAGGAATAAGAGAATAGAGCAAACAATATGAACAGATTTAAGAAGTATAAACAGAAACAACAGAAAATGAAAATAGAAAAGAAATATGAAGGAAAAGAGGAAAAAATGAACCAGAGAGAAGGAGTATAGGACAAAAGAAAATATAAGAAAAACTCAGTAGTATGAGGAGACATGCAGAAGTAAGACAACAGAGAGCAGAATATGAAAACAAGGGGGAGTATAAGAACAGGGGGGAAAATAATGAGAGGAATATGACAATGATAAAAGACGGCAATATTAGTGCAAAGTATGAGAAAAGACGAGAAATGTGACTACAGAGAGAAGAGTAGTAGAACAAAACCAAAAGTATGAGAAAAGAATAGGGAGTACCTGCAAAGAACAGCACGACTAAGAAGAAACACAGAATATAAGAACAGAAGAGTATATATGAAGAAAGAGGAAAGAATGTAAAAAGATACAGAGACATAAATGTGGAGTAAACACAATTATAAAGGTAGACTGACCGTTATAAGGGAGTACTGTGAGAACACAGTAAGAACTATGACAACAGTGGTGAATATAAAGACAAAAGAGAATATAAAGAATAGGACAAATATGCAAAAAGAGGCGCAAGTATGAAAAAAAGTATAAAAAGATAGCAGAGTATAAGAAAAAGAAGATAATCAGAGAGGAAGGAGTAAGACAAGACAGGAGGGAGTATGACAAGAGACAGTAGAAAATATACAAAAAAGTGCGAATATAGTGGCATATTATCAAGGACCAGTCTTAAAATTATCGCTGTTTTATCGGCAAGAAACTGCTGATAAAACGGCGATAATGGGCTTGATAATACGCTCTTGTTAATTTCCATAGAAACCCATCTTCTTATGTTAACGTGGGCTTCTATAGGAATTAACAAGAGCGGATTATCAAGCCCATTATCGCCGTTTTATTGGCAGTTTCATGCCAATAAAACGGCGATAATTTTAAAACCGCTCCTTGATAATATGCCCCCTAATTCCTTAATATACACACATACACAGTGTGATATTACCCCAAAAATTTATAAGACCATGCAGTTTACCAAAACAAATTTACTACTGTAAAACTTTAAAAAGCAGCGAATATAGGAGCATATTATCAAGAACCGCTGTTAAAATTATCCCCATTTCATCGTCCGGAAACTATCGATAAAACGAACGACAATGGGCTTGATAATACACCCTTGTTAATTCCCATTGAAACCCATGTTCTGGTGTTAACATGGGCTTCTATACGAAATAACAAAGGTGTATTATCAAGCCCATTATCGCCGTTCTATCGGCACTTTCCGGTTGATAAAACAGCGATAATTTTAACACCACTCCTTCATAATATGCCCCCTAATTCCTTAATGTACACACATGCACAGTGTGATATTAGACAAAAAATTATGAGAAGATTAATTTTACCATTTACTACTGAAAAACGTTTAAGTGAATATACATATTCCTTGTATATAATTACTAGATTTCAGTGAACAACACTGACTCATTTTCCAAATAAATAAGCAATTTACTACATTATTTCCTCCACTATTACATCAAACAAAAGTAACAGAATAAAACAACAAAGACGCACAAGGGGCTTGTAAATCGACCCAGACGATATACAGAGGGAAACAAACAAAAAAGAGGACATAACAAGGAGTATAAAGAAAAAAATTAAATATGAAGAGAATAGCAACAAAGCGGCATATTATCAACAAAAAGCGATACATTATCGCCGCTTTTATCAGCAGAAAACAGCAGATAAAACGGCAATAATGTGCTTGATAATATGCCCTTGAGAATTCCCATAGAAACCCATGTTCACACCAGAACATGGGCTTCTATGAGAATTCTCAAGGGCATATTATCAAGCCCATTATCACCGTTTTATCACCAGTTTTCTGATGATAAAAGCGGCGATAATTTATCGCCTTTTGTTGATAATATGCCCCAAAACGAGGAGACAGAAGGAATAAGAGAAGAAATAGGAAAATATAAAGACAAAAAGGGCAATATCACCACAGAGGACAATATAAGAAAAAGACACTACTACCAAGAGAGAGAAAGGAGTACGAGGAGACAGAGGGAAGTATAAATAAAGAGGCTAGAAATTATGGAAAAAGTGACAAATACAGGCCCATATTATGAATAAAGGGCGACACATTGTCGCCGCTTTTATAGACAGGAAACTGTCGGTAAAGCAGCGATAATCGGCTTGATAATATGGCCTTGTGAATACCCATACAAGCCCAGGTTAACACCATAACATGGGCTTCTATGGCAATTCACAACGACATATTATCAAGCCCATTATCGCCGCTTTACCGGAAATTTCCTGCCAATAAAAACAGCGATAATGTATAGCCCTTTCTTGATAATATGCCACATAAATCCTTGAACTTCACAGACGCACAATGTGATATTAAGTAATAAAACATAACAGCATGCATTATAGCAAAACACATTTACTACTATAAAACGTTTACAAGGCACGAATATCGGGGCATATTATCAAGACAGGCGATACAATTATTGCCGCTTAATCGGTAGAAAATTGCAGATAAATCAGCGATAATGGGCTTGATAATATGCTCTATGCTATTCCAATCGAAACCCATGTTAGATGTCCCTCAAATCTAACATAGACTTCGATTGGAATTCCATACAGCATATTATCAAGCCCATTCTCGCTGCTTTTTCTGTCAATTAAGCATCAATAATTGTATCGCCTGTCTTGATAATATGCCCCATAATTCCTTAATGTACAAACATGCACCACATACATTCCCATACAATTTATCAACTCACCTTTCAAATTGATTTGTACATTAAGAAGAATGCCACTCACGCAGTAGAAATTCTTATACAGAATCTCTCTAGTTCAATGTTTGCACCAGAACCTCGAAATGGAACATTTTCCCTCTCACTTTACACATACATACATATAAACAACCAATTAAAATCCTTCACACATTAATTTGAAACGAAACACACATTTCTATTGCTTTAACATTTCAAACCTATCCAACTGACAAAACTTTCCACCCTACCCCCAACTGATCATGCAAAAGTCACCTGTCAACAGAGGTCAAAAGTTCACCACTGTATAAAACACTGCTCCTCAACAATTTTAGACTATGCATAATCACTTACTTATAAGTACCAATAAAAAGAAAAGGTCTCATTACAAGCAACCAACATATAAACACATAAACTTGATACATATCTGTAAAATACATATTTTTAATTGATTTTTTCTTGCTTATATACGCTTATGTAGCGACTTTCAAAATTCGCACAGTACGCGTACGCTAAATATACCCAAAAAATAAAACAGCATCTAATACTAATTTTATTTAATCCCCGGGGACCCCATCCCCCGGGGATAAAATTTAACGTTCAGGACCACCGTGAGGGAAGCCCAAAACCCCCACGGTCCCAGCCGGCTACCTGCGTCCTACGAGAGCCGGCATTGCTTTTTGTCAGAAAGACCAGCTTACATGCTGATCTCTCAGACCAAAAGCAATCTGCTTTCCTACTTCAAAGAGAACTGTCGCCCCACCATAGCAAACAGCAATGTCCCCGTAACACTACAGGAGCCCGCCCTGGGAGGTGGTGGTCCCAAGGGCCATCAAAGGCTCAAAAAACGCCATCAAACATTTTGACCTTCGGATCATTGTCAACCCCTCTACGCAGTCCTAGGACAACAGGAAGTCCAATAGCAAATAGCAAACTTTTCCTGTCAATCTACACACTCAATCTACACACATATACAAATAAAACAAAAATTACATTTATTCCCACATTACATCAAAACGAAACACACTATTATATTGCTTGAACTTTTGCACCCTTACCAACTGAAAAAACTTTCAAACCCTTCCACCATTCCACAATCTGCCAGTTACCATAGAAACACTTCACGGAACACCTAACTCAGCACACAGTTGAAAAGTTCATCATACATTGTTGCAAATTAAAACAGCAAGTGTGCTTGACTCCAGAATATACCAGCTTATCCTATGATACGTTCTTTTCTATCACTTTTTCTTAACCAACAAAAATGAGCCTTTTAAAACACAGAAACATTCATCCTAGCTTAGTGCAGAATGTTCTCGAACAACTAATCAATCCTTTTCTTTTTTCAAAACTGCATGTTGTCCACCATCTCACTTTTCAAACTGCCACTTCATTTACAGAGACCTTCAGAGTGCATCCAGACCTCTCTTCAAGATGCTTACAGTGTGGATTATGGGACACAGCTATATTTTCTGCAGTCAAAGGTACACAGAACAGAAAGGAATTCACAAAGACCTACGTTTACCAAATGTAGACATTAAATGGATTGGACAGAGAGGGTTAAAATGGCACCAATTGATGCCATTGGTGAAATCCTTTTTGCATCTCCAACACCCTGACCTCATAATTGCGCACTGTGGTGGCAATGACCTAGGCACTTTGACTGGGGTAGGTCTGGAAATGCTTATGAAGGACACCTTTGCACAATTGATGGCACTGTTCCCCAAAACTGCCTTTGTATATTCTAATATATGTCAAAGGCAGAAATGGAAGCGGTCCAACCACTATTGTCCACAGATTGAAAAAGCTAGGAAACGTGAATAAATCTGTTTCTGCCTTTCTCCAAGACTATAGAATGGGGTCCACCTACCACAACAATCTACGTTTCAATATGCATGACATCTATAGGAGAGACGGTGTTCATTTTACAGATGAGGGAAACAGAGTCTTCCTCTTGAACTTTAGACTCTGCATTGGTACTTACTTATAGATACAAAAAACTACCAATAAACACAAGGGCTCTTTTTAGAGCCATCCAACATCTAAACACATACACTTCATAAATATCTTACAAATATTCTTCTTTTTCTTCCTTCAGGACGACTTACAAGCACACTACGTCGTCCATACGTGCTTGTTACGCGTACGATAAATCTAACATAAAAAAAATAGCCTTTATCACTAATTTTGTCATAATCCCCGAAGAACCCCGGGGCATATTATCAAGGACCGGCGGTGTTAAAATTATCGCCGTTTTATCGGCTGGACACTGCCGATAAAATGGCTATAATGGGCTTGATAATACGCCCTTGTTAACTCCCATAGAAGCCCATGTTAACACAATACCATGGGCTTCTATGGGAATTAACAAGGGCGTATTATCAACCCATTATCGCCGTTTTATCGGCAGTTTCCTGCCGATAAAACAGCGATAATTTTAACACCGGTCCTTGATAATATGCCCACCATCCCCCGGACCTCAAATCTAACATTGCGGACCGTGGGAAGAGCCCCAAAGCCTCCACAGTCCCACCGGCTCCGCACTTCCTGCAGGAGCCGCCATTGTTTTTCGTCACAGAGAGCAGTTTACATGCTTCCATTCTACTTTCAAACATGAGTTCAACAATTATACATTATATAAAATAATATAGTACTGCACGCTAAAGGACAAAAGTCAGCACACTTATAATAGAATAGAAAATAGAAAAAAAATACTTCTACACTCAACTAACTCATAAGCACACTTCGCAGTTTAATTTAAAACCACCCTACCACAAGTAGTTTTTGAATCACATTACAAAATAAACTGCGTCACAAAATAGGCCACATACATAGTGACTGTATCGTAACGTCACATAGAAAAAAGAAAGCCACTCTTAAGCTACCAGGAAAACACAACAACACCATGAGGCCCAAATTTCCATTGTAGTGATTTCTTAGTTACAGGTCTAGTTGTCAGATCGACACACACACTCCCTCATGGCTGGTATACACCCACACCACACCCATTCAGCGTATTCGTCCCTACACACGTGACCCTATGTATAAAAAAGATGAAACGCACGTGTTCTACACCATTTTAGAGTTGTTCCCAAAGCACCGAACAAGGGGCCCACTACTACATGCGTGGCCTCTTTGGTCACTGAGTTAGTGGTGCCCGAAGCACTGAGCGGGTGAAGAACCTGTGATGATGATGATGATGGGAGCACGAGTATGTCGTTACCCATACCGATATCAAGACTCTGCACCATATATGAGACTTCTTTGTTGGAGATCGGGACTACATCAGGAAGAAGGTCTCTTTGCCACGAAAAGGTGAGCAGTGAGGCTTGAGTACGCATCGGAGGGAGGCAAAGACTTGTAGCTGACTACATACAAAAATACGACTTAGTGTTTTAGACGAACGTACTCCTCCATAATCTATTAATTTACATGTTGACATTTTTTTTTCCCAATAGTAGTAATATTTTTATAATCGCTGAAATGTCCGGAATATATTCACAATACAAACAGTTCATAGAAATGTGACAATCAACCTCTCAGAGCCGGACTGGGTAACGGCCATTTTGACATTCTGCAGAGCTGGGAGCTGATGTCACTGCAGTAGGGGCTAATTTCGTAGATGGAGACCTGCGTCTGCTTTGAAAATAAACAATGCAAAACGTATTTCGTTTTGCACACGCAGGTCCCCATCAACGAAATCAGCCCCCCGCTCTGCAGGATGTCAAAATGCCCGGTAGCCAGTCCGGTGTTCTAACTATATGCTCACCCCCGTCGTTTTGTACACCACCTACGTCAGAGGGGTGCCGATACATGCAGTTGCTCCAAGTCTATTCCAGCTCCCCCGTCTGGCTGTGCACAACCTACGCGTAGACAATCCAAAATGCGGTCCTTCGATGATTAAAATATCCTTAATAATGATGGAATATTCAGCGTTAAGTCCGTGCCCTAAAGAGACCCACTTAAAATATAGAAAGAAAACAACTTTTAAATGTAGTTTTATGTACGCGGGGCCGCCATTTTGACCTGTAGCATGGATGGTGCCATGGCATAGCCTCGGAACCTACAAAAAAATATTGTATAATTATAACCAACATAAAAAGGCTCCAGGGCGAAAGAATTTATAATCTGTATTGCGAAATAGTTTTCGGTCCCATCTCCGGCTCTCTATTAATGTAACATATTTGAACTTAAATCGCAACCGACCACAGTCTTAATGAACTCCACTTGTTTACTTTAACTCTGAGTGGTGAGATTAAAACTACATGCATCTAAGACATGGACCATAGTGCGGATGCGCAGAATTATCCGCATACTTGGAAATTCGGTGCGGCGGTGTACAGACAGATGGGATGAGGCTATCGATAGAACACCGGCCCTGCAACGTCTATAAAAACGCGATATTATCTAACTCCAAATTAATATTGTAATAACTACCAATCATAACATCTTTCTTTTAATATCTTTTAAATGTCCACCTTCACGATGGATTATGTAACACTGACGACGACAATAGCACAAGGTGAGCAAAGAAGCTTGTTTCTGAAACAACGACAACTTATCTGTCAAAACAAAGGATCTGTAGTACACAGCAAGTGCAAGAAAACCATTGGGCTAACGGGGCTTCAGCTACGATGACATAGCTTCCTCAACCCAAACACAGTCTCACCCGAGTACGTCACAAGTCTTTCAAACACATTTTGCTTGGTAATTACGCTTTGATATCCCCCCTGCTTACAGCCACTGCAGCTCCACTCTTCCTTGAACTTGACCCCCACCCCAAAGTTTTTCTATCCCCCACCCCCGATATTTTTCACTATGGTTGCGCCTCTGGCTTCACGTAACCCTCCCCTATCGTGTGTCTCTCCCACGTTTTAATATCCTTTTTTCCCTTTCTCTTTCTTACTCTCTCACATCGTTTCTCAACTTTTCGACTTTGCTATCTCCACTCTGCTCTATACAACATTATCTAAATTGAAATGATTAACTCTCTTGATTACAGTGAAGGCTTCTTCCACATGTAGAGCACCATCTTTCAATCACTCTCTGTGACTTCTAGAAAATGCTGTCTCCTTCGACATGTAGAAGAAAATTTAAGTTCAAGTTGTGAATTCCACTAGCCGCAGTTTTTATACAATGGTAAGGATAGAGGTTAAATATACAATGCCTTCATTACAATGCATTAGAAATAACTTGCCTAAAAGTTGAGGTGGAAAAAAGATGGCGCCCGTGAGGGACGAGTGAGAGGTCAGCTCCAGAACGGCTCCTCTCTACTCTAAAGAAAGACTCGCTAGAAAAACCGGTAAAACATGGCTGTAACCCCCGTTTTGTTTGGCGGCATTGGAGGAGTCATTATTTGACCAGCGGCGCGAGAACGGAGATATTCACCGATGAGTAACGGTGATCTATTGGAGAAGCCGCGGGAGAACACTACCGGCGGAGACAACAGTGGCTGCGCGGCTGCCTGATCTGATGAAGGCGGCAGGGTGATTCGGAAATTTGGAAATTCACTGGTGAAGCCGTGGAACATTGCCGGCAAGGATAACAGAGACCTCGCGGTTGCTGGCTTTGGTGGATGCTTTGACGGCGGTGGAAGTGGCGTTGTGAGGAGATACGGGGAAAATCTGCCAATTCATTGGATAAAAGAAAAAAAAAAACGGCAGGGTTCACCAAACTTTGACTAACTATCACTATAACAATAGTGACGTATTGGGCGCACTGAGGTGTTTGAAATCTTCTTTTTGGACCACGGATTACAGCGACAGCAGTAGCGGTACTTATTTCATACACCGATCCACAGGTGCATTGTGGTCCCTGAGGTCCCAACAGTTCTCTAAATGCACGGCAATTTCTAGAGCCCCTTCACGGCTGTAGCTTAATGATGTGATAACTGCTGGGGAAAAAGAAAATTTTTGGGGACTGCAGATAATTGCGGTAAGACATTAAGAATTTAAGATATACAATATTCTGAACAATTTACCTGAAAAGCTTTAAAGCTTAATAGCAGATACTGCAGTTGTTTGGTGTAATTAAGGCACTGTTTGATATCTGTAAGAAAAAAAGGGGACTAGATATACTGCTGATAAATTGTTTAAAAGACATTGGAAAGGTACTGGATAGTAGCAGGATACATAATATATATTTATCACGATATATGCGATGCCGCCAAAAACTGCACGAGGTGGTAAGAGCAGAGGAGGGATGGACACTCCAACAGGTAATCGTCTTCAAGAACCACAAGCAGGTGGCAACTTTAAAAAAAGAGCTTTTGAGGGGGGCATTGGAGAGGTAGAATCTGTAAATTCTAAATTAGATGTGAAATCGGACTTGAAAGAGGGCAAAAACAAGAAAGTACCACAAATGTTTTCAGCAAGGCAAGATAAGAAGAATAAAAATAAAATATCACAAGATCCGGACCCCCAACAACGACGTATGCCAGGAAATCCAACACAGCCAAAGAGTACAAGACCGGTAGAAAAGCAATACACTGGGAGTGTATCAGAGGAAACGGACCCGGTGATAATGCAACCTATAGTGACCCGGGACCCTGATCAAATGAAGTAAGTTAATACTGAGTCAGCAGCTGAAAAAGATTTACGAATAACTTATGAGAGTGATTCAGGTGAACCCTTCCTTTCACTCTTGGACCACACAGATACCTCAGAGGATGAATTTGATGAATCAAATAAGGTGGAATCATTGGATGGATCTACAAATAGCTTAGTAGCCGACCAAAATGATTCAGTTTTGGACTCGACATCGGAAGAAAGGACTCCTAATGCTACCATGGTATACAAGGAGATGATGGCTAAAGAGACTCAAGAGACTCAGAATGTAGACATTGTACAAGCTGGGGGAGGTAAAAGTCTAATCTGGGAAATATCCCTCTCCCCAGAAGCTTATAATAAATCTGAAATTAATCATGAAACCGCAGAAGGTGGAGAGGGAGCAATAAAAGAGGCTATGCCAATCGTATCTGTATCAGTAGTCCCTAACAACTTCAATGAGATTTCATTAAATACAATATACCAACTTATAGTAGAGCATAGAGCATAGAGCAGAGACCCGCTCCGAAAGTCAGAAAACACAAGCTGCCTGCCGCAAACTTCAGAATGCAGTCAGAAGGGTCGCTAAAACCTGCAGTGAATTTTCAGAGAGGATAAATGTGGAGGAAGAAAGAATCTCAACATTAGAAGACCAGCTAATGACACAGAAAAAAGATATAGATATAATTTCCGCAGATCATGAGGATATGCAGTTAAAGATTGCGGATTTGGAAAATAGACTCCGGAGAAACAATCTTAGAATATTAGGGATACCGGAGGGGGAAGAGGGATCGGATATTCGCAAATTTGTTCAGGATCTCTTCCAGGAAGCATTCCCTGAGCTAACAATGTGGGACTAGACTACAGAGCTACAGCGAGTTCATAGATTCCCTTTTAAGATCTCTGAGAGGAAAAAAGGTTCTTCGGCAACAGAAAGGTTTCCCAGAGCCATTCTGATTAATTTGAATAACTTTTTAGCACGAGGCGCTCTGTATGATCTTGCGCGACCCAACAAAAAACGACAAGGGAAAGGCTATCAGTTCTTGGTGAGACCTGATTTCTGTCACCATACAGTGGAGAGGAGGTGGCACTTAAGACGACTAATCTCTCCTCTCCAGAATAAGGGTGCACAAGTCTATTTGCTAAATCCGGCAACTCTAAAAACAATCTTTAAAGGTCATACCCGTTTCTTTATATCAGAGATACAAGCCCAAGACTATCTGGATACACTTTGAGACACTCTGAGACGCTATGTGATATTGTGTGATATAAGAACTAATGTGTGCCCGGCAACAGAATATCAAATCATTTAATCGTCTATGGATTTAATAGGGGTTAATGCAATTTGAAATGTATAGAAAATTGATACAACGGGGAACATGAAATATAATGTTACTGGTATATATATATGCAATATTTAAAAAAAAAGGAGTAGAGAGGGGACTGGAGTAAAGTCTCTTCCCATCGACTAGGGCCATAAGCCCTTTTTTCCTGTAGATATGGGGTGAAGGGTGGATGGGGGAGAGGAGGGTGAGCACAGGTGGGGTGGTGATAAGGGGGGAGTGGAGAGTTGGGGTCATGGCAGGGGGGTGGGAGAGGGTCATAGGGGTAGATAGGGTGGGGGGTCTGGGTTAGAGAAAAATAAAGAAAAGCTGAGGATCAGACATGTACAGTTGGAGGTAGAAATGGGTTTGGCATACTGTGTAAAGACGGCATATACAACAGTTACGAAGGAAAGACAGAACATCCTAAAAATCCTAAATAGAGAATATGGTTAGATATAGAATATGTTCATTAAATGTGGGGTGTCTAAATGACAAGGCAAAACGCGCAAAGGTGTTTGAAATTATTAATACATTGAATCCTGATGTTTTATGTCTACAAGAGACACATATTTCGTGGGGGAACAAAAAATGTCTTGAAATGAGAGGCTATAACTAGCAGTATGCTCTACCCAAACGACAACAACTAGAGGTGTTGCCAATATATTAAATATCAGAGGGGAGTAGTACATCGAACAAAAGCAGATAAGTGGGGTCGTTGGGCCATAATGGAGCTATCATTGGGATTTTCTGTAGTTAATATATATGGCTCATATTTAGACGACCCTAATATATGGGAGGAGTTAGTAGTAGAGTTAGCACAATGGTCACGCTACCTGATCATATGTGGCGATTTTAATATTCACATGGGAGAGGATATCACGAACACAAGATATACAGGGAGAAAGCCTAAGGTGTTTAAAGCAGTTTCTACACTCAAAAGTATTCACAGGCTTATGGATGTATGGGCAGAAAAACATCAGAATGACCCAGGTTTTACATACTACTCATATCCCCATAAAAAGTTTGTTCACTTCGATTATTTTTTGGCACCTGTACAATGGTTAGACAACATAGATATAGCGAAACTTCCACAATTATATTCTGATCATAATCCACTAATCCTGGAAATTAAGGAAGTTCAGGGTTTGAGTAGGCAATCCTCATGGACCTTTGATAGGAAACTACTATTAGATAATACATTTTGTATGCATATTAAGCAGTGGACACAGTCTTTTTTTGATTGCAATAGATTTAGTGCTTCCCGGGCATTAGTATGGGATTCATATAAGGCTGCATTAAGGGGGGAAATTATAGGATTTGCTGCTCATAATCGCAGGGAACAGAAAAAACTAACGGATTATTTAATCCATAAATAGGGGAAATTGGAAGCAGAACATATACAAATAATCCATAATGGGACATCGGAGGATGTATTAAAAGAACTTTTGTTTAAAATTGTATTGGCTAAGGCTGATATCAATCAAAATTTTTTTGAAAAAGCTGCTCAAAAGCTTCAGATATATACAAAGGAGCTATATGAATATGGAGAAATAACGGGGAAGCTACTCGCGATGAGGACAAGACAGAAAGATGTTCGAAATAATATGTCAAAAATGAAAGATTTCGACGGGACAGTGACATCTGATTCTGTGAAGATCGTTAAAATGTTTGAGGACTTCTATAGTAGATTATATCAAGCAGAATCTATGATAGAAGATCAAATAGAGCAAGATGATTTACAAGATATAGATAGCTGTGGTATATTTCTTCCCAAGTTAAATAGTGAAATGGCTCTAGAATTAGAGCAAGAAATTACATTAGAAGAAGTACAGCAGGCAATATTCTCCCTTTCTTCTGGCAAAGCTCCTGGGCCAGATAAGATTCAAATTGGGCTATATAAAATGATATCAACACAAATAATACCTTTGATGCAAGATCTATTTTTGGACGTACAATACCGTGGAATACCCCCTAGCTCATGGCACGATACAGATGTTGTTGTGTTCTTAAAGAAAGATAAACCTCCAGAAATACCCTTGTCATATCACCCAATATTACTTATGAATACAGATGTAAAGATCTACTCAAAAATTATGGCCACCCGATTACAGAAAAGCATTGCTGCAATTATTTCACCATGGCAGCACGGCTTTATTCCAGGCCGGGGGACCGCAGACCACACTAGACGGGCGATATCAATATTAGACATAGCGGAGGTTGAGGAGAGAGATGTGGCTGTGGTCCTCCTAGACGCTGAGAAAGCCTTTGATCGGGTGACCTGGAAATATTTGTGGGATAAATTAGCAGAGAGAAACTTTGGACCAGGATTTATACGGGCTATCCAGGCTATGTACTACAATCCATATGCCAAAATCCAGATAATGGGTCATACTTCCAAAAGATTAAAGATAGAGAGAGGCACCCGCCAGGGTTCTCCCTGCTCCCCAACCCTCTTCGCACTTTATTTAGATCCTTTTATTTCCTTGATTTTAAATAACCCTATAATTAAACCGGTAATATCTCATAATTATGAGACAAAAATATTAGCGTATGCTGATGATATTGCCTTAATAACACCTGCACCACGGGAGGCAATTATAGAAGTAGAGAGACTGGCAGAAAGATTCGGGAAAAGATCTGGTTATTTGTTAAATAGTACAAAGACACAAATCATATGCTCATCTCATTGTATACTGGATGATTCCCGGATAAAGGAGTCTGCAGTATACTTAGGTGTAAGATTAACAGCAAAAATGGGGGATATTTGGACAATAAATATAGACCCAGTTATGACCTCCATCAGTAGGGAAATGAAACGATTAGATTATCTACACCTCACAATAATTGGTAGGATAAATGTAATTCAAATGAAAATCTTTGCAAAAATCTTATATTTAATGCGGGCTATCCCCATAGAATTATTGACTAGCAAAATACGGAAAATTGAAGGGATATTTACCAATTTTATTTGGAGTTACCAAAGAACTCATCGTGCTTATAAATACTTAAATCAGCCGATTGATCAAGGTGGTTGGAATGCCCCAAATATACAGTTATATTACAGAATTTAGGTATCTTATACTATCATAAGAAAATACAAAATGAGCAGATGGATATACCTACTATTTATGAATTAGCAATTGGGGAAGCCGCAGCAGGGCTATTCCAATGCCAAAGCGATATGAGAAAATATCAAAGGAAAGGATATAAATGTATCGATTGTGCAATTAGAAACTGGAAAAAGATCGTGAAAACATGTGAGATTAGTAGATATACAAAATACACATCACTATGGCATTCTGATCACTTACACACGAATATATATGACGATATGGCAAAAAAATGGGAAAAAAAGGGGATTGTAATGCTAACTGATATTTATGAAAACTCAGAGATGCGTAGCTTAATAGTAATTGCACAAAAATATGATTTACAAAGCGATTCATGTTTTAAATACTTACAAATTAAGAATTCTATGAGAGGTATCCCAAAAGAGAATATTAGTCTTGATCCTTTACCAATACTTCATCTTATAGGTAATCCTAAAAGTAGAATTAGAGAATTTTATCAGGAATTGCAAAAATTTATATCTAACGATTTAGAGAAAACAGAATTGAATTGGTCAGCCAAATTGAACGATGGGGATGTTGATATAAATAAAGTGCTGGAAATAGGCAAAAATGTATTTATGGCATCTAACTTGAAGGCTCAACAATATAAGACTGTATACAGCTTATATTATACACCAGCGAAACTTTTTAAATGGGGAAAGAGAGAGTCGGATAGATGCCCAAGATGTCAAAATGGGCCAACTGATATGATACATATGTTCTACTCTTGTACTAAATTAGATGAGTTAAAAACAAGAATTGAATTATTTATGCAACAGATATTGGGGAGGAACCTCAAGATTACTTCCACACTAATGATGCTGGGTTTTGATGTAACACTGCAAATCAATACCCCACAAAGAGATTTTGTGTTTTTAAGCTTAGCAATAGCACGTCTTCTGGTTGCCACAGTATGGAAGGATTCCCAACCACCAACTTTTCATCAGTGGCTAAATCGACTACTTTGTATTGGGAAACAAGAAATTGCATTATATAAATGCAAAGGTTAAAAAAATAGAAAAAGAGGTATGAATATCTCGAAACCGCTTATTGTTTGGATGGAAGAACGTAATAGACAAGGAGTAGGTTAAATAAAAAGATTTTACGGTTTGACTCAATGCTAATACAACAACAGATATTTGTAAAGAAATATGATACTCTCTTTCTGTTGTATATGCTTTTTTGTTTCAATTCTATTTAGCATTGTATCTAAATTACATATTGTATAATGCTTTAATGCCATATTTTCTTTTCTTTTGTTGTTTTCCCTTTGAGTACTCCAATGTACCATGTATCATGTCTGATTATCAATAAAAATAAAATAAAAAAAAGAAATAACTCGCCTATTTACCATCTCGTTCTGCCACTTTTGTGTCACTATTGCAATAGGCACTTCCATATAGACACCACTTGAGCGCGGCACTATAAAGGAACTGTAATGTACTAGGCACACTGCACAAGTTAAACTGTAGTGTTACCTTCATTTGTGAAAGAAGACAGTCGGTAGTGTGCAACAGCTTCACTTTGTAAAATGTATCATTTTTCTCCGAGCAGTGACAACAGATAGGTTACAACAGTCTGACAAACAGATATACAAGCTTATTACGACACTTTTCTATCACTTCTAACATAGGAAAAGTGACACAAGGTGCTTGTAAATCTCCCTCTGACTATTCAAGAAAAAATCTCAACTCCAGACTCTGCGAGACAGTTTTAATGTTGTTTTCTCTCTCTTTCTCTCTCACTCTCTGTGACATAATTTCTCTTTCTCTTTTAAACTTATAGACACTGCTGTCTGCTTGGTTGTGTAGAAGATCAGCCCAACTGAAGTAGTGAATTCAACTGGCTGAAGTTTGTCCACAGTGTTTATACAACGGTAAGCACAGAGGCCTACATATACAAAGCCTTCATTGCAATGCATTAGAAATACATCGGCATATTTACAATCCCGTTGTGCCACTTATCCGTCAGTAACGCAGTAGGCACTTCCATATAGACACCACTTGAACGCTGCACTATAACAAGTGAAAGTACCAGGCACACTGCACTCATAAAACCATAGTGTTACCTTTATTTGTGAAAGGAGAGAGTACTTACTGTACAGCAGCTTCTCTGTCTACAATGTATAATTATCTCCGAGCAGTGACAACAGAAAGGTTACAACAGTCTGACAAGCAGATCTACAAGCTTATTACGCCTCTTTTCTGTCACTTTTAACATGGGGAAAGTGACGCAAGGAGCTTGTAAATCTACCTCTGACTTTTCAAGAAAAAATCTCAAACTCCAGACTCTGCGAGACAGTTTTAATGTTGTTTTCTCTCTCTTTCTCTCTCACTCTCTGTGACATCATTTCTCTTTCTCTTTTAAACTTATAGACACTGCTGTCTGCTTGAACGTTTAGAAGATCTGCCCAACTGAAATTGTGAATTCCACTGGCCGAAGTGTTTGTCCACAGTGTTTATACAACAGTAAGCACAGAGGCCTAGATATACAAAGCCTTCATTGCAATGCATTAGAAATAAGACAACATATTTACAATCCCATTCTACAACTTCTGTGTCACTAACGCAGTAGGCACTTCCATATAGACACCACTTGAACGCGGCACTATAACGGTACTGAAATATACCAGGCACACTGCACACGTAAAATCGTAATGTTACCTAGACTTGTAATGCTTCAGCTCAATTAGTCACATCTACATAATTCTAAACTCTAATTTTCTTTTTTCTTTTGCAGATTACCAATCATACGTCTTTTGGAGTCAACTTCCCAATTTGTTTATGCTATTGTTTTTCTATTTGTTTATTATATAGTTATCATTAAGTTTCATTTACAGTTATTCTTTTAATAAAAATTAATAAAAAAATGCATAATACTTTCTCTTTGTGTGGGGAGTGGCGATCCACAATAAAGATATTTATAATCTTGAAGTACTATAGTAAGATGTTAAAGACTAGCATTGAAAACTACTGAGATATTTTCTCTGGATACACTACAACATGGTAAAGAAATCAAACTAATACCAAACAATGTGTACCACATTTACATACCTCTTGCGACATTTCCCCATGCAATACCTACCCCCCTACAAAATTAAGTGTATGGGCCTCAATGGCGCCCATCAAACCACGGAAACAATAACCCAACAAAGACTTCTATATTCTATGAGAGGGTCTGCGTGGCCCTCGGCCTGGTGCCCTGGAGTCCACCACGTCCAGACCCGGTTTCTGCAGTGTCCAGGGGAGAAACAGTCATTATCACGCCTGATCGTCACCAAGAAGCCCTTACCACGCATATGGCTTTACCACACATGCTTTTCCAACTACTATGCATTTACCACGCAAGATAAAAGCATAATCTTAATAATCTCTTTGTGATGACGAACAAGCATTGTGATGGCTGTGGCTTACGTCCTTCAAATTAGTTTCTAGGTATTCGTGTGACCAAGTCTGATAAGATCGGAGGCCAAGAACAAACACAGTGGTGTCTGTGGCAGGAAATCTCATTGATCACAGACAACATATGCGAAGGTTAAAATGAAAGTAACAGGTATAATAAAAATAACAGAGGAAAACTACTAAAATGGTGGTTGGACGGAGTATGTAATCAACGTTTGGCGGCTCAACACTACATTCCAAATAAATACAGATATTTTAATTAACATTTTACAAAAGCATAGCAGCAAATGACACACACAACCCGGGAAAAGAAAGCAGCAAATTTAATACCTGAAATGAGGAGAGGTTTATTTGGCGAACTGAAAGACAAAGAAAAAAAACATGTGCTTGGAAACAAGGCTGCGCATGCGTAGACAGTATGTCTTTCAAATTAGTTTCTACCTATACGTGTTACCAACTCTGATAAGATCGAAGGCCAAGGACAAACACTGTGGTGTCTGTGGCAGGAATTCTCATCGATCACACAGAAACTATGAGGAGGATAAAATGAAAGTAACAGGTATAATAAAAATACCGGAGGAAAACTAATAAAAATGGAGTTTGCACGGAGTATTTAATCAACGTTTGGCGCCTCGACACTACATTTCAAATAAACATAGACACAATATGTTTTTTAATATATTACCAAAGTATACCAGCGGATGACAAACACGACACGTAAAAAAAAAGCGGCAAATGTAATACCTGAAATGAGTAGAGGTTTGCTTGGCGAACTTTGAAAATACCAAAAAAAAGTGCGCTTGCAAACAAGGCTGCACATACGTACAGAATACAACTGGTGCACAAAAAAAATGGAAACTATTACATACTATCATAGAAATATAGCTCTAAAAATTGCCCCCGACACCTAATGAATAAAAGGGACTTCGACTTTTTTCCCCCATTTTCCACCGCATACGAGTACCATACGCGTACGCTGCGATTTTACATTTATTTAAAAACAAATGTGACTCTAAAAACCCATGTACGACCCCCTGAGCAAGCCTACAGGGTCAGAATGTTTCCACCCTGCCCCCTTTCCTTATTCCTCAACTTTGTTTTACTGTTTTCTTGTGACTCGGTTCTAGCGACGAACAAGATGCCTGCCAACACTTCCTGGTTTGGAGTGTTGACAGACAGGTGACAGTCAATCAGCATGCAGCTTGTGCTCGTAATTGTGTGAATTTCTGTACGCGTGCAGGACTCCGTCTCTAGATATCGCTATGATTTTACTTCTTATTTTCTCAAAAAATACAGAACAAAATTACACCATTTAACAAAAAGCACAATCTGCGAACAGAACTCTACCTCTTTGCCAAATTTGGTGTAATTCCGTTCAGCCATTTGGGCTGTAGCCCTGGCTAAAGGTCCATATGGAAAATTGCTTGGGGAAAACACGTTTTGGGACCCCCCTTTTTTCTCGCCCCCCACTGGACGAATCACCCCCAAACTTTTAGGGAAGGAGCGGAACCGAGCAGGTCATTTTCTGGGAGGAATTCACGAAGATTCGTCCACCGACGCCAAAGTTATTCCAAATAGAATGTTGTGGATTTCCTATGGAAACTAGGTCCTAACTATAACTACCTACTGGCGACCGCCAGTAGGTAATATATATATATACACGCTCGAGTCGCACCTTGGAACAGCGCTCTACCGGACGTGTGCTCAAAACGCGATGATGCATTTGCGTTCTTACATATGCTCACTCCGCCTCCATTGACGGACTTGGAAAAGCAATTGCGGGGACCACAGCAATTTTTTAAAGATACTTTAATTCATGTATGGAAATATGAGAAAACATGACACATTTCGGCGATGCCTTATTCAAATCTTTTTCATAATTCGCGCCAGCAAGCAAACACTCTTAAATTTACGTTGCGTAAATCACATGATCAGTTAGTGCATCAAAATTAACAAAGGACTGATGGAGTGTGATTTCAGTCGCCATCTTTGAATGATACAATTGCAACTTTATCAAGTTTCCTTTGAGTATATATATATATATATATATATTCACTGAAAAACACATAGGTTTCAGCCACGTTATAGTTAAAAATGAGCATTTAAAAAACCTTAGAAATTGACTGAAAAACCCATAGGTTTCACCCGCGTTACAGTTAAAAATTAGCATTCAAATAACCTTAGAAATTCATTAAAAAAACCATAGGTTTCACACACGTTATAGTTAAAAATTTGCATTTAAAAAAACCTTAGAAATTCACTGAAAAACCATAGGTTTCACGCATGTTATAGTTAGCTGGACATTTCACTCATACAAAACCATTGAAATTCCCTTGTTATAGATAACTATAACTCGCACGCCCGCAATGACGACGTCACATATTACATCACTCATGACATGGTCAGTGACATCACTCATGACATCACTGATGACATCTCAAATGACATCACTGATGACATCATCCAGTGAATGTGTGTCTTTCTGAAAAATAAATATTTTTTATATATGTATATCTAAAGGTCAATGGAAGAATAAATGGGTATGTAAGTGTCTAAATATATGATTCTGTTTGTGTAAAATTGATTGAATAACATGATTGATTAAGTGTATCTTAGCGAATACATGTATTAGCGAGAAATATTTAAATATGTAAATATCTGTATCAGTGTCTCACTTTGTGTATAAGTGGCTGCATGGGTTGGTGACTAGCTACATGAGTGTCGATATGGGTTATTAGTTGGTTTTTAGAGTATCAGTATGAGTGTCTGTGTGGTTTGGTGGGGGGATTACTTACCGCATAGATGCATGAATGGGTGACTCACTGTTTGTATGTGTATGTGTTTTGAAGACAGCATGTGTGCAGGACTGTATGGGTGGATGAGTGTGTGTTAGTGAGTGAATCACTGTCTCAATAGTATCTTTATGAGTATCTACATATGTTTTAAACTAGTATATGTGAGTATTGATGTATATAAGTGAGTATATGTGGAAGCGAGAGACAGTTCCTGTATAAATAAGTATGTGTCTCTATAAGTGATTGGTTAAGAGAGTAAGTACGTGTACGATTCTGTAGTGTAGTGGTAGGTGTATAGCTGTATATGCAAGTAAATGGATGTTCGATAGTTTATTTGCATGTGTCAGCTTGTGTGTGAGTAACTCTATAGATGAGTGTTGGTGTGTAATAAGATGTATAGGTGTATGAGTACATATGATGAGTGAGTACATTTGTGAGTGCCGATATAGAACTGTTAGTGAATGACTGAATGTGTATGTAGATTTTAGAATTACTGAATAGGTTGTTCTAACTGGAATTGGTATTTCCATTTTTTTTTTAAATTGTAGTTTCTATTTTTGAATGTGTATCAAGGGTTATATTACGCTATTATGCTGAGAGGAGGTCTGTCACTCTTTCACAAGGATGATGTCATCAGTGATGTCATCAGTGATGTCATTTCAGATGTCATCAGTGATGTCATCAGTGATGCCACTGACCATGTCATGAGTGATGTAATATGTGACTTCATCAGCAGTGCATTGCAGGCGCGCGAGTTTTAGTTAACTATAACAAAGGAATTTCAATGGTTTTGTATGAGTGAAATGTCCAGCTAACTATAACATGTGTGAAACCTATGGTTTTTCAGTGAATTTCTAAGGATTTTTAAATGCTAATTTTGAACAATAACGTGTGTAAAACCTATGGTTTTTTCAGTGAATTTCTAAGGTTTTTTAAATGCTCATTTTTAACTATAACGTGGCTGAAACCTATGGTTTTTTCAGTGAATTTCAAAGGTTTTGTAAATGATAATTTTAAATGTATTAATTGTTTTTTTTTATACTGATTTACTACATTATTTTACATTATTTATTTTTAGATATTTTATTTTTCAAATTACATTACATATTTTTTATATAAATTGAAAAATAAATGTTTTTAAAAATAATGAAATTGTAATTTTTTTAATATATTTTTTACATTTAAACATATTTTATATAGCAGGCAATGATATCCTATGGAAGGAAATTCAAGTTACTGTAACTAAGATTATAATTACTTTTCAGGATCAGTAGTGTGCTAAAAGATGCAGCAATGAGGTCTCTCCTCAAAACAAATCGGAATTCGTAGTTCGGCTGATTTTTGAGGAATTTTTTAAAGTTCCAAAGCTCCACACATACGAGAATTTCCAAGTAAAACATGTCAATGTTATTCTATGGAAGGAAATTCAAGTTACTGTAAGTATGGTTACATTTACTTTTCAGGGTCCGTCCTGGGCTCAAAGATGCAGCACTGACGTCTCTCGTGATAACAGGTGAGTAAATCGGAATTCGTAGTTCGGCTGATTTTACAGGAATTTTTTAAACTTTCAAAACTCCACACTTAGAAAAAATTCCATGTGAAACCAGTCAATGTTAGCCTGTGCACTGTTAACTCACTCTACCTTATTCTCACTGTTGTGCCTCTGCTGCAACCCAGAGAATGCCCTGAGACAGTGCCTGCTTATGTTTTTTGTGAAAAACGTTCTTAACGGTAGCAGCATCATCTTTTTGGTGTGTAGGAACACACAGCCTATGTCCACACGTGCTGGATACTAGGTGGTGCGAAGGTGAGAGGTGAAAATGTAAGATTGCACGTAATGACCAGCCCCTGCTCAAAGCAGGTAGTGCAAGAACAGAGAGGAGAATGACTCACCATCGATGACATCCCAAAACCAAGACTTGCAAAGGGTGGAGCAACTATCTAAAGAATCAGGATGGATAAGAGTTTAGTCTTACATCGTTGTGAAATATGAAGAAAGTCTGAAAAGTAGCGAAGTACAAGAAGGATGTTCCTCAGATGAGAGATTGGATGGACAACATTTTGAACAAAGGGATATTCTATGAAACTGTGGATGATAGTGGAGGTTCTGGAAAGCTGTGGAGGATGTATGCAACATTAGGAGCTTGTATGCAGCGTGGAAGTAATATTCTGTGAATTGTAAAGAGTGTAACAATTCTGTAGGTTGCTGAAGGATAGGAGCCAAGTTCTGTAGTGTCAAAGCACTTGAGTGACTTCTGTATTGTTGTGAAAGATGTGAGAGGAGTTATTTGGATTAGTGAGGAATAGATGCGAGGTCTATGGAACTAGGAAGGATGCAAGAGGAGCTCAAGAAAGCTGCTAACAGTGTTCTGTGGAGTTGCGAGGGATGGGGGAATTCTGTGCAACTGTTAAGGAAATTGAACAAATGGAGGTGACTCAAGAGCTGTAAAAGGCAGCAGATAAGGGAAAACAGAAGACATTCTGCAAATTAGTTAGGGGGAGTTATGCATAATTGTAAAACATGGGAGGAAATTTCTGTATATTTTGAAGGTGTAGATTTGTGATGGATGGGAAGTATGCTACAAACTTTTGAAGGATGGGGAAGTGCTATGAAGTTGAGAAGGGGTAGAAAGAGTTTATAAAGATGCAAGAGCAGTTCTGCACATTTTGAAACATGCAACAGTTCTGTATAGTTGTAAAGGATGGGAGGTAGTAGATAGAGTGCGGCACGCTAACCCCTGGGGGCATTTTGGTGCCGAGTACCAGAGGTGGTACTCACTTACTTTATCGACTTCGGAAGGATGAAGGGCTGAGTGGTCATGCCGGAATTGAAACCTGTGACAAGGAAGTCAAAGGGACATTCCTGACCTGGTCATAAGATAACCAAGAGAAGCAAGAGTGGCAACTACTTGACCCGAAGGATGTCAGCAAGGGAAGCATTGAGATGCTGTTCAAAGTAGCACTGTATCTTCCTGGCCTGACAGGGTGGGTGAGCTGGTGAACTCAGCAGTGCTGCTGAGACCCCGAGGCTGAAGCGGAAATGTAACAGCGCCAGCACTTGGTGTCCCAGGGGGTCTGATCGCTATTGAGATGTGCATGTAGTCACCAATTCAAAGTAGTGTGTTACTGCAGTGAAGAGGTGAAACTCTCCATTTCAAACTAAAGAACTGGAAGCACCCAGTGTCTGACAACACCAGCCTATTTAAAGCAGGCAAACAAGGGACGTCAGTGCAAACCGGCAATATTACTCAGTGACTCCAGGGCTCACTGTGACCTACAGGTCACAAGACTGAATCCAGCAATATCACTCTGACTTCAGGGCTCACTGTAGCCTGCAGATCATGAGAATGAATCCACCAATGTCACTCGATGACTTCAATGATCACTGTGGTGGGAGTGCAGATCACGAGACTAAATCCAGCAATAGCACTCAGTGACTTCAGGGCTCACGGTGGTTTGCAGATGTCGAGCCTGAATCTGGCAATAACCGTCTCAGCCCTTCATCCTTCCGTTGTAAATAGGCTGGGAATCATTACATCTGGTTACTGTATGTCGTGATACTGTCACAAAGCTAACTTTCAGGGTCACTCCTCTGACAGAGGCACGTGTTTGCCAGAGGTGTCCGCAGCAGGAGTCAGGACAGGTTTAGGACAGAGCTAGCGAGCTATGGGGTGGGCTTACAGACGGAGACCCCCATGGCACACTTCACACTCTGCACAGGGCCGTGCATACACACTGCGAGGCACCTATAGACACTACACAACTAACATACAACGAATCTGGCAACACTGGGCTACAGTTCTAGCATTTACTGAGAAACTCAAAGCAGCACCATTTTAAAAAGACAGAGGTCAGTCCCCCTAGAAAGTACAGCAAATGAGATTCTTCACTGCTGACGTTTGGCCAATGAGAGTAGCTCTAATTTCGATAGCGAGGCTTGGAATGCAAACAGTGCCGGATAGATTGACGTCTCCTTCTTCGGGTTGAAAGATGATTGAAGTTTGAGCTAGAGATATTGGAAGCGGAAATGCGATGAGAGATATTTCTGCTCCGACTCCCAGTGCTGGTCATTGATTTAATTAAATTGTTGCCGGATGGATATCGAATATTGGTGGTGTAGGAGTGACAGCAGAGAGGGACGGGGTCACAATAGTAGAGGCACAAGGAACTGAATTTGGCAGTCAGCTTACACATTTATTATTGCAACTTTGTTTCCTCTGTGCCATTTCGACTACCAACTGCACACACTAGCTTAGTATTGGAAGCCCAGATTCGCCATACGACTCCTCCACTACCACCGCTTTCCAGAGCCACCAGGTTATGGATGAAATCGCCTGTCTTCAGATACCAAAGTTTAACGGTGCCATCATCTGAGCTTGTTACCACACACTTCGAGCTGAACTGTAAGCAAGTGACAGCGCTCTGATGCATCTGAGGGCCCTGCAGTGTCTGTAAGTACTGTCCTGTCTTTATATCCCAGATCTTCACAGTGGAGTCGGCATTTCCTGAGGCGAGGGTGTTGTCCCACAGCTCCATCCCACTGGTCAGGGACTGATGTCCCATAAGCGTGTGCAAACAATTTCCACTTTCCACATCCCAGACACGGACAGAGGTGTCCAAGGAGCCGCTCACAATATGCTCCCCATCAAACTGCAAGTAGATTCTGTTGGTGTGTCCTTGCAGAGTGTGAATGCAAGTCTCCGTCTCCGGGTCCCAGAGCTTCACAGTGTAAGCATAAGCACCGCTGACCACCTTCTTGCCATCGTACTGCACGCAGCAAACAGCAGCCACATGACCCATAAGTACCTGCAGATATTGTCCAGTCTCAATGTCCCAGAGCCGCAGGGTCTCATCATGTGAGCCGCTAACAACCCTGCTTGCGTGGAGGTGCATACAGCGCACTGTGGAAGTATGCCCGTACAGGGTGTGGATGCACTCGCCAGTCTGTGTTCCAGACCTTATATTATCTCTCATCCTAGAGGACCAGACGCCGCCTGTTTGCCCCACCAATGTCTGAACACACTCTCCTGTGATAGCAGACCACACCTTTAGCGTGTTGTCATCAGACCCGCTAACTATCCGGTTCCCACAGAACTGAAGACAAGTTATGACGTGATCATCATGTCCCTTTAGCACCTTAGGGGGCCTGATGTCCCCGCTTCGCCATTTCATATCTATCTTGTGCTGCCTCATAAAACCAAATTTCCATGGACTGTACATGAAACCAGGTGTCAGCACCCTCCGCCGTCTCAGGTTGAGGGGCTCATCAATTCCTTCATCTTCATTTTTCCCACCATAGCAAATTGTCCTCAGCCAGGATCCTCCAGTAGCGGCAGGTCTGAGCGGCTCGCAGAAGGTCCCGGGGCTCAAAGAAGGATAGTACATACAGGGCAAGCTCTTTGGGTAGTAAAGAGATGAAATCCAATGCAATAGCAAAACATATGGAGAAAGAACATGAAAGTCGGTGGGAATGTTTCAAATTCTGGGCCATAGAACAAGTGCCATTAAGTTTCATATTCATTAGAGAGCCTCCTGTTTTCATATCATCATCATTATAAACGTGTGCAAATATAATAATAAACACATGTGTGCTGCAAACAAAAAGTAAATACAATGTTTACAAATCATCGGCTTGCTGACTGTCATGGCGTCTAATACATAAAGAAAACACATAAATAGTGTACGGTATATGATCACCTTGTTGTGTGGCATCATAAGTTCATTTGTGCCAAAAAATAGTAGTAATAATCAATTAGTGGGAAATTTTATCAAAAAAGTCTTGGGGTGAGCCGCAAACTCTTGTCAGTAGCTGAAACCCACGGCAAAAGATGCACGTACTGGTTGAGCAACGCCCCTGTTCACATGAAAAGCTGTCAGATAGGCAATATAGACTGGTTTACAAGCATGCAACCCAAGTGGATACAGCCGAAATGAGTAAATACCTAAACATACCAGTGCACTTCTCAGTAAACATATGATTGATACGCCCAAGTTGGCCATAATAAAATCTTACAAAAAATAGCCTACCATGTGACATTGTCTGGATATTTAGACATATAACAATAATCAAATACACTACTGATCGAGATTTGGCTAGCCGGCAGCTTATTTGACCCTAGTGGTTAAAAATAACCAGTGTACTAAATGCCTAATGCGGAATCATATACAAACTAATAACAATGTACAAATTACATATTGTTTTGGCCTCAGGGGCCCGCATTTGCATAACATTGTAAATCACGTTGGAACTGTGGCTCGATAACTTGCATCATATACTTGATTTGAGATGGTTCACAGCGATCGATGAGGTCATCCAATGCTAGCAACCTCTCGGGACCAGTCCACTTCTGAAAGGTTCGCAGCCAGTCCTGCAGCTCTGCTGGAGGGGCGATGGAAGGGATTCGTCGACGCTGATGCCCATGGTGGTTGGCATTTCGCAGGTCCCCAAATGTTGTGGCACTGTTTATGCATTGTGCTAATGACCTAAAACTGCTGTACTCTGAGCCTTTGCATAATTTCTTCCCAGGAGATAGGGCTCTCACATCGACACCATTCTCAGACTTTCGTTTCATCTTGGGCCGAACATGACGAATGAGGTTCCCCTCCTCAGTACGCTCCAGATAATCAATCCAGCGCTCATCCATCAGATAATAGAAGTAGACGTCACTGCCATCCTCTCCATCTTCGCTCTCTTCCTCCCCTTCATCCTCTCCTCGCACGCCAGAGCGGTCAGACTCTTCCGACTCATCCTCCTCTTCCTCCGCCCAAACGGCCTGAATCTCTGACTCTTCTTCCTCCTCTCTGCCCGTGCCTCTGGAATGTTCCTGAGATACGTTGCCATTCAAAGCATCTCCTGTAGAACTGGATGGCCTTGGCTGTGTGTTGTTGTGCGAGCAGCTACCCCGGCCAGTATCTCCACTACACTGCCTCTTCCGGCACGTCAGGCGGTCACTGTTAATTTCCAGTGGTAATCCCCTTCACATGCAGGAGATCTTCTAAGGAGTTGAACCCCTTCAGCTCCTCTCTCTTCCACATGATGCTCCGGGCTCTCCTGCCGATACGCCTCAGCGCCCCCTCCAGCTCCTTGTCGCCCGCTCGGTTGATGTCCACTGCGCTCCACCGCTGCAGCTCCGGATCCTCCATGCTCTCTCTACCCAAGGATCTACTTCGACTGCAGCCAGGAAACTCCGAGAACCTACAGGCCTCCGTGCGCATTTATTATTATTTTGTTTTAATTGAGCCTAAGTATGCCGAGTTGGAATCCCCATGTACAAAAAAAAAAAAAAATATGCAATTTTTTTTTTTTTATCGGCAGGGTACGCGTACCTACGCGAACCCCGCAATTTAAAAAGAAAAAAAGATTTGGGGGGCCTTGGGGGTCCGTGTGGGAACCACTGAGCAGGCCTAAAGGGTCAGGATGTTTCTACCCTGCCCCCTTTGCGTGTTTTCCACCTTTGTTTCCCTGCTTTCTTGCGCCTCAGTCTACCGAGGCACAAGATGGCTGCCAAAACTTTCTGGTTTAGAGTATTTGACAGCCAATTAACATTCAGCTCGTGCTTGGGAAGGTACAGAGTACAGTAAGCTTACAGTAAGCTTACCGTAACACCTCCAATATATATCTATGATTTTACTTATGATTTTCTAACGAACTACTGAACGGATTTACACCATTCAACAAAAAGCATGATCTGCGAACAGAACTCTACTTTTTTGCCAAGTTTGGTGTAATTCCGTTCAGCCGTTCGGGCTGTAGCCCTGGCTAAAGGTCCCACGGGAAATTGCATCGGGAAAACACGTTTTGGCACCCCCCTTTTTCTTGGCTCCCGCTTCACGAATCACCCCCAAACTTTCAGGGAAGGAGCGGAGCAGGCCATTTTCTTGGAGAAATTCGCAAAGATTCGTCCACCGGCACCAAAGTTATTCCAAATAGAATGTTGCTGATTTCCTATGGAAACTAGGTTTTAACCATAATTACCTACTGGCGAACGCATGCTATCCAGCGAGGCGTTTATGTCCCTCTTTTGTTTCCATATTGTTATGTGAATGAATTAAAACGGTGCCGCGCAGCGCGTTATGCTTTGACACCGAAGAAGGAGTTGATCTGAAAAGCGTCTGACTGTGGATTAATAAACAGCTCCTAAGAAAATATTCCCGCGAGTGCTGCTTTCTATCCTGTGGATTTGGGAGGATTCTTGAGCTTTTGTATTTTCGTGGCACACCAACGCACTGCAGCACCCGCCTGCTGAGTGACTCGCTGTTTTGGTGTACAAGGAGCAGTGATATGAATCACGCCCAAACCTTCAGGGAAGGAGCGGAGCGGAGCAGGCCATTTTCTTGGAGAAATTCGCAAAGATTCGTCCACCGGCTAACTATAACTACCTACTGGCGACCGCATATATTACCTACTGGCGGTCGCCAGTAGGTAGTTACAGTTAAAACCTAGTTTCCATAGAAAATCTGCAACATTCTATTTGGAATAACTTTGGCGCTGGTCGACGAATACACACGTAATTCTCCAAGAAAATGGCCTTCTCCGCTCCGCTCCTTCCCTGAAAGTTTCGGGGTGATTTGTGAAGCGGGGGCCGAGAAAAAAGAGGGTCCCAAAACGTGTTTTCCCCATGCAATTTTCCATAGAACCTTTAGCCAGGGCTACAGCTCGAACAACTGAACGGAATTACACCAAGTTTGGCAAAAAGGTACAGTTCGGTCCGCAGATTACCCTGTTTGTTAAATGGTGTAAATCATAGATATATCTATAGATGAAGTACCGCACTCTGAACTGTACTCTGTACCTTCCCGAGCACGGGCTGCATGGTCATTGGCTGTCAACTGTATATCAACACTCCAAACCAGGAAGTGTTGGCAGCCATCTTGTGCCTCGGTAGAACCAGTCGCCAGTAGGTAGTTATAGTTTGGCCCTATTATGCATAGGAAATCCGCAACATTCTATTGCCAATAACTTTGGCGTCGATTGATGAATGTTCTTGAAATTTTCCAAACTTTTGGCCAGCTCAGTTCCACTCCTTCCCTGAACGTTTGGGGGTGATTGGTCAAGCAGGGGCCAAGAAAAAAGGGGGTCCCAAAACGTGTTTTCCTCATGCAATTTCCCATAGGACCTTTAGCCACAGCTACAGCCCGAACGGTTGAACGGAATGACACCACATTTGGCAGAAGGTAGTCCTCAGTTGAGACTTGTGCCTTTTGGTTATTTGGTTTAAATCTGTGCAATGGTTTCTGAGAAAATGACATTTAAAAGTATATATATATCTATGGGCGCAGTGGATCAGCGGATTGTGCGAGAATTGGTATTGTAGCATAAGCGCACTGTCCCGATCACACGCTCAATGCTAATTGGGTGTCAAGTGGCTGTAAACATTCGAAACCAGGAACTGTTGCCAGCCATTTTGTGCCTCGGTAGAAGCGAGGCTGAGGAAGTCAGTGGAATATGTGTTCAAAACGGAGGAAGGGGGCAGGGTAGAAATAATTTTACCCTCTAGACCTGCTTAGGGGGTCCCAGAAGGACCCCATGGCCCACATGTTTTTTTTAAACAGGATGTGTGTAGGGTGCGTGGACTGTGCTGTAAAATAAATAAAATAAAAAGGAGGGTTATTTAATAATTGGTCTCCAGGGGTTAAATACCGGGGGCAAAATTATTAATTTTTATGTGGGGCCCAGAGGGACCCCCCCAGCCTTGGGGATCGACAGCGCCCGGGGCTAAAAAGAAAAAAATGGTGGGGGGAGGGGTCGAAGGTCCTGAAAGCCGCGGGGACCATCACCCATCAGGGGTTTATGTATTGTGGGAGGGGGACTACGTGGCTCCCCTCCTGGAGCACTCAAGGGCCTCGTTACCCACCGGGGCTACAAAAAAAGTATGGCTATGGAGGGGGGCTGTAAGGTCTCCAAAGCCCTGGGGATCACCACTCCCGGGACTTTATGTATTGTGGGAGGGCCAATTCCTGCATTGTTCCAGGGTGTCCATCCTGCCCTCCCATTACAAGGAAATCTGTTCTCTCTTTCAAAATCAAAATCAGATTGCTTTTCTACATAGGGAGTTGTATGTTAGTAGCTTGTGATGTGGAAAAGTAATGCCGACTCCTAAACACGTAGAAGTTGTGCATCAAAGGAGTTAGAGTCGCGCTCCCTACTGATAGTCATGCATCCAGCGCATGCACACCAGGGGGCCGCACTGAGCACTGCGCTGGGTGCGTGACTTATAATTTTACCGTATAAAAATAGCCCCTATCAGTAATTTCCAATATCTCCGGGGACCCTATCCCCCGGGTCTTATAAAAAATGTTGGGGACCGTGAGGGGAGCTACAATGCCCCCACGGTCCTGCCGGATTCCCGCGTTCTTCGGGAGTTGGCATTGCTTTTCCGCAAGGGGAGATGCTAACTTGTATGTGGAAATGCAATCTGCTGTTTATTTTGAAAGTGAGAACAGATTTCTCTGCTCTGTCTTTCAAAATGCAAACTAAGTTTGCTATGGGAGGGTGGGAGACGTGAGACTCCCGCCCTCTTAAAGCAAACCACAGTGTACCGGGGTAGGCACCCCGGGACACTGCATGAGCCGGCCATCGGGCGTTGCGGTCTCCAGGGCTCTCGAGGGCTCTAGGCATAGGGACACGCAATCTGTCTCTCACAATACACACATTTTCAGGGGTGGTGGTTCCCGGGGCTTGAGGGGGGTCATTGAGGCCCACACAGTTCTAATTTTGTAGGGAGGGGGGCCTTGGACGCGAAAGTGGTGCAAGGGAGTTGTAAATCTTGTATACAGTGTTTTGTTTTACTTTGCTTTCCTTTTTGGTCTTGTAGAGGATCCAGGGTTAATATAAAAAAATTTGTACAGCCAATACCTTTCAACTCTAACTCTACCCCCAAACGGCTTTCTGCCTGTTACCATAGTAACAGTTCATGGAACACTTAAATGAGCACAGAGGTTAGAAGTTCACAACACTATGTTGGTAATAGAAAAAAGTTACTGTGCTGGAGTTTTTCAACTTTTCCATCGGTACCGTTAGTCGTAGCTATATACTATGGTCAAGATCTGGTAAAGAGTTAGCCTCAGAATTATACTTCAAATTATAAATATAATTTCCATTGGGGACCGCTACCCCCACAAAAAAAAGACGTATATACTTTTTTTTATTAACTTTTATTCAAACAATAAATAACTGGAAATGTAACTTAAGAATAACAATACAATAAATACCTAGAAACATAACTTTAACAAAACAATATAATAAACAAAATGTGATATGGACTCCAATAGAAGTATGGTAGGTAATCTGCAAAACAAAAAATAAAATTAGTGTTTAAAATTAGATTGATGTGACTAAATAAGGTCAAACATTACAAGTCAAATTAACAGTTGAAGATATTTCCTTCTTTTAACGTGTCCAGTGTGCCTGATACATTTCACTTGTCTTACAGGCTTGCGTTCAAACGGTGTCTGTATGGAAGTGCCTACTGCGACAGATTTACATTACCGATCAACAGGTCTTTAAAATGATTCAGAGATGAGACAGAATTAGGTGAGAGATGAAGTCATTATGCAGGACAATATTCTTTAGGGATTATTTACAAGAATCTTGCACCACTTTTGTGTTACTTTTCTCATGTTGTAAGTGACGCAAAAGTGGCGCAAGGTGCTTGTAAATAAGGTCTTTCATTTGTAATGTATTTAATCTGAAGCATTGTATATCTAGGTCGCTCTGCTTACCTTGTGTAAACACTGTGACCAACAGAGTTCACAACTTGAACTCAGTTTTGGTTCTACATGTCAGAGTGGACAGCAGTGTCCATACCTTTAAAATAGAAAGAAAAATAATGTGAGAGAGAGAGAGAGAGAAAACTAAATTAAAACTGTGAGAGAGTGAAAGTTATAGATGGAGCAGTTACTAGTGGAGAAAATACACGTAGCTCACCTTTTACCTTGGTTGTGTGTCCAAGTGTGTGCTGGTTCATGGTACACCCTCCAGTTTAGTGATCTGAAATATAGTATATAGAGTTAGTCATAGTATAGTACTTACAAAAGTGGCGTAAGGGGCCTGTAGATTTGCCTCTCAGACTGTTGTAATCTATCTATTGTCACTGCTCTGAGGTAATTGTACATTCCTACGCAGAGAAGCTGCTGCACACTACCACTACTTACTCTCTCCTTTCACAGATGACTTGTCGTTGTTTCAGAAACAAGCTTTTTTGCTTACCTTGTGCCATTGGCGTGATTCAAAGAGGGTGCACCACGTGTCGTATAAGCCTTCTCAAACGTTGTTACGATGGCCACGCATCATCCCAGAATCCTCAAACATTGAGTTTTGGAGCTGGTGGGGGGGACGCCAATTTCTGAAACACAATCTGTAAGATAAAAAGGAAGTTAACATTGTGTGTAATTTTTTTATCAAAGGAGAGTGGAAGTGAGAGAGTGACTGCAAAAAATATTCGCAGCTCAACTTTCTGTCACCAGTGTGTTTTTCACCACATGCTGGGACATATTGCACCCTGAAGCTCTACATCTAAAAGATAGTAAAAGAAAGATGTTATGCTTGGTAATTGTTACTATCTTAATGTGAAGTTGAATAACATCTGCATTTCACACACATTCCCTCTCACATTTAAAATAACTATTTGTATAGTTTATATTCTGGACGTTTCAGAGATTATAAAACGTTCCTGCTATTGGAAAAAAAATGTACATGTAATTTGATACACTATATAGGACTGCGTTCATCTAAATCGATGCGTCGCTTTTTTGTATCCAGTCTGCTACAGCCCTTTGACTCCCTCCGATGCGCACCCAGGCCTCACTGCTCACCTTTTCATGGACAGGACACCTTCTGCATCATGTAGTCCAGATCTGCCACTAAGAAGTCTCATATATGGTGCCGAGTCTTTATATCGGTATGGCTAATGACATACTTGTGCTCCCATCATCATCGAAGGTTCCTCACCCGCTCAGTGCTTCTGATACCACTAACTCAGTGACCAAAGAGGCCGCACACGTAGTGGTGGGCCACCCTACTCGGTGGTTCAGGCCTACATGAGCCGTTTGAACAACTAGGATAGGCCATCACAGCGCTTGGGATAGGAGCAACTCTAAAATGTCGTAGAGCATGTGCGCCCCATCTTTTTTTATTGGTAGGGTCACATGTGTAGTGACGGATGCGCTAGATGGGTGTGTTGTGGGTGTATACCAGCCATGAGGGAGTGTGTGTGTGCCGTTCCGACAACTAGACCTGGAATTAAGAAATCAGTACAATCTGGGTAATGTTGCGTTTTCATTATTTCCTGGTAGCGTAAGTGGAGTGGGCTGGCCTGACGTATGCCAGTGTTGCGCGAGGCTCTGAACCATGATTCCAGAGGTATGGGTGTGATTCCGTTGTTAGCTATATGAGAAATCAAGTGATTAGGGTGTGCGTTTTGTAGTGCTGACGTCACCCGGGTCTTAAAAGCAAATTTGTCATTATATCTGTAAAGTTCCAAAACATGGCCAACATGGAAGGTACGGGGTATCACTGACTCTATATTCATTCAGAGGTGCATACATAAAAGATGGTGGTCATGACGCATTTCTGCGATTATGAATTTTACATTAAGTTGAGTGTTGTAGCTGTAGTAACGTTGACGTTGTGTATGTTGAAGTAGTCCACTCCACTTCTGTTTCAAAGGGGGATGGGTGAACACAGCTACATGAGCAAAATATTCCCCTGTGTCTGAGATAATATGGTTGCATCCACTATTCAGTACACTACACGTATCAATGGTATATGTTCACACTGAAAAGTTTTTGATTTCTATAGTGAATTGTTTATCGTATTTCACCGGTAGTCTTAGGGTTGTGTACATTATTGTTGATGTTTGGGTTATTGCCCTTATACATACTTGGTTGCCACATCTCAGTAGATTGAGCTAGTGTACTGTTGAGGAGATATATTATTTTGGAAAGGTCCGTAGTACTGCATTGCGCTGCCTCTGAGGTAGTAGGGGGGAGGGGTCCGTGGGGCTGGTTGTGGTGATCGTGGCGCTGGGTATTTTGATTTTGTTGTGTGTTGGAAGTGTATAATTAGAAACTGTATCACATATTGCTCTTTAAACATGGGTGTGAGTTGAATGTAATTCACGCAGCACATATTCGACGTTTTTACAGTACTTATATGTTGATAGTAGTTTGTTAGTGGTAAGTGGAACTATTGCCTGATTTTTAAGGTAGCATTGCAGATTTGGTTACTTGTTGAAAATATTGGAAAGTGGTCAACATTATAAGTAGGAATGGTCATTTAAAAAACTTTCAAAATTCACTGAAAAAAACATAGGTTTCATGCATGTTATAGTTAGGAATTAGCATTTAAAAATCCTTTGAAATTCACTGAAAAAACACAGGTTTCAGACAAGTTATAGTTAGGAATTACCATTTAAAAAACCTTGGAAATTCACTGAAAAAACCATAGGTTTTAGGGTTGTTATAGTTAGTTGGACATTTCACTTGTAGAAAACCATTGAAATTCCCATGTTATAGTTAGTTGTACTAACTATAACTCACACGCCCGCAATCCACTGCTGATGATGTCACATATTACATCATTCATGACATGGTCAGTGACATCACTGATGACATCTCAAATGACATCACTGATGACATCATCCAAGTGACAATCTGATACATCTTATCATACACTAGTATAACCTTTCAACACTCCTTATAAATAATGGAGTACCATATTTGAAACCATTGACACAGCATTACACGTTTCTAAAAACCCACTCAGTGATTCCTACATCTACACACACATCTAAACACTTACCTAAAGATTCACTCATACATGCAAACAAAGATCAATAGAACATTATTAAATAAACTTATACACCTACATCGACATTGCACACCAGCCTATCACTAACATCCTTTTCACTTAGGCAGTCATCCTACTCAATTATGCAAACAATTAATCATACTTACATTTAAAAAATAAATAAAAATAAAGTGTAAAGCTACACACTTATACAAACACCACTTCATTTATTCATATAGATAGTAACTCATACTTAGTGTGTTATAAAATCAATATTAGAAGTATACAGTTTTCGATACAGACACTCATACAATCACTGAGTGTTAAGTATACTTATATATAAACAACAACTGTGACATACACTGCCTTTTATATTTCTACTTTGTTAGACATGTATCATTGAGAAATATATTTACTCATCACCACACCCATAAAGAGATTCACTCACCCAAACAAGTGTTTCCACGTGTAGTCTAAATTCATATACCTACTAAATCAACTATTTATCCATCTTTGGACAGTCACACACCTCCCATCCAACCACACACACATTCACTATCCTATACAAATACTCACTTAATTAATTAATACTAATATAGGCTTTACATAGCTACTAACCAACTTATATAGTAGTTTACACAACAAGAGATACAGTGAAACAGGTATTCACACAGTTTAGTCACTAATCCATATATTTGGTGAGACACTTTAAACTCGTCACTTAGACAGTCAATGACAGTGCTACTAAATCCTCCATCCAGACACTTATACATCCAGTCAGACTTCAATACAGATTGCTATATATATATATATATATAGCAATCTGTATTGCTATATATATATATATATATATATATATATTATATTCACTGAAAAAACCATAGGTTATAGACCATATATAGTTAGGAATTAGCATTTAAAAAACCTTATTTTACTCACACAAAACCATTGAAATTCCATATATAGTTAGTTGCACTAACTATATATCGCGCACCCGCAATCCACTGCTGATCATGTCACATATTACATCATTCATGACATGGTCAGTGACATCACTGATGACATCACTGATGACATCTCAAATGACATCACTGATGACATCTCACTTGACATCAATGATCACATCACTGATGATATCATTCATGTGATAATACAATGCATCTCCTCACACTCTAATATAACCTCCGTTACACCCAGTGTTAAATAGAGAGTATCATTTTTGAAACCATTGACACACCAATACTAGTTACTACATACGCACTCACTGATTCCTATGTCTACACACACATTCACTCATACAATCATTCATACATACAATCACTCATCTTTACAACACTATCATATGCACTCATACACCTATACAGACACTCACACTCTGCCACTCATCCATGGAGTTACTCACACACCTAGTCAGTCCTGAAAAGAATCAATCACACTTCCATTTTCTCATCTATACAGTTAAACACAGAACACCTTACATTTTTGAAACATATACTAACACATAGTTACTCTCTTATAGAATCACTGATACAAGTACACATTGATCTGCACAGAGTCACACACCTCCCAGCCAGCCATACACACACTCAGTCTCCCATACAAATACTTGTGCAACCAATCAATAACCCATATAGCTACTTATATAGCTACTGATCAACACGTGCAGCAGCTTGCACAACAACAGACATACTGATGCACACTTTTAGACAGTTTAGTCACTAACCCGTGCATTCAGTAAGACGCATTTAATCACTCACTCATACAGTCAATCACGCACCTACTAAAACCTTCATTCAGACACTTATACATCCACTCATTCTTCAATATGTAAAACATATTTAAACTTTACAGAAACACATAATCACTGGATGTTGTCATCAGTGATGTCATCAGTGATGTCACTGACCATGTCATGAATGATGTAATATGTGACATGATCAGCAGTGGATTGCGGGTGCGCGATATATAGTTAGTGCAACTAACTATATATGGAATTTCAATGGTTTTGTGTGAGTAAAATAAGGTTTTTTAAATGCTAATTCCTAACTATATATGGTCTATAACCTATGGTTTTTTCAGTGAATTTTCAAGGTTTTGTAAATGCTAATTCCTAACTATATATGGTCTATAACCTATGGTTTTTTCAGTGAATTTCAATGGTTTTTTAATAGCAAATATCATAAGCTGTCGAATGTCAAGTACGTGGTAAGTGAAAACATTTTCGTGTTTATGCACACTGATCTGCTTTGAATGGTGCCCCCCCCCCTCATTTCTATTAGGAGTACTCTCTCTTTGCAGATAGTGAAAGGTAGTTAACGCAGGCCTTTGCCCCCGTTGTAATCCGTCGTGCCTGCTTCTCTCTCCATTTGATTGATTGTTATCCAAGTATTTACTGTTTTAGAATTAGTTCTCTTTGGTTCATTCTCTATTTACAAACAAACACAGAGTCGCAATACTCTGTTTAGTCTTTGCAGATAACGAAAAATCGTGTAAAAAAAAAGAAAAGGAATCGAGCAAAATCAGTAGGCCACTAATGGGATCTCTTTTTGACCTCGCTAAAATAGAAACATTAGGAACAACCCCTCATGACAAATACAAAACTAGTGAGATGAACTGAACTCCACACAATGATGGCTGCAAAACAGCTCGGCTCCGCCACCCACCCCGCCCAAAATAACGATAAAGAGCGGCTGCCATGATTGGTTGCGGAATGGCCACAACGGAGCTACGAAATGGTGGTGCTCTCATGCTAACCCCAGCTTCAGTCTGAAACATCCAGAAACACTGTAGACTACCAATTCGATCAGTTCCGGTAGCGCCCCAATGTAACCCGGTAGAGAAGAACTAGCCCTCCCCTCTTTGACTGATGGTTCTTGTTGCCTGTCCCTTCTGTTGTCATTTAACAGAACTATTTAGCCTGCTGAAAGGGGTTGTGTTTCGACCGCTGGTTGGTGGAGACATTTTGACTATATTCTGGACCTGCGTTGTCGCGTAATGCGTCATATGACGCGCCGCGTTAGCGCATCCGGAAGTCATCCGGGGCGCGCAGCGCGTAACGTAAGCATAACAAGTCATGTGACTTGTTAATAAAACTTTTCATTGGTTCATTTTACTTTTCTTATTCTAATGATGAAAGCCTTGGTCATATCACCTAAAAATTACGCTTTTAATTACTTCCGAACATTATTTTTTCTTAAATATATGTTATAATGTTCCAGGCTAATGTACTTTCCCGGAAATTTTAGAACTGTCCTGCAAGTAAAATATATTCTTTTTTCGAGAAAAAGAGCGTTTCTTCGTCCCATGACAGAGCCGTTGAGCAAAAGAGGGTCGACCTGCTGTCTTAGTCGCCGATACGCCTGAATATGAGATTCTTAGCGATCACTTTATGTTGCAGGAATAGAAAACACAACAGCCCTTGACCATTTATCTTTACTGCGTTCCTTCGTATTATACCTTTTACCCTTCATGTAATTGGTCTGCTTTATTTCACTTGCCTTTTAATGATTCTAAAACAGTGACTATTATTAAAAACTTTACCAATGTATATACTACTACCATGTTTTCTTTTAAAAACCTTTATTGTGAAAATTTCATTATACAAATACGAGCCTATAACCACGTGGGCCTGCCACGGAGCAAACTGTAATCGTATATGATGAATAGACATTTACACTGTAGAGGAACGTAACGGGCGGGCCATTAGGTTGCAAGAACTAAGGTGTCTAACAGTTACGGAATCGGTGGACGTACATTTTATAATTAAAATACGACAGGGCCAGTTACAATAAAATTATCTAGATATACATTTGCGGGCAAGTACCATGGGTGACATTAATTCGAACTTTCAACAGTACAGTAATCAATAACACATCAGAACTTAATATCAATAGGGATGTCGAAATATTCAATCAATTCTCGTCCCCGCCCGCCATGTGCTTCAAAACTGCATACGTATCTCGTGATTTCAAGGTTCTGCAACCAGTACACAACAAGGAGTTACGAGTCCCATTTATTCCGGCGCCATTTTGGGCGAGGACGGGCAGGTCCAGGATATAGTCAAAATGTCTCTACCAACCATCGACTATGATGATGTTCATATGCTGTATTTATTAGAGTAACACTCATCTGTCCACATGAAATCAATTTACCACAATCTAAACATGTCATTTTAATCTTTCCAAAGTTCTTCTAAATATTTGGGACCGTTTCCCTTGCCTCTGAAGCTCTCACTGCCACTTCTTTGATGAATGTACTAGCAGGTCAGGGGTTCTCCTCCAAATCTCTCTTTTATGCAGCTGAAAAGAAGGCATGCAAAAAACTAGAGAGGTTATGGAGAGTAAGATATGAAGACGCAGAAAGGGACCTGTATAAAGCTGCACTAAAAAATCTACAAAAGGCAGTGAGAAAGGCTAAGAAAGCCTACTTCGCTACCAGTATCCGAGAAGCAGAGCACTCAAGCAAGGAAGTTTTTAAAGTGGTGCAATCTTTTTTTAAACCCACTTGTATAGAAAGAGAGGTTTCCCCGTCCTTGGCACTGTGTACCAGCATTTCGGAGTTCTTTGAGTGCAAGATACAAAAAGTGTACGACTCCTTTGGCCCGGAGGTCAGGACGGAGAGATCGGACACTGTAGTAAAAACTGGGCCAGTAGTAGTGTTTGAGCAGTTCCATCTGATTGACCTTGACGCAGTCATTAAGGAGCTCCAAAAATGTAAATCGGGGGCTCCTGATGACCCCTGCCCGCCAAAACTCTGGAAATCTATCACTGATTTCGTGGCCCCCACTCTGCAGTCTATTTGGAATGGATCCATCACCTCGGGATCATTCCCGGACGCCTGGAAGCATGCCACTCTCCTTCCACTGAAAAAAAAAGCAAATGGAGACCCGCTGGATTTGAGCAACCTACGGCCAATCTCTCTCCTAGCAGCCCCCGGGAAAATGCTGGAGAAGTTAATACAGCGTCAGTTGAATACGTTCATAGAAGAAAATGCTGTCCTACATGAGACGCAATCGGGCTTTAGACCGGGCTTTAGCACGGAGACGGCTCTGATTGAAGTAGCGGAATCAGTGAGGTGGTCAATGGATGCCGGGGAATCAGCTATGCTGGTTCTCCTGGATCTATCGGCCGCCTTTGATTCGGTAGATCATGTTAGGCTCATCCAGCGGCTGGCTGAGATAGGGATAAAAGATCAAGCATTGAGCTGGATTCAGTCGTACCTATCACTAAGAACACAGAAGGTGGCATTAGATCAGATTGTCTCAAAACCCTCCAAGTTGAAATGTGGTGTTCCCCAGGGGTCGGCACTAAGCCCGCTACTATTTAATGTTTATTTGGCTCCTCTGTTCACACTTATTTCAAACTGGGGGGTCAAAGCAATCTCATATGCTGATGACACCCAGCTGGTGTTTCCATACTCGGAGGTGTCGGAAGAGGCCTTTGCGACTTTTAAGGGATGCCTCCGAGATGTGGCCAGATGGATGAACGCCAATAAACTTAAATTGAATACTGAGAAGACCGAGGTTATCTTCTTTGGCAAGGGGTTGCCCCCCCCTGCAGAACTTTGGTGGCCGGTGGAAATGGGAACACCTCCGTCACCGAGCCAGAGCGCGAAAAATTTGGGAGTCCGATGGGATAGCAACCTCTCCTTCGCTTCCCATATTCAGCAGGTTGCTGGTTGCTGTCTCACCAAGTTGAGAAATCTACGCAAGATCTTGAGACTACTACCAGTAGAGGGCCGTAAAATGGTGGTCCATGCTACAATAACATCGAGGCTGGACTACGCAAACGGACTCTATCTCGGCCTCCCACGGTATCTAATCCAGCGCCTTCAGACGGTACAGAATGCGGCTGCGAGACTGCTGAGGTGCATTCCTTTCAAACACTCTGTCTCTCCGCATCTACGGGCAATGCACTGGCTCCCAGTGGCCAGCCGGGTCAAGTTCAAAACCCTGACGCTGGCCTTTAGGTCCCTGTTTGGCACTTGCCCTAACTACCTGAAAGTTAGACTCCCCAGGTATCACCAGTCTCGGTCCCTCCGCTCCAACGGGCAGGTGAAGATTGTGATCCCACGAGTGCGAAGGGCACGGCTGGGCGGAAGAACGTTCTCGGCCAATGTGGCGGGGCTATGGAACTCTCTTCCTTCCGCTCTCCAACAGGCCCCCTCAGAAGCCTGTTTTAAACGACTGCTGAAAACCTGGCTTTTCACTCCACAACGTTAAGTATGCCACATGACTTCTACGGCCGTTCTGTTCTTATAGCGCCGGGATACCTCCTTGTGAGGCAACTGTTCGCGCTCTATAAAACTCTTTATTATTATTATTATTATAATTAATTGGTGCCACCTCTCCATATGACGATGCATGGTATAGTTACCACAACTATATTTTTTTTCGGTTCCTCTGGAGAGTTCATCGTGGCAGATGAAGCGTGTAACGTACCGGGCATTTACCTTTTTTTGCATGTACAGGAAAGGAAAAAAAAATCGAGCGTCCAAGTTCTAAGGTGTCCCAGGGCCATTTTAGTGGACCAGGCCCAAATCCAAAGAACAGGCCGCCATTTTGAGAGTCCTCTTGCAGCCGCCTGTCGCTGTAGCATCAAGAGCAGCCGAAACTCAGCTGAATGGCAACTGAAACGGTAAATGGGCGCACCACTACATTTCAGCATTGTAGGATGACCACACCAGTACAGCAACTTGCTAGACATCACCTCGGTGCCATCCGGATCTCGGCGCCCCACTGCAGATGAAGTGCCTCTCAACTATGAAACCACCACGGTGACATCCGGATCTTGGCGCGTTGTGCTGCCTTCGGCCTATTCGCACATCGGTCCGCTACTGACGCCATCTCACAGGCTAATGGGGTGACCCACGCCGAGTTTCAGCATTGTAGGATGACCACACCAACTTGCTAGACATCACCTCGGTGCCATCCGAATCTTGGCATCTCAACGCCTAGTGGTATCTTCCATACAGAAAATATTGTTACGCTGCCTTTGGCCCCATTCGCACATCAGTCCGCAACTTAGACATCACCTCGGTGCCATCCGGATCTTGGCATCTCAGCGCCTTGTGGTGTCAGTCAGAAAATATTGTTGCGCTGCCTTTGGCCCCATTCGCACATCAGTCCGCTACTGACACCATCTCACAGGCCAATAGGGCGCCCCACGCCGACTTTTACCATTGTACGATGGCCACACCAGTGGCACAACTTGCTAGACATCACCTCGGTGCCATCCGAATCTTGGCATCTCAACGCCTAGTGGTATCTTCCATACAGAAAATCTTGTTACGCTACCTTTGGCCCCATTCGTATATCGGTCCGCAACTTAGACATCACCTCGGTGCCATCCGGATCTTGGCATCTCAGCGCCTTGTGGTGTATTCTCTTCAGAAAATATTGTTGAGCTGCCTTTGGCCCCATTCGCACATCGGTCCGCAACTTAGACATCACCTCGGTGCCATCCGGATCTTGGCATCTCAGCGCCTTGTGGTGTCTTCTACTCCGAAAATATTGTAGAAAATATTGTTGCGCTGCCTTTGGCCCCATTCACACATCAGTCCGCTACTGACACCATCTCACAGGCCAACAGGGCGCCCCACGCCGACTTTTACCATTGTACGATGGCCACACCAGTGCCACAACTTGCTAGACACCACCTCGGTGCCATCCGGATCTTGGCATCTCAGCGCCTTGTGGTGTCTTCAAATCAGAAAATATTGTTGCGCTGCCTTTGGCCCCATTCGCACATCGGTCCGCTACTGACGCCATCTCACAGGCCAACGGAGCGCCCCACGCCGACTTTCAACATTGTAGGATGGCCACAGAAGTGCGACAACTTACTAGACACCACCTCGGTGCCATCCGGATCTTGGCGCGTTGTGCTGCCTTCGGCCTATTCGCACATCGGTCCGCTACTGACGCAAACTCACAGGCCAACGGGGCGCCCCACGCCGACTTTCAGCATTGTAGGATGGCCACACCAGTGCGGCAACTTGCTACACACCACCTCGGTGCCATCCGGATCTTGGAATCTCAGCGCCTAGTGGTGTCTTCTATTCCGAAAATATTGTTGCGCTGCCTTCGGCCCCATTCACACATCGGTCCGCTACTGACGCCATCTCACAGTCCAACGGGGCGCCCCACGCCGACTTTCAGCATTGTAGGATGGCCACACCAGTGCGGCAACTTACTAGACACCCCCTCGGTGCCATCCGGATCTTGGCGCGTTGTGCTGCCTTCGGCCTATTCGCACATCGGTCCGCTACTGACGCAAACTCACAGGCCAACGGGGCGCCCCACGCCGACTTTCAGCATTGTTGGATGGCCACACCAGTGCGGCAACTTACTAGACACCACCTCGGTGCCATCCGGATCTTGGCGCGTTGTGCTGCCTTCGGCCTATTCGCACATCGGTCCGCTACTGACGCAAACTCACAGGCCAACGGGGCGCCCCACGCCGACTTTCAGCATTGTAGGATGGCCACACCAGTGCTGCAACTTGCTGGACACCACCTCGGTGCCATCCGGATCTTGGCGCGTTGTGTTGCCTTCGGCCTATTCGCACATCGGTCCGCTACTGACGCCGCCTCACGTGCCAACGTATTTTCTCCGCATTTTACACCCTATGCCGCATAACAGGTCATGTGACTTGTTTATAAAACTTTTCATTGGTTCATTTTACTTTTGGTTTCCTAATGATGGAAGGCTTGATCATGTGACCTAAAAACAACACTTTTCATTGGATGAAAACTTTTTTTTTTCCCAAACGATGAAAGCCCCACCTTGTTTCTGGATGTTTCAGACTGAAGCTGGAGTCAGCATGAGAGCACCACCATCTCGTAGCTCAGTCGTGGTCATTCCGCGAGCAATCATGGCAGCCGCTCCCCACCAGAAGCCTGCAGGAGTCGGAGCCCCCAAAACTTTTGATGAATTCTCAAGGCGGAGGGGACGCTTTCGAGAATGGGGTCCAAGACCTAGCAGACAAGCGTCCGATTTCCAAGGTGTCCCAGGGCCATTTCAGTGGACCAGGCCCAAAAAGGAAACAGCCTGCCGCCATTTTGAGAGTCCTGTGACAGCCGCCTATCGCTGCACCGCAAGAGTGGGCGCAACTCAGCTGAATTGCGGCTTTTGACACAGTGAACCAAAAACGGACGGAATGGCAACTGAAACGGTAAAGGGGCGCCCCACTACAACAGATGACACTCCACCTGGAGAAGCCCGTTCACGCCGCCTCCCCCGGAGCGCCCCACGCCGTTATTCGGAGCAGCATTGTAGGATACCAAAACCAGTGCGGCAACTTACTGGACATCACCTTGGTGCCATCGTTCTGCTGCCTTGGAACTATTCGCGCAACAGTTTGCTACTGATGACCCACCCCCCGCGACGCCCCATGACGTTATTTGCTGGGTGGCAACTTACTAGACATCACTTTCGTGTCATCTAGATTTCAGCGCGTTCTGCTGCCTTGGAACTATTCGCACAACAGTTTGCTACTGATGACCCACCCCCCGCGACGCCCCACGCCGGAAATCTGGACGTTGTGCTGCGTTGGGACTATTCGCACAGCCGACCGCTACTTCGTTGTTTTTCCCTAAAAATGTTTATATGTTATTACTATTTTTGTTTTCTTGTATATATTTATAAATTATTAAAGTTTTATAATCTTACTACTTTGTCGGAGTGCTATATATTTTTAATGTGACACATAATTGTAAAAACTTTGATGTACAAAGAGTCATCCCTGGAATCTTCCGCTTCAGGCTCGGTCCCCTCCCCAATCACAATACAGGATGGTTTTCAGATAATAGCAACCCTTCTGCTGTGACGGATCTCATCGAGTGTGGGCCTTGATCTACTATAACTCCTTTGAAGAGGGGTGATTCTTTACAGCTGTGGCCATAAACTACATCTGCAGGGCTAGCTGATACCCTAGGACCAGCCTGGACAATCGGACACAGAGGAAAAGGAGTGTCAGAGGGTGCGGTAGTGAATAGGGCGAAAGGGAGGTGTCGGGCGGGCACAGGGTGTGATTCTCAGGGAAGAGCAGCGCAGATGGGGGGAGGTTTATTACCCATGCATAAGACAGAGAGCGGGGGTGACCACTGCCTGGGGGAGATGCTTGCGAGGGTGGGGAGCCATGCTAAGGATCGACAGCGTGCACAGAGTGGGTCTGGTCAAGGCATCTAAAATGGCTACCGTGCACGACAAAAGTGTGGCATTTGAAAAAAGACAAGATGGCGCAGACAATGTTTTTCAACACTTCCTGATTTCCTTCGAATCGAACGTTAACAGACGTTGGGGCATATTACCAAAGTTAAGCGATATTTATCCCTAACGATGCTTAGCAACGATTTTTTTACCGTCAGAAATTATCGCAGATAAACCTTGCTATTATCAAGGTTTATCGGAAATACGATAAAAAACGACCGCAATGCATTAATATCGCTGAAAACTCAGCGATATTCATGCATTACCGAGCTAATGCTCTTAGCCATGTTATCCACCTCCCATTGGATAACATGGCTAAGAACTGCTCAGGGCAGGTGGTAGCTTTTGGAGATATTCGCGCTTATCTCGAATATTTCCAAAAGTTGATAATAGGAGATAGCGATGTTAGCGACTGTTTCCAGTCGCTAACATCTTGGCATGCCCACTTTGCATGTCATTAGTGATAAATATCACTCACATGCAAAGTGGGGCCCAAGATGGTCGCTATATTCTACTAGCCGTCGCTAACTGGTATTAGCAACAGCTAGGTAATACACATATAATTTTATCTCCGCGAAGCGGAGCGCTGTTACAGATATATATCTTGTTTCTGAACGTTAATTTCTCAAAATGCACTGAAGCACATATATTGAGACCTAGCAAAGGCACATCGGGCTACCAGTCCCTACAATTTTGCCAAGTTTCGTGCAAATCCATTCAGCTGTTCGATCCTACCGAGAGACAAGATGGCGGCCGCTACGGACTGTTTGGAATGTTTACAGACACCGGAGAGCCAATCAGCTTCGCTTCGCAAAGCTCCGTAACGCGAAAAGTACGCGAAGCGGTGCGCTGTTACAGATATATATCTTTTTTTGAACGTTAATTTCTCAAAATCCACTGGAGCACATATATTGAGATCTAGCAAAGGCACATCGGGCTACCAGTCCCTACAATTTTGCCAAGTTTCGTGCAAATCCATTCAGCTGTTCGATTATTATTATTTTTATTTTTTTTTGCCCCGCGGGGCCCTTTTAAAACCTCCACATCAAACCTAGGGGGTGAGCGACAATGTACTATGCCCCCTTATGGTCATTTGCCCCTTCGCTTTGGCCTCCTCTTGTCTCTCGATCCTACCGAGAGACAAGATGGCGGCCGCTACGGACTGTTTGGAATGTTGACAGACGCCAGAGAACCAATCAGCTTCGCTTCACAAAGCTCCGTTGCGCGTAAAGTTCGCGTCCTGGGACGCTGCCAGGTCCGCTGTTACAGATATATATCTTTTTTTAAACGTTAATTTCTCAAAATCCACTGGAGCACATATATTGAGACCTACAAAAGGCACATCGGGCTACCAGTCCCTACAATTTTGCCAAGTTTCGTGCAAATCCATTCAGCCGTTCGGGCTAAAAGTGAGGCCAACCACCCTATGGAAAACTCAATGTTAAAAACACGTTTTGGGACCCCCCTTTTTTCTCGGCCCCCCCTTGACGAACCCCCCCCAAATTTTCAAGGGCTGCTCAGAAACAAAATGTGCCATTTTCCTGAAAATTTCAGCCAATTCCGTCCACAAACGCCAAAGTTATTAGACATAGAATTTTCAAAAATCCCATAGAGAAAAAATCCTAACTATATATACCTACCGGCGACCGCCAGTAGGTAATATTTAAATATCTAACCACATTATATTCACTGGATGATGTCATCAGTGATGTCATTTGAGATGTCATTAGTGATGTCACTGACCATGCCATGAATGATGTAATATGTGACATCATCAGCAGTGGATTGCGGGCGCGCAAGTTATAGTTAGTACAACTAACTATAACGTGGGAATTTTAATGGTTTAGTACGTGTAAAATGTCCAACTAACTATAACTCCACTAAAACGTAAGTTTTTTTCAGTGAATTTCTAAGGTTTTTTAACTGGTAATTTCTAACTATAACTTGTCTGAAACCTATGGTTTTTTCAGTGAATATATATATATATATATATATATATATGGACCGACACCAAAAATCAAAGCTCCAGCTTGTGTTCCACAATTGAGAGGCACTCAAATAGACAACAAGGAGCTCCAAGCTTAAACTCCTCTATTAAATAGGTATGGAGGACACCAGCCAGCCGATCTCTTTCACGGCCGGTTCACCGCTGCTTGACACATTTCGAATATCCAATTCTTTCTCAGGCTCACAGTGAAGAGCTTGCAACACAGTCCAGTCCCTGTCTCATAAGTACATGTGATTGCGCGCTCTCTGATGGGCTGTTCATGACGATGCTGCGCAAGTACTTATGGGAGTTGGAGTCCTGGTAGGAAATGCGTTCCTTTTGAAGTGCCTACAATGTTCTGCTGATACATTCCTAACCCGCAGATGGGTCTCAGCCGGCGGGTTCCTCCTGAATCCTTATGTTGCTACTCCACATGTAGGGGATAGTGGATACAATCCTCAGTGGCCCCCTATGTTCCCAGGGTGGTGCTCTCTTGGTGGCTGGACCGCCACCAAAAATCAAAGCTCCAGCTTGTGTCCCACAATTGAGAGTCACTCAAATAGACAACAAGGAGCTCCAAGCTTAAACTCCTTTATTAAATAGGTACGGAGGGCACCAGCCAGCCGATCTATTTCACAGCCGGTATGTGTATATGTATATATATAAATATATGTATATATATATTCACTGAAAAAACCATAGGTTATAGACCATATATAGTTAGGAATTAGCATTTAAAAAACCTTATTTTACTCACACAAAACCATTGAAATTCCATATATAGTTAGTTGTACTAACTATATATCGCGCACCCGCAATCCACTGCTGATGATGTCACATATTACATCATTCATGACATGGTCAGTGACATCACTGATGACATCACTGATGACATCTCAAATGACATCACTGATGACATCACTGATGACATCTCAAATGACATCACTGATGACATCACTGATGACATCTCATTTGACATTACTGATCACATCACTGATGACATCATTCATGTGATAATACGATGAACCTCTTCAGACTCTAATATAACCTTAGATACACTCAGTGTAAACAGACACTCATAGACTGTCACTCATCCATGGAGTTACTCAGACACTTAGTCAGTCATGCAAAGAATCAATCACACCTCCATTTCCTCAACTATACAGTTATACACACCTTACTTATTCAAACATATACTAAAACATATTTACTGACTTATACAATCCTGGATACAAGTTCACAATGATCCATACAGCCACTCACACATTCACTGGCTCTTATGCACAGTTATTTATATATGTCAACTCTCACATGTACTGTATTTTACATATGTACTTACTTTGACATGTAGCACTTAGATATCCATTCACTCACCAATACACTCATACACACAGTCAACCGCCCATACAGCTGTTTCCACATGCACTTTTGAACCCATACATCTAGTGAATCAACTGCTCACACATCTATGCACAGAGTCATACACCTCCCAGCCACCCACACACACACTCAGTCTCCCATACAAATACTTGGGCAAACAATCAATAATCCATATAGTTACTCATATAGCTAATGATCAACACATGCAGCAGATTACAGAACAACATACACAATGATGCACAATTTAAAACAGTTTAGTCACTAACCCATGCACTCAGTGAGACACATTTAATCAGTCACTCATACAGTCAGTCATGCCCCTACTAAATCCTTCATCAAGACACTTATACATCCACTCATTCTTCAATATGTAAGACATATTTTAACTTTACAGAATTATACAGTCACTGAATGTAGTCATCAGTGATGTCATCAGTGATGTCATTTGAGATGTCATCAGTGATGTCATCAGTGATGTCATTTGAGATGTCATCAGTGATGTCATCAGTGATGTCACTGACCATGTCATGAATGATGTAACATGTGACATCATCAGCAGTGGATTGCGGGTGCGCGATATATAGTTAGTACAACTAACTATATATGGAATTTCAATGGTTTTGTGTGAGTAAAATAAGGTTTTTTAAATGCTAATTCCTAACTATATATGGTCTATAACCTATGGTTTTTTCAATGAATTTTCAAGGTTTTGCAAATGCTAATTCCTAACTATATATGGTCTATAACCTATGGTTTTTTCCAGTGAATTTCATTGGTTTTTTAAAAGCTAATATCTGTAGCTGTAAAATGTATTCTTCTTTAAATCCAAAAATATATTTTATATGTTTATTAATAATTTTTTTTTTAATACTTTTTTTTGTTCGCTCCCGGTTCGCGAACCGGGAAGCTTCCCGTTAGCTCATCTTGATGCCGCGACCCAGTCCGCGAACCGGTAAACGTTCCGTTAGCGCAACTGCCGCGTTAGAAATCAACATCGTGACGCGTCGCGGAAGCGAGACGTATCACGTTGTCGCGTAATGCGTCTTATGACGCGCTGCGTTAGCGCACCCGGAAGTGCTCCGGTATGCGAACTGAGACGCGAAGCGCAGCTCCCAGGAAGCGATCCGCGGCGCGTCGCGAAAGGTATCGCGTTGCCGTGTAATGCGTCTTATGACGCGCCGCGTTAGCGCACCCGGAAGCGCTCCGGAGCGCGAACCGAGGCGCGAAGCGCAGCGACCCGGAAGCGATCCGGGGCGCGTTCCGCAGCGCGTAACTTAAGCGTAAGAGGTCATGTGACTTGTTGATAAAACTTTTCATTGGTTCATTTCACATTTGGTTTCATAATGATGTAAGGCTAGGTCAGGTGACCTAAAAATAACACTTTTCATTGGTTTAGAACTATTGTTTATCCCAAATGATGAAAACCCCTCCTTCTTTCCTTACTCTGACTTTCATCTTTGTGAGAGGAAGACCATTTTTGATAGTTGAGCAATGGCTTCAATAGTTGCTTCAGCTGGTGCACCCCCACCACCACCTCCACCTCCTCATGGGAAGAGAGGACCACCTCCCCAGTTTATCAGCCAGACAGAGGAGGAAGAGGATGAACTAGAGGAAGAGGAGACCGAAGGACCACAGTTCTTATAGGAGGTGCCCCGGGTTTCCCGTCGGAAAGCCAGCTTTATTTGGCAGTTTTTTTCACTCCCTCGAGGGCAAAAAAAAGTAAATGCTAGGTATGTCACCTGCCTGATTTGTAAAGACCGGTTATCTAGAGGCACTGATAAAAAATATAGCTACGGAAACTATACAATGCATCGTCACATGACCAGGTGGCATCCATTGAACTACAGCCAGGCGGAGATACGTGACATGCAAGATAACCCAACAACAACTCCTGTGGCCAGGTCAACATCACTAATATCGTTGACAGGAGCAGAGGCACGGGAAACCGTGCCAGACATTCAGGTGTTGGAGATGAAGTCAGGCCTGTCTTGCAACATGGTGCATCGTTTGCATCACTGCTGCATCGGTTTCATGTGGCACGGGTTTTTTACAGCATGACACATCTGCCTAGATGCATCAATTTGTAATTTTGTCGCCTCATAGCAAATCTTTTGGACCGCCGCTGCATCACAAAAGTGACGCACAGTGGCGCAAAAGAGGCATACACCTATCATAAATCTGTCCCTAACATTTGAAATGATTGATTCAGGATGACGATAAGGTGTGGCCTCTCTAGAGGTTTGTTTAGGTGAGGCCTACTCAGGATTGCATATCAAATTTATGCTTGTTGAAGAATACAGAGGAGATAATACATGTGAAGGCCTACCAATGAAGTAAGTCATGTCCACTTCACTCTTGAACAAAGGCCAGACCTCTTCTGTGTCCGTGGACAGACCTAAACTTCATCTGAACAATGTCATTCGTAAACTTAGGAAACACAGGTGATGTAATTGAAAAATGTGGAGTTTCTTTTCCTCATTTCACAATCACATCACCTGTGTTGCCTAGGCTTAGGTATCTCATAGTGCAGATGTAGTGCAGCATATTAAACAGTACCCAGAAGTGCAGCACTGCATGCAACAACTTTGACACTTACAAAAGCTTCAGCTTCTGCATGCCCCCTACACAGTGCTAATTATATACATTTTAAACTGATGGTATCTTGCTGGAGATGAACTGAAACCTATCTTGCAACATGGTGCATCTTTTACACAAAAGTGACCCACAATGGAGCAAAAGAGGCGCACGGCCACCATAAATCTGACCCTAACATTTTAAATGATTGTTTCAAGATGCCAATAAGGTGTAACCTATGCACAGATTTGTTTCAGGTAAGTCCTACTCAGGGTTGCAGATGGAATTTAGGTTTGTTGAAGAATACAGAGGAGATAATACATGTGGAGGCCTACCAACGAAGTGAGTCATGTCCACTGCACTCTTGAACAAATGTCAGACCTCCTCTGTCTCCAGGAACAGGCCTAAACCTCATCTACACAATGTGATGTGTAATGTTAGGAAACACAGGTAATATAATTGAAAAACGTGCAATTTATTTTGCTCATTCCACAATCATATCACCTGTGTTTCCTTTGCTTAGGTATCTCATTGTGGAAATGTAGTCTATCATATGAAAGACTACGTAGAATATGAGCACTGTATGCAACAACTTTGACACTTACAGAAGCCTCTCCTTCTCCATGCCTCCTGCACAGTTCTAAATGTACATCATAAATGCAAACAGTACAGAATTAATTATACATGTTAAATGGTTTATTTTTGCTGTTCTCAGAATGTATCAAATTTCACTAAAAACAGTGACTTGAAGGTATTCATCATATAACAGCGGGGAAAAAAAAACACAATCAAAATGATTGTGTTTAAAAAACCCATACAACATAACAAATCAGAATTCAGAACTCCTTAAAGTTAACTTACTTTCCATGACGTTGAAGGATGTCCTATGAACAGCTTACACTCTGTTGTGCTGTTATTACTTTCAGACCGCCACTTTCTGAAAGAAAACCTCCATCGTTTTGAAAAACATGTTACATACAATAAATTACTTCTTGCTCTCTACCACACGTTTCCACAAGGCCAAATCATGTCTGAGCCATTTATAACTCTTAGAATTCTTGTAAGCCAATCCCGTCATGTTGTATTTCCGCAACTTTCACAATTAAAATATTGAAGATCATTTTCACAATCCTGGACTAGTAATATCTTCCCCTTCTTGCTCAGTCATGTTCTACATTTCCTATGACACTGATACTGCTTACTATGAAGCAGACTTACACTACCTCTATGACTACTACAATTATTTAATTCTCTACATCACTTTTAATCACAAAGCAATGTAAAACAGTAGACAGCATTGCAGACTTACATTACCTCTACTCCATGTTTTGATTGGCTGCTTCAATTAGCTTATAAAAAGAAACAGTTTTTCTGAACTCATTCAAAGTGCACTTATTTCTCCATGACGTCCAGTGTTATGGTAAGAAGTTATGTCTCTGTACTACACTTATCCTCAAGGCCAAATCGTGTAGGAGCCATTAGAACTTCTTGAAATTCCTCAGAGCACATCCCGAGATTCTGTCCCTAAAATGTTGGTTTTAAAAACACCAGGTAAGAGTTTTTAAGGTCATACGGCAATTTTTTTTTTAAAATGAAAACAGAATCATTGCAGAATGACCAGCCATTTCTAGACTTTAAATAAGCTGTGTAATGTCCTGATGTTATTGAAGGACCGTCATGATATATAATTGCTGCAGTTACAAAAGTCCTTCCTGATATTGACAACTGTGAAGCCACAAAATTTTTAATTAAAGTTGTCAATTTTGTTCCATCAGGCCTACATCGTTGGAACATTAAAATAACATACTGGCCATATGTTCGTATAAATAATGTGGACATCATTTCAGATTTACATTGGCTACACTCCATGTTGTGATCAGCTGCTTTTACTAGTTTATTAAAAGAGACTGATTTACTGTCTGGCAAAGTTAAATATATAAATCTTTCTGAGTCTACACTAGTAGTACTTGATACTCTACAGTTCTCGCAGTCATGCTGCCATTGATAAGAAAGCCCAAACAGGTGATCTACATCTACACCTTCAGCATGCAATACATCAAGCATATACATTAAAAACTCCTGACAATCTTGCTGAATATTTTGAGAGAATTGTGTTTGGCCTGAACATCTGTCTAACAGATTTCGAATTTCAGACACACTTTCTATTTTTGTTCTATCAGTGCTACATTTCTCTAACACAGAATTTAACAAACTGCAAAATCTTTGATCAGAATTGACCACAATCTCTTCTTTTACATTTTCTAGAGAAAACAAAACATTAACCACTACATTAGCATAGCAGTTGACACCAGAACTGTTTTCAAATTGAAAACCAACAACATCTTCAACAGAATCCTTTTTGTTTCTGCTTATAATTTCAGGTTCATCGACTTTTCGTCTTTTTGCTACAACCTCCCCAGTATTGGTCACATTTCTTCGTTTCCGGCCTACCACACGTTTCTCAAACAAAGGATATTGAGGCAAATGTGGCGCATACTGTCTTCTTAACCTATTGTATTCCTTAACACAATCTAGATCCGCACAAATGTTTGTGACATCACACTCAATCAAGTACAATCCCGATAAAGTTCTAACTCGTGACAATGCCACATATGCCATACCCTCCTTGAACACAGAACTGCCAATATTCACCAATGCACTGTCTACACTTAAACCTTGCGATTTATGGATTGTCACCGCATATGCCAAGCAAACAGGAAACTGCTTACGGCGAACATATAAGTCTTTTAAAAGCAAAAATCTAGCAGAACAACGACCAATTAGCTGTACTTCCTCAATGCCATCAAATGTAATTTTTAAAAATTCAATTCCATCTCTATTTCTGTATTTTACAAAATCAACAACATTACCCATTGATCCATTTACCAGACCTCTTTCAACATGTAAATTCCTTCTTAAAATTATATGGCAGTTCAAGCACACATTCAGAGTCTTTTCAAAACCTGCAGTTTTAGATATAGTCTTCTCTAATGAATCCAATTTTGTTTTCAAATTCTCAGACAAAATAATTGTTGATCCCATATGCTCTACTCTGTCAATAGCTTCCAGTTTCACAATCTCTTGCTTTTCTAAATGCAACATTTTGTTGTTGAATTTGGCACATTCTGCAAGAGTTGGCATCAAACATATTCCAGATTTCTTCTCAGTAATTTTCTGAAAAATATTCTCAGGCACAACATCTTGTTCTGGATATAAATTTGACAGTAATCGTGCATGTAAAGCTTCTTTCCCATGCTCGGTCACTTTTCCAATTCTAACATCTTGTAGAATAGTCTTGTAAACTTCATCCTTCGCCTGACGCATATTTTCATGCAGTTCAGCATAATTGAAGTTTAACCATATATTGACGTTGCCAATGCTCCCTAGGCACTTCCTGGTATCTTCATGCGTGAGCATTTTGAACACAGGTTGCCCTTTCACTGGTGTCAGCTGCAGAAGATCTCCGAAAACAATGATGTGTTTGCCACCAAATAACACATCATACTCTGTTTTGAGAACTTCTTGCATTCTCAAATGCACAAAGGCAAGCATGACATTGGAAACCATGCTTACTTCGTCAATGATAAGAAGTTTCATTTTCCTCAAGATTCTTGAAACTTCACAACAAGCATCTCCAGATAGCTTGTGATATTGTAATTTGTTGTCATGCTCCACTGGCAGCATCAGTAAACGATGTAAAGTAATCCCTTTAATGTTATGTGCTGCCAGTCCAGTTGGAGCAGTGACAACACAAGACAGCAATGACTCTGTCCTTTCCTGCAAATAACATGAAATTGCTTTAATAAGGAAACTTTTTCCAGTTCCCGCTTCTCCACTCACGTACAGTCGGACAGGCTTCAACGACGTACATGAGCACTCTTTCTTGTCATGACTTAATCCATGATCAATTTGCATGGTAACTTCGTCATATATTTTCCTCTGCTCAACGTTGAGTTGTCTTTCCAACTCTTCTAAGTTAACTGCATCCTCCTGAGCATGTGTCATGGCTCTTTCCACTTCATTCATAGCAGTGGCATCTTCATTTTCGATAACAGGTCCTCCTAGTGGATCCTGACTCAATGAAGCAGAACTCTGACTGTCCTGAGAACTGTCTCTGGCAATCTCGGCTGCAATCGTTGCTTCCTGCTCAATTTCCGCATTCAATATTTCTACATATTTGGGAAAAGCAGGACATTCTATGGTCTCCTTGGCAGCATTGATAGAGTCTTCGTAACAGAGGAAATCTCCAAGCAGTTCTTCTTCTGCACGCCAAGGCTTGAAAAGTTGCAAAAGTGCTAAATAGAAAAACTCCTTTTTTTCAGGAGATTCGCCACTCAATTTTTGATGGTTTACCAAGTGGCATTTTCTTTGGTTGACCAGACATCCCTCACTTCCTATTACAGCATACACTCCTTTCTCAGTATCTTCTTTGATGTTCCTCTTGAATATGTAATTTTGAAGAACCTCATACAGACAAACATTCTCGAGGTGACTGCTTCGATTTGGATAATATGTATCCAACATGTTGGTCTTCAAAATGTCGGTACTGTTTGGCTCCTTTTCCGCCAAATACTCAATTTCCCGCACAGGTTTGAGAACTCGATTACGCGTTGCAGCAAGACCAAGACTCGCCCAAACGATACTCCTGGACTTGGCATAGAGACTTGCTGAAGACAACCGGTCAGAACATTCGTAAGCTCCGATTTCTCGATGCGACAACATCTTCAGACTGAAACTGTACAACTTCTTGCTGAGGCTCTTTTCATGGGAAATGTCCTCCCACATATCCTTCAATTCTGTCTTCTCTTTTTTGGTGATGTAAGATGTCACATACCGAGCCACAGCCATACAGTTATCAGCCACAAACTGTATATCCATGTTAGCATTCCACATGGACAAAATCACCGGGTTGTAGTCGTTGATGTACTTAGACTCTTCGTTCCTCTTCAAATTGTATGTGTTTTTAGGTGATTTCTTCATCACATTATGTCGCAGCGAAGACATCAAACTGTTTACTCTTCCTTTAGAAATCACCGGTCGTGGAAAGCCGAAACGACATTTGGTGTAGAACTTGTCCTTGTTTCGGAATTTACGACGACAGTACTTTCCACATCGATGGCTTTGGAAACGTAGAACTTTTTCTCTTAGGCTTTTCTTCTCCTTTGCGTTTGGAACAGCACACGTAGAATACTGTTGTATGATACTCATCACTGAGTCTTCTGGATCCGTTCCAAATTTAGGTGCATCCTTGATCCACAGCAACATATGTATATGAGGAGCACCTCTTGCTTGGTACTCCTTTCTCCAGAAGAAATCCAACACCTCTCCAAGAGGTGGATTCTTCTTATTCATGATGAAAGACATCATAGCTTCAAATCTATGATTGAAGTACCTACATACATTGACTGGATCCAAAGAGCACAGTTCTCCGGGTGTCTTGAATTCGATGTTTTCGATGTTTCCATTTGCCTCTCGTAGAAATTCAAGTAAGTCTTCCCAGCCATACTCGGCACAGCTCAGAGTGAGGAACCATGTGGGAGTTCCTAAGTTCCTCAGCGTACATTTTAAATCACCATGACGACGGTACCAGTACTCATTAGTACCACGCTGACACGCCATGAGATTAATCAGGTGAGAATCCAAAATACTGTCTTGGACATTGACTTTATCCATAAAGTCACTTGCCGAGATGTTTTGCATGTGTATACCACTTTTCAAGATGTGGTTCACTGCATATGACAGTCCAGACAGATCGCTTTCAAACAGGAGATGAAACAAATAGGGAATGCATTGTCGAAACCTAGCATCTCCTGCATACAATCGCAAAGTCCGGTATTCAGAAGCAGAAATTTGATGAGGTCGCTCATCATATCTTCCTCCCTGACCTGTTGGAAAAAGCTGTGGGAAACACCGAGCTTCCAAACTTTCCTCCCAAACACTAATGGGACTCCCTTTGGCTTGTTTCATTTGAAACAACTCAATAGCATTCCCCATGACTTCCTTGGAATGCAAAGGATGAACACTATAATGTTCATATATTTCTTCACTAGTAGAGGGTTCTACTTTCTCAATTTGACCAGCACACAAATCGCTATCCTCTTCCTCACTTACTTCCTCTTCTGCAACATATACATTCTTATAGTATTTATTATTTTTTTTCAAATACAATGTTGCCTTTTTAACTTTCCTAACATCCACTAAATCTTGCCATATTTTCTTATTCTTTGTCGGAACCCCATTAACTAAGATAACCAGAGGTTCCTCTTCCACTTTTTCTACTCCAATTGTGTTAATGTTTTTCTTAAAATCTAGAGGCAAATAAACAACTCTTCCCTTTAATCCTCTCTGTAAATCTGATGGAGGCAATTTCCCTGTCTTTGGCTCCATTCTTACAATAGCCTGAAAGGGATGGATACTTTGAATCAAAATAGAAGTATTTAAATCCTTCAATTCAGAAGGAATCTCAACCAATTCCAGATTATTATGAACTGCTCTAGCAGGCATCTGGTTTTGATTTAATTTGTTACAACAATAAGTACACACACGTTGATCCAATCCCAAATCAAAACAATTTTCTACCATCAAGTATGTTGTGAAATCCTTCCATTCACTATTATTTTCCCTTTCACTTTTTGCATATAAATACACTAACTTAGTCTGATTCTTATAATAAGTGCGTCGACAACACACACAAGTGAAATTTGGCCTCTCACTTGATTTCACCTGAAACGTCGCAATTTCCCTCTGGAAATTATCTGTACTGGAAACCTGTACACTATCTTCCACATTACCCGCTTCTTCTTGGTCAATTTCAACATTCTCCTCTTTACTTCCAAAGTAACAAAACTCAATTTCTTCACATATATTCTTCACATCTATTTCAGAACCATGCAAAAGAGCAGCGCATAATTGTTTAAGCATAATTGCTGGACTCTTAGCATAATACAACATTCTAACTAATTTCCTCACTTTATTATGATGCACTGCTAGCATCCTGAAATGATGAAAAACACTCTGGCATACTCTCCTGGAAAGACAAGCCAGTGAATGACCATGCAAACCTGTCACTTCTCTCACTCTGCAAGGATCTAATTCTTGCAACAACTTCATTTTCTGCTTCAAACTTTTCTTATTAAATGACCGTACAAAATCACAAAGCAAATTGATGGAATCCTGTCGCACACTGCAAATACTACTACACTTCCAGGTATACACAGGACCCTTAGGACGTTTTCCTAAAACCTCATTACCTAACACCTCTTCTGCCTCTGTTGTCACAAGTTTTTCTTTTTCAACCGGACAACCATCTTTCACTTCATAAGCTCGACCACTGGTGTCAACTGCATGCACCAAATCATTATCCTGGAAATAACTCTCCTCATTAAAAAATGCCTCACAGCTTGAACTATGCATCCATTCTCCAGAAAAAACTTCACAAAAATTACTACGATTAACTATTCTCTTCCATCTACTATTTCTTTTGAAATCATAAATTGCCTTGTTTAGCTTCCTAATTCTATTGATTTTCAAAATAAATAACTTACGTTTAATTTCAAATGCCTGATCAATAACTTTCTCAACTATTTTTTTTCTCTTATAAAAAACCACTTTCTGTTGACCTTTCTTAATATTTTTTAACAAATTGCCAATTATCCTGTTGCGGAACATTCGTTTACGAATGTCCCTAAACTGTTGTTTCCTTCTACTATCATGCACAGAGTTATCTCTTGCTCTAGCAGTAACATTTTTCATTGGCCTTTCCTTTCCGTTTGAATTGCTTCTCTTTTTCTGGACTGAAACATTTTCTGTAGTAATATTTTTTTTACTACAGATATTTCTTATGAATGTTTTTGTACTCTTACCCGGTGCTTTCTTGGTGACTTGACAAATCTTTTTGTTAGAGGACTGCTGCTTTTTTTCATTGACCTGCTGTCTTTGACGTTTTGCAGCCTTTCTCAGTCTTTCTTTGGTTGGCATGCTGAAATCTTGAAATGATCTGCAGTTGAATCTGTGGTAAAATATATTAAAAAATGTTATTAACCACTATTACCCAACAGTAAATCAATAACAGTAATCAAAAACTTAAAACACTACTTGACATTTTTACATAGAAGATTTTTTAGTGCTTGGCAAATTTAGAATACAGAAATAGCAGAAAAGAAATGGAATTTATATTCATTTTACCTGTGCTGTTTTATATGTGAATCTGATCTAATTTTATGAGCATATTTTAATATTTTATTGAAGACACTACACATAACCTGTTTTTGAAGGTGTCTTTATTTTTAAATTAAACGGTTTACATTTTTACTTTTTATTTATTATAAATTTTTAAAATAAATGTTTATAGTTCCATAGGCTCAAGCACGTCAGCTTCCCATCCTATGTCATACAATTCTGACAAATCTGCATCCTCATCACGTTCTTCTTCATCCTCAGGATTTAAATCATCCAAGGGATCAACATCCACTGATGTTTCAATTACGAGTTCAATGATGAGGTCGAAATCAACTGATTGCTGATTGTCGCTCATGTTGATGTTGTCTTTATCTTTAAAGAAAGATAACAACAATGAGATGTTGCAGAGTAAGAGACAAATCTCAGAGATTATAATAGTAAAATTGTTTAACAAGAGTAACATTTTGCACCTATTATTTAGCCATGTCCAGCGATGCTGAGGAGGTGAAGCCTATGTCCAATTTTTCAGTGAACAGGACTCATCTCTTCTTAACCTTGGATAAGCCTCACCGACTCTGTGTCCCCTGCACATACTTAAATGTAAAGGGGCAGATTTATGTTAACTGGCACATCCCCAGGGATGCACCAGTTAACGTGCACCGCTGCTCTGCCACCCATGGTGTGCCGCATTTACAATCAGATAGGACAAAGCTGCGTCAAAACCCTGCGCCTGCTTGAAGCAGGCATAGGTCTTGACGCAGCATTGTGGAGATGGAGCACCCCTGAGCCTTGCTGGAGCTGCATCGCACTTGCAATACAACTCCAGCAATGCGCCACCTTTACGGCACAGATGCGTCACGCATCTGTGCCGTTTTTGCCCCATGGTGCGCCGCATTGTAAATGCAGCACACCATGGGTGGCGGAACAGCGGCGCAGGATGACTGGCACATCCCTGGTGATGCGCCAGTCATCATAAATCTATCCCTAAGCTTCTTATCTTGTTAGAGATGAACTGCCATATGTATCATCAAACTATTTTGCATTTCCTAAATAGCGAATTTTAAGGAATAAATAGCGATTCTTTACCATTCCTAATTTGCGATGAGCAAATTGCTAATTGCAAATTACCCATTCATTTCCATGGGCCAGGAGGCCCATAGGAATGAAGGTGCAATTTGCGATTAGCAATTAGCTCATCGCAAATTAGGAATTTTTCCAAGGGTGCAGGGGTGTCTCAAGAACACCCTGCTGCACCCCTGAAAAAGAAATTTGGGGGCATATGGCGCACATACATGCCCTAAGGGCATGTATGGGCGTCATATGGCACCTTTTGTTTTTTGGAAAAAAAGCTTTTTGAAAAGAATTCGCAAATTACCACCAACTAGAAGTTGGTGGTAATTTGCAAATCCTTAATGGCATTTTTTGCATATTTTTTGTTTGATACATTGCATTTAAGAAATCGCAAAATTTGCAAATCCTTCAGTGCAATCGCAAAATAAGGAATAGCAAATTTTGCTATTCCTTATTTTGCATCAAACTTGTTTGATACATACCATTTGTCTAATTAGCATTCGCAAAGGCCGAAATTAGCAGAATTTCGGCCTTTGCGAATGCTAATTAGCTTGATACATATGGCCCCAAGTGAGGCCTGTCTTGCAACATGGTGCATCTTTTGCATCACTGCTGCATCGGTTTCATGTGGCACGGTTTTTTTACACCATGACACATCTGCCTAAATGCATCAATTTGTAATTTTGTCGCCTCATAGCAAATCTTTTGCACCGCCGCTGCATCACAAAAGTGACGCACAGTGGCGCAAAAGAGGCATACACCTATCATAAATCTGTCCCTAGCATTTTAAATGATTAATTCAGGATGACGATAAGGTGTGGCCTATCCAGAGGTTTGTTTAAGGTGAGGCCTACTCAGGATTGCAGATCAAAGTTACGCTTGATGAAGAATACAGAGGAGATAATACATGTAAAGGCCTACCAATGAAGTAAGTGATGTCCACTTCATTGCGCCAGTCATCATAAATGTATCCCTAAGCTTCTTATCTTGTTAGAGATGAACCGCCATATGTATCATCAAACTATTTTGCATTTCCTAAATAGCGAATTTTAGAGAATAAATAGCGATTCTTTACCATTCCTAATTTGCGATGAGCAAATTGCTAATTGCAAATTACCCATTCATTTCCATAGGCCAGGAGGCCCATAGGAATGAAGGTGCAATTTGCGATTAGCAATTAGCTCATCGCAAATTAGGAATTTTTCCAAGGGTGCAGGGGTGTCTCAAGAACACCCTGCTGCACCCCTGAAAAAGAAATTTGGGGGCATATGGCGCACATACATGCCCTAAGGGCATGTATGGGCGTCATATGGCACCTTTTGTTTTTTGGAAAAAAAGCTTTTTGAAAAGAATTCGCAAATTACCACCAACTAGAAGTTGGTGGTAATTTGCAAATCCTTAATGGCATTTTTTGCATATTTTTTGTTTGATACATTGCAATTAAGAAATCGCAAAATTTGCGAATCCTTCAGTGCAATCGCAAAATAAGGAATAGCAAATTTTGCTATTCCTTATTTTGCATCAAACTTGTTTGATACATACCATTTGTCTCATTAGCATTCGCAAAGGCCGAAATTCGCAGAATTTCGGCCTTTGTGAATGCTAATTAGCTTGATACATATGGCCCCAAGTGAGGCCTGTCTTGCAACATGGTGCATCTTTTGCATCACTGCTGCATCGGTTTCATGTGGCACGGTTTTTTTACACCATGACACATCTGCCTAAATGCATCAATTTGTAATTTTGTCGCCTCATAGCAAATCTTTTGCACCGCCGCTGCATCACAAAAGTGACGCACAGTGGCGCAAAAGAGGCATACACCTATCATAAATCTGTCCCTAGCATTTTAAATGATTAATTCAGGATGACGATAAGGTGTGGCCTATCCAGAGGTTTGTTTAAGGTGAGGCCTACTCAGGATTGCAGATCAAAGTTACGCTTGATGAAGAATACAGAGGAGATAATACATGTAAAGGCCTACCAATGAAGTAAGTGATGTCCACTTCATTGCGCCAGTCATCATAAATGTATCCCTAAGCTTCTTATCTTGTTAGAGATGAACCGCCATATGTATCATCAAACTATTTTGCATTTCCTAAATAGCGAATTTTAAGGAATAAATAGCGATTCTTTACCATTCCTAATTTGCGATGAGCAAATTGCTAATTGCAAATTACCCATTCATTTCCATGGGCCAGGAGGCCCATAGGAATGAAGGTGCAATTTGCGATTAGCAATTAGCTCATCGCAAATTAGGAATTTTTCCAAGGGTGCAGGGGTGTCTCAAGAACACCCTGCTGCACCCCTGAAAAAGAAATTTGGGGGCATATGGCGCACATACATGCCCTAAGGGCATGTATGGGCGTCATATGGCACCTTTTGTTTTTTGGAAAAAAAGCTTTTTGAAAAGAATTCGCAAATTACCACCAACTAGAAGTTGGTGGTAATTTGCAAATCTTTAATGGCATTTTTTGCATATTTTTTTGTTTGATACATTGCATTTAAGAAATCGCAAAATTTGCAAATCCTTCAGTGCAATCGCAAAATAAGGAATAGCAAATTTTGCTATTCCTTATTTTGCATCAAACTTGTTTGATACATACCATTTGTCTAATTAGCATTCGCAAAGGCCGAAATTCGCAGAATTTCGGCCTTTGCGAATGCTAATTAGCTTGATACATATGGCCCCAAGTGAGGCCTGTCTTGCAACATGGTGCATCTTTTGCATCACTGCTGCATCGGTTTCATGTGGCACGGTTTTTTTACACCATGACACATCTGCCTAAATGCATCAATTTGTAATTTTGTCGCCTCATAGCAAATCTTTTGCACCGCCGCTGCATCACAAAAGTGACGCACAGTGGCGCAAAAGAGGCATACACCTATCATAAATCTGTCCCTAGCATTTTAAATGATTAATTCAGGATGACGATAAGGTGTGGCCTATCCAGAGGTTTGTTTAAGGTGAGGCCTACTCAGGATTGCAGATCAAAGTTACGCTTGATGAAGAATACAGAGGAGATAATACATGTAAAGGTCTACCAATGAAGTAAGTGATGTCCACTTCATTGCGCCAGTCATTACAAATGTATCCCTAAGCTTCTTATCTTGTTAGAGATGAACCGCCATATGTATCATCAAACTATTTTGCATTTCCTAAATAGCGAATTTTAAGGAATAAATAGCGATTCTTTACCATTCCTAATTTGCGATGAGCAAATTGCTAATTGCAAATTACCCATTCATTTCCATGGGCCAGGAGGCCCATACGAATGAAGGTGCAATTTGCGATTAGCAATTAGCTCATCGCAAATTAGGAATTTTTCCAAAGGTGCAGGGGTGTCTCAAGAACACCCTGCTGCACCCCTGAAAAAGAAATTTGGGGGCATATGGCGCACATAAATTTTTAAAACATTCCTTTACCTCAAAAACGATTTTCAAGTCATAATTTGAAAACACTGCCCACAGGGAAATGACTTAAAATGTCCTTAAGACACATGAAAGTGTTTTTTTAAAGCCTTTGCAACTTTTTTGGGTCACTTTTAACATGGCTATGTAACTCAAACAGTCAAAATCTAAATTTACCATGCACAGGTGGGAGCATATTTACAAGGAATTTGCTCCACGGGGAAAGGTCTTTTAATTTAATATGGGAAAAATAACATCAGAGACACTCAATTGCCTTATAAAGAAGCATACACCATTATGTCCTTGTCATAAATTTTAAAACCATTCCTTTTCCCCAAAAACGATTTTCAAATCATAATTTGAAAACACTCCACATGGGGAAATGACTTAAAATGTCCTTAAGACACATGAAAGCGTTTTGGGTCACTTTTAACATGGCTATGTAACGCAAACATTCAAAATCTAAATTTGCCATGCACAGGTGGGAGCATATTTACAAGCAATTTGCTCCACAGGGAAAGGTCTTACATTAAAATGGGAAAAATAACATCAGAGACACTCAATTGCCTTATAAAGAAGCATACACCATTATGTCCTTGTCATAAATTTTAAAACCATTCCTTTTCCCCAAAAACGATTTTCAAATCATAATTTGAAAACACTCCACATGGGGAAATGACTTAAAATGTCCTTAAGACACATGAAAGCGTTTTTTGATTGCCTTTGCAGCATGTTTGGGTCACTTTTAACATGGCTATGTAACGCAAACATTCAAAATCTAAATTTGCCATGCACAGGTGGGAGCATATTTACAAGCAATTTGCTCCACAGGGAAAGGTCTGACATTAAAATGGGAAAAATAACATCAGAGACACTCAATTGCCTTATAAAGAAGCATACACCATTATGTCCTTGTCATAAATTTGAAAACCATTCCTTTTCCTCAAAAACGATTTTCAAGTCATAATTTGAAAACACTCCACAGCTCCTATGCACATGAAAACCCTGTCAGTACTAATACTTCACATTTTCTCCAATTACAATTTCTCAAAGAAACAAAATCTATTTGTAAAACACTTGAGACAAAGCAACATTTGAAAAACACAACTTTCTTCATAATTTTCTCCTTAAAGCACACTATTCTCTATCTAAATTAAAGAAATCTTTTCTCACCTTAGCAAATACTTTGAGTTTCAAAACAGTCTCAGAAACACACCAATTTGTCTTCAGCAGAGCAAAAGGTATGCACTCCAGAGTCTGCAGCTATCAAAAGCACAGAAATGCTGTAATTCTTCACACATATCTCTCATGTCACCCAATCAAAACTCTTCCCTCACTTTTTTTCAAATCAAAACCCTTCCCCCCTCTGCCCTCTCTGCTTTTTTTGCATAGCAACCACCTCTTGGAAGACCTCTGGTGTTTGCAAGTTCACACAACAATGTTGCAATTGAACTCTGAACTCTCAGTGCACCTGCATATCTAGTGCATTCTTTCATTTAATGATTTTTTCTTGACCACTCAAAATACATCTTTCAAAGAACTCATCCATGCACCCTAACTTTCTGTTTTCAGCAATCAAAATCCACCAATCACTGTTACTGCTTCATTAACACAGAAACTCCACAGTTTTTTTCATTTTAAACTCTTATTTTTTCAACTGCCATTTCATTGCCACACTTCATCTGACTGCAGGAGAACCTTCTCTCACCATGTTTTCTGTCTGGATTGTTGGACATAGTTACATCTATTGGGCTCAGAGGTATGCTGAGAACAGAAATTTACCTAACCTCAATTTACAAAATGTGGAAATTAAGTGGTTTGGCCACAGAGGATTAAAATGTCACCAATTGATACCATTGGTGAAAACCTTTATGCATTTGCCAAAACCTGACCTGTTAATTGTGCACTGTGGGGGTAATGATTTGGGCACTTTGACTGGGGTAGGTCTGGAAATGCTTTTAAAGGACACCTTTGAGCAATTAATGGCACTTTTTCCTCAGACTGCCTTGGTATATTCAAATATATGCCAAAGACAGAAATGGAGGTGGTCAAACCAATTTTGTCCACAAATTGAGAAGTCGAGGAAGCATGTAAACAAATCTGTTTCAGCTTACATGAGAGACCATGGAATGGGCTCCGTGTACAACAATAACTTGCGTTACTACATGCAAGATATCTACAGAGGAGATGGAGTTCACTTCTCAGATGAGGGCAACAGAATTTTCATTCTGAATTTAAGACTGTGCATTGGTACCTACTTATAAGTACCTAAATGTACCATAAACCCAAAAGCTCTTCTCAGAGCTACCCTACATCTGATCACTCACAATTATTATTTTTCTCTAACTTTTTTCACTAATTTTCAACATAGTACGCTCCCCGGGGCGCTACCCGGTACGCGAACCGGAAGCTAACCTCGCAAAATTTTTAAAAAAAATGTTTTTTTTCGCACATATAAGCCTCCTCAGCCACCCTCAGAAAACCTAGGGGGTCAAGATAAGTCTACCGTGCCCCCTTCTACCCATTCTGAACATTATTTGCCCTCCATCTTGTATCTTAAGTCGACCGAAACACAAAATGGTGGACTCCCGTAACGCTTAAGGTTCGCGTACCGGGGCGCTCGCCAGTTCGCGTACCGGGTCGCTCCCCGGGAAGCGCTCCATCAAAAAAGGTGGGAAAGTAATTTACAGAAAAACGACTGGAGACACTCTCACAAAATATAGATTAGCTCATACTACATACCAATCCCTATCATTTTCATAAATTTGATTGAAATTCCATTTAGCCATTTAGCCTGTAGACCTCTCTAAATACCGTGAGGTAAATTACTTCTCAAAACACATCTGAAGTGTTGGAATTGACATCCAATGAAAATGTTACTTTCATTATCAACTTTTATTACCTGACATTTGATTGGTTATATACCTGAATATATATAAAGGAAGAGAAGGAAACACAGCCATTTTGACTACTACTTCTTGTTGTACATTTCAATTGGATTTTCACTAATCACTTCAACTTCTTTGTAAAGGTAAGTTGTTATTTTATGATATAGAATTTATGGATGAAACTTGGGACCAAGAACTACTGCAATGTGTGCAAGCAGTAGATGACCTCCTTCAAAATGAGGACATTTTACACCCTCAGAGATTACAAACTATGTTCATGGAAAATGACGACATTTCAGACAGTGAAATGTTAGAAATGTTATTAAATTTTGAAACACAATCACAATAATAAATAATTGCTTAAAAAATAAAGAAATTAAAAAATAATCAACAAAACCAACAATCAATTAACATACAGTATTTGAAAAGTCTATCATTCTTTTTTCCTTATAGTACGCTCCCCAGTACGCTTCCCGGTTCGCGAACCGGGCGCTCCCCACGCAAAAAAAAAAAAAATTTTTTTATTTGTTTTGCCTTGCGGGGCCCTTTTAAAGCCTCCACATCAAACCTAGGGGGTCAGGGAGGATCTACTATGCCCCCTTATGGTCATTTCCCCCTTTGTTTTGGCCTCCTCTTGTCTCTCGATCCTACCGAGAGACAAGATGGCGGCCGCTCCGGACTGTTTAGAATGTTGACAGACACCGGAGAGCCAATCAGCTTCGCTTCGCGAAGTTCCGTTACGCGTAAAGTACGCGAACCGGAGCGCTGCCCAGAGCGCGCTTACAGATATATATCTTTTTTTAAACGTTAATTTCTCAAAATCCACTGGAGCACATATATTGAGACCTAGTAAAGGCACATCGGGCTAACAGTCCCTACAATTTTGCCAAGTTTCGTGCAAATCCATTCAGCCATTCGGGCTAAAAGTGAGGCCAACCGCCCTATGGAAATTAACATTGGAAAAACATGTTTTGGGACCCCCCTTTTTTCTCAGCCCCCCCTTGACGAACCCCCCCCAAATTTTAAGGGGCTGCTCAAAAACAAAATGTTCCATTTTCCTGTAAATTTCAGCCAATTCCGTCCACAAACGCCAAAGTTATTAGACATAGAATTTTCAAAAATCCCATAGGGAAAAAATCCTAACTATATATACCTACTGGCGACCGCCAGTAGGTAATTACCTACTGGCGGTCGCCAGTAGGTATATATAGTTAGGATTTTTTCTCTATGGGATTTTTGAAAATTCTATGTCTAATAACTTTGCCGTTTGTGGACGGAATTGGCTGAAATTTTCAGGAAAATGGCACATTTTGTTTCTGAGCAGCCTTTGAAAATTTGGGGGGGGTTCGTCAAGGGGGGGCCGAGAAAAAAGGGGGGTCCCAAAACGCGTTTTTCCCATGTTAATTTCCATAGGGCGGTTGGCCTCACTTTTAGACCGAACGGCTGAATGGATTTGCACGAAACTTGGCAAAATTGTAGGGACTGGTAGCCCGATGTGCCTTTTGTAGGTCTCAATATATGTGCTCCAGTGGATTTTGAGAAATTAACGTTTAAAAAAAGATATATATCTGTAAGCGCGGACCGGGCAGCGGCCTAGGACGCGTACTTTTCGCGCAACGGAGCTTTGTGAAGCGAAGCTGATTGGTTCTCCGGCGTCTGTCAACATTCCAAACAGTCCGTAGTGGCCGCAAACAGTCCGTAGTGGCCGCCATCTTGTCTCTCGGTAGGATCGAGAGACAAGAGGAGGCCAAAGCGAAGGGGTAAATGACCATAAGGGGGAATAGTAGATCCTCGCTGACCCCCTAGGTTTGATGTGGAGGTTTTAAAAGGGCCCCGCGGGGCAAAAAAAAAAAATTATAATAATAATCTTACGGCTGAATGGATTTGCACGAAACTTGGCAAAATTGTAGGGACTGGTAGCCCGATGTGCCTTTGCTAGGTCTCAATATATGTGCTTCAGTGGATTTTGAGAAATTAGCGTTCAAAAAAAGATATATATCTGTAACAGCGCACCGCTTCGCGTACTTTTCGCGTTACGGAGCTTTGCGAAGCGAAGCTGATTGGCTCTCCGGTGTCTGTAAACATTCCAAACAGTCCGTAGCGGCCGCCATCTTGTCTCTCGGTAGGATCGAGAGACAAGAGGAGGCCAAAGCGAAGGGGCAAATGACCATAAGGGGGCATAGTAGATCCTCGCTGATCCCCTAGGTTTGATGTGGAGGTTTTAAAAGGGCCCCGCGGGGCAAAAAAAATAAATAATATTAATAATCGAACGGCTGAATGGATTTGCACGAAACTTGGTAAAATATTAGGGACTGGTAGCCCGATGTGCCTTTGCTAGGTCTCAATATATGTGCTTCAGTGCATTTTGAGAAATTAACGTTCAAAAACAAGATATATATCTGTAACAGCGCTCCGCTTCGCGGAGATAAAATTATATCTGTATTACCTAGCTGTTGCTAACACCAGTTAGCGACGGCTAGTAGGAGATAGCGACCATCTTGGGCCCCACTTTGCATGTGAGTGATATTTATCACTAATGACATGCAAAGTGGGCATGCCAAGATGTTAGCGACTGGAAACAGTCGCTAACATCGCTATCTCCTATTATCAACTTTTGGAAATATTCGAGATAAGCGCGAATATCTCCAAAAAGTAACAGCTGCCCTGAGCAGTTCTTAGCCATGTTATCCTATGGGAGGTGGATAACATGGCTAAGAGGATTAGCTCGGTAATGCATGAATATCGCTGAGTTTTCAGCGATATTAATGCATTGCGGTCGGTTTTTATCGTATTTGCGATAAACTTTGATAATAGCAAGGTTTATCTGCGATAATTTCTGACGGTAAAAAAATCTTTGCAATGCATCGTTAGGGATAAATATCGCTTAACTTTGGTAATATGCCCCAACGTCTGTTAACGTTCGATTCGAAGGAAATCAGGAAGTGTTGAAAAACATTGTCTGCGCCATCTTGTCTTTTTTCAAATGCCACACTTTTGTCGTGCACGGCAGCCATTTTAGATGCCTTGACCAGACCCACTCTGTGCACGCTGTCGATCCTTAGCATGGCTCCCCACCCTCGCAAGCATCTCCCCCAGGCAGTGGTCACCCCCGCTCTCTGTCTTATGCATGGGTAATAAACCTCCCCCCATCTGCGCTGCTCTTTCCTGAGAATCACACCCTGTGCCCGCCCGACACCTCCCTTTCGCCCTATTCACTACTGCACCCTCTGACACTCCTTTTCCTCTGTGTCCGATTGTCCAGGCTGGTCCTAGGGTATCAGCTAGCCCTGCAGATGTAGTTTATGGCCACAGCTGTAAAGATTCACCCCTCTTCAAAGGAGTTATAGTAGATCAAGGCCCACACTCGATGAGATCCGTCACAGCAGAAGCGTTGCTATTATCTGAAAACCATCCTGTATTGTGATTGGGGAGGGGACCAAGCGTGAAGCGGAAGATTCCAGGGATGACTCTTTGTACATCAAAGTTTTTACAATTATGTGTCACATTAAAAATATATAGCACTCCGACAAAGTAGTAAGATTATAAAACTTTAATAATTTATAAATATATACAAGAAAACAAAAATAGTAATAACATATAAACATTTTTAGGGAAAAACAACGAAGTAGCGGTCGGCTGTGCGAATAGTCCCAACGCAGCACAACGTCCAGATTTCCGGCGTGGGGCGGGTCATCAGTAGCAAACTGTTGTGCGAATAGTTCCAAGGCAGCAGAACGCGCTGAAATCTAGATGACACGAAAGTGATGTCTAGTAAGTTGCCACCCAGCAAATAACGGCGTGGGGCGTCGCGGGGGGTGGGTCTTCAGTAGCAAACTGTTGTGCGAATAGTTCCAAGGCAGCAGAACGATGGCACCAAGGTGATGTCCAGTAAGTTGCCGCACTGGTTTTGGTATCCTACAATGCTGCTCCGAATAACGGCGTGGGGCGCCCCGGGGGAGGCGGCGTGAACGGGCCTCTCCAGGTGGAGTGTCATCTGTTGTAGTGGGGCGCCCCTTTACCGTTTCAGTTGCCATTCCGTCCGTTTTTGGTCCACTGTGTCAAAAGCCGCAATTCAGCTGAGTTGCGCCCACTCTTGCGGTGCAGCGATAGGCGGCTGTCACAGGACTCTCAAAATGGCGGCAGGCTCTTTCCTTTTTGGGCCTGGTCCACTGAAATGGCCCTGGGACACCTTGGAAATCGGACGCTTGTCTGCTAGGTCTTGGACCCCATTCTCGAAAGCGTCCCCTCCGCCTTGAGAATTCATCAAAAGTTTTGGGGGCCCCGACTCCTGCAGGCTTCTGGTGGGGAGCGGCTGCCATGATTGCTCGCGGAATGACTACGACGGAGCTACGAGATGGTGGTGCTCTCATGCTGACGCCAGCTTCAGTCTGAAACATCCAGAAACAAGGTGGGGCTTTCATCGTTTGGAAAAAAAAAAAGTTTTCATCCAATGAAAAGTGTTGTTTTTAGGTCATATGATCAAGCCTTCCATCATTAGGAAACCAAAAGTAAAATGAACCAATGAAAAGTTTTATAAACAAGTTACATGACCTGTTATGCGGCATAGGGTATAAAATGCGGAGAAAATACGTTGGCACGTGAGGCGGCGTCAGTAGCGGACCGATGTGCGAATAGGCCGAAGGCAGCACAACGCGCCAAGATCCGGATGGCACCGAGGTGGTGTCCAGCAAGTTGCAGCACTGGTGTGGCCATCCTACAATGTTGAAAGTCGGCGTGGGGCGCCCCGTTGGCCTGTGAGTTTGCGTCAGTAGCGGACCGATGTGCGAATAGGCCGAAGGCAGCACAACGCGCCAAGATCCGGATGGCACCGAGGTGGTGTCTAGTAAGTTGCCGCACTGGTGTGGCCATCCTACAATGCTGAAAGTCGGCGTGGGGCGCCCTGTTGGCCTGTGAGATGGTGTCAGTAGCGGACTGATGTGCGAATGGGGCCAAAGGCAGCGCAACAATATTTTCTGACGAGAAGACACCACAAGGCGCTGAGATGCCAAGATCCGGATGGCACCGAGGTGATGTCTAAGTTGCGGACTGATGTGCGAATGGGGCCAAAGGTAGCGTAACAATATTTTCTGTATGGAAGATACCACTAGGCGTTGAGATGCCAAGATTCGGATGGCACCGAGGTGATGTCTAGCAAGTTGGTGTGGTCATCCTACAATGCTGAAACTCGGCGTGGGTCGCCCCATTAGCCTGTGAGATGGCGTCAGTAGCGGACCGATGTGTGAATAGGCCGGAACCAGCACAAGGCGCCAAGATCCGGATGGCACCGAGGTGGTGTCATAGTTGAGAGTTCTGAGCAGCGCTTGTAACACTGTCTGAAGCTTATTTGCACCTGCTGCAGCTTCACTATTGCCCTGGTGTGGCCTAAGATCGCCCATGACATAGGCGGCCACCTCCCGGGGTCCGGCGGAACTTTTTTCCTTTTCCTTTCTGCATCTTGTCCCAAATTCGTTTGACCTGAAGACACGACCAGGTCCCTGAATGTGTGCAGGGGGACGCTATTGATTGAATCAAAATGGCGGCTTCACACAAAGCTGACTCAAGCGTTTTCTGGTGGTTTCATAGTTGAGAGGCACTTCATCTGCAGTGGGGCGCCGAGATCCGGATGGCACCGAGGTGATGTCTAGCAAGTTGCTGTGCTTGTGTGGTCATCCTACAATGCTGAAACTCGGCGTGGGTCGCCCCATTAGCCTGTGAGATGGCGTCAGTAGCGGACTGATGTGCGAATAGGCCGAAGGCAGCACAACGCGCCAACATCCGGATGGCACCGAGGTGGTGTCCAGCAACTTGCCGCACTGGTGTGGCCATCCTACAATGCTGCGCCGAAAGTCGGCGTGGGGCGCCCCGTTGGCCTGTGAGTTCGCGTCAGTCAGTGGGGGCTGTTTGAGGATCTGACTGCATTGGAAAGCAATGTGATGCTGTGCGTCGCCCCCAAGATGGAGGTTCCTCGGCTGCAGTGGGGCGCCCCTTGGTGTTTCACTCGCTATGCAGCTGAGTTGCGTGCGCACTTGTGGCGAATAGGCCGAAGGCAGCACAACGCGCCGAGATCTGGATGGCACCGAGGTGGTGTCCAGCAATTTGCCGCACTGGTGTGGCCATCCTACAATGCTGCGCCGAAAGTCGGCGTGGGGTGCCCCGTTGGCCTGTGAGGTGGCGTCAGTAGCGGACCGATGTGTGAATAGGCCGGAACCAGCACAAGGCGCCAAGATCCGGATGGCACCGAGGTGGTGTCATAGTTGAGAGTTCTGAGCAGCGCTTGTAACACTGTCTGAAGCTTATTTGCACCTGCTGCAGCTTCACTATTGCCCTGGTGTGGCCTAAGATCGCCCATGACATAGGCGGCCACCTCCCGGGGTCCGGCGGAACTTTTTTCCTTTTCCTTTCTGCATCTTGTCCCAAATTCGTTTGACCTGAAGACACGACCAGGTCCCTGAATGTGTGCAGGGGGACGCTATTGATTGAATCAAAATGGCGGCTTCACACAAAGCTGACTCAAGCGTTTTCTGGTGGTTTCATAGTTGAGAGGCACTTCATCTGCAGTGGGGCGCCGAGATCCGGATGGCACCGAGGTGATGTCTAGCAAGTTGCTGTGCTTGTGTGGTCATCCTACAATGCTGAAACTCGGCGTGGGTCGCCCCATTAGCCTGTGAGATAGCTGTTCTTTGGATTTGGGCCTGGTCCACTAAAATGGCCCTGGGACACCTAAGAACTCGAACGCTCGATTTTTTTTTTCCTTTCCTGTACATGCAAAAAAAGGTAAATGCCCGGTATGTTACACGCTTCATCTGCCACGATGAACTCTCCAGAGGAAACGAAAAAATATATAGTTGTGGTAACTATACCATGCATCGTCATATGGAGAGGTGGCACCAATTAATTATAGTGCTGCATAAAAGAGAGATTTGGAGGAGAACCCCTGACCTGCTAGTACATTCATCAAAGAAGTGGCACTGAGAGCTTCAGAGGCAAGGGAAACGGTCCCAAATATTTAGAAGAACTTTGGAAAGATTAAAATGACATGTTTAGATTGTGGTAAATTAATTTCATGTGGGCAGATGAGTGTTACTCTAATAAATACAGCATATGAACATCATCATAGTCGATGGTTGGTAGAGACATTTTGACTATATCCTGGACCTGCCCGTCCTCGCCCAAAATGGCGCCGGAATAAATGGGACTCGTAACTCCTTGTTGTGTACTGGTTGCAGAACCTTGAAATCACGAGATACGTATGCAGTTTTGAAGCACATGGCGGGCGGGGACGAGAATTGATTGAATATTTCGACATCCCTATTGATATTAAGTTCTGATGTGTTATTGATTACTGTACTGTTGAAAGTTCGAATTAACGTCACCCATGGTACTTGCCCGCAAATGTATATCTAGATAATTTTATTGTAACTGGCCCTGTCGTATTTTAATTATAAAATGTACGTCCACCGATTCCATAACTGTTAGACACCTTAGTTCTTGCAACCTAATGGCCCGCCCGTTACGTTCCTCTACAGTGTAAATGTCTACTCATCACATACGATTACAGTTTGCTCCGTGGCCGGCCCACGTGGTTATAGGCTCGTATTTGTATAATGAAATTTTCACAATAAAGGTTTTTAAAAGAAAACATGGTAGTAGTATATACATTGGTAAAGTTTGTAATAATAGTCACTGTTTTAGAATCATTAAAAGGCAAGTGAAATAAAGCAGACCAATTACATGAAGGGTAAAAGGTATAATACGAAGGAACGCAGTAAAGATAAATGGTCAAGGGCTGTTGTGTTTTCTATTCCTGCAACATAAAGTGATCGATAAGAATCTCATATTCAGGCGTATCGGCGACTAAGACAGCAGGTCGACCCTCTTTTGCTCAACGGCTCCATCATGGGACGAAGAAACGCTCTTTTTCTCGAAAAAAGAATATATTTTACTTGCAGGACAGTTGTAAAATTTCCGGGAAAGTACATTAGCCTGGAACATTATAACATATATTTAAGAAAAAATAATGTTCGGAAGTAATGAAAAGCGTAATTTTTAGGTCATATGAGCAAGCCTTTCATCATTACAATAAGAAAAGTAAAATGAACCAATGAAAAGTTTTATTAACAAGTCACATGACTTGTTATGCTTACGTTACGCGCTGCGCGCCCCGGATGACTTCCGGATGCGCTAACGCGGCGCGTCATATGACGCATTACGCGACAACGCAGGTCCAGAATATAGTCAAAATGTCTCCACCAACCAGCGGTCGGAACACAACCCCTTTCAGCAGGCTAAATAGTTCTGTTAAATGAGAACAGAAGGGACAGGCAACAAGAACCATCAGTGAAAGAGGGAGGGCTAGTTCTTCTCTACCGGGTTACATTGGGGCGCTACCGGAACTGATCGAATTGGTAGTCTACAGTGTTTCTGGATGTTTCAGACTGAAGCTGGGGTTAGCATGAGAGCAGCATCATTTCGTAGCTCCGTCGTGGCCATTCCGCAACCAATCATGGCAGCCGCTCTTTATCGTTATTTTGGGCGGGGTGGGTGGCGGAGCCGAGCTGTTTTGCAGCCATCATTGTGTGGAGTTCAGTTCATCTCACTAGTTTTGTATTTGTCATGAGGGGTTGTTCCTAATGTTTCTATTTTAGCGAGGTCAAAAAGAGATCCCATTAGTGGCCTACTGATTTTGCTCGATTCCTTTTCTTTTTTTTTACACGATTTTTCGTTATCTGCAAAGACTAAACAGAGTATTGCGACTCTGTGTTTGTTTGTAAATAGAGAATGAACCAAAGAGAACTAATTCTAAAACAGTAAATACTTGGATAACAATCAATCAAATGGAGAGAGAAGCAGGCACGACGGATTACAACGGGGGCAAAGGCCTGCGTTAACTACCTTTCACTATCTGCAAAGAGAGAGTACTCCTAATAGAAATGAGGGGGGGGGGGGCACCATTCAAAGCAGATCAGTGTGCATAAACACGAAAATGTTTTCACTTACCACGTACTTGACATTCGACAGCTTATGATATTTGCTATTAAAAAACCATTGAAATTCACTGAAAAAACCATAGGTTATAGACCATATATAGTTAGGAATTAGCATTTACAAAACCTTGAAAATTCACTGAAAAAACCATAGGTTATAGACCATATATAGTTAGGAATTAGCATTTAAAAAACCTTATTTTACTCACACAAAACCATTGAAATTACATATATAGTTAGTTGCACTAACTATATATCGCGCACCTGCAATCCACTGCTGATGATGTCACATATTACATCATTCATGACATGGTCAGTGACATCACTGATGACATCACTGATGACATCTCAAATGACATCACTGATGACATCACTGATGACAACATCCAGTGACTGTATGTTTCTGTAAAGTTAAAATGTGTCTTACATATTGAAGAATGAGTGGAAGTATAAGTGTCTGGACAAAGGATTTAGTAGGTGCATGACTGAATGCATGAGTGAGTGATTAAATGTGTCTCACTGAGTGCATGGGTTAGTGACTAAAGTGTCTTAATTTGTGCATCATTATGTCTGTTGTTCTGTAAACTGCTGCATGTTTTGATCAGTAGCTATATAATTAACTATATGGGTTACTGATTGATTGTCCAAGTATTTGTATGGGAGACTGAGTGTGTGTGTGGCTGGCTGGGAGGTGTGTGACTCTGTGCAGATCAATGTGTACTTGTATCAATGATTGTATAACAAGGTAAGTATGTGTTAGTATATGTTTGAAAATGTAAGGTGCTCTATGTTTAACTGTATAGACAAGAAAATGGAAGTGTCATTGATTCTTTACAGGACTGACTAGGTGTGTGAGTAACTCCATGGATGAGTGGCAGACTGTGAGTGTCTGTATAGGTGTATGAGTGCATATGATAGTGTTGTAAAGATGAGTGATTGTATGTATGAATGATAGTATGGGTGAATGAGTGAAGGTGTGTGTAGACGTAGGAATCAGTGAGTGCGTATGTAGTAACTAGTATTGGTGTGTCAATGGTTTCAAAAATTATATTCTGTATTTAACACTGGGTGAAACAGAGGTTATATTAAAATGTGAGGAGATGCATTGTATTGTCATATGAATGATATCATCAGTGATGTGGTCATTGATGTCAAATGAGATGTCATCAGTGATGTCATCAGTGATGTCATTTGAGATGTCATCAGTGATGTCATCAGTGATGTCACTGACCATGTCATGAATGATGTAATATGTGACATCATCAGCAGTGGATTGCAGGTGCGCGATATATAGTTAGTGCAACTAACTATATATGTAATTTCAATGGTTTTGTGTGAGTAAAATAAGGTTTTTTAAATGCTAATTCCTAACTATATATGGTCTATAACCTATGGTTTTTTCAGTGAATTTTCAAGGTTTTGTAAATGCTAATTCCTAACTATATATGGTCTATAACCTATGGTTTTTTCAGTGAATATATATATATATACACGTATATATGGTTATAGATCAATAGATCTATATATATTAGTTGCCTCTGACTTGCCATACAAGTGTGTATTTGTACCAAACAATATATCGGATACAGATATCCACTTATATTAAAAGTACGGGGCATTGGATTTTACTTGCATGAATTGCTGCATAACTATATGGTGTCATTTTTGAGCCTGGTATTTTTCCTTCTTTCTCAACATGGCATCATGGGGCTAGTAGTCCTTCATGACGCTGAAATAGGAATGGCAATTGAAATGTTCCACACGTGCACGTATATGGTGTTTTGTAATGTGATTGCAAATCAAGAAATCCTTTTGTTTTTATTTAAGCTGAGCTTCAAATCGTGGAGTTTATTACACATATGATTAATTAAGATACGTGCATTCTTCTTGGTTTGCTTTTTTACTGACATTAGAAGGCAATGGATGGTGCGGGACCAATGAATTTGATTAACTGCCAGTGTCAAATGAATTCTCAATGTGGAAACTATAAAAGAAATGCAGCGTGTATAACGGACTCACATAAAATTGCTATTTTGGAGGGAATCTGCTATTTATACGAAGGGGAAAGAATGTGTTTATTTCCGTGTATAGAGTCATGATTATATTCTGATGGACGGCACATGCTCTGACCAAAAAGTTATAATGGATGTATTAAGCCTTTTAATGTAATATATGTGAAAGCTTTGTAGCAGCTTCATTGCAATTATGCATTAACCACCACAGGGGCATCCCTATCCACCTGAACCAGGGGCAATCAATATTTAATCCATGGTTCAAAGTGTTTGAGAAATTTCAATTAAAATAAATACTAACAGTAAACAATTAATTAAGACAAAAAACACATCAGTGCACACATAAAAAGTGAAAAATAGAGAAGCGGTCCATAAAGGAAAAATCTGTAAAAACATACACAATGTATTCAATAAAAAGTTATATCATAGAGCTCAGAGGTATAGACTGGTACATATAACATTTGATTAAATACAATACAAAACCAGACAAGTGGCGAACAAAAAGAGGTTACATAGAAGAAGGAGTTTCAGAGCAACACTGAAACTACAACAAACAAAACAATGTGTCCTCCATTAATTGCGGCCACGGTTGGGTCAACGGCATTTCGACCTATGTTTTGAATACACGGTCATCTTCAGGACTTAAAATTTAGCTGAGAATCCAAACAGACAGATTCGAATCACATGAAAGAGCGAGCATAGTAATTGTCAATGCATAGAAGAAAATATATTTATTTTAAATGATGAGTAGTTGAAAGCAATTTTATTCAACTCCAATCATTCAGTTACCTGCGTAAATGCTTTGAATAAATCAGGCAGAGTTAGCCACGGGACAGGAGAACACTTCTCCTCTATGCTTCCTTCAAGCGTGTGATGTGATGTCAGTGATGTCATTTGAGATATAATCAGTGATGTAATTAGTGATGTCACTGACCATGTCATGAATGATGTAATATGTGACGTCATCAGCAGTGCATTGTAGGGGCGCGAGTTATATTTAGCTGAACATACTATAACAGCGGAATTTCTCTTGTTTTGTACGAGTGACGTGTTCAACTAAATAGAACGTCCATGTAACCCATGTTTTTTTTCATTGAATTTTTAAGTTTTTAAATGCTAATTTCCAACTATAACGGGCCTGAAACCTATGTTTTTTTAAGTGAATTTCAAAGGTTTTTTTAAATGCTAATTTCTAACTATACCATTCCTGAAACCTGTGGACTTTTAAGTGAATTTTAAACATTTTTTAAATGCTAATTTTAAACTATAACGTCCCTATTAAATCCCCTTGAATCCTGAGGGTCCGTGGGGCCAACTAGCCCACCAGGTACCTCCAATAATCACCACAGAGCTGCATTGCAGAGAAGTGTTCGAGCTCCCACCCCTTTTTACACCATGCTGCAAACGCGGCTTGTGTCGCACTGCTGCACATTGGGATGAAGTGCACTTGTGTCCTGAGGTCCTCAGGCCCTGCCCCCGCGCAGCACAACTGCAAACACACCCCCTGGTGAGTTGTAAGTTGGGGGATCAAGTTCCCTTCAACCTGAGGGTCCCTGGGGCCAACTAGCCCACCAGGTACCTCCAGTAAGCGCCACAGAGCTGCGTTGCAGAGAAGTGTAAAAAGGGGCATGGCCTCGGATCACCACTCTGCAACGCAGCTCTGTGGTGCTCACTGGAGGTACTTGGTGGGCTAGTTGGCCTCCAGGGACCCTCAGGATTGAAGGGGACTAAATCCCTCAATTTAAAACACACCAGGGGCATGGTAGCACACTTGTTGTTTCAGGCCCCACCCCTCACTGCATGACTGTGCAAATGCGCCCCCTGGCACGTAGTAAGTTGGGGGATTAACTTCCCTTCATTCCTGAGAGTCCCTAGGTGCCAACTAGCCCACCAGGTATCTCCAGTAAGCGCCACCGAGCTGTGTTGCAGAGAAGTGTAAAAAGGGGCGTGGCTTAGGACCACCACTCCGCAATGCGGCTCTGTGGTGCTTCCTGGATGTACTTGGTGGGCTAGTTGGCCCCCAGGAAGCCCCCTCCAGAGAACAATTTTGTCCTGACAGGGCAGGAGCCCCATGACTTCTATCCTGCCATTACGAACAGCAATGGCCTGGGGGTGGGCAATAGAAGGTTTTAAGACTTTAGTTACATTGTAAATCATTTGTTGATGGTACCATACTCATTTTAGGATTTGTGGTGTGTTCTAAGGTGATTTTACCATGTGAAAAAGCTTTCTGCTGAGATATCATGAATCATGTTTGAGAGAAAACTATTTGCTCATGCTTTTCCCACAGAGGTTTGGAAGGTGATCTATAAGCTAAACCGAGAGCATATGTTCTGTATATTCTCATTATCTTTCTCAGTCATGTGAGAATGAAGTCTGACATTCTCAGTAAAACATGTACATCCAACAAGGGCAGAGACTGTCAGTTGATTCCTCTGTATTCTACTGCAGCTTCCCAGAGTGTTCTAAAGAATAACTAGAGCGCTAACAGTCCTACTTATGACTAACATATTGCACACCCGAAGCCATCTTGTTTGGAATAAAGTGGTCACTCTTAAAACATTTAATATAAAAAGGAACAGAATGAGGGGGTTCCTTTTGCCATAGAAAGTATGTTTAGTGCTGTAGAAAGAACAATTAAGTCACATTTTGAGTGACTTCTCAAATCCTCTTCTATTTCATAAAAAAATTCTGACATGCAGACTGAAACATGCACTTTCAATACCAGCAGCTGACTTCCATGGTGAGCAATAGCTTTACTACAGTGATCTAATAAGCAACTACAGTGTTAACATTCTGAATTTATGGCAAATGTGTGACACATCTGAATGCCTTCTTGATGGAATCAAAGTAAAAAACTGAAAGTATTTCCTACTGAGGAGACTGTAGTAAATGAGGAAATTAGGAAACTTCATAACACACACGTCTCCCGTGATGGCCACCAGAGACAAAAGAACCTAAATGTAGCACAAATATCACCCAGATGTAGCCCAAGCATGGCCCAATGACAAAATGTTCCTGAGTGTTCTAAAGAACAACTAGAGCGCTAACGGTCTTACTTATGACAAAAGTATGGCACACCTGAAGCCATCTTGATCAGAATAAAGTGGTAACACTTAAAACATTTAATTTGCAAAGGAACAAAATGAGGGGGTTCATTTTGCCATAGAAATTATGATTAGTGCTGCTGAAAGAAAAATTAGGGCATATTTTGACTTTTCAAATCCTCTTCTATTTCATAAAAAAATTCTTACATGCAGACTGAAACATGCACTTTGAATACCAGCAGCAGACTTCCCTGGTGAGCAGTAGCTTTACTACAGGGATTTAATGAGCAGCTAAAGTGCTAAACATTCAGAATTTGTGGCATATGTGTGACACATCTGAATGCCTTCTTGATGGAACCAAAATAAAAAACTGAAAGTATTTCCTACTGAGGAGACTGCAGTAAATGAGGTGCACCAATGCGTGCGCAAGCTGAATTCTGATTTGCTGTTGGACATCTGTCAACATTCGAATCGGTCGAAATCAGGAAGTGTTGGGCGCCATGTTGTCTTCGAGGCAGAAGGGAGTCCCCAAAAAAAGTGGGAAACATGAGGAGGGGCCAAGGTGGAGAACCCCCTGACCACCTAGGCCTTCTGAGGGGGTCCTGAAAGGACCCCAAAGGCCAATTTTTAAAATATTTGTTTTAAAAAAATCGGGAGCTGCGCGCACGGTGCACGCTCCCCACGAGATAGAAGAGTTTTGAAAACTAAAGTGGAGAATGTGAAAAGGAGGCAGGGTAGAGTCTCCCTGACCCCCAAGGCCTTCTCGGGGGGTCCCTAAAGGACCCCGAAGGGCAAAAAAACCCATTTTCTTTTGCACTTTGCGAGCACCCAACAGCCACCATTGTGTGTAGTTTCAGAAGAGAGTGAAAAATGAAAGCAGAGAACGTGGTCAAGGAGGCAGTGAAGAGACTCCCTGACCCCCTAGGCCTTCTCAGGGGGTCCCTGAAGGACCCCGAAGGGCAAAAATATATATATATATTTTTTAAATCGTGAGGTACGCGCACTGTGCACGCACGTCAGAAACAAAACTAAAAAAAAATACAGTTAAATAACAAGTTAGAGTGTTTAAATTTTGGTTGGCTCTAAAAAGAGCCGCTGTGTTCATTGAGTGTTTTTTGTACCTATAAGTAAGTACCGATGCGGTCTAAAGTTTAAAAGGAAGACTTTATTCCCCTCATCTGTGAAATGTACACCATCTCTCCTATAGATGCCTTGCATGTTGTAACGCAAGTTGTTGTGATATATAGAACCCATACCATAGTCTCTGAGGAAAGCAGAAACAGATTTATTCACATGTTTCCTTGCTTTCTCAATCTGTGGACAAAATTGGTTGGACCAGTTCCATTTTTGCCTTTGGCATATATTAGAATATACCAAGGCAGTTTTTGGGAAAAGTGACATCAATTGCCCAAAGGTGTCATTTAAAAGCATTTACAGACCTACCCCAGTCAAAGTGCCCAGGTCATTGCCACCAGAGTGCACAATTATGAGGTCAGGGTGTGGTAGATGCATAAAGGATTTTACCAATGGCAACAATTGGTGACATCTCAATCCTCTCTGGCCAATCCACATAATATCCACATTTGGTAAATCGAGGTTGTGAACGCATATATTTGCTGCATACCTTTCACTCCAGAAAACATAGCTATGTCTTACTATCCAGACTTTGAGCATCTTGAAGGTAGATCTGGTTGTACTCAGATGGGCTGTGGAAATTAAATGGCAGTTTGAAAGTAGGAGTTTAGAAAAAAATGTGGTTGAGATTCAGTGCACTTAAAAAACAAGAAATGATTGGTGGTTTCTGATAATTTAAGATTGAAAACTAGGGTGCTTCCTATTGTTTTTTAAAAGGAATAATACTATTGGTTCAGAAAAATTGATTGAAAAGAACATCGCACAGGATAAGCTGGTTTATTGAGAGGTCAAACACACCTGCTAGTTTGGTTTGCAACATTAAGAGATGAACTTTTCACCTTTTGAGTTCAGTTAGGTGTTGTACGGAGAGTTACCATGGTAACAGGCAGAGAGAGCAGTGGGGGAAGGTTGAGCATTATGTGAGTTTGAAAGTGTTGAAATGTACAACCAATTAAAATGTTAGTTTGGTTTTGAATTTTTGTGGGAAGAAATTTCATTGGTTATGTACTGGAATATGTGTGAAAAATTAGATTGAATCAGTGCCATTTGTGGTTGCAGTGTCTGAGGTACATTTCAGAGATTCTGCTTAAGAAAATCTGGCGTGTGATTGACACTGTTCTAAATCTTCAAAAGCATTTTTAAAGGTGAGTTATTAATTTGTAAGGGGATATATGTTGTGTACTGTAAGTTAATAATTAAAATGTGTTGTAATGTGGAAGTTACTCACTTTCCCTGTCTTTCATTCTCTCTCACGGTCTTCCTGTCTGTCCACCACTGTTCTTTTTCCTTCTTTTTTTTCTAGAAATCGTTCTGTTTCACTTACTCCTTTTTCCTTTTTCTTAATATGCTTTTTTATCATTCTCCTTTCCTTACTCTCATATCGTTTTCCTCACTGTCATTATCCCTTTCCTTTACTCCTATTTTCTATCTCCCTTTCTCCATGTGATTTACTTTTTTTTGTTTATTCCTTCCCTCTTATTGTCTCTCTCTTTCTCTCTCCCTCACCCTTGCTCTCTTTATACAACACTACTAGCAAGACCCCCTTCTCCCCCCTTTCACTGTAGTAATCATTTGACTGAATTGAAGGATTTCTGTTATGTGTGTAAGGTCACAGTGTGAGTCTCATGTTTGAATGTAATGCTGAGAAAAGAGTAATTCTGTAAATTGGAAATGTATTTTTAAAATGACTCTGGTTTCTGCACTGTATCGTAGTTCTGAAATAGATAGGTTGTGTTCTGTCTCTTACACTTTTTCGCGTGGTAAATGTGTTGTGGTAAAAAGTTTGGTTTTAAACTTTTTGTCCAGGATCACACTGAGTGTCTGTGTAAAATAAAGAATTATATTTGCACCTTTTTGTATAATCTCCCCTGTCTCTCCTTACAGTCTACCTCTCTCTGCTTATCTCATTTTCTGTCTGTACCAACCCTCTCCCACTGACCGCATCCTCTTATGTGTATCTGCAGAGACCTATTATGATATGGCTGTTGGTGTGTATTAGACAGCGCTTACATGTTAAATCTTTTCCTGCTCTGTCTGTAATCTCGCACCCTCTGTGTATATCATTTTATCTCTGTCTTTACTAACTCTCCCTGTGTATGCTCTAATTAGCCTCTGCATGTTACATTTCTCTCACTGTTTCCAGTATTTCTTCTCTGTTGTACCATTTTATCCTCTGTGTGTACAATGTCTGTGTCTGTTTGCACTATCTGTGTCTCTGCTTGAACCATCTCACCGTCTCTCTGCACCACCTTTTCTGTGACTGCACCATCTCTTACTCTGCATGTAGCCCTGCATCATTTATCCTCTGATTGTACCAGTGTACTCTCTGCCTGCAGTATCTCATATTCTGTCTGCACCAACCCTCTTCTATTGCCTGCACCGTTTCATGTGCATCTGTAGAGGCATATTATGACATGGCTGCTGGTGTGTGTTAGACAGCGCTTACATGTTAAATCTTTTCCTTCTCTGCTTGTAGTCTTGCACCCTCTGTGTGTTTCATTTTGTCTCTTTTTGTACTTTGTCTCCTTCTGTGTGGTAAATCACCTACATCATGAAGTGAGTCATGGTTTAGGTGATGTAGGTATAGAAAGTCCTATGCAGTATGTGTTTCAGGCCTCTCAATTTTCAAATTGTGTTTATGCTGTGCAATTTAGATGCTGGGTGTGTTGTTAAAATGCTAAAGCAACTGTGTCTATAGCATGTAGTAATCATTTCAGTGAATTTGATTTGTACATTCTCAGTCCCACCTTAACTCACTACACTGGTTTAAGTTCACTTTATTGTGGTAAACCCTGAAACTTCATTCCTAGAAAAATATGCAAACCTCTTGCAAAACAACTGCAGTGTTGTAAATCCTAAAAGATTATTTCCAGTAAGACTCCCTTTCATTGTAGTACTCATTCTCATTCATCTGAGTCTCTGCTTGAACCATCCCACCCTCTCTCTGCACCACCTTTTCTGTGACTGCACCATCTCTCCCTCTGCCTGAAGCCCTACACCATCAACACTCTGTGTGGACCATGTCTGTGTCTGCTTGCACTATCTGTCCCTCTGCCTACAGCCCTCCACCATCTATCCTCTGTGTGTACCATGTTTGTGTCTGCTTGCACTATCTGAGTCTCTGCTTGAACCATCTCACCCTCTCTCTGCACCATCGTTTCTTTGACTAAACCATCTGTACCTCTGCCTGCAGCCCTACACCACCTATCCTGTGTGTGTACCATGTCTGTATCTGCTTGCACTATCTGTCCCTCTGCCTACAGCCCTCCATCTTCTATCCTCAGTGTGTACCATGTCTCTGTCTGCTTGCAATATCTGAGTCTCTGCTTGAACCATCTCACCCTCTCTCTGCACCATCCTTTCTGTGACTGCACCACCTGTCCCTCTGCCTGCAGCCCTACACCATCTATCCTCTGTGTGTACCATGTCTGTATCTGCTTGCACTATCTGTCCCTATGCCTACAGCCCTCCATCTTCTATCCTCAGTGTGTACCATGTCTGTGTCTGCTTGCACTATCTGAGTCCCTGCTTCAACAATCTCACCCTCTCTCTGCACCATCTATTCTGTGACTGCACCATCTGTCCCTCTGCCTGAAGCCCTACACCTTCAACGCTCTGTGTGTACCATATCTGTATCTGCTTGCACTATATGTCCCTCTGCCTACAGCACTCCACCATCTATCCTCTGTGTGTACCATGTCTGTGTCTGCTTGCACTATCTGAGTCTCTGCTTCAACCATCTCACCCTCTCTCTGCACCATCATTTCTGTGACTGCACCATCTGTCCCTCTGCCTGCAGCCCTACACCATCAACGCTCTGTGTGTACTATGTCTGTGTCTACTTGCACTATCTGTCCCTCTGCCTACAGCCCTCCATCTTCTATCCTCAGTGTGTACCATGTCTGTGTTTGCTTGCACTATCTAGGTCTCTGCTTGAACCATCTCACCCTCTCTCTGCACCATCTTTTCTGTGACTGCACCATCTGTTCCTCTGCCTGCAGCCCTACACAACCTATCCTCTGTGTGTACCATGTCTGTGTCTGCTTGCACTATCTGTCCCTCTAGCTACAGCACTCCACCATCTATCCTCTGTGTGTACCATGTCTGTGTCTGCTTGCTCTATCTGAGTCTCTGCTTGAACCATCTCACCCTCTCTCTGCACCATCTTTTCTGTGACTGCACAATCAGTCCCTCTGCCTGAAGCCCTACACCATCAATGCTCTGTGTGTACCATGTCTGTGTCTGCTTGCACTATGTGTGCCTCTGCCTACAGCACTCCACTATCTATCCTCTCTGTGTATCATGTCTATATCTGCTTGCACTATCTGTCCCTCTGCCTACAGCCCTCCATCTTCTATCCTCAGTGTGTACCATGTCTGTGTCTGCTTGCACTATCTGAGTCTCTGCTTCAACAATCTCACCCTCTCTCTGCAACATCTTTTCTGTGACTGCACCATCTGTCCCTCTGCCTGCAGCCCTGCACCATCTACCCTCTGTGTGTACCTTGTCTGTATCTGCTTGCAGTATCTGTCCCTATGCCTACAGCCCTCCATCTTCTATCCTCAGTGTGTGCCATGTTTGTGTCTGCTTGCACTATCTGAGTCTCTGCTTCAACAATCTCACCCTCTCTCTGCACCATCTTTTCTGTGACTTTACCATCTGTCCCTCTGCCTGAAACCCTACACCATCAACACTCTGTGTGTACCATGTCTGTATCTGTTTGCACTATCTATCCCTCTGCCTACAGCCCTCCATCTTCTATCCTCAGTGTGTACCATGTCTGTGTCTGCTTGCACTATCTGAGTCTCTGCTTCAACCATCTCACCCTCTCTCTGCATCATCTTTTCTGTGACTGCACCATCTGTCCCTCTGCCTGCAGCCCTACACCATCAACGCTCTGTGTGTACCATGTCTGTGTCTGCTTGCACTATCTGTATCTCTGCCTACAGCGCTCCACCATATATCCTCTGGTGTACCATGTCTGTGTCTGCTTGCGCTATCTGAGTCTCTGCTTGAACCATCTCACCCTCTCTCTGCAACATCTGTCTCTTACACTTTTTCGTGGGGTAAATGTGTTGTGGTAAAAAGTTTGGTTTTAAACTTTTTGTCCAGGATCACACTGAGTGTCTGTGTAAATTAAAGAATTATATTTGCACCTTTTTGTATAATCTCATCTGTCTCTCCTCATAGTGTACCTCTCTCTGCTTATACTGTGTTTTTTCTTCTGATATTGTGTCTCATGTTTGGATGTAATGCTGGTAAAAAAGTAATGCTGTAAATTGGAAATGTATTTATGAAAATGACTCAGTTTTCTGCACTGTATTGTAGTTCTGAAATAGATAGGCTGTGTTCTGTCTCTTAAACTTTTTTGTGTGGTAAATGTTTTCTGGTAAAATGTATGGTTTTAAACTTTTTGTTCAGGATCACACTGAGTGTCTGTGTAAAATAAAGAATTATATTTGCACCTTTTTGTATAATCTCCCCTGTCTCGCCTTACAGTCTACCTCTCTCTGCTTATCTCTTTTTCTATCTGCACCAACCCTCTCCCACTGCCTGCATCCTCTTATGTGTATCTGCAGAGACCTATTATGATGTGGCTGCTGGTGTGTATTAGATTGCGCTTAGGTGTTAAATCTTTTCCTGCTCTGTCTGTAATCTCGCACCCTCTGTGTGTATCATTTTATCTCTGTCTTTACTAACTCTCCCTGTGTATGCTCCAATTAGCCTCTGGATGTAACATTTCTCTCACTGTTTCAAGTATTTCTTCTCTGTTGTACCATGTTATCCTCTGTGTGTACCATGTCTGTGTCTGCTTGCACTATCTGTGTCTCTGCTTGAACCATCTCACCCTCTCTCTGCACCGCCTTTTCTCTGACTGCACCATCCCTTCCTCTGTCTGTAGCCCTGCATCATTTATCCTCTGATTGTACCAGTTTATTCTCTGCCTGCAGTATCTCATTTTCTGTCTGCACCAACCCTCTTCTATTGCCTGCACCGTTTCATGTGCATCTGTAGAGGCATATTATGATATGGCTGCTGGTTTGTGTTAGACAGTGCTTACATGTTAAATATTTTCCTTCTCTGCTTGTAGTCTTGCACCCTCTGTGTGTTTCATTTTGTCTCTGTTTGTACTTTGTCTCCTTCTGTGTGGTAAATCACCTACATCATGAAGTGAGTCATGGTTTAGGTGATGTAGTTGTAGAAAGTTCTATGCAGTATATGTTCCAGGCCTCTCAATTTTCAAATTGTGTTTATGCTGTGCAATTTAGATGCTTGGTGTGTTGTTAAAATGCTAAAGCAACTGTGTCTATAGCATGTAGTAATCATTTCAGTGAATTTGATTTGTACATTCTCAGTCCCACCTTAACTCACTATAATGGTTTAAGTTCACTTTATTGTGGTAAACCCTGAAACTTAATTCCTAGAAAAATATGCAAACCTCTTGCAAAACAACTGCAGTGTTGTAAATCTTAAAAGATTATTTCCAGTAAGACTCCCTGTCATTGTAGTACTCATTCTCATTCATCTGAGTCTCTGCTTGAACCATCTCACCCTCTCTCTGCATCATCTTTTCTGTGACTGCACCATCTCTCCCTCTGCCTGAAGCCCTACACCATCAACACTCTGTGTGGACCATGTCTGTGTCTGCTTGCACTATCTGTCCCTCTGCCTACAGGCCTCCACCATCTATCCTCTGTGTGTACCATGTTTGTGTCTGCTTGCACTATCTCAGTCTCTGCTTGAACCATCTCACCCTCTCTCTGCACCATATTTTCTGTGACTAAACCATCTGTACCTCTGCGTGCAGCCCTACACCACCTATCCTCTGTGTGTACCATGTCTGTATCTGCTTGCACTATCTGTCCCTCTGCCAACAGCCCTCCATCTTCTATCCTCAGTGTGTACCATGTCTGTGTCTGCTTGCACTATCTGAGTCTCTGCTTGAACCATCTCACCCTCTCTCTGCACCATCTTTTCTGTGACTGCACCACCTGTCCCTCTGCCTGCAGCCCTACACCATCTACCCTCTGTGTGTACCATGTCTGAAGAATTGAAGGTATTGTGGATGAAGTGTTAGAATTAAAAAAGAAATTATTTGTTTTAGTAATCAATAGACTTCGTACACTAGACAAGGCAATTAATGTTTTAAAAGCGAAAAGTAAGTGGAAAAGACGAATTAATAGAAACAATTTTTGTAATGTTTTTTCTGAAGAATGGAAGCATAGTTCAAGTTCTGAGCCATTTTTTAACGAAGAGAATTACTATCAGAAAATTGTACTAAGAAATGCAGAAGAGGTGTTAGCTGATGAAGTTTTAGGGAGACATCCTAAGGCTCCAGTGTACACTTGGAATTGCAGTAGTATTTTTAGTGTACGGCAGGATTCAATTGATTTTTTCCGCAATTTCTTACGTAAGTATAGTAAGAAAAGTATTAAACAGAAGATTAAGATGTTGCAAGAATTAGACCTCTGCCTAGTGAGAGAAAAAACAGGTTTGCAAGGTCATTCTCTGGCTTGTCTTTCTAAAAAAGTATGTCAGAGTGTTTTTCATCATTTTAGGATGTTAGCAGTGCATCATACTGAAGTGAGGAAATTAGTGAGAAGGTTGTATTATGCAAAAAGTCCAACACTTAAGCTAAAACAGTTAAACAGTGCTCTTTTACATGGATGTGTATTAGATGTAAAGAACATTTGTGAAGAGATTGAGGTTAGTTACTTTCGTCCTGATGAAGACAGTGCAGAAACTGATACAGTAATAGAAGGAAATGTGGATGAAAATGTTCAAAAGTTTGGTACAGAAAATTTTGACCAAGAAATTACAAGGTTTAAGGTCACTTCAGGAGAAAGGCCCAATTTTTCTTGCATTTGTTGTAGAAGAATTCATTATAAAAATCAGACCAGGTTAGTTGATCTATATTTAAAAAGTGAAAAGGAGAATAATAATGAGTGGAAGAAATTTGCAACGTATTTGTTGGTAGAGAATTGTTTTGATGTGGGTTCTGATCAACGTATTTGTAAATATTGTTATTAAAAATTAAATGAAAACAAAATGCCCGCTAGAGCTGTACATAATAATCTTGAGTTGGTAAATATTCCTTCTGAACTGATGGATTTAAATACTTATGAGTCTATTCTGATTCAATGTGTGCATCCATTTCAGGCTATTGTTCGTATGGAGCCTAAGACAGGGAAATTGGCTCCTTCAGATTTACTGAGAGGTTTAAAGGGAAGAGTTGTACATTTACCTCTAAATATAAAGAAACATACTGAAACAATTGGTGTAGAAAATGTGAAGAGGAACCTCTGGTTATTCTAGTTAATGGCGTTCCTACGAAGAGTAAGAAAATCTGGCAAGAATCAGTGGATGTTAGGAAAGTGAAAAAGGCAACGTTGTACTTGGTAAAAAACAATCAATACTACAAACATGTATATATAGAAGAAGAGGAAACAACTGTAGAGGAGGACAGTGATTTGTCAGCTGGACAAATTGAAAAAGTGGATGTGTCCAGAAGTGAACAAATCTACGAACATTACAGTGTTCATCCACTGCACGCACTCCAAAGAAGTAATGGGGAATGCTATTGAGTTATTCCAAATGAAAGAAGCAAAAGGAAGTCCCATTAGTGTATGGGAAGAAAGCTTGGAAGCTCGTTGTTTTCCTCAGTTATTTCCAACAGGACAAGGCGGACGATATGATGACTGACCTGTGCAGATACCAGCATCTGAATACCGGACATCAAGATTATATGCAGAAGATCCAAGGTTTCGTCAATGTATTCCATATTTGTTTCATCTTCTATTTGAGAGTGACTTGTCTGGACTTTCTTATGCAGTGAACCACATATTTAAAAGTAGAGTACATCTGCAGAATGTTTCGGCAAGGGACTTTATGAATAAAGTCCAACAAAATGACACTGTTTTGGAATCTCAGCTAATTAATCTCATGGCATGACAATGTAGTACTAACGAGTATTGGTACCGTTGTCATGGGGATTTGAAATGTATGTTAAGAAACTTAGGAAGTCCTACATGGTTCCTTACTCTAAGCTGTGCTGAGTATACTTTGGAAGATTTACTTCAATTTCTTCGAGAGGCAAATGCAAACATAGAAAATGTAGAATACAAAACACCTGGAGAATTGTGCTCTTTGGATCCAGTTAATGTATGCAGGTATTTCAATCATAGATTTGAAGCAATGATGTCTTTCATAACAAACAAAAAAATCCTCCTCTTAGAGAGGTTCTGGATTTCTTTTGGAGAAAGGAGTATCAAGCAAGAGTTGCTCCTCACATACATATGCTGCTATGGATCAAAGATGCCCCCAAATTCGGAACAGATTCAGATGATACAGTGATGAGTTTTATTGAACAATATGCTACATGTGCTGTACCAAAAAGTACAGAAGAAAAGAATTTAAGACAAGTCTTACGATTTCAAACCCATCGTTGTGGAAAATACTGTCGTCGAAAATACAAATCTAAGGATAAGTTCTACACAAAATGTCGTTATGGATTTCCACGTTCAGTAATATAGAAAGAAGGAGTGGACAATTTTATGTCATCTTTGCGACATACTGTGACAAGAAAATCACCAAAAAGTACGTACAACTTAAGGAGAAATGAAGAGTCAAAATACATAAATGACTATAACCCAGTCATTTTGTCAATGTGGAATGCTAACATGGATATTCAATATGTTGCAGACAACTCTATTGCTGTGGCTCGATATGTTACATCTAACATTACGAAATCTGAGAAGACAGAACTAAAGGAAATGTGGGAGAAATTTCTCATGAAAAGAGCCTAAGTAAGAAATTGTACAGCTACAGTTTGAAGATGTTGTCTCATCGAGAAATTGGAGCATATGAATGTTCAGATCACTTATCATCTGCAAGTCTATATGGCAAATCTAGAACAATTATTTGGGTGAGTTTCGGGCTTGCAGGTACACGAAACCGAGTTTTGAAATCTGTACAAGAAATTGAGTATTTAGCAGAGAAAGAACCAAACAGTACAGATATTTTGAAAACAAATATGTTGGATACATACTATCCAAATAGAAGTAATCATCTTGAGAACGTTTGTCTCTATGAAGTACTGCAAAGCTATATTTTTAAGTGGAATATTACAGAAGATATTAATAAAGGAGTATATGCTGTGAATGGATCGGAAGGTTGTCTGGTGAAACAAAGAAAAGGACATTTGATTAATCATCGAAAACTGAGTTGCGAAACTCCTGACAAAAGGGAATTTTACTATCTAGCTCTTTTGCAACTGTTTAAACCATGGCGTACAGAAGAGGAACTACTTGGAGCTTTTCTCAGTTATGAAGATTCATTCAATGCAACCAAAATACTATAGAATGTCCTGTTTTCACTAATTATCTACAAATGTTGAACGAGGAAATACAGCAAGAAGCTACAATTGCAGCAGAGATTGCTAGAGACAGTTCTCAAGACAGTCAAAGTTCTGCTTCGTTCAGTCAGGATCCACTAGGAGGACCAATTATCTAAAATGAAGCAGCCAGTGCCATGGATGAGGTGGAAAGAGCAATGAAACAAGCTCAGGAGGATGTAATAAACTTAGAAGAATTGGAAAAACAACTAAATGTTCAGCAAAAACAAATATATGATAAAGTGACTGAGCAGATTGACCATGGTTTACTTCATGAGAAAAAAGAGTGCTCATGTACGTCATTTTAACCTGTCCGACTGTATGTGAGTGGACCAGCAGGAACTGAAAAAAGTTTTCTAATTAAAGGAATTCCATCTTATCTTAAAAAAAAGAACAGGGTCATCACTCTCTTGTGTTGTTACCGCTCCAACTGGGTTGGCAGCGCATAACATTAAAGGGATTACTTTACATCGTTTGTTGATGCTGCCAGTAGAGCATAAAAATAAATTAGAATACCACAAGCTATCTGGAGAAACTTGTTGTGAAGTTTCCAGAGTTCTAAAAAAAATGAAACTTCTCATTATTGATGAGGTAAGCATGGTATCAAATTTAATGCTTGCCTTTGTGCATTTAAGAATGCAACAAATTCTGTGAAAGGACAACCAGTGTTTAAAACTGTTACACATGAGGATACCAGAAAGTGCCTGGGAAGCATTGGGAATGTTAATATATGGTTATATTTCAAATATACAGCAGAACTGACTCAAAATATGCGACAGGCAAAGGATGCTGATTATAAAAGTATTCTTGAAGATATAAGATTTGGAAAAGTAAGTGAACATGGGAAAGAAGCTCTACAGGCACGATTACTTTCTAATTTGTTTCCAAAGGAAAATGTTGGTGCAGAAAATATATATAGAAAAATTGCAGAAAATAAATCAGTAATATGCTTAATGCCAACTCTGCACGAAAGTGGAATCTTCCATGAAAAAATGTTGAAGTTAGAAAATCAAGAAATTATAAAATTGGATGCTATTGATAGGATAGAGCATGAAGGATCTACTATTATTTTGTCAGAAAAGTTGAAGTCAAAATTGGATTCTTTAGACAAGTCAATATCTAAAACAGCTGGTTTAGAAAAGAATCTATATGTTTGTTTAAATTGTCGGATTATTTTATCATGTAATTTAGATGTGGAAAGAGGTTTAGTAAATGGAGCAATGGGTCATGTTGTTGATTTTGTGAATTACCCAAATAGACATAGGATTGAAATTACTAAAATCAAATTTGATGAAATTGAAGAAGTTTAACAATTCTGTCGTTGTTCAACTCGATTTTTGCTTGTAAAAGATTTATATGTGCGCCAAAAGCAGTTTCTTGTTTGTTTGGCATATGCAGTGACTATTCATAAATCTCAAGGTTTAAGTGTAGATAGTGCTTTGGTGAATATTGGAAGTACTGTGTTCAAGGAAGGTATGGCATATGTTGCTTTATCTCGAGTCAGAACTTTATCTGGATTATATTTGATTGATTTTGATGAGACAAAGATTAGTGCAGATCTGAATTGTGTGAAAGAGTATAATAGGTTAATAAGAGAATATGCTGCAAATTTACCTCAATATCCTTTATTTGAAAAAGGTTGTGGTACGTCGAAAAAGAAGATTGGAGAAAAATTGTAGTGAGGTTGTAGAGAAAAGAAAAAACCTAGATGAACCAGTAATTGCAAAGAAAAAGAAAAAGGATAGTATTGAAGAGGTTGTTGTTTTTCAGTATGAAAACAGTTCTGATGTCAACTGCTATGCTAATGTAGTGGTTTTTTTTTTTTTAATTTTTTTTATTGAGATGGATCGGAATATAAAAAGAGAATATACACAATTACAAATATCAGCTGGATAAAACGTGATTACATCCGACATTAGAATTAAAATTCTGCAGCAATATATATACGTGTAAACATCTTCCACTATTTCCGGTTCTTAGCAAACACCCAAAAAGCTTAACCACGAGTTTGCCTTATAAAAAGAGTTTACATTAGAAAACAGCAGAGGTGGCTCAATGTCCAATCAAATTGTTCATCTCCTTTTCCTCCAGTTGCTAAGAGGAGCCCAGATCCTGTTACCGTAGTCTTTCCACTTTTTGCCTTTAAAGCTATACAAACATTCCTCGATGTTATGAGTCCCAAGCAATCTCGTGAGCCACATCTGAAAAGTGGGAGCTGTCGGGTCTTTCCAAGCCGCCGCAATTAAAATTCTAAAAACAGCGACACACAGAAAGATAAAAGCTTCGGCTTCATTACCTATTACAAGGGTTTCGTCCCTGCCAATCAAAACAGTAGTAGGGGATAGAGGAATTTGACGCTCTAGCAGCCCCGATAAAAACGTTTCCATTTCTGATAAAACTGGCTTAAGATTCTGACAAGAATAAAACATATGTAGTAGATCCGCCGGGCCCTGATTGCACCTTGGACATCTATCAGTGTCTCTTTTGCCCCATTGAAACAACTTAGCGGGGGTATAGTAAAGGTTGAACATCATCTTATAGTGTTGCGCTTTTAAGTTGGTTGCTCTTAATACTTTTCTATTCAATGCCAGAGCATAATCTAAGTCTATATCTGGGTCCCCAATTCTTTGAGCCCAGGCAGTTTCTACTTGACCGATGTCCGCTCCCAAGCATTCTAAAAGATACCCATACCCAATTTTGATCTTCTTGCCCCCATTCATTATGTACTTCACAATCGGATTTAACTCCTGGATAAGAATCCTAGGTCTTAGTGAATTCAATGTTTGCTCCAATTGTTTATATAAAAACCAGTGGTTCGTAGGAATACCAAATTTGTGTTGTAACACTTCAAAGCCTAAAAGATCCTCTTTACACATAACATCCCCCAAACATCTGATGCCCAGACTCTTCCATATGCCACTATTTCTGTTCTGACCGAGATGCATAAATGGGGTTGAGTTCCAGATATCAATTATAGTGTTGATCTTAGGGATCTTAAGGAATTTCAGTATCGCCTTCCATGTGCCCCAGGCGCTTAACATCACTTTGCTTTTACTTCTTTTAAAATACAAAACATTAATTTCCCGTGTTAGGATCCCCCTAGCCCTTTCACCAATTAATAATTCGTAAATTGTGGGGATTCTATGGGAACCAGGCGGCCTCTCAGGAACATCATAACACAATAAATGATTCATATGTAGTATTAAACAGACCCAATGATACAGCCTTAAATTCGGTGCAGATAATCCTCCTCCCTCTAATGGTGTAGAGAGTCGGGCTAGTGACCTCCGTATTTTACCATATTGCCATAAAAATTGCGAAAACACTGCTTCCATTTTCTTCATCAGACCTTCATCAACTAATAGCGGTATAGCACGAAATAGATACAGCAATTTTGGAAACATTGACATTTTCAGAACATTCACCCTTCCGATCAGAGACAGATGTAATACATCGATTCTTCTCAGCTCTTTATCTATTGATGTGAGTAAGGGCACATAATTCTCCTGGACAATTTTACCTACATTTGCATTTATTTTTACTCCTAAATAGACCGCAGAGTCCACATACCTTTGATCCCTTTTGCAAATGTTATTTGTGCAGATTATTATCGTTTTTTCCGTGTTAAGCTTATAACCGGAATACTTCCCAAACTCCTGAGCCAACTGGTTTAATTCCTGTATAGCCGTATGTGGATTGGTGGTGACAATTGCCAGGTCATCCGCATACGCCAATAGCTTGGTGGTATGCCCGTGGGAAATAACAGGAGATATTTTATCAGATGCGAGAATCTTTCTAATTAACGGATCTATATAGAGTGAAAAAAGTATGGGAGAGCAAGGGCATCCTTGACGGGTGCCTCTTCTAATCAGCACCTCGTCCGATTGGAGTCCCATTGTAGTGATCCTGGCTACGGGATCCTTATACATAGCTTTAATTGCTTTCCTGCATTTCTCCCCAAAGCCCCTTCTGACCAGTACTTCCCACATAAAATCCCAGACCACACGGTCGAAAGCCTTCTCGGCATCTAGAAGGATCATGGCCATATCCCCGCCCCCAGCAGCCATAGCATCAAATAGTGATATTGCCCGCGCTGTATGTTCTGTGGTGCCCCTCCCTGGGACAAACCCGTGTTGCCAAGGTGAGACTAATTGACCAATAGTCCGTCCTAACCTTTTCGCCCAAACTTTAGAGTACAGTTTGGTGTCCGCATTTATCAGTGAGATCGGCCGATATGAGCCGGGGTTCTCCTCCGGTTTTCCCTTCTTATGAAATATTACCATATTGGTCTGTTTCCAGGTATCCGGAACATTGCCTGAGCGAATTATCCCGTTAAATAGATCCTCAAGCAGGGGAAGGATTTCATCGCCTAAAATCCTATAAACTTCTATTGGTAAGCCGTCTGGGCCTGCTGCTTTACCCGCTGCCAGTTCATTCAGAGCTCTCCTTATCTCCTCTGCTGTTATATCCTGTTCCAATTGGACCCTATCCTCCTCCTCCACCAAAGGGATTGGGGGGCCCTGTTCTTGCACAAAAGGTGCCAACCCTGGCTCTTGATCATACAGTTTCTGGTAAAATTTCTGAAAACACCCATTATTGCTTCTGGATCTGTATGTTCTACCCCATCATACTTGATCTTACCAATGTTGTTGCGATTTGATTCCTGCCTGATACGCAACGCTAATGCTCTCCCAGCTTGTTCACCAGTCTCATACCTCCTTGCTCTATGCGTTTGATAGTCACAAATCTCCTTCTGCGTAATTATTTTTAAAATCTCGCCCTTGACCCGAGCCATGTTTCTAACAGTCTCACCACTATCCTTACCTGAAGCTATTTCCTCTATATGACAACTCTCCACCTCTGCTAGGTCAGATATGAGTTTTTCAGCCTTACTTTTATCTTCTTTCCTTAATTTTGCTGCAAAACTAATCGTCTCCCCCCTTAATGCAGCCTTAAAAGATTCCCAAACTGTATTTCTGGAGGCGCTATATCTGTTGCATTCAAAAAATTCCTTCGCCCAGTTTTTAATATGGCCTACGAACCTATCATCATTTAGAAGTTTCCTTTCAAAGGTCCATCTTGATGTTTTCCTTTGTACCTTGGGGACCTTATAAGTTAAAATCACAGGGTTGTGATCGGAGATTATTCTAGGTAATTTGACTATATTAACCTTACCAATCTCACCCGCTGTAATAAAGAAATAGTCCAGTTTGGAATATTTTTGTGCCGGGTGGGAAAAATATGTGTAACCTCGGTCTCCGGGCACTTTTTCTCCCCAAACCTCCAGCAGACCGTGAGACTGAATCAAGGAGCCTATCGCTCTATTTACCTTGCGTTTACGGCCAATATAATTGCTACCTTGTTGCCATTCTGCTGAGATATTCATATCACCACATACAATCATCGGGGTGGACCAGTTAGCCAACTCTTCTTCCAATTTATCATAAACCCCCGGGTCATCTTCATTAGGACCATATATCACACATAATGTGAATCCCAAGTTCAGTTCCACTAATACCCATCTGCCAGACCCATCTGTTTTACTACGTTTCACCCCATCCAGATTACTTTTTGCTAAAATAGCGACACCTCTAATCATGGATGATTGCGAAGAGCAACCAATCAAGGTATACCCATAAATTTCCAACAACTTCCTTTTAGCCCAAGGAATATGGGTTTCCTGAATACAGAGTATGTCTATACTGTTTGATTTAACCAAGTGACTCAGTCTTTGCCGTTTCTTCCAGTCGTTTAGGCCACCTGCATTAATGGTACAAATCCTAATGTCTGACATTGTTAACACGATTGCTTTTCCTACGTTGACTCTTACCCATGTAGCTGATATTAACCCAATTCATATTCCTTTCCATCTCCCGTTTTTTCAGGTTTTTTTTATGCCACCCCTTCCCCCCGCCCCCACCCCCTGCACCCTCTCCCTCCCCTTACGTAGCTCCAGAGCGGAGCACCCCCACACCCACCCCCCTTGCTCAGAGGCGCTCAGACAAATGGTCTGTGCACGTGATGGTTTGCAGCTCTGATTGAGGAAATACAAACCAGTACCCACTTTTTAGTTCATGTGATCCTCCACCATATACAACACACTTCGCCCCACACTCTGTGTTCCTACTTATTCCTACTTATATGTTTTACATACGGTTGGACATAGACTCAATTCTTATCAAAACAACCAGACTAGCGATCTTAATTACAATTACACACCAATGTCATCAATCGGGGCTACCCAAATTTAACTGATCTTAACAATTTTCTAGACCCCCTGTGACATCAAAAATTCTTTGGCCTTAACCTCAGATGAAAAATATAATGTTTTTCCGTCTTTGATTATCTTCAACTGGGCGGGGTTTATCAGGTAAGCCTGCATGCCCCTGTCCTGAAACGGCTTGATCGTCTGCCGTAATCTCCAGCGCCTCTCCACCGTAATATGACAAAAGTCAGGGCGAACAAAGAAAGAATAACCATCAACCGACCTTTTTTTGTCCGGTCTCGCCCTCTCAGAGATTGCTTGCCTCAAATTAAAATTGCCCAGAAAGATTAAGATCGCTCTGGGCTTGTCTCCCTCTTTCGCGTATTTGTTGATATTGGCAGGGATACGATGTGCCCTCTGAACCTCTCTGGCAAAATCCCATTCCTTCAGGTCAGTGAAGGCATGCTCGAAGAGTTTGACCACAAATGCTCTCATGTCTGTATCCTCTGATCCTTCCGGTATTCCGAGGATGCGTAGATTATTCTGACGCGATCTATTCTCCAACGACTCGAGTTTCCACTGTATATCTGTAAGCTGCTGTGATTGCATATCAACCTTGCTGGAGGCTGCCGCTGACTCAGCCTCAGTTGAGACAACTCTGTCTTCCAAATTGGTAACTCGCTCTCCCAAGTTCACACAGACCTTAGACAGCTTCCTAACTAGCCCTTGCATTTTTCTGACTGCCGCCTGCGATTTACGACTTTCCTGTCTTGCTTCCTCCCTGTGCGCTATAATCTCCTGGTGAATAACCTCCAAGAGTGACATTTGGGCTGATTCTCCACCGGGGCTGTCTGAGGATAGTTTAGTCGGTGATTGATCTGTTTTCAGGCAGTGCGATTTTGCTCCCACTGTGGCTTTCACTGCTGTTGCCGGGGGGCTAGCTTCATCTTGCTCCAGGTCGCTTTCTGTATCAAGGCCGCTGGCTTCTTGGTCCAGACTGTCCTCCTCTTCCTCCGACCACTCGCCACCCTCTGATACTGAGTAGAATGCCTCACTTGGAACCTCTTTTTTATCGCAGCTACTCCCTCCGGTATCATCCTCCAAAATCTCTTCTAGTACTCGAGGGATTGACAATACATTGACCTCGGGACTCCTTAGAGGATCCACCCCCTCCTGCTCCTCTATATTTCCGGCCGCATTGAGCTGTGGAGTGGTTACCTCCCCTGTGATATCCGGAACCCCCTCATCCAACTTTGCCTCTACCTGAGTACTCTCAATATTGAGGTCCTTAGAAACTTTTGTGTCCTTATTTTTACCCAATTTTTGAAATATGTCAGAAATAGGGGTAGTACCCTGCGAATCTGGGTTCACTTTACCCCCTTGCTGCTGTACTGGTTTTTTAGCTGGGGAGACTTGCTGCTTCTTCTTTTTATTGCCCTCTAATTCTATCGCAGAATTCGCAAGCGCTGCTGCCGCCTTCCTCCTTGCGGCGGCTTTGGCACTCGCGTTAGTCTTGGGAGCCATGATTTCCCTCCTCCTATCCTCCAGCCCAAACTGCTCCTTACCGCCAGTACTGCCAGTAGTTTCTTCTCCGTTAATGGCCCACCGGTTCAAGCCCAGCGGAGCCTCCAGGGCGTTCAGTTTAACCCCCTCCACCTTTTGTGCTAGGGTAGCTTGCAGACTCACACGGGTCTTTCCTTGCCGAAATCCTGTTGAGCGGAGCAAACTACACCGCTGCCGGCTCCGTTTTGCAAGCAAGCTCCGCACCGTTTGCTTGGTGAGAGCAGCCTCGGCGAACTCTGCAGCCTCCTCCCGCGGCCAAACAGCTGACCCGCCTCTCAGCCTTCTTGCGACCTGTAGCACATCCAATAGCAGCCGCTTGAGCGGCTGACGGCAAAAAAATCTCATCGGCTGAACCTCTCCGGGTCACTCGGGTCACTCGAACCGCCACTGCTCGGGTCTCCCGCGTCTTGTGTCCAGCCTCATCCCGCTAGACAGAGTGCACAGCATCCACCATCCGAGTGCGCCGCGGCAGCATAACCCGACGGCACAATCTGGTGGAATCACCACTCGCTCATTCCCGCACCTCCTCAATCGAGCTGCTGACCGGCCGTTCTACACGGCCGCCATCTTGCCCCCCCCGTGCTAATGTAGTGGTTAATGTTTTTTTTTCTTCAAACATTACAGCAACAGATTGTTGATAATTGGGATCGAAGATGTTGTTGTTTGATGAATTCTGTGTTTGAGAAATGTAGCAGTGATAAAACAAAAATAGAAAGTGTTTCTGATATTCGAAATGTTTTAGACATATGTTCTGGAGTAAATCAATTTTCACAGAATATTCAGCAACATTGTCAGGAATTTCTTATGTATATGCTTGTTGTATTGGAAGACAAAGGTATAGATATTGAAAATGTATTCGGTGTATCTTATGAATGGCAACATGACTGTAATAATTGTTCGTTTTCAAGTAGTACTCAAATAGACACAGAAAGATGTATATATTTGACATTACCAGACTGCAAATCAGTGACTTTTAATAATATAGTTAGAGAAGCAAATCAAAACATGGTCTTTACCCAATGCAACTCAGAAATGTTATCAACATTATTTATACAAAGATATGGACAGTATGTAATTTTAATGCTCCAACGATGCAGACCTGATGGAACAAAATTGACAACTTTAATTAAAAAGTTTGTGGCTTCTCAAATATCAATTTCAGGAAAAACTTTTGTAACTGTAGCAATTATTTTCCATGATGGTTCTTTTCATCAACATCAGGACATTATACAGCATACTTAAAATGTGCAAAAGGCTGGACTCATTGTAATGAAACTGAATTGACTTTTAAACAACGTTTGCCTTTTGACTTACCAAATTCTTACCTAGTGTTTTTGGATCCCAAATTTTAAGGAAAACAGTTGGCCTAGAAAGATTAGTGCTGTAAAAAAAAAGGTTAATCTGCTGCTGAGAATTACTTTGTAAGTCAGGGTGATGAAGATAAAAAAAACTTAAACTTGTCATTGAGGTAGTGTAAGTGTATCATATAGTGAGTGATATGAGTATTACATGAAATGCTGATCATAAGTGAGTCATAGGTGTTTTAGATTTGTAGTAGTTGTTGGAGAGGTTGGTGACATTTTTTATTCCCTTGAAGAGATTTCTTTTAATGGTATACAGCTCCTTGGTGAAATAAAGGATGAGCAGAGTGTGATCGGCATACCAGATGATGTTGAGGTTCTGATAGCATGCTATTTGTTTAAGGTTCTATGTTCATGATAAATACTATTGGGTGGAGGTACAACCATTGTTAGATGGACCAAAAGATGTGGGTGCTTTTGTTTCAGAAGGTCGGGAGTCGGATGCTTAAGAGTACTATTACTTAACTACAAAACTAAGGATTTCACAGATACTATTTGGCCATGAGGAATAGTATCACAAACAAACAACTATTTCGGGTAAATTTTGTTAGCATATGTTTGGATATTAGTTTATTTAGAGTGTATAAGAAAGAAGTAGTAATGTTTTGTTACTTTGTGATTGTTCTTCACATTGTTTACTTAGGTAAGAAATTGCGGTTTGAAAAAGACATTTAAGATATGTTTTTTTCTAATTGTTACATTGTGAATGAAAATGTTGAATGAGTTTTTTAAACACAATCTTTAAGATTGTGTTTTTTTTGTGCGCTGTGATATGATGAGTTGCATTGAACTCACTGTTTTTAGTGAAATTCAAGATATTCTGAGAACAGCAAAATAAAATATATAACATATTGTACAAAATATTTAGTATTTTGTATTGTGAAAAATATATTATAACTCAATTGTTTCTTCTCTTCCACAGAAATTATATTTAGGTAAGTATCAGAAACAAAAAATACTTTTTTATTTTGTTTTTACTTCTATTTGTCTCTATCCTTTCTTAACTGACTGTCTTATTTCTTTACCTTTCCTCATGTTACTCCTCTTCCCTCATTCTACTCACTCCTCTTCATTCAGCTTTACCCTGATTCTGTCACCATCAGTACTGTACTTTCACCTTTACTCATCTTGTTTAACTCCCTCTTTCCTCTGTCTGATACTCACTTCACTTTCCTAACTTCCTCCATCACTACTGTTATCTTGCTGTATCAATCAGTCTCTTGTCACTGCCCCATTACTCTCTTTCCTTCATATCATCACTGAGTGACCTTCACTCACTCCACCTCTTTCATTTCCTCACTCCCTTTTGCTCACTGCCCTTTTCTACATTTGTGTCTAAGTCTGTTCCTCTGTGTCAGTTAGTATAACTGATTTACTACTTCACAGTCTGTCACTCTCCCTCTGTTTCTTTCTTGTACTGTCTCCTCTCTCCACCAGTGTTCCTTTTATTTTCTCTCTCTTTCCATACATTCTTCTCTCTGACTTCTTTTTCCTTTCTCTTAATATTTGTTTTTTTCTTCACTGTCTTTCTCTCACTCTTATATACCTTCCTCACTATCCCTGCCCTTCATTCAATCTGAGTCTTCTTCCTCTACTTCATGTTCTCTTCTCTCTGCATCACTCTCATTCTCATCTCTTGCACCCATTCCCTCACTCTTCCTCCCACTCTTTTGCTTACTCCATCAGTCAATTCCTTTCCCTTAATCTCATTTCCTCAATCCCTTTTGGTAACTCTCATTCCTTTAGTCTCTTACTCCTTTCAGTCCATCACTCAGTTCCTCTCTTTCTCTGTGTTTCTCCCTCACTCTTCCTTTCTTTCCCTTTCAGTTTTTTTTACTTGTACTTTATTTTGTATTATGAATAATATATTGTAACTTATTGTTTTCTTGTCTTCCACAGATACTATATTTATGGAAAATAATTCTATTAAGTTGTCATTATTTATAAGGAAAGTATGACAAACAGAAAAATAATTTTTCTTCACTCTCTTACTTGTGTTTCTCTCTCTCTTATTCTTTAATCTCTTTCTTACTCTTCTTCCTCTAGTCGTCTAACTTTCCTTTTCTCATTCTAATTATTGCTCTTGATTCACTTTTATAGTTTTTTTGTGACTATGAGTACTGTGGGTTTTCTGTCAGTCACCTTGTCCAACTCCCTGTTTACCCTGTCTGTCTCTCACTTCTCTATCCTATGTTCTTGCATCAGTGTTACTGTGTCATTTAGTCTCTTCTCACTCCCCCCTTACTCTCTTTCCATAACATTAACTCCCACTGACCTTCACTTACACCATTGCTGTTACTCCCTAACTCCCTTTTGCTCAATTCTCTTCCTTTATTCCTTCCCTCGGTTACCTTTCCTCCATCTGTTTCTAAATCTCTTTTTCTGTGTTAGTCACTGCAAATGATTTACTCATTCACACCACATCATTCTCCTTTTGATTGTTTCTTTTACTGTTTTCCTCTCTCTTCATTACTCTTTCTTTTATTTTGTTTCTCTCTTTCTATAAATATGCTTATTTTTGATTCACTCCTTTTCCCTTAATCTTATATTCCTTCCTTCACTGTTACTGCCCTTCATTTAATCTGAGCCCTTTTTTCCACTTCATGTTCTCCTCACTATGTATCCAACTTTGTCTTTACTCTCTCTGTTCCTCACTTCTCTTTCTATCTTCCTCCATTACTACCTTTGTCTTGCTGTATCACTCAGTGTCTTCTTAGTCTCTCCTTACTCATTTTTCTTCACATTATCTCGCAGTCTCATTCACTCACTCCCCTCACTTTGTTTACCTCACTCTGTCCGGCAGTCCCTTTTCGTTACTCTTCTTTGCTCATTCATTTTTGTTTAGTCCCATTTGTTTAGTCCCACACTTCCTTTCACTCCTTTTCTATTTTCCTTTCTCCCTCTATCTCACTCAGTCTAAGGGGCACATGCATCAACCTATTTAGGAAGTGTAAACGGTGCGAATCGGTAAATTCAGCTGTTTGCGATTCCTAAATAAGTTTTTGGGACGCATCATACATTTTTGTGGAATTCGCTATTTTTAGTGATTTCCAAAAATGCGATTGCTTTTAAGGAATCTCAAATTTGCGATTCCTTAAAAGCAATGCATGATTGTTTTTCAAATTGCGAATTAGTAATTAGGGGGTGCAAATTACCACGAGGTTGAACCTCGTGGTAATTTGCGAAAAGTTATGAAAATGCTCAAAAATGCATTTTTTAAACTTTCATGTTACAGACACACATGTCCTTAGCACATGTGTGTGTGAAACATGCACTTTAAAATACATTTCAGGGGTGCAGGGTGCACCCTTGCAATGCATCACACAAATGGGATTCGCAAAAGAAAACAGTGCAAAACGGCATTGATTCCTATGGGCCTCTAGGCCCATTGGAATCAATGTAATGCCATTCCTTAATTGCGATTCGCAATTAAGGAATCGCAAATACCGAAAATTAAGAAATCCTAAAAACTTTTAGGATTTCTTGATGCATAGGATTTTGCAATTCCTAAATTGCGATTCCTTAATTTTCACAATTTAGGAAATGCAAAATCCTACATTGATGCATGTGGCCCTAAGTGCCTTACTCCCTCTCAGTCACTTCCTGTCCATATCTTTCTCTGTTACTCTCTCTCTCTCTTTCTCTCCCTCACCCTTCCTGTCTTTCTCTTTCTGTTTCCTTCATTCTTACTTTATCCCTTAGTGCTCCTTCGTCTCTCTTAATGTTGTTCCTTCTCTCTCTTTGTCTTTTGTCACCTGTATACCCCTTTTCTCAGTGTTACTGCCTTTCACTCACTTAGTAGTTCTCCCTCAGTCACCTTGCCTCACTCCCCTTTTCTCACTCCCTCACTCCATCTCATTTACTCCCCTTCACTTATTCTTTCCCTCTTTTTTTTCATCCATTTTTCTCTCCCTGTTTCACTCTGTGTCACTGAGTCTCACTGGCTCACTCCTTCTCAGTTCTTTGCTCTCCCTCTCCCTGTCTCTCACTCTGTCCTTCTCTCTCCTTTACCCTTAAACTCCTATTATCTCTCTTTCTATCACTCTTGTTCTTTTCCTCAATCATTTTTCCTGTCTCTTAATTTTGTTCCTTCTCCCTCATTTTTCTTTTCTCTTCCTCATACTACTTCCGTAACTATCACTGTTGTTCAATCACCATCATTCACTTTCTCTCTCTGCACTTCATCCTATCTGTATTTTTCACCACTTCACTTTCCCGCTCCTTTTTTGTCACTCTCTCTCTCACTCTGCTTCTGTCTCTCCCCTTCCCTCACTTTCTTTCCTTCATTCCTCTTTCATTACACCCTCACTCCATCTCACTTAGTCACTTTCGTTTACTGCCTCTCTCACTTTTTAATTTTTTTTTCCTCTCTGTCTACCTCTGTCTTACTCACTGTAACTGCTTTACTGATTCTTACTTTACAGATAATAAAGAATATCATTGCACAAGTTGCATTGGAGGTGGACATTGGCGAAAAGTAGCCAGATATTTAGAGCAGTCGATGAAGGGGATGCCGCTGTAGAAAGGTGGAAAACTTCCAGATAAAGGACGTTAGTACGTGGCTGCTCTTCAATAAACTCCACATCTGAGTCAGATGATAAAGTTTCTTTACTCCCCCATTCTCCTTAACTCGATTTCTCCATCCGTTTCTTTTTCTGTCTTACTGAATGTCACTGCTTCACTCCATCGCAGTCACTCACTCTCCCTCTTTTTCTCTCTCACTCTATCTCTGTCTTTCTCTCTCTCACTCTTCCTCTCTTTCCATTTCTGTTTCCTTCTACTTTTTTCTATTACGAAATATATAATATACCTAAATGTTTTCTTTAGTTCCACAGATAGTATATATATTTTTTAAATATAGTATAAAGTTGTCATTATTTGGAAGGTAAATTTGATAAACAAAAAATACTTTTTCATCTCTCCCTTATTTTTATTTCTCTCTGTCACATTCTTTAATCTCTCTCTTCCTTTACTGATCTTACTGTGCTTTTGTCGTTGTTATTACTGCCCTTTATTCACCTCTACGCTGTTTTTCTCTCCAAAAGTACTGTTCCTTTACAATAACTGACCTTGTCTACTCCCTCTTTCCACTGCTTGTCTCTCACTTCTCTTTCCTATCTTCCTCAATCACTACCTTGTGTTGCTGTATCGTTCAATGTTATCAATCTTATCTCACTCCCCCTTTATTCTCTTTCTATTACATCATCCCTCACTAACCTTCAGTCACTCCACTTCTCTCACGTATTCACTCCCTTTTGCTCACTTCCCTTCCTTTATTCCCTCCTTCACTCCCGCTTCCTCCATCTGTCTCTAAGTCTCTTCCTCTGTTTTAGTAACTGTAAGTGTTTTACTCCTTCACACTCCCTCAGTCTCCTTCTGTTTGTCTCTTTCACTGTCTCTGTCTCTCTTCACTATTTTTCCTTTTATTTTCTGTCTTTCCATAAATATATGTCTCTCACATACTTCTTTTTCCTTTCTCTTAATATGCTTCTTTTTCCATCACCCCTCTCCCCTCACTCTTATATCCCTTCCCTCACTGTCACTGCCCTTCACTCAATGTCACTCCTCTTCTCCGACTTCATGTTGTCCTCTCTGTGCATCACTTCCATTTCCTTTTCTCCTGCTCCCATTCCCTCAGCCCCCCTCAGTCTCTTTTGCTTTCTCCATCCGTGAATCCCCTTTCCCTTATTTTCCTTTCCTCATTTCCTCTCTTGTCTTTTCCACTCTGTTTCCCTCACTCTCCCTAGCTCTCCTTCACTCATTCAAATCCTCAGTCCCATTCTCTCTCTACGCTTTCATAAGTCCATCCATTCCCTCACTCAATTTTTCTCTTACTCACCCCCCCACTTCTCACTTACACTTACCTCCCTTTTATCATCCTCATACCCATTCCCTCACCATCATTTCACTACTCTTACCTTCACTCCCCTTACCATACTCTATTTCCCTCTCTCCGTCTCTTACTCCCGTTCGCTGTCTCCACCCCGCTCCACTTCTCTCACTCCCCCTCCTTCACTCTCTTTTCCTTAGTGCCCTTCCCTTACTTTTTCACTCCCCTTAACTCACTCCCCTACCCTTAGTCCCCTTCCTTCAGTCACTCTTTGATTCCCTTTTCCTCACTCACCATACTCCCCTTTCCTCACTCATTCCTTTAGTCCCTTCCTCCCCTTCACTCAGTTAATTCAGTCATTCATTTATACACTACACATTCATTCAAAAAATTAATGACACAGTGTGTAAGAAATACAGTTCTTTTTGGAGAAGTTAGTTAGTTCTGAAAATAACTTTTTTTTTGTTTTGTTGTTTTATATTTTTATTTTATTTTTTGAAAGTTTTATATATTTTTTTTCCAAACAGGAACAGCAAACTTAAATGGCAAAACTGTTCAACAGAAATGAAGAAAATCAAAAATGAAAAAAAATCAGTCTTTGCTGCATTTGTGCTCTGCAATCCTAATATCAATTAGGTTTACACTTTGCTCTCCATAGCAAATGATTTTGTTGCAATTATTGCAGGGAATGTGCACTTTTTTTAAATTTGGATGTATGTCCAGTTCTGTTGTACTAGGAGATTGAATACCTGAAGATGTGCTTGGTACAGCAGGTGGAAGTTCCATAGCTTTTGCTCTGGTTGCTGCACGAGCATAGTTGTTAGGATGCACTTTTTTAATGTGCCTAATCATAGTGTGAATGCTGAAGCTATATTTTTTCTTCGGGTCTCCTCTGGACAAAACACTCCCACAGAGCAGGCAGGTCACTTTGGGGGCTTTTACCTTTTTTTGCCCCTCTGGTATCGTAAAAAATTGCCAAATAAATTATATTTTCTTTTTATCTTTCGGTGGCTTCACAAGCAAGGATTGTAGATCACTCTCTGATGAAGACTCCTGTGCCATTTTCAGAGTTGAAATGAACAGGATGTATGCAGAGGTGCTTCTCCATAGAAGTGAAAGAGATAGTGAGAGAAGTGGGTGGGGTGTTGGAACATTCTAGAATAGAAACTGCCATAAACCAATGAAATGTTGTGTTTTCAAGTCACATGACTTTTTCGTGCACGCAACGTGTGCGCACGCATGCGCGCACGGTGCACGCATGCGCGCACGGTGCACGCACGCCGCTTCAAAAAGGCGTTTTGCCCAATTTCCTAAAAAGTTTCAAAACACAAAAAGAAGGCACGGGAGAGAGTCCCTGACACCCTAGGCTTACTCAGGGAGTCCCTGAAACACTCCGATGGGCAAAAAAAGCATGTTATTTTTAATAGTGGAGAACGTGGTAAAGGAGGCAGTAAAGAGATTCCCAAACCCCCTAGGCCTTGTCAGAGGGTCCCTGAAGGACCCATAAAGGCTAAAAAAAAGGTATTAATAAAAAAAAGATTGCGAGGTGCGCGCACGGTGCAAGAACCCCAAGGCAAAAGTCAGTAAAAAACAATAGTGGAGAATGTGGTAAAAGAGGCAGCGAAGAGAGTCCATGACCCCCTAGGCCTTCTCAGGGGGTCCCTGAAGGACCCCTAAAGGCCAAAATAAGGTTTTTTTAAGGAACAAAAATCGCGAGGTGCGTGCACGGTGCAAGCACCCCAAAGCAAAAGTGAGTAAAAAACAATAGTGGAGAACGTGGTAAAGGAGGTAGTGAAGACACTCGCTGACCCCCTAGGCCTTCTTAGGGGGTCCCTGAAGGCCCCAATTTTTATTTTATTTTATAAAAACGAATTGAGGGTGCACACATGGAGCGTGCGCACTGAAAAAATCACAAAAAAAAGATTAATAACAACTATGACTGCTATTTGTTGTTTCAAGTTGTAGACTATACTGTTCAAGTTTAAGAAAATCATAAAAAGTTGTTGGGCCACTGCATATTAATGGATACAGTCAATCCATTATAATATACAAAGGCAGTTTGTGAAAAATAAATATATATGAAATAAAAAAATAATACAATAATGAGCATGTTAAAAACTTTTCAAATTCACTGAAAAAAAATATGTTTCAGACCAGATATAGATATAGATAGAAATTAGCGTTTAAAAAACCTTGCAAATTCACTGAAAAACCCATAGGTTTCACACACGTTATAGTTAGGAATTAGCATTTAAAAAACCTTGCAAATTCACTGAAAAAAACATAGGTTTCACACATGTTATAGTTAGGAATTAGCATTTAAAAAACCTTGCAAATTCACTGAAAAAACCATAGGTTTCACATATGTTATAGTTAGCTGGACATTTCACTCATACAAAACCTTTGAAATTCCCCTGTTATAGTTAGTTCATCTAACTATAATTCGAGCGTCCGCAATGCAATGCTGATGACGTCACATATTGCATCACTCATGACATGGTCACTGACATCACTCATGACATCATTGATGACATCTCAAATGACATCACTGATGACATAATTTTTGTGAAAAGTGGCAGACCACCTCTCACCCTAATATAACCTTTTATACACATATTCGAAAATGGAAACTACAATTTTCAAAATAATGGAGATACCAATACCAATTACAATAACGTATTAGGTAATTTCAACATCGACATACATATCCAGTCATTCAACAACAGTTCTATATAGTCACTCATACATGTACTCACTCATCATACGTACTCATACACCTATACATCCTGTTACACACTAATACTCATCTATATAGTTTCTCACACACATATTCACACATGCAAATAAACTATCAAACATCTATTTCTTTGCATATACAGCTATACACACACCACTACACTTACTTCTACAGAAACGTACACATAGTTACTCTCTTAAACAATCAATAACAAAAACACATACTAATTTACACAGGTACTCTTCCAAACTCTCACTGTCACATATACTCAATGATATACATAAATACTCACATATACTAGTTTAAAACATATGTAGTTACGCATTAATACACTATTGAGACAGTCATTCACTCGCTAATCCACGCATACACACAATCATCCATGCATACAGTCTTGCACACATGGTTTCTTCAAAACACATAGAAACAGTGAGTCACTCATTCATGCATCTGTGCGCTAAGTAATATCCCCCACTGAATCATACAGTCCCTGAAACACTCTGATGGGCAAAAAAAGCATTTTATTTTTAATAGTGGAGAACGTGGTAAAGGAGGAAGTATCATACTGATTGTCAAAAAAACAACTAATAACCCATTTCCACTCTCATGCAGCTAATCAGCAACCCATGCAGCTACTTATTTACAAAGTGAGACACTGATACACATATTCAAATATTTAAATATTACTTGCTAATATATGTATTAACTAAGATACATTTAATAAGTCAGTTAAGTCAGTTAACCAATCAATTTTATACATATATAAAAAATATGTATTTTTCAGAAAGATACACATTCACTGGATGATGTCATCAGTGATGTCATCAGTGATGTCATTTGAGATGTCATCAGTGATGTCATGAGTGATGTCAGTGACCATGTCATGAGTGATGTAATATGTGACGTCATCAGCAGTGCATTGCGGTCGCGTGAGTTATAGTTAGCTGAACTAACTATAACGTGGGAATTTCAAAGGTTTTGTATGAGTGAAATGTCCAGCTAACTATAACATATGTGAAAACTATGTTTTTTCAGTGAAAAATGAATAAATAAATATATATATATATATATATATATATATATATATATATAAAAATTTCAACATCTCCGATTTCAAAGTGGTTTTATTGCAGACCCCCTACCCCTCTAACAACATTTTTCGCCTCACGGCTTAGTCAGTGTTAGCTACTGTGCAAAAAACTCACACATTTCATACTGTGAAGCATTACGGGCCCTGGTAAACAGTGAAAATGGACTTCATTATTCATTGCCACATTGGCAGCCTTCTTAAACATGTTACCAATCGGACATAATTCATAGAACGGCTGAATATAAATAAAGTGCAAGTGCATTAAGGGACATTAAAAACATTAGTAGGGGTAAAGAAAATAAACATATTGAATAACGTGCCTGTAACATCACTGTTTGGTTTTTTCTGCAGCAGAAATCTATATCATATAGATAATCCTATTTATATACAGTACTGGATCTATAGCACACTTCAAATAATGTTATCTATATTGCATGCCTCATGGCTGGCTCAATTTTCTATGTTTCTTGTGATTTACACACATTACTGACTTTACCCATGTGTTACATCCTGCCCTGTATGGGCTTTCTCATGTGTTGATGAAGGGAATATGAGAAATTTTCAACATTATTATCTATGTATTAGATATGCAGTCATAGACAGAAGGGAGGGAATATTTGATGTTAAGTTAACACATATCCTTTTCATGACTTACTATCTCCCATCTCTTTTTCTTATATGTAATCCCACTACAAATTAACCCATAACTCTTCAACATTGTTTAACTCTGTAGGGGCCTTAGTCTGGAGGTCGATAATATATTTTGATTCCAGCACCCTGAGTGCTTTCACTCGATCCCCTCCGCTCGCTTATCTGTCAACTTGATCTAGACAGAAAAAGGTTAAAAGGTCCCTTTCACTTTTACGGTACATTTCAAAGTGGCGCGCTACCGGGTATGTCATGTCCTTATTTGTTATTGCGCACATATGCTCAAGGACACATTTTTTTGATGGATGAATGGTACTTCCGATGTAGCGCTTGGAGCATGGACATTCCAGATAGTACACCGTAAAGTCAGATATACAGTTGAGGAGTTTCGTTATTCTTCTTGTCAGACAAGGATCATCAGGTCTCCCTTTAAAGCTAAGTTTCTTTTTACTGTATTTACAGGCCTTGCAGCGAAAGCAAGGATAAAAACTTTTCATAATAGGAATTTTTGAAGGGTTTTTAAAGTGACAGTGGACAAAATGGTCACCTAGTGACTAACAACGTCTGTATGTAATGGAAGGGTGTTCTGGAAGATGTTTCCTTAAGGTGGTGTTTGTTTTTAAAATGTGCCAGTTTTTATTAAACACGTGTACTAACTCTCCTGATCTAATAATAAAGTTAGTGATCATCCGTGTGGAGCCTTCTATCTACAGTTCGACATTATCCACCAACAAATCTATCCTGTCTATTTTCTGTACCCTCTCTGCAGCATCACTCAGAATTGTATCAGAGTATCCCCTGTTCTGAAATCTTGTTATGGCTTAATTTTTTGCTTTTTTGAAGTCCCCTTCGTTCGAACAGTTACGTTTCAGGCAGAGGAGTTCTCCAAAAGGTGTATTGCGTACAAGACGTCTGGGATAGTGGCTAACTGCATGTAATACAGCATTTCCTGCTGTAGGCTTTCTATAAAGCTGTGTCTGCAGTGTGTTGTCAGATATGTAGACCTTTAAATCCAAATATTTAACTAGGGTCTTACTTATAGTACTGGTGAATCTCAAGTTGAACTTATTGTCGTTAAGCGCAGCGACGTACTCCTCAGCCGAGGCTGGATCGCCATGCCACGCAACAAAGAGATCGTCTATGTATTTTGCCCACATCATAATCTTATCCATCCAACAGTCATTGGCCTTGCCCCAGGCCACGTGCTTCTCCCAACAGCCACGAAGAGATTCGACTAGCTTGGGACCAAGCACGTGCCCATGGCTGTTCCACGTATTTGTCTGTACAGTTTACCTGAGAACAGGAAGATATTATTTTCAAGACACAACTCAATCATTGTCATGAGCATCTGATTATGTTGGCAAAATTTCAAAGGTTTTTTGTTCAGAAACCATTTCATGGCTGATATGCCATTCTTATGGCTTATACATTTATACAAATTTGTAACATCCAATGTTATCAAGAGCATGTCTGGTTCCCATGTGATGTAATTTATCAACCTCAAAAAATCCTGAGTGTCCCTCACATACGACGATAAATCCCTTACTAGTGGTGCTAAATAAGTATCAATTAATCTAGAGGTGTTCTCCAGGAGATTACCAATAGACAAGACTATTGGTCTCCCGGGGGGATTCTTAGAGTCTTTATGAATTTTAGGATGATGGTAGAAGGTGGGGATAACTGGTGATTTGCATTGCAAGAATACAAATTCATCTTTATTCAGCATTCCTTGATCCCTCCACCCTTTCAAAAGCTTTTGGAACTCTAAGGTACGTTTCACATAATCTGTTCTTTGTATGACGCATTTTGGCAAAAGACTTTTTCAAAGTGAATAAAGTCCACCCGTCACCACCAGTTTAAAACTTCAAATACAAAATGAAAACCAATTAAGACAATAGATACAAAGTCACAACCCTTTTTACCTATTTTTACTTACTAGAAGGCAATTAATAAATACATTATTTCTAATAATCATTTATCCAAAGACATAAATATCATTATTAACTAACAGACCTCTATAATAGATTTATACACCACACCTCCTTTCTAGAAAGAAAACACCATCACATGCCTTTTCAACTGACCTGCAGCCATGCTCACTGTTGGTCAAACTTGATTTTCCAATAATATTTACACAGCGTGATATGGACCTCAACATGGTCAGCATAAAAATACTTTTAACTGAGTTGTTGGCGGAGTAACCCTGGGTGTAGTTCGTGTGGTAGTGCTATGCGTAGCTACGCAAAGTGCATTTTGCACTACACGAGCTAGGCGTAGCACTATGGGAACTGCGTAGTGCAGTAGGAAATGCTGTTCGCAATGATTGCACAGTGCCGGATGGTGGTTTTCTGCCACTCGAGTGGATTTGTACTCGAGGGGCAGTTTTTCCAACGCGGACTGGTAGTTTCTCGTTGCAAGCGGTCGCAAGCATACCCGACCACTCGCAATGAGAAACCTGATCTCCCCACGTTGAGAATCTCGCTGGGAGGTTTTTTTCCACTCTCTCGTCAGCAACCTGATGTTGCTGATCGCGAATGAGGAAAAAGTCTTGCCAAGATGTAATTTTACTCGCTTGCGGTCGCCAACTTGACGTTGAAGACCGCGAGCAAGTGAAAAATGCCCGCTATGCCACGCTACGCGTTTTTGCACTGTGCTACATGCAATTCGTGTAGTGTGTAGTAGTGCAAACAATGCAAACTACACAATCATAGCGTAGTTTTCCTCCCAGGCCTACGGCAGAGCGATCATGTGTTATTACATTGGTCATGTGTGGGGCACCCTACAATTTTGCTTTCAGTGAAATTCTTCATGTCACTTATGCTATGTGTGCAAGAATAAACAATGTGGCTAAGTGTATAGAATTAAGAAGTACAATAATTTAAAGCACCACTTGAAATAATGGAATATTTGAAGTCAGCCCACTTCATCTTGATCACACTATATCAATGTAAGGGTTTGTGATATATCATATTCCTCATTTTTGGATTTTTCAAACCAGTTCATTCACCTCAGTCCCTTCAAGGACATTTTGGGGTGATCTGTCAAAAAGGGGCTGAGAAAAGGGCTCCTAAAACGTGCAAAAATGTTTTTTACAATGAAATATCCCATTGGAATTTACAGGAACAATGACTGAACATAATTACACCACATTTGTCAGAAAGCTAAATCTTTACTCTGAAAGCATCCTCTTTTGTGATTTGGTGTAAATTTATTAAGTGTTTTTCAAGAAATTATGACTTCAAAGTTAATAAATTTAGTGATGGCTTGACATTAAAAAATTGAGAATTTCTGACTGTTCTGAAGTGTTTTTTTCCCCTTGATCCTGCAGTATTGAGCAATTCAATTGGCTGGTTGCAGCATCACCAGAATTGTTGCGGCCATAATTTCAGGACTTGGTTACTTGGTCTTTTATTTCATTTTAAAAAAATCAGCCAGCAGGGTAGGGGTACCCAGACATGGTGGCCCTTGCCAGGGGTCCATTGCGTAACTTTCTTTAAAAAAAGACAATTTAGAGAGGCAGTACTGCAATCCATCTGTTGAGTACCACAGGAGACCTGCAGAATCCCACATAGATCTCCCTGTGTTCCAGTGGGACTTCCACAGGACCCAGCGAAGTCTTGTGTGAATATAGACAGACCAAATAAAAGAAAATGTATATAGTGTTGTGGGGGAGTGTGGCCAACAACAACCTATGCAAGGCCAAATGACTTGCATGGAGGAGGGTTGAATGCCTGAGGGGGTTGGAAATAGACCCGGGCAACAGGATAGGCTCTTTTGGTAACTCCCACGCACCACATGTCCAAAAGCAGTGCAGGCCTCTGCAGCCAAACCCCTCTGTCACACATGTTCAAAGGATGTGGGTTGGCCACCTGCAGGGGGTTCAGCACAAACCAGACCCCGCGGCCAACCTCTGTGGAGCACAGCCATAGGTTTTGCATGATGAGAGTTGGTAATCTTTGGGTTTGGGCAAAGGGTCTTGCTGTAGGTGAGAGGTTGGCCAGACTTTACGTCAAGGCCTTTTGTCAATTCTCCTACTGCATACGGACAAAAGGAGAGTTTGGTAATCAAAAACACTCCAGAAACGTACTGAAGAAACACAGGTCAAAGTGTAGTTAAAGACATGTAAGGTAATAATATCTTAACTTACATTAAAAAAGACCCTATTTTAGGTGTGGTAATAATATCTTATTTTACGTTACAAATCCCCCAGACATTCACTAAAAAACAAAGGTTAAACTGATGTCATAGTTAGATAAGGCACTACGGACCACGTATATATATAGTCGGACAGCTAGCCATTCTACCATGCAGATTGAGCAAATCACTCTGTCAACATGATGGAGGGATTTGCCGGGGGCGTGGCTATGCACGCAGCGAAGTCGGACGTCTCTGGGTAGAGCTCCGGCGTGAGCTCCCCTTTACCGGGGCATTTATCCGTAATAACTGAACACAGCCGGACCAGACTCCGACACCTATAGCCCAGACACACTGGCTACCATCCAGGCGACTTACAGGCTGCTGGGAGGTGAATAACCGCACCGGGACCCCTGACCGCGATGCAGCCGCATCCCTGCGAGCCGCGCCGGCGGCACTAACTACGCAAGGCCGGGTATTGCCACTATGACCAAGGCCGCAAAATCTTGGCCTACCGCAGAGGGGGAAAGCAGCAGAAACGGGCCGAGACATCAAAGCCCCAATGCACTGCTTTCTGCAGGTGGCTTGCACCTACACCGCCGATCTCCCAAAGATTTTCCGGCCGGGAAATGCGCGTGGCCAACCAGCAACGTGGCTGCAGCAGATGACACCCGGCGGCTGGTGCGAACATCAGCCATACCAACGAGTCCGGTGGAGCAGGATGCAGAGACTGGCAGGTGCCGCTGCTGAGCACCAGAACAGTGAGTGCACAGACAGGGATTAGCCACAAAAGGGGACATACCTTCAGAGGCGGAGAGGAGCTATGGCGGCGAATATGAACGCTTGATGGACCGGGCTGGGTGACGCGTTCACAGTATTTCAACGAGGGCTTGCATCATATGGAGGCTGGGACTAACCAGGGGTACACACTACATAGCAGCACCAGAGACACCGTCGGGGCACAGTAGCCGAAAGACCTGGGGAATGCAAGGAAGACACGCAGGGGGTGAACGCTGAATGCAGACACAAACAGCGCTATAACGCAGGAGCACCTAGTGGCGGGAGCTTGGCTTCACCATTGAATGAGTGACACAGTGGCCATTGAGTTGACCTGGGATAGACTGGCAGACACGCCCTGATAGTGGACACCACGTCCTCACTCCCCAGCCCGCGACTGACGGGCCCCGTGTGTCTACATACAATAATAGAACAGCGACACGGCGGACAGGCATCGAGCGGCACCAATCTCTCCGCCCTCCCTTGATGCAAAGACACTACCCTGCCCACACCTGCCACCGACAAACTAGCTGTTAAGGGAGTCATCAGCTACAGAACATAGGACTGTAAAGCACACGACGTCGTCGCTGCCCATGTCTAGGGGAACCAGAGCGCGAACCGGCTCCAGCGGAACGCCGCTGAAGGGCAAAATGGATAAAACCACAAAACACACAGAAGCTGACCTGGTGACGACTAAGCTCGACACTGTGCTATCGGCCGTAGAGAGGCTGGAGTAATCGATGCAATCCACGCGTGCGTCCCTCGAGGCGAAAATAGACGGAGTAGCCATTGATCTAACCCACCTCCGCGCGGATCACAAGAAGCTCGTGGACCGCACCACGACATTGGAGAGTTCAATATCGGACCTCGAACCCCATGTCACCCAGTCGGACAGGCTAATGAAGGACCTGCTCAACAGAGTTGAATTTCTAGAAGATCGGGCAGAGGATGCGGAAGGACGGGCGAGACGAAACAACGTACGGATAGTAGGAGTGCCGGAACAATGGGAAGGGAGAGACCTTGCGACGCACATGGAAAACTGGTTGTGTACTTTGTTGCTAGAGGGGACACTGTCACCACACTTCGTGGTGGAACGAGCGCATCGAGTACCAATGCGGCCTCTCCCGACAGGCTATAATCCCCTCCTTCTCCGCATTCTGAATTACCGAGACCGGGACTCAATTCTACGGGAAACGCGTAAACTCCAAGATATCCAGAATGACAACGCCAAAATCATGTTTTTCCCCGACTACACGGTCCAAGTGCAACGCCAAAGACACTCTTTTCTAGTGGTGAAACGGCGATTGCGCCAACTCGGCCTCAAAAATTCTCTCCTATTGTGGCGCTAGAGGGCGCACACGCGGAATGGCTGCTTAACTAAGTAGCTCCCGCTCCTTGGCCTGATATCCTACATTTATCCCCTACCACAGGCGATTAAAACTGCAAATGTGCTTACCGACTGCAACAGTGGCCTGTCCCCTACACTCGACTCGAAGCTCGAGCCGCTGGAGACATCGAGGACGGCGTGGGCTCCGTCTAAACTTTGGCCGGTGACACCCTCGGAGGCTGCGGACTGAGGGAGGTGGCGACGGAGGACTACTGGACGCCGGGCCTTGCCACGAGGCGGAAGGCCCGACCGGAGCCTAGAGACTTGGCGTCCTCGGAGCAGCTGGCTCGGCTCCCTGTGCCTGGCACGGACGGCTAACGTGGCCGGAGGAGGTTATCCTTGTCGCCTCACACGATCGACCTACTTTTGGTGGCCCCGGCGCTGGTGAGGAGAGCCCGCTGATCCTGTGTGGCCCGGAGGGGAAGATCGGCCGCTGGGAGAGTGCCGCGCCTGCCTCCTTGGACCTTGCCGGCGTTGGGAGGCGTCGGAGGAATTCGGCACAAGGTGAGAGGCGCTTGAGACCGACGGCCGCCCCCCCTCCGTCATGATAGCTGGCGGGCGACCGAGGACCTAGAATCCTGGCTGCTGCTGCCTCCCTTTATTCTTTTTTGGCGTGATCCTGAGCCTGCCTGCCCTCTCGCCTTTTGTATATGCGGCGACCCCTGGCCCCTGGGATCTCGTGGTCTGCCTCGCACAGTGCCTGCTACTGAGACCTGCTGCCGATGCCTGTCGGAGCTCGGGCAGACACGCAGGGACTTCTGTACTCCTGGGGATCCACTGCTACTCTTGAACCTATGCCATTGTCTGTTGGCCCTGGGATTGACACCCACATGGATCACATTGCTCTACTGTTACATGCCAGCTGCAGAGCTTGCTACTAACCTCTTCCTTTGCCACTGGCTGCACCCTCGTCCTCACACGGCGGTAGTGGCATCAGAACTTCCTCAACTGAGCGTGTCCATTGCATGATACTACTGCCTGCATTTGCCGTTGCCCACCGTCTGCGGGTGCCGTGGCGTCACAGATTACGACTGCTGGCCTAGGCACCCCCGTGATACGACTTCTGAACGCTGCAGGACACGCGTCCACCGTTTGATAATACTGAGTATATAGTTGGAGGCACACCTGCGTGGGCTGTGGGCCCGCTGTTAATACGTGATCACTCCTCAGACCGGACTCGGCAGGACTACGTTGGTGGGACGAGAGGTGGCGGGGAGACCGCGACCGAAGGACAGGATGGTGCGCCCCGAGAACCGCCAAATGAAAATCAGCTTTGATGGTGCCAAAAAAGGTACGAAATCGGCGCCTGCTGACCCTGGGTTGAGTGACGCCAACTCTACGGCCGGCGCGTCTCCTGCTAAGGAACTTGATTTACATCGTCTTTTCCAGGAGATGAGGCAGGGGTTCGCCACTGTAGTGGAAAAAGTGGATGGCATGACTGACAGGCTCGATGCCCTGGTCCACAAGGTAGACCGTCATGAAGAACGGATTACGGCTACGGAGCAGCGCATCTCTGATAATGATGATATCACTTCGTCTCATTCCACGCGACTGGCCCGCATGTACAACCTGCTTCGAGTCATAGCAGCAAAGAATGAGGACTTGGAAGCCCGTAGTCGACGCAACAACATACGCGTCACGGGCATTCCGGAATCCACAAATACAGGCAGAATGGAACTCTATGTTGAAAAGCTCCTCAAGGGCTCGATAGGGGAGGACACGTTTTCGCCTCAATTCATCATCGAAAGGGCACATCGATCATTAGCACCTGTCCCCAAGCCTGGCTTGCCGCCTCGACCAATCATTGCTAAATTGTTGAATTATCGCGACCGTGATGTCGCTCTGAGAGCCGCACGGACACAACAATCCCATCGATACGATGGCATTACCTTTTCCATCTACCCAGACTTCACCCCACTGGTGCAGAAGGAGAGGCGCAAGTTCATCCCTGTGAAGAATAAGCTAAGTGAAGCCCAATTGGACTATGCCCTACTCTACCCGGCGAAGCTGCGGATAACACATCAGGGGAAGCAGCGCTTCTTCACGAATCCTCAAAAAGCTGAAGACTATCTGAAAACGATGTGTAAGGCCCGAAGGGGCGACCGTAATGCTGAGGCGGACCTTGAAGACTACGACCCGACCCCAGCGGCAGATGAACATTGATTATATGTACTCAAACGGACTGGATCTCCTGTTGCATTGCACTACTATTCTCTATACTTGCACCGTGAGCACGAGGGACGCTTCCCATACACTGCTGATCTGCATTGGTTGATCTGCATTGGCTCACCTCTCCTGTGGTAATGTACTCCAAGGACCGCTTCTCTCCTGGCCTTCATCGAGGGCGGTACAGAGACGGAGGCCATCGGCGGGCCAAGTGGCTGTGCGCCCTTTATGTTGTTTCCCTTTCGGGTGTTCCCCATGCAAACTGTTTGGTTGTTGAAGTTGAGGGGGGTGGGGGGGTGGGGGGAGGAAGTATGGGCGGGAATTGATGGCTGCTGGCATGATTGGGATGCTGTAGTGGGAGGGGGGTTGGACTTTTTCGGGGTGGTAAGAATCACACATCGAATGGTTATACGAATCACAAAACGCTATCTTACATTGAATCGACTGAGTGGTCTGGTCATTGCAACTTTACTGCTGTCGACGAGATATGTCTTGCTGCTCCATTATTTATGGCGGTCTTAGGGTCTGATGCACAACTAAATTGTATGTCATGGAATGTCCGAGGGCTTAATAATGCCAAGAAATGTCGGAATGTTATTGCATATCTTAATAGACAGAATGTTCATGTTGTCATGCTACAGGAAACTCATTTATCACCGCATGTGCGGGCCACCTTCGCAAGCAAATGGGCTGGAATCTGTACATTTTCCTCTTATTCCACATACGCGAGGGGGGTTGCCATCATTCTTAGGCGTACTGTACCGTTCCAGAAATGCGGGGAATTGACAGAAGAAGAGGGTCGCTACGCCCTACTATGGGGCGAATGGGTCGTGACACAGTCACGTTCATTAACTGTTATGCTCCTAACATAGACATGCCCTCTTTCTTCACCACACTCTGGGGCAAAATCATCGACGTAGGTTCCCGCCATATTATTTGGGGGGGGATTTTAATTTAGCATCAGTACCTCACATGGATAGAGCAGACGGGGCGAGTCACTACAAACCTAGGGCACGTGAGGCACTGGAGGGCATTGTCGCCGAGGGCACACTGGTGGACATATGGCGATACCTACACCCAACCAGGAGGGAGGGCACCCATTTTACACCACAGTCGGGCACATGGGCATGATTGGACTACTTCCTCGTCACCAAATAAATCACTTCGGAGGTTCTGAGGGTTATACACCTTCCAAGAACGTATTCTGACCACAGCCCTGTCCTGATGCACACACGCATTCCCGGGTGGGATAGCCCTAGGCCACAATGGAGATTACAACCGGCGGCACTACTAGACAGCTTATTCTGGTCCGAGCTAGAGGACGAAATAGTTGACTTCTTTCCTAGGAACAAGGGGTCAGTGGACTCGATAGAGCACATCTGGGAGGCCTTCAAAGTCACCATCAGAGGGTATTGCATCTCTAAAGGTTTTGCCTTATTGCGGGACGTACAGGCTACACTTCGCACACTACATGGGGAGCTGAGGGAACTGGAGCTTCGAATGGTAGAAGATGACAGTCCTGATATACATGCAGAATTCCGGGACACATTGTCAAAATATGAGGAGGAGGCTAACAGGGAGGCAAAATTCAGGGGGAAGCACTGGCAGGCTAGAAAGTACTGCGAGGGAGATAGGCCGTGGAGGGCTCTGGCAATGTTAACACGCGCTCCACGCGATCACAATTCCATCCTTGAGCTTACTGACGACTGCGGACGCGGGATTAGGGACACAGATGCACTGCTCGATGCCTTCACCTCGCACTACCACGCCCTTTACACCACTGACGCAACAGCTGATATATCTTATGCAGACTTTCTGGGGGATGTGGCATTATGCTGGCTCAGTGATGGTGACAGAGCCTTCCTAGCGGCTCCCTTCGAGCTGGATGAAATCCGTGAGGCTTTCATGTCACTTAAGAATGGCAAGGCGCCTGGACTGGACGGCATCCCCGCCGAATTCTATAAAACTTACATAGACATTATGGTCCCGGTCCTTCGTGAGGTCTACGAGGAATCGCTCGCTGATGGTGTCCTCCCTAGCTCCATGCGGGAGGTAGTCATTACCTCGCTCCTAAAACCTGGCAAAGATCCTAGCTCATGTAGTTCCTATCGCCCGCTGTCCCTCTTAAACTGTGACGTCAAGATTCTAGCGAAGGTCTTGGCCACTAGACTCTCCCTACTCATGAACAGAATTGTATTGCCTGACCAATCTGGGTTTGTCTCGGGACGCTCCACCTCCCACAACCTGCGTACTTTGTTCTCACTACTTCGCACGATTCATCCAGACCTTCCGGTGGCAGCCGTTTTCCTGGATGCCACTAAAGCATTCGACTCTGTTGAGTGGCACTACTTGTTTTCAGTTCTGGCGAGCATGGGATTCCCCAGACTCTTCATCTCCTGGGTTCAGCTCCTCTACACTCAACCAACGGCGAAGGTCCTCATCAACGGTCGCTTATCACAATCCATTGCCATCACCATGGGTATGCGTCAGGGGTGTCCTTTGTCCCCCCTTCTGTTCGCGATCGCAGTCGAACCTCTGGCCTGTAAGCTCCGTCAGCTGCATCGGGAGGGCGCGGTACAATGTCTCCAGCACCAAATAGACGTGTCACTATATGCTGATGACATTACGCTTTATGTCAAGCACCCTGACCTTCACCTTAACCCTTTATTGAGAGAATTCGTGCTATTCGGCAGGATGTCAGGGATACATATCAACTGGTCCAAATCACAGTTTTTCCCCCTCACCGATGCGGTCACAGACTTCCCACTTGACTACCCACTTGAGTGGTGTCGGACGGACCTACGATACCGCGGCATACAGATCTCGCGAGATAGAGAAGAGATGCTCCGCTCCAATTATGGTGTGGCCATCACAAAACTCACGGCTGCAGTGGATCGCTGGATTACCCTGCCGCTCTCCATGGCTGGTAGAGCGTCCCTTATTAAAATGGTGGTTCTGCCCCGTTTTCTTTACCTCTTCCTCAATATCCCATACTACCCGGGGGCTTTCTTCTTTAAAACTCTAAAATCAGAACTTACTCGGCTATTTTGGGGGGGGAAGGCTCCACGGTTAAAATGGTCCAGGTTGACCCTGCCTTATGACTCTGGTTGCTTCGACATACCTGACCTCGAGGCCTACTACCTGTGCGCGCAGGCGCATTATGCATACCACTGGCTGGTCCCCACGCCTTTCATGCCACAGCTAGCGGTGGAAGACTGGATTGTGCAACCTGTTCTGCTTAATGGCCTGCTCCATTGCCCAGAATCGTTGATTCAAACCCTAAATACTACTGTCTCCTGCACCTTGGATGCATGGCGCCGCATAGCTAAGAAAATGTCCTGCTGTCTCCTGTATTCTCCTCAATTACCACTGACATTCCGCCCTAATCTTGCGCTATTGCAGGAATGAGGCTTTAGGTTGCTCTGCGGGCGTCTGCGGATCACCTCCTGGGGCGACCTATTCGTAAACAAGAAATTCAAATCCATGGAGCTGTTCTTCGCTTCCCAGGATCATACCCCACTTGATGTATTTTACTACATATGCTTACGTCAGGGGATGAAAGATATCCTACCTGAGTTCCCTGACGAGCCCGAGCTCCTACTCCCGCTTCATTTCTTGTTAAATTCGCAGGAGGGGTCACATCTGGTCTCTGGCCTGTATCGTCAACTCCGATCGGCTGTTGAACCGCCAGAGGCGGGTGCTCGGGCGGATTGGAGTACTGACCTGGCTACCGCGCTTACCGATGACCAATGGCACTACTGTTGTTCCCTCACGGCTTGAATATCGGCCAGTAGCAGACTCAAGATGATACACTACAAATTTCTGTGGAGACTTTATTATACACCAGTGAAAAAACACAGATTTCGACTAGCTGATAATGACAGGTGTGAGCGCTGCCGAGCCAAGCACGCGGGATTTCTGCACTTGGCGTGGGAGTGTCCCCCTGTTCATGCGTACTGGCAGCAGGTGACTGACACACTCTCAGCGATGACTAAGATTACAGTTGCTGTGGAACCGCTCCTCACGCTACTTGTGCACACGCCACATATCCCAAAATCCTGCAGGAAATTCATAGATACCGCGTTGCTCTTGGCGAAGTGCCGTGTGGCGTGTCGCTGGGGCCGAGGCAGAAAAAACAATAAAGTAAAGCCTACGGAACACTATTTCGTCTTTCTGTTTGTGAGACTGGATACCATCAATTGTCCAGTCTTGGGGTCGTCCTTCTCAACACAATTTATTTGAAATAGTTTAACTATAGAGTATCTCCAAAAGGATAGCCAAACGCACAGAGCAATAAAAATCCAATGTATAGTTCAACTTTTTCTTTTAATTAAACCACACTCGACCTTAATTATTGGTCTCTCACATTGAACAAAAACTGTACACGATTTATATATACACACAAAACACATATACTTTTGATTTACATATATATACACTTTTTTAGGAACCAAACTCACGGTTCTAATGCCCCACTTATTTGAACAAGGATGTCAATGTATAATTCTTTCAAATATATGTATTAAAAAGGACTAGCTAATTAGGGAAGATAGAAGACTCAGGTTTGTACGTAAAATAAGGAGAACATAGTTTTCCTTATAAAGCCCTCACCCACCGACCTAGTCGGTGGCATGCTTCATCATCGGGCCCACCACAGTGGCACCGAATATGCCCCGGGTGTGCTACAACGCCAGGTGACTGAGGAGCTGGTATGTTGCTGAGTGTGCAGTGAAAGGGTGAGAAAGGTGAAGATTAAAAGCTATGCAGGAGGTCCCAGCACCCGAGGGTAAGTTATTTTATTGAACTGGGCCTCTGCTAGCAGATAAAAGGCAGGTAGACGTAAATTGGAGTGTAAGTTATGACCTCCAGCGTCTAGTGTGGTCTACATGTTTCAGCCAGTGCCTTGCAGATTTTAAAGCTGGCTTTCCTCAGGACCGTTTTTATGTGAAGAACGTGCAATTTAAATAATAAAATTAAAATTAAGTGATTGTGTTGTCTTTTGGCTAAGTGAAGCGCACGCTAAGGCGCTGTAGCTGTTAGAGGGGGATTCCCTCAGGCTTGATCTGTTTTGTCTTGTAAAAAGCTTCATGGGTCGCCTGGCAGAGAAAGAGACCGAGTATTTCGGTCTGGTTCCAACGGGCGCCGCGGAAGGACGAATAGGTCCAAGGAGGAACCAGACCGAAATACTCGGTCTCTTTCTCTGCCAGGTGACCCATGAAGCTTTTTACAAGACAAAACAGATCAAGCCTGAGGGAATCCCCCTCTAACAGCTACAGCGCCTTAGCGTGCGCTTCACTTAGCCAAAAGACAACACAATCACTTAATTTTAATTTTATTATTTAAATTGCACGTTCTTCACATAAAAACGGTCCTGAGGAAAGCCAGCTTTAAAATCTGCAAGGCACTGGCTGAAACATGTAGACCACACTAGACGCTGGAGGTTATAACTTACACTCCAATTTACGTGTGCCTGCCTTTTATCTGCTAGCAGAGGCCCAGTTCAATAAAATAACTTACCCTCGGGTGCTGGGACCTCCTGCATAGCTTTTAATCTTCACCTTTCTCACCCTTTCACTGCACACTCAGCAACATACCAGCTCCGCAGTCACCTGGCGTTGAAGCACACCCGGGGCACATTCGGTGCCACTGTGGTGGGCCCGATGATGAAGCATGCCACCGACTAGGTTGGTGGGTGAGGGCTTTATAAGGAAAACTACGTTCTCCTTATTTTACGTACAAACCTGAGTCTTCTATCTTCCCTAATTAGCTAGTCCTTTTTGATACATACATATAATCCAGGGGATACGGTCTAGCCTATCTAGTCCTCTCTCTCTCGTTGATTTAAGCATTAATTCTTTCACATAACATTCCTTCACTTTAGATCACCAAAACAAACACAAAAGCGATGACAACAAGGAGAGTATGAGGTTATACCACTTTTGACCTCTCTTGAAATGGCACTCTCTTAAATAATTATTTCATTAACAATGCTCAAACAGATTTCTTGTTTTGGAGTCTTCCAATTGTGTGTGTCGACGCGTTTCAGCCTCTGTTTAATCCAGGCCTCATCAGGACTACGAGGGCAAACATACTAGAACCCAGGTCCGAATTTACTGTAGCCAAAGATACAGAATCCACCTTCTTACATAAGCACTTTCAATCGTCAGGGCTTTTAACTTAAAGTCCTTCACAATGGGCTAACACCCCCACGGAAAAGTAAGCCTCATGGAGTCTTCTTTTGTTTTTTTTTTAATAATCCACGACGGTAACGAATCCCAATCTAATTAGTTGTTAAACTGAGCTCTGTCACTACGCTCAGGACGCCGATCGCGTTTCCTGCATGCTGGGGCCGAAGCAGGGCACCGAAATTTAAGGAATGAATGACGGATATGACTTACTGTCAGGAACAACACATCACATTTGCTGAATTGTTACCGATCCCTAGCTGACCAAAGGATATCTGGGGCCCGTTGGTCGATTATCTGCTAGCCCAGGCAGGTGACAGCGATGCTTCGGAGGGGGGGGCGGGTTGATGATCAGCTGCACTGACAACATTTGGAACTAGGAGGCTCTGCTCGCGGGTGCATACACGTTTCCCTTCTACTGCCCCAGCACGCAACCCTCGCATGTTACCTCGCAGATGACCACCTTGTGCTGACTTCCACCGCAGATAGTCAAAAAATACTGTCTATGCCAACTTCGCCGCAATGCCCCTGCCCATTATGTAGATCCCACCGCCCTGCCCATACCATACACCCTTATCACTATACTTGGCAGTCCCTCGAGATACTACTCATGACCCCTACCCGTCAGACGAATACCTAACACCATTGCTACTGATGTATCAATGTATAGCACTGAAGACCCACTGATTCATGTACTACTCTGTTGAACTGGACTTCTGCATTCAAATGTGTTTACGAGACCTTACTGTTTTGTTTAATGTTGGGGACTGATAAAATGAAAACCCTGTTCTACTGCAGTGAATTCTACGTTACATGTTTCTCTTTTTTCTTTCTTGATTTCTTCATCCCCCCTTTTTTTTTTTTTTTTCTTCTTTCCTATTCTCACTACACTGGTCACCAGGCGCTCCTCGAACAACGCTGTTTTTTGTGCCACCGGGCCTCCGGGATGCCGGTTCCAAGGCTGTGTTATCCCGATTATAACTTTATTATTGATTTACATACGACGCTGCCGGCCTCCGGGTTGTAGGCGCCTGAAGCAGTGTACTGTACATACTATACAATAAAGCAGTTTGAACACCAAAAAAAATATATATATATTCTCTCCTATTACCTGCCAAACTCCGAGTGGTGGCGCATGACAAAACACACTTCTTCACGAGCTCAGAAGAAGTGGAGACGTGGTTGGACAGAGGCACGGATACAGCTCCCAGAAAGATTGCGGAACCTCCTAATCTGAAACGGCACCGAGGCCCGAGGAGGAGGCGCCAGAATAGGTCGTCGTCGGCCCCGGAAAATCACGTGCAGATGAGCAACGGACCGCCTGAGGACGTGATGCACCAGGAACAGCAAGACGCTCTGCGCATAGTCACAGAAATCTGTCATTCTCCGAGGGCACAGTCACCGTCGACCACCAGCCCTCAGGCCTTGCCCAGTGATGATGAGCCAATATATGGGATATCAGACTCTCAGCTCTCCTCGGATCTTCCGGACGTCACGCCGCAAACAGTTGATCTGTTTGGATGAAAAGCTCTACTGCGCCTTTTCTCCCCTCCTCCACTGACAATGTTCTGAAAGAACTGAAACGCCCGATTACCTCTGACCCAGCTGGCTGCTAGTGACAAATCAACATACCAGCGAGACCACTGCTGGGACACTTGGCCATAAACCGCGAGACGCAGTGAGTATCGTTCCTGGCTGTCTGGCTGATGACAGGTGGTCAGAAACACACAGACAAACACCTGTCCCAGCTGCCATGCCCCGACAGGCTGCCCTTGGGTCTACTGGGCTCAATAAAACTATATTGCTCGCGCTGCCAGGTGCCGCACTGACAGTGTAACACACACAGATTGCCATGCAGCAAAAAAACAACGTCCACATCGCAAGCCACAGAACCGGCTGTCTATGCATGTTCCTCCCCAGAAGGGGGAATATGCGATATCACTCACCCACTGAATATGACTGTTCGACCCTGCTCAGCAAGCAGCAATCCCCATAGACGTGAATGTTGACTTTCTCGATAGAGTGTTTGGACGTCTGCACGGCTGGCAGCCGACCTTTTGGTATTATCCCCCATGTTGAATATTATTTAGGTTTAATGAGCTGTCTGGATTGCTTATCACCACTTTGTGTTCATATCCATGCGCTGCAGGTACCCACCATAGAGCGTTTGAGGCACATATGTAGTAACTGCTGGGAGGTAATGAGCTCGCATTTGGCAGGCCGGAGTCGGGGGATGAGGAATGGGGGACACCTAAGCTAACGTAATGGTAGCACTTAAATTTTGCACATGGAATGTACGGGGAATTCACACCCCCTCACGCAGATATCAAATTTACTCATACCTGAAAAGGCACCGGATCCAAATAGCACTCCTGCAGGAGACCCACTTGAATGATACAGAGGTGCACACATTGCGTCGTAGATGGCGTGGACAGCTCTATGCCACAGGTTATTCCTCATATGCCTGCGGCGCCCTAATATGGGTAAGTCCAGGGACTCCATTTGAGGTGGAACACTCCCACATTGGCGGGGAGGGTACGCTGGTGGTGGTGAGTGGGCGGCTGGATGGGCGTCCGGTAGTTCTGGCCTCGATATATGCTCCCAACACAGACCAGCAGGGGTTTCTTGCATGACTCACCACCGTCCTATCCCCCTGGCATGGGCGCCCATGGATAGTGGGGGCGACTATAATTGTGTCCTTGACACCGCTCTGGATCGCTCCTTCCCAACTTTACCGAGTGCACCTGTGATGGGGGCTATGAAAGCCCTTACTACCTGGCCCACACAATGGAACTCACACGATGCATGGCGGAGCCGTAACCCGTATGCTCGGATTTATTCATTCTACTCGGGCGCCCATGACCTACACGTCCGATTGGACAGATACATGCTAACTAGTGACTTACTCCCACATGTCACTGATACCTATTACATGGGCCGTACACACTCGGACCACAACCCCCATGTTTTGGAACTTGTGTGGATGCACACACACCCCCCTATCCCCACCTGGAGATTGCAACCAGACCTACTTCTAGACGCCCCATTCCGGGATTCACTATTTGCACAAATCACACACTATTTTGAGGATAACACAGGCACAGCGTCTGCTCCCCAAGTAGAATGGGATGCGTTCAAAGTTGTGATCAGAGGCCACTGCCTAGGTACGCAGGCCAACTGACGACGGCAGCTAGAGACAGACCTAACACTGCTTGAGGCTACCCTCATGCAGACAGAACAGGGATCAGCTAATGATGTAGATGGGAGTGACCTAGAGTTCAGCGCGGAACATGACCGGCTGCTAGAGAGGCTGCGATGCCTCAACTATGCGGCCCACTCGGCTCGCACACATAGCAAGGGTGACAAACCTGGCAAGCTTTTGACATGGTTGATCAGTAGAGAAGACCGAACGAAGCCGGTAACGGCGGTGAGTGATGGCCAAGGTGGCATGTTATACACACAACACGAGATACATGATGCCTTTACCACTCATTATACAGCGCTATACCGCTCCCAGTTGCGAACTCCCCCACCGGATACTGCCGATTATCTCGCACACATACCTCTACTGCCATTAGGGGAAACCCAACGAGGGGACCTTGAAGCACCAATAACGCCTAAGGAGCTTCGTATGGTCATAGCTGCGCTTTCCAACGGCAAATCCCCAGGCTCGGATGGATTGCCGGCGGAATTTTATAAGGCTTACCCGGACCTACTGATCCCAGAACTGATCAGGATGTATGACGCAGCGATAGAGGACTCCTCCCTCCCACCCACGCTCAATGAAGCCACCCTTATCTCCATCCTCAAACCAGGCAGAGATAGCACACAATTAGGCTCATACCGACCTCTGGCTCTCCTAAATACTGACTATAAAATATTGGCATCCACTTTAGCGCAGAGACTAGCTCCCATCACACCTACACTAGTACACACCGATCAGAATGGTTTTGCACCCGCGAGAAGCACCTCCCATAATATCCGCCGCTTGTTCAGAGTGCAGGAATATGCGGTTCAACAATGGCCTGATCGGGGTGCCTAGTGCTAGACTTGGAGAAGGCCTTCGATTCGGTGGAATGGCCTTACCTCAGAGCGGTATTTCAGAAATATGAATTAGGGGATGCCTTCATCGATATGGTTCAACTACTGTATCAAACGCCAACAGTGCGGGTCAGCACCGGCGGCCTTTTGTCTGATGCCATCAGAGTTCAGAGAGGCACCAGACAGGGTTGCCCCCTGTCGCCGCTGCTCTTCTCGCTAGCTATAGAGCCTTTGGCAGAACTACTGCGAAGGCAAAGTGCAGATTGGGGTATCCCCCTGGCAGACGGCATCCACGCGGTCTCTCTATATGCAGACGATGTGTTTCTCTACATTAAAGACCTCACTCAAGTGCCGCAGGTGCTAACGGACATCTTTTGTACTTTCGCAGACCATTCAGGACTCAGGGTTAATTGGGGTAAATCCGGGGTGTATTCCTTCAGCCCAGAATTGCCAGAGTGCGAGGTGCGACTAGGCGGAGTACAACTGGCCTGGCACACCGGTACGTTCAAGTACTTAGGTATCCATGTTTACAGGTCCCCGGCAGATGTGCTGGAGGGGAACCTGGTCAGGGCCATCTCCTCCCTGCAAGCGCAAATAACCTTTTGGAAAACGCTCCCCCTGAATGTCCCAAGCCGAGTAACCTTGACGAAAATGATTGTTTTACAAAGGCTACTATACTACGACTCCAACATGCCAGTCTACGTTCCGAACCGCATCTTCCGTGAATTGGAATCCATGATTAGAGCCTTCATCTGGAACGCGGGTAGACCCCGAGTGGCGCTGACGAAACTATATGCGCCGGTGGCTGCGGGAGGCCAAGCGGTTCCCAACCAGAAATTATACTACCTGGCCGCGCAACTGTAATGGGTGGTTGGATGGCTAAGTGGGAAGTGTCTAACTGACACCACCTCGGATACCACGGCCCTCACTCATACGCAGGTGCTTACGCTGTTCCATCCCCTAGCCAAACTCCCTCATCCACGGCAACTCCAACTTGCGGTAGCTCACAAGTGCTATACACGCAGCTTGCGGCTCACACGAACGATGACGCCCTACGCCCCCGCACTCCCACTGCTAGGTACTCCTAGAGACGGAGGAGCAATCACCTCACTCATGCTAGAAAGATGGGTGCAGGCCAGGATAGACACGATGGCTGAGTTGTACGCAGACGGTGCTCTGCTCCCATTTGATAGGTTAGCGGAAAACACTGACCTGCCAGCAGGGCAATTTCTATTGCACACATCATTGATGCGCACATATGTCAAAGCTTGGGGAGACATGACCGAGGAACCGCAAACTCATTTATTAATGCAGTATCTGCATGTTATGGGGAAAGGGTCACATGTGATCCACTGGTTAGTGCAGGCACTGCTATCGCACACGACCTGCACCCTTCAACCACTGAGAGATAAATGGGCAGCGGACAGGGGCAGAGACTGGACAGACAAGGAATGGGAAAGGATATTAGAAGGGCCCACCAACATTCCACGCAACTCGCGTTTCAAAATCATTCAACTTTACATTATACACAGAGCATACCTGTCACCAGATAAAATAAATCAATATTTTGCAATTGACACATCCGTATGCCTGAGATACTCCCTAGTGAATGCAAACCACCTACATATGCTCTGGGACTGCCCTAGACTATCGACATATTGGCACAACATAACATCGCTATTAACGCAAGGGGCTGGTGAAGAGCTACCACATACATAGGAAACATGTTTGTTAGGTTTATTTAAAAGGTCAAAACACAACAAGGTATGTTCCAGGTTTTGGGATCTAGGACTGGTCACCGCCAAGAGGCTCATCACCAGGCACTGGAAAGGTGCGGACCCGCCGTGCATTCAACATTGGCGCACTTCCTTTAATAATTGGGCGGTAGCAGAGGGTGCCACACTACACAGGGAGGAGACGGCGGGACTCAGAACCATTCCAATAGCACAGCCCTGGGATGATATTTTAAAATCCTTTCACCAGGCATATCTCGAACAGGGAATCACATAGACGATTAACACACAAGACTCCACCAGAATGATAGGCGACAGGGGAAAACATAATACACCTGCGGGGGGAACTCTGGCCCCGGTAGCCAGAGACAAGATGCACCAGAGGAACAAGGGGACTAACCACACGACATACATGAGCAGACCTGCATCGCCCCGTACGCTTGAAATCGACTGCCAAAATTCCACGCTATGCGCACTTATGTTGTGCGCATCCGCCTTCGCCATGTGACCTCAACGCCTGGTCGCAATAGCGCATGCCTACCTGAACGCATGAACATTCTCTCCACCTACGCATCTTATAGAAAATCCCCAGACTACAGCTCTTTATTTTTTCTTCTCTTCTTTCCTTTTATTTCCCCCCTTTCACATCCCCCTCTGCTTTATTGTAGACCCCTTTCACTGTCGACCTATACAGTTGCTCTCCCCCCCCCGGTTGACTGAGTTAATAATGTGCCGACAATTTCTTTTGCGGACACGTTAGTTACAATGTTTGACACAAAATGATATCCTTCGATTCGCAGTACTTGCATCTACACTTGAGGGGATTCTCCACGTAAAGGGTCCATTAGGCACGATCTGTGAAAAGCGGAACTGACGCATAAGTAAGAGGATGGGCACCACCTGACACATCCGCAGAATCTGAACCATTACTGCGATTGACCCATGGGGCAAGACATCATTTGTCGCCATCATGGGCACATGATTGCACCACGCAGCAGACCACGGTTTTGTGACGGGAACCATACACTCAACTCCTGAGCCCCACCATATCGCCAAGCTGATGGCCCATGGCTCTGTGGAGATGGGAAACACTTTTCTATTACAGGTGAAGTGAGGAAAGGTTATTTGTTCTAGATATTTCTGTTCCCCCTCCCGCACTAATGGTTGTGGTATGAGACATATGTGTAATCTAATGTTATTGCTGTACACGGTCATTACTGTGACCTGGAGGGATTACCTACTGTCATCCATGTATTGCATTGTATTGTGATAATAACTGAAAATTCAATAAACATATTCAAACAAAAAAAAATGATGGAGGGATTTTCCATCAAATGTATGATTCACTGCCAAGGCAGACATTTATAAAGCATTGGCATGAACGACTGTCACAGCAGTTTTTTCCTGAATGCATCTTGCTGTTTGGTGTAGGGCTGCACCAGCATGACGGAACCCTGTACCGAACAGTTTTATTTTTTTGTTTCAAATAGAAAAAATAATGATCCCCTAGCCATGAGAGTCATCTCCCATGGCAGGGGGAAGATTATTTGATTTCTATTGTCCCACACTACCAGGGTTTGCCTGCAGGTGACAGACAGAAAGAAATGGGGCTTTATGTCCGCTTAAGTCATCTTGGGCCAGATGTAGGTAGCCAAATACCGGTCGGAAACGGCCGAATTCGGCCGTTACCGACCGGTATCTGGAGATCGGCATGTAGGTGACAGAAAATAGGCCGAATCGTTAAATTTCCCGAATCGGTAAAGTTACCGATCGGTAAAGTTACCGATCGGTAAAGTTACCGATCGGTAAAGTTACCGATCGGTAACGTTACCGATCGGTAACGTTACCGATCGGTAAAATACCGAATCGGTAATTAAGAATAGGTAAAATTGAAGTTTGAGATGTAGGGAGGCTCTGAAATACCGATTTTGGGCCAAAATCGGTATTTAAGAGTCGGTATTTACCATGGATTCAAATCAGGTGTTAACCAGGTACAGCCTATAAAAAAGGACCCAAAATGCAATTCTGTTTGCAAAATGGCTGCATTCTATGTAATTGCAAGACGGCTACGGCTACAGGAGGAAGGAGAGAGGGAATGGCTGAGACAGGAGCAGGTCTACAGGCAGAGGGTGACCCTGTTCATGCTCACAGAGGAAGAGATTGTGCAAAGGTACAGGTTGGCTCCAGACACCATCATGGAGCTCATCAGGGACCTCAAACCCCTGTTGGAGCACCCCACCCCAAGGGCACATGCAATACCAGCACATGTACAGGTGCTGTGCAGCATCCACCTGCTGGCGTCAGGGAGCTACCAGAGCGTGGTTGCTGTGGCGGGAGGGGTGACCCAGAGCAGCCTCTCAAGGTTTTTTCACAGATTCCTTGACGCCATGTTGCACAGGATGGACCATTACATTTCTTTTCCATCCACCCATGCAGAACTGGTTCAAACCAAATCGGACTTCTACCAGATGGCAGGATTTCCCCATATCATCGGATGCATTGATGGCACACACATCCCCATTTGTCCCCCTGCTGCCACAGAATACATTTACCGCAATAGGAAATCAACCCACACCATCAACGTGCAGGTGATTTGCAATGCTAAGCACTACATCACAGACCTCGTAGCTAAATTCCCGGGAAGTACCCATGATTCATATATATTTCAGAACAGTGGCATCTATGAACGGCTGACTGCAGGGGAATTTGGTCAAGGCTACCTCCTAGGTAAGACACAGTGTGCAACACCTATTAGACCTATTGCAATTAGCAGTACATGTATGGATGTGAGTAAATTATTCCCTTTTCTTTCCAGGAGACAGTGCATATGCCCTTCGCTCATTCATACTAACCCCCTACCTCAACCCCTCAACACCCAGCCAAAGGAGGTACAACCGGGCACACAAGCGCACACGCAATGTTGTTGAGAGAACATTTGGAATATGGAAGAGCAGGTTTAGATGCCTGCACAAGAGTGGAGGTGCAAGGCAGTATACCCCCATCACATGCTGTAAGATCATTGCTGCCTGTGCCATGTTGCACAATCTGGCTGTTAAGAAGGGGACTGAGGTGGAGTTAAGTGACTATGAGGATCACGACGACGACAATGCTGTGCCTGAAAGACATCCTGCAGGAGTGTCAACACCAAGTGATGGCAGATTAAGACGTGAGGAGATTACACGCAACTATTTCTGAGTAAGTGAAGACACTGAGCTATAGTCAAAGCACAAGCTTCTGTTTATTTAGGTTTCATAAACAGATGGTAAAGTAAAAAAGAGCATCAGTAAGCATTTGACATCAATGCTCACAGTGAGCAAACACACTCAGACAGGTCTTGAACCCACCCACCATAGTTGCATATTGTCACTAGGCTTGTTTAAATGGCACAAATGTGCAAATTTAACTTTAACAACTAAAGAAACAAATGTCCACAGGCAGTAGGCCATAGTAAAAAATGTTCATTTTCGGCCACGCTTTGCACTGCCAGGTGTTTGTGGCTCAGCCTGTACACTGGGCGTTTGGCCTGTAGCCTCACCCTGTCGCCTGCTGCTCCTCCTTGGCTCAACACCATGTGGGCTAGCTGTGCTGCTCCTACTGGTGCTAGGTTCACTGTCCGGCACGTCAAGAGCAGAACTTCGTGCACTTTGTGCATTGAGTAGGGCCTCCAGCGCACCAGTCATTCCAACTATGCCCCTTGTTAACTGGTTGGTATTATTAGTCAGGACTTCCTGGCTATTGATGCTACGCCTGCATAGCAGGGATGTGGCTGTTGCCAGGCGGTGTAAGGATTTCTCTGCTCTCTGTGCCCGCTGCTTGTCCCTGTGCCTTGCAGCAATTTCAGAGTCAAGTTTAGTGCACAGTTGCTGTATGCCTGTTGCCATGCACTTGTTCACCTCCACAAGCTCTTGTATGCCCTTGCCAATGTCCTGAATGTTAATGTTCATGTTTCTCATTTGTCTCTGACAGGCCATGATGCCCTTGCCCTGCATCCTCTGGATCCTGACCATCGATCCCTCCAGGCCTTGGAAGACACTGGACCCCTCCCCACGTGCACCTGCACCCCTTCCTTGGACTGTGCGCCTTCTAGTGGTAGGTGGTACAGGCTCTGTGCCGGGCTGCAGTGTGGCAGTGATGTCAGCCTCAGACAAGTCATGTGACTCTACACCCACCATTTCCTCAGCACCTATCTCCATTTGCAGCAGTGGGGAAACAACATGCCTCCTGCTAGGGTGTGCAACAGGTGTTACCAATTCAAGGGATGCAGGCATTTCTGGTGATGACACCAATAGTGGTGACTGTGAGGGAATTGGGGATCCATGCATTTCCTCACTGATGTCTGTTGCTTGGGAGGGTGGCTGCCCACTCGGAACCCCTGTGTCCTGGGATGCACTGGGCCCTGGATCCTGACTGTCATCCCTCTGGGGTGCCGTGCCTTCTGCCTCCTCGGACTGCCTTCTGGATGTGTGACCTGTGGACATATGGGCACATATCAGCTAGGTGCTAATGTGTCACAGCCACTACAATTAAACATATCAATTTGCACTTTGAACATGCTGCCTGCCCTTCATTTTGTCTGCAAACATTTAAATTACTTGTTGGTTACAGTGCTATGTCACATGTTCTTTCAAAGACTGACTACATGTACCATGATGCTTTGCTACAGTTTTGCACACAAACCATGGGACTGGGGTAACTGAGCTGCAAGGGGTGAGGGATGGATGGGGGTGGGAGGGGGATTGCTGTGCATGCATCTTACCTTTTGTTTTTGCAGATTTAGCAGAGCTGTCCACTTCTCCCAGTCCATGGACACTTTCAGTCTCAAGGGTTGTGGCTACCAGCTCCTCAAGCTCGGTGAGTGGGGGTGCTGTGTTCTTTCCTCCACCTGTTTTCTGTGACTGTTTGTGGCGATCAGCCAATTTTTTCTTTGTGAGGCTCCTTAGGTCATAGAACCTCTTCTTTAAGTCTTCTGTCACTCTGGTGGTCACTCCCACAGCATTCACTTTATCTAGGATGTCCAGCCATATTTTCCTTTTTGTGGATTCTGGCACAGTGAGGGACAGTTTTCCAAAAAGTCTGTGGTGTACCTTGACCACCTCCTCAACAAGCACCTGTAATTCAGTACTACTGAACTTCAGTTTCCTTTTCCTTTCTGCTTGCTCACTTTCTCTGCTGCTTTCCATTTTAAAGTGTTCTCAATTCACGAGCTCTGCCTGCTGCTGCTGCTGCTCCCAGTCTCTCTGCTCCAACTGCCTTTCCAGAACCTTCTAATTAGTTGCAGCTGCCTGTGTGCACACTTCCTGCCAGGAAGGGGGAGGGTGGTTGCACCTGATTGGCTGTTTGTGTTGAGTTTCACTTTTGGTTGCTGGCCGACGCGGGAAATACCGATCGGTATTTACCGATCGGTATTTACCGATCGGTAATTACCGATCCGTATTTCCAATGCTTTCCTATGGGACTTTTGCCCCATAGGAATGCATTGGCCATACCGATCGGTAAATACCGATTGGTAATTACAGATTCTATATTTACCGATTCTTATTTACCGATTCTTACCGATTCGGTAATTGGAACATCTGGATGTTCCTACATACCCCCCCTTCTTATTTACCGATTCTTATTTACCGATTCGGTAAAAATCGGTAATTAAGGATCGGTAAATATTTTTTACCTACAACTGGCCCCTTGATCGGTTGAGCAGACATGTCACCATTTTTCTGATGGCCCTTACTTCATCGGGCCATCAATGAGGTTTGGCTGTGGCAGTGATGGAGTAGTCAGTGTCATACCCAAACTGAAGTTTCAAACGCATTTAAATCTGGCTGGCCGACATTCATTTTTGCAGTATGTATACTCCGTCATTGATGCGATTAAGTGTGCATACCACCAGCATTTAAAATAGACCCTAACCTTTTAGCTTATACTAAAACACCCCAGAAATTCACTTAAAAAGCAATGGTTAAAGTTTTAAAACAAAAGAAATACCAAAATTCACTAGCTATAGGTGACTAAGCTAACTATTACTTGAGTCCTAGATATACACTGATTATGACCTTACATCATGACATCTTCAATGACATCACATTGTCAGGCTCAAGAGAACCATGCCTGGCTAAGGACTTTTGAGCTTGATGAAAGCAGACTTCCAAATGTATTCATGGCCTTGGTCTGCCAGAGGTGTGCGTGACTCCTTCCAGTAGCCACGATGCTGCCAACTCTATAAAGTGACTAAGCAGATAGTGCCTTTCACAAAAAGCCCCAGTCTTCTTATTGATGTAACAACAAACAAGATGCAGTGAGAATGAAACCCAGATCATAGATTGGTAACCATGTGAGTGCTTCACAGAGCATCAAATAAAACTGAAATAAACGTTCCTCCAACCCTTCCACCACCATCCCTCCCCACCCCCTCCCATGTCCTCCCCCATACAAACTTCTTATACATGAACATGTAAATTGGGCTCAGCACATTGTTGCTCAATATGGTGATGTATGGGTTGCATCTGGGTTCAGTGCAGGAGGCGCAAAATCCGCAGGTATCAAGGGCAAGATAGTTTACGAAATTCAGAACATAATAAAGTGACAAAGGGTCGCCACACATCTGTGATAGCAGCCCCATACCTAGCACATACCAGAGGTGATGAAGTCAGCCCTGGAAGGTCTGTGTCTTATCTGTGCCCCATAAGGAAAATATGTTCTGTAACGCCGCCTTTTTTGCCTTGTTGCTTACCTTTACAGAAGCCCTTGTATAAAGGAAAAAGCCAACTTGGTAAAAAAGCTCAAGGATGTGGTAATCGCTGGAGAGAGCAACTGGAATACAGGTGGTAGGGTAAACAGGAGCAGGACATAAACAAGCAGCATATTAGGGACGGAAGCAGGACTCAGGAGAACAGTAGGAAGCATAGGAACCATTGACATGGAATTTCTGACAAAATATCGAAAGACAAACAATCGAGGTACAAAAGTATCAGAGCAATAATGTCAATGTCAACAATATCGACATCCTATCTACAACAAGGTAAGTCTAAAATATCCCCCAAAAAAGTATTGATGTCAAAAATATTGTTTTGAAAAAAATGTTTTTTAAATTAAAAAAATATGTAAAATACATTAAATAATACTTACAAATATAGTAAACCTAGTTTAAAATATTTTATATTATTTACCATTAATAATAATATACATAATTTAATACGAAATTAATTAAACAAATACATTTAGTGGCCGATTCCGATTCGGTAAAATCCCCTACGAATAACTGTACGGAGCGTATTTCCCGTACGAATCGTACACCTTCTATGTCCCCGTAGGTACGATGAAGTACGATTTGGATCCAACGCTGATCTCCGTACGATTCTTTCCAAAAACCATATGACTCATATATACGTACCATTTGTATCCGGAAGAGACATCACATGACGTCCGTACGTAATCAAGCAGTAGTTTCCAGCCCAGCAAGTACGTTCCGTCTCTGCGACATTCCGTACAACACTTTTTCTACGAGAGCTCAAAATGTCCGTAAAAGCAGAGTCCGGCCCGACTCCCATCCCTGGTCCGCGACATACACGCCATGAACCCCATCGTCTATGTCATCCCAGTCCTGTACGATTACGACCTGGTGCACAGAAACCGACGACGGCGCATACGGTGAGAACAACGTACCGCAACAACGGAAGTGTACTTGTACGGTACATCTTACACGCTCGCGTATAGCGATACAAAAGGAGATGATACAAAAGGGGATGATGGACGGAGCGTTTGTACAAATCAAACACTCACCCCCAGTCAACTGATCTGGGTTTAATCCATCACCATTCTTTAGTTCACTCAGCCACCCCAGTTCAGACATGGCTATATGCAAATCAGTCTGACCCTGTGCCTCCTGGGGAGAGTCCAGCCCGAACTGCCAAGCCATGTCTTACCTGAACCAGAAACAAGCATCCTGGGACCAGTTTCGGATTCATAATCCTCATCAGCCAGGCTATCTTGAATCCAGTGGCCAAGTGAACAAGGGACTCACGTCTGAGCATACCCTGCCACACTTAGGGCGAACAAAGCGATACAAAAGGGGATGATGGACGGAGCGTTTGTACAAATCAAACACTCACCCCCAGTCAACTGATCTGGGTTTAATCCATCACCATTCTTTAGTTCACTCAGCCACCCCAGTTCAGACATGGCTATATGCAAATCAGTCTGACCCTGTGCCTCCTGGGAACAGTCCAGCCCGAACTGCCAAGCCATGTCTTCCGTGGACCAGAAACAAGCATCCTGGGACCGGTTTCGGATTCATAATCCTCATCAGCCAGGCTATCTTGAATCCAGTGGCCAAGTGAGCAAGGGACTCACGTCTGAGCATACCCTGCCACACTTAGGGTGAACAAAGCGATACAAAAGGGGATGATGGACTGAGCGTTTGTACAAATCAAACACTCACCCCCAGTCAACTGATCTGGGTTTAATCCATCACCATTCTTTAGTTCACTCAGCCACCCCAGTTCAGACATGGCTATATGCAAATCAGTCTGACCCTGTGCCTCCTGGGAACAGTCCAGCCCGAACTGACAAGCCATGTCTTCCCTGGACCAGAAACAAGCATCCTGGGACCGGTTTCGGATTCATAATCCTCTTCAGCCAGGCTATCTTGAATCCAGTGGCCAAGTGAACAAGGGGCTCACGTCTGAGCATACCCTGCCACACTTAGGGCGAACAAAGCGATACAAAAGGGGATGATGGACGGAGCGTTTGTACAAATCAAACACTCACCCCCAGTCAACTGATCTGGGTTTAATCCATCACCATTCTTTAGTTCACTCAGCCACCCCAGTTCAGACATGGCTATATGCAAATCAGTCTGACCCTGTGCTTCCTGGGAACAGTCCAGCCCGAACTGCCAAGCCATGTCTTCCCTGGACCAGAAACAAGCATCCTGGGACCGGTTTCGGATTCATAATCCTCATCAGCCAGGCTATCTTGAATCCAGTGGCCAAGTGAACAAGGGACTCACGTCTGAGCATACCCTGCCACACTTAGGGCGAACAAAGCGATACAAAAGGGGATGATGGACGGAGCGTTTGTACAAATCAAACACTCACCCCCAGTCAACTGATCTGGGTTTAATCCATCACCATTCTTTAGTTCACTCAGCCACCCCAGTTCAGACATGGCTATATGCAAATCAGTCTGACCCTGTGCTTCCTGGGAACAGTCCAGCCCGAACTGCCAAGCCATGTCTTCCCTGGACCAGAAACAAGCATCCTGGGACCGGTTTCGGATTCATAATCCTCATCAGCCAGGCTATCTTGAATCCAGTGGCCAAGTGAACAAGGGACTCACGTCTGAGCATACCCTGCCACACTTAGGGCGAACAAAGCGATACAAAAGGGGATGATGGACGGAGCGTTTGTACAAATCAAACACTCACCCCCAGTCAGCTGATCTGGGTTTAATCCATCCCCATTCTTTAGTTCACTCAGCCACCCCAGTTCAGACATGGCTATATGCAAATCAGTCTGACCCTGTGCCTCCTGGGAACAGTCCAGCCCGAACTGCCAAGCCATGTCTTCCCTGGACCAGAAACAAGCATCCTGGGACCGGTTTCAGATTCATAATCCTCATCAACCAGGCTTTCTTGAATCCAGTGGCCAAGTGAACAAGGGACTCACGTCTGAGCATACCCTGCCACACTTAGGGCGAACAAAGCGATACAAAAGGGGATGATGGACGGAGCGTTTGTACAAATCAAACACTCACCCCCAGTCAACTGATCTGGGTTTAATCCATCACCATTCTTTAGTTCACTCAGCCACCCCAGTTCAGACATGGCTATATGCAAATCAGTCTGACCCTGTGCCTCCTAGGAACAGTCCAGCCCGAACTGCCAAGCCATGTCTTCCCTGGACCAGAAACAAGCATCCTGGGACCGGTTTCGGATTCATAATCCTCACCAGCCAGGCTATCTTGAATCCAGTGGCCAAGTGAACAAGGGACTCACGTCTGAGCATACCCTGCCACACTTAGGGCGAACAAAGCGATACAAAAGGGGATGATGGATGGAGCGTTTGTACAAATCAAACACTCACCCCCAGTCAACTGATCTGGGTTTAATCCATCACCATTCTTTAGTTCACTCAGCCACCCCAGTTCAGACATGGCTATATGCAAATCAGTCTGACCCTGTGCCTCCTGGGAACAGCCCAGCCCGAACTGCCAAGCCATGTCTTCCCTGGACCAGAAACAAGCATCCTGGGACCGGTTTCGGATTCATAATCCTCATCAGCCAGGCTATCTTGAATCCAGTGGCCAAGTGAACAAGGGACTCACGTCTGAGCATACCCTGCCACACTTAGGGCGAACAAAGCGATACAAAAGGGGATGATGGACGGAGCGTTTGTACAAATCAAACACTCACCCCCAGTCAGCTGATCTGGGTTTAATCCATCACCATTCTTTAGTTCACTCAGCCACCCCAGTTCAGACATGGCTATATGCAAATCAGTCTGACCCTGTGCCTCCTGGGAACAGTCCAGCCCGAACTGCCAAGCCATGTCTTCCCTGGACCAGAAACAAGCATCCTGGGACCGGTTTCGGATTCATAATCCTCATCAACCAGGCTATCTTGAATCCAGTGGCCAAGTAAACAAGGGACTCACGTCTGAGCATACCCTGCCACACTTAGGGCGAACAAAGCGATACAAAAGGGGATGATGGACGGAGCGTTTGTACAAATCAAACACTCACCCCCAGTCAACTGATCTGGGTTTAATCCATCACCATTCTTTAGTTCACTCAGCCACCCCAGTTCAGACATGGCTATATGCAAATCAGTCTGACCCTGTGCCTCCTGGGAACAGTCCAGCCCGAACTGCCAAGCTATGTCTTCCCTGGACCAGAAACAAGCATCCTGGGACCGGTTTCGGATTCATAATCCTCATCAGCCAGGCTATCTTGAATCAGGTGGCCAAGTGAACAAGGGACTCACTTCTGAGCATACCCTGCCACACTTAGGGCAAACAAAGCGATACAAATGGGGATGATAGATGGAGCGTTTGTACAAATCAAACACTCACCCCCAGTCAACTGATCTGGGTTTAATCCATCACCATTCTTTAGTTCACTCAGCCACCCCAGTTCAGACATGGCTATATGCAAATCAGTCTGACCCTGTGCCTCCTATGAACAGTCCAGCCCGAACTGCCAAGCCATGTCTTCCCTGGACCAGAAACAAGCATCCTGGGACCGGTTTCAGATTCATAATCCTCACCAGCCAGGCTATCTTGAATCCAGTGGCCAAGTGAACAAGGGACTCACGTCTGAGCATACCCTGCCACACTTAGGGCGAACAAAGCGATACAAAAGGGGATGATGGACGGAGTGTTTGTACAAATCAAACACTCACCCCCAGTCAACTGATCTGGGTTTAATCCATCACCATTCTTTAGTTCACTCAGCCACCCCAGTTCAGACATGGCTATATGCAAATCAGTCTGGAGCTGTGCCTCCTGGGAACAGTCCAGCCCGAACTGCCAAGCCATGTCTTCCCTGGACCAGAAACAAGCATCCTGGGACCGGTTTCGGATTCATAATCCTCATCAGCCAGGCTATCTTGAATCCAGTGGCCAAGTGAACAAGGGACTCACATCTGAGCATACCCTGCCACACTTAGGGCGAACAAAGCGATACAAAAGGGGATGATGGACGGAGCGTTTGTACAAATCAAACACTCACCCCCAGTCAACTGATCTGGGTTTAATCCATCACCATTCTTTAGTTCACTCAACCACCCCAGTTCAGACATGGCTATATGCAAATCAGTCTGACCCTGTGCCTCCTGGGAACAGTCCAGCCCGAACTGCCAAGCCATGTCTTCCCTGGACCAGAAACAAGCATCCTGGGACCGGTTTCGGATTCATAATCCTCATCAGCCAGGCTATCTTGAATCCAGTGGCCAAGTGAACAAGGGACTCACGTCTGAGCATACCCTGCCACACTTAGGGCGAACAAAGCGATACAAAAGGGGATGATGGACGGAGCGTTTGTACAAATCAAACACTCACCCCCAGTCAACTGATCTGGGTTTAATCCATCACCATTCTTTAGTTCACTCAGCCACCCCAGTTCAGACATGGCTATATGCAAATCAGTCTGACCCTGTGCCTCCTGGGAACAGTCCAGCCCGAACTGCCAAGCCATGTCTTCCCTGGACCAGAAACAAGCATCCTGGGACCGGTTTCGGATTCATAATCCTCATCAGCCAGGCTATCTTGAATCCAGTGGCCAAGTGAACAAGGGACTCACGTCTGAGCATACCCTGCCACACTTAGGGCGAACAAAGCGATACAAAAGGGGATGATGGACGGAGCGTTTGTACAAATCAAACACTCACCCCCATTCAACTGATCTGGGTTTAATCCATCACCATTCTTTAGTTCACTCAGCCACCCCAGTTCAGACATGGCTATATGCAAATCAGTCTGACCCTGTGCCTCCTGGGAACAGTCCAGCCCGAACTGCCAAGCCATGTCTTCCCTGGACCAGAAACAAGCATCCTGGGACCGGTTTCGGATTCATAATCCTCATCATCCAGGCTATCTTGAATCCAGTGGCCAAGTGAACAAGGGACTCACGTCTGAGCATACCCTGCCACACTTAGGGCGAACAAAGCGATACAAAAGGGGATGATGGACGGAGCGTTTGTACAAATCAAACACTCACCCCCAGTCAGCTGATCTGGGTTTAATCCATCACCATTCTTTAGTTCACTCAGCCACCCCAGTTCAGACATGGCTATATGCAAATCAGTCTGACCCTGTGCCTCCTGGGAACAGTCCAGCCCGAACTGCCAAGCCATGTCTTCCCTGGACCAGAAACAAGCATCCTGGGACCGGTTTCGGATTCATAATCCTCATCAACCAGGCTCTCTTGAATCCAGTGGCCAAGTAAACAAGGGACTCACGTCTGAGCATACCCTGCCACACTTAGGGCGAACAAAGCGATACAAAAGGGGATAATGGACGGAGCGTTTTTACAAATCAAACACTCACCCCCAGTCAACTGATCTGGGTTTAATCCATCACCATTCTTTAGTTCACTCAGCCACCCCAGTTCAGACATGGCTATATGCAAATCAGTCTGACCCTGTGCCTCCTGGGAACAGTCCAGCCCGAACTGCCAAGCTATGTCTTCCCTGGACCAGAAACAAGCATCCTGGGACCGGTTTCGGATTCATAATCCTCATCAGCCAGGCTATCTTGAATCCAGTGGCCAAGTGAACAAGGGACTCACGTCTGAGCATACCCTGCCACACTTAGGGCGAACAAAGCGATACAAAAGGGGATGATGGACGGAGCGTTTGAACAAATCAAACACTCACCCCCAGTCAACTGATCTGGGTTTAATCCATCACCATTCTTTAGTTCACTCAGCCACCCCAGTTCAGACATGGCTATATGCAAATCAGTCTGACCCTGTGCCTCCTGGGAACAGTCCAGCCCGAACTGCCAAGCCATGTCTTCCCTGGACCAGAAACAAGCATCCTGGGACCGGTTTCGGATTCATAATCCTCATCAGCCAGGCTTTCTTGAATCCAGTGGCCAAGTGAACAAGGGACTCACATCTGAGCATACCCTGCCACACGTAGGGCGAACAAAGCGATACAAAAGGGGATGATGGACGGAGCGTTTGTACAAATCAAACACTCACCCCCAGTCAACTGATCTGGGTTTAATCCACCACCATTCTTTAGTTCACTCAGCCACCCCAGTTCAGACATGGCTATATGCAAATCAGTCTGACCCTGTGCCTCCTGGGAACAGTCCAGCCCGAACTGCCAAGCCATGTCTTCCCTGGACCAGAAACAAGCATCCTGGGACCTGTTTCGGATTCATAATCCTCATCAGCCAGGCTATCTTGAATCCGGTGGCCAAGTGAACAAGGGACTCACGTCTGAGCATACCCTGCCACACTTAGGGCGAACAAAGCGATACAAAAGGGGATGATGGACGGAGCGTTTGTACAAATCAAACACTCACCCCCAGTCAACTGATCTGGGTTTAATCCATCACCATTCTTTAGTTCACTCAGCCACCCCAGTTCAGACATGGCTATATGCAAATCAGTCTGACCCTGTGCCTCCTGGGAACAGTCCAGCCCGAACTGCCAAGCCATGTCTTCCCTGGACCAGAAACAAGCATCCTGGGACCGGTTTCGGATTCATAATCCTCATCAGCCAGGCTATCTTGAATCCAGTGGCCAAGTGAACAAGGGACTCACGTCTGAGCATACCCTGCCACACTTAGGGCGAACAAAGCGATACAAAAGGGGATGATGGACGGAGCGTTTGTACAAATCAAACACTCACCCCCAGTCAACTGATCTGGGTTTAATCCATCACCATTCTTTAGTTCACTCAGCCACCCCAGTTCAGACATGGCTATATGCAAATCAGTCTGACCCTGTGCCTCTTGGGAACAGTCCAGCCCGAACTGCCAAGCCATGTCTTCCCTGGACCAGAAACAAGCATCCTGGGACCGGTTTCGGATTCATAATCCTCATCAGCCAGGCTATCTTGAATCCATGGACGGAGCATTTGTACAAATCAAACACTCACCCCCAGTCAACTGATCTGGGTTTAATCCATCACCATTCTTTAGTTCACTCAGCCACCCCAGTTCAGACATGGCTATATGCAAATCAGTCTGACCCTGTGCCTCCTGGGAACAGTCCAGCCCGAACTGCCAAGCCATGTCTTCCCTGGACCAGAAACAAGCATCCTGGGACCGGTTTCGGATTCATAATCCTCATCAGCCAGGCTATCTTGAATCCAGTGGCCAAGTGAACAAGGGACTCACGTCTGAGCATACCCTGCCACACTTAGGGCGAACAAAGCGATACAAAAGGGGATGATGGACGGAGCGTTTGTACAAATCAAACACTCACCCCCAGTCAACTGATCTGGGTTTAATCCATCACCATTCTTTAGTTCACTCAGCCACCCCAGTTCAGACATGGCTATATGCAAATCAGTCTGACCCTGTGCCTCCTGGGAACAGTCCAGCCCGAACTGCCAAGCCATGTCTTCCCTGGACCAGAAACAAGCATCCTGGGACCGGTTTCGGATTCATAATCCTCATCAGCCAGGCTATCTTGAATCCAGTGGCCAAGTGAACAAGGGACTCACATCTGAGCATACCCTGCCACACTTAGGGCGAACAAAGCGATACAACAGGGGATGATGGACGGAGCGTTTGTACAAATCAAACACTCACCCCCAGTCAACTGATCTGGGTTTAATCCATCACCATTCTTTAGTTCACTCAGCCACCCCAGTTCAGACATGGCTATATGCAAATCAGTCTGATCCTGTGCCTCCTGGGAACAGTCCAGCCCGAACTGCCAAGCCATGTCTTCCCTGGACCAGAAACAAGCATCCTGGGACCGGTTTCGGATTCATAATCCTCATCAGCCAGGCTATCTTGAATCCAGTGGCCAAGTGAACAAGGGACTCACGTCTGAGCATACCCTGCCACACTTAGGGCGAACAAAGCGATACAAAAGGGGATGATGGACGGAGCGTTTGTACAAATCAAACACTCATCCCCAGTCAACTGATCTGGGTTTAATCCATCACCATTCTTTAGTTCACTCAGCCCCCCCAGTTCAGACATGGCTATATGCAAATCAGTCTGACCCTGTGCCTCCTGGGAACATTCCAGCCCGAACTGCCAAGCCATGTCTTCCCTGGACCAGAAACAAGCATCCTGGGACCGGTTTCGAATTCATAATCCTCATCAGCCAGGCTATCTTGAATCCAGTGGCCAAGTGAACAAGGGACTCACGTCTGAGCATACCCTGCCACACTTAGGGCGAACAAAGCGATACAAAAGGGGATGATGGACGGAGCGTTTGTACAAATCAAACACTCACCCCCAGTCAACTGATCTGGGTTTAATCCATCACCATTCTTTAGTTCACTCAGCCACCCCAGTTCAAACATGGCTATATGCAAATCAGTCTGACCCTGTGCCTCCTGGGAACAGTCCAGCCCGAACTGCCAAGCCATGTCTTCCCTGGACCAGAAACAAGCATCCTGGGACCGGTTTCGGATTCATAATCCTCATCAGCCAGGCTATCTTGAATCCAGTGGCCAAGTGAACAAGGGACTCACGTCTGAGCATACCCTGCCACACTTAGGGCGAACAAAGCGATACAAAAGGGGATGATGGACGGAGCGTTTGTACAAATCAAACACTCACCTCCAGTCAACTGATCTGGGTTTAATCCATCACCATTCTTTAGTTTACTCAGCCACCCCAGTTCAGACATGGCTATATGCAAATCAGTCTGACCCTGTGCCTCCTGGGAACAGTCCAGCCCGAACTGCCAAGCCATGTCTTCCCTGGACCAGAAACAAGCATCCTGGGACCGGTTTCGGATTCATAATCCTCATCAGCCAGGCTATCTTGAATCCAGTGGCCAAGTGAACAAGGGACTCACGTCTGAGCATACCCTGCCACACTTAGGGCGAACAAAGCGATACAAAAGGGGATGATGGACAGAGCGTTTGTACAAATCAAACACTCACCCCCAGTCAACTGATCTGGGTTTAATCCATCACCAATCTTTAGTTCACTCAGCCAGCCCAGTTCAGACATGGCTATATGCAAATCAGTCTGACCCTGTGCCTCCTGGGAACAGTCCAGCCCGAACTTCCAAGCCATGTCTTCCCTGGACCAGAAACAAGCATCCTGGGACCGGTTTCGGATTCATAATCCTCATCAGCCAGGCTATCTTGAATCCAGTGGCCAAGTGAACAAGGGACTCACGTCTGAGCATACCCTGCCACACTTAGGGCGAACAAAGCGATACAAAAGGGGATGATGGACGGAGCGTTTGTACAAATCAAACACTCACCCCCAGTCAACTGATCTGGGTTTAATCCATCACCATTCTTTAGTTCACTCAGCCACCCCAGTTCAGACATGGCTATATGCAAATCAGTCTGACCCTGTGCCTCCTGGGAACAGTCCAGCCCGAACTGCCAAGCCATGTCTTCCCTGGACCAGAAACAAGCATCCTGGGACCGGTTTCGGATTCATAATCCTCATCAGCCAGGCTATCTTGAATCCAGTGGCCTAGTGAACAAGGGACTCGAGTCTGAGCATACCCTGCCACACTTAGGGCGAACAAAGCGATACAAAAGGGGATGATGGACGGAGCGTTTGTACAAATCAAACACTCACCCCCAGTCAACTGATCTGGGTTTAATCCATCACTATTCTTTAGTTCACTCAGCCACCCCAGTTCAGACATGGCTATATGCAAATCAGTCTGACCCTGTGCCTCCTGGGAACAGTCCAGCCCGAACTGCCAAGCCATGTCTTCCCTGGACCAGAAACAAGCATCCTGGGACCGGTTTTGGATTCATAAACCTCATCAGCCAGGCTATCTTGAATCCAGTGGCCAAGTGAACAAGGGACTCACGTCTGAGCATACCCTGCCACACTTAGGGCGAACAAAGCGATACAAAAGGGGATGATGGACGGAGCGTTTGTACAAATCAAACACTCACCCCCAGTCAACTGATCTGGGTTTAATCCATCACCATTCTTTAGTTCACTCAGTCACCCCAGTTCAGACATGGCTATATGCAAATCAGTCTGACCCTGAGCCTCCTGGGAACAGTCCAGCCCGAACTGCCAAGCCATGTCTTCCCTGGACCAGAAACAAGCATCCTGGGACCGGTTTCGGATTCATAATCCTCATCAGCCAGGCTATCTTGAATCCAGTGGCCAAATGAACAAGGGACTCACGTCTGAGCATACCCTGCCACACTTAGGGCGAACAAAGCGATACAAAAGGGGATGATGGACGGAGCGTTTGTACAAATCAAACACTCACCCCCAGTCAACTGATCTGGGTTTAATCCATCACCATTCTTTAGTTCACTCAGCCACCCCAGTTCAGACATGGCTATATGCAAATCAGTCTGACCCTGTGCCTCCTGGGAACAGTCCAGCCCGAACTGCCAAGCCATGTCTTCCCTGGACCAGAAACAAGCATCCTGGGACCGGTTTCGGATTCATAATCCTCATCAGCCAGGCTATCTTGAATCCAGTGGCCAAGTGAACAAGGGACTCACGTCTGAGCATAACCTGCCACACCTAGGGTGAAAAAAGCGATACAAAAGGGGATTATGGACGGAGCGTTTGTACAAATCAAACACTCACCCCCAGTCAACTGATCTGGGTTTAATCCATCACCATTCTTTAGTTCACTCAGCCACCCCAGTTCAGACATGGCTATATGCAAATCAGTCTGACCCTGTGCCTCCTGGGAACAGTCCAGCCCGAACTGCCAAGCCATGTCTTCCCTGGACCAGAAACAAGCATCCTGGGACCGGTTTCGGATTCATAATCCTCATCAGCCAGGTTATCTTGAATCCAGTGGCCAAGTGAACAAGGGACTCACGTCTGAGCATACCCTGCCACACTTAGGGCGAACAAAGCGATACAAAAGGGGATGATGGACGGAGCGTTTGTACAAATCAAACACTCACCCCCAGTCAACTGATCTGGGTTTAATCCATCACCATTCTTTAGTTCACTCAGCCACCCCAGTTCAGACATGGCTATATGCAAATCAGTCTGACCCTGTGCCTCCTGGGAACAGTCCAGCCCGAACTGCCAAGCCATGTCTTCCCTGGACCAGAAACAAGCATCCTGGGACCGGTTTCGGATTCATAATCCTCATCAGCCAGGCTATCTTGAATCCAGTGGCCAAGTGAACAAGGGACTCACGTCTGAGCATACCCTGCCACACTTAGGGCGAACAAAGCGATACAAAAGGGGATGATGGACGGAGCGTTTGTACAAATCAAACACTCACCCCCAGTCAACTGATCTGGGTTTAATCCATCACCATTCTTTAGTTCACTCAGCCACCCCAGTTCAGACATGGCTATATGCAAATCAGTCTGACCCTGAGCCTCCTGGGAACAGTCCAGCCCGAACTGCCAAGCCATGTCTTCCCTGGACCAGAAACAAGCATCCTGGGACCGGTTTCGGATTCATAATCCTCATCAGCCAGGCTATCTTGAATCCAGTGGCCAAGTGAACAAGGGACTCACGTCTGAGCATACCCTGCCACACTTAGGGCGAACAAAGCGATACAAAAGGGGATGATGGACGGAGCGTTTGTACAAATCAAACACTCACCCCCAGTCAACTGATCTGGGTTTAATCCATCACCATTCTTTAGTTCACTCAGCCACCCCAGTTCAGACATGGCTATATGCAAATCAGTCTGACCCTGTGCCTCCTGGGAATAGTCCGGCCCGAACTGCCAAGCCATGTCTTCCCTGGACCAGAAACAAGCATCCTGGGACCGGTTTCGGATTCATAATCCTCATCAGCCAGGCTATCTTGAATCCAGTGGCCAAGTGAACGTCGCGTTTAGCACCATTGCAATAGTAATACGAGCCGCACACACATGCTGTGAATGTTGGGGTACGGTGCATTTCACGCGCTTGCATCATTGCAATACTGATATGATGCGCACGCTCGCCAGGAATGTTGTAGTAGGGTGCACTCACGTATGGCACGATTACAATAGTGAGACATTGTGCACACACACCAGGAATCTAGGGGTATGGTGCATGTCACGAGCTCGCATACGGCACTATCACAATAGTGATACAAGGCACACACACGCCATCAACCCCATGTGGCCAACAGTATAGGGGTGGGTTGATATGACTCCCAGCCGTGCACTACCGCATGGGGGTGGGTGGATATGACTCCCAGCAGTGCCCAACAGTATGGGGGTGGGTGCACAGGACTCCCAGCAGTGCCCAGACATATGAGGGGTGGGTACACAGGACTCCCAGCAGTGCCCAACAGTATGGGGTTGGATGCACAGGACTCCCAACAGTACCCAGACATATGAGGGGTGGGTGCACAGGACTCCCAGCAGTGCCCAACAGTATGGGGGTGGGTACACAGGAATACCAGCAGTGCCCAGACATATGAGGGGTAGGTGCACAGGACTCACAGCAGTGCCCAACAGTATGGGGTGGGTGCACAGGACTCCCAGCAGTGTCCAGACATATGAGGGGTGGGTGGATATGACTCCCAGCAGTGCCCAGACATATGAGGGTTGGGTGCACAGGACTCCCAGCAGTGCCCAACAGTATGGGGTGTGTGCACATGACTCCCAGCAGTGCCCAGATATATGAGGGGTGGGTGCACAGGACTTCCAGCAGTGCCCAGACATATGAGGGGTGAGTGCACAGGACTCGCAGCAGTGCCCAACAGTATGGGGGTGGGTGCACAGGACTCCCAGCAGTGCCCAGACATATGTGGGGTGGGTGGATATGACTCCCAGCAGTGTACACCAGTATGGAGGTGGGTAGATATGACTCCCAACAGTGCCCAACAGTATGGGGGTGGGTGTACAGGACTCCCAGCAGTGCCAGGACAAATGAGGGGTGGGTGAATATGACTCTTAGCAGTGCCCAGACAAACTAGGGGTGGGTGCTCAGGACTCCCAGCAGTGCCCAACAGTATGAGGGTGGGTGCACAGGACTCCCAGCAGTGCCCAGACATATGAGGGTATAGTGTAGTTCCTATAGTCCCAATAGGCTCTGCGCATTGGAATAATATCTTCAGTAGTGTAGACGTAGGACTGAGGTTAACTAGGTCTCTACTGACTATATTAGACTTAAGTATTTTGCCAGCTAGCTCAGAGTTCACTAGAAACTTTCTCGAATAAGCAAAGAGGAGTTTAACCTCCCTGGATAGACAAGAAGGGATTTAGTTTCTGACAACCATAAAACATGACAACTTTGCTCTCCCTGAATAAGAGTATATCTCTAGAGTCGTGTGAAAACAAAAGACAGCTATTTCGCTCAGTCAATAAGTGCGTACTTAGTTTCACCAGATTGCAGAGAAAAAGAGAGACGGGCGTTTTCAATAAAAGGTGTTATTTATTGAGCAGTCTCTTTCCTCATACAAGAGAAATGAATTGCTACAATTGCAATACTTATAGTTAAGTAAAGTGCATACAGTAAAAGCAGGATTATGAAATAATACTGTAAAAGCATTGATATGGTTTCTTAGCCATATGATACTTTAAAATGGATAAAATAGATACATACATATATACATTGACTAATCGTACTCAACTGGTGCTTCTAACTATGCCTACCCTGGTGTACCTGACCTAAGCCTAATACGTGGGAAGGAGTAAGTAAGTAGCAGTTTAAGTTAAGTTTGTTTTGCCAAGGATCTGACTCAAGAATTCTCTGTAAGGGTTTAGTCAGTTCAGTACCTGGGTATTAGAAGGCAGGAGGGCTGGTATCTCTCTCTCAGGACTCGGTATCCCAGTCACCCGCAAGGGTAAGCTGGAAACGCCGGAGGCTGGATTTCTCGGCAAGAGAAAAGACAGCGTCTTTCTCAGCGCGTCAAAAGGGAGGGGCAGCGTCCGTGGGCTCTCGCATCAGCTGGGCTCTCGGGCAAGTAGTAGCTGCTCCAGATTCATCACCACCGTGTCTTTGCTTAAGGCAACGTTGGTATATTTATACCTGAAAGGTGCCGGGTTTGACGTAAGGCTGGACATAAGACGTCAATAAAAGATGTCACTAAGAACTGGTCGTTCTTACAGTGTTTTACATGAGTTCTTGGATGAAATCAAAACAACGGCAGCGGGGATTTCCCAGGTTGCTGGAGGCTTGGATTTGTTTAACAAACTCAGTGTGCTTTCTAGGGGGCTGGAGGAATAGGCTTGCTTAATGTGACAGTATGCGCTATGACTGAATTATGAAAAGGGTTTCTATGCCGTTGTAGGGATATTATTGATTTATAACCACACAAGGGCAAAGAATAGGAATATCGATTCAGGTACCTAGATAAACACACTACACCCACTCCACGAATTCATGTCCATAATTACTAAACTAAGCAATAGTAAACATATCTAACGGTGCATGTGTATACCGATCCACCCCAAAATACATTTTTTGCATCTGAAATGGCATATGCGAAATACACGAAAAATGACTATAGGTACAGTATTTCAAGCAGAGTAATCATTCATACAATAGGATGCCTATATGTCAGCGGAATGATTTTGCGAAAATTACACATGAAATGGCTTTTAATACAGAAAAGAAAAGTGCGAGACCATTTCATCACATACAAATACAGTTATTTGTAAATATGCTAGAGGCTGAGGTAATATATTGTCTCTAGAGTTCCTAAAAATAGAAGCTCTGTTCTCTAAGAATAGTTCTACTTTAAGCAGAGGATGGGTGCCAAAAAAGGTAAATATTTTGGAATCGGGAAAAAAAATAATTCGTTTTTCAGGGGAAGAAGCCAAAACAGTTCCAAATATTTTCAGAAGCTTTTGTTTTTCAAAGCTGAAGGCCAAAATCAGAGTTCAGGGAACGCTGAGTGCTCGTTTGCTTAAAAGTTATTCTTTTTGTTCAGGGGTGAACATCATTTCAGACAGACTTTCAAAAAAGCAGTTTACCGCTTCAGGTGAAAGTTCGACCAAGTTGGAAAATGCCGCAAATGTGCAGTCGTGAGAATGATTGCTATCATCGATGTATTGATCAGCATTGCTCCCAGAAGGTCGTACCTGGTTGATGCTGCTCTCATCTTGCACTTCACTACCCTTTAATCGTAGTGGTGAAGTCTCAACGAATGCCGTCATCGGGATGGGTAACCGCTGGGGACAACACGATGCATGAGCCGTTACAGGACTTAGCAAAGTATCTGTATCCAATGGTACTTCTGATTGTAGTGTAAGACAGACGTCCAACACGCATTCTTCTCCACATAGCATACATCTTAGCACAGGTAAGATACAGTTCTGCCAGATGGGTCTGAATGAAAGAAACCAGGTCATATTCAGATCTCTTAGCCGGGCTAATCCAAGGACTTTAGTTATCCGGTCCCGATAGCGTATAGCTAGGATCGTTTCTTCCATTGTTGCTGGAGTCTTGTCTGTGACATGGCTTGCCATAACGAAGCAGGAGTATCAAAAATAAAATGCCTGCTACGAGTCCCAACAGGAGTGGAAGGCCGCCAAGGATCAAATGGACAAAATTAGGAAAGATGCCCAGGACTGCTTTGAAAGGTGTCAACAGTCCCGAACAAATTGTCTTAAATACACTCGGGATACCATTCGTATCTGAAATGTTTAAGATTTGGTTTAGCATTTCTGCGAAAAGTAAGGGGCAATTTGTTGATAATAGTGCATGTATCTCTGTTGTTGTCCTTGCAACCTGGAGATCATACGTTTCTTTTGATGACGTCAAGGGCACAGTCGTCTGTAGAAGAACAGACTTCATTCTGCTTAAAGTATCAATTCGAATAGAAGAGATTTTCAAACTGGGCCAAATTTTTCCCTCCCTGTCTGGAGTGTCGTTTGGATACAATACTTGCATACAACAAGTGACCATGGACGAAACGCTTACAAGATAAGCTTTTCCTGGCACCAAGCCACAACATCTGTGGTCTACAATTAGAATGTAGCTCCCGTTCGAAAGCCGTCTAAAGAATGGCTCTATTCGAGTTGCAGGTGTGCCAAGCTGGTGACATGAAAGGTTATTTGAAGTCCCCTCACAGGCCCCATGTAGATTTATACCTTGACACAGAAGTATACCACTTAGTGATTTTTCACAATTATCACCACTAAGAAATACATTCTGTCCTTTTTCACTATAACATGTGTGTGTGTAAGGTAATTTCCATGATGACTTAATGTATCCTTTACCCAACCTTTCATACTGGCCTGCCTGTATATACTTTTGGCAGTATCGAAATTGGAAAGTTGTTATCGGAATAGTTATGATTCCGTGTATTATCCATTCGATGACAGGTCGTTCTGACATTGTCAATGGTAATCTCTCAAGTTTTTCAATGCTCAGAATGGTATACTCTGCTCCTTTTTGTGCCAAGCTGATTTGTATATCAGTAAGGTTAAAGATAGAGAACAGTGACGTTGTGTTGATTAAACGCCAAGGCACGTAGCCTGAACGCAGATTTTGTAACGTCCAGCCAAGCTGTACAATAGAACGCAATTGGGACTGACCATGTTGTAACATTAGTAAGTCCTGCTCTATTATATCGATTGCAGATGATACAATACTGTCCAGTGAATATATTCTGGAAGACAGAGTCATTAACCCATTGTCAACAACGGAAAGTGATTTTTACAAATTAATACGGTCAATTTCCCGTAATTTCTCTGCTGTTTCAATTTGAGTTTCTTTCCAAGCTTCGTTATAAGCTGCATATATAGAGGCCGCTGTGAAACGTTTTTGACGCTGTTTGGGTGGTCCCATAATGAAATCTTGCAAGTCAGCACCTTCTTTAAGTAAAGTTAAGTGTTGCTTAATTTCTGCCAGTGTGGATGTCTGTAGCCATTCAAGGCAGAGTTTTCCTACACTGTATGTTGTAACTATCCCTGGATGTTGTCTCTGGGAGTATCTAGGGTCTAGCCTGGTCAATTTGAACCCCTGTATTTTGTTCAGGAATCTATCTTGACAGTTATTTGTGTCTGTGGGCCAGATCAACCATTTTTTCCAATCAGGATGTGTTCTGTTTTGGTTTAAAATATGGGATACGTCTATCTCAACATCTGTAGTGCTATTACTGTCAGGTGTTGGCTTTGGAATAGACGGTTTGTATGAGTCTTTAATTTTGGCTAGGCCAAGACAGGTTGTTTGTTGAATTGTGTCATTCAAAAATATAATTTGTTCTGGGATCATGCAGGCTCTGAATAATGATTCTATACCTTGGACTTGCCAATCTTTGGTACCCCAGATGGTTTTTGTTTCAATGTTATTTTTCCAAAAATCAAAACCAAATGTGTTCATTTTTTCAAAAAATGTTTCTGAATAGATTAATTTTGTATTTGTTAGCATGGTTTTCATTCCTGTCTTATTTAACAGTTTAAAAAAAAAACGTTTCTGCTTCACTTGTGTTAAACCCTGAGAAGTATGGGAATTTCTCATAACAATTTTTTGAACTACCTTTTGGTGGAGTTGCACAATGTTCCCATTGATTATAATTTAAAACATTTCTAGGTTGAGCAGATTTATGCAAATAATGGTTAGCAAAATGATTGTAGCAGTACATCTGTTCATAATTTGATGAACCCTGTAAATAATCATGTTCTGTAAATTTTGCTGACATAACTAAGTCTGACATCATATCATTAATACTTTCAAAGTCCCAATCATCAGAGAATGTACTCGGTTTTACGAAGTCACTTAATGAAACCTTAAACTGATGAGGATACTTCAAGAGCTCGACCGGGCCATATATTTCGTAATCTGTTTTGTCCCATGCTACCCCACCGGGTATCTGATTGGCTGTGAAGTTTACTGAAGAAAGTTCTCTTTTCTCGATGTGTGAAGACTTGTGTGGCTTTAGGACCAGGTTGATATTCTGGCTTGCTGTGTCCATTGTAATATATTTTCCCTCAATGAAGTGTCCCAAGCATAGCACCATGATGAGCCAAAGCAGGAGGAAAAGTACACCTAGCACCACCCAAAATTCAATCCATGGGGAAATCAGATAGGTTACTTGTAGTTGATGAAAGAGTTCTTTAGTTTTGTCTTTAAAAGTTTTCGTTGTTGTTGGCTGTTCCTCAGGTTCGCTCGGATCCTTCAGAAAAGTCATCGAAATTGATGAAGTAGCCTGATGCAGTTCTTTCAATTGTTGGAATTGCTTCTGAATTTTTCTTTGTTTCATTAGCATAGTCTGTGGCTACATCGTTGTAGACAGGTGTTTCTTGACGAATTGTTGCAATTTGGGTTTTAAGAGGCATACGTTCCATGGCTTTGTTGCATAGTCCTCGTTGATTCACTGTAGGTTTATCAAATGTGATTAGTCTCTCAGTTTGAATCTCTTGATTTGTAGCAAACTTTGGTGTTCTGCTATTTCTTGGAAGTCCACTTGGCCTACTACTTATTATTGGCCACATGATTGTGGTTTAACCAGGTCGATGGGTACAACTCGGTTCTCCTTTTTACCAGCAAGGGGCGGAAGTACAACTGATCTTGTTCCGTTGACAGCTAAGACAGGTACTGCTTTTCTGTAAGAAGGCCCAAATTCCTTCTTCACCGCGATTTTCTCTCTGACCAGATCCCCAATCTTTGGAATCCAGACAGGCATTGCTGGGACAGGTGGTTTCTCTTCAGTGGCTGTTGGCTGTTGTTTCAACTTTATGTTGCTCAGGTCTTTTCTTGTTTCATTTAAGTCCTGTAAAATAGCCAAACGATCTTTGATATCAAAGCATTTTCCTTCTACCACTGAAGTCTGACTATCCAGGTCCTGGATATGCATTCTAGTCCCGAACAATAGTTCGTACGGACTGAAACCTTTTAGAGAATTTCTTGGCAGATTGTTAAGACTACGTTGGACACTTATTAAATGTTTGACCCACCCAACCCCCGAACCTAATACCTTTGCCGTTATAGATTGCTTTATGTCTCGGTTTTTTCTTTCCACCATCCCATTTCCCTCAGGAAGGAAGTGATAAGATTACCGCAATGCAATGCCCGTGCTGGTCATGGCCTCCTTATAAGCTTGAGAGCTAAAAGCAGGATCCTGTTCAGAATGTAGCATGACAATTGCGTCTATGCCGTTATAGACTCGCAAATCTTTTATAACAGTTCAGACGTCAGCCGAGAGCTGGGGTCTACATTTTAAGTGAAACTAGTCTCTTTATGTTAATTTGACGCATTATTCCTACTGGCTTTTGCATATAGATAGCATTGTCTTATCTAAGCGAAGGGCCATGGCAATACACCGGCCGGTTCGCCACTGCGATCTCTGTTGCAGTCTGGGCAGTTTATTGCGAATATGTGATGTTGTAGGCTCATTCCTGGCCACCACTATATTGATTGTAATTCTTTCAGAGATTCCTTAATCTTAAGGTGTCTTAGACCCTCACCCATATGTGCGTCTGCTATTAACAATACTCTCCTGTTCGTGTTTGGAATTACCCTATCCCCCACTCCAGGGATTTGAGCAAAAGGAACGGAGTTTGCATCGATTATGTATGTATAATTGAGTGGATAGTTGACGGGTAGCGCTGCAAAGTCGCTTTTTGATGATGTTTTTACCGCCAGCCTCGTTTCCCCGTCTATGTATTTTCCTGAACGCTTTTTTGTAGCTACGGAAGCCGGCTTAGTTGCTTCCGCTGTGGCTGTCTCAGCCAATGAATTCCCTGTAACATGAACGCCATCATGTTCATGACTCAGTGTATGTATCACGTGAGTCTTTTGTAGTTCCTTTTGTAAAAGAACTACTTGTTTCCAAAGCGTTTTATGCTTGATTGTGCCTCCCTTTGCATCTTTGAAACCATTTAGAACCCAATTCTGCAAGTATTCATTGTAAGACTGAACGCAATAATATGAGTCGCACACTATGAGTGTGGGGAATTCGCGATCAATATTTTCAAGCGCCATCTTAAATGCTAGTAGTTCAGCTCGCTGAGCTGTACAATCTCCTAGAGATTGTGTTTTAGTGACCAGTGGTCTAAATTTTCCTTCGTGCCAACGACCTTTAACAATCGCGCATGCAGCACTGTAAGCTTGTTTACCCCCAACTGCGGGCTGTGCTGATCCGTCTGTATATATTATACAGCCGTAGTGTTCAAGAGGCAAGATTTCGGTCGGCAGAGGACATTCAAATTCATATTGGAGAAATTCTTGTGTTTTTAAATTAGGATCAAATTCGTAGACCACGTCTGTTGCAGCAAGAGAATTAACCCATTGTATCCATCTAGGATGTAGCGCTTTAGCATTTGGAATGCTTGCCTTTGTTACCGCTTCTAGAGCTGTTACTGGTGTAACGATGATTATTCGTTTACCTTGTGCTAGGGCTCTTTCTTTTGCTACCGCAGTCTGAACCGCGGTTAGAATTTTTTCAGTTGACCTAAATTTCATTTCAGCTTTTGTGTACAAATGTGATTTGTATGCTATTGGTACCGTTTCTCCCTCATTAGAGGTTAGGTATGTGAATCCGCATCTTCCTGGGATGACCCGGATCACAAGGTTGCGTGTGTTATCGCGTGTTTGCAATTTTGTTTTAGCTAACATGTCTGTTTGCAATGAGCTCAAAATTTCTGTGTGTTTTTGAGTCCAATTGATTGTTTTAAAATCTGGTTTTATTAGTTCATAGAGAGGTTTAACCCTCTCTGCATAATTTAGAATGTAAGTTCTTCCGAAATTCAGGAAACCTAGAATTGATTGTAAGTTTTTCAGCGTTCTTGGTGCTTGGATTACAGCACATTTCTCTAAGAAATTGTCTGCCAGGCTATTGCCTTCACTTGATAATTCATATCCTAAAAACAGGACAGTCAGATGGGCAATTCATGACTTTTTAAAGTTGAATTTGTAACCCTCTGCTGCGAACCCAAGTATTATGGTGTTCACTCTTTTCAAGTGAGTATCCAAGTCATCATCTGTTAGATAGATGTCATCGACATAAGATAATGCCTCATCATCATACATTTGTAGTAACTCTGTTACTCTTGCTGAGAATAATCCTGGGCTGTTCTTGAACCCCTGTGGGAGTCGACAGAATTTTTCTGCGAGCCCATTATTGAGAAAGCGGTCAAATACCTGCTTTCAGGTACTATGTTTTGACAAAAGAATCCATTAGAGATGTCTAATGTTGTTTTGCATTTTTTGCGCACGATGTTATTCATTAGTGCTGTACTATGTGAGTTTTGTACCGCAAAAGTTTTGCAACATGAGTTTAGATGTCTGTAGTCCAAAACTAGACAATATGAATCGTATCGTCTGGCTTGGAGACAGGAAACAAAGGATTGTTCATTTGTGAGGTGCAAGTTTCAATCACCCCCTAGTATTCAAGTTGATCTAAGATCTCCCTAACCTGTTTTTTAGCTTCTTGCTTAATTGGGTACTGCCTCTGTGCAGTTGATTGACATTTTAACTGGATTTTGTGAGGAGGAGAGTCCTCATCCCATCCAACATGGTTTTTATACAATGCAGGTGCTTGGGCTACTTCCCACTTTCTTGCAAGTGTATATTTTGTATGAATTGGAATGTGATTTGAGAAGGCAGGCATAATCATTTCCTCACCATGAGGGCACTCTGTGACAAACTCCGGTGGCCAGTCTTTTTCAGCTAAAAGGATGTCATAGCCTTTGGAGAGGTTATCCCAAAATAGACCCCTTATTTTCCTAGTCTTATCTCCCTCTATACGTAATGTTATTTCGTATATTTTATGAGGTTTGCTAACTCTAGTATCTACAGTTTCCACCTGAATGTATTCATTCGTGTCCACTGTCTCCAGATGATTCATCAGGATCTTGCGAGCTATGCTCACTTCTGCTGCGCTGTCTAGCATTGTCTGAGCCCACTCTCTGTTTTTCAGCTGTGTCCTCAGGATCCTCGGCATGCTTGAATATTTTAATACTGGCTACCTTCTTTTTTGGAAATTGTAATTTTTTACTTTGATGAGCAGGTTCCTTGTCTTTGGACTTGACGTGCTCTTCCCTGTGTTCTGACCGTCCTCTTCTTTCCGATTTCTGCGAGGAAGTCTGAAAAGATCGAGAGGGACGTGTATCAATATCTTGATATCTATCAGGTTTCTTCAAATTATTCCTATTTCTAAGGTTGTATCTTTTCTCAAAGGGCTCCCTCTGGGGAGACTTGTGTCCTTGGTCCGGAGATCTTTCTCCCCGCCGAGGAGACCTTCCTCTCGACTGGAATCTTTTTTGTTTGGGAGTGGATTGTTTATTTCCATCCAAGCTCTTTTTTGGAGTGTTTAGATTATTTTTAATAAATATCTTTTCAGGATTTTCAGTTAGTTGGGGTTTTACTGGTTTCCCACCCAAACTATCTCTTCCTAGCTCTACATAGGATTTTTCTATGATCCTGGCAAGTTCAAATGGTTGTTCTGCTATATCTGTTTCTTTCAATTTCTGGCGGATCGCCACAGATGCTGCTTCTCCTTTTATGTTGGATAATAATAAAGCTGAGACCTGCTTGAAGTCTTTCAGTAATTTCATACCCAGAGTTAAAGTAGGTTCTGGACCGTATTCATTTTGAATCTGTCTTAGCACATCGGGTATTACCGCCATGGACGGAATACCATGTGTTTTCTTGTAAATGGAAGCAAAGACTGTGCCCCAAGTGTCACAGTCCTCCACATGTGGTGCGATCCCCATTGGAAGGCAGATAGTGAGGATTCTGTGTTTCTCAGTAGCGGTAGTATCCGGAAATACCGCCTCTATTTGAGTGATTTTTTGTGCTAACCAGAATGGAATTTGTTCCTGTTTTATGGGTACTTTACCCAGACATGATTGTATGTTCTGTGGTGTTATTTTATTTGTGTTCCCCTGATGAGGGGTCAGCTGTGGAATGTTAATAGCTGGTTGGACTGTTGAAGTCCGCATTACATATGTGACTAATTGTCTATGTATTTTAATCAGTTGTTTTAGCTGTGCTAAAAGTTCTGGTACTGACATTTTTTCGATGTCAGGATGTGGTGTGTAGCTGGCTAGAACCGGCCACGTTGCTCCTGGTCTACCTAGTGGACCGAGCCTGGTGATGTGATTATTATGTTTTAGGGCGCCTTTAAACCAGAGCAGGTGCTCTTGGTATTTTAATGGGATTTCCACCTCCTCGAAAGGAGTGTACTCTTCCGGAGCTTCCTCTATTTTGTAATAGTGGAACTCACGTGTGACAGCGTTTGCTTCTGGAAAGTTTATCCATGAATAGAATACCTCTGTCTGCCGATATTCATGTGCCTCAATTACGAATATGACTGTACCACCTCTCGATGTTAGTCCATTTTCTAGAAGTTTAATAGTTATAGTTTTTCTTATGTTGACCGGGATGAGTATTGCATCCGGGTCAGTCTGCAGGAGACTTGTGTCATCCGCTAGGAGTTGAGCTACTATTCTAGCTGCCTCCCTTTCTTCTTCACCGTCTGACATTTTACTGACAGGAAGTTTTTTGTTGCAGATCAAGTTTCAAGGAAACAAAGATTAGGTGCACAATATTTTTGGAACACTGTATCCTTCAACGTTGAATAAACCACAAACTATACATAGAAATCTCTTCCTACTAAGTTCCGGTGGATTTTAACCTTTGACCCTCTCCAGACGTCTTTGGAGTATTTACGGGAAAAAGGGTCTGTGTGAAAAAGCACGACTGAGTTACTCTAACGTCTTGCGTTAGATTTATCGCCTTACCAAACGTTGGGCGCCATGTAGTGTAGTTCCTATAGTCCCAATAGGCTCTGCGCATTGGAATAATATCTTCAGTAGTGTAGACGTAGGACTGAGGTTAACTAGGTCTCTACTGACTCCCAGCATTGCACAACAGTATGGGGGTGGGTGGATATGACTCCCAGCAGTGCCCAACAGTATGGGGGTGGGAGCACAGGACGCCGAGCAGTGCCCAGACATATGAAGAGTGGGTGCACAAGACTCCCAGCAGTGCCCAACAGCATGGGGGTGGGTGCACATGACTCCCAGCAGTGCCAAGACATATGAGGGTTGGATGCACAGGACTCCCAGCAGTGCCCAGCAGTTTGGGGGTGGGTGCACAGGACTCCCAGCAGTGCCCAGACATATGAGGGGTGGGTGCACAGGATTCCCAGCAGTGCGCAGACATATGAGGGGTGGGTGCACAGGACTCCCAGCAGTGAACAAAAGTATGGGGGTGGGTGCACAGGACTCCCAGCAGTGCCCAGACATATGAGGGGTGGGTGGATATGACTCCCAGCAGTGCACAACAGTATGGGACTGGGTGGATATGACTCCCAGCAGTGCCCAACAGAATGGGGGTGGGTGCACAGGACTCCCAGCAGTGCCCAGACAATTGAGGGGTGGGCACACAGGACTCCCAGCAGTGCCCAACAGTATGGGGGTGGGTGTACAGGTCTCCCTGCAGTGCCCAGACATATGAGGGGTGGATGCACAGGACTCACAGCAGTGCCCAGACACATGAGGGGTGGGTGCACATGACTCCCAGCAGTGCCCAACAGTATGGGGGTAGGTGCACAGGACTCCCAGCAGTACCCAGACATTTGAGGGGTAGGTGCACATGCCTCCCAGCAGTGCCCAGACATGTGAGGTGTTGGCGGATATGACTACCAGCAGTGCTCAGATATATGGTGGGTACATCATCATCAGCATACCACAACTACATGAGGGTATGTGCACATCCCTAGCTTGTGACTATAATGATAGTTCCAGAGCAATGCATCACTTACAGCAGTGTCTGACTCCCTGGAGGATGGATTACTGTCACACACTGTGTGACACACCACATGTGGGTGTGAAGTCAAAATCCACATGCATACCCACCCATGGAGGCTGCAGGCGAAATACACACCCTACCATCATGACACAATAGTGTATAGTCATGTACCAGCCCACCAAACAAAGAGAGCAAAAGGGAACACACACTGTCACGTATATCCCAGGGATTATATGAATGTCCAGGTTATGGTGAGACCACCAAGATGTAGTCTCACATGGAAGGAATAGGATTGAAACCCGTTAGATACAATGCACAAAATTGTGAGTCATGTGCCCAAATACCCTGCATACCAATTCCCAACATAGGGGTACGTTGTGATAACACATGCATAGTGGTAAAAAGGGTGAATGCGTCCATGCAGGCATTTGTACATACTCAAAACGCAAGCACAGCGAGTTTTAAGCATGGCACGGACGAATGAGCAGTAGACATCTATGAGCAGGCATGGCCATTGTTGTAGGGAACCGTCACCAAAACAGGAAATGTGCACACATGTCAGCACAACAATTGTGCAACTGTCTGCAGAGAAGATCTCACTCCTTGGAACAATGTCTCTAGCCAAACTTAACCCACACAACCAATGATTAACGGCAGAGACATGGTGATGGCACACAGATACCATGGTCCATCTCATGACCATCAACCAAAAACATCTTTCAGAACCCCAAAACATTACCATGACACCAACTCCAGCGCCCTCATTACCAACATCAAGTACCTACAATGCAATAGTGTTGAACGTAAAATAAAAGGCTTTATTCAGCATGAACAAAAAAGAAGTGCAAAAATGAGTCTCTGCTCAAATAAGGCCAATGGCCAGTCCAGACAATAGCCCTTGTAGGGGGACGTTGGTTAGGCCGCCTACCCCAACTTGCCTGCACATGGATCTGTTAATGGGATGTGGACCCTTGGGGGGCATCATGGGGGGCAGGACCAGGCACCGCAGGGTCAGGAGTGGTAGGGTAGGTGGGGTGGGTGCAGGGGCAGACACATCCTCCTCAGTGGTTTGTGCAGCACCGAAGGTGGACTCATACTCAGCGCTGCACACTACAGCCATTTAGGCCAGCCCAACCCCTACACCCGAGGACACAATTGGAGTGGAGATAGAGGGCTGTGAGGGTTGCGCACTGTGACTATGGCTGCATGTATGTGGTCTATGCCCAGTCCCCTTGGGTGTGCCTACAGCCCCCTAAGTTTGCATGCCAGGAGGTGTGCGCTCCGAAGTTTGTGGGGGTGTGCTGTCTGGGTCTGTTGTGGTGTGTGATGGTGTCTTCCTGCGTGTGCGTTGGACAGACTTGGGAGTGGAGAGTGTGGATGGGTCCGAAGGAAGGGGGAGTGCGGCCCGTTGCAGGAGGGAAACTGCTGCCATCAGTGAGGAGTCCATGGACTGCATTATCCGACGTTGTTCAGACATCGTAGCTGACATGCCCTCCATGAACGACAACAACTGTGTTAGGATTCGAGTGTGGCCATGGAGGACATTCAGCATTGAAGTCTGACCAACCTGAATCTGGCGGAGTAAGTCCACAGACTCCGCACTGAGGGCAGCAGGGGAGACAGGGGCAGGGGCTGTGGCGCCGGGGCCGAAGGAGACATGGGGGCTGCACGGACAGAAGGGACTGGAGCAACTGGGAGGGTGGAGATGGTTCTGGAGGAGGCGGGGACAGACACAGTGATGCTGCCAGGTGTTGCAGCGTATTACACCTCCTCCTGGGAGTCAGAAGCGGATCCGTCTGTGTGGTAGGATGTGTCGCCTTCCAACAGGTCCGCAGCCTGACTCCCCTCACCCTCCATGCCACTGGCTTCCTCCGACTCCTTAGCGCTGGTGGCACTGTGGTTGGGTCCCTCCTCTTGGTCCATGCAGCTGTCTCTTTCTGTCTCTGTTGATGATGCTGTGGGCAAGGAGAAGAAACACAAATGCATCAGTCACCTGTACACATCTGACACACAAGCACAAAATCAGTAGGTCACACTGGAAATCATGGCATGCAACATGAGTTACAGCCAGATAACTCTGCACATATTTGAGCCTTGTACTGCCCAGTTGGTATAGACACAATGTTACTTTGACACAATGATCCAAAGAACACACCAGGCCACAACTTGAATGAGAATTACACAGAGAATCTAGTGTTTGTTTATAGGAGAGAAGATCAATACAATGAAGTGATGCCACTTCAAGTTCACAAAGAAATAAACAGTAGTGGTGTCCCTCAGGGCAAACTAACCCACCTCACTCCCCAAGGTGACACCACACTCCGAGCCCTGTAAGTACATTTGGCAAAATATATATGTAACTAAATGTTGGCATCTTGGGACTCACCATACTTGACACAATCGACATGTATTGAATGTGTTAATTTGCCATCTTTGTGCCTGCATGAAATATGTCTCACAATGAAATGCACACATACAACGTTTACACATTCATTGAAACAGCCTGGTACCCTTTAAGATAAAACACTGTTAGAAACAAATGGCGTTGCAGATTTGCCATATACATGGTCCAACAGAGGTCTTGATGTCTTGACACTCATTAGTGTGTACAATTGACAACAAAGGAGTTTCAAGACCTCAAGACCACTGTGGGGACATGTATATGGAGATCCAGGCACACCATTAATCGCTAACACAGGCCTCTTTGAAAAGGTCAAAAAGTCAAAGGGAAATCCCTGGGGTGTATCAATACGTTACTGGTGTCAATGCTCGCACGGTTGCACTATAGTCCCCAGTTAACAGGTTACTGTAGGTCACCGTCAGAAGAACAGAGAATTTTATAATGATTCCCACAACGAAAAGTACTTGTTAACAATCTAGATTTTTTATTAAAAATAAAACAACAATTTACAATAAAAATGTACACATTTAAAATTTCAAAGGAACCTTTCCCTGAAAAGTAAAAATTAATCAACAAGATGTCATTGAATGATAAAAAACTGTAAAGCATATAAGTATATTCACATTACATTGCATATCATGAGCACATACATTGGTTATTATAGACAACACATATAAGAAAAAGAAAAGAAAAAAGACCCCTTTAAAACGGTGGCACTTTGATGTTTCTACCACAACAGCTTCAGCTGGACCCGGGCGATACGCCGGGTCCAGCAACGGATGTCTTGCCACCTCTTCTGCATGTTGCGCAGCTGCCAGCGGTGGCCCCCCGCAGACCTGACAACCCTGACAATGTCCATCCAGATTTCCCCCTTCTCGTAGGCAGTTACCTGTTAGGAAGACAAAGTGAAACAACATCACTACACCTGCTCCATGTCCCAGAGACACACACACTTGCACATCACTGATAATGTGAACAGGGCATAGGATGCTGACAGGACTTGCATCATTGTCCATGTGAATTTGGCCTGTGGGCAAACCCCAATGCACTACATGGCATTGAAAGGCAACAAACGGAAAAAAAGTGGTCTTTAAAATTGAATAACCCAAATGTGGATTTAGACCAGGTGTTAAATATGAGTCAAAAGTTATTGATGGCAAGTAATCTTAAGGCACAATTGTACAAAACTATTTTTGACCTTTACTTTACTCCTGCTAAACTATTCACATGGGGTAAACGAGACAATGATTTATGCCCAAGGTGTACTCAAGGACCGGCAACTCTTACTCATATGATGTATACTTGTCCTAGCTTGACATTATTGAAAACTATGATAAAATCCTTTTGGGAGGAAATTTTTGGACACATAATTCCAGTATCGGAAACCCTATTTCTTTTTGGTTATGACCTTACCTTAAAACTAGAAAAAGCTGAAGAAAGATTAGTTTTTATTGGCATGGCTGTTTTCAGGATAATCCTATCTGCGAGATGGAAAGACGCAGAGCCTCCAAGTTTTCAGATGTGGTTAGCACGCCTTTTGGCAGCGTATAGATATGAATCTGCAATATTTAAAACAAGAGGGATACGATCCAAATTGCGAGGAGATGCGCTTTGGTGCCCAATAACTGATTGGAAAAATAGCTTCGTCCCTGGTGGTATTGGGTGATTATTGACCATATTTATAATTGATTTAGAGTGTGTTTATATTATTGTATAATGTATAATTATCTTAAATTGTATTTATGTTGATTACAAACCCTGCAATTCATTTATTTATAACATTGCATTATTTGAGTGAAATTTGAATTGATGTACTGTTGTAATGATGTCCTACTTATTATGCCTGAATAAAAATAAAAAAAAAAAAAAAAAGAAAGGCAACAGATGGCGTAACTGGTGCAACACACTCACTGATCATGGCACACACTGGGCAACATATGCAACTGCAGGGTTTAGGACAGCACCTGCCAAGCAGTCACATATCCCATTCCACTGTAGAACCCTCAGCAGACCAGACAGACACACCCTGGCACAGATCACTCGCCTGTCACTGACAACAGCGGATACAACCCTCACTTTGCACATGTGCCACTTGACAATGGGGTGTCACAGGTGTCATGTTAGCTTTGCAAGTCAGACACACAGCACTGCTTACTTGTCACATCATATGGATAGAGCTGCTGCATACGCCATGCAGCAATGGTGTAACACATCACTTACACACTCACCCTGATGACAAGGCACATTCACACACTTAAATGTCCATGAGGTTAAACACATCATTTGGAAAATCTCACCACAGGTCCCCTCAAGTCATAAACATCTGTGAGTACAATCACCTGTCACTCCGGGGGGAACACTGTTCCACCTCAGGACATTAGGGAATAAAGCCACCAAGGTCTGGCACGACTGAATGTGTCAATCACTATACTGTGAATGTCACAGTAAGCACAATGCAAGTGAGGAGTGAACACACATTAACTACATCATGCTCTGCATGAGAGACACCACCATGTACACCCCTTGGGACTCACTCAAAATCACATTGCATGTCTGTCCCACCAATACACAATGCCTGTTCTGACACTCACACAACAGGTGCACAGTCAAAGGTAGTGGAGTCAGCACTCACCTGCTCCCCTGGTCTCCCATACAGCTTGCTGTACTGTGGTAGGAGGCTATCCAGCAGGGCCTGGTTTCCTCCTCAGTGAAAGGTGGGGCCCTCTCCATAGTACGAGCCATGAAATGCCAGAGGATGCAGAGACAGCAGCAGTGTGGTCCACTCCAATGTTGTGCAGGCAAGTTCCCTCTCAGGGGTTCTTGCTGCCTTAAATCAGTGCTGATGAGTGGGATGAGTGGCTTTCGGTTCGAGGAGTACAGAGTGATAGGTCAGATTTGTTTGCATCGTACGTTTCCTCCGATCCCTTTAAACATACATGTCTGACACACATTCGCATCGTTCAAAATTTGAGCTTCAGCTCCACAATCATTTTGCAACATTGTATTTTTTTGCCCAACTGACTTTTGCAGGGCACCTGTAGCACACACTCAAATCTCAGTATCCATTACACCCAGGATGCATTCAGGGCCGACTACTCGTCCCGTATGTGTCCCCTAAGTGATTTCGAGATCCACACATGTGTACAGTGCGTTTCACCCGCTTGCGTATGGCACCATTACAATAGTGTTACGAGGCGCGCACACGGCAGGGATGTAGGGCTACGGTGTGCTCGCGTATGGCATGCTTACAATAGTAAGACGATGCCCACACATGCCTGGAACGTAGGGGTACGGTGCGCTTGCGTATGGCACGATTACAATAGTGAGACGATGCGCACACAAGCCCGGAACGTAGGGGTACGGTGCGCTCGCTTATGGCATGATTACAATAGTGAGATGATGCACACACGTGCCCGGAACGTAGGGGTACGGTGCGCTCGCGTATGGCACAATTACAATAGTGAGACGATATGCACACGCACCTGGAATGTAGGGGTATGGTGCGCTCGCATACGGTACGATTACATTAGTGAGACGATGTGCACACACGCCCAGAATCTAGGGGTACGGTGCTGTGAATGCAGGGGTAGGGTGCATTTTTCACATGCTGATGTGAATGCAGGGGTATGGTGCATTTCACACGCTGATGCCAAAGCAATTGTACGGTGCGCTTCACACGCTGATGTGAATGCAGGGGTACGGTGCGTTTCACACGCTGATGTGAATGCAGGGGTAGGGTGCGTTTCACATACTGATGCCAATGCAGTGGTATGGTTCATTTCAAAGGCTGATGTGAATGCAGTTGTACGATGCATTTCAAACGCTGATGTGAATGCAGGGGTACGGTGCGTTTCACACGGTGCGTTACACACGCTGATGCCAATGCAGGGGTACGGTGCATTTCACACGGTGCGTCACACACGCTGATGGCAATGCAGGGGTACGGTGCGTTTCACATGCTCACATATGGCACCATTACAATAGTGATACGAGGCACATACATGGCAGGGATGTAGGGGTACGGTTCAACCAAGGATGTCTATCAAGTTCTTGTCATTGCATACTTTCATGTGCAGGCCCTAGGTGTGGCAGCCAGTGATATAGCACAGGGCATCTAATCTTATTGCACAATCGATGTGTGATAACCTGTTGACACATGTCATGTGTGATGGGGCACTACGTGGCACACATCACCTTGACACTTGTCACATCTGTATCATCATGCAGATTGTGTCATACACAGCAACACTGGGATGGCACAGTCATCACTACCAGCACCTGTCTCATGATGCCAGGGACCGGGGCACTTTGTCACTTGACATTTCACGCTCAGCATGACCCTATGTGACTATGTCCGGTGTGTGTCATGTTTAACATTGAGCTTGCTGTTTGTGGTCCGTTAACTGCATCTGCTGTTGGTGCATCTAACATGGGTCTGTGTTGATATGGTAATGGTTTCCCATCTACGCACACCATGCCACATGTGCATTCCCAGGGCTTTTGGGTCTGATTGCATCAGACTTCATGTTTCACACGCTCACATATGGCACCATTACAATAGTGATACAAAGCACATACATGGCAGGGATGTAGGGGTACGGTTCAACCAAGGATGTCTATCAAGTTCTTGTCATTGCATACTTTCATGTGCAGGCCCTAGGAGTGGCAGCCAGTGATATAGCACAGGGCATCTAATCCTGTTGCACAATCGATGTGTGATGACCTGTTGACACATGTCATGTGTGATGGGGCACTACGTGGCACACATCACCTTGACATTTGTCACATCTGTTTCATCATGCAGATTTTGTCATACACAGCAACACTGGGATGGCACAGTCATCACTACCAGCACCTGTCTCATGATGCCAGGGACTGGGGCACTTTGTCACTTGACATTTCACGAAGCATGACCCTATGTGACTATGTCCGGTGTGTGCCATGTTTAACATTGAGCTTGCTGTTTGGGTTCCGTAAACTGCATCTGCTGTTGGTGCATCTAACATGAGTCTGTGTTGATATGGGAATGGTTTCACATCTACGCTCACCATGCCACATGTGCATTCCCAGGGCTTTTGGGTCTGATGGCATCAGACATCATATTTCCCCAGGCATACATGTCTGCATCGCGACAATGGCTGTGTTGTTTTGTTGTCACATGCACACCTTAATCACAATGTGTTTGATATGTACATTTGACATTCCATGTGACCTGTGCGTGTGCCTTGCAGTCAGCTGTCTGGATGGGATGACAACCTTCCACTGCAGGTATCGGGACGTGTGTCACTCCAGTAATATCTCGGGCTGTTCACCCAGACCAGCACAGCATCTCATTTCAGGGCATGTCATGTTTATTTCTCAATCAACAGGTGTATCTGGGTTTTCATAGGAGTGCCAGCAAGCTACCATATGTGTCCTAGATGTATTGCACACACCAGCCTCCAATGTGACCTCATGTGTAGTAGCAGTTTTGCATGTGCTATGTACATTGCCATTGATGTTGGCTGACTGTTAATCTCCATTATTTCCAAATATGTCCTGCAGGGCACCGCCTCTACCAACGCCATTCCCAGACTTGGCTACCATGAGGGAATGTGCCTGCTTCCGACTTTGCAGATTTACTCGCCAGTTGATTCAGGACTTGACGAAAAAGCTGGCACCACATCTCCAACCGCAACACAGGTATCCTACTGCGCTGACCCCCAAGACAGGTGATGGCATTGGCAACCCTCCATTTTTTGCTACAGGTACCTTTCAATTAACCATAGCTGATGTCGGTGGAATGTCATAGACGATGTTCAGCTGTGTCCTGCGTGATGTTTTGGCAGCCATGTTGGAGCACATTGATGAATTCATCAAATTTCCAACTGCTGAAGAGTTGAGAGATGTCAAGGGTGATTTCTATGCCCTGGGAGGGATGCCACATGACATCGGGTCCATTGATGGGACACATGTGGCTTTGGTGCCACCACAGGCTCAGGAGCAGGCTTACCACAACCGTAAACATTATCATTCAATAAATGCCCTGGTGGTGTGTCTTGCTAACATGCTAATTTCCCACGTTTGTGTACGTTTTCCAGGATCGGCACACGATGCATTCATCATGAGGCTTAGTAGGGTGCCACAAATGATGCTGCAGCTGCGCAACGATCGGGCATGTCTTGTTGGTGGGTAAACTCTGTTTGTCCTGTGTGTTTCAGTATCTTTTGCTCTAACGGCATCTCATGACCCACCTATTTACATGATGTATCTTTGTGGGTGACTCAGGATATCCCAACATGCCATGGCTAATGACACCTCCCTGCAACCCAAGAACAGCTACAGATCAGCGGTACAATAATGCACACGGGCAGACCAGGCGAGTGATTGAGGGATGTTTGGCCTCCTGAAGAGCCGATTCAGGTACCTGGATAAGACGGGCGGATCCCTCCCATATGCACCGGACAAGGTCTGTAAGGTCTTCATCGTGTGCTGCATGCAGCACAACATGGCAGTTGAGAAGGCAGTGCCACTCATCCTGGATCCTGAGGAGCAGGAATATCCACCCGTTGAGGATCAAGGGCTTGGTCACGATGCAAGTGATGAGGAGCAGGAGGATGATATCCGGAGTTAGCTCATACGCAACTTCTCATAATTGCGAGTCACTGGGAATGAGTGAGCAAGCTTGTAGCATTGAGTGGCATGTGTTGCAATGTGTGTGTCCAGCTGACTGCATGCAAAGTAACTTTGATGTGTGTTTTAATGTGTCACGCAAGTGCTGATGTAATGCCACACAGTAATGCGCAATGACTTAGCTTGAAATTTGCATGTGTCCAACATTGTTCCTTTTTCGCACATGCCCATGTCTTTTGCAAAGATTTTCACCGGTGACCCGTTGTGTGTCTGTCATTCCCAGGTTGCTGTGCCTGTTGTCTGTTCGTGTCATCTTAGTCCTCTTTCTATTCCTCATGATGATTGCAATGTGGGCCGAATCAGCGTTTCATGCACGGACATGTGTAAATGTCAGTTTGGGTAAGAGATCCAAACAGGCAGTTTGGGGTTGGTATGGTTTGTGAATGTATGGGAACTGTTTCTGTGAATGTTGTAGTACCATCCATACATGTCTCATCACCATGGATCAAATTACATGTTGACCCACTCCCATGACAGGACAGTCACCCTTCTTGACAGTCATCTGTAGTGGAGTGTTGACTCTGGTGAAGGCATCAATGTGTGTAAACCTTGCCCCTGACACATTGTGGATACCATGGGTTGACATTGTGTAGGACATCACAACCACAGGCTCTATGGGGAATTGCAGCCTCGCTGTGTACAGCAGGATGTGTTTGGCTCATCCACTTAATCTTGTGTGCCAGTACATTTTGCTTTCCATCAACCATGTTGTGAAGGTGTGGGCCTGCTTCTGTCCCACATGTTCTGTCAACTGACCTGTGAGTCCGTTCGTATGGATGCATTGCCCCTTGAGCCAGTATGTCATGCCACTGTCACATCGCTTCCTCAGGGCCGGTGAAGAACACTGCTTTGCAAGGCTTCTCAGTAAGTTGATGTTAATTTTCTATTCCCATGATGCCAAGACTGTTGCGCTGATGACGTCACAACGTTGTACTGTAGCAAATGTAAATGCTTCGGTGGCACCAGTCGGGTGCCGATAATCCAAGGACTCTCTAGTGGCGTGCTGCATATCCTGGTCACGGTAGGGGTAGTTTTGTGCCATCGCTCCTCATTACTCTCTGTTGAGTTCCGGCCCAGCAGCTTGTTCTGTTTGCCATTTCAAAGCCCAGTTGGACGAGCCAATGACTGGCTCTTGCGGGGCTTCCTTGTGTTTACCTAATTCCCTCCCTCGTTGGATGACCTTCTTAGGGCTCTTGCGGGGGATGTGTAATTTCCATTCTTCACCATCACTGATTCCCAGGGGTAACTACGGTTTGTTGGCTTTGTTTGAGTTGTACTGCAGCGCATTTTAATTTCTGTTTATTGGAGCCTTATTCATACAGTGTGATTTTCAGGATTACCGCATGGCTCTAACTGCATTGAAGCAGCCTACAGCGCGTTATACCACCTTCATATAGCTGCAATACTCTGCTACCTTTTATGTGTCTTCTGTGAACCCTGTGCTAGTTGCACAATCCTTGGAATAGGATCATATTATTGGCCAGTTCTTTAGCAACTCGTACAACATAATCTTTGGTGTGTTATTGTGTTTCATCACCTTTCCATGTGCTATGCATCCATGGGGATTGTTCATCTCTGTTTTCACAGCAGGGGCTTCTAGAGCTCATCCTGAAGTAACTTAAATTTCCCAATTACGTGGCAGTTAAGACTTTTTGGTGTATGTTGATAACTGCTGGATAAATGCATATAAACTTATGGAACAGCCTTCTTTGTAAGTGTGTAGTGATGTCCTTGTTTGATCCTCAGATCTAGTATCACTTTCATTACTGTGATCCCAACCAGGTTACAGCGGCAGATGTTTTCCTTTACAGGTGTAACTGTTACAGTATAGGGCCTGAGGCATTCTGTGATTCTGTGACAAGAAGTTTTGAATCCTTATGCTTGTTTACCTTTGTTGCAGATCTCCCTCCCTGCTGTTCTCTTCCTTTCCTTCCCTCGCCAGATCATCCTTTTGAGTCTGTCATTTCTACTCAGACCAAGGGGCTATCGGGAGATGGACCACTTTGAGCATCGCACTTTTCTGAGGATTTAAGGACCTGACAGTCCCAGGCAGTCCTGTGCACATTGTATCACCAGCAGTACAGGTAAACTCATTGCATGACTGTTATTTTCTTCAGAGCAATGGCACTGGCCATGGACAGCATGGCCAGTGCCAATGGCCTCAACACATACCTATTTCATTTGTGTAGAAAATGTGTTCAACACAGTACACTGTGCCTCATCACCGCAGATCTCTTGCCACTTTGCACGCATCATCTATGGCATAATTGACAAAGATTGTGCATATGGGAGTATGTGTACCGCGGCAACATGCATGCAGTTTATCATGGCTAATGATCCCTATTGTGCATGAAGTACATGGTTGTGTATGTATTTGTGCAGGTTGTTACCCACAATGGGCAGGCAACACCTGCTGACGCTGTGTGTCCTGGGCGCAGCTTAGCCTTTTGATGCCTGATCCTGTGCCCGTCATTTTTGGTGATTGTTCTTCCATTTTCTTTCAGTGACCAATGAGTAACCAGACACTCATTCCTTTCCATACACCTGTTACATTGTGCCTTTCTAACCTCCTTGCTAGTTTTTGCATGGTGTCTCACTGCTCCCGCCGTCAGGTGTTCACTCATTCCTGCTGCTGCTTCCCCTGAGGCACCGCACCACCGAATGCCCTGATTCTGCAATGCACATGCCTCCCAGATGCTCCTCCCTCCCTCCACCCATTCTTAATGCGGGCAGCAGCTTGTCTGTGCCACTGTTGCGCCACCTCCGTGCCAAAGGCAGGACCGTCAGCGCCTGCAACATGCACAGTGCAAGACCCTCTGGTCCTTGCATGACCCACATAACATAACAGACTCATGCTCGAGCCACCCTCCAAACAATGAACACCAGACAAACAACCACCTGCTATCAGGCAACCCCTAAGCGCACACACGACATCTTCGCATGCTGTGTGTGCAACTCCTACTGCCAACACCGCGCTGCCCCGCCTAACAGACCATGTCTGTACAACCAGGTCATGTGCCTCCTACTGCACACCCGCTCCATCCACCAGCACGCCATTGGACTCTGTTACCTGATCAACACAACAGCTCCACACATCGCCTCCAGTAACCTGGTTGGACGCATCCTCAGCACAGTACTTCAACATTGCCATCACAGACGGGACCGCACCAACAATCCAGGAGGATGTTTTGCAATTCATTCTGAAGTACACCCACAGAGTCACATACAACACCAAGGACACACAGCATTGTGAAGCAGATGCACTTCAGGTTTCACACCAACCCCCTGATCACCCTCAGTCTAACTATCATCTACAGATCTCCAGGCCTACACCCACAATTCCGCAAAGCCATCTACAATAATAATAATAATAATAGGCATTTATTGAAAGCACATCTACCCCAACGTGGTGTACGGGCGCTGTAGTGGGCAGAAAATGAGTCAGCATAGAGAGCAGCAACTAATCAAGCCGGCTAAATATCCAGGTCTTAAGGGCTTTATGAAACTCACATTCAGACTGAATCAGATGCAGTGGAAGAGGTAGCTTAGTCCAACATTGGGTGGTTCATACCTGAAAGGTTTAACCCTCTGATCTAGGTTTTGCGAACCGAGGAGTAATGAGCAAGCGTTTGTCACTGGACAGTAGAGATCGCGATTGACAATAGGAACGGAATCTCCTCCTAAGGTAGACAGGACCACTGCCTTGTCTTGCCCTGAAGGCGAGTGTCAGCGCCTTGAATCCTGTTAGTTTAGCCATGGGCAGCCAATGGAGTAGTTGAAGATATGGAGAGATATGTTGTCAAAGTGGGACTCCACATACCAGGCGTGCAGCCGCGTTTTGGATCGTCTGCATTATACGGAGCAAACCTAATGAGAGACCCACGTATGAGCCATTTGCGTAGTCTAAATGGGAGGTAATCAGTGCGTGAACCACAGTTTTCCGGGTTGCATTGGGCAGATAGTTAATAAATCTCTTGGTGATTTTAATCTTGCCAAAACAAGCGGCAGCCACCGCTTGTACCTGTGTGGCAAGGGATAGCTGATTGTCCCATCTCACTCCCAGATTCCTGACCGAGTCCTCGGGTGCCGGAGCAATGCCCAGTTCCTCTGGCCACCACTGATTGGAAGAGAGGGGAGAAGGTTGGTTAAAAAATAGGATATCGGTCTTATCTGGGTCAAAAGTCACGGCAGACACAGCATTAAAGGTGAATAGAAGCTGAGTATCATCAGCATATGAAATGATTTTGACTTCAGACATGGCAATCGATTCAGCCAGCGGGGTTAAGTAAATATTAAAATGCAGAGGACTCAGAGCAGAGCCCTGCGGCATTCCCCACTTCAGTGGTTTGACTGGGGAGATGAATGGATAGTTCCAGACCTGCTGTGTGCGGTCAGATAGAAAGGACGATATCCAGTTCAGTACTGAGCCCCCCCCCACGCCTATGGTCTTAAGGCGGTTCAGAAGAATGGGATGGGCGACGATGTCAAATGCTGCAGACAAGTCTGACAGTACCAACACCGCCTTGGAACCTCCATCGAAATGCACAGCGTATAGAGTCTGCCATTTCAATGAGGGCCGACTCCGTACTATAGCCGGGACAGAAGCTGGATTGAGAGTCGTGAAGGATAATATTATCTTCAACAAAGGCCATCAGTTGCTGACAGATAAATGTGTCTAAAATCTTGGCAGGAGCTGGTAAAAGAGAGATAGGTCTATAATTGCACGGAGATTCAGGATCTGTGTTGGCTTTCTTTAAGATGGGCAGGAGGAACACGTGTTTCCATGCATCCGGATAAGAGACCAATCTGAAAGTTTCCAAATGACATTTAAATGGTGATTGTGAATTTTAGCAAGAATGTTGTATTGCTTGGCGGGCAAGGGGTCACTAGGGGAACCGGATTTACACTTGTGCAATTCCAGAAGAGAGGATGCCTCAGAAATTGTGGCAAAATCCGAGAGCACAGAGCTGGGAACCGGCTTTGCTGAATGGTCCTCAGACATTGGACAACTACATCAGCATGCAGGCCCTCACCTACACAGACTACATGGGGCAGGGAGACAGCAACTTCTGGCTGGAGGACAACCACACCAACATCCTTCATTGGTAGATCAACATTTGCATCCAGTTGTCTGACAAGCAACACACTGCACCACACTCCGCTACAGATCAACCAAAGATGCTTGACCTAAGTCACCACAGACGAGCTGTGTGGCACCCTCGCCCAGGACACTCCAATCAACGTCACCGCCGCACCCTGCAACCGCACTCACTGGATCAGCAAGTGATCCAACACTCTTGCCACATTTCCGATGTGGCACAACAACAGTTAAGCCACCTGGGACAAGGCAGACCCACTGGACTCATACAGGTGTAGCCGGACTCTTGTGCAAACCTTGCAAAACAAACAACCATCAGTTAACTTTCAGCCCTGGAATCCGCAACACACAGATATCACCATATCATCAGCACGGACAAGAGGACATCCTTCAGGTATGGCCTATACACCAACACACACAACATGAAGGGCCTTATCGGCATCATGAGTGAACTATCTGACCCCAGCTCTACATCCAAGAGACATCCCACCCTTGCAAGGCCAAGGGGATCCCTTGCAACATTCTACCACTGCAAGCTCGTGGACGTAAATGACAGCCTCGCCACACAGAGGCAGACAGCGCTATCAACCACAGGACATACCCCCCATCAGGTCCTGGACTCCCGTCAGCAGCAAAGACACCACCTGCCTCAAGTACACGATCCACTCCGGCTCTCCATCAGGACCCTTCCCACACAACATCTCAATCACAGCATACACCATCCCACCTCCGGCACCTCATGAATGTCTCCTTTGAGTATGCCACTTTCCATGGGAGCTGGAGGCATGCAGAGACCCAGGACCTTCTTTAACAACGGATGGCAGTATCGCAGGATCTCCTGGAACATCCCCCTGCTATCCCTACCCGGCAAATGTCATCAAGAAGACAGTCAACGAGCAACTGACCATCTACCTCCAAACAAACATCTCCAGGCAACCCGCCCCAGTCCATCTTCCACAGTAATCACCCCACTGCAACAGCCCTCGTTGCCACCACCAACGACATCTTGGAACCTGCTCAACAATGGTGAGACCACCACCCTCACCCCATCGAGCTCTCAACGGCATACTACACCATGTGCTACCACACTGTCTGATCACACATCTCCAACACTGGGATCCAGAGGAAGGCCCAGGATGGAATCGCCAAGTACCTCACCAGCAAGGCCCAGGGAGTCCGCCTCTGCCCTTCAGCACATAGTACACTGGGGTCATTGGGCACATGCCCCAGGGCTCATATCTCAGCGTGACATTCTACAATGTCTCCATGACCCCCCTCTTCACCATCACATGTGCACACGACCGCATCATCATGTCCTATGCCATTGACACCCTGCTGCTCCTCACCCTCACCAAAGACCCAGCCACTCCCAGATCCAATCTTCAAGAAGGCATGAGGTGCGTTGACAAATAAATGAACATCAGCCACCTGAGGCTGGTTTTGGACAAGACTGAGCTCATCATCTGAGGAATGTCCCCTTACGGCTGGGACAACTCCTTGTTTCACACCGGCCTGGGCAGCGCACAAGCACACAGTGGCCACGCATGCAAGCAGGTGTTCATCGTACACTCCTCACTCTCAATAACCAAGCAACTCAACAACATCTCTACCTCATGCTTCAAGTCCTTCCGCATGCTGCAAATGATCTTCAGATAGATCCACTCCTAGTCAAGACAGACAGTCACCCAGGTCCACAACACCAGCCGGCTCAACTACGGCAATGCCCTCTATGCAGGAACAACAGCCAGATTCCAGGAGGACTTGTGCACATCCAGGGTGCACCCACACACCTCATCCTCAACATCCCCTGCCACAGCCACTTGAGTGTCCACCAGGGATACCTACAATAGGCTCACTGTCAACTGCAGGATCTCCTTCAGACTCCTCAGTCACACTCAGGAGGCACTCCACAACCCCAGCCCCAAAGACGAACATGGACGTCTCCCTTCCAACACCCCATTGCCCCAACTCAGTCCAGCCAACCTTGCCCTGTGCACCATTCATCACATCCACAGTACAACTGCATGCAGGAGACAGTTCTCTCACATCACCAAACAGACCTGGTACTCCCTCCCTGGGGACCTCCACATGACCCATCAACTCTACACTTTCATAAAACTCTTCCAAAACTGTCTGTCCAAGCAGGATCGCAAGCACCCCCTCCTCAGCAGATTGAAACCATCACGGGTGAGTATTGCGCTCCATGTATGTATTTATGATACATTGTGACCTATGTGTGTCCTCGACCGGACTCAAATCCAGAGTATGGATGGCTTGAGTTTGTTCCACACTCTGGCATACTTTGACATAACCCCACACATATGTTGTTGACTCATGGCAAATGACTGCAACATCAATTTCACTTGTGTTTGTTTTGTTTATTTATCTCTCTTGTGCGGGAAACGTGAGTAAGTGATAAGTGATGTACAAAAATGCCGGGAATCCAAAGTTCACAGAGGGAGATATGATGCCTTGCAGTTTGAGTCAACAGAGTCCAGACCAAAGTGCTTGGCATCATTTTTCAGACTGCAATCAGCAAAGCCATGTGGGAGAGTAGGACAGTCAATAAGATGATGCTGTTGCACACAAAGTCAAAATGCCAGACCAGGTGACCTGGGAGATGCGCATGGCCCACTGCTTCTCACTGTCTTTTCCGTGGACGACCCACCTTCCTTGGGGGACCCTCATATGCAGGCCTTGACGATGAATGGGACGTTCACTTGGACGATTCCTCCTCCTCCTCCCTCCCTGTGCCTGTTGGCAGTCTTTGCCTAGATGTTTCTTGCCTGGTGACACAGGGAGGGTGCTCCATGTTGTCTGCGATCCGACGGAGTGAATGGCTTCTGTCCTTTTGCACCACCAGGAGCTCATCCAGTCTTGCCTCCATCCGTCCTTGGTGTTCCTGTTGACTGCCGTGTTGCTCGGCCTGCAGGTTTTTGATCTCTGTGAGGGTCCCCACTACCTGGCTGAACTCCCTGGTGTCCCGCCGGTATGCCTCCATGATGTTGCGCAGTTCAGACATACCGGGCCCTACAGCTGTCTGGTCAGGTTCTCGCCTCCACCTGGTGCCACTCCCACCACCCCTGCCCACACGAGCCTGGCCTGCCGTTGTGGGCACATCGGATCGACGGGACCCCTGAGGGATGGCAGTGGTGGTGTTGTCTGCCATCTCCTGAGTACTCGGCGAACCTTGTCCCTGATTGTCAGACTGGCTCAGTTGTTGAGTGTGGGCAGGCCTCCGAGATGTCTGCTGGGATGTGGCAGAAATGGTGGTGGTGGTTGGCGCAGATGTCCCTGATCCAGGTGCTGCAGGGTTTGGGCACCAGAGGTGCCAGGTTGGTCGGGGTCATCCGTGGAGTGGTGAGAGGCGCCGCTGTCGGTTGGATCAGGGTCCTGCGTAGCCTAAGACTGTGATTCACCTCCCCCATTGTTGGGGGCAGATTCCGCATGTTGCCCTGTGGGTGTGAAAGACAGACAATGTTAATTCCATTTAATGCAACATCAATTTTTCATACACATTGTCGTTGGCATTGTTCCACCTGGTAGTTGTATATGCTTTGGATTGTTCTCAATGTTCACTTTTAGATGGGTATGTTGTGGGCTCAGATTGATCTTGTCAGTACATTCCCACTCCCTATGCATTGAGCATGGTGCATGGGTTGTACCGGGGACATATGTGATGGGCAAATTGGGCATGGGTGTCCACAGAAATGATTTTGGTGGTGGGCAAATTTTGTGCTTCATCACCATCCCCCTTGGACCCTTCTCCCCACTGCCTTGCACCCTTCTCCTCTCTGCCTTGCACCCTTCAGGCCCTCTGCCTTGCACCCTTCTCCCCACTGCCTTGCCCCCTTCTCCCCACTGCCTTGCACCCTTCTCGCCCTCTGCCTTGCACCCTTCTCGCACTTCCCCTTGCACCCTCCTGGCCCTCCCCCTTTCCCCCTTCTCCCGACTGCCTTGCACCCTTCTCGCTCTCTGCCTTGCACCCTTCTCGTACTCCCGCTTGCACCTTCCTGGCCCTGCCCCTTGCCCCCTTCTCCCCATTGCCTTGCACCCTTCTCACCACTGCCTTGCACCCTCCTGGCCCTCTGCCTTGCACCCTTATCCCCACTGCCTTGCACCCTTCTCGCCCTCTGCCTTGTACCCTTCTTGCCCTTTGCCTTGTACCCTTCTCGCACTCCCCCTTGCACCTTCTGGCCCTCCCCCTTGCACACTTCTCCCCACTGCCTTGCACGCTTCTCCCCACTGCCTTGCACCCTTCTCGCCCACTGCCTTGCACCCTTCTCGCCCTCTGCCTTGCACCCTTCTCACACTCCTCCTTGCACCCTTCTGCACCCCCTTGCACCCTTCTCCCTCCTGCCTTGCACCCTTCTCCCCTCTGCCTTGCACCCTTCAGGCACTCTGCCTTGCTGTCTTCTCTCCACTGCCTTGCCCCCTTCTCCCACTGCCTTGCACCCTTCTTGCCCTCTGCCTGGCACCCTTCTAGCACTCCCCCTTGCACCCTTCTGGCCTTCCCCCTTGCACCCTTCTCCCCACTGCCTAGCACCCTTCTCCCCTCTGCCTTGCACCCTTCAGGCCCTCTGCCTTGCACCCTTCTTCCCACTGCCTTGCCCCCTTCTCCCCACTGCCTTGCACCCTTCTCGCTCTCTGCCTTGCACCCTTCTCCCACTCCCCTTGCACCCTCCTGGCCCTCCCCCTTGCCCCCTTCTCCCCACTGCCTTGCACCCTTCTCACCACTGCCTTGCACCCTCCTGGCCCTCTGCCTTGCACCCCTATCCCCACTGCCTTGCACACTTCTACCCACTGCCTAGCACCATTCTCGCCCTCTGCCTTGCACCCTTCTTGCCCTCTGCCTGGCACCCTTCCCGCACTCCCCCTTGCACCCTTCAGGCCCTCCCCCTTGCATCCTTCTGCCCACTGCCTTGCATCCTTCTTGCCCTCTGCCTTGGACCCTTCTTGCACTCCCCCTTGCACCCTTCTGGCCCTCCCCCTTGCACCCTTCTCCCCAATCCCTTGCACCCTTCTCCCCACTGCCTTGCACCCTTCTCGACCACTGCCTTGCACCCTTCTCGCCCTTTGCCTTGCGCCCTTCTTGCACTCCCCCTTGGACCCTTCTGGCCCTCCCCCTTGCACCCTTCTCCGCACTTCCTTGCACCCTTTCCACCCAATGGAGGGTGCTGCCACCTGGAACAATGGCACCATTTCAAAAGCATGATGGACTAGGGCCGGCCCTGACTGGACCCACACCAGACACACTGGCGATCCAGGGGGGCCAAGAGCCCACTTGCCCCCCCTGTGGACGCCCATGCAATTGGGTCTGATTTGGAGTCCCAGGATGCATTTTGTGACACCCACCCTCTCAGCATACCGGACTTCCATTCTTGGGTCTGTGCTTCCTGTAGCATGGGACATAGCATGGCCTTGGTTTGTCAATGGGGCATATACATGTTAGTGGCATTAGCGTTGTTTTTGCCTGTAGTTGTGGGCGGCAGGCGCTTGGGGGTTGTTTCGGGCATTTTTTGTATTTGGGGTGTGGATGCCCTTACCCCCATGTTACATGACTTGTTTGTGTACTCACCAGGCTCTATGACTCCTTCAATGCCATGTATTCCCACCGGTGGTAGCAGGGCAATGACCTTCTCCTCCCAGGGATGGTACTGTACTGGTCTGCGGGGACCCCCACCTCCAGTGTATTGGCTCCGTGCGTAGTCTTCGTCCATCTTCCACTTGACCATCCTCCGCAGATCGTACCACCTGGCCTGGCACTCCCTCCTGGTGCGTCTGATGGGTGCAACAGCATTGACCCTATTGACTATCCTCTCCCACAGGCGTGTTTTCTCAGCTATGCTGGTCCGTCTGACCAATGCGCAAAGCAGCTTTGGCTCGACTCTGATGACCTCATCTACAAGGATCTCTATCTCCTCCTTTGTGAACTTTGGATTCTTCTGTGCAGACATGGTGTGGGGTGACGGGGTGTATGGATGTTGGTGTGTGGGTTTGAATGTGAATGGGGGTGTGTGGGTTTGATAGTGATTGTGGAGTATGTGTGAAGGTGGATGTGTGCAGTTGTTGGTGTGTTGTCAGTGTCTCTTGCTAATTGTGTATGTTGCAAAGGATCATGGTTTGTGTGTGTGGGCCCTTTTTATTGGTCCATTTGTGGGTGGGGTTTAGTTTGAATTTTTGGTGGGTGTGTTATATGGGGTGGTTCTGAGTTAGGCCCTCTGTTTGCCTGTTTGGATCTGGGCAGGGCATTCTTTTCCATGGTTTGCACACAGGAGACATGTTTTGTGGTGTAGTGTGAGTCATTTTCACCCTCCTTGTGCTGTTTTCAGTGTCCACGTGGTTTAGTACGGCTCATTTACTTGTATTTACTTCTGTTTATTTGTGTGCGCAACGCGACGTTCACGCAGTACGAGTCGTTTTCAACCTCCTTGTGCTCCAAAGAGTGCAACAGTAGGGAAAGTGTTGGATAGCGTAAGGGTAAAGATTACTATTCCAACTCCAGAGAATGCAACAGTAGGAAAAGTGTTGGATAGCGTAGGGGTCAAAATTACTATTCCCACTCCAAAGAGTGCAACAGTAGGGAAAGTGTTGGATAGCGTAGGGGTAAAAATTACTATTCCCATTCAAGAGAGTGCAACAGTAGGGAAAGTGTTGGAAAGCATAGGGGTAAAAATTACTATTCCAACTCCAGAGAGTGCAGCAATAGGGAAAGTGTTGGAAAGCTTAGGGTAAAAATTACTATTCCCACTCCAGAGAGTGCAACAGTAGAGAAAGGGTTGGATAGCGTAGAAGTTAAAAATAACATACGTATAAAAAAATTAATATTTTAAAATACTAAAAAAATAAATTATTAAATAAATCTAAACTATTTACAAATACCAATAGATAATTATTACAAACATAATTCCCAATCAATAATTAAGTAACAATAAATTAATAATAAATACCAATGACTAATAATTAATAAATATGAATTTCCAATTAATAAACATTGAACAATAAAATATTTCTAATAACAAAAGCATATTAATTATTAAAAAGTAATTAGAAATTACCTAATATTGAACAATTGAGTCATTTGTTAAAACTAATATATTAATTATCAAACATTAATTGCCAATTAATATTTACTTATTCATATATAAATTAAAAATATCAATAAATATGATTTAGTAATATTTAATTACCAATTAATGATTAAACAACAATACATTAATTTACAAAAGCAAAAAATTATACTTTTAAATAATTACCAATTAATAAGTAATATCCAATAAATTAATTATCAATACCCAACTATAAATTTAATAACTACTTAATTACATATCAATTACTTTACACACTATTCCCCAATAAATGCAGATAATAAAATAATACACAACATAATTATCAATGAATCAATTAATTAAAATTAATTTCCAATTAATACAAATGAATTACCAATTAATCATTAAATAACAATAATGTAATTAGCAAAAACAATTAAAGAAAATAAATTATTACTTAATTACATTTAAATTAATTCCCACGCTATTCCCCTATAAACTCATAACCCACTACAGAACATCATTATCAATTAATCAATTATTTAAAATGAATTACCAATTAATAAAAATAAATTGCCAATTAATTAAAATTAATTCATATATACTAAAAATTCATAATGAATTTAGTATAATTAAATTACTTCCCACTCTATTCACCTATAAACCCACAACCCGCTACGGTACTAATATACAAAATGTACTTAAATTACATTAAAAAACATACATATTAGATAATCAATCAATCAATCAATCATACCATTTGTATAGCGCACTACTCACCCGGGAGGGTCTCAAGGCGCTTAGGGGAAGGGGTATGCTACTGCTCGAACAGCCAGGTCTTGAGTTGTCTCCTGAAGGCGAGATGGTCCTGGGTCAGCCGAAGGTGGATGGGGAGGGAGTTCCATGTCTTGGCAGCCAGGTAAGAGAAGGATCTTCCTCCGGCGGTGGCTCTTCGGATGCGTGGTACGGCGGCGAGGGCGAGGCTGGTGGACCGTAGCTGGCGGGTGGGCGTGTAGAAGGTCATGCGGTCGTTGAGGTACTTGGGGCCCAGGTCGTGGAGAGACTTGTGTGCGTGGGTGAGGAGCCGGAACGTGATCCTCTTGTTGACGGGGAGCCAGTGCAGGTTCCTCAGGTGGCTGTAGATGTGGCAGCGTCGGGGGGCATCCAGGATGAGTCGAGCGGAGGCGTTCTGGATGCGCTGGAGTCTTTTCTGTAGCTTGGCTGTGGTTCCGGCGTAGGGGGCGTTTCCGTAGTCCAGTCGGCTGGTGACGAGTGCCTGGGTGACTGTCTTTCTGGTCTCGGTCGGGATCTAGCGGAAGATCTTGCGAAGCATACGCAGGGTGTTGAAGCACAATGAGGAGACGGCGTTGACTTGTCTGGTCATCGAGAGGGAGGAGTCCAGGATGAAGCCCAGGTTGTGTGCGTGGTCGGTTGGCTTGGGTGCGGTGCCCAGGGCCGGGGGCCACCAGGAGTCGTCCCAGGCAGAGGGCGAAGATCCCAGGATGAGGACTTCCGTCTTGTCCGAGTTCAGTTTTAGGCGGCTGTCCTTCATCCACTCGGCGACATCTTTCATCCCTTCGTGTAGGCAGGTTCTGGTGGTGTCGGGGTCTCTGGTGAGGGAGAGGATCAGCTGGGTGTCGTCGGCGTAAGAGATGATGTTCAGGTTGTGCTGGCGTGCGATGGCTGCAAGAGGTCTCATGTAGACGTTGAAGAGGGTGGGGCTGAGTGAGGATCCTTGCGGAACGCCGCAGATGACTTCGGTGGCCTCGGATCGAAACGGGGGGAGGCGGACTCTCTGTGTTCTTCCAGCGAGGAACGAGATGATCCACTCCAGTGCCTTCTCCTGGATACCGATGTTGCTGAGGCGCTGGACTAGGGTGCGGTGGCAGACAGTGTCGAACGCAGCGGAGAGGTCCAGGAGGATGAGGGCCACTGTTTCCCCCTTGACGAGCAGGGCCCGGATGTTCTCGGTGGCTGCGATGAGGGCGGTCTCGGTGCTGTGGTTGGCTCTGAAGCCGGACTGTGAGGGGTCGAGGGATCCGTTCGTCTCGAGGAAGGCGGCCAGCTGTCTGTTGACGATATTCTCGTTGACTTTGGCAGGAAAAGGGAGGAGCGAGATGGGGCGGAAGTTTTTGAGGTCGGTGGGGTCCGCTGTTGGTTTCTTCAGGAGGGCGCTGAGCTCGCGTGCTTCCAGCTCTCCGGGAAGGTGGCGGTGTTGAAGGAGGTGTTGATGATGTTCCGGAGTTGGGGTGCGATGGTGGAGTCGGCCTTGTTGAAGATGTGGTGTGGGCAGGGGTCGGTCGGTGATCCGGAGTGGATGGTGTTCATCGTGCGGGCTGTGTCCTCGGTGGTCACCGTGGTCCAGGTGCGGAGGGTGGTGGTGGTGGTGGGGGGCGTTGGTTCGACGGTGGGGTGCATGGATGGAGCGCTGAAGCTGTTGTGGATGTCGGCGATCTTGCGGTGGAAGAACGAGGCGAGGGAGTCGCAGAGGTCTTGTGACGGAGTGATGTCGTTGGTGCCGGTGCTGGGGTTGGAGAACTCCTTGACGATGCTGAAGAGTTCCTTGCTGTCGTGGGTATTGTTGTCCAGTTGTTCCTTCAGGGATTTCTTCTTGGTGGTGCGGATAAGCTGGTGGTGCTTGCGGGTGGCGTGTTTGAGGACGGTCATGTTGTCTGTGGTCCGGTCGAGGAGCCAGGCTTTCTCGAGAGTGCGGCAGGTCTTCTTGGAGTCCTTGAGTTCGCCTGTGAACCGTACATAATAATATACATAAAAATCCTAAAAAATCGATATTAGTAACATCGATATTACTAACATCGATATTACTTACATCGATATTACTTACCTTCGAAATTCTGTTCCTTTCTATAATAAAAAATCGATATTACTTACCTTCTATATTCTGTCCCTTCGATATTAAAACATCGATATTATTGTAGGTCGATATCAAAATATCGATATGTTGTCTGCCTACCATTGACAGCACCGAAAAAGCCTTGCAATGGAAAGGTAAATCAGTTCTGATCTCATTATATACAGAAAAACCAGGAAATGATCTCAGGAAAAAGGAAAGCATGATTATACCATTGGGAGACTAACATGGCAACCATGTTGAATTGGGCAAACTTCCTTCCCTAAGACTTTTGGAGGAATCAACACAAGGAAAATGGTGGTATGCAAGGCTCTTCCAAGCAGCAAGCCCAATAGGATCAGAAAGGAGGTATCGCGGACAACACCAGCCGTGAAATAAGAAAACAAGACGTGCATGACGACCCGCCATGGCCTTTCGTACCATCACCACAAGAGAAGAACTATATATCGCACCTGCCAAGCCTGCATCGAAGCTGGTGTCGTCCATGGTCGTGGCCCCACAGTATGTTCCCCGAAGTCCCTACTTATCAGGAAATGAGGAAAAAAGTGCAGAACTAGGTGTGGGGCATAAACTTAAGACGCATTCTCCCATGATCTCACTCAGAAGATAGCATTTCCAAAGAACAAGGAACTGGAGTCTATTTCTAAATAAACGAGAATAACAGATCTCCTGGACCTCAAACGCAGGAAACTTTGCTAACCAACGCAAGAGGAGGCCTGGAAAAAACATAATGTAAGGGATACATCTTAAATGATTTAAGTTTGGAAGAATGAAACCAAGATGGATCTTCCAATACAGTGACAGTTGGGTCTCAAAAGCCACTGGATTTAGGACCTTGAGAACCTTAAAAGGGGCACAGAATTGAGTTTTGAACTTATTGTTAGAGAGATGGGTCAGGAAAATCTTTTACTTTATTCCCCACCTGATAATTTAGTGTGGAAGAGTGGTATATGTCAGAAAAATACTTTAGCTTGGATTTAGTTCTGAAAAGATTGAGGTAAATCTAATATCTGACGGTCTAGAAGCACACAAGGACTATGCTAGCAGCAGGGACCAGGACTGGGTCTTTCAAGGTAAAAGGACCCTACAATGCCAACCATGTATACGTACAAATGCAAATGTCTTAGGAGCACTATAGACCCAGTTTCTATATGAAAATTCAGCCAGGGGTAAAATTAATAACCAGTCTCTCTGTGTAGAGTAAAAAAACATTGGAAATACTGCTCTAACCTCTGATTGACGCATTCAGTATGAAGTAAAGTTTTTGGGGACCCCCACTAAAACAGTCACTTTTAGGCCAGGGAGCAGAGGGGAAAAAAGACCAAAGACACGAAAGCAACTCTCCCACGACCTTCTACTTTTTCGAGATTTTCCTCCAATTAAATGGGCATAACCAAATAGTAATAATACATCAATTTCACTTTCTCATTTCTTTTTATTGAAATTATTTGTTCTCTTTTTTATATATAAGATAGTTATTTTCATATAATTTTTCCAATTATTAAAAGAAGTTAATTTCTTCACAAAATACACTGTTCTCATTGAGACATCACAATTCAAAAATTCATTATTCATATCATAGTGTACAGAAAAAACACCTATAACCAGATAGAGAACTATACTAACACTCCACACTCTCTCTCATTCATGCACAGTCACAACCGACGGCTCGGCGGCTCGCTGTGCTGAGGCGCGCATTCTGGCAGCATTTTAGCGGCGCTTTTAAATAATCCTTTCTTATTATTTTTGTTGAAGTTTAATTCATTCTCCCCTGTTTTTAGCTTATCCCCACTCACCTGCACCATAATTGTGCCCTCCACCGCGCTTTTGCGGGTCCCGGTTCCTGTGGGCGGGCTGTGTGTGGAGGAGTGCTTTGTGGCGGCCATCTTAGGTGAGGGGTGTGCGCTCCAGTGGCTCAGGCGACGGACTCCTCTTAAGGGAGGTAACCTAGAGGCTCGGTCTTTCCATTCTCAGTCCTGCTGATTGCAAGCTAGGACACGAGACCTACCCTAACGCTGCTCGGCGGCTCGCTGTGCTGAGGCGCGCATTCTGGCAGCATTTTAGCGGCGCTTTTAAATAATCCTTTCTCATTATTTTTGTTGAAGTTTAATTCATTCTCCCCTGTTTTTAGCTTATCCCCACTCACCTGCACCATAATTGTGCCCTCCACCGCGCTTTTGCGGGTCCCGGTTCCTGTGGGCGGGCTGTGTGTGGAGGAGTGCTTTGTGGCGGCCATCTTAGGTGAGGGGTGTGCGCTCCAGTGGCTCAGGCGACGGACTCCTCTTAAGGGAGGTAACCTAGAGGCTCGGTCTTTCCATTCTCAGTCCTGCTGATTGCAAGCTAGGACACGAGACCTACCCTAACGCTGCTCGGCGGCTCGCTGTGCTGAGGCGCGCATTCTGGCAGCATTTTAGCGGCGCTTTTAAATAATCCTTTCTCATTATTTTTGTTGAAGTTTAATTCATTCTCCCCTGTTTTTAGCTTATCCCCACTCACCTGCACCATAATTGTGCCCTCCACCGCGCTTTTGCGGGTCCCGGTTCCTGTGGGCGGGCTGTGTGTGGAGGAGTGCTTTGTGGCGGCCATCTTAGGTGAGGGGTGTGCGCTCCAGTGGCTCAGGCGACGGACTCCTCTTAAAGGGAGTCATGCTTACGCGCAGCGGTTACGCGCTGCGGGTACGCCGGATCACCGCCGGAGTCACGCCAGAGTCTAGCCCGTCTGCGCCCGTCAGCGTCCCGGAGGCGGGCGGGGCGGTGGCTAGGACTCTTTCACCTTCTGACTCCGGTATAGACTTGTCTCGGCTTCATTATACATCTGGGGAGTTACGTTCTCTTTGCCCTTTTCCCTCCCCTCAAGGGGGCTGCCGCACCGTTTACCCTGGTCGGTTTCTGGGTAAGTGCTGCTGCCCTGGATGCGGCTGGCGTTTGAGCCGTGCTGTGTCCTCCTCCCCCAGTAAACCAATCATGGATGATGGCCACCTGTGCATGCTGCTTAACACCAGATCTCTCGCTAGACATGCGCAGGAGATTTTTGACCTTCTAGAGCTGGAGAGGCCCCTCTGTCTCATGTTAACTGAGACGTGGCTGGGGGAGTTTTCCAACCCTGACGTGGTTGCGGCCATCCCTCCTGGCTATAGTATTTATAGGCAGGATAGACCCAGGGGTAGAGGTGGAGGAGTGGCCCTGGTGGTACAGGAAAGCGTGGTTTGTTCCATCTTGCCGATTGATGACATCCGGGGCTCTGAGTCCCTTGCTTTCTCCATCTCCCTGGCCCCTCACCAATCCTTTAAGGGTTTGTTGGTGTACAGACCACCTGGCCCTTTGGGCACTTTTCTCGAAGATTTTGAGTCTGTCCTATCTGGGTTGGTGTTGAAAGCGGCTCAGTGTATTGTTGCGGAAGACTTTAACCTTCACATGGATATTCCATCAGACCCGGATACTATCAAACTCCTGGAGGCCACCGCCCCCTTGGGCTTAACACCGTTTCTCGTGGGGCCCACCCATGTGAAGGGGCACACCCTGGATCAGGTTTTTTCTACCTTTCCCCTCGAGGTGAAGGAGATAATACCGGTGTTGTGGTCTGATCATTGGTTGGCCAAATTTTTGGTCAAGGGTGTGATGAGACCTGTTAACATGGGGTCTCTGCAACAGCGGCGCGCCCATCGGGCCTACCACTCTGTAACACCAGCAATGCTAGCGCAGGCGGCTCTTGAGCACCCGTGCTTTTGCACAGGGAATCTTGAGAAGGACCTGGAAGCTTTGCAGGGCTGGTTAGTGGATAGACTCAATGATCTTGCCCCAGTGATGGCCCCCCGTTCTACGATGAAACGGGTTTCGGCCCCGTGGTTTACGGCGACACTGGCGTCGGCCCGGCAGTCTTGCAGGGCGGCGGAAAGAGCTTGGCGTGCTCAATACGATCCTGAGGCTAAACTGCTGTATAGATCTGCGGTGAAGGCCTATCAACGGGACATCCGTGTTGGAAAAAGGGTTTACCTTGCTGGGAGAATTGAGGCTGCCGCTAACTCCTGCAAGGAAATCTTTTCCATAGTGAGGGAATTTACAGCTCCTCGCTCGAATGTTGTCCACGATACGCCCCCAAAGTCTTGGGCGGCGGACCTTGCCAAGTTCTTCACGGACAAGATTAAGCTCATTCAGGATTCTCTCCACCTGGTGGCGCCTGTGAGTGCAATCTGGATAAGGGAGGACCCCCTCCGCGCCGCCACATCTGGCCCGTTGTTGGCAGTCTTTTCTCCCCTGTCGGCCGTTGAGTCGTTAGGACTCCTGGGTGCTCTTAAGTCTGGCTCGCCCTTGGACCCTTGTCCGGCAAAGTTTCTTGCTAGAATGGCGGAAGTTCTTAATCCTCTGGTCAACCCTCTGCTCAACATTTCATTGAGCCAGGGTTTGGTCCCATTAGCCTGGAAGCAGGCGATGGTGATCCCTTTATTGAAAAAGCCTGGCCTCGACCCGGAGGCATTGGTCAATTATAGACCAATTTCACTCTTGCCTGCCTTGATGAAAATCCTGGAGAAGCACATTCAAATGGTGCTCTCCAATTTTTTGGAAGGGCATGAGCTTTTGCATCCGTCCCAATCAGGCTTCCGCCCTAATCTCAGTACTGAGACCGCACTTCTGGAGGTGTCAGAAGACATCAAAGGAGTTTTGGACTCCGGAGGCAGGGCCATGCTGGTCATGTTGGACCTGTCGGCGGCATTTGACACCGTCCCCCATGAACGCCTGCTCTCGAGACTTTTCGAGATAGGCCTCAGGGGGACGGTGCTCAGCTGGTTCTCTTCATTTCTAGCCGACCGCCGACAAACGGTCTGGACCACGCCGGAGTCTGCTGTGATGCCGCCACTGGGTGTTGGGGTTCCTCAGGGCTCTATTTTGAGCCCGACCCTCTTTAACATCTTCATGACCCCTTTGGCGGCTCTGGCGGAGTCTTGCGGGGCCCGGATCGTGTCCTACGCAGACGACACTCAGCTCCTCTTCTCCTGTGAGAGGGGAGGAGATTTTAATGGGGAGAGAATCCGGGATTGCCTTGGGGCTGTTTTCAGATGGTTTAATCTGAGTGGCCTCAAGTGCAATCCCGAGAAATCTGAGGTGCTCTTCTTTGGGTGTACGTCTGATCCTGACTGGCATGACTGGTGGCCTATAGACATGTCTCCCCCTGCCGTTCCATCTGCAGTTGCCAAGAATCTGGGTGTCAAGATGGACAAGGGTCTGTCAATGAGAGCCCAGATTCTGGGAGTGACGGGCACCTGCTTCGGTCTCCTGAAGGTATTAAGAAAGTTTCTACCCCTGTTGTCGGAAGAACACCGGAAACTGACTGTGCAGGCTCTGATTGGGTCCAGGTTGGACTATGCCAACGTCCTATACCTGGGCCTGCCGGAGTATCTGCTACAGCGCCTTCAGGTGACACAAAACGCGGCGGCGAGAGCCATCTACGGTCTTAATAGGCGAGCTAGGGCGTCATGTCTCTTGCAGGCCCTGCACTGGCTGCCTATTCGCAAGCGTATTATCTTTAAGACGCTGACTCTGACCTATAAGGCCCTACACTCTGGAGGTGCAAAGTACCTCCAAAGGAGAGTGTCCTTTTACCAACCGGCTCGGGCACTTAGATCTGAGTCACAGTTTTTGGCGGTTGTGCCGCGCGTTCAAAAAGCCCGCATTGGGGGTCGCTCCTTTGGTCTGCGTGCCCCCCAGCTGTGGAATGCTCTGCCGCTGACACTTCGTGGTGCCACTAGCTTGCTGGCTTTCAGGAAAGGTCTTAAGACCTGGCTGTTTACTTTATAGGTTTCTTTTTCTGTTCATCACATTTTCTTTCTGCTTTGTTGTCGTGTTGTGTTACTTTCTGTAGGTCTCGCTGTGAAAGCGCCAGGATACTCTTTTTGAGTCGCTGTGCGCTATACAAATAAAGTGTAACATAACATAACATAACCTCATACATCTGGACACGTTAACATTTTTATTGTTGATATATCAGCTGTCCAATGTATAGCCACTCTAGTCAGTGGGATTTTAAATCCCACTGACTAGAGTGGCTATACATTGGACAGCTGATATAACAAAAATAAAAATATTAACGTGACCAGATGTATGAGGTTGTGACTGTGCATGAATGAGAGAGAGTGTGGAGTGTGAGTGTGCATGGAGCTCAGGTTCTTATATAATGGATCACCCGAATAGTTTTCTTTTTTGTACTCAAAGGCCCTTCATGGTATTTGGGAAAAATGCTGCTCAGCTGAGTAGTGAAATCATATGTATTGGCTGTAGGTTGTTCAAGCTTGAACCTTTAAAAAGGATCTCCCCACATAGGTACCCTCTCTGAATTCCACATATTTTTAAATGGCTAATGCAGCACCAGTTAACATACCGATGGACTGCAGACATATAGTCACACACATGTTACAACAACATGGACTCCCCTTTACAGGAGGAGATGTGAACTTCATATTTGAGACCCACAAATCATACAAGACAGAGGTATTTGATTCATGGGTCACTGTCCTGGCAGTAAATGAACAATCAAGAAAGTGTAATGCGTGCGCCATAGCTGCAGTTCCTAACAACTATACAGCCTATGAAGTACTAGAATTACCATAAACATTTCAAGAACACCAAAATTGGTTTGAATACACCCTACACATATAAGAAATTATGTTAGACAAGTTCCCCTCAGTAATGAGGAAGCAACATGGCTAGTCTTAGTCCGTTACACACTCTATCCTGATATAGCCAATCTGACAGGAGCAGAGCTACGTACACTGTACACAGGTCTGGTTAGTATATATAGATGTTTGACACAATATGTGATGCAAGCAAATACAATAAATCCAGCAAGGGCCGTTCAAGCTGCACAGTCACAATCGGCTATGCCTGGAGTTAGTCCAGTGATCATCAATGCAGTCATGGGTAAGGTACCCATCAGACTGTAAGAGATTCTGTTTTGGATTGTACAAAAACAAATCAACTTGAAGCAGTGTTTCCTCATTTGGGACTACAAGAAAAACAGAAAATTCTCACAATATACTTCGCAGTGGGGATGGCTCACCCAGTGGAAAACTGCGCCACTTGGGGCACAGTCTTTGCTGCAGTATATACCAAAACACATGGTGCAGTCTCATTAGCTGATTTGCCAGAGGTGATTAAACAGATTCAGAATGAGCATGGAGTAGACCTTGCCCTGGATTTGGGGATGAAACCTATGGCCAATTTTCTGCAGTATACTCATTAATACTATGCAATATCAAAGGGGAAGCAGCAGAGTTGGCTATATACCAGTGACTGACATGATTGTTCCAGGAGACCAGGAGCATGAACTACCTTTTATTGAGAAATAATAGGCAAGAATAGGTATAGATAATTTGGGAGCCAGACCTAGTTAATCACACATTAAGGGTAATTCTGAAAAGTATAACTCGAAGAAGGTACTGAGTCTTCTAAGATGAAGTAGGATAGTAAGAAAAATAAAGAAAAGACTAAAACACAGAGTGGATCTCCTTGACAGGAATCCTCGGATAAGCACTACAATCTGCACAGCAATGATACAATTGCAATGCCTAATAGATATCAGAATAATGATACATGTCCTTCTCATTCAGAGAACGGAAGATGCTCATAGTGCAGAGCCGAGGAGTACGTGAAACTGAAGAAGGACTCACAACTCTCATCTGACTTCATACTAAAAAAGGAAGACAAACCTAAACAATCCAAGCCTCAATTGAAACAGAAAAAGGTAGCTGGCATCAAAGTAATGCATGCCAGGGATATTGAGGACATTGCTTCTAAACGGGGAGTGGGATATGACCATGCTGAAGAGCGCAGAAGTAACAATAATTCACTGGAAACTTGTGGAGTGTCTGATGGCAATAGCAACGGATGACTATGTCCAGGTGAAAACCTTGAAACTGAGACGGAGTGTCCCTAGTCAATTATAAGAATTGCAACTCCAGATGGAGCTGGATATACCATGTACCATAATTGTTCTCTTTTGGGATGAACTTGTCATTCACCATTTCCATTTTCTTGGATGAAACATATTGGCAACCAAATATTGTTATGGATTGACCATGAGGAGAAACGCTAATTTTGCCTGCTTTTTCCGACCTCGTTTCAGAATCAGTTAAACATACATATACCAAGGAATGTGCCTTATTGCAAGCTCTGGCGTTATAACACAACCATGTGGGTTGGGATGACAGCTCCCCTCATTGTGTCCTACCTGTGAGGTCAAGCCCACAGCCACCATAACAATGCCCTACTAAACATGAGGCTAAAAAACATGTTAGTGAAATACTTACGTAACTTGAATACCAAGGTGTAAAAGAATGTTGCACCTCACCAATGAATAATCCATTGTTTCCAGTATTGAAAACCAGACCATTTATATTTTCTGGTATTAGATTACAGGCACCTGAATACTGCCACATGCACATCCGCTCTTAGCACTGCAAGGATGAACAATATAGTGCGTAAAATATACAAAACCACATTAGACATATCAAATGGATTTTTCTGCCAAAATATAGCACTTGAAAGCAGGTACTTGCATTCTGCACTCTATGTTCTAAAAAATAGTTCTGTTTATTGCCAGAAGGGTATAAGAAAAGCCCAGGGCTATTTTCAGCAAGTGTAAAGGAACTGTTAAAAGAGTTCAATGATCCGCCATTGTCCTATGTCGATGACATATACTTGACGGATGATGACCTGTTAACTCACTTTGCAAGAGTGGCTCACTTGGTTTTGGGATTTTCTCACATGGGCTACAAACTTAATTTCAAAAAGTCAAAAAGCCACTATCTCAGTGTCCTGTTTCCTGTTCTTAGGAAATATGTAGCAAGGCAGAAGCCTTGCAACATATTTCCTAGAGAGGTGTGTGCTGTTACAACCACCACACATATTGAATCAATATTGGGTTTCCTACATTTTAGCAGAACTTACATACCAGAATATGCACAACAGGTAAAATTGTTCTACGACTTGATTTGTCCAGACTTTTCAAGTTCACATTGGACAACTGATTACACCCAAATTTAACGTTCAGTACAAGTTGACATGCTAGCTTCCAAGCACTTACACACACTTGTTAACACCACAAATCTGGTGATCCCCATAATTGTGGGTGCATCAGGGTACCCCTATTTCACTTTCAATGAATAAAATACTATACTTATTGCATATTAATCATATTAATGTAGATATGTGTTTTACAGTGACAGAAAAAATCATGATGGCAGTACAGACTGCTATAGTGAAAGAAATATCATTGGCTCCGGCCAAACTAATAATAATTGTTGTGACTCCCATTCTAGGCTTCAAGGCTGCTATAAAGGCCATCGCTCCAAAAGTGAATGTTTTATATCTAAGATAGATACATTGGGCCAACTCACCCACTGCAAAAGTTGTAGATTACTTATTTGACTCTACATTATAAACACAACAAGCATATCTCCAATAGGAACATAAATATCCTCAGCCCAACAAAGTCATGCCTCTAGATCAGTATTCTTACATAATCTGCATTTTTCGTTCTGCTCAGCCTGTAGTTGGGACAAAACTACAAAGCTCTGTTGCATGCACAGCGGTTAAGCGTAGAATGCAGGATGGATAATTCCAACCCCATAAAACATATACACAGTCACTAGGTGATTGCACTGCACAGCTGGTTGAACTGAAAGCTCAAATTCTGGCACTTGAAAATATGGATCCTGGATTCCCCACACTTATTGTGTGTGATTAGTATTATTGTGTCCAGTCTTAACCTACTGGAGCCAGAATGGATTCAGAGATTCCAGAGGGTACACAATAAAGCACAAGATGTTTTGGGGACAAGTGTCCAGAATGGAAGCATGTCTGACAAGGACTCATGTGATTCACACATTGAGTCATCAGCATGTAGGAATACATATTTCAGGGGTACAATGGCTCATGAAGCCTCAAAAGCAACAGTACAAACTTCTCACTCAATCAATCACTGCATTTCTAAAGCGGGCTACATACCCGTGAGGGTCTCAAGGTGCTGGGGGGTGTGGGGGCGCTACTGATCGAAGAGCCAGGCCTTGGCGGCGAGGTAAGAGAAGGATCTGTCGCCGGCGGTGGTTTTCCGGATGCGAGGGACTGTGACGAGGGCGAGGTTGGCTCAGCAGAGGCTTTGGGTGGGGATGTGGAAGCTGAGTCGGTTGTTGAGTTATGTAGGTTCGGTGTTGTGTAGTGCCTTGTGTGCGTGGATGAGGAGCTTGAAGGTGATCCTCTTGTTGACGGGGAGCCAGTGCAGGCCTCTCAGGTGGGGTGTGATGTGGCTGCGTCGGGGGACGTCGAGGATCAGTCGTGCCGAGGCGTTCTGGATTCGTTGTAGTCGTCTGAGGAGCTTGCTTGTTGTTCCTGAGTACAGGGCGTTCCCGTAGTCGAGTCTGCTGGTGATGAGGGCCTGGGTGACGGTTTTTCTCATGTCGGGAGGGATCCATTTGAAGATCCTGTGTAGCATTCGGAGGATGTTGAAGCAGGATGCGGAGACAGCGTTGACTTGCCTGGTCATGGAGAGGGTGGAGTCAAGGATGACCCCCAGGTTGCGTGCGTGGTCTGTGGGTTCCGGGGCTGTGCCTAGCGATGTGGGACTGCTGCAGTCACTGCAATTATTCATTCTAGTGTGAGGTTAGGTAAAGACATCATGTTGCCTGTCAACACAGTGAGCGATGGCACCCTCTTGACGAAAGGCTTTCCAATTCAGTAGTCCTAAAGGTTAAGTGTGCATAACATTCCATTTGATCATATTCCCAGAGTGAGGAATAAACTACTACCTAATTCAGATCATAGGTCAAGACTGATTCTAGCAGCATCTGAGAGTCTACCATCTGCTCACAGCTACAATTCCACTATTGCAGCAGCGCTATTAGTGGCCACGTCTGTACAAACAGACCAATGACTTTGTCCTTAAGATTACCATATGTTGAATCAACCTTTTATTCTAAAATCTATTAATGGCAGTGTACCCATTACAGGTACTGTCAAATGTACCACCTGTAAATTCTGTGAGACAGTTATAGAGGAGAAATTTTGATCCACAATGGATTTAAGATTCAAGCTACCCATATGTGGAATTGTAAAAACAAATTGTTATCTGTTTAATCCTCTGTCCCTGCCAATTAGGCTACATTGAAGAAACATCTAGAGCTATCCAAACCAGAATCACAGAACATTGTTCTGCCATTAAACAGCTAAATTAACTGCACCCCTAGTAAAGCATTTTTTAGAGTTGCATCACAGACCAGAAGAAATTTGTTGGCGAAATTTAGAAAAGATACACCTTCAAGATGATAAAGGTGGTCTCAAAGGGGCAGATTTACAAGCCCCTTCCGCCTCTTTTGTGCCGCCGTTGCGTCACTTTTGTGACGCAGCGGCGGCGCAAAAAATCCGCCATGGAGCGGGGTATTAAGAACATGACGCATCTGGGAGATGCGTCACGTTGTAAAGCCTGGGCCATAAGAAGGCGTTCCTGTGCAGGGGGGGGCGTTTCTGCGCAGGAACGCCTCCTAAAAGTGGCTGAGTGAAATCTACAAGATTTCACTCAGTCACTTTTAAGCCAATGCTGCGTCAAAACCCTACGCCTGCTTGAAGCAGGCGTAAGGCTTGAGGCAGCATTGAAAGAATAGCCCCCCCCAGAGCATTGCTGGAGCTGCGTCGCGCTTGCGACGCAACTCCAGCAATGCGCCGCCTTTACGGCACAGATGCATCACGCATCTGTACCGTTTTGGCCTCATGGTACGCCGCATTGTAAATGCGGCGCATCATGGGTGGCGGAGCTGCGGCGCACAATTACTGGCGCATCCCTGCTAATTTGCAGGGATGCGCCAGTAATTGTAAATCTGCCCCAAAGTACGCAAGAAATGAGAAGTCTATTGGATTTTCTTACTTGACACATTTAAAAATGGGTTAAACAATGAATTGCCATGGAAAAATATGATCACTTGAGAAGTCTTATATAAAACATGACTCACACAGTAATCCGATGATCAACGAGGTAAGTAACTTTAAATGCAACATGTAGAATCTAGAATGCCTATTGGCAATCATGTGGTTTTCTCTATAACAATTAGTACAATTCAAAACAAACTAGTTTGAATTCTGGAGAGGTAATTTAAAATTATTTACAACAATTTTGTATATATATATAAATATTAATATTTAAGTTGCCATGCAGTATCAAAGACAAATTCCAATAGTAAGTGAGTTCTACGGTATTTATAAATATGTAAGTTTACAGTTTAGTTGTTCTTTCTTGGTCCGGTCTCGAGATATGTTACAATCCACAAGACTAGTTATCCGTCTAACTTTGCATAATGACGTCAAGCCGGCACCATGCAGTGACCGCGCTTCATCTATCTATACGCAATGACGTCAAGCCGGCACTATGCAGTGACCACTTTGCGTTCAGACGCCTCACATATTTAAGACCGTGGAGAATCTAGGTCAGATCGCTAATGCATTTGTGACTGTCTAGACGCCCGTATCACATCGGCACGGTACCAGTTTCACATCGAGATACCATTGAGGAGGTGAGTGAACATTAAAGACCCCATACGTAACTTTAGAGTACTTCTTTTTTCTTTTTCCTGCTTCCACCCCCGGTTATTTTAATACATTTGGTTTTAATTGTGTGTATAAATTAAGAAACCCTCTTTAAAGTTAACACGTTTGTGGGGTTTTCTGAATTTAAAAATTCTTCTGGTCTCTACATCTTAGACAGAAGCAATCTCCATGTAGTATATACATATATTAAATATATCCACATGGTTTATTTTGGATAGACAAAAACCGGTATTAGTTTGACGTGCCCTGTACCATTTGTGTTTTAAATACAGGAATTTATTACCACCAACCAGTTATCCGCCATCAATGCGGATCACTAAATACCAATTTTACTGAGAGACGGAACTTACACAACATCAGGTAAGTCCTATTTAAACATAGATTGTTTCCCTTTGGGCTGATAGTATGTGACAATATAGAATGACCTGCAGTTTTGATTTCATGGATTCTCAACTAAGTCACGGTTTCCTTATTTTTTTAAATCAGTCAAGGAATAATAATATATATCAACAGGTGGTGACTAAGGTGCTACACCTCACAAGGGGTCGCGCATACCAAAAGGTAATAACCCTTATGAAACCTATGAATAATACTTAGGCTACCATACAGAGTTCTCGACTTAAGAGTGGCTAATGTAATTTTATAGTCTTTATCTACAGAAGTCATATTACGAGGATACTCCAATCAGCAAGTCCCACGCTATCTGTCCTTACATATAAAGTAAGCACCTATATAGGAAATGTCATCACTTTAGAGGTAAATAACTAAAAGTGGGACTTTTGACTTTCATCAAGGTTTATGTTTTTATCTTATCCTTCAAGTATCCATTCTCTTTTTCTTTTCAATCTTGTCTAGTATATTTAGTTCTTAAGAACGTAATCAATATTGTAAATTAAGAGTGTTATTTAATATGTTTTTCACAGTGTAACGTAAAACAGGTAACAAATTGAATGCAAAATAAGTAATATGTGAACTGCTGTTTAGCATACTTTTTTACTATTTTCAGGTTATTGCGGCTTTTTCTGAAAAAGGCGTACTTTACACTGAAACGCACGTCGAAGACTTATTATTCTGCCACCCAATTGTATTTTAATAGTGATTCTATTTACGTATGATTTTATGTATACATGTAATGATATTTTTTTTTAAAGTTAATACATTTGTGTTTTTAACTTATAATTGTAATAATGTCAATAGAGCATTAAATACTTGCTATTGAAACACATTTTGCATTTTTGTAATTCGGTCGTTACACTGAGTTCATTTTTATTATACATATAAATCAGTAGGAATTTAATTTTCAATGTGTATTACCCTGTCCTAGGTATTGTACTCACATTTTGTCAGGGGGTCCTTGTTACTCACATGAGTTTGTCCTTAAATGTGACATCTGCCAGCAGATGAAAGTTTCCACCAAAGCTCGCCCACCACAGACATATCTATTGAGCTCTTACAAGCCTCTGGCTTGTGTCTATTTTGACCACTGCAGACCCTTACACTCAGATGAGTCTTACAAGTACATCATAGTAGCAGTGGATTCCTGCTCTCCATTCCAATGGGTATGGTCGCAGTGATTGGCTGATGCTCAAACTGTTATAAACGACTTGAACGTTTTCATTGGGACATATGCAGCAGCCACATTCCTTTCAGACCAGGATCCAGCGTTCGCCTCCAGGGCTTACTGTGCAGTACTCCTTCCCTCATCATCCTGAGGAAAAACCCAGAGTTAAAGCAGGATTTAAGAGCTAGAGTACCAGGTTCAGGTCGCGGTTGGGTTCGCCACCTCTATGGGGTCTAGAGAGCCCTAAATAATCTGCCTAGCAAATCTATGGTTGGTCTGAGACCCTATGAAAGCCTGTTCGGGGTTTAAATGTGGTTTCCAGACCATGACAGTGCCAGTACAGTAGCGGCGGATATGTCTTTTGATATCTGTGATAGTTTTAATGTTTTAGAGGACCGGAATACGTTCAGAGAAGCTCAGAGCAACGTCTAAGAGAAATGTTCTACCACTGGTAAAATGATAGAAGCACCACCAACTCCTGGTTGAATTCCAAAGATTGGTGATCTCGTCAGCAAGAGAATTATTGACAAGAAGGAATTCCGGCCATCCTACTGAGTGCCTGGACCTGTTCTGGTCCTCATGGTACCAGAACTCTACTTTTACCGCCACTGGCTGGTAGCAAATACAAGAGATGTCTGTCTATTGATAAAACTACATCATGTGGCCGGTTCTACATACTAGACCTCAAGGGCTCCTGGGTAGTTACCTGCCTCCTCTCAGTACCTTACAGGAAGTCCCGTTACAAGCTTTGTCCAACATTGAAGCTTTCACCAGCTGCCTGGTTGATGAAAGCTAACCCTCAAGAATCATTAATTCCTGTTACATCAACAAATGCCATTCAATCATCATGTTCAGAAACACAGTTTTCAATTTACAAAGCAGACAATGATGATGTCTACTGCAACATACTACCATCAGAGTCATCTACCACAACTACACAAGCCTACGAAATTTGGTACATACATTCTCCGACTACTTTGTCCACCTTGATGCCTTCTAGTGAATTTTACATTTCACTCAAAAAGACATACTTTAATCCGGCATGGATATGTATTTGGATTACAATTTGTTACTTTTTCTCTTCCTTTGGATTGGTTTTGTGACAGTTTTTTTCTTGTTTCTGAATGGACACTATGTATCAGAATACTCTTCTGTTGAACTGGTAAGCAAGGCTTTGAAACCCCATCCTTCATCACAGAAAGTGTGAAGAGACCTTACCCTGTTGAACATTTTAGCTGTTCCAGTTCCCGATGGAACTGTTTGGGATATGGTATCATATGATATATTTAGACAGACTGACTGAAACTTTACAAATACGTTATGTATTTTGTATATCTTTAAACAATATTATTTGCCCATCTCTGGTGATTAGGACATTTACACAGTACATGCACTGGTGGCTGATTTAGAGGATTATACTGTTTTCAAAAGTGAAGAAATGTATGATGGTATATCTAATTACGATGAAATGTTCTGTTTTCACCATTATGGTCACCATTATTTACACAAAGCAAGCACTCATTGTGCAGTATTTAATTACACACAATGGGAACATTACCCTACAACAGCACAGGGTTGCTCAAAAACATTTGCACAGAAATCTACCTATTTTTCTGTTCATAATTCAACATACCATGAGTCATATTTTTATAAATGAACTCCTTCTCCAGCGAAGAAAATGATGCTCACTGATACAATGTTCATCTAGTCTGCATTTTTTATTTCACAGTTCTCAACACAGGGGTATGAGTTTTGAAGAGACAATATTTATTTAAAATCTATATGGGGGATGAGAGATTGGCGGGTTCAGGGAAACAATGCTTTTACCACAGCAACTTTTTTTCCTGGAGGAAACTGGGCAGCAGATGTCCTGTCTGAGCCTTGCCAAAATAGATGATTTCAATTCACCAAATATTCTGTCATTTCATCTTTTAGAGAATGTGCAAGAGTTCATAAATTACACAGAGAAAACATTAGACAGCATGCTTAAGAATGGGCCATACAATTCTTCACATTCCGATCAAGAGGGATGGTTAGTGTGGACGTTAGACACTAACGGATGTCTGACATGTTTTCTTGACAACACAAATAGGTTTCAGATAAGTACACCAGATCCACGTTACATGCAGACACAACACTCAAGAGTGGTATCAGCATACAGTTTTGGAAAAAGATTCCATAGAGTGGTTAAAGCAGTCAAAGTTGTCTGAGGTGAAACTGCTCTTGTCTCTTCTTTCTACAAGATTTTCTACTCAATCCTCGAAATCCATGTCAAAAGTGCTTTCTATTTGCTATATACCATAAAGTGGCACATTTCACAGCAGGAAGCAGCTGAGAAACCGTGTGAGATTGTCAGAGCAAATTTGGAAAAGGTTCCAGAAGTAATAGACAATGGCATGACCGCCTTATCCACTAGGATATATTCCCTTGGTAACATTGTGTCATCTGCTATCAACATCATACAGAGCGACATGTCCTTTTTGCAACATGGGCAATCGCAGCATAGGTCTATTATGCTATAAAGTTGGATTCTACAGATGTTACGTACTGATCGTATTCCATGGTAACACCTAAATGCCAGAAGATTGTTTTTAACATAAAAATCAACTAAGAAAAGACCACCATGGCTAGGAAAGACACAACATACACTATGTTAAACATAGAAAAGTTACCATTTACTGTTGCATAAACTCCATCTTATACCAAAAGGGAGTCACCGTTCCTAATCAGAGAGAGTAAAAAGAACGAAAGTAAGAGGTACTCTTGTCTTGTGCTACTCTAATTGTGGGGGGCAGTGTGTCCTCATCTTGATGCCCTCACACACCCCAAAGGATGTCATGCTTCTTCATTAGGCTTTTGCTCCTTGTCAGGCCGGCATTGCTATGCCCTATGGTTCCCCCAAAGGGTCTCTTTTTCGGAGATCTGTTGATGAAGCCACATGGGTACGTGGGTGAAAGTCGCTGTGAAGTCCTAGAAGGTGTATTAATAAATGGCTGGAGGGAGAGTGATTCAATTTTATTAAGGGGAGCAAGTGCAGCGCATTTGTAACATTTTCAAAACTGCGGGGGTAGCACACTTAAGAGAAAAATGGGCACCATGTTGGTTAGGACCAGCCAGATGGTCTTCAGAGTTATTCCATCTTTTATATAGTCCGTGCTTGGAAGGAATTTTGGAGGCTAACTGGGGGACACTGATTTTAATTCATCTGATCCGCAATGGATGTTCTGCCATGCGGCCAAGTGGGGATGGCACTGCCATACGTGATGCTGTGCCGGGAGAGAATGATGCAGTCCTTTGGTGCACCCTTGCTCCAAAAACTAAACAACAGGTTTTTGTTGTTTTGGCCTGTCTGACTACACTACCTGCAGGCCTTATTTCGCTGTTGACTGTGCGCTTTCCAGTGTGCCCTGGAAATATGCTTGGGAATGCAGCCAGTTCAATCTACAGACATAGAACTGCTGTTGGATCCCCCGAAGGCCCTTTGCAATTGCTGTTGCTTCAATGCGCCTATTATGAGCCTTCCTAGGATGCTTCAGCTACTGGTGATTTGAACCTTGGCTCGTCCTCCACGGATTCATTGCTGGACTTTCCTCCTTTGGCAGCTACTGAGGGTACTGGATCTAAACATGTTTGCTGTATGCAGATGGTGCGATGGATGCCACTGGGAACATTGTCTGCAGTGGCTGGGAATGGCATTAACAATCTGACAGTTTCAAGCAGTGCAGTTTTTTTATTTGGCCTTGTTTTTTACTGTTCTAAATTGCTTTTAAAATTTACCTTTTTTCCATTTTTTATATTGATTTACTGCAATTTGGCTTGCTGTATGCTTTTATTATTAAAGAGCACAATGCTTCTTGGATTTTAGGCATTCATGACCCTATTTTCTTTTAGCATGTTTTTCAGGAAGCTTTTGGTTACCTTATAACGAAGGAGTACATGTCATGTGGTCACATTAGGCCGGAGTAGGTACACCATCATTTTACAGGCTCACGTTTTGAAGTTGCCATCTTTTCTTAAACACTGACATTGGACGCACATTTTCTTGAACGCCTGTGCAGGATAATATTCTCTGAAATGGCTTTGCTCACATTTACATTTCTTCTTATTTAGTGCCTTGAACTGTCAGTACAAGGGCTAAGTTCACTGCGCAGAATTCAGTTGTTTGTTACTGTCCTCTCTGTGACAGAGCTATCATGAAAGATTCAACAATAGTGACCAAACTGGGGCTTTGGCATGACTATGAGTGAAGTTTCCTATATAAACAACATCACTCCTTTTTTAGACAGAGGAGCATTTCGCTGACACTGTTGAGGTCTTTTCATGTTGGAATTCCAGCCCGGCTAAATCCTGTTTACCTCCTGAGAAGGATGGAGCCCAGCGGGAAACATTCATTACAACACAGGCATTACAACGCAATGCCTTTACAATGCAGTCAATACAATGCAAGTTCCATTATAATGCATGCCATTACAACACATATCCCAGCACCTTCCCTGAGGTAAGCACCCAGTGGTGTTAAAATAGTCAGTTGTGTTGTAATGGCTTGCATTGTACTGACATGCATTGTAATGGAAGTTGTGTTGTAAAAAGAGCATTGTAAAGGTATGCTTTGTAATAGTTTGCTTTGTAACATCATACCTTTGTGCCCAACACTTCACTAAGATGGGCTCCCTTACGACACTTACCAACAGGTAATGGGAAGTTAGATCACCCTACAGGGATTCTGTCAGATTCACTCATCGTAGACACACTAGGATAGTTGGAGATAGGTAGGAGCACAAAATATAACAGTACTCATATGCAAGCATATATCCTATGTAACAGCTCAATGTTTGAATTATTTATTCACTTTACCATTCTCTTAATGCTGATTACACTGTTCTGTTTCCTTCAATTAATAATTGCAGCACATGTATTTTGCACAAGATTAATATTGCTTCAATAAATATTGAAATACCACGCTGTGTATTCCTTCTGGATCTCTTTGGGGTTGCATGAGTTACCAAACAAAAGTGTTCTAGAACTGTTTCTACAACTTCCTTGGGAAGTCAGGGTAGTCATGTTCCGAGATTGCACATTCCACCTGTTGAATTACTAGGTTAGAGGTATAGATGGTGCATTGTGAGCTTGCAGGACTTAGAACAACATATCCTGATGTTGTGTGTGGACTCAGTCTCACACAGTTTTGGTTGTATGTTGCCCAACAAATGCACAGTATTACTGAGAAAGTATGAACTGTACAACAAAAGCTGAACCGCACAAGGCACCAATAAGGTAATCAATCTTTGCCATATCCAGAGCAAATTGTGATGTGTGGAAGGCAGAGAAAAATATTCTTCTGAAATAGAAAACCTGCCTCTTAAGATATTAGAAAATTGCAACTTTAGAGCCCTTACAACCCCCAAGACAGAGTGCATGATTTTTAAAAGTAGGACATGTACAAATTTTAAGTTAACCTGTTTTACAATGACTAACATCCAAAAGCTCTTTTCATTGTAGATATGAATTCTGCTGTCTGTGGAGTTGGACCAGGTAGGATATGATTGAACCACTATTTTTAATGTTTATTAAAATACAGATATATAATAAATATTATTAATAAGTAACTTTTCGAAAGTTATCTATTCCCGGTCTGACACTCCAGGAGGCTACCCTGCATTATCTCTCTAGCAGTGGTTCAGTGAGTGTTTAGCCCAGATGAGGTTTGAAAATTGCTCCCACAGCAGAGGCAATGTCTTAGGTGTATTCTCTTCCTAGCAGGAAGACCTAGAAACATAATTTACTTCAAAGGAGGCCTTCCCTGTCATAAGCAAATGTTAGGTGACACCTGAAAAGGTCTCAGTTGTTGCCCTCATAGCCAGCAGGCACAAAAGGCCAGTGTAAATAGAGCTGCTGCCAAAACCTGTTTGAAGTGACTACAGAGGAGGGCACTGCTCATTGACGTTTATGCTTGAATACCTATTAGTGCATAGGTGATTCGGAAAAGGTAGTGCCAACCAGAGTAGCATGTTTGCAACAGAAAGGCAGGTGCAGGTGTAAGACTTGGCTGCATTTAAGCTGTGGAACATGTCAGGGCGATCAGATACAGCTTGAAGAGGGTTTCAGGTGCAAAGTGCAGTCTTTGGATGTGAATGTATGCTTTATTGTGTCTTATTTCTATTTCACTGCCATTCAGTCTATTTCAGATTGACTTTAGAATGCATTGCTTTTCGCTCTACATTCACTATGAACTACAGGTTTAATGCCTCCCAGAACACCGAGTACTGTTCATCAGACCCCTGATTGATTTCAAAATATGACTCTATAACTTTACCCATGAACTCTATGAACCTGGGATCTATTAGTGTGTGTAGAAAATTGACATCTTCATATCTTGTGAACATGAAAATGATTGTGAATGATTAAGGTTAACACTTCTGGGAGTGGTCTGAGTACATTCTAGGAAGTATAATGTCATTCCAGCCAGACTCGTCTTTCATTCTCGGCCAGAAGTTACCCCTAGAGGCAGACCCATGAACTATGGAATATTATGTAAAGTGTTGACTTGACTGAAGTAGGATTTTTCTGGTCCTAACTTGTCATCTAGTTCCACTGCCTATACTATCTATGTACATTCTCAGAGTAAGGCTGTAGTCACCACCCCATATATCTCAGTGTGGATTTGTGATTTATTTTTGTATTTTTTTTTTACTTTTTATTAAGAAGAAACGTAGAAAAAATCATTACTCTTATACACAAGTTCAATTTCATAAGAAGACACTATTATTTTAAATATTAAAATCTTCTTTAACAAAAAATATTATACTTGTTAATAATTTGTTGTCTAGAGTGCAACATGCAAAATCTCTGAGATGACATCTTTTATATTCTATAATACGCAAGACTAAAGTATTTAAACAATTTAAAATGCTATCAATAAAATATTGTGCATTTTATTCCCATAAAGAGCATTTTCCTATCATCCAACCAGATTGTTCTAAGCCTTGATAAAGAGCTTCAGCTCAAATTCTACCATTAGCAGCAGAAGAATTCCTAAAACAAAGTGTGATTGTGCTTAGACAAATTAACTTAAAAACACTTTCAGGAGTTGTGTTGGTAATTACAGTGTATTGGAGATAACCCTAAGCGACCATTTCCCCATTAGGGTGGAAATTGTAGACCCTCGTGTCATCTTTGATAGCATCCCTAGGTTGCAGTCAAGAGATATCATTATCTCTAGACAGAACGGATACGCCCTAAAGTGGTCAAAAATTGTACCTGACGAGTTTCTTTGTAATTTAATTAAGGTCTCTAATACATGTTTCAATACTTGCCTGGACATGGTGTCCAAGGACATTGAAGTATTTACCAATTTTAAAACAATTGTAACATGTATAAAGGAAAGCCTGTGGATCAGCCTGAAAAAAACATAATAATAGCAAAAAGAAGGGATGGTTTGATCAAGAGTGCACAAAGGCACACTCTAAACTTAAACGGGTGTAGTGTAGCTCCTATTTTCCCAATAGGCTCTGCGCATTGGAATAATACCTACAGCAGTAAAGGCCTAGACCAGACGTTAACTAGGTCTACTACTGTCGATACTAGACTTAATTTTTGGGTTTGCCAGCGTAGCTCAGAGTTCGCTAGAAACTTTCTCGAATGTTCAAGGAGGAATTAACTTCCCTGATTAGACAAGAGGGGATTTAGTTTCTGACAACCATAGAACATGACAACTTTGCTCTCCCCTAATCAAGAGTCAATCTCGAGAGTCGTGTGAGCACAAGGCAATTATTTTACTCAGTCAGTACGTGCATTCTTAGTCTCATCAGAATGTAGAGAAAAGGAAGAGACGGGCGTGTTCAATAAAAAGGTGTTATTTATTGATCAGTCTCTTTTCTCATACATGAGAAATGGATCGATATTATTGCAATACTTATAGTTAAGTAAAGTGCATACATTAAAAGCAATAGTATAAAATAATACTGTAAAAACATTGATATGGTTTCTGAGCCATATGATGTTTAAAATGATTAAAATATATTTACATACACATATACATTTGACTAAACGTACTCAACTGGTGTTTCTAAATACGCCTACCCCGTGTACCTGACCTAAGTCTAATGCGTGGGCGGGAATAGAAAGTTACAGTTTAAGTTAAGTTTGTTTTTGCCAAGTGAATAACTAAAGAATTCTCTGTGAGGGGTTATTCAGTTCTGTACCTGGAATTTAGGATGAAATGAGGAATGGTATCTCGTTCTCTGGTCTCGATATTCCAGGCTGCCTGCGAGGGCTACCCGGAAGCGCCGGTGCTGGGTCTCTCGGCTTGAGATAGCAGCGCGTCTCTCAGCGCGTCAGGAAGGCGGGGCTGCGCCAGCGGGGTCTGCTTCTGCTCTCGGCTTCGGCAAGTGTGGCTGCTCCGTCTTGTCACCACGCGTGTGTTTGCATAGGGCAAGATCGGTAATATTTATACCTTAAAGGTGCCGAGATTGACGTAAGGATGGACATAGATACGTCAATAAAGATGTCATACGACTTGCTCGTTAGCACATTCTTTACTAAAGTTCTCTGTGAAATCAAAACAATGGCCGCAGGGTTTTTCCCAGGTTGTCATAGGTTTGATTTGTTATGAGAACGTCGTATGCCTTATCAGGGGCTGGAGGAATGTCGCTTGTCTAATTAGATCTCAAGCGTTATGACCTAATCAGATAACACGTTCCTGTGCCGTAGTGTGACTGCGTCAGATAACGGTATCTGCATCATGGGGGCTTGTCTTGCCTCATGGGCTGACTGTTAGTTAACTTGATAGTTAGTTTAACCAGAATAGGGTCAGGAATAGGGGGATCGATTCAGAACCTATAGGAATACACGACACCCACTCCACGCTAACTATGGTCATATTTACTAATCTATGCATAGTATAACATAGTACAACATACTATAGAGAATAATGTATACCTTACCACCCCAAAATACATAAATGCATTTTGAAATTTTCAAATATACTGAAAAATTGCAGTCATATATTTTGTATGCACTTAAGCTATGAATTAAATGCAAAAGTAAACACGCATTTGTATGCATTATTGCTAATTTGGTATTTGAGAAATACACATGAAATGGCTCTTAACATGGCTATACAGAAAGAAAGTTCGAGACCATTTCATCACATAATAAAATGTTTGGGAACATGCCAGCGGGCAGCTAAAGTCTAAAAAGTATCTAAAAATAGAAATCTTAGTTCTCTAGGAATAGTTTCTTACTTTAAGCAGAAGATCAGTGTCCCGGAAAAAATATGGGAAAATATTTTAGGGGGTTGCTGAAAATTGCTGTCCGTGAACTGGATTGTAATTGTTCATGTGACTTTATTTTTAAAGTTGAAGGCCGAATTCAGGGAACGCCGTGTGCGAGTTTACTCAAAAGTCTCTATTTCTGTTCTGGAGAGAACATCATATCATTCAGGCTTTCGAAAAAACTGTCAACAGCTTCATGGGAAAGTTCCACTAAGTCGGAAATAGGTGTAACCATGCATTCATGCGCATGATTGTCTCCATTGACATTCTGATTTGCATCACTGACAGAAGGTCGTACCTGTTCGATGCTGCTTTCATCTTGAACTTCACTACTCTTCAATCGTAGTGGTGAAGATTCCAGGAATGCCGTCATCAGGATTGGCAGCCTTTGAGGGCAGCACAAAGCGTGAACCTTGGTAGGAACCAACAGTGTATCTGCATCCACTGGCGCATCCGATTGTAGCGTCAGACAGGTGTCTAACACGCATTCTTCTCCGCATAGCAGACACCTTAGTACAGGTAAAACACACCTTTGCCACATTGGTCGAAATGATAGAAACCAAGTCATGTTCCAGTCTCTAAGCCGGGAGAGTCCCAGGATTTTTGATATCCGGTCCCGGTATCCAATGGCTAGGATCGTACCTTCCATTGTCGCGAGAGTTTGATCTGTGACATGGGTTGCCATAACGAAAAATAAGGACTAGGAATAGGATTCCTGCAATTAGTCCCAGGATCAAGGGAAGTCCGCCAAAAATCGAATGGACGAAATCTGGAAAAATACCCAGTATGGCTTTGAATGGTGTTAATGCCATCGAAAATACTGTCTTAAATACCCCTGAGATCCCATTGGTATCAGAAATATTTAAGATTTCGCTCAGGATTTCCGCGAAATGTACGGGGGAATTAGTTGATAATAATGTATGTATCTCTGCAGTCGTCCTTGCGACTTGTAGATCATACGTTTCTTTTGATGACGTGAGCCTTGTAGGCGTCTGTAGAAGCACTGTTTTCATTCTGCTTAAAGTATCTATTCGAATAGAAGTAATTTTCAAATTGGGCCATGCCCTTGCCTCCCTGTCTGGAAAGGAGCTGGGGAACAAAGAACGTCCAGAGCACTTGACCTTCGCCGTCGTAGTGACTAGATAAGGAGTCCCGGGCATAAGACTACAACATCTGCGGTCTACAATAAGAATGTAACTCCCATTATAGAGTCTTTGAAAGAATGGTTCTATTTCAGTTGCAGGTGCGCCTTGCTGGTGACATGAAAGGTTGTATGAATTCCCTTCACAGGCTCCGTGCAAACTAATACCGTTACACAGAAGCGTGCCGCTTAGTGACATAGCACAATTGTTGCCACTAAGAAATACTTTCTGTCCTTTATTACTGACACATGCATGTGAATAGGGTAGGTTCCAAGTTGTTTTAAGGTACCCTATACCCAATTTCTCGTACATGCCAGCCTGTATATATTTTTGGCAGTATTGAAACCTGAAGGTTGAGATTGGAATATTTATGATTCCGTGTATTATCCATTCACTGACAGGTCGTTCTGACATTGTCATTGGTAATCTTTCTAGTTTTTCAATGCTCAAGATTGTATAATCAGCACCCTTTTGCGCCATACCGATTTGTCTATCAGTAAGGTTAAAGATTTGGAATAGTGACGTTGTGTTGATTAAACGCCAAGGCACATAGCCTGAACGCAGATTTTGTAACGTCCAGCCAAGCTGTACAATAGAACGCAATTGTGACTGACCATGTTGTAATAACAGTAAGTCTTGCGATAATATATCGATTGCTGAAGACACAATGCTGTCCAATGAAAAAATTCTGGAGGACAGAGTCATTAACCCATTGTCTACTACAGAAAGTGATTTTTCCAAATTGATACGGTCAATTTCCCGTATTCTTTCTGCTGTTTCAATTTGAGTAACCTTCCAGGCCTCATTGTATGCTGCATATACAGAGGCTGCTATGAAACGCTTTTGACGCTGTTTGCGTGGTCCCAGAATGAAATCACGCAAGTCAGCACCATCAGTAAGTAAAGTTAGGTGTTGCTTAATTTCAGGCAGTGTGGAAGTTTGAAGCCATTGAAGGCATAATTTGCCCACACTGTAGGTTGTTATTATCCCTGGGTGATGTCTTTGGGGATATCTTGGGTCTGGCCTGGTCATTTTGAACCCCTGTGTTTTATTCAGGAATCTGTCTTGACAGTTATTTGTATCTGTGGGCCAGATCAACCATTGTTTCCAATCAGGATGTGTTCTGTTTTGGTTTAATATCTGGTTTACGTCTATCTCTTCATCTGTATCAGAGCTATTGCTAAACATTGTTGGCTTTGGAATAGACGGTTTATTTAAATCTTTGATTTTGGCTAAGCCAAGACAGGTGGTTTGTTGAACAGTGTCATTTAAAAATATCATTTGTTCTGGGATCATGCAGGCTCTAAACAAAGCTTCTATACCCTGTACTTGCCATTCTTTTGTACCCCAAACACTTTTCAAATCAACATTTTTGTCCCAATAATCAAATCCAAAAGTATTCATTTGTTCAAAGAATGAGTCTGAATAAATCAATTTTGTGTTGGTTATCATGGTTTTCATCCCTGTCTTGTTTGACAATTTAAAATAAAATGTTTCAGCATTACTTGTGTTAAAACCTGAAAAATATGAATATTTGTCATACACGGTTCTAGAGCTCCCTTTTGGAGGTGTAGCACAATGTTCCCATTGATTATAATTTAAAACATTTCTAGGTTGTGCAGATTTATGTAAAAAATGGTTACCATAATGGTTATAGCAATACATACTATCATAATTTGTAGAACCTTGCAAATAATCATGTTTTGTAAATTTAGCAGACATTACTAAGTCAGACATCATGTTGTTAATGCTTTCGAAGTCCCAATCATCAGCAAATGAGTTTGGTTTTGCAAAATCACTCAAGGAGATCTTGGCTTGGGATAGCAGCGCGTCTCTCAGCGCGTCAGGAAGGCGGGGCTGCGCCAGCGGGGTCTGCTTCTGCTCTCGGCTTCGGCAAGTGTGGCTGCTCCGTCTTGTCACCACGCGTGTGTTTGCATAGGGCAAGATCGGTAATATTTATACCTTAAAGGTGCCGAGATTGACGTAAGGATGGACATAGATACGTCAATAAAGATGTCATACGACTTGCTCGTTAGCACATTCTTTACTAAAGTTCTCTGTGAAATCAAAACAATGGCCGCAGGGTTTTTCCCAGGTTGTCATAGGTTTGATTTGTTATGAGAACGTCGTATGCCTTATCAGGGGCTGGAGGAATGTCGCTTGTCTAATTAGATCTCAAGCGTTATGACCTAATCAGATAACACGTTCCTGTGCCGTAGTGTGACTGCGTCAGATAACGGTATCTGCATCATGGGGGCTTGTCTTGCCTCATGGGCTGACTGTTAGTTAACTTGATAGTTAGTTTAACCAGAATAGGGTCAGGAATAGGGGGATCGATTCAGAACCTATAGGAATACACGACACGGGCACTGAACGGGCATTTTAAAGATCAAAAACAGATCAGGGAGCTTCAGAAAACCTATAAATTGGCCATCAAGAATAGAAGGGCTAAAATAAAGAAGGAAGCTTGGGGGGATCTAACAGGAGCCTCGGAACGGAGGGATATGATAGCATTTTGGCGGGCAGTCAACGCGCCATATTTTAAGGATGACACCAAGGCGCAGGTCGAGATTGCCATCACCGAGGATGACTGGGTGAGTCATTTCGAGTCCCTTTATAGCCCTCCAGACCTTTTGAGGGAACCAACTGAGCAGGATGTGCCCAAAGCACCAACAAATATAGAAGACTTGAACCTCTCTTTTACATTGGGCAAGGCACCGGGCCCAGATGGCGTACCGGTAGATGTTTTTAAAAATAACGTAACACTATGGGCACCACTATTAACAAGATTTCTTAATGCAGCTTGCACAGTGGGCCTCCCTAATACTTGGTACGAATCAATTATAGTACCCATCTTTAAAAATGGCGACAGGGCAAGCTGTAAGTGTTATCGCCCTATATCCCTGCTCGATTCAACTGTTAAAATTGTTGGTAGGGTTATCTTGGATAGGCTGAAGACATGGGCAGAGGAGCATAAGGTCATTAGTGACCTGCAATATGGTTTTAGAGAAGGGGTAGGGACAGTAGACCAAGGACTTAATTTATTCATACTACTGGAAAAGTATACTAAGGCAAAGGGCGGGATGTTGTTTTTAAACTTTGTGGACTTGACTTCCGCCTTTGACTGTGTTAATCACAGTAAATTATTGTCAATTTTAATACGATTGGGAGTAGAGGATAATATTATTTGCTTTTTAAGGGAGCTGTATAATGGGGCTAGGGCAACAATCAGATATGGCTTAAATTGAGAGTGCACTACAATGTTCAATATTGCGAGGGGAGTGAGACAAGGATGTGTCCTTGCTCAATTTTTATTCTTAATTTATATCAATGAGTTAGAGGACATCTTGTTGAGGGATTGTATAGATATGCCTACGGCATCACAACCTCATATACCGGCACTCATCTATGCCGATGATGCCGTTTTGATGGCAAGGACCCCCGTAGCAATGCAATCCATGATCACTTCTTTTTCCACCTTCATGACTGGTTTGGATCTGAAGGTGAATTGCACCAAAACCTTTGCCATTAATTGTGGCGCTAAAACAAAACAGGGGAAAAAAACTAAGTTCATTAATTCTAAGCCATTAGTTTATATCTCTACCTTACCTTATTTAGGAATTTTGTTTGACTGCACAGGCCAGTGGAATACTGCAGTCAAGGGGAGAAATATGTTGTTAACTAAGTATTTAATGGCCCTTAAACTTTTTAGCAAAAGGATGGGAAAGAAACCAGTTAACGAGCTTTTACGCATCTATAAAACTAGTTGTGTAGCAGTGGCAATTTATGGTGCGGGAATTTGGGGCATCTTTAATGTCACTAGTTTGCAGTTGTCAGAGAATAGCTTTTTGAGATATCTCCTAACCACGCCTGAGAGTACATCCACCTACAACTGTCACGCTGAACTTGGTATGTTATATATTGAGTATACCATTAGAATCCAGCCGGTTCTCCTATGGCACAGGGTCTGGACTACTAATGAGTGTCATTTGAACCGTCTCATACTAGGGGACGCCCTAAAATTGGAGGGTGTTTATCGAATGAAATGGCTGAGATACATCAAACGCTTCTGTGGTAATATTAATCAACCCGAATTGTATGATGACCCTGTGTCAATGGTGAAAATCCAGAGAAAGGAACTGAAAAGGCTATGTATAATGTATCTTGCGAATTTAGGATATCAAACTGAGTTGACTAAAAAAACAGTGATGTCTCATCAACTGACTTTAATCTCGCAGGTTATTCAACCATACCTAACCCTGCGGCTGACGGAACATGACAGGTTTTTGTTGGTACGTTTTAGATTTGGGATTCTTTTTAGAACACTGAGCTTTCCTGCTAACAATGACTGGTCATACGGTATAAGCAAATGCCCCTGTGATGATATATCCACCCAATCGGATATTCATATTTTATTTGATTTTTGTAAATTTTATTCAGTACCCAGGGAAAGGTGGATCAATCCAATTTTAAAGTATGTGAACCTCAGACAATGCCGCCCAGCCTTTCTGGCAATCCGGAAACTAGAAGACATATTCACGGTAGCATCTGTCTCTGTATTCCTTAGAAATGCTTTTTATTCAAGGAAGTCTATAATGTTTTAAAGTCTGTTCTTTTTAATTGTACTGAACCTATGTGTTTTAATAACGTATATACATTTTAACTCTTTCATATTGTGCAAATTGTGTTTAATATGTGTTTATGTACTTTTATGGTTATCAATGTTTTATAACCGAATAAAGTCTTTGAACTGAACTGAACTGATAGGTTTACCCTTGCCGACTTTCTTTCTCATCCAAGTATTTCTGTACGGAAGTATATCTTTTAATGACTGTTACCCTTTTCCCATAAGCCTCTTCAAATGTTCTTATTTTTGTTGTCCTCCAGTTCTGGAGAATCAGGGAGCGTTCCACCAAGGAAGTGATTACTACCAATATTTCCTCCCCTCTAGACATCGTCTGAATTTGTCTCTGCCTTGCTAAACCAAAAAGTACTATTGCCACCTCTGGTTCCAATCTTCTCTGCAAGCCAAGGCTAACAGCGGCACAAACTTTGTCCCAAAACTGTCTTAACATCGGGCATGTAAAAAGAATATGAAGCCAGCTTCCCTCACCCAATTGCTGACAGCAAAAGCATCTATTCTCGACTTCTGGGTGCATCTTATGGAGCTCTTTGAGAGTATAATGTGCCATCAAACATGCTAAAAATAAGATTCTTTTCAAATTTGCTGCTCTTATTGCCTTGCTGCCATATTGCGAGATAGCTTGCTATTCAAGATCTGAGAAGTTACGTTGTGTTTCCTGTTTGATCCTCTCTAGAATATCATTAACCAAGAGGGACTTTCCTTGGCTCCGTAAAAGTCAATACCAATTTCCAACCCCTCTTATCTTTGTTCTAAAGAGAGCAGCTATAGCAGGTGTGGCACCTGTACTAGATGGAAGACAGTATAAGAAGATAGCCAAAAAAGAAAAGCTTACACCGGTCTCCACATCTAGCTTGGACCTCCTTCCAATTGAGGCATCTCCCACCAATTATAGAATGGCCCAGGTCTTTAAAACCATTAGCTTTCCAAAACCTTAAAGGGCTATTCTGGATTTGGAGGCCTAAGCTTTTACATTCGATAAGCTGCTGGTACTTGTACCCTGCAGAGAAAGCCTTCAAGGAGTAAAATGCCTGAAGTCTAAAACGAACCTCCTGTGTTGTCTTGTATCTAGTTTTTTTTAAACGTTTTACTGTTTTTTATAAAAAACGGAATCTGAGTCCCGGCTTCCTGAATCATCTTGTCCAAAAAAAACTATCCAAGAATCACTTCCTGTCAATTACATGCACAATGCATCTTCTGAGCTCAAAGGTCTTGAGATTACTGCAGATCCACATCTTGATTTTAAACTACGATCTGCTCTTGCTGCTGCTGATGCTGCCTTCATATGAGCTGTGCAGACCACCACTGCTTACACTTCACCAACACCTCTGCACCCCAACCCGCCCACGCCCACCCAACGCCCACCATAGAGGAACTGGAGCAAGATCACAGAGGAATCCCTCAACACCACCCTCCTCCACAACCGCACCTCTGCCACAATCAATGCCAACTCTGCAGCCAAAGAACTCCACTGCTGGATCGTCAAACAATACCCCCTGAAGGCCACATGGTTCACCACGACCTCCAAGAATCCAGATGCTTCTGCAGGCACCTCGAGAAACTCTGGCAGAACTGGAAAAAGAACAACTACAGAAACGCCATGAATGAATACCACAAGCGCATAAGTGTCACCAAGTGGACCTTTATCAAGAACAAAATCCACACCAACAAAAGCAACGCAAAAGAACTCTTCAAAGCCATACCCTTTCACCAAACCCCCCAACGAAGCCACAGACATCACTCCTTCTCAGGACCTATGCAACAAGCTGAGCTCCTACTTCCACCTGAAAATCAAGGCCCTCTACGACAACTTCAGCAAACTCCGGACACCGTGCCCCTCTCCACCACCAACAACCAGCCAACCATTACCATCTGAAAACCTGCCACCACTGAAGTCACCACCACGACCATGAAGAACCCCCACTCAGGAGCCCCCACGGACCCCTGCCCGCCGCACATCTACCACGGAGCAGCCCCCGCCATGGGACCCGAACTAGGCCAGACGTCAATGCCTCCTTCGATTCCGGCATCTTCCCTGATGACTGGAAGAGGGCAGAGGTCAAGCTCCTCCTCAAGAAACCCTCGGCTGACCCGACGGACCTGAAAATCTACCGGCCCATCTCTCTCCTTCCCTTTTGCAGCCAAAGTCATGAGAGATTCATCAACACCAAACCGACCACCTTCATCGAAGAGAAGGCCATCCTCAACCCCTCCCAGTCCAGATTTCGCAGCAACTACATCATTGAGACCACCCTCCTTGCTGCCCCCAATGGCATCTGCATGCTACTCGACCAGGGCCCACTGCGACCCTCATCCTACTAGACCTCTACGCAGCCTTCGACACAGTCTCCCATCTTACTCTTGCAGCCAGACTCCATGGCGGCGGTGTACGGGGAACCACCCTTGACTGGATTCGCTCTTTTCTCTCCGGCAGAACCCAAAGGTTCGGACTCCCTCCCTTCCTCTCCGAACCTACTGACATCAACAGATGCCCCAAGGATCCTCGCTCAGCCCCACGCTCTTCAACATCTACATGGTCCCCCACACCCAGCTGATCCTCACTCTCAAGAAGAACCCCGAAGACACCAGACTCAGCTTCCAAGAAGGAATGAAAGATGTCGCAGCCTGGATGAGCGATACAAAAGGGGATGATGGACGGAGCATTTGAGCAAATCAAACACTCCCAGTCAACTGATCTGGGTTTAATCCATCACCATTCTTTAGCCCACTCACCCACCCCATTTCAGACATGGCCATATGCAAATCAGTCTGACCCTGTGCCTCATGGGAACAGTCCAGCCCGAACTGCCAAGCCATGTCTTCCATGGACCGGAAACAAGCAACCTGGGACCGGTTTCGGATTCATAATCCTCACCAGCCAGGCTATTTTGAATCCAGTGGCCAACTGAGCAAGGGACTCACGTCTGAGCATACCCTGCCACACTTAGGGCGAACAAAGCGATACAAAAGGGGCTGAGTGGGCTAAAGAATGGTGAGGGATTAAACCCAGATCAGTTGACTGGGGGTGAGTGTTTGATTTGCTCAAACGCTCCGTCCATCATCCCCTTTTGTATCGCAGCCTGGATGAGCAACAGCTGCCTGAAACTGAACTCGCATAAGAAAGAGGTCCTCGTCCTCAGACCCTTCCCCACTGCGGGGGACAGCTCCTGATGGCCCCCTGCCTTCAGAAGCCCACCCACCCCTATGGACCATGTCCAGATCCTCAGCATCATTCTAAACTCCTCCTTCACCTTGACCTGCCAGATCAATACTGCCGCCTCCACCTGTTTCATCTCCCTCCGCATCGTCCTCAAGACGTTTAAGTGGATCCCTCCCAAATGCAGAAAGACAGTCATCCACACACTCATAACCAGCAGATTGGACTACAGCAACACCCTCTAGACCGGAAACACCAAAACCCTGCTACACAAGCTCCAAACAATCCAGAACACCGGCGCCAGACTTGTCCTTGGAACCCCCCAACATGAGTACATGACCCGGCACCTACGAGACCTCCACTGGCTCCCCATTGAGAAGAGAATGACATTCAAGCTACTCACCCATGCCTACAAATCCCTCCACAACATCGGACCCAAGTACCTCAACAAAAGCGTCTCCTTCTACGTACCCACTTGGAGCATCCACTCAGCCGACTTCACCCTGGCAGAGACCCCATGCATCTGCAGAACCAGAACAGGCGGAAGAGCCTTCTCCTACATCGCAGCAAAGATGTGGTATGAGCTCCCAGTCAACATCAGATGGTCTCCCACCCTGCACACCTTCAGGAAGTGCCTCAAGACCTGGCTCTTCGACTAATCCTCCCCCCAACGCCTTGAGACCCTCACGGGTGAGTAGCGTGCTTTACAAATCCCTGATTGATTGATTGATTGTGTGCTTTCATTTTAAGCTCGCCACGGTTTCTACATTGGCCAATATATTTGAAATTTGTATATGCTTCCGCATTATGTCCAGCCACAGGGCGCTTCTACTGAATTGAGGGGAGGGACGACTGCCAGGACCCTCCTCAGAAGTTTGAGCTTCTTTTGGGTTTTATTACTGGAGGTACCAGTGCCCTTCCAAATGCAATATTCTACTTTGTTGTAGCACTGTACTTAAATTATTTAAGCGTGAAATTTCTGCAGGCAACGGCACATGTAAAAGTCAAATCTAGAAGGCAGCAGCCATACAGCCTCCCACTAAATAATTGATGATGTTAAACAGATTAGCCTGCGATGAAGCATAATCTCCCTTTATCATTCAAATACTTGAGTAATGCTCCAGCACTTACCACCTTTGATGTGTGCTGTGAGGGCCCTGTTTAACAGCCTTCTACTTCTTTTCTCTGCCTCTGTGTTATGTTTTTTTTTACCTCCAAGCCTAGTATGAACCGTTCCTGTTTGCTAGGGAGCATTGTAGGGGCCGGGAGGGACCTAATATCCAAGGTCTTCAAACATTGATTATGTCTTAAATAATATCTTTATTAGCCTGTTACCAGGAATTCTGAAGTGCATGCGTGGAAGCCGTTGCTGAGGTATGCAATATCCACCATGTTTCCATGTTTCAACGTCTCTCTGACTCGCCGGCAGCATCGCGGAGCCTGACCCAGAAGCGGACGAGGGGGTGGAGAGGAGCGATCACACTTGCGGCAGAATATGTGGGATTCGCCTGCCACCCAAATGGATTTGTGATTTACTGTGTGATATGAACTTTGAAAAAAATCCGTGTCATCATAGTTAGGGCCTTATCCATTCACAAGAGGCATTTGGGCTGCGTTAACTTGAGCAATGAAAAAGAGACCCTCTCAATCTGTGACTCAATCTGTCCTAATGAGTTTGAAGTGCATACCATTATCACTACCCATCTGTGTAAAGAAGCATGAAGAAAATATAAGTAATCACCAGTTCTTTGCCCCGCTACGGAGAGATGCCCCAGAAAGTGGGTTTCATCTAGGAAAGCTTTGTATATGTTTTGCTTTTTAAAATATAAAACAACTTGATGGGCTTCACACAGGTTATTTAAATATGTTATACTCCAAGACATCATGTGTACTGGTGTGGTACTAGTGTTTCATTGATCTGTCTTAAATATCATAATGATAAATAGAATGAATTACACTGGAGTATGTACTATGCACCAAACCTCAGAGATATCACCTGTGCAGAAAACCTGTTGCAACTTGATTGCCTTTAATATACTTTGCACCAACCACCACCCGCACTGAAATGAAATCTTTCAGTAAAAGACCCCCAAAACAAACCCAAGGCTAGGAGAATGTTCAATTATCCTTGCTTTACACTAAGCATTTTAATCATTACCCAGGCTTACCACTGAGGGTGGGCAGAGTGGCAATAAAACTGTAGGTCTGCCCATAATGTCAGCCCAACGTATGCTCATACCATCACTATGCTGATAAGGCATTCATGGCAGTGACCTAACCAACATGATAGTTAGCACTGTGGTTTTAAACCAAGATAGAAGGCCTATTTAACCTAATGTATTGTTTTGTATAAACACATTATCTAGTGCTGGCACGGCAATACTCATATACCCGTTACTATGTGAACTATCCTGCATTCATATATGATATACTAGGGGTGGTGCAAAAGTAAGATCCAATTTCCATTAGCTGCAGATGCTTTTATGACACAAAAAAATCCTTCTACATCACTGAGCTGTCAATTTTGTATCAGGTTCCCTGTTCATCTTCCATTTCTATGTACAGATGAATGTTAATTTAGAAAAGCTCATATCACATGAGAATCTAAGCCTTGCTGCATGTAGCATGGCCTATGAAATCTCCAGGACGGGGAGGTATCAAGAGACATTAAAATTGACAGAGGTGTTAGACAGGGGTGTGTTCTTGCACCCCTTATCTTTATTCTTTACATTAATGATTTACACATCTCGCTATCAAAACTCACTAATGACGCAGATTTAATGGCCCGCACACCCAATGCACTACTCACTTTAGTACGAGGTTTTGTTTATTTTATGGCTGTTTTAGATTTAAAGACTAATTTAAAAAAATCGTTTTTAATGTCCTGTAGCCCGAGAAAACACCATATTAATACAATTACTGTGAATTCTGAATGTTTACTTAGCACTTGCACTTTCCCTTACCTTGGGCTGGTATATGCAGCAAATGGTTCCTGGAATGACCATGTGGCACATAGTCAAAGTAAGTTCTCCAGAAGTATTAATACAATCCTTGGTTTACCAAAGCCTAAAAGGACAGAAGTGGTGTTAGCTATCAAGAATTTTTTTAAATTACAATGCATTCCTACCGCAACATATGGTGCTGAAGTGTGGGACTTTACAAAATGTAATAGTATCCTGGGCGAAGAAAACAGATTTTGTAGGAAAACTCTTTGGAGCCCCGATTTCTCCCCCTGTGTATGTTTGTCATAAAGAACTGAAAAATGCCCTATGTTGAATATTACATTAGGTCACGCCCGGCCCTATTCTGGCTCGCAATTTGGAAAAACTCGGCAGAAACTCTAACTAGAGACATACTAATTGACTGCCTCAAATGCGAGGTGGGCGGGGATATACCTTGTCTTGCAGCTGTAAGAGAGAGCTTAAAAAGTGTGAAACTTCTGCATATTTTTCTAAATCCATGCGATTCTGAGGCTATAAACAAAAAAGCGCTACAAGTAGCTTTGTACAAACACTATAGTGATGCCAGATATGGGAAAGAGGCTCAGAAAAGCTTAGTTGTTAGGTATATGTCTATTAAGGACACCTCCTATTTGCCAGCACATTACCTTTTAAAACCCATAGGTCATTGGGAGAGAGGACTGTTCTTATGCCTAAGGGCTGGCACTCTGAAATTCCTATTGTGTCCTCCTTTAGGATATAATGCTAACCTTGATGAGTTGCCCTGCCTGTGTGTCGAACGAAGTAAACAAACATTGTTACACTTTTTATTCTTTTTATTCTTTTGTAGTCTTATTATTCTAAATTTCCTAAAGTATTTTTGATGCCATTTTTTAAAAAACATGTTATTACTGATTTTAAAGTCACCCACAAGGAAATCCCTAGCTAGGCCGACTGAATTGCATCATGTTAACCGCTTTTTAACATTTGCATCTTTGCTTTTTCAATATAATTAACTGCATATCTTTTTGTGGTAGATACTCCGCACAACCTCATGGCCTTATCAGAAACTGTTTCCTTTAAGATAATACACTACCTCTTATCGATCATGTATGTCTATGGTTTTATTGTTTGATTTTACTTGTGCTTTTATGGATATATCATATCTGAATAAAGATTTTTGATTGATTGATTGATTGATTGATCGATTGAAATATCCAAATGTTCTTAAAAATTCTATTGGAGTAAAGATATGCCTATCTTCTTACAATGATTGTATTGTAATATAATTGCATTTGTACAGCGCTTACTAACCCGTACGAGGCGCTGAAGCACTTTTTTGTCGAGGAGCATGCTACTCCAGAACCCATAAATGATTACTGGTGAATTACTATTGTGAAATATGAAAGTATTTGAGTGGTGGATATGTTAATCAGTTATTTGAATTGAGAAGGATAATGGAGGTATAGAAGAGGGAAAAAGGTTTGCATTTATGTAGGGCTTCCTACACCTTATGGAGTGTTGAAACACTTTTTCGGCGAGTAGCACGCTACTCTGGAACCCATAAAAGTAGGGAAGTGGCTATTCAAAGAACAGTGGGAGAGCATAAGAGGGTTCTCGTCACTATTTTATTGCATATTGCAGTGATAAATGAAGAGGTTAAAATATTATCCCGGTCCTTTCTTTGGTCCTTCATCCTTATTGAAGGACGTCTCCTTTTTGGTCTTCCAGCGAGGCATGTGCCTCAAAAGGAATGGAGACATGGATAAGTATACAGTCTTGTTAATCAGACTTTTAAAGGGATATGGAGGTGAAGGTTGGGAACCAGCACCATAAGTAAATTCCTCCACTAATGTTAACATTACTAACTTGGTAACATTCTTTTTATCGTGGAGAAGCGTGGCTCAGTGGTTAGAGGCGGCAGACCCGGAAGCTGAGATTGACTGTGGACCAGGGTTCGATTCCCTGCCTCGGCGGGTCTCGGGCTCAAAATTCCACAGACTTGACAATTCTCGCTCTGGTGCCTACTCAACTCACGGGGTCACACTCTGCGACTCTGGGCAATAGCTTGCTTAATCTCCACTACGGCCCCTCGCGGCGGGATGCCTGGCTTTCACCTTGTGGACACCCTGCTGGGGTTTCTCACAGGGGAATACCAGGACGGGTTCCCTAAGCAAGCGCCGGGACGCTTATGGGCAGCTGTGCGCTTTACAAGTCCAACACATTTACACATTTTATTCTCTACGTGCTCAACGAGTCTCAGTCCTCTCCGCCCGCCTCCCTATCAACCCCCACAACTGAAGACGTACCTGAGTAAGCCACGCTCCTCAAGGAATGTGGCTTGAGACTTCCCCTTCCTGCCAGCATGCTTCAGTCTCTTACTTTGCTGTGTCAAGTTCCCGCATCTACTCCGTCCTCGGGTTCGACGGAGGAGACCTGGAGTCCTTTCCTCACAGTTTGGCCTTTTCTCGGGGTAGCGCGGGTTCTGTTCTGCTCCTTCCTGCTGTCTTGACATTCGATCAGCATTTTCCCACAAACCTTCTTCTTCTCTTCTGCAGTTTCGCAGCTCCGGAGGGGAAGGAAAAAACCTTATTGGTTGCACGTCATTGAATATGTGACTCAGGGAGGGAGGGCAGTATTTCGGAAGGCACGTAACCTTTAAGGGAACGCTTTCTCACTTATGTTCCTTGTCCAGATGGCATGGCCGTCCTAGTTGGTCAGACTGTGAAAGAAACAGAGATGTGACGTGAGGGGGAAATGGTCATCTTTATTTTCTAGTTCAGATATCTCACATAGGTGACTCGTCCCATCGTGACATTAGGACACTACTCCGGAACCCACGAAGGATTAGGGGTGAATTAGTACAGTGAAATATTACATTAATTTGAGTGGTGGACATGTTAGTCTGTTATGTGGGATTGAAAAGGATAGTAGAGGGATAGACGAGGGAAGGATTTAGAATTCATTTTTTCGCTCATATCAGTAGGAGGAGGGTTGGGTAAAGAGGAGGTACAGGGGGAAGAGTAAAAGATGGGAAGGGTTTAGAAAGGCTTGTTTGGGGGATTTGAATAGTAAAAAAAGGTATGAGATGATGCAAGGAGGGGTAGTATAGGGAAGAGTGTAAAAAGGGTTATTTTGGGGATCATAGTAGTGGTATGAGGCTTGAGATGAGTCCGAGAATTGAGGTAGAGGATATATTGAGTGCTGTATAAAGTGAGAAACAGGGTAGTGCATTGGATATGCTGAATTAGAAGAAAGTTAATAAATATATAGATACATAAATACATGGAAGGTATCTACATATATATATGCATAATGAAGGTAGTATATATAGATTAAAGATGCATTTAATTAACTCCTGCTTACAAGAGTTATTGTACTTTTTGTAATTCAATAGCAAAGCAATTATAGATAAATAGTTATGATAAAATATTTACTTATTTATGCAGTCACTTATATACATGTTAAAAACATAGAATAATGTAACTGTCAGTAATATGTACATTTGTTAAGCAGAACTAAAAAATATATATAAACATAATTATACACATTTAGACAAAGCAATAAACATATATAGGTACATAACTATAGTCTAAATAAATGATTATATACATAGTGAAGTTTATTTTTTTATTATGCTTGATTAATTAAAACCGATTCTTGTGTTAAAATTGTTCTGTAATAAATGATTTTACATCGTATTAAAATAACACAAATTATTAACACAAATTATTAACATTCTGTACTTTAGCCTTGCTCATTACTAATAATATTTTGACTATCGCTATTCTTGTTACGTTACAGAGTGTTATGCTGTATATTTCTGTTTTCGTAGGGTGGTTATGTGGGGAAAGAGCCAATTCTTGAGTAGTTTTCTGAAGATAAGGTGGTTATCCGTTAATCTTATGTAAGAGGAGTAAAGAATTACATAGTTTGGCTGCTTGAACAGAGAAGGATGTGCCATTCATGTTTTTTTCTTGTATGTTGGGATTTTGAGGCAAGGTGCCACTCGAGAGCAGAGGTTCCTTTGTTGAATGTGTTTGGTCATTATATTTCCGATGAAGAGCAGTGCCATTCCATGTATCGCGTTGTTGGTGATACAAAGCAGCTTGAGTGTGGATCTTCTGGCAACTGATAACCAATATCGGGCTTTCAAGGCAGGGGAGATGTGTCTTGCTGCTTCATATGTAAGAGTAGTCTGGCCGCCGAGTTATGAATCTGTTGTAGTCTTTTATAGTGATTAAAGGCGATCCGTGATAGAGACTATTGGCGTAATCGAGTTTGGACAAAACTAGACAGATGGTAGCCTGGACCTTGTGCGAAAATCCCAAATGGGCGAAGTTTTGTCGCAGAGTTTTTACATTAACAAAGCTTGATCTTGCTAGCTTTTCCACTTGGGCATTCATTGACAGTTTGGAGTCCATGGTCATTCTGAGGTTTCTTACTTCCTTAGATACTTTAGGCGGTGTTCCCAGATCATCAGGCCAGGAGGTGGGGGTCATAATTTTTCCATTCTCCACACATGAGTATTTCCATTTTGGAATATTCAGTTTGAGATGGCACCCCCTCATCCATTGATCCTTGGCTCTCAGACAACTGGTGACTTTCCAATGTCATTGGGGCATTCCATTTGAAGGAGTATTTGAATATCATCTGCATAATCATAGCAAATGAAGGGAAATTGATTGATCAGTGATAGTAATGACTTCATGTAGATGTTAAAAAGCATGGGTGAGATGATACAGCCTTGATGGACCCCTGCTTTTGTGAAGTAAGGTTGGGACGAGAAAGGGGGGTATGAATGTCATTACTCCTGTTGCGAAGGTAAGATGTGATCCAGTCTAGAGCGGTCCCCTCAATGCCGGCTTTGTAGAGCTTTTGTATTAGAGTGTCATAGTCAACCATGTCAAAGGCAGCTGAGAGGTCCAAGAGAAGTAGCGCAGCAAAACCGTTGCGGTCAACTGTGTTCTTCAGGTCATCCCAGATGGCAATGAGGGCTGATGCTGTGCCTCTTCCTGGACGGAATCCCGTTTGGAAGTCTGAAAGTATGGCACATCCTCAATGAATTGTGACATCTGAGCAAATTCTGCTCTTTCCATCAGTTTGCCCAGAAAAGGTCCATTTGTAATTGGTCTGTAGTTGTCAGGGTTCAGCGAGTCCAAGTGTATATTCTTCAGTAATGGCTGTATGTATGACATTTTGAGTTCTTCTGGAAATATTCATGTAGTTAAGGAACTGATGATGATTCTTCTTACTGGTGTGGCAGCAGAGGTTGTTAGAAGAATTGTCTTGAAGGTTTGCGGTGGACGTGGCTCAGAAAGGCTACTGGCAGGCCTGCTTGCTGTGATCAGGTTCATAAATTCATTGTATGATACGTGTTGGAAGGAACAGAGAGGCTGGGTTAGAGTATTCTTCGATTGATGTTTTGAAAAAGGGTCAGTGCTGCTGCTATGTGTTTGTTTTAAATATGAATCGAATGGGTCTGCTTTGGCCATCTAATGATTTGCCAATTTGTCTGTGAAATCTTGAGTAACGGGATGAGCTCCTTCAAAGCAATTTGATTTGTGAAATTCATTGAGAATTTTATAGAATTCTTTATTTGCACATTTAGCATTTTGAATTCTCTCTGAATAATACCTCTTCTTAGTAATCTGTGAGGTTTGTCTTGATTTGTGTTTATTTTGAGCCAGGCATGTTGCAGCTTTCTAATTTGTTGTTTTATCTCTGTATTTCTCCAAGTTGCTTGTTTTCTTTTGTTCTATTGTGTTGTTTTTAGAGGTATTAGGATATTAAAAGCTTCCTGTAGCCACTCATATAGTTTTTTACATCTGTACTGGATGTTATTTGTGTTTCTAAGTGTTCCAAATTGAGTTTGCATAGGTGGATGCAAGTAAGGTTTCTGGTGAATTGCTTAGTGTTTTTTTTACATTGGAAAGCAAGCAAATGGTGGTCTGACCTTGTGACTGAAGTCATTGTTTGAAAGATAACTTTTTCTGTATTTGCAAAAATGGCATCTAGGATGTGTCCAGTGATGTGTATGGTTTTGTTTGCGATCCAATGCAAGTTCAGTGCATCTAGGCCAGTGCTTTTGGATGGGCCATGTTGGGTTTGTCCAACCAAATGTTGAGGTCCCCCAGAACGCATAGGTTGGAGTGTAGTGTTATCAGGTATGGAACCATGTCTACAAGTGTGCCTGGGAATGTTGCATTGCTAGGTGGAGGTCTGTAAGGGAGCAGGAAGTTACAGGAGATAGATGGTGTAGTATGGCACCTTGTGAAATGTGCCTCACAATCGTTTATGGAGACGTTGTCAGCTTTAGTGATATGTATTGTTTGTCTGAAAACATCAGTTGGTCACATCCTCTTTTGCCTATATCATTTTGGATGATAGTTTGATAGGCTAGAGGAACAGCTTCATCCACGACCGGAGCCATTTCATCTCCCAACCATGATTCACTTATGAATAGTTTGTCAGGTTTTGTGTCAGTGAGAAGGTAGTAGATGTGATGTTAATTTTTAGAGAGTGAACAAGCATTTATTAGTAGACAGTTTTGAGAAGGTGCTTTGGCAATTGTGTGACTTTATTTTCTGGAAGAGTGAGCAGTATTTTGTGGGTTTGTAGCAGGTGTGTCCTTGTTGTTGGTATTAGCTGTATGAGGATAGCAACCATGTAGGTGTTCTGTATCATTTTTCTCATTCGGAAGGCTAAGAAGGCTTTTTGATGGGTCTGCATGTATTGGTGGTAGAGAGAGTGGTTGAGAGTGAGTAGGTGCACTGTGTTGTTTTTGTAGTGTAACCTTGTTGTGCAGTAGAGATGGAGAAGCAAAGTTGTGATGTGTGGCACGTTGCTTATTTTGTTTGCATCTGTTTAGGGTGGAAGATGTATGAGTTAGGGGTGGTGGTGCAACATTTAGGCCACGTAGTAAGGTTCTAAATTGTCCAATGGATGAGAAGCTGTTAAAAGAGAGTTGCTGTGTTGATGTATATGTGTTAGATGTGGTGGAAAAGAGAAAGTTTGGCATTGGGATGTGTTATTATTATTATATTATTATTATAAAAGCTTTTGTAGCGCGCTCAATTACTAAAAAAATAGTATCCTGGCGCGAATGTGTTCATTTGTGTAGCTGAAAGGTGGGTGTATGTTTATAGTTTGTGATGGAAAGTATTATGAGGTGTTGTGCTTGAGAGAGTTTGATGCGCTGCTGTGTGTTTTGTTTTGTTTTTAAGAAGTGAAACGAAGTGCGGCTGTATTTGTTTTAAAAAGATGAATTTGTTTGCAGAGTATTGTTTGTGAGTGGAAGTTGTAAGGTAAAGGGGTGGTGATGTATTTGTCAGTAGAATGTATGTTGTGTTTGTAAGAGGGGATGTAGTAGATTTAAGAGTATTTGTCTTAGGCTTGAATGCTGCAAGAGGTAATATATGGGGTGCAGTGGAATGTAAGCGTTGTGCAATTGTGTTATTGTGGTAGAGAGAAGAGGAGGGTGTTATTCAGAGAAATGATGGAAGCCTGAGTATAGGTCTGTTAGTGACAACAAGGTGTCTGTTAGGAGTAATTAGAGCTTGAAGTGTGTCTAGATGGGATATAGTTAAGTATGGTATGGCTTTTGTTTGTTTTAGTAATGAATGGATTGACTAGTGGTATAGGATTAAGTTGTGTAGTCTTTGTAGGTGATGGTGGAAAAGTGTGGAAATGTGTGGTAGCTGGGATACCAAGGTGCATAGGTTTGATTTCTGGACTTTTGTAGTGGGTGCTGAGATACCAAACTTTGTCTCTTAGGTTCATTTCAGGTTAATGAGTAGAGTACATGTGCTGTGAGTGTGTTACTCTGGTTGTGGATGGGATAGGGCGGGTGCTGGTGTATATGGCCAGTCTTGAACCGGCTCAAACAGGCAATTGTTCTTGTCCTTTCAGCCCTTAACCTCAACACCCTCACTGAGATGCCCTAAGCCCTGACCTTCAATAGCCCTAGTGATCAGGTGACCTCTTCTGTGAATGGAAACCCTAGCCCCATCCCTAAACAAAACAACACTAGCCCTACGCCCTAGAACCAATAGGACAGCTGCCTCTTATAACCAATCACAGCCCTAGTCTCAGCAGCCAATCGGACATGAAACCCTACACCCTACATCCAATAGCAAGCTTAAACCCAGCCCTAGTCCAAACCTTAGCCCCAACCCTAGTCCCAGCAGCAAATTTTGCAGGACATTCTAAGCTCTAGATCCAATAGAAATCCCAGCCTCAGCCCTATTCTCACCCCTGGTCCAAACAGCCAGTTATACAGGAAAACCTAAACCCTATGTCCAATAGAAAGCCCACCCCAGGAACCAATCTGAAACCCTAAACCTATCCACCAATTAAATCACTAACCCTAAGCCCTACATCAGTAGAATCACTGACCCAGGAACCAATCAGAACCCTCATATACTCAACCAATGAGAACACTAACCCAAATTCAATAGAAACACTAGATATAGCCACCAATCAGTGCACATATATAGCATCCAATAGCAGCCTATATAAGGTCCCTGCGACCTCAGGCAATGTTTGCTGGCTAGGAGGCTGGAAGCTGCTCCTCAATTCAGAATCTCCTAGGAGACAGACAGGCTCAATCCACAATTTGGATGTCTGCAGGTAAGGGCCTAACACACTTTGCCCTCTAACAATACTGTTTGTCCAAAACTTTACTCACTCTCCTGGCCAAAAAACAACCGTACAATCTTTAACAACACAGCCTTAAAAAACGAGCAGCAGATAACTGCCTTCTGAGAGCACCCTCTGTTCATTCTCTGATATATAATATCTCTGTTGCTAAAGGAGGAAGGAGGTGGGGTTAATATGGTTTAAAAAATGTGCTAAAGTAAAATGTGAGCTGGGGGATTGCTTAACACACAGGTCTGATCACAAATCAGGAGACAGACTAGCAAGTAAAATCAGGTAATCGCGGGCAATTTGAAAAAAGAACAGACTTTTGACAGCAAAGCCCTCAGTCCAACAGGTAAAATGAAACAGCCATGGGCAAGTAAAAACATAAAATTTCTAAATTAAACAGCTTGAAAAATGATGCAATCATGGGCAGGTAAAACTACAATTTTTAAACAGATTGCTTGCCTGCATGAAAATGTCACTGTAGCACCAGCATATTGAATGTCTCTCCTGGCTTACACTATTTTTAGGATCTTATCTTGGTTTCCATTATTTTGGAGCATAGCCTTCATTTGGCATGGTGGGATTCTAGGAAACAATCTGGGAGCACTGTATGATGAACACCGAGGTGAAGACCTGCAAGAGGTTAGCTCTGTCAATAATTTCTGTATGCTTAGACTCTACGTAGACCTTTGTGCGGCCAAGGTTAGTTGACTTTGAGGTCCTGACACTTTGAATGCTGCTTCAGCAAAATTGGTCCTTTAATCCTCATTTTTTTATTTAATTGTTGTCTAGTTCTATGCCCATGTCTTTTTTGATGCTTCATTTAAACCCCTGCCTCATCAACTATGATTGACATGTGTCCCTCTGCCATGTCAGTATTCAGATTAGCTTTATTCGATTTTTAGTTAAAAACCATAAAAGCAACAACAATACATACATGCATAGATATCTCAACATTTCATTACAAAGTTAAGATCAACTATTAAAACAGGATTAAATAAATATGACGAGTCAACTAATCAATGTTCGTGTATATTCAGGACTAATTAGAGGCTAGAGGGTTAATAGCACAGGGTACACGGGATCCCCATCTCCAAGAATTATAATTCATTGTCATTGTCATTTGTCTTGGTAGCGGAATATGTTGGGAGCTGGGATAAAAATCATACTCGTCCCAAATGCAAATAGGGCCATCTCCTTCTTTGGGCTGGCAGAATCGTAGGTAGGGGACAATGTTCCTATTCTTAAATTTGATTACAATCAAGTCCCCCGAGATGTCTTTGAGCAACGTACCTAGCCACCCTACCCTCCTGACACTCAGGATTCCACCATCTAGGTCAGGTGGCAACGGTCTGTTGTGTTTTAGCCAAAAAATTACTTTATTTAGCAGGTCCTGGTGTGTTTCGAGTTTGCCCTGGCTAAGTGCAGGGACCCCAGAGAGGACAGTCACGTATGGGGCATCTTCGGGAGGTACGAATGCGGGATTAAAAGTAACGTTAGGGCCAGTTGGAATAGGTGTGGTAAGAGGGGATTCAAGAGTTTGGACTTTCCTGCATGCAGAGGACTTAGGTTTTTCGTGGTTGATGGGAGGATTAGGGCAAATAGGTATAGCAGTTTTTTCAGTTGGTAGAGAGTTCTTTTTAAGTGTTTTTTCAATGCCGGTCAGCCTGTCCCCCAAATCTGTGACCAGAGGTGATATTGCAGATATTAACAATTGCTCAAACTGGGCCAGTAAGGACAATTGGAGGGGCGATACAGGGTCGTAAGTTCTATTCACAGCCTTATCCGACATAAATATAGTTGGGTTAGAGGGGGTTGATGAAGGGCTGGTGCACGATTTATAAGCGTTAGATTGAATCTCATTGTCATTATCTTTTTCCTCATCATGCTTCCTTTTACAGTTTAAACCCCAGGACAGTGTGTTGACTTGAGATTGGACTTTATTGGGAGATAGAGGTACATCCCGTAGAGTGCCGTTTAGCTGGTCAACGTCTCTACCCATTATAGGGGGGGTTGATACGTCCGGGACGTACTTTGTGCCACACAGGGCATTTAGCTCCTCCCAGATGGACATGGTTAATGGGATAAAGAACTCCAAAAACGACAATAGGCAGTACAATGCGAGATGAATAAAGAGTTAAAGTGTCTCTATACCTCCTCCTTAGAAAGAGTCAAGTGGGGTGGCCCGTCCTGTCCTCCTCTGGCCTCTGAGGGCCGTAGAGGGCCCGCCCTTTGCCCGGGCTTAGCACGGCATCCCGCGATGCGGAGCAGATCGCAGTTTTAAGGCGCCTCCTGGCGCTCTCGTGATAGCAGCGCCGCCGCTGAGGCTGCCGGGAGATGGAGTCCCGGGGCGGCGGCGCTATGGACAGCAGAAATTGACTCCTGGCGGTGGCGGCTGCAGTGGGGGCCTCCTCACCTCCCCCTCCGATGTGAAGACATTCTTTGGTAGTGTTTCTTAATTACATCTTATGCTTCCTCATGTTGGAGCTTAATCTCCTTCTCCACGTATTCCTTTCATTACAGAATATCAACGCCATGTCAGTATAAGAATGTTGCTCATCCAGCTGTTCTTTAATGTCATACAGGGGGTTTGTAAGAGTATCTGGGCTTCCTTTCATTTCAAGAAGATAGTTAACATCCTGCTCAGCCCATGTGCTGCCACTCTATTAGGCAATTTTAGGTATCTCTGGATCTCTCATGAGAAAAATGAGTCTTGGTAGTATGGCCCCATGCTACTGGGGTCACATTGCAACCAGAGCCTGATAATAATAGCCCTACACTCTTCTCTCTTTGGCCAGCAACCTAATCAGACCAGTACTAAAGCCTAGTTAGACAGAGCATGTCAACACACAAGAGCACGCAGCATCCCTGCTCTTCAGTGCTCAGTGTGTCCAGAGGGTCGCACCCTTCAGCAGCAGCTTCACACTTACTTTGTAGTGTGCACTACAGAACATGCAAGTGGGAAGTCTAGCTGATGCCCAAAGTCAAGAGAGCATTCCCAACACATGGGGCCGGAGGACAGCATGCGCACCATCTCAAGCAATTGTAAAGTTCACATCATCACACCAACATGAGTCATATTGTAGCATTTGATTATGATGTTCAAATTCAGTGCAAAAGCAACCCTCTTGAAGTAATGGCCCTCCTGTTCTATGCCAGATCAAGTATTCAGTAGTGAGAGGTGACACTCAGTTTCTGATTGCTCCAATTTGGCTGGCACAGCAGCACAGCTCGAGCCTCAAGGCCTCGGGCAGCTTGGATCCTGCAAATACACCCAGTGGTTGTGACAGACTTGCTGAGTCACCTCAAACATCACTTAGGTCTCTGCTCAGATCATCTGTCCTTGTTTTTAACACAGATGCCCCAGCATCTCACTAATTTCTTCAGCGCCACAGCTGTGCATGCAGTTCACACCAGCACATTCACTGCTGATTACTCCATTGGGTCTCTAGGGCTCACCTAGGCCGCAAAGGCAGGCACTGCTTCCTACGATCAAACTGCTGAGTCCTGACAGTCCAAGTCAGCAACAAAGGCATCATTCAAAGTGAAGAGCAGACAGGGTGTGGAACAGATGTGATGGCCATTGTTCATAGCTAGTATGGGCAGATTTTACCTCAAGCCATGGGTCTGTTTTCAAAATGTGGACATCTTGGAAACTGTGCTTTGTCATCCCGCACAATTGCTCCATGAATTTGAAGCAATTGTATTACCTCAATAAAATTATGCATATCACTAGATTTTACTGCCAAGAAAAGAAACAATCTTGCATTTACTTCACTTGTTTCAGAACAAATTGAATGTTTTCCTCAGTTGCCACTCAGTGTTAGTTCTGACATTTAGAACATCCATGTTTCGACTATAATGTCCCTGCATGGTATATTAGTGTGCTCTATTTCCCCATATACTTTGACCCTCTTGTAAGGCAACCAAAAAATATGTGGAGGGGCTTAGGCCTGTCTTGGACTATGGGAATTCCTGCACCTGTCTTCTGACCTGGAGTAGTGCACTAAACATGCCCTAATAGTAGACTGATCACTACCGTCCCTGTCCTGTTTATACCACATACAGCAGTGCTGAAAGCATATTCTGTTTTTAATCTGTTTTACTTTGATGGAGGCCTATAGGTCTTTCTTGTGTAAATATACTGGTCTGTGTCCAGAATCTTTCACTGTGATTTTGTATGTATGTTCAGCACATGTGAGGGTATAGTGAGTGTATACCCATATGCAGGAGTAGGAATCTATGTGAGTGAGTCCTAAGTAGCTGAGCCAGTGATTTCCTTTGCTTTGTTGATGCCCCTCTTCAAGCAAGGCAGAAGTTGGAGGATGAGGGCAGTTTCCCCATACATTGGAAGTGTCATTCCTTTATTTTCCTGTGGCTACAGGATGAAGATTCAGACAGTGAAAGAAGAATGGAGCCAGGGTTACCTTTAGAAATCTATCAAAAACAGTGTGAGAGCACAGTGCCTTGACATCCCAGCAGTCAGTACACTCAGATGCATTCTGGTAAATGCAGTGCCCTGTAACACTAATTTCGAATAAACAATCTGTCATTTTAACCATGGCTGGTGCAGCCAAAGTTTAGGACATCAGTAGAGAGTAACACATACTGCTAGAGATGCATGAAATGCTGATCAACAGTCAGTTCAGGCCACAGTACTAATTCTTAAGAGCAGGTGCATCACCCAGAGCTTGTCAGCTCAACCAGATCATGGGAGGCATATCAAACAAAAACGGGTAGGAGAAACTGCCTTGACATCCTATCAGTCAGTTCACTCAGATGCATTCTGGTAAATGCAGTGCATGATAACACTTATTTCCATTAAACAATCTTATGTTTTTACAATGGTTATTTCAGCCAGTGCTAAGTATCTCTAGACGTAAGTTCATGTTTCAGGATAGTTGCCCTTCATCAGTAGAGATAACACATACAGATATCGGGAACTTCATTAACTGGATATACAAGGTAATCGAGTGTCATACCCCTGAGACACAGCCTAGGCATAGTAGGAAACCTTCTTCAAAGCCAAGGTTCTCTGGTTCCATTAAAACTGAGAAAAAGCAATGTAAAAAGCTGAAATGCCAAAGGAGACAGAAGTATTGCCCCGCTGTTAGAAGAACAATTTTCAAAAGGGCGCAAAAGAAATACTATGCCACCATTGCTAAAGCTAAAAGCCTCTACTATGTGGAGCAAATTGCCCAGTCTGATAATAACGCCAACAAAATCTTCACCATTGTCCAAAGTTTCCTCTTCTCTGAAGAGGAGATTATTGTCCATACTCCCTTGCTCGAATTGTGTGAGGAACCTTTCAGTTTCTTCACTAATAAGGTTCAATCTTTACAAGCAAATTTTGGTGCCGGGGATAGTTAGCTAATGACTATGGTTCCCTCCTTTTTGACAACCCCTTCTACTGCCACCAAACTTACAGCCTTTGAAACTTTGTACGTGATTGACTGACTAGCAGCTTTAAAAACTATGAAATCTGGCTCACCGTCAGATCCATGCACAGCCAAACTGTTGGCCGGTGATTTTGAGGTAATCAATCCTGTAATTAATACTTTGATCAACCTATCCTTATCGTCGGCCAAGGTCCCTCTTTCCTGGAAACCGGCGATGCTTGTTCCCCTACTTAAAAAACCTGCACCTGAACCTACTCTTCCCTCCAGTTACGGTCCTATTTCCCTTCTCCCTTCTGTGGCAAAAGTTCTCAAAAAATTGATCAATAAACTGCTATCTGAGTTTGTGGAGCAACATGATCTTCTTGATGCAGCTCAATCAGGTTTTAGATGCTCATATAGCACGGAATAAGCACTGGTCAAAATTTCTGAGGCCATCCATGAAACTCTAGATGAGGGAGGGCAGGGCTGCTCAGGTCCTTTTGGACCCGTCGGCTGCGTTTGATACCGTGCTTAATGCCCTGCTCCTGACCCGTCTTCATGAAATTGGCATATTAGGGTCAGTATGGAATTGGCTGCAATCTTACCTTAAGGGTAGAACTCAACAAATCTGGATTCCACCTTTTACAGCTGCCCCCCAGAATTTGAAGGCGGGGTTTCTTAAGGTTCTGTATTGAGCCCTCTGTTTTTCAACATTTATGTGACAACCTTTATTCAGCTGGCAGAGGATCTGGGTGCCAAAGTCATCGCATATGCTGGTGGCACTCAGCTTCTGTTAACGCAGAATAACAATGAGTCTTCCACCTCCCATGTCAAAACATGCCTCACTGCAGTTTTCCTTTGGCTTACATCGGCTCAGTTAAAGTATGTTAGAAATGGTGGTCTTTAGTTGGCATTGGTTTGCACCTTTGTCCAAGTAGGGACTCTTCTTCCTAGTCAGGGTAAGGGGGATACACTTCTAAAATAACTCCTGCTAATCCACTTGGTGGCTTGGCACTAGCAGACAGACTTATTTCAGAAGCAGTGTGTAAGGCATTTGTGCAGGCATACCGTAACACTACAAATGGACACCACACCAGTTAAAAAAAAATAAGCAAAACTATCTAAACCAACATGACCCAATATGACAGAAATCCAACATACAATATTGTAAAAAAGTTATTTTGCAAGATAACCTTAAAATTGCAGAAATAGCTGAAAAACACTGGGCTTCCCAGTTATTAGCTGTGTCTGGGGCAACTGCGAAACTGAAAACAACAAAGTCTAACAGTTTCAGCAAACTGCGTCAGTACGGGCCAACTACAGCGTTGACAGACTCGTGAACAGTACCTTTCTCATTGGGGCGGACATGTTGGTGCAAGTCGTTCAGGGGCAACAGTTGCGGTTGCATTGCAAAATGGAAGCGTACAGTGCCCTCGCAACGCGGTGCAGGCAGCGGCTCGGTGACAGTCGTCCAGTTGGTGTTCGTGACGCCAAGACTTATGGTGCAGGGTGAGGCGCTGCTCAATGTGGTGCTGGCAGGTTGCGGTGCAGGCGACGGAGCCATTCGATGTTCGGGTTGCCAGCGACATCCAGGCAGGGTGAGGCAAGGCGGCATGGAGTGAGGTGACCACACGATGCAGTGCAAGCAACGGGTCTGTGGCAATCATCCAGACGGTAGAGGTGAGACCAAGGTTGCGGTGTTAAGTGCTGCGGGGTCATCTGCGGTGCCTTTACGACGCGGAACACTGCAACAGCCTCAGTGACAGAGTTGGCTGATTCTTTCTTCTGTATCGGTTGAAACCAGTGGTTCCAGAGACGATGCCCAGAAGGATGGTGAGGTCTTTGCTGTTCCTGAGACCTTTGAACAGGGGGCAAGTTCCACTTTATGCCCTTGAAGATACTTTCTCAAGCAGGATACATACACAGTTCCTCACCTTGCAGACACAGCTACTACAGGCCAACTCCATACAGCACACAGCAAAGGGACAGTACTCATCCTCCAGTATCTTCCATCTCTTCTCCTTGGCAGTGGTACCTTCTTGAAGTCCAAAAGTGATCTAAAAGTCTGGGCCCCATTTTTTATGGTACGAAATCCTTTGTTCTCTGGAGGCAGATAGTGTCTTTGCCCAGCCAGAACCAGTTCTGTCCTCTCTAGAGATGTTACCCGGCAGGAGGTGGAGACAGCATTGTCCAAGCCAGACCAGGCCAATTCAGGCTTGAAAGAAATGTCCTGCCTCTACTCGGAATGCAGCCAAGGTCTATTCAGCCCAGCTATGATTCACCCTGGAAAGGCAGAACACACTCATCCCCCAAGGGGCTGTCTGAACAGAATGCACATCCTCAGCCCCTGCCATCTAAAGCCAGACAGTCAATACACAAACCCAGCAGAGGCATACTGGATGGCTAAGCAAGAAATTAGCAGCTTTCTAAAAGTGGTATTATCAAACCCACGGTACACAAATCATCCATACTTAAAGATGCATATTTATATTTTATATTCTGAGTTCAGGCATACTAAACACCATTTTCCCATCTTTTCCCAATAGGAAGTTATATTTATAAGATGTTATAAATAAACTCCCATTCTATCCTAGGGGACAGATAGCCTTTCAACAGTGAAAAACGAATTTGGCAGTATTTCATCATCAGTACATGCCACGCACATCAGGACATGTCCTAACCTTTGCATTCACTGCACCCTGTCCACAGGGGTACCTTTGGCATACCTTAGGGGTGACTCACATGTAAGAAAGGGGAAGATTAGGACCTGGCAGGTGGGTGTACTTGCCAGGTCGACATGGCAGTACCAAACTGCACAGAGACACTGCAGTGGCAGGTTTGAGTTACATTTACCAGCAGCTCGTGTGGGTGGCACTGTCAGTGCTGCAGGTCCACTAGCAACATTTGATTTGCAGGCCATGGGCATACACAGTGCACTGTACTAGGGACTTACCAGTAAATCAAATATGCCAATCATGGAATCCCCAACCCATAACAACAATTTAAAGAGGGAGCACTTGCATGTTGGCACTGAACAGCAGCAGCAAAGTGCCCAAAGCATCTTGACCAGCAAATATTAAGTCCAACACACAGCAAAATAACAGGAGGCAAAGGCAAAAATAAAGGGGAAACCCACGCCAATGATGCCAGGTCTAACAAAGTGCAATGGGGACAAAACTGGGATTCTTTTCTTAGGTAATTTCCCTCATCTGTTCTGGCACTCTTTCTGGCTGGATGAGTCCCCCTGCCAGCACCTCTGAGTCAATCAACTAAGTATTTAGGGATCTGGTTTGATGAAAAGCTGTGCTTTAGCCTTCAGATTAATAAACTCTGGGTAATGTGCTTCGGCATTTTGAAAGCACTGAAAAAATTACTTCCACTACTCCCACTATCAGCAAGTGAAATGGTTACCCTTGCCCCTATCACATCTCGCATTTACTATGCTAATGCACTGTAAGGTGGTCTACCTGGCTATTTATTGAATAAACTTCAGGTTGGTCAGTATGTCGCAGCCAGAGTTCTTCTGAATCTCCCTAGGAGGGAACATCTGTGCTGCCTGCACTAGTGGCCGGTGAAATAGCGGGTGAAATTTAATTCATAGGTTAGTGCTCATGCAGCTCTCCAAGGACTCGGCCCGGCTTCTTTGAGCACAAAATGTAGGTTCTATGCCCCTGCTAGGCAGTTGAGCTCTTCTCCAAAGCATGTGGCATGCACTCCTAGATTCCGTTGACAAAGGATAGGAGGCAGCTCTCTTGAATGTATGTCTGCTGTACCCTTGAAATAACTCCCAGTCAAGTTATGTGCTCGTCAGGATTTTTTACCACTTTGCTGGGCACACACAGGGACACTCCTTGGAGTAGCTGTGTGCAACACAAATGCTGTTAACATAACATAACATAACATAACATAACATAACATAACATAGATGTGCTGGAAATGTTGCTCCATACAATTTTCAAGACACAGTACCACTCCCTGAGTGCAGGTATATCACTCTCAGTTCCTTTGCTCAAATGGCTCAAGGGATCATTAGCAAACAAAAAGAGGGTAGGAGCACACTGCTTTGATTATCTCACACCCCAGCACCCAGTTCACTCAAATGCATTATGGTAAATGCATGGTAACAGTAGTCTTTAGCTTTCACCATTGTTGGTGCAGCCAGTGCTGGGTGTCTCTAGAGACTGTTTCATGATTTCAATCCTACTTCAGTATACTGTAACAAGTTGTATTAGAGGTGCTGCAAGTGCTGCTCACAGTTTTCTCAGGTGTCTGTACCACTCTTTGATTGCTGGTGCATCAGCTAGAGCTGATGAGCTGGGCTCTCCTGATATTGCGGAGTATACTACATTCTGCCACCACTGCTTGTGAGGAAGCACAATCTTGAGAGCAACAGGCACTGTAACTTCCCCATTCAACAAAGAGAAGCTTTTGCTGAGCCAGGTGAGGAAAGTGGAAAGCCGCTCTCCACAACATGGCAAGGAGATGTGACACAGACAGTTGTGTTCAGTTGACCCAGGAGAAATTTGAGCATAAGAGGGATTGGGTGCTGACATAAACAAGCATTTGCAATGCAAAAGGTGTCACATTCACACGAGTTTGAACTACTGGAATTGTAAATGACAATGCCTTTTATTTATGTTTTGGGCTTTATAACATAAATAAAAGGCATTGTCGTTTACAATACTAATAGCTTAAACTCTCGCAAATGTGAGACCTATTGCATTGCAATACAGGTCCTTCTTCACCGCTTGTTAGATTGTAAATATCTGAGGAAGTAGTGATAAATAGTGCAGTGAAGAAGATGTGTAAGTATTGTAAATTACACAGACACAAAGTGTGAAGTGAGAGTTAAATATGATCTGAGCTATAAACACTAACAAAGCGCTCCAAAACCTTTTGCTCTTTGAATACATTGTTGCTCCTCAGGAGGAAGGGTGGGGGGGCTATTTCTGCTCTCTTCATGATTTGGGTGTGCAGTGTGGCATTGCCTAATGTTGTTGCTATCTTTGGCCTAATTAAAACACTCCTGATGTAATAGAGCCCTGGCTTCATCTACTGGTGCAGGGTGGGCTGCGCTTTAAGGCAGGCATGGAGGGAGGGAAAGGGGGATGGTCTTTGCGCAGCTCTGGCCTTGTAAAATGCCCCTGCTATTACTAGTGAGCATGAGGCACTGAGGTATGGGAATTGGGATTGGGGGTGGTGGTATTGGTATTGGTGGTGGTGGTTTTGGAAATTGTGGTATTGGTGATATTTGTTGTGGTGGTATTAGTGGTGGTGCTATTATTGGTATTGGTATTGCTGTTGGTGGTATTAGTGATGCTGGTATTGGTGGTAGTGCGTGTATGGTTGGTGGTTTTATTGGTGGTGGTGTGGTGGCATTGGTGGTATTGGTGGTGCTGGTATTGGTAGTGGGGGTTGTATTTGTGGTATTGGTGGTGGGAGTATTGGTGGTGGTATTGGTGGCAGTGGTATTGGTGCTGGTGGTGGTATTTGTATTGGTGGTGGTATTGGTGGTAGTATTTGGATTGGAAGTGGTGGGATTGATATTGGTGGTGGTATTATTGGTATTGGTATTGTTATTGGTGTTGGTGTATTGGTGGTGGTATTGGTGGTGGTATTGGTGGGGGTATTGGTGGTAGGGGTTGTATTGGTGGGGGTGGTATTGGTGGTGGGGTGGTATTGGTGGTGGTGGTATTGGTGGTATTGTTGGTGGTGGTATTGGTCATACTGGTGGTGTTATTAGTGGTGGTGGTGGTATTGGTGGTGGTTGCATTGGTGTTGGTGGTGGTATTGGTGGTGGTGGTGGTGGTATTGGTATTGGTGGTGGTGGTGGTAGTATTGGTGGTGGCAGTGGTGGTCGAATTGGTATTGTTGGTGGTGGTATTGGTTGTGGTGGTAATGGTGGTGGTAATATTTATGGTATTGATGGAGGCGGTGTTGGTATTAGTGGTGGTATTGGTGGTAATATTGGTATTGGCGGTAGCATTGGTGATATTGGTGGTAATTGCATTGGTGGTGGTATTAGTGGTGGTATTGGTGGTGGTAGTGCTATTGGTGGTGGCAGTGGTATTAGTGGTGATAGTATTGGTAGAGTATCGGTATTGGTGTTGGTGGTATTAGTGGTATTGGTGTTGGTGGTATTGGTATTCGTGGTGGTGGTATTGGTATTGGTGGTGGTATTGGTGATGGTATTGGTGGTGATGGTGGTATTGGTGATGATGGTGGTATTTGTGGTCATGGCATTGGTGGTAGTGCTGGTATTGGTGGTGGTGGTATTGGTGGTGGTGTGGTGCAATTGGTGGTATTGGTGGTGGTACTGGTGGTGGTATTTGTGTTATTGGTGGTGGTATTGGTGGTGGTGGTGGTATTTGTATTGGTGGTGGTACTGGTGGTAGTATTGGGAATAGTGGTGGTGGTGGTATTGATATTGGTGGTGGTGTTATTGTTATTGGTATTGGTGGTGGTGGTATTGGTGGGTGTATTGGTGGTGGGGGTGGTATTGGTGCTGGTGGTATTGGTGATGGGGTGGTAGTGGTGATGATGGTATTGGTGGTTGTGGTATTGGTGGTGATGGTGGTATTGTAATTGGTGGTGGTATTGGTGCTGGTGGCATTGGTTGTGGTGGTGGTATTGTCAATGGTGGTATTGGTGTTGGTGGTGGCGGTGATGGTATTGGTATCGGTGGTGGTGGTATTGGTGGAAGCGGTATTGGTTGTGGTGGTAGAGGTGGTATTGGTGGTGGTGTTATTTGTGGTATTGATGGAGGTGGTGGTATTGGGGGTGGTGGTATTAGTGGTGCAATTGGTGGTAATATTGGTATTGGTGGTGGTATTGGTGGTGTTGGAATTGGCAGTGGTGGCACTGGTGGTGATATTAGAGGTGGTATTGGTGGTGGTGGTATTGGTGGTGGCAGTGGTATTAGTGGTGATAGTATTGGCAGAGTATTGGTATTGGTGTTGATGGTATAAGTGGTATTGGTGTTGGTGATATTGGTATTGGTGGTGGTGGTATTGGTATTGGTGGTGGTGGTATCGGTGGCGGTATTGGTGGTGATGGTGGTATTGGTGGTGATGGTGGTACTTGTGGTGGTTGTATTGGTGGTGGTATTGGTGGTGGTATTTGTGGTGGTGGTATTGGTGGTGGTGGAGGTGGTGATATTGGTGGGGGTGGTGGTATTGCTGGTGGTGGTGGTGGTATTGGTGATGGTGGTATTGATGGTGGTGGTATTGGTGGTGGTGTTCTTGTTGTTGTTAATAAAACAAACTTTTGAAAACAACCGGTCAAGTGGCTTTAGTGCAGATTACATGTAACACAGATGTGCAGTTGTCAGCTTCAGCCCATGAGCACACAATTATGTGCTACCTGGAATATACTAATTGTTTCTAAATCCATTTTACTTTGGGGGGTTGAAACAGACACAAGATAATTCCGGGTTAAAGGGATTAAAAGCGGGCACCCGTGTTACGGGGACGGCCGTGCTGCTTAAAAAAAGCGGTTTCAGCTGAAGCAGTGCATGTCCTGCCTGCAGTAAGAGTAACTTCATAAAGTAAATAGTGCTTACAGACTAAATAACAGGTCCCGTGTAACACCCAAAGAAAAGGGGCCAGGCGCCATGGGAGGTTACAAACAAAGACAAGGCTGTACTGAGGAGAGACTAACAAGCCTATTAACGAATTCGAAGGCAGCATTTACGAAAGACAATGACACAAGCCAATGAAAAATATCGGAGGAGAGCGGGGGCATCTACTCTCCATACTCTACTACAGCAGTCTTGCAGAGCGATCTGCAGATGCGCGCTGCCGCTAGGCTCAACCTAAAAAGGGATATGAAAAAGAATGAGCGCGTCAGCGAGCACATGTAGCAAAGTTAAATTTACCAGCTGCTCTTGTGAATACTACAAAGGAACAGCCTTGGTGAGGGAAAAAAACTGTGGGAACTACGGGGAGCAGCACAAGATTTCATAAGAGCATCAGAGCATTTCTTTTTATTTCCTCACCCTAAGTCTTCAGAATCACAGAATCCATGACAATAGAATAAAAGTGGTTTCTTTATTTTTCAAGCACTTCTGGAGTGGGGGATTTAGCCCAGAGGCAATGGAGTGCATGAACCCTTGTTCTGGGACACATGAGTGCCTTGCAGGCTTAAGAAAAGTAGAAGAATTACTCTTTTTCTCAATTGTTGTGAGTGTTTAAAACTTTATTGGTATATTGTTGACAATAAATCGCTTTATATAGGTATTTGTGTTATGGAAAAATAGTATCAAATGGAAGGGATTTGAATATTTATTGATATGTCCCTTAACCTTATATGTTGCCTTTAACTATTGTGATGACACTATGAGAAAGCCATTTTATGTTAATGCAACTATCCTATTTTGTTCGACACCTGGTGTGCTATTGTGCTTCTAGGCGATAGAGCTGCTGGTGTGCTACTTGTCAAAGATACCATCAGTGACGTATATTTAGCAAGGACCCCCTGAAGACATAGATATTGTAGTTCCTCGGTCAGGGAAAGAATATCATTTGACAAAAAACAACCTAGGCAACTAATGTATAAAAGGACAAACATTAATGTAGAAGGACAAAGGCTGCCAAATACTATAAAATCAATGTTTTATTATAGAATTAAAAATACAACAAACAAAAACGTAATACAATTTTGAATAAAAATTGGTCACAAGTTCACAAAGTTAAGGTTCATGTGTAGTGCATTATACATAGAATTCCCTATGCAACTATGGTATAGAAATATTGTGCCACCTTTTAATTACTTGACATTTTTTATATTTTCTGATTGTTTTAGTTTAATCTTTCTCATATTATGTACAGAATATTGCATAGGGAATTCTATGTATAATGCACTACACATGAACCTTAACTTTGTGAACTTGTGACCAATTTTTATTCAAAATTGTATTATGTTTTTGTTTGTTGTATTTTTAATTCTATAATAAAACATTGATTTTATAGTATTTGGCAGCCTTTGTCCTTCTACATTAATTTTGTCCTTTTATACATTAGTTGCCTAGGTTGTTTTTTGTCAAATAAAGATACCATCAGGGCCAAAGGTCCTGTGGATCCTTTCTTTATTTCATACTCCTTGCTGGTTGTGAGGATCTTCAGCATTTCCAATGGTCATTCTTCATGATTGTATTACTTTACCTTTTTATTAGAAAAACAGCACACAGCACCACACCTAAGTAAGTACTTTCCTGCTTTGCTACCCTAAGATCCAAGTGCTAATAAGAAGTACTTGGTTCCCAGTTGGAGAGTAGACCGTTTCAGTGTGCTAGGACATCAGTGAAAAAAGGCACCCATTGTTTTAATTGGGGCCCAGCAATCCCTAGCTTCCCTGGGGTGCTCTCACCCAGATGTTGTTCATTGTTGACAAGGTTTACTAGTTTCTAGTTTCAAGAGATACTATTGACATTCAATAAATCCAGTTTGTTTGCACAAAATACCTATTCTCAAAGGAGCAAATATCAGAGAAGAAAGTTGGGTTCAAATGGTTGGGTAAGGGAACGTAAGATGGAGTCTAGGGAACTCTGACATCATTATTTCCTTGATGAGGATATAATCACATTGTTTTAAGAGCATGAAACATGTGGTAGTTTTCTGTGTTTTATGTAAATTCATCAGGGGGAATGTCAGAGAGATTTTCAATTAGAAGGATCTCAGACTATAATGTACTAGGAACTTCACCAGAAAGCACTCAATTATGCACACCACAAATATTAGGAAGAGTGTATGGGTCCTGCTGTTTGGAGAAAGATGCTGCCTGTAAAAATGTAGAAAAACATGTTTAGGAAGAGCCCTAACATAAATATTGAACAAAAGGAGTGTCAGTAAACACCTCTGTTTAATTCATCCTGCATCTCTAAAGGGGTTTATAGGGATCTATTCTTCACCACTAGCCAGAGGTGTGTGTGTAATAAAAAAAACATTTTTAGCAGTTCATCTGGTATACCAAACTGTGTTCTTTCCGCCATAATGAGTGTGAAATGTTATAAAACTCATTTAAAATGATCAATAAACCTAAAAATAGTAATTGACTTAAAACAAACACTTGATTATGAATAGAATGTAATTTACTGAACCTGGCATGCTGTGGAGGTAAGATGGTTACCCCAACACAAGAACTAAGTTCATATTGGAATGGTAAAAATGTACTCAATTGCTCATGAGAGAGAAATCAGGATATTTGAACAGGGAAGATCAATAAATTGTTTCGCAACATTATAATAATAGTTGCTACCATCAAGTCCACACAAATTGTTTGAATGCTTTAAAAAACGAAATGGAAGTCTTCCAGTCATATCAAACTTTAGTCTTAAACGGGGTCAACAGGTGGAAAGACTACTTGGTCCTGGTACTCTGTCCTTCATCACTGTTGCATTTTTTGCCGATGTTTGCTAAGATTTTGCAGTGTGCTGTGACATTGGTCATCAGATGGTCCCTTTAATAATCAGTGTAAGAAATCAGGCTATTTAGTTGTGAGGATGTAAGTGGCATTGATAAGATCCCATCGTTCCTTCACTGGGAACCAAGTAAGACATTGTTGCACTTGAATTTCTCAGGGTAAAGAGGCAGTACAAATTCTACATAATAGAGGTGGTGTGGGCCAGCAAAGGCACGCAACAAGGTTTACTAAATTATTGTCCTGTATGTGCCTGCACACAGACTACTCAATACTATGTTTTTTTTTTAAGTTTAGAAAGCTTTATTAAATCAGATAAACAATGTAAAACAACATTACAATACATTGAGCATTGAAGCAAGATCAGAAAGATACAAAGTACAAAAGTGAAAACAAAAATCCAAAAAGGGGATATTAAAAATTATACCAAGGGAAAATGCTTTTTAACAGTATTTTGTAAAAAGGGAAAGAGGGGAGAAAGAGAGAGAAAGGGAGAGAGAGGGAAGGGAGGGAAACAGAAAGAGAAAAAAGCAAACAATTCATAAACATTAAGGGAAAATTATTGAACATGTCTAGAAAGGAAGTCTGTTAGAGGTAACCATAACAAATCCTTTTTGATCAAAAGGGCAGTAGTAGTAGCAAAAGCACGATCAAGCCTATGGTGATGACACAACAGATTCCACCAAGCGCTATATGAGATTTTAGAGGTATCTTTCCAGTTCGTTGTAATTACCAGTAAAGATATTGCTATGAACAAGTCTATGAAATTATGCACATTACATGGAACATTCCAAATGGGAGAAGAACCACCCAGAAAAATATGTACAATATCAAAGGGATGGTGTGAACCCAAAATATCATTTTGCTTAGACCATATGTGAGACCAAAGGAATTTGACCAGTGGACATTGAAAAAACATATGAAAGAAATCACTATCATCACAGTAACAGGACCAACATGTCTTAGAATCTGAGATTTTAAATTTAAATAAATCAGAAAGGGTGAGAAAGAGTTGATTATAAAAAAAATATAGAGTCTGTGTGGTGCTAGCTGAGTGGGATACAGTGTGAATTTGAGACCAAATAGAGTCCTAAACTGAAAAAGAGAAATCCTGCAAGAGGTCCCTCTCCCAAATGAGCTCAATTTTAGATTTGAGTCAGTCTGGAGCAGAACGGGAAAGTAATTTGTAAATAACAGCAGCTTTGAGAGGGATAGTGAAATCTGGTGGAGGGGAGTTTGATGGGTCAGTAGTAGATAAGGAGCTACATTGGGATTTGAAGGTAGATAGGGCGGGTTTAAGTAAGGAGTATTGAGAGGAATATGTGTTGGACAAGTGAAAAGATGAGCGGATGTCGGAAAAGTCCATCACAAAATTATCAATGAGAAGACTATCATAAAGGATTATGCCTTTATCAATCCATTCTTTCCAAAAAAGTGCTTTATTCTTAATCTTTAGGAATTGATTATACCATATCGGAGTAAGAGAATGGGAATGCGCTTGTGAGACAAAAGAGCAAGATATCAATGTGTCAAGTGCTTTAGAATGTTTGAAAATGGGTGTGAGATAACGCTTGGGGGTTTGAGATAAGCGGGTAGCAGTGAGAAAGGTGAAAGTTGAGCCAATTCTATTGTACTCCAAGCTGTCACGGGAAGAGGGAAAGAGTCTGATAAGAAAGGCCATATTTGTTTCAATGTGAAAGTAGAGTGAAAGCGAGTAAGGTTTGGAACATTGACCCCACCTAAACACTTTGGTTGTTGAAGGCGATAGAGGGAAATCCTGGACTTACGATTATTCCATAAGAATTTAAAAATAATGCAATTTATAATTGTAAAAAAGTAGATGGGAAGAGAAATGGGAAGCATTGAAAGATAAAAATTAACAATAGGGAGACGCATCATTTTAATAGTTGCCAATCTTCCCCACCAAGACAAAAACAACAGAGACCATTGATCTATAAGTGAAGAGAGCTTTGTAAGAATATCTTTGTGGTTAAGTTTGAAAGTCTCTTTGATATTATTAGTATAAAGGATACCCAGACATTTGGTATACTTAGGATTCCATTCAAAACCGGAACCATGAAACGTATGAGGGAGGCAAAATGTATTAAGCGGTAATACTTCAGATTTATCGATATTCAATTTATATCCTGAAACTAAGGAATATTCATTTAGTATAGAGAAGAGAGCAGGTAAAGAGGTGGCAGGGTTAGAGATATAAAGTAAAATGTCATCAGCGTAGGTGGTGAAATTGATATCAATTTTCTTGTATAAAAAACCAGTATAAGAGGTTGAGCGTCGAATGTTTTCAAGAAAAGGTTCTAAAGCTAAAATAAAAAGAAGGGGAGATAGGGGACAACCTTGTCTGGTGCCTCTACGCAAAGGAAAGTACGAAGATTGAGCTCCATTAACCCAAATAGAAGTAGAAGGGGCTGAATATAACAAGTGAATACATTTGATAAAAGGGGGACTGAAGCCATGCCACCTAAGTGCACCGAACATAAAATCAAAACTGACTCTATCAAACGCTTTTTTAGCATCGAGAGTGATAGCAGCCACTGGGGAATCCAATTTTTAAGCAAATTATCCGTGATAGATCTGCCTTTGACAAAACCAGATTGGTGAATATTAATGAGGTCAGGGATAACGGTGTTTAATCGAATAGCTAAAAGTTTTGCATATATTTTACAATCTGTGTTAATTAATGAGATGGGCCGGTAGTTTTTACAAAGGGATGTATCTTTATCTTTCTTAGAAAGCAAACATAGCATTGCTTGAGTAAAAGAACCCTTAGACTCTCCCATGGCAAGAAAATTAGTAATCAGTGAGAATAGATGCGGTAATAAAATGGTCTTAAAAGGAAGGTAGAAGCGAACGGTAAAACCATCGGGCCGGGTGACTTTTCCTTAGGCAAGAGAGTAATGGCATGGAGTATCTCTTTTTCAGAAAGAGGTATATCAAGGGAGGAAAGATCTATATGAGCGTCCGGGGACTTAGGGATAGTTTGCAAAAAAGAATCAATTTGAGCAGAGCAAGGTGTTGATTCGGGAGTATATAAAGAGGAGTAATATTGTACAAAACAATCAAGAATCATAGCATCAGTAGAATGACGATTCCCATTGGCATCGGTAATAACAGTGATTTTGGATTTTTGCTTTTTACTTTTGAGATAATTGGCTAGAGATGTACCTGCTTATTGCGTCCACCATACATTTTTGCATTACATTTAAGGAAATTATTGCAGGCAGCATCCCATGAGTGTTTATTGTATTGCATTTTTGCTTTAATAAGGGAAGAAAGTGTATCTGCAGAATTAGTAGTGAAAAAAAGATGTTCAAGTTCTTTTATTTGTTTGAGAATAAGTGAAGATTGAGATAGAGCTTTTTTCTTTTTACGAGAGAGATAAAACCTCGGGCAGCTGCATTAAAAGCATCCCAGATAAAGTGAAATTGAGATGTGGAGTGAGGATTATTGTGAAAAAATTCCTCTGAGAAAAGGGTAAATTGTTCGGTGAATTGGGGATCAAGAAGAAGGGAGTTATTAAAACCCCAACGCTTAGTAGTAGGAATGGATGAAGGATAGTCAATGACTGGGACAACAGGGGCATGATCTGAGATGAGAATGGAACCAATTTCGGAATTAGTCATGAATTGGAAAGTGTGTTGATTGAGAAAGTGTGATGCATGTACAGGAGAGAAGAAGGAGAATTCCAATGTATCCTCCAAGAGTCTATTAGGCCTCTGGAGGAAATAGCTTTAAAAAAAGATTTTTACATCTTATTGGGGACATATCTGGTTTGAGATTTGCGATCCAAAAAGGGATCCATGAGTTGATTACAATCGCCACCAACAATTTAATTATCATTTGCATGCGAGAAGAGAAGCATAGAGAAATCATTCCAAAAGGTTAAGTCTACACCAGTGGGGCCATAAACATTGCAGAAAGATACATTTGTATTGTTAATCATTACATCCATAAACAACCACCTACCATTAGTATAATACAACTAATTTTTTAACTGGATATATAATGATTTATGAAACAAAATAATAACACCATTTTTATTATCTACTGATGGGGAACAAAAGGCTTTGCCCACCCATTGTTTGCGCAATGAAGGAAAATCCTTAAGTGTAAGGTGAGTTTCTTGCAACAAAGCAACTTGACATTTTAATCTTGCTAAGTGAGACAAAACTCGCTGTTTCTTAACAGGGTTGCAAAGACCTTTGATATTCCAAGAAATAACTCATAGATCGTTAATCTTTGAAGATCACAGGAAAGTAGGCGAACAAGTAGAAAGGAAGAAATGCGGAATAGAAGAGTTGTAAAAAGAATAGATAAAAGTAGAAAGGATAGAAAAAAAACCGACAGATAAAAATTGCTTGTGCGACAATGAACCCCGTAATCATCATGGAAAAAAGAATAAAAGTGAATGGAAGAAAGGTGAAATGAGAAAACAATAAAGAAACAGTGGATAAATTGAAAAAGAGAAAAAGTATAGAATAAATTGAATATGAAGGAAATTGCCTGAAAGGGATAGAAAAAGGTAATAAGAAAAAGAAAAGCCAAGGAGGAGAGAGAAGAGGAACAGAAAGGAAAAAAGAAAAGGTGAGAGACAGGAAAGAGGATAGGATAGGGAGATAAAATCCCCCAAAAAGTAAAATCAAAAGAAAGATGACAAAAAGCCAAGCGGCTTTAGTCATAGAGGATAATTGACCAGAAAACATTAGAGTGGGAGGGGGGGGCAGCGAAAAAACAGACAACCGCATGAGCAGGAGACACAAACAGAAATTAGGTCACATATACAATAATTATGATACAAAAAGGAGGTAGAAAAAAGTCAGAAGACTAACTGTAACCAAGTAAGACATAGGAAGAGAACTTACCAAATAATTAGGAAGGGATGGCAGTGAAATGAGTTACACAATAGAGACCTCAGGGCAACACAAAAAAAAAATATATACAACAAAACTGCAAGGATGGGACCTGCGAACAAGAAGAAAAGAGCAGAGAACTTGTTACAACAAAAAACAAAAAATGAAGAAAAGCATTTTAACCATACAAAACATGAACCAAGAAAACAGATAAACTAAGGTTTGCTGAGTTCCATGAGTTCTCCCTTGTGGGTGTGAATGAACTTCCGAAGGTCAGCAGGATCGTCAAAGCTGAAGGACCGGTCTTTATAAGTTACTTTGAAGAAGCAAGGGTGAATTAGGTCATATCGAGCATTCATCGATTGAAGAGCAGGTCTCAGGTCTAAGAATTCTTTCCGTCGGGCAGCAGTTGGTTTGGAAACATCTTGATCTGTCATCGGCCTTCGACTGTGTCAACAGGGGAAGGCTGTGGCAGACCATGAGGGAGAAAGGTGTTGACAGGGGGATTGTGGACTTCTTGATGAATCTGCACAGTGATACAAGAGCTAATGTTAGGTTTTCATCCAATGGTGAAACCACGGGAAATTTTAGTATTAAAAAGGGAGTGCGCCAGGGCTGTACCCTGGCCCCATTTCTTTTTAATTTTTACATTAATGATTTAGATGCCGTACTACAGGAGGTAAAATCAGATTGTCCAAGAGTTGGCAGGAGGGGTATTCCTGTACTTTTATACGCAGATGATGCAGTTTTAATCTCAAGAACAGAAAAGGGTCTCCAGGCACTTTTGAATGCTTTTAATGATTTTATGACTAATAGGGATCTTATGGTCAACAACTCGAAGTCTTATATAATGCATGTTGGCCGCCCATCAAAAAAGAAATTTAGTTTTAAACTAGATGATGTCCTGATCCCCATCACTTACCCATTCTCATATCTTGGTGTTTTATTTGATACAAAGCTCAGTTGGGCCCCACATGTGGCATGAAAGAAGGGGGAAATGACAAGAGTAAATGCCCCTATTTTCAATTTTGCTACTAAATTGGGAAAAAAGCCAAACACTGCCATGATGAAACTATACAACGCTAAATCGATAGCTACTGTGGTCTATGGCAATGAGATATGGGGCTATGTCAGCGGTGATCACTTACAGGTTACTGAAAATAATTTCTTAAAGCGTCTGCTCTGTGTCCCAGCCAGTACATCGAATCTGGCGGTGCATGAAGAGCTGGGAAGTCAGTATTTATCTGACATAGTTGGTTTAAGACCACTGACATGTTGGGTAAATTTATGGTTAAACCATAACATTCCGTTAACCCATCTGATAGTGAAAGATCTTGTATCACATGATAACGCAATGTGTGTACCCTGGCTTAAATATTTGAAGTCTCAGTTCCTGAAGTTAGGACGCCTGAACCTGTTTGAAAATCCGAGTGGGATAGTAAAGGGTGATGTGGCAGCAATTAAGAGGGCTTTTTATACGGATAGAAGGGCCAAAAGAGAAGAAGTTGAGCTTTTGAAACCTAATGTTAGAAAATACGTCATGTTAAGAACTTGTGATAGTATGGAATTATACCTAACATGCTCCTTTACTTCTCATGAAAAAATTTTGCTGACAAGGTTCAGGTTTAATATCTTTCATCATCTTTTAATTAGACCAAAGTTGGACATTTTTAAGAAAATTGCAGCTCCCTGTGGCTGCGACGGGAAGTCTCCACAGGATATGCTGCATTTTATATTTTTATGTAGATTTTATGAATACCCCCGAAAACGCTATCTTGTTACCCTTTTAAAGAAACTAAATTTTAATCAAATAAGACCTGCACTCATGTATTTACAGCTTCTGCACAGTGATAGTGTTCTCCAGGTGATAGAATTTTTAAAATTGACTGTGAAAATAAGAAAGTGCTTAGATGAGTGATTATATATCTCTGAAAGATGATGCACTAATGCACTTTATTGTATTTTGGTACTACCTGCACTTTTATTGTGATTTTGACTTTGCCTACTTACTCATCAAAGAAATTTGTATTAACCGTTTTTTGGAAATATGTATCATTTGTTCTGATGTAACGGTAATTTTTACTATGAAATGTGTATTGAATTTGTGCTTTTATGGATTGAAATATATCCGAAATAAAGTCGAATTGAATTGAATTGAATTGAGTAAGAAATACTTTATGACCAGACCAGAGCATCTGCTTGTGTTTTTTGGCGGAATGAAGAATCGACATAAGGTCTGAATAGAGCAGGAAATAGGCAATAATACCTCTTGGATTAGAAGTCGAAGATGAGTTCTTTGGACCAAGGCGATGAGCTCTCTGATGATTATGAACATCCATGTGCTTGGGGATACCAGTAATCGGAGGTACTTGAGTCTTCAAAAATTGGATAATGTCAGACCCTTCAGATCCCTCTGGAATATCATAAATGCGCAAGTTATTGCGCCTGTTGCCATTTTCCAAATCCTCTGAGGTTTTCTTGAGTTGGTCGATCTCCTTGGTAAGGCTGGCAACCTTAGCTACAACATCCTGAGCATCACTAACCTTTTGCTTCATGTCTGTCAGTCCCATATCCATGTTTGACCATTTTTCATCCAGTCTCTGAAGAATTGTGGCAGTATCCGTCATGAATGGACAGATGAGGCGCAACTCCGCCATAATATCATCCAAAGTAACAGGAAGCGGAGATTTCAACGGAAATGGAAGATCTTTTTTGAGACGCTTACCTGTTGCAGGGTCTTTACAAGTGCCAGGAGCGGTGCCATGAGCCTTAGTGGTATGTGATGATTCCATTTTGAATACGTAAAGTCAAAGGAGCTTAAGGAAAGGCAAAATAGGAACCAATTGCCAGTACCGTCGAACAATATTGACAGTGAAAGAGATAATGTGAGGCAATAAACAGCTGGACCAAGTTGTGACAAAAAAAATGGGAGCAAGAGACGCTGTATTCAGAAGCCACAATAAGCAGATGAAATTGATAATATAAGTCCCATGGAATAAGGTGCCAAACAGAAAGTAAGAAAATCCAGCCACCAAAATATCACAAGAGAAGGCAGAGAAACATAGCACAAATGGAGTTTGAACCGCTACTGCAGATGCATGCCTGAGGTAATTTGGGAGAGGCAAAGCAGAGGTACAATTAGTAGTTTAGAGCCTATCGCCACACGTCCCCCCAAAAAAAAGCATGATCTCCAATCCAGATGTTAGCGAAAATAAACTGGAGCCCTGAAGCGCTTAAATAGTAGCAAGAGAAAAAAAAACAGAAGAAAAAACGCTGTGAAATGAAAAACAAAATGGAGGTCGCAAGGCAGAGAGAGACAGTTTGACTCATAACTCACTCAAAATGCCCCATTTTGAAACAAAAGCTTGCCCATATGTAGTGGGATACTTCCGATGGTGAAATCAGCCGTTGCTTCCCAGAAACGCCGCCGCAGAATCAGCCCTTCGTGAACGAGCGCTGCTCTTCATCACGGAGCTCCTCAAGTTGCGGCCATCTTGGATCGCTATGCCACGCGTCTCTCGAATCTATGTTTTAATTTACAAATATATACAAGTTGACAGTGGAAATATCTATGGAAACACCCTCTAACAATGTACTCCACAGCAAGCGCTGAACCCTAAAATCACAAAAGCAACCTAGGATGAACACAAGATAATGGGGTATAGTTATCAAAAGACTGGCTTACTTGACTTATTAGGGTATCACTGCAATGATAACATTAGATTCATGTGATGAAAATCTAATGCAGCAAAGTTAAAACCTCACAGGATGGCACCTTCTTAAAATAACATCCTTTAATATAGACAATTATTCAGTACTCTTTTTGTCGTTTTCAATAAAACATTTTGGTTTTCAATATACCATGTTCATGGGTCTATCCAAGGGCTATCCGTATGACCCTGTGGGAGGTAGATATAACACAAAAGGGGCCCGATTCACAAAGGTAAACTTAGACTTTTAGTCTAAACTTAGACCAAACGTCTAAGTGTGGACATAAAGATATTACTCGCAAATTTCCCTTGTGAATTCCCAAAGTGGTAAACGTAGGGGTTTATTTACAAGTCCCTTGCGCCGTAGGTATGTCACTGTTTATATGGGGAAAAAGTAACACACTGGCTGCGCAAAGGGCTTGTAAATTAGCCCCTTAGACGTTTGGTCCAAGTTAGGCCAAACATCTAAGTTTTTGTTTGTGAATAGGGGCCATGATTTTTAAATGAGAAATCCTGGATGATATTGCATGTATGACAGCCCAAAACACATGTTACGCACCATAAATCACAACATACACATATTTTTAGCAGCCTTGGTGCCTTATGGTACACTCTTTTGGTCAAGAGCAATGTTTTTTTAGAAATGGCCTTTTGTTGCAACCAAATCCTATCTCTTTCCTTCTTTTGATTTAATGCCCAACAGGGCATTTCTTTTTATGTGGGTGTCCACCTGCATGTGTGCTCCTGTCATGATCCCAGTTGGAGACTGCGGGGAACCCAAAAGCCCTGAGGTCTCTGCTGCCTGCCTTCTATCCAGGCCAGCCTTGATGGGCTGGTGTGGGAGCATGCAGCTTTCTTCACTCCTGCTTGCATGTAGAATTCAGGGGGGTTTCTGTGCTGTACCACTGCACTTCTACCAGAGACGGGCATAGGAGTGGGAGGCTCTGCGGGGCATTTCTCGCAAGGTTTTGGACCTGCTCATGAACCTGTCAGAGCTGTAATGCAGTGACACTCCCAATATGCTTGCATCCCTGTCGACATTTTCATTACTAGATTGCAACAGCTCTCAATTTGCCTCCTTCATGTTGGTCCGTTTGTTGGTCCAGGGAAACTGAGAGGCCCACAGGGACAAATGTGAAGGATTGGGGGCATGACTTGGCCACTGAACACGTCGGACGCCAGCAAGATCATCTCCTGCACCCCGCACATATCTATCTGAATCGTTGCTGTGCATGGGTCTGCATCAGTTCCCTGCATTTGCTGTGAAGCCTGGTGGCCCAGAAATGGCCTCTCCTGAGTGGCCAACTGTGGTTGGTAACTATTACAGTGAGGAGGATGGTGTGGCTAGTAACCAGCATCCAACTGGTAATGAATGCAGGGGCCCCAGGCTATTGCTTGTTATCCGGTGTAGTCATAGAGGTCAGTGGCACTCCTCCGTGCCTCTCCATTTGAAACATGTAATATATTCCACACGTGACACCCCTACTGGACTCCTTGTTGCCAGTGTTATCAGATATGCCAATGAGCTCCCAGCATTCCAGCTTCGCATGGGCAAATGAATGAGGGGGGGCAGAAAACAGGGGGACTCACCATCTGACCCCGCACCACAGGCACTACACTCTCCATCATTGATTGACTCAACACAAGGTGCATTTGTGGCTACTACTTTCGACTCTCTATAGGGAGTTACCTCTCGTCGTGCTGAAGGCTCCTCCCTAGTAACCTGGACAGGATTTTCGCAGTCATCTCTGAGTCCAGGGAGTACTTTGAGGCCAAATTTGATTGTCTGACCAATAGCATGGCGATCCTCAGCAAAAACCAACAAAAAATCTCAGAAAGAATACACACAAACCGTGCAACAATCTGCACAAACTATTGCAAAGCAGGCACAATCAATAATGGAGCGGCAGCGTATTGTGGCAGGAAAACTGGGTGATGCAGAAGGCAGCTGTCACCAGGATAATGTGTGGATAATAAGGCAACTGGAGGAAGCAGACAGGACCATCCCCCTGCCGCATTTTTTTGGAAGCTGAGTAAAACAAGATATTGTGCCATCCATGCTCTTCCTGTTGTTTAATGGGTGCGGAGGGTCCCGGCTAGGCATCCCCTTAGACAGTCCATTCCAACCCATTGTTGCAAGAGTATTGAATTATCTCGACCAAGACTCGGTCCTAACAGTGGCCAACAGAAAAGAATCATCCATTTTGACAACGTTAAAGCAATTTTTTTCACAGATTATATACTTTCTGTCCATTGACAGAGGGCATTGTTCCTGCAGTTGAAGAAGAAACTGCAAGAAATAGACCTCTAATATGCTGTAATGTTTACAGTCAATTGCGTATTTTAGATGGCCAGCATACCCATTGTTTCATGCAATCAGAGGCGCATGGGACTGAGTAGAAGGTTTTCATAAGGGAGCAGTTAGCCACTCCCCATCTCCCTCCTTCACCACCCCCAAGATGAATTAAATAACAGCAATGTTCCGGAGGCTCTGTAGTTGGAGATTGCTGTGCAGCACAGCCTTGCTTGTACAGAGCAGAGGTAGCAGTGAGCGGTGTCGCATAGGCGGTCTCCTTGCAAAGATTATGAGCATTGCCACACTTGCTGTCATAGGATTGCAATCTCTCAGGAGACAGTTCCATATCATAGGAATTAAGTTCTGACACTCCTACACTGTCAACATTCAACACACACTCTGTTGCTGACTTGAGATGACTGCAATCTGCTGTAAACAGCATATTTCAACCTCTGGAGAGATTGCTTGTGGCCTGCCTTTTGAGTCTTCATGTGGTGAGTATCACAGTCCCCCCAACCCTAGGGGCTACTCACCAGGGCTAACTAGTCCACTGTACATTGTCTCTAAATACACAACTTGATCTACTGGCACCCTTCAGTCATCTTGTGGCTTTGGCGGTGTCAGAGACCCTGCTTTACTGCAGCCATCGTTCCTGTGATATCCGTGGGCTCTAGGCCCACATGCTGAGGAAATGAACAGACACCAACACCGTGATCGTAGTTGCTGGAAATGGCCGCAGATACGTGCACTCGGGTTCCTTTATTAGCAGGGCTCCTAATTGGTAGCACCTGTGTTGGATGGGTGTAGGTGAGTGTATCGGCAAGCCCTCGAGGGAGTGGCTAGCAAAGCATTCAACTGTGTCCAACAGGACACAACATTCCTCCCAAAACATATGAAAAACAAAACAACAAACAAAAATCCAACCTCTGGGAAGGAATGGAAAAACAAGTAAAAACAACTAAATGTCTCACAGTGCAGGACAGCGGTGGAATGGTGCAGCTGGAAGCACCCGGGCATCTTGGCACGTGTCCATATTTTAACAAGGTATATCTGGACACAGACACAGTGCTGAGGAAGTCTGTCCCTCCAGCTTTGCATCAGTTAACTGACAGTTCCCCAACATTATGTTAGTCAGTCCAGCGTACTCTTGCTGTGAGACAATTGATGTTGTCCAGTTCATATTTGGGTGTATCCGGAGGCTGAGTGAAACCCATTGTAAGCACATTGATCCATTGACGACAACCTTGGAAATCCGCCGGTGGGGCAAAGTAAAACCCATCACTCACGCTCTGGGAGGCCCTTTAAATGATTTGCCACGGGACCGCCTATGGGCTGCACTGTGTCTGCATGTGTCCACATCTAGACAGCCGCAAGACAACCTCGGAGCCTCTGCCTAGTCACTCACGCAACTTCAAGGATAGATGTAACCTGGACAAACATGCACACACCACCAGGACAGGATGTATGCCAGCTAGACCACTGGATCGGTACATGGTGCAGGATTCCACTCATGTCATTTAACGCCCCCTAGATGGTACTGATGCACATGGCTGATGATGGGATGGCAGCCATGAAATAACTCGTAAAAAGTGGCGACAGGGCAGGCAATGCATGCCCTTTATATACATGCCCTAAAATGTGGCGACAGGCCACGGAAACTCACAGGGGACTCCTGCTCACTCCGTCACCTCCTTAGGACTCCGCATCTTCTCCAGTTACAGACCAGTAAAAATACAGACAACAGTAAAAATAGGATCCAGTCTGCAGTGCCTTCCATACCCATCTTCTCTTTAATAAAGTATTCCGGCAACTCGGGATCACTGTGGGAGCTACAGGACTCCCTTCTCATTTACAAGTGTGGCAATCTGCCACTAAGATCATGGGAATCTCCATGGCTCTCTTTCAGCAGTGGCCACGTGCCACAAGAGGCATATACCCTAATCATCAACAATGTAGCAATGTAAGAAAGTAAACTAATTGATTCCATATGCACCAAACCAGGCCCTTGTGCAATTTACTATGTACTCATACCGTGAAACCCCATCAGAATCAATCCTTTTCTTTTCCAGGCACGGGCCGATTGACTGAATCATGTAATACAAGGAACTGGCATACCTCTTAAACAGTCCTCAACCAAAGCATTCTTTTCCAGTCTTTCCCCTCCTGGAGTCGCTTTGCCAATATGAAATCTTCACAACTCCCACTTACATCTGAACCATACGCCTGGTGGCTTTCATCTAGACCAGCGTGCTGGGTATCTCCTTGAAAGTGGAGGCTGAAACAAGTATTCTCTACCATTATGCCTTTCTAAGCGGCCTTTCACAACACCCTTCTCATCCGTTAGTGGCTGTGGCAGTGTAGGATCTCTCAGTAGTAACACATCCAGACTACAGACAGTGTGCAGAAACACGAGGCCTCGCCACTCACCACTAGGTGGCGCCGTTTGTACTACCATAGGCCACAACTGCATTCAGGAGAAGTAACCTATCCCAGCAGTAACAAAAGCAGTCCAACAGTTATGTAACAGTTAACTGATAGGTACACAGATGGTGTGGCTCACACAGGATGTAGCAGGGGATCATCCTCCTTTGCAGGTAGCCAGCACACCTTTCGCTGTCTTCGTCATTACCCTTGTGCTAGTGAAGATGAACCCTGCAGGCACGGCACGTGTGGTCTCTTCGACTGCTACTCCTGCACAAGTCCATAGGAGCAAGATTTGAGGGATAAAAGTTAGATTTCCCCTACACGAGGAGTATCAGACATATATATTGTGTTAGCATGATGTATCTATATTTCCTCTTACGCTTAATATGCACATTGCATAACCGCTATCTGCTTTAGCTAGTAGGAAAAGGTTTATTCTGTCCATTTGTTCTATCTTAATAGAGTAGGCCGAGAATCATACAGACGCCATCTTTTCTCTGCCTGTGTCAGACTCGAGCTGTGATCACGTGTTACTTTCCAGTAGTTGTCCGGTACCAGTTACTGAGAGCAGCTGAGAGTAAACTGTTCTCCCTCTGTCCTGAGACTCAAGGTTGCATCTGGCTTTGGGTGCGATAAGCGCATTCCTGGAGGCGCCGTGTCTACTCTCCCGGGCACCAGGACGGAAGGGAGCCACCCCTCCTGACCTCCCCAGTAATAACTTAGCAAGGCTTTGAACTAATCATGTGTGCCATATATGGTCCTTCCTTGGGGCCCAAGAGCCAAGTGGTGATTTTCCACTTACGGTGACTTCATGTGTTGAACTGAAAATATATATGTGTAGTTTTGAATGTAAGCCAGCATTCGTCTCCGCGCACCTGATCGGTGAGGGTTGGAGAGGCTCCTCTATAGAGTATTTTGCATAATAAACGATTGATCTTTCTTCACTGTCAACTGACTGGTTATTTAGTAACGGTATTGGGGCTATTGGTAGGTATAGTTCCTTATGTTATTTTTATGGTACGTCAGATTCATGCCAGTCCCTTCAGCCTGTTCCCTTAACACTACTGCCACCACGGGTATGCAAAGCTTCTGGGAACAAGTATGTGTATCTCACAGAAAGACACAGATGACCTTGAAGCAAACAGCATGCTACCGTTACTTCCAGCTAACATAATGGCATTGTTCTCCGAGCAGCACATCACTGCCCCCACTCTGTGAACTTTACACAAGATGCCACACCTTGTTCTGCATGAATGGCCAGGATAGAATATGTCTAAGAAATAGTGACAGAGCTGGCCTTATTGGAAGTGAAGGCTCTTCTAAGAGCAGTTCTTCATCGTAGAACAACACATAGACTGGCTTTGGTACAGAGTGGACACATATAGCTATGTGGCTCATGCTAGGGAAGTTCTATAGCTATAACTTGGTATAGCAGTGCGAGCGGTCAATGTCTGCGGCCTCTTTCAAACTCAGTTACATTATTCATAAAACTCGGGCTACTGCATTTCTTGGATCCGAGGTTCCCAAGCATGTCATCAAGTTTTCAATAAAGTTCACAAAGCTGTTCAGTTTCACTTTGACACGTTTTCTTAATGGATCTGTAGAGGAGCACAACCTTTGCCACCAAACTCAAAAGTTCAAATAAATGAGGGTACCACCAGAAAGAGAAAAAAGCTGCTCGCTCCGTGCTACATATCTTTAGAGATCTGAAAGCATCTCGTCCCAAGCCACTGTTAGGAACATTGAAAATTAAAGTCACTGCCAATTCATTTTCAGAAGTCACCAGCAGATGTATATATATATGTATATATATATATATATATAATATATATATATATATATATATATATATATATATATATATATATATATATATACATAGGCACAAACGTTGACAATCTGGGCTCACGTGTCATTGCTTGGGCTACAGCAGTTCTCATGCTGCGATGGTACTCCCGAAAGCAATGCTGTGTCAGTTGCAGAACGTCATACAGGTGAGGCTGCTTTCTCTGACAACACAGGGACTGCCTTGGAGATGTCTGCGCATGGACAGCAACCACCCACAGCTGCGGCCTCTGTAACTTGCGGCACCCTCCTCGCACACAGGCAACACAGCTACGGGTGCACCCACCGCACTTCCTTTTCACTAGCCAGAAACTTCCCACAGCTGACTCTGGTAATCGTGCAGCACCCTCCTTACTTCGGGGGGAACGGGCAAACTGGAGAGTCCCTGCCGGCACCCCCTCAAGCAGGGAGACGTTCACTCAGCTGGGGGCGACGCGATGCAACCGCCCCACCGCAGCTAGACACAGCAGCATAAGAAGGTGAGCCTTTCCATTTTCCCCCTCCTCGGATCTGCATGAACCTTTAGTGCAGCACGGCTGGCTCCCAGCATTAGCAGACCGCATGCAGGATGCCACACCTGTGCCGGAGACACCGGTGTGGGGATATAAGCAGTGAAAAGAGTCATGGAGTGAATACTGACAGTGATGGCAGGTGGCTACACAGTTCCACTCGCAGTGCAAATTCACCGCTCTGACCCTGCGTTGGCACTTCAAGACAATGTGCACCGGAACCAGCCAGGACTCTGAGCTGCACTTTAGAGGTGCCACGGTAGCTCCACTGCACACAATGCAGGGCCAGCACGCCTCCCTTCCACAGCAGAAGGCCGCAGCGGCAGCGCGGAGCCCATGATCACCACAGGGCCGGCCTCGCTGAACCATTGCTCCTCTCAAACCAGCAGAACCACCGACAGCTGCAGGCACTCATAGGCACCCTCCCAGCAGAAGACCGTCGCAGGCAGCACGGTGGAGGCACGGCCACTGACTGCCCAACAGGAATCATCGCAGGCCCCCACAGCAGGCACACGGGGACAGACCCGCTTCGTTGCCAGTGTGATATTCATGGGCTCTAGGCCCACATGTTGAGGAAATGAACACCGTGATCGTAGTTACTGGTAATGGCCGCGAGTACGGGCACTCGGGCTCCTTTATTAGCAGGGCTCCTAAATGGTAGCACCTGTGTTGGATGGGTGTAGGTGAGTGTATGGGCCAGCCCTCGTGGGAGTGGCTAGCAAAGCATTCAACTGTGTCCAAGAGGACACAACAGTTCCCATGGCACATATGACTGGAGGACTGGAAGGATTTTGTCTTGTTCTCTCCTTCCCTTTCTCTTGTTTAGTTGGTATGCCTATTTTGTGTAATTTGCTTTTAATGGATGCCCAGAATGTTTTCTGTTCTATGGATGCTCCGCACATTTCATTAGGGGCCCGATGTAGGTAATCCCAGATTACCGATTCTTAAATACTGAATCATACCGATTCGGTATTTAAGAACTGGCAATCGGGATGTAGGTATTTTTACCGATTCAATTACCGAATCGGTAAAAATCGGTAATTACTGAATCGGTATTTACAGATTCGTAATTGCCATTGATTCCTACGGGCCTTGAGGCCCATTAGAATCAATGGCAATTACCGAATCGGTAAATACCGATTCGGTAATTGGGGGAAACATTGAAGGGTGGCAGGGTGTCACTTTGACACCCTGTTGCACCCCTCAATTGTGCATGGGTGCACATGTTGCAGACATACATGCCCTTAGGGCATGTATGTCTGCAACACGGCACTGTTTAAAAAGCAAAAGAAATGCTTTTTAAAGAGTTTTCATTATTTACCACCAACTTCTAGTTGGTGGTAAATAACGAATTCTTAGACCCCTGTAGCACTGATTGCAGGGCTACCTACATGTCAAAATACAGAATCGGTAATTTTACCGATTCGGTATTTTACAGAATCGGTAAAATTACTGATTCTGTATCTTAACATGCCCCTACATCTTCATCTTCAAATACCGGTCGGTAATGGCCGAAATCGGCCGTTACTGACCGGTATTTGGCGACCTACATCGGGCCCTAGATGTCTATTGTCTGATCGGTTATGGTGGTTTGTGCCTTCCTTGGCACCCCTTGCTATCTCTGGTGCATGCTCATCCTCTCCCAACCACACCATGTGAGTCCCATCTGTGGCTGTACTATTTTCCAAATGTACTGACTCATAAAACCAGGCTACCTCACTACTCTGCTGGCAATCACACATTGCTTTGTTACAAGAAACGTACTTGACAGCTGTAGAAGTTGCACAACTGAAGGTTAAATGGAGGGGCCAGGTAATGGTTACTGGTTTCTCTGCTTATGCTAGAGGGATGTGAAATAGATTAGATTTGATAAGGTACATATTGACCCTGATGGCTGCTTTGTACTATTTAACAGTTCCTACAAGGACCACCCATGGAGCTTCAAGGTTGTGTACATTTCCCACACTGCCTTTTGGTCTCAGCTAACAATTAGACTTGTGGATTGGCTGACTGCCCCATGGGTCATTAGAGCAGACTTTATCTCAATCAAAGATACTCATCTTGATTGCTCGGCACCTCATCTCAGCTCGTCACCTCATTTCCTGCAATCCCCAGTGCTTCTCAATGCAGATATGTTTTGCAAATGGTTGACCCACTTAGCATTAGATGATACATGGAATCTTAGATACCTAGTGTGCAAAAAATGTTCCCTTTTTTTCCCCAGTCCATAAACTACACTCTCGACTGAACTGGTTTGCTTCTTACCATCCATCCATAGGACAATAACTGCCATAACTTCCATATGCTACCAGCCCCAAGTGTTATCTGATCATAGACCTCTTATCATGAATGTAGCCAGGAGCATCCCCCCTTCACCAATCCCCCCTTGGAGATTGGCAGTTTTGATGCTAGATGATACAGTTTTCCATCAGACTTAGCTGGAGCACAATGAATCCTTTTTCTCAGGACACTAAAGGATCCTCCTTTTCTCCTTTGACAGAAGAGGAAACTTTTAAGGTTGTCAGGAGATGGCTCTGCATTAAATTCAGAGTGGATGTTCACAGAGTACTCACCCAGAATATCAAAAAGCTGAATCATCCCTGCTGGAACAAGCAGTGGTGCTCTCCCCTGACAGAGTAGACAAATTTGGTCCAGATTTAAAAATCGTGAAAGTTTATGGGCAACTGTATGCCTTTGGGCTTATGCTGCAGACAATGGGGCATATGAACAACAGAATGGATAAGCGTGGCATTAAGCAAACATTGCTAACGCCATGATTCTCCATTCTAAAAAGGCATGGATGCATCATATTCACAAGAATGTGGCGCACCCCTACGTTTCCCTTAGCGCTGGCGCTGGGTTCAGCTGCCTAACGCCAACGCAGGCACCTGTTGGGGGAAATGATTGTTTATGTGCCGTAAGGTCTCCCTTCCTGCACATAAACAATTATTCATGGGGTTTTGAAACTTCTATGTGTGCGGTTTAATCACATAGAAGTTGCAAAAGCTAATTTTTGGGGAGAATTGTTATTGTGCAGGAAGGGTCAGCTTTCAGCACATACACAATCAATCAAAAATTGCTGTTTCTATGTCTGCTGCACAAGGCAGCACCCATTGAAACAGCAAAAATTAGGAATTTAGAATTTGAATTTATTGTACAGTTAATTAAAACTTACAATTTAAAAAATACAAAACAATAAACATTGAAGTTAAAATTGTGTACTAATCTTTGTACAATTACATTTAAAAGTGGTTAACTCCTTAGTTAAAAATTGTATCGAACACAATTTCATTGTCTGTGCAATCCATTTCGACGGTAATAAAGTGCTGCTCTTGATTTTAGCTGACCTGATTCTAGACGGGCTGCCTCTGTGATTAACAAAAGTGTCTTAGCTGCGTTCTATACTTCAGGCACCTTTTTTTTATAAGTCTTTGAGTCTGCTAGCCACTATGTCAAAGTACTTTATTAATCTGCAGTTTAGTTGAGTTTCCTCTGGATTGGAACACAGCTTCACAGCTTGCCTGCAGCTTCTTATTCCCTCTTCGTTCCACTTTAATCGTAGTAAGGTACGCCTTATGTCCACCAGGTTTGGGCAAATACAGATTATGTGTGTTAAGTCCTCTTTACCTATCCCACAGATGCAACAGGACTTTTCTCCATCTCTCCTTTTCCAGGGTGCCATGTGAGGAAGGATTGGTAGACCACCGAAGCGCAATTTTAAGAAGTTTGCTTTTGTCTTCCATGTTAGTCCCATGTTCAGATATGGTTGTGGTTTAAGCATTTTAATAATCGTTCAATACTGTCCAACCATGAGCCCTCTTGGTCAGAATTTCCTTGTCTTCTAATATTGATACAATTTTAGTTACTTTTGTTACTATCTTTTTAAAGCCCCCATTATCTGCGGATGTCTTCCAGAGGTTTGGTAATTCGAGATACTCCAGTGATTCTGATAAGTACTTCTTAGCAGGTGATTTTTCTCGGGTTGACAGCTCTGCCCAAAGGTGGGCATTTAGAAATCCTTGTTCTGCACCTCTTATTTTACACCAATTTTTTATGTACGCACCTCTTCTCTCTAATGTTTGTCTCTGAAGGCCAAATTCAAGGCGTATTTGGGCGGGCGATGCGTAGTTAGGTAGCTGAAAAAGTGCTTTGTATTTCTAGTGAATATTTTGTCTAGAGCTATCGCATCCTTCCCTAGCATTGGTTCACTCCCATATGTGAGCACTGGCTGTAGTCATGCTCTGATCACTTGTAGGAGAGGATCCAGTGTTCGGTCAGGGAGGACTTTCATCAGGGGCTTCATTGAGGAGTAAAATGTGGTGCCCTTCCAATACATGGCCACTAGTTGAGGTTTAAATGAACCTCAGCTGTTCAATAGTACCCCAAGATACTTTTAGTTGGTTACCTGGTCTAGTCTCTGCCTGTCCAGGAACCATGAGGGTTTCTTTATCCTATTGTAGTTGACTGTTTACTTTTGATTTATTTAGGTTAATCTTTAGTGCATTATGTTGTGAAAAAATTATTGGTGGTGTCTAAAAGGTGTTGGAGTCCAATTGGTTACCGGCCTATTAAAACCAAGTCATCTGCATATAAAAGATTTGATAACAAGATTTTTCCCGAGATTTGGTTTTGTCCAGTTACCTTGGCAGGTCGGCTAGAAAAAGGTTGAACAGCATGGGGGTAAGAACGCACCCTTGTTTTAGGCCTTTGGTGGTGTTAATTCCCCTTGAGAGGTGCATCCCTGATCCCAGCTTGATTTTGACCCTTGTGTTAGCGTGCAGTTGAATCAGCTGTTCCAGGAGAGGTCGTGGTATTCCCCACTTATCCAGTTTTTGCCACAGTTTGGCGTGATCTACATGATTGAACGCAGAGCTATAGTATATGAAACATAGGAATAGCAAGGTCTTTGCTTTTTTCGCCGCTTCTATCAATAGGCTAGTGCCATGATGTTTGTTGTTGTACCCTGTCCTCTACAAAAACCTGTTTGGTTTGCGGGAATGATGTCTTTTAAGGTAGCCCACGATATTAATTCCTCCAGGAGCAGCCTCGCATAATATTTTGCCTCTGTGTCGATTAGGGCAATAAGTCGATAGTTACTAAGATTACTCCTATAGCCTTGCTTATAATTGCGCTTATTATTGAACCTGTCCAGGACAATTGACATTTCACAGTTTCCTTGATTCCCCTAAAGACTGGTACCAATATTTTACTCCAAAAGTCAGCATCATGTTTGAAAACTATTGGAGGGATTCCATTGGGACCAGGAGCTCCATCCGCTTTTTCTTTTGATATTTGTGGCTTTATTATTGTTGCTGTTATATCATCATTCTTTTCCCTCCGGCTTAAAATTGTTTTTGAGCCTGTTGTTCCTTCCTCCTCTTGGTTAGCTTGTTCAGCCGGTGTCTCAACCTGGGTGATTCCTTCACATTTTACATGTTCGTTTCTTCCTGTGTTGTTGTCACATGATTTATTCTCAATATTCTTTGATAGTTCTCTAGCTGGGTCCCCCTCGATCGTTTTTTGTCGTTGAAATGATTGGATAGGCAATGTCCCCAATCAGATTCTGATATGTGTGAATTTACTCTGTTGTTACCAGGCCGTTGAAGGCTATGAATTGTCTTCCAGAATTGGCACTGTTCCTCAGTTTTGAGTCATGCATTTTTTTCATCCAGAGTTCTTCATTCATTTGCCTTTTCTTATTCCAGTTCCTCTATTTTATCAATGCCTTAAGATTTTGTAACTCCTTTTGTAGGTCGTCGTTGTGTGCTCTTTTACAAAGCTGTCTTAGAGTTCGGTTTATTTTCTGTTTCAGATTTTTTATCTCAAATGAGGTTACCTTACCTTTTTGGAAGCCTGGTTTGTTCCTTTTCAATGTTATTAACATTACACTTTATCCGTCTGAAGTTTGCAGTACACTCTGTTCCCTTGTTTCCATGTATTTTCCACTGGTTGCACTTAGTGTCATTTCTTGCGGTAGGTGGTCGCTTTGTCCATTTTCACCCATTCTAAATGAACTTATGATGTCAATATTGAGTTCCTGTGCTATTTCATCTTCTGATGTTGTTCTGATGATGTTCCAAAGAGGTAAAGATTGAAATCGTCCACCAAATGAAATTCTCCACTTCCCTCTCTTCTATGAGTCTTACCAATACGTTGACAAGTTCTTTTGCCCCCTTTAGTCCATGTTTTGGATATAGATATGCATTGATTATGAGTAGTGATTGATCCAGTGGCGTCCATTGGGGGCGTTGGGGCGTTGCCCCACTAGCCAGGACGACCGTCACTGTCTGTCACGCATTGTCAGGCATTCAATTAAATACAACAATTCAATTATGAGCGCTGTCACCGGTCCAGTCTGTGTAGCACGAGTCACAGAATCATAACTCATCGGACTGCAGCTGACCTCATCATCGCGGAAGGGTGGGGGCGGACCTGCGGCAGTGTCAGTGCATGATGACAGGCAGCGTGGCTGCGTGCGTGTGCAGCTGAGCAGAAGGATGGCAGCCAGGGCAGCAGCAGTGTGCGCATTTTGGACTTGTCTTTTTTACGACTTGCCAAAGCATGCGCACACCCGCTGCAGTACCTTTCCTCCTCCTCCCCCTCTAGCAGGAAGATAGGCAGGGACCGGGCTCCCCCGGGTCTCATTATGGGCAGTATTAGCCCTGCTCATAGCCAATCCTGGCGCAGTGGCACTGTTAATGCTGCGCCAGGATTGGTTACCGCGCACACAGTTGGCCATTCTGCCCTAACTGCGTCAGCCTCTCTCTTCCATATGTCCCCCCCTCCCTTCTTCGGCACACAACAGCGTGGAGAGAGAAGAGAGCTGCTGACCTCGTGGCCCGCCTGCGGCCTGATCCTCTCGGAGACTGATTGACGAAGTCCGAGGCAAACGGTGCCTTATCTCATTTCTTGCAACAGAGGCCTGGCCCGGCAAACACATGGAACCAGCTGTGGCTGTGGGCAAGCTTCCGGCGGTGGCGTGCGTGTCCTTTAAACAAAGGTTTAGAAGTCGACTTTCCTGAACTTGGTTTGCCAAGAGAGTTAACAAACAGTGAGTCAGGTAGGAAATTATCATATTTTGGCATTTGCTGTCAGCCATAACTATGCACAAATGGTTGGAAGCAATGTTAACTGTAGTGACATGTTTTATAGATTTTGGAACTACGGTATATATTTATTGAACTAAACGTGAGCCTTAGAAATAGAGCCAGTTGAAACCCGAAGGCTGTGTGGTACAATGTAGTAGAGAAAACAATTTGCCTTGAAAATGTGCATTGGACGTGATGTGCCTTTTATTATTTATGTGTTGTGCTCATTTTACATAACTGTAGGAAGGTGGATATCTGACTACGGTTAACCCCAAACTTTTTGCCTAGTGTTTAGCTGGTTTTTGACTTAGTTGGCCTGGGATCCTGCTATACAGGGCCCCAGGCTTATTGCTTTCTCCTTAAAATGGACTCCATGTACCTTAGGTACATACACAATTGGAACTGGTTCACCATATTGGCCCCTGTAACAGTGTACCCCAGGTACCCAGGGCATAGGTGCTTCCAAGGCCTACCAGGGGCTGCAGGACGTATTGTGCCACCCCTGGCCTGGCCTCCATATTTGACACAACTGGCTGACCACTCAGCTGGGGTAAGTCGGTGTAACCACCCCTTACTTAGGTGTAGTATGCCTATGCCTAACCTAAAATGCACACATATGTTCCTATCAGCCACTCCTATGGAAGGCCTCATCAATCCTGGAGGCAGAGTGCTTGGAAATATGTGAGATGGTGCTCTGGCATGAGCTGAGCCTGTCTGCAGCTTTCGAAACCATGTCCTTTAGCTGTTTCATGATACTGCCATACCATATACTCTTAAATGCATTATGAACCTCGCGGTTAAATGCTATCTTTGGTTTGGCTTTATCAAAACATGTCGAGTAAGGTGTCATACGAATTGGAATAATACCCCCTCGCCTGTTCTGGCGACGGGGTAGCATTCCACTCTTCTAGATGGATACGACATGTACCTAACCTGAACCCCGGTTAAAGTTAAACAGAGCCTCAGCATCACAAAATGGATGCTGCCACCACAGACACAAGTCTGACCTCCTGCTGCTGGGAGTCCTTCCAGCGAGGGCAGCTTGGACAAAGGGTTTCCTGCCTTGGGAGGTGCTAGCACCACCCCGGACAGGATTTTGTGTATTGGGTAGGACAGGGCTGAATAGAATCAGACATGCCTGGGGCACACAAGGTGTCCCTGTGCATATGCCAGTTCAAACCGGTGCTGGGGCTCTCCAGCCCCAGTCTTGGTGCGAAGCTGCACAAAGGAAAGGGGTTGTAACCGCCCCCCTTCCTGGTCCCACCCAGAGGAGGGACCTAGCAGGTAATCCGGCCCCTAGATTTGGAATAAGAGTAGGAGCTGTGTCCCAAGACTTCAGATCATCCTGAACTCGACTTGAAACTAAGAAGAAGACTGGAATTCGACATTCTGCTGCACAGAAGACTGAAGAGAATCTCCCTTGTGGCCAAGGAGTGACCACCCTGTGAATACAGGCACCAACCAGCAACTCGACATCTGCTTTGCCGCCGCCTCCCGCCTGAGCCCAGAGCCTGACAAGACCCAGACTCCCAGACATCTCAGAGCCCGATCCACAGTCCCTGAAAAGAAGAGACCCGTGGAGGCACCGAGAGACGTGGGACCGGACATCTTGGAAGACCCCCTAAGAGCTGACTGCGCAGCACCTGAGGCACCCTCGACACTGTGCTTTGGGGTTTGAGAAGCCAAGATATCAAGCAGAATTTGCACAGAAGATCAGCCCTCCAGCATCTCCATGATCTGCGTGGGGCCCTTTTGCACTTTGCCACTCGACACGCCATCCCGGTCACTTGCCACGCGGCTAGTGGCCATCTTGGCGATGGAAACTACAATTTGCAATGCTGGTCTGGTTGCTCCAGACTGGCCCTTGCTCCCCTGAAAAGGAGCACCCGCTCTGACCTTGCTGGTCCGAGTGTTAAGCTTTCTCCACTTCCTGCGTGGCTTGCATTAGCCAAGGCCTGTTTGCTCCAATCAAGTTGCCGACACTGCCATCAGCTAGAGCCTTTGTGGGACAGCTCGTGACTGACTCCTGGACGTCCTTGACCTCTTCGTGTCTACGTGGCTGCAGAGACAAGCTGCACCTCTTCACCTGTTTGCACCCGACATTGCCTGGTTCCATCCTGGTTCCACAGTAGTCACTGGCTAGTGACTTTGAACATTGTCCCCTCTGCTTTCAGGTCTTCACCTCTTCAGATCCACCCTTGGATCCACCGGAACTCTCCTCGACGACCCGCCTGCAGCATCTTCAGCTCCAAGCACCCTCGACCTGCGTGACGAAACCTGACACAAATTCGCACCTGTGCACCCGCTTCCTGTGGGTAAGGTAACTCAGCAACGCCGGTGTTCCCACACTGGTATACACTGGTATACACCTCTAGTGCCTGTGTCTAAAGTTTTATCCTTGTAGGTCCATCGGAAGGTTCCTAAAACGCTAACTTTGTAACTTTTACGCACCATTGACTTAACATTGGTGCAGGCGTGCACTTTGAGCACTGAACCCGAGTCCCGCGGGCGTTTCCCGACTTCATCACTGCTAGTCTCGAACAGCTCCAGCGATTCCCCAGGCCCTAGGCCTCTTTCCTTTTCCCATAGTGGTTCTTATACCACTATTTTAGTATATGGTTTAGGTGGCCCCTAGGGCTCATCCATATTGTGCAACTTTTGTATATTTAAACTGTGTTTTGTTTTAACGCATTTGCTTCTGTGCTCATAAAGAGTATAGGGGATAATTGTAGAAATAAATCTATACATATTTTCAATATATATATCTGTGTGGTGTCCTTTCATTTGGTATTCAAGGGGATTGTGTATGGTAAAACAGCTTGCTTCACGTGCCTTTACAGAGTTTAGCCGAAGACTGCTTTGTCCACGCTACTAGGATAGCTGGTCTATTAAGGTTGACTTACAACCAATCATCATAAGGGCTGCTTGGCATGGTACAAGGTGATCACTAGAACTAGTGAGCATTATATACCAGGCCAACTTCTCACAATAACGATAAGCCAGCTTCGGGATTGGGCCTCCAAACGGCACAATGTTGCCCCCAAAGTACGAAAGAGAAACACATGGTGCTGTGGGCAAGCCTTTTGTGCAAAAATGCATAAATAGAATTATTGGTGGCTGGACAGATTCAAGAAATTTGAATTCTCTTGGCCTTCAATTCTAAAACTCCGACTTAAGCAATCAAAATGCACTGCCTCCATTGTGTAGCTTCGATGCTTAGGCTTGGGGAAATGAGACAGTTCAGTTTAGAATAACGGGTATTGCAGGGCAGAATGGATTTTTCAATGCAGTCGGTTAGGGCACACCCGGTGCAGAACTTTACATGTACACCGTGGCACAAATGGGCACAAAATGCCTGGTGCAAACAACATTTTCGTCAGTGCTTGACAAAATTTGACTCTGCAACTTGTGTGTGCGTGTGCGTTTGAAGAACCATGATGAAGTTGACGCAAACCTTTATGGAAGTGCAGAGATACTACAGTTAATGCTACTACATTGTTTCTGCTACAACTGCATCTTTCTGTGTGCCTGCTTATCTCCGTTTCACGTGTGCAATAAACAGTGTGCTCGCTTCCAATATTACAAAGGACTGTGGCCCTAGTCTCTCTTACCAAAATAGAGACAATGCTAGTTGTGATATTCGTGTGGCAAGTCAGTTTTTTGGCAATTATTGTCCCGCATCTTGTTTCAGTTCATACTGAGTTTCTCCATCTGGGCTTACGCTGCACCGCGACGCTTTGCTGCAATGCACTCAGGATTTCACTGGCTTTGGCTGCTGCAGGGGAAAGTTGTATAACTGGGTGAACATCAGGATACAGTGCTTGTGAATGAAATGTTATATGTCCGGAACACTGTTTGCATCATTTCATTACCTATAGTATGGGGCAATATTGTACAGCATGTGTTACATATCACTCCAGCAGCAGTGAATTGTGAAGTACATTACTATCTGACAATATTACAAAGTACTACCAACTTTAAAGAAACTTAGGAGAATAGTCTTGTACAGCCCCAAAGTTACTGAACAACCCTCAATTCACATTCAGTAGGATGGGGAAAACCTCTGTGCTAGCAAGGGATAATAGTTTGTTGCTATGCCAGCAAGTGTATTTCTTGGTATTGTAACTCTTGTATAGTGCCTTCTTTTATCACTGACAAGGCTCCAAAGGGCTTTTGATTTTAAGGAAAGAGGCTACTCTCTTTGATTTGTATGGTTTGCCAAGTTTGGATTTATTGTGTGGTTAATGGAAAGAATTTGGGCGTCATGTGTGAGGTTCAGAGGTGCCCTTCAAACAATTGTGGCAAACTTGTGGCCATGCACTAAAGGTGAGATTTGTGATTTTATGCTTACATTTACTTGGGCATTTACCATCTTCTAGTAAGAGGTTTCACAATAGTTACGCTGCTGGGCTAGAGAGCAACTTATGTGAGAATAGTTTGGCTGTCGTAGGCAATGTTCAGAGGGGTGAGAAACATGTAATGGGGACTTAAGGCTATGTCTAAGCTAACAGTGATAATGTACGTGTAAATGTGTTCTTTTATTTCTGCACAATGCAGTATCAAAAGCACCAGTGCTCGGAGCTTGAGGAGATCTGCACTTCAGGGAGCACAGTACCAAATAGTAGAAAGGCAGGGACTTTTGAAATGGGTGTCCGCAGAGTCATTCGCCCTACCACTTTCCAAGTCCACCAGCCGCCACTGGATTGATCCACCTGTTGGATTTTGGTTGTTATGATTATTGCCTGCATGGCACTTGGGAGAGTTATTTTTACCTTGATCTCTTCCATATTTCCTATGGTTGAAATTGGGGCATATGTCAGCAGGCCACCTAAACAATGTCCAAATATAACGCCTCTGGTGGCTGGATGGATTTGTGTTGTGTGTCCTGCTAAGACTATCTCATTCTCTTCCCAGGTTTCTTGGAGAAAGATCAGGTCGAATGATTTTAAGTAGTTTGATGTGTCCGGATCCTCCAGCTTGTTTGTCAGTCCATTAATATTCCAGATGCATATTCGGGTTTTTGTGGATTCAGCTTTTGCTGAGGTCTGGCTGAGTGCCCTTTGTTACTTTATATCCCACACTGTGATTGTTCGCCGTGTGTTTGCCCAGCTAGAATCTGATTGTTGCATTCTCAAGTTCTGTGTGTATGAGAGAGTGCCATTGGACCCTGGCGAGTGACTGAGCCCTCTTTTTAAGATTGACTTAGCTGTTACTAAGCGATCCTTATTACTTTCTTCTAGGAGGGGGTGGGGTAAGCTGGTCTTTTTCCTGGTTTCAGCTTTGTCCCCCACTGAGCAAATGTGTTCATTACCTCCAAAATTTGATTTTCAAGGTCATTTGTCTTCCATGCTGTCTTTGTCACTTCTGGGCCTTGTTGATTTAATGAGGTTTGAAATTCAATTGTAAGTAAGTCTATTGTATTTATATGTTTCAGTTCTTAAATTGTGTGGATCAGTCTTAGTATGTTACCCCTACTGAGGGTGTCCACTCTACCTCTCGATTTATATTCTGGGATGAATAGGATGATATATGTCTCCTTAGATGCAATAATATGGTTTAGCTGGTGTGGGTTTTCTTCTCTTTGTTTGTTCTCGTGTGGGGATTGATTCTTATTTGTGGCTTCTAGGATTACTGTGCTGGCTCCACGGTGCTCCTCTATCACCTGCTCTATGGTCGGATTGTTTCTACTATATGCGTTTACCATCAGCAGTTTTTCCTGAAACGTAGTTGCCATGTTATGTCTAACTCTGCTAGGGGGTAAGTTGCTGCTTATAATTTCTGCGGTTTCTATGGTAATTCTTTTGGGCTCCTCTATCAGCTCTTCTGTGGCCTGGGTGTTTTCCATAAGCAGATTTTCTGCAGTCTCCTTCCTCTGCTCTGTGCGCTGCTTTCCAGTTCAGTTGTTTTGTATTGCTACATGTTTGTTTCTGAGCTACTACCCTTCTGTAGTGTCTGTTCAACTGTTAATTTTTCCAGTGTTTTTAGGCTCCTTGAAGCTTTTTGTCTAGTATCGAAGGGTGATGTCTTAGTATCTTGGATGTTCATTGAGATTTCCTTTGTTTGCTCTTTGTCCCCATTGGCTACTGCTGAGTTGTTTTCGTCAATATGCCTTGCTCCAGTTGTTTTCCTTTTCCTACCCTTCCTTTTTTGTTTGCGACGGGCTTGTGCATTCATAAGTGTCTCTTCACCTATCGTATCATCAGTTGAGTTGTTTGAGAGGGGGTCTTTCAAAGTATGTTTAAGATTTGGAGACGAGTACCCATCTTTGATAAGAGTGGGCTGCGTATTGTCAGCTCCTGTTGTTTTTCCGCTAGGGCCTGTTTTTTCGGGCTTGGCCTCCATTATGGGATGTGACGTGTTTGATTTTAGGTCTGCCATAAGGCTACCTAACATTGTCAGTAGTGTGGCCAGCTTATCAATTACTGGGGTGCAGATGCAATCGGTTCTTATTATTTGTGACAGTTTTGCTGCTTCTTGTCCCCTTTTTATGATGCAGTTAAGGTCCTCAAGTTTCCTTTCTATTCCAGAGGTAAATTTGGCAAGCCTGTTAAGTGCAAAAATGAGGAGAAATAAAGCATATCTCCTCGTTACGCCAGGGTAAGACCAGGTTTTTCCTGGTCCTAATTTTGGTGCTGCCTCCTATTTACGCCACCCTTGTTATAGGGGCAGCGTTAAAATCAATGGGTGATGGATGTTGCGGTGGAACGCCCAATGCAACACCCATTGCCCTCCCCCTTCACGGTGACAATGAAAGTGAAATGGTGCCTTATTTACAAGGCAGCGATAAGACATGTTAAGTCGCTTAGCGCTTCCTTGCAAATAAGGCGAAGCCCCTACCGCCACCACAATGTCACTGAAAGTGGCTTTGTGGTGCCAATAGAGGCATGTAAATATGCCCCAATGTTTGTAGTATCAAGGAAGTCAGCGGTAGAAACCGGCCCACCAGATCTTAAAACAGGACCACAATCAGCCCAAACTCTACATCCAAAATGTATACACTTACCTTTCAGATCAGCCCTTCTGGCACTGCCTGATAGCACTACATGCCAGTCTGACCCTGCACACAGATGCCTTCTGCATCAGCACAATGCAAAAAGCGAGATTATATTAAGGCCATTGAAGAGCATATTTATATGTATAAATAACAGATACGGGCCCATGTCTGCTCAAACGGAGAAGCCCCCTTAAATGTTGCACACAAACAAGCACATCGTTCCTGATGCCGTCCCAGATATAGGTTCACAGGGCCCTCCGTTTTGCAGAGGTGCACATTTTCTGTGTCAATTTGCCCGTGTGCAAAAATGCGCTTTTTGTTGGCATACAGTAAAGCATAATCGAAGAGAGTTTTTGATTCGGTCCAACATTTAATGAAGCTGTGACTTCATGTGGATGGTGTTGCATTTCACAGGTCAGATCAAAAAACACAGCTTGAAAATAACACAAACACTGGTTTCTGTTCATCAATGCACTCGAAACAATTCCATGTAACTTTATAAATGCATTAGGACGCAATGTATAAAAACACCAATGAAAGAAATTCTTTAGAAAGGTCGAGTTTTTCTACCCTTTACTAATCAATGCTCATTTACCATTTAAAGCAAATTAAAAATGACTTGTTGCATCAAAAGCTTTCTTAAATTAATTGCACGGTGTGGTTGGAAGTGGTAGCTATTAATAACATCTCATAAAGTAAATTAAACATAGAAATATCTGATCTCTACAATAAGCTGCATTTCATACAGCATTTTGATGAAAATCAAGTGGGTCTGCACATGACCCTTTCTTTTTAGTCGGCATCATCGAACTATACTTGCCACATTGCTCTAACAATGAGAAATCCATTTGGCTAATGTGTTGTGGTCAATTTACCCATTAATTGAGGTGACCTGCTGTTGACAAAAAGCACAGCAGTCGCATGTGATGCTCAGGAGGATTCGTTCAAGAGCTTGCATTTCAGATTTCATTGTTGAAAGATGCCAACCAATTCCCCTGTGAGGTCAACACTGTCTGTCATGACCTTGTATTTTAGTTTTTGTGAAACAGCAGTGAAACTGAACATGGCTTTAAATAGAATAGTGCATTGAGAAGGACAGTGCGCGCAAAACAGAGCAAACAGAGAAGGGAATTTTTCTTTATTTTAAATAAGGACGCCGCTCTTCGACACATTAAAAAATACAAAGCCTATATAATAAGAGTGTGGGCCTTTAACTATGGCCGGATTTCCTGTAGTGGCACCAGTCGTTTTCCTGTTGGGCCGGAAGGGTAGGGGCTGATTTTTGACCCGTGGGGGCCGGTTTTGTTACTGGGGGCCAATTTTGCAGCAGCGGTGCTTGACACTAGCACACCCCAAACCCGGGCCGCACTTCTCTGTATCACCCCCCTCCTCTCGGCTGGTCAAGCAGAATTGCCAGGGCTGGTTTCTGTTCCCAGTACGGCCCTGCCTTTAACAGCGGATATGGACAGAAGCAGAAGAGCTTTAATGCTATTAAACAATTATATCCACCGAAGGTATAATGTTCTAAATGTAAAAGGGAAGAGTACAGAAACAAACATTGGAACGTTGGAGCAGAAGACTTATACCAGCCATTATTGGTGCGAAGTTGCACAACTGTCTTCAATCGACCTCTTCTTATTACAATAGTTTAATTTCAAAATAAATTTGCTTTGTCACAAAGTGATTTGTTTTCGTAAAATATTGATTAATGTTGTCATTTTGTATGGGGAGCGGTATGGTGTGAAATAGTGGAGGAGGGAGATGTGAATTTTAGTAATCAAAAAGCATGGGTTAGATTACGTGATCTCGCACACATTTCCATCTCCTACACCACACCTGTGGAATTTTAGTTCGTGAACTGAACATCATCTGCGCCATCTTGCCCATTCCTCAGACTCACGTATGAACATACACGACAGCCATTTTAAGTACCATGGTCTCCCTGTTCACGATCGATCATCAGCGCACTTCCCTGACCCTGCAAGCATCCCCCATGCACCCTGGCTGCCCCCGCGCTCACATGCACAAGTCATGAACCCTCCTCTTCCGCATGACTCTGTCTCTGGGAATCACACCCTGCGCCTGACCAACACCTCCCTTCCTCCCATGAATACCCCTCTTTTGATAAACCCTTCCTCTATGCTCGATTGTCCACACCGATCCTTTCTTTCATGGATATCTCTCCTTTGATGACCCCTTCCTCTGAGCCCGATTGTCTGCACGGGCCGCTGGTCATCCCTTGGCCTGAGGATACAGTTTATTGCCCACTACTGTATGCACTCGCCCCTCTTCAAAGGAGCTACTATTGATCATGACCTCCCCACCCCCTGAGACCCGATCAGGTGCACACATTCCAAAGGAATCGGCGGAACACTCAGCTGCGTGATAGCCCCCTCCTATTGTATGGGGGGTGAGGACCTCTACTGTAGCCACGTGTTGGAATGAGCCGGAACTGGGGGGATACCGGGGATGTCATTTTTCATTACTTCACAATGTCTTTATTGTAATAAAGAGCGGTCACATGTCATAAACCAGTGTATAAAAGGCCAGGCCTTAGAGAGGCTGCTAGAGAGCACCTCGAGACGATACCTTGTTGTCCGATCTGATGTGTTCTGCTCCGTCGGAATAAAACTTGTTTCCTGTCTTCCTGTCTCCAGCGCCTGCCTCTTTATTTGATAAACTTCGTATGGTATTAGAGGCGTTTAACGCCGGGCAAAATTACTTAAGAAACATCGACTAAATCGCCTGACCATTTTCCTGACTTTCCTCACACCTGACTGTGAAGTTCACATGGCCACGGACCAGATGGTGTTACAGTAAGTTAGTGACACAAAATAACACTTGGCTTTGATGATTAGTATCCAAAAACACATGCCACACATGTAAGAACAACAAAATATTAATACATTATTAAAGTAGATAGAAGGTTGTTTTTGTCATCAACCATACATTGAGTAGAATCTTTATGACATTCCAGAAATGCATCTATGTTGTACCAGAGAAGAGCTATCATATATCAACACATCACCATACAATACAACACACAGTGATGTTAATTCAGGTACGACCTTACATGTCAAAGTACAACCTCAAATGCCTTTGAATAACTTTGATATATTTTCTGTGCCTTCTAGGACACATCTCAGGAATAGGCCTTCGACACCCCTTGGTACTTAGGACTTTCTTCATATGCCAACACAAAACAGAAAGCCAATTGGACTGCAACCACCCTGCACCCACTGAGAAGTAACTGAGCGAAATGTGTTTTAGGTAACAATAATTTATATAAAGCACTACAGGCAAGACTAGCATCAACAAAGTCTTTTTTTGCATTGGAAAGGCACTCTCAAGAAAACATCATATAATGAATTCATTTTAAAGATTTATTTTTAAGTGTTAAAATCCGATCCCAGTGCACACAATATGTGTAGAATCTATTATAAAGAGAAAGATTGTAGCAGCTAAAAAGTTTATGAATACTGTGAACAGCAGATAATATTGGATGGTTGACTTTCATCAAACCTCTTACTCATACCTGCTTTCCTGCAAGAGATTATTGTTCAAAATAATAGCATAGTCTACTATTCTAGTCTGCATTGCTAGGGAGCCCCATGCAAAGGCTGAATGTGTGTCCCAGTAGCCTTCAATAAAAGTAGGTGAAGTGATTCTAGTGCTTCACACTACATTATGCATATTAGCCTGCATAGGCTTTAGGCACAGAAAAGGTAACTTTCTAAAAGTACATTACCATAAGGTGTATTGAAAATTGGACATCGCAAGTGAATAGGGCTTTAAATATATATTACAAAGAGTCCAATAATGACATTTCTAGGTCTTTGCTAGCCAGAGATAACATTGTTAAATATAATTTTGCTTCCCAGTGTTATCCTATGGAACAGCCAGCCTTGCTACAGTGAAAATAATAGATTTCTTACATGTCCTACTTTCAAATACCACGCTCTCTGAATCATGGTCAGAAAAGCATTCTTATGGGTGACTTACTGATATTTAAAAGGAAGGTTTAGACCTGTAAAAATGACAAGCCCAATTTCAGTTTTTAAGATTTTAAACAGCAACAGTAAGACTGCAATGGTAGGCCTGAAGCCATATTTTACACTGTCACTGTAGTAGATGGCACAATAGATGCTGCAGTCCACTAGGGGCACTTAGCACAGGCTCTGGATACACTTGGTACCACATACAAGGAACGTATAAGTATGGTAAATATGCCAAAGAGGGGCATGCCAATTTCATCATGGTGAAAGGAGGAGCACAAACAATTTAACATTGGTTAGCAGAGGTAAAGCACAGAGATCTTTAGCCAGCAGAAAGAAGGTTCAGCAAAAGAAAGCAAAAAATCTGGTGTGGCCCTACAGCAAGGTAACATACAGGCCCTGGGTATACTTGTATATACTAGAGATCTATTGGTAAGTTAAATATGCCAATTGAAGGGGTATGTCAATTTCAACATGTTAAAAAGAAGAGTACAGGCACTTTACCTCTGGTTAGCTGGGGTAATGTGCACAGAGTTTGACATACAGCAAAAAGAGATAGGGCAGCATTCAGGGGTACATCACATAAAAGACGGTCATTTTGACCAAACTGCTGTAAATATAAAATAATACTTTTTTTCAAGGTCTGCCTGAAGAAACTTCAGTGGCAGTTGCTGAGGAGAATAAATTTGAACACCAGCCTGGCCCATCGAGTTTGTGTGATCAGTGCTCTACGTCTCTCCTTCTTCCATAGGATGCAAGATCTACATCATTTAGTAGAGTCCTTTTTGCATTACATACATTAATGACCCCACAATCCCCCATGGGCCGCGCCACCAACAACTGTGGCCACCTCTGTACAGGCTCCTGGGTCAACCAAAGCAGTAGCATAGGCTGTGCAGCCAGGACACAGTACACCTGTGGGTACCCACTCAAGTTCACAGGCTAAATATGAAAAGGCTGAGGCAGGACCTACTCTGGGGATGGAGGCCCAGGGCAGAAGTCACTAATATCAACACCAAGAGTAGGGACCTGATAGGTGCATCTACATGGCAGGAGGGTCAGCTGGGCCAGAATATAGAACTTCTCGTCACTAAGAAAGATCCCATGAAGACCCAGAAGGAGACCCAGAGGGCCAAAAATGATCTCCTGTAGATTTCCTTGAGTGCCCCCACTGTATATTTTGGGGTCGTGCTGAATGGTTTCAGAACATTGTTTGCAGCAGTATCTCATTTAGCTGCCACTTCCCATGGTCAATCATCATCGGCTTTCAGTTCGGTCTCAGAAACATCTCCAGCTAGCAGGTGGGAGCAGGACCCTGTTGAACTTGCAGCCTCCTGTCACCACAGCCCAGTTGAAACTCATGCCACTTCATTGGCCTCTAGCAGTGTTGTGCATCTGGTCCAGTTGAGGACAATATACAGTAACCATCCACCTAGAGCCACAAAAAGTAATCCTAATGTGGGAGTCTGGACTATTCACTTTATCCGCCCTATGTCCTAACATTTCCAATCCACTCATGGACTGTTGTCTGGAAAATGAATCTATGCAGTTATTGACTCATCTTTAAATCCTCCTCCAACATATAAGTTAACTTATTTTCAGCCAAAGTAAGTGAACTTATGTTTTGAAGGTCCCAACTGTCCCACAAGAATTGAGCCTAATGTATTCTTTGATACTTACCAAAAACCTACCCCCTTCTTAGTATAATGTCTGCATGTGCTGTAGTAAAAAGCTGTGTATGGGTTGCATAGCACTAGCAAGTTGATGTAGGCATCTGCTACATAAACCATCTTCGCATTGCTGGAGTGAAAATGCTTCCTTTTCTGGTGAATTTGCTCCTAGTCATGAAGTGGCACAAATGCAAAGTGGGTTCCATCCGTGGCACCAAACACATGTGGAATGAATCCCCATCCGGGGAGTTCAACATTGATTTCAGCTTAACATTCCAGACCTTGTTGAGGACAGCAGAAAATAAATGGCTGCGACATCCCATTGGAGTTACTAACTGTTTTCTCAAAGGAGCTAGTAGCACAAAAATGTTACACTGCCATAATCTCCCCAATAGGTGGAATAGCAGCAGCCTGTATTCTGATGTTCAGCAAAAGTTCAAATTGAAATTATTGTGCTAAAGCCTCATTGGTGGTATGGTTCAGCCTGTATTTCTTTATGATGTACCTTTCCTGTATGAGATCTATATCAGATGCGGTTTGGAAACCCATTCATTATTTTGAAGTAAACATTAAAGGAGAATATTTGAGGTCAAGAGATACCTTATTGATTAGGATGATGATACCTACTTTAACATTTTATCTTAACATGAAAAATGTTATTCCGTGTTTAAAACAAACCTGGACTAGTACTGTTTCTGAAGGTCCATGATATTTTTCTTCTTTGGTTAGCAAGGAGTATAAGCACAATTCCTGAGATAAAAAACAAAGGCCTCTTATTGAACGATTACAAATGAAGAAAGGACCAACATATGTTTTTCAACTTTTATACATTTTTTAGTCGCTTCATCAAGGGTCAACGATCTGTCACACCAATTACAAAGCAAAGTATTAATGTGCCAAATGTCACTTAAAAAAGAAACACAAAAAAAATAATTGGAGAGGTAACAGAAAGAGAAACACCAGGAGAGAGCGGAAAAACTAAGATTAGAGCATAAAACAACTATACAAAACCTTTCCTTTTTATTCCTGAGGAACTTCACAAGGAAGTGGCTCTCACATTGATCACCTCCCGTTTAGACTATTATGATGTCATGTATCTGAATATTCACAACTACTCATTGAACAAACTCCAGATGGTGCCAAATGCAATGGCATGACTCATTCTCAACATCCCAAAGCACCTTTCTGTGAACGAAGGCCTGTGGAATCTGCCCTGGCTTTCATTTAGGAACCATGTCATTCTTAAGGCTCTCTGTATAGTGCACCTTGCGCTTCGTGATAAAGGAGCACTTGCTATCAGGTACGCATTTCATTGGTACTGGGGGCAGATTTACAAGACCCTTGAGCCACTTTTGCGCCTCAATTGCGTCACTTTTGTGACGGAGCCAAGGTGTAAACAATGCAGCCAATTTACAACATGATGCATCTTGGAAGTGCATCACGATGTAAAGCCCGGCATAACATTATACCTGCGTCGGGGCGGGCGTTCTCATGCAGAAAAGCCTTGCAAAAGTGACGCAGTGAAATCTACACGATTTCACTGGGCCACTTCTAGGACACCATTGCGTCAAAACCTTACAGCTGCTTGAAGCAAGAGTAAGGACTGATGCAGAACAATAAGTTTAGGCCTCAACATGAATTGCTGGAGTTGTATCGTGCTTGCTACAAAACTCCAGCAATGCGTGTCTTTTGGGCAAACGAATGCGTCAGAATTTTTGAGGCATCTGTCCATCCCTTCGCCATGGTGCACCGTATTGTAAATAGGGCACATCCATGGTGAATCAAGGGTATCGCAGGCTGACACAGGGAAACTGACACATCTCTACAGATGCATCATTTCTTGTAAATCTGCCCCAGTGTGTCTAGGTTTCTGAGGTCAGGCTCTGCCAAAAAAAGTGCAGTTTTCTACATTTCAAAAGTCAAGAGGGGGCACTCCATCCTTATCTGTGGCAGTTGCTAAAATATGGAACACCCTTCCTAAATATATAGCTGAGATTGACTCTTTTGGGGTTTTTTTTGCTTTCGAAAACATTTAAAAACCTGGCTCTTCACATCTTTGGCCGGTTCTGTCAGAATGTTCGATCAGTTGTTGCTTCCTCTTTTTTCTTCTTATTATTGTTTGTTGCTTAGAGCTTTTTGGTCTAGCTCTCTCTTTTTATGCAACCCTAGAAAGGGCTTTGGAATTCCTTAGATGCAGCGCCTTGAAATCTGTGGGTTAAGCGGGAGCTACACATTTCTTTTCATTTAATTTCTTTCTAATTGCTCAATCTAGCCAAAATGCCTAACTGTTGAAAAATTCACAAATCAGAGCGAGTCATTCTGTGACCACCTAGATGAGAGGGTTAATATAAAGGGAGAAAATGAAAAGAAAAAGGATGCTGGCATACATTGATATATTAGAGATTAGCAGCATGATATTCAAAAATAGTTCATACAGATTGAACTCCTGTGAAACAAAGACAAGAAACCACCATGCAATTAATCCTCAAATGCTTAAAATATCACTTATTTTTTAACTACCTGCAACCAAGGAAAAGAGAAAAGAGACTGATTCCCTGCAAATTATGTGTTTCATGAGGGATGTAAACCATATTCAGTAAAATACAGGAAGAAGTGTTGTGCATGAGTTTACATGAATATTCAGTATCTATAAAATGGAACTGTCTGTATACGGTAAATTTCTATCCATTCAATTCGACTAGTAATATTTTAAGTAAGATGCAATCTATATGGAAATCATAAATAATGTATAGACATTAAAAACAACAGTATCTCCAATAATGAGAGCTTCAATCACATGTGATAATATAAATAATCAACAGGCCTTCATATTGAAACAAAGTGAGCACAAAATTATGTATGCAATTTCAGTACCAAGTTTTGAAATTTCAGTCCTACAGAACTCGGTTGAAATAATTTCCCACTAAGGCCCTTATTTATAATTTTTTCACGTAGATCAATGCAGCAAGACACCTTTCTGTAATTGCGTGACAGGGAAAGGGCAGCAATGCACTGTATTTAACATTCTAGGTGTATTCCTGTCCTTTCCTAGTGCTGGCACACTTTTGGCTACCTAGCGCCAATCCAAACACCCTTGTGTGATGATGCAAGGGTGCCTGCATTGGCAGGATTATTTGTTTGCTGGATGGGACACCTTCCTCCACACAAATAATCCTAAGGGGCTTTTTCCTCTTTCTCTTTATGCTGCAGAATGCAGCACACATAGAAAGAGGAAAAAGCAAAGAAATGAAAGATATTTATCCTCATTTTGCCTCACCTAGAAAGGCAAAGCTTTGTGACGCATTCCGAGGTCTACCACTAATGGTAAATATGGGAATGCACTAAAATCAATGGGTGGATACATGGGAACACCCATGCTCTACCCATGGAACACCTCCCGGGGCAGAGGAACAGTCTGCACAACATCCTTTTTTACTCAGATAATGACTTACCACCACTTAAGGTGCACCAGCAGAGGGATGTGCACGACTTACAAAGATCACCAACAACTAATATTTTTGAGGTATGTTGCTCCTGATCAGCTTGGCTCTATAGGGTTGAGCAAGCCCATTTCTAAGGAAGTTATTTGATAGTGGTAGTGGTAGTAAAAAGAACATTTCCTCTTGGGCATATAAATTCAGAACAGTTTGATTTGTGTTTTATGTTGGTTTGTAATGACTTGCAATTGTATTTTTGTTTGTGCGTGGTGGGTGACATTGTATTGCACTGAATAGTAATGTGATGGTTACATTGTATGTTATGTGTATTTTAAATGTGATATGTACAAATGAGTATTTTCCTAAAATTGCCTAAAGAAAAAAGAAGAAAAATTACAAGGTGATCACTGTTATTAAATATAGTGATGATGAGAAAAAATGAAAGTTTGTAGTTTCAGTATTGACAATTTCTAAAAGTGGCATTTTCTACCAAGCAATTTAAAAAATAGCTGTACCAAAAGGTGTATTTTTAACTTTTGAGTTCAGAGACCCCAACCTCTATCAGCCTCCAATAGAAAATTACACTGAAAAGATATTTTAAGGCAATTCCCATTTTACTCTATGGGAGAGATAGTCCTTGCAATAGTGAAGAATTAAATTAGCAGCATTTCACTATTCGGACATTATTCGGACATGTAAAACATACCAGTGCATGTTCTACCTCTTAAATACGCTGCACCCTGTCCATGGGGATGCCTTGGGCCTACTTTATGGGTGTGTTAAATTTAATAAAAGGCCAGGTTTGGGCCTGGCAAGTGGGTGTACTTGCCAGGTCGAAATGGAAATGTAAAACTGCACTCACAAAGAGTGGAGTGGCAGCTCTGAGACATGTTTGCAGGGCTACTCACATGGGTGCCACAATCAGCGCAGCATGCCCACTAACAGCATTTGATTTACAGGCCCTGGACACACCTGGTGCACTTCACAAAGGACTTACTAGCAAATCAAATCTTCAAATCATGGATGAAATAATCACAAATACAATTTACAGAGAGAGCATGAGCACTTTAGCACCGGTTAGCAGTGGTAAAGTGTCCAGATTCCTAACACCAACACAAATAAGGCAGAAAAAATAGGAGGAGGAAAACAAAGGTTTGGGGGCTAACCCTGCAAAAAGGGCCAGGTCAAACACAGAAAGTCACTTTTTTTTAATAATCATGATCTTTGATGCATCAAATTGCCGATTATAAAGAAAAAATGTCAGAAGTCGACTATTATCCGGTTATTACAGTTTAATTCTGATGTTAGAATGCCTACTGCCAGAGCGAGAGGCCGAATTAAAAGGCAGGTCAAGTTATGGATCATAATTAAAACAGCTGTTTAAAGCAACAAATGGAAAAGTATTTTCTTTCTTTTGCTCTATTTTAATAGTTTACAATAACAAGCAGAGAGCATATGTTTATTTTTTGCACTCCTTAGATAGATAAATGCTAGAATCTTTCTGCATGTTTCTACATGTTCCTACCAACTGGACCTTTTTTTAAACTGACTTGTGTTGAACTGTTTCTAATATATACTTGCAACAAATATCTAACATGTTTTGGATGTGTTATATTTTGCACTAGAGGTCTTGTTTTTATTTGTCAGAACTGGCAACCTGCCCTTCCATCAGGAGGGTCATAAGATTCACACTCCTGTGGTCCACGTAAAACAACTTGGGACACACTCATCTATATATTGAGAAATCATCTTATTGATTTAGGGGGTGGAAGCCCTACTCAGACAACAACCACAATCCTTAAACCTTAAGACTGACTAAATTACCCTGTGCTAACCCTCTGGTAGCTGAGCACAAAATCAGTCAGGCTTAACATAGAGGCAATGTGTAAAGTCTTGATGCAAAATAAAGAGAGAGGGGTTCCACTCACCAAAAGGACAGGACACCAGAATAAGACACTTCTCTCAATAGCTAGATCCCTTTGGGCACCTTCTATTTAAAGCTTACAGGTACTTCTCAATAGTAATACATATAACACTCTTCCACTCATCATCAACCGCACAAAACCAAAAAGGTAATATAGAAAGAGAATTTAAATTTTGTTGTATGTAGTTCTCTTAAGATACACAATATATTCAAATATATTAAAATGAATTTAAAAACACCACATTGTCAACGTACATTCAATGATCAAAACTAAAAATAATCATTTTGGAAGTGTTGGCAGTCACCGCAGGCTGTCATTGCTGTAGAGCCTGGTGCAGTGCTTGTGCTGCTGGCCATTGCCACCTATCGATATAACACGAAGAGTCTGGTTCACTGGAGCTTCACATTGTCGGTTGTTACAGACAGCAGAATCTTTGCACAAACAGGCCAGATTGCTGAGCCCAAAACATCTGGATTTTACATTTCCCCACTGGAGGAGAACACAAGATAGTTGGCAAGGTTTCTGAATTTAGATAGGAACCTCTCGGGGATCAGGGACACGCTCCAGCAGAGTCCATTAGGGCTCAGGCACATCCAATTGCAGTCCAGGCAGGTCCAGAGCAGCAGGTCATATTGGCAGTTGCAGAGAGACCCCTGAGCTTATTATGTCACTGTATCTCAGAGAGGAGGTTGGCCTACTGACCCTTGGAGTCACTCAGGGTAGTCTGGGACGAAGAGAGCAGGCCCAGTCTGCCGTCTCAGAGAACAAAGCATTCCTCCAAAAAAATGGCAGTTCTCTTGTAGCAGCTGGGCAGTCCCCTGGGGCAAGGCAGTCCATCCTTTTTAATTTCCATAGGTCCAGGAGTGTACTGAAGAGTGAGACTGGAGGTATATTTATACCTTGTGGCAGTCTATTAAGTGGGGAGAATTTCCTATGCTACCCCCACATCTAGTGTACAAAGCATCCTCCCCTCTCCCTGTCAAAGCTTCAAGAAATCTGGGTAGACAAATGACTAGTGCCAGGTTCATTTGGGTGTGCTAGAGGCAAGCCCATTGAAGTGTAAGAGGGGTAATCCACTGCTCCACCCCCAACCATCCTGGCAGGAGGGTCCTTCCTACCCACATCTAGACCCCTTTTCTCTCACTGGGAGGAATACACAAACTCCAATCGCAGAGCCATTCACATTTATGTGACACAGAACACAGACAAAAGACACACATATTCGGAACAAGAAAAAAGCAACTTCCTAGAAGGGGCATTTTCGGGACTGTAACTTCAAATTCAACTTCACCTCAAAAGAGGACTTTACATTACAATATATTAGAGTGTGAACAGCACATTTCTTTCTGCTCCCAAACAAACGTTTACCCTTATTAAATGTAATAAGGTAACTCACTGTTAGTCAATGGGACAGGCTTTATACCAGTGAAATATGACTGTAGGAGTTTTTCACTGCTAGGACATGTAAAATGTAAAGACACATGTCCCAATTTCTAAATGCAATGAACCCTGACTTATAGAGAGTCTACTTTGGAGGTGGCATATGTATTTATTAGGAAGCGTTAGGCTTTCCTAAATGGTTTATTTGCTAGGTGAAAATGACAATGTAAATCTGCACCACAGGCTGCAGGGGCACATCTGAGACAAGTTTCAAAAGGCTACTTCAGTGGGTGGTACATTGATTGCTACAGGCCCACTAATAACATTATATTTACAGGCCCTAAGTACATGTAGTTACAATTACTTGGAATTGTAAGTGAATAAATCAATTTGACCATGTTTGAAGGAGAGAGCACAATGACAGTAGCTCTGTTTAGCAGTAGTAAATGGCACAGAGTCCTATTGCCAATGAAAACAGGTTCAGTAACAGAAGGCACAAATCTGGGGGAGACCCAGCAAAAAAGTGTAGGTCCTGCTGATATTAATCATGATATCCAGCCAAATCTATGCTTTCAATAACATTTTGTGACAGTGATAGTATCCCTTGGTCATTATGTCAAGCTGTATTTTGTCTTACCTAACCAGGTGCTGGACAAATTAATGAGGACACTATTTTTCAAAAGAAGGGATTGGCCTTTGTGCATGCATGCGTGCATCCACACATACACTTACACACATACACAGACCCTTATAGCTTAGGTACACATAGTTGTGGAAGTGTGATAGCAGGCATGTACAAATGTTAATTCTGGACATGGGCTACAAGTATACATCATATTAGAGACATTGCATCACCAATATTTCACAGAAAGAAATAATACCAATATGTGTCAGATTTATATTTGGCAGATGAGGTAACCCTTAAAAATATGGAAAACACATGCATCATTTTCCTCGTGCTTTAAACCATATATAATTTGTAATGTGTTGATCAAAATGTATGTCACATTTGTGACAGTGTCCACTACAGCAAGCTGTGTAGATGTGACACACTGTTTGATATTGGATTACAATTTTAGCTTTATTTGAAATTGTAATGTAATGTAAGTTGGATTTGTAGAGCTCTGCTTGTCAATCGTGAGGCTGTCAAAGCACTGAATAGGCAAGAGTAGTTATGTGCTGAGTCTTGGCCTGAGTAGTGGCAATTTTGATGATCCTGCCAGAAGACTAATTGAAAAGCCAGATCTTGAGCATCTTGAGGAATTCAAGAAGTGAGGAGGAGGCCCTAATATGTTAAGGAGGTAATTCCAGGATTTGGTGGCTTGGTAGAAGGATGATCGACCTTCTGTTCATCTTCAGTGCATGCAGGGTGTTTTTGCGGTGTTGGATAGAGACTAGAATATGTGTGTGAGAAGTTTGAACTAGTAGCACTTCTGCATGTGGAGCCAGTGGAGCTCTCTGAAGAGCTGTGTGGTGCGGGTTCGGCACAATAAGTCCAGGACAAGTTTGGTGGCAATATTTTGGATGGTTTGAAGTTTTTCTAAAGATGGATTGGGTTGGCGGTGTAAAAAGCCTTGCCATAGTCTAATCTGCTTGTATTTAGGGCCTTTGTGATGGTATGTCTGGTGTCCTGTAGGATCCACTTTTTATGTAACATGTGGAATATGTGAAAGCATGAGGAGGAGAAATGATTGACCTGGAACTTCATAATGAAGTTGGTATACAGGATGAGGCCTAGGTTCCTACCATAGTCTGTTGGGATGGGTGTGGGTCCAAGTTTGGGGGCCACCTGGAGGAGTCACAAGTTGAGCTCTTCTTCCCAAAATTAGTTAATTGACAGATATAGTACCTGATTTTGAGATTTGCAGATGGGTAGTCTTTCTCAAAACTGATAAATCTTCCATCTGCCTTATTATAAGTGTAGATAATATAATTACAAATATAGTGTTATTAAAGTGTGAAGTCTGTAACTAATTATTTTGATAATAATAGAATATATTTAGAAACCAGTTTCAATATGTTTCTTCAATATGAGAGTACTTTAATTTCAATGTTTAAAATGTCAAATATAAATGAATAGCGCTTGCATTGACCCTTAGCTGACCGTACCTTTGATAATGTTGGGATGGGGGAATCGACATTAATGAATGTTCCGTGCGAACCATGGCCACGCTTATCAGGTAACAAGAACATTTTATTGTACCTCATGAGCTGCATAATTTGATGGTTTTTTGTCTTAATTTGCCATCTAAATTTCATGATACTGTGTTTATACAACTGTAATTCTTACTATTATTTATTGCTATTCCTTTCTATCATTTTTAACCATTGTCACACTTTTATGAATACAATGTTTATCCGAATAAAGTTTGTGAACTGAACTGAACTGATGGCCAAATGTTTACATATTTTGAGTAGACACATTCTGTCCAGGCTCTCCCAGCAGCAACATTTAATTAAACCAACTCTTTCCTGTTTTGTCAAACGCCTCTTGTCATTTCATTTACTTAAGGTAAATTCATATCCAAAGAACACTTTGATGAGCCAGATATTAGAAGATTATCTTAATCCTTCAACACACAGTTTTGTATTAGTAATTAATTGTTGGCGGAGTTCACGTAGCAGGGTGTTTCGCTGTACTCAGCGAAGCTGCACAAAAGCTCTGCTGCACTATGAGGAGTTTAGAGAGCCGGTTGAGTTGCTTGTTCCACCCGTTCACTTGACATTTCTGCTCTATGGCATTGCGGATTGCATGTTCAGGGGGAAATATCATGTGAACTGTACCTTGTGGTCGCGCACCAGACGTGGCCATCTTGTTTTCTTCTCTCGGTTATGGTGCTGGGGCCTACTTCAATCCTGCTTAATCTTTTCACTCCTTCTTTCTGAAAACTTTTTATCTGATCTTTTTTTTTTATTATCTTTTCCTGTGTCTTCTTAAGTGCATATTTTGTGTTTTATCTACTTTGTGTGTGTTTTAGTGTGTTTTTTACTGTATTTCTATATAACTTGCTAACTATTTTCTTTTACTTCCTTTCTTTTCCTCCTCCCTTACTTTTTAACTTTCAGCATTTTATTTTCCATACACCTCTCTAGCATCATGGAAGAGAGTGCAACCCAAGCAAAGAGGAGACACCTTCCTTGCAGAACAGGTGCAGTTCAGGCCTTGTTATTGGTGGGGGAGGTGGCAGCATTTTTTTTGTGCAGCCTCACCTCCCCTCCACCCAGGCAGCAGGTGGTGGGCCTGGGTACGGGCTTCGGGAGCACCTACAGCTGTGTGAGAGGGTGCGCCAGGCAGTGTATCACTGCTCTGGGGTCTGGCTCACCCACACCCAACTGACGCACCGGTGGTCCGATAATCTGGACCGAGAGCAGGATCAGCTGGACTTGCTTGGTGTTGTTGTTGAGATCATGGGGCTTGGTGAGTAGCTAATTATGATTATTATTGTGTGTTCTATGTTATTGCAAATCAAATTTTTCCCAAATAGCAAGAATGCTACTGCTCACATGTTGGTAAGTTACATTTAAAAATCTTATATTATGTGATCATTATTCTAGACAGGTGCTTGCCGCTACGTATTTGTACTTGTTTACTACTTTGTGCTCACTTTGGGGTGAATGTGTAAGAGAACTTAAAATAGGTAATGCAGACTAGAGAGGCTCCTTTCCTTTGTCCTGTCACTAAGATATTGGTAGTTAGTTAGTTACTTAGTATTAGTGAGTAATTTAGCAGCCCGCGTCCTCTCACTTCAGTCCTTGACTCCTTATTGGAACCTTTTTGAGAGTTCCTATAGTGAATGAATAACATTTAACCGATTTGGTATATGCAATGTGCAATGCATCCATCTATGCGCTTAGACTAAATGCTGGCTTACTGAATTGACCTATCAAACGGGGTTGTGATGTTTGCGAATAATATTTTCTTTTAGAAGCAAATATGCAATTAATTCCAAAGTCTTTGAAATAGGCAGGCTAGGTAGGTTTAGGAATCTGGAATTGGAATGGAACTGTGGAATAAAGAAGATAGGACAGTCCACATCCGAGATACTAGTCTACTATTACTACTAGTCATTCTGATTTACGAAAGGGCAATGTTATTGCAATTGCCATTTCCTGGCAAAAAATCTTTTTGATATGATTATTATTTATTTAACATCAATAGTTTTTGGTCTGTTTAATTATGTCTTACATGATCATCAGTATCCAGGGGCAAGGACACGAGGTCTTTTGAGGCGAGTGCGGGAGCTGGAGGTGATCCTCATCAGATGGCACTGCTGGCCCCAGTAAGTCCTGCTGATGTTAATATTAATATTAATATATAGTTTCCTAACTTTTACCGCTCCTTATTTTGAACTATATTATCTCCGTTTCTTAATTTTTATATTCCCAAATCCTCTTTGATATATGTTTCTAAATTCTTATTATTCCTGCATTACCTACTAACTTAGATATTTACACTTCTAGTGTCTGTTTTTTTGCCTCAAACTGTTTCTGACTCTGTATTAGTCTGTCTTTAGCTTGCTTTCTTCTGTTTTTTCATTCAGCTTTTCCTCTCCCCTTATATATTTTGTGGACTTAGAGAACTCATTGGTCCTTACTACTACTAGTATTAGTACTACTACTCTGCTGCACAGATTGCATGCCCTAGTAATGTATTCTACCCATGGTTGTTGACATGAAAAGACTTACTTTTACTTTCTCTTGCTTAATCAGTAAATGGTGGTCACATTGGAAACCCCAAAGTTGTGTCCACTCTTCTTCTCCTCTAGGCCTAATATTGTTAGCAACGGTTTTAGATGAAAATATTACTGTGCACCATGGCAAGGAGCAAGAATTAGGAGGAGGAGGACCGCACCATCACATTTTCAAATTAAGAAGACCTTATGTCTGATTGTCCGTCCAGTTGGCCACTCTTTTTCTTTTCAAAAACTCATATTCACCAATAGCTCTAGCCACTGATTCCAGTCCTTTGTGTGGTCCTCTTCTTGAGAGGGTTTTCAAAAATTGCCACCACCAAAATGCCCAACCAGATTTTTTATACTGTCTACTCTAGTCTGTGTACCCGAATTGTAGTGATGTGTGTGGTGTATGTATTGTATTTTCAATGTTGCTAGTGAAAATAATAATAGGGGGAGGCATAAATGGCATCTAAAAGTGTGTCATGTTTTTTCTAGATGTACCTACCACAAGTACCGGGGTCCAGCAGGGAAGGCGATGCCAGCTGGGAGGGAGCAGATGAGGCAGCTGCAAGGGGTGATCTATCAGCAGTGGAGGGCAGTGGTAAGTCATATTCCTTGCTTATTGACAATAAAATGTATACACTGGCTACATTGTACTGTTGAGACTAAGTTGTGAACAGTTGAAGAAGACCCCCTTCACTTAGCATTAACATTAGTGGGAGTTGAGTAACTTTAGGCCTCTTCACTTCAACTCAGCAGAGAAAGTTTTATGAAGAAGAATAAGAGTCAAACCTTGATGGGTTGATGGAAAAGAGAAAGAAGGATGGTCCGAGGAAGGACGGGTGACATGTAATATATGACTGGCAGAGAAGGATGCATGGGTGAAGAGGGCCGGGGATGCATATAAGTTGCTGACTGATACATGGGTGGTTGAAGGATAGATGAAAAGTGAAAGAAAAGATGCCTGCCTGGGTGAGTAAAACCGTGTGGGTGAAAGGAATCCTCTGTGGGGTTTGATGCGTCAAACTCAAAGGCAAGCAATGGCGCATGTGTAGTTGAATGACAAATGTATTTTGGTGAAAGGTTTGTTGATACTAATAGCAATGTTTGGATGGATGGATGCCTAGATGGTATTCAATCATAGGTGAAGACTATATGAAAAGAACGTGAAAGAAAATTGAACCGTGCCAGAGAGCAATGCCAAGAGTGGAGAATAAAAAGAATGCTAGAAGAGCAATGCAATGATAAATGGAAAAATCCCTGACAAATCCCTGGGAAGAAGAATATACAAGGAATTTTTTTTAAGGTTTGAGATTCAAATGCATGAGGTTTTTTTTTCAGACTTCGAGTCCATGGCCCAATCCCTCACTAACCATATCATTTTGACAGTGTCAGCCATGGGGGGGGGGGCTATCGGCTGCATGCTTATTACAATAGTTGTACCTCACATCATGTGACATCATAGTCTACATCATCAATCAATCATATAAATAATTAATCATATCATCTACCTTATTGTAGTTATCAAGGTGAAAGTGAAATTGAGTATTTGCCATTAATCTAACAGAGTATGGCCATAATAATAGAAACATAGATAATTGTGTAGTACAGCTGCCCCACCTGCAGACAGTAGTAAAACAAAGTGAGTCTGTGACACAAGTATGTCTGTCTAGGGACCAAGCTGAGTTGGCATGCCTACATGATTAATTTAGCTAAACAAGAGAGAGAAGAAGAATACTTTCCACTCTATAGTGCCTAATGACTGAAATTCTAATACCATCCAAATCTTAGCGGCCAAGGAATTGAGGACACCACAAATGTTATGTACTGCTAGTACTACTGTGCCACTATAATTTTATGTGAATAATTTTAAGTGTTACTGTTTTGCTGGAAGCATTTCTTTCAATTGTCTGTTTTATTTCTTGATATAGTTACTCCTTCTCAACCCACCAGGCAGGAGATAGCAGCCAAAACCTAGCAACAGAAGCTGGCGGCCATCATGGCAGAATATTGGCGGCTGGTGGCTCTGGCGGAGGCAGCAGCTGCAGCCTCCAATGCCCCATGCCCCAGATAGGCCCCCCAGTGGCTCCTGTGATGTGGCGCTGTGGTTCGGCAGCGGCCTGCCGCAAGTTGATCACTGCTGCCTACCCCTGTTCATGTAAAAACTTTCAGCACTGCATGCTCCTCCGGATGACGCACCTAGAGGCCAGGTCGGCAAAGTGCTTCGACCATCTTGAGAGAAAGATCCAGCTCCTAGCTACTAGATGATAGACCGCTGTTACCACTTTTTTATATTTTTTTTTTGGTGGGTTGGACTTGTTGGGGAGAGGGAGGGAAGGTGGGAGTTGGAAAAATGTGGGTGTTCTTTTTTTATGGACATTTGGAATTTTTTCAGGACAATTGGACTTTTTACCGGACATTGGTTGGGGTTAGGGAGAAGGGTGGGTCAGGTGGTGTGGGTTTCTTTCATTCTAGTTCATTTGTTAGTGGAATCAATGTATAGCTTAACATATGATGTAAATCGTTTTGTGGGTTATTCTTTAACTTTGCACTATTTTCTTTGCTACAGGACCGCTGCCATTTTTTTAATCTGCCAGTGGTGTAACACACCAACAGATAGATGTGGTACCTTCACTTGTCCTACTACTGTCAGTCTCTCCTTCTAGTCTATGCAGTCTACAACTAAAACCCCTATAGTTTGGACTCAGAAGAAGTACAGGTGTGTGAATTATTTTCCATGGTATATAGATTATTGCATCTTGAATGAATCCCCCATACTTCTCTCTTACATCTGATTAGGCGAAGTGATAGCTGCATGCTAATGGTTTCCCAGGGTGTCATGATGATGGTAGTAGTAGTCAGTAAGTGCATGCTAGCAGACTAGTCGAATACTAGAAGCACCAGATTTTGCAGCGAAGTTCTACTCCCTCCTAGCCGAACTCAAACTGTAGAATGAGGAATATTCCTTGCAGGCAACAAAATAATTAAATTTAAAAGCTGAGTTAATGCTGTTTGATATGCAAGCTTTGCAAATAAAATGAGGAATTCACCTGAGGGGGACTTGATAGACTGAGTAGAGTATGACTAGCAGTACACAAGAAGAAAACTGCCAAATGAGACAACTTGGTAAGCAATGCTAAAGTAAAATAAAAAAATAATCTAACAGGCGGGCTAGTACTAGTTATAAACAGAAGTGAACTCGAGCTATGAAGTAGAGTGGACAAGCGTAATCTTTACTGCTGGAAGGATGATGATGCTGGCAATTATGATGGATATATTTCTCAAATATTTTGGGGAATATTATTGAATACTGTCAAGGACATTGTTTTAAAGTATTTATTTTTAGATTTTTTTAATTTACACATTTTTAATATAAATTGAAAAAAATGATTTTAAAAATATTGAAACTGTTATATATTTTATTTTTTATTTTTTTTAAAATGTATATATATTTTATATAGCAGACAATGATATCCTATGGAAGGAAATTCACGTTAATGGTAAGTACAGTTAAATTTACTTTTCAGGATCAGTAGTGGGCTGAAGGATGCAGCACTGAGGTCTCTCCTGATAACAGGTGAGTAAAACGGAATTCGTACTTCGGCTGATTTCAGAGGAATTTTTAAAGTTCCAAAACTCCACACTGGTCAATGTTAGCCTATGGAAGGAAATTCAACCTACTGTAAGTATGGTTAGAATTTCAGGACCAGTAGTGTGCTCAAAGATGCAGCACTAACGTCTCTTGTGACAACAGGTGAGTAAATTGGAATTCGTAGTTCGGCTCATTTTACAGGAATATTTTGCACAATAGTGAAGGAAGGGGGTGGGCCTGAGGTAACATGTGTGTAAACATGCCCTGTGGTGCGTTTTAGGTTGGGGAATTAATTCCCCAACTTAAAACGCACCACAGGGCATGTTTGCACTCACATCACCTCCAACCCCGCCCCCTACCTTCACCACTGTGCAAATGCGCCCTGTAGCGTGTTCTAAGTTGGGGGATTAAGTCTCCTTGCATACTGGGGTCCCTGGGGGCCAACGAGCCCACCAGGAACCTCCAGTATGCGCCAGGGGGCTGCGTTGCAGAGAGGTGTAAAAAGGGGTGTGGCCTCATTACACCTCTCTGCAACGCAGCCCCCTGGTACATTTGAAGAGGGGGAACTAATTCCCCTTGCATACTGGGGGTCCCTGGGGGCCAACTAGCCCACCAGAAGCCTCCAGTATGAGCCAGGGGGCTGCGTTGCAGAGAGGTGTAAAGATGTCACGCCCCTTTTTACACCTCTCTGCAACGCAGCCCCCTGGTGCTTTATCAGAGGGGGAACTGATTCCCCTTGCATACTCGGGTCCCTGGGGGCCAAGTAGCCCACCAGCAACCTCCAGTATGCGCCAGGGGGCTGCATTGCAGAGAGGTGTAAAAATGGACGTGGCCTCATTACACCTCTCTGCAAGGGAGCCCCCTGCCCCATAATGGAGGCTCCTAGTGGGCTAGTTGGCCCCCAGGGACCTCAAGTATGCAAGTGGAATTAGTTCCACCTCTGCAAACGCACCAGGGGGCGCGTTTGCAGAGAGGTGCAGGGAGGGGGCGTAGCCTCCTCCTGATCCTGTTTCTTTTTTTTTTTACTTTTAAGAAGGGGGCTGTGTAGCCCCCCTTCTTTTTCTTATTTTTTTTGCCCTGGGGACCCCATCCCCCAGGGCCTTCCCCCAATTCTTTTTTTTAAAAATTTATTACGGGAATGGGGCCGCGTGGCCCCCCTCCCGTGGCCAATTCTGGCCCCGGGGACCCCATCCCCCGGGGAATGGCCAGCTTTAAATTTTATTTTTCGTGGAGGGGGGCTGCATAGCCCACCTCTTATGTCCCCTTAATGCCCCAGGGACCCCATCTCCCAGGGCCTGACTTTTATTTTTAATATTTATTTTTTGGGGGAGGGAGGCCATGTGGCCCCCTCCCGGGCCACTTCTGGCCCCGGGGACCGTATCCCCGGGGCCTGGCCCTCCTCGTTGGGGGCTGTGGGGGGGTCCCCAAGCCCCCCACGGTTGCTGCCGGCTCCCCACATCCTGCTGGAGCCGGCATTTCTTTTCTGCATGGGGAGCAGCTAGCATGCTGCTCACCATGCAGAAAAGGAATCTGCTTTGATTTTTGAAAGAGAGAGCAGTTTTCTGTGGTAGGGTGGGAGCCGCGAGGCTCCCGCCCTACCATAGCAAACAGCAGTGTCCCAGGGGTGGGCACCCCGGGACACTGCAGGAGCCGGCCCTAGGGGGTGGCAGTCCCCAGGGCCATCGAGGGCTCCAGGAGGGGGGCGCGCGGCCCCCTCCCACCTCTTAAAAGCCCCGGGGGGGTGGTGGTCCCTGGGGCTTGGGGTCCATCACGGACCCCCCTTTTTAACATTTGAGAGCCCCTGGGAGGTGGCGTTCCCCCACAGATTTATAAAAAATAAAAAAATGAAGCCCCGGGGGGTGGCGGTCCCCGGGGCTGTGGGGGGGCCGTAAGCCCCCCCATACCTAATAAGAAAGCCCCAGGGGTGGCGGTCCCCAGGGCTTGGGGTGCCTTAGAGGCCCACATCATTAATATCAAAACCCCGGGTGTGGCGGTCCCGGGGCTGTGGGGGGCCGCGAGCCCCCCACATACTTAATAAGAGAGCTCCGGGGGGTGGTGGTCCCCAGGGCTGTGTGGGGGCAGTGAGCCCCCCGCATATATAATAAGAAAGCCCCGGAGTGGCGGTCCCCGGGGCTCTGGAGGCCTTAGAGGCCTGCAGGGGGGCCATGAGTCCCCGAATACTTAATAAGAAAGTACCGGGGAGTGGCGGTCCCTGGGGCAGTTTTTTTACATTATGCCTCCGGGATTTGGTCCCCCGGAGGCTAATTTTAAAAAAAGCAGACCGTTTTTTTGTTTTTTTTTGACGGTGTATGCGTACCTATGATTTAAAAAAAAAAATACATTTGTTTGGGGCCTTGGGGGTTTTTGTGGGACTCCCTGAGCAGGCCTAGAGGGTCAGGGTGTTTCTACCCTGCCCCCTTTTTGCGTTCTGCACGTTTGTTTTTCTGCTTTCTTGTGCCTTGGTTCTACCGAGGCACAAGATGGCTGCCAACACTTCCTGGTTTGGGGTGTTGACAGACAGTTGACAGCCAATGACCATGCAGCTCCTGCTCATAATGGTACGAAGTATATGGAGGGGTCCCAGACCAAAAAAACAGTAAACACTTAATCTTCAAACAGTAGAAGGTGGTCTACATTTCGACCCAGTGGTGTAGGACATTGGATCCTTACTCGCGGGTCTTCATCAGGACGTGGGGGGGGTGAAGGGGGAGGTGGGGCCAAATCCTGACAACGCAGGTAGTCAAGGCCGAAGGCCTGCTGGGCGTGTTGCGTCTCCAGGCAGGGCCCAGTCCAGATTAATATTAAGGTTGTCTTAAAGTGATAGGGACAGCCAATGTGGATGGCCCGACGGGTGAGGTCCCTCAATTACGTTTAGGCACTCCCCAAGGCGCTTGTCCCAAGGGGATTATTTCAACCGGGAGCCGTCTCAGCGTGTCTCCGTGATAATGACCTGTGCCTCCGTAGCCTGAGCGTCAAAGTGCTTCAGACCGCCATCCGTGCTAGGAGCCAGCGTCAACGCGTCTCAGCCTGGAACCACCTTCTACCTATACGAACTCCTCACCCCAAGATTGATATTAATAATCAACACAGGAGTCTCTGGTTTATGTATAATGTTTTATTTAACATGTGTCTGTCTTGATCTCTCATTCATGGATCAATGAAAATGATGTTTTTCAACTTGTGGATTTGTGCTTTATGTATTTGTTTGATTAGGGATGTTAACTAATTGAATCACCAACCCCCCCCCCTCCCTCTGCACTCTTCCCCCTCCCCGTGTGGGCGCACTTTAAAAATTTTTTTGTGCTTTATATCAGCGAATGTTTAACCATTTACGGTTCCTCTAGGTTCAGTGAAAATAAACACACTGTCAACCTGTACTATTCTCTGATTTTGATCTTATTTAACTGTTTGAAGATTAAGTGTTTACTGTTTTTTTGGTCTGGGACCCCTCCATATACTTCAATCTATTACCCAGGTCCCACTGACCACATGGGTCGAACCCTTCTGTCTACAACATAATGGTACGAGTACTGTCCTCTGAGGATACGTGTACGGTACAACTTCGGATATATATCTATGAATTTACTTTTGATTTTCTCAGGAACTACTGAACGGATTTACACCATTTAACAAAAAGGGTGATCGGCGAACCGAACTCTACCTCTCTGCCAAATTTGGTGTAATTCCGTTCAGCCGATCGGGCCCCCCTTTTTTCTCAGCCCCCGCTTCACGAATCATCTCTAAACTTTCAGGGAAGGAGCAGAGCGGAGCAGGCCATTTTCTTGGAGAAATTTGTGAAGATTCGTCAACCGGCGCCAAAGTTATTCCAAATAGAATGTGTGGATTTACTACGGAAACTAGGTCCTAACTATAACTACCTACTGGCGACCGTCAGTAGGTAATATATATATATATATTCACTGAAAAAACCATAGGTTATAGACCATATATAGTTAGGGATTAGCATTTACAAAACCTTATTTTACTCACACAAAACCATTGAAATTCATTTGAGATGTCATCAGTGATGTCATCAGTCATGTCATTGAGATGTCATCAGTGATGTCATCAGTGATGTCATTTGAGATGTCATCAGTGATGTCATCAGTGATGTCACTGACCATGTCATGAATGATGTAATATGTGACATGATCAGCAGTGGATTGCGGGTGCGCGATATATAGTTAGTACAACTAACTATATATGGAATTTCAATGGTTTTGTGTGAGTAAAATAAGGTTTTCTAAATGCTAATCCCTAACTATATATGGTCTATAACCTATGGTTTTTTCAGTGAATTTTCAAGGTTTTGTAAATGCTAATTCCTAACTATATATGGTCTATAACCTATGGTTTTTTCAGTGAATTTCAATGGTTTTTTAATAGCAAATATCAAAACCTTTACAATGTATTCTTCTTTAAATCGAAAAATATTTTTTACGTTTTTAATACAATTTTTTATTTTTATTTTTATTGTTTCGCTCCCGGTACGCGAACCGGTTAGCTTCCCGTTAGCTCAATTCGGAGCCGCGACCCGGTCCGCGAACCGGTAAACGTTCCGTTTGCGCAACTGTCGCGTTAGAAAACAACATCGTGACGCGTCGCGTCAGCATGACGTTTCGCGTTCTCGCGTGATACGTCATATGACGTGCTACGTTAGCGTACCCGGAAGCGCAGCGGTACGCGAACCGGAAGCGATCCGCGGCGCGGCGCCGACCGCGTAACGTAAACACAGCAGGTCATGTGACTCGGTAATAACACTTTTCATTGGTTCATTTCACTTTTGGTTTCCTAATGATGTAATACTAGGTCATGTGATTTAAAATGAACACTTTTCATTGGTTTAGAACTTTTGCTTTTCCCAAATGATGAAAACCCCTCCTTCTTTCCTCACTCTGACTTTCATCTTGGTGAGAGAAAGACCCTTTATTTACACTTTGACATGGCTTCATTAGTAGCTTCAGCTGGTTCTAACCCACCACCTCCACCAAATCCAAAGAAGAGAGGACCACCTGCTGAAGTAATTTTGCAAGAAGAGGAAGAACAGGAAGAGGAGGAAGAGGAGGAAGAGACAAGGTTTTTGCCAGAGGAGCCCAGGAGGTACAATCGAAAAGAGAATTACATTTGGCAATTCTATAAATTTCCTGAGGGGCAAAAAAAAGTGAATGCACGCTACGTGTTTTGCCGTATATGCGGTGATAGATTGTCAAGGGGAACTGAAAAAAAATACAGTTACGGCAATCACACTATGCATCGGCATATGAGTAGGTGGCACCCAAATAATTATAGTGCTGCCCAGCTACGTGATGAGCAACAAAATCCCCTTCCAATGGCAAGAAGATCGGTTGTTCCAGAGGTGTCGGGACCAGAGGCGAGGGAGATGATCCCAAACATTCAAATGTTGTTTGGGCACGTGAAGCAAGTGTGCGTGCACTGCGGCGATTTCATCTGCTACAGGGAAAGTAGCATCATTTTGATTATGAGAGCTATTCAGAATCATGTTAATGTTTGTCCGAAACGCCCCAAAAAATTAATTCTTTTTTTTTGTTGCTCCTGTTGAGCCCTTTACAATGGATCGTTTTTGTTTCCCCCCCCCCAAAAAAAACCAAAAAAAATATAAAAACGTTCAGAAAATACAAAAAAAGTAAAAAAATGTTCAAAAAATACTAAAAAAAATATAAAACAACAAAAACATAAAAAAAAGTTCTTTTCAGAACTACCTCCCCGTTATAAAAAAATTGGTAGAATATTTGGAACTCTGCCAACCTCTATTTCTCTTAGTTCGCTCCCCGGAGCGCTACCCGGTACGCGTACCGGAAGCTAACCCAAAAAAATATTTTTTTAAAAAAAGAACAGTAACTATAAGGGAAGGAAACAGACAGTTATGTTAAAAGAAAGACAGCTCTAGGGAGTAAACAAGAGATACTGTTACCTACAATCCACTGCTGATGATGTCACATATTACATCATTCATGACATGGTCAGTAACATCATCAGCAGTGGATTGCGGGTAACAGTATCCTTAGTTTACTCCCTATAGCTGTCTTTCTTTTAACATAACTGTCTGTTTCCTTCCCATTATAGTTACTGTTCTTTTTAAAAAAAAATTTTTTTGATCAGTCAGAAACAGTGACATTAATAGAAACAGAGAGAGTGAACAAGAGTGAAGAACTATGGTCCTCCTCAGCCACCCTCAGAAAACCAAGGGGGTCAAGATACATCTACCGTGCCCCCTTCTACCCATTCTGAACATTATTTGCCCTCCATCTTGTATCTTGATTCGACCGAAACACAAAATGGTGGACTCCCGTAACGCTGCTGGTTTGCGAACCGGGCCACTTCCCGGGAAGCGGTCCAAAAAAAAAGGTGGGAAAGTAATTCACAGACACTAAGAGTAATAGAGACGGAGTGAGTGAACAAGACTGAGGAACTATGAGAACAGAGGGACTGAGAAAAAGAGTGGAAGGAGTTGAGTAAGTAGGTAATAGAGAAAGGAATGAGGAAAGTAGCAAAGGCAGGAAACTGAGGGTTAAAGAAGTGAAGCAGTGGATCTAATAGTAGGTGAATGTGATAGAAATGTAACGAAAAGAGTACAACTATTTACCTTATAATTGCCGTTAAATTACTCACTTTTTATTTTTATACTTTCAATCTGTGAAAGAGAGAACCAACATTTGAAAAATATTAAAACATGTATTTAAAAATTACAAAAGACAAGGGAAAAGATTGAAGGACAAATAGTTTTTCAACAACTTTGACACTGACAGAAGCTTCTGCTTCTCCAGGTCCCCTACACAGTCCTAAAGATATACATTTTAAACTAACAGTATCTTGATACAGATGAAGTGAGGCCTATCTTAAAACATGGTGCATCTTTTGCATTGCTCTTGTTTCAGAAAAGTGTCGCTTCAGGATGCCAATAACATGTCTCCTATCCAGAGGTTTGTTTGAGGTGAGGCCTACTCAGAGTTCAAGATGAGATTTACACTTGTTGAAGTGTACAGAGGAGATAATATCTGTGAAAGTCTACCAATGAAGTGAGTCATGTCCACTGCACTCTTCAACAAAGTAGAAACCTCCTATGTTTCCCTGGACAGACCTAAACTTGATCTGCACAATGTGATTCGTAATGATAGGAAACACAGGTGATGTAATTGAAATACGTGCAATTTATTTTGCTCATTTCTCAATCACATCACTTGCGTTTCCTTTGCTTAGGTATCTCATTGTGCAGATGTAGTCTAGCATATGAAAGAATACGCAGAAGTGCAGCACTGCATGCAACAACTTTGACACTTACAGAAGCCTCACCTTCTCCATGCCTCCTACACAGTTCTACATATACATCATAAATGCAAACAGTACAGAATTAATTATACATGTTAAATGGTTTATTTTTGCTGTTCTCAGAATGTATCAAAATTCACTAAAAACAGTGACTTGAAGGTATTCATCATGTAACAGCGGGGAAAAAAAAACACAATCAAAATGATTGTGTTTAAAAAACCCATACAACATCAGAAATCAAAATTCAGAACTCCTTAAAGTTAACTTACTTTCCATGACGTCCAAGGATGTCCTATGAACAGCTTACACTCTTTTGTGCTGTTATTACTTTCAGCCCGCCACTTTCTGAAAGAAAATCTCCATCGTTTTTAAAAACACGTTACATGCAATAAATGACTTCTTGCTCTCTACCACAATTTTCCACAAGGCCAAATCTTGTCAGAGCCATTTATAACTCTTGGATTTCTTGTAAGCCAATCCCGTCATTTGGCATTTCCGCAACTTTCAGAATTAAAATGTTGAAGATCATTTTCACAATCCTGGAATAGTAATATCTTCCCCTTCTTGCTCAGTCATGTTCTACTTTTCCTATGACACTGATACAAGCAGACTTACACTACCTCTATGACTACTACAATTATTTAATTCTCTACATCACTTTTAATCACAAAGCAATGTAAAACAGTAGACAGCATTGCAGACTTACATTCCCTCTACTCCATGTTTTGATTGGCTGCTTCAATTAGTTTATAAAAAGAAACAGTTTTTCTGAACTCATTCAAAGTGCACGTATTTCTCCATAATGTCCAGTCCTATGGTTAGAAGTTATGTCTCTGAACTACACTTATCCTCAAGGCCAAATTGTGTAGGAGCCATTAGAACTTCTTGAAATTCCACAGAGCACATCCCGAGATTCTTTCCCTAAAATTTTGGTTTTAAAAACACCAGGTAAGAGTTTTTAAGGTCATACGGCAATTTTTTTTTGAAAATTAAAACAGAATCATTGCAGAATGACCAGCCATTTCTAGACTTTAAATAAGCTGTGTAATGTCCTGATGTTATTGAAGGGCCGTCATGATATATAATTGCTGCAGTTACAAAAGTCCTTCCTGATATTGACAACTGCGAAGCTACCAAATTTTTAATTAAAGTTGTCAATTTTGTTCCATCAGGCCTACATCGTTGGAACATTAAAATGACATACTGGCCATATGTTCGTATAAATAATGTGGACATCATTTCAGATTTACATTGGCTACACTCCATGTTGTGATCAGCTGCTTTTACTAGCTTATTAAAGGAGACTGATTTACTGTCTGGCAAAGTTAAATATATAAATCTTTCTGAGTCTACACTAGTAGTACTTGATACCATACAGTTCTCGCAGTCATGCTGCCATTGATAAGAAAGCCCAAACAGCTGATCTACATCTACACCTTCAGCATGTAATACATCAAGCATATACATTAAAAACTCCTGACAATCTTGCTGAATATTTTGAGAGAATTGTGTTTGGCCTGAACATCTGTCTAACAGATTTCGAATTTCAGACACACTTTCTATGTTTCTTCTATCAGTGGTACATTTCTCTAACACAGAATTTAACAAACTGCAAAATCTTTGATCAGAATTGACCACAATCTCTTCTTTTACATTTTTTAAAGAAAATAAAACATTAACCACTACATTAGCATAGCAGTTGACACCAGAACTGTTTTCAAACTGAAAACCAACAACATCTTCAACAGAATCCTTTTTGTTTCTGCTTGTAATTTTAGGTTCATTGACTTTTTGTCTTTTTGCTACAACCTCCCCAGTATTGTTCTCATTTCTTCGTTTCCGGCCTACCACACGTTTCTCAAACAAAGGATACTGAGGCAAATGTGGCGCATACTCTCTTCTTAACCTATTGTATTCCTTAACACAATCTAGATCCGCACAAATGTTTGTGACATCACACTCAATCAAGTACAATCCCGATAAAGATCTAACTCGTGACAATGCCACATATGCCATACCCTCCTTGAACACAGAACTGCCAATATTCACCAATGCACTGTCTACGCTTAAACCTTGCGATTTATGAATTGTCACCGCATATGCCAAGCAAACAGGAAACTGCTTACGGCGAACATATAAGTCTTTTACAAGCAAAAATCTAGCAGAACAACGAGCAATTAGCTGTACTTCCTCAATGCCATCAAATTTAATTTTTAAAAATTAAATTCCATCTCTATTTCTGTATTTCACAAAATCAACAACATTACCCATTGATCCATTTACCAGACCTCTTTCAACATGTAAATTCCTTCTTAAAATTATACGGCAGTTCAAGCACACATTCAGAGTCTTTTCAAAACCTGCAGTTTTAGATATACTCTTCTCTAATGAATCCAATTTTGTTTTCAGATTCTCAGACAAAATAATTGTTGATCCCATATGCTCTACTCTATCAATAGCTTCCAGTTTCACAATCTCTTGCTTTTCTAAATGCAACATTTTGTTGTTAAATTTGGCACATTCTGCAAGAGTTGGCATCAAACATATTCCAGATTTCTTCTCAGTAATTTTCTGAAAAATATTCTCAGGCACAACATCTTGTTCTGGATATAAATTTGACAGTAATCGTGCATGTAAAGCTTCTTTCCCATGCTCGGTCACTTTTCCAATTCTAACATCTTGTAGAATAGTCTTGTAAACTTCATCCTTCGCCTGACGCATATTTTCATGCAGTTCAGCATAATTGAAGTTTAACCATATATTGACGTTGCCAATGCTGCCTAGGCACTTCCTGGTATCTTCATGCGTGAGCATTTTGAACACAGGTTGCCCTTTCACTGGTGTCAGCTGCAAAAGATCTCCGAAAACAATGATGTGTTTGCCACCAAATAACACATCATACTCTGTTTTGAGAACTTCTTGCATCCTCAAATGCACAAAGGCAAGTATGACATTGGAAACCATGCTTACTTCGTCAATGATAAGAAGTTTCATTTTCCTCAAGATTCTTGAAACTTCAAAACAAGCATCTCCAGATAGCTTGTGATATTGTAATTTGTTGTCATGCTCCACTGGCAGCATCAGTAAACGATGTAAAGTAATCCCTTTAATATTATGTGCTGCCAGTCCAGTTGGAGCAGTGACAACACAAGACAGCGATGACTCTGTCCTTTCCTGCAAATAGCATGAAATTGCTTTAATGAGGAAACTTTTTCCAGTTCCCGCTTCTCCACTCACGTACAGTCGGACAGGCTTCAACGACGTACATGAGCACTCTTTCTTATCATGACTTAATCCATGATCAATTTGCATGGTAACTTCATCATATATTTTCCTCTGCTCAACGTTAAGTTGTCTTTCCAACTCTTCTAAGTTAACCGCATCCTCCTGAGCATGTGCCATGGCTCTTTCCACTTCATTCATAGCAGTGGCAGCTTCATTTTCAATAACAGGTCCTCCTAGTGGATCCTGACTCAATGAAGCAGAACTCTGACTGTCCTGAGAACTGTCTCTGGCAATCTCGGCTGCAATCGTTGCTTCCTGCTCAATTTCCGCATTCAACATTTCTACATATTTGGGAAAAGCAGGACATTCTATGGTCTCCTTGGCGGCATTGAAAGAGTCTTCGTAACAGAGGAAATCTCCAAGCAGTTCCTCTTCTGCACGCCAAGGCTTGAAAAGTTGCAAAAGTGCTAAATAGAAAAACTCCTTTTTTTCAGGAGATTCGCCACTCAATTTTCGATGGTTTACCAAGTGGCATTTTCTTTGCTTGACCAGACATCCCTCACTTCCTATTACAGCATACACTCCTTTCTCAGTATCTTCTTTGATGTTCCTCTTGAATATGTAATTTTGCAGAACCTCATACAGACAAACATTCTCGAGGTGACTGCTTCGATTTGGATAATATGTATCCAACATGTTTGTCTTCAAAATGTCGGTACTGTTTGGCTCCTTTTCCGCCAAATACTCAATTTCCCGCACAGGTTTGTGAACTCGATTACGCGTTGCAGCAAGACCAAGACTCGCCCAAACGATACTCCTGGACTTGGCATAGAGACTTGCTGAAGACAACCGGTCAGAACATTCGTACGCTCCGATTTCTCGATGCGACAACATCTTCAGACTGAAACTGTACAACTTCTTGCTGAGGCTCTTTTCATGGGAAATGTCCTCCCACATATCCTTCAATTCTGTCTTCTCTTTTTTGGTGATGTAAGACGTCACATACCGAGCCACAGCCATACAGTTATCAGCCACAAACTGTATATCCATGTTAGCATTCCACATGGACAAAATCACCGGGTTGTAGTCGTTGATGTACTTGGACTCTTCGTTCCTCTTCAAATTGTAAGTGTTTTTAGGTGATTTCTTCATGACATTGTGTCGCAGCGAAGACATCAAACTGTTTACTCTTCCTTTATAAATCACCGGTCGTGGAAAGCCGAAACGACATTTAGTGTAGAACTTGTCCTTGTTTCGGAATTTACGACGGCAGTACTTTCCACATCGATGGCTTTGGAAACGCAGAACTTTTTCTCTTAGGCTTTTCTTCTCCTTTGCGTTTGGAACAGCACACGTAGAATACTGTTGGATGAAACTCATCACTGAGTCTTCTGGATCCGTTCCAAATTTAGGTGCATCCTTGATCCACAGCAACATATGTATATGAGGAGCACCTCTTGCTTGGTACTCTTTTCTCCAGAAGAAATCCAACACCTCTCCAAGAGGTGGATTCTTCTTATTCATGATGAAAGACATCATAGCTTCAAATCTATGATTGAAGTACCTACATACATTGACTGGATCCAAAGAGCACAGTTCTCCGGGTGTCTTGAATTCGATGTTATCTACGTTAGCATTTGCCTCTCGTAGAAATTCAAGTAAGTCTTCCCAGCCATACTCGGCACAGCTCAGAGTGAGGAACCATGTGGGAGTACCTAAGTTCCTCAGCATACATTTTAAATCACCATGACGACGGTACCAGTACTCATTACTACCACGCTGACACGCCATGAGATTAATCAGGTGAGAATCCAAAATACTATCTTGGACATTGACTTTATCCATAAATCACTTGCCGAGATGTTTTGCATGTGTATACCACTTTTTAAGATGTGGTTCACTGCATATGACAGTCCAGACAGATCGCTTTCAAACAGGAGATGAAACAAATAAGGAATGCATTGTCGAAACCTAGCATCTCCTGCATACAATCGCAAAGTCCGGTATTCAGAAGCAGGAATTTGATGAGGTCGCTCATCATATCTTCCTCCCTGACCTGTTGGAAAAAGCTGTGGGAAACACCGAGCTTCCAAACTTTCCTCCCAAACACTAATGGGACTCCCTTTGGCTTGTTTCATTTGAAACAACTCAATAGCATTCCCCATGACTTCCTTGGAATGCAAAGGATGAACACTATAATGTTCATATATTTCTTCACTAGTAGAGGGTTCTACTTTCTCAATTTGACCAGCACACAAATCGCTATCCTCTTCCTCACTTACTTCCTCTTCTGCAACATATACATTCTTATAGTATTTATTATTTTTTTTCAAATACAATGTTGCCTTTTTAACTTTCCTAACATCTACTAAATCTTGCCATATTTTCTTATTCTTTGTCGGAACCCCATTAACTAAGATAACCAGAGGTTCCTCTTCCACTTTTTCTACTCCAATTGTGTTAATGTTTTTCTTCAAATCTAGAGGCAAATAAACAACTCTTCCCTTTAATCCTCTCTGTAAATCTGATGGAGGCAATTTCCCTGTCTTTGGCTCCATTCTTACAATAGCCTGAAAGGGATGGATACTTTGAATCAAAATAGATTCATAAGTATTTAAATCCTTCAATTCAGAAGGAATCTCAACCAATTCCAGATTATTATGAACTGCTCTAGCAGGCATCTGGTTTTGATTTAATTTGCAAGAACAATAAGTACACACACGTTGATCCAATCCCAAATCAAAACAATTTTCTACCATCAAGTATGTTGCAAAATCCTTCCATTCACTATTATTTTCCCTTTCACTTTTTGCATATAAATCCACTAACTTAGTCTGATTCTTATAATAAGTGCGTCGACAACACACACAAGTGAAATTCGGCCTCTCACTTGATTTCACCTCAAACGTCGCAATTTCCCTCTGGAAATTATCTGTACTGGAAACCTGTACACTATCTTCCACAAGACCCTCTTCTTCTTGCTCAATTTCAACATTCTCCTCTTTACTTCCAAAGTAACAAAACTCAATTTCTTCACATATATTCTTCACATCTATTTCAGAACCATGCAAAAGAGCAGCGCATAATTGTTTAAGCATAATTGCTGGACTCTTAGCATAATACAACATTCTAACTAATTTCCTCACTTTGTTATGATGCACTGCTAGCATCCTGAAATGATGAAAAACACTCTGGCATACTCTCCTGGAAAGACAAGCCAGTGAATGTCCATGCAAACCTGTCACTTCTCTTACTCTGCAAGGATCTAATTCTTGCAACAACATCATTTTCTGCTTCAAACTTTTCTTATTAAATGACCGTACAAAATCACAAAGCAAATTGATGGAATCCTGTCGCACACTGCAAATACTACTACACTTCCAGGTGTACACAGGACCCTTAGCACGTCTTCCTAAAACCTCATTACCTAACACCTCTTCTGCCTCTGTTGTCACAAGTTTTTCTTTTTCAACTGGACAACCATCTTTCACTTCATAAGCACGACCACTGGTGTCAACTGCATGCACCAAATCATTATCCTGGAAATAACTCTCCTCATTAAAAAATGCCTCACAGCTTGAACTATGCATCCATTCTCCAGAAAAAACTTCACAAAAATTACTACGATTAACTATTCTCTTCCATCTAGTATTTCTTTTGAAATCAAAAATTGCCTTGTTTAGCTTCCTAATTCTATTGATTATCAAAATAAATAACTTACGTTTAATTTCAAATGCCTGATCAATAACTTTCTCAACTTTTTTTTTTGTCTTATAAAAAACTAGTTTATGTTGACCTTTCTTAATATTTTTTAACAAATTGCCAATTATCCTGTTCCGGAACATTCGTTTACGAATCTCCCTAAACTGTTGTTTCCTTCTACTATCATGCACAGAGTTATCTCTTGCTCTAGCAGTAACATTTTTCATTGGCCTTTCTTTTCCATTTGATTTCCTTCTCGTTTTATGGACTGAAACATTTTCTGTAGTAATATTTTTTTTATTACACATATTTCTTATAAAGTGTTTTGTGCTCTTACCCGGTGCTTTCTTCGTGACTTGACAAATCTTTTTGTTAGAGGACTGCTGCGTATTATTTTTCACCTGCTGTCTTTGACGTTTTGCAGCCTTTCTCTGTCTTTCTATTGTAGGCATGGTGAAATCTTGAAATGATCTGCAGTTGAATCTGTGGAAAAATATAATAAATAATGTTATTAACCATTATTACCAAACAGTAAATCAGTAACAGTGATAAAAAACTTAACACACTACTTGACATTTTAATTAGAAGATTTTTTAGTCGTTGGCAAATTTACAATACAGAAATACCAGAAAAGAAATGACATTTATATTTATGTTACCTATGCTATTTTATATGTGAATCTGATCTAATTTTATGAGCATATTTTAATATTTTATTGAAGACACTACACATAACCTGCTTTTGAAGGTGTCTTTATTTTTAAATTAAACGGTTTACCTTTTTACTTTTTATTAATTATAAATTTTAAAAATAAATGTTTATATTTCCAAAGGCTCAAGCAGGTCAGCTTCCCATCCTATATCATATAATTCGGACAAATCTGCATCCTCATCACGCTCTTCTTCATCCTCAGGATTTAAATCATCCAATGGATCAACATCCACTGATGTTTCAATTACAAGTTCAATGATGAGGTCAAAATCAACTGATTGCAGATTGTCGCTCATGTTGAGGTTGTCTTTATCTTTAAAGAAAGATAACAACAATGAGATGTTGCAGAGTAAGAGACAAATCTCACAGATTATAATAGTAAAATTGTTTAACAAGAGTAACATTTTGCAGCTATTATTTAGCCATGTCCAGCGATGCTGAGCAGGTGAAGCCTATGTCTAATTTTTCACTGAACAGGACTCATCTGTTCTTAACCTTGGATAAGCCTCACCGACTCTGTGTCCCCTGCACATACTTAAATGTAAAGGGGCAGATTTATGTTAAATGGCACATCCCCAGGCATGCACCAGTTAACGTGCACCACTGCTCTGCCACCCATGGTGTGCCGCATTTACAATCAGATAGGAGAAACCTGTGTCAAAACCCTGCGCCTGCTTGAAGCAGGCATAGGTCTTGACGCAACATTGTGGAGATGGTGCACCCCTGAGCCTTGCTGGAGCTGCATCGCACTTGCGATACAACTCTAGCAATGCGCCACCTTAACGGCACAGATGCGTCAAGCATCTGTGCCGTTTTTGCCCCATGCTGCGTCGCATTGTAAATGCAGCACACCATGGGTGGCGGAACAGCGGCGCAAGATGACTGGCACATCCCTGGTGATGCACCAGTCATCATAAATCTATCCCTAAGCTTCTTATCTTGTTAGAGATGAACTGCCATATGTATCATCAAAATATTTTGCATTTCCTAAATAGCGAATTTTAAGGAATAAATAGCGATTCTTTACCATTCCTAATTTGCGATGAGCAAATTGCTAATTGCAAGTTACCCATTCATTTCCATGGGCTAGGAGGCTCATAGGAATGAAGGTTTAATTTGCGATTAGCAATTTGCTCATCACAAATTAGGAATTTTTCCAAGGGTGCAGGGGTGTCTCAAGAACACCCTGCTGCACCCCATAAAAAGAAATTTGGGGGCATATGGCACACATACATGCCCTAAGGGCATGTGTTGGCGTCATATGGGACCTTTTGTTTTTTAAAAAAAAAGCTTTTTGAAAAGAATTCACAAATTACCACCAATTTACCACAATAGTTTCCAAATCCTTAATGTCATTTTTTACATATTTTTTGTTTGATACATTGCATTTAAGTAGTCACAAAATTTGCAAATCCTTCAGTGCAATTGCAAAATAAGGAATAGCAAATTTTTCTACTCCTTATTTTGCATCAAACTTGTTTGATACATACCATTTGTCTAATTAACATTCGCAAAGGCCAAAATTCGTAGAATTTTGATCTTTGCGAATGCTAATTAGCTTGATACATATGGCCCCAAGTGAGGCCTGTCTTACGACATGGTGCATCTTTTGCATCACTGCTGCATCGGTTTCATGTGGTACGTTTTTTTTACACCATGACATATCTGCCTAAATGCATCAATTTGTAATGTTGTCGCCTCATAGCAAATCTTTTGCACCACCGCTGCATCATAAAAGTGACGCACAGTGGCACAAAAGAGGCATACACCTATCATAAATCTGTCCCTAGCATTTTAAATGACTAATCCAGGATGACGATAAAGTGTGGCCTATCCAGAGGTTTGTTTAAAATGAGGCCTACTCAGGATTGCAGATTAAAGTTACGCTTGATGAAGAATACAGAGGAGATAATACATGTAAAGGCCTACCAATGAAGTAAGTAATGTGCACTTTATTGCGCCAGTCATCATAAATGTATCCCTAAGCTTCTTATCTTGTTACAGATCAACCACCATATCTACCATCAAACTATTTTGCATTTCCTAAATAGCAAATTTTAAGGAATAAATAGGAATTCTTTACTATTCCTAATTTGCAATGAGCAAATTGCTAATTGCAAATTACCCATTCATTTCCATGGGCTAGGAGGCTCATAGGAATGAAGGTTGCAATTTGCGATTAGCAATTAGCTCATCACAAAATAGGAATTTTTTCAAGCGTGCAGGGGTATCTCAAGAACACCCTGCTGCACCCCTGAAAAATAAATTTGGGGGCATATGGCACACCTACATGCCCTAAGGGCATGTATGGGCGTCATATGGGACCTTTTGTTTTTTGGAAAAAAATGCTTTTTGAAAAGAATTCGCAAATTACCACACACTAGAAGTTGGTGGTAGTTTCCAAATCCTTAATATCATTTTTTACATATTTTTTGTTTGATACATTGCATTTAAGGAATCGCACATTTTGAATTAAGGACATTTTAAGTCATTTCCACATGTGCAGTGTTTTCAAATTATGATTTGAAAATCGTTTTTGGGGAAAAGTAATGGTTTGCAAATTTATGACAAGGACATAATGGTGTATGCTTCTCTATAAGGCATTTCAGTGTCTCTGATGTCATTTTTCCCATATTACATTATAAGACCTTTCCCCATGGAGCACATTCCTTGTAAATATGCTCCCACCTGTGCATGGCGAATTTAGATTTTGACTGTTTGAGTCACATAGCCATGTTAAAAGTGACCCCAAAAAATTGCAAACGTTTTAAAAAAACACATTCATGTGTCTTAAGGACATTTTAAGTCATTTCCCCATGGACAATGTTTTCTAAGTGGCGCAAAATAGGCATACACCTATCATAAATCTGTCCCTAGCATTTTAAATGATTAAATCAAGATAACAATAAGATGTGGCCTATCCAGAGGTTTGTTTAAAGTGAGGCCTACTCAGGATTGCAGATTAAAGTTACGCTTGATGAAGAATACAGAGGAGATAATACATGTAAAGCTCTACCAATGAAGTAAGTGATTTCTACTTCATTGCGCCAGTCATCATAAATGTATGCCTAAGCTTCTTATCTTGTTAGACATCAACCGCCATATGTATCATATAACTATATTGCATTTCCAAAAAAGCGAATTTTAAGGAATAAATAGCGATTCTTTACCATTCCAAATTTGCGATGAGAAAATTGCTAATTGCAAATTACCCATTCATTTCCATGGGCTAGGAGGCTCATATAAATGAAGGTGCAATTTGCGATTAACAATGTGCTCATCACAAATTAGGAATTTTTCCAAAGCTGCAGGGGTGTCTCAATAACACCCTGCTGCACCCCTGAAAAAGAAATTTGGGGGCATATGGCGCACATAAATTTTAACAACATTCCTTTACCTCAAAAACGATTTTCAAATCATAATTTCAAAACACTACACATGGGAAAATTACTTAAAATGTCCTTAAGACACATAAAAGCGTTTTTTGATTGCCTTTCCTGCATGGTTGGGTCACTTTTAACATGGCTATGTAACACAAACATTCAAAATCTTATTTTTTCCATGCACATGTGTGAGCATATTTACAAGCAATTTGCGCCACAGAGAAAGGTCTTACACTAAAATGAGAAAAATAACATCAGGGACAGTCAATTGCCTTATAAAGAAGCATACACCATTATGTCCTTGTCATGAATTTAAAAACAATTCCTTTACCCCAAAAACGATTTTCAAATCATAATTTCAAAACACTGCACATGGGAAAATGACTTAAAATGTCATTAAGACACATGAAAGCGTTTTTTGATTGCCTTTCCAGCATGGTTGGGTCACTTTTAACATGGCTATGTAACACAAACATTTAAAATTTAAAATTACCATGCACAGGTGGGAGCATATTTACAAGCAATTTGCTCCACAGAGAAAAGTCTTACATCAAAATGGGAAAAATAACATCAGGGACAGTCAATTGCCTTATAAAGAAGCATACACCATTATGTCCTTGTCATAAATTTAAAAACAATTCCTTTACCTCAAAAACGATTTTCAATTCATAATTTCAAAACACTGCACATGGGAAAATTACTTAAAATGTCCTTAAGACACATAAAAGCGTTTTTGATTGCCTTTCCTGCATGGTTGGGTCACTTTTAACATGGCTATGTAACACAAACATTCAAAATCTAAATTTTCCATGCACAGGTGGGAGCATATTTACAAGCAATTTGCGCCACATAATTCATAATTTTCTCCTTAAAGCACACTATTCTCTATCTAAATTAAAGAAATATTTTCTCACCTTAGCAAATACTTTGAGTTTGAAAACAGTCTCAGAAACACACCAATTTGTCTTCAGCAGAGCAAAAGGTATGCACTCCAGAGTCTGCAGCTATCAAAAGCACAGAAATGCTGTAATTCTTCACACATATTTCTCATGTCACCCAATCAAAACTCTTCCCTCACTTTTTTTCAAATGAAAACCCTTCCCCCCTCTGCCCTTTCTGTCTTTTCTGCATGGCAACCACCTCTTGGAAGACTTCTGGTGTTTGCAAGTTCACACAACTTTGTTGCAATTGAACTCTGAACTCTCAGTGCACCTGCATATCCAGTGCATTCTTTCATTTAATGATTTTTTATTGACCATTCAAAATACATCTTTCAAAGAACACATCCGTGCACCCTAACTTTCTGTTTTCAGCAATCAAAATCCACCAATCACTGTTACTGCTTCATGAACACAGAAACTCCACAGTTTTTTTCATTTTAAACTCTCATTTTTTCAACTGCCATTTCATTGCCACACTTCATCTGACTGCAGGAGAACCTTCTCTCACCATGTTTTCTGTCTGGATTGTTGGACATAGTTATATTCACTGGGCTCAAAGGTACGTTGAAAACAGGAAATTACCTAACCTCAATTTACAAGATGTGGAAATTAAGTGGTTTGGCCACAGAGGATTAAAATGTCACCAATTGATACCATTGGTGAAAACCTTTATGCATTTGCCCAAACCTGACCTGTTAATTGTGCACTGTGGAGGTAATGACTTGGGCACTTTGACTGGTGTAGGTCTGGAAATGCTTTTAAAGGACACCTTTGAGCAATTAATGGCACTTTTTCCTCAGACTGCCTTGGTATATTCAAATATATGCCAAAGACAGAAATGGAGGTGGTCAAACCAATTTTGTCCACAAATTGAGAAGTCGAGGAAGCATGTAAACAAATCTGTTTCAGCTTAAATGAGAGACCATGGAATGGGCTCCCTGAACAACAATAACTTGCGTTACTACATGCAAGATATCTACAGAGGAGATGGAGTTCACTTCTCAGATGAGGGCAACAGAGTTTTCACTCTGAATTTAAGAATGTGCATTGGTACCTACTTATAAGTACCTAAATGTACCATAAACCCAAAAGCTCTTCTCAGAGCTACCCTACATCTAATCACTCACAATTATTATTTTACTCTAACATTTTTCACTAATTTTCAACAAAGTACGCTCCCCGGGGCGCTACCCGGTACGCGAACCGGGAGCTAACCTCGCGAAATTTTTTAAAAAAATGATTTTTTTTCGCACATATGGGCCTCCTCAGCCACCCTCACAAAACCTAGGGGGTCAAGATAAGTCTACCGTGCCCCCTTCTACCCATTCTGAACATTATTTGCCCTCCATCTTGTATCTAAATTCGACCGAAACACAAAATGGTGGACTCCCGGAACGCTTAAGGTTCGCGAACCGGGGCGCTCAACGGTTCGCGTACCGGGTCGCTCCCTGGGAAGCGCACCATCAAAAAAGGTGGGAAAGTAGTTCACAGAAAAGCCACTGGAGACAATTTCACCAAATATAGATTAGCTCATACTACATACCAATCCCTACCATTTTCACAAATTTGATTGGAATTCCATTTAGTCATTTAGCCTGTAGACCTCTCTAAATACCCTGAGGTAAATTACTTCACAAAACACATCTGAAGTGTTGGAATTGACAACCAATGAAAATGTTACTTTCATTTTCTATTTTTTTTACCTGACATTTCATTGGTTATATACCTGAATATATATAAAGGAAGAGAAGAAAACACAGCCATTTTGACTACTACTTCTTGCTGTACATTTCAATAGTATTTTCACTAATTCCTTCAACTTCTTTCTAAAGGTAAGTTTTTATTTTTAAAACTGAAGTATATTGTGCACTATAAGTTAATATGGTAAACTTTTTCTGATAGATATATACTATCCCTCTGTAGTAGTTATAGATTTAGAGAGACTTCTCTGTTATAGTTATGGATGGAGTTAGGCTTCTCTTGTATAATTATGAATTTACTTACGTTAAATCACATACACATTTTTATATTCCTACTTCCACTCTGATACTATACACTGCCCAAAGATAAATTCACTGATAAAAAATGCCTATCTAAAATTATTCCCAACATTGCCCTATCTCTACTAATATATATTTTTTTAATTCAAATTTCAGGCAAAATGGAAGGCGAAAACCAAGTTTCTTTTGAAATGGACCTGCAAGACAGCAGCCAAGAATTGATTGATACAATTGATCAAATTGACATTGAATTTTTCGATGAAACTTGGGACAATGAACTACTGCAATGTGTACAAGCAGTAGATAACCTCCTTGCAAATGAGGACATTTTACACCCTCAGAGACTACAATGTATATTCCATGATAATTATGAAATTTCTGACAATGAAATGTTAGAAAGTTTAATAAATTATGAAACACAATCACATTAAAAAAAATGCTTAAAAAATAAAGAAAATAAAAAATAATCAACAAAAACAACAATCAATTAACATACAGCATTTGAAAAGTCTATCATTCATTTTTCATTGCAGTACGCTGCCCAGAACGCTTCCCGGTTCGCGGACCGGGCGCTCCCCACGCAAAAAAAAAAAAAAATTGTTTTTGTTTTTTTTGCCCCGCGGGGCCCTTTTAAAACCTCCACATTAAACCTAGGGGGTCAGGGAGGATCTAGTATGCCCCCTTATGGTCATTTTCGCCTTTGTTTTGGCCTCCTCTTGTCTCTCAATCCTACCGAGAGACAAGATGGCGGCCGCTCCGGACTGTTTAGAATGTTGACAGACACCGGAGAGCCAATCAGCTTAGCTACGCGAAGTTCCGGTACGCTTAAGGTCCGCGGACCGGAGCGCTGCCCGGAGCGCGCTTACAGATATATATCTTTTTTTAAACGTTAGTTTCTCAAAATCCACTGGAGCACATATATTGAGACCTAGAAAAGGCACATCGGGCTACCAGTCCCTACAATTTTGCCAAGTTTCATGGAAATCCATTCAGCCGTTCGGGCTAAAAGTGAGGCCAACCGCCCTATGGAAAACTCAATGTTAAAAACACGTTTTGGGACCCCCCTTTTTTCTCGGCCCCCCCTTGACGAAACCCCCCCAAATTTCCAAGGGCTGCTCAGAAACAAAATGTTCAATTTTCCAGAAAATTTCAGCCAATTCTGTCCACAAACGCCAAAGTTATTAGACATAGAATTTTCAAAAATCCCATAGGGAAAAAATCCTAACTATATATACCTACTGGCGACCGCCAGTAGGTAATATATATATATATATATATATATATATATATATATATATATATATATATATATATATATATATATATATATATAAAGCCAATGTGGTCTATAGTCAAACTCAGAGCAGAACTTAAGATCCTCCCCCTGCCTGCCCTCCTTGAGTCGGTGTTCCTTTCACTTCATCTGCCCCACCAAGTGTGTGATCAATTAAGATTAAAGATGTAAATTTAATTTAGTTACACCAATAAATCACACATCTCAGGGGAAAAGGGTTTAGGGTTCGATGAATCGATAGGAAGGGGGTTTTGAGGGAAAGGTTTGACAAAGACAAACACTACTACATAAGGACAATACATTCATCTTGGCGGTCAACCATCATAAATATGTTATGGGAGGAAAAAGAAATGCATGCATGATCATTAGTACCACTAGACTAGGACAGGTAAATTAATTTGCCATCTGCCCCCTGAGAGACCCAAGTTACATTATGTTCTTGTAGTGGGCTTTGAAAGATAGCAAATACAATTATAATATCTAAAGGAGTCAAGTAAACAAACATAAACAACACACATAGTTGTAATGATTCAAGAAAAAAAGATGATACTCTATTGTCAAACTGAGAGTTGCATCTCTCTGCACTGCATTCCTCTTGGACTGTACTTTCATTCTGGGTACCTAGGCCTGGTAGATGCGGTTTGGTAAGGTAACTGTGAGTTGGTTTACAGTATGGCGCAGAATAAGGGCCTGCAGGTGAAAATAAAAGTTATTGAGGGATCAAGGGGAAAAGCAAAACTGCATTAAAGAAGTGCAACAAGAAGACTCCGTTACAAAGGCAGCATGGTTAAATATCTGTTTCTTGCAGTTACTTCCTACAGCAGGTCCCTCACACAACCTCCACTTAGCTTCAAATGTGATCCAGACATCACTGAGCACAAACATACACAGCAACATAGGATTTTCCCAATTGAGTAAAAATTAAATGCACCACTGTCAGTCAGTCATACCACACTCACCACCACCACTACACAGACATGTGAAAGTCTGGTGTTGTTTACCTATAGTTCTGCATTCTGTCCATCAATTGTGGTTTTTGCATTTGTCACCCCGAGTTGAACGGGTATACTCAGACGTGAGTCCCGTGCTTTCCCCGCCACTGGAGTCAAGCTATCCTGGCTGAAGACGGCTGATAGCCAGAAACCGGTCCTAGGATGCTTGATTCCGGTCCATGGAAGGCATGGCTTGACAGTTCGGGCTGAGGCACAGGGTCAAGGCTGATTTGCATATGGCCATGTCTGAACTGGGGTTATGTGGTGAGCAAAAAAAGATGTATTTAGGCACAGATCTCTGTACTGGGGTGAATGTATGATGTTATTTTGCATTCTGTTCATCAACTGTTGTTTTTGCATGGATCTGCCTGTAGCAGTTCAATTTTGTTTTTGAACAACAAGAAGGGAAATATTGACTTGACGGAGTCACTTTTTGTGTGTAGATTAGACTAGATTTGTGGTTGCAAGCTTTGCATTAACAAAGTGACTGGTCAGGTCTGAGTCTTTGAGGAGTATAAGTAAGCATATAACAATTTAAAAAAGCAGTGTGGACAGTGTGGAGTGAACCGATGAAGGAATTTCGCTATATGATCTTTTAAAGTGGCAGGAAAAAAAATGACCTTCAGTGGAAAATTATTGATCAGCATTCGGTAGGCCATTGTGAATCTCGATCACCATCATCACTAAAACATTTAGCGTAACAAACAATCACCCAGTCTCACAATGCCTGCTGCCACCACATGAATCATCTCTTCTTCTTCTCAAGTCTTAACTTAAGTTGAAAGATGCATGATTGATGATGATGACCTATCATCAATCATTCACAAGTTGACATCACAAGAAACAACAATCACTCAGCATGCCACCATTTACCTGTTCTTCAGGTGTGCTCACCATGATTGATTAGTGGTACATTGCAGAATGTAGATCATCCATTGCTTCACTGTATATCAAATTATTAATAATCTCACATGGGGGCTGTCCCTCTGGGCTAGGAGGAAATGATAGATAGTCATGGTCCAGGGTCAGAGGCAGAGGCAGGCACACATTTGTTTGTATTCTGCATTTAATGTCTGGTTTGAGGAAAATATCCTTAGGGCGAAATGGGACTTCTTCACTGCACACAGTTGCAACTCCAATCCAGCAATAAAAGAGTAAGACGTTGGGGACGGATTGGTCAACCAGACACACACAAATAATAAAATAAATAATGTTCCTTAGCTATGAGGGTGTTTGGATGTCAAAGAAAGAAAGAAAGTAACTAGAAACTAAAGCCTAGTTGTAAGGGAAGTAGAGCTCATCCTCAAACTCTGGTGGTTCCCCAGACGTAGTTCATCAAACACACTACTTCCATGACCTGAGTCACCATCATCATCTTCCTGCTGTGGTACATTAGGTATGGTGTAATCCAGGGGTATAAAGTGCTGATTCATTTTGATCATTGATAACCTCTCCATGTTGTGGGTGGAGAGACTAGTCCTTCTCACTGTCAGAAAGGCAGCACTGAAAACATGCTCAGCAGAGACATTTGCTTCATCTTGTTGTTGTTGATGTTGTTGTTCTTGCTGTTGTTTGTTTTGGCTGAAGTGAGCCACCCACACTGCTCTCAGGCTCTGAACTTGAAGGCTGCCTTGCAGTACTTGTTATTCCCTGGAGGTGCAGGCCTCTAATTCTCTGGCCATTTTTTTTCTTGCTGACTGGCTTGCACAGCTTTCCAAGTTTTGTAGTTTGCAACATCCCCATCTGATAAAGAAATAAAGTGTCCAGTAACGGTTTGTACCGTGGATCAATAATCCGGGAACAAATGTAGCGGTTGGATGACGCAATCCCTCTTTGTACCCATGTATTTTCAGATAAGCAAAGGATTAAGCTCTCCACCAACTCATATGCTTTTTTTTTTCTCCTCTCCTGCGTACAATGCAGAACCTGCTTTAGCTGGTCCTGTAGCATGTGCAACAATGGGATAGCTTGGCATATGGTACAGTGCTGCTTGCTGACTTCACGTGGGAAGACCTCGAAAGGAAGCAGCATCTCTTTAAGGTATTGAACTAGGCCCCATTGGTCCATCTCAACGATCATGCCCTTCACAGCTGAATCCCCTCTTTGCATGACATATTCATTGATTGGTCTATACTGCTTATACAAACGTTCAAGCATGTAATAGGTTGAGTTCCAACCTGTTGGCACCTCCTGGATGAAAGCTTTAACTGGCATTCTATTATCACATTGAATGATCCTCAACTGCCTCCGGGCGTTAAAATAATGGCTGAAATGTGTGCAGATTCTTCTGCAGGTGGTCAGTTAGTTGCTGACTTGTTGTTTTTTCAGAAAGTCTTAACCAATGATGTTATTGCAGTGCGCCAAACACAGGACCCTAAAATAGCCACCATTCGCCATGGCATTAAATATATTACTGCCATTGTCGTAGCAACAAAACCAATGTTATACCCTCTTGGTCGCATCCATTTAAAGACCGTAGTGTTAAAGTCTCCAAAATGTTTGCAGCAGAATGAGATTTCTCCATGGCAAACATGCCTACTGTAGAATGCTTTCAAGCACCATTAAAAATGTCAGCAGTGTCAACACCTTCAGATTTGTGGGTGCTTTTCTCTAGCACCCACAAAAGAGATTCAGACTGCAGTGATTCACATGTAATCAGTGGTTTGGCAATGGTTCTCATGTCTGTTATCAGTTGGATAGTATGAACAGCACTCTGCTGCAAAGCTTGTCCAAACATTTACAGCACATTGTGATGTACTGCTATAACAGCAACTCTGGTGAAATAGGACAGCCTGGGAACCTTCCATTTTGGACAGATGGCTGCCAAATATTTAAGGAAACCCACCCCTTCCACAAAAGAAAAGGGCAGGAGGTCCAGCACTAACATTTTAGCCAGCTTTGCATTGCACAAACGTGTCTTTGGGTGGTTGCACATGCTGAGAATGGTAGCCTGGATTACTTTCTTTGTTGGTGCCACTAATGTAGGTGTGTGGTTCTGAGAATTCTGGATTTGTGTAATCATTCTGGACTCGAGAATTAAAACTTCATCGAAACATGACGAATTTGGTATCAAAAGACCGGGAATGACGAGCACACCATGTACATATATTTTCAGCATATTCGAGTGCCGATTTCACCTCGAAATCGTCACTTACGTTCTGAACCCTTGGGCTCCATTTATGTGTTGCCCTTTACATAGGCCTTAATCCAGCTGAATTCAATTCCACAAGGACACATACTCCTTAATCGACTTTCCTATGACCTGTGCAAGTTGGAACCATTGCCCCAGGCCGAACTCGTTAGGTCAGTTCCCCTCCCAGTGGCCGAACAAGATAGCATCAAGGCTCAACAAGCCATAAAACCATTTCAGCGCGCACACCTGCCGTATCTCGCTCACATCTGTCCCTACTCTTTTTGCTTCACTTACTTTATGGTGGGGAGGTGCCTGTTTTATTGGGGGTCCACCGATATCTGATGAAATGTTGGGCCTTGCCGGGTGATTTGTTATGGGCAGCATGACGTGAAATATGTACATGTCATCATGACTCTGCTTTTTCTTTGTAACCAAGACCTGTAAAGGATATATTGCAAATTCGAAGAATGTTTGCCTAAAGCTGAATATTCTGTATAAAGGGAGAAGCCTGACTTTGTAAATTTGAGCAGTCTCCTGAGAATATACTTCCCCTTGTGTTGTACTTCTAGGACACTTGTTACCTTGGTTGCAGCCAATAAAATCGATCCTTGACTTCACCTAGAAGACTCTGAGTTTCTGTGGTCTGAATCAGGAAGAACCCGAGGTCTCTGGGTGTACCCTGGCACCGCTGGGTTGCCGGTTCTGTGCTGGTTCTTAAAAACCCAGTACCTCAGCTGGCGCCCAACGTTTGGGGCGATTCCAGTGGTACCAGTCAGCCAGAGGTTCATGAGGAGCTTCGTGTGAAAATTCCGGAGGACGGCCAACCACCTCATCGACCCCTGCATGTCGACGTGGTCCGAAGGTCTTTGCTGCGAGGTTCCCCACTTCCAGACGGCTACAAAGGACTGCTGCCCTGGCTATCGCCCTGATTTGGACCCTTGAAGTTTGGTAGAGCGAAACGATAGACGAGTCTTCTGGTGACGTCATCGATATCTCAGTTAAGTATAAGTGGAGCGTCTCCCAGTCCTTAGTTGGTCTTAATCTTGGGTATCCTTTGGGATAATTGTTGGTACTTGCAAGCACCAAAACCAAAGGATTCGTGTATTCACGAGAAATATCGTAATTGATAATCCTTTGAAGTTTGGAACTAGACTAGAGAGCGAAGATGCCTAGTCTTAGACTTGGAAATTTGTTTTGTCTTGGTTGTAATAATAGGGACTCCCGATTGGAAGACTCATGTCCGGTTCCTCCGGTTGGAACTCCAACTTACGAGTTGTATGTGAAACATGGGGTAGGCCCCATCACATACAATGAAGTCTGGATCAAATACACCAGAAAAGATGGTGTTTTAAAATGGCCCCACTTTGGTAGCTTTGATACCGAAATCTTAGATAACCTTGAAGTTAAACTGTTCAAAAAGAAAGCCCGGCCGGCAATGTTTGACTCTTTCCGCCTATGGCGTAAAGAGGCCAAACAGAAGGAAATCAAACTAGCTAAGAAAAATAAGAGAGAAGGAGGATTTTCAGTAATGCAAGCTGCTATGCAGTTTAAGGACAATGAAGAAGAGCAGATGAGTGAGCAGTTGCACAGGCAACGTAAAATGGCAATAGATAAATGCTATCCAGTTTTGCCATCTCTTCAGCAAGAGGCAGCAAAAGAGCGTGAAAAAGATCCATTAATGTCGCATTTATTAAGTTCGCCACCCCCCTATGCGCAAAATGCCACGGCACCCCCGCAACCTTTAGTTGTGCAACCTGTGCCTCTTATTCCTCCACAGCACCCACCAGCTGTTCTTCAGCTGACTCCTGTCTCTATGGTGCAGCCTCCTCCAGGCCCACGACCACATCTGCTTCACCTATGCTTTCTACGATTTTGCCTACTGTACTTTCTACTTCTCCTAATGCTCCCTCTACGATTTTGCCCAGTGCTCCTTCTATTTCTCCTGATGCCTCCTCTGCTATTGTCTCTGCCCCTGCCTTATCTCACCCCATTTTTCCGCCCGTTCTTCCTTCAGTTTCCCCTTCCATTCGGCAGAAAATGGCCAGCACTGTCATTAACCTCTTCTCACCTCTTTTCGGGTCGCCTACTACGACCCCTAAAATGGAACGAAGACAGTTGCGAAGTCGACTGCCTGACTATCAAGAGAGAGACTCACTGAATCGTTTAGCATGGAAATGGGTTATGGACACGGGAAAGTATGATGTAGAGTCTGTCATGGAAGTCTTCCATCAATGGGAAGCACCGACGCAGAGATATGTTTTCGAACAGATGTGTGTTTTCCTTTGCGAGGATTTGGAAGATAATGATCTAGAATGCAACCCGCAAGAATTGTGTTGTGTACGGTTTAAATTTGGAGAGGGCATGATTGTAGGTCCCGATGTAGAACAAGCGGTGGAAATATTGTTATCATATCGGATTAAGGGGAGCAGTTCTGGGTCACAATCTGAGCCTGGTGCCTCTAGTAAAAAAAAGGCGCGACAATACCCAATGAGAGAAGTTCCCCCACAATGGAGGGAGGGTGACACAACTGTTAACCCACCTATTCTGCCACACTTTCAGCGTGTATGGGTACATGTCCCATGGAAGCGAGCTGAAGTTTTAGCCCTTAAACAGACATTACCTGATCCGCGTAAAAATCCTGCAGGGTATTACAAAGAGTTGTCACAAACTGCTGGGTCATGCATAATGAATTTAGCCGATATCGATATGCTATTTGGGAATGTTGTTCCACAGCCTTTATGGGGTAAAATTCGTCATGCAGATCATGATCAGGAATTAGGTGACTCATGGGCTAATATTGCCGCTGCAGACGCCCGACAAGTTGGTGGTGCTAAGCCTGAGCCTTTGATAGCAGAACTTCCTGGTAGAATAGTGGATTACATGAAAACGATAATGCCTGCAATACGTGTAAATTGGGATAAGTTGTCTGCATGCAAGCAAAAGAAAGAAGAAACTGTCTCAGATTTCTTCACCAGGTTTGAGGAGACATTTGTCGACCACAGCGGTCAAGATATGACCACAGAAGGTGGTCAGAGATTGTTTGTCGATAAATTTGTGCACAATCTGCTTCCAGAATTGTGTAAAAAGTTAAAAGGATTCAGAAAGTTCTTGGGCAGTCTCATCTTCAGCGCAGATATTAGCTACTGCACAATATTACGAAAATAGAGACAAGGACGAGAAAGATAGAGCAGAAAAGAAAACTAAGGAATTAAAAACGAAGGTTTTATTACAGCAAAGCATATCCGCCACGTGGTGGTGGTGGTCAGAATAATAATGGTCAGAATAACTATCAGAATAATTTTCAGCAGCCTCAACACTATCAGAGGAACTCACAAAGAGATGAGTACACTCAGCCACGTGTCCCTGTAGGCCCCAACCAGTGTTCGTATTGCAAAGAAGAAGGTCATTTCAAGTATAGTTGTCCTATTTTGTTACAAAGTGCAAATGGTGTTTCTGGTGTAAGAGGTCGTGGTGTTCAGCAAGCGCCTAGAGGTAGAGGACGTGGAAACGTCCCCCAGAACACACGTCCCCTTCCACCACAAAATTCCATGAATAGGTTCGATCAGCAGAACAACGCATCTGACATGACAGCTCAATACTATGTTGATGATTATTATACAGAAGATGAGTATTTGGAGGTTAATGATTGCTAGGACAGCCATAGACAAAGAGAGGGAGTCGTTTCAGTTCCAGTAGATCAGAGTGGACCTTACGTTGAGGTGATTACATCAGGTGTGTCAGAACCTTTTCTGTTGGATACTGGTGCTACAAAGAGTTCTATTATGCACTCCAAACACCCTGGCGCACCTTTGTCTGGCGAAATGAATGTTTCTGTAGGTTTTTCTGGCGCCCCAGTTAGAAATCCGATTTCTGACCCTTTGTCTCTTTCTGTTGGTCCTTGCGAATTCGAAGCACCCCTCATTCTGACAACAGGTTGTGGTGAAAACTTGCTAGGATTGGATTTGTTGAAAAGGTTGTATGCGACTTTGTACTGTTCTCCTTCAGGAGTTGAACTTACTTTAGGCAAGAAAGTGGTTTCTCCCATGTATTTGTCGAGAGACAAACTTCCAGCAGAATTGTCGTTCCTTCCAGATATTCTTTGGGCCGCTGGTCCTAATGATGTGGGTCTTTTAGAAATTCCACCATATGTTGTAACATTGAAAGCCAATGTTCAAATGCCACGAATTCCACAATATAGGATATCTAGTGAGGGTGAAAAAGCTTTGCTAGCGATCGTTTACGAATTAATTAAAAAGGATGTGATTGAAGAAACACGGGGCAACGTTTGCAATAGTCCAGGTCTGCCTGTTTTAAAACGAACTGATCCCTCTCAGCCGCCTGTGTACAGATTCGTGATTGACCTTAGAGAGGTGAATAAAATAGTTGTGCCACAATTCCCAGTTGTCCCCGACATTACCACATTATTGACTATGATTCCAGCTTCTGCCTCCTGGTTTTCGGTGATTGACCTGAAGAATGCTTTCTTCAGCATCCCGATCGCTGAGGAGAGCAGGGATATTTTTTCCTTCAGTTTAGGAGGTCGCAGCTTCCGCTTTAAACGCGCTCCTCAGGGCTACTGTGAAAGTCAATTAATATACAGTCAAGCTCTAAAAACACAGCTTGATACGATTGTTTTACCTGAAGGTGCTACTCTTGTACAGTATGTGGATGATTTGCTCATTGCTGCAGACACTGAGGACATTTGTAAAAAGGCCACGATGTCATTATTGCGTCATCTGTGTGATCTTCATCACAAGGAGTCACTTTCCAAACTGCAATATTGCCGACAAGAAGTGACCTACCTAGGTCACCTTTTATTGAAGGAGGGAAGGAAACTGACCCCAGAAAGAATTCAGGCAATAGCGAAATTGAGTGTGCCAAGAACACAGAGAGAAGTGCGTGCTTTCTTGGGCATTACATCGTACTGTAGACAGTGGATTCCGAATTTTTCGTTATTGGAAAAAACCCTTGGTGGCATTAACGTGCAAAAATACACCCAAGCCCATTCCTTGGTCTGAAGAGTGTCAGGAAAGTTTTCTAGAATTACGCACAGCATTGTGTTCGGCTCCTGTGTTAGGTACCCCCGACTACAGTAAACCTTTCACATTGTACGTCCACGAGAAAGATGGCTGTGCATTGTCTGTGTTGACTCAGTTGTTTGGAGGTAGGCAGCGTCCATGTGCCTATTTTTCGCCGACCTTGGATCTGGTAGCAAAAGCATTGCTGAGTTGTTTAAGAGCCACAGCTGCAGCGGCCATTTCTATTCGACAGTCTGCTGGTCTAGTAATGAATAATACACTAGTCGTGATGGTCCCACATGCAGTTGACACGTTGTTAAATCGAACCAAGACACAGCACTTAACTAGTGCTCGATTGTCCAGTTATGAATTGACACTGCTAGCGAGTCATGTGCACATAAAAAGGTGCAGTACTTTAAACCTAGCCACATTGTTGCCAATTGCAGAAGAATCAGATGTTTCAGAACAGCATGATTGTTTTCTAAGAACAGAGGAAGAGACGAAAGGGAGAGTAGATCTATCCGATACTCCCCTTGCTGAATGTGATGGTACATTATGGGTGGATGGTTCATGCTTCAAGCTCTCGAGTGGTGACACGACTGCAGCATATGCTGTCACGACTTTGCATACAATTGTTGAAGCTGCACGTGTGCCACATAATTCAGCTCAAGCAGCGGAATTAATTGCACTCACGAGAGCATGTGTGTTGTCTAGAGGAATGAAAGTGACTATCTACACTGATAGTCAGTATGCATTTGGAGTGGCTCACAGTTTTGGGCGATTGTGGAGAGAACGTGGGTTCCTGACTTCGCATGGAGCTAAGATTCAGCATGGTCAGTTGGTGAATGAGCTTCTTGAATCACTGACCTTGCCTCTGCAAATGGTGATTGTGGAATGTAGTGCTCACAAGAAGGTGACTGATGATGTTGGTCGTGGAAATGCATTTGCTGATGAGATCGCGAAAGAAACGGCAAAGAATGTAATGAGCCGAATGTATGTTACAGGCCCTGCAAAATGGACTGGTGATGTTGGAATGTGTGAAGACACAGTAGAGAGCGTGAAGTCCATTCAAGCTGAGGCCACAGAGAAAGAGTTGAGTACGTGGAGAGAAAGTACGGGTAGAATGGATGCAAATGGGTGTTGGATTGAATTGACAGAGCATCAGAGATGGTTGTTACCCGATGCATATGTGCTTGCAGTGGTTACGATGGCTCATGGAATGGCTCATATCAGCGTGAAAGGGATTTGTGAGTTGTTGGCTCCGGTATGGCAGAATTCAGGGATTCCCAAGTGTGCAGAGAATGTTGTCAAGAATTGCATGGTATGTCTGAAGCACAATCCTGGTAGGGGAACCCCAACTCCAGCTGGTCATTTTGCACCTCCTACGTATCCGTTCGAGGTTTTGCAGCTAGATTTCATCCACATGGAGAGGTGCAACAACTTAAAATACGTACTCGTTGTTGTTTGTGCCTTCTCAAGATGGGTAGAAGCCTATCCCCTAAAAGACAATACTGCCTTGTCCACAGCAAAAGCCCTTGTGAAAGAGTACTTCCCCAGGTTTGGAATGCCTAGAATGGTCTGATCTGATAATGGAAGTGAATTTGTGGGTTGTGTGATGAAGAGAGTGTGTGAAGGGCTAGGTATTCGGCAGAAGTTCCATGCTGCAAATCACCCCCAATCAGCTGGATTAGTAGAATGTTACAATGGCACTTTAAAACTTAAACTGGCCAAAATCCAAGCGAGCACAGGTCTTAAATGGCCTGACGCTCTACCCTTAGCACTCCTGTCCACTAGAATGACTGTGCATTCACGAGTGAAACTTAGTCCATATGAGATCGTTTTTGGCCGGCCAGCCAACATATGGGGAGTGCCTAGACCCACTAAGTTCAGCGAGCTTGAACACCCTATTTTGCCTAATTATCTGTATGAATTGACGGCTAAATTGCGTGTTTTGCATCAACAGGTCCACAACACCCTGCCTCCGGTCTCTGAAACTCCGGGTCACGCCATTGACCCTGGTTCCTGGATTCTTGTCAGAAACTTTCAAAGGACAAAGAACGACCAGCCCAGGTGGACCGGGCCTCACCTCGTCCTTCTTTCTACAAGATCAGCCGTTCGGGTGGAGGGGAAGGCCAACTGGGTCCACGGGATCCATTGTAAGAAAATCCCTTTTCCCCTGCCCCATGACCATTGGGTCCAGAAGGGTGTCGCTGACCCAGAACCCGAAACAGTGCCACATGTCATCCCTTTTAATGATTTGCATGTAAGAAGAACTAACTCTGAACGGGAGAAAGAGAACATTTCACACGAAGCCGTGCCACCATCCGAGCGATTGAACACTACAGAGCCTGACCTTTTGTTCCAGGATCAGACAGTACCTGGACGACAACGATATAATTTGAGACCGAGAAAAACGAACTAATAAAGTGATTTCTTTTGCAATTTGAGACCGAGATCCATGGACTAATAAACGGATATTTCTTTCTTTCCTCCCAAGTACTATTTTTGAAAGTGCGGCTCTCCCATCTAAGAAACTTGCTTATTTTAGTTTTTTCGAACCGCCATCCGGGTTCCGCTGCTAGGGCCGCGGTTGATTAAAGTCTTTGGGGTGCAGCTGATGACGTTAGGTCGGTAGTTCTGGTTGGTCCAAGGGAGTTGCCCTAGACTGACAGAAGCATCCCTTAGCAGAGGCAACCTCCCACCGCGGGCAGCACTTTAGAGAGGATGGAGTTTCCCGATGTAGAGAGACCTGCCAACCGAACGAACTTTAAGCACAAACTATGTAACGTGATGACAAAGAAAAGCTTTTTAATATTTGTATGTTATTCAGTATGATGATATTTTTGATAAGTTACGCATTGTTCTCTTTTCGTGTAACTTTTGCACCCACTGCATCACCCATACCTCCTCCTACTGTTTCCTCTCATTCTTTCCACCCCCTTCCTGACCATGAATCCAATAGGAGATTGGAGTTCATTAATAACTACCTTTGTTCAGTTGTTACACCAACACCAACTTGTAATGAACACAACTAACTGTTGGGTATGCGGCCTTATGCCTCACACCACGGATAAAGGTATCCCTTATCTGATCCTGCCATCCAGTCACAATGGTTCTGTATGGGCATATAGGACAATGTTCATATATGCACACAAAATCTACCCCCTACGTTCTGTAACAGACAATCCTAGAAAAAGTGCTTTAGTCAAGGGTATAGTAGACATGATTAAGGAAGGTATTTCTTATGAGACTATCCCTAGAGATGAGACACTATTATACATAGGATGGAACATGACTGGATATGGAGCTACTCTGAGTGAGAAACAGCAAGCTAAGAGATCGTCCCCGATTTGGATTTTACCCCATCAGGGTCATCTGTGTCTGCAAGGTAATGGCACGAATCCCAGGGCTCAGTTAGGGAAGAGTGTCTGTAATGAAACATATGTTTTTGGATCTCAGACTTCCCCTGCGTTTTTAGCAGCTAAGGGTACTTATTTCATCTGCCACGATAGAGCCTATACATGGTTGCCCCCTGACTTTTCGGGCTCATGTTTTGTTTCCTTCCTGTTGCCTCCCACCTACACAGCAGCGGCAGACTACCACAGGACAAGGATAGTTAGAGGTGTTTTGAGTGAAGAAGACACTGCAGGTCAAGAATTTGGAGACTTTGCAAAGGGTTTTCTGCCGTTCTGGGGATCCATGGCTAACAGCAGGAACATAAGGCAATTGACAAGGGTAGTTGAGTCCCCCATGATAGAAACTACTGGTGCCCTTAGTAACTTGACTGCTGAGCTCCAGTCGGATCGACTTATGACCCTTCAGAACAGGGTCGCTTTAGATGTCATACTTACAGACCGAGGTGGGGTATGCAGATTGATCCAATCTAGTTGCTGTATCATCATCCCTGATAACGCTCCAACGGTGTACCAGGCCATCTCCAAACTACATAAGATTTCCGAATCTATTCATGTGGATAAAGGAGATTGGTCGTTAATGGGATGGTTCTGGGAACTGATATCTGCCTGGGGATGGAAAATCCTGATGGTCATTGGGATGGTCTTGGCCATTCTTTTCCTGTTCTGTCTGTGCATACAGTGTGCTCCTGCAATATATGGCCTCTGCGTTACATCATGTGTAAGGAAGCCTGTATCAAGAGATGAACTGAGTACTAGAATGATGTTACAGCAACATCTCAATGACTTTAGGAATATAGATCTGGACTCAGATTAACATGAGTATAGATTAATTGCCTATGTAAGGGCAAAAGGAGGGTTTGTGGTTCTGAGAATTCTGGATTCGTGTAATCATTCTGGACTCTGTGGTTCTGAGAATTCTGGATTTGTGTAATCATTCTGGACTCGAGAATTAAAACTTTGTCGAAACATGACGAATTTGGTATCAAAATACCGAGAATGACGAGCACACCATGTACATATATTTTCAGCATATTCGAGTGCCGATTTCACCTCGAAATCGTCACTTACGTTCTGAACCCTTGGCCTCCATTTATGTGTTGCCCTTTACATAGGCCTTAATCCAGCTGAATTCAATTCCACAAGGACACATACTCCTTAATCGACTTTCCTATGACCTGTGCAAGTTGGAACCATTGCCCCAGGCCGAACTCGTTAGGTCAGTTCCCCTCCCAGTGGCCGAACAAGATAGCATCAAGGCTCAACAAGCCATAAAACCATTTCAGCGCGCACACCTGCCGTATCTCGCTCACATCTGTCTCTACTCTTTTTGCTTCACTTACTTTATGGTGGGGAGGTGCCTGTTTTATTGGGGGTCCACCGATATCTGATGAAATGATGGGCCTTGCCGGGTGATTTGTTATGGGCAGCACGACGTGAAATATGTACATGTAATCATGACTCTGCTTTTTCTTTGTAACCAAGACCTGTAAATGATATATTGCAAATTCGAAGAATGTTTGCCTAAAGCTGAATATTCTGTATAAAGGGAGAAGCCTGACTTTGTAAATTCGAGAAGTCTCCTGAGAATATACTTCCCTGTGTGTTGTACTTCTAGGACACTTGTTACCTTGGTTGCAGCCAATAAGATCGATCCTTGACTTCACCTAGAAGACTCTGAGTTTCTGTGGTCTGAATCAGGAAGAACACGAGGTCTCTGGGTGTACCCTGGCACCGCTGGGTTGCCGGTTCTGTGCCGGTTCTTAAAAACCCAGTACCTCAGGTGACTTCTTGAGACCAGATATTGTTAGGCTCAATATGCATTTTTTTCGCTGCGGTACTCTCTTGCCTTGGACCCCTTGGTGTCCCGACCTGACTCTTGTGCCATCGCAATGTTGCTGATGATGATGGGGGTGGTACCACTGCACTGCTAAGGACATGGATGCTTTGTGTACCAGAGAAAATGTCTCCCTTTTTCTCTTTCCTCCGTGACCAGATCTTTATCCCATCCACCAACAACACTTGCATATTTTTGGCCAGTAAGGTGTGCCTCCCAATGGATCAAGTGGTGTTTTCTCAGATGGGTTGTTTGGCCTCCGGTACCATAGTTTGTACCAAGCTTACCCCGACAAACACCTACTCCACAAAGGGAGCATATAGCAATGGTCATCTCCTTTTGGCTAACCAAAAAGAAGTCCCAAACCAGGGATGTCATCTTTCTGACACTGCTGGTGCCACTTACAATGTCGAATGAATTAGGTAGGTGGGCATGACGTTTGACTCTCTGCAGTACCTACTTCTACTGAGGTGGGTGTAGTGGATATAGGTTGCTGTCGATACTTTGTAATTATGGCAGCTGGAGGTGGTGTTGGTTGTGTCCATTAGTTTGGGAAATTGGGGCCCCTGCATTCAAGTTGACTTACCAAGGGCAAATAAAATAACTATTAGTTAAAAAACAGACTTGGGCAAGAGACAATGAACAAAAAACGTGCTGGCATACAACAGGTACATGAGATTGCAATTCATTGAATAATTTGAAAGACTTCATGTATTCTTATCACAAAAATATTTTTCATTTTTTGTATATAAAACTTTTTTCACTGCATTAAAAGTATGATTCACAATTCTATTGTCCTGTACAATAATATATTCATATATTTTATTTATAATCTTTGAAAATTGTACTTCAGTGCACAGTGTGTCAATTCATTAGACTGTAATCCAGATAGCAATTAGTTAATGATATAAAAGACATGAAAATCAAAAATAAAAATACAAAATAACAATATATAGGCACATAATCTGACCGTGTATAGACACTGTATTCCAGATAGCAACTAGTTCATGATATATTAGACCTGAAAGTCTAAAAAAAAATATCTATATTTTCTGAAAATATATAGGAACAGATGCTGATGGTGTATAGATACTACGTGAGCTTTGGTGGCTATGCCTTCATCAGGGGACTATCATTTTTATCACTACACAGGACACAAAAAAGAGAGAAAAACATATAGATACATGATATGTTTGCCTGCAATGGGTGAATCTTATTAAGAAATTCCAGTCAAGATATTGATATTTTTCAAATTACAGTAGGTAGGCTGAAGACAATATAACTAATGTTATATAATCTTAAATTCACTAAACCAATAAAGGAGTGCAAGGTGAGCCCAATTGTGGTGAGATTCCTATAATCACCAAAATTGCCAGTGCAAGATAGTCTAGGAAACACCAAATGTGTGAGAAATAAAACAAAACCAGTGTGTAACTGCCGGAAAGAGACATATTAATGCAAAGACAAAACATAGAGCCTCCTTTACCAAATATTACCATGTTAGGCTTTCCAAGCTTCAGATGACTGACTGGGCAGGGTGAAACTATGAGTAATCCGGGTTTTGGTGTGATGTCTGCAGATGTGTTCCCTTAAGCTTTACATGTTTCAAACTGGCAAAAAGAAAAGGAAAATAACATGAAGTGACCATTATGGTTACTCCTGTAATCACCAGTGATGTATACTGCTGTGAAGGTGGCTTATCGTGGCATTATATACTATTTCAAACTTAGAGATACTGGTGTCACTTTATTAAGGGTTTAGAGCCGATTGAATTATTGAGGTACTCAACCAAAAATGTCCCAAATGATGTTATCAACCCCTCACATGTATTCTTTTTAAATATAAGTGTTTTGGGCAGACTACTAGAGGAGACATTAAGAGGGACCTAGACATCGACCGACAAATCGATTTGACTACTCTAAAAACTTCTTCACTTACGTCCATTGCAATAAAAAGTATAATGAAAAAACAGATTAAACTACTTTCCAAGACCACAAACCTGCAAAAAACATAATACTGCATTGCCACTAAGGGCCCTGGCAGCGTCATACAACAATGAAAGTCAAGTCGGACTTAGGAAACAACCTTACCTTAACTTCACTACAGGGAAAGCTTGCCTGACTAAAATCTTGGCAGTAAGGATGCTGGCATTACTAATCAAAGTTTTTAATCCTAACTGGCCGCTGCTCTCTAAAGTAGTGAAGTGTAGACTCTGTGGCTACAAATCAGAAACTCTTTTACATCTACAGTGCAGCTGTCCGACGTTGCTCGACTGCCGCCGAACCTTATTAAAGCCACTCTTCTTAATCCACGGTATAAGAACATGCAACCAAGCAATGAACTCGATTTTTAGCACAATGGTCCCCCTCAAAATGGCAAGAATAGGTACATTTTTTAAAGCAGTGCAGGACTTCTTTAAAAACTCTAAACAAAGCACTGAGATTATTATTAAGTGTTAACTCTTAGTTTTTGGGACACGGGCACTGATGCACAGTAGAGTTAGACCATGCCGAAATTGAGTTCTCTTTTTAGTTGAAACTTTTTATTCATTTTATGGAAGGTTTTTTAACTTACTTTTATTCATTATTTTCATAATAGACAAGGAAAAGGGAAGAAGGTAGAGAGAAAGCCTGTACACCAAGCGTTTTCTTTCTTCGGGCCTAACAAGCCATTTACACTATATGGTCTTATTAGGAACCAACATTCTTTTTAGTTTTTATATAATCATGTTTCTTCTTTTTAAATGTTTTCTATTGTCATGGTTTTAAGTAAGCGACACAATAAACTTCGTACTGACTTGACATCGACCAACATTATCAAAAACAAAACATGTCTGGATATTGTTGTCACACAGGTTCAGTCATGCTAGAAATTCCATCAGGGTCTCCTTCTGATCCATTCATATGAAAAAAAGGGATATCTATAAACAGTGACTATCTGATTACTGACTCAAACAAAGGGGTCACTTTCGTATATATGAATTGTTTCTCAAATAAGTCCATAAAATGTTAGCTACCGTTGGGGCGCACAATGCACCCATACTCACGCCTTTGGTTTGCTTGTACAGCTGTCCATTAAATTCAAACGTGTTTTATTCAATGACTATTTTGAGACATTCAAAGATGAACATGCTGGCACAATCAATATTCATGAATTTCATGAACCAGTTCACTGCTTCTACAGCTCGTTGCATCGGTATGTACTGTACAAAGCTTCAATGTTCAATGTGACCATCAACTGTGCTCCTAGATTGAAGCTCAGTCCTTTTACTAGATTGATGATGTGTCTGATATCTCGCACATGAGATGGTATTTGAGATACATGCAGTTGAAGTATGACTTCGATAAAGTTTGACTGGGGTTCCGTGATGGAGCCTATGGTGGTCACAATCGGTCTATACTTTGGATTATTTTGGTTTTTATGTATTTTGGGGACTCCATAAATACTAGCCATCTTGGGATTTTCTACATTCAGACATGCACGTTCTTTTTTCACAAATATGGTCATCATGAAGTGACCTATTTGTTAAGCATTGGATTTCGTTCTTAACCTTCCTGGTTTGGTCCATATTGATCATAATGTAGAAACTGGAATCTCCTAACATTCCTTTCATATTGGGTTTATAGATTGTAGTGCCTAATACCCCAATAGCTCCTCCTTCATCAAAGTTTTTGATTGTGATATCAGGAGTGTGTTTAAGTTCCGGAAGGGTATTATTTTCATCTTGATCAAGATTATACGGTGTTTTGGTACATACTTGGTGGCTAAGGTAAGTGTTTGATATACTACCTGTTCAAAGACCAAGCCTTCAGGTGGTGTTTCTTCTGTTGTGGGGGTGGAGGTAGACGCTAAGGCCAGGCCAGATCGGGTTGTCAATGTACATGCTGTTTCTTTGTCAGCAAAAACTTTTCCCAGGCGGATTTTTCTAAAGAATGCCATGAGTTCAAGGAATTGTTCAAATATGTTGATTCCAGTATGGGGGGCAAAAGACAAACCTCTGGCTAACAGAGAGTTGATTGGAGACGAAAGGATTGATTTACTGAGGTTGAATATAGTGATTTCTTTCAGTCCCTCCAATACTGGGCCTTGCCTGTTAGCAGATATTGGTTGTGATCGAACTGTTGATTGCCCCGGTCTCTGGGTTGGTATAGCGGCTTCCAATTGCCTCTCCTCATATTGTGCCTGGATAAAAAAGGCTGGCTATTTTGTTGCCCTCTAGAAGAGTACCTGTTGCTTCTTGAATGGAACTGATTTGATGGACCTTCATTATCAGAATCAGAGGTATCAGAAAACGTGGTAACTTTATAAATATTTTTCCTATAGTAGTATTGTTCATTTTGTACAGTGGCTATAATAATTCTCTGCTAAATATGGGTAAGTACTCTCTTTGCTGAATAATCGACTGTCCTTTTTCAGCTTGTTTGCCTTTCTCTTAGTTAAATAATCTGTATAAAATGTCATGTCTCTGTCTACGTCTTCCAGTCGTTGCTCTGCTTCTGATAGTGTTCTTGAGCTTTTGATCGTATTTTCAAGCTCTTTTGTCTCCAAAAGCAGTTTTTGTACTGCTTCTTTGGCTGTCTCTACGATAAGCAACATCTAATCCCTGGAGCAGTGATTTGCAATCATAGACCAGCGCTCTAGGAACTGCTTAAGATGTACAAAAAAGCCTGGGATATTTTTAACCTGCAGGCCTTGGAGGGATGACTCCCACTCGTAGATATTTCAACATGCAGTGTCCATGTAGTTCAATTTGTTTAGTTTTTTTCGTAAGGACTGCCAGTTTATGTATATCATCATTGCTTGCAGAATTGGATACTGTTTGTTGGCCAAAACTGATAGAGATCTCTACCATAGAGGGAAATTCCTCATCTGAAAACACAAAGGTTTGAAAATTCACCATGTGTGAAGATAAGGAAGTGAAAAAGATGTACAATATTTACAGGCAGTCAACCCACCAAGCCAGAATTAGATGAAAAAACAGGAGGCCATATTATCAAGAACGGCAATAACATTATCGCCGCTCTAACAGCAGGAAACTGCAGCTGAAGCGGCGATAAGGGGCTTGATAATATGCCCTTGTGAATTCCCATACAAGTCCAGGTTCACACCAGAACCTGCCTTTCTTTGGGAATTCACAAGGGCATATTATCAAGCCCCTTATTGCCGCTTTAACGGCTATTTCCTGCTGCTAAAGCGGCCATAATGTCATCGCCATGCTTGATAATATGGCGCAAGAGTGTTTCTTAGTCAAAACTGGCAGTTTCACTTTGCCCATTCTGTCTTCTGAAGCTTGGAAAACTTTACATGTCTCATGCAATGCTTTTCCTCCTTAACTAGGATTCAATACTCTTTTGAACTTGGCTTTTTCTAGATGAAGTATTATTGGATAATACCTCTCATATAACTATTTATCCTCCAGACTTTGGACACTCGAGTTATAACCATATGTATTTACTGACATTGAACCAAAAATAATTTTGCATGATCTTTATAGCCACATAACATATGGCATTTGTGGTATCTTCCACAAAGGAATGGAACAATACTTATACAATGAACACTGTTTTGAACATCATATAGCAGACATGGGGTTAATGTTAATGGTTCGTGATGCTAACTCATGTAACTTTGAAACTGAAATAAAAAAAATGAAAAAGAAATTGAAGAAATAATTAGAAAAATTTTAAAAAATGAAAATACGAAAAAAAGAAATTAAAACAAAGACATAATTATAAATGAGTACAAAATAAAAATTACCCTCAAGCGCCTAGTTATTAATTTATTAAGCAGCTAATCTCATTGATTAACCATCCATGCAAGCATTTGTTAAATGGCCACACTGGCTGGATGCACAAAATGGCTGCCAGCCTCATTGCCATGCCGGAGCAAGAAGCAATAAGCCAAGGGGAACAAAGGGAAGACATTTAAGCCTATGGCGACAAATCGCAATGAGTGCCTCCACAAAATGGCCACCAGCCACATGGTCACAACAACAAGTAGGAAGCCTGGAAAACAATTAACAAAAGCAGGCCTATAGAAATAGGCTTTACAAAATGGCCCCCGGCCTCAAGGGGAGTCAAGGCAAATGTTGCGGCCTACTATTACAAACACAGTCACACACTGGCCAGACAACGGAGGCGTGCTAAACCACACATCTCATGAAAAAAAAAGTGAAATACCACAAAAAACTAATTTTGTATTTCAATCCAATGCCATCCATGTCCATGTCCTAAATGATGTTTAATTAACAGACACAACAGAAACAATTGTTCTTTCATGCACCCATGAGTAGCTCTAAGCCTAAAGGCTGAGAAAGTCCTATTGACAGATTACGGGGCTACATAGTGAAATAAATACATATTGCAAATTGATTTAAAAAGCAAAACATGGAGAAAATTTAGTGAACTGTGCCTCTTTTTTCATTTATAAAAGAAGAAAAATTACTTACAAATAGACAACTAGACCCCTACTTTAACTACAAGCCATCCACTACAATTTTTTTTTTGAATCAATGAAAAGTACAAATACATATAGGTGCATGGCCCCAATCAAACGAACACCAGTTTTCCAACTTACTTGTGAAATCTCAAATTCAAAGACCTCAAATCCAATTATATATTATGCAACAGACACAAAGAGTGAACCTTCCAGCTCCAAATGAAAAGAGACCAGGAGATGGACACATCACTTGGAGGAGCTTGCTGGAGAGGAACAGGAAGTTATAGGCTATGGGGCACTTCCTTCCTCTTGAAAAAAAAAGTAAAAATTAAAAAGGACTCCTTGAACAAAAAAGTATAGCCAGATGTCAATTTGAGGAGTTTTTTTATTCCAAATCATCATTTCAAGAAGGATTTAATGCTGCTTGGGTAGAGAAACTTCTCCAGATTGTAGTCACGGTAGATCCTGCGCATTCGGGATCACGTTCTTCATAAAATCCCCACCGCATGTCCGCTGGTGATCTTGAATAAAGTGTTGGGATTGCAAACATTTGTGGAACCATGAGGCCACCTAGTAAATCTCGTGTTGCTCGCGAACGGCTTGGAAAATCTTGTTGGCGATTGCAGGCACCCAATAAGTAGCTCCAGTGCTTGGGAAACCCATTTGGGTGCGCCAAAACAAAAATCTTTGATATGTAGCAGAGTTTTTTGGCAACTCCACGTTACGCGTGGAACGCAGAGTTGCCAAAACTCTGCAAACTCCGCAAGCGGAGTGGAGTCTAAAGCCCATGGTTGTTAGTAATATGTCAATAAACACCAGAAAGAAATATTATGTGTGTTTTATTTTGTCTGTAGGGCATCCAGATATTTGAAGATACCAACAAAACAACAAAAGAAAAAGTTTATAAACCTACAGTATTGCAAAGAAGTGTCAAAACTTCAAACACAGCCAGACAAAGAGAATGATGGTAAAAAAAAAAAGCAAATCAAGTAAAAGCATCCAGTCTGTATAATAAAAATAATATTACTATCATGTATTCTCTCTTCAACAGCTGTGAGTGGATTGCAACATGTGTCTACATCTAACACAATATTGTATGACTCTTCGAAAAAAAATAATGCCACAACAATGAGGCCAACCAGACAAATTTCAGAAAAATAAATGTAAAGCACATAATCAGAAGTTATTTGGTAGCAGATAAGTATGCAATATTATGAGATGCATGAAAGCATTAGCAATCAAAAGAACTTTTCAAAACCAGAGAAATGTTGTTGAGTCTCTAATGGATGAAATGAAAAAGAAAGCAAATGTGTCTCATTTTGAAGAAAATATGATATTTAGAATAATTTCCTGAGGAAAAAATGTAATCAGAAGGTTCATGTGAGTGACGTAAACTTCAGCATTATTTTCCTCAGAGAGTGGAAACACACATCTAGTACTGAGACATTTTTAACTGAGGAGATTTACTGTTTGCAATTAACAGAGATGTCTGTGGATATGAAACCAATTAAGGTAAACCGATTGAAAAAGAAAAATATGTGCCCAGAAATGTAGAAGAGGAAGTATCTAATGAAGTATAAGGTCAATGCCCTCAAAATACAGTTTTTGAGAGGAAATGTAGAATTGTATGCAACATACGAAAACAGTCTAGTAACAAACTTTGGAGCCTTATTATGACTTTGGCAGTCTTGGACAGGGCCACCATGCCACATGTCTCTGGTGGTCAGTTCTTTTTTGGTCCGACTACTGTGTCTGAGGGCATCAAAGGCAGTTCCTGCAGTACATTTACTGTCAAGTCTGTGATCTGCAGGAACTGGGGTGCTTGTATTCAGGGGACACCCCAAGTGATCCTGTGCATCCCCTGGTGTAGAGACAACAGTGAGGGGCTCTTTGTTTTGTTTTCACAGCGGGTTCATCGCCATAAAATTGCAGTGGTTTGGATACACCTAATATGCTTGACGGTGCCGCAGTTTGGAAACTCCTAATATGCTTGGCAGTGCTGGAGTGGCACCACCAGCATATTAGGGGTTAGAGATGACTAAAAGACCAACAGGGATCCGGGATCGCTGGTGGCAGCAGCAGTTCCACAGTGGTCCGACGGCCCTACTTGTAACAGGGCGGTGGCCATCAGTGCAGCAGCCCTCAGATTGTTCTTAAACAAAGGGCAGTGAAGGTACTTTCAAACAAAACATAAAACTACTCCAAAGCATTGATTCGTGTCGGGTAAAGAAACTACCACACCTTTGAGGACATTCATTGGATTGCTTATCACAGCAGATCTGTGTCAGTACTTTCCTTCAAATTCGGATGCTGTCTGTGCACCATTCTAAAATGTGCAATCTTTTAAGAAGATTGTATTTTGTTCCGCTTTGCAGCTTCAGAATGTAAATGATATGCTATTAACAGGTATCCATTCTCAAGTCAGTTCTGTAATAGGTGACAGTCAGATGCAATACTTTAAGCCTGAAAGGCCAAGTGGAGAGACTGAATTGGTTGTTGAGAGTAATACTGAAAATTCTAATACTAGCACAGTGTTGGACAATTATAAAAGGAAAATTAATGCATTTGCAAGAACAACTGCAGAATTCCAGACAAGGCATGTGTTTGTTGTAGGTGAAGTCAAAATAATCAATATTTTTGAAAAAACAAAAGAGCGTGATCTAGTACATTGGTTTAAACTTGCTCTGTATTTGATCGCTGAAGATAGACTTCACTAGTGTGTAAGCCAGTCTGTCTGTAAGTACTGTATTGACAAACTGGATGATAAGAAATTGCCTTCTAGAGGAACTCATACCAAATTGGAAGTTTTTCTAATCCCTCCTCAACTTCTAACCCTGAATGTGTATGGGACTACTCTCAAACAGACAGTGCATCCCTTCCAAGCTTTTGTTAGAATAAAAACTAAAAATAAAATGTACCTCCTTCTGAGTTACTAAAAGTTTTGAATGGTAATGTTGTGTACTTGCATTTGAATATGCAGGAGAAGATTGAAACTATAGGGATAGATCAAGATGATGAAGGACCACTAGTGGTTCTAGTGAATTTGTTTCCTAGCAAAGAGAAACAAATTCGACAGAACTCATCAGCATTGATAGGGTTAAGAGAGCTTTACAATATCTTAAAATAGAAAATGTGTTTTTTACAAATATATTCCTGTAGAAGAACCTATTTCCTGTCTTAGAACAGAAAGTTCCACATCACCTTCTTCTGCTCAGATTGAAAATGTTGATTTAGATGAAGCAGAAGAAAGATATGAATGTTACAGCATTCCAGACATATGATGGATGATGCTTTAGAAATTTACCAAATGAAGCAAGCAAAAAGAGAACTAGTAAAAGTGTGGGAAAATACTTTAGAAACACAATATTTCTTGATGGTGTTTCCTACAGGACAAGGTAGTTGTTATGATAACCATCCTCTATCCTGCATTAGAATATAGGTTATGTTATGTTAAATAAACGTATAAAGCGCATGTACACCAAATAGTTTCATGGCGCTTGAGTCCAGTGGGTACTGCCGCTTGAGAGGTTTAGTCATATGCCTTGTGAAAGAGCCCGGTCTTTAAAAGGTTCCTAAACTGGGCATAGGAGGTCAGTGATCTAATCTCCAGAGGGAGAGAATTCCAAAATTGGGGGGCCAAGACGACTAATCTTAGTCCCCTGTGTTTTTTGCATTTAAAGTACTGAATGACCAGCAGATTCAGATGAGAGGACCTTTGATCCAGAGAGGGACATAGCGCTGGATCCGAGAGGATATAAATGCCAGGCTATTGCCATAACAACCTTTAAATATATACCCCAACTTAAATGTGCGGAGTTTGGTTATTGGGACCCAGTGTAATCTTTACATTAGAGGCGTAACATGGTGCCATTTAGACTGATGGTGGGTTAGTCTGGATGCCTGGTTTTGCACCAGCTGCAAACTTTTTAGTTGATATCCTGGAAAACCAACATATAGTGAGTTTGCATAATCAATGTAGGAGATGACTAAGGACAGAACAACTTGGGTCAGGGCTTCTGTGATGAGGAATCTATTGATTCTCCTGATCCTTCAAATCTGAAAGAAACAGGAGGAAATCACTTCCCCAATCTCGGTTTTTATTGACAGATCGCTGTCGATGATAATGCCCAGACGTTCGATCAAACATGCGGGGAATGGAGAAATTTTCCAATTTGGTTGGTCAGAAGTTGGAGTTCCAGGGATTAGCTGGTCCACCAATTAGGATCATCTCCGTTTTATTGGGGTTCAATTCCAGATGGTTGCAATTCATCCACTCTTGTGCAGGTACATTAGGTGCAGCAGATTACATTCTGAAGATCCCCGCTTTAAGCAAAACATACAATACATTTTCCACCTTTTGTTTGAAAGTGATCTTTCAGTGCTGCCTTATGCTGTGGGTCACGTTATAAGAACAGGGACATTAGAGCTAGATAATTTGTGGAAAAGTACATGGTAAAGATGAGGTACTTGAAAGTAATTTGATGAATGTTATGGCTTTCCAAAGTGTTACCAATGAATATTAGTTCCTGTAGTCATGGTGAGCTAAAATGTAAGTGCAATCTAGGTGCTCCCACCTGGTTTAATACTTTGAGTTGTGCAGAGTATGCTTGGGCTGATCTTCATGACTTCCTCAGGCCGGCTAATGCAAATATGTAAATGATTGATTTCAAGCCTGCAGGTGAATTGTGTTCCATTGATCTTGCAAATGTTTGTAGATACTTCAAGCACACATTTGAAGCCATGATTTATTTTATCAGCAACAAAACAAATCCAATACTAGGTGACGTTGTGGAGAAAAGAATACCAAGCCAAAGGAGCACTACATATACATGTTTTATTGTGGGTGAAAGATGCTCCACAGTTTGGCCAAGATACTGATAACTTATTGTTGTCATTCATTGAGCAATATGTAACTTGTGACTTTCCAGAAGAGTCTCTGAACTCTTAGGTAACACATCTTGTGATTCCAGTCACATAAATGCGGCAAATATCGTTGATGGAGATACAGAGCAGAAGGGAAATACTACACTAAGTGTTGCTTTGGATTCCCTAGGCCTGTAATCTCGGAAGGAAGAGTAAACAGATTTATGCCTCCAGTCAGAGATAGTGTTTCTGGGAAACCTCCCAAAATACATATAATCTGAGAAGAAGTGAGGCTTCAAAACTTATCAATGATTACAATCCAGTAATCCTGTCCATGTAAAATGCCAACATGGATATTCCGTTTCTAGCAGACATTTCTATTGTTGAAGCCTGATACATCAATTCAGATATAGAAAAGTCATGAACAGACATAGATGTAGGATGTATGGAAAGAGATAGCAGCAGAAAAGTCTTTAACTTGTTGCAGGTATTCTGCGGAGTCAAAGAACTATGCTTGGGATCATAGAACCTTAGTAGGCCAACCACCTGAGTACCCATGAGCTCGGGACCCACTAGCTAAAGTGTCTCACTTGTCCTCCTACTCACTCACAGAGGAACAAGTGATTATATACACCAGAACCCAACACTCCGGACCCTATCAGGAATCGCAGTTGCAGGACAAACCCTTTCACTCTCACACTCGTACTAGTCTACAATAAGTTCTGACAGAGACACAAGAAAAGATTAAAATGTTTATTTTAACTATTGTGCTCTAGTATGCAGCATATGTGACACAATGAGTAAGAAAATGCCTAACACAAATACGGTCAGGATAGTAAGTAGTCCATAAATCATAAAAGGAGCTGTCAGTATATAAGACAGTGTAGCCTATCCCCCTCTCCTTCTTCTGAAGCAAAGTCATTATATATCAGAAGATCTCCGGGTGTTGGCAGCAGACCCTGTCCTTTAGCATGCACAGATGAAAGTCCTACATCTCAGGTGCTGTCACAATCTATTTCCTGAAAAGATCCCTCTCCAAGTGGTTTGTTACCAATTAGTGCATACTTATATGGCGGAAGTGGGTGTTCCCAAACAGCTGGAGTTGTGTGTTTTGTCTAGGTGCTAAGGCCTGACCGGAAGAGAATAACAATGGGCACTGCTGTTTGCCATTGTCTACAATGTGCAGACTAAACCCAAGGAAACAACAGAATGCAAAAACAACAGCAAGTACGGCACAAATCAAAATATGTTTGTACAGTAACGTGCGCAAAGCAGAGGGCAGTCTGCATTGTGCTCATGCTAACATAGGGGAAACGACAATGGGCCTGCACGGGACATATGACAAACTTAGAAGCTTTACAGTTTCAGTTTAAAAATGCTCTCACACAGAGAAATTGGATCCTATGAATGTTGTGACAGACTTAGTTCTTTCAGCTTATATGAGAAGTCCAAAGCAATAAGCTATGATTTCGACTAGTTTAGGCCTGTCAACAACATCAAAATTTGTTTTCAGACCTTTTCCTGAAATTGAGTATCTTGCTAAGTTTCACCCAGAAAGTTCTGAGCTTCGTAAAACAAATATGATGGACACTTTTTATCCTAAATGAAGTGTTCATCTAGATTACATGTGTTTTTATGAAGTACTGCAGTACTATGCAAAGAGAAGTAATGTAGATGAGAACATTGACAAAGGAATATTTGGGGTGACTATCTGTAATGGGTTTTTGTAAACTGAGCTTTCAAACAGTGGAGAAGAGAGAATTCTTTAATTAGGCACTCTTGCAACTTTTCATACCTTTGCATTAGAGACTGATTTGCTAGGTGATTATGACTGCTATATGCTTAAATGCAGTTAAAAATAGCATCCAATGTTAAGAGTTTTCCACGTATCAGAAAATGTTTAATGAGGAAATCCAACAGGAGAAAACAATTGTTATAGAAGTTGCAAAGGACATATCACAAGACAGCCAGAGCACGGAGCCTAATAACCAAGATCCCCTTGGCCTGCCTAACATTGAAAATGAGGCCTCCAAAGCCTATATATCTATTTTTATACATACACACATCGCACACAGGCCGTCCATTTGGCTGACTTTTCTGCCCCCTCACGCAGGGTGCAATGTGGCGTTCCCCAAGGCTCCTCCCTTTCCCCTCTTTTGTTTAATTTATACATTTTTTCCCCTTATTTTTGCTTTACAGAAGATGGAGGTCACGGTTTTCAATTATGCAGACGACCTCCAGATCATCTTTAATCTCTCGGATTCCTCACATTCCATTCACAACTTCCAATCTGTTATGGTTTTTATCAGGGATTGGATGAACTGTAACCATCTTAAACTCAATCCTGATAAAACCGAGCTGGTTCTCACTGGCGGTAGCTCTTGCCCCTGGACTCCTCTTTTCTGGCCCCCCTCCCTATGCCCTCCGCCATCACCGTCTCCCTCAGTTAAAACACTAGGGATAACACTCAACTAGCACCTCACTCTTCATTCCCAGATCAGCACGGTGGTTTCCTCCTGTTTCTTTACCCTACGCACTATTCGAAAGATTTCACGTTTTTTTTCTTTTGCTGCTCTGAAACTTATTCTCATGGCCATGGTCCTTTCACGCCTGGACTATGGCAATATTCTGTACAACGGTGTCTCTGCTTACGCCCTTCGGCGTCTCCAATTGGTCCAAAACCAAGACGCCCTCCTAGTCTATGGTCTTCCCAAGTCACATCATGTCACCCTACTACTTAGAGCCCTTCATTGGCTTCCCATCAGAGAACGCGCCCTTTTCAAGATGGGATGCATGACCTTCCAGTCTCTTGCCGGGACGGCTCCAGCTTTCATTACCTCTAAAATCAAGGCTTACATTTCCAGTAGAGAACTGCGCTCCTCCTCAATATCTCTCCTTTCGGTCCCCCGGTTCAGGAAGACCAAATTGGGGGGTACGAAGTTGTATGTCCTCGCTCTTACTCTCTGGAACTCCCTTCCTCTCACCATCAGGTCCACAGCGACATACCCTGAGTTCAGAAGGGTGCTTAAAACTTTTCATTTTTCACAGGTCTTTTCGTCCTAGCACCCATTTGCTTTCTGCTCCCCAGGGTCTGCTTACCCCAGCGCCAAGAAACCGCCCGGTAATCGTGCGCTCAATAAATATTTTAAAATTCAATTCAAAATACACACACACACAGACATCCCAGTGGTGGCTAACACAGGTCGGGCACTTATTGTTAGAATTGCTTTTCCAAAGACAAGGCATTTTTTAGTTTGGTAATACTGTGCTGTGGTTTGACAAATCTTCTCAAAACTTTCCCCAAAAATGCTAATTCACCTCATCCCTTTCCTGGAAAGGTTTAGCTTGATCCGTCAAGCGAGAGCCGAGAAGAAGAGGGGGTTTCAAACTAATTTTGATATGCATTTTCCATAGACTTGCTTAGGCGATGCTACCACAAAAACTGCTCATTGGCTTACACTACATTTGTAAGGAAGCTAGATCTTGGTACGTAGATTATGCTTTTATTGATTTAGTGTAAATCCATTCAATAGTTCATGACATATTAAGGTACAAATAATATTTGTATATCTGAACGGTTGGGTTTGTGGGAGGCTCACAAAAGTCTTGCAGGAGCACCAATTAAAAAATAGAGCACTCTGATTGGCCAAGGGAGCTTTTTTCCTTTCAACCGTCTCACTCCTGCAGGAGTCAGACTCCTGTGGGAGTTAACACTCTGAGTAACAGCCGTTAACATGAAAATGATATTGGTTGCAGCCATTACAGCTTTAGGAGACATCGGGCAAGATGTACAAAGCATTTTTCCAGTATTTCTGCAAGTGGTACAATGTTTCTTCACATGTATAAATTGTAGAATGCTGTTACCAGATTGCCGTTTGCAATTTGGCTTTTGGAATGGTTGTGTTTTGAGCATCTCTTCCAAATACACAATTCTGGCTGCAAATCAGTAATACATTTACCTGCTTTGGATAGCACTTAGTCATCTGCACAACAGTCTTCATCTGCTGAGGACGGCTCCAGACCCTCTGGTTCCTGTTACTATTTTCAGCCTTGACTACTAGGGAACAGCATCCCCAGCAACCAAGGCTGCTTTTTTGCTTTCCATATAATGATGATCGGCTCATTTACTTTCACTTCCATCTGTGCTCAGGGGCATATCTGAGTCCTCCAAGCACCAATTTCAATGGGAGAATGGGTGTATCTTGAGGTTCTGTGAATTTGGACTTCGCTTCGTAGTCAGCTGCCATTTTGTGACAACCGCCATTTTGTGTTGCCCTCACTCAGGCGACACGGCGAACATAGTGTTTTTGCCTTTTCAGCTGCTCATCTCTCCCGTTAAAAAGTAACCCTTTGTCCTTGTTTGTGAAACCGATGTCAGGGACTGGCCGAGTTAGTTAATCCATATCTAGTCTGATTGATCCTTGTCTTAGTTGATTGTTTGGGTCCCACCATTCTTCCTTTACTTTATCTTGTTTGACTGGCCTTCACTATTCTCTCCGTGTACTCTCCTGTTACACAACTATCCTTTGAGGCTCGCAAATACGTCCTGCCACCTGCAAATTGAATTACATGCACTAGCATTGATTAACTCGAGGGGAGAGGAGAACACGGGGTCTGAAAGAAGGGCGTACACAAGATACTCGATAGCTTGTTTTCAAACTTTTCTCATTTGTCAGTTTTGTATGTTTTGGGAGTAGGTACTGTAAATATGTATGGTATAAAAGACTGTGTGCCACGGAATGAAGTGGCAGTCTCCTAAGAATCTACCTTCTGTAACTTCTTGAACAACTGTGCTTAGCTGCAGCTAATAAACCTCCAATTGGCATCCCAACGTGGGGCGACTTCAGTGGTAGCGGTTCAGCCCAAAGGTCGTGAGGAGCCTCGCAAGAAAATTCTGGAGGATTCGCGAACCACGTCAAGCGACCCCTGTATGTCGAAAGTGGACCGAAGGTCTTTTGCAGCTACTCCTTTCCGACGGCTGCAGACAACTGCTGCCCTGACCGTTGCCCTGCCTTGGCCCTCTGGTGATGATTGGTATCGCGAGACGTTAGACGGACACCTGTTGGCGTGAGAAAATATTTAGTTAAGTATTCGTGGGTAGCACCTACTCTTTTATTTGGTTTTTGTTATTCGACTCATGCATTAGTCGAAGCCGAGGGGTAAGTACGTTTGTGCTGTATTAATTGCCTTAAACCCCTTGAAGTTTTGTGCATAGTCCAGTTCGTTACGAAATGCCTGGACTTAGTAAGTTTAAGAAATGTTGCTGTTTTAATTGTACTAGGGATTCCCGGCTAGATTACTCTTGTCCAATTCCTCCGGTTGGAACTCCCACTTATGAGCTCTATTCGAAACATGGTCTTGGTCCTATTATCTTTAATGAAACATGGATTCGATATACGAAGAAAGATGGTGTTTTGCAGTGGCCACAAAATGGTAGCTTTGAGCCTGATATGTTGGACAATTTAGAAACAATTTTGTTTAAGAGAAAAGCCCGGCCGGCAATGTTTGACTCTTTCCGCCTATGGCGTAAGGAAGCCAAACAGGAAGAAATTAAACAAGCGAAAAACGATAAGAAAGCACAGGATATGACGATTCTAGAAGCTGCTCAAAAGTTTAAGAATAATGAAACTGATCAAATGATTGAAATTTCAGAACGACAGCATCATATGGCAATAGATAGATGTTATCCTGTATTGCCTCCTTCTACAAAGAGTAAAGATCTTGATGAAGATCCTTTAATGTCTCATTTGTTGAGATTACCTCCACCTTTTTTTTGCAGAGTTTTATATAGCGCGAACTAGAACCGAACCGAATCAGTTATCAGAGCACTTTACAGAGCACCAGTTACGTTACATGAGGACACACTTTCATTTTAGGCACGTTATGTATTAGGGCTAACGCACCCCCATTACAACCTGTTGTTCAGCAACCTGTTGTTCAACCAGTTGTTCCGGTTCTTCCACAATTGCCTCTTCCAGTAATTCCACCTCCACCTCCTTTGCCACCGACTTTTGTACCTCAGTCTCCTTTACCGTCAGTTTCTTTTACAACTGACAGTTCTTCTCCTGCTGTGCTTAACACGTTGTCTCCGGTTTTACTGTCAGATTCTCCTACGGCTCGTCAACGATTAGTTGATACCGTTTCCGGTCTTTTGTTGCCTTTCTTCGGGTCTCTTAATTTGACTCCTGCTTCGTCCCGAAGACAATCCTGTAGTCAAATTCCGGATAATGAGGAACGACTTAGGTTTGACTCTCTGGCTTACAATTGGATCATGAGTGGTCCACAGTATAATGTACGCGATATCTTGGATACTTTTCTTCAGTGGAATGCGCCTACACAAAGATATGTTTTTAATGTTATGTGTAATACTCTTGTTAAAGGATGGGGTGATATGGATTTGGATTTACCTTCTCAGGGTTTGTTTGATATACAGGCGAAATTTGATAAGGGACTTATTGTGGGTTCTGATGTCGAGGATGCTGTTCGAACACTTATCACTTTTAGGTCTTCCTTTTTCTCTCAAGCTTTTCTTGAACCGGATCCTGCAGTATGGCATAAAGTAAAACACTGTCCTATGTGAGAAGTACCTCCGATATGGAGGGATGGGGATCCAGCTGCTAATTCGCCTGTCCCTGCTATTTTTCAGCGTATATGGGTACATGTCCCTTGGAAAAGATCTGAAGTTCTGGCACTCAAACAGTCTCGACCGCACCCTCGTAAGAATCCTGCTGGATATTACAAAGAGTTGTCCCAGACTGTTGATGCGTGCGTTATGAATTTAGCAGATATTGATTGGTTGATGGGAAATGTAGTCCCTCAAGCACTATGGGCTCAGATTCGTAGGGAAGACCACGACCAAGCTTTAGGTGGTAATTGGGCTGCCTTGACTGTCGCAGATGTGGCACAAGTAGGTGGCGCTAAACCCGATGATTTGATCACTGAATTGCCTGGTAGAATAATAGTTCTAATGAAAACGATGATGCCTGCCCACCGAGTTAATTGGGATAAGTTAGCTGCGTGTAAACAGAAGAAAGATGAGAGTGTCTCTGATTTCTTTACTCGTTTCGAAGAGACGTTCATCGACCACAGTGGTCAAGATATGAGTACAGAGGGAGGACAGCGATTATTTGTGGATAAATTTGTATTTAATTTACTTCCCGAATTATCGCATAAATTGAAAGACTCTGAGAGTTCGTGGGCTGTTTCTTTGTCTGCCCAGATATTAGCTACTGCTCAGTATTACGAGAATAGGGATAAGGAAGAAAAGGATAAAGTAGAGAAAAAGACTAAAGAGTTGAAAACGAAGGTTCTTTTGCAACAAGCCTATCCCCCTCGTTCTGCTCAGCGTCAATTACAACAGCCTCCTCAGTTTCAGAGATTGTTACAGAAACCTGCACCGTTTGTCCCACGAGCTTTGTTGGGTCCTAATCAATGTGCCTATTGTAAAGAGGAAGGTCATTTCAAGAATAATTGTCCGATTTTATTACAGCGTAATGGTGGACTATCAGGGCCACGAGGCCGTGGTGGTTTTCAGTCAACACCTAGGGGTAGAGTGCGAGGTGCGCCGTCTCAAGGACAGCATTCTTTACCCCCTCAGAATACTATTAATTATTTTGATCAGCAGAATTCTCAGTCTGCACAATATTACAATGACGATTATTGTGTTGAGAACGAAAATCCTGATTTTCATACTAGCTAGGACAGCCGTAGACAAAGCAAGGGAGTGGTATCAGTTCCAGTGGATCAGGATGGGCCTTATGTTAACGTTGTTGCATTGGGTGTTTCAGAGCCGTTTCTTTTGGATACTGGTGCGATGAGAAGTTCTATTATTCACTCCAAACTCCCTGGGGCACCTTTGTCTGGCTTAAGGAATGTTTCTGTGGGATTCTCTGGCGCCCCAGTTAGTAACCCAGTCTCTTGTCCCTTGCCCATCTCTATTGGTCCTTATGATTTGGAAGCCCCGCTCATTTTAACGACTGGTTGCGGTGAGAATTTGTTGGGTTTGGATTTATTGAAACGTCTACATGCAACGTTGTATTGTTCCCCCTCTGGTGTACATCTTACTTTGGGTGATAAATTGGTTTCCCCTATGTATTTGCCTAAGGATCAACTGCCACTTGAATTGCGTTCACTTCCTGCTACGCTTTGGGCCACGGGTCCGAATGATGTTGGTTTGCTCAAGATTCCACCTTACGTGATTACTATCAAACCTGATGTTCAATTGCCACGTATTCCTCAGTACAAGATTTCTAACGATGGCGAAAGAGCTTTGTTGGCTATTGTTTATGAAACAAGAGGAAATGTTTGCAACAGTCCTGTTTTGCCTGTTCTTAAACGTACGGATCCTTCTAAGCCTCCTGTATATCGCTTTGTGATTGATCTTCGAGAGGTCAACAAAATTGTTGTCCCTCAGTTTCCTGTTGTCCCGGATATTACTGCTTTGCTCACAATGATACCTGCTTTGGCTGTTTGGTTCTCAGTCATTGATCTCAAGAATGCTTTCTTTAGCATTCCTATTGCTGAGGAAAGTAGAGATCTCTTTGGTTTCTCTCTCGGAGGCCGAAGCTTTAGATTTCAACGCGCACCTCAAGGCTACTCTGAGAGTCCCTCCATTTATAGCCAAGCTTTGAAGTCCCAGCTGGATGCTTTCTCTTTACCTCCAGGTGCCACTCTTATTCAGTATGTGGATGATTTGTTAGTGGCTGCCGATTCAGAAGATGTTTGTAAAAATGCGACTGTTTCGCTTTTGCGTCATTTGTCTGATTTACATCATAAGGTGTCACCTTCTAAGTTACAATATTGCCGCCAAGAGGTTACCTATTTAGGTCATCTCTTGTCGAAGGAGGGAAGGTGATTGACCCCAGAACGTATTCATGCAATTTCACGAATGTCTGTACCATCTACACAAAAGGAAGTGCGTGCCTTTTTGGGCATTACCTCTTATTGCAGACAGTGGATCCCGAATTTTTCTTTGTTGGCCAAACCTCTGTTTGCACTTACTCTGAAAGACACACCCCAACCTCTTCCTTGGACTGACTAATGTCAGAAGAGTTTTTCTGATTTACGTACTGCTTTGTGTTCGGCTCCTGTGTTGGGTACTCCAGATTATAGTAAGCCTTTTATACTCTACGTGCATGAACGAGAAGGTTGTGCATTGTCATTTTTAACACAACAATTTGGAGACAAACAAAGGCCATGTGCCTATTTTTCGGCTACATGGATCCAGTAGCCAAGGAATTGCCTCGTTGTCTCAGAGCAACAGCAGCAGCGGTGATCTCCATTCGTCAATCTGCTGGATTGGTATTGGATCACAGAACGAAAATGCAACATCTTACGAGTGCTCGCTTGTCTGGATACGAGTTAACGCTTTTAGCTAGCCACATACACATCAAGCGATGTAATGTTTTAAATCCAGCAACATTGTTACCTAATCCCGAAGGGGAGGATGTACAAGATCAGCATGATTGTTTTCTTCGTACAGAGGAGGAAAACTAAAGGCAGAATAGATTTAAAAGATACACCACTCGTGGACCCGGATGGGATCCTATGGGTAGATGGGTCGTGATTTAAGCTTCCTAATGGTGATACGACTGCAGCCTATGCTGTTACTACTTTGCAAACAGTAGTAGAAACTGCACGTATTACACACAATTCAGCACAAGCAGCTGAGTTGATTGCACTGACAAGAGAGTGTGTGTTGACAAAAGGAAAGAGAGTGACTGTTTACACCGATAGCCAATGAGCCTTTGGTGTGGCTCATAGTTTTGGTCGCTTGTGGAAGGAAAGAGGATTCTTTACTTCCCATGGGACTAAAATACAGCATGGTCAGTTGGTTACTGACCTTCTCGAATCACTTGCCTTGCCTATCCAAATAGCGATTGGGAAGTGCAGTGCACAAAAAAGGATCACTGATGATGTGGGTCGTGGGAATGCTTTTGCAGACGAAGTAGCGAAAGAAACAGCGAAAGATGTTAAGAGTTGTATGTATGTTGCAGGTCCTGCAAGATGGGTTGGAGAAGCAGGTATGTGTGAGGACACAGTGGAAAGTGTGAAGATGATTCAAGGAGAAGCAACTGAGAAGGAATTGAGTAAGTGGAGAGAGAGTACGGGAATGTTGGACACGATAGGGTGTTGGATGGAATTTTAGGAACACCAACGATGGTTGTTACCAGATGCCTATGTACTACCTGTAGTTACTATGGCGCATGGTCCAGCTCATATAAGTGTGAAAGGAGTATGTAAGCTTCTGGCTCCAGTATGGCAGAATGAAGGTATTCCTAAATGTGCGGAGAATGTGGTAAAGCATTGCATTGTTTGCTTAATGCATAATCCAGGAAAGGGAACCCCAACTCCGGCAGGCCATTTTGCTCCTCCTACGTATCCTTTTGAGGTTTTACAAATAGATTACATTCATATGGAACGTTCCAATAACCTCAAGTATGTCCTGGTGGTGGTTTGTGCCTTTTCCAGATGGATAGAGGCTTACCCCCGAAAGGATAATACTGCCTTGTCCACTGCTAAAGTCCTCTTGAAGGAATTCTTCCCAAGGTTTGGTTGCCGCGCATTGTCTGGAGTGACAATGGAAGTGAATTTGTGGGTCAAATTATGAAGAAGGTGTGTGCGGGTCTTGGGATTAGGCAGAAATTCCATACGGCAAACCATCCTCAGTCAGCTGGTTTGGTAGAGTGCTATAACGGCACTCTCAAGCTCAAATTAGCAAAGATTCAGGCCAGCACGGGCCTTGCCTGGCCTGACGCCTTACCTCTGGCACTTCTCTCTACGAGAACAACTGTGCATTCTTGTTTAGGACTTAGTCCTTATGAGGTGGTTTTTGGATGCCCAGCTAATGTTTGGGGAGTCCCTCGACCAAAGAAATACTCCGACATTCCATTTCCATTGTTGGTTGATTACTTGCATGACCTCACCACTAAATTACGTGTTATTCATCAACAGGTCCGAAACACTTTGCCGGAGGCTTCCTCAGATCCAGATCATTCCATTCGACCTGGTGACTTCGTGTGTCTCAAAAACTTCCAGAGGAAGAAGAATCTGGAACTTCGTTGGGGGCCGCCGCGACAAGTGCTTTTGACGACACGTACAGCTCTTAAAGTCGTTGGGAAGAAAAACTGGGTCCACGGCGTGCACTGTAAAAGGGTACCCTTGCCTTTACCCTATCATCAGTGGGTCCAAAAAGGCGTTGGTGATAGTGAATGTGAGAAAGTACCCCGATTTGTACCTTTTAGTAGTGCACGCCAGGACTGGACAAGTTCTGAGAAAGAAGATGACGACGTGCTGCAAGAAGCTGTACCACCACATTTGAGATTAGATACGACTAACCCAGAGACCAAACAATACCTGGCAAGACACGGTACAACCTAAGACCCAGGTTGCCGAAAAACAATTGAACTGTGTTTTCTTTTCCTTTGGTCACCTTTTTTTTTTTAAAGACATTTCCTTTCCACCATCCATCAAGTTGCAGGGTCACGGTGGGAGTCTTAGGCTATGACCTGAATAGTGACTAGGTCAACAGGACTTGCAGTGTCATAGGACGGCTAATAATCACAGCTAAGTGATCTAGGAAGAGTACCGTGAGCAACGCCTTTAGAGAAATGGATACTGAAGTGGGAGGGAATGATGTTAAGATTGTAAAAAGAAATAAGTACAAGAAACTGTTGTTTAGTCGATGTGGCGTAGCATCATGTATTCTAGTGTGTTTATGTAGTTTATTAGCCTGTGTGGGATGGGTTATCCACACTATGCAGCAAGCACCTGTTCTAACTTCTGTTCCTTTGTCCTCTTCTTCTACTAACTCTCCGCATAAGTTCTATACACTCCCAGATCATAAACAAGTTAACAATTCATTCATCCAGTTGTTACATCAGCAACAACTGGTAGTTAACACTACTGATTGTTGGGTTTGTGGGCTTATGCCCCATAACGCTGAGAAAGGGATGCCATATTTAGTTCTCCCGTTTTCATATGAAGGTTCCGCTTGGGCTTATTTAGCTGTTTTCTAATGCATATCAGAATCAACTTCGATATCCTCCTGGTGATATATATACTGGTGGATCAGATTATAGTCATAGTCCTTTAATAAAGGGAATAGTGACTATGGCTAAAATTGCCGATATTAGTAAAATTCCTGTTGACGAGAAACGAGCATATGATGGTTGGAATGTGACTCGTTACATTACTAGCCTCACTGACAAGGCGAGACAAAGAAAGTCCTTACCAATTTGGACTGTACCTCATAAAGGTAACTTATGTCTGCAAGTAACTAGCCAGAATAATAAGAATAAACAGGAAAAGAGTGTTTGTTCTCATACTTATGTCTATTCCCCCTTGATTTCTTCTCCGTTAGTACCATCTCAAGGTACATATTTTATTTTTCATGATAGGGCCTATACATGGCTTCCTGCCTATTTTTCAGAAACATGTTATATAGCTTTTCTTCTTCCTCCTACATACACTGCTCCTTCAAGTCATCACAGAAATAGATATGGTAGAGGGGTTATTGATTCTGGAGACACAGCTGGACAAGAGGGAGGAGACTTTATTAAAGGGTTTCTTCCCTTCTGGGGCCCAATGGTCAATAGCAGAAACATCAGACAGCTAGTTCGTGTTGTCGAGGCTACGATAAATGTAACTTCTGGAGCCTTGAGTAACTTGACGGCTGAACTTCAGGCGGATCGTCTCATGACTTTACAAAACCGAATGGTTTTAGACATCGTTCTTCCAGATAGAGGAGGAGTCTGTAAATTGATTGAGTCTAGTTGCTGCATTTACATTCCCTATAATGCTCCTACAGTATACCATGCCATTTCTAAATTACACGTGATTTCTAAGTCTATTCATCAGGACACAGGAGATTGGTTCGTGATGGGATGGTTTTGGGGACTACTGTCCACTTGGGGATGGAAAGTGTTAACTTTCCTTGGAATGATTTTAGCCATCATTTTCTCTTGTTGTCTCTGTTTGCAGTATGGTCCCGCCATCTGTGGTCTTTGTGCCACCTTGTGTGTTCCAAAGTCTGCGTCACAGAAAACAGAGAACATTAAGATGATGTTGCAGCAACAGCTCAATGACCTCATGACCATTGACATTGTCTCAGGTTAACTTGAGTCCTTTGTGTTTTGCCTGAGTAATGGCAAAAGGAGGGACTGAGGTTCTGTGACTGTCGACTTCGCTTCGTACTCAGCTGCCATTTTGTGACAGCCGCCATTTTGTGTTGCCCTCACTCAGGAGACATGGCGAACATAGTGTTTTTGCCTTTTCAGCTGCTCGTCTCTCCCGTTAAAAAGTAACCCCTTTGTCCTTGTTTGTGAAACCGATGTCAGGGACTGGCCGAGTTAGTTAATCCATGTCTAGACTGATTGATCCTTGTCTTAGTTGCTTGTTTGGGTCCCACCATTCTTCCTTTACTTTATCTTGTTTGACTGGCCTTCACTATTCTCTCAGTGTACTCTCCTGTTACACAACTATCCTTTGAGGCTCGCAAATACGTCCTGCCACCTGCAAATTGCATTACATGCACTAGCATTGATTAACTTGAGGGGAGGGGAGAACACGGGGTCTGAAAGAAGGGCGTACACAAGATACTCGATAGCTTGTTTTCGAACTTTTCTCATTTGTCAGTTTTGTATGTTTTGGGAGTAGGTATTGTAAATATGTATGCTATAAAAGACTGTGCGCCACGGAATGAAGTGGCAGTCTCCTAAGAATCTACTTTCTGTAACTTCTTGGACAACTGTGCTTAGCTGCAGCTAATAAACCTGATTTTCTACGCCTAACGGAGTGTCTCGTGTCTCTGTCTGATAAGGCAGGTGAACCCGGAGATTTTAGGCGTGCCCTGCGCCGCTCGGCCCATAAGGCCAAGTTCTCCAATCTCCTCTTTTCAATGGTATATATCCCCAGTGGATCCTTGCTTGGGTAGTGCCACAGGAAGATTCTCCCCAAGCAGGGATCCACCCTCTAGAGTGCAGGGATATATTTAGAAACTGGAGCAGCCCCCCTGGCAATGTGCTGGTGCTCCCCTCTCCCCCAGGCTCAACAGACTTTCTGTACCACCAGGATGACAGTACTGACGTCTTTAACTTAATTCTCCCCCTGAGGGGAAAGAAAGACCACTAGGCCCCCAGAGATGCCATTCATTTATACATATTGAGGTGTGGGATGTCCCTCTGACACATCTGACAAATTTCCTACCCCATAAAATGACATAAGAGTATTTCTGCCCCCACCCCGGGGGCAACTTTCGACTTTTTTTCACCAAATCTGCCCACAAGTGGGCCAAGACTCCACTAAACCCCAGGAGTTTTTTCCCTTGCAATTTTGATGGTGGGGTTGCCTTCACAAATATACTAGGCTGAGCCACCCACCACCAAAAATGACAATACAGCCTTTCCCCCCTGGGGCGAATCTGGGGGATAGCATTACCCAGTCTGGCACCAGGGGGGGGGGCAAAAAGCCCACTATACTCCAGGGAAGATATTAAATGAGGAGTGTGGTTGGCCCACTGACACATCTGGCCAAGCTCTCATCCTCGAAAATGCCACAGCATTGTTTCTGCCCCTTGGAGCAAGTATGGGCAGGCAATTTCTCCACCCAATCTGCCCCCAGGGAGGCAGAAAACCCACCAGAAGCCAAATATTTTTTGTTGGCCAATACCAATGGGTAGAGGTAGCCCTCCCACACATCAGGTTGAGCCTGCACCCCAACTAAAACATGGCACTATAATCATTGTGGTCCACTGGGGATGAGTCTGGGGCAATTTACTCCCCAGTATGCCCCCAGGGGCAGAAAGCCTAGTAAATCCCAGAGAATATTTTATTAGCAAATATTGAGGAGTCTAGTGCCCTTTATGTCCACGGGCAGAGGCAGATTTTTGATGAACACCCTCAGTCCACCCCCATAGGGCAGAAGAACCACTCTGAGTTAAGTCTGTCTTCTCCTATAGATTTGCCTCTAGGGAGAGTTTTAACCACCCCCTCAATCTTGGAGAAGAATATCAGTGGACAAGATTTTGTGCTGCTTCGCCTGTCAATTTTGAGAGCCTAATACTAGCCATAAATACAGCTATATCTTTACTAAAGGAATAAGGGTCTGCTGCATAAATTCTGGCAAAATGCTGTAGAATCACTCCCTGTATTTGAAGGGTTTCATACACCAGAATACCTGTAGAATGATCCCAAAGTTGATTAATAAAACGTCTACTTGTTTAGGCCCTACCCACCAGGTCTACAGCCTCCAACTTACTTCTTTCTCCTCATACAGTTGCTGAACAATAGTCTATTGCTAATAATTTGTAGCTTATTTTTCGCAAGTTCTCTTTTTTTGAGATGTTGGGATTAACTCCCTGCATGAGCTTAAGCTCTGGTAGAGAAGAGGCTTTCATCAGTTCCCTACTTTTCATACTTCCCATTTTATACAAATTGACCTGATAAGCATCAATCACCCCTGCACAGTCACTTTGAATGCTTCCCATACATTTTCAATGGAAGACAAGTGTTTATTATACTAAAAAAATAAGCTAGCCTGAGCCTTCATTCAGTCAATAAAGGACTCTTCCACTAAAAGGGCTCTATATAAGAACCAACAATTGGAAAGGACCGGTTTCTCAGCTCCCCTCTAAAGCAATAGCAGGATCATCTGATAAAGAGTTCAAAATGATTAAGGGACAATAAATCAACCAATGATTAGAAGTAAGAAAGTAATCAACCCTAGAGGCCGAGCAAAAATAGGAAGAAAAACAGTATCTTGCTTACATGACGGATACAAAAACCCATCAAGGAACTAACAGGCTACATTCTTCCTTAAGCCTCTGTATAGCCCTTGCTACCTTAGGTTTACATTTAGTGACCACCGCCTACTTATATCTACCTCTATTCTCTGTAAAATTGTAAATCGCCACCAATTATTATTTCATAAGCAAAGTTCACCTTTTAAATTGACAAATCACATAATGACCGAGGGTCAGTAGAGGTTGGGTCATGAAATAACACTAAGGAGTACTTCCTACTATTACTTTGAATAACTACCACTGCCAATCTACCAAATGAATCAGAACCCGCCTGTTCTACCTTTCCCCTGAATTTCCTACTATCAAGAATGGCAACACCTCTAAGAGAGGCAGAGGCAGAGGAATAAGCCAAAAGTTGAAAAGGGCTCAAATTTACTGCAGGCCTTGGCGGTGAACTCCGCTCTGTTCACTGAGTTTGCAGAGTTTTCTACACTGCAAATGCAGTGGGTTTCCAGAAAATCGGTCAAGTGGCTGTTAGCCAGTTTCTATAAGATCTTACTGACACCTGGGAGCAGAGATATTGGTCTATAATTCTCAGTCTTGCCAGAATGTAAGGTAGAATTTTTCAAAAACGGCCTAATAATCATGTCCTTTCTGAGGTCAGAGTGGTAAGAGACTTGTCCAATAGTGCACTGCTTAGATGAGGGAAGGTCAAAAGATCTGGAGTAGCTTCCTTCTTCATACTGTCATATCCACAGGGAGCTTTAACAATGTGTTATCCCCAGACTTGTGGCTGATCTTAATTCTGGGGATGGAACAGCCATTAGTTTCCTCAGTTGCCACTACTTCATTAACCCGGCTGGCAGCCACAAAGCCAGACACAAGCCCTTTTCCCCCTTAGTCCTAATAATTGCAACTTGTTCCTTGGATCTGGTGGAACACAGGATGCACTTCTTTTTGTGTCCAGCCCCTTGCACTGATCCTTTAGTGTAGCCTTCCATGGTTTTTCTCACTTGTGCTAATAAATTAGGATTATATTTATGAGTAGGCATGGCTAAATCATACTTGGGAGGCACAGGATTTCAACTGAAGAGAAAGCTCACTGAAGTGCTTTGCGAAGGGCTCTTTTACCGCTAGTGCAGACCTCAGCTGGGAAAAGAAACTGTAAAAAGCCCACTTACCCTACCTGGAATTCTCCACACTTTGCTTCCCAGGAGCACAACGATGATTCTCTCAGGCTGACGAGCAGGCAAACAGGCCGGGGGTTCAGCTAAGCTTAGTCAAACATAGTGTCCCGGGTTCCTCCTAACAGCTTGGTGTCGTGTTGCTTCAATTAATTCTGCTGAGAGGTTTTGATCCGGCTCCTTCTGGAAGTCACTTGGGAATGAAGATAAATACAGCGCCAATGGCACTCTCAATGGGCTAGTAGAACCTCATGATTTTTTAACAGAATCATAATATTAAAACAGTTCCTCACTGCAAATAAGGGCCCGTACATCTCAGGCAGCCTTAGTTCATATCAACTGTGCCAGTGCGGCTGCCGTCACCATGACTAAGCTCAGAGGCATGGCCTTTGGTTTGCTGAGCGTCATGTTACGTGTACACCTATTGCCTCCGTTATTGTCTATTTACAGGGATTGCATTTAGGCATGGGTGAATCAAACCTGAAATGTATGGATTGGAGCGTTATCAACATCTTAACTAATCCCACTGGATCAATTGAACAACTTTCCATATATACAGGGCTGGGGAGAATGTCTGCATTTCAGGAATTCTGAAGGTAAACAGTTGTAGAAACAAATATGCTTGAAAATCTTGAACTATGACAGAGATGCGGAATTATCAATATAAATTGGCAACATATACCACTAAGCTTGACTGTGTCAAATGCTCCACAAGGGGTCTAGCAAACTTGGGATGTAGATTATACTCATTCCCTTGTCTCCAGAGTGCATTCACAAATGTCTAGGAAAATTGACTTCTGAACTCCGCATCTGCATACCTTGGGTTATATGTTACAGTACCAATGACAACAAGCATCTGCAGTGCAATTGGCCCCACCTTTGGGACCTTATATGTATTTAGCTATGCAGCACAGTAGCCTGGGTGCTGAAACATCTACTGTTTTTTAACATGGAGTTAAAATAAGCACCAAACTGCATGACACATCAGGTATGGGAACACATGGAGAGAAATATTGCCTTTCAGTGGGAAATCGCATAGTTCTAGGCTCTGTTTTTAATATAAAATCATGGCCTTCCATGGTCATGTCACTGAAAATAGAAGATTTGAAAAAAATTATTATTGTCTACGGGTGCTCGTAGAAGACAATTTCTATTGGCTGGAATCTACAGAATGCTAAAGTGATTCTGGTATTTTACAGACCTCTGCTGGTCGTATTCTATCAAAACAGTCAAGTAGAGGCATTTGCACAGAAAAGAAGTCCCAAAGTGGAAATAGACAAGCCTAGGGCTGATCTCCAGAGCCCACAAAGTACATACACATATAAATATCCAACTAACACTGTTGCCTGTAAAGGAGAATCCTCACGACAGGGTGTTCTATTGTCCAGTCTGACACGTTTTGTGGTCACACCACTTCTTCAAAGGCCGAGGGACTGAAGAGACGGCAGCACAGCAATTTGTAGGCACCACACCTGATTTCCTCGCTTAATTCACAAACACAGCAGCTACCTAAATATCCTCTAAAATCCACATTGTATAACTGAGTTAAGTAGCTGCTATCATGGGGAACAAAACAGTCAAACCCACTAGTGAGACAATTCAAATAGCATGTCCACTGGGCAGAAAAATGTTATCAAATTTAACAATAACGTGTTACACAACACAGGGACTGTTGCACGTTTTTTTACTTGTTTATATTGGCAGTTCCATAATCATACAGTTCAACATACACAGTCTTTAAAGGCACTTATTTATCAAGTGGTACAGTCATTTCGTAAAGATGGCAAGCAAATAACACAATTATTGCATAGACCATACAATGCTCACATCAAAGGTCATAATGAGGAACAATATTATGTTAAATTGCTTTTATAAGGCGCATAGCTACCCAAAAAGGGTTTCCCAGCACCAGACTGAGGGTGGAAACAGAGCGTAGAATTATTGGTTAAATAGCCATGTTTTTAAATTCTCACGAAAACTTGGGAAATTTCAAGGCGAAGAGATGCAGGCAAAGTATTCCACAAAGTAGGAACGAGAAAGGCAAAGGAACGGCCTCCCATCCGTGAGAGTCTGACCCTGGGTATCAAAAATGTTTCCTGAGTAGTGGAACGCGGTTGTCGTGAAGGATAGTAGGTTTGGGCCAAGGCTTGTAGGTACTGACGAGCAGTAATGGACTTGATCTTAAATAAGAACCTCAAAGCTTTAAACTTGACACGACTTTCCACTTTCAGCCAATGGAGATCGCATGAGTAGCTAGTGATGGAGGTGAGCCTAGGAATTCGGCATAATAATCTTGCTGCAGCGTTTTGTACTACCTGTAGCTTCCGCAAAGTTTCTTTGTTGGCCCCTAGATAGAGAATGTTGCCATAGTCTATTCTCAAGGTCACAAGTGTCTGGACCACCGTTTTCTGGGTGGACAAGGGAGCATCCAGACAACTTTTTTCAACCACTTCAATACAGTAAAGCAGGTAGCTGTAACTTTTACTACTTGCTGTCTCATGGACAGCCGATCATCAACAATAAAATCCAGATTACGGACTTGTTGAGTGGGCTGGGGTAGCGTACCCAGTTCGATGGGCCAGTGACGGGGGCCCCATAGATATTTATTGTTCCCTAAAACAAGAGCCTTGGTCTTGTCACCATTAAGTTTAAACATGTTTGTTTGCATCCATGCTGCAACTTTCCTTAAGCCGTCTTGAAGAGATGACGGACCAGACCCATTCTCAGAAGAGAGAGAGAAGATGATCTTGGTATCATCTGCGTAAGAGAAGAGGAATAGCCCAGCCTCTTCTGCAATAGTCGCCAATGGTTTAACATAAACGTTAAAAAGCAGTGGACTAAGAATAGTGCCCTGAGGGACGCCACAATCAGATGAGTAAAATTTGGATGTGGCAGCGGAGGAAAAAATTTGAAAAGTGCGGTTGGTAAGAAAAGCTATCAGCCATTTCAGAGCTAAACCAGAGATGCCGAGGGATTGAAGGGATCATATTAACACGGTGTGAGACACTGTGTCAAAAGCAGCACTCAGCTCGAGTAATATGAGGGCTGCTGTGTCCCCCATACCCAAGCGGTGTCTCAGCATCTCCTTAACGCCCAGCAGAATTGTCTCTGTTGAGAAACCTGCTCTGAAACTGAACTGAGAATCATGTAGAAATTTAGAAGATTCAAAGAACTGTGTAAGTTGGTAGTTTATATGTTTTTCCAGAATTTTAGAATAAATCGGGAGAAGGGAGATGGGCCTAAAATTGAAAAGTTGGGCAGGGTCAGCATTTGCTTTCTTCAAGAGTGAAAGAATCATAGCGTGCTTCCATTCAGGAGGAATGATTGCCCCCTGTATGGAGGCATTAAGAAGATCCATAATTAAATCAAGGGAAGGCGTGTCGAGTTGTTGCAGCACCATAGAGGGTAAAAGATCCTGAGGTGAACCTGATTTTATGCTACCCAGATATTTTGTAAATGAGTTAATGTCTAAACATGACCAGGATTGCAGTTTATTGGTGAGTTCTGTCTCATCAGTAGACTCAAAATTAAGGCTTTGTTGCGTAGTCACAGCTGTCGAAGAGCCACTCAGCATGGAGTAAAGGTTTTAAACTCTGTGCATTGGAAATGGTAAGTGCGACGTATCTTGCACGTGTTTCTTTGCAGAGCGCTTGATTTTTTTTAAAGACGTTTTTGTATTTTATTTTGGACTCAATGGTGTAGTTTCTCCTCCAGTGTCTTTCTAAGTTTTTGCATTTTGCTTTTTTCTTCTTTTAATTGCTCCATGAACCAAGGGGCAGGGGAGCGGTGGTTATATGATTTTTATTAGAGATCGGAAGGCAATTGTCGATTGCTTTAAGAATCCAGCTTTGAATTATGTCTAGAGAAGAAGTAGAGACATGGGAAATGGAAGGCAAACTGTTAGAGAGAAGCTTATTAAAGGCGTTCATATCCAATTTGCTCCAGGTTCTAGATTTCTGCTGTGGGCCAGAAATCGCTGGGGGCAGATTGATTGGAACAGTGCAATAAAATTTGATTGCGTAATGATCTGACCAACACAGGGGAAGAGATGGTGAACACTGGATATCAGACGAGTTGGAAAAAATAGGGTCCAGTAAGTGACCTGCCTTATGAGTAGGGCCCGTATTACACATCGGCAAGTTCATTGCTGCGAAATCAGAAATCACCCTGCAGCTGGTAGGGCATGAAGGGTTATCCAAATATATGTTAAAGTCACCCAAAATGGTGAAATTATCCGCCTTAAGAAGGTGAGAAGAAATTCATTCTGGAAATGAAGCCGCCCAAGAAGTCAGCAATCCAGGGGTCGATAAACAAGCATGCCAGACAAGGTAAAATGAGGGGTCAACATGAGTTTAAAAAGGCCTGCTTCAGAGCACTTAAAAGCAAGTGCCTCTAATTTGCATGACTAAGATTTAAAAAAAATAATGGCAATAGAATAGAAGAAGCACCCCTATCTTAAGTTCTCTGTCAAGCCTAACTATAGCATAATTGGGAGGCAGGGCAGAGGCTACGTCTGGGCCTGAACTCGTGTGCAGCCATGTTTCCATTAGAAACATAGCATCAGGTAGTTCACTACTTAATAAGTCAAATATATCCAATTTATGTTTAGGAAGGGAGCGACAATTAATATTCCAAAAGGCAAAAGTCGTGTTAGTAGATTTGCAGCAGGAGGGGGGGGCAGGTATTGTGTAGAAGGGGATCATTTACACTATACTCCCCAGTAAGGCATGATTTGTCAAATTTAAAACTACAGCAAGGGCATTTAGTAGACTCATCCAAAGGATCAAGATACTCACACTCAGGCTGGGGCAGACCACGATGATTCAGTAGCTGCGCAGATGTATATCTTATTGGGTCAGAGTCTTTTAAAACGTTTTTGACAGGGATTGTGGTCCCTGGTCCCGTTCGGACGCTGACGGGAGAAGACGAGCTTGCCTTTGGCGCGCCCGCTGCGTGCGTCTACTGCGCGTTCTATGATGCATCCGGTTTTATCGCGGGCGCTCGAACGCCGACCTCCTCTCGACCGGAAGTGGTGTAAAGTGGTCAGAGTCCCTCCACAATAATCGGGATATACCTGCGGTGGACCGGGGACCAACGCTTAGGTCCCCGACAATCATATTGGGCATTATCAGTTTAGGTACATAAAGGACAAACATGTGAACCAGGAAGGCAATTAAAAGTAATAGCGGACATTTCACTGAGCTCTGGTACATTTTGTTCTGACGTCCTCTGCCAAGTGACAAAGGGACCCCATATGTCCCGTGGTCGTGACGCAATGGGCATAATTTCGTAGAAGGCAGTGAGTTGTTCTTGACAAAATGTGACATTAAGGATCCAGTCTTTAAGCAGGGTAGGGTTTCGCTACTCCACCTCATGGCGACTCTGCATTTTGCCAATAGTAACAGCATAGCTAATAGCCTAGGGATGTACCCCAATAATCCCACTAGTGCCCTAGGCACTCTGTGTGTCATGACTATTTCCCTTATATTTGAAAGATCGCTTTCCAATATGCGCCAATCTGGGGGCACACCCAGGCCAGGAGTAGAAAAGTTGCCTGGTCATTTTGACATCGCCTAATGCCCATATGAAAAAATTGTATAGGTGTTCTGTAGTACTGATTTATGGATTTAAAATGGATTAACCTGAGTTTATAGATTGGGGACAGCTGCTCAAGTTGCGCACAGCAAAATTGCGATTGCTCTTCCGTGATCTGTGGGTGCAACTCAGCATTCCACTGTTCTATGTGTTTTGGTATTGTCACTGGACAATGTGTTTGCATGGACAAGTAGAGTCTTGTAATTAAGTTGTGCACTGAGGGAGTGGTGATTATGTGATCTAGGGCCTGTAAGGAAGGAGAGGAGTCCAGAAATGTGCTGTGCATCTGGCGGCAGACCGCCCATATACAATGGTACAACAGTGTGTCAGAGAAATTAGGAGTTGGCACTTTGGTCGGGCCTGCTGGCCCATTGAACTATTCCTCCCAATATAAATCTGCATAGCTGATGATGTCAAGTCTCTGAACTGTCTATATGGCACCTTGGTCCTCTAACGGATGCATTTTGCAGGTTTTTGGCCAAGGTTAGGGAGGGGGAAATAGTGTCTTTGTGTTGGCTCTCCTCCGTAGCCTGTCCCGGGCCCATCGCAATATTTCTGTGGTGTCAATGGCATGGGGGGGGGGCGTTTGTATGGTCGGTACAATGCCATTTCTAGGGTGTACCCAAAAGTGTAGGAATTGTGCTTGTGCGCTGTATGCGTATAGGGGAAAATCGGGCGTGCCCAGTCCTCCCTGACTCTGTGGAAGCATCAATGTTTCTCAAGCGACTCTAGCATGTCCTCCTGCCCATACTAGTGATATAATCAGTGAGTGCATAGTGTTGAAGAATGCTTGAGTAAGTTTGAGAGGACATTTAGGGGACTAATGTATTTTATTAAATTTTTCCGCACAGTGGAAATGCTTTTTGAATTGTTTCACTACTGGGTTTGATTGTTTTTTTCCTGTGTGCTACTAATTGATTTATAGCACTGATGTATGTGAATACTTTGATCATGCTGAAATATTTTTATATGCTTGTTGCGACTGATCCAGCGCCCCTAAAGAAAAACTGTCTCAACAACGCTACCCAACACCATAATACTCACCATTAATCATAAATCACTCACAAGGCCCATTAACAACCGAGACAATTTTGGGCAACTGAATCATGTGACCTAATTAATCAGAACCTATTCACAAACTATTTACACATTTATATACATCTGCAGTTTATCATTTCTTACCATGGTTTTAATGCAAATAACATTTTAATTAAGTCACTTAGGCAAATGGATCAGCTGATGGTAACTAGACAATGAATAAACAAGACCAGCTTGTCATTTCAAATCTAATTTTATTAATCTTTTTATTCAAGAAAGAGCATTCTTTTAAAATCTTTATTTATTAGCAATTATACCAGCGTTTATTAAAGCAATGAATTATTGAACTGACATCTTCAAAGCAAAATCAACTAGTATGAGTTAAGGCAAATTAACAGTTTCCCATTCCCTAAGTCTATTTCCCTGTCTAAAACTCACTTCACCTAAAAGGAAAAGTCATTTAAGCCTATTATCCTTAAGTGCACCAAAGTCCATCAGCACGACACGCCCTTCTGGAATCAGAAAGCAAGAAGCGCCCTCCTGTCAAAGGGGTCAAGTTTTATACCTTTTCTGACTAGCTAATCTCTCTAAAATGTATAACTTTCCTTGCCATCCAAAGTTCTGATTGGCTGACAGATGTCAGTCCATGTGAGATCATCTCCTTTTTACAATCCAAAGTTGAGCTTTCTAAAACACCATTGTCTTCTCAGTCATGCGAGTTTAGCTTCCTCGGAAACGCAAAATTTTTATTAAGTAACAGTTCATTGCTTCCTTAGCTTGCCGATTTGCCACGTCCTGTCCTTGGATTTGTTACTTTCAGAGCACGTCTTGCAAAGTCTATTTTATTTATTTTTTTGATGCATTTCTCTGTGCTCAGCTCTTCACGACAGGATTCCAAACACCCACTACCGGAGGCCTCAGGCCTTAGGCCTCTCTCATGATAACTAGTATTCAAACAAACACAAGACATTAATTAATTAAGGTAATGTAACTCGTTCTGTTACCCACCCTCTTTGCTAATTATTAACCCAATAATCAAAGTTACCTAGCTTTAAGCACATGCCACAGAATTCTCCACAAACTTATGCCACACATAAGACATAAAGACTTAACATAAGCACATAAATAAGCACATGCCATTAATTATACAGCCGCATTTAATACTGACAAAGACAATAGACAAGGTTAGTTTATTATTTTCGACACACTTACAAGTGCAACAAAGAGCACAAATATTAGTCCCTCATGTCATGTAAATGCATTTTAATCTAGGTTGGTTAATAATTCACCACAAATCAATTAGTACGGTTATTTATTATGGAAGTTTAACTTTGCGAGTCAGAACAAAATATTATTCTGACACTAGCTCCATCAACTCCCTCATCTGGTGATTTCAAAATCACCAAACTACACCCAATTTTTTTTAGCAAAAATGTAAACCCTTGAACATGTTTTGATTTACACTGTATTAGTATTTCTAAAGTTGTGTTTCTGCTGTCTGCTTATAACTCTCATATTGTGATCTACGTAACTCTTCTCATTCTATTTCCTTATCTTGTTCTTTTCTGAGCTTATAAATCCTCTTCTTTTCCCTTAGGTACTTCTTTCTCTTGTGAAGCATACAACTAATTTTCAACAAAAGTATCACAAAAACTATAACTAATAAAGGAGTCAGTATTTTGCCTAAAATTGAACTACCTATCTCTTGAAACCAGGTTTTGATTGCTGCAAATCTTTGGCTCAAGCGTTCTGAAAAATCTTCATCTTCTAAAGGAACAATCTCTGAATGAAGCTCTGTAATGTTTTTAATGTACAATTCAATATTCTGACTTTTATCTGGGATATAAGTACAGCAATGCTGGACATGTAAAATCCCACAAACTCCTCCCTCTTTTGCTAGCAGAATGTCAAGGGCAAGACGATTCTGCATAACCATTGATCTCATAGCAATGATTTCAGTATCTACTAGCTGAAAAACACCAGCAGTATCAGTAGACAATCTGTCAACAATTGTGGACAATTTTCTGATTTTTAACTGCATTCAGGGTTATACCCACAAAAGGTATTACTGCACCAAAAATATCTCCCAAAATTTCTGAAAAACTTTCTCTTTTGCATCTATTCAGATGATTGCTAATTTTCAAATGAACCTTTTGTATTTCTATCTACATGAAAAAATGTTGGAAAAACTAATCCGATATAGCAAGTGCCATACCAGTGATCAGGAATATTGTAGTAAGCTTTGTCCCTACATACAAAATAAATTCCAGGAAAAATTGGATCTTTGCCACCGTTAAAACCCCATCCACCCAAGTATCCTCGCATTGATTAGCACCCACAAAATAATTGTCAAAAAGCGTATTGTCTCTCCTAATACAAAACCTTCCACTAACAGGTTTATCTATATGAATTGCAACATTTCCAGTTCTACCATTGAATTTCTCGTCCTCAATCTGCCAAAACTTATATTTGGTTTGTTTCAGCATCTCATTCCTTTTATAAATTGCTCTTCTCACTTCAACTAAGTTTAAGAAAGTCTTCTCTTGAGCTCTCAATTTACAAGTTAAATTGTTTCTAAAAGCATACTCATAGGTGAGTTAATTAGTTACAATGAAAAATTCCCTCATCTGTTTAGCTTGTTTATGCTTATTCAAGCTTTTGTCAACCTTTAAATTTGCAAAAATCTCGTCGTAGTTAGAATAATAGTACTCTAAACGACCTGTTTGATAAAACAGACTAGCTATTATACTGCAAGTGATGCCATAAGTAAGGGGAAGCATGTTATAGGTCACCCCCTCAGAAACAGAAGCAGGTAGTTTCACACATATATAACAGTCTTTAACATCCATGACTCTAACATATTCAGAAAGAAGTCTTGAAAAAGTATTACTAGAAAAATCACCAACAGATCTATCTTGATGGATCTCTGGTTTGTGCTCAATAACTCTGTTAGACTTATCTACAACATTTGTGTTATCTTGTTTAGCCACAGCTTTACCTGTCATGTTAGCTTTGTACATTTCTTTGTCAACTCCAAAAGGGAAAATGACAGCTAAAATTAACCAGACCAAAACTATTAAAATCACACAAATAGAAGACATTTTGCAACATCTCCTTAGAATGGAACACCTCGAGTTATTGTTAACATAAGGCATTTTTACTCTAAGACAAGATCCTTACAAAAAAAATCAAAAATCAAAAATTGTAAATATACACACCCCCCTGTTTTTAATTTTTTTTTTTTTAAAGTAAACCCTATTTTCTAACAACTTTTCTTCGACCTTGCGTCTTACAACAATGTGTTTTTCTCAGCTAACACAATTTCTTCGACCTTGTGTCACCTAACACATTTTCCTCAGCCTTATGCCAAAAATAGATTACAGCTTTAATTTAAAACAAAATCAGTCATTATCACTTGTGTAATTTAAATCTTCCTGACTACTACTATTCACCTCCACTACTGGTGGGATAATAATGTATGTCCACTGAGGGGACTTGTATTTTTCGTTAGGTTTCACTACTCTGTCTGCTTTTTGAGTTTTCTTATCAGAATCTCCTTTTTGACTTGATATTTCATTAACCTGCTCTTTTGATCTGTTTACCAATTTGAATTTCAGACCTTCTTTTTCAATTGGAGTTGGCCAATTATCTCCTTTTCTCAATATTTTCCTCTTTTGTTCTGACTGATTACACTCTGCTTTCCAAGTTCTTTTTCTAAAATTTCTTATTTCAGAATCTTCATCACTTTCGTCTGATTCAGTATCTGAGATTTCAAATCTAAATCTAAGTTCTTCTTTACTCGGCAGTTTCACTCAGTTAGGAACATCATTCTTATAGCTGGTACTCGGAATTTCGTCTTCTTCTACTTCTTCAATCACTTCCAACTTCCCAGTTTCAGAATTTTCGTTCCTGCCTTCAGAGCTTCCAATCTGCTTTTCAATACTCTCCTGAGTTTGAATTTTCACTTGATCAGACTCTTCTTCTGCCTCTTTTTCTAGCAGATTTTCATCATCTTCTGAGTCTATTATCACAATTTCTTCAGAATTTTCATTCAATGCCTCATTCGCAGTTGAATTCTCCCGATGTCGACCTTCTTGTCGATCTTCAGGATCTGGATTTCATTCAGGTTCTTCCTCAGAATCTGAATCAGTTGTTGTGTCACCTTCGTCAGTATTTTCAGGTGTTGGCACACGAATAGTGTGACTAGCGTGAATCCACCTCTTCAATCCTTTGCACTTTACTGCATTTGTTGTGACAAGAATCACTTGTCTTGCTTTCTGCCAGCTGGGTACTAGACAATTTCTTCTCAGGTGTATTTTTGTCCTCACCCAGTCTCCTGGTAACAGATCATGAGCTTTTTCCTTGTCTCTTGTAATTACATCAGTTCCCACCTGATGGAACACAGAAGTCACGACATCAGAAAGATTCCTACAGTATTCCAAAATGCCGCTCACATTTATACTTATTAATTTTCCAACTGCCACAAATGCTTGTCTCATGACTCTACCCATGACAATATCAAGAGGACTCAGACCTGTCTTTTTATCAGGGGTACTTCTAAAAGACATCAAAACAAGTGGAAGTGCATCTGTCCACTTTACTCCTGTAGCTAAACACATTTTGGCTATTCTATTCTTAATTGTGCCATTTATTTGCTCAACAACACCTGATGCTTCTGATCTGTAGGCACAATGCAGCTTTTGTTTAATATTTAATGGTTCACAAATCATTTGCAATAGTCTATTTTCAAAATGTGTTCCACGATCAGTTTCAACAGTCACTGGAAAACCGTACCTAGGTATGATCTCCCTTAAAAGCAATTTTGCAACAGTAACTGAATCATTCTGACGTGTTGGGAACGCTTCCACCTATCTTGAAAACAAACAGACTATCACAAGAACGTACCTCAACCTGTTATGGGGTGGCATGTCAATGAAATCCATTTGTAACCTGGTAAAAGGACCACCCTCCCGTTCTATGGTTCCCATGCTCACAACTGTTTTTCTGTTTGGGTTAATCTGCTGGCAAACCAAACATCTCTGACAAAAAGATTCTGCAATTAGTCTGAATTTTGGGTTGAACCATGTCTGCCTAAACAACCTGATCATTGAATCTCTTCCAATATGTCCTGGACCATGATACATTCTAGCCATGTCAGCAATCATGCTATCTGGCATAAGTGGTCTGTCATCTTTGTAAACCCAAATTTCATCTTCCTCACGCTGTCTGCAACCTGCTTTTAACCATCTGTCTTTTTCCTCATCATCTGCCTCATCTTGTAAATATTTTACTCCTTGCCATGTCGCAACTACAGATGTTAGCATAAGTGAATTCAACACATGTTCATTGTCTTTTTCCCGATTGATTGAAAAATTGTTCATTGCACAATACTTAGCAATTTCATCTGCATAGGCATTTCCTTTAGTTATATAATCATTCCCTTTTTTATGCGCTGTACATTTCACAACAGCAATTTTCTCTGGTAGCTGACTGCCATCAATCAATCTTTTGATCAATATTGCATTCCTGATCGGAGTTCCCACAGAAGTTAAATAACCTCTTTGAGACCAGAGCTGGCCATAGTCATGAACTACGCCATATCCATACTGACTATCAGTCACTATGGTAATTCTTAACTCTTTTGCTCTCTCACATGAACGAATCGAAGCAATCAATTCTGCTACTTGAGCTGAACGAATTCCTTCGAGACATGAGGCCTCAACTACATCCGCAACTGTGCAGACAGAGTATGCTGCTCTCAGAACACCTTCATCTGTTCTTAGACATGAACCATCAACAAAGTAAACAAAATCTGATTCTGCTAACGGGACATCTTTAATGTCCTGTCTGGGTTTGGTACAGTATTCCAAAACATCTAAGCACTTGTGGTCAATGTCATTCTCATTCCTGATTTCTGTCACAATACCATCAGGCAATAATGTGGAAGGATTTAAATTTACATACCTTGCTATGGAGACATTATCTGATCCCAAAATAATTTTCTCATATTTTGTTAACCTGTTACTTGTCAAATGCTGTGTTTTACTTCTGGTAAGGAGAATTTCAACTGAATGGGGAACATACACTTTTACAGGGTATCCCATTATTATTCCCTCGCTCTGTTCAAGGCTTACACTTGTTGCAGCTACTGCTTTTAAGCAGCCAGGTAATGCTTTTGCAACAGGATCAAGAACTGCTGAGAAATAGGCAATTGGCTTTCTCAGTTTTCCATGTCTCTGAATTAGAACTGATAATGCACAAACTTCTCTTTCACTGCAATACAGCTCAAATTCTTTCTCGTAATCTGGCATTCCCAATGCAGGTGCTTCACATAAACTTCTTTTTAACTGCTCAAAAGCTTCTAACTCAGTTTCTGTTAGAATAATTGGGTATTTTATGTCTGCTTTTGTCAGTCTCTGTAGTGGTTTTGCAATTACTGAAAATCCACTAATCCATTGGCGACAATAACCAACCATTCCTAGAAACATTCTAATTTGTTTTTGTGTTTTTGGAGGTTGCATTCCCTGAATCATTTTAATTCTCTCAATTGTCACCTGCATGATTCCCTTTGCAATCCTGTGACCAAGATATTTTACTTCCTGTTTGCAAAACTGTAATTTTGCAGGAGACACTTTATGTCCCTCATCTGCCAAATGATTCAAAAGAGTAATGGTATCTGTTACACAGTTATCTCTCGTTTTTCCAGCCACAAGGAGGTCATCTATGTATTGCACCAGTGTTGATTTTCCAGGCAAATTTAAGTTTTCCAAGGATTTCTTTAGCAACTGATTAAAAATAGATGGACTCTCTGTATACCTCTGAGGGATACGACACCATGCTAGAATACGGTCCTGGAACCTGAACACAAAAATTTGCTGGCTTTCTGGATGCAATGGAACAGTAAAGAACGCATTGCAGAGGTCTATGACTGTATACCATTCTGCATCATGCGGAATCTGATAAAGAATTACCGCTGGGTTTGGAACAACTGGGCAACATGGAACAACCATCTGATTATCCTTTCTCAGGTCTTGAACAATCCTGTAAGTTCCATTTGGCTTTTTGATACCCATAATCAGTGAATTACATGGGCTACTCTCAATTTCTTTTAGCACACCTTGTTTTATGATTTTTTCAATTACAGGTATAACGCCTTCAATAGTCTCTGCCTTCATTTTATACAGAGGAATGTTTGGAAAATCTACTCCTTGTTTCACTGTAATTTTAACTGGGTCAGCATTTTTCATCAAACCTATTTCACTTCCTGTCAAATCCCAAATTTTAGCATTGACTGTTTCTTTTAATTAATCTGGTAGATTATCTTTATCAAATGCAGGAAATAATTTACTTTCCTCTGCTTCAACCATTAACATTGTTAACTTGTACAACCCATCTTCTTCAAGTGTTTGAAGCTCTATACCATCTGGTGAGCAATATATTTTGCAATTCATTTTACAAATCTATGTTTGTCCTTAAACTGACCAATTTCAACTTTGACAGGTTCTGTTAAATCTGTTTTAATTTTTTGATTAGCTACGTCAACTACTTGGATGGTGTCACCAGAGAGAGGCAGGTTTTTTATTTCCACTGATCTAACACTAGAACGGGTAGCACCAGTGTCCACAAGAAAAGTGATTTCTATATCATTCACTTTACCATTTACAAATGGACCTGATTGGTCTACCTCAAGAGTGGCTCCAAGCACACACTCTTCCTCCTCTCTCAGGCACCGTCATAAGTAATCCTCAGAATCACTCCCTCCATTTTCATTCAACAAATATTGTTGAGAAACATTTTGCACATTCACTCTTTGCGATCTGTTTACCTGTTCACCTCCACAGAATCCCGTATCTGTATTATATCTCTGCACATTTACACAATTTGGAAGTGGCGGTTGTGGAATCTGACTCTGCTGATTCACTACCTGTCGCTGTAGCGGTTATTGTAGCTGTTGCTGTAGCTGTTGCTGTAGCTGTTGCTGCAGATTTATCTCATTCTGCATCTGTGGATTTAATGATGCATTTTTAAAATTTCTGGGCGGATTTTTACATTCGCGCTTCCAGTGTCTAATTTCACCGCAATTAAAACATGGGAGTTTTTGTTTTAACTCTTCAATATTCACATTAAATTTTGGCTTATTATGATTACCTTTACATTTTCCTTGATTCTGATTAACATTTTTATTTTCTAAGGTTGCTATTTGCTGTTCAGCTACCTTCACCTGTGCCCACATTGCTTTCTCCTTTAGCTTCTTCTGCTTAGCATCTATCTCATCACAACAATATTTTGCTTTTCTCAAAATGTCATCAACTGAGAGTGATTGCCAACCAACTATTCCGTTTCTAATCATATCACCAATTTCAGGTCTTAGGCCATAAATGTTATTTATTTATTTATTTTATTTTTAAAGTTTTATATAGCGCTGGCTAGACCCGGAGGTATCAGAGCGCTTTACATGAGCATCAGATCATAGTTACAGGTTACATCGTTACAAAGGTTACACAGTTCTTAGAGCATGGCAACAAAGTTACTTGTACGGTCGAGAAAAACAATAAGCACAAATACGTAAGGGGTAAAGAAGGCAAGGTGAGAGATTCAGGGGGGGTTGGAGTAGGGGAAGTAGACAGATAAAGAAGGTGGGCAAGAGGAGGGGAGGGGGAGGGTGAGAGACACAGCATGGGGAGAAGAGGGGAAGGGTGACGGGGACACAAACCGGTAGACGAGTCAAGGCAACGTCCAAAGTCCAGTAAGCTGTGATCCCAAGGGAAGTGGTATCCCTTCACTATCTCTATTGCGAGAGGCTCCCTTTACGCAGTGGACTCTCTCAGATAGGTCTCCGAGACTCCAAGGTCTACATACTGGATCCTTCCCCAAAAAGGGGAGAGGGAGTGCTTTGGCAAGGGGTGCCATACCATACCTCAAGTGTGAGTGGCTCCCTTGGCACAGTGGACTCACTCAGCGGGTTCGCTGAGACTCCAGAGTATAAATATTGGATCTTTCCCCAACAAGGGGAGAAGGAGTGCTTAGTTAAAGGGCACAAAGGACAGGGGGAAGGCAGAGTAGCAGGCAAGGGGAGAGATTCAGGGGAGAGAGGATAGGGGCTAGGGAAGAGACAATAAGGAGAGACGAAAAGAATTCTGCCTAAAGACCGACTGGGTAGGTGACGACCAAGGAGGGAATCCAAGGCCCATCTCCCCTATAGCTAAACCTGGTAGCTCCATCGGGCATCAGACAAAGTAGTTCAGTCTCAAAACATTGAGAGAGGAGGAAGGGAGAGACATAAATAGAGTGAAAATGCGGTAGGGGACGATAGGAGAGACGACAGAAAGTGCAACAATGTGGTTCAACAATATACTAGAAGATCAACAAGTAAACATTAAATCAAACAATCAGCAATACAATTAGGGGAGGAGTAAAAGGCGAGAGAAAGTAGTGGGGGGTAGGGGAGGAGAGGGAGTGAGGATAAGGGAAGAGACAACCATAGAGACGAAAGGAAGTCTGTCTAAGGTTGACAGCAAAACAGGGTGGGGACAAAGGGCAAGGGCATGTGAGGGCCAAGGACAGAAGCTGGAAAGAGTAAGAGCGGAGAGGGGGGAAGGTTGCATAAGCTGCATAAGGTTTGAACAGACAGAGGCACGTATCTCCTGCCTGGGGGCTGTATTGTCTTGTTGGAGAATGCGGGCAGTGAGACTCTGTTCATCTCCGATGGGTATAGTCTCCAAAGCATGTGAGCCCTGCTGCTTTGTTCTAGTGCGCCCCATGGTGCCTGTGTGTCTTATTGTCATTTTTATGCTGAAGGCTCACTTGTTGTCTATACCGTTTATACATATCCACTTTTTAGCGCCAAATCGCAAATTAACATGAGGTGGAAATTATAAGTTAGAAAATAACGGTCAAGGTTAAACATAGTCTTAGAATGTACTCATGTAGCAAGGACTGAGACCAGAAAACAAGCAAACAGCTGAGTCTCTCAGATGAATTACTACAGATTACACAGTGACCTGGCTTGTTGCAGTAGTTATATTCCTCCTTCCAAAGAACTACTGTCTTGGTGCACATGTAGTGTGTTAATCAGTAATTAGGGGTATTTTTACCCTCACGCCAGTTACAGGGAGGGGCTACAGCTACACCACCATCTAGCAAGATGTTGATCACATCTGCCATCCTAGCAAGTCCTTCATGTAAAAGAGAGGACAAAATACCCACAATGGCCTGGTCTTGCATTACTGCCTCTAGGAATAGACTGGGATTATTTACATAATCTATGGACAATTACTACACGCAATATATACATATACACACACATTATATATATATATGATTTGTAGAGTGTGCTTCTCACCCGTGACGGTATCCAGGTGACCTGTATATGAAGTGTATATGAAGTGGCCACTGTATTGTTTAAAAACCAATAGTAACCTTTCATAAAATGAATGTACTGATTCTTTTGGCTCTTGATTTGTTCTATCAATTTTAACCCAATCAACTTCTTTAGGGGCTATCTTGTTTTTCAACCACACAATTACCTTATCATACAGATCCATAACAATTGCTGATGGAGCACCTGTTACTCTATCTCGAAGAGGTTCTTCTTTGGGCCAACTTACAGAAATTTTACATTCTGTCCAAAGATCTGATGGGACAACAATGTCAAAGAATCCATCAAGATCAATCCACAGAACTTTTGAAACTTTGATAAATCTATCCACCTGTCGATACCACTCCACAGGCTTTTCTCTTAGCCGAGGGAAATCATTGGTGAACAATAAAATGTCCTGTCTTGTCCAAGGAACTTGCACATACCCTCCTCCTGCTATTTCTGTCATTGGAAACTGAATTGCTGCTTCTCCTCTTTCTCTTCTTTCTTCCTCTCTTTTCTTTGTCCATTTTACTCTCCATTTACTTACATTTCCTAATCTCTTTAAATACACAATTAAATCCTTTATATGTACTATTCTTCCATTAGAATTCATGTTTTCAATATCCTTCTCAGTAAAATCTATTCTGTAATGCTTTCCCAAATTCTTCTGTCTGCTCAAATCAACTTCTAATTCAATAGCTAATTCTTCCAACTGTTCATACTTGTTTTTGGTTTTCCAATGTATGCTTTTACAAATAAACAACAATTCCTCATCCTGATAATGCTTTAAATTGTCAGGTCCAATTGTGCCAATAATTAATTCCTCCAAATCTGCTTTCAATTTTGCAACATCAAGTAATTTATTTTCTGGAGTTTTTGGGGTATGCGTTAAATCTATTTTATTTATACTCTTTTCTGGCGAATCAGCATCAGATTCTGCACCTGTTGGTGTTCTACCTAACGGACTTTGATTAAAAGTTAAATCAGGCATCATTGTTTTTTGTCGGTGAATTTCTGATAAATCTGAGTAAAAATTTTCAGCTACTCTCTGGATTTCTGCATTTAATGGAATAGTTAAAGCTGAGTGTCTAACTTCTCTTTGATCAAATACTGGTTGAACAGGACCAATCGTTACTGGTACTGTTACCGCTTCCATGCTTTTAGTTAACTGCTGTATTAATTCTTCTTTTGTTCGTAAATATTCTGAAATATTTGGCATTTCTCCAGAACCTTCTGTTCTCATTACATTTCTTAGAGTTTCATTTCTGTGAACTGGGGTTTCAACATAATTTCTGATTTCGACAGATATACTAGAATTAGTTCTGGTTTCTACTCTTTCAGGGGTTTTTGCATTATTCGGGTATAATCTGGGTGATGCTTCATTAATTATTTCTCTTGGAGGTGCACTTGGAGTAGTACCTGAAGGGACCACCGGGGAAGACCATGTACAGGCTGGTTGATAAGGGGTCTTTTTCTGATTTGTAATATAAATTTCTCCTAAAACTGGATCTTCTAATTCATTTTCTTCAACATTATTAATTTTCTTTCGGGTATTCTTTTGACCTGGTACTTCAGTAACCATCACTCTTACTGGGTACAAACCATCACATGCACTACGTCTCCATCGACGCATTCTATCTTCATGAGTTTCCCTATTTATGTATAATCTGGTACCTCTTGTTATACCTTTTTTCTCTCGTTCCAATTCTAACATCTCATCCTCCCATTCAGCTAAAGCCTCAAATTGTGTAGGTCTAGGCTTTGGTTCAAGTGTCATCATCTTGTCTCTTAAATTTTTCATAACCTTAATTTTAAAGGAACCATCTTCCGGCCATGCTAAAACACCATCATTCTTGGTATAATCCATCCAATTTTCAAACCAATGGCAAGTATGATAACCATATTTACCTTCCATATAAGCTGCAGGTGTTTTGTACAATTTTCTTGTCAGATTTCAATTTATTTTTCAATTTCTGAAACCATGAAAGTTTCTTTTTCTGCTTAATATAATAATAATCCATGTTATAAAACAATTCCGCTTACTTTAAAATAGATCGTAAATATTTCCTGGTTATTCCGCAAAACCAACCAATCCGTGCGCGAAACACACCAACAAGCCAATCAGGTTAAGCTACGTCACCACCTTGCACAACCAATAGGATTACTGCTTTCAGGATGAACCAATCAGCTGTTAGCTCGTCTTAGTCACGTAAGCCAATCAGTGCGCTTGCTGTGACGTATGCTAGCCAATCACAGCGCGGACCCTGTGACGTATACTGCCGCTGCAGCTTCTCGTCTCTCACTCCTTGAGCTCACCCCTCCTTCACAAAATATTTTCACAGCACCATTTTAACAAAACTTTTCAATGAAAATCAATTAGTAACTCCACAAAAACAAACCACTTTTCTGTTTCGCTAAAAAAAAGTGATAGCCTTTTCAGTCACTCAGATATTCTTTTGCATGGAATAGACGATGCTATTCTCACAGAATATTTGAATTCGTTGATAAAGTAAGTAGCCTTACTTTTCCCTTCTAACAGGTAATATCGAACTAGTTTTTTTGAATGCACATAAAGTGACATTCAAAGTTTGCCTCAATCGTATTACAAAATCATTTACGCACATACAAACGGAATAGATCCCTAACCATGTATACATGAATCTTGGCAGGACTTTAACCAACCAATGAAAACCTCATTTGCCAGTAAGATAGACGACACTTCCTTACCCTTCACTCAAGTTTGTATAAATTCTACTACACTTTTCACAGTGAGTTTTAAAATAGGCACCAAGTCCCTATACTCAAAAGCTAGAATTTTATAGACAATCCTCACTATACATTCTACCTTGCACACCTAAAATCCCTAAACTTGTGCTGTACGTCCACAACACTAGTGATAAATGACAATACCACTATTTTGAAACAGAACAAATGCACTGTGCAACTTCACCTGTTACACTACTCTTGTACCGGTACAAAACCAGGAATTTTCACACTGCTGGAAAAAACCTTTCGACTACATATAACAACTGAACAAACTCAACATATGTTAAACATCGATCCTATGTAATTACCATGTAGCATGACAGTTACCATAGCAACCGTAACTCTGCTACCAAGGAATTGATCCAGCGCCCCTAAAGAAAAACTGTCTCAACAATGCTACACAACACCATAATACCACCATTAATCATAAATCACTCACAAGGCCCATTAACAACCGAGACAATTTTGGGCAATTGAATCATGTGACCTAATTAATCAGAACCGATTCACAAACTATTTACACATTTATATACATCTGCAGTTTATAATTTCTTACCATGGTTTTAATGCAAATAACATTTTAATTAAGTCACTTAGGCAAATGGATCAGATGATGGTAACTAGACCATGAATAAACAAGACCAGCTTGTCGTTTCAAATCTAATTTTATTAATCTTTTTATTCAAGAAAGAGCATTCTTTTAAAATCTTTATTTATTAGCAATTATAGCAGCGTTTATTAAAGCAATGAATTTTTGAACTGACATCTTCAAAGCAAAATCAACATGTTTGAGTTAAGGCAAATAAACAGTTTCCCATTCCCTAAGTCTATTTCCCTGTCTAAAACTCACTTCACCTAAAAGGAAAAGTCATTTAAGCCTATTATCTTTACGTGCACCAAAGTCCATCAGCACGACATGCCCTTCTGGAATCGGAAAGCAAGAAGCGCCCTCCTGTCAAAGGGGTCAAGTTTTATACCTTTTCTGACTAGCTAATCTCTCTAAAATGTATAACTTTCCTTGCCATCCAAAGTTCTGATTGGCTAACAAATGTCAGTCCATGTGAGATCATCTCCTTTTTACAATCCAAAGTTGAGCTTTCTAAAACACCATTGTCTTTTCAGTCATGCGAGTTTAGCTTCCTCGGAAATGCACCATTTTTATTAAGTAACAGTTCATTCCTTCCTTAGCTTGGCTGATTTGCCGCGTCCTGTCCTTCGATTTGTCACTTTCAGAGCAAGTCTTGCATAGTCTATTTTTTTTTTTATGCATTTCTCTGTGCTCAGCTCTTCACGACAGGATTCCAAACACCCACTACCGGAGGCCTCAGGCCTTAGGACTCTCTCATGATAACTAGTATTCAAACAAACACAAGACATTAATTAATTAAGGTAATGTAACTCGTTCTGTTACCCACCCCCTTTGCTAATTATTAACCCATTAATCAAAGTTACCTAGCTTTAAGCACATGCCACAGAATTCTCCACAAACATATGCCACATATAAGACAGAAAGACTTAACATAAGCACATAAATAAGCACATGCCATTAATTATACAGCCGCATTTAATACTGACAAAGACAATAGACAAGGTTAGTTTATTATTTTCGACACACTTACAAGTACAACAAAGAGCACAAATATTAGTCCCTCATGTCATGTAAATGCATTTTAATCTAGGTTGGTTAATAATTCACCACAAATCAATTAGTACGGTTATTTATTATGGTAGTTTAACTTTGTGAGTCAGAACAAAATATTATTCTGAAACTCGCTCCATCACGACTGATGTGTTTTTTCCCATCTATATAAACCCTTTTCAGATTCACTTGATTGGCTATGTCTTGTTTTTATTAACTGTTTCTTTTTACCGAATATAAAATGAAAGCAGAAAGGCAGTCAACATCAGCACCATAAATAACTGCTGACATTCATACCCCTCCCACCCATACAAAGGAAGAGTTTATTTTATATGAAAAACTAAATAGTTATCCAAACCAATATTTGTAACTGCAACAAATATTCTCCTGACCCCAGGACATACACCCAAATGGTTAGCGGATTGCACATTTAAACGTTATTCATTCTTCATTCCTATAGACACAGTACATGATTAGTATCAAAATATGAAAATCCATGCAGGCTACTCTACAAAAAGAAACATACTTCATGTCATGAATTCTTGAACATAATTCACTAAATTGTCAAACATATGAAAAGGAGTAACTTCTGTGTTATACACAAGGCCAGCCACAAGTCAGCCTTACTTATTTAGAGAAAAAGATCACTAGACACACAGAGCACATACGACCGTTCACAGACAACATGCTGGCAGATGCAGGTTCAACATGTAAGCACCCACTTTGCATCACTTTCTACTGCTGATTATTTCACCTAAGGACACAACTGACTATACTGATTTGTCTATCACTTCTTTAGTTCTTGACCCATACTCACATTCCTACTGCTATCATTCTCAGGTATGTCAACTTCACCCAAAGGAGCATGATAAAGACATGACATTTATTAACTACATATTTATAAGTATGCTGCAAGATGGAGGGAATTCACCATGCATTACAAAAATCCCACTTTGCTTTACCCTAACAAATATTCAACACGATTAAGGGGCTTGAAAACTGTGAAAAGCCATTATTACTGGAGATTCACCTGCCCATACTCCTCATCTGCAGAGTTCAGCAAGCATTCTTGCTGAGCCTGACCCTCTTCAATGCATACATGATCCCTCTAGCCAGCACCATCCTCCCTCATATCAATGTCATCTCCAATGTTAACAACACACAACTCATTCTCTCCCTCATTGAGGAGATGCCCAGTTTCCAGTTCAAGTTCAATGCCTACATGAATGAAATCGCCTACTGGAGGAAGACCAACTGTTTAAATAAGAAGACTGACAAGACCAAAATTGTGATCTTTGGACTTCGCACTTCTCTGTGGGACTCCATCTGCTGGCCAATAGAGCTAGGACTGACACTCACCCCCACCACCCATGCCAAGAACCTTGGGATCCTCATCGACACAACCAATAGTGTCAATGCTGACACCAATTTTTGCTTCCATGCTCTGAAGATGGTAATAAGCATTTTCAAATGGCTCCCAATCAGCGCCCGCAAAACCATCACATATGCCCTGGTCACAAGAAACAGGGGCTACTGGAGCACTCTGTCTGCCTGGATCAGAGAAAAAACTAACCATAAGGCTGCAGACAACTCAGATCTCGGCAGCCAGAATCACTTTCACCCTTCCACACTGCACTCATATCACACTACACCCGAAGGAGCTCTACTGGCTCCCCATGAACAAATGAGCACAATTTAAACTCTTCACCCTCACATTTAAGAACTTGCCACAACACATAAGAGCTTCCTTCTTACTTCTTGAACTCATCAAGAAGCTGAAGGACTTGCTTTTTGAGTAATGCCTCTTGGTCCTAGGTTAGGCACATTATTTCATGTGCAGAGTTCTCCACCCCGACTACGGAGTCCCTGCAGTCATAAAGTTACTATTAAATTGTTTGTTTTTGTATCTTGAAAAAGAGTAAACTTACCTTGTGAGTCGGGATCTCAGAGTTTTGTAAAGCGCTTCTTTACTCCTTAGGGAATTTGGCACACAATTACAGATATGAATTGCTACCAAAGGAAATAACATATTGCATGCGGCATGAAAAGTGAAATTCACTTCTATTAACATGCATTAACATTTGCTTGTGAATGCGTTTGCTGTTCTCATCTAAATGTCTTTTTTTTGGTGACAAAGTGCTGATAGCTGGATGTTTTCATAGCTTCAGCTAGTGTAAGGTGTTCTCACATCGCTCCAAAATGTCAAAAATATCATGGGTTATGAAAGTCATTTAAAGAAGATGTGAATTAGATTTCTCTTCAGCAATAAAATCAAAAGCTGGCAGGATTTAAATTAATTTAGTTAATACCTGCAGCTAGACCCGTGGAAAACTGTCAACATCTGTCTGTGATTGATTTGAGGAGACAGTCTTCCATTATTAATTCCCTTCATTTCTCATCTAATCAAAAGATATGCAAAAAATTTAAAATATTGGCTTTCATACTCCTCACCCTTCCACGCCTTTAATAGAATAGTTCAAACACTCAAAGCAGCATTGCTGAAATTTAAATTATGGCTAATCTGCATTTTACGAAGGATCTCATTCCTGATTTCAATATAAATATTGTCAGTCAAAATGTTTTCTAATTATTTCCCAATGTTGATGTAGAACTCGCAGCTTAGATATAGCCCACTCACTGCACATTCTTAGTCTTCCCTTCGTTTTGATTATTCAAAATAAAAGGCAGTAAGAATTAACAATAGCACAATTGCACAAGGAGTATACAGTATTTGAAGAAGAAGTGCTTTCAGAATGCTCTTTTATATAAGTTACTTTACATTTTTGGAATATTTTACCAATGACCATATATACTTTCCTTAGGCAGAAGTACTCAAACACAATACGCTGACCCACATATGCCCATAAACACCATTGATTACCAATTGTCATCTTTGCCATTATTCTTGTCAACTCAGGGTCTGAGTCACAACTGCACTTTGTAGTAAGTTTTGGTACTGCTACAAAACTTATGATACAGTGCTATTCCCCAACTACACTTCTGTACTAACTCACACTTTTGAGTTATTTTACTACTTTTTGGTATTCACAAACTGCACTTTTGTCATAACTTACACTTTTGTTATGACTCCATACCGCCATTATTTTCTATGGGAGGGTGTTGCAGTAGCTGCGATTGGCCATATGTAGTGCTGGATTTACTACAAAAGTATAGTATACTATAAAAGTGCAGTTTGAGAATACCTATGAATGAAGCTTTCTCAAAAGTGTAATTTCAACACTGACCAAGTATTTGGGATTTGCATAGTGCTGTGCAGTGTCAATTGCACACATACAGTTAACCACTTCGGCGCTCATGACGAGCTCAGCTCGTCATGAGTGACGACGCTCGTACGCTCATGACGAGCTGAGCTCGCCATGTAACGCAACTTTTAAAAAAACGCAGCGCACAGCGGGAAAACCGCTAGCGCGCATGCGGTTAACAAGCCATTAGAGGAGATACTGAGTTCTGAGACCAGACGTACTGGGTACAGAGACCCAGTACTTTTACCGTACTAGTTTGTAAAATTCCCTGCAAGAGAGTGTCTTCCAAATTCACTCCCTTTTAAGAGCATTCATTCATGTTTAGAATGCAAACAATCAGCTCACCTCAGCCATCTTTCCACAATCCTACAGACTGATTCCATAGTGCAAGCCGACTGCTCTCTCTTTATCATCTAATTTCTGATGGTTAGTGTTAGACCTGGCATCTTTGGCGTGGTTTCCCCTGCCTTTTTGCCTCTACCTCCAGTATTTTTGATGCTGTGCTGGATTTCGTTTTTGCTTGTTTAGATGCTTTGGGCACTTTGCCACTGCTGATCAGTGTCAAAGTGCAAGTGGTCCCTGGGTGAATTTCTATTATAATTGGTTATCCATGATTGGCATATTTGTTTTACCAGTAGGTCCCTAGTAAAGTGCACTTAGTGTGCCAGGGCTGGTGATTCAAATGCTACTAGTGGGCCGATTGTGCCACCCACATTAGTAGCCCTAAAATTGTGTCTCAGGCCTGCCACCGCAATGCCTGTGTGCAGTTGCTGACTGCCATGCTGACCTGACCAGTGTCCCCACTTGCCAGGCCTAATCCTTCCCTTTCTGTACACATTGTACACCCCTATGGAAGGCCCAAGGTACCCCCCTGGGCAGGGTGCAGTGTATGTGAAAGGTAGAGCATGTACTAGTGTGGGTGACATGCTCTGATAGTGAAATACTGCCAATTTCGTTTTTCACCATTGAAAGGCTAGAAAATTAAAGTCTTGTATCCCTGAACTCAGAATTTAATAACCCATCTTTTAGGAAGGATATTTTTTAATCCTGTGTTTGAAAACAGCACTTTTATAAAGTGGCTGTTTTCTTGTCTGACCACTCTGTGTGCCTTGTCATGTTTTGTGAATTGACTGTCTGGTTTGTGATTGACAGGGGCTCGGGTGGCTCCAGGAGGCTTGGTGAGTCAGAACTAGGCTGAATAGCTTGATCTGCATCTTGAGTGGTGGGAGGGTATAGCATCTGAGCCTTAAGAGGGCTGTGCCTGCCTTCCACAATGCTGGCTCCACATCCTGCTGGGCGGCTGACGACCCTGCCCCTCTCTCTCAAAGGAAAGAAGGAGTCATGTAAACAGAGTGCTCGAGGGCTGACCTGAACTGGTTTGGACTAAGCCAAGGCCTCTCTGCCTTCAGAGAACAAAGAGAATATTGGTATAAAAAGGGTTACCCAGACCCCTGAAATTTAGATCATCCTGGAATCAAGAAGGAACCTCAGCCAAGGAGAAAAGCTGGAAGACTGAAGAGGAAGGACTGCCCTGCTGTGTGATTGTAGGCTGACCTGCAGTTGCTGTCTGCCAAGGAGAGGGGAAGGACTTTGATGTTGCTGTGTCCCCTGCCTGAAGAGATCTCCAAGGGCCTGAGAAGAGCCGGCCTCCTGTTAAGAAGTCCCAGGAACAAAAGGACTTCACGCTCAGCTTCCTCCCTGAACTCTGCTGTGTGTGTTCTGACCTGCCTAGAGTGCTCAATCCATGTATGTGGCCTTTGGAGATTGTTTCCTGCTGTTTGAGGAGCTGGAAAATAAGAAAAGAAGAAGATCAACAATTTTTCACGCATCGCTCGCTGGCAGAGTGCATCGTCGACAGTGCGAAAGAATTCCCATCACGGCAAAGATCGTCGCAGCACATGTTGCAGGAACCAACACATCTTTTGCTTGCTGAGCGCATCGCTCCGGTGCGGGAAGATTCCTGTCACTGCGAATATCATCACAGAGCCTGTCATTGCTGTGAGAACCGTTGCATCGCTTGCCTGCGGACCGCATCCCATCGCTGCGAACATCGTCACAGAGTCCAGCGCCAACGCATCGAGGGGCTGCGACAGAAGAGGATCAACGCTGCACCGCGCATTGCCGCTGCACCGAATATCATCGCCATCCCGAAGATCGTCGCATCGTGCCTGTACGAGACGCTTCCTACCAGAGAACCTGCAAACCGGAATCCATACAAGGTATCGCATCACTCCCCATACAGATCAGATGCGACCTAACCCGCCCGCTGCATGCAGTAGGGTTGTCGCATCGCCTCCCCAGGGTCTCAGGAGTGACGCATCGCTTATTTTTGGACGCTGCAGCTGCCGTTTAGAACTTTTGACGCATCTACAGGTACTTTGGGCTAAAAGTGATGCAAATGTGGATTACTTTGGTGCAAACCCTTGAACTGTTTTTAAAGACTCATTTTGGAACAGTGTATGTTGGATTTTTGCCGTTTTGGTCTTGTGTAGTTTAGATAAAGATCCTTTATTTTTTCTCAATTGGTATGGAGTCCATTTGTAGTGTCTTTACTGTGTTACTGTGAGTGTTGGTACAAATACTTTAGACATTGCCATTGATAAGCCTGTCTGCTCGTGCCAAGCTACCAAAGGGGTGAGCAGGGGTTATCCAACAAGTGTATTCTCCTTACCTTGACTACAAGCAAGGGTCCCTATTTGGACATTGGAACATCCTCTGCCAACTAGAGACCCCCGGATCTAACAGTTAGGCACAGCTGAATGCTCATCCTTATCCACTGATTCCACTGCCCCCTTCCATCACCATGGTAAGAGCATCCAAATACCGCTAATATCCAGGATTATTCTTTTTCAGTACTAAATGAGTTTCCCAGTGTTTATCAGTTAGACCACCATGTTTGTCGACTTACACAAATCAAATGCAGGAAATTCATTCTCTAATTTTAATTCTCAACAAGTTAGACTACTGCACTACATTCCCTATACGCTACTGTGCTACATTGTTCTATCGTTCTGTCATTTGCTACCCTGCACTACATCATTCCCACCTAATTTTATTTTTTAATATCTATCTCCAAATCTCCACATATAAACATTACACAGCATGACCCACAGGGTTACAGAGTTAATTGTATAACGTGCCTGGTCATGAAATTTAGATCAATCAATACCCCCTTACTTTCTCGTTTACAGCTGTGACCCCCCTTTAGTCCAAATTCCCCACCACTTTCTCCGTCTGTGAATTCTCAAAGCGATAATCTTTTGTTTTCTCTTTTTAAGGGGGAGCATTAAAGGAAATTGTTACACAGTTATGTGCATGCAGTAATAAGGCGTACTCATGGAGTGACTTTACTACAAAATGTGAGATACCTTCAGATGACTGGTCATCAATCTGGCACCCCAGATCTTCCCAATGCATTTTCCTGCGGGGTAGCTTAAGCCTAAACATACTCTTTGCCCCTTGTTCACATTGATATCAGCACTCAATGAACCACTGCTGTATACTGGCGGAAACTGATATTATACCAGCTATCTCCCAATAATACTGTCCAGGACCTCAAATGTTCCTCTCATTGTCATCATGGGTTCCCAGCACTGATAGAAGGCAAGTAGACAGTCTGTGGATGCTGGTCTTCTCGATCTCCATAAAATTACTTTCTGCCAGCAGACTTCTTCCTCTTACTTTAAGAAGTCAGGACTGAGCAGACTTGTAGTCTATGTGGCTGTGTGAGACGGCTTGAAATGGACACACATAGTTGTGCAGAAACATTGAGGGGTGTATTGCAGCTTTCACTGACCTAGCAGCTTTTCAAATGAGGGGCAAGATGGAAGGACTAAGTACTGCTGTTATCTTTTCTGGATGGGATAGCAAAAAGGTGATGTTTGAAACGCTTCTCATAATTAGTCTTGGGTGCATTGCAGTACATCATGTTTTACTCACCATGTCAGCCCAGACAAGAACAATCCTTAAGCAATACTGTTTTGTTCTGCTGTGATTGGAAGTCCAACTATAACTGACAGGGCATGTCCCATCTAAATAGGAAAACAGGCAACCACATATCAGTTTCAGCTTCCTTGGGCAACAGCAGTAGGGTGGAGATAGGTTGGTGTGATACAGCATGTCCTCGCCTCCCTTTGGAGAAAGCTTTAAGGACCAATTGCTTGAAACTCATTGATTTCATAGTACGCAGAAGAGGACCTTCTGTTGAGGAAACATACTTTGTATGTTATATATTTTTTAATGCAAAATCCATAAGTGGCATAATCTATGTGCTTCTTAAATGTCTGTTTCACCAGGATGTGGAGTTTGCTAAAATCCCCTAGTCAGTGGTTAGAGTTCAGGGACGGCTAAATGATTAACTTTACGTGTGATGCCTGACAAACATCACCATTAATGAAGGTGACAAAAAGTCCCAGCTTTGCACAACTTTTTCCTAGGCAAAGTTAAGCTCATCTAGACCACCTACAGTGATTATTTTCTGTCACACTATATTGTTTGCTGATATATATCCCAGCTAAATTACTTGACTTCTTGGAGAGGAGGTTCTGGGTGACTACAAACAAGGGTTAATTGCCAAGTGGTGGCAGTTCACATTCTGACTATTCAGGAGTCTGAATTATTTCCTACAACTTCAGTGTGCTGCTGACACTGGTTCCAGTTTTTAACCTCTATTAGCTCACCCTTTGTGGTACTTGCAAAGTCTGGAAAACAATTCTGCAATGCTGTATGTCAGATGATTTAGCACTTTTGCACACCTTTATGAGAGGCTGGGTTTCCAACTCTCATCAGGATCACCCTTATGAATATATAAAACCAAGAAAAAAGACACTTGGGAGCAGCAGAAAGATGCAATAGTGAAGGAAAGCTCAGAGATGTTCCAACCATATAGCATGCATTTTAACTTTAATAAATACAGTATATTATAAAACTAAAACATTGTAAAAATATGACTCCTCTTTGCTTGGTAGGAATCCAGTATGACAGGGATGTGGTAGAATCTCCCCATGCAATGAAGGGATGACCATGGGTCAGTTAGTAATCAATGCTGCAACATCCATCATTTGAGGGTGGGAAATATCACCTTGTAGAGTCAGGCAGTACTTTTGCCCCTTCTCCTACTTCACAGAGGTAATATTTATAAGAACGTTAGCAGTTATTACAACATTTACACAGGTCCTTCTTTATGAGTACATACACTTTTCTTTCAGGGAGTGAAGCTTTATAACTATTTTTCTACAGTTTGCCGGCAGTGCACCCATAAGGCCAGCACCCCACCCAAAAAACTCTGGGGCATATTACCAACAACTAGCGATAATTATAGCGATGTTGGCGTAGCGCCAATAATTTTATCGCCGAGCTGCGGCGATTTTTATCGCTTAGGAACCTTGCTATTATCAAGGCTTATCTCCTAAGCGATAAAAATCGCCGAAATGCATAAATATCGCTGAAAAGTCAGCGATATTCATGCATTACAGAGCTAATGCTCTTAGCCATGTTATCCACCTAGCATTGGATAACATGGCTAAGAACTGCTATGGGGCAGGTGTTAGATTTTGGAGATATTCGCGCTTAGCGCGAATATTTTCAAAAGTTGGTAATAGGAGATAGCGATGTTAGCGACTGTTTCCAGTCGCTAACATCTTGGCACGCCCACTTTGCATGTCATTAGTGATAAATTTCACTGACATGCCAAGAGGCGCCCAAGATGGTCTCTATCTCCTACTAGCTGTCGTTAACTGGTGTTCCCAATCACAAAATTATTTTCCTCTTTCAGGGGTGGTGGGATCAGTTTCTTTCTTTACTTTGCCATGTCTGCTAGAAACTTTGGGGCGCCAGAATGTCCCTTTTTGTGACACTCCAGTGGCGCACAGGGTTTAGCCATATCTAAAACACCCCCTACAGCCACCCTGCAATAGGGGGACTTATTACCAAGCCCAATGGTGCAGGGTAGCGCAGCAAGTGACCTTGCTTCATCGCGGTGCCTTGTGCCACAGTGAAAGGGTAGACATGGCCCGTATCTGCAAGATACTGTGGGGCAGATTTACAAGCTCCTTGCGCCACTTTTGCGTCATTTTTAAAATGGGAAAAATGACACAAAAGTGGAGCAAGTGGGGCCCTGTGCATTTCTATTCACCGCCCCCGCCACCCCTCCACCCACCTCTGCGCTGGCGCTCAGAATATTTCCTGTGTAGTTTTTGGCAGGTAATAACCTTTCATAATACATTTGAAGTGTTGTCTTTTCTGCGAGATGCAATGAAATTTAATATTTTGATCAAACGGAAATGCAGAATTTAACCTAGTTACCATTACTGTAATGTATGCACCTTTCCAACCCATCATACAATCAGTAAAACATGTTTTACCACATTTAGTTCATGTTATAGAATTGATAAAAATCATGACTGCTAACTCTTTCACAATCACTAGGCATTTTACTTCCTTCAAACGTCTTTTGAAATGGACTGTTTTTTTGCTAGCACTGAATATTTATTTTTTCAAGAGCTAAATCTATCGAAGGGGTCAGTTATAATCTACAGATGTGGTGTGTGTTTGTCGTTTTACAGATTGTAACTTTAAGCTTAATAAATATGTATCATGGTTCCACTAACGCCTAATAAGGCATTGCTGTAGCACAGGAGCACTTCTCTGCAAAAAAAATCTCCGTTCTGTTATTGAGTTATCAGTTTCTTGATTTATTGTAATCACTGTTGATGCGCTTCCTGTCGCTAGAGGGCAGTCATGAGCTGCTGAAGGAAACATGAAATTGCTTTTAACTGAAAGCCCAACAGGTGCTGCATCAATTTATTGTGTCTCTGTTGAGCTGATTTTCAATTGAAATAACTATCAACTGCTCTATTTTCAGCCAGGCCATCAACACTATACTTTCTTTTCTTTTTGCAGGAAACTGACTGGCGAGTTTTGGCCTTCAGTGGTGCTGGAACAATTTTCTAACTGGGGGTGCTTGCCGGGGCATTAGCGCACTAAAATTATCGGGATTCTAAAAATTCCTTGTATTACTGAACTGGTTCGCGCAGTAAATGAAGAAAAGAACTTCAAGGTGGGAGAGCAGGTGTTTCCGGAAGAGAAGCATGAGAAGGTAGTCCCAGATATTTTTGGGGAAAACATGGTCCATTACGATGCAGTATATTCTTTAATATATGAATACATTTAGTCAATTTTCACTTACAAAATATGTAGGATACCTGTGATAAATCAGGACGGTTTAAGCCATGCATACAGACAAGGGAAAATCAATGTGCATTTATTTTGTCACCGTTAGTGGTCACCGTGCATTAATAAAAATATGGGAAGTGTCATGCTTTGCGCAATGGGAGGTTGAGTGAATGAGTGAGTGTGGGGGTGTGGTCAAAGGCGAGAGAAACTACATTGAATATAACGCAAGCTTAAATGAACATTATATGCAAGTAAGTTAATCAGTGGGAAATGCACTATTGTGCAGTCTGAAACGTCTATTAGTTAATGCACTGCTCCAGAGAGCCACAGCATTGAATCCTGGTTGGTGCATTGGATAATAGTGACTTGTGTTTGTTTAGTGCTACAAGGTTCCAGTCTCTGAAAGAAAGCACTGTGTACATGTAAGTCAACATTTTAAAATTGCATTACAGACAGTATAACCCAGGCTGATACAAAATGCGCAAAAAGGTTTAAGATAAAAAAGTTTCCAACATGTAGGTTTTAGTAATACCCAGACTATACGTAGTGCATGCTTTTTTATAACTGTCTTAAAAGAACACATTTCACAGCTTAGCTGATGGCTCCCTTACAATACTTCTCAAAAAATAAATCTATGTCATCATGAAGCTTCAAGTGATTCCAATAATTAAAGCCAATACTGGCTACCAGCACCCTTTACATTTGCAGATTGACCAGTTGTGCACATTTACATTTCTTTCAGGAAAGCAGGCACCGTGGGTCCAAACTGGAACTGCATGATTAGCAAAAAACTGATGGATTTAGGCCCAGATCTCTATATTAGAGGTGAATGTGTGACATTGTTCAGCATTCCTTCCAACAATTGTTCTTTTTGCATTTGTCACCCTAAGTGGGAAGGGTATGCCTAGACGTGCTCGCCATGACACTGGAGGCAAGCAAGTCTGGCTGATTTGCATATGGCTGGGTCCAAACTGGGGTGCATGGTGAGCAAAAGAACAATAGAATTACCCCAGATCTGTGACTGGGGTGAATGTTTAATTTGCGCAAAATTCCACCCACCATTCATTTGTACTTGTATTTTTGCCGCAAGTGGGATGGAAATGACCAGATGTGGGTCCCTTGCATGCTGAGACACTGGATTCAAGCTAGCCTGGCTGATGAGGGGTGATACCTCTGAAACCTGTCCCAGGATGCTTGTTTCTAGTCCAGGAAGGTCATGGCATGGCAGGTCATCCTGGACAGTTTCGATGGGGTGCAGTGTCAAGACTGATTTACACATGTCTGGGTTTAAATTGGGGTGGCATGGTGACCAAAAAGAACAATGTATTTAACCCAAACCTGTGACTCAGGGTGTATCTTTGATTTGTTCAGAATTACATCCACTCAGACATGAGTCCCTTGCTCACTGCTCCATCAGGATTCAAGCAAGCCGGGCTGACGAGGCTGAAATGCCAGAAACCGGTCCCCGGTAGCTTGTCTCCTTTCTGGTGAAGAATTGGCTTGGTAGTTTGGTCTGCCCTGTTCCCATGATGCACTGGGCCAGGGACAGACTAATTTGCATATAGCCAGGTTCTGAGCTGGGATGGGGCAGTGAGCTAAATAACGGTGATGGATCAAGCCCTGATCTTTGGACTGGGTAAGAGTGGTCTGCTTAATTCAGACACTCTGTTCATCACCACCCCCTTTTCTGAATCGTTTTTGGCCACTATAGGTGTGGCAGGGTATACTCAGACATGAGTCCCTTGCTCACTGCTCCATCAGGATTCAAGCAAGCCGGGCCGACGAGGCTGAAATGCCAGAAACCGGTCCCCGGTAGCTTGTCTCCTTTCTGGTGAAGAATTGGCTTGGTAGTTTGGTCTGCCCTGTTCCCATGATGCACTGGGCCAGGAACAGACTAATTTGCATATAGCCAGGTTCTGAGCTGGGATGGGGCAGTGAGCTAAATAACGGTGATGGATCAAGCCCTGATCTTTGGACTGGGTAAGAGTGGTCTGCTTAATTCAGACACTCTGTTCATCACCACCCCCTTTTCTGAATCGTTTTTGGCCACTATAGGCGTGGCAGGGTATACTCAGACATGAGTCCCTTGCTCACTGCTCCATCAGGATTCAAGCAAGCCGGGCCGACGAGGCTGAAATGCCAGAAATCGGTCCCCGGTAGCTTTACTCCTTTCTGGTGAAGAATTGGCTTGGTAGTTTGGTCTGCCCTGTTCCCATGATGCACTGGGCCAGGGACAGACTAATTTGCATATAGCCAGGTTCTGAGCTGGGATGGGGCAGTGAGCTAAATAACGGTGATGGATCAAGCCCTGATCTTTGGACTGGGTAAGAGTGGTCTGCTTAATTCAGACACTCTGTTCATCACCACCCCCTTTTCTGAATCGTTTTTGGCCACTATAGGTGTGGCTGGGTACACTCAGACATGAGTCCCTTGCTCACTGCTCCATCAGGATTCAAGCAAGCCGGGCCGACGAGGCTGAAATGCCAGAAACCGGTCCCCGGTAGCTTGTCTCCTTTCTGGTGAAGAATTGGCTTGGTAGTTTGGTCTGCCCTGTTCCCATAATGCACTGGGCCAGGGACAGACTAATTTGCATATAGCCAGGTTCTGAGCTGGGATGGGGCAGTGAGCTAAATAACGGTGATGGATCAAGCCCTGATCTTTGGACTGGGTAAGAGTGGTCTGCTTAATTCAGACACTCTGTTCATCACCACCCCCTTTTCTGAATCGTTTTTGGCCACTATAGGTGTGGCAGGGTATACTCAGACATGAGTCCCTTGCTCACTGCTCCATCAGGATTCAAGCAAGCCGGGCCGACGAGGCTGAAATGCCAGAAACGGGTCCCCGGTAGCGTGTCTCCTTTCTGGTGAAGAATTGGCTTGGTAGTTTGGTCTGCCCTGTTCCCATGATGCACTGGGCCAGGGACAGACTAATTTGCATATAGCCAGGTTCTGAGCTGGGATGGGGCAGTGAGCTAAATAACGGTGATGGATCAAGCCCTGATCTTTGGACTGGGTAAGAGTGGTCAGCTTAATTCAGACACTCTGTTCATCACCACCCCCTTTTCTGAATCGTTTTTGGCCACTATAGGTGTGGCAGGGTATACTCAGACATGAGTCCCTTGCTCACTGCTCCATCAGGATTCAAGCAAGCCGGGCCGACGAGGCTGAAATGCCAGAAACCGGTCCCCGGTAGCTTGTCTCCTTTCTGGTGAAGAATTGGCTTGGTAGTTTGGTCTGCCCTGTTCCCATGATGCACTGGGCCAGGGACAGACTAATTTGCATATAGCCAGGTTCTGAGCTGGGATGGGGCAGTGAGCTAAATAACGGTGATGGATCAAGCCCTGATCTTTGGACTGGGTAAGAGTGGTCTGCTTAATTCAGACACTCTGTTCATCACCACCCCCTTTTCTGAATCGTTTTTGGCCACTATAGGTGTGGCAGGGTATACTCAGACATGAGTCCCTTGCTCACTGCTCCATCAGGATTCAAGCAAGCCGGGCCGATGAGGCTGAAATGCCAGAAACCGGTCCCCGGTAGCTTGTCTCCTTTCTGGTGAAGAATTGGCTTGGTAGTTTGGTCTGCCCTGTTCCCATGATGCACTGGGCCAGGGACAGACTAATTTGCATATAGCCAGGTTCTGAGCTGGGATGGGGCAGTGAGCTAAATAACGGTGATGGATCAAGCCCTGATCTTTGAACTGGGTAAGAGTGGTCTGCTTAATTCAGACACTCTGTTCATCACCACCCCCTTTTCTGAATCGAGACACTGGATTCAAGCTAGCCTGGCTGATGAGGGGTGATACCTCTGAAACCTGTCCCAGGATGCTTGTTTCTAGTCCAGGAAGGTCATGGCATGGCAGGTCATCCTGGACAGTTTCGATGGAGTGCAGTGTCAAGACTGATTTACACATGTCTGGGTTTAAATTGGGGTGGCATGATGACCAAAAAGAACAATGTATTTAACCCAAACCTGTGACTCAGGGTGTATCTTTGATTTGTTCAGAATTACATCCATCATTTGTTTGCGCAGAAATTTCCACCCTAAGTGGGATAAGATGCCCAGATATGGGTTACTTGCTTGCTGTGCCACTGAATTCATGCTAGCCTGGCTGATGATGGGTGATACCCAAGAACTTGTCCCAGAATGTTTGTTTCCAGTCCAGGGAGGACCTGGTTTGGCAGTTCAGGTTGGACTTTTCTCATGAGGAGCAGGTTCAAGACTGATTTGCAGATGGCTTGGTCAAAATGGGGTGGAATTGTGAGCAAAAGAACAATGGATTTTATCCAGATTTGTGACTGTGGGTGAATGTTTGATTTGTTCAGCATTCAGTCGTTCCATTGTTCTTTTTCAATTTGTCGCCTAAGTGGGAAGGGTATGCCCAGACGCGGGTCAATGCTTGCCATACCACTGGAGTCAAGCTAGCCTGGCTGATGAGGGGCGATACCACAAAATTGGCCCCAGGGTGCTTGTTTACGGTCCAGGGAGGACCTGGCCGGACAGTTCTGGCTGTACTGTTTCTAGAGGTATCAGGGTCAAGACTGATTTGCATATGGCTGGGTCCAAACTGGAATGTCTTGGTTAGCAAAAAATGATGGATTTAGGCCCAGATCTCTGTACTGGATGTGAATGTTTGACATTTTCAGCATTCTGTCTATCAAGTTTTCTTGCTGCATTTGTCAGCATAAGTGGTAAGGGTCGGCCCAGATGTGGGTCCCGTGCTCTCCATGCCACTGGAGTGAGGCTAGCCTGGCTGATATGGGGTGATATCCCGAAACTGGTCCCAGTATGCTTGTTTCCGGTCCAGGGAGGACCTGGTCTGGCAGTTTGGGTTGGACTTCTCTCATGCGGAGCAGGGTCAAGATTGATTTGCATATGAGTGGGTCGAAACAGGAATGGTATGGGGAGAAAAAAAACCAACGGATTTAGGCCCAGATCTCTGTACTGGGGGTCAATGTTTGACATTTTCAGCATTCTGTTAATCAATTGTTCTTTTTGCATTTGCCACCAAATTCCACAACTAAAATGCGCATATGAAAATAACGTAATTTTGTCAACCTAAAAACAAGCTACTTTTTACATTCTTGCCAGGAACCCATCAGAAGAGAGTGAAAAGTTTGCAATTAAATACAATCTCGATGAAGCAAAATAATGTAGACTTAGATTCACACGTGACCTTCTTAATGGCCACGAACCTTTCACTCCACTTCAGACCTTTCTGACCGGCCATATGATATAGGGGTGCTGTAACCACCTGCCGCACCCTTAATTCCACCCTACCACTCCCTCCCCCATTGAGATCTCAAAATTGTCAACAGATAAGGAGATAGAACATGCTGGAAACAAAATGCCCAAAAATATCCACTTGCCTTTTTGTGACAGAATTTCCCACTGCGCATTCATACATGATTAAGGTCCCGAATCAAATTGTACTATTAAAGATTAGCATCAGTAAGGCAGCTTAGAAGTGTGTGGTGAATTTGATTTTCAGACGGGCTGAAGTTTCCTTGGTGTGGGATTCCCAAGCACAGTCATTGCTGAGGTACACATACCAAAATAATAATAATAATAATAGAAAATACACTTTTGAAAATGCAATTTCTAAATGATAGTTTAGCACAGCTGATGAGCAGTATCTGATTTGACCTTGAGCCAGGCTTTATAGTTCAAAATTAACTATATGTTCTTATTTATGTGATATTTTTATTGCACGAACCTAGGTAATGGGCAGTGGAGCACTATACATAGCAGTTTTGTCTTTATGGGTTTAAAACAAATCCATGTTTACAATTAAACATGAAGAAAAACATTAGCATACATTTTCGAAATATGAATTTCCGCCGCCATAAGTAATGGAATTTCCATTCGACCCTTGCCCAAGGAACGTAAATAAGGCCGTGGTGTCAGGCAGTAAAGACGATAAGTGAGATACCAGTAGGAATTCCCTCCTGGGCTTTTGACCCACTTGTTTCTCCGAGCATTGACCTGAGAGAATGCTTGCATTACACCATTCAGGGTGCCTGGAGGGTAACTTGTTAGAGAGCATGGATTAATAATCAAACACAAATCTCAAGGGATGCATACTTCCCGCAATGAATAACGAAAGGTTACTTTATTTGTCTTTTGTTGCCTTTCATATATGTTCACAGAGGGTATTTATAATTCAACAAGGGACAAAATATACCAACTGTGTTGTTACTTTCAATGGTAAAACAAATTTGAGTGCCATTTTTATTTTCTATAATTGTTTGTAAGCTGTATTAAAAATATAAACTAAGCCACTAACAAAATCTTACATTTTCAATCCAAATGTTGCTGGAAATAACATTGATGGGCAAGCTGGAACCTATGCAAAATATGAGAAGGTAGATTGGCACACAACAAGTAAAATGGGCGGGGGGAAGTGTTTCTTTTTTTACACAAGCATGTTGTTTTCTGAATACTATGTTCATGAGAGTGGTAAACCAAATCGTGTGTTCCCTTTCAGAAAGTTGTACATTTATACTTGCATTATACGTCGACCCGTTGTCTCCTGTCACTTCGAAAAGTGCACATGTGCCCTATTTTGGATTTGTTATCACTGGGCAGAGATTGACCCCTGCACCCCACTCCTGTAAAGGTTTGCTTTATCTACTGCCCAGACCCTCGTACGTGCATCTTGTGCACAAGTTGAGTGTGTGTGTGTGTGTAAGGTATGGCGTGGGTAGAACTCTGTATTGTGGATCCGTTTTGGATTGTCACTGGGGAAAGATACAGCGTCATCAGACAGTGAAAGTGCATTTCCTAAATTCTTGGAGCATTAAGGAGGAGCCCGAGACACTGAACTATGAGAGAATGGAGATAAAGCGACCCTTAGGATTGTTGATTATACCCTCCTGAGCGTTGCCAATTTGGTGGTGGGGAATAGTGCAGGGAGAAAATGAACTTTGGGCATTAAGCTATCCCAATGTTTTCTGGACTTTAGACATTGGATCTAGAGCAACACCTGTTTAGAAAACCGGTTTAAATACGGGACCCAAACCATCAATTTAAAACAAATTCAAAGTTCCACTTCATCAAGGATCGAAGTGTTCCACATAGTACTTGAAGAGCTTCTGTGATCTGGGTTGATTGCAGTCTAATAGCGAGTCTTTCAGAGGTCAGGATACATCACATGAGGCCCGTGGGCCTGCCTAGCACTTAAAACCCCACATGTATGCTAAGAGAGGGAATCAGGAGGAGAGCCCAGTCATGTTGCTGGTGTATGCTGCTCCAAGAGAGCCGAATTCTGATCCGAAATGTGAAATGACCTGTTGGTAGTGACCATGCTTGCCTGCATGGTTCAGGAGGTAAACTATTTGAAGAAACAAAAATACTGAGTGATAGCATGCCCTCCAGCATCCCCATAGCTACCCAAGAGACCTGCCCTGCTGCTGCCCGAATGTTCTGTGGGTAAAGATGTCAGCACTACTGCAATGGAGGACCACCCAAGGACCTGTGAGCAGCAACTATTAAAGACGGATGACAGCTGCAAATGAATGCCTGACATGCTTCTGCTTCAGTGACAAGGACCAAGAGGTGGGACCCTGCGCTTCCATGACCCTGCACCCGCGCCCACGCCCATATGACAAGGATGGGTGCATGTAAACAACTGAAGTGCTCAACTGCAGTCTCATGGACAGATAAAGCTGAGGCAATGTGTTATATCCCTGTTTCAGTATTCTTCATCTTCATGCCCATCTTGTATATAATTATTAATATGCTTCTCCTTTAAGCCTCTTATAACATGTCATTGTTGCTTAGCGATACTAGAATGTTTAGGCTCTTGTGGCTCACTTGAGACTGGAGCTTGATAGAGAGACACTCTGGCAGTTAGAGAGCTATACTTATCTTTAAGAATAAATCTTCTTAAACTATTGGACTGGATCTGTCTTCTTTGGATGCAACATAAATTTAGCGACGAGGTGGTCAAGTCAGCCCTCTTTGGACCCACATCCAAATCAAAAACTTCAATTTTCATCAACATCATCTTCATCAACTGCCAGACTGCAGTGCCCTCTTCAAACCTTCTTCATTCATGAAACTTCAATCAAAATTATTGAATTCAAGACTCATCCAACATATCTCTTCAAGATAAGTTACCTTTTATCTTCTATTTGAAAACTTTGCTGCAGTTTCTGCATTGATATCTACGTTTTTTAAAAATTTACAAATTCATGACTCACTTGACTTTGAACTGTACTTAAACACTAACTTGATTTCACAATCCTACCTTTAACCTAAAGCTTCGTTTTTCAAATTTTCACCAAAAGCAGCAATTTTAATATATCAATACTTCGTTTGATATGGAGAAAAATAAGAGACTTAACCAATCTGTAAACACCACTGAGACATTCGCTTGCTGTTTTATTTGATTACTGCACAGACACTCCTTCACTGTTTTGCTTGTTTGTCACTCAGACTCTTCTTGCTGGATCAGCGTTTTGATATTACTACAACTTGTGCCTTGAAATCATTCTTGCAGCTAACAAAACGTCTACATTTTTACTACATTTATACCAACGTTTCCGAAATCGCATTATTTTAACTTTTGACAATTAATGCACTTTCTTGAGGCTCGCGCTAAATTTCCTCCACACTAGCGATCCCAGCGACTTTCAAAATCCCAACTGAAACTGAGGCTTACCGGATTCAGAACTTTGCCGAGCTTCACAGCGCGACTTCAGAGCCTCACAGCGCGACCATTCTTCACTGCTGACGTCCTTGCAAGCATCTTCGAGACTCCATTGCGAGGCTCCGTCTTCATCTTCACTGGCTCGTCATCGCACAACGTTGCTACGTCACCACGTTACCACGTCACGCAACGTGTCCGCCATTTTAGCAGTCTCCTAGCAACCAGCTTCAACAAAACAACGCGCTTCATTCAATACGCTCCGTGCACTCGCTGATGTGCACAGCTGATTCATTTCAACGTTTTATTACAGTTTTCACATTTGCCGACACTCTTCTTTTACAAGACACTCGCTGATGCCTACAGCCACATTTTCACCGTCTTTTGTCTTCGTTGCCTTCACGCTGATAGGCACAGCACTGTACTGAACTACTCGTCCTTGCCTCCACGCTGATAGGCACAGCAACTTCAACTGATACTTGCCAATTTTTACTTCGTTGCCTGCACGCTGATAGGCACAGCTAAGTTAAATTTAAATTTATATTGCTTATTATTTCTGCGTATTGCATTTTATTGTTCTCTCATTTCTTTTCTTAATTTTCTTCTTTATATTGCCTTATTATGGCTATGCAAACGGCTATTCTTCCCTCCCCTTTTCTCCCAGAACCAGGTTCCACTCCCAAAATAAAATGGACTCAATGGTTCAAATCTTTCGACAGTTACATTATAGCCATTGATGGCACTAAGTTCCCTCCTGTACGTAAAAATGCCATGCTGTACAATGCATTAGGCACAGAGGGTCAGAGGATCTTTGACCATCAACCTAAAATTATACGCCCGCCCTCTGATGATTGGAATGTATACACTGAAGCAATTCTCAGGTTGGAGAACCATTTTATTGATGAACCAAGCATTATTGTTGAAAGACACAAATTTTACACTAGGAAACAAAGGGAACATGAGAGTATTGATACCTTTTTAGCAGAATTGAGAGTGTTAGCAGCTTCCTGTGAGTTTGAAGGCCCTATTGACCAATATTTGGGAGATCAACTAGTTGTCAATTGCCATTCCAACGAAGTCCAAAAAAGAATCCTCTGTTGTAGAAATCCTTCAATCACTGAAACTTTAGAAATTGCAAGAGGTATAGAACGATCGGTCTCAGCGTCCAAAGAACTTGGCAATAACAAACCTTCTATTTCAGAGACAGTTAATAAAATTTCTCCACAATGTTCACAACATTCTTCACAACGTGAAAAAGATAAGCCACCTAATAAGACTGAATGGAAAAAACCTGATAAATCCCTTCAATGCTATAGATGTGGTTCAAAATCTCATCTTGCTAACTCACCAACTTGTCCAGCTTTAAAAAAACAATGTACTAATTGTAAGAAAATTGGTCACTTTAATTCAGTTTGCAAGTTTAAAGCTAAAACCATGTGTGTGTTATCAGATAATCCCACCACTGAAGTGAATTTAGTATCCAAAGACAAATCTATTAACAAAATTTTACTATCTGTTGAAATGATTAATTCACAAGAAGATGCAGATGGGGGTGATCCTGTGTGTAATATTGTCATAGGAAAAGTTTCCCTTGAAGTTACAGTTGATTCTGGCTCTCCAGTTACCATTATTCCTGATGTATTCTTCTTTAAAGAATGGGTTGGGATTGATTTATTACCGACTTATATACACACTGTTGCCTTCAATGACATAGAAATTAAAATGATGGGATATTTTTTAGATAATATCACCTTTGAGGATAGAACCATTGATACAAAAATTTATGTTTCTAAAAAAGGTTATAAAATCCTAGGTTGGAAGGACCAGGGGAAATTTAAAATGGTTTTGAGACCAGGTACTGATAATCCTATTTCCCTGGATCGTTCTGAAAACATTAATGCTATTACTATTGAACATCCTTCATTAGACACCATAATTGATAAACATCAGGGTGTTTTTTCTGATAAGTTGGGTTCAGTCATAGGATATGAACATAAGATTATCCTAAAACCAGATGCTATTCCTGTAGTTCACAAGGTCAGACATGTTCCATTAAGTATCAGGGATAGACTTAAAACTCATCTTGATCAATTATGTAATGAAGGTGTGATTGAGCAAATTGATTCATCATTGTGGATTTCTCCAATTGTCTTTGCTCTTAAAAAGAATTGTGATGAGATCAGGCTCTGCATTGACCTTAGGTCCTTAAATAAAAATATTCAGATTGATTGCTTTCCTTTGCCTCGCATCCAGGACATGCTTGCGCAACTCAAAGGTACAAAGGTATTTTCTACGATTGATTTGAGAGCGGCATACCACCAAATCCAGCTAAATGATGAGTCTAAGGATCTCACCGCTTTCAACACTCCATTTGGTCCTTTTAGATTTCTTAGACTACCGTTTGGCCTAGCTTCAGCGGCCTCAGTCTTTCAGAAATTAATGTCACAACTGTTTGGTAATGTAAAGGATGTTTTAGCTTACCAAGACGATATACTTATCTCCACGAATACTGTTCATGAACATCTAGCTAAGTTAGATCAGGTTCTAGGCATCTTGAACAAACATGGTATGACTATAAAAAAACAGAAGTGTAAATTTTTACTTGACAAGGTGGAGTATTTAGGTCATGTCATATCTCAGGAAGGCATTAGTCCCAAACAAGACTTACTTAAGGCTATTCGTGAATGTGCTCAGCCATCCAATAAGGATCAATTGAGATCATTTTTAGGATTGAGCGAATTCTATTCAAGGTTTGTACAGAATTTCGCTTTGATCAGTGAACCTCTAAGATTGTTAACCAAGAACAAAGTTAAATTTGTCTGGGGTGATGAACAAAGCTCTGCATTTGAGAAGTTAAAGGATTTGATCATTTCTGCTCCAGCACTGAAACCTTTCAATGAGACTTTCTCATCTTACATTACTGTTGATGCAAGTAACATGGGTCTGGGTGCTATACTTAGTCAGTTAGACAATGGGAATGAAAATATAATTGCTTTTGCTTCTAGACAACTTTCGCCCTCAGAGAAAAATGATAGTACTATAGAAAAGGAAGCTCTTGCTTGTGTCTGGGGTGTCAAACAATTTTCCACTTATGTATGGGGCAAAGAGTTTATACTTGTCTCTGATCATAAACCCCTTATTTTCATATGGAATGATAAAGGGTTGAGAAATGCAAGTCCTAGATTAGTTCGCTTATTTTCTAAGTTATATGACTTTAATTTTTCAATGAGACATATTCCAGGAGGAAAGAATTTCAAGGCAGACTTTTTATCAAGATGTCCTGTGAATTCTTCGGAGGTTGAATCCATCCTTGATGATAAGGAGGTGGTAATAAGTTTAGTTGATGGCTTAAAGTTAACTGAGGGAGTCATTTCCAAGTCGGAATGGCTACAAGCCTCTGATGGTGACAACTCCCAGATTCTCTTAAAAAAATGGATATCAGATGGTTGGCCGAGAGAAAGTCAGATTGATAAAAACATGATTCCTTTTGCTAAAATTAAGAACGAACTGAGCCTTGAAGAAGATCTGGTTATGAGAGGTTATTTACTTGTTCCCCCTACATCTATCAGAAACAAAGTAATAACTTTAGCTCATAAGGGACACGGAGGAATTACCAGTACAAAGAAAAGACTAAGACTGCATTACTGGTGGCCGGGCATGGATGTTTCGGTTGAAACGTTATTGTACAACTGTACTGAATGTTCTCATGCTGAAAAGTCTTTACGCACAGTCAATTCACCTTTGTCTCCTGTGAAATTTCCAGAAAATCCTTGGGTGAAATTAGGTATAGATTTTTTGGGACCAATCGGTGGTTTGAACCAAGGTTATAGGTTTATTTTAACTGTTGTGGATTATCACTCTAAATGGGTGTCTTTTAAATTTATGAAGGATCCCAATACAGAAAATGTAATTTGTTTCTTGTCCAAATTGTTTAGGTCAGAAGGAATTCCTGGTTTTATTGTCTCAGACAATGGTGTGCAGTTTATTTCACACAATATGAAAGATTTTTTGAACAATTATGGAGTTAAACATCTAACCACTGCCTTGTACAGTCCACAGGGCAATGGTTTAGTGGAAAGGGTGAACCGCATTTTAAAAGACTCTGTTCAACTTGCCATCTCTTCTGGACAAATTGTACAAGACGTTGTCAGTGACAGAGTGTGGTCATATAATAACACTCCTCACTCTACCACGGGCATCACTCCATTTGCTATGCTACGTGGTAGAGAATCCTTTAATGAATTGTCCCCTCAATGGGTGGTTACCAAAACTAAATCTGGTGGAACTTCCCCTGACCTGAGTGTAGTAAAGGACAGAGTTGAGAATTCTCAAATTCGGTCAAAGATCAGATATGATGACAGTAAACATGTTAAGAATCTGTGTTTTTCTGTTGGAGACAAAGTCAGAATAAGGAGACCAGGTAAAGTCAGAGGATCTAGATTTTATCCTGAAACTACCATCATCAGAGTTGGTAAACATTCTGTCATGGTCTCAGGTGGCAAATGGTGGAGCAACAGACGCATTGCTAGAGTTGTTGGTGATAATTCTCCAACCCTCTCTGAACCTGGTATGTTGTCACACCCCGTTGATGATTCTCGCAATTCTGTTTCCAATGTTCCTTTTTCTTCTCCTTTTGATAGATTTTCTGTAAATAATGATGTTCCTGATGATGTTTTGGACGGTCCTGGGTTTGTCTCTGACCCCTCCATTAGAGTCGGTTCCAGGCTGAGGACCACTCCAAAGTATCTTGATGACTATGTGACTTAACTTTTTGTTTTACAGGTGAGGAGGTGTGTTATATCCCTGTTTCAGTATTCTTCATCTTCATGCCCATCTTGTATATAGTTATTAATATGCTTCTCCTTTAAGCCTCTTATAACATGTCATTGTTGCTTAGCGATACTAGAATGTTTAGGCTCTTGTGGCTCACTTGAGACTGGAGCTTGATAGAGAGACACTCTGGCAGTTAGAGAGCTATACTTATCTTTAAGAATAAATCTTCTTAAACTATTGGACTGGATCTGTCTTCTTTGGATGCAACACAATGTTCAAAGACTGAGAGACTTTGTCTTGATGTAAAGAGATAGAGCTGAAAAAGGAAAGGAGTAACAAATAATAGTAATAGTCATTATGAAAGCTGCAAACTGAACTGACCTATAGGTCCCAGCATTTAGCAACTGCTTACATTAGCTAATTAGTGAACAGATTCTCATCCATAGTTTTCCTTTTACAGCTTGGTCACTGTAGCAGTGTGGAGCTACTGCCATTGTGCTAGAATGCTGTTGTGCAGTGGGTAATGTAGCAATTGGCCTAGGACACTATGGTTGGTGTGGGAACTACTGGAATTAATTAAATCCATTTGAATGTGTAAAACCCTGATGTTATACCCCCATTTCTGTGTGCATTATTTCATACTGCTGAACTATTAAAGTACTTCTCATTTCACTAAGAAAAGAACTAGGTTATACTGTATGATATTTGTTTGCTGTTTGTTGAGTTTTGAGTCTCTGCCCTCACACTACCTCACCTTTGACTGCTTGACCTCGGTAACCTGATAGTTAAATGTGGAAAGGGTGAACGTGGTTCAGTTTGTAGAACCATACGTGGAGAGAGTCCAGGATAATATAGGGCAATGACGCACACCAATGAGATTGTGGCCTAGTAGCTTGTGCTTGATTTTCACTTGCTAAGATGTGACTGGCAGAATGGGTCAGGCTACCCAAACGGAATGGGGTTTGTTAGACTTGGCATCTTTGGCGTGGTTTCCCTTGTCTTTTTGCCTCTGCCTCCTGCTTTTTTGACGCTGTGCTGGATTTCGTTTTTGCTGGTTTAGATGCTTTGGGCACTTTGCCACTGCTGATTAGTGCCAAAGTGCAAGTGCTCCCTGTGTAAATTGTTATTGTAATTGGTTATCCATGATTGGCATATTGGTATCACCAAGAAGTCCCCAGTAAAGTGCACTAAGTGTGCCAGGGCTGGTGATACAAATGCTACTAGTGGGCCTGCAGCACTGATTGTGCCACCCACATGAGTAGCCCTAAAACGGTGTCTCAGGCCTGCCACCGCAGTGCCTGTGTGCAGTCTGTGAACTTCCATGTCCTCCTGGTGAATTACAGCCATTTTCGTTTTTCACTATTGTAAGGCTATCTTGCCTATAGGCTATCATGGGGAATGCTGGTTACAGTGGCTACCTGCATAACTTCCCATAGGAGCAAGATAGGATATAAAGTCTAGTATCCCTGAACTCAGAATTTAATAACACATCTTAGAAAGTTGCTGTCTCTTGTCTGACCTTTCTGTGTGCCTTGACCTGTTTGTGAATTTACTGTCTGGTTTGTGAGTGGCAGGGGCTGGGTGGCTCCCAGAGGCTGAGTGGGCCATCCCTGGGCTGAATAGCTCCATCTGCATCTGGAGTGGTGGGATGGGGTAGCACCTGGGCCTGAATAGGACTGTACCTGCCTGCCACAATGCTGGCTCCACCTCCTGCTGGGCAGCTGACGATCCTGCCCCTCTCTCTGAACGGAAAGGAGAGGCCAGGAAAACAAAGTGCTCAAGGAACACCCAGGACTGGTTCAGACCGGGCTCAGAGCCCTCCTGTAAAAAGGGAACAAAGACTTTTAGGGGTATAAGTACAGGACCCCACACTACAGAAAATGAGATCATCCTGGAATCAAGAAGGAACCTCTGCCAAGGAGAAAGCTGGAAGACTGAAGAAGGAAGACTGTCCTGCTGTTGCTTTGCAGGACTGACCTGCAGTTGCTTTGCTGCCAAGTAGAGGGGGAGGATTTTGCTTTGTGCTGTGTCCCCTTTTTTGAAGAATGGCCTGAGAAGAGCTGGCTCCCTGTTAAGAAGTCCCAAGAACAAAAATACTTCACCCCAGCTTCCCTGAACTCTGCTGAGAGAGTTCTGTCCTTCCTAGAGTGCCTGGGCCAGTTGTGGTGCCTCTGGAAGTTGTACCTGTGTTGGGAAGCTGGAAACCAAGATTTGAAGAGAACTTTCTGCAAAGTTTAACGCATCGCTCGCATGCGGAACGCATCCCCGTCAGTGCGAGGAAATTTCCGCTGATACAAAGGCCGAGATCGTCGCAGCGCCTGTTGCCACTGCCAGATTCGGCACATCCTTTGTTTGCGGGACGAACCAGTCGCGTGCGGGAAGATTACCATCCCTGCGAGTATTGTTGCAGAGCCTGTCCTCACTGGGTGAGATTGTCGCACCGCTTGCTTGCGGACCGCATCACGTCGCTGCGAGAGTCATCGCAGAGCCATCGCATTGAGGGGCCATGAAAGGAGAAGATCACCGCTGAGCCGCGCATCGTCGCCGCACTGGAGATCGTCGCCGCCCCAAAGATGGTTGCATCGTACCTTTAGCGAGCCGCTTCCCCCGATACCTGTGCACCGGAATCCACGCAAGGTATAGCATCCCTCCCCATACAGACCGAAGTCAGCGCAACACACCCGCTGTGGCCAGCGGGGCTGTCGCATCGCCTCCCCAGGGTCTCAGGAGTGACGCATTGCTTGATTTTCAACGATGCAGCTTTCACTTGGAACTTTTGTCGCTTCTAAAGGTACTCATTTGAATCCATATTCTTGAACTGTGTATGTTGGATTTTTGTCGTTTTGGTCTTGTGTAGTTTAGATTAAATACCTTTATTTTTCTAAACTGTTGTGGTGTCAGTTTGTGGTGTTTTAACTGTGTTACTGTGAGTGTTGGTACAAATACTTAGCACATTGCCTTTGATAAGCCTGACTGCTCGTGCCAAGCTACCAAGGGGGTGAGCAGGGGTTATCTAAAGAATGCATCCTTCTTACCCTGACTAGAAGCAAGGCTCCCTATTTGGACAGTGGTACCTACCTCTGTCAACTAGAGACCCCTAGTTCTAACAGGGTTGTGTTACAGTTTTGTCCAAAATAGTGAAAGAATGTAATTTTGCCTCTGTTTTTGCTGTACTGTGAACTCTGCATAATTTACACTGAAAAATGCTGTTGCTCCAAAACCTTTAGGAGAGTATGACTCTATGTAGTGTTAGGGCCTAAATTGTTGTTGAGTGGGCAAAAAAGGAAATTGACTGGGGCTGTTAAGCCATTACTTCTGCTAATGGGTGGGCAACTGGAAACCCAATCAAGACTTTCCCACAAACTGGAAAGGAATTTTGCTGGAAGTTCTTTTTCATAACATGGTAGGGCCACTTTTGGCAAAAGAAAAATATGATATTGAAGACTGGCCTGCCGCGCATTGGCATCAAGTTGGACAGGCTGGTAATGATTTTACTTTGAATTTTCTCCCAATTAGTGGAGAACCTTTGAGAATGTTTTGACGCCTGGTCTTGAAAACGGCTGATGGGAATTGCATTGAAGGGGCCAACACTATTTGGGCAGCACTTGCAAGATTATTCTTGCTGATGGATGGGAGGATATTACTGACATTGGAGCCAAGTGAGGTTCAGCTGCTGGAAACTGAGTGGCTAATCACAGCAGGGTGATGCAAGGGAATCAACATTTTGTGCAAAGAGTTTCCAGCGATTTTTGCCGACTAACCCTTTATCACCAAACTCTGTATAAGTCCTTAAATTAATAAACAAGTCATAGTTCATCATGCAACTAGCTATTTGTTAGTAAAACTCTGAATTACACAATTAAACATCAGACTAGCCATTTTTATTTTGTAAGACTAGTTACTGATCAGAATGCAGAAAAGAAACAGAATCTTGAAGTAAGACTCTTTACAAATTGCAAACTACGTAGTTTGCATTGCTAAAATAAAATCATTTCTAAAGTTAGTGCTGCAACACTAATAGGCACCATAAATGTAGCACCATTTATAGTACATCTGCAAAAAGGGGCAAACCAACACCACTGCACCCATATATCTCAACAGAAGAAAAATGGATTACCCTACACAAATTACTACGGACAACTAACCTTAGACATCTTCACAAATCTAGGACCTGAGATAAAACTCAACACTATAACTCAGAGTGCAATGCATTGAGGGCATATATTTCCATAAAATATCGGTTTGGTATTTAACTCTGGGAAAATCCTAAATTACAATGTATTGCCAAGGTACCTTAGAGGATAGGTAGCCCTCTACAACTTAGGGAGTACTTGGGTGGAAGGATGGGAAGTGGCAGTGTGGAATAATGGGAGTATTTTGGTGTAATGCAAGTTGAGAAGGGTCATGACTTCTAGAGATCTTATGATTTTATAGGATACATCAGATGTGGGGCACTTTTTATGCCTCAGATCCATTCGCACAGCGTTTACGATGTGTGTACAAAATACTCCATCTCAATTTGATCATCCATGTTTAGCCTTTTTATGCCAGCAGGGGCTTGTGGGTTTTGTAATTTGTGTAGGATATGGGGTGTTTACATGGGCGGGCTTAGTTTACATTCACAATCAGCACACAGACAGGAGGGAGTGGTCCCGTTAGTGAAGTTAAAAATGGGAGTGCTACGCGAGAGATTGCAGCTGAGCATTTTCACAGTGAAGTTTTGAAGAATGGTTGTGGTCGGTTTTTTGTTGAATGCAGGAGGAGGTTTTGGCAGGTATTTGTGTTAATTCAGTTTGTTTTTATCTTTTGAACAAGAAAATAAGAGTGGCAAGGGGGTGGTTACATGGGGGACTGGAGGGTGGAGACAGGAGAAGGGTTAGGTTTGTAAAGTTTTCAATGGAGATTATCACAATGATAACGGTATAGCTGAGGTAGATATTCAATCAGGGCACGAGGGATTAGAGGATTACACAGGTGAGCAAGGCACGTTAAGTATCACGTTTTGGTGAGATTTCAGGAATAATTAAGTTGTTGTGGTTTCTAATCAATATTTTTTTTAAAAAGCGCCGGTAAACAAAGGGCAGCGATTTTTAAGACAGTTTGTGACACAACATAATGAAAATTTTATGGATCATGTTCATGTTAATTGTGTCAAAAATAAGCGATGCTGTTTTTTTTTTTATTTACAGTTACCCCTGAAGAAGGGCTATGTTCGGCCCGAAATGCATTGGGTAGACACAAACTGCCTTGGATGAATGATGCATTTCCACAGGTGCTCTACAAAAAGGCCTGGATGGGCATATCTCTAGCATTTGAAGCAAAGGAAAAGCATGAAACCATACAAGTGGATGATGAAAGATTCTTAATATGATGAAAGATTCTTAGGGAAAGCTGTACCTCTTTCAAAACGCGCATTAGTGCTAGCGTGTGTTCAGGCGCGCAGCGCTGTAATTTTTAAAAAAATTTATCGTTTTTTACAATTCTTGTAAAATTTAAATTGTAATCACTGTATTTTAACTGCCATCAGTCCGCCCACATACCTGCACTTAAATTGTGTCCCCACCGCGTGTAGAGCGGATTACTGTGTTCTATTAGTGTTGCTCGAGGCGCCCGGCCGCCATCTTGGGACTGCTTTGGATCGAGTGTGCCACTTGTCAGAGCGCTCTAGTGCTCTGCGTGGACACCAGGTGAGCCGGTATTTAAGGCGAGCACCTAGTGTGGCTCGACCTTAGGGAAAGCTGTACCTCTTTCAAAACGCGCATTAGTGCTAGCGTGTGATCAGGCGCGCAGCGCTGTAATTTTAAAAAATTTTTATCGTTTTTTACAATTCTTGTAAAATTTAAATTGTAATCTCTGTATTTTAACTGCCATCAGTCCGCCCACATACCTGCACTTAAATTGTGTCCCCACCGCGTGTAGAGCGGATTACTGTGTTCTATTAGTGTTGCTCGAGGCGCCCGGCCGCCATCTTGGGACTGCTTTGGATCGAGTGTGCCACTTGTCAGAGCGCTCTAGTGCTCTGCGTGGACACCAGGTGAGCCGGTATTTAAGGCGAGCACCTAGTGTGGCTCGACCTTAGGGAAAGCTGTACCTCTTTCAAAACGCGCATTAGTGCTAGCGTGTGATCAGGCGCGCAGCGCTGTAATTTTTAAAATTTTTTATCGTTTTTTACAATTCTTGTAAAATTTAAATTGTAATCTCTGTATTTTAACTGCCATCAGTCCGCCCACATACCTGCACTTAAATTGTGTCCCCACCGCGTGTAGAGCGGATTACTGTGTTCTATTAGTGTTGCTCGAGGCGCCCGGCCGCCATCTTGGGACTGCTTTGGATCGAGTGTGCCACTTGTCAGAGCGCTCTAGTGCTCTGCGTGGACACCAGGTGAGCCGGTATTTAAGGCGAGCACCTAGTGTGGCTCGACCTTAGGGAAAGCTGTACCTCTTTCAAAACGCGCATTAGTGCTAGCGTGTGTTCAGGCGCGCAGCGCTGTAATTTTTTAAAAAATTTATCGTTTTTTACAATTCTTGTAAAATTTAAATTGTAATCTCTGTATTTTAACTGCCATCAGTCCGCCCACATACCTGCACTTAAATTGTGTCCCCACCGCGTGTAGAGCGGATTACTGTGTTCTATTAGTGTTGCTCGAGGCACCCGGCCGCCATCTTGGGACTGCTTTGGATCGAGTGTGCCACTTGTCAGAGCGCTCTAGTGCTCTGCGTGAACACCAGGTGAGCCGGTATTTAAGGCGAGCACCTAGTGTGGCTCGACCTTAGGGAAAGCTGTACCTCTTTCAAAACGCGCATTAGTGCTAGCGTGTGTTCAGGCGCGCAGCGCTGTAATTTTTAAAAAAATGTATCGTTTTTTACAATTCTTGTAAAATTTAAATTGTAATCTCTGTATTTTAACTGCCATCAGTCCGCCCACATACCTGCACTTAAATTGTATCCCCACCGCGTGTAGAGCGGATTACTGTGTTCTATTAGTGTTGCTCGAGGCGCCCGGCCGCCATCTTGGGACTGTTTGGATCGAGTGTGCCACTTGTCAGAGCGCTCTAGTGCTCTGCGTGGACACCAGGTGAGCCGGTATTTAAGGCGAGCACCTAGTGTGGCTCGACCTTAGGGAAAGCTGTACCTCTTTCAAAACGCGCATTAGTGCTAGCGTATGTTCAGGCGCGCAGCGCTGTAATTTTTTAAAAAATGTATCATTTTTTACAATTCTTGTAAAATTTAAATTGTAATCTCTGTATTTTAACTGCCATCAGTCCGCCCACATACCTGCACTTAAATTGTGTCCCCACCGCGTGTAGAGCGGATTACTGTGTTCTATTAGTGTTGCTCGAGGCGCCCGGCCGCCATCTTGGGACTGCTTTGGATCGAGTGTGCCACTTGTCAGAGCGCTCTAGTGCTCTGCGTGGACACCAGGTGAGCCGGTATTTAAGGCGAGCACCTAGTGTGGCTCGACCTTAGGGAAAGCTGTACCTCTTTCAAAACGCGCATTAGTGCTAGCGTGTGATCAGGCGCGCAGCGCTGTAATTTTTAAAATTTTTTATCGTTTTTTACAATTCTTGTAAAATTTAAATTGTAATCTCTGTATTTTAACTGCCATCAGTCCGCCCACATACCTGCACTTAAATTGTGTCCCCACCGCGTGTAGAGCGGATTACTGTGTTCTATTAGTGTTGCTCGAGGCGCCCGGCCGCCATCTTGGGACTGCTTTGGATCGAGTGTGCCACTTGTCAGAGCGCTCTAGTGCTCTGCGTGGACACCAGGTGAGCCGGTATTTAAGGCGAGCACCTAGTGTGGCTCGACCTTAGGGAAAGCTGTACCTCTTTCAAAACGCGCATTAGTGCTAGCGTGTGTTCAGGCGCGCAGCGCTGTAATTTTTTAAAAAATTTATCGTTTTTTACAATTCTTGTAAAATTTAAATTGTAATCTCTGTATTTTAACTGCCATCAGTCCGCCCACATACCTGCACTTAAATTGTGTCCCCACCGCGTGTAGAGCGGATTACTGTGTTCTATTAGTGTTGCTCGAGGCACCCGGCCGCCATCTTGGGACTGCTTTGGATCGAGTGTGCCACTTGTCAGAGCGCTCTAGTGCTCTGCGTGAACACCAGGTGAGCCGGTATTTAAGGCGAGCACCTAGTGTGGCTCGACCTTAGGGAAAGCTGTACCTCTTTCAAAACGCGCATTAGTGCTAGCGTGTGTTCAGGCGCGCAGCGCTGTAATTTTTAAAAAAATGTATCGTTTTTTACAATTCTTGTAAAATTTAAATTGTAATCTCTGTATTTTAACTGCCATCAGTCCGCCCACATACCTGCACTTAAATTGTATCCCCACCGCGTGTAGAGCGGATTACTGTGTTCTATTAGTGTTGCTCGAGGCGCCCGGCCGCCATCTTGGGACTGTTTGGATCGAGTGTGCCACTTGTCAGAGCGCTCTAGTGCTCTGCGTGGACACCAGGTGAGCCGGTATTTAAGGCGAGCACCTAGTGTGGCTCGACCTTAGGGAAAGCTGTACCTCTTTCAAAACGCGCATTAGTGCTAGCGTATGTTCAGGCGCGCAGCGCTGTAATTTTTTAAAAAATGTATCATTTTTTACAATTCTTGTAAAATTTAAATTGTAATCTCTGTATTTTAACTGCCATCAGTCCGCCCACATACCTGCACTTAAATTGTGTCCCCACCGCGTGTAGAGCGGATTACTGTGTTCTATTAGTGTTGCTCGAGGCGCCCGGCCGCCATCTTGGGACTGCTTTGGATCGAGTGTGCCACTTGTCAGAGCGCTCTAGTGCTCTGCGTGGACACCAGGAGAGCCGGTATGTAAAGCTCACACCCTCCCGCGCAGCGGTGACGCGCAGCGGAAGCGCCTGACTCTCGCCTGAGTCAAGCCAGAGTCTGCCCGTCTGCGCCCGTCAGCGCTAAGGAGGCGCGAGAGGCGGGAGACTCTGAAACCTTTTCCTACTGCCGCATGATGCCCCTTGACGTAAGTATGTCACGTGACCTTTTATTATCACTTCGCGGCCCTTATGTCTCCTGTCACTGCGCTTTAGCTCCTCACAGCTGGTACGGCCCGGCATGTTGTGCGCATTGTCATCAAACTCTAATTTCCGAACTATTTCCCGAGATATCCACTGATGCTATTCTGATTCGAGGCGGGCTAATTAATGCACGCTCCTTAGTAAAAAACGCTCAGAACGTCTTCGACCTTATTACCAAATCTCGGCTGGATTGCCTTTTCATTACGGAAACATGGCTGAAGCCATGGTCCAATCCGGCCTTAGCTATAGCCCTACCACATGACTACCACATCTTACGTCTGGATAGACAGGAACAACGAGGAGGGGGTCTTGCAATTATATACCGAAATATTTTTAAATGCTCCATAGAAGAATTGACGGAACTAAAAGAGTCAGAAGCATTGGCTTTTTCCTTAACAATCCATGACTCCCTTGTATTCTCTGGAGCTTTTATCTATCGTCCCCCAGGCCCCCACTCCACATTTTTGGACTCTGTAGGTGATGTGCTGAGTGATTTAACTCTCAGGTTCTCGAACTTTACAGTGTTGGGTGACCTCAATTTGCACCTTGAGTCCCCAACTGATCCTGGAGTCAGCTGTCTCCTGGACACAATTGAAGTGTTGGGACTCACTCTTGTGAATCACGAACCCACTCATCAGGCAGGGCATCTATTAGATGGCATATGCTCCAATTTTTCCAGTTTGACAGTTAAATCCCCCTGCCCTCAGGTATGGACAGATCATTTTTTAATCCCTTTTCTCATAACAGAAACTCGGAATTCCTCCTTAAATTCTTTAAAACACAAGGATAAACCTTGTACGAAATCCACTCCGGACTGGAAGTCATTAGTCAGGAGAGCTGATATCGTTGAAAAACTCAAAGATGGGTTACCAGCCCTCACTGACTGTACCTCCTCAGACTATCAGATCTTCTGTGATTGGATTGCTGAAGCGGGCACGCTGCTCATATCACCTAGCAATGAAAACTTGAAACCTAGGAATAAGAAAAAAAATGCTCCATGGTTTTCACCAGCTCTTAAGTCTGAATTAGGCGAAGTGAAAACGTTAGAACGGAGGTGGCGTCGTAAATACGACACCGCCGCACGTAACACTTACATAGCAGCCAGACGGAAGTATCATGCAGGATTAAAATTAGCAAAAAAGAATCACTATCTACAGGCCATTTCTTCAGCTGGCCAAGAACAAAAAGCTATTTTTAGGATTGTTAAGGATTTTATGAATCCTTCAGCTCTATCGCAGGAGATCCCTCCATCGCAAGATCTATGCAATGCGATATCTGATTACTTTGACAACAAAATCCTAACTATTACTAACACCTTTCCATTAGGAATCACCACAACTATGGATGACGAAGAGATAGTGAAACTGACTTCCTCCCCCCGTCTTGATGAATTCGCTCCAGTGTCCTTGGAGGAAACTGCTAAAGCCATATTAGCCAGCAAATCAGGTTCCCCTTTTGACCCCTGCCCCCTTCCGGTGCTGCACCACTTAATAGAGATGGTTAATCCTATGATTAACAGTATCATCAATTCCTCTCTAGAAACAGCAAGTATCCCAAATGATTGGAAACTTGCAGCTGTCAAGCCACTCCAAAAAAAGGCCCTAGCCGATCCGACTACCCTTTCCAACCTACGCCCAATTTCCCTGCTACCCATTCTATCCAAACTGACTGAAAAGTTTGTCAATAGTCAGCTGACTAACTTCCTGGAGAAGAATAACGTTCTCCACCCGAATCAGTCAGGTTTTCGGTCAGAACATTCTACCGAATCAGCTTTACTATACACTGCTGAAACCTTAAGAGCAGCAATGGACCAGGGAAAACAGGCTGTCCTTATCCTACTTGACCTGTCGGCAGCCTTTGATACCGTGTCCCACAACATCTTATTGGACCGGTTGGCGGCCGCAGGGGCGGGAGGACAGGTGTTGGCTTGGTGTAGGAATTTTCTCACTGACAGACGCCAAATAACAGTGCTTGGCCCATATCAATATGAGGCCAAAAACGTCAGCTCAGGGGTGCCACAGGGCTCTAGTTTGAGCCCTGTCCTTTTCAACCTATATATGGCACCTCTGATGAACTTGATCGCGTCATTCAGGATCAGTTCTATCTCATACGCTGACGATACCCAACTGATTTTGGTGTTGGACAGGGAGCGACCAGGTGCCGAAGAAGACCTCAGAGATTGCCTTGCAGCAACATTTAAATGGATGAACAACAACCATTTAAAGTGCAACGCCGGAAAAACGGAAATCCTACCCATAGGGATCAATAATCCTTTCTCTCCCATAGCATGCTGGCCATCAGATGCTGAAGCCCCACCCAACACAATTGTATCTGCCCGAAATCTAGGCATAAAATTTGACAATTGCTTATCCTTCAAACCCCAGGCTGTAGCAGTGGCAGGCATGTGCTTCCAAATCATCAAAGCACACAGGAAGTTCTTTGATCTTCTTCCTCTGTCGGCGAGGAAAACAGTCGCAGTGGCCTTAATAAATTCGAGGCTGGACTACTGCAATGGACTTTATGCTGGAGCAAATAAAATCGTGCTCCACAAATTGCAGATGGTCCAAAATGCGGCTGCCCGCCTCGTACTGCGTCTGCCCCGTAGATCATCAGCCTCTGCAGCCCTGAACACCTTACATAGGCTGCCAATAGGAAAGAGAATTTTGTTTAAACTTCTCTTGATTACCTTCAGGGCTTTCCACCAACGTGGCCCAATTTACTTACGAAAGGGGTTCCAAAGATACCACCCAGTGCGCTGTCTGAGATCTGCTAGCCAGAATTTACTTACTACCCCTCGCTTTAAACTGGCTACGAAGGGTGGCAAATCCATCTTTGTACTAGGCACCAAGGCCTGGAACAAACTTCCCCTCTCCCTGCGGTCTTTTTCCTAGGAAGCCCCCTTTAGGAAAGCATTGAAAACCTGGATTTTCTCATTGCCTGACACTCTGTGTAGGACCTTAGTGTAGTGGACGTTTACAAATTAGGACTTCTTCTCCCTATCCAACTCCGCCATCTGGGTTGTGAAGCGCCAAGATACTCCTTGGAGTGGTAGCAGCGCGTTATAAGTGTCCATTACATTAAGTGTCCATTACATTACATAATTCTGGATGAAATGGAAAAAAAGGCCTAAACATGGATGATCAAATTGAGATGAAGTATTTTGTACACACATGGGGCCTCATTTATGAGGCCTTGCGTGAGTTTTGCGCTTCCGATGCGTCACTTTTTGTGACGCATCGGTGGCGTAAAACATGCCTCCTGATGCGCACTATTTACAAAGTGACGCATCTAAGCAGATGCGTCACTTTGTAAACCCCTGCGCTACATTATACCTGCGTCAGGTATAATGTATGCAGAGGGGGCGTTCACCCGCAAAAAGCCTCGTAATAGTGACGCAGTGAAATCTATGAGATTTCACTGCGTCACTTTTAGGATGCTGTTGCGTCAAAATCTTGCGCCTGCCTCACAGCAGGCGTAAGACTGACGCAAGCCCTTTCACATGGGGCTTTCCCCATGTGAAAGGAAGCATTGCTGGAGTTGCGTCACTTTTGTGTCACACTCCAGCAATGCGTCACTTTTGCGCCTACAGACACGTCAGAAATACTGACGTATCTGTAACTCCTTGTGACATGATGCGTCATATTATAAATATGACGCATCACTCATGTCGCAGGGAGAGCGCAGTGAAAAGTGACGCATCGCTGTTTTCACGCAGCGATGCGTCACTTTTCATAAATGAGGCCCATGGTAACTGCTGTACGACTGGGTCTGGGGCATAAAAAGCGCCCCACATCTGATGTGCCTACTAACGCGCGCCGTAGGGGCAAGACACACGCCGAGTCTGCAAGCGCAAGTTAAACATTCATAAAAGAACTGAGAAATGTAATCAAATAAGGAGGGCATTCCACCACCTATTTGGACATTGTATAGATTCCAGTCAGAGACAGAAAGAGGGAGCAAGAGAAATAGATGAAGAGAAAGAGAGATAGAGAGACAGAAAAAAGCATAATTAGAGACAGGTAAGTTAGAAGTTGGAGTAAGGAGATGGTGATTTAAGGGCAGAGGCTTTTTCCTGTGTGATGAGTCTGTCCAAACTATTAAGGTGAAGATGTCCCCATAGCTAGAGTGGGTGAAGTTTTCATGCTGAAATGCGAAATGCATGAATTTTGCCTGCTTTTTTCTGTCCGTGGAGCTCAGTTGGGAATGGTCGACTGCATCTTGAGCATAAAAAAACTCAAAAGCAAAGTTGGTTTTGGAATCCCTCCTAGGGGTTACGGCAAAGAGGGGCTTAGTGCATTAAGGTTACTACATATCCAGACACTGAACTTCAAAGCAACTTCGCCAGCAGGAATGCCTGTGCACCACCTCTCTGCAGGGTCCTCCTGGTGGGTAGGTGCTATGCTCAAACTACGCCGCTGGAAAGTTTTTGCCGGGCTTTCCAACTGTGTGCCTCCTTTATTCCAGTCCAGTGCAGGTGGGTAATGACTTGATAAAATTATTGCCTGCAGTTTCACATCCACTTACCTCTAGATTTAAATAGGTGTATCTCTCCTACTCTTACCCATGATGAATCTCCCATTGTGAGATCTCCCGTTATGGGTCTTCACCAAAGATTGGGGACGATTCACCTTGACATCTGTGACCCTCTGTTCCAATGGCTTTGATCGAAGAAACCTTGTTATTAGCAATACTAAAGCTGGGATGAGCGAAAGATGCATACTTATTTCAATTGTCAGTAAGCTCCACAATACCAAATACAGCAGAAAGGCCTTAAAGCTGAAACTAACAAGCTTCCAGAAGGAGGATATCCCAGATGAGACACTATGTCATTGTGAATGTGTGAGTGAAGTAACCTAGGGGCATATTATCAAGAAAAGCGTTAAAAATTATCGCCAGTTTAGCGGCAGAAAACTGCAGCTAAAACGGACATAATGGGCTTGATAATATGCCCTTGAGAATTCCAGTAGAAGTGCATGTTGTAGTGTGAATATGGGCTTCTATTGGAAATCTCCAGGGCATATTATCAAGCCCATTATCGCCGCTTTAGCAGCAGTTTTCTGTTAAACCGGCAATAATTTTAACGCCGTTCTTGATAATATGCCCCTTACTTCTTATACAATGATTAGAAGCCATATTCTTCACTAAAAGCAGAGTCTGATAATGTGACAGAGATACACAGTCTGAAGCTATATCAAATCCTTGCATGCTTTAGAGGTAAAGACATCACCAATTTACTAACGGAAATCAAATCACAGCGATTCTGTAGAAGAAAAATATATTTTTAACCCTGTCAAAGACACGTAACTTTGTATTCTGCTTAGTGCCATGCTATGCATTGCAGAGTTAGGCGTCTGAATATTGGAACAGTTTGATTATAAGGCTGTAGGGCCGCATATTCTATACTAAAAGTGAAAATAAATATTAACTATGGGTCAGATGTACGACACGCAAAACAGAGCTTTGCAAATAGCGATTTTTTTGCGACTCGCAATTTGCAAAGCACTATTATACATGTACAACAGTGTTATTACACTGTTTAGCGACTTCCCAAAGGGGTCGCAAATGAAGAGGCTCATGAATATTGATGAGCCTCTCGCAATTTGCGGCCCCATTGGGAATGGCAGGCCCTCCCAAGTATGGTGGCCTGCTGGGCTTAGCAGACCACCATGTCTGGGACTGCTTTAAAATAAAGAAGTTTTTTTTCACATGCAGACCGATTTCCTTAACCCCTTTGATGCTCATAACGGAACGGTTCCGTCATGAGCATCAGTCGCGCTTTGCTCATGACGGAACCGTTCCGTTCTGACCACACCCGCGAATGGAATGTTCAGCACCGGGGGAGAATCGTCACCGGAGGTGTTAAAGGAAAACGTGCTGCATTTAAAAAAAAAAATGAAACTTTTTTGTTTCTTTTTTTAAGGGCAATCAGTGTTCCCTTGGACCACTGCCTGCCCTTAAAAATGTTTTCCCTGCGTTTGCAAAATGGGAAGGGGTCCCTTGGGGAAGGGGGGTGGTAATTTGCGAGAGTATTGTGCACGCAAATGCGCCCACAAAATCTTTGTACATGGGGTTGCGCTCGCTATTAGGAGGGGAACGCCCCTTCCTAGTAGCGACTTGCAATACCAAAATAGGGAGTCGCAAATAATTTGCGACTCTCTATTTTTTGATATTGTACATACCCCTAAACGGGTTGGCAAAACTGTTTAAAGTTTTCTAGATCACTAGAACATCTGTGACTTTTGTCAAGAAATGCCTAACGGTGAAATATGTTTTAGGTTTATAACTGTATGACCTGATTTGAATGTTAGATGTAATCATGGTCATTTACTTGTGAAATGAATATTCTTAAATTACACATCGCTGCTACAAGAGTTCTGTTAAAGAAGAGAAAGTTGAATTTTCTATTCACCATCTGACCCAGTGTTATGCCAAGAATCAAAAGCAGCTTCACTTTTGAGATCTCTCATGAGTGAGACTGTCAGTGAACAGACGTGTGAACCGTGACGTGCAATACACACAAGAAAGGAGAATGAAACGCAATGCACCGTCCATGCGATACAGGTTAGTTCAATCATCAAATACATAGAATTGCACGGTAGGGTTTTGGAAAAATTGATTTTACACTAGAAATAGTATGAGCTGTAAGTGAAATTTACAGTTTCTTTCTATATGCATGTAGAATGAATGTCGGGTTTAAGTGTTCCTACTTAAGGGGTGTGAGAAATTCATATAATTTGCTTTTGGGAATTTATGCAAAATTGTCGGAAAAATAAGCAAAATTATGCATAATGCAAATAGAGCATATAGTGTCATATTTTAGTGTGAAATGCCTCCTTGCTACCATTTTGAACACAAAGATACATTCTGAGCTAAAAAAAATTGCACAAAAAAATAAGTAACACAAACAACAACCTCTTGTTTTCAAGTTCAACTAGTCTCACTTTACCACTGCTAACTAGTGCTAAAGCGCTTGTACTCTCTGCTTAAAACATGGTAACAATGGCTTATGCCCATTTGGCATAATTCATTTACTTACACGTTCCTTGTAAATTGCACTACATGTGACCAGGGCCTGTAAATTAAATGCTACTTACGTAGCCCTTTCAATATGTCTCAGGTCTGCCATTGCAAAGCCTGTGTTTACAGTTTGAACCTATCATGTTGACCTGGTGGAACCGGTCCCAGGATGCTTGTTTCCGTTCCATGGAAGACATGGCTTGGCAGTTCGGGCTGGACTGTTCCCATGAGGCACAGGGTCAGAATGATTTGCATATGGCCATGTCTGAAATGGGGTGGCTGAGTGGGCTAAAGAATGGTGATGTATTAACCCAGATCAGTTGACTGGGGGTAAGTGTTTGATTTGCTCAAACGCTCCGTCCATCATCCCCTTTTGTATCGCTTTGTTCGCCCTAAGTGTGGCAGGGTATGCTCAGACGTGAGTCCCTTGCTCACTCGGCCACTGGATTCAAGATAGCCTGGCTGATGAGGATTATGATTCCGAAACCGGTCCCAGGATGCTTGTTTCCGTTCCATGGAAGACATGGCTTGGCAGTTCGGGCTAGACTGTTCCCATGAGGCACAGGGTCAGACTGATTTGCATATGGCCATGTCTGAAATGGGGTGGCTGAGTGGGCTAAAGAATGATGATGGATTAAACCCAGATCAGTTGACTGGGGGTGAGTGTTTGATTTGCTCAAATGCTCCGTCCATCATCCCCTTTTGTATTGACCTGGTGAAATAAACCTTTACCAATCCAAAGCCTTCCTTTTTTTAATACATATAAGTCACCCATAGCGTAGGCACTGGACAGCTCAGAGGGCAGGGTGCAGTGCGTTTAAAAGGTAGGATATCTACTTTTAAGTTTTACATGTCCTGGTAGTGAAATAAACTTAAATGTGTTTTATACTGCTGCAAGAGGTCCATCTCACCTATAGGAAAACATTGGAGTTGCCCTATTAGATTATAGTGTGAATTGCAAATGGGGAGAGATACCTGATTCATGTTTGGTGTCTCTGGAATCCTATTTTAAAATCCTTAATTATGGTAAAGTCAGATTTTAAATTACAGTACTGAAAATGTCACTTTTAGAAAGTTGCATCTGCTCCTGGACTCTACGATATGTGATCCTTCCCTGTAAAGTGGTGCCACCCCAGTGCAGGACACTTAGAAGTGGGCCTAAGGTGTTTTGCCATCCTCTGTGGTACCAGCAGAACTGGTGAATCTCCTCTGCTGTGTGCAGCTCCCCTGAGCAGAACTGATGCATCTCTTCTGCTGCATGGATTGGACAACTGCCAAGTATTTCATCACCACTCTTGCCCGCATCGCCTTTGGAAGCACCGCTGTACAACGCATCTTCGGCGACGGTCCTCGCATCTCTCGTTAACGTCAGCCTTAACAATGATAAGGGACTCCACATCGCAGCCCACAGCACTTCGGAGCTGATGCATTGCCCTGATTGTGGACCAAATCCTCGATACTGTTCTCCGAATCACATGCCCCATCAACGGGGTCTTTGGTCATGTTGTAACAGGACCTCACACCTCAGCCTCACCGCTTCTCACAACTGATACATCACTTCCTGGATTTAGGATATTTTTGTTCACAGGCTGCCTGTAGCTGTCCCTCGCCTCTTCGAGGTTGGTATAAACTTGTGACTTTGTCCCGATCAGGCACAAAAGACTTGCATCGCTGCCACTTCCCCCATCTTGGCACTAACACATCGGTTTTGGAGCCGCCTTTGTGCAGCACTTTTTCCTGCACAAGCTCTTTGCATCCCTCGTCATCGGCAGCCTTGATAATGACGCCGGAACATCCTTGACACTGGTCTTTGCATCACTTTTCCTTTTTTAGAGTGGTCACGCAAAACTTTGCTCTTATAATACATATTTATTTATAAGGTTAATTGTTGGATCATGATTATTTTTATTATCCCAAGGGCAACTTTAAGAATGTATGTATGAACGAAAGTCTCTCCTCTAAATGACTGTGCTTCTAGTCATTTCTTTCCCACTTGTGGTTGTCAGTAAACCTTGATCAGTGAAAGTTTTACCATGAGACTTTAATACCTTCACTTATCAGTATCTGTCACACGCAGAACCTACAATCTAACCATAGATAAAATGATCACTTATGTTAGGCACTCTCAGTTTCTCTGTCCAGTTGGCTGCCATTCTAACGTGAGGGTCACTTAAATGGGGTCCTCGTGGTTCACCTCCACTCCTGCTCTTGTAGAGTCCATATCTACGGATCATAACATCTTGCTCATGTGATTAAAGCATCTAGGTGTGACAGACCTGGCTATCACTTAGTTTCAATCCTTTTTGAAAGATCGTTTTTTTCAGATCTCGGAGGGTGCTACCTCATCAAACCGATGGCCTCTTAGGAGTCCTCAGGGATCCTCCCTGAGCCCCACGCTTTTTAACACCTTTATGGAGCCACTGGCCAGGATAGTGCTTCCTTTCGGCATCGAAATTATTACCTATGCAGATGACACCCAACTGGTGGTGGCGCTAAACCATCCTGAGGGGTCATCTTGCACTCTGGGCACCTGCCTAGAAGCGGTAGCCAAATGGATGGCACTATCTCACCTTAAGCTAAACAGGGACAAGACAGAACTGATGTTTCTGGGTAAGTCTCCTTCACCCATCCCGGCTTTGTTGTGGCCGCCATGTCTTGGCATCATTCCGGTCCTTAAGGATCAGATCAAGAGCCTGGGCGTATGGCTTGACAGCAGCCTCTGTTTTAATCACCAAGCCTCCAAACTCTCTGCTACCTACGTAGGCCTGATGAGGATGTTGATGAAAATTCTGCCTCTACTCTCATTTCTGGCCCGAAGGATCATGGTGCAAGCCCTCATCCTGTCCCGCTTAGATTACGGGAATGCTTTGTATCTGGGTGCGCCGTTGGCCACCATAAAAAAACTGCAAGTGACCCAGAAGTTTGCGGCCCGCTTACTCCTGGATCTTCCTCTGAGACATTTAGCAACGTCCGCATGGAAGAAACTCCACTGGCTGCCAATTCATTCCAGAATACGATTCAAGGCCATGTGCCTAGCTCATAGAGCCATTGGGAAAACAGGACCTGCCATTATTCACTCCTTTGTTACCCCTTATCAACCCTCTAGAAGTCTGCGTTCTAGCACGGCCTTCCTTGCTACCACGAGGAAAGTACGGAGATCCAGATGGGGTGGACGTTCCTTTTCCTGGAATGCCTCAATTTTCTGGAACTCCTTGCCCCCCACTCTGCACAGCAGAACCAATCTACAGATCTTCCGCAGACTCCTGAAAACTTTTCTTTTTACTAACACTCATTAACTGGCTCGGTTCTCCACCCGCCCGGTCCTAGCGCTACGAGGCCTCAGGGTAGAGGTGCACTTTACAAACTCAATTTAATTTCATTCATTCATTTCATTTCATATCACACTGACATAATGGGCTGGCCTGGACTTCAATAATTGAAGCTCCTTAGGACTCCCTCATGATGAGTATAAAAGAGGACATGGGTAGATGCTTTTAACTAAAATACAACAGGACCTGAAAGGATACAACTCCCCTCTGGTCTTCAGCCTCTGACCAACTATCACCCACTTACTGCACACAAGCTGCTTCCTGTCACCTCCTAGGTTCAGAATCAGGGCCGGACACAGAACACAAATCGGCACAGGCAATTTGATCTGACCAGCTCCATGGGGGAGGTGGGGGAACAGGGGGTGGGCGAGGGGGTCTGTGTGGGGATAAAAGGGGTGGCGAGGGGGTCAGTTGGTGTGCAAGACTGCAAGTTTGAAGCACTGTTGCTTAGCCTAACCGGCCCCAGAACTCCTGGTTTTGTTACTGGGGGCTGATATTGCAGCACCGCTGCAAAACCGGCCCCTAGTAGCAAAACCAGCCTCCACCCTTCCAGGCTCCCGGGGAAATGCCCGATGCACGCTACAGCCAGCTGTAGCCTGTCCGGCCCTGTTCAGCATTCTGTGATGATTTCATAGACTCTCTGCAGTATTGGCTAGACACAAACCGTGTAAAGAAGTACTGTTCACTCTCAAAGTTTGTGCTCAAAATTCACATACCAGAGCTTAGCAATCAAGAACTTTCTTTCAAAACACATTCAGCCAAAGTTAAAGCCATCGGAAGATGCTGCCAATTCAAATAATCTCACTGTACAAACTCTAGTTGCTATAGGCGAGAGATGGGCGCAGCAAAGTTTGGTAGCTGTACAATATATTTGTGAATAAGGATCATGTGCTAAAATATCCACTATTCAAAACGAGATTAGAGAGTGAGAGAACGAGAATGTAAGATAGATTGAGAACAAGAGAAATAGTGTGTAAGTGTACATTGACTTGATAATTTATATAATCGGCTAAGCTGTGTCCAAAGAATAGAAACGTTGACAATATTTTTCATCAATACAAGTTTGAAATGGCTGCTTTGCTTAATGCAGTGTGTCTTTTCAGTTCATAGAAAGAGGGACAGACAAAGTTATATGAGGTGGTCGAATCCATTCTGAGCTACTAACGTTGGGTAAAGGTATTATTGCAGAGTGGGGCCACAGCATCCAAATGCGGCTACAGTTGTCCTGCGATAGGTTCATATATTTTGAGCCAACGATGAGGGTCATGGAGGGTGCATATTATGTACATTGACCATGCAACTCTAGAAATAAAATCACAAATAGAGAATTGAAGATATTTAGGTGATGAATGGTAAAGGCCACTGAGTTTCAGGTAAATGAGAGACAGATAGTTGCGATACACTTTGGCACAGCCATCCTATTTAACAACATCAAGAATGGAATAGCCTTTTATGCTATTTAGCACTCCTCTTCAGCACAAAAAGAAGTAATGAGAGCAGTGCTGAAGTGCATTGCACCACACATTGTTCTACACAGGTGTACGCGGGCAGCTTGCATTGCTCACCCTAGGCCCTACATGTACATTCCCTTAAATATGGTGCCTCATTTGAAGCTTGGTTGGCTGTGAGGGCCACCATAAATTGGTGTTTATTTCAGAAAAACAAAAGAATACCGAGGGAGCCAAACAAACAAGGGCTCCACTTGCCTCTCTCCTCTACCCTTATTGCACCTGCTTCATTGGCCTGTGCACTAACGAAAAAGGGACCCCTGTCAGCTTAGCAGGCTTCTTTAAATATGGTGGACAGTTCTCCACCAGGGAAGTTGGGGACATGGACTCTGCTGACCTGTATAAACCAATGGGACTAAAAACCAAATATTATATGAGCCTAATAGTCTATTTCTAAGTACCATATTTTTTCTCTGAGTTGTGTAAGATAGCTTTGCTGCTTGATAGTATGAGGGCACGAATTACTACAACGTGGTTAACGTGTGGGTACACTACAAGGAGGGCTGGGCCTGCTTGCCCACCTCACCTGTGCCTGTCCCTCTGATGAGGCGTGGCACTTTGACACCTGCTCTGTCGCAACACTGTACTGAGACTCCCAGCCTCACACTCTCGCCTCTCTTCTCCTTCTTTCACTCACTCCTTGCTCTTTCTGATCTCTTGCCTTCTCACTTTTTTGCCTTTTTGCCTTGTATTTCAGATCACTCTTGTGCAGTCACTCCTTTTTTCTTTCTCAGCTTTTAGTTTTTGCCTGTTCTTTATTCAATCTTGTGCTGTCACTTTTGCTTTCTTTCTTAGATTTTTGCCTGTTTTACAATCACTCTTCCACTGTCTCTCTCGCATTTTAAAATGTTTGCATCTTTTTACATTAGTCTTGTTCTTGCTTTTTTGACCTTTTTTCTATTGTTTGCCTTCTTAAGCCTCATTTCCCCATTTCTTGCATCCTCGCTCACCTTTTTCCTTCTGTGCTCTCTGACCGTTTAATCTCTCCTGCTCTTTTCTCTTCTATCATGTTCCTCTTCATTTTCTGCCGTCTTCTCTTATTGCATTTTGTCCTCTTTTTGCACCCTTCCCGCCCTCTGCAGCCATGCTCCCCTTTTTTCCTAGACTGTACACTCACCTACATTCCTGCCGCTCGCTTCTGCCCTGCCTACTCCCTTTCCGGACCCACTTAATGGCAGCTGAGTGAGAGCCACTTGTGCATCAAAGGTATGCCTAAGGAAAGCTGTCTGCACTTATCCACACCCCTCCCGTACCCAATGACAGGGTTCCTGTCCCTTATCCCACCCACTGCAACACCAGACTCTACTCAGCCACGGACCTGGGCGCACGGGACATCCTTCCGCTTGCGGCTCATACACCTCCCCCTCCACCACAGAAGATGCATCCTCCTGCGAAATATGCTGGTTCTCCAGTGACCCGCACTAACAACCACTGCCTACCCCTCTCCTACTCTGCCTGCTCTCAGACCATCAACCCACACAGCACCTTAGTGAACAACTTACAAGAAGAATGGGTCCTCTTGCATGACCTTACTCAAGACCTTCTCTTTCTAACCGAAATCTGACTTGCCCTGACTTCGACCACAGAAATCGCAATAGTTTTGTTGTGTGCCTTCCCAGCAACACCCGTGGCTTTTTGATACTGGCTAGATTAACAATGAATCATAAATCAGAGTAAGTGCCAAAAAGGTACACCTCTCCATGGGTGGCTTAAGGGAAGCACAAAGAGGAGAAATAAAGTGGAGAAATACTTGTTTTCACTTTTCTAAGTATGCTGCATTCTGCAGCACACATAGGAGGAGTAAATCGCCATAAATGATTTTTTGGAACAATCCTCCCTGTAACGCAGGCACACTTGCACCATAGTGCAAGGGTTTCTGCATTGGTGCACGGCTGCTGTTTGTATGACGGTGCAGGGGTGAGTGCAGGAATGCGTCGTATTCTTCTAAATACGATGTACTACGGCACATAGACAATGATGCAGCTCGGCACAGCAAAATTACCTGCGCCACAATGCTGCACCATTGTCTTATAAATGCCCCTTTGGCTTTAAGATCCATATCCCCATCAATAACACCCTGGTGGAGTCCGGCCCTACCAAACTCCGGACCCAAAATTCAACTTCAGAAATACAATCATGGCTTTATCACCCCACTTGTGCTCAATCCAGGACCTTCATCCTCATTAGCAACCTAAATTTCCACCTGAAGACCTCATTGACCAAACATCACCAACCTCTTGGAAGACGTAAGCACACTCAGACTCACCCAACAAGTGAAGGACTCAAATCATATCATTAGACACCTTCTTAAACATGTCTTTTCCAGCATCTCCAGCATGACAGTGAGCAAGACAAACCCCCTTACCAGGACCGACCAATGCCTTGAACTCCTCCAGCAACATAAACTGCACTCTCTAAAGGACTCGACGCAACTTGAACACTATCCCTGGGGAAACGTGCATGTCAGCTCTCCTAATCCACTGCAATAAAACCAAGACCTCTCCTGATCAATCATTAACTTCAAAGGCTGAATCACTTCTAAGTCACAAGAAAAAGGGGGAAAAATGAAAAATGAAGAAAAGGGGGCAGGGTAAAAACACTCTGACCACCTAGGCCTGCTCAGTGGGTCCCACAAGGACCTCCCAGGGTCAAAAAAGCATTTTAAAAAACAATTTGGCAGAATTCGCACTGGGTTCGCAAATACAGCTGAAATGATTAAAAAAATAAAGCGGGGATCCTGCACTTCGTTTGTTAAAAAGCCCCTGAGTAGGCCAGGTCCCAGGGTCATGTTGAATTATGTTGTGGGTCCCATGTGGGCCTGCAGCCCCAGGGACCACCACCTCCCTGTGGCTTCATTCATGATGGGAGGAGGGGCACATGACCCCCGCAGCCCCAGGGACCTCCACCTTCCCGGGGCTTTAGTCAAAGAAGGGCCAGGGGCCTTCCGGGCCCCCCCAAGCCCCGGGAACCACGCCCACCCCAGGGCTTTCTTAAAATTAGGGGGCGGCTTGTGGGTCCCCGAGCCCCGAGGACCACCACCTTCCCAGGGCTTTCTTAAAAGTAGGGTGGAGGGTCTCGTAGGCCCCTGGGGACAGACACCTCCAGGGGCCTTTGAAAATAATTTGTGTGGGGGGCTCAAGCCCCCCCACACTGCCCCGGGTTCCACCACCTCCCCGGGGCATTGAATATTTAAATACGGGGGTCTGTTGCGGAACCCCGGCCCCAGCGAACACCACCTCCTGGACCCCTCAATGGCCCTGTGGACCACCACCCCACAGGGCTGAGTCCTGCAATGTCCCGGGATGCCAACCCCGGGACATTGCTGTTTGTTATGGGAGGGCAGGAGCCGTGCAGCTCCTGCCCTGCCATAGCAAACACTGCTATGGGTTTTGAACACAAAACAAAAATCAAAGCAGATTGCTTTTGCACAAGGGGAGCTGCACGTCAGCAGCTCCCCTTGTGCAAAAGCAGTGCCGGCTCCCGCAGGAGGCGGGAGCTGGGGGGACAGTGGGAGCATTGGAGTTCCCCCCACGGTCCCCAACTTGAGGGCCAGATAAACGCCATTTTACCCTTTTACTGCTTTTGCACACAGCGCTGCTTATAACTGTTGTTGTAAGTTAGGGTGTGTGAAATGCTTCACATGAGAATGGATTGTTTTCAGCATCCCTAGATTTACATCGTGACTCTAGTCTGCACACTGAGTGCTAAAGCCTCCAAGGTTATCATAACAAGGAAGCTGTTGTTCGGGCTGATCAGCATCACGTTCTAGCCATAGCATACATGCAGCTGCAGCCAATCTGATTCTGGAGCCTTTAATATTGCACTGTAAGCATGATTTCACACACTTGGAAGAATCCCGTTTTTCCAGAGAGACAGAGAACTTTTGCAGATCCTGATGTGATCCACTCCTGCTGATCTTGGAGGTAGGGGGTCCCCCACACAAGCCTAAGAGACCTTCTATATTTTATAAAACATAGTTCCTACCCAGGGAGGGTGATTTACTAGGCGCTATAGGACCTATAAGTAGTGTGGCTCACTGGTTAGAGGCGGCAGACCCGAGAGCAGAGGACGGCCCGGGACCAGGGTTCGATTCCCGGCGCGGCAGGTTTCTGGACCAGGGTCAGCGGACTCGATAATTCTCTCGCCTCGGTGCCCACTCTGATCAGCGTTCACACTCGGCAACTCTGGGCATTAGCTTGCCTCATCTTCACTAACGGCCCCACCAGACCGCTGGGGATGCCTGGTCTCACCCTGGAGATACCCATTAAGGGACCATCTCTCAGGGAAGCCAGGAAGGGTTTCGCAGCGGTCGAAGCGCCTTGGGACCCTACGGGTAAGTAGTGCGCTATATAAATGCCTATACATTTACACACATACATATTTTCACCATCATTGTAATATGATTTCTCCTTTTGTGTTTTATAAAATTGTAACAATGCTGATCATATTATTTCTAATCATATGTCTGCTTATGTTAGCAAAAATACTGCATCTTAGAGCACGTCATTAAAATAAATATTTTAACCCTTCCTGTGTTTTTTTTGCTCCTGTTGTGGACTGGTATGAGAGTATAATGAAAGAGTGTTCTTGCTTCCCACCATTCCTGAGATTAACCTATGTCGCATGTTCTTGGTTGTCTAATCATTGGTTCCTTTGCTATAGGACGAAGAGCTGATGTGACACTGATGTTAGCTGGTTAGGGTTTCTAGGTACTAAGGTGAGTTTTTTGGTACACCACAATTCACTGAGGTCCTGGGTCTCTGTGCACAGTTCTGTGTAGGAGCAGGATTCCTGCAACAGGGTCCTTGGACCAGAAGTGACCCGGGAGGGGGGCCAGGCAGCCCCTTCCCTTTTAATTAATTAATTTATTTATTGTTAAAAAGGAAGGCCGGCCACTGGGGATGGGGTACCCGGGGCCATAATTGGCCTAAGGAAGGGTGTCACGCAGCCCCCCCTCCTAAAGAAAACACAGCCAGACCAGGCCGCCGGGGAATGGGGTCCCTGGGGCCAGAAGTGGCCTAGGGAAGGGGGGCCATACAGCCCCCTCCCTTACTTTTTAAATTTTTAAATGATACAATACCCCCGGGGATGGGTTTCCTGGGCCTTTATAGGCCTCAGGAGGGGGCCACGTGGCCTCCCTACCAAAAAAATGATAGAAAATGCTGGTCAGGCCCCGGGATTGAGGTCCCCGGGGCCAATAGCGGCCTAGTGAAGGGAGGCCACGTGACCCCCTGCCTGTTTATTTTTTTTAAATGCTCAGGCATGTACTAACTGCTATTGGTGTGTCTATGGTTTTGATATTGGTAGTCTGTATTTTAGAGTGGATGTATGAAAGGTTTTATTAGTGTGTGAGGAGGTGCATCAGATAATCACATGGATGATGTAATCAGTGATGTGATTTGAGATGTCACTAGTGATGTGATCAGTGATGTCACTGAGCAGGTCATGAGTGATGTAATATGTGACATCATCAGCAGTGCATTGCGGGGCAGTGGTTATAGTTAGCTCTACTAACTATAACAGCTGAATTTCTCTGGTTTTATACGAGTGAAATATCTATATATATTACCTACTGGCGGTCGCCAGTAGGTATATATAGTTAGGATTTTTTCTCTATGGGTTTTTTGAAAATTCTATGTCTAATAACTTTGGCGTTTGTGGACGGAATTGGCTGAAATTTTCAGGAAAATGGCACATTTTGTTTCTGAGCAGCCCTTGAAAATTTGGGGGGGGTTCGTCCAGTGGGGGCCGAGAAAAAAGGGGGGTCCCAAAACGTGTTTTTAACATTGAGTTTTCCATAGGGCAGTTGGCCTCACTTTTAGCCCGAACGGCTGAATGGATTTGCACGAAACTTGGCAAAATTGTAGGGACTGGTAGCCCGATGTGCCTTTTGTAGGTCTCAATATATGTGCTCCAGTGGATTTTGAGAAATTAACGTTTAAAAAAAGATATATATCTGTAACAGCGGACCGGGCAGCGCTCTGGTTCGCGGACTTTTCGCGCAACGGAGCTTTGTGAAGCGAAGCTGATTGGTTCTCCGGCGTCTGTCAACATTCCAAACAGTCCGTAGCGGCCGCCATCTTGTCTCTCGGTAGGATCGAGAGACAAGAGGAGGTCAAAACAAAGGGGGAAATAACTATAAGGGGGCATAGTAGATCCTCGCTGACCCCCTAGGTTTGATGTGGAGGTTTTAAAAGGGCCCCGCGGGGCAAAAAAAAATAATAATAATAATAATCGAACGGCTGAATGGATTTGCACGAAACTTGGCAAAATTGTAGGGACTGGTAGCCCGATGTGCCTTTGCTAGGTCTCAATATATGTGCTTCAGTGGATTTTGAGAAATTAACGTTAAAAAAAAGATATATATCTGTAACAGCGCACCGCTTCGCGTACTTTTCGCGTTACGGAGCTTTGCGAAGCGAAGCTGATTGGCTCTCCGGTGTCTGTAAACATTCCAAACAGTACGTAGCGGCCGCCATCTTGTCTCTCGGTAGGATCGAGAGACAAGAGGAGGCCAAAGCGAAGGGGCAAATGACCATAAGGGGGCATAGTAGATCCTCGCTGACCCCCTAGGTTTGATGTGGAGGTTTTAAAAAGGCCCCGCGGGGCAAAAAAAAAAAATAATAATAATAATCGAACGGCTGAATGGATTTGCACGAAACTTGGTAAAATATTAGGGACTGGTAGCCCGATGTGCCTTTGCTATGTCTCAATATATGTGCTTCAGTGCATTTTGAGAAATTAACGTTCAAAAACAAGATATATATCTGTAACAGCGCTCCGCTTCGCGGAGATAAAATTATATCTGTATTACCTAGCTGTTGCTAACACCAGTTAGCGACGGCTAGTAGGAGATAGCGACCATCTTGGGTCCCACTTTGCATGTGAGTGATATTTATCACTAATGACATGCAAAGTGGGCATGCCAAGATGTTAGCGACTGGAAACAGTCGCTCACATCGCTATCTCCTATTATCAACTTTTGGAAATATTCGAGATAAGCGCGAATATCTCCAAAAAGTAACAGCTGCCCTGAGCAGTTCTTAGCCATGTTATCCAATGGGAGGTGGATAACATGGCTAAGAGCATTAGCTCGGTAATGCATGAATATCGCGGAGTTTTCAGCGATATTAATGCATTGCGCTCGTTTTTTATCGTATTTGCGATAAACCTTGATAATAGCAAGGTTTATCTGCGATAATTTCTGACGGTAAAAAAATCTTTGCAATGCATCGTTAGGGATAAATATCGCTTAACTTTGGTAATATGCCCCAACGTCTGTTAACGTTCGATTCGAAGGAAATCAGGAATTGTTGAAAAACATTGTGTGCGCCATCTTGTCTTTTTTCAAATGCCACACTTTTGTCGTGCACGGCAGCCATTTTAGATGCCTTGACCAGACCCACTCTGTGCACGCTGTCGATCCTTAGCATGGCTCCCCACCCTCGCAAGCATCTCACCCAGGCAGTGGTCACCCCCGCTCTCTGTCTTATGCATGGGTAATAAACCTCCCCCCATCTGCGCTGCTCTTCCCTGAGAATCACACCCTGTGCCCGCCCGACACCTCCCTTTCGCCCTATTCACTACCGCACCCTCTGACACTCCTTTTCCTCTGTGTCCGATTGTCCAGGCCGGTCCTAGGCTATCAGCTAGCCCTGCAGATGTAGTTTATGGCCACAGCTGTAAAGAATCACCCCTCTTCAAAGGAGTTATAGTAGATCAAGGCCCACACTCGATGAGATCCGTCACAGCAGAAGCGTTGCTATTATCTGAAAACCATCCTGTATTGTGATTGGGGAGGGGACCGAGCGTGAAGCGGAAGATTCCAGGGATGACTCTTTGTACATCAAAGTTTTTACAATTATGTGTCACATTAAAAATATATAGCACTCCGACAAAGTAGTAAGATTATAAAACTTTAATAATTTATAAATATATACAAGAAAACAAAAATAGTAATAACATATAAACATTTTTAGGGAAAAACAACGAAGTAGCGGTCGGCTGTGCGAATAGTCCCAACGCAGCACAACGTCCAGATTTCCGGCGTGGGGCGTCGCGGGGGGTGGGTCATCAGTAGCAAACTGTTGTGCGAATAGTTCCAAGGCAGCAGAACGCGCCGAAATCTAGATGACACGAAAGTGATGTCTAGTAAGTTGCCACCCAGCAAATAACGGCGTGGGGCGTCGCGGGGGTGGGTCATCAGTAGCAAACTGTTGTGCGAATAGTTCCAAGGCAGCAGAACGATGGCACCAAGGTGATGTCCAGTAAGTTGCCGCACTGGTTTTGGTATCCTACAATGCTGCTCCGAATAACGGCGTGGAGCGCCCCGGGGGAGGCGGCGTGAACGGGCCTCTCCAGGTGGAGTCTCATCTATTTTAGTGGGGCGCCCCTTTACCGTTTCAGTTGCCATTCCGTCCGCTTTTGGTCCACTGTGTCAAAATCCGCCATTCAGCTGAGTTGCGCCCACTCTTGCGGTGCAGCGATAGGCGGCTGCCACAGGACTCTCAAAATGGCGGCAGGCTCTTTCCTTTTTGGGCGTGGTCCACTGAAATGGCCCTGGGACACCTTGGAAATCGGACGCTTGTCTGCTAGGTCTTGGACCCCATTCTCGAAAGCGTCCCCTCCGCCTTGAGAATTCATCAAAAGTTTTGGGGGCCCCGACTCCTGCAGGCTTCTGGTGGGGAGCGGCTGCCATGATTGCTCGCGGAATGACCACGACGGAGCTACGAGATGGTGGTGCTCTCATGCTGACGCCAGTTTAGTCTGAAACATCCAGAAACAAGGTGGGGCTTTCATCGTTTGGGGAAAAAAAAAAGTTTTCATCCAATGAAAAGTGTTGTTTTTAGGTCATATGATCAAGCCTTCCATCATTCGGAAACCAAAAGTAAAATGAACCAATGAAAAGTTTTATAAACAAGTCACATGACCTGTTATGCGGCATAGGGTATAAAATGCGGAGAAAATACGTTGGCACGTGAGGCGGCGTCAGTAGCGGACCGATGTGCGAATAGGCCGAAGGCAATACAACGCGCCAAGATCCGGATGGCACCGAGATGGTGTCCAGCAAGTTGCAGCACTGGTGTGGCCATCCTACAATGCTGAAAGTCGGCGTGGGGCGCCCCGTTGGCCTGTGAGTTTGCGTCAGTAGCGGACCGATGTGCGAATAGGCCGAAGGCAGCACAACGCGCCAAGATCCGGATGGCACCGAGGTGGTGTCTAGTAAGTTGTCGCACTTCTGTGGCCATCCTACAATGTTGAAAGTCGGCGTGGGGCGCCCCGTTGGCCTGTGAGATGGCGTCAGTAGCGGACCGATGTGCGAATGGGGCCAAAGGCAGCGCAACAATATTTTCTGACTGACACCACAAGGCGCTGAGATGCCAAGATCCGGATGGCACCGAGGTGATGTCTAAGTTGCGGACTGATGTGCGAATGGGGCCAAAGGCAGCGTAACAATATTTTTTGTATGGAAGATACCACTAGGCGTTGAGATGCCAAGATTCGGATGGCACTGAGGTGATGTCTAGCAAGTTGGTGTGGTCATCCTACAATGCTGAAACTCGGCGTGGGTCGCCCCATTAGCCTGTGAGATGGCGTCAGTAGCGGACCGATGTGCGAATAGGCCGAAGGCAGCACAACGCGGCAAGATCCGGATGTCACCGTGGTGGTTTCATAGTTGAGAGGCACTTCATCTGCAGTGGGGCGCCGAGATCCGGATGGCACCGAGGTGATGTCTAGCAAGTTGCTGTACTGGTGTGGTCATCCTACAATGCTGAAACTCGGCGTGGGTCGCCCCATTAGCCTGTGAGATGGCGTCAGTAGCGGACCGATGTGCGAATAGGCCGAAGGCAGCACAACGCGCCAAGATCCGGATGGCACCGTGGTGGTTTCATAGTTGAGAGGCACTTCATCTGCAGTGGGGCGCCGAGATCCGGATGGCACCGAGGTGATGTCTAGCAAGTTGCTGTACTTGTGTGGTCATCCTACAATGCTGAAACTCGGCGTGGGTCGCCCCATTAGCCTGTGAGATGGCTGTTCTTTGGATTTGGGCCTGGTCCACCAAAATGGCCCTGGGACACCTTAGAACTCGGACGCTCGATTTTTTTTTCCTTTCCTGTACATGCAAAAAAAGGTAAATGCCCGGTACGTTACACGCTTCATCTGCCACGATGAACTCTCCAGAGGAACCGAAAAAAAATATAGTTGTGGTAACTATACCATGCATCGTCATATGGAGAGGTGGCACCAATTAATTATAGTGCTGCATAAAAGAGAGATTTGGAGGAGAACCCCTGACCTGCTAGTACATTCATCAAAGAAGTGGCACTGAGAGCTTCAGAGGCAAGGGAAACGGTCCCAAATATTTAGAAGAACTTTGGAAAGATTAAAATGACATGTTTAGATTGTGGCAAATTAATTTCATGTGGACAGATGAGTGTTACTCTAATAAATACAGCATATGAACATCATCATAGTCGATGGTTGGTAGAGACATTTTGACTATATCCTGGACCTGCCCGTCCTCGCCCAAAATGGCGCCGGAATAAATGGGACTCGTAACTCCTTGTTGTGTACTGGTTGCAGAACCTTGAAATCACGAGATACGTATGCAGTTTTGAAGCACATGGCGGGCGGGGACGAGAATTGATTGAATATTTCGACATCCCTATTGATATTAAGTTCTGATGTGTTATTGATTACTGTACTGTTGAAAGTTCGAATTAACGTCACCCATGGTACTTGCCCGCAAATGTATATCTAGATAATTTTATTGTAACTGGCCCTGTCGTATTTTAATTATAAAATGTACGTCCACCGATTCCGTAACTGTTAGACACCTTAGTTCTTGCAACCTAATGGCCCGCCCGTTACGTTCCTCTACAGTGTAAATGTCTATTCATCATATACGATTACAGTTTGCTCTGTGGCAGGCCCACGTGGTTATAGGCTCGTATTTGTATAATGAAATTTTCACAATAAAGGTTTTTAAAAGAAAACATGGTAGTAGTATATACATTGGTAAAGTTTTTAATAATAGTGACTGTTTTAGAATCATTAAAAGGCAAGTGAAATAAAGCAGACCAATTACATGAAGGGTGAAAGGTATAATACGAAGGAACGCAGTAAAGATAAATGGTCAAGGGCTGTTGTGTTTTCTATTCCTGCAACATAAAGTGATTGATAAGAATCTCATATTCAGGCGTATCGGCGACTAAGACAGCAGGTCGACCCTCTTTTGCTCAACGGCTCCGTCATGGGACGAAGAAACGCTCTTTTTCTCGAAAAAAGAATATATTTTACTTGCAGGACAGTTGTAAAATTTCCGGGAAAGTACATTAGCCTGGAACATTATAACATATATTTAAGAAAAAATAATGTTCGGAAGTAATGAAAAGCGTAATTTTTAGGTCATATGACCAAGCCTTTCATCATTACAATAAGAAAAGTAAAATGAACCAATGAAAAGTTTTATTAACAAGTCACATGACTTGTTATGCTTACGTTACGCGCTGCGCGCCCCGGATGACTTCCGGATGCGCTAACGCGGCGCGTCATATGACGCATTACGCGACAACGCAGGTACAGAATATAGTCAAAATGTCTCCACCAACCAGCGGTCGGAACACAACCCCTTTCAGCAGGCTAAATAGTTCTGTTAAATGACAACAGAAGGGACAGGCAACAAGAACCATCAGTCAAAGAGGGGAGAGCTAGTTCTTCTCTACCGGGTTACATTGGGGCGCTACCGGAACTGATCGAATTGGTAGTCTACAGTGTTTCTGGATGTTTCAGACTGAAGCTGGGGTTAGCATGAGAGCAGCACCATTTCGTAGCTCCGTCGTGGTCATTCCGCAACCAATCATGGCAGCCGTTCTTTATCGTTATTTTGGGCGGGGTGGGTGGCGGAGCCGAGCTGTTTTGCAGCCATCATTGTGTGGAGTTCAGTTCATCTCACTAGTTTTGTATTTGTCATGAGGGGTTGTTCCTAATGTTTCTATTTTAGCGAGGTCAAAAAGAGATCCCATTAGTGGCCTACTGATTTTGCTCGATTCCTTTTCTTTTTTTTTTACACGATTTTTCGTTATCTGCAAAGACTAAACAGAGTATTGCGACTCTGTGTTTGTTTGTAAATAGAGAATGAACCAAAGAGAACTAATTCTAAAACAGTAAATACTTGGATAACAATCAATCAAATGGAGAGAGAAGCAGGCACGACGGATTACAATGGGGGCAAAGACCTGCGTTAACTACCTTTCACTATCTGCAAAGAGAGAGTACTCCTAATAGAAATGAGGGGGGGGGGCACCATTCAAAGCAGATCAGTGTGCATAAACACGAAAATGTTTTCACTTACCACGTACTTGACATTCGACAGCTTATGATATTTGCTATTAAAAAACCATTGAAATTCACTGAAAAAACCATAGGTTATAGACCATATATAGTTAGGAATTAGCATTTACAAAACCTTGAAAATTCACTGAAAAAACCATAGGTTATAGACCATATATAGTTAGGAATTAGCATTTAAAAAACCTTATTTTACTCACACAAAACCATTGAAATTCCATATATAGTTAGTTGCACTAACTATATATCGCGCACCTGCAATCCACTGCTGATCATGTCACATATTACATCATTCATGACATGGTCAGTGACATCACTGATGACATCACTGATGACATCTCAAATGACATCACTGATGACATCACTGATGACATCTCATTTGACATCATTCTTGTGCTAATACGATAAACCTCTTCAGACTCTAATATAACCTTAGATACACTCAGTGTATACAGACACTCACACATTGCCACTCATCCATGGAGTTACTCACACACCCAGTCAGTCATGCAAAGAAACAATCTCATCTCCATTTCTTCAACTATACAGTTAAACACACCTTACTTATTGAAACATATACTAACACATATTTACTCTCTTATACAATCCCTGATACAAGTTCACAATGATCGATACAACCACTCACTCATTCGGTGGCTCTCATGCACAGTTATTTATATATGCCAACTCTCACATGTACTGTGTTTTACATATGTACTTACTATGACATGTAGCATTGAGATATCCATTCACTCATCAATACACTCATGCACACAGTCAACTGCCCATGTAGCTGTTTCCACATGCACTCTTGAACTCATACACCTAGTGAATAAACTGTTCACACATCTATGCATAGAGTCACACACCTTCCAGCCACCCCCACACAAACTCAATCTCCCATAGAAATACTTGGGCAACCAGTTAATAACACATATAGCCTCTCGTATAGCTAATGATCAACACATGCAGCAGTTTACAGAACAACAGACATAATGATGCACAAATTAAGACAGTTTAGTCACTAACCCATGCATTCAGTGAGACACATTTAATCACTCACTCATACAGTCAGTCACGCACCTACTAAATCCTTCATCCAGACACTTATACATCCACTCATTCTTCAATATGTAAGACATATTTTAACTTTACAGAAACATACAGTCACTGGATGTTGTCATCAGTGATGTCATCAGTGATGTCATTTGAGATGTCATCAGTGATGTCATCAGTGATGTCACTGACCATGTCATGAATGATGTAATATGTGACATGATCAGCAGTGGATTGCAGGTGCGCGATATATAGTTAGTGCAACTAACTATATATGGAATTTCAATGGTTTTATGTGAGTAAAATAAGGTTTTTTAAATGCTAATTCCTAACTATATATGGTCTATAACCTATGGTTTTTTCAGTGAATTTTCAAGGTTTTGTAAATGCTAATTCCTAACTATATATGGTCTATAACCTATGGTTTTTTCAGTGATATATATATATATATATATATATATATATATATATATATATATATATATATATATATATATATATATATATATATATATATATATATGTATATGTTCACTGAAAAAACATAGGTTTCAGACATGTTATAGTTAGGAATTAGCATTTCCATATTAACTAAATATGTACTTGGCCAGAAAAGAGTATATTTCTCAATTTAATGTCATAAATGTATTTCTAAGCAGACCATCCACCACGCATCCAACAGGCTCAAGGACCCCGTCGGACGGACTGCAATCCCTACAATGGTGGCAGTGCCTGCTCAGGCATTGCTGTAGGGATTACAATGTCCCTTTCCGCTGGCTGTTTCATGGCGGTTAACCCCCCCATGAAATGGCTGGTGGAAAGTGACTTGGGGGGCCCACCTTCCCACCTGGCCCCCTGACATGGGCCCTGGGGGACACAAACTTCTTTGCACCAAATGGTGCCTGCCACATTGTGCAGGGATGTTTGAAATGTGTTTTTTCCTATTGCAGTGTTTGCTGGGCCCACAGCCTTTTTTATACAGAGGCTGTGGGAGAGGAAGAGGAAAGAGAAAACAAAATCAAAGAGTACAATGGGAAGACCAACCCCCAGTCGCCATGGGCACAAGGAGCAGGGGGAAAGGCAACGGTCCCTCGACGAGCCGAGAGTACCGAACATTGTGAACTTAAGTGACCCTGTTCTATCAAGCAATGAGGAGTCGGTTCTCTCCAAAGGTCAAGGTTTTGTTCCCAAACCACTGAATGACCATTTCAGACTTAATATAGAACTAGCATAGTTCTTTAGAAAGATTAAACTTCGCAACCATTTTGGGGACAACGAAAGTGAACAACCAGAGAGAAGAAACACAGACCTTAGAAATAAGTCTACATTTGTCCCGCCTACTCAGACCATCCCATGTCACATCTTGGCGTTTGAACAGAAAGGAAGAAAGGAGGTGGAACAGATCCAGTTCGGAAAAGAAAAAGGTTTCCAGAATTTGACGAAAGCAGAACGCAAATCACTTGAAGACCTGAGGAACAACTCAGACCTTACGATCAAGCCTGCTGATAAGGGGGGCGCTATCGTACTTATGAACAAAACCATGTACAGACATGAATGTAACAGACTACTCTCAGACGGCAACATTTATGAGATTCATACAGAGGATCCTACACCTCGTTTAATGAATAAAATCAAACATATGGTGGATGAGGCCCTTTGCCTTGACTGGATCACCAAACAAGAAGCTGATTTCCTCATTAACGACACTCCAAGAACACCAAGATTCTATACACTACCCAAGATTCATAAAGGAAGGACATCACCCCGGGCAGACCTATTGTTTTGGGGATTGGATCGATTCTGGAACCACTCTCTCAATTTTGCGACTGGTTTCTAAAACCAATAGTCCAGAGATCGCCGTCCTACCTCAAAGACACCAAAGTTGTGTCCTTCGAGATCTGGAGATTGATACAAGTCAAGATATTTTCATTACCATGGATATCGAGGCTTTGTACATGAGCATTCGGCAGCAACGAACCCTTGACGTAGTTGAAGACATGTTACTCAAACAAGATTGGAAGTTCCTGACTCCTCCTCAGTTCATCATGGAGTGTGCAGAAATGGCCCTCAAAGAAAATTATTTAGAATATGAAGACATACTTTATCATCAGATCACTGGAACTTCGATGTGCAGTACATTTGCCCCCAGTCTTGCTTGTCTCTACGTACACCAATTCGAGGAGGATCATATCTTCAACCCCAACAATAACCCCTTTTCTGAACAAATAAAAACTTGGAAACGTTACATTGATGACGTGTTTATCATATGGAGAGGAGAGGAAGCTACAGCAAAGAGGTTCGTCGAATGGGTTAACACAAAAGACAGCCACCTGAAGTTTACCCACTCCATCAGCAAACAACATGCTATCTTTCTGGATCTGGAAATCAATATGACGGAGAGAGGAATGTACAAAGGTACATAATAAACCTACTGACAAGAACAGTTTGCTTCTATATGAAAGCTTTCACCCCAAAGCATTGCGTGACAACCTACCAGTAGGCCAGTTCCTTCGAGTCCGCAGAAATTGTTCTGAAACAGAAAATTATAATATACAGGCAGAAGAACTTGAAAAGAAATTACTGGACCGCAACTACCCGAAGAAAATGATTAAGAGAGCCAAAAAAAGAGCCAGGAATAATGACTGCCAGGCCCTACTGGAAACCAACAACAAGGATAAACCAGACCGTGTAATATGTGTGACCACATACACACCCATCTCTAACAAGGTACACCGGATCATTAAAAAGAACTGGCACATTTTGAATGGAGCCGATAAACAATGGGCGCCTCCACTTTTTGCCTTCAAAAGGAGTAAAAATATCAGAGACGTCTTGGTACATGCTAAAGATCCACCACAACCAGTGGAGAACCAGGTCACCCTATGGAACTCTCAGAAGCCTGTAGGCCACTACGCATGTGGTAACTGCGTTGCGTGTCCACTAACATTGACAACAAAAGAGGTGAACATCGGTACAGGAAACCCTTGGGAACTCAATACCTTCAGCAATTGTAATACTGAAAATGTGGTTTATCTAAAAATACGCATAAATGAACACCGTAGCACGATAAGGTGTAAAAAAACTAACACCAAACTAACCAGACACTTTGTGGACGCCGATCACAAGGACAGTGACCTGAAATGGGTAGTTCTGGAAGTTATGAAAAAACAGAACAAAAACCTCACAAAACCACTACACATAAGAGAACAACGGTGGGTCCACGGACTCCACACTTGGGACAGGGGACTCAATAATGAGGTCCCTTGGCTTCAGATGGCCTAAATTCTAAAACGACAATCCCGTAACTGGCACCCTAGCATTAAATCCAGAGCTCATCTACTACACACTTAACAGCGATCATTTTGCTTACATTACCCCTTTATGATACAGTTATGTATAAATAATTCCTGTAACTTTCCAATTGTGACATCTAAACATAGACTCTTTTTCTCAAGGGGAAATGTGCCTAATATTTGTTACAAATCATTTAGGGATAGGATCCAGCACCTTAGAATGTATGTGCCCTTGGTGCCTAACCACTACTAAATTTTGACTGCAGCCCGATCCGGGATTTAGGGGTGGTGTCATGTAACTTTTACATTTGCTGTAGACGCGCATGCGCAATGTACTGTATTCGGGATTTTCCTAGAATTCACAGGCGCGATATGGCCAACAACGCTCCTGCGCATTGGGTGTACTCACTATAATAGCGCAGCATGAAACAACGCGCATGCGTTAACCGCGGCCGCACCAATTACACACTAGTGCAGCCGCGCATCGATAGACAAACCTCCGCTATCGTTTGGTAAATGCGCAAGTGTAGTAAGTGCATCGATAGGTAATCTCCAGTACCTAGGATGACACTCATGCGCAGTACGCGACAGCACCAACAACTTGCTAGTGCGGCCGTGCATTGATAGGCAAACTCCGCTCCAGGCAAGTGCAGTAGGGACATCGGATGTCCTTATAAGGTATTGAAGAAACCCTTTACTAGTGTCAGGGATGCCAGGCAATACTTTGCCAACCAGGGCTCGTGACTCCGGATCTCCCCTCGCTCCTAGTTCGCACATCAATTAAGGGCAGATCTGTGCTATAAATATCGCACGGAGGGCCTTGACCATTTACCGGCGAGGAAGCAAGGAGATCGGATGCAGGTGTAGAGGCGGGAATTCCCCTCACGTACAGTAAGAACTTGAACGAGTGCATGAGTGTGTGTGTGCCTTCGGTGTTTCCTCCGTTAGACAAGAACCATGCTTTGTTGTCTGACAGTTCAACAAGTTTACTACGTTAGTAATTTTTTTTTCAATATGGCTATTATCATACCAACTTGGGATCTCTCTCTTTTTCCTCATTTTCCATAGCATTTGACCAAAGGGGTCTCCCCTCCTTACTCTCCTATGGGGCTAGTAGGTCCCATTGACTAGGGTAAGCCACAGGAATCATGTTTTCCTTTCAGTGCACAGATGATTGCCACTGCTGAATGCACCTATAGCCACGCACTCATCTGCATGAGTATGTGGCATTTGGAATGACCATTGGTAGTTGTATATATGTACTTTTGTGTGAAATACAAGTCTCTCCTTTTTTCTTCCCAAACATGCGTTCAGTTGTATCACTTAACAGTGGCAAGTAATTATTCCCCACCACAAGTGGAACCCTCACCTGTTTACTACGGTAAGGGTGGAGCCCAATTAATATAGGTCCTGACGAATGCCACGGACCCCTTTTGGGGCCAATAGGCAGAAACATGTTGACCATGTATAGCAGGGTGGGGGGACAATGATAATCCCCATCACACCGACCTTTGTTTTTAACACCATACAGATGCCGGTTACATTAAAACAAGTATGACATCTGTAATGGCTTTTTAACCTCACTTCACTTTTTGCAAGGGCCCCCACTAAGTTTTAGAAGTGCATCCCTGTCTCCAGGTGTATGCCCGCCCTCTATCAAACCAAGTTTTTAGAGGGCGAGGACTGGTCAATGATGAAGCATGACACCAGGTGGTGTGTGAGACCAGTCCTTCACTATTTGTGAGATGCCAAGACTCACTAACTGACACTATTTTACTCTAGCACTGAGGTCATTTTTAGGGCTCGCTCATTTTCTATTTTGCAGAAATAGAATACAGGGGTGAGCCCTTATGTCGCTGATCTGCTTCTTTCCCCAAAGGCTCTATTCAGGCAGCTGATTGGCTCTCTTCAATCCGGATTCCCAACAGTTCACAAGAAATAGAATCACGTGACAAGCTCCTCGTGGACGAGCTTGCACGATCCTTCCCCGTGCCAGCAGCATTTGGCACATCAAAGGCTTCGCTGCCACATCCACAATTGAAGCTACGATCAAAGGCTTCCGCTGCCCCGCCCCCCACGTCACTTATTCAGGGCCGCAGGCAAGCATTTCTGCCCAGCCCCCCTCCCAGCGCTGCATTGTTTTCACGGCCGGCCTCCGACCGTGACTTGCATTTCTCCTTCCTTCGTGCCCAGCCCCCCTACCAGCGCTGCCTTGTTTTTCTAAATAATCCTTTTTTATGTATCTTTATTCGTGCAGCTTCTGCAGCTTCTGCACCATAATACCAACACAATTAGCATACTTTGAAGCATTTTGTCTGATCCCTTTAAACCTAACTTATGGTCACTTAAGGCAGTTTTCTGCAATGTTACCCCGGGGCACAAGCAGGGACAGAAGCAACGATTTTGCTCTATGAGCGTGTCCGAGGAAGGTTTGCAGCCTAGCTAGGATGTTTTCAGAAGTACCCTAGGCATACATGCCAATAGACAAGATGCAGGCGGGGTCCCCCGATGGCTTCTTGGGCTCAGTCACTGAAGGCATACACAAGTCGTGCCTATCTCCTCACTTGCACTCAGAGCTCGCCTGGCACGCTCTAATTGCAGTTTCTCAGGGCCATCCGCACTCCCAGCATGTAATCTCTCCCCCGCTCTCAGCCCGCCGATTTTAGGGATTCACCCATTAAATTCAGATAGTACCCCCTCCTCCCTGCCTGTATTCTTTATTCCTGCTTCAAGTGAACCCCCACCCTCCATCAGCCTGTCACACACTATATCCTTCTCTTTCTGACCGAGTCCACCTTTAACCCCATCTGCCTGTTGCTTTAACATGATTCAGAAAAGGGGGTGGTGATGAACAGAGTGCCTGAATTAAGCAGACCACTCTTACCCAGTCCAAAGATCAGGGCTTGATCCATCACCGTTTTTTAGCTCACTGCACCATTCCAGCTCAGAACTTGGCTATATGCAAATTAGTCTGTTCCTGTCCCAGTGCATGATGGGAACAGGGCAAACCAAACTACCAAGCCAATTCTTATACTGGGAAGGAAACAAGCTACCGGGGACCGGTTTCTGGCATTTCAGCCTCGTCGGCCCGGCTTGCTTGAATCCTGATGGTGCAATGAGCAAGGGACTCACATCTGAGTATACCCTTCCACGCTTATGGTGGACAAAATGATTCAGAAAAGGGGGTGGTGATGAACAGAGTGCCTGAATTAAGCAGACCACTCTTACCCAGTCCAAAGATCAGGGCTTGATCCATCACCGTTTTTTAGCTCACTGCACCATCCCCTTGTTGTAAATATTGTTGCTTTAACATGTCACCCCTTTCTCCCACTCTCCTTTGTCTTTCACCCCCTTCCTCCCCCTCCAAATTTTCAGTCAGTCCTCTGCTTGGCTTCCAGGACTATAGCATTTCAACCCCCCCCTCCCTTCCCATATGAGTTCCTTCGTGGCTATAGCGCTAGGGCGGCACCCCACGGCCTAGCACTCACAGGGAGCAGCGTGACGTGTCACAGAGCTGCTTTACTCGATCATTTGAGTTCGTGGTGCGGGAAGACAGGCGTGTACACACAACAAAGTGTCCTGTTACCTGGTGCAAGGTTTTCTTGTTTTCACGGCCGCCAGGCCGGGAGCTACATCAAAGGGTTCGGCTCCCCGCCCCCTGCTTCACGGACGCTTTCTGCTGCTTGTTTCCATGTGTTAGTAAAGGGTATTATTTAATTTTGCCCGGGTTTCTTGCGGGTGGGGATTCATTTAAAGAGCCATCACATTCTTTTCAGACCCCAGTGGAGGGGAGATGCAGATCGGCAATATTACCCGTATCTGCTGCCCCTGGATACACAAAATGCTTTGTAAACATCAGGAATAATTTTATTCACACACAATGAAAGTGTGATGGAGTGCGTTTAATTTACATTTATAAATCACGCCGCAGTGATTTTGGGCTCAACTTGTCTGTGTTGTTTTAGCCCCGCCGTTTCCTTCTCATGCACACCCCCTCTCCCTCCCATCACTACTCAGCAGGGGAGGCCAGAGCAGCTGTGCCACCCAGTCACAAATGCCATCCAGCATAAAGGCGCAGTTTGTTTCTAGGTGCCTCAGTCAAAGCACGTTCTTCCTTTCACAGAAGATTATTCACTTCAAGGCGCATCACCCCTACTGAGTAACATCATCTCTTTCAAGGCTCATAGTTCCATTCAAGACGTAACATTTAAAGCGCAACAATCTGCACAGCATCCCTTTCAAGCCGCATCGTTCCTGTCAAGGCACAGCATTTTTCCTTTCCAGGCGCCTCATTCAAGGTGCATCATTACTTTCGGAGCGTATCATTCTTTTCTATGCGCCTCACTTCAAAGCGCATCATTCCTTTGAAGGTAGCCTCTTCCTTCTGACTCACGCCGTTCCCTCCAAGACAGCCTTCCCTCGAGTGCTGCATTCCACTCAAAGTGCCCCTTTGAGTACCATATGCCTCCAACAATGCTCATTCCTTGAGTACCGCATTCCATCTCCGGGAACAGTAATTCAAATCTCCTCCCCCCCACCCCCCCGCAAAGACACTTGGCCCCTTCAGAAACACCTTGTTTCTGCCTGTACCTCCTATTCTTTAGAAAGCGCCTCGAGGTGCTAAAGAATAACATGAAAAATAACCTGTCATGTACAATTCTACATTCTACCTGCACATAATTTTAATTTTTCAAACAACTACAGCTTGTGAACATACTTTCAACACACAACACATCATATACTCCAAGACCATGACTCCTAGTAGCAATGATACCTTCTACAACTCACACTCACACCCCATCACCTCACAACTCACAGTACTGCATGCCTTACTCTGCAGCACGCCGCACACTGCTGCACGCTACACACTGGTGCACACCACACACTGCTGCATGCCACACACTGCTGCACAACACACACAGATGCACACCACACACTGCTGAACGCCATCCATCCATCCATCCATCCATCTATCACACTACATCCATCCATCCCTCACACAACATACATCCTTCCCCACACTCCATCCATCCATCCCAATACATCCATCCATCCATCCATCCACCCCAATCCATCCATCCACACACCCCCCAAACCATCGTTCCATCCTTCCCCCCACTCCATCCATCCATCCCTCCCCGCACCAAAATGATCCCTACACCGCACCACACTCCATTCCTACTATGTACAAAACTCCATCACTCACCCACCCCACACTCCATCCCTCCCCCGCACCAAACTCCATCCCTCACCCACACCACACTCCATCCATCCCCCGCACCACACTCCATCCCTCACACGGCCCACACTACATCCCTCATCCACACTCCATCCCTCGCCCACACTCCATCTCTCGCCATCTTACCCTGCCTCTATCTCTCACACCTACTCTATCTGTCGCACTCCCTCTATCTATCTACGCACTCCCTCTATCTATCTATCACCCTCACTATCCATCACATCACCACAGCATCACTCTGGAGCATCACAACATCAATATGCGCTAACAGATCATCACTGAACGCCACAGCATCACTCGGCACACTCACAACATCATTCTAAGACAACAAACCATCAATATGTGCAACAATTCAACAACAACATATTAAAATATGTTCTCTCAATTTTCATATTTTTAATAAAAAAGTCTAATTTTTTTTATCTTTCACTTCTGTTCTTGTATTTTCATCACTATAAAAAACAATAAACTTAATCATAAAAAAAAATTGATAACGTTTACGCTATTGCCATCATATATTACAAATTCATGACTTTAACTATTAAATATTGGGAGAAAAAAAAATTATTTTAATGTTAATACATCAAAGTCATGTAAAGACAACACATTTTGCATTAAAAATGCTATAGGTGTCATATTTCCACTAATTAACACTATTAGCATTGTAAATGCCAAAGTTAGAATTTTCCACAAGTAAAAAAAAAATAAAAAAATAATACTTTGTCATTTACAATAATAATCCCTCAAACTTTACTAATGCGAGCCCTATTGCATTGCAAATGCTTGTTCTAGGAGCGGCTCATTTGTGGTAAAAATATTTGTCTGGAGGCTGCCTCTCCTAGCACGCCGTGCCTCTAGTTCCACCCCCTCAGACACCTTCTGAGGTTTCGTGAGCAGATAAGTGTTTGCTGCTCCCCACAATACAAAATACTCACATTGCGACCGCTGTGAAGGGGGTCACATCGTACTGCCGAACACGGGAACTCTAACTCCTAGTCATGCAGTCTTGCTTCAGCATTGGTGTTGGGCAGATGTCATTCCAGCCGACATCAAAATCAGGCCCCAAATTGGAGTGAAAGCGGTGCTGTAGTGTGGGCTGGGCCTTGTTATGCACATTGTTAAGTAAGCATAGGCTTATTGGAAGTATACATGCCATTTTAATTTTTTTCTGCTTTTGCACACGACACTGCATATAACTGTTGTTGTAAGTTAGGCTGCATGAAATGCTTCACATGAGAATGGCTTGTTTTCAGCATCCCTAGACTTACATCGTGACTCTAGTCTGCACACTGATTGCTAAAGCCTCCAAGTTTATCATAACAAGGTAGCTGTTGTTCGGGCTGATCAGCTCACATTCTAGGTACAAAAGGGGGTGGTGATGGACGGAGCATCCGAACCAATCAAACACTCACAGCCAGTCAAAAGATCTGGGTTGAATCCATCACCGTTCTTTAGCCCACTCTGCCACCCCAGTTCAGACATGGCTATATGCAAATCAGTCTGACCCTGTGCCTCATGGGAACAGTCCAGCCCGAACCGCCAAGCCATGCCTTCCCTGGACCGGAAACAAGCTTCCGAGGACCGGTTTCTGGCATTACAGCCGTCTTCAGCCCGACTTGCTTGAATCCAGTGGCAAAGTGAGCAAGGGACTCATGTATGAGCATACCCTGCCACGCTTATGGTGGCCAAAACGGTACAAAAGGGGGTGGTGATGGACGGAGCATCGGAACCAATCAAATACTCACACCCAGATCAGTTGACTGGGGGTGATTGTATGATTTGCTCAAACGCTCCGTCCATCATCCCCTTTTGTATCGCTTTGTTCACCCTATGTGTGGCAGGGTATGCTCAGACGTGAGTCCCTTGCTCACTTGGCCATTGGATTCAAGATAGCCTGGCTGATGAGGATTATGAATACGAAACCGGTCCCAGGATGCTTGTTTCCGGTCCAGGGAAGACATGGCTTGGCAGTTTGGGCTGGACTGTTCCCATGAGGCACAGGGTCAGACTGATTTGCATATGGCCATGTCTAAACTGGGGTGGCTGAGTGGGCTAAAGAATGGTGATGGATTAAACCCAGATCAGTTGACTGGGGGTGAGTGTATGATTTGCTCAAATGCTCCGTCCATCATCCCCTTTTGTATCGCTTTGTTCGTCCTAAGTGTGGCAGGGTATGCTCAGACGTGAGTCCCTTGCTCACTTGGCCACTGGATTCAAGATAGCCTGGCTGATGAGGATTATGAATCCGAAACCGGTCCCAGGATGCTTGTTTCCGGTCCAGGGAAGACATGGCTTGGCAGTTCGGGCTGGACTGTTCCCATGAGGCACAGGGTCAGACTGATTTGCATATGGCCATGTCTGAACAGGGGTGGCTGAGTGGGCTAAAGAATGGTTATGGATTAAACCCAGATCAGTTGACTGGGGGTGAGTATATGATTTGCTCAAACGCTCCGTCCATCATCCCCTTTTGTATCGCTCAGCTCACATTCTAGCCAGCTGCAAGCCAACGTGATTCTCGTGTCTGTAATATCACATTGTAAACATGATTTCAAACACTTGGAAGAAGCCCGTTTTCCCAGATGAGACAGAGAGCTTTGGCACATACTGATGTGCTTCACACCTGCTGATCTTAGAGGTATAGGGTCCCCCAAACAAGCCTAAGAGACCTTCTATATTTTATAAAACACAGTTCCTATCTAGGGAGTTTAAATTACTAGGCGCTATAGGACCAATTTTCACTATCATTGTAATATGATTTCTCCTTTCGTGTTTTATGGAATTGTAACAATGCTGCTTATATTATTTCTAATCATATGTATGCTTATGCTTATGTAAGCAAAGATACTGCATCTTAGAGCATGTAATTAAAATAAATATTTTAACCTTTCCGTGTTTCTTTTTTACTCCTGTTGTGGACTGGTATGAGAGTGTAACGCAAGAGTGTTCTTGCTTTCCACTATTCCTGAGTATAACCTAAGTCGCATGTTCTGGGTTGTCTAATCATTAGTTCCTTTGCTATAGGACAAAGAGCTGATGTGCCACTGATGCTAGCTGGTTAGGGTTTCTAGGCACTGAGGTGAGTTTTTTGGTACACCACAATTCACTGAGGTCCTGGGTCTCTGTGCACAGTTCTGTGTAGGAGCAGAATCCCTGTGACCCGTCGCACCTAATGTTATGGTCTTATTGTGACACTCTCGAGTAGTGCTTGTATCAGTCTATGACCCCTTCACTATTGCTTCCGGTTGACAGTGGTGATGGATAATCCTACCTGTAGCTAAATAGGCATTTTCAAGCTTGATATTCTAAAAAGGTTTCTATTGGATTACTACCCAGTAGTGCTATATTACTATGTATTGTACGACTTTCTTTCTGCGTCATTATGGTTGCCGTTGATATCCCACTTCTCAGTCGGTTGGCTGTTCACAATCATTTGCAGGGTTTCAATGTCGTTTTTGTTGTGAGTGCTGATGCAGCATACCGGTTTGAGCTTTTCTACTCATGGGTTACGTTTCTGGCAGTTAATGCGGATACTAATGTGTTTCATACATACACTCCCACTGCTGTGCCTGCGGAGTATACGCCTTATAGGACACAGGAGATTCCGATTTCTGCTTGGCAGCACCGCGTTTGGTTTGATGGCACCCTTCCCCACATTCTAACGGCAATTAGATTAGGTCCTTTGTCCATTCCAGGCGTGTCCTGGCCTGTTTTGGCTGGATTTACCCCACGTGCTCCTTTATGCCTCTGCAGTAGCAGTTATTAGGGCTTTGGTTCTTTACATTTCCCGCAACATGCCAGGTGGGGGCCCTGGTGTTGCGGCGCATCCAGTTGGGCCGAACGGGTTGAAGCTTAGTCCCGTTATGGTTAATGCGGTTGAGGGCAAGCGCACCCAAGAAAAGGATGAAGTGCCTTTTTGGCTTGCCGAGAAATTTGACCACCTGGAGGCAGTATGTCCTAATACAATTCCTCTGGAAAAACACAGTATCCTTACCACTTGGGGTATGATTTTGCGGCAGTCTATACGAGATGCTTCGGCACCCTGTCAAAGTCTGTCCTTCCCTCCATCATTATGCATGTTCAGGATGAGCACGGGCCAGAGGCGGCTATTGAATTGGGAATGAGACTCGTTGGAGTGTTTGATGTAGTTTTCCGATCTTGTCCTTGCTAACGTTAAGGGAGATGTGGTAAGCTTTGAGGTGTCTAATGCTTTGCGCGATGTACCCGATGCAGAGAAACCCCGTCAGTTACCGCAAATTATCACGGCGGGTTATAAGACCATTGGCCGTAATAGTTTAGGCGTTAAGCCTTTTGCTAAGGCAGCGCAAAAGCAAACACAGGCGGCGAAGTCTGATAAAGATGATAGCCCTTCAGGTCCAAAACCGAATTGGACTAAAAATAAAAAACGGGGGAAAAAACAACAGAAACAGGGGTCCTGTCCCGCCTCGCCAATACCTGAGTCTACTGAGCGCACTTATGAATTGCATGACCGTGCTACAATTAAGTCACCTGATAGTTTTCAGGTTCCTGATCAACGTTCTCCTCACTCTTTTCAGGATTCATCGGTCTCACCCACCGATGGAAGAGACGGCGGCCTGGGGAGGGGTGCGAAGCAAGACCCGCCCACAAGGCTGATGGTAAAGGCAAGAAGGACGACTCTTCACATCAGAGACCCCAGTTTCAGAAGAAGAAAGTTTCTGCTGTAACAGCGAGATATGCCACAGATAGTGAGAATGCAGCTTCGGAATCTGACGTGCGCTGATACTGTTGGACAGCGTGGTGGAGATTACCATAGTGCGAGAGGCGCTGCGTCCACTACTGAAGGTGACAGCGACTGACAAATTTGTTGTAGTTGAGACAGCTGATGCTAGAGTGGCTCCCCCTGAAAGACTATTTGAAGTTGTCCTTTTAATTGAAGGTGACATACAACATACCATAAAAGGGGTGTTTTGGGAAAATCTTACTACTACCTATGACTTTTTGTTGGCGTAGGTCGACTGGCCCCCACCTTTTGTTTAGCAGCTCTGCAAGGGGAGGTAATCCTCCATAGTTTCGCACACACAGTCCTGAAGGAGCAGGCCATGCGTTTTGCAGAAGATTGGGCTAAGGCACTTGGGCCAGCTTTGTACCGTACTCACTGTGGTTGGGATAAATTTTCCCCAGACATGAGATACCCTAACGGTCTATGCCACAGCCCCAATCCCAATACCCCATGCGACGTGAAGCGAAAGCTCCCGTGGCAGAAATCCTTGAGCAATTGGAATATCAAGGTGTAATTGATACATGTGTGTCTCCGATGAATAACCCTCTCTTTACTGTGACCAAGCCAGATGGCTCGTACCATTTGGTATTGGATTACTGCCACTTAAACTCCCATTGTCGTACATGCGTGGTGCAGAATACTCACAGTTCTGCTCTAGTGGATAGTCTTGTGCGCGACAGGTTTCAGACCACTCTTGACATATCCAATGTTTTTTTTTGCCCATAACCTGTCCTCTATTAGTAGTCAATGGACAGCTTTTACCAGTGCTGGCAAACAACGCCAATTCCGTTGTTTGGCTATGGGTACAAAAACAGTCCAGGCATCTTTGCCGCCAGCATAGTCTCTTTTTTAGAGGGGCTCGATGCAGATGAATGTTCGTATGTGGATGACATTTATCTCACGACGAATGATGGCCGCATCTGTGTCGCATTGACTGCATAATTTGCAATTTTGCGGATTTTGCCTATAAATTCAACTTTGCAAAATCACACATTGCAGAGTACACAGTGTAGTTCCTGGGCTTCGAGCTCAACAATGAAGGTCGAGGTTTGGCTCCTCACTTCCTGGAGAAATGCGCACAGGTGAACGCTTCCTCAACACTGAGAAAAATATAATCTGTACTGGGCTTTTTAAATTTCCGGAGGGACTTACATTCCCAAATATGCCCAGTGTATCAAGCCTCTTTACACTTTGGTACAACCTACTCTCTCCAAATCTTGTTGGCTGCCTGCACATTCAGTCATCTTGCAATCTTTGCAGGCTGATCTACTTGAATCTAAATTGTTGTTGACTTGTGATAACCACACCAACCTGGTGATAAGAATCGTACCAGGGTGGTGGGTTTCACGTACCTGACTTTTAATGAGGGTTACACAGTCCCTATCGCTTACAAGTCACACTTGTACATTTGGGCTGAGCTGCGGTTTTCCACTTTGGAAAAAGTTTTGACAGCAGTGCAAATGGCGATTCTCGAGGAACTTGCACTGTCGCAGGGAAACGCATTTTGGTTGTTATTCCGTATCCTGCCTTAGAGGTAGTGACGAAAGCCAGTGTACCGAATTCAAAAGCTTTGCACTCATGGTGGATATAATGTGCCACATCCTTTACATCTCCAGATGTCTCATTCATTTTTAATTCCTCTTTGCAGACTCAGGAGTTTTTGCAATATGAATTTGTTCATCCTGCTCCTCTGACCATGCGGCCAATTGAGGATTTCGATTGTATCATTTACACTGACGGTTCAGCGCAACTGGCTACGGTGTTCAAGACACGCCTATTCGTCGGCCTGCGCAGTAGTCGTTGGTACAATGGTGGATGAGGAATTCAAGTCCGATGTCGTGCATACACAGACATTAGAGGACTGTAACGCCCAATTTGCAGAGCTCCGTGATCTAATGCTTGCATTGGAGTACGCAGATCCTAGTGTGACTACTCTTGGCGTAAGTGACTCTTACTACTGTGTTCAATCATTCAATTACAATTTAAACTTTTGGTCTCAAAATGACTATCGTGACTCCAAAGGTCGCACAATAAAACATAAAATGATCTTGGTTCGGGTGGCTTAACTTAAAGAATGGCTCCCACTCGTCTTTGTAATTCATACTCTTTGTCACCAGCGTGTTGGAGTTCACGTTGTTGGCAACAGTCTTGCCGATGAAGTGGCCATGACAGCAGTTGCAGCATACTCAGTAGCAGCAGTTACACGTTCCAAAAGTAAGATTGACGATGACATCTTAACAGCTATTGCCGCAACAGAGAAGGGAGGTAATTGCCCAAAAGGTTTCCCTTCTGAATATTCTTATAATTTAAGTCCTGATAAAGTTCTTTATGTGAAAATTAACAACGTTGTTGACCGGTTGATTCCCAACGTGGACCGCAGGCAGACTTTGATTACAGCGGCACACGAGGGCATAGCCTCAGGGCATGCTGGCGTGTCAGCTACGGTATCTCTCCTACAGCAGCGTTACTGGTGGCGGGGATTGTACAAACAGACGCGTGATTATGTCCTTCATTGTGACATTTGTCAGCAAATTAAACCTTCTACTGCTGCATGCCCACCCCAGACACAGTTGTGCATATCTAATAAACCACTTGCGTGTGTTTATTTAGACCACTGCGGTCCTTTCTCCTCTGATACTACGTATAAGTACATCTTAGTTGCAGTTGATTCGTGCACACACTTTGTGTGGTTGTGGCCACAAAGGTGTGCTGACTCTCAAACTGTTGTAAAAGATTTGCGTGCATTTGTGGGAATTTTTTGAGCATGGTACCTTCCATTCGGACCAGAGTCCAGCGTTTGCCTCCAAAGCATACAAGGATGCCATGCGCTCATTGGGGGTCCAAGTCAAATTTTCATTCCCATATCGGCCTGAGGGCAATAATGATGTCGAGCGGATCAACCATGATTTAAAGCAATCCTTGACAGCTAGAGTATTGGGTACAGGCCGGAACTGGCTAGCCCACCTCAATAGCATTCAGCTTAATTATCTCCCTAAAAGGTGTCTGGGTGGGCGGACCCCATACGAAATGCTCTTTGGCATCAAAATGTTTTTGTTCCGGACCTTGAGGCTCTAGACATGGCAGTGTCTGCCGCAACCTTTGACATAGATGAACATTCTAATGATTTACAGAACCTACAAAAGACCAGAGACAGTTTTTCAAAGGAACATTTGCCCTCCACATCTCATGCTGCGTTGCAGTTTCTGGTAGTTGGCTGGCTACCCCGAGTTGGTGAACTGATCCGAGAAAGGAGTTTGGTCGCTCATATTGTGCTCGAGTTCCTGTGCTTGGCGTGCAGGGTACAAGAACAGTAACTTTACCTCCACTACCTGGTCGAAAGGAACATCTCCATTGACAATGTCAAACTACACAGAGAAGCCGATTCTTTTTAGCATGACACCTGTGGTCTCTTGTCCAGCTATGCTGCGAAACTCTGATTTGGTTCCGACAACTGCTGCCGGACCTGATGTTGCCATCAAGATGACTACAGTTACGAATCCTTTATTGAATCATCCTGCTGGTGATATTCTTGATGTTACAGAGTACACTTATCCCACAGTCTTATCTATGCCTGATTCAGAGACCTGTGGGGCTAACCAATCATGTTTCTCATTTGACACTGACTCTGCAACATCAAAGTCCCCCTCAAAGATTTCGATTTTTGCTGTTTGGTTTAAAAAACATGTTTTAATTCCCCCATGGACTAACATTGTGCTGGTGCTTTTTTCAATTTTTTATTCATGTCCATTGGATTTGTGTTGTATTTTTTCCGTCTTGTGAATGGACACTATGTTAAAGAAAGAACTACAATTAGACACATTGATGGAACTTTGGCGCCCCACTCCTCTTCACACAGAATGAAGAGGGACCAGACTTTTGTGAATATCACTTCTTTGCCCGTCCTATATGGGATAGTATGGGATGCTGTAAAATTTCAAGTCCACGGACCAACAGAGGTTATTAATGTCCCTAATGTTCTTCATGTTTCAATGGGGAATGTGGTTAAACAAAATATACGCTCTGATGATTCGTACCTCCACGCCATAGAGGCTTTGTTTTCTGAATTGAAGTATTACGCTGCCTTTGATGCTGAGGATTTGTATTTAGATTCTGCTACTTATGGTAATTTGTTTTGTTACCAACACTATGGCAATCACTTCCCGCACAAAGCAAACACATTTAGAAATGTGGTTAATTACACCCAGTGGGAACATTGTCCCGCTCCTGTTGAAGGCAGCTCCAAAACTCTTTTGGAAAGGTTTTCCTATTTTACTTATTTTAATCAGTCAAACCCTGATGCACTTTATTTTATGATGACTAGAAAGTCCTCTTCCAAGGTTAGACTTACCCACACTAAATTATTATATTCAAAGTCCGTTATCGACTAATTGGCTATAGGAGGCTATGAACTGTGAAAAGATCACATTGATCTTAAATCTGTTTAGGGTTCTAGGCATTGGCAAGTGCAGAGCACTGAGGCTTTGCATAGTGCATGTCTCATCCCGAACCATATGTTGTTTCCGAACTCGACTATTTCACAAACCACCGGCTTTGGATTGGCTACGTCTAAAAAATTAAATGCCCCCCTTCCTGATTTGGGAGACTACCCCACTTGGAATAATCACACCAGTAGGTCCCTTAGTGACTTAAATACACTGTTACTAAATTCATCCTCTAACATTTCCAGTTTGGATCCCCAAGGTTGGCTGTTGTGGCACAAAAGTGCAGATGCATGCCAGCATCGTTTTCTGGGTTTGGCCGCTGCTATAAACAGGTTAGAGATCCGCATTTTCAGAGTGAACATTCTGTCACTACCTAGTCAGTAGGCAAGCTATGGCAGAACTGGCTTAAACACTCCGCCTTAGCGTCAGTTAAGCTGCACTTGTCCAAATTAACTGTTGATGTTGATTTGAACGACTTTGTGAAAGGTCCTGCAAGAGGCAGGTCCAAAAGATTGATCTATGCAGTTTACAACAAACTTTAGAAGCTGTCCCAAATTGAAGCTGCTTCTAGGTTGAGAGCTATTGATCAAGCTAATTTAGAAAAAGTGCTTGCAGTTGTAGATAATAGCATTAACACACTTTCTTCCAGGATTTATACATTATATATAGGGCTCCCGGTTTTCCGTTTTTACGGACTTATACATATAAATTCAGACGGAAATCTATATTTCCTATGTCTGTATTTATATTTATAAACGGCAAAATACTAGTAAATTCGGCACACTGGCATCGGGCATTGCTACCGACGAGGGCACTTGGAATGGAAGATAAGGCGCGATAAGATAAGATAAGGCAAGGGCTTTAGAGAGCAGCAGGGCGCCGAGTAGAAACAAAGGGACACTGACAGATGGTAGCAAAGTTTTGCTAATGGACATGGGCACGTAGCACCCGTGTAAAAGGCAGCTCTCACAGGGGGTAGACACTGCCTGCAGTCTGGTAAAAAGTGGAGAAATAAACAACAAAGCCTCGTTAACATGTGAATGGTCTTTTTAAAGACCTGTGAAGTACTCGGGTGAGGCTTCTATTTTAAACGCTTTGTTATCTAATGCAGCAAGAAACTCCCGTGTGAGTGAATGGGCGCCTCCTGGCCCTGACTGCGGCAGCGGATTCCTTCCAGGAAGAACACAGGGGTTTAGAGTATGGCCCCCTCCTTTGCTGGCTCATGCTGTGGGACCCACACGAGAGTAAATAGCTGACTGTGACTGTTGGATTAATATATGCAACAACAACACAAGGATCAGATTTCGGACCCAAGGGAATATTTAAAGACCTAAGCTCTGGGAACATTCCCTAACAGTGTACAACAACATGAGAGTACCAGAGGGTCTTGGTCAAAGATACCCATCAGTAACCACTCGGAACCACCCTTCATCATTTGCGATTCCTTTGAGACCATATACCCAGATTTACTATTCTCAGGGAAAAAGGTGACAAAGATGGTGAGTGGTCCTTTTAGCTGAAATAGAAGGTAGTATGGTCTTCCCACTCCCCTGTAAAGGGAAGTGGTAAAACGTGAGGTGACCAAGGAAGTGCAGTGCCAAAGAGAAAATAAATACAAAAAAATAATAGAAAAGTGCATTTAAAATTGAATGAGGGAGTAATGAACAATTTTATTCAGGTGATACTGGCTCTACCAATGTTAAAAATGTGTCAAGACAGTTTGAAAATTAGCTGTCTAGATGTGGTACCAGGTCGACATGTTTCAGCAATAAGGGACGTAGTTGTCCTTGCTTTCTTCAGGACCCAACAACAAATATTGCTACTGCCAAAAATAAGATATACGTGAAAAGTGAAAGTAAGAAGCCAGATATAAAGACAAGTACAGAGATCACCTGAGGGTTCTAGGTGACAAGTCTTGTCTATTCTTACAGGTCATGTATTTCACGAACTTGTAAGAAGTGGAGACCTCACCTCACCTGGCAGTGGCTCAGGAGTAGAGTGAAGCACCGCTCTTTCTGTCGGTACTTCTAAGCTGGCATCTGAACCGACTGGGGATCAAAGGAATCCCAAATGATGAAGGGCGGTTCTGAGTGGTGACTGATGGGTATCTTTGACCATCTGCCAGGGTGTCATGGATTAATATATGCAGCTGCTGGCTGGCAGGGCTTTCTGCGCAGGCCACAAGGTCAAAGGAGGTGGCCATCACTGGCACCTGAGGCACATGACGGGAACTTTTAAGCTGAGCAGAGTGGTGTAGCGCAGGCCAATATTTGTATTCCAGGGCCGTCAGTGGTAGTACTTTCTTGTGCCACTACAGATTGAGGCATGGGCGTAGGACGTGTGGGGGATGAGGGGGATATATCCCCCCAGAGTTAGGAGTGTGGGGGACATGGGGGACAAGAGTGGGGGGACGAGGGGACAAAGGAAATTCCCCTCTGCCTTCTGTGATTAATAGGGCCATTAGCGCGCGAAAGCGCTACCTAATGGCCCTGCACTTGCCCTGTGACTTGTCTCCAGTTACCTGTCATCAGGCTGCACGCCGATCACAGGGCTCAAAGGAATGCAACACCCCTTCACCCCCCCAATCCCCCCATCCCCCTCCATCCTGTGTCAAGCTCAAGCTGTTGTTTCTGGTGTCTTATCTGACAAGCACACGTTTTTCACAGGTCTTCAAAGGAGCATTTACATTACTTAGAGAGGTTTTGTTGACTGATTCCAGTATCCCATGTGTTCCCAATCTGCCTATTCGCTATTTCTTACTTTTTATTTTATTTTTACTGCCACAGTGGGATAATGCATGTAGTGAAATAGTGAAAAAGCATCTCCCAAGTAGGGACCACACATCTCCCCCCCCAAAAAAAAAACCACTGACCATTTTTTTCTGTTTACAGAGTCTGCAAGAGAACATTGTGTTAAGAATATATTGTTACTTAATTTTAATTTTTGTTTAATTTAGTAATTAATGTTGGTTTCCCGGAGCTATGACATACTGCTTGGTTGGAATCTTTTAAACGTGATAACTATTTTCCTATGAGAGCATTCATTTTTAAGCGTTGAATGCAAGTTTAACTGTTTTACAAATGTACAAGCTTTTGTTGCACTTGCATACTGTGACTATTATTGCGTAGCCTCAAAATCAGCGCTCAGCTGTTGAAGCACCTATTCTTCCACATGCAAACTGCTGCCACATGAACCTTAACATGCATTGGCATAGCCAATAGGTCTCGCCTTTGGGACGTTATAAGTCTTTATCTATGTAACAGTTGATATTGTTGCACCAAGGATATTGTGCCGCATAACTAAATACTTATAAAGTCCCAAAGGCGAGACCTATTAGCTATGCCAATGTTTGTTATTTGTTTTCTAGTACATTATGAACTATATTGTACAAGAAAACTAATAAAATTGTCAATTTAAATAAATGTGGAAAAATACTAGCTCTAGCATCGTCTTTTGTTTGTGCCAAAAATAAATGTGGGTAAATACAGAAAAAATGCCCAAAGAATAAATATGGATAAATACCGACGGAAATGGCAAAAAAATAAATACCATAAAACCGGGAGCCCTAATTATATATTATTGTTTCTGCTGTTGATATTGTGCAAGATGAAGTCTCAGTTCTGTACCATGGTCAAAATCAATTGCGTTCTATTATGCAGTTTGCATGGATTTTACAAACGTTGAAAGCTGGGAAGGTGCCTTGGGACTATATGAACACTTCTTCACTGTTTTTACCATTTAATTTGACCATTACAGCAATTTATGTCCATTAAAGATGCTACATTTTCACTTTGCATATTTAAAAGTTTGAACCCTTACCATTTTCTGTGGCCGAAACCAATTCAGCAGTTTGGCTTATTCACGGGTTAATAACGCTAACTTTTCCGCTGTTTAAATTTGAAGCACGGCTCATATCTGCCATTGGCAGATATGAGCCATAAGGTAGCGCATATCTCCATGAAGTTTGGTCTCTTCCGTTCACCTATAGGTGTCTGAGGGAGAGAAAAGAAGTTTATTTAAAAGGTGAAGATTACACTTTCACCCCTGATCACTTATTGGTCTGTAGAAATATACAATTGCACGGTTCTTGCAACCAGGAAGCACCGAATTTAGCATGCATTTTAAAAGGTACACCAGGTCCGACTTTCACGTTATTAGCAAACGGTAGTTATTTATTACTAAATAATGAAGATTGCTGAGGTATGCTGACGGGAATTCTGTACATAGTGACTGTTTCCCAACATGTTCAATAAGATGAGTCAGAGGGCCCTTTTGTCCCAAAAAAAGTAGCCCTTACATCTGCATGTCAAACATTCGTCCTTCACGTGGCTAATACTCGTACTGAGGTACAGGCCTTATTAACCACTTGGATGCTAAGGTGTTTTATGGCTTTGAATGTAATTTCCATTGAAGTCAATGGAAACTCCATGACGAGCTGGGCTCGTCATGAGCGTCGAAGGGGTTAAACACAGATCTCCCCCTGCATTTTGGGGCATTGATTCACACTATCTTTAATGCCTCCTCGACCACAGACTTGGCAAACTTTTTTAAAGTAGTAAGTTCTGGCCTTGTGAATTCATTCCAAGCTATATTTGGTTTGATACCAGCATTTTTTCATTCTATTTTTCCAGCGTCTTTGGCGGTTTACCGTTAATTCTCGCTTTGGGTGCCGGAGATACTGCTGTTAATTTGCTTACTATAAAATGGTAGCACCTAAATATAATATCATTTAACCTTTGCTTTTTTCAGTGAATATATATAAACACACACATACAAACACTCTCTCATTCACACACAAACACATATTCACACACACACACGCACCCACACACACACATACACACCTACACATATAATTTCCATAGTAGTTCCATTGTAGTTGGATCCAGTGTGTTTCCTCACTAAAATACATGTGTAGATGTCTAGAGGAGCCACCGTGTTGAACACTGTACTTGGGAAATAAATGTATGGGTGTGCAATGTGCATTTTAGAAAATAAAAAAAAAGTTCAAAGGGACATTGTTGTATTGAACTATGTACATTTACGTGATGCAATGTGTTATGTGACTGCCCATTATGCAAATATACAAACCAACTATCTAAAACACTTAGGGGCCCATTATGATGTTGGGCGGATTGCCAGCCTGGCGGGGGCAATCCGCCAAACATCCACACTTGTTTTCCCCCAGCCATATTAGTATGGCGGAGGGACCTCGACGGATGGAAAGACCGTCCGCCACTTTTCCGCCCTGGTCACTTTGTGGCCAGGGCGGGAAAGGAATAATATGGTGGCGGTGTCTATCAGACACCGCCAGCCATATTATGATGGGCGTCTGTAGGTGCCTTTCCGGTGCCTTTGCGGTCTTCACTCTTGGGGCCCCCTGTGGGCCCCCAGAGTGAAAGAGAGGTGGGGGTGCACACGGGGAGGGGGGTACCTGTGGTACCCCCCTTCATTTGCATTAACAAAGCGGCAGGCACCGCGCAGTGCCTGCCGCTTTGTTTATGCAAATGCATCAATGCATTTTTAGGATTGTGGCGGGCGGTGCAGAGAGCACCACCCGCCACAATGCTAAAAATGCAGGATGTGCCCGCCACTGTGGTGGGCACATCCTAATACCCCCCATGGGACCCCCGCCCTTATGGCGGGCGGTCCCAAATTCCAACAGGATGGCGGGCGGACAAAGTCTGCCCGTCATCCTAATCCTAATCCACTCTCGAAGTAATTGTTGCAATTTACAAAACCCGTCATTCAGTCATTCATTCTAAAACTATGTGTTTTGGTGCTACATGTCCTGTATATCAATGCAACCACAGGGTTCTCCACTTCTTACTACTAATTGACACAGGGCATACCCCGGGGGCTTATCACATATGCTCCCTCTTTGGTTCTTGCCACAGGTGGGATGCCTTCTCTTGAGGAGGGTCAAGTGGGCATGCTTAGGACTGAGTACCAGTAAATTATTTCTGAGTAAAGGTTGAATTTACAAATAGCTGGCATTAGGAGTGGAGCAAACCATCTTCTTCTGCAGATGCTTGGGTGTGGATATATGGTAGTTAAGTGTTGCTGTGATGTTCCTAGTGTTTAGCTCAGAGGGACATTTTAGTGGGGAATTTTGGCAATACCAGGTGGGTCAGCAGGTGGTGGAATCCCTACTGGTAATCACATGTAGCCTTGTTGATTAAGGCTGATATTGGAAGACTAGGGCTTTCCAACCAAACAATATTAGGAATAGCAGCTGGGGGGGATGGGTGCAGGGGGGGTGTTTAGGTCCTCACTTGTTGGTCAGCTGCAGTAATTTAGCAAATCGGGTGGGGTTCCTGGGAACCATCAATTGCCCATAGTCATGCCTATGTAGAGCTCACCTTGGCGCTATTTACATTTTAACTATAGAGCTTTCCCTCTCCATATTGGTTCGATCTTGTGAAACAATAGGGTCGAGATGCAACCCGTTTTACATCCAAGATACCGTATTCCATCATTATTAACTTTGGTGTACAGATATTTTATATTTTAAGTTTTTATCTGTGCATATTTGAAGGGTATTCACAGCACAAGACTACGTTTTACCCACTGCTGGGGCTTCCTGAACGCACTACCAACACAATGCAAAGACTTTATCAAGCATTTTATACTTCTGGTTTCCAAGATTAGCAATAAGCTGACATCATTGTTTTTGTATGATTTTGGATTCATTTCAAGAATCTTGAAATGATTTTTTCACTGAACAGTGACTAATGTTGAAGTGTAGTTTACATGAACCTTCTAGCAAAGCGAGGAGTGAAGTAATAAAGCGATGCTAAACTGGTCGGAAAGTAGGACAGTGTTTTGTAGTCCCTAATCACCACTACTTCACATGTAAAAATCAAGGGAAATTTAGCAAAAAGTATCATAGTTATTAATATCCTTCACTTTAAATGTTCGATTTCTACCACAACTGCATTTAAATCCTGCTGCAATGGGTCCAATAACAAACCTGTCTTAAGACCAGGACTCTACAAACCTGGGTTGGCGCCTCAGAAATCTAGGTTAAAAAGCAGCAAGCTGATGTAGGGAATGCTACAATTGGCAATCGCATTGTCTGCATCCAAACCATTATTTTGCTCTTACTGTGCCACTCTAGACAGATGCTAATCTTATGCAGATTATCCTTGGTCCTACACAAGCGGAAACAGTTCAGTCCAAACTGCCAGGCCAGGTGGCCTTCAGTTGGGCCCTAAAGTGACCCTGACACTCTAGGACTAGTTTGGACATACTTATGTCTTATCATTGAATTAGTTTGAGTCCTATTTTACAGTGGGCAGGGAACACGTCTTGGCAAAGTTGCTGCACTTAGAGTGTCTACTGCCAAAAGAACAACAAGAAAGAAGCAATGCTTGAACTGATCTCAACCACTGTCCATCGCTCCAGCCGCTTTAGAGAACATCATTTTTAGATCACTGTGCCACTCAAGACAGAGACCTGTCTTCTGCAAATCATATTTGGTTATACTCCAAGAGGAACAGTCTAGCCCAAACTGCTAATCCAACTCTAAATGAGACCACAAGCAACCCAACCCAATTTAGGTCTACTTAGGTCTCATCAGCGAGGTATAGTTTGAGTCCTATGACACAGAAATCACATGACCCATGTTTGGGCAAACACCAGTCTTGTCCTTCTGTTCAGAGAGGACCTGCCCCGACAGTTCAGGGTGGCTGATCCTACTTGAGCAGGGCAAAGGCTGATTTGCAAAAGGCTGCATCTGATCTGAAGTGGCATGGTCGGCAAAAAATGATGGACTTGCATGAAGCTCAACTAATTATTAGTGGCTGCGAATAATGTGACCATTCCATCAATCAGTTGTGTTTTTCGTAAGGTTTTGGTATAAAAATAAGGGCACCCTACCTACCTACCAATGGGGTTAGCACCTCGTGGCTGTGCAAAATTTGGAATGCAAAGACAGCTGCTGCATGTCGATTGCACAGTCCACTAAGGGTGGTTTCCGGAATAAGGTATTCCGTCTTACAGGGAATGCTAGTTGAACAGCCAAACTTCACAAGGATGCCCCCTGGGCTGCAACCCTTGCTGAGATCTCTGCTAATCTCACCAGGGTATGGGCCTTTTGCTTTTATCTGGTGACTGTAGTGCGATGAGCCCAATTACGATTAGATTTCTCAAGACATTCATGAATTGCAAATTCGTAATTTGGACTAGGCAGAATAAATTCGTAATATTAATTCTTTAATACACCTGCAGTAATGTATGAGCACATAACGTGTTCCAGCTAAAAAGGTATTTCTTGAATATGAATCTTTTTCATACATACATGCGTACATGTAATTTTATCAACATAAAATAATACTGCTTTTGTGAATCCCCTTCTCTCACTTCACTGCTTTCCTTCTTAAAATACTTTGCACGTCTTACTCTCTTACCAAGACCAATCTGAGCACCAGGCATGATGCACTTGCTTAAGTTTATGTAATCATGGAAACTATTGTGTCTGACTAAAGTGTTAATGTCAGCCTAAAATGTGAGGTACGGAGAGATACTAAGCCAGACACCAGAGCGGCATGAATAAAGATGCGTGCAAGCATGTTAATAACTGCCTGCATTTGTCCTCAATATATATGGAAATCAGCATTTGCATGCATTGTTAAACACATTAAACTTCAGGATTTCTCTGGCAGAAAGGGATATTCTTCATCAGTCAGAAGATTCAGTGGCCTTGTCTTTATTCCCATTACCAAAGGGAACTAAAAGGAATTGGAATGAAGTCCGTCTTTCATTCCTTCTATTTTAGAAAGCTATTTGTGAGGCTTCTTCGCAATACCTTCAGAGCAACAAGTCATAATATTTGCTAGTACCAACGAGGAGACGTGTTTACATTTAATAAGAAATAGCTGCGAGAAAAAATACATTCACAAGCATGGTAACTTTCTATCCAGATGCCTAATGTCATTCCATTTCGCTTTCCAAAGCACGAATGTGCATAAAAATCAGTTTTAAAAATGGAGGAATTTAATAATGTGTGTTTTATTACATCATCTTAATGGATTTTTAGTGCATATTTAATCTGTTCAATCATCCAGAAAAAATACCCCGAAGCACAGTCTGTTGTGGTCTCCAGATGAGCATGTAAACACAAATGTATCTTAAACATCATACACTGAATTCAATAAAAATGTTAAATCCATGCTCTTGAGCCGCATTGTGAGAGTGAAAAAAACAATTGGTAAACAGCTTGTGCTTTGCTCATCTTTATACAGGTATGCTAAATAATCATACGAAAACGTAAAATCACTTAGCAGTGATCAATGTGAAAAATGCGCACATGACAGCCAAAAGTATCCATAGGAGACCTGAAAGTGATTTTACCTGCACCCCGATGAGTAGGGTCAAGAGTTAATGACGAAAGGTGCGCTTTATATTGTGTCAGGCCCTGTTCGGGGGCCACAGGGCAAGTAGGAGACACTGGGCCACAACCTTCTTGGTTGGAGTCATTGGGCTCTGATATCCTATTTTGTCCTAATGAGGCTCTTTAAACTGGGCTAAATATACCCTTTTCAGTGTTGATTCTTATAGAAGCAAGGGTGAGAAGTAGAAGGCTTCTGCAGGAGGTAGTGTGAGGGGTTAACTCTCATAACTCAAACAGCAAAACAACAGAAAAATAAGTAATAATCAAACTCTATACTTTTCTTTTAATAAAAAGTATATGTACTTTAATCACACCAAAACGAGATACTTCACATGGCAAATGGTAATCACAAAAAGATTGCCTGCTTAGGGTGCTAAGGAAGGTTATCTGCATGGAAATCAGTAGATTAAAGTGCAGATGTGTGCTCACTATAAGTGCAGGTGAGCAGCTTCCTTGGTTTCGGTGACTTTTGGTCGGTCACTATTTCATTAGCTAGAAAGTTCTCTTTCGGTGGGATTATTGATAAGCATGAATCTCACATGTATGTTTATTACAGCTAGCAGTCATTGTTCACTTCTGCAAATGGCTTTGCCATAACTTGGGCACTTGTTAGGCTTAAGCGTGAGGGTGCAGGCAACAGATGCTCTGGAGAAGTCACCAACAATCAGGCAGGTCTTTTCACTCCTGGAGGTTGAATTCTATGCTCTGGATTTATTACAGTCCCTGGTCTGACTGAACAGAGGGTAGTCTTAGCATAAGTTTGTTGTCCTCCTCGGCCGGTGATCACTGAAGTTAAGGGGACATTGCAATTCAGGCATATGATATGGCAATTGCAAAGCAATTAGAATATATGTGGCAAGCAGTGAAGGGGGATATGGCAAAGTTTACTGAAAAGATTTGGAAAAGAATGATCTTTTTATCCTGGGAATATAGTCCTGCAAGAGAGAGAGAGACGTTTTGCACCAAGTTAATAGACCCAGCTGGAGCTAGATAAATGATTACAAGAAATGACTAAGAAAGCTCACGGCTCTCCCCTTCATCCTAGGTGGTAGGCAGGTGTTGTCAGTTGGGCAATAACTGACAGTCAAAAAATACATACAGAAGAATTGGAATTATCTAGGAAGCAAACATTAACTCAGGATCAGAAGGTTTTCTCCATGCATTTGAACTCAACAGTAAGAATGACGAGAAACCTCATCAAGACTGAAAAGAATCAAAGTTAAAAAAAGAATACCCTTTTGACTACACAATGACTAGGTTACATGAATTCCTCACAATAACTTGATGTTCACAGAGAGATAGGAGTGACAGAGACAGGATACGAGCACACGGGTAGATGCCAGTAGTCAGGAGAGAGAGAGAATCAAGGGCCACAGAATTTGGATAAGAGCAGGTACTTACCTGTTAATGTTGTGTTGAATATTTGTTAGGATTATGTTGGCATGGTTTTGTTTTAAGGGTGCACAACGTATGGTAAGCAAGCACATGACGGCAAAAACGTGCTCTACATGAATAAATAAAAAAAAGACCTATGGTGAAATAGAATGTGAATCATTCAGTGATTAAAGACTGCCTATTATGCCTGAAGCACTTACATTGCTGTTTAGTAATGCTGGACCTCCTTAAAAAATGACTCCAATAATAGTAGATCTATGGCTGATCCCCTTAGCACCCAAGGCATTTCAACCCCAAGTACCGAATCCTTTTATAGATGTTTGGGGCACTTTGTACTTTATCCTTTTTTTCCAACAAAACCTACACAGGCCAAATTTGAGTCATTGAGTCCTTTTTAGGTTGAGCCTACAGCGCTCACACTGCAAGATGATCTGTTGTATGTACTTTCTGGGGTTTGACTACTCCCGTCGTTTTGGATTGGTCTACTCAGTTGTCTTGTAAAAATCCTTGCTTGCTAATAGATACTTTGGCTTCCTGGCCCCTTCTTTTTCCAAGTTGTTGACTCCCCTGGAGTATTGCTGCAGGATTGGAGGTTTCCACTTTTGTCTGTGTTACTTTCTGTTCAGAGGCTTTTAATTTTTATTTGAACAAGCATTTTCATGACTCAGTGCTGCACCCAATTCATGGACCCACGCTTTAATTTATACAGATGCTCACTCTCCTTCCCCTGCGAGCTTTTCCCTGGCTCAGGTAAGCAGCCTTCTGGCTTTCACGTTCTTGTTGATGTAACTTCTACAGCCAAGTTCCTAACCTTTCTCCTTCAGACTGCAAAGCCCCCAAACCCTGCACACCACCAGCCCCTGATAGCAGCGCACACAGACTCCTCTGCACTGAGGTTTCAGTCGCAGTGACGTCACGTGGCAGCTTCTTCCTAACTAACACCCTCCTGTGCAGTGAATCACACAGAACAAAAGAGAGGTTCTTCCAGCGTGTACACTCCCTACACCACAGTCTCAGCTGAGATGCACCGACAGCGAAACTGTTCAATGAAAGCTAGTAGCACAGTTATGGACGTGATGGCCATTTTTATGTGCAGATGCATTTTAATTACTCAGTGCAACTGCCGCCGTGCTTCAGTGCCTTTGTTTTGTGTTAATATGGGCAACTTCATCTTTAACAATGGCAGCTGGGTGCCTTTCTTTTGTTCTGCGTGGCTCGCCCAACTCAATTTACTTTTGCCAACATTCTAGTGTTCTTATGAGCAGTGCAGCAAGCCATGCTTCATCCTAAACAATGATAGCTGTGCACCTTTCTTTTGTTCTGCTCAGCTCGTCCACCTCTTTATTTACTTTGCTGTCATTTATGCAGCTGCCAGTGGTGGCTGTTGTCCAACAGCCCTTTGTGTTTCTATGAGTCACAGGAAACGAAGTCTTAAGCTCTCCAGGAGCTGCGATCGAAAAGAGTCATATCTACAGTAGGAATGTGCATGGCAGAGAGCAGCATAGCGGCTTCCAGGACCTAACACGTTGGAGGTATGTGGGAGTTGTTCATGTCATGCCTGCATTTTCACACTGCCTACATTGTCTCCAGCCTTGCATTTGCTTCATTGACTACATGCAGCAAGACATGAATATTTGTTTGGGGCAGGGGGCACTTAACACTTTGAGGTGAGTTAAAGTGCTTGTGCATTTACACATGGGGGAGGGGGTTGTTTAGCGCCGCTTCACAAAACATTTGCTCTAGGCGCACTGTGCAACAGGTGATGGAAACCAGATGTGGACGGATAAACACTAATCTTTGGTTGCAGTCTTAAAGACACCAAACACTGATAAATAGTGTTTATTATTTTTGAATCAATAATTCCAAACATGCCACAGTGTAGCCACTACAGGGTTGAATTGATTTCCACACAAAAAACCTCCCCATTCTTACCCCTACTTGCTAGCCTCCATCCCTCATTTCCTAATGCCATTTCATGTAATATTTTTACAAAACTACTTACTATCATGTTACTTAATTAAAAAAAAAATTGTGTTCAAAATATTTTATTATATTTTACTGCAGAGATATACAATGGTAAACGAAATAAATATACTGTAGGAAGGAAGGTAACACCAAGTGGAGGGGTGGAGACTGTGCATACGATGATATAGTAAACAATTTACATTAGGAATTGATCAGTACTTTGCATAAGGGTTAATCCATAGGCATGTAGGTATGAATACCACAAAGGTTACGTAGCATGTCATTATATTTCATATGATGTGAGCTACAATACCATACATACATGTTATATAACACCATTTATATGATCATGAGAGTTAGAAACAGGCAGGTTACTTGCTCTCGTGCCTCTTCACTGAAAAGTGTCATTTGCCTTCATTTTTTACCTTGTGAAATGCCATAGTTCCCAATCTGACAATTTTTGGTAACCTGAATACTTGCTTTATTTATTTATTTCATAATTTTTGGTAACACTACCTGTTCATGCACCCTCAATCAAGCATGTACCCTCAATCAATTTATGAGAAAATAACACACCCAGGCAAAACAAAATACTGGCGAGGTTCAAGTAGCAAAAACATTTTTTAGTAAAAGATAATCAGCCACAGAATTAGCATTTAGGGATTTTGTTTAATAAAATTGATAAAAGATGTCATGAGGATAATCAATGACATAGAAACAACTAAACAATAACAGTAAAAAATTCTTTCATTAGAAATTCGATATATATAAATTGTTGTGTATACAGATATTTCCAATGATCTGAATGGAAGATGGTTTTCATCTACGCGTTTCGACACATGGAAAGTGTCTTCCTCAGGACGCTACCATCTTGTAGCATATAAAGGTGCTTTAGGATGTTGAAAGAGAAAACAATGGAGATATAAATCCAGCCAGAGTCTCTGCACCAGAACTTTTTAGCTGTAAGGTAGCTGTTAAGTGGTGATATCACTTAGTGGGTCAAAAAGTCATGACAGCATGAGTTGCGGCGAATAAAGTTAAAAGTTGATGAAAACTCGATGGCTTGGTGCGAGTGATCTTGCGTTCCCAGACGGCAGGCACTATACTGTGCAGGTGAATAGGGTCAGTGTATAGCTGTTGATTAATGAGGCCGGGGCTTCAGAAATCCTCAGTTGCTGATATGGCATATGTAGTGCTTCATATATTGATGAAAAATCAGCTGATAAAACCATAAAAACCCAGGTTAGATACCTGTGGGCAGCTTAGCGTTGTAATTGCTGTAGCAGTGTGGCGTCTACTGCCTCGTGGAAGAAAACAAATCTGATATCGGGCAGTGGAGGCCTCATATGTTATCGAGCCGATAAAAGCATAAAAATGTAATTTGGATATCTGTGGGAAGCTGAGCGTGGTGATAACCGCAGCGGCGTGGCGTCTGCTGTCTTCTGTTGATTTCCACACAAAAAACCTCCCCCTTCTTACCCCTACTTGCTAGCCTCCATCCCTCATTTCCTAATGGCATTTCATGTACTATTTTTACAAAACGACTTACTATCCTGTTACTTAATTTAAAAAAAAAATTGTGTTCAAAATATTTTATTATATTTTACTGCAGAGATATACAATGGTAAACGAAATAAATATACTGTAGGAAGGAAGGTAACACCAAGTGGAGGGGTGGAGACTGTGCATACGATGATATAGTAAACAATTTACATTAGGAATTGATCAGTACTTTGCATAAGGGTTAATCCATAGGCATGTAGGTATGAATACCACAAAGGTTACGTAGCATGTCATTATATTTCATATGATGTGAGCTGCAATACCATACATACATGTTATATAACACCATTTATATGATCATGAGAGTTAGAAACAGGCAGGTTACTTGCTCTCGTGCCTCTTCACTGAAAAGTGTCATTTGCCTTCATTTTTTATCTTGTGAAATGTCATAGTTCCCAATCTGACAATTTTCGGTAACCTGAATACTTGCTTTATTTATTTATTTCATAATTTTTGGTAACGCTACCTGTTCATGCACCCTCAATCAAGCATGTACCCTCAATCAAGCCAGGTCTTTCTTATATTTAAATATAAAGCGCCTTCTTAGGAGCTTCTACTGACATTTTAGTGGCTTGTCAATTACAGCACAACGCGCGGCCGGTGGAGGGAGTTACGGTGCGGCAGAGAGGCGGGCACGGGAGGGAGATGGTGGGGGGTACTAAAAACCAGAATATGGATAATTGGAAGTAAGTAAACAATTTAATTAATAAAACAAATTTCGTAGCGCTCGCTGCATCGCACCTCTCTCATGGTATATCCGTGTGGTGTGCATGTAGGCATCGGGTCCAGGGGCCAACAACATCACATTCCGCCAGTCCTGAGGTGACATGATGGCATCCGCACCACGATACCCAATCTTAGAGGGTCCATGACTTTCGGGGCACAGACTTGGTGGCACTGGATACACTGCGGCCGGCCACAGGACAGTGACTTTTGGTGCCCTGAGGTAGCGGCACATTTAGTGCTGAGCGGGTGTGCACCTGCAATGATGCCCCATCCCGGTGGTTCAGAATGCCCAGGTTTTATGTGCTTTGCTGGACCACAGTGTAGGCCTGAGCCAGCAGACAGCAGGGGCCTCCTGCCATGTGGATCACAGAGTTAGTGGCACCTATACGTCTGAGAGGGTGTGCAGCCTGTGATGATGCTGTGTGCATTGGTATGTCCACTGCCATGGCCAAATCAAGACCCAAAATCAAAAGTGCGACCTGGTGGCCTGCGGAGCAGGGCTGCATTATATGGGGGGTGCCATGTCTGCAGGCCTCAGGCTTGTGGCTTGGAGCGGCACGTGGTGGGCCCTCTTTCCTACATGCCAGTGGCAGAAGGTGAGCAGTGAGGCCGGGGTGTGCAGTGGCAGGCATGCACCACTGGTGGCAGGAGGGGGTGGGGTGCAGCTGCTTGGGTGCGCAGGGGCGGGCATGCACCACTAAGCGGCGGGAGGGGCTGGGTGTAGCTGCCTGGGTGCGCCGGGGTGGACAGGTGATGATGTGTGCAATTGTATGTACTGTGCCTTTCATGTATCTGGACGTCTGATGACGGGTCTGTCTCAGATGTGGGACCTGGTGAACTGCACTACATACTGGCGTGTGGTTGGAGACATACCGGTGGCAGAAGTTAAGCGGTGTGGCCTGGGTGCCCTGTGTCGTCACTCTCTCTCCCTGTCCCTCTCTTCTTTTCTCTATCTCTTGCTCCGCCTCTCGGTCCGTCTATCTCTCGCTCCCCCTCTCTGTCCGTCTATCTCTCTCTCCCTCTCTCTGTCCATCTATTTCTCTCTCCCGCTCTCTGTCCATCTATCTCCTGCTCCCCCTCTCTGTCCATCTATCTCCTGCTCCCCCTCTCTGTCCATCTATCTCCTGCTCCCCCTCTCTGTCCGTCTATCTCTCTCTCACCCTCTCTGTCCGTCTATCTCTCGCTCCCCTCTCTCTCCATCTATCTCTCTCTCCCCCTCTGTGTCAGTCTAGCTCTCACTCCCCCTCACTGTCCGTCTATTTCTCTCTCTCCCTCTCTTTCTCTCTCTCCTTTGCTCTCTCTCTGTCCCTTGATGTGCGCAGGACACACCTTCTCATCGTGATTTTTGTCTTGCAGGCTGTGACCTACGGATTGTCCTGAGAGGAGCCGCCATGGGTCTTTATTTCTGTTCTGTGTTTATTTGGTTACATTTTCATTTGTTGATTCGTAGGTGAATGTGTGATGCTCATTTTTGTGACGACACATGCATGTCACCAGATGTGATTGTGCGACATCATGCAGAATATTTGGTACATGATTCCGTGTAGTTGATGTGGCATGTCTTTGGCTGGGAGGGGGGCCCTGGGGGTGGTGGTGGTGGGTGTCTGGCCTGCACGATCAGTGGCTCCATGGCATCTGTTGCCCTTCAGGTGTAGCTCTGGACTGGGCTCAATTTTCTGGTGCAGGCTGTAGTCCGACTTCACACCACGTCAGAGCAGGTGTTAGTTTCCTGCTGCTAACGGGCCTTATCTCATGTTTTGTGGTCATATTGCCGATCTGGCTGCTCGTTGAGAATGTTGCGGAGTTGTGTTGTTGCTGCTTTTTGCACAGGTACACCTACTCTGCATCTAATTAGCGATAGTTGCTGGGGTCATCTGTGGCGATGTATTTTGCGGCTGCAATCGCAGGTAAAATGGTGCTCTGATCTGTTAGAACCAGCTTGTGAATGAGGTGATACATTTATCTCGGCTTTGGCTGCGATAAAGTGATGTTAACTCTGTGATAACTCCTTCAGAATATGCTCAATTGTTTAGAACTCGGCGCCCTTTACCACTGCTAACCAGTACTAAAGTGCTTGTGTTCCTTCCCTAAAACATGGTAACATTGGCTTATATTCAATGAGCATCTTTAATTGTAAGTCCCTAACAAAGTGGCACTACCTGTGCCTAGGGCCTGTAAACTAAATGCTACCACTGGACCTGCAGCACTGAATGTACCACCCACTTAAGTAGCACTCTAAACATGTCTCAGGTTTGCCATTGCAGAGCCTGTGCTTGCCATTTTGACCTGGCAAAGTAAAATGTTTGCCAGCCCAAACCTTCCTTTTTTGTTAAAATTAAACAGAAACATTTTATTAGAGAAGTACATTCAGTCAGTTGGAATATATTCCTGTACAGTTCCATAAAACACACGAGGACTTGAAATCAGACTATATCCAGATATGCTTTTGAGAAAAAGAGATGGGAGAGGGAGAATCAGAAGAAAAAGAGGAGTGGAAGATTAAAAGTATACTAGAGGAGAAAAGTAAAAGGAAGAGGAAATTTAAAGGGAAAAAGGATGAGAAAGTATCAATCAGCATTTGTAGAGCGCAGACTTTCATCCCTGGGGGTATCTGGGCACTGGGGTGTGAGGTCTTCGTCGAAAAGCCAAGTCTTGAGTAAATAGCATGAAGAGGGAAGAAATGAGCAGAAAAGGCAAAACAGAGGACAGAAAAATGAGTGAGCTAAAAAGGCAAAACAGAGGGAAAAATTAACAGAAAAGGCAGAACTGAGGGCAGAAAAACAAGCCTAAAAGGCAAAACAGAGAAAAACAGGCAAGTCAGAGGGAACTTAAATGAGCAGGAAAAGGCAAAATAGAGGGCAGAAAAACAAGCATAAAAGTCAACACATAGGGGCAGAAAAATAAGCAGGAAAGGCAAAACAGAGAGTAGAAAAACAAGCAGTAAAGGTAACACAGAGAGAAGAAACAAGCAGAAAAGGTAGCAGAGAGGTCCGAAAAATGAGGAGAAAAGGCAAAACAGAGGGCAGAAAAGACAAAACAGAGCAGAAGAGCGCATAACAGAGGACAAAACAATGGACAAGGAAGGCAAAATGGAGGGCAGAAAAACAAGCGGAAAAGGCAAAACAGAGTGCAGAAAAATGAGCAGAAAAGGCACAGCAGAGCAAGAAATGAGCAGAGGAGGCATAAAAAGATGGCAGCAGGTAGACAGGCAGCAGAGGGTAGCGCACTGTGGGCAAGCTGGGCAGGAGAACTGTCACAGGGGGAGCTAGCATGAGGAACTGTATAAGTCAGAACTTCTTGGAACCACACGGGTACAATATAAATATTTGCTAATGTTGACTAAACAATACATATATGGCTAAAACTACATTAAGGAAATCAATTCAAAGAAACATTTAGGTGGTTTTCGTAATTTTGTTAACAGATGGTTGATGTGTAGGACATTGATTGGAAGAGCAGTTTAGAAAAACAGTAACAGGTGGCTAAAGATCATCTCTGTGTATAGCTAGAGTAATGTGATGTACATAGGCTCTATACAACCTATGATGGTAGCACACACCATACCACCAGGCTTTAAATGAAACATTAGATGCATTTTTCCGATTCCTAATTATATGTTGAAAGACCACCAGCCAATAAATGATCAATAATTTTAACATTGAATAAAGAGGTGGACAATTCTTCTACTAAACTTCCCAAAAATGCATTTGAATTTCAAAAACCTATGTTTGTGTGAAATATTTCATTGAGTTGCTGCCACACTGTAGCCCAAAATTGGATGAATATTAGGACATTCAAACAGCATATGAAATAGAATAGTTGATGAATGCAGGCATGACCAACAATTAGCGGAGAGAGTATGTATTTTATTTAAAGCAATGGATGTGAATAAAAGTGTGTTATAAATAAAAAAATAACATTTGAGTGGTGTTTGCAGTTCGGGATGACTTATGGATCTTAAGCCAAAGTTTATTCCATAATATTACAGGCCAAGAACATTGAAACTCCTTTCCCCATTTAAGTTTAATTTCAGTTTTTGTTGAAGAGTTGGTTGATGAATGGAGATCTTTGTGAATAGCAGATGCAGATGTACTTGAGAAGATACGCTGGTATAGATGACAAGTGGGGGCTTCCAGCAGAATGTCACAAGAAAAGGCTTAAAACACTTGAGAAATGTATTCTATGAGAAGCAAAGGCTTTTTTTTTAAATTAGGGAGAATAAAAAAGCCTGTGTCTGTTGAACAGAGAGAATGGTGTCTTCTTGACAGAGCTGTTTCACCCATTATAAACTTCTGTCTATCCTCGCCTTCCAAAAAAAACATTAATCCTATTCAGTTTCTAATACCATATCGAAGATTCTAGGAATACATCTCGCTGAGTAAGATGTTGAATTGGAATTGGATGTAATAATTTATAAGTATGCTGAAAAATAGTAGGGGATAAGGACATTGGTTTCTGTGTAAAGGAAATACATTCTTTTGATGAGAAGACATCTAGACTGGACAATTTAATATCAGTCCAAATAGTAAGAGGTATAGAATTATCTGTTAGGAGAAAAATTGTGAATTGTTTTAACCAGAGAGCTGAATGATGGGAGAGGAAATTGGGGAAATTGACTCGTCCTAGTTCCTTAGAACGTTGTATTTTGGAATTGGATAATTGAGATTTTTTATTATGCCTTACAAATGTGGATAGGATTGCATACAGTTTCTTAAATGAACATAATGGATTTGGACAGGAATATTTCTTATTGAATCCAGTGTACCCCACCATGATACATATATTGGATTCTATTTAGCGGTCAGAGTGACTATTATACTTATTACCAAATTAATATTCAAAGAAATTGTTTTTTTAATATTGTTAGTAAACCTCAGTCCTAAATATTTAATTTATTGTACCGAAAATGCAAAATGAGCACAGTTGAACTCCATGTTAAATCAAAACTTATTAAGAAGGAGAATTTGACATGTATCTGAGTTAAGTTTGTAGCCTGGTACCTCAGCAAATTGGTCTAGTTCAAATTAAAAATGTAGGCATATAAGTCACTGGATTTGTTATAATTAGGAGTATATCATCAGCATATACAGCCATTTTTACCTGTTTATCCTCATATTGAAATCCTTGAATATTAGGAATCTGTCTGAATCTGAGTAAAAATGCCTCCAAAGTAAGAATGGAAATTAAAGGAGATAATGGGCAGCCTTGACAGACCCCTCTATGTAAGGAAAATTTGAGGATTGTAAACCATTACCAAAACCGAATGTCTTTGAGGATGAATAAAGAAAAGAAACAAAATTCTGAAATGTAGGGCCAAACGCAAACCACTGTAGAGTTCAAAAGATAGAAGGCCACCCCATTCTATCCGAATCCTTCTCCGCATCAAGAGAGATAGCGCCTAAGGAATTTTTATACACATGAGATTTGCTTAAGACATTAAAATGAAGTATAGTGTTGTCAGAAATCAGTATGCAATTAACAACCCCAGATTGTTCCCTCCCTATCAATTGTGGTAACAAAGAGTCCATCTGAAGAGTAGTACGTTTTCCAAGGATCTTATAATCTATATTTACTAAAGATATAGGCCTATAATTTTCACAGAACTTGGGGTCATTTACTCATTTAGGAATTAGACAAATTATTGCTTCCTTGGAATGAGTCTTCTGCTGTTTTATTTGCAGCAAAATATTTAAATAAGTAAAGTAGTCAAGGCACCAAAATATGAGAAAAAGAACAATAGAATTCAAATTTAAACCCATCTGGGCCAGAAGGGTTTGCTGAATTGATCGATTTTGTAGCTTGAAAAATTTCCTTAGTCAAAGCATTATCATCCTAAGGGTTACAATCAAGATTAACATCACATTGTTTATGGATAAGAGCTAGATAATGTTGAGTGGATTTAGAAGAAGGAGATAATTAAAGAGTATATAGGTGTTGAAAATCGGTCTTAAATTCCTCTAAAATGTCTTCATTCTTATACAGTGGTCTGTTGTAGGAAGATTGTCTATTTTAACATGTTATTTTTTAATTTTTAGATAATCGACTAAGAGATTATCAGCCTTTTTTGCCCTCCATAATATTTAGTGACAGAACTTGGTATAAAGGAAGCCACATTTTCCCTGCAGAATTTGTTACATTGTAATTTGCTTTTCATTAAGTTGGCAAGACAGGTGGGCAAATTGGCAGAGTAATATGTGTTCTAATTTTTAAATATTATTCAGATTCTTAGGAGATTTATGGTTATTCAGTGAGACACATATCAAATAATATTATCATAGGCTGCCACTTTCAATGAGTCCCAAATAATATGTGATGGCATCTCAGGTGTATCATTAAATAGGAAAATTCCTTCATTAAATCTGCATAACAGAAAGTACAATAGTAGCTAGTAAAAGTAAATATTAAATTGCCATTTCCGTGTAGTTTTAGATAGTGGGGGAGCTCTTAAATCTACAATGACTGAGGCATGATCTGTGATTAATATTGATTCAATCTCCAAGTGTAGTAGATGTTGAGATAACATTTTAGAGAGAACCAAGGGGCATATTACCAACAACTAGCGATAATTATAGCTATGTTGGTTTAGCGGCGATATTTTTATCGCCGAGCTGCGGCGATTTTTATCGCTTAGGAACCTTGCTATTATCAAGGTATATCTCCTAAGCGATAAAAATCGGCCGAAATGCATGAATATCGCTGAAAAGTCCGCAATATTCATGCATTACCGAGCTAATGCTCTTAGCCATGTTATCCACCTACCATTGGATAACATGGCTAAGAACTGCTATGGGGCAGGTGTTAGATTTTGGAGATATTCACGCTTAGCGCGAATATCTCCAAAAGTTGGTAATAGGAGATAGCGATGTTAGCGACTGTTTCCAGTCGCTAACATCTTGGCACGGCCACTTTGCATGTCATTAGTGATAAATATCACTGACATGCAAAGCGAGGCCCAAGATGGTCGCTATCTCCTACTAGCTGTCGCTAACTGGTGTTAGCGACAGCTAGGTAATAGGGAGATAATTTTATCTCCGCTTTCTTGGCTTTTAAAGCCAAAAAAGCTGAGATAAACCCCCTTGATAATATGCCCCCAAATGATCAATTCTGGATTGAGAACTGTGCACAGAGGAAAAACTGTGTATAAATACCTGACCTCAGACACCACAAGTTCAGTACACGTCTTGACCTGTCCACTCTGCTGGACTGCTGCTCTGATTGAACTGTTGCCCTGATGTGCTCACCTGCTGCCTGCTGCCCTCTTTTCTGGGGGAGAGGGACTGGACCTGCATATTTTGAATCCACAACCCAGAGTGACTCCAAGAGCTAGTTGGCTGGGCTCCTGATCTGAAACTTTAGGGACACAATAGGCTTCCACAATCTTGTATCTGCATCTGGACCCTTCCTATCTGTGAGTATACACATCCAAGTGGTGCCACCTGAGTCCCGCACCCATGGAATTGGGTCTTATGTGCTTTCTAGCCCCTGTGGATCAAATGAAACCAACACATCTCTGCTGCATGGGGCAACCCTGAGCAGAACCGTTGCACCAAAGCCGCTGTGGGGATTGGACACGCCACAAAGACCCACATCACATCACATCACAGCTCTTTGGAACAGTGGCATCAGCCTGACTGAGCAAAACATCCTAGGCGCAGCTCTCGCATCCCTCATCGGTGGCAGCCATGACTACAATGCCTGACTCCGCACTGCAGCCTCAGAACTCTTTGAAACTCATGCATCACCCCGACTGCGCACTGCATTCCCTGTCCTGAAATTCGCATCACATGATGCATCGATTGGATCTCGATAATGACGCAGCCCCTCACATCACAGCTTTGTCACATCTCAAACCAATGTACCGCTTCAGCTCTTTCTTTTAGCTTCCACCATCCTACAAGAAAGAGAGATAATAAGCCCCCTAATCTGCACCACAGGAGGCAGGAACTTTGTGGTGCTCTTTGGGTAGTTTGTGCATGACTTAATGACAGGGTGTGCTTCCTCGCTCTCTTTCTTAAAAATATGAATTCCCTTATATTGTAGCAGACATTGAGCCCTTCTGAGGTAGGCAGATTGTAAGTAAACCCATCAATCTGTCCCTCTGTGCAGAAGGACTGTTTTGGAGTAGAGACATGGCAAGATGCCTGAGAGGACTATATGCACATCTTTCTTTCATTCTTTTTTATAAAAAAAGAAACATGGTTTCAGTGGTGTTTCAGCCTCCATGAGGGCATATTGGTGTTAAATCTCCAGTCACCCTAGAGGGTAATGAAGACTGCATTTTATTATTTAGGGAGACTCATCCTTGTCCTTAGTATGAAGTGGGTGGCAACCTACTTTTCAATCTGGGGTGATCCCCAAAGAGAGACCCTCTTGGCGAGGAATACAGATTGAAATAGGGCATTGTCCTCTATCCATTGATATTTCTCCTGCACTAATCGGTTCCAGAGGGAGGCAGAGTTTATCAAAATAAAAGCAGGTGCCACTAGCTTTCACTTTCATTCAGTGGCATCAACACGTTGTGCTGTTACATTCTGAATTTTTTTTTAATTAAAATCCTTCGGGTATGTACAACAGAAAGACTTTCTACAGCAGTGTCATGGAAAATAAAATTCAAATCCTCTGCACGGGAGAGATTGTTCAGTAGATATGAACAAGTCATCCACACCGTTAAGAGAATAAGGCATCTAAAATGTGAGATAAGAATGCCAACCATTTGCTCAATGATCTTTTATGTATGTTGGTTTCCAGGTTTGTCTCTTTTGAGGCAAGATGATTAGTTGTTGGAAGGGGGTGGGGAAATATGGAGAGAGGCCACTCCAAACATAACCTGCACGAAAGACAGGTGATATTCGATTTAATGTGTTTACCTTTAGAATACTACAGATATTCCATAATGAAAGGCATTAGTGTAAACCTTATGGGCATATTGGGATGAGGTGAAGGTATAACAACTTGCACATTGATGGAGTGCAGGAGGTGTCTGGTGTGGAAATAATGTCCCTGTGGTGGGGTGGCTTAAGTGCCCTGTAGGTGCAATCAATGGCACCAAAGACCCGAGGAAAGTGGGCAATGAAAAGAATTCCTATGTTATGTGTTGCATTCCCACAGGTCAAAATAGTGGTGCACTTCGTCAGTGATGCATCTCAGTCATGAAGCCTGCACAAGGCTGATCTTGCATAGAAGATACCTACTATATCCCTATTGATCCTCTAAAAAGATCCAGTGGTCAGGAGGTGGAGTGCAGGTAGTATAGTAACATGTGCATCTTAGGTACTAGAGCAGGCTGTGAGTGGAATGTGCACCTGTTTAAGCATGGGTGGATTTTACGAATTGGCAATCCGCGAACTTGCGTATTTACGGATTCGCAATCCGCAAAATCCGCGAACTCTCGCGAATTTGCGTTTTTTTTTTTTGTGTGTTCGCAAGGATTTCTGCCAGTTCGCGAGGGTTCTGTACCAGTTCGCAATTGCGAACTTACTTGTCGGCTCGCAACGGCCGCAACTATGTTGTTTCTACATCTGGTTCATCATCACAGGTTCACAGCACCCTCTGTTTCACCACTGCCACTCTCTGGTACACCCATGCCACCCTCTGGTACATCACTGCCACCCTCTGGTTGGTTTATCACTGTAGATTAGGGGGGTGAAAAAAAGCAAGCACACCTGCCCTGCTTCAACTGACATGAATTAATTTGGGGTTGATTAATGTGTCACTGAATTTAAACTTCCAGTCTGGCTGGCACCTGCTTCCTTATCTGTAATTTGCTGAACTCTGAAGGGGCCCCTCAGGAAGCACTACAGGGAATGGTTACTAATGATAAGATTGAACTTTTGCACCTGCTGAGTGCTTTCAGTTTTGTCTGTAATTGCTTTCTGTTGCAGTGTAATTTTTTAACAGGACCTTTGTTGCATACTTGTAGCTATTCTCTGAGCCTGCTGTGAGGGTCAGAGCAGGGTCATAGAATAGTTGCAAGTAGGCAAATGAACTCTGAAGGGGCCCCTCAGGAAGCACTACAGGGAATGGTTACTAATGATAAGATTGAACTTTTGCACCTGCGGAGTGCTTTCAGTTTTGCAAAAATCCAAATATCCAGCAGCATCCACAAAAGTAATCCTTCCAGGTCAAGATCCAAATCAAAGTGACCAGCACATGAAGAAAGCACTGGGAGGAGCCTGGTGGACAGGAACAGGAAGTTGGAGACTGTGGGGCACTTCCTTCCTCCCACCCCCACACCCCAAAATGGACTCCTTGCAAATAAAAAGTGCAGGCAAATGTCAACCTGAGGAGTTATTCTGATAAAAATCATAATTTTCAAGGTTTATGCTGCCTGCTGGTGGATTTCTTGTGCGAAATTGCAAATTTTGCAATCGCGCAATTGCGAGATTGTCGCTGCCCGCCACATCTACGTGTTCGCAAGTATTTACTCCCGCGAAATTGTATAGTATTCTAGTTGGCAAGTGCGACCAAGCAAAAAATCCGCTTCGCACGGATTTTACGAATTTTCGACAAGTTCGCGAGAGTTCGCGGATTGCGAATTTACCGAAAATCCGCAAAATCGGCGAGCGGAACGGATTTTACGCCCATGCTTATCCTGTTGCCACTCTGTAACCATATCAAGGATCAAATCAGGAGAAAAGGGATATCTTGACATTACGCCTTATCTGGCCAGATCAAAGACAGTGATGCTCTGCCTGTAAATCTGCCTGTATAGCCACTTTGGATTTCTTAAGTAGCTGTTTTTAAAAATAGGGGCCAAGCTGACAAACATATTCACTGACCTTGTGAAAACATTAATTTGGCTATGACTTGCTTTCTTATTTGATCAGGCTCTGTGTGATTCGTTGATGATGTACTGAGTTTCACTTGAACATCGTTCTGGTGGTGTCATGACAGTTGATAACCCCACACCTTTGCTTTGCCAGGTATGTTGAAAAAGAACATAGTCTTGTAAATGTATGTTTATTCTGCTCTGTCTGAAGTGATTGTTTTCAGTTATCTTTAATGTTATATGCTTGTGCAAGTCTATTATGATTTATTTTTAAATTGGGTTGCTTCTTTTGTAGGTGCACGGGGTTATTCACAAAGGTAACTTATACTCTCATTGTAATTTGATCTTAAACTTTTGAGTAACTTTACTACTTATGGCTTTTCACAAAATCCAAATTTAAAGTTACGCAAAAGTGTAGGTGTAGAGGTCTCCACCACTTGAAAAGGAAGTGGAGCCAAGTTTATGAGTATATGTTTCTAAATCTAAAAAGGAAACAGTCCAGCACCACACATGGCTCACTACTGATAATTAGGGCTGGGCGTAGTCTGCATAGTGCCACTACGCACACTACGCGGAATTTTGGAAAAAAAATAGTTGAAAACAGGGGCGCGTCCTGAGGGTCCGTGTGCCCAGAACAGGGGTCCCTCGTGCCTGGGCAGACTCCCTGATCTCCCCGGCCTGGTTGCAGCCTGAGAGCCCGGCAGCCCCGGAGACCTGCAGCCCCAGAGCCCTGCAGTTCCCGAGCCCTGGAGCCCCTGAGCCCTGCAGGCCCGGAGCCCTGCAGCCCCCAGAGCTCTGCAGTCTCCGGAGCCGTGCAGCCCCCGGAGCCCTGCAGTCCCCGAGCCCTGGAGCCCTGCAGCCCTGCAGCCCCGGAGCCCTGAAGTCCCCGAGCCCTGTAGCCCTGGAGCCCTGCAGCCCCCGGAGCCCTGCAGCCACCGGAGCCCTGGAGTCCCCGAGCCCTGCAGCCCCGGAGCCCTGGAGCCCTGCAACCCTACAGACCCGGAGCCCTGCAGTCTCCGAGCCCTGGAGCCCCGGAGCCCTGCAGCCCCCGAGCCCCGGAGCCCCGGAGCCCCGGAGCCCTGCAGCCCCGAGCTCTGCAAGGGCAGGCGGGAGCCCTCCAGCGGTGGTTTGGGGCAGGCAGATTGGCGTAATTTCGGTCCCGGCCATCTGGTCACCCCTCTGACCTCGGCCATCTGGTCGCGGCCAATGCTTTCCTATGGGGAGACCAGATTGCCGGGCTTCCCTGGAAGTCCCGATGAGGTGCCATTCGCCTCCCGGATCCCAGGCAGGGCTCCAGGAGGTCGGGCACGTTTGCGCCCTAGGTCCCCTTGAGTGCACGGATTACAAGAAAGGGGGGTAATTTTCCTCCGGATTACTAGGGGCAAGGGATGCCCGGACACCCTCCCAGGCGGGCGGTTCCCGGCTGGGTACCAGATGGGCTATGTTCCCGGGCAACACCTCCCAGGCGTCCGGGGCTCCCTCCTCCGGCCAGCAGCGAGGCAAAGTACCCAGGACGGGCTCCATGGGTCCCGGGCCCTGCAACCCCGGAGCCCCGCAGCCCTGCAGCCCCGGAGCCCTGTAGCCCTGGAGCCCTGCAGGCCAGGAGCCCTGCAGCCCTGAAGCCCTGGAGCCCTAGAGCCCTGCAGCCCCCGGAGCCCTGCGGCCCCGGAGCCCTGGAAGGGCAGGCGGGAGCCCTCCCGCGGAGCGCCGGGGCAGGCAGATTGGCGTCATGTCGGTCCCGGCAATCTGGTCGCACCTTTCCACTCGGCCATCTGGTCGCACCCAATGCTTCCCAATGGGGCGACCAGATGGCCGGGCTTCACTGGAAGACCCGATGAGGTGCCATTCGCCTCCCGGATCCCAGCCAGGTCTCCAGGAGATCGGGCACATTCGCTCCTAGGGTCCCCCGAGCCGTGCAGTGCGCACTTGTTCCCAGAAAGAGGGGTAGCCTTCCTCCGGATTATTCGGGGCATGGTACTCTGGGACCCCTCTTGGCCTGGCGGTTCCCTGCCGGGGACCAGATGGGCGATGACCGGGCAACACCTCCCAGGTGTCCGGGGCTCCCTCCTCCAGCCCGCAGCTGCAAAGTACCCGGGACGGGCTCCATGGGTCCCGGGCTGTCCTCCCCGTGCCTGAGGCCCAGCGTGGGGTTTCAGAGCCCCCCTGAGCCCTGTTGCCCCAGAGCCCTGGAGCCCTGCGGCCCATGAGCCCTGCAGCCCTGGAGCCCGTGAGCCCTGGAGCCCTGGAGCCCCGGAGCCCTGCAGCCCAGGAGCCCTGCAGCCCTGGAGCCCTGTAGCCCCGGAGACCCTGGAGCCCTGCAGCCCCCGGAGCCCTGCAGCCCCCGGGCCCTGGAGTCCCGGAGCCCTGCAGCCCCAGAGCCCTGCAGCCTTGGAGCCCCGGAGCCCTGGTGCCCCGGAACCCTGGAGCCTCGGAGCCCTGGAGCCTCAGAGCACAGCGGCCCTGGAGCCCTGGAAGGGCAGGCGGGAGCAATCCCGCGGAGGCTCGGGGCAGGCAGATTGGCGTCATGTTGGTCCCGGCCATCTGGTCGCACCTTTCCACTCGGCCATCTGGTCGCACCCAATGCTTCCCAATGGGGCGGCCAGACGCCGGGCTTCCCTGGAAGTCCCGATGAGGTGCCATTCGCCTCACAGATCCCAGCCAGGGCTCCAGGAGGTCGGGCACGTTCGCGCCTAGGGTCCTCTGAGCCGTGCGGTGCGCACTTGTTCCCAGAAAGAGGGGTAGCCTTCCTACGGATTACTAGGGACAAGGTACTCTGGGATCCCTCCTGGGCGTGCAGTTCCCTGCCGGGGGCCAGATGGGCAGTGTTTCCGTGCAACACCTCCCAGACATCCGGGGCTCCCTCCTCCGGCCCGCGGCGTGGCAAAGTACCTGGGACGGGCTCCATAGGTCCCGGGCCCTGCAACCCCGGAGTTCCACAACCCTACAGCCCCGGAGCCCTGCAGCCCCGGAGCCCTGCAGTCCCCGGAGCTCTGCAGTCCCCGAGCCCTGGAGCCCCAGAGCCCTGCAGCTCCGAAGCTCTGCAGTCCCGGAGCCCTGCAGCACCGGAGCCCTGCAGTCCCCGAGCCCCGGAGCCCTGGAACCCTGCAGCCCCTGGAGCCCTGCAGCTCCCGAGCCCTGGATCCCTGCAGCTCCCGCGCCCTGCAGGCCCAGAAGCTCGGGGCAGGCAGATTGGCGTCATTTCGTTCCCGGCCATCTAGTCGCCCCTCTCCCCTCCGCCATCTGGTCGCGCCCAATGCTTTCCTATGGGGCGACCAGATTGCCGAATTTCCCTGAAAGTCCCGATGAGGTCCCATTTGCCTCCCGGATCCCAGCCAGGGCTCCAGGAGGTCGGGCAAGTTCGCGCCTAGGGTCCCCTGAGCCTCACGGTGCGCACTTGTTCCCAGAAAGAGGGGTAGCCTTCCTCTGGATTATTAGGGACAAGGTACTCTGGGACCCCTCTCGGCCTAGCGGTCATCAGCCGGCAGCTGGACGGGCCAGGATGCCACCCCAGTCCCAGGTCCGTCCCTGGGCCTGCCGCGTTACAGGAAGCCCTGGATGGGGTCCGGGAGGGCCCGGGTAGGCGTCCCCTGCACCTCCATGCTCCCGGCTGGGGCCAGGGTCCCAGCCCAGCCCCGGGTCGGGTGTCCCGGCTCTGGGCCCCGTCCTCCGGCCTGCCGCACTGCCAAAGCCCGGGATGGGGTTCCGTTGTGCCCGGGGAGCCTACCCTTTCTTGGCTGGGTTCAGGAGCTCCGTCCAGTGCCCCTGAGGGGCCCCAGGGAGGGCGGCCTCCCCACCCGGGGCTCCGTCCTGGGTCCTGCCACGTAGCAGGGTGCCTAGGACGGTGTCCGGAGGGCCCGGGGTAGGATTCCCCTGCGCCTCCGGGCCTGGGAGCCCCGGCTGGGTCCAAGGACCCGGGTCGGGTGCTCGGGCCCTGGGCCTAGTCCCCACGGCCTGCTGCACTGGCAAGGGCCCGGGTCAGGGTTCCGTGGCGCCCGGGCAGGCCTCCCCTGCTCGTCAAGGTGTCCGGGGGCCCCGGGTCGGAGGGCCTGTCGGGCCCCCTGGCAGCCTCCATGGCTGGGGCCCAGCTGGGGCTCTGGGCCTCCGGTCAACCATGCCCCGGCGCCCGCTCACTCCTTGGTTGGGGCACAGGGTGTCCAGACGGCTTCCCTTTCGCGCCCAACCATCTGGTTACCCAGATCCCCTCGGCCATCTGGTTTCCCAGATCCCCTCGGCCATCTGGTCTCCCTCAATGCTTTCCTATGGGGCGACCAGATGTCCGGGCTTCCCTGGAAGTCCCGATGGGGGTGCCATTTGCCTCCCGGATCCCAGCGAGGGCTCCAGGAGGTCGGATACTTTCGCGCCTTGGGTTCCCTCTGTCACCTCGAGTGCACGGATTACGAGAAAGAGGGGTAATTTTCCTCCGGATTACCAGGGAGAGGGCCAATCAGACCTCCGTGAGGTCCGGATATTCTGAATCAGCGGAAGGCAGTCCCGGGGCCCGCCCGCGGGGGCCCCAGGGGCCCGGAGACGCTCCTGCCTCTCAGCCCCTTGCTGATGGTCCTTTTTCTCCGAGTTTTCTCAGGCAGCCCTCCGTGAGGTCCGGAGATTCTGAATCAGGTGAAGGCAGTCCTGGGGCCCGCCTGCCGGGGCCCCTAGGGCCCCGGGGAAGCTCTTGCCTCTCAGCCCCTTGCCGATGGTCCTTTTTCTCCGAGTTTTCTCAGGCAGACCCCCGTGAGGTCCGGCCATGCTGAGAGGGGGAAGGCAGTCCCGGGGCCCATCCGCCGGGGCCCCCAGGGGCCTGGGGACGCTCCTGCCTCTCAGCCCCATGCCGATGGTCCCTTTTCTCTGGGTTTTCTCAGGCAGACCTCCGTGAGGTCCGGCCTTTGTGAGAAAGGGAAGGCAATCCCGGGGCCCGCCTGCCAGGGCCCGCAGGGGCCCGGGGACGCTTCTGCCTCTCAGCCCCTTGCCGATGGTCCTTTTTCACCGAGTTTTCTCAGGCAGACCTCCGTGAGGTCCGGCCATGCTGAGAGGGGGAAGGCAGTCCTGGGGCCCACCTTCCGGGGCCCCCAGGGGCCCAGGGATGCTCCTGCCTCTCAGCCCCTTGCCGATGGTCCCTTTTCTCCGTTTTCTCAGGCAGACCTCCGTGAGGTCCGGCCATGCTGAGAGAGGGAAGGCAGTCCCGGGGCCCACCCACCGGGGGACCCCAGGGGCCCGGGGACGCTCCTGCCTCTAAGCCCCTTGCCGAGGGTCCGTTTTCTCTGAGTTTTCTCAGGCAGGTGAGATCCGGCCATGCGGAGAGGGGGAAGGCAGTCCCGAGGCCTGCCCGCCGGGGCCCCCAGGGGCCCGGGGACGCTCCTGCCTCTCTGCCTCTCTATCTGGTTCTGCTGGTTGAATTTTTGTTTTTTTCACCTCTTTTTATTTATTAAAGTGTACTTTATTTTTCCGAAATAGACTGGGTCTTTCTTGTGTTGTGTTTTTGTTTGATTACTGAGTGTGTAATATAATGTGATATATATATATATATATATATATATATATATATATATATATATATATACATGCACACACATATATAACTTTTTAAACTCTAAATGCCACAGAAATTCAACAGATATAGTTATCCGATGTAACTTTGACTTGTGCCCTAATGTAACTCAAACATACGCCCCCACCATGCACAGTTTTCTCCTCAATAATTTAATTGCAAATGCTGCAGTGATATGATCAATGATGTCATAGAGAATGTCATGAGTGATGTAATATGCGTGGTAATTAGCAGTGCATGTAGAGGGAATGCATTATTGTTACTTTAGGGCACAACTCCTAGTTACTTGATATAACTATAATTAGTGAATTTCTGTGGTTTTCAAGTTTTATACCTTACGTTGTTTCTGAGCATTTACCTAATTATAACAGTACTTTAACCGTTGGTTTTTACATTGACTTTCTAGCTGTTTTTTTTTTTAATGTAAAGAACTAATTTATTACCATACGTAAATCCAACTCCCTGCAAGGAGCCAGCCCAAAGATATGGCCAGGCCATCTGCCGAAAATCCCAAAATGCAGCCAACCCCATGCTGCACTGGGCTTTCAGTTGTGCATGCAAGGGAGTTGGCCACAGACCCTGGCCTGTGCCCCCCGCAGGCAGCCAACCATTGGCCTCTTTAGGTCCTGTGGGCCCCATCTCCAAGGGATGTTTGTATTTTAAATGTGAGGGGAGCCATGTGACCCCTCTCCCTGAGCGATATTAGGCCATGTGGATGCCATTACCCAGGCCTGTATTTTTTATTTAAAGGGGAGGAAGCTGTGTAATACCCCTCCCTGAGCCTTTTCTGGCCCTGGGACTCCATCCCCCGGGATCAGCATTAGTGAAAGGTGGGTGTCTGGTGCCTGCCCAGGGCACCGATCATACATTGGTTGAGAACCATGTGGGGAACCCTACCACCCCTGAGGCCCCAATCGGCTTCCTGCTTGTAACAGGAGCCAGAAACTTATACTGCTCCCTCCAAAAAGGTCACATTTTGTATCTGTTTCACTCCCTGCATCACTGTGGGCATGGAAGCCAATCAAATGTCTGCTCCCAGAAGGAGGGAGTATATTTAGAGTTCCTACCAAGTGGGAGCAAATACTGGTTACCCAGGCCACGCCACTGCAGACAGGAAAACCGCTATGTCCCGGGGGAGGGCTATCACGGACATGGTTAGTGGGGAATGGGGTCCTTGGGGCCATTATTTGCTCAAGGAGGGGGGCTGCATGGCTTCCCTCCCTTATTAGGAAGATTAAATGGCCCTGGATGGGGTCTCTGGCACACCTTAAGCCCTGGGTAAGAGTAAAACTTACTATGTGCTGCAAAGCAGTAAACCAGTGAGAGTGATATGAAAGCATCTCCTCCCTGTTCCTGATATAACAATGAAAATTATCCTAGATGTGTTCGATCTTGGGTTTCTGGTTGACAGAGGTATGTACCCTATCCAGACAGGAACCACAATACTAGTCAGGGTAAGCCAGATATACAGTATAAATTAATATGCGCTCTCCCTGTGGTAGTTTGTCACAGAGCAGTCAGGCTTGACTTAAGAGGCAACGTGTAAAGTATATGTACAACACTTAAAACAGTAACACAGAGAAAACACCACAAAAAGACTTCAAATAGATATGATTTTAAATCTAAAAAAACAAGACCAACGTAACAAAAATCCAAAAGTTGAAGGTGAGATGTGAATTTGTAAGGATTAAATGTGAAAATCGTGCTTAGAAGCACTAAACGCCTAGGGGGGTAATCTGGTAGTGCTGGACCATGACATAGTAAAGAGTTCAGTCTGGCCCAATAGATACCATGCCAAATAAAAGAGCCATGCATGTCCCGCTGAATAAAGCACCTTGATCATGGTTGTAACAGTGGGATGCAGGTGCAGCCAAGAGATGTGTGGGTGTCAATCCTGCAGTGGTGGCAATTCATCAGTTCTGAAGATGGTACACAAACTGAAAGGCATTGGTTCCATAGACAATGCACCAGGTGTCTCCATGCAGTCGAAGGGATGTGTCGATATTCCCACACTGCAGTGGTGTTGATGCTTAGTGTAATAGGGAATTCTCAATGTTAACCTATGAGAGGAGTAGGCCTAGCTGTAGTGAAAAATGATTTAGAGTGTTTCTCACTACCAGGACACGCAAAACCTAACAGTACATGTCCTACATTTTAGCTGCAAATCGCAATGCTCCATGGGGTACCTAGGACCTACCTTAGGGGTGACATGTGTAATAAAAGGGAGATTTAAGGCTTGACAAGGGATTTTAAATGCCAAGTCAACATAGCAGTAAAACTGTACACACAGGCTCTGCAGCGGCAGACCTGAGACATGTTTAAAGGGCTGCTTGTGTGTGTGTACTAACAATGCTGCAGGACCACCAGTCGCATTTATTTTACAGGCCCTGGGCACAGACAGTGCACTCTACTAGGTGCATACAGATACATTAAATATCACAATTGTAGATAACCCAATGTTACCATTTTAAGGGAGAAGGACACACTCTTTAGCACTCACCAGCAGTGCCCAGAGTCCTAAGGACAACAAAAAGAGGAAGGTAAGCAGGAAAAAGGTTTGTGGAGAGGACCACCATAAGGCTGACAGATCTAACAAGAAGTTATCAGTTCTGCATTTTGTGTAGGTCACAATGATCAGACAACAATGTTTTGGTATCTGTAAATAAATGAAGTATACTTTTAACACTGTCAAGTTTTATCTCAGAGGGGCCGAATCACATAACATTTTTGACTGGCACTATAAGTCATTGGTAATACATTAAGGCTGTGCTCATGCAAGCCATTTTATCACTGAATTATAAAAGCCTACTTCTGAATGTGTTAAAGTGTGACAAAAATATTTATGCATATTCTTTGTAACTTTTTTGTTTGTGTTTTCTGTTTTTTTTTAGCATCTGTTGTTAGTACTGCAATGTTGTGTGGTATAGAAGTTGTGTTAGGTTTTCTTTTCAGTGTTTATTGTTTTGTGCGCTGGTATTTTTTGTGATATTTTATTTTGCTTTCTTTAGGGGTGTCAACAAACCTGCAACATTCCCACCTAGAAGCAAATCAACCATTTGACAAGCAACTATCTACCACCACCCAAATGAGCCAGTGGTGTGTTAACCGATTAGGACACCAGTCATCTCAAAACAGTGAGAGAATGCATGTCTTAAATTAGCACTTGCAGTGCTCACTTTATGTGATAGGCCCTGTGACTTTACTATAGTTCACAGTTGATGGTATGAATTTACTACTGATAAATGACACACATTGTTCTGCTTATTAATTGGTATATGTAGTTCTGTTTTGCATTGTAAGTGATCACTTAAGGCAGCAATCCTAGGTTTTTAGAAAACTGGCAGAAGATTCCTGTGATGCAATGAGACCAAGGGCTGGGTTACAAAAATGTTATTTGACTGGTGCTAACACATGACTGTGCTTTGTAGCAAAAAAGTATATTTGTGGAAGTGGTAATGTGTGGCAAGAGTATCTGTAGGTTTTTGCTATGTTGTGTTTGTTGTATAGCATTTTGTCGAGGTGGTGATATGATACTGTTGCTTTTGGGTTCTATTTTGTACTATTTTGTTGGTGCCCTGTTATATTTTTGATGTGTTGGGAAATTGCTTAATGTTATAATGTGGTGTGCCTTTGCACTCCGTAATCACTTTAGAGATGTCAGCGAATACTCATCAATTTCCTGCCAAAAGTAGCACTTTCCATCAAAGTTTCAGTGACAAGCAATCATTTAGCACTCTATAAGGTGGTAAAATGCTGCTGCTCCAGATCATCCATTATTTAATTCAACCTAATATTGTGGGAGACACTTGGGTGCATATTTATGATCCCCTTGAGCTGCCAGTGCATCCCTTTTTGTGATACTCTGGTGGCGCAAACGACAAAATTATTGGCCTCATAAATAGAGATTAAGCAAGGCAGCGCAAATCACTGCATTGCCTTACTCTGTGTTCCATTGCGGTGGGAGGCGCAACAAGGAGAAATAACTTCTTCTCGTTTGTTTCTCTTTCCATGTGTGAAAAAGCCTCGCAGGCTTGTTTTTGTGCAGGAAGGAGGCCCTTCCTGCACAAACACAATCCTGCCTACAACGCAGGTGCCCGTGCAAGGGCGCCTGCGTTGGTGCTGGGCTGCAAAAACAATGGCAGTGCAGGAGGAAAGTACAGGAATGCTCCATTTCGGATAAATACGGTACATATCTTCCCTTTCACTTTGACGTAGGGCATAGCAGCAAGGTGACTTGCTGCTCTGCCCTATGCAAAAACCTCATAAAAGAGGCCCTTGTTTTAAATTTGAACTTCAAGTTTTCACTTTCTGTGACTGACATGGTCCCTAAGCTTGCCAAATGCAATCAAGCAGGGCACATAGTGAAGTCACTTCAAAAGCGCAATGAGTGAGTCTGTATGAAATAGGTAAAGAGCCTAATCCAGAAAGCAGCCTGTGTGTATGAATCTGACTTCAATGTACAGGATGTTACTTTCATTTTACAAATGAAAGATAGTCCCTCAAAGTTGACCTTACATTCCTTAATCCTTTTACTCTGCATAATGTAGTATTATGGTGCACTATTAAGTGTGATTAACTTTCACTCAAAGGGTGGGAGAGTGGGTTTTCCATGGTGAGCTTTACCTGATAGGCTTAAGAACAGACACACACTTGAGACACCGCCATACTCCACTCATTCTCTTCCAAGCCTGGTAATGGTCAGTGGCAATATTAAATCCATTTCAAGAAGGGAAAACAAAGGTAGCACACCACAATTGATGAAGGCGTAGGGGAAAGGAATTATGTGTGGACTCAATTATTTTTCATACCGAGAGTAAAAGAAGTAAAGCAAACATTTCCTTGCACAAAGAAAAGGCTGTTATGCCACTTGGGGAGAGGTTGTGGACCAACGGCTAGGGAGGTCGAGCTCAAATCTGGGGAACCGTGTTCGATTCTCAACAATAACACTCAACATCCTGTAATTCTGGGCAAATCATTCAACCTCCCCGTGCTTAACAAAAAAGTGAATGTGTCCTTGTGTAATGCAAATGGTGCTCATGTAAAGGCTCTGATATCTTCGGGTCAAGGTTGTGCTAAATAAATAATGATAGTATCTCAGCAGGTGCAGTTTTACAGAACAAACATGTAAGCCTACTAACAGGAAAAAACAGGAATTCACAAACGTTTCCCAGACCTATGCATGTAAACCTATGACTAGCACAGCTTTCCAGGCCAGCTGCCCCAATACAGCACGGAGATTTTGGGCCGATTTTCCTTCGCCTCTCTGTCGTTTCCCCCTCCTACCCTTTCACCCCACCCTATTCGCCCTCTATGCTCCCTTCTTCTCGCCCTCTTCCCCTTTAATGTTGACAGGTGTGTAAGGGTTGTGGTCAACAGGCCACATATTACCATACGCTGTGGAACTGCCCCAAGATATGCCCCCTCTGGAGGATGCCACGACTCACATGTTCAAGGCCCTAGGTAAAGAAATAACACTGACCCCACAACTTGGTTCATTGATCATTTTGGAGGCCACTGACCTCACGGAGATCGAACAACAGTTTACTACACTGGTATACACTCTGGTGAAAAAAATAGTGGCTAGGACTTGGGGCATAAGAACCCACCTCGTGTTACGCTATGGGTCAGGGAAATGGACAGGTGCATGCTGGCTGAGACAGGGGTATATAAGGTGAGGGCTGCCCTAAGAAGTGGGACAGGAAATGGTCACAATGGAACAAATACAGAGGAGACCTATGTGTATCACCCACGGTTGAAATGGAGATGCGCAGGCTGAGGTTCTGTGAATTTTGAACCCGTGGGTTCCATTTTGTGTATGGCAGCCATTTTGTGGTTGCCCTCACATAGGCCATGATTGTGGCTAAACTAGTCTTTTAAGGACATGTAGACCTTAGCTCGAGTTCATGCTGACTCCTGTTTGACCTGAGTGAACTGACCCTGTTGCCTGAAGCTGACCTTGTTAAACCAGTTCTTGCCCTTTAGCTGATCAAGATTGAGGATCAAAGCACAGGACATTGTAGAGTTTGGTATGCACACACACCCCTTATCCTGCTTCTATCTGTTTCTGTTCCTTCTTTTATGGTCTGTTTATGATATGGGTTGTGGTCCTTTTATTATGGGTTTGTCTGGCTTGTGTAAGAAGGAATGTTAGGCATTTTGCATGCTTGCAAAAGCAAGGACTGCCCCTTACTTTTATGCTGAGTTTTGTAACCCTGAAGCATATATAAGACCTCTGTTCTCTGTACTCCTCAGACTACCTCATTCAGTTGCTACGGCTTCTGGGTGACGTGGCCTCACTTATTACATTTAATAAAGGTGTCTTTTCATATTTTCAGCTTCTGTGCCAAGTTCTTTTTTATTAGTAAGTATTCCCTGAGAATGAAGATTACAGTTCTTCAAATGGCGCGGCCAACGTGGGCTTCATCAGAGAAGTGACTTTCTGTGGGAGTGATCTTGTCAGGAGACTGAAATCTACTGAGGAGGAGAGGATGGGACTCTGCTACTTTGTGCACAAGGATTCTGGAGATTCTCTGTCTTCGCAGCCCGGTATATTTCTGATCTTCCTGATTTTGATCCTCCACATGATGTCACTCCTGACTGAGAACCTTTTTGGCGTGAGTATTCTAAAAAAGACCGTTAGGTCATGTAGAACTTGACAGTTAGAATTCGGATAACCTTTTGATTAGTAAGAATAAGAAGTACAAGTGGGTCGCTCCCACAACTTTGTTTGGTTTCTTGGTTTTGATTTGGTTATTGCAATTACCAAAGCCGAGGGTCTCGTATATTTGCGAGTATATCGTTTTTGATAACCCCTTGAAGTTTGAAGCTAGATTAGTGAGCTATAAGATGCCTGGTCCTAGCAAATTTAGGACTGTAACTTTGGAACTTTGGAATTTGTGTTGGCCAACTTTGGATTTGTATAGGTTTGTATATGCAAATTGCAATTTGTGTAGAACAGGTAATGAAGAGAATTTTCTCTATTTGGTTTAGTTGAACGGTGCACGTACGAAAAGTACATTAAGCACTACATTGATTATAATATTTTATATTTTGCAATATTTTTGGCATGCCTGTTTAAAAGCTCACATAAGAATGTGTGGCTTTATTTGGAAGGAACCATAGTGTGATGTGAAATTAATTAGCCGGCTCTCCTTGAAGGAATACTTAAATAGGTTTAAATATACAAACATATTTCTTCCATGGTTATTCTCTAATCCCCAGGGAATTAAAATATGACATAATACATATAAAGATCCTTTGTTCTGCACAATGTTATGAAGGAAGATATGCAGAGCGATTGTTTGGTGTTCTGCTAGCCAAAGCTAGTGAATTGAGTGTATTTTCGCTTCTTGGACAAACATCAGTCTGTTGGGCTGTTTTTGAAGTCTTTTGAAACACTATTGATAAGCGTTTCTTGTAAATATGACTTACAACTAGTATTTACAAATGGTTTGGTTTATGTACAGTCTGTGGGCTGTCCTTGGTGTCTGTCCTGAGTATTGATTTGTGGGTTAAATTTGTGTTTAAATGTCTATGTGGTTTTCCCATTAGTGCAATTTCTGTAAGTGAATAGCGTTGGCGCTATTTATGAAATGCATGGCTAAAGCGCGCCATATTGTGTGTCCTGAGTGTTTCACCCCTTTCTGTTTATGTCTGAAATAAGGGATGCAGCTTGCTTTTATATGTGGTATTATCAAAAATGATTGGGTTTATTAAAAATAATTATTAAATTATGAAAAATAATTATTAAAAATAAGTGCTACAAAATTCGTTTTTTTCTATTCATGAAGCTTAATGCTCAAACTGTGACCTCCTAGCATTATAATCATTATAATTTAATTTGAGTTGTGTTGCACTGCATAATGAGGACATTAGCATATGACATCTCACTTAGCGCAGGCGTAAAAAAACTCATTTTTCTAAGGATTTACATGAGATATGTCTAATGTCTAATATCTGTAATGTGTAAAGAACATTCTGAGGATAATTAATATGTAACATACTTATAGGATGTTTATTTTTAAGTGCCCCAAATATCAAAGTCGATTTTGGGTATTTTTGCCATTTATAATAGCTTTAAAGTGCTTTTAGGCTTCAGTGAATGCATACATTTAGGTATAATACAAATTTGCAGGCTGTCCTCATTTGGGGTTTGCTTTTAAATGGCCCAGTGAGATTCATTTAAGGTTGATGAAATAAGTACCATTGCAACAAGCACTTGTTCTAAAACTGGTATGTGTGTTATTAGGTTCTGTGAATTATTCACAGTAAATGTTGTTTAATAATCTGAAAACAGAGATAATTCTTTTAGCGCCTAAAAAGGAGACATTATTTTTCAAAATAGAGTGAATTATTGCAGGTTAGGGGGAATTAGGAAGGCTTTTTGCCTTTGTCAGCCTCAGAATGAGCAGATGGTGGGGGCTAGAAGAAGCTGCAGCTGGCTCAAGTCGCGCTGAGATGTTATCTTTAGGTTTCCCTGTAAACAATGGAAGGAGGCTGTCATGTTGACATTTGTAACATTTTAAATTAGGGACTTGTCTCTGTGAAATGCAGAATGACCTTGCTAAACAGGCCTCTAAAAGGAAGGGTTTCTGGTTTCTCCACAAAATTAAAGAACTTAATTCCAAAGGGAAAATATGAAAAAGTTTTCTTTGAAAGCCCCAACACATGCTAAATGCTCAGCAGAAATGATATATTCGTATCTCTGCCTCTAAAAAAAATAATGTCTGCTAGTTGCTTTTATTTGACCGAAAATGAAGCATTGCGTTAAGTCTTAGACAGAAAATAAGTCGAAGCTTTTCATTGAAATTTTGGAGGCTACATGCCTAAGTGGGAACGAATTGTGGCGCAGGGCTAACATGGAGTGTCAGTGAAAGAATTTTACTTTTGGAAAGTTAAAAGGGCTTCATGTTGCAAGGTGACTGACAAGATGGTAACAGTTAAGTAATGGAAATTTATTTTTGTGTCTGTTACTGTGTATTATGTTTTGTCTTCTGATTAAAAGTTATAATTGATGTCTGTTTGTTATGAGAAATGTCTCTCTTATGTGTGTTGTGTATTTTATTTTTGCTTCTGCCCACAGATCATTCATGGATTGTTCTGGGTGATTTTAAGGCTGACACGACACGTGAGTTTGGTTGGTTGAAAAGAGATGTGTTTTTGCGTAATTTCTTTGAAAAGAAATGTTTGTGCATTTTACATAATCCTTGCATTTGATTTTATCCTTTTATGAATTGTTCCTGCTGGTCCTGTGTGTCAGAAGTGACACACAGTAAGTTGCATTTGACAGCCAAATCTCCACTACCTGGTGATCTGCTGTCAAAAAGGAGGGTAAGGAAAGTAAAAGTAAGTGTGAGGAAAGTAAGAGAAAGTGTGTAAAAGAAAGTGTAATTTTGTTGAAAGTGTAATTTTGATTTTAAACCTGACAAATTAAGAAGGCCTCAATAGTGGGTTTTGGGCTGCAGGTTCACAGTGCATAAAGTACAGGACTTGAAGTGGGTGCGTCACCGCTCATTTACATATGTTATTGTCGTGTCTATGTTTTTTGTGCTTGATATACAGCAAGTATATCTGATGGCTTGACATGTGCGTTTTGTGCGTTTTTTTGCATGTTTTTTGTTTTATGTTGCTGATTTTAATACTATTACAAGTTTACCTGTGTTGTGAAGAGATATACATGACGATGTGTATCCTGCAAACAGTTGGGTAGATTTGCTTTGACACTAAATTTCACAGAAAGACAGACAACACTTCACCAGTGCATGTCTATTTTGGCTATATAGTATTGAAGTAAAATAAAAGAGATATACAGGAAACAAGGTTTCACCTACAGTCACGTTACTGCCCCCTTTCCTGTAAGGAACAGGCAGCCCTAAAATTATGTATCCTGAATTGGACGTAAGGATAAATTATAGATCTGTGACTTTTGTGCATGGTGACCTAATTTTTTAAATTACATTAGTCAGTTTTGTTCTGCTTCCTGAATAGTGTATGACTTTGTACCATAAAAGAAACAAGGCTTAATTTTTTTTTTCTTCCTTCCTGAAAAAGGAACTGGAACATTAGCTGAGATTACTGTATATGGTGTAGAGGCCAGCGGTAGAGCTAACAATCATGAACTATTTTGATTTTTGTGTATCACCCCCCCCACTTGTGGTGTTGTGTCACATGCTTGACTATCACCCAAGAAATTTCTTGTTCTTCCTATAGATTTTTCTTTCATCACTTCTCCCCTGACTGATGTTGCATCGTGCCTAGTAATTGGGGATTTTAGCTGTGTCCTAGTCCCATTTTCCTTTTCCATATTCCTTTCATCAGTTAGCCTTCTTTTATTGTTATTATTGTATTAGGTACACACTTCCAGATTGCAGTAATGTACTAGGAACCCCATATTATGTATAAATCCCTTTTGTATACCTAGACTGGTTTTTAAGAATTTTCTTTAGGCCTACCTCGATGTTTTCCAGTCTGACCGTCATGGTAGTGATGGACTGGTTAACTGACTCAATGCTATTATAAGACAAGTTTCCACATTTTGATCATTAACTTGTGTATTGCATAGTGCACTTGATGCACAGTTATTAAAAGGGAGGTATCTACATGTCCCTGATAATCTGTATCATTTGATTTCACTTTTTAGATGTTCTAGATAAGGAATTTAGGAACACCTAGACTTAATCATTGATAGAAAAAATGTGTTTACCCCATTAGACGTTGTCACTATGTATGAGGACATCCATTTAGATAACATTCTCATATAGTTATAGTTATCTACCCTTGGATGATAGAGGATATGCTCTCACATGTAAACCCATTTGAAGAAATTAGAGGCACTGTTTTGCTTATTGCCTTTGTCTTTGTATTCTATGAGAATGACAGTGTGTTCTAGACCAGAATTGTCCAATGGCGTATGGCCACTCCCTCGCAGATTGCAGGCCACCTGCTTGCAGCCCCCTCGTTATACAATAAACTGTTTTTGTACTAAATTGAAGGAAAATAACAAATGTGTCCCATTTCCTACGTCACTAGGTTCTGCGGGATTAAGTCATAATAACATGCGGACCTTTGATGAAAAGCTAATTCCCATCAGTGACAGTCCCAGCACCCAGAAAAGCAGCAAGGCCAGACAGTGATCGCCAGCGTGTCATCAGTGATATCTCCAACGAATCGTACTTGCTCCATCAGACGGCATTGGACATCATAGAACCAGTTTCAGTGCAAAAGAGCGAAAGAGAAGGATTCCAGTTATTTTTAAGGTTTTAGTTTTTCACCTGTCATGTGCTAGTAACTTCTGACAGTAGGCAGTCCATTGAGCCCCTTGGCCTGAGTTTTGGCCACACACCCCTTTTCTTTGCTCCAACGGAAAGGCAGTGCACCGGAGGATCCAAGACCGGCAAAAGGCACTACATTGTGGTACCTATGATTAAATGAAAGAGCAGCCCGAGCATCCTCTGACACTGAAAAGCGAGTGTTGGAGTCTCAAAGTGTTGCTGAGTATGAAAGCCTGTTGCTCTTTCCTGATTAATAGTACTTGGGTCTGCATGAGATGATCTGTGCCCATGATCAATGGAGAGCACACTATCTGTAGTGCCTGCCGCAGAGGAGAGATATTGGTGCACTGCCTTGAGACATTTAGACTTTCAAATAAGCTGCGAGTGTTTGCCAGGAGGGCACTCCAACGGATACTGAGAAGGACCATTTTCATGAAAGGCCTGAACGAAGAGGCCCATACGGAAGAAAACAACAGAAGAGGATTTTGATGAACAATAGAAGCCTGCAGGAGGGGCTTGGATGGACACTGGGTATTTCCCGTACGATTGCATAAAATGGCTGTTGGGAGACTAATTTTTGCTGTTTTGCTGGCATTGTTTTAAAGTAGTATTCTGTTTAGTAAAAGCAGAATAAAGTCCATTCTCTGTGGAAGAGTATCCCTTTTCATCTGAGAGCATTAATAAGGATCGCCACTGTTTCACCTGAATATATAATAAGTTTCTGAAATGCATAGGAGCCCTAAAATGTTATTAGATAATTTTAGGATTTGCTTTTGCTTAGTGTTGTGAAAATTATAATTTTGTTTGTAATAGTGGTCATTACTTTCTCCTGTTGTCCGTATGTTCTTAATAACATGTTTTCTAGTATTTTTAAGCATGACGTTGTCTTTTGTGGGTTGGATTGTTTTTGCTACCCAATTGGCATCTGTACCCACCTCCCAACCTATGTCTCTTCCTACTACTACTTCTTCGCATTCTTTCCGTACTTTACCTGAACATGAACTGGTTAGGAGGTCAGAGTTTACTAATAATTCCTTTGTGCAGTTTCAGCATCAACACTAGTTAGTAATGAACACCACTAATTGTTGGGTGTGTGGTCTTATGCCACATACTACAGATAGAGGTATTCCCTATTTGGTTCTGTCATTTAGTTACAATGGGTCTGTATGGGCATATCAGACGATGTTTATTAATGCCAACAAAGTCTATCCCTTGCGTTCCATGAAAGATAACTCAAGTAATAATGCCTTAGTGAAGGGAATAACGGATAATATTGATATCTATTCAGATACAGACTGAGTGATTGCCTATGTAAGGGCAAAAGGAGGGTCTGAGGTTCTGTGAATTCTGAACCCGTGCGTTCCATTTTGTGTATGGCAGCCATTTTGTGGATGCCCTCACATAGGCCATGATTGTGGCTGAGCTAGTCTTTTAAGGACATGTAGACCTTAGCTCGAGTTCATGCTGACTCCTGTTTCACCTGAGTGAACTGACCCTGTTGCCGGAAGCTGACCTTGTTAAACCAGTTCCTGCCCTTTAGCTGATCAAGATTGAGGATCAAAGCACAGGCCATTGTAGAGTTTGGTATGCACACACACACCCCTTATCCTGCTTCTATCTGTTTCTGTTCCTTCTTTTATGGTCTGTTTATGATATGGGTTGTGGTCCTTTTATTATGGGTTTGTCCGGCTTGTGTAAGAAGGAATGGTAGGCATCATTTTGCATGCTTGCAAAAGCAAGGACTGCCCCTTAATTTTATGCTGAGTTTTGTAACCCTGAAGCATATATAAGACCTCTGTTCTCTGTACTCCTCAGACTACCTCATTCAGTTGCTACGGCTTCTGGGTGACGTGGCCTCACTTATTAAATTTAATAAAGATGTCTTTTCATATTTTCAGCTTCTGTGCCAAGTTCTTTTTTATTAGTAAGTATTCCCTGAGAATGAAGATTACAGTTCTTCAAGGCAAGAGAGACTGGTAGGAGATGCGTCCTGAAAATCATGATTGATGCCTAACGGGAATTTCTAATGTTACCATGCACTGTCGTTCAATCAAGTAATTTTTACTGTGATCTCAATCAATAAACACAGTTTTTTTTTTAAAAGAAGGAAGGGGTGGTGATGGATGCCTGTGGGACCTCTAGTTACTAAGATTGTGCAGCTGCTAAAACAAGTAATTGTGTCTAACTCAGGGGACCTCTAGTAATGGCTTAAGCTATTGTAGTCTGCTAACGCAAGCATTTGTGTCAGATTCAGGGTACTGCAGCCTTCTATGGAAAACAAGTGTGTCTAACCACAGGGTCCTCTATCAAAGAACCTAGGAGCATATTATCAAGGACTGGCGATACATTATCGCCGCTTTTATTGGCAGGAAACTGCCGATAAAGCGGCGATAATGGCCTTGATAATATGCTCTATGAATTCCAATCGAAGCCCATGTTAGATGTGAACACATCTAACATGGGCTTCGATTGGAATTCATAGAGCATATTATCAAGGCCATTATCGCCGCTTTATCGGCAGTTTCCTGCCGATAAAAGCGGCGATAATGTATCGCTTGTCCTTGATAATATGCCCCCTAATGCACTGCAGCCTGCATCAGGAAAATAACAATGCATGATTTTAAAAACTCCAGGGGCAAGTAAGTGTAGCAGTTGTGTCAAAGATGTTATTTACGCTTTCTATCGATTTCACTCTCCTGTCTTTGTCCGGTGCAACATACAATAATAACAAGTGGGACTGAATGTGCAATATGAACGAGCTTTGCCAAAACGGATAGATCTGGCGTGTATTTTCGTTTACAGCAAGACCTATTGACCTTTGCAATGCTCGTTTAAAAAGATGAGACCAAATGCTTTGCTTTCTAATCTTGCATGGTGTCAGCCTCAATCTGGGGTTAGCTATCACTCTAATCCACGAGGATGCCTGTTACATCTCCAGCTGATCAGAAATTATTCCGCCCCTTCTTACTTCTACATTGCTACTTCCCACTTCTCATCAGTCTAAGCAGCGTTGATGTATCACAACAGAGAAATGCCTTGAACATCCATGACATTTACTTTTCCCATTAGCGCTGGGCTGGGATTTTGTTCACACATCTTTCGGCTGCCGCTGTCTCTTCTATTCACCCCAAGCAAATTGTGTGAGACGGAGCTACTCTATTGTGATGCCATTAAAAGTTACCATACATTTAAATGAAAGTCTACATGAGTGACAAGATCAATATTTTTTAGATCAAATCCTAAAAGCAGTCGTGTTTTTCTTTAATCAGTGTCTTTTTGTTTTATACTCATGCCTAAAGCAAAAATCCTGTTTTCTCCATGTAGACATAGCATCCTGCTGTGCAGTGTCAAGGAAATAAAAAGGCAGGATGGAGAATCAATTTAACAAAAATCCTTTCATTAACAAAGCGTTGCAATACTTCAATTGAATCTAGCTAGTTCACGAGTCTTTGGTAGTGGGGTGTTATCTTCGCAGTAGGACATAATCCTGCTAGATGTACTTGGCGTTATTCATGGAGCATTTCACTGGATGATAAAAGGTGGTTACTAAAGACGAAAAGCAATACCTCGGTGACTCTACATTCATTATGAAAATATGAATGCCGCTAAAGGCACAGCAAAATGTGGTTCATGTTAAACCCATATTAGGCATGTAGGTTCGACATGCCTTTTTCCATTTTCATATAACGATGTTAGGAAAACATGATATGAAATCCCAAATTCCTGATCACATCTCAGAACAATTATTTTGCATATTAGCTGCCTGTTTACATAAAGTGCAACTAGCTAGCATTCAACGTGTCATGTTGTCTGTGAATAGGATTGAACTGAAACAACTGCTGTCGCAACTTTAGTGATCTAAGCCGTGGGTTTTTTCTGTGAGAATTCTACGACAATTTTATAATCTGGAAGAAGTATTCAATTTCATACAGTGGTAAACTATACAATTGTTAGAGGTCTTTTGTCATCTTAAAATGTAAGACTGGAGCATCTATGTTATGTATTGTGTATCATCTAAACATTTGGGCTGGATTACAAATCAGGAGGAGTGGCATTCCTATTTGGGACAGTGCTTCACCCGATTAGGCATGGTTCTAATGCTATTCTGCCTAAATAACAAGAATTTGAGCATTTGTGGTGAATGCCTGCAAAGCTTGGAAAAGCATGGACTTTTATATATTTGATTTAAGGGCCAATGGAAGTCGAAATATGAATCATGGATTTCAGTAATTTCTTGGATTTCTTATGCTGTATCACACAGAGTTGAGTAATCACTAACTACTTTCATATGAAAACAGTAGGTTATAAGTTGTATTCTCAACAGAGCCCTTTCTACTCATGACAGGAAATAATTCATTTTTCTTTTTTTTTACAGAGTTTAATACAGCACGAACTAGAGCCTAATCAGTGGCATCTCCTTAGGACACATTCGTGTTTTTTGTCGGTTTTTTTAGGCACGGGGAGATTAACTGATTTGCCCAGAATCAAATGATGTTCAGTGTCATTGCCGAGAACCGAACCCAGTTCCCCAGATTTGAGGTCGACCGCCCTAGCCCTTAATCAAACTCCTCACACCAATTAAGCACAAATAAACATGACCAGCACATGGTTATTTTTTCCATATATTATGCATAGGCCAGAAAAAAGAGAACACCTGTGCCAAAATGAGGCAGCAGCATCATTGCAATAAAAATGTGTAGTAAAAAATTATCATAAATCATTTTAAAAGAATCATAGTTGTGCATCATTGTAGACTGGTGTGCTTAGTACAGATTTCAAACCCCTTTTCATTGTAATGCACATTAAAATATGATTCTTATAGGTGCAAACAAAAGGCTTTCAATTAGCGTATCAAAAAACAAAATTATGGGGGGTCTATGGGTTGGTTTATTGACCATGGTACCTCACAACCCTGGACAGATCAATGAATACAAGAAGAGGCACATAGTCAGAAAAGTGTGTAAGCTGTCATGGAATGCTGTAACAGTGAAATTACACTAGGCTGAAAAAATTCCCATCAGCCCACCATTAAGGCGGAAAGATCGTCATGTGGGATATAAATGATCTATTCCAAATCTCACCCAACACATCTCTTGATGGTGTAGAGACAGGAAGATCACGATAGCCTTCTAGCCACAGTGTATTTCAGACCACACTGCACAGCGCCATATTATAGTTATAATTTCAAACTGTATAGCGCCTATTTTTAATCATGACACCAAGAACAGTGCCCAATAAACATATTTTCTGTTCTGGTAGTTATTCTTAGAATCAATTTTTGCACTTATCTTTTCACCGAGCACTGCACACTCATCAGCACCACGTATGAAATACACTGTGGCTAGAAGGAGAAGTGTGGCTCAATGGTTAGAGCGGCAGACCCTGATGCAGAGGTCTAGCCCGGGACCAGGGTTCAATTCCCCGCCTCGGCGGGTCTTGGGCTCAAAATTCCACGGACCTGATAATTCTCGCCTCGGTGCCTATTCCAATCATGGAGTCCCACTCTGCAACTCTGGGCAATAGCTTGCTTAATCTCCACAATGGCCCCCACAACGCTAAGGATGCCTGGCCTCCACCTTGGGGGTGCCCAGGAGTGGACACCTCACAGGGAAAGCCAGGATGGGTTCCACAGCGGTATTCATACAAGCGCCTTGAGACCCTTGAGGGTGAGTATTGCGCTATACAAGTATCAATTTACAAGCCCTCTTAGGATGGGGTTTGCACTGCCGATCTGGGCTGCGGCGTTCCGGACGTCTCCGTCGTGACTGCTGCTGGCAGTGCGCTAGGGTTGGAGAGCGCTGATGCTTTCAGGATCCCTTATCTGCACTACAGCTGCTGCGGTCGACCTACGCCCGGGGGTGCACCTCCGTGGTAGAAGTGGGCGGGGACGGAAGGGCACGGCGTGCCCATTATTCTGAAAATTATTTCAGTCCGTTCCCCTACTTCTTTCTTTCAAAATATCGTCCCGGGACGGCAATCGATAACTTTTTCATTCACATTCCAGGGGCTGCTTGCACTTCTCTGTTGAACTCCAGAGGCTGCAGCAGCCCCTCCCTGAGCTTGCACAGACGGAGGGCAGGCCCATTGTCATTCCGATTGAGGCTGATTATCTCCTTTCAAATGACAATGCGCCTGCCCTCTGCCTTTAGAATATCAAGTGCCAGCGAGATCAGAGTTGATTACAGAGGAGCTTTCCCCAGACAGAGTACTGTGGGGAATTTGACACCTTGTGTAATTTGTCAATGCTGTACACAGAGTGAACTGGGCAGGAGCAGTGACTGTACAGAAGAGACAACAGGAAAGGTTATAATGCAGCTGGTGTGTTTGATAGTGTTCCTGGCCTTTCTGAACAAGTGTGGCTGAAGGAATACCAGGATGACACAATTTTGCATGCAGTCAAGGACAGAATCGTTAATGGTTGGTCAACCAAAGCTAAGGGTGATCCAAAATTGAGGCCATTTTGGAAAGTGCGAGATGAACTGAGTATGAAAATGGAATTTGTTTGCAGGGGAGGAAGGATTGTGCCTCATTCAGGTATTAGAGACAGGATTATGGATATAGGCCATGCAGAGCTCCCAGAAATCTCTCGCACCAAGAGAAACATAAAGGTCTTGTATTGGAGGCCTAAGATTGAGGTTGATATAGAGAGAAAAGTTCGTGAATGTTTCAATTGTGATAGTGCAAACAAAACCCAGAAGACTTTAGATCCTCCTTTGGCGTTAGTGAAGGATTGTGAATTTGCTCTATTTTACAAGGAATTAACTTCTGACCGGGTTGTTGGGCATACCAGGAACAGGTCTTTACAGGACAAGTTAGGGGTTAACTGTCTTACAGATACTATTGCCTTTGTTGGAAAGGCAGGATTGGCTAATCCTCGTTCTAAAGCGATGTTATCGCAAGGTAACAAGACGTCAGTAGAAACGGCAGGAGAAGTGGTAGAAGAGGGAACAAGGTATAAGAATCTTGAAACCGATATGTTTGAGGAAGGGAAAACAGGTTTCCATGTTAGAAGAAGATTTAGAAGTAATGAGATAGAGAAATGTACCAACGTAAATTGTGTTGGAGGTGGAGGTTATTCACATGTGGCTCACGTTGAAAAATTTCCTGTTAGTTCTACCTTGTGCTGGGAGTGTGCAATGAGTGAACATTTTTCGCGAAGATGTAACAGAAAGAACAAAAAAGAGGTGCGTGTTCGACATAAGAGTAATTGTTCTGCATCAAGGTGGAACAAAGTGGATTCAGGAGCCTCTAATGTCTCATCATTTAATCCTTTTTGCGATATTTCTGTGAATGGAATTATATTACGATTGGTGGTAGATTCGAGTTCACCGTTCACTGTGGTGCCGCAAGAGATGTGGAAAAGTCACTTTGTGGATAAAATAGGAGGGTGGTTAGAAACTGATGATGTTATTGCCGAAAGTTTTACAGGAGGAAGAGTTGATATTCTAGGGTTTAGGACCCTTATGTTTCGTTTTAAGGGAAGGCATGCTATGGGAAAACTGTATGTTACAAGAAATGATCCACCGGTATTAGGGTGGAGGGACTTAAAGTTATTGAACATCAGCCCCTGAAAGTTCTCAGAGATTAGGGTCAAACAATTGTGGCCACTTTTCTCCTTTTCTTCAAATATCCTGGGTATGGGTATTCTGGTTATGAGTATGGATACATTCAGCATTATATCCCTTTGCGGGAAGTTTCGTCCTTTTCTCGTTGTTTTGGTTGCTGGAAGTAGCTCACCTAATTATAATACTAAATAGGGGAAGTTTTATCTTGATCTTCAGCTAGAATAAATAAGATGTCTACAAGTCTACAAGTTTTCGTTCATAATATACAGTGTGTTCCTTGCTTAACAGTAGGCATTCTATGCTGCTTTAGGGATTTACCCAGGACCCAAACTTATGTAGTGTATTGATTCGGTATTTTAAGATATTATACCTGTTTAATTTTTTTTGCAAATATTATATGTTGTGTACTGTTTCTAGCAAATTTCCTGGGGTGGTATTAAAAGAAGATGACATAGAGATTATCTTCTGGGGTTAAAATGTTGAACTAAGTTCCAAAAGTAAAATGTTCCAGAAATCTTTTGGACCGATAGAAGTATTAAAACATATTGATATGAGCATAGTTTGACAAGTAAGTATGTTAAAAAAAAAAATGGAATCCACTGTTACTTTCGTATTAGGCTGCCTTAACAGTGGTGTTCCATTTTGAAGCAGATGTGTTGTAGAATTTTGCAACTAGTTCAGGTAGAATTCATTGCTTTACACCACCCCTGGAAGAAGTATAAAAAAAAAAAAAAAAAAAAAAAAAAAATGTATATATTCATAGCAGTACTAAAGCTTAGGCATCGCAAAAGTTATAGTGAACACTTTTCTTAGCTTAGTTGTATAACCAGAGGCTAATTTTGATTCAGAAGACGTGGTAGATAGTGGTAGAGAGTATAATATTTAATTGTTTTTTTTTTGTTTGCAAATCTTAAGGAAGGGGATGTGCAGGGTGTAGCAATTAGTCTTGCCTATCGCTTCTTTTACTTCCACGCATGTTTTAGATATCCTTGCAGATCAAATTATCCAGGTTCCTTCTGCAGATGAGATACACTATTCTGGAGTGACAAACTCAGGCAGTTCAGCGTTTGTGAATATTTATTTATTTGTTTATGTTTAGTTTTATAAAGAAGGGGGATGTGTAGTGGTTGCATGTTTCTTTAATGAGCAATGGAATTATACTATGTAATAGAACTTTATTGAAGGGTGTTCTGGGATTGTAGAATGTCATGATTCAATTTACTGTTACCTGTATGATCTGCTGCATGCACTTTTATCTCCTGAACTACGAGTCAAATAAATACGTTGTACCAATTCCTGGATGTCATATTATTGATGAAGAGGTCACTACAGAGAGGTACTAGGGCAGGAGCGGTGACTGGGAAGGAGAGGTGACTGGGCAAGAGAAGTAATGGGCAGGATAAGTGACAGGGAAGGAGAAGTGACGGGACAGGAGCGGTGACGGGACAGGAGCGGTGACGGGACAGGAGAGGTGACGGGACAGGAGAGGTGACGGGACAGGAGAGGTGACGGGACAGGAGAAGTGATGGGGCTTGAGAAGTCAAGGGGCTGGAGCGGTGATGGGGCAGGAGTGCTGACCGGACAGGAGCAGTGAATGGGCAGGAGCGGTGACGGGGCAGGAAAAGTGACGGGGTAGGAAATGTGACGAGGCTGGAGAAGTGACAGGAGAGATGACAGTGCAGGAGAGGTGATGGGGAAGGGGAGGTGACGGGCAGGAGAGGTGACGGGACAGGAGAGGTGACGGGGCATGAGCTAGAGCGGTAACCGGGCGGGAGCGGTGAAAGGATAGGAGCGGTGAATGGACAGGAGCAGTGAAAGGACAGGAGTGGTGAAAGAACAGGAGCAGTGAAAGGACAGGAGCGGTGAAAGGACAGGAGCGGTGAACAGGTCAGGAGCGGTGAAAGGGCAGGAGCGGTGAACGGGGCAGGAACGGTGAATGGGGCAGGAACGGTGAACAGGGCAGAAGCGGTGAACGGGGCAGGAGCGGTGAACGGGGCAGGAGCAGTGAACGGGACAGGAGCAGTGAACGGGGCAAGAGCAGTGAACGGGGCAGGAAAGGTGATGGGCAGGAGAGGTAATGGGCAGGTGATGTGATGGGCAAGTATTTCCTTTGCTGACACCCCTGGTGGGCCCTGAGTAGCGGTGCAGATCACATAGCTGGAGCCTGAGATCAATGCAGGGACCATCTACTTGTGACTCCCTTACCAGCTTTACCAGCCTTCTTTTTTCACTGCATCCCATGGAATTTGCCCCTCCCCAGTACCAGTCAATACCCATTAGTATATAGCAAATGGACACGCATTGCTTGTCAGTGCTTGCTTGCTAAACCAGCTCACATCAGAGCGTCACCATGGGTAAGGGAGACCCCGAACAATGAAAACTCCAGTTTGAGAGAGCCTGGCAGTTCAACAGGCTTGAAACTACATCCGACACAGAGGAAGGGGAGCAGGGGGCACGGCCGAAGACCATGTAACTGGCATTGGAGCCATTGTAGCTGAACTGTTTGCTGTATTTCGCTCCATTGATGCCTGGTTCAATGCCTTAACATCCCACCTAGATTGCATGGGGGACAGGATCGAAAGACACAGGGCCTTCCTGGATGGATTGAAGGAATGTGTATTGAGCTTTGAGGATAGCACAGTGTCCCTTACAAAACATCCACACAAAATGTAGATACTCCTTAAGAACGTCGCTATTAAGAATAAAGATCTTGAAGAGAGGTCGCTTAGGAACAATATTCGCATTACGGGTATTGCATAGTCCACGCTTATTGAACATCCAGACTGATCAATAGTTCGGAGGATAAGATGGCAGCCACCCACCAAACATTTTGCACCTTGAAGGAAACTTCTGTGATGTCAGTTCCTCTCAAACTACAGTGATGACCACTGGGCTGACAGTCATCTTTAAATTGCCCTGTATTTTCCCACTTTCACAATGCAGCACAGCAAATTAGGTTGCTGCACTGTGCTGCATGAAAAATGAGTAAATCTACTCGTTCATCTTTTAAGCTCAGACGTGATTAATTTGAGTATGCTCAGATTGTATGGAGCACACTTTTTACGTTTCCATACACAGTGGTAATAATATCCTTGCTAGGATGTGCATCACTGTCTTGTGAGCAGAGGCAATTTATTCCGGCTGAAAGATATGTCTGATAAAACCATTTTGGAAACGGTGTATGTTGCAGCCTGGGCCTATTCCACAGCTCCCGTATGACTTTTTGCCAAGGAATGGAGTGCCAGATACATACTAACATCTCCCAACTTCCCTTACCTCCCGCGCAGGAATCCTTGCAGTTCGTGCTGACATTTTCTACCTCATCAGACCCAGTGGCAAATGGCTACATTAAACACCCAGGAATTGGCAATACCAAGCAGCATTCTGCTCAGCAAATCCAGGTCCACACAATGTTTCCCCCATTCAGGGATCTAATTTATATGTGCAGGAATTCTTTGCAAACATAATCTTTTGCCTAGAACTTCTCACAGCTTGTTAGTGAGTATTGCAGGGCCGAATTAAGGGGCATAATATCAAGCAGGGCGTTAAAAACTATCGCCGTTTTAGCGACAGAAAACTGCCGCTAAAGTGGCAATAATGGGCCTGATAATATGGCCTTGTGAATTCCAATAGAAACCCATGTTCTGTTGTGAACATGGGCTTATATTGGAATTCTCCAGAGCATATTATCAAACCCATTATCGCCGCTTTATCTGCAGTTTTCTGCCGCTAAACAGCGATAATTTTAACGCCCTGCTTGATAATATGCCCCAAGATCTTTAGTGGCCATGAGCACTTAAATGATTTTGGTGCCCCCATTACAGAACTAATTAAAAATATAAACAATAATAAACTGCAAAATACATTTTATTTTTGAAATGTAACAAAACATACAGTAAGATGGAAAACATTGTTTATTTTTGTATACTTCCATTTTATTTATAGGTTCAACTGCATCATTTGCAGATATGCACCATATTGTCCATAGTAAATTCAGCAAGGGAATATTTATGTTGTGCCCCCCTTCTCACAGCTTGCTACCAGGCCCTAAATGTTTACTTATTTCCCTTGTTAGCGCGTATTCCAGGGTCAGATTAAGACCTTTACAGGATCAAAGCACTTAAATTATGTTGGTGCTTCCATATATATCTAATTCAAAATATATACAATAAACTGTAAAATAATTTTTACTTTTTTTTAAATGTAACAAAACTTATAGTAAGATGGAAAATTATATTTATTTGCGTATACTTCCACTTTATTTATAGGTTCGACTGCACCATTTTCAGATATACACCAAATGAACCATGGTAAATTAGGCAATGGAAAATTTCTGTCGTGCCCCTCTTCCCTGAATGCCCTAAACACGTGTTCATTTTGCTTAATGGTTAATCCAGCTCTAAAATATCCATTTGCAAAGTGATAGCTGTTAGGGAGCAGTTCCACTGTAAAAACTTCAGGTAGAGCATATAGCTCTCCCTTTTGCACTGTGATGTTTTGTAGAGATTGCAGCTGCTGTGAAGGGACGGGGTTCTTATGGTAGCAAACTATGAGGGCGAATGAAGAGATGGAGTTCTGCTGCCCCTTGCTTAGCTCCATCTATTAATTTGCCACAGGATAAATCCCAAAATTAGAAATACATAAAATAGTCAAATAGACTGACGTCAAAACATAAACATCAGTCTTTCTTTGGAAGTTAGAAACCGAACCCACCTAGAAATTACTTTTAAAAAGAATATTTGGAGCCAGGATTGCTTTGTGGGTTTTTTAAGCAGGCCCTTTCTTTCTATCACGGTTTTTTTTTAATTGCACTGAAGCAGCTTGATTTTGATTTTATTGGCTACCCCCGCTGCGTAGAGATTTTCACAGATGCGCGGCTTTACGGGATTGCGATTAGTGCCAGAATGCTTACAACCCGAGCACCTCGTTAGGATTGGCATTTAAACAGGGAGTGAGCGCTCTATTCTCCTAGAACTCAGTATCAGTGTTTCTACGCGAGTCCTCTGTGTGCTTCCATGGCACCAGTCTGCGCGCACCCGCCTTTGCAGATTTACATATATCCTTCAGGGCTCGTGTCTAACAAATGTTATGATCATTTTGAAGACGGCCTGTTCAATTCATTCAGAGAAATCAACAACGTTATTACGAAACAGCTGGTTTAACTACAGGAGAAAGACACAAAAAAATGGCCCCAGGTATGCAACTACTGAGCAGGAAAAAATGAAATAGGAAAAAGTGTGGCTGGAAAGCACAGAGGCAGCTGCACTGACGGGGAGGTGCCCTAGGATGGAATGTGAAAGGACTGAATAGAAGGAGCCATTCTGGCAACAGAAAAATCAAGAAAGTCATCGGCGGTCAAAATGGTCTGATTTTGAATATCTGTGGGCATGGAGCCACCTGTTTTCAATCTTAGCAAAAACAAATAGTAAGCTCCCATGATGAGTTGCTGTCAGGGGTAATATTGAATAAGCTCCCAGATTCTGGACAGGATGGCAGCAGTCCACATTTTGAAGTTCAGTGATAAATCAATGTGGCACATTTTTCAGTGCGCTGCTTTGCATCATGAAGTGTCACATGTGATTTAATAGTTCAGCTTGATGAAGGAATATATAGCATGACTTGGCATCAAAAACAAACTGGTTTGAAAGTGACTGATGACACAGTCACATACAAAAATGAAACATGGGTATATGTATGGTGCGACTTTTCAGAGAAGCGCTGGTAAAGTAAAAACAAATACAACAAAATAATATGGTCTCGGGCGCACAGATTAAAATGTTGACATGGCTTAATTACGCCCTGCACCCGCTTCAAAGAAAGAACCCGTCAGTGCGCACATACCATATTTTGACTCATGTTACTATGCCTCGAAATGACAGAAAGTATTAAGTTGAGGACCTTATTAGTGAGCTTGAGAAATACATTTTCTCGTTTCCTGGCCACGAGTTGCCCATTACTAGGGACTTCAACTTGAATATTTTGGAGGAATATGTCAATGTAGATTAGACCCAAAGGCTCTCAAAACCAGGTCCAGAAAATCTCAAACAAAACCTAATAAGTAAATTAGTGATTTCTTCTTCTCCAGGATCCGGCTAGGTCCTCTTACCGGGTGTCCTCAATTTAGCACTGCAAGTAACTTTACTCACCGTTCTTTTGACAGAACGTCCATTGTAGGCTACACCTACATTTTTAGGCCCATATTTTTAGCTTGTTTGGGCTATGCAATTGATAACAGGCAGGACTGTGATCATGTTCCTGTGTTAATCTCTCTGGTCATTTCCACAAATCATGCAGAGATTTTGCCGATGGTAGGCTCCCACTCATCTGAGGTAGTTGAATAGGTCGATCCGGAAAGTACAGGATAAGGACAGATTACAATTTTGGCAAACCTGTCTGGAGTGTCTGGATCCTAAGATGGCTTTTGCCCTGCAAAGTCTATGACCTTTGTGCTTTTTGGCCAAGTGGTATTCAATCATTGTTGGATAAAGTGAGCTCAGGTACGTGTAGCTCAATGCCTAACTACCAGCCACGGCCAGCAGTGGGAGGAAATGCAGGGTGGTGACGTGGGGAGGGGGAGGGGCAGGGTGGGGGGTAGTAATGTATGGATTGCGGAGTTTTACAGGTAAGTAAACATTTAAATAAATAAAACGAATTTCGTTGAGTACACTGCATCCCAAAATGCGATGCAGTGCGCGCAGCGAAATTCGTTTTATTTATTTACATGTTTACTTACCTGTAAAACTCCGTAATCCATACATTACTACCCCCCACCCTGCCCCTCCCCCTCCCCACGTCACCGCCCTGCATTTCGTCCCACTGCCGACCGCGGCTGCTAACTACCAACTAGAGCAACGAGAAATGGTTAATTGCTGAATGAAACTATCTAAAAAGGAAAGTTAGCATACAAACAAGACACATGCAAATCATCAGTACAGACAGATTGCTCCAAGCTTAAACGCACAGTCTGTAAATGGCGTATAGGAAGATTTGGGAAATAAAACGGAAATACATGGACTTGAAATGGATTGTCTAATATGAGAACTCGAAAGTTGGAGATCACTGCAAAGTTTGGAAATGTATAAACCTGTAGGGGTTCCTCAAGGGAGTGCTTGGGTGCGGTGTGGCGGGGGAGGGTCAGGGTGGGGGGTAGTAAACTTCAGAATTGGGCTGAACGAAGTTGAGTAAATGTTAGAACTGGGGGTCACTAGTTGACAGAGGTAGGTACCACTGTCCAAATAGGGACCCTTGCTTCTAGTCAGGCTAAGGAGGATACACTCTTTAGATAACCCCTGCTCACCCCCTTGGTAGCTTGGCAGAAGCACTCAGGCTAATCAAAGGCAATGTGGTAAGTATTTGTAACCAACACTCACAGTAGCACAGTGAAAACACCACAAACTGTCTCCACAACAGTTTAGAAAAATAAAGGTATTTAATCTAAACGACACAAGACCAAAATGACAAAATCCAACATACACAGTTCAAGAATATGGTCTCAAATGAGTTCTTAAGGTTACGTTAAAAAAATCCACAGTTGCGTCACGTTTTAGCCAACAGTACCTTTAAATGCGACAAAGTTCCAAGTTAAAAGCTGTAGCGGTGAAAAGCAAGCGATGCTGCACTCCTGAGACCCTGGGAAGGGGATGCAACAACCCCGCTCGATGTAGCGGGCGTGTTGCAGTGACTCCGGTCCGTACGGGGAGAGATGCGATACCTTGCGTGGATTGCGGTGCACAGTTTTCGATGGAAGTGGCTCGCAAGAGGTACGATGCGACGATCTTCGGGGCGGCGGCGATCTCCGGTGCGGCGACGATGAGCGGCTCAGCGGCGATCTTCTCCTCTCGCGACCCCTCGATGAGATGGCTCTGCGACGACTCTCGCAGCGATGGTAATCTTCCTGCACCGTACTGGTGCATCCCACAAATGAAGGATGCGACGGCTCTGGCAGCGGCAACAGGTGCTGCGTCGATCTCGACCTTCGTAGCGGTGGGAATTTCCTCGCACTGACAGGGATGCACTCCGCAAGCGAGCAATGCGATAAACTTTGCAGAAAGTTCTTTAAATCTTGGTTTCCAGCTTCCCAACACAGGTACTACTTCCAGAGGCACCACACATGGGCCTAGCACTCCAGGAAGGACAGAACTCTCTCAACAGAGTTCAGGGAAGCTGGGGGAGAAGTCCTTTTGTTCCTCGGACTTCTTAACAGGGAGCCAGCTCTTCTTAAGGCTCTTGGAGATTCCTTCAAACAAGGGGACACAGCACAAAGCAAAGTCCTTCCCCTCTACTTGGCAGCAAAGTAACAGCAGGTCAGTCCAGCAGAGCAACAGCAGGACAGTCTTCCTTCTTCAGTTTCAGCTTTCTCCTTGGCCGAGGTTCCTTCTTGATTCCAGTATGATCTAATTTTCTGTAGACAGGGGTCCTGTACTTATACCCCTAAAAGTTGTTGTTCCCTTTGTGCAGGAGGGCTCTGAGCCCAGCCTGAACCAGTTCTGGTGTTCCTTGAGCACTTTGTTTTCCTGGCTTCTTCTTTCCTTTCAGAGAGAGGGGCAGGGTCATCAGCCACCCAGCTGGAGGTGGAGCCAGCACTGTGGAAGGCATGCGCAGCCCTATTCAGGCCCAGGTGCTATCCCGTCCCACCACTTAAGATGCAGATGCAGTCATTCAGCCTAGGGCTGGCCCAGCCAACCTCCTGGGGCTCCCCAGCTCCTGTCACTCTCAAACCAGACAGTCAATTCACAAACAGGCCAAGGCACACAGAAAGGTCAGACAAGAGAACAGCAACTTTCTAAAAGTGCTGTTCTCAAACACAGGATTTAACAACAACCTTTCCTACAAGATGTGTTAATAAATTCTGAGTTCAGGGATACCAGACTTTTATGTCCTACCTTGCTCCTATGGGAAGAAATGCTGGTAGCCACTGTAGCCAGCATTCCCCATGATAGCCTATGGGCAAGGTAGCCTTACAATAGTGAAAAACTAAAATGGCTGTCATTCACTATCAGAGCATGTCACCTGCACTAGTACATGCTCTACCTTTCACATACACTGCACCCTGCCCAAGGGGGTACATTGGGCTTTCCACAGGGGTGACCAATGTGCACAGAAAGGGAAGGGTTAGGCCTGGTCTGTGGGGACACTGACCACGAGGACAGGGCAGTTCACAAACTGCACACAGGCACTGCGGTGGCAGGCCTGAGACACCATTTTAGGGCTGCTCATGTGGGCGGCACAATCTGTGCTGCAGGCCCACAAGTAGCATTTGTTATCACCAGCCCTGGCACTACAGTGCGCTTTACTAGGGACTTCTTGATGACCCAAATATGTAACCCTGGACGTAGTGGGCGTAGTGGGGCTTCGCGAAGCTACGCGAAGTGGGCAAAAAACTACGCCCACCCGCGCACTTCGCGTAGCCCCACTACGCGCCACCCGCCTCCCTCCCGCCCTCCCTAAATGCTTACATTAATACATAAAAGAATTATAAAACCACTTACCTTGTCCTGCCGCGTCCCCATGGCTCCCGCTCGTCATTGCGCCGCCGGCGCGTGTGTCTTGGATGCTAATGCGCATGCGCGGCCGCCCGCGCATGCGCATTTCTCACGAGAAATGCGCATGCGCGGGTGGCGGGCAACTTCGCTACGCCCACGAAGTGGGCATAGTGTTGCCTGCCTCGCCTACTTTGCAAAGGGCGAAGTAGGCAACACTACGCCCACTTCGTGGGCGTAGCGAAGTTGCCCGCCCAGGATTACAAATATGCCAATCATGAGTAACAAATCACAATAACAATTTACACAGGGAGCACTTGCACTTTGACACTGATCAGCAGTGGCAAAGTGCCCAAAGCATCTAAACCAGCAAAAAAAGAAAATCCAGCACAGTGTAAAAAATACAGAAGGCAGAGGCAAAAAGACTGGGGACACCACGCCAAAGATGCCAGGTCTAACACGTGTCCCCTCCAGCTGAAAGTGGGGAGAGCTGCCCACCCTCTTGGGAATTCTCTTCACTAAGGCGGAAGAATTTGGACAGACCATCAGCGTTAGCGTGTTCTGTACCAGGGCAGTGTTCCACCGTAAAGCCATTCCCTGTAGGGAGATGGACCACCTCAACAGTTTTGGGTTCTCACGCCTCATCTGCATTAACCATCTGAGAGGCCTGTGGTCTGTCTGAACCCAGAAGTGAGTTCCAAACAAGTATGGTCTCAGCTTCTTCAGAGCCCAGACCACAGCAAAAGCTTCCCTTTCAATTGCACTCCACCTCTGTTCCCTGGGTAGTAGCCTCCTACTAATGAAAGCCACAGGTTGGTCCCAGCCCTCGTCATTGATCTGTGAGAGTACTGCTCCCACAACATGCTCTGAAGCGTCTGTCTGCACAATAAACTCACTCGAGAAATCAGGTGCCTTGAGCACCGGTGCTGTACACATGGCAGTTTTCAGGGCATCAAAAGCAGTTTGACAGCTTCGGTCCAATTCACTCTCTTGGGCTGCTTCTTCAAAGTCAGCTCTGTCAAGGGGGCAACAATGGTGTCATACCACTTGACAAATCGTCTGTAATACCCGGTGAGACCAAAAAAGGCTCTCACCGCTGTCTTGGGGGCTCCCAAGCCAGAATGGTATCAATCTTTGCCTGTAGGGGCGCCACCTGGCCGCTCCCCACCTGGTGTCCCAAATACACCACAGATCCCTGCCCTATCTGGCACTTGCTGGCCTTGATAGTGAGCCCTGCCCTTTGCAGAGCCTTCAACACTTCACAGAGGTTTTGCAGGTGTTCTTCCCACATGGAGCTGAACACAACAATGTCATCCAGGTATGCGGCACGGAATTCCTCCAGCCCGGTCAGTATCTGGTTAGCCAGTCTCTGGAACGTGGCAGGGGCATTCTTCAACCCAAAGGGCATGACTCAGAACTGGAAGTGCCCCTCTGGAGTAGAGAATGCAGACCTCTCTTTGACGCCCTCAGTTAAGGCAATCTGCCTGTGCCCAGAAGTTAAATCAAATGTACTGAGGTACTGGGCAGCTCCCAACCGATTAATGAGCTCATCAGCTCTGGGGATGGGGTGTGCGTCAGTCTTCGTGACTGCATTGAGCCCACGGTAGTCCACACAGAACCGGAGTTCTGGAGTGGCACCGGGCGCAGCAGCTTTTAGCACTATGACCACTGGGCTAGCCCAGGGGCTGCTGGAGGGCTCAATCACCCCTAGCACCAACATCTTGGAAACCTCTTCCTTGATGCTGGCCCTGACCTTGTCAGCTACCCTGTAAAATTTCTGTTTCACAGGTAAACTATCTCCAGTGTCCACATCCTGGACGCACCAATTGGTGACACCTGGGGTCATGGAGAACAGGGAGGCAAACTGACCCAACACTTGGCGACAGTCCCTCTGCTGCTCTGGGGTTAGGGTGGGCGAGAGGACCACACCATCCACTGACCCGTCTTGCTCCTTGGCTGCCAGGAGGTCAGGAAGAGGGTCACTTTCCTCTTCCATTCCAGCATCTGTAGCCAGGAGCATTGTCACTTCAGACCTCTCAAAGTGGGGTTTGAGGCGGTTCACATGCAAGACTCTCTGGGGCTGACTGAGAGTCTTCAAGTTAACCTCATATGGCCCAGTCCACTTGTCTTGGAGCGCACAAGGCCCCACTGGCGCCATCAACCACACTTTCTGCCCAGGTTGAAATTCGACCAGAGTGGTATTCTGGTCGTACCATCTTTTTTAATTTCTTCCTAGCTAGCTTCTAGGTTCTCCAGAGCGAGCTTCCTAAAGCGTTGTGTCTGGTTGCGGAAGGCCAGCACATAGCTAAACACATCCTGGGGGGTCTTCCCACGGGATTTCTCCCACCCCTCCTTCACCAGTGTGAGATGTCCTCTAACAGGGTGGCCATACAGAAGCTCAAAGGGACTGAACCCTAGGGACTTCTGAGGCATCTCCCTGTAGGCAAACAACAGGCATGGTAGAAAGATGTCCCACTTCCGTCTCATGGGCTCTGCTAGGCCCATAATCATACCTTTCAGGGTGCGGTTGAAACTTTCAACCAACCCATTTGCCCGAGGGTGGTAAGGAGTGGTGAACTTATAAGTTACCCCACACTCCTCCCACAGAGACTTCATGTACCTAGAGATGAAGTTGGTATCCCGGTCGGAGACCACCTCTCTGGGGAACCCCACACAGGAAAAGATCCCCATCAATGCACGCCCCCCCACGGGGGCTGTGATTGTCTTGAGAGGAACAGCTTTCGGGTACCGGGTGGCATGGTCCACCAAGACCAGGTTGAACCTGTTGCCTAAGGCTGTCTTGGGGTACAGGGGCCCCATGATGTTGATGCCCACCCGCTCAAAAGGGGTGCTCACCACTAACCCTGGGCATTATACTACGCCACGCTAACGGAACATGCCAAGTTTGTACTGATTCGCACTTCGCAAATTGTACTACCACAGTTTTGGTAGTACAGTATCAAAACTGTGCTTAATCACGTAGTGTAGCAGCTAAATCAACAACAGTCTCACATGATTTGAAAAAGCAATTTTACATGCTTAAAAGTATATAACCAATTCACAAAAATGAACTTTTACAATGAAAACATTAGGCAATGAGAGCGCTGATGATTTTGGGCCCCCCCTAACCTAGGGGGAGGACCACGCAGATGCCATGAACACAAAGAGCATAAACAAAAAGCACATTTTGTTGAACTTCAGAGGTGGTCCGATCCTCTTCAGACCACCCCAAGCACAGTTATTGGCAAAAAACAATCCCAACCAAAGGCCCTGCAAAGCATTATGGGACGAGATTAGCAGTGGGCAGTGAATATTATAGTATCCAATATCAAAATAATTCTACAAAGAGCTGCAGTTCACCTAGTCGTTACTAGATGTCCCTCATGAGTCAAATGCAAAGCATTGAAATTATTCTTACATCAAGCTGCAGTTCCACTAGTCGTTACGAGATGTCCCTCATGAGTCAAATGCAAAACCATTGAAACCCTTTCATCAAGCATTTGCATTTGACTCATGAGGGACTTCTAGTAACCACCAGTTGAACTGCAGCTCTTTGCAGAATTATTTTGATATTGGATACTATATAATATTCACTGCCCATTGCTAATCTCATCCCATAATGCTTTGCAGGGCCTTAGGTTGGGAATGTTTGTTTGCCAATAACAATGCTTGGGGTGGTCCTAAGAGGATGGGACCACCACCAACTCGTTCAATAAGATGTGCTTTTTTATTTTCAAGGCATCTGTTTGGTACTCTCCCTAGGTTAGGGAGGATCCCAAAATCATCACCTCTCTCACTGCTTCCTAATTTTTCAGTTTTACTTTTGTGAAAGTACTATATGCACTTTAGCATATAAAGATAGAGATAATTATTTTATCATAACTGGCACTGTGCAGGATGCTATTTGCAATTATTTTGTAATTATTTCACAGTGTAGACAAGTACACAGTGTCATCAGCTATGCTACGCAGACTACGTGTACTATGTGAAGATCAAAGTATACTATGTGAAGTTACGTGTAGTGCTGCTACGCAAACTATGCCCATGCCTACTCACCACAGGAAAGGTTTGGAGGGGTGCCTTGCACTTCTCTCCGCTCTTGCCACTGGCCTGACGTGTTTGGCAAGATCTACAAAAGGTACCGACTAGCTTCTTCATCTGGGGCCAGTAGAAGTGGGTGACAAGCTTTTGGAAGGTCTTGTCTTGCCCCAGATGTCCTGAGAGAAGCACATCATGAGCCAGATCCATTAGGAAGTTCCTGAAGTGCTCGGGTACCACCAGCACATGGGCTGCACCGGGCTTAGCGAACTTAGGATCACTATAAAGCAATTGATCGGCCCAGTAAATGAGATGATCCTTGGATGCTCCACCTGCTGCCTGGTCCGCAGCCTGCTGCTGCACACCAATGAGGGAAGGGCACTCCTTCTGCGCCTTGCAGAATTCCTTCTTGGAGGGCCCACCTTCTTCCTGCCAATGGGTCAGCTCAGGTAGTTCCCCCAGTTCGGCCACCTGTTTCCCAGTGGGCTCCAGGGCATCCCCCTCAGGTTCTGCTCCTTCCTGGGCCATGGGAACAGCTGGGGCGGGTTTCCTGTGCCCCTGCCTTTTCCTCTCCTGGCAGGTCTCTGGGCCACTGTTTCAGGCTCCAGTTGTGCTGAATCACCCTTACTGGCTGCCATAGCCCGCGTGGTCACCCAGATCCAAGCAGGCAAACCCAACATTTCCAGATGAGCTTGGTGCTCCACATCCTTCCATGGAGAACTCTCCAGGTCATTACCTAGCAGACAGTCTACAGGCAAGGCTTCACTGACAACAACTTCCAAGAGACCAGAGACCCCTTCCACTCAAAGGGAACACGCGCCACTTTGCAGAGCCGCACTGAGCTATCAGCTGCTACTACTGGGCAGAGTACATTGGGAATGGCCTGCTCTTCGGACACACACTGACACGTCACGGATGTCATGCTGGCTCCTGTGTCTCTCAGAGCCTCTAACTCCCTCCCATTGATGATCACCTTCTGCCCGTATTTCTTCATGTTAGGGGACAGTAAGGTTTCTTGGACCACCTCTTGGTCTCCTAAAGAGACAAGGGTCAGAACTGCTAGCTCCCCCCATCCACTGGAAACCAAATCCCTTCTCAAAGCTACACTTGCTAACCCTGGGGCGGGAACACCAGTGGGTGCTGGGTTTTTCTTGGGACACCTAAATCAGTTACCTTGCTGCCCTACATCCAACCTTCCAGAGCACGTGAGTACAAATTCACACATTCCATCCAAGTCTCAGACTCTCTCCTCTTGGAGTTTCTAAACTGCAGTCTGTACTGCTCTGGAGTAAGTCCATACCTGAGACATAGGGCCTCCTTCATATTGGGGTAGGTCATGGCACCTGCTAACTCTAAGGGCTCTAGAGCACTCCTCCCAGAAGCTTCAAAATGTTCCCACAGGCCCGCCCCCAATGCTGTTCAGGCACAAGATTCATTCTTAATGCAATTTCATAAGAAGTAAACCAGGCATAGATATCCACACTCCTATTATAATTCTGTACCAGGTCCTTGGTAATATATACTTTACCCCCCTGCACTGGCTGTGTGCTGCCACCATTTGAACTGGAATCCACCTCCTTGACTTTCAGATCCAGTTCTCTCATGCTCAACTCGTGAGCCATAAGCAATTTCTTTTCCTCCAGGGCATGGGGATTTTTGCTCTCCTCCGCCGCCCTCTCAACTTCTAATTGCTTAATTTTTATCCTCATGACTTCCAAGTCATATTCTCTCACTCTTTGATTTTCTTGTAACTCTTCTTGGGTGAGACCCCTAGTGAATGGTTGCTGCCAGGCCTTGAGCCTGTTCTGCTCACAGGCACATCTGTGGTTTGAAAACCATTCCCTCCATTTACATTATTTCCCTCTTGGGCCTCCCAATGGGCCTTCAACATTCTCTACAACTCCTCCTTCCGGTGGCAGCTCTTGAAGGGGCACTCTAATTGGTCGCAGATTTGCCTAAGCTGTGCAACTTTGTAGGAATACAAATCCTCAATGCAAAACTCCAATTCTGCCACCTCCACACAGGGTGCGTTTCCATTCACAGACATGATGCTTAGAAGAATTACTCAAAAATAGAACCAACCAAAAAAAAAACAATAGTATGCGGTGGCATAGTGGTCTGCACTCACTAGTGATGTACACCAATCACTGTGGGTCTAGTACAAATACAAATTAAAATCCCACTGCTGACCAACAATGTTAAAACTGGGGGTCTCTAGTTGGCAGAGATAGGTACCACTTTCCAGATAGGGACCCTTGCATCTAGTCAGGGTAAGGAGGAAACACTCTTTAGATAACCTCTGCTCACCCCCTTGGTAGCTTTACTCAAGCGGACAGGCTTATCAAAGGCAATGTGTAAAGTATTTGTACAAACACTCACAGTAACACAGAGAAAACACCACAAACTGACTCCACAACCGTTTAGAAAAATAAAGGTATTTAATCTAAACTACACAACACCAAAACGGCAAAAATCCAACAAACACAGTTCAAGAATATGGTTCTGAAAGAGTTCTTAAAGTTGCGATAAAATAATCCACAGTTGCTTGAAAAGTTCACAGTTGCGTCACGTTTAGCCAACAGTACCTTTAAGTGCTACGAAGTTCCAAAGCAGAAGCTGGTGCGGTGGAAAACAAGTGATGCGTTGCTCCTGAGACCATGGGGAGGCATTGGCGAAAGTCCTGCTGCAGCAGCGGGCATGTTGCGAAGAATCCGGTCTTTATGGGGAGGAAGGCGATGACTTGTATGGATTCCGGTGCGTAGGTTCCGTAGGAAGTTTGTACTCGCAAAGGCACGATGCGATGATCTGTGGGGGCTGAGATGATCCCTGGAGCGACTATGCATGATCCAGCGGCGGTCTTCCTCTCGCAGCTCCTTGATGCGATGATGTTCGCAGCGGCGTGATGCGGTCCGCAAGCACGTGGTGCGGCGATCTCACCCAGTGATGACAGTCTCTGCGACAATGCTCACAGCGATGGTGATCTTCCCGAAAACGAACGATGCAACGTCTCCGGCAGCGGCAACAGGTGCTGCGAAGCTCTCGGCCTTCGTAGTGGATGGAATTTCCTCGCGCTGTCGGGGATGTGCTCCGCAAGTGAGCGATGCGATAACTTTTCTCAAATCTTGGTTTCCAGCTTCCCAGCACAGGTACATCTTCCAGAGGCACCACAACTGGCCCAAGCACTCTAGGAAGGACAGAGCTCTCTCAGCAGAGCTCAGGGAAGCTGGGGGTGAAGTCCTTTTGTTCCTGGGCCTTCAAAACAGGGAGCCAGCTCACAACAGGCCCTTGGAGATTCCTTCAAGTAAGGGGACAAAGCCACAACAAAGTCCTTCCCCTCTCCTAGGCAGCAAACCAACTGCCGGTCAGTCCAGCATCCCACAGCAGTGCAGTCCTTCTTCTTCAGTCTTCCAGCTTTCTCCTTGGCAGACGTTCCTTCTTGTTTTCAGGATGTTCTAATTTTCTGTAGTCAGGGGTCCTGTACTTATACCCCTAAAAGTCTTTGATCCCTTTGTGCAGGAGGGCTCTGAGCCCTGCCTGAACCAATTATGGGTGTTCCTTGAGCACTTTGTTTTCCTGGCCTCTCCTTTCCTTTTAGGGAGAGGGGCAGGGTTGTCAGCCGCCCAGCAGGAGGTGGAGCCAGCATTGTGGAAGGCAGGCACAGCCCTATTCAGGTCTCCCCTCCAACTATTCTAGATGCAGATGGAGCTATCCAGCCCAGGCATGGCCCACTCAGACTCTGGGAGCCACCCCGCCCCTGCCCCTCACAAACCAGACAGTCAATACACAAACAGGCCAAGGCACACATAAGGGACAGACAAGAAAACAGCAACTTCCTAAAAGTGCTGTTCTCAAACACAGGATTTAAAAACAACCTTTCCTAAAAGATGTGTTATTAAATTCTGAGTTCAGGGATACCAGACCTTTATGTCCTATCTTGCTCCTATGGGAAGTTATGCTGGTAGCCACTGTAGCCAGCATTCCCCATGATAGCCTATGGGGCCAGATACCTTACAATAGTGAAAAATGAAAATGGCTGTAATTCACTACCAGAGCATGTCACCTGCATAAGTACATGCTCTACCTTTCACATACACTGCACCCTGCCCAAGGGGGTACCTTGGGCCTTCCATAGGGGTGACCATTATGTACTGAAAGGGAAGGGTTAGGCCTGGCCAGTGGGGTAACTGACCAGGAAGACATGGCAGTTCACAGACTGCACACAGGCACTGCGGTGGCAGGCCTGAGACACCATTTTAGGGCTACTCATGTGGGTGGCACAATCAGTGCTGCAGGCCCAATTGTAGCATTTGTTATCACCAGCTCTGGCACACTCAGTGCACTTTACTAGGGACTTTTTGGTGACGCAAATATGCCAATCATGGATAACCAATCACAATATCAATTTACACAGGGAGCACTTGCACTTTGACACTGATCAGCAGTGGCAAAGATCCAAAAGTATCTAAATCAGCGAAAACTAAATCCAGCATATCATCAAAAATACAGGAAGTAGAGGCAAAAAGATAGGGGGAAACCATGCCAAAGATGCCAGGTCTAACAGTTCCCTAGGTGCTGGCAGAGTTAGGGTTCAAAATCTAGAGCCAGACACTTTGCAAAAAAAGGGTTCGTTTTCACTGTGAAAATGTGGTGTGTCCACGTTGCGTTTAGGGACGTTTCCTGTTGCGGGCCCAAGGCCTACCCACACAAGTGAGGTGCCATTTTTCTCGGAAGATTTTGGGGAATGCGGAGTGGGTGGAATATTGTGGATCAACGCAGATTCCAGAACTTTCTATCACAGAAATGTGACAAAAATGTGTTTTTTAGACAAATGTTGAGGTTTGCAAGGGATTCTGGGTAACATTACCTAGTGAGAGTCAAACAAGTCACCCCAACCTGGTTTCACCTGGATGTATCGTTTTAAAAAATGTATATGTTTGCTAGATTTCTTCAGGTGCTGGCAGAGCTGGGGTTCAAAATCTACAGCTAGGCACTTTGCAAAAAAGGATCTGTTTTCACTGTGAAAATGTGGTGTATTCACATTGTCTTTTGGGCTGTTTCCTGTCACAGGCACTAGGCCTACCCACACAAGTGAGGTACCATTTTTCTCCGAAGACTTTGGGGAACATGAGGTGGGTGGAATTTTGTGGATCCACGCAGATTTCAGAACTTTCCACCACAGAAATGTGAGGAAAACGTATTTTGTATAATACATTTTAAGGCTTGTAAGGGATTCTGGGTAATAGAACCTGGTGGGAGCCAGTCAGGTCACCCCATCCTGGATTCCACTTTGTGTCTATTTTTCAAAAATGTATAGGTTTGCTAGGTTTCCCTAGGTGCTGGCAGAGTTAGGGGTCAAAATCTAGAGCTAAATGTGAGGAAAATGTGTTTTTTGGACACATTTTGAGGTTTGCCAGGGATTCTGAGTAACAGAACCTAGAGAAAGTCAGATAAGTCACCCCATCCTGGATACCTCTGGGTGTCTAGTTTTCAAAAATGTATATGTTTGCTAGGTTTTCCTAGGTGCCGGTAGAGTTAGGGTTCAAAATCTAGAGCTAGGCACTTTTCAAAAAAAGGGTTCGTTTTCACTGTGAAAATGTGGTGTGCCCATTTTGCAATTTGGGCCGTTTCCTGTCGCGGGCCCTAGGCCTACCCACACAAGAGAGGTACAATTTTTCAATGAAGACATTAGGGAACGTGGGGTGGTTGGAATCTTGTGGATCCACGCAGATTCCAGGACTTTCCACCACAGAAATATGAGGAAAATGTGTTTTTCATTATAATTTTTAAGGTTTACAAGGGATTCTGGGTAACAGAACCTGGGAGAGCCAGTCAAGTCATGCCATCCTGGATTTCTCTTTGTATATATTTTTCAAAAATGTATAAGTTTGCTAGGTTGCCCTAGGTGCTGGCAGAGTTAGGGTTAAAAATCTACAGCTAGGCCCTAGGCCTACCCACACTAGTGAGAAACCGTTTTTCTCTGAAGATTTTGCGGAACGTGAGGTGGTTGGAATTTTGGAATTCCAGAACTTTCCACCACAGAAATATGAGGAAAATGTGTTTTTTAGACACATTTGGAGGTTTGCAAGGGATTCTGGGTAACAGAACCTAGTGAGAGTCATACAAGTCCCCCCATTCGGGATACCTCTGGGTGTCTAGTTTTGAAACATGTATATGTTTGCTAGGTTTTCCTAGGTGCCGGCAGAGCTAGGATTCAAAATCTACAGCAAGGCACTTTGTAAAAAAAGGGCCAGTTTTCAATGTGAAAATGTGGTGTGTCCACGTTTTGTTTTGGGCCATTTCCTAATGCCTGCACTAGGCTTACCCACACCACTGAGGGGCCTTTTTTTCTAGGAAGACTTTGGAGAACGCGGGGTGGGTGGAATTCTGAGGATCTATGCAGATTCCAGAACTTTGCACCACAGAAATGTGAAGAAAATATGTTTTTTTAAAACACATTTTGAGGTTTGCAAGGGATTCTGGATAACAGAACTTGGCGAGAGCCAGTCAAGTCACCCCATCCTGGTTTTCCCCTTGTGTCTAGTTTTAAAAAATGTATAGGTTTGCTAGGTTTCCATAGGTGCTGGCAGAGTTAGGGTTCAAAATCTAGAGCTAGGCACCTTGCAAAAAAATGGTTGGTTTTCAATTTGAAAATGCGGTGGGTCCACGTTGTGTTTTTGTCCGTTTCCTGTCACGGGCACTAGGCCTACCCACACAAGTGAGGTATCATTTTTCTCGGGAGACTTTGGGGATTGTTGGGTGTTTGAAATTTTGTGGATCCATACAGATTCCAGAACTTTCTACCACAGAAATATGAGGGAAAATGTGTTTTTTTAAACACAAGTTAAAGTTTGCAAGGGATTCTGGTTAACAGAACCTAGTGAGAGCCAGACAAGTCACACCATCCTGTATTTCCCTGGGTGTTTAGTTTTAAAAAATGTATATGTTTGCTAGGTTTCGCTAGGTGAAGGCAGAGTTAGGGCTCAAAATCTACAGCTAGGCACTTTGCAAAAAAAGGGTTGTTTTCACTATGAAAATGTGGTCTGTCCACGTTGTGTTTTGGGCAGTTTCCTGTCACGGGCACAAGGCCTACCCACACATGAAGTGAGGTACCATTTTTCTCTGAAGACTTTGGGGAATGTGGGGTGGGTGGAACTCCGTTGACCCATACAGATTCCATAACTTTCCACCACAACAATATGAGGAAAATGTATTTTCTTGAACACATTTTGAGGTTTGGAAGAGATTCTGGGTAACAGAACCTGGTGAGAGCCAATTAAGTCACCCCATGCTAGATTCCCCTTTGTGTCTAGTTTTAAAATATGTATAGGTTTGCTAGGTTTCCGAAGGTTCTGGCAGAGTTATGTGTTCTAAATGTAAAGTTAGGCACTATGCAACAAAAAGGGTTAGTTTTCACTGTGAAAATGAGGTGTGTCCACGCTGCGTTTTGGGCTGATTCCTGTCACGGGCCCTAGGCCTACCCACATAAGTGAAGTACCATTTTTCTCTGAGGACTTTGGCGAACATGGGCTGGGTGGAAGTTTGTGGATCCACACAGATTCCAGAACTTTCCATCACAGAAATGAGAGGGAAATCTGTTTTTTTAAACACATGTTAGGGTTTGCAAGGGATTCTGGATAACAGAACCTAGTGAGAGACAGACAAGTCACACTATCCTGGATTTCCCTGGGTGTCTAGTTTTCAAAAATGTATAGGTTTGCTGGGTTTCGCTAGGTGCAGGCAGAGTTAGGGGTCAAAATCTACAGCTAGGCACTTTGCAAAAAAAGGGTTGTTTTAACTATGAAAATGTGATCTGTCCACATTGTGTTTTGGGCCGTTTCCTGTCAGGGGCACTAGGCCTACCCACACAAGAAGTGAGGAACCATTTTTCTCTGAAGACTTTGGGGAATGTGGGGTGGGTGGACATTCGTTGATACACGCAGATTCCAGAACTTTCCACTACAGAAAAGTGAGGAAAATGTCTTTTTTTTTTTATTTGAGGTTTGGAAGAGATTCTGGAATACAGAACCTGGTGAGAGCCAATTAAGTCACCCCATCCTGGATTCCCCTTTGTGTGTAGTTTTAAGAAATGTATAGGTTTGCTAGGTTTCCTAAGGTGCTGGCAGAGTTAGGGTTCAAAATGTAAAGTTAGGCACTATGCAAAAAAAAAGGTTCGTTTTCACTGTGAAAATGTGGTGACTCCACGCTGTGTTTTGGGCCGATTCCTGTCACGGGTCCTAGGCCTACCCACACAAGTGAGATACCATTTTTCTCTGAAGACTTAGGTGAATGTGGGGTGGGTGGAATTTTGTGGTTCCACACAGATTCCAGAACTTTCCATCACAAAAATGTGAGGAAAATGTTTTTTTTTTTTTTTTAAATCTTCAGGTTTGCAAGGGATTATGGTTAACAGAAACTAGTGAGAGCCAGTCAAGTCACACCATCCTGGATTCCCCTTTGTGTCTAGTTTAAAAAAATGAATAGGTTTGCTAGGTTTCCTTAGGTGCTGGCAGAGTTACGGTTCAAAATTTAGAGCTAGGCACTTTGGAAAAAAAGGGTTTGTTTTCACTGTGAAAATGTGGTGTGTCCACGTTGTGTTTTGGGCCGATTCCTGTCATGGGCACTAGGCCTACCCACACAACTCAGGTACCATTTTTCACTAAAGACTTTGGCGAATGTGGGGTGGGTGGAATTTTGTTGATCCACACAGATTCCAGAACCTTCCACCACAGAAATGTGAGGAAAATGTGTTTTTTTAAACATGCGTTAAGGTTTACAAGGGATTCTGGGTAATAGAAGTGGTCAGAGCCTGACAAGTCACACCCTCCTGGATTTCCCTGGGTGTCTAGTTTTCAAAAATGTATATGTTTGCTAGGTTTCCCTAGGTTTTGGTAGAGTTAGGGTTCAAAATCTAGAGATAGGCACTTTGCAAAAAAAGGTTCATTTTCACTGTTAATCCGTTTGCTGCTTCAAAAGTTCCGCGCCAATGCGGAATGTTCTATTAATCAGGCAGGGCCACGTCAGCCAACGGATGTGCGCAGCACTACTGAGGTAGTGCTCGCGACGGCCATTGGCCGACAGAAGCAGCAAACGGGTTAAAATGTGGTGAGTACACCTTGCATTTTGGACCATTTCCTGTCACGGGCCCTAGGCCTACCCACACAAGTGAGGACCCATTTTTCTCAGAAGATTTTGGGGAACACGGGGTGGGTGGAATTGTGAGGATCTATGCAGATTCCAGAACTTTCCACCACAGAAATGTGAGGAAAATATGTTTTTTTTAAACAAATTTTGAGGTTTGCAAGGGATTCTGGATAACAGAACCTAGCGAGAGCCAGTCTAGTCACCCCATCCTGGATTTCCCCTTGGGTCTAATTTTTAAAAATGTATAGGTTTGCTAGGTTTCCATAGGTGCTGGCAGAGTTAGGGTTCAAAATTCTATTCTAGAGCTAGGCAACTTGCAAAAAAAGGGTTGGTTTTCAATTTGAAAATGTGGTGTGTCCACGTTGTGTTTTGGGACGCTTCCTGTCATGAGCACTAGGACTACCCACACAAGTGAGGTATCATTTTTGTCTGAAGACTTTGGGGATTGTAGGGTGTTTGAAATGTTGTGGATCCACACAGATTCCGGAACTTTCTACCACAGAAATATGAGGGAAAATGTGTTTTTTTAAACACATGTTAAGGTTTGCAAGGGATTCTGGTTAACAGACCCTAGAGAAACCCAGACAAGTCACACCATCCTCGATTCCCCTGGTTGTCTAGTTTTCAAAAATGTATACGTTTGCTAGGTTTTGCTAGGTTCAGGCAGAGTTAGGGTACAACATCTACAGCTAGGCACTTTGCAAAAAAAGGGTTGTTTTCACTATGAAAATGTGGTCTGTCCACATTGTGTTTTGGGCCGTTTCCTGTCACGGGCACAAGGCCAACCAACACAAGAAGTGAGGTATCATTTTTCTCTGAAGACTTTGGGGAATGTGGGGTGGGTGGAATTTTGTTGATCTACGCAGATTCAAGAACTTTCAACTACAGAAATGTGAGGAAAATTATTTTCTTTTACAAATTTTGAGGTTTGGAAGAGATCTGGGTAACAGAACCTGGTAAGAGACAATTACGTCACCCCATCCTGGATTTCCCTTTGTGTCTAGTTTTAAAAAATGTATAGGTTTGCTAGGTTTCCCAAGGTGCTGGCAGAGTTAGGGTTCAAAATGTAGAGTTAGGCACTATGCAAAAAAAGGGTTTGTTTTCACTGTGAAAATGTGGTGTGTTCAAGCTGCGTTTTGGGACGATTCCTGTCACGGGCCTTAGGCCTACCCACACAAGTGAGGTACCATTTTTCTCTGAAGACTTAGGTCAATGTGGGGTGGGTGGAATTTTGTGGATCTACACAGATTCCAGAACTTTCCATCACAGAAATGTGAGGAAAATGTGTTTTTTTACAAATCTTCAGGTGCGCAAGGGATTCTGGATAACAGAAACTTGTGAGAGCCAGTCAAGTCACACCATCCTGGATTCCCCTTTATGTCTAGTTTAAAAAAAATGAATTGGTTTGCTAGGTTTCTGTAGTGTCCTCTTCACTCATCTTGGAATGTTTGGTTAGTGATGCTCTGCATGAACATTCCTTTGAGAGTGTTGGGGTCAACCTTGGAGTCAGTTGGCTTTCTGCTGTGGCTGTGTAACATCGCTGTTGCGCAGCACCTGCTTATATTTAAATAAACTTCGCTTGGACCATCTAATGTGTCTTCGAAGTTACTACAGTTTCCCTATGTGCTGGCAGAGTAACGGTTCAAAATTTAGAGCTAGGCCCTTTGGAAAAAAAGGGTTTGTTTTCACTGTGAAAATGTGGTGTGTCCACATTGTGTTTTGGGCCGTTTCCTGTCAAGGGCACTAGGCCTACCCACACAAGTGAGGTGCCATTTTTTCTCTAAAGACTTTGGGGAACGTGGGGTGGGTGGAATTTTGTTGAACCACGCAGATTCCAGAATTTTCCACCACAGAAATGTGAGGAAAATGTTTTTTTTTAAACAGGCGTTAAGGTTTACAAGGGATTCTGGGTAACAGAAGTAGTGAGAGCCAGACAAGTCACACCGTCCTGGATTTCCCTGGGTGTCTAGTTTTAAAAAATGAATAGGTTTGCTAGATTTCCCTAGGTTGGTAGAGTTAGGGTTCAAAATCTAGAGCTCGGCACTTTGCAAAAAAAAGGGTTCATTTTCACTGTTAAAATGTGGTGTGTCCACCTTGCATTTTGGGCGATTTCCTGTCACGGGCCCTAGGCCTACCCACACAAGTGAAGACCCATATTTTTCAGTACACTTTGGGGAACGCGGGGTGGGTGTAATTTTTAGGATCCATGCAGATTCAAGAACTTTCCACCACACAAATGTGAGGAAAATATGTTTTTTAAAAACACATTTTGAGGTTTGCAAAGGATTCTGGATAACAGAACATGGTGAGAGCCAGTCAAGTCACCACATTATGGATTTCCCATTGTGTCTAGTTTTTAAAAATGTATAGGTTCGCTAGGTTTCCATAGGTGCTGGCAGAGTTAGGGTTCAAAATCTAGAGCTAGGCACCTTGCAAAAAAAGGTTTCGTTTTCAATTTGAAAATGTGGTGTGTCCACGTTGTGCTTTTGGCCGTTCCCTGTCACAGGCACTAGGCCTACCCACACAAGTGAGGTATCATTTTTCTCTGAAGACTTTGGGGATTGTGGGGTGTTTGGAATTTTGTGGATCCACACAGATTCCAGAACTTTCTACCACAGAAATGTGAGGGAAAATGTGTTTTTTTAAACACATGTTAAGGTTTGCAAGGGATTCTGGTTAACAGAACCTAGTGATAGGCAGACAAGTCACACCATCCTGGATTTCCCTGGGTGTCTAGTTTTCAAAAATGTATAAGTTTGCTAGGTTTCGCTGGGTGCAGGCAGAGTTAGGGTTCAAAATCTACAGCTGGGCACTTTGCAAAAAAAGTGTTCTTTTCACTATGAAAATGTGGTCTGTTCACGTTGTGTTTTGGGCCGTTTCCTGTCACGGGCACAATGCCTACCCACACAAGAATGGAGGTACCATTTTTCTCTGAAGACTTTGGGGAATGTGGGGTGGGTCAGGTGGAATTTCGTTGATCCATGCAGATTCCAGAACTTTCCACCACAGAAATGTAAGGAAAATGTCTTAAAAAAAAAAAAAATTTGAGGTTTGGAATAAATTCAGTTTAACAGAACCTGGTGAGAGACAATTAAGTCACCCCATCCTGGATTCCCCTTTGTGTCTAGTTTTAGAAAATGTATGGGTTTGCTGGGTTTCCCAAGGTGCTGGCAGAGTTAGGGTTCAAAATGTAAAGTTGGCTTTATGCAACAAAAGGGTTCATTTTCACTGTTGAAATGTGGTGTGTCCACCTTGCGTTGTGGGCCATTTCCTGTTGCGGGCCCTAGGCCTACCCACACAAGTGAGGAACCATTTTTCTCAGAAGACAATGGGGAACGCAGTGTGGTTGGAAATTTGTGGATCCAAGCAGATTCCAGTACTTTCCACCACAGAAATGTGAGGAAAATGTTCTTTTAACAAATGTTGAGGTTTGCAAGGGATTCTGGGTAACAGAACTTGTTGGGCGCCAGTCAAGTCACCCCATTCTGGATTCCCAATCATGTCTACATTTCATAAAAATATAGGTTTGCTAGGTTTACCTAGGTTCTGGCAGAGTTAGGGTTCAAAATTTAGAGCTAGGCACTTTGCAAAAAAAGGTTTGTTTTTACTGTGAAAATGTGGTGTGTTTGGGCCGTTTCCTGTCGTGAGCACTAGGCCTACCCACACAAGTGAGGTAAATTTTTCTCGGAAGACTTTGGGGAACGCTGGGTGGGTAGAATTTTGTGTGTCCAAGTTACGTTTTGGGCCGTTTCATGTTGCCGGCACTAGGCCTACCTACACAAGTGAGGTACCATTTTTCTCTGTAGACTTTGGGGAATGCGTGGTATGTGGAATTTTGTGGATCTACGCATATTCAGAACTTTCCACCACAAAAATGTGAGGAAAATGTATTCTTTGGTGCAGGCAGAGTTAGGGTTCAAAATCTACAGCTAGGCACTTTACAAAAAAAACTGTCTGTTTTCACTATGAAAATGTGGTGTGTTGACGTTGTGTTTTGGGCCGTTTCCTGTCGCGGGCACTCAACCTACCCACAAAGGTGAGATATCATTTTTCTCTGAAGTTTTTGGGGAAAGTGGGTGGGTGGAATTTTGTTGATCCACGCAGATTCCAGAACTTTACACCACAGAAATGTGAGGAAAATGTGTTTTTTTTAAAACAAATTTTGAGGTTTGGAAGTGATTCTGGGTATAAATAACAAAACGGTATTGGAGGGCTCAAGGGACATTTAAAGACCAGTCTAAGTTATATCCCCTCAAAGGAACAGCATGAACTACAAACAAACTTAGAGGTCTAAATCAGAAACCTAATCTGAATATCTTTCAAAATACCTTCATGTCTAATAAAGTACATCAAGATAAAGAAGTGGCTAACAACTACGAACAACAGACCAGATCACCAAAAAATGGGCCACCTGTAATTGCTGATCAAACCCATTAGGGATTCCCATCAATGACTTGTATAGATCAATGTTTTCATTTGGTAATCCTGCCAGGGTATTCTGTATCTTGATCATTGAGACATACGGCATACCCCCATCGTTGGCATCGGGTAATGACCTACAATCACTAGATTAGACCAAATGATGATGATCTGATGGCAGAGTGCAGTGCAAAAAATATAAAGATGAATGTGCAAGTTAAAACAGGATAGGGAGCTTTAACAAAAATTACATTTATTGGGCGTAAGCCCCTTCCTATATTAAAAACAAGAACAGTGCAACAAAATAATCGCAGTTTAAACAAATAGCTGCGAGAGGGCCAACATGTTTCAACCTATTATGGGAAGGGACCATAGGCTTTCGTCAGGGCTTCTGTTCTCAAAGGATGCTACTGCCAATTTAGTGATAAAACGTGTGAAAAAATTATTGTAAAAAACACACAAGTGAATTAGCAACAGTAAAGGATATATTTCTCCTACATCTGTTTTAATTCCTCCTTGACACCTGGTGTGGTCTGTAACAACAAGAACACATATGGACCCCTATTAGGTTCAAAGGTCAGTGAAAAACGGTAATCTATTCACTACTATTTAAGATATTTCAAGTACTCACCCAGTGTGCCCGGGGAAAGGACCTCACCTCTTCCTGGACCTGGCTCAGGTAATGTGAGACCCCGCTCAGTAAGGACAAGACTACCCCTGCACTTAGTATAGATAGAGCGAGCCCTTTTCACCCTGCTCAATCTATTAATAATGCCTGGGGTGCCCAAATGTGTTTTACGTATAGAGCAAGACTTCTTGGTATAAACCTATCACCCAAGGAAGTCCTCGCACCCACATTCACCTCTCTAACTTTTGCTTTACAGAGATTCGTATTTTTTAGACTCAAAAAACTGATGACCAAGACAGCAAAAGCCTTTCCCCTATTCGAGGCTGACAGACAAAAGAGTCTATTCTTTTTAAAGAAACATACGTAAGGTGGTTGGCTTATATAGCGCTATTTGTTAATCAGCTACAACCAAATCCTGATAAAACAAGTAAAGAATGGCCCAAACTGATCTAGTGCCTACCTGTCCGTCGTTGTCCCAAACGATGACTGAGTCAGGGGGAGGCATTGGGCTGTTCGAAGGAGCCTCTATTTGATTCGTTGAGGCAGTCTCTTGCGAGCCAATCAGCTCGCGATATCCCTTCAAGTCAAAGATATGTTCTAGAAAAATATATGTGTCTTAGCCCATTACATTACCACCCCGGTCGAAACATCGGATTTGTGTTTACCGAGATGTAATTGCTTGAGCCGACAGGTTTTATCGATCACAGCTTAACTCGCGTACTCTCGCGAGATTTTGAACGAACTACTGGATGATGTCACAAGCCAAGAATAAGTAGTTTTGGCCGATCACAGCTTAACTCGCGTCATCTCGTGAGCTTTTGAAACGAACTACAGAATGATGTCATCAACCAAAAGTAAGTAGTTCCATGGCCAAAATCTATAGTCCGATTTCGTTTAAACATTCACCATGTTCGAAATAGAGAAGGGGGACATTTCTTGAACTCTATAAGTTGATAATGGGAAGTATCAAAGATGGTACAGACCCGAGATCTTACGAGATAAGAAACGGACTACAAAATGATGTCACTCGATTAATGGCTGTAGGTTGACAATTAATAAACTCAACTACATGCACTCAACACATGTCGTTTCTTATATCTTATGAACAGTGTGAAGACGCCTGGTATGGTGGTCTTTATAAGTGTAACAGAATGCTATAAACTACGTTGTAGTGCTAAATTAGCTCCATCAACCTGTTCAGAGCGACAGAGATCCCATCTTACTGAGAAAGTGGTCATGATCATTATAAATTGAACCACGGAACGTCATCATTGAGCCCATCCCTGTCAGTGTGTAACTTGAAAACCCATTTCTGTTCCTTGTGAAATAGGAATTTTGATGTATCACTTATGTGTGAAGGAATAAACGGTTTCTCAAGAACAACCCACGTAAAATCTGTTTCACTGTGGTTATGTTGTAAAAAATGTTTAGTTAGTCTAGAGACATCTTTTCTGCAACGAAACGGGCTTTTATGTTCTTGCATCCTCACTCGCACCTTCCTGGTGGTCATGCCTATATAGCGTAAATTGCATGGGCATGTAATTTGGTAAATCAGGTTGGTGCTGTTACAGTTAGTGAAATGTCTCAACTGCCAGGGATGGTCGGTACCTATGTCAATGCTCGTTGTCTTGGCCTTTAAGGGACAAACCGAACATCCACCACATGGATGGTGTCCCATTACGGGAGGTAAGTCCCACGGGGTGCCCACCTCTCTGGTGGAAGTCTCTTTAGGACGAGTATGTATCAGACAGTCCCTTAAATTACCCGACCTTCTAAATGCAAAAAGGGGAAACTCAATCTTGTCATTACTACTGTTTAGTATGCACCAACGTCGCCTGATGATTTTCTGGATACAATTAGATTTTGTATTGTAGGTAGTAACCAGAGTCAGGCGATCCAATTTGGTCTTCTCTCCTTTTGGTTCAAGGAGTGCCTCACGATGGTTGTTGGCAGCACGTTTCAAGGATTGTTTGATGAGTTTCCTAGGATAATGTCTACTGGTTAGTTGTTTCGATAATTCCTCTGCATGATGTTCAAAAGATTTTGGAGTTGAACAATTCCGCCGCACTCGGAGGAATTGTCCAAATGGCAGATTATCGCATAGGGATTTAGGGTGCTGACTCTCGTATAGAAGTAGCAAATTTCTTACCATTGGTTTCCGATATAATTCACTTTCGAGACCAGTCTCCGTCGTGTAGATGGAGAGGTCCAGAAAGGAGACCTTCTCTTTGCTGGTTTCCATGGTGAAGCGCAAGAAATTATTTTGATTATTCAGCCATTGATGGAAGTTTGTAACTTAATCTTTGTCTCCTCTCCACACCAATAGAACATCGTCTATATAGCGTTTCCACCATAATATAGATGAGAAAAAGGGGTTAGTTGGATTTAACACTGTTGTCTGTTCGATCATATGGACATACAGGTTAGCTAGAGACGGGGCAAAAATACTGCCCATATTCGTCCCCGAGACTTGATGGTATACCGTGTCTTCGTACCTGAAAAAGTTTTCTTTCATAGCTATAGTGGCTAAAGACATAATAAAAGATTCTGGGTAACAAATCCTGGTGAGAACTAATAAAGTCACCCCAACCTGGATTCCCCTTAGTGTCTAGTTGTCAAAAATGCAAAGGTTTTCAAGGTTTCTCAAGGTGCTGGCAGAGTTAGTGTTCAAAATCTAGAGCTAGGTACTATGCAAAAAAAGGGTTCATTTTCACTGTGAAAATGTGGTGTATCCACGCTGCGTTTTGGGCCTTTTCCTGTTGCGGGCCCTAGGCCTACCCACACAAGTGAGGTACCATTTTTTTTCAGAAGACTTTGGGAAATGCAGGGTATGTGGAATATGGTGGATCTCTAAATGTGAGGAAAATATGTTTTTTAAAACACAATTTAAGGTTTGCAATAGATTTTGGTTAAAAGAACCTGGTGAGAGCCAGACAAGTCACCCCATCCTGGATTCCCCAAGGTGTCTAGGTTTCAAAAATATATAAGTTTGCTAGGTTTTCCTAGGTGCAGGCAGAGTTAAGGTTCAAAACCTACAGCTAGACAATCTTAAAAAACGATCTGTTTTCACTATGAAATTGTGGTTTGTGGACGTTGTGTTTTGGGTCGTTTCCTGTCACGGGCACTAGACCTGCCCACAAAGTGAGGTACCATTTTTCTCAGAAGAGTTTGGGGAAAGTGGGGTGGGTGCAATTTTATTGATCCACGCAGATTCCAGAACTTTCCACCACAGAATTTTGAGGAAAATTTTGGGTTTTTTTCTCACAAATTTTGAGGTTTGGATGGGATTCTGGGTAACAAAACCTGGTGAGAGCCAATCAAGTCACCCCATCCTAGATTTCACTTAGTGTCTAGTTTTTAAAAATGCATAGGTTTTCTAGGTTTCTCAAGGTGCTGGCAGAGTTAGTGTTCAAAATCTAGAGCTAGGCACTATGCAAGAAAAGGGACAGTTTTCACTGTGAAAATGTGGTGTGTCAGCGCTGGGTTTTGGGCCGTTTCCTGTCGTAGGCCCTTGTTCTACCCACACAAGTGAGGTACCATATTTCTCAGAAGACTTTGGGGAATGCGAGGTGTGTGGAATATGGTAGATCTAGGCAAATTCCAGAATTTCCTCCAAAGAAATATGAGGGAAATGTGTTTTTTAAAACACATTTTAAGGTTTGCAATGGATTCTGGGTAAAAGAACCTGGTGAGAGCCAGACAAGTCACCCCATCCTGGATTCCCCTGGGTGTCTAGGTTTCAAAAATATATAGGTTTGCTAGGTTTTCCTAGTTGCAGGCAGAGTTAGGATTCAAAATTTACAGCTAGACAATTAAAAAAAAAAAGGGTCTGGATTCACTATGAAAATATGGTGTGTAGACATTGTGTTTTGGGCCATTACCTGTCGCGGGCACTAGACCTACCCACAAAAGTGAGATACCATTTTTCTCTAAAGTGTTTGGGGAAAGTGGGATGGGTGCAATTTTGTTGATCCACGTAGATTCCAGAACTTTCCATCACAGAAATGTGAGGAAAATGTGGTTTTGTTTTTACAAATTTTAAGGTTTGGAAGGGATTCTGGGTAACAAAACCTGGTGAGAGCCAATCAAGTCACCCCATCCTAGATTCCCCTTAGTGTCTAGTTTTCAAAAATGTATAGGTTTTGCAGGTTTGTCAAGGTGCTGGCAGTGTTAGGTGTTCAAAATGTAGAGCAAGGCACTATGCAAAAAAAGGGATTGTTTTCACTGTGAAAATGTGGTGTGTCAATGCTGCGTTTTGGGCCGTTTCCTTTTGCGGGCCATTGGCCTACCCACACAAGTGAGGTACCATGTTTCTCAGAAGACTTTGGGTACCACTGGGTGTGTGGAATTTTGTGGATCCATGCAGATTCCAGAACTTTCCACCACAGAAATGTGAAGGAAAATGTTTTTTTTGGGACAAATGTTGAGGTTTGCAAGGGATTCTGGGTAACAGAACCTATTGAGAGACAATCAAGTCACCCCATCCTAGATTTCCCTTCATGTCTAGGTTTAAAATATGTATAGTATTGCTAGGTTTCCTTAGGTGCCGGCAGAGTTAGGGTTCAAAATCTAGAGCTATGCACTATGCAAGAAAAGTGATCGTTTTTACTGTGAAATTGTGGTGTGTCAACGCTGGGTTTTGGGCCGTTTCGTGTTGTAGCCCCTTGGTCTACCCACACAAGTGAGGTACCATATTTCTCAGAAGACTTTGGGGAATGCGAGGTGTGTGGAATATGGTTCCAGAATTTCCTCCAAAGAAATGTGAGGGAAATGTGTTTTTTAAAACACATTTTAAGGTTTGCAATGGATTCCGGGTAAAAGAACCTGGTGAGAGCCAGACAAGTCACCCCATCCTGGATTCCCCTGGGTGTCTAGGTTTCAAAAATATATAGGTTTGCTAGGTTTTCCTAGGTGCAGGCAGAGTTAGGGTTCAAAATTTACAGCTAGACAATTTAAAAAAAAAAGGGTCTGGATTCACTATGAAAATATGGTGTGTAGACATTGTGTTATGGGCCATTACCTGTCGCGGGCACTAGACCTACCCACAAAAGTTAGATACCATTTTTCTCTAAAGTGTTTGGGGAAAGTGGGGTGGGTGCAATTTTGTTGATCCACGCAGATTCCAGAACTTTCCACCACAGAAATGTGAGGAAAATGTGGTTTTGTTTTTACAAATTTTAAGGTTTGGAAGGGATTCTAGGTAACAAAACCTGATGAGAGCCAATCAAGTCACCCCATCCTAGATTCCCCTTAGTGTCTAGTTTTCAAAAATGTATAGGTTTTGCAGGTTTCTCAAGGTGCTGGCAGTGTTAGTGTTCAAAATGTAGAGCTAGGCACTATGCAAAAAAAGTATTGTTTTCACTGTGAAAATGTGGTGTGTCAATGCTGCGTTTTGGGCCGTTTCCTTTTGCGGGCCATTGGCCTACCTACACAAGTGAGGTACCATGTTTCTCAGAAGACTTTGGGGAACACTGGGTGTGTGGAATTTTGTGGATCCATGCAGATTCCAGAACTTTCCACCACAGAATTGTGAGGAAAATGTTTTTTGGGGACAAATGTTGAGGTTTGCAAGGGATTCTGGGTAACAGAACCTATTGAGAGACAATCAAGTCACCCCATCCTGGATTCCCCTTCATGTCTAGGTTTAAAAAATGTATAGTATTGCTAGGTTTCCTTAGGTGCCGGCAGAGTTAGGGTTCAAAATCTAGAGCTAGGCACTTTGCAAAAAAAGGATCCGTTTTCACTGTGTAAACTTGCGGCGTCCATGTTGTGTTTTGAGCCGTTTTCTGTTGCAGGCCCTAGGCCAACCCTCACAATTGAGGTACCATTTTTCACAGATGTCTTTCGGGAACGCGTGGTGCATGGAATTTTGTAGATCCACGCAGATTCCATTACTTTCCAAGAAATTTGAGTAAGATGTGTTTTGTTTCACAAATGTTGAACTTTTGCAAGGGACTCTGGGTAACAGAACCTTGCGAGATTCAGACAAGGCACCCCATCCTGGATTCCCCTGGGTGTCTAGTTTTCAAAAGTGTATATGTTTAATAGGTTTCCCTTGGTGCCGGCAGAGCTAGGGTTCAAAATCTACAGCTAGGCACTTCGCAAAAGGGTCAGTTTTCACTGTGAAAATGTGATGAGTCCACGTTGCGTTTTGGGCTATTTCCTGTTGCCGGCACTAGGCCTATCCACACAAATGAGGTACCATTTTTCTCGAAGGACTTTGGGGAATGCGGGGGGAATGGAATGTAGTGGATCTATGCAGATTCCAGAACTTTCCACCACAGAAATGTGAGGAAATTATTTTTTTTAAACACATTTTAAGGTTTGTAAAGGATTCTGGGTAACAGAATCTGGTGAGAGCCAGCCAGTTCACCCCATGCTGGATTCCCCTTGGTGTCTAGGTTTTAGCTATTTATAGGTTTGCTAGGTTTCCCTAGGTTCAGGCAGATTTAGGGTTCAAAATCTACAGCTAGGTACATTTTCAAAAAATGGGTCTGTGTTCACTGTGAAAATGTGGTGTGTACATGTTGCATTTTGCATGCGGGGTTGGGGGGACTTTTTGGATCCATGCAGATTCCAGATCTTTCCACCAGAGAAATGTGAGGGAAATGTGTTTTTTTTAGTAATACTACCCGGCCAGAGCCAGTCAAGTCATCCATCCTGGATTCCCTTGCGTGTCTAATTTTCAAAAATGTATAGGTTTGCTGGGTTTCCCTAGTTGCCGGCAGAGCTAGGGTTCAAAATCTACAGATAGGCACTTTACAACAAAAGGGTCAGTTTTCACTGTAAAAATGTGGTGTTTTGAGAGGAAGTGACTAGCGGCAGGCGAAGATGGCCGCGCTTTAGGAGAGTTCCGGCACTAGCCTGATATTCCACATATTATCCTGGCACTAATCCGAGATCAACACCGGTAAAAAAGGAAGCAGAAGCACCGCATAGACCAGTGCACAAGCGGCGGTTATTTTGGGTGAAAAAAACGGGTCCAGAGCAGCCGGAGATCAGGGGGCAGAGTCTTGGCCTAGGTGCAGGTAGCAAGCCTAGGCGCTGCAACGGAGACAAGACTGCCTCAACCCATGGAGACATGAGCAACACCGCAACACGACTGGTGAGTGATGCGGGACGAAGAGAACAGGCCTGCCTGCTTTGCTGAAGGTGTGGAGGCGCTCTAGACCTGCGACCGGTAACAGAACACAAGCAACAATGCAATCAGAGGGCAGCTGGGGATAGACACGAGCACTGTGACGGCACTAGCTCAGACATACACAGAGACACTAGCATTGTGAAGGAAATGAAAGAGCCCTCATAACTGGCTTAATATAGAAATACACTGTGACCAGAGCCATTTGCAGGCCGAAGGGTGGAAGATGACCCATCACTAAGCAATCCGTCTGGGGAGGCACAGAGAAGGCTCCATAAAATCAGGAACCTCTTGCAGGACACAGTAAAACGTGGATATAGTGTTGGCATTGGAACATTTGAACGCGCTGTACGCAGCACGAGCGCAGCACGCAGCACGTTCGCACACAGCCAAAACACGCCACATGCGTTGCTTAGCAGAGAATACTGGACACCCAACCCCACAGGAACCGGCACCCCAATGTCAAGAGGCACAGAGTAGCAACACAGCACCTTGGTAGAACCACAGAGACCTACGCAGCCCCTACCGATGAAGGTGGGCCTAAGACAGCAGTGGAGGGAGATGGGAAAACCGAGAGGCCGCGCAAGGAGACTACTCCACATAGGCAGGCGGTGGCGAATACTGTCTCCCGCATGCCAAGTGAAAGGGCATACCTTCCGAAGATACCATGGGAGGTAGAGGACAGCGCTCGGTACAGAGTAACCGATTGGACAAATACGCCTTTGCCAAAGAACAGCCGGACACGCCGATTTTGGCCTCAGGCGCTGACAGAGGCCAGCAGACAGCAAAACCCAAGGAGGTCACATTGCAAGATGTGATGACCACCCTACAACAAATGCAAACCTCCATCGGCACGATATCTTACGACATAACACTGCTAAGGGCAGATCTCTCCAAAATGAACATGAGAATGTCTGAGGCAGAAACCACACAGCAGCTCTCTCTACCGACACAGTGACACTTCAAAGACAGGTGTATCACCTGGAACTAGTCAACAAGCAGATGGACGAAAAGCTGGATGACCAAGAAGGGTGGTCAAGGTACAACTACATTCACCTGGTAGGAGTACGGAAAATATAAGAGGGCCAGCATTAGATCTATTTGTGGAGGACCTGGTACAAACACAACTACAGCAATGCAGACTCTCATACTTCTTGTTGGTGGAAAGAGCCCACCGGGTACCAGGAGGAAAACCTAAACCAGGGGCCTCCCGTGACCTATCCTGGCACGTATATTTAACTTCAGAGATCGGGATGCAATTCTGCAGGCAGCTAGAGTTGCTCCTCCATGCGGGTAGACAACAGCACTGTGACACTATACCCAGATTACACAGCGGCGGTGACAAAGCAAAGACGGAATTTTGCAGACATCAAAAGAAAGCTGCACAATCGAAAACACAAATATGCAATGCTCTTCCCAGCAAAACTGAGAGTTGAAGCAGAAGGAAAGAGCTGGTTCTTCACGACGCCGGATGAAGCCCAAGACTGGTTGGAAGGATGGTGCCCAGCCAAAGGCAGTAACAGGCAAGGGATAAAACAGAGGCACCAACTCCCTAACTTGGCCCTAAAATGGAGACAAGACCAGCACGGGGTGGACCCTGACATGAGAGCCAACATTGCCTCAGAATTATACCCCACGTAAAAAAAAATACTCAGTACTAAAGGACTACTCTAGGATGACTTTGCTGCATCTGTGCAAGAACTTAGAACTTTGAGTTCTGGCAGGACTATACCGAACTGCACATAATAGAGTCAGCTTGTCGTGACAAATTCTGATCCCGCGAGCTAAGTAACATACACAATGGACAGCGCACGTTGGTAGGGTCACAAACACGGAGCAGGGGCCAGAGGGTCAGATGGTGAAGAATGATCGCTAAACAATAAGAGGACACGACGGGAATAGACAGGGGCGCAGAGTGACTCTCCCCCCTTGCAGAAGTACAAAGTTATGGGATTGAAGCACTCTGCTGAGTTGGGGAGGCGGGTAGTTTTAAATCTACAGTGCATAGAGGCAGGGAGGCAGCGAGGGGAGAGGGGGATGGGTAAAGTTAATTAGTTTGGTTTTAGTTACTGGCAGAATTTTGACTAAAGGTGCGACAACAGGGCTTAGACCAGGTCATATGATAGAGAATACATTGCACACAGCCCAAGGAGAGCTTAACCCTAAAGATGATTGGGACATACACAAATTCGGAGAGCAGGGACATAGACCCCCAGACACAGACCTCCTAACCGTTTGACCTCCCTTTGAGGGTGTTCTCCTGGAATTTAAATTGAATAGGAGATAAAATCAAATGGGCATAGCATTACAATACCTCAGACATAAGAATCTCGCAGTTGCTCTCCTCCAGGAATCTCATCTGACAGTTATGACCAGTAAAGCCCAGACAGATGGAGTTTCAAAATGCTAGTTCACCTCAGGTTCCAAAGGGGTGGGGATCCTAATAAATAGGCAGTTCCCATTGATTGTGAACTGGACAAGTAAGGATGACCAGGGACGATTTGCAGCAATAACATGTTAATGGGATGGAAGAATATACAACATGGTGTCAGTTTACATCCCACCGACATTACACCAGACTGCATTCCGAGACCTGGGAATATTCCTACTCGCACTCCCACAAGGGGAACTATTTATGGGGGGAGACTTTAATGCCACAATGAATGCATCCATAGGTAGACAACCCCCTAGAGACACTGGTGGTGCCACCCTTAAGCTAGTAGAATTCATAGAAGCTCTTGGACTATTGGATGTCTGGAGGACCAGATACCTGACAGACAGGCAATATACATTCCATTCGGGGGTACATAATAGCCTCTTCAGAATAGACTACATCTTTTCCTTAGCCACAGGGATGCTATGAATGACAGAGATTGCACACCTACCAGGGGCATATCGGACCACTCACCTATACTCGTGGCATACGCAACTTTTGCCCGGCAACGGCGCAGACTATTCCCAATATATCCTGGGTACCTTAAAAATCATACGGTTAGTAAGGATCTCCTTAAAGTGACAAAGACCTATTTTGACAAAAATCAGCACTCTGTCCCCTCTCCAACGACTTTATAAGAGGCATACAAGACAGTGCGCTGCGGGCACGCCATCTCCCTAATCAAGGGACACAAAAAGGTGCAAATAAGCCACATTGATGATTTAGAATTTAAATTATCCACGGCAGAAACAGCACATATGGCAGACACCACTGAGGAAACAATGCACAAACTACACCTAGCGCAACAAGCATGTACAACACACACACGGGAGGAGACAAAAAAACACTGACAAAAACACAACACACTGTTTATGAACTAGGCGACAAAGCCAGAAAGTTATTGGCTTGGCTAGGAAAAAAAGGAGAGGACAAGTAAATGGGTTGCACAGATACAAATAAATGACGGACAGGTGACAACTGCTCCGCAGCAAATTACGGAAGCCCTGGTGGCGCACTACAAAATTATATATACACCGACCACTACAGCCTCGAAAGAGGACAATCTCGCTTTCCTCAAAGATAGACATATGCCCACACTAACTTCAGATGCAGTGGCAGCTCTGGAAGAAGAAATAACACAAGAGAAACTCACACAGACCATAGGGGCACTCCACACGGGGAAGGCCATGGGGCCCAACGGAATTCCGGTGGAATTCTATAAAAAATCAGCCCCCCAACTCGTGCCATACTTGCTTGCCATGTATATAGATAGCTTGGAAAAGGGATCCTTCCAAGGGATCAGCGCCTTGCCACCTTTGTTGCTATACATAAACCTGGCAAACCATCACAGGAATGTATGTCCTACAGACCGATCTCTCCGATAAACACAGAGGCAAAAATCTTAGCTAAGACACTGCCCGCGAGACTAGAAGTGCATCTCACCACAATCATTCATCCGGATCAATCCGGATTTATGCCAAACTGCAATACTGCGCACAATCTGAGGAGGCTACATGGTGTAATAGAGCAAAGGTACACCATAGCGGAAGACACAGTCATTCTCTCGTTGGACGCTCAAATGGTGTTAAATTTAGTTGAGTGGCCCTTCCTTTTTGCAGTCCTCGACCACTTGGGATTTGGGCTAAAAGTCTGCGTGTGGATCCAATTACTATATACGCAGCTGCTGGCGCAGGTAGTAATGAACGGCCATATCTCGAATAACTTCCCATTGGGTCGAGGGATGAGGCAGGGATGCCCACTGTCACCGCTCCTATTTGTGCTAATGCTGGAACCCCTAGCCGTATGTATACGCCAGGTACCAGTGATAAAGGGGCTGAGGTGGGCGATAGACTGGGAAGATCGAATCTCGCTGTATGCAGACAATATACTTTTATATTTAACGTTCCCAGCATGCTCCATTAACTCCATCTTGGACATCTGCACCTCCTATGGGTGAGTCTCAGGCTATACAATAAACTGGACAAAATTACTGCTTTATGTCTTACACGGTCCCCCACCGCAGCTCCCCTGTGGATGTACACTACCAATAGCAGACAATGGTTTTAAATATCTAGGGATTTTCATAACGCATGCCCACACACAATTCACAGCACGAAACCTAACACAGCCTTTGACGAGTTTTAAAGGGGACGTCAAACACTGGCGCATACTGCCACTGACATTGCTGGGAAGGGCAGCACTTTTAAAAATGATGGCACTTCCTAGATTTCTTTATGCACTTAATAATACACCATTCCCAGTCCCCCCAGCATATTTTGCAGCGATAACTGCAGAAGTGACTACTCTGCTCTGGGACGGGAAGACCCCCCCGTATCGCTTTGCACAAACTTACAAGAAGTTGGTACGATGGTGGTATCACCCTCCCTGATATTAAAGCATACTACTGGGCCTCTCAGTTAGTTACCAATAACAATGGCTGCATATACCCCAAACAGACCCAGAATATCAAATGGATAGGCATCTACTAGATGTGACGAGAATTATGGGAGCGCTATACAACAGAGATAGAAAAAACAATCTCACAGGCCCGACTGCACACACGATACACGTATGGTTCGAAGCACAGAGAGCACTAGGGTGGGAGGGAGTAGTAACTCAAGCAATGCCGCTCTGGGATACAAGGAGACTGGGCGTACTGCGTAACACAAAAGGTTTTAACCAATGGGATCTGATAGGAATATCTAAAGTCAGAGATGTCTAAAAGAAGGAGAAATGGTCATATTTTAATATTTACAGACCACATATGGTCTAGCTCAGAGAGAAATGTATCAATACATACAGGTCAGGCATGCACTCCTATCTTTGCTACCACCAAGAACACGACCCGAAGAGTCCTCAACGTTAGAGGACTGGCTTCTAACAGACCACCTCCACAAGAAGGCAATCTCACAAACCTACCGTTAAATAGTGAAAAATTGACCGGACCCCAGAGCAGCTTTAAAGGCCAGGTGGGAAGTTGAAATAGGTGACCTGGATGACGCTGACTGGCAGGAGGCACTGGCATCCCCCTGAGAGGCAGCGATACCATCACGGCTTAGATTAGTGCAATTAAAAATTTAACATCCCACATACTACGCTAGAGCACTATTGCATAAAGTACACTGAGCAGACACACCACTATGTCTCAGGCAGTGTGGAGAACCAGGTACATTATACCACACCATATGGCTCTGTCCAGAGATAGAACGGTATTGGAGAGCAGTGATGTGCACCCTCTCGCGAGTCACGATTCTACCAGAGCCTAAATGCTGCCTTCTCAACATATGGGAACCTACAGACTCGAAAAATACAGCCCAGGAATGGGTCACACTACATATGACAGTGGCAAAATGAAATATAGCGCAATGTTTGTGGTCCAGACTTAACCCTGCCCTTAATCAATGGTGCAATGACATGGACATGGCAATGGTGGCAGAGAAGTCGGTATATACCCACGGGGGATGCCCCAGAAAATGAACGAGGATATGGGGAAGTGGAACACCTACCGTGGACATATATGTGAACCTCACAGAATAGATCTGGGTCAGACTTTAGTGATTAAAAGCATTCCAATGTATAAAGATTGCAGGATATGTTGTGGTTCACCTTTGGTCCCCACTGCTCTAGATGGACTTGTATCTAAAGTTGTTGTACAGTGCAAAACTGTATAAACACTATTTCACCGTTATGTAAGCACTGTGACAGAGTATTGTATCATGAGATGTTGCTATGATAAACAAAATGCAGACACAAATTGTTTTATAAAAAAAAGAAATTAGTGTGCTCACGTTGTGTTTTGGGTAGTTTCCTGTCGCAGGCTCTAGTCCTACCCACACAATTGTGGTACCGGCTTTATTGGGAGATCTAGAGTAAAACACAAAATTGGCGAGCAACTGTTATTACCTATTGACTTTCGATGCATTTCTGCCTTCCAAATAAAAGACAATGTATTAAAAAGAAGTCATTTTGAAAAATGACCTATAATTCTCATGCTAGTATGGGTACTCACAATTTCAGAAATGTGCAAATATCTACTATTTCTAAACACTTTATATTTTGTTCCAATTTCAGAAATACATAGGTGTCTTTCATATCGATTTTTTCATGTATATATTTTCCCAAATTAATTGCTATATACCTGGTATATAATAAAAAAAACATTGCAGTCCTATATATCCCCACAACCAGGAATTTCCAGCAGATGTAACTGTATATTGCTGTCAAACAGCTGTCATAATTAAAAGAAGTTACAGGTGAAAACGTTTCTTATCTTCAACGGTTAGGTTCTATAAAGAAACCTTGAAATGACCTCGGAATTGAGAATCGTGTCTACTTTTCTAAACTGTATAGCTTTCCAGGATCCATTATTGCTTTTATACCCATTTCTACCATTAACTTGAAAGCATAAAAAATAGCAAAAATAGGCTATGTACCGGACAAAATGCTAAAACTGTGTAAAAAATGTTGGTTTTCTGACAAAAGTCTGCTTGTCCCTGAAATCTGGAAATATGGTGATTTCAGTACCACAACCACTTTTTTGATACCATTTGCAGGGGAAAAACCAGATGCTTTCATCTGTATCCCTTGTTTCCAATTCCCCCCCCCCATTAAAACAAAATATACCATTCATTTTGGCTAATTTCTGGGTCCCCTCCAGGGGAATCCACAAACCCTGGGTACCTTTAGAATCCCCATGATGTTGGAAAAAAAGGACGCACATTTGGTGTGGATACCTTATGTGGTCCAAAAGTTACAGGGGCCTAAGCGCAAACTACCCCAAATAGCCACAAAAAGGCTTAGCACGGGGAGGGGGGAGAGGCCTAGCAGCGAAGGGGTTAATTGATTACTGTTGATAATTTGCTGATAACCATTGGTTTTTAACATACAGATCTTTTAAACCCAGCGTAGTGAGTTTTTATTACTTTTCCACCATGATATAATTATACTTGCTCACTCTCCTCATGCACACCTTTCATTAATTCATTTAGATAATTTGTTACTCATTATGTTTTCTAAAAGGGATCCTCTTAGACAACTGGATATATATTGCTCCATGGTCCAACTATCCTTTCTCACCCTCTTCACGTACATCTTACGATGATTAACATATGTCATTTGTAAATATCCAAAACATTTAAAATACAAAGCCTCTTATATCCATGACATGTCTCTCATGGAGTGGAATATAACATTTGTAAATATAACCAAGAGAGCAAGGGAAATCAGAAAGGGACAGTTCATTCCCCCAGTGTAAAACATGTATAATCAAGAATAACTGGCTTGTAGCAAGAAGCCTATGGTTAGTTTGTGTTTGGGAAACTGACTTGTTTCTTAAGAAAACCCTCATCCACCAACCTAGTTGGTAACATGCTTCATCATCGTGTCCCACCCAAGGTGCCGAGTACACCCTGGGTGTGCTACCATGCCTGAACTACAGCAGAGCTGGTTTTGGTGTTTTTTTATGTATTGCAGTGAGTAGTGAGTTTAAAACTGTCTATAGGGTCCCCCTCAGCTAGTAGAGTTAGTTTATTAATGGGGCCCTATGACAGGGTTTAAAAATATATAAGGCGGATACTTCTAGAGTTTTAAGTTCTCACTCATGTATCCTAAAAGCATGTCTACATGTTTCAGCCAGATAATATCATATGCTGGCTTTCGTTAGGACCAGGGAAAAAGTGAACCAGTTCTCATAGACTGGAGTGTAAAAAAGTGAGCACGCACTAAGGTGCGTAGCACAAGATAAAACCTATTAGTTTCCCCCTCCTAAATGTACCTTTCAGTAGTGTTGGTATGATCTGTAAAGAAAAAAATGACAAAACACAAACAGTAATCAAAAGATCAAAAGACATACATGGAAAATACAGCACATGTAAATGAGACATGCATGCACTCATGAGTGCAGCATGCAGTGTCAGGCTGATCTATCTCGATCGTTGAGGTGGCGACATAATTGTAAACCCATGAGTACATCGCAATTTAAAAAAAGGGGTAATGCACAATTATCAATTATTAAGGACTGCTTGGCCACTGTTTATAGCTGTTGTGGCCTTTTTGGGGATCCCGAAGATGTGCAGATGCTTGGAAGTTCGGCATTTAATGCTGAGTTTCCGAGACACGTCCTTGGGGCCCAAATCATCATGACGTCATCACACGGGGGATTGGTTGACCTAGTGTTCACCTATGGGCATTAAAGAAATACTCTCGACTGGGGAAAGTCCTCCCGTGTTTGTGCTTATTAAAAAAACGAATGGGATTTATCAATTGTTTAAAAATTATAATAATAGGCAAAAATGTCAGAGTGTTTGGCACTGTATGTCAGATTTAGAGAGCAGCTCTGACTTCTTTTGGTCCTGTGATTAAGCAAAGAAGATAGGACTAGATGAGATAGTGTGAGTGGAGGCTTGTCTTCATTTTGGTATGGTCGCCACCCACCTGGCAGCACCTCGGAGTCGTAATATCTTGAACTCGCAGCTATTAGATCAGTAGACGGTCAATGGGCACCCGAAGGTGTGGCTGTTGTGTTTGGTGACAAATGAGGACAAAAACAAATGTTAAAAAAGGTGTTAATCACTCAGTAGCAATTTCATGGGTAAATACGATGAGTTATAGGCCTGACCCTCCTAGGGTAGAAAGTTGTTCCTTTTCTGCCTAAAGTTGGAAAGGCATTTTTGTAAGTGCCCAATGTCAGATGACTGTTCATGTCTCTACTGTGGTGAAATGTGGATTGCTCCCAGACAGTGGGCAAAGGGCATGGTTTTGGGTACTTCAAAGATGCCTACCCTCTCACTAGCAGATGTATTCCACACCTGCGTTTGCCTCCCTTTTTTTTCCTTCCAGGCAACTTGTGCCCAAACACAGCGGGAGGGGGATCTGCAACACCACTGCTTTGGAGTGACCACGAGGGAGGGTTTGAACAGTATCATAAACATTCCTCTGGTTAGGTAGAGGGAGCTCAGACCATGGGCAAAAAAGGTTCTGCCATGTTGAATGTGGGGGAAGAGTGATGTGGATTAATTTACAGTAAAACACACAGGAAGTGCTCCAAACTGGATAGGGTCAGGAGTTTTTCACACCCACAGGCTGGCATCAGGAATACATTTTGCATCCCAAGTGCCCTTCTCATAACACTCCTGGACCTGTGAAGATCGTGAGAAGGACTGCCCATGTTCTGAAACCTGAAGGAAGACTGGACCTGCTTACCTTGAACCCAGGACCCCAGAAATAACTCCAAGGGTCAGTTGGTTGACCTCATCTTTCAGCTACAGTGACAGAACAAGCTTTTTTTAATTTTTATTTTTTTTAATCCTCATATTGCGAATTTCTATGTGTATGGAGTTTCGGGGTTCTGCCTCTGATTAACTTTGCCGTAGCTGCCCTTTAATTTCTCGTGTTTGGGGGGATACCATCTTTTCGGAGATTTCAGAGGAGAACCCTTAAGCCATTACATAGTAACAGATCTGGTTTTGGGATTACGATGGGAGCTAGCCACCTTGGCTACTCGACAAGTATTATACTCGTCCACCAGATGTTGTTTCGCATTAATCATAGGACCGTGTGTACCAACCCTCTATTGGAGCCTAGGTGGTTTTCCAAGATTTCCCAAAATTTAAATCTCTTAGAGGTGTTTCCCTTTCTGTCTAGTTTGTTAACCCTTAGGACAGAGTTCATCCAGGCTCCATGTGTTGGAGGGGATGTGCTAACCCAGTTGATACAAATCTCCCTCCTTGCTAGTACGATTAGCACAAACAGTAGGTTTTCTTGACATTTAGTTAATCTCCCTCCATCTCTTGTATCTTCAATCCCAAAAAGAGTTAGGGTTGTACTTACAGTGAGCTGTTTATGCATGATCATGCTCACGGTCTTACCAACTTCTTCCCAGTAATCTTCCAATGATGGACAGTTTTTAAACATGTGGACATTATCTGCTTTTTCTTCCCCACATTTCGGACATTTTTTTACGCCTGCGTTTTTAAATTTGGATAGTTTTTTCGGTGTCCAATATGCGCGGTGTATTGTATATAAGTGATTTCTTTTCAAAGCCGCTGACTTTAGAGTTGACCAGCATTTTCCTACAGATTTTTCCCATATGCAGTCCAAGTCGGCTATTTGTAGATCTTTCCCCCATATTTTGTCCTCGATCTGTGTATCTCCATTACCTGCAACTATAAGGGCCCAGTACCACTTTGCAACCTCTTTGCTAATGGGTGAGTTTTTAACCATTTCCTTTTCCAGTTTTTCATTTTCTTGCTTATTTTCAGGAATAGTTCTGGCCCAGCTTGTCATTTGATAGTATTTAAATTTGGAGATTGAATTGTTGGTAATACTTTGAAGTTCTTCCCAAGTAACCAGAGAGGATCATTTTAATAGTTGACCCCAATAGTTAATATTGGCTAGTTTCAGGGGGTTTGCCATTGAGTCTTTTAGGCATTCTGGGGTTCCTGGTGATTCCCATATGGAACCATTATACTGTAGTATTGAATGTTCAGAGATGATCTAATTTGTGTCCACAGCTTAGCTGCTTCTCTTAGAGTCTTCAATTTTATTTTTTTAAAGTATTTTGGGTGACCGAATTTGAATAAAAAGTGGTCCACTGAATCTGTCATTGCTTGTAGATATTTTGGGTAATATTGATGAGTTTTAAGCAGTGTCCGCGTATTTTTAAACTGAAACGCCTTATAATATTCCACCAGATCTGGGCTTGATAGTCCTTCGTCTTGTTTTCCTCTCCTGAGTTTTTTCCAGGATATTCTCGTTCCCTTCGAGGCCCAAATGAAGCTGGTAATTTCACCCTGAGGTTTTTTTAGAAGGGCTTTTCCAAATTCTAAGGGAATTGTATTGAAAAGATATGTATACTTGGGCAAAATTGGCATTTTGATAATATTTGATCTTCCTATAATACTAAGAGGAAGACTAGACCACACTTTAAGTAACTTTCTCACCTCTCCTGCCAATTTGTTAAGTTTGCGTTGTGGAATCTTCTCTAGCTCGTGATTTACTAGAATTCCCAGATATTTTATTTCCTTCTTGATGTTTGAATTTTTTAAATGTGTATTCCAGGTCAATATTTCGTTTTTAGAGTGATTAACCAGGTAGCCTGAGACCTTCCCAAACTCACTTATGATCTCCTCTATGGCTGACTTAGAGCTAACATAATTGTTCGTGAAAATCATCAAGTCGTCTGCATATAGTGCGATCTTTTTTTCCCATCCTTGATACATAAACAGGGTTATTTCTTTAGTATTCCTTAATTTATTTGCCAGTGGCTCAATATATAAGTTAAAGAGCAGAGGCGAGAGAGGACATCCCTGCCTAGTTCCTCTTTCTATGATCACATCCTCTGTAAGACTACCATTGACTAGAATTTTCGATCTTGGTGTCTTGTAAATTTCCTTCACGACATACATGAATGGTTGGCCTATGTTGTTTCTAGCCATAACTTTTTCCAGAAAGAACCAATTAACTCTGTCGAAAGCCTTGGCGGCATCGACGGTAAGTATTGTAAGAGGAATTTTCTCTTGCGTGGCTATGTCAATGGTACTCACGAGTTCGTGGGTGAGTTCATGCAGTTGTCTTCCTTTAACAAATCCTTTTTGGTCCAAGTTTATGAGTTGTGCCATTACTCTTCCTAACCGGGCTGCCATATTTTTTGTGAAGATTTTATAATCTGCATTAAGCAGCGATATAGGTCGATATGACTCACATCTGTTAGGGTCTTTGCCTGGTTTTAGAATGATGGTTATTAATGCGTCATTCCAAGAGTCGGGGATTTTGTTTTGTTGTTAAGGGTCAGGTTCGCCAGCTCTGTGATATATGGTGACAAGGTGTCTATTAATACCATGTAAAGTTCGTTTGATAGAGCGTCAGGGCCTGCTGCTTTACCTTTTTTTAAGCTATTGATTACCTCCTTTACCTCGCTTAATTGGATCTCTTTATTTAGTTCTTCTTTTTCCTCTTCTGTTAGTGCTAAAGATGGGATAGCTTCTAAATATTCATCAATCTGGCCTTCTAAGGGATTGGTATCTTCCGTGTATAGCTCTGTAAAAAATTTCATGAACTCTTGTCTAATTATATTTTCGTCTGTACTTAGGTTCGCCTGACCGTCTTGATGTATACTCTTTACTTTATTCCAGGCTTGGTCTGTTTTTAATTTCCACGCAAGCCACTTTCCGCAACCTTCACCGTATTCATGATTTATTAATTTGCTTGCTTCCCACTTTATACGCACTCTGTCTTCTAGGATATCTTCAAGTTTTTCTTTCTGGCTTTGTCTCTTTCTTTCTAGTTCCTTTTTCCTACTTATATCTTGTTCCACTGTTAATTGGACGTCCAAGGAGTTGATGCTTTTTTCTAGTTCTGTTATCTCTTGCTTCATTTTTTTATTTTTATATGCTCCCAGACTTAATAATTTTCCCCTTAGCACAGCTTTGTATGTGTCCCAAGTGATCTGTTTAGTCGTACCGATTTTATTATTTTTGAAGAAGTTTTCTGTTTCTGATTCCAGTTCCTTTATAATTTGCTGATCTAGTAATATGGCTCTTTCTACCGTGAATCTTTTTTGAATATTTTTTGTCTCTACCTGAAGTGTTAGTTGGACAGCAGAATGGTCTGATAAGTGAGCCGGGAGATGAACTAGATTTTTTACGCTCCCTGATAAATCTCGGTGTATTAGGAAGTAATCAATTCTCGACCTGTGTCCTAGCTTTTTGTTGTGCAATGTTAAGGGCTGTTTTTTTTCTCCTTTCTCTCTCCATATGTCTATCAGCTCTAAGTCTCTTTTGTATATGCTAATCCACTCCCTCATTTTCGGTAAGTTTGCCTGCCTACCCGGGGGGGACCTATCAATACTGGGATCCATTATAAGATTAAAATCACCTCCCAAGATTATTGGAGTGGTGGCTAGTAGTAGATGTGAGTAAAGTTTCCGTAGAGGGTCTGCGTCGTCTAAATTAGGTCTGTAGTATCCTGCTATTGTTAAAGGGTTGTTTTCTATCTTTACTCTTGCTATTGCCCATCTCCCCTTACAATCTACTTCTTCTGATTCCAGGGTTGCTTTAAGTGACTTTTTAATTATTATCACTATCCCTTTGATATTACAATCTTGTGTGGTACATATGTACGTGTCTACCCATCTTAAGTTCTTTATTATTAGGGCCCACTCTTCTTTCAGTAGATGTGTCTCTTGTAGTATAATTATTTCACATTCTGATGTTCTAAGGTACTCAAGAATTCTATTCCTCCTGCTTTTTGTCCTCATTCCATTTACGTTCCAGGAGAGTATTTTAAAGTCTTTACTCGTATTCCCCATCTACTCTGTTTCTCCCTGACACTTCCCGCTCCAGTATACTATTTATTATATTGTATAAAGTAAGCAGCTCCTTTTCATTTTTCCTTCTTTTTCGACTTTTGAGGATTTTTTTCTTGATTTTTTCCCTATTTTGCTCCCCTCCCATATTCTGTTTCGTGCATTTTTTTTGTTTTCTTTTTAGTGATTTGTCGTTACCCTCCCTGGGGAAGCCTCCTTCTTCTTTTCTTAGGGTTATCTTCTTAACCCTTAGTAGCTCCTTGACTCCTGACTCTTGACCTATGTGTGTTTAAAAAACTTATTGCTGCAACGCCATGCACCATTATTCTGATTTTTTTGCACTGCGGCTGAGACTCTACAAAAGAGAAAGGATTTTTTCTTTATCTTATCGGCTCTTCCGACATGATTTTTTCTCGCATTAGTTCTATAAGAGACTTTACCTCCTCTGGGTCTTTTATGTTTCTCATTTTGTTTCGCCACATTATCCTTAATGACGGAGGAAACTTCATCTGAACCGTTGCGCCCAGTTGTTGTAATTCTGGTATTAGGTTCCCTAGCTCCCATTGTCTGTTTTGGGAGGCCTTAGACATGTCAGATCTAATTCTGAAGGTCCAGTTATCTTTATTGAAGTTGCCTTTTTTCAATGCCTCTCCCAGGATTTTTTCTTTTAAAACATAGGTTTTGAAGTTAATAAATATTTTTCTTGGTGTTTTTCTCTCTTTATTCCTACTGAATGGGTCTCTGTGTGCTCTTTGTATGTCTTCCTCAAGCAACACTCTATCCGCTCATGGGAAGTGCTCTGATAGTAATTCTACCACGTATTTTTTAATGTCTGAACCTTCCTGGTTTTCTGGTACATTTAGTATCCTTATGTTATTTTTTCTAGCTTGGTTCTCAAGCGATTCCATCTTCTCATACATCGTTTTACTCTCCTGCCTCAGGGAGTTTATCTCCTTCTGGTTCTTTTCCACCTTCGTGTTCAGAGCGCCAACCTCGCTCTCTATAGCCGTCACTCTGTCCCCCAATGCATTGAGTTTGTTGTCTAGCTTCTCGCACACCTCTTGTATTTTATCTTGCTTGGCTTCCGATATGGTGAATTTTTCTCGCATCTCCGTCCATATCTTCTCAAGAAATTCATCTGTGTGGCTTTTTGGAGTACCATCCCCCATTTTTTGTGATTCAGACATTTCAATCTCGTCTTCTGTTGTTTCCTCGCTTATCACTGTAGTTACAGTATCTTTAGGAGCCCCGTTTGCCATGATGCCCTCTGTTTGGGGCAGTATTAGCTTCTTCCTTATCTTCCACTCTAGTTTGCCAAAAAGCCAAGTTTCTATGTGGTACCTTGTTCTTACTGTTACTGTTAGTTGGAGGTGTTTTCTAGGGGTCTGAGTTTGTTTGTGTTTTTTTATGTGAATTAGGTAATACTGAGGAAATCCCGTTTTCTTCTTCAACTGGAAGAGGGTCCTCTGATAGCGATTGTGCCAGCGACTGTGCCTGCTCCTCGATGTGCGGGTTCTGTTTTAGCTCAACTTTAAAATAGGTTCTCAGTGATGGCGTTATTTTAATTTTCCTGTTCAGGGACGTGTCAGCTTTACCTCTGGTGAGAGCTTTCTCGCTTTCAGAATTAGTCTTTGCGTTCTCTTTAGGTTGTTTCTTGGCTCTTTTTCTGATTTCTCTGGGAGAAATCCCTTTGGGATATTGTTCCTGCTTGAGAAAGCTCCTATTTCGCAGGCTGTAGTTTGATATAACTAGTTTATCTTGTTTGCCCGGTACACCCACCAATTTGCCTCCTGGGTTAATTTTCGAGCCTTCTGTTGGGTCAGTTAGCTTGGGGATTATCTTATATTCGCTACACCCACCTTCTCCTCCCTCCTCTGTATCTTTTAATGTCTCGCTCATAAGCCTCGATGACCTGCCCTTTGCTGGATTCCCGGCTCTTATCTCTTTTTTTACTCCTTGGGTTTCATTTGACGGCGCCCTTTTAAGAAAATTAGCCCACTTGCCTTTCTGGTCGTTCTTGCCTGGTCCACAAACGCGGTCCTTGCCCCTGCCGTCCCGATGTAGCTCTGACAGTAAATTCGCGGAGTCTTGCAGGGCTCTGCCCCTCGCGCCCCAGAACCGAAACCACACTCTCCCGGATGCTCTTCCAATGATCGCCTTTGCTTTCACAGCCGCCGCCCAGATCCCTGTGTCACGCCCGGCTTCACTGGCTTTGCTGGTTTCGCTGGACCCTACACTCTCCGCTCGGCCGGGCTCTCGGGGAAAGAAATCCGACTCTCCCTGTAAGTCGCTCTCTATCGGCAGGTAAGCTACCATTCCTCTGTTGTCCTTCGGAATTTTTTTCCTCGAAAAGTTCCTTATTTCTTTATGAATATTACTGAATATCGATGTCGTTTCCTTACTTTATGCTTTGGTGCTCACTCGGCGTTACTTTCTCACTTCCTCATGTCAGAGGAGTCTGGTGTCACGGAGCTCATCGACCGAGCGTCCTACCCGGCCGCCATCTTCCCCCTGTTTACTCCTTGTTTCGACAGAACAAGCTTCAAGAGGTGTCTCTCCCTCAAACTGACCAGTTTAACTCCACCTGCCCTGAACCCTGGTGCTGACTTCTGTTGCAGTGAGTTCTAAACCGCACATGGTTCCCCTCAGGTCCTAAATCCTTAGCTGGTGTTAGAATATACACCCACTGCCCTCTAGACTGCATGAAGCAGAACTTTGCAACTGTTTGCCAAAGAGAACTGATGTACAGCAGGTTTGCCTAAACTTGCTGGTTTGCCCCAGGGAAGGACATCTGACTTCCAGAATAGTTTTAAGTCCTTACATAGAGTGCTTCACTAGAACTGCCTCCAAATAGCATATGATGTACATCAAGGCCTTACTGGGCACAGACTTTGGACCTTTCCTTGTTTGAGCTTTGCCGCCTTCATCAAACCCACTTCTGAACAGGCTTGATGCTTGCCCTACCAACAACTCATCAATGACAATTGTTTCTCCCTACGCTTGCTAACTAAAAGGTAAACCTTCCAACAGGATGAACATGGTCTCTGTATCTGACCTGCTCTTCATCGCAGTTGGCCTTTACGTGTGACTCTGATCCAGTACGGTGTGACCAGATAACTACAATTGGCGCTTTGTTCCTTTGGGTGCTATTTGAATTTCAAGCTTTAAAAATTCACATCTCCTGTTCTACTAAGTGGATTTTTGTTGGTCTGGTGTCATTTTATTTATTAAATTAAACTCCTTTTTCAAATGGGTGTAATATTTTTCTTGTGTTATCTTTTCACTTAATTACTGTTTGAGTACTGCATACATAATTTACACTGTGCCTCTAAATTAAGCCTGACTGCTGTGTGCCAGGCACTAGAGAGTTAAACACAGGTTTATTTGAAGACTTTTGTGGGTCATCTTGACAAGGAATGTGAATATTATTTGAGGTGGGCCCTCTCCCCCCACAACTAATGCTCCAATATCTTGCAGTGTCCATCACTAACCTTTCCTTAAGTGCCCAGAACCAACAAGGCAGCTTATCTGTCACATTTAGTGCTTCAGTCTAAATGAACTACTGCAATGTTGAGAAGAGTCTTCTTGCCCCATCTCCTATGTAATGGAAGCATGTGTGGGGAGAGGGGGTACACATATTGAAGATGAGGTGGGTGGCAATAAACAAGTACTATTTTGTTTCATTGAGTCCATCAGGCAAATGCAGAGGGATAATATGAAATAATATTGTATGTGTGACATGGGAGGAATGTGTTTGCATCACCCAGTAAAATACTTTCTCTGAGAGAGCTGAATACACCATAGACCTAGCAATGCACGAAGAAGTCATGCTGTGACACTAAGCCATGAATTACCTGCTCCCTCTGTCCTAAAACAAGGGATGCAAAGAGAGTCTTCTTGTAAGATAGTTGTATTTGCCACATTACTTCACAAACAATGGAACTCCTTGAGGGTACAGACCAAAAGTTACAAATATGTTATATTTAGGAAATAGAATTTAAAAACAAATTGTCGAAATTAACTGAAGGTTATCAGGACTTTATAATTAGGCCCAGATTTCACTTGTACAAAACTAGCGAAATTCTGCAGTTACAGTTACCTGAGCTAACTATAACTTATGCCTCTGCAATGCACTGCTCATGACCTCACATAGTACATCATTTATGACATGGACAGTGAAATCACTGATGACATCACCGATGACATCATCCTTTGAGTATAAGTGTTTCACAAACCTTTCTGACACTTAAAGATTTATACTAATCTATTGCAAAAGTTAAATTACTGTTCTTTCTGTACTACTATTAAGTGATATTATTTGTTAAGTATGTCATCTGATTGGTTGTGTGACTCTGTGTGTGAGTGGTTGTATGGCTGTATGAGTGAGTAGGTGTATGAGTAGCTGTATGAGTGAGTAAGCAGATGTCTGAGTGGCTGTGTAAGTGAGTTGTGGAATTTTAGTTCGTGTACTAAACATCATCTACGCCATCTTGCCGATTCACGTATGAACATACACGACAGCCATTTTAGGTACCATGGTCTCCCTGTTCACGATCGCCCGTCAGCACACTTCCCTGAACCTTGCAAGCCTTCCCCGCGCCTCCTGGCTGCCCCCGCGCTCACATGCACAAGTCATGAACCCCCCCCCATGACTCTGTCTCAGGGAATCACACCCCGCGCCTGACCAACACCTCCTTTCCGTCCATGAATACCCCTCCTTTGATGACCCCTTCCTCTGAGCCCGACTGCCTGTACGAACCGCTGGTCATCCCTTAGCCCGAGGATACAGTTTATTGCCCACTACTGTATGCACTCGCCTCTCCTGAAAGAGACCACTATTGATCATGACGTCCCCACCCCCTGAGATTCGATCAGGCGCACACATTCCAAAGGAATCGGCAGAACACTCAGCTGCGTGATAACCCCCTCCCAATCATATGAGGGGAAAGGGCTTCTACTGTTGTCATGTGTTGGAATGGGCCGGAACTGGGGGGGTGCCGGGGATGTCGTTCTCATACTTCACAATGCCCTTGTTGTAATAAAGAGCGTTCACATGTCTTAACCCAGGGGATAAAAGACCAGGTCTCAGAGAGGTTGAGAGAGTACCTCGAGACGATACCTTGTTGTCCGATCTGATGTGTTCTACTCCGACGGAATAAAACTTGTTTCCTGTCTTCCTGTCTCCAGCGCCTGCCTCTTTATTGAATAACTTCGTATGGTATTAGAGGCGTTTTACGCCGGGCAAATTTAACTTAGGAAACATCTACTGAAAGCGCCTGACCATTTTGAATTGATCTTTATCAATTGGCGTCCCAAACGCGGGGCCCATCAGCGACACGTGGATCCAGTGGGAGAGGTCCCGACGACAAAGTGAACAACTGCAACGATCGGGAGAGCTCCTGTCCGATAGACCCTCGTCTGACAGCCGATCATCTGAACTTCACTGATTCCGAGCTGACCTCTCCCGAGTGATCTACGGTCCTGACTGGGAACCACCAGGAGTGCCGCGATAGCAACAAGAGAATAGAGGACAATAGGGCGCTGGAAGCGGAAGACGAGAAACTGTCCATGCGGTCCGGGTAAGGTCGTGACACACGACAAATTGCGAAATTGATTGATTGATTGTTTGAAAATACTAGTATTACCTATTGACTGTTTCTGAGAAATTCTCTATTTGCAAACAAGTACAGAATCGCCATACTCTGTTTAGTCTTTGCAGATAGTGAAGGGTAGGCAACGCAAGCCTTTAACACGTCGTGCCTATTTTTCTCCTCATTGATTGATTGATTGAATCGAGCATTGAATTGTTCGAAGTTGGTTCTCTTAAGGATCTTCTCTGCCTACAAACGGGGAAGAATAGGAATATTCTCTCTCCCTTTGCAGATAGTGAAGGGTAGGCAACGCAAGCCTTTAACACGTCGTGCCTATTTCATTCCTCATTGATTGATTGTTTGTCCAAACATTGACTGTTTGGAATTGGTTCTTTCTGGAGGTATTCTCTGTTTGCAAATAGCGTAGAATAGAATATTCTGTCCAGTCTTTGCAAATAGTGAAAAGATAGGTAGTGCAGGCTTTTGCCCCCCATTGTAATCCGTCATGCCTATCTTCTCCCCATTGGTTAATAGTTGGGTCAACCCGGACCGCTTATTAGAGATGAACCATCCAGCTCCACTGGAGGGCACCCCTAATAAGGACATGTTTACTAAGCAAGGACTAGTCGCTATAGCTTATAGTAAGTTATGGCATAAATATACAAAAAAGGATCCTGAAAGTCAGTGGCCACTGATAGGTTCTTTTGATGAAAATAAAATAAAAACACTAGAAGCAGCTGTAAAAATAAACAAGGCAACGCCCACTATGCTCGATAGTATTGGCATGTGGCGCAAAGAAGCAGAACATCGAAGGAAAAGAGAAGAAGCAAAAATAGTGAAAGAGTTACGAAAAGCAGCCCATCTGGCCGCAAAAGAACTAGATGAAGAAATAAGAAGAAGAGAGGAAGTTAAACAAACACAAGAATCAGGACTGGCAGGCCAATGCCCTGTCAGGACCACCTCTGCGCTCTACCCGGAGATGCCCTCCAAACAGCGGGCAAATGACGAGTTACTGCTCGGTCCTCCAATTATCTACATGCCTCCTCCTTATGCTCCCAGCCAGCCTCTAGCACAACACTCACCAGTTCAAAGTGCAGGTGTGGGTGACCCTAGCGCTAGTGCCCCGCCTCTTACGGCCTTCGCACCAGCCGCATTGGTAACAACAGCAGATGAACATGAGACTAGCAGGCACCTAACAGCCAGACCAAATAGGTTGAGCAAAGATGAGCGGGATGGAATCGACAAGATAGCAAAAACATTGGTAGAACGGAAGGAGAGCGAAGAATATACGATGAATATGCACAATTCACATGCCGGTAGTCACAGACGGCATTTCATCTTACGGTTCAGCTACCACACCCTGAACGCGTATGAGGATAGGTACCAGAATAAAGGTCCTGCTAAATTGACGGCTCTATATAGAAGGGTCGATGTTGGAGATGGAACTGAGAGCGATGTGACGGACCTCTTCATGCAGACGCTTGAGGTCTTCCGCCACCTCGCGGAACAGAAACCAGAGGTCAAGATCACAGTCCCTGAGATGATTGAGTCCTCATTAGAAGCAGCCAACACGATGATGCCTATCAGAGAAGCCGCCCCCTATTGGGTTCCCCCAAGAGGTCAGGGAACAAACGATGATATCAACCACGCAGATGCAAAAGGGAGGGTTGTGTACAACTGGGTTTACCAACCATGGGATCGGCAAGATATTTTAACTTTTAGGCAAACCCTGCCCGATCTACGAAAGAACCCTACAGCATTTTATACAGAACTAGGCACAGCCTTGGGCTCAACCATAATGACTCTATCGGACATTGATTTGTTTTTCGGGTTGTGTCTGCCGGCTGATGTGTGGAAGCAAATCCGGAAAGCCGACCACACAGACCTGTTCGGACACACCTGGAAACAACTCGATGACCTAGATAGGCAGCGAGAGCCCGGAAAGAAACCTGTAAAAGACATACTGGAACTCCCCGACAAAATAGTACAGAAGCTAAAGACGTTGATCCCAGAAAAGAAGATAGACTGGTCGGTAGTCACGGCTTGTCGTCAGAAACCTCAGGAAGATGTATCAGAATATTTCTCCCGATTTGAAACAGTGTTCTCCGACTACAGTGGCCAAGACATGACCACCGCAACCGGACAACACCTATTCGTGCAAAACTACGTAAAAGGGCTATCGCAAGAGGTCTCCCAGAAGTTACAGACGAGTGAGAGTAGTTGGGGAGCCTCCAAACCTGCAGCTATCCTTCAGATGGCTCAGTATTATGAACACCAAAAGAACGAGAACGAGAGGGCGAATGAGAAAAAGAAAAAGGACTTAAAGGAACGAGTGATGATTGCTCAATTGCATGAAGTGACTACAGGAAGGGAACGATATAGGGGAAACTACCAGTCGAATGCCCCTAGGAATTCGGCCCCTAGAGACCGCAACCCCACACCTGGCGCTCCACGAACCGACCTCGATGAGAACCAGTGTGCATTTTGCAAAGAATTTGGGCATTGGAAGTCTCAATGCCTGGCCCTTCGGGAAATGATTAAAAATAAAGAAACAAGGGACATGACAAATGGCTCCAAAACTGGAGGGCAGGGACGAGGGCAGACCCGCGACACCACCAATGACCGATCTGGAAGACCAAACACATTTGACCGCCCCCGACAGAATCAGTGCCAACAGTCCGACTGCAACGATGCTCACGACTCTGCATAGGACTGCCAGGGGCAAGGGAGGGATCCAGTCGAGCTCTGTGTTGACCAGCAAGGTCCTTACGTCACTGCTAAGGTCCTGGGTACAAAGTCTCCATTTTTGGTAGACACTGGAGCGACACGTAGTGTATTATCAAAACGACTGATTCCAAGGGCACCCTTGTCTGGCTCACACATTACCTCGATAGGTTTCGATGGAACGCCCTCCACTAATCCCCTGTCTGTACCTATCTCCTTTGACCTAGGAAACAATCCCACTGACACAACATTTCTGCTCTCCTCCAACTCCCCTGACGCCATTATGGGTATTGATTTACTGAAACATTTCCGAGCTACTATTAGGTGTTCCCCGGATGGAGTCCGAGTCATCCTGTACGACAACCCGAGCATGTCCAGACCCTACCCCGCACGACATATGTACGCCATAACAGATGCTGACCTATCCTTGCTCGATACCCTACCCCTGTACCTATGGGCCAGAAACGACTCGGATGTAGGACGAATGATGATCGATCCTGTACACATAACTGTTCGACCAGATGCAATACTCCCGAAACTCCCACAGTACCGGATATCGCCCGAAGGCGAGAAGGCATTGGTAGCGATTATACAGTCCTTGGTAGATGCAGGAGTGGTAGAGGAAGTGGTTAGTAATGTCTGCAATAGCCCTATCCTACCCATTGTTAAGAAGCAAGGTGAGGGAGATGAGAAAGCGTACCGCTTCATCATCGACCTGCGAGAAGTCAACAAAGTGGTGGTACCACAGTACCCCGTAGTCTCAGACATCGCCACCATCCTGACTCTCATCCCGTCCACTGCCACCACCTTCACCGTTATTGATCTTAAAAATGCATTTTTCTCTATCCCCATCCATCCAGACAGCCGTTATCTCTTCGGCTTCACTTTAAAAAACCGTTCATACCGATTTTGTAGAGCTCCCCAGGGCTACACTGAAAGTCCCAGCATTTACAGCCAGGCCCTCAAAAGACAGCTGGACGCCGTCCAGCTACCAGATGGAGTGGTGTTGATCCAATATGTTGACGATATCCTTTTGGCGGCCGACACCACTCCACTTGCAATCACAGCCACTATCCAACTCTTGCACTTTCTTGCGGAGAATGGCCACAAAGTCTCCAAAAAGAAACTGCAGTTCTGCCAGCCCCAAGTAACATACCTAGGCCATCTCCTGTCCAAAGAAGGGAGGAAACTTACGCCCGACAGAATCCAAACCATCCTAGACACCCCCATTCCAAAAACACAGAAGCAAGTCCGTTCATTAGTGGGCCTTACTTCTTTCTGCCGACAATGGTTACCAAATTTCAGTCTCATTATAAAACCCCTACTTTCCCTGTTGGCCAAAGATGTTCCGTTCCCACTCACGTGGACTCCCGAATGCCAAGCATCCTTTAAGGAGTTGCGGGATGCCCTTTGCTCGGCACCCGTTCTAGGAACACCAGATTACTCCAAGCCCTTCTCCCTCTTCACTCACGAAAGGGAGGGATGCGCATTGTCTGTTCTAACTCAGCCCATCGGCGCCAAACCACGCCCTTGTGCCTACTTCTCTGCCACTCTTGATCCAGTCGCCAGAGCTCTACCTGCCTGCCTTCAAGCAGTAGCCGCTGCTGCTGTCTCTATCCGCCAGAGTGAGGGAATTGTGCTTTCAAACTCCCTCACGGTATTAGTGCCCCATGCAGTTGACACCCTTTTGAACCAGACTAAGACTCAACACCTGACTAGCGCACGACTAACAGGGTACGAATTGACTCTACTTGCACCCCACATCACCCTGAAGAGATGCACGACATTGAACCCTGCTACACTGTTACCCTTGCCCGAAAATGACCCCGATGTGCCCCTATACACGACTGTGTGACCCTCACGGACGAACAGACCAGGAGTAGAATTGACCTCCGAGACATTGCTTTCACAGATCCTGATGGAGAACTATGGGTAGATGGCTCTTGTATCAAACTCCCAGACAGCACCGCTTCTGCTGCCTATGCGGTGACGACAGCTCGAACAGTAGTTGAAACAGCTCGCATCACACAACGATCCGCACAGGCAGCAGAGCTAATTGCCCTCACACGAGCATGTATCATAGCAGCAGGAACCACGGCAAACATTTACACGGACAGCCAGTACGCCTTCGGGGTGGTTCATCATTTTGGGCTCCTATGGAGGGAAAGGGGATTCCTGACGTCCCACGGTACGCCCATCCTTCACGGAGATTTAGTCTCCGCCCTGATTGAAGCAGTTCTTCTCCCCAAACGATTAGCAGTGATCAAATGCCAAGCACACAAGAAGGTGACAGACCTAGTCGGACAGGGAAACGCACTGGCCGACACCACTGCCCGAACCACAGCTGAGAATAGGACCACGACACGCATGTATGTGACCAGGTCACAAGCAGAAAAATGGACCGACGCTAGGGAAACAATCAGGGACATCCAATCGGCCAGCACACCACACGAACTGACTGAGTGGGCGCGGGTGGGTCTAAGGGACGATGAGGACTGCTGGCGGACAAAAGACACGAACAAATGGTTGCTGCCTGATGCATACTTGATCCCCATACTGACCATGGCACACTCCCCTGCACACATAGGTTCTGCCCCCATGATTGAACTCATCTCCAGAGTCTGGCACAACAACAAGATCCCCGACTCAGCCAAACACCTGGTCCAGCAGTGCCTTATCTGCCTACAACACAACCCCGGGAAAGGAACTGTGGTACCCCGGGGAGGGTTTGGGATCCCCGACCACCCCTTTGAGGTCCTTCAGATGGATTACATCCAATTAGAGAGGTGCCAAGGCTTGAAGTATGTATTGGTCGTTGTATGTGCCTTCAGCAAATGGGTGGAAGCCTATCCGACCCGTGATAACACTGCCATGACTACTGCCAAAGTACTACTGAAAGAGTTTTTCCCTCGCTACGGCCTTTGTCGAATTTTATGGAGCGACAATGGCCCCCACTTCATAGCTGAAGTTATCCAACTAATCCTGAAGGGGTTGGGGGTAAAACAAAGGTTCCATGCGGTCTTCCACCCCCAATCCGCTGGCCTGGTTGAATGACACAACGCTACACTGAAACTGAAACTGTCAAAAATAGTGGCCACCACAGGACTTAAGTGGCCAGATGCCCTTCCACTGGCATTACTATCGATGCGCTCCACTCCCACTAAGCACCACTTCACCCCCTACGAAGTTGTGTTTGGGCGGCCTATGAACCTCTGGACTGCCCCCAAACCGACCTCCATTCACGACATCCCCGACGTCCTGCTGTCAGATTATTTATACAAGTTAACTAAAACATTGTCTGTCATTCATCAACAGGTGCAGCAGGCCATCCCCGATGCTTCCAGGGGTCCCGGTCACGATATCCAACCGGGTGACTACATCCTAGTCCGGAACTTTCAACGAGCGAAGAGTCTGGAACCCCGGTGGACGGGCCCCTGGCAAGTACTGATCACCACTCGGACGGCTCTTCGAGTGGAGGGGAAGAAGCACTGACTGCACGCCCACCACTGCAAAAAGGTTTCCTCGACCCTGGCCACGACAGACAACGTCAGCACCCAAGAAGAGCTCCTGAACAAAGACCGACCACCACTGAACTGCTATCCTGATACCGAGGCACTTGAACTTGCAAAACACTCTGATCCCACTGTGCCATCTCGAGAAGGGTATTTCCTGCGTCGAAAGGAGGGAGCTTCGGCTAAGTAGGCCACTGACTAAGTTAAAAATCTCAGAACGGTGACCCAAAGCAACCAAGGGTTACCCGGAGAGAAGCTAAACAAAATCTGTGGTTCTGCCCACTACCGAGCACCTTGAAGATGAAGATGATGGAAGCGCCAGATAAGAAGATGATGGAAGCGCCAGATAAGAAGACGTCGGAAGCAACAGGAAATACCCACTACAGGAACCCAAAGACTGACAATTTGCACAAATCAAAGACAATCGCTTTCTTTATTGTCTTCCTCTTCTGCCTCCTCCTCATGACTTCCTTCTGGATCTTGGAGGAAAGCACACCCGCTCACCAGATGTTGCCAACCACTGTCCAGCCAACCACCATGAAAGAGCACCACCTGATCACCCTTTCACCTCAGCTCCGAGAAAGGCGTAGGGAGTTCTGGAACAATTCCTTCGTACACCTGTTGCACCAGCACAACCTTGCTGCAAATGCCACGAACTGCTGGATCTGTGGGTTGCTCCCACATGCTACCGGACACTCCATCCCCTTCATCCCTTCTCCTTTCTCAGTTCACGGCTCCTGCCTCGCCTGGTTGATCCTCATGCAGGAAAGCCACAAGGACAACGCCGCTTCTGGTCAAACAGTGTCACACTTCTACTATGGGTTCTGGCTGAACAAAACAGGAAAGATGTCTGCTCCCTTTTGTCCTGCAATTTCAGGTTCAACCTTCCTCACGAACATCCCTGCCAAAGAAAGGGTCGAAATGCAAGTGCTCCACAATCCAGCCAGACCCACCTTCTCCCACCTGCGGAAACAAACGGCTGCCACCCTGACTGTGGCCCTGTCTGTCATCAATGTCACAGGACTCGTATGCCTCGAAGGACAAGGAACGCAGCTGGTGGGTCACAGTTCTTGTCGCATCACCAAAACATTGGTCTCAGCTGACCCCCCCTCCTTTGTTGCTTCCCCGAATATGTACTTTGTTTGTGGCACCAAAGCTTACACTTGGCTCCCAAGAGGCTGGAGGGGTACGTGCTACATCGCCTTCATTCTTCCTCCCACGTATGTGGCTTCAGCCAACCACCACCGGCAAAAGCGCGCCGGAGATGTTGAACATCCGACTCTACCGGAGCACAGTTCCTGGATGCAGCAAAGGGACTTGTTCCTCTGTGGGGACCAATGGCAAATAGCCGCACTATCCGACACCTGACTCAGGCATTAGAAACAACCATTAACATCACCGCTGGCATCCTCGCCAACAACACGGCTGAGCTTCAGGCCGTCCGCCTGGTGGCTCTTCAAAACCGTCTTGTTCTAGATGTGGTTCTGGCCGACCGCGGAGGAGCATGCCGCATCATCGGCTCCAGCTGTTGCACCTACGTGCCAGATAACTCACCTTCAGTCTACAAAGCAATCGAACACCTCCACAAACTGTACTCAGAGGTTCACCAGGAGCAGGAAGGATGGTCGCTTGGAGGCTGGTTCTGGGACACTTTGAAGAACTGGGGATGGAGATTGTTCACGTTTTTATTGATACCAATCATGATACTGTGTGGGTGTTGCCTAGGTATTCAATGTTTACCACCTTTATGTGCACTCATTTCCAACTGTATGTGCCCAAAGACTTTGAACTTTAAACCTGAGCACATGAGTCCCCTATACGAGATAGAGGTGCGTGGTCTCATGGGGATCGATCCGAACTGACAAGCTGGCGAGACATGTTAAAGGGAGGACTGTGGAATTTTAGTTCGTGTACTAAACATCATCTACGCCATCTTGCCGATTCACGTATGAACATACACGACAGCCATTTTAGGTACCATGGTCTCCCTGTTCACGATCGCCCATCAGCACACTTCCCTGAACCTTGCAAGCCTTCCCCGCGCCTCCTGGCTGCCCCCGCGCTCACATGCACAAGTCATGAACCCCCCCCCCCCATGACTCTGTCTCAGGGAATCACACCCGCGCCTGACCAACACCTCCTTTCCGTCCATGAATACCCCTCCTTTGATGACCCCTTCCTCTGAGCCCGACTGCCTGTACGAACCGCTGGTCATCCCTTAGCCCGAGGATACAGTTTATTGCCCACTACTGTATGCACTCGCCTCTCCTGAAAGAGACCACTATTGATCATGACGTCCCCACCCCCTGAGATTCGATCAGGCGCACACATTCCAAAGGAATCGGCAGAACACTCAGCTGCGTGATAACCCCCTCCCAATCATATGAGGGGAAAGGGCTTCTACTGTTGTCATGTGTTGGAATGGGCCAGAACTGGGGGGGTGCCGGGGATGTCGTTCTCATACTTCACAATGCCCTTGTTGTAATAAAGAGCGTTCACATGTCTTAACCCAGGGGATAAAAGACCAGGTCTCAGAGAGGTTGAGAGAGCACCTCGAGACGATACCTTGTTGTCCGATCTGATGTGTTCTACTCCGACGGAATAAAACTTGTTTCCTGTCTTCCTGTCTCCAGCGCCTGCCTCTTTATTGAATAACTTCGTATGGTATTAGAGGCGTTTTACGCCGGGCAAATTTAACTTAGGAAACATCTACTGAAAGCGCCTGACCATTTTGAATTGATCTTTATCAGAGTGAATGGCTGTGTGAGTAGTTGTACGTTTGAGTGAGTGGGTATGTAGTGGCTGTATGAGTGAGTGACTCGTTGTATGAATAGCTGCTTTGGTGAGTGAGTGGGCATGCCAGTAGCTGTATTGGTGAGTGAGTGGGTGGGTGTGTGAATGGTTCTATTGGAGAGTGAGTGTATGGGTGGATAAGTGGCTGTATCTGTAGCTGTTTGGGAGAATGAGAGGGTGTGTGAGTGGCTGTATGAGTGAGTGAGTGAGTGGGTGTGTGTATGAGTGTCTGTATGGGTGAAGAGTGGTTGTGTAACAAGCTATAGAAGAAAGTGAGTTGCTGTGTCAGTGGCTGTAATAGGGGGTGAGTGGGTGTGTGAGTGGCTTCATGGGTGAGTGGGTGTCTATATGAGTAGCTGTATGGGTAAGTGAGTCACTGTATGAGCGAGGGAGTAGGTGTGCGAGTAGCTATATGAGTGACTGAGTATGTGTATGTGAGTGGCTCCATGATTGAGTGACTGGATGTGTGATTAACTGTATAGGTGTGTAAGTAGTTGGGTGAGTGGCTGCATGAATAGCTGTATGGGAAAGTGCGTGGGTGTGTGAGCGGCTGTATGGGTGAGTGAATGATTGTATAAATGGCTGTATGAATGAGTAAGTAAGTGGGTGCATGAGTGGCTGTATGAGTGAGGAGTGGTTGTGTGAGTAGCTGTAGGGAGAGTGAGTTACTATGTCAGTGGCTATAATGGTGAGTACATACATGTGTGAGTGGATATATGAGTAAGTAAATGGGTGTGTGAGTGGCTGCATGAGTGAGTGAATAGCCATATAAGTAGATGTATGTGTGTGTGAGTGGCTATATGAGTGAGGGAGTGGGGTGTATGAGAGGCTGTGTGAGTGAGTGGATTTGCGAGTGGCTATATCAGTGAGCGAGTGGGTGTATGTGTAGTTGTGTGGTAGGTGAATGAGTATGTGAGTGGTTCTATGGGTATGTGAGAGGGAATATGAGAGGTTGTATAGAGGTGTGAGTAGGTGTGGGATGCAATAAGTAATGTCATCAATGATATCATATGAGCAGTCATCAGTGATGTCATCAGTGAATTCACTGACTATGCCATGACTTATGTAATATGTGAGGCCATAAGCAGTGCATTGTGGGGGCGTAATTTATAGTCAACTCAGATAACTATAACTTCTGAAGTTCTATGTTATTTTATGAGCAAAATCGGAGCTTAATTATTACGTCCCTGTAACAGTTATTTTTCTCAATGAATTTCTAAGGTTTTTTTAATTATGTACCCAAATTATAACATCCCTGTGTCCTTCTAATGTTTACTTTTTTAGTTAATTTTTAGGGTTTATTTTTAACACTAAATGTATTGAATATTATTATTTTTTATTAAGGTTTTTAATACTGTAGATGTGCTTATTTTTACAAATAAAATTGTTATGCGTTTTAAAACACAAAAATTACATATGTTCCGAAAGTAAAGTAAAATACGTTTTTTAAATGTATTTACATCTTTAACAAAATGTATAGTTTTGAGGTACCACAGTACCTTTGCGGATCCGGAAATATAAACAGGCTGCTACTCTATAGTTTTACACCCGATCATATGATGGGGAATGACTCGGCGAGTCCGAATCCGAAGATTTAATCAATATTTCACAACTTGCTGCACACATTTACACACCTCCATTGTCATAAACAACATCAATGGGAAAATATTTACAAGTATATATAAATCACCGTATATCTGTTTTTTTAAAAACTTACCCTTATCAGTTTCATGGATCTGCGTTTTTGCAGACTGGATTGGCTAATTCACTTAAGTATACACCTAAACGTTGCATTCTGATTGGCTACTTTATGACCCCACCTTTCCACATGGAAAACCACACTCAAAAGCAGCTCCTTCTCCAGTGAAGTCTCTAGAAGGGGTATTGAGAAACAGGAGTGTTGTGCTTTTAGACAACAGCTAAAGATACATCATCCATCCAAGATGAGTGTCCACAGCTTCTTGAGGATGAAGAACAAGACACATCACCTTGCAGAAAAGAAAGTGATGTGTGGAAGCACTTCACTTTACCTTCTGGAGAAAATAAGGTGTCAGCAAAATATGTCAAGTGCACACTTTGTGGCAAGCAGTTATTCAGAGGCACTGCATAGAAATATTTGCATGGGACAAGTTCTGTGTGGAAGCACCTAAAAACTATTCATGAGATGGTGTGCAACCAGATGATGTGAGAGAAAGCAGGTGCAACAGCACAGGTGACCTCTACAGCAGCCTTGGGAGAGCCTTCTTTAGCTGCAATCCTTATAATACCTGACATTAGTTACTGTTTGTTAAAAAACATTTTTAAAACTTTTGAAAAACCCTTCTAGAAAAAAAACTGTTCTTATTAGAACCACCATTTACTCAAACAAAGAGCTAACTCTTTGTTTTTATTGCGTCACTGACTGTATCGGTGAGAGAGTGAGTGTATCAGGAATTGTATGTGTGTATGGCTGGGTGTGTTAGTGTATGCATTAGTGATTGCCTGGGTGTGTTATTGTATGTATTAGTATGTGTCTTGTGTTAGCATATGCATCAGTGTGTACCTGTGTGTATTATTGGATATAATACTGTTTTGTCAGGGTGTGCCAGTGTCTGCACTGCTGTATGTCTAGGTTAGCCAGTGTTTGCATTAGTATGACCCTGGGTGTGTCAGTGTATGCCTTGATATGTTATTGGATGCATTAATGCTTGGCAGGCTGTATCATTGCCTGTACTGCTGTATACCTGGGTGTATCAATGTCTGGGTTGCTATCTCCCTGGGTGTGTCACTGCATGTGTCAGTGTATGCCTGGGCGTGTTATTGGATGCATTAATGTTTGGCTGGCAGTGTCAGTGTCTGCATCACAATATGCCTGAGTGTGTCAGTGTCTGTTTTGCAATGTCACTGGGTGTGTCAGTGTACGTGTGAGTGGATGCCTGGGTGTCTTATTGGATGCATTAGTATTTAGATGGGTGTGGTGGTATGTACATTGTTGTATATCAGGGTGCAACATTGTCTGCACTGGTAAGTCTCTGGGTGTGTCAGTGTGTGCATCAGAGTGTGCCTGTGTGTGTTATTGGATACATTACTATTTTGCTGGGTGTGTCAGTGTCTGCTTTACTGTATGTCTGTGTTAATGTCTGCATTAAAATGTTCCTGGGTGTGTCTATGTGTGCATCAGTTCGAGCCTGGCATGTTATTAGATGCGTTACTGTTGGCCGGAGGTGTCAGTGGCTGTATCAAAGTGTAGTTGGATGTGCCAGTGACTGTATCAATGTGTGTCTAGGTGTTTCAGTGACTCTATCAGTGTAAGCCTGGGTCTGTTAGTGCCTCTGTCTGAGTGTAGGGGGGTCTGTGAGTTGCTATACTGGTGTGTACCTAGGTGTGCTAGTTATTGAACCAATCTGTCCTTAGGTTTGCATCATCAAAACCTAAAGTTATGGAACAGCACTGCAATAACCAATTAGTAAATTATATTACCCAAATATATGGTGCCACTGATCTTCATACAAATAAAAAGACTGAAATATTTATTAGTTTCACAATGAATAGAATTGCAAAACTAACTTACAATTTCAACAATGCATAAATATGTCATTCTAAGAAATAACTAGATATTTCTCATACTGTAAAGGTATATATTAATATAAATAAGCATTTCTTTTTTACCTTTTTTACTGTTCTCAACTTGTTTAGACATACACTGCAAACAATGTACTTTTTAGGGAGTCATCCTAGAACAGTGGGGAAAAAACTGTCATAAAGTTCGAGGAAAAAACAAATCTGCAAACTATCTCACTGCTGTTAAGGAACAATATGGTTTGCACTCACTACAAATAAAGAAATAAAAATAACACAACTTATTTAACTAATTATTAACTATTATTAACTATTTACAAATATAGTTTTGTGTGCAATCTTTTCAAACACATGCATGTATATCTCTACAACAGCACAAAAGAAAGTATTGTTTGGAAGACCTTTACTATACCTTCTGTGGAAAAGAATGTACCAGCTAAATATGTGCAGAGTAATATTTGTGGCATACAGTTACCTAGCGTGTTTTTTTTCAAGACAAGGGAACCCCACAATTGGAGAACCTGGAGTGTATAAATATGTTTGGAGAACAATGTTCAATTGGGCCAATGGCCCCGTCCAAGTTCCTTTTCATACAAAGGAAAGAGAATTAATAATAGGTTCTACATGTTTTCATTCAGGACTCTAGAGTACATAATCTAAGGGAAACATAACAGGTATAAAATAGAACAACCGCCAATATTTTTTGTGTAAAGTCCAATTAATGTATTCCTTGCAGCATATCAAAACCTTTTTCTTAAGTCAATATATTCTTTTTTTTTGTTTTTTTGATGAACCAGTGCTCACAGATGAGTGAAAAATAAGGGTGGTCTAGTGAGTGGAAGAAAGTAAAAACATGCAACTCTTATAAACATAACATTGAACTCCTATTAATGAATTTATATAATAAAACTAGGAGTTAATATAGTTATGAGGTCAATGGGATTTCGATCTCAAACATTTGAGATCATCTTCATGACAGGTGTGGGAGCAAGTAATATCACTGCAAAAGAAGAGAAAGACGAGGTTGCAAAGGCGAAGTATTAGAGGCATGCTAATAATTTCACGATGTAGTTGAACATGGAGGGAGAAAGGGGAGAAAGGGCACAGTTCATTAATTAGCTTTTTGCATAATGGTAAGGACTTCACTTGGGTGTGAAGTCAAATATTAACGAACCAGGTGTGTCAACAACCAACCTAGGTTAGAGAGAAAATAATTTTGCGTATGCCTTAGTTTATGAAGGGTGGGGAGAAGGCAGAGAAGTCATCTTAACAGAAATTCAGTTAAGCACCCAATAGCGGGATTAATCCAAGCAATCAAGCTCATGGGAAGAAGAGTGCGGATGGAGAGCCACTGCACTGTATTGTTTAGTGCCAGAATAGATCTAGCATTTATGTCTGACGAGTGAAAGGTTACAAGAGTTCTAATTAAGTAACTGTCAAACATCTAAGGGGTTACTGGCCTGAGTAATAACCATGTAGTGGGTAGGTTAAGTAATTGTAGGGATAAAAAAAATGAAATATAATTTATTGTTGTAGGGCGGGTAGCTGGGCATCTTAATCTGGAAGGAGCACAACTACGATAGCAGACTCCTAATGTGAGGTTCCCTGCAAGGGTACACTAGTGGCGGGTCAGCAATTAATAATTCAGTTCGAGCACTGAGCTAGAATAAGCAGATGGATGGAGACTTACTTGTCACAGTGATCAAGCATGGTAAGACAGTAGAACCTATTTCGAGTGTGAGAGGAAAAGTGAACCACAGACAACCGGCAGATGTATTATTTATGGAGCATCTGAAAAGAGAGCACAGTAACAGTGTGGGCTGAATGGTTGTGTGGACCTGATAGACTGAGCGGTGGAAAGGAACTTACTTAATGCAGCAATTTGGCACGTTTTCCCAAGTGTCAACAATTTCCAAGTAACCAGCACCCGTAATGATTTATGGACTAACTGAAAAAAGGGGTATGGGTATAAGCTTATGCTAGAAAATGATTTTGACCTTACATACAGAGAGAGGTGGCAAACAACGTACTTAATGCGGGGATCAAGGATGTATTACCACCGAGTTATTTGACCAGTGAATGAGTAATGTGAGCATGCAATCATTTAAAGAGTGAAAAGCCCTTACTTTGTGCTCAGAAGAGGAACAGGCAAAGTGACTTATGACATTTAATCCCCATCCCAGCTTCAAAAGGAACTTTTTCATGGATGGCCAAAAGGTAGAAATGGTTTCGGATTTTGTTTATTTGGGAATCCACATAGCTAAGGGTGCAAAGTGGGGGAAACACACAGAAATGGCGGCTCTCAAACTCCGCCAAAACGCTGGTGTTATAAGTGCTGAGCATAAAAAGTCTTTGACCAACCCTATTGTGCCAGCACTCCAAGTATATGAGGCCAAAGCTGTTAGCTCGGCGCTTTATGGCGCAGAGCTTTGGGGCTATGACAATCTGGCACCACTAACGCTCGCCGAAAACAAATTTCTTCGAAACCTCATTGGCCTCCCAAACAGTATACCCATGAAACCACTGCGTTGCGAGCTAGGCAGGAAAGCCATTTCAGATATGGCTAGACTACGACCCATTTTATATTGGCGGCGTATTTGGGTCACTCCTGAACTCGCCCACTATGCAAGGGGATTCTTGGATGTAATTAACTGCGATAAATTTCACAGAATAGGTTGGTTAGGGGATTTGTGCAGAACATTGGGGACCATGGGCATGAAGGAGTTGTGGGAGAAACCAGAGTAGGCCCCGTTTCCTGCCAAAGAAACAATAAAAACAAGGTATTGGGAAATGGTAGAATGCCGGAACTGGAATGATGCAGAATTCTCCTCTTTGGAGGGACGTTTTTTGGAGGTAAAAGCTTCCCCAATCCTGGAGCCCTATTGGGACATCATAACCAAGCCTCAGGATAGGAAGCTTTACTTCCAACTTAGAGTGGGGTCTCTTCCAATTAGATCGCTAACTGGAAGATGGGCAGAAGGTAACTCTCATGTCTGCCCAGCCTGTAATAGCTGCACTGAAACCATTGCCCACTTACTTTTTGTGTGTGGGGCCTACTCAATCCCTCGACGTGTCTGGTTGAGGGCTATTTGCAAAAAGCTCGGCACGAGACAGAGTGATGTGGCACTAAGAATTATTTGCACCAGTTCCTTGCCAACTATTTCTGTGGCAGTTGCTAAATTTCTGGGTTGGGTATGGGCTATCAGAAGGAAATCTTTTGCACGATAGCAGGCTTGACGAGATTAATCCAGGCCTTCCTTGTTCTTCGAACCAGCTAAAGAGAATGTCTCGACCTTGTCTTTTTGGGCTCGTATTGGCTCTATAACCATATGAATTTTGAGGTTTTATAGATGAATTTTAATATTATTGAAGTCACAATGCTTTATCCTTTTAAATTTCTTGAGGTTGTAAATATGTTTTAAACTTGTTATTGTGGATCTAATGGTTTTAGATGTATCATGCTTTTATGAGTTTTTACCTCGAATAAAGCAAACTTGACTGACTGACTGACTTATTCAATGGCTTGTAGAAGGGGACCGAGACTAGACATGTCATAATTTAGATGAAAGGGAGAAGGTCAGATTCAGAGAAAGGGTAGATGCCTGAATAAAAAGCAGTAAAAAGCAGACTAATAAGGAATATAAGAATGAAACAACGTAGAAGTGATTTACATTTAGGGACAGAATGCACAGATGATTAATGCAATGGGAGAAAAAACATGAATACTACATTTATAGGTGATACACGAAAATAAATAATTAAACCCAGCAGATTATGATAAAGGAGACTGTAATAGTACTATGACCTTTATTCCTAAGTAAACTGTGTGGTAGGACATGGTGCATGGTCAAGGGTACATATTCATTGTAAAATAATGTTCCATTGTTCTTGTGTGTTGAGTCCATTGATGTTTGACTGGCATCCAAACGTCCATTTGCATTCCAGTCTATTAAGTAGAATTTGTTTGTTACCTCCTCTTGCTTGCGATTTTAGATTGTTAATAATCTGCCATGTGAAATTATTTTCAGTGACTTTTTTTGTACGAACTATTCCACCAAAGGGGCTCTGAGTACTTTACAGCTGATCCAGCTTTTGTATTGTGAGATCCTAAATTTTAATTTTTGTGTTGTCTGACCTAAATATATTAGATCACAAGGGCAGGGTATACCTTAAATTACATTACAAGAATTACAGTTAGAGATAAAATCAACAATACGTTTTACTCTACAGTGTTCGAAAATGTTGGTATTGGTAGTGTAGTTACATGCCAAACAATTGCCATATTTGAAATATCCCAGTACTGGGGGGGAGTCCTAATGTAGTGTGAATGGTGTTATCTGCATGTTTAGGTTTGTGGGCCCTTACTAGGTGATCTTTGAGGTTACAAGCCCTTTTGAAAGAGAAAAGAGGCAATTCTGGTGAGATAGAGGATGTTTTTAGGACATTCCAGTGTTTTTTATGCTCTTTGTGAGTTTATTGTTGATGGGGCAGAAGGTAGTCACGCACGTTATTCTGGACATTGAAGACTTGTGTTTAGGCTGTAGGAGTATGCCCCTGTGTAAGTACCAGGCTTGTTTAAGTGATTGTTTTATTATTATTTTCTTGTAACCTCTGTCCTGAAGATTTTTTAGGCAGTACTTCTGCTTCTCCATCAGGTTACAGTTGCGGTGGATGCGCAAAAACTGGCTGTGGGGTAGGCGTCTCTTAAGACTTTAGGGTGTGAGCTAGAGTATTGAAGCAATGTATTTCTCTCTGTGGGCTTTTGAAGAGTAGTATAGAGATGGCATTCTTGGGTTTTCACAGTGACATCTAGATAATCAATTTGTGTATTACTGGAGTTGTACGTAAATTTCAGATCCGGTTGGCAGTTGTTGAGCCAATCACAAAATGTAAGTAATCAGAACTATATATTCGATATATCTTTTCCAGGTATGGATTTGGTTATGAAAAGGGTTACAGTTGTTAAAGATATTCGTTGTCTCTATATCATCTACAAAAAGTATAGCAAAATTGGTAGCAAAAATTGCAACCATAGAAGAACCTTAGCATTGGCTGTAGTATCTTTCGGCAACAAGAAAATAGTTCTTGGTGAGAGCCAGTTCTAAAAGGTTATGTTATGTTATTTTAATTTGTAACGCATGCATATACTCGTGGGTGTCCCTGCGCTGAGCAAAGAGAGGTAACCAACAGAAAATTAGGCAAAGAGATAGGTTTTCAGATTCTTCTTGAAGATTTGCGGGTCCTCGATATTCTGAAGTGTGAGAGGAAGAGTGTTCCAGGCAACAGCTGCTTTCCTCGCTAAGGAGCTGCCTCCAAGCCTCTAACGTTGGAAGCGGGAGACCAGAGACAGGTGCTGGGACAGAGAGCACAAATGGGATACTGGGGTGACGAAGGCAAAGTATTTCTGTAAGTAGGTGGGACAAGGCCCATGAAAAGCATGATGGGCCATGACCAGGGATTTAAATTTAACCTGTTCAACCACCGGACGCCTGTGCAGACAGCACAAGTAAGGTCTCATGGTAGTCCAGAAGGAGTCTGGCGGCCACATTCAGGACCACCTGAAGTTTCCTTAGCAGGTAGTCCGGAATACCCACATATAGGGCATTGGCATAGTCCAATTGAGACAAAATAAGGGTGCAGATGACGGACTCTTTCACCTTCATAGGTAGGAGCGGTAGAAATTTTCTCAAAGATTTCAAAGCCCAAAATAGGTACCCGCAAGTTTCTTGATCTGTGTGGCGAAGGAAAGATTTTCCTCAAACCACACCCTTATGTTCTTGGCTGGCTTCCCTATAGAGGTGGGGCTGGGAAACTCAGGGGACCAGAAAGTATCTCTAAAGTTCGGAGGGAACTTTCCGTAGAGATAAATCTCTAATTTTTCTTTATTGCACTTGAGTTGTGCTGCGGCTAGCCAATGAAAAATAGAGGACATGCAGTTTTGGGCAGAGGAGACCAAGTCCAGTCCAGGATAAAGTCAGTAGGTACTTGGTGGGGAGAAGGATTTGAGTTGAGATGTCTTTTAATTACTTTAATGGCCTTTTCTTGCAGTATGATAGTGTAAAGAGATTATATTTCTAGAGTTACCAGCAATTCGGAGATACAGTCAAAATGTTCTGATTCAATCATATTGATAACATATGTGTTATCCTTTACATAGGTAGCAGGCATTTGAAACAAATTTCAAATGAAATAGTAGATGTAACGGCCCAGTGGCTCCAAAATGGACCTGCAGCCTGACAGTATGGGTCTGCCCGGGGGTGCATTTGAATCTTTGTGGATTTTTAGCAGTGTGTAGAGAACCTGAGTGCATAGGTTTTTAGTTTTTTAGTTTTTTAAAAACAGGGTGTTGTGGAGGACTCGGATATTGGTGGAATCAGAATTTTTAAAAGAGTGAATTTTTCATAAAACATTTTGTTGCGGTTGTGTGTGTGGTTGTGGTTGTGTTAGTGTGTGGTTGTGTGTGTGTGTGGTTGTGTGTGTATGTGTGGGTGTGTGTGTGTGGTTGTGGGTGTGTGTGTGTGGTTGTGTGTGTGTGGTTGTGGGTGTGTGTGATTGGTTGTGGGTGTGGTTGTGTTGTGTTTGTGTGTGTGGCTGTGGTTGTGTGTGTGTGGTTGTATGTGCTTTTTAAATAAATGTTATGTTTCATTTTCTGTATCAGTTCTCTGTGTTGTACTGACTTACAGTTATTGTATTTTTTATGACTGTATAGTTATATTGTCTCACTCCTGGCACCAACAACGTGTTAAACTTAAGCAAATTTGTTGCAAATAAGGACCCTTTTGTTGATTTGTATCCATTTTCCATACTACTGTATCTGTTTGAGTTACTGTATTGGTGTGTGAGTACATGCATGAGTATCTGTATGAGTGTGTTTTTGACCCTTACATTAACATAATATTAAATCTATTCACAACTTTACAAGTATGTTTTAACCTATTACAATACAATTTCAGCCAATTAACAAACATAACATAACGTATTTAACTATTTACAAATACAGATATACATTAAAACTTGAACTTTTACAAACAAAGTAGCACCATTGGTAAACAAAATATGAGCTGTCATGTTGAACTTAAGGACATGTTGTGAAATTTAGGAACCCTAGCTTAGTTTCTAACCCTGAGTTGTGAAGAATGTCCATGGGATCACTTACATTACTTTCTCAGAGAAGCAAACTCTAACAGCTGAGGTATCATCCACAGAGCTTCTATAAGGGCTTAATGTTATAGCTATTCCCTTAGTGTATTTCCCTTTAGATGTGAAACACTATATTGAGACAGATTTGGAAGAACTACTTGTTCTTTCAGTAAATGGTGGGCCCATGAAAAACAACAAAATCTGACAGGAATTAGTGGATGTACAAAAGGTGAGGAAAGGTACATTATATCTTAAACACAATAATGTGTTCTATAAAGATGTAGATGTTATCCAACAGGGAAGTTGCATGATGGAAAAAATGTTGCCTAGAAGTGGACAGTTTGAAAAAAGGGATAGAAGTAGAACGATATGATCATTACAGTATGCTTCTACTACATCTAAAAAAGATTATGTGGATGCCATTGAACTGTATCAGATAAACAAGCTAAAATAACTCCAAAAAGTGTCTGAAGAAAAGGTTCCTCAATTTGCTTCTTCTCAGTCCTATTTCCAAAAATATATAGAAAATTGTTAGAAACTCCTTCTTAAAAAACAACAGTACATTTAACAGACATTTGAAAACTAGCCCACACAATTCTCCTAGTAGTATTCACACAGTTTCCGATTAACACTGAACTTCAACCTGCACTCCTCTGAGGTTAATTCATACTTACTGACAAGGACGTCCTTTATAGTGGGATACCTCAACCTCTTCCGCTTCTCCAGAACCCGCATACTGTTCATCTATCACCATGATTATGACTTCAAAGGAATATCTACAATCCTCCTAAGATGTCCTCTGTACCACTTCAGATACTACTTACAACACAAATAACTTATCTGTATCCAACCCCTCCTTAAAGACAGGCACCAAGTCTATGAATGTATGAACTCTTACTTCCAAACTGGACAGAGTATTGATGCTCACACCTTTTTTGTAGACGCAAACAACTATCTAGCCTTCAAGTGCACCCCCTTAGCACTCCAGCCAGCAAGACCCCTTTCTCCTCCAATGTTCTCTTAGCCTCACCTTTTATCTCCTCTGCACCCAGCTTGGCCAGCTGCGGCTCTGGACCCACCCAGCCTATCTGTCCTTGAGGGGAGTGGGTTGGGGAGAAGACAGGACTTCCTTCACTGTATCCAATAGAGAAGTTGCTTTTTGGTGTATCTCCTCTCTCCTCATGAGATTTTACCCACTAATTTCTCGAAGCTTCTCCCTCCTGAAACCCACTACCCTTAGGGGCCCTGATTCTGAGGTGCTAAAGTAATGCTCTTCAAATTCTTCTTTTGATGTAGATTGCATTCTGTGCATGTCCTCCTAGGCTCTAAGTTCAAACTAGTACTCATACTTGAACGTATAGGTTAGTAAATAGGTGTGTGAATGGTTTTATAGGTGTGTGACTGTGTCTGTCAGTCACTGTTTGGCTATATGAGGGGTGGGTACAGAAGTGCTTTTGTGGGATTGTAACTGAATATGTAAGTGCCTGCCTGACTGCGAGAGCGTGTACAAATTACATACTATTAAAATACGTACAATAAGCAAACACTCTAATCTAACTTTAAACACATTCACAGACTACCCCAGTACGGGACTTGCTGAACTTGCTTCCTGTTGTCTTAGCCCAGAATGATACTCTCTTTCATCCCCGTCCAGCTGGGGTGGGACTCGGTCTCCCAGCCTGCATCACTCCCATGACAGAGAGAGGAAGGGGCCGCATTACTATTAATACCCCACAGACTACCGCAGTGTGGCACTCGCTGAACAGGCTTCCTGGTGTATTAGCCTACAACTACACTCTCTTTCATTGCCGACCAGCTGAGGTGGGACTCGGTCCCCCAGCCTGCACCACTCCTGTGGCAGAGAGAGGGAGGGGCTTCTCTCCTTTTAATCCCCCACAGACTACCGCAGCGTGGGACATCTGAGCTTTGACCGGGCTTTGCCCAGGCCAATGGCGGGCCCATCTGAGCCAGTCCACGGTCGAACGAGGCTGGGCTGGGCTCACCACCCTCTGACGTCTTCATTCCCGTGAAGCTTTAACGCCCACACCTGGTAATCCGGCTTATATCCATCACGAGGTACTGTTTTTCAACTTCTTCTCTACTATCATAAACGGCAGTGCTTTTACTGCTAGCTTGTGTGGGTTTGGTGCTGTCTCCGTGATCTACTAATTAACTTTTCAACTTCATCTCCTGTAGACGAGAATTCCCCAAAGTCTACACCAAAACCTACCTCATTTGACCGGATGCTTCAACGAGCTGTTAGCTCCATCAGTAATGAAATTGCCAGAACCAAATGGAGGGTTTCTATGAACTCAGACGGGCTAAATAAAGGTCTCCCTGGCCAGTCTGTTTGCCTCTCCACGGTCATGCATACAGCCACACCCTATAATAGTGTTGAGCCCTCCAACCTATAAGGCCACTTAGCGAAATGAGTAATGTCCTCTTCTTCTGCCACACCCTGACTCCTTCATCAGCCCAAACAACAAGGCCTTACCCATAACACCAACAAAGAAGTCAGATGTGGCCAGACGCGCAAACCGATTGCCAGCCTTTCTACATTTCCCCCAGTGACCTCGCTAGTGTCTACGCCCAAGTGCAGGCAGAAGACACCACCTGTCTTGGTATTAAATACAGATGCCCTGGAGAATCCAGTCCCAACCTTTGTTCAACTTTCACATGCTGACTGGTCGCTTCTCTTCAACTTCATCAACAACTCTTGATAACCCAGCTAAAGTCTTTTTCTGAAAATTTGCGCTCACTTATCAAAACTATTCTTTCTTTGGCCGGCGGATTATCTACCTGGTTTAGCTTGAGCCTACAGGTAGAAGTTTCACAGAACAATTCTAGTTACTCTGCCTTTTTAGAATTATTAATTCGAGTACCAAAGACAAATATGGATTTTTACTTGATAAATTTCGATAACAATGATTTTTCCAACGCTAGCTGTTCACACTATACTAGCTTATTTAATTTTGTATTCCTTCTACAATTTAAGGCTGACACAGCACCACACATTTTCACATTTTTTCCTTGCTGCGATTTTAATGCCAAGATTAATAGGAGTCCTAGGCCACATAATTTGGACACAAATAGGTACTGTACTTGGCAAGATGCTAGGGGCTCTGAACTTTCTTGATATCCTACTGCCCACAGTTTGGTCGTTCTACTTGAAATCCCTGGGGTTGCTTGTCTTATAAGGACTTCCTTTAGAGGGGGCAGGAGATCTTCCCTCATAGAATATATGTTTGTCAGCTCAGACACTTTATCTTGGTTCTCCAAAAGCGAGATCCTACCAGCAGAGTGGTGCGACCACAACGCCTTAAGCGCATCTATAGTTTTATCACTCAAGGGCTTTGCACGTCACAGGAACTTACCCTCCATTACGCAACACTCTGCGGATTGCCTTTGCCTAGTCTGGTGTATGAATAATCCTAAAGAGACACTCACAGCCCTACTCAAGCTACACCTAAACATATTTCTCTGTTGTCTAGGGGAGCAGGTGTCAGACCCTATGGCCCAACACTATAATCAGCTAATGCACGCAATCAGGGACTCTAGGCTTAAGCCCATTTGTATCGCAAACAAAAACCGAAGATGGTTCGATGGGGCTTGTTCACTGGTAAATAGGAAGCTGAGAAAAGCCCTAAACACATGACCTAGAAATAGGACTGAAATCTCCTTGGCATGCACCGAGTACAAAACTGCACTCGCTATTAGGAAAAGGGAAGTATACACCCAAGATTGGGAACTTCTTGAACTCGCGTCCAAGGGAAAGGGTAGTAAATCATTCTGGGACGGGTTAAAACATATAGGGTCCAGGAATTCTCCCACCAATCCCCCTCTCTAAAATATTATCCCTGGTGTGGAACGGGTTACCCACTTTACCTCTATTTACCACACCGAGAAGAGCCAATTGTGTGCACGGGAAACATCAATTACAACGAAACTTTTACAACGCACTACCATTACAACGTGGTCATTACAACGCAAACCATTACAACGCATTGCACTGGGGGGCGCTCTAGGATAGGGAATAGGTTAATTTACTATCCAATAACCTTCCCTAGTGTCCACGGGGGACTGGAGTTGGAATAGTAAATTAAACTATTCACTATCCAACACCCAAAAGCGCTATGCGTTGTAATGGTATGCGATGTAAAAACCGCGTTGTAAAGGCATGCGATGTAAAAGTATGCGTTGTAACATCATACATCCGTGTGCACTGCTCTTCATTCCACTCTGCAGAATTCTCCACTTTTGCTAACTTTGGAAGAAGTTGAATTGGCCATCCAGCACAGTAAGGGGAGGGAAAGCCCATGCCCAGATGGGGTACCGATGGACCTGGTGAAATCCATGCACGAAATTTTGGGCCCTCTTGTCACAAACATTTTTAACATTTCCCTGTCATCTTCCATCCCGCCCTCATGGTCTACTGCAACAATAGTCCCTATATTCAAAAAGGGAGAACGATTGTCGCCCAAGTGCTACTGACCAATTTCACCCATCGACAGCATGATAAAAATAATTGGCAGAGTCATTTATGAGAGCTCTGTGAAATGAGCAGCTGATAAATACATACTCTCTCATTTTCAATTTGGGTTCGGATCTAAACTCGGCACCAATGAACAATGCCTGAATTTGGCCTTGACAATCTTTAAATATACCAAGGCCAAGTGCTCCCCCACATACTTAATTTTTATGGATGTATCCACTGCCTTTGTTTTAGTGAACAGAACTAAACTTTAGCTAATGTTGCTGGAACAAGGTATGGATCCCCCCTGGTGAACTTTTTATATTGTCTGTACTCTCACTCCATGGATCTGTTTAACTCCACTCAGGGAGCTTTCTCCTAAATTCTCTTTAAAGACTGGGTTGATGAAGGGTTGCACATTGGTGCCTTTAATATTTATTGTATATAATCAACAGTTCAACAGCTTAACTATTCTCTTCCCACGCAGATATACCCAGAAACCCATGCTCCCCAATTCCTGCTCTGCTATATGCGAACGATGCAGTATTGTTGGCCCTTACCAAAAAGCCCTGAGTCATCAGGTGGACTGTTTTGCTTCTTTCCTGCATAATCTGAACCTTAACACCAATTATTCCAAGTCACGCACCATGTCCTGTGGCCCAGGTAAACTAAGACTAAATACAAGCAGTATTAACGGGCATGTCTTGACGACCGTCGAGAATTTTTGCTACCTGGAACTACATTTTTGTTCCTCAGGGTCCTGGAATTCCCATTGTGATCAAGCCTGTGCTAAATAAAGCAAAACTGTGGGCACAGGAATTAACCTTAGCAGACTATAATCAGGGGGACATTGTATCCACCTTTGAAAGTGTTTAACTCTCAATGTATTAGTGTGGATACATACGGAGCAGGAGTTTGAGGTTTTAGTAAGTGGGTCTCCATTCAGGTACAGAAAAACTGATTTCCGCGAAGGATTTTAAGTGCACGGCCATCAACCCCCACCCTCATGACCCACTTTTAGTCAAACCAGGGTTTTATTGATCCAGATGGGGCCGCTTTTACTATGGGTTAGCATCTGGTTGAACCCAGCCGACAAGCTCTGTAAGGATATTATATCCGATTGTATCGTTGGACAAGGCTTCCTCCATACCATGGCAGATTTATTTACAAGATACCTATGGCTCCCTTGGCATACCCTGGTGGTACTCTGAACCTAACAGAATCCCCAACAATGCAAAATCGGAGGTGAAACATTATTTAAGGCCCACCGAGCAAACATTAGGTTGAAATATGAGTTATCAACACCCTTGGTGTTGCAATATTATAGCCTTCTTTACACTGATGATTCCCCTCTTTATCGAGCCTTGGAGTAGACTAGATGGGAGCGGTCCCTATTTTTTTGCTTCTGAGGTGAGGCAATCTACTGGTCTCTCATTTTAAAAAAAGATTTAGACTCAGAATGGTACGCAGTCTCCTGTTTCCCATGTGATACTCACTCTGCGCAATCATTAGTGCATTTTATGTTATGCAATTTGCAAAGTTTAGCACAACAGCACTATCTAATACCTTTCTTAAGGAGGCTAGGCTTTCATCCCTGCAGAACTGCTTTCCTCCACTAACAATCCTTGTGCTCCCCTGAAATTGTATTTTCTGTCCGTGCCTCCTTGAAAGCTGCACTTAGGGCTAGATGCAATATGTTGGGCTAGTCTGATAGAATATTACGCACAGCATGACATAGTACACTGACTATGGTAGATGCGTCAGGCCCACCATTATTGGGGGACAGTAGGAGCGCATGGCAGATCCTTTTGGAGGTTTTTGTTCTCTCGCTACCCCCTTCCTGCTTTTAATTGAAGCTTTTATCTCCCATTCTGTAACACGCAATTCAATCTGATTCCATTTCGCATCTTAGGTTCCCCTTCTAATTCTGAGTGTTTGATGTATTTCCTGACATATCTTGCCAAACAGCTATGCGTAATTTTATGGTGATGTTGCTAATTTAAGCATGGATATCTGATGTATTATCTTACATGTTTGTTTTGTAACTCAAAAGTCCTTTTAGCTTTTTAAATATTCTCATTTTATGACAACTTTTAATCTTATGTGTGTTTACAGTTATGTGCATTACTTTCTTTAATGTACTTTTATGGATTATTGTTTTTAAGACTGAAAAATGATTAGAGTGTTTGCTTATTGTACGTATTTTAATAGTATGTAATATGTACACGCTCACGCAGTCAGGCAGACACTTGCATATCCAGTTACAATCCCACAACATTTTGAATTCAAGTAGGGGCTGAGAAAAAGGGGGGTCCCTGAACACATTCTCCCTGTGCAATTTGCCATAGGGATTTTGAACATTGCTACAGTCTGAACAGAATGACACCAAATTTGTCAGAAAGCTAGCTTTAACTCCAGAAAAAAGCCCTTTTTATGTCTCGCCTAGCATTGCAGCGTGCATGCTCTACACACTCAGCGAGGCATATTGTAGTAGGGTATGTTTTAGAAGTGGAGTGGAAGCCCCGCCCATCTTTTTCATTGACTGGCGTCATCGTCCATGGTAAACGCTGGCTTACAATTGATAATAAGGCTTCTTAGTCCCTCCTTGTTAATCCCTGTCTCCTTTTGGGACCGGCCATCAGGACTATATGTTTTACTTGCGCCAGTAGACTGTCTCCTTCAATCAATCAGTGAGCACTTTCTTTTTTTTGTAGCGTGTTATTTTACTGCTTATCATCAGAGGGGGCGCCTGTTCTGTCCCGTGCACTTCCCGCACCCTCAACTCCACCCCTGCCTTGTTTAATTATTGTTGACATACTTTATCAGCGCAGCACCCGTTTCACGAGTGCTGCGCTGGTGTTGCATTCACTGTTGTCTATTTCCAGTCTCCTTTGACTCACTTTGTGTGCTCTCTCCCTCCCCCAATCAGTCAGCAGGCTCCAGCAGAGCCCGGTGGACGAGAGGGAGGGTTGTACTGCAGCCTACTCCTGGGACCCCCCCCCCCCGGCCATGGACTGGCTCTGGTCTCCGGGGAGTCGAAGGGTGTTTGTCTTACCTGTGCACAGTGGCATCCGGTGTTGGTCGACGAGTGAGTAAAGCCTCATGGTCAGCGACTAGCTGCCGCCTCCCCCCCAAACCGGCACCCAACACCCAGAAACGTGGACACGAGACTTCTTTACTTTTTGGAAGGCGGGCGCTAGTCGCCCGGCCGTATTTATTAAGATATGAAATTAAAAAAGGTTTTAATTGCATGATCAACAATTTATACAAAAATCAGCAGGACATTAGATACAAGTTTTCCAACAAGTTTGAGAGCCTGACCTTAACAAAAACTCTAATACATGTTGTTTCCTAACCGAGTCTAACATCCTCATCTTGATTTTTGTACATTTCTGGCCATATGGCAAGGTCACTACCGGTGTCAGGTCCTACAAGCTGCGCCTCCCCTAGAGACGTGCGCATGCGCAGTGTTACCCCGGGAATTGCCTGGTCTACGCCCTGAACTCCATTTACCCACTAAAGGAGGGCCCTTACTCTGCGCCATCCGGTGACGTCATGAGTATACGCGCGCGGGGTGGCTACCAGCCTAAGGAAAGCGTGAACTACTCCTACCCGCGCTCCTTTGCAGCATGAATTACCTTGCCCCTGGAGTTCTAGGAGTGGCCCGCAGGCCCCTCCCCCTGGGCGGGAACCTCCATAGGATGATGCCCGCCCCCTCAGACCTCAAATATGTGCTCACCGATAATGACCTTACCGCCACAGGCCAGCATTGTTAACCGACGATCTGGCCTCCCCCCTCTAGCCCCTACCTAAGGAACACTCCTACTTGCAAATCCCTCTAACCAGGCCCAGATATTGTCAGACCACAAGACATTCCCTTCCTCATTTAAGTGAACTCCGTCCCTCAAGTAATACCTGTCGCCCCAGATACACCCATGAGGTATTGACTGTAACAGGGGGGCTCGAAACAACTTATCCAACCGTGTGTTGATCCTCTTTACCGAGTGATTCAACGCCCTGACCGAATCCCCCCCCCGCCACTGTAATCGGGGTATGAGTTGCGACCATACTAGCGTGCAACCCGGGCAGGTCCTGGCCATCCACCCCGCCGTTGAGATAATCTCCTCGATCAGAATGCGCCTTCCCAGTGTGGCCAAATCATTCTCCCCCAGGTGAAGTATCACTACAGACGGGGGAGATAGCCGGCGCGCTAAAAGCCCCTGGAAGAAGCCCCTAAACTGGTTGAGACACAACCCCCCTCTCCCGAAGAACGTGATGTCCAACCCCAGTTGTGCCGCCCTTTTCCCCCTGTCACCTGACATAAATACACATTCTGCTCGCCTTACATAAGAGTGACCCACAATCCAAACACTTTTCTTCATTGTTTCCTGGCTGCAGCTCCATGCTGATGCATGTTGTTGGTGCCCGACGACAAATTCCTCCCCTGCGTAACAGGTCTGTAAGAGAGCGGAAACAAACCAAGCGTGAGCGCCATGTAATCACAACATGTCAATTCGTACATAACGCTTGTAGCATTCTGAGGACCATCTCCCAATTGTCTTCACTCTCTCCACTGGGAGGCCCCCTGCCACCGCCTCAGTCGCTGCCCCAATCCTAAAGGAATGAGAGCCAAACTCTTTAGGGTCAAGACCTGCTTTTCTGACCACCATCTCCAATACCCTCCTGAATTGATACCTGGTCAAGGGGTTACCGTCGGCATGACAGAGCAGTGCCCTGCCCGCTGTGCCCACCAGCAGCCCGTGCAATAATTCCACATGCCTCACTGGGCAGCAAGGGTTGGCGGGGGCCCGCTGGAGGACTATGGTGTGGCCCCTAGACTCCTGGTCGGTCTTTGACTTCTGAATAGTCACCCACATGGTGTCCTCCCTTATCGTCACACTAGCCCTTTGCAAGCCGCCCAGTAGGTCTGACTTGGAACCTGCCACAAGTTCGCTAATTCTCAGTGCCCCATAGAATGCCAAGGAGAATGCTGCCTTAAAAAGAAGCACCTCCCACTCCGAGCTACAAACCGTGGCCAGCGCGCCCAGTAAAGCTGTCAGCCGCGCTAATCCTATGGGCTTTCTCTTATCTTTATGATGGCCCTGAATACGGCGCCAACCCCTCAAAGCCTTACGCACCATAAAGGTATTAGTGGGATCACGCAAGCCCCTAGCTTGAGCGTAGAATGATACCGCTGCCCTATGTCTGTTTGCCGCTGCCACCGAGCGCCCCTCCTTATGCATCCATTCTAAATAGGCCGCAAAGCCATCCTCCTGCGCCCATAGCACCTCCCATTGTTGCCCCAAAAATGAACAGTAAGACAAAAACGCCCCTTCGTAAGCCGTCTTGGTCCTGGGGGCTAGGCTAGCGACCACGAGGTCCTGTAATCTGGGGCACCAATCTGCCAAAGTACTGCTGGGAAGTGCGCTGGCGAGGGGTCTGCTGTAGGAAGATGCTCCCTGAAAACCTGCATTTTGAAGCGAGAGAGGGAGTCAGCTGCATTGTTCAGAACACCAGGGACATGTTTGGCCTTAAAAATGACATTCCATTTAAGGCACTGCAAAAAATTTCTTTGATCAGACGAAGTATGAAAGGACACCGTGCTCCCTGCTGGTTTATACATTCCACTACTGTCATGTTGTCTGACCAAAACACCACTGATTGATTACATAGGTGTTCGGGCCAGACCATCAATGCCACCCATATTGGGAAGAGTTCCAGGAAGCCAATATTGGCGGTCAGACCCCATGTTCTCCATACCTCCGGCCACTGTTGAGCGACCCACCTGTTCCCTAAGATGGCGCCAAAGCCCACACTACCGGCGGCATCAGTCCACAGGCCCAACTCTGCTGATGTTGTGAGCGGGCCGGGCCAGACCACCCTGCCGTTAAAATCCTCCAGGAATGCCATCCATATAAGCATATCCTGGCGAATTTCAGACGATAGCCGAGTGCGGTGGTGTTTCTCCCTCAGCCCTTTCATTGCTTGAGCAATGGAGCGAGAGAAAGGGCGAGCCATGGGGATGATCCTCAGTGCAAAGTTCAACTGCCCTACCACCTCCTGTAATTGCTGCAGGGTGACCTTATCTTTCCGTAGGCATAAACATAGCGCTGTCTTGAATTTGTCCACCTTGTCCCTAGGCAATCTACAACATCCCTCCACTGAATCAATCTCAATGGCGAGGAATTCTAAGCAGGTGGTCGGGCCAACAGTCTTCCCGGGCGCAAGCGGGACCCCAAAAGCCCGCATGAGCACGCAAAATTCCTGCAATGCTAGTGCACACTCCTGAGATCCCGCCGTACCCAGGAAGAGGAAATCATCCAAATAATGCATGACCTGCTGGTGGCCCGTCGCTTGTCTCATGGCCCATTCAAGAAAAGAGCTAAACATCTCAAAGTAAGCACAAGATATAGAACAACCCATGGGCATGCATTTATCCATGTAGAACATATCCCCAAAGGTGAAGCCTAAGAGATGTTGATCCGCTGGGTGCACCGGGAGGAGGCGAAAGGCTGATTCTATGTCTGATTTCGCCATCAGCGCCCCGGGTCCCGTGGCCTGCAATAAGTTAACAGCCTGATCAAAAGAGGCGTACTTAACACTACAGATACCCTCGTCAATGGCATCATTCAGTGACGTCCCCCTAGGTGCTGACAGGTTGTGGATCAATCTGAATTGCCCTTTCTCTTTTTTGGGGACAACTCCTAATGGGGAACACACAAAATTGGGTACCGGCACCTCAGTGAAAGGGCCAGCTATCCTGCCTAAAGATAGCTCCTTGTCAATTTTGGCGGCCACCACAGCCGGATTGTGCTTTACTGACAATTGGTTTCTACAGTGCGCGCTGCCTGTGTATCCTGCCGCCGGGATCCTAAAGCCTTTAGAAAAACCTTCTTGAAGTAGGGTGGCCGATGTGTGGTCCGGGTATCTGTTCAACCATGGAATCATTGCCACCACATCCACTGGCGTGGGGGGGCCTAACCGGTTCGTCCTACAGTGGCTTTCCCCTACCCCTCTGTCCCGGGTTCCCCTGCTTGGACCTACAGGCAGTTTCTGGATGTGAGGGGTGACCACAGGAGGAACAGGCATGTCTAAACTTACACGCGCCCCTTGTGCAGGTGCGCCTATTAAAATCCCAGCACACCCCTTTTTTCTCTGCCCCACTGGCCCTAAACTTCCCAGGCACCTCACTCGTTTGGGGGGGCCGAAAGGGCTGTTGGGGTCTAGCGGAGAACACTTTGACCGAACCGGAGAACTGAGGGGGGGGTGCGTTATCCGAGAACTGTTTATGCCATGACATGGAATCGACCGTGTCCCATGCCAATGATCTATTAAATTCCAATGCCTTCCTGAAATTCAAATCATACCCTTTCCATGCATCGCCAGAATATTGTTCACTCCACCCCACAATCCTGCTCGAGTAGCATGCCAGTGGCGCCTGCAAATCTGGAGGTCGTACAGCCTTAATAGCAGTGAATACAGCCCAAGCCTTAATCCAGTTGATCAGTGTTTCCTCTACCCTAAATCTAGCACACTGCACCCTCCATTCACTTGGGTGCATCCACTCCTTCAGTGTTTTTGCATGTTCCATTTCCCTATTATCTAATAACAAAGAATAAATATATACATATTTATCTGCCCAAACCATCTCCTTCACAGCTAACGACACATGTTGAGCCAAATTCTCACTCCTGGAAGGTAGAACACCGTCCCCCAAGAGCGGCAATGCCACTTCCTTACCAAGTGCGGGCACCAGGGCAGGCTGCCCATTAGCTCCATCCGGCTGGGGAAGACTTGGACCTGTAAGGGGAGAAGATACTGGCAATGCAACACTGTCGGCGACAAAGAAGCCCGAGCGCGGGGCACACTGTACTGCGAGGGAGCGTCCAGGGACAAGGGGGTCTCCTGGGCGCTCCCCACCTCTTTATTCCCGAGGGGCCAGGCGGGGGGGGCACGCCCCCCCGGCCCGCCCCTCCTGTAGCCCGTCCCCCCTGACCCGGACCTTTTACCTTGTATCCGGGTTAGGGAGGCCTCCAGCCAATCGGTGGTGGGTCGCGCCCCCCAGGGCCCGCCCCCACCACCGAGAGGCACAACAGGGGAAAGTGGGGGAGACGGTCGCCGCGCCGCCATGCGTGCGGGGGGGCCGAGGGCCCCCCCTTTTCATTTTCAGTTGTTCAGCATGTGTTTCAGGTCTCGACATGAGCAGCCTTAAGTGGTGCTTTTCAGCAGACGAGGAGGAGACATGCTTAGGTTATAGTGACTGACTCTCGACCAGTGATTAAAATAGATTTACTATTAACCCCTGACTGGCTTTTAGGCCCACTTTTCTCACAGTGCAATAAAAGCTATTGAGCTGAATAATTGCAAAATGACATGTTCAGTCGAAGACAAGATTTAGTCTCTCCCTCAACCTGTGTGGCGGTTTCAAATCTCTATACTGTGTCCGGAAGTGCAATTTGCCTCTAAAGTGACCAATGTAGGCAAAGAGTCAAGTTCACAGCGCTATTGTTTGTTCCCCAATTGGAAATATCAGATATTGCATCATGCTTGCAAAGTCCTGTGACTGGTTGGGATGGGGGAGGGACAGCAGAGAGAGTGGGGTGGAGGAGCAGGAGGAGCAGGAGGGGGAGAGAGGAGAGTGAATATAAACCAGTGTGGCGTTTGTAAAAGAGCGGCACACTGGTAGAAATTTGAAGCTCATGGAAAGAGCTCGGAGCTGCCATTTGCAAGATCTATGTAGCGTCAGTGTGTCATTGTACATCACTCTATGGTAGAAGTGGTAAGAGTCAACCAAAACACAAGCATACAGCTCAAATGAGGAGCCACTGCACATAAACTGGCAAGGATATGTATAGAGCTTCAGTCACTGGTGGTTCCTGTCATCACAACCTACCCTTTTGTCGATGCAGACTGCGTTCAGTGTGTTGGTGCTACCTGACCTTGCCTACCCCACCACCTCTCCTGCATATTAAAACTAAATGAATAATGCATAGTCCACATCAGTGTAACCATCAGACTGCAGCCTTCTTTATTAGCTCATGCTACCCGTACATTTTTTTCAGTTTTATATAACAAAATCTATCGGAGCACTTTACATGAGCATCCGATGCATGATGGACACATTGGGGCCTTATTTATGAAGGCCTTGCGCCACCGGTGCGTCACTTTTTCCCATGTTAAAAGTGACGCAACGGCGGCGCAAGCCTTTATAAATGAGGCCCATTAATTTTAAGGGATGGGGAGATTAGGAGATTTGTCAAAAAACACTTGATGCTTCAGCCTCTCACCAGACTCGAACCTGGTTTTCCAGCTTCAAAGTCAGTCGCTCTTGCCGTCAAGCCACACTCTCTCCCCTGAAGGAAGTGTGAGAAGTTGGCCTGGTATATGATGCTCACTAGTTCTAGTGATCACCTTGTACCATGCCAAGCAACCCTTATGATGATTGGTTGTAAGTCAACCTTATAGACCAGCTATCCTAGTAGCGTGGACAAAGCAGTCTTAGGCTAACTCTGTAAAGGCATGTGAAGCAAGCTGTTTTACCATACACAATCCCCTTGAATACCAAATGAAAGGACACCACACAGATATATATTGAAAATATATATATATTTATTTACTACAAATATCCCCTATACTCTTTATGAGCACAGAAGCAAATGCGTTAAAACAAAACACAGTTTAAATATACAAAAGTTGCACAATATGGATGAGCCCTAGGGGCCACTTCAACCATATACTAAAATAGTGGTATAAGAACCACCAATTGGAAAGGAAATAGGCCTAGGGCCTGGGGAATCGCTGGAGCTGTTCGGGACTAACAGTGAAGAAGTCGGGAAAGGCCCGTGGGACTCGGGTGCAGCGCTTAAAGCACACACATGCACCAATGCAATGTCAATGGTGCGTAAAAGTTATAAAGTTACTGTTTTAGGAACCTTCCGACTGATCTAGAAGGACAAAACTTTAGATCTAGGCACTAGAGGTGTGTACCAGTGTAGTAACACCAGCGTTGCTGAGTTACCTCACCCACAGGAAGCGGGTGCACAGGTGCCAAGTAGTGTCGAGTTTCGTCACGCAGGTCGATGGTGCCTAGAGATGAAGATGCTGCAGGCGGGTCGTCGAGGAGAGTTCCGGTGGATCCAAGGATGGATCTGAAGATGTGAAGACCTGAAAGCAGAGGGGACAATGTTCAAAGTCACTAGCCAGTGACTACCGTGGAACCAGGATAGAACCAGGCGATGTCAGGTGCAAACAGGCGATGAGGTGCAGCTTGTCTCCACAGTCACATGGACACGAAGAGGTCAAGGACGTCCAAGAGTCGATCACGAGCTGTCCCACAAAGGCTCTAGCTGTTGCCGGTGTCGGCAACTTGATTGGAGCAAACAGGCCTTGGCTAATGCAAGCCACGCAGGAAGTGAAGAAAGCCTATTTCTCGGACCAGCAAGGTCAGAGGGGCTGCTCCTTTTTACAGGAGCGAGGGCCAGTCTGGTGCAACCAGACCAACAGTGTAGATTCTAGATTTCATTGCCAAGATGGCCACTAACCACGTGGCAAATGACCGGGATGACGCGTCAAGTGGCAAAGTGCAAAAGGGTCCCACGCAGATCATGGAGATGCTGGGGGGCTAATCTTTGGTGCAGATGCTGCTCAGTGGTGGGGCTTCTCAAACCCCAAAGCACAGCATCGAGGGAGCCTCAGGTGCTGCGCAGTCAGCTTCTTAGGGGTCTTTCAAGATGGCCGGTCCCACGTCTCTCGATGCCTCCACGGGTATCTTCTTTTCAGGGACTGTGGATCGGGCTGTGAGATGTCTGGGAATCCAGGTCTTGTTGGGCTCTGGGCTCGGTCTCTGGCAGGAGGCGGCGGCAAAGCAGACGTCGAGTTGCTGGTTGGTGCCTGTATTCACAGGGTGATCACTCCTTGGCCACAAGGGAGATTCTCTTCAGTCTTCTGTGCAGCAGAATGTCGAAGTCCAGTTTTCTTCTTAGTTTCAAGTCGAGTTCAGGATGATCTGAAGTCTTGGGACACAGCTCCTACTCTTATTCCAAATCTAGGGGCCGGATTACCTGCTAGGTCCCTCCTCTGGGTGGAACCAGGAAGGGGGTGGCTACACCCCTTTTTCTTTGTCCATCTCCGCGCCAAGACTGGGGCTGTGAAGCCCCAGCACCGTTTTGGACTGGCTTATGCACAGGGACACCTTGTGTGTCCCAGGCATATCTCATTCTATTCAGTCCTGTCCTACCCAATACACAAAATCCTGTCTGGGGTGGTGCTAGCACCTCCCAAGGCAGGAAACCCTTTGTCCAAGCCTCCCTCACTGGAAGGACTCCCAGCAGCAGGAGGTCAGACTTGTGTCTGTGGTGGCAGCATCCATTTTGTGATGCTGAGGCTCATGTTTACCTTTACCCGGGTTTCAGGTTATGTACATGTCGTGTCCCTCTAGAAGGGTGGAATGCTACCCCCGTCGCCAGAACTGGTGAGGGGGCAGTATTCCAATTCGTATGACACCTTACTCGACATGTTTTGATACAGCCAAACCAAAGATAGCATTTAACCGCGAGGTTCATAATGCACTTAAGAGTATATGGTATGGCAGTATCATGGAACAGCTAAAGGACGTGGTTCCGAAAGCTGCAGACAGGCTCAGCTCATGCTAGAGCACCATCGCACATATTTCCAAGCACTCTGCCTCCAGGATTGATGAGGCCTTCCATAGGAGTGGCTGATAGGAACATGTGTGTCCATTTTAAGTTAGATATAGACATACTATACCTAAGTAAAAGGTGATTACACCGACTTACCCCAGCTGAGTGATCAGCCAGTTGTGTCAAATATGGAGGCCAGGCCAGGGGTGGCATAATACATGCTGCAGCCCCTGGTAGGCCTTGGAAGCACCTATGCCCTGGGTACCTGGGTACACTGTTACAGGGGCCAATAAGGTGAACCAGTTCCAATTTGTAATGCACCTGGTGTGCATTGGTATTAATTTAGAGAGAGAACAGCAGGCTGTGGGTCTGATTAGCAGGCCCACAGCCACATTAAGTCATAAACCAGTGAAGCAAAAAGCAAAAATTTGGGGTGACCATAGGATAGCAGACCCTACTCTCCTACAGGAAGTACCCGTCTATGATGGTTAAAAAACCTCTTTCACAGGTTCACTACTAAGATAAGACCATGTTAAGTACTTGCCCACCCAAAAAGTTTAAAATTTTGTTACATCTGAAGGTAAACTTCCCCCTTTCTCATGATCTCAGACATCAGCATCTGTGTACTCTTTGTTTTACGATGTCATGTGATTCCCAACAAAAGCCTGAATTCAAATCTCTATATATTTGTGACTTGTTTTGCCTACTTCTTACTTTATGGTTTCCGGAGGACCCTCTGCTGATTGTCTCTGATTCATAGACTACTGTTTCTTTTTGTTTATAAACTCTTACAGGCTTTTGACTGATGTGTGTGTAGATTTTCTTTAACAAAACCATTACACAAACTTACCCTAACATTGCCGTATCTTCACTCCACATTTTTTCCAGAAAATTCATTTTCCCCAAATAGTTGAGAACAAGAGCAAGAGTAGTAAACTAAATTGTCTTTAGATATTTGAGCCTATTTCTATAACCTCAATACATGTTTTTAGGGAAAGCACAGGTATACAACAGCGTTTGTGAGGTGAGGACATTCCGATAGCTGCAATATTTAGAACACCAACACCAACCTGAAATAACCCATGGCAAAACCGAGAATGGTGGGCGAAGTATTGCAGGCCAATGTTCAAATTGCATTTGCATATCTGGTCAAGCGTCTCCAGATTATACAGAACGCTGTGGCTAGACTCCTTTTTAACATCTCACGGAGATCTAGTGTCCTGCAGCATCTGCATGATCTGCACTGGCTCCCAGTGGCATAGCGGGTGTTGTTTAAGACCCTTATATCATATCATAGTGCTATTCACGGTCAAGGGCTATTGTACCTGAGGAGCCGTTTCATCCTGTATACGCCGAACCGCCCCCTCCGCTCCACCACTCAGTGTCGGCTGGCCATCCCACGGTTTTGAAGGGTGTGCTAAGGTGGACAATCTATCTCTGTGAAAGCTGCGGCCGCCTGAAACGCCTTCCCCGTGGACCTTCATGTCATTCAGGACTTTAAGCTTTTTAAAAAATCACTCAAAACGCACCTTTTTAAAATGACCAAGTAACTTTCTTCTCTTTCTGCCCACTTTCTCACTGTATGTGCACACACCAGGACACCCTTGAGTATTTGAGCGCGCTACAAAACCCTCAATAACATAACATAACATTTGCTGTGAGACCCCATTATAAAATAACATAGCACAGAAATTTAACAAATTGACAAAAACTGAAAGTTTGGTGAACATCACTGTTGCAAATTTCTGGTAGAACAAATTATTTCAAATACAGTTAAAATCAAGGGGACTGGTGTGAAGTTGACAGATCCTAGATGGAAAGTTTCGGAAACTGAAGGTCAGTGGGCTTCAAAAACAGAAGGAACAAGCATTTGCAATGCAATAGGTCTCGCATTTGCCAGAGCTAGAGCTAGTGGCGTTATAAATAACAATGTCTTTTATGTGTGTGTTTTTCTTTGGAGTGGATGTATGTAGTGTTGAGTGGAATAATGTTGGTTGAATTGAACTGCTAGTTGAGGAATTGGGTGGGTATGAATTGGGTGGTGTGTAGTGCATTTGAGTAGTGGAATTATGTGGCATGGTGAATTGAAAGGGATGAGAGCTGCACAGAATATATAGAAACCAAGATAGTGAGGGATACATAATTTCTGGATGAAGCGGTGAAAGAACTCCAGACAGAGGAGCAGAGAGAGTATGTGAGAAAGAGAGAAAGAAGTGGACGGCTGGTCACAGATCCATAAAGAGGAAGCTCTTGTGGAAACAGAAGACACCATAAGAAGAAAAGGAGCGTGTGTCTTTGCGGGATGGTAGTCTTAAAAAGGCTGGGAAAGAAACTGGGCTCAAAGAGCTGTGAGAGAGGTGGGAAGAGTGTGTAAGAGAGTTAGAGAGATGTGTGAGAGTGTATGAGAGAGAGGGGAACCCGGGGAGATGAAAAAGTGCACAGCATGAAGAGTTATAGGAAGGTAGTATGTGTAAGTAGTCAGGAAAGAGAGGAGACAGGGTGTGTGAGGGAGGTCCAGTGGAATTGTGAGATAAGAGGGAGTAGGGGTAGTGTGCGGGAGAGAGGAGAGAGGCAGTGGATGTGTGGTGAATAGATGACAGGGTTCGTGGAATTGCGAGGTAGAGATGGGTTGTTCTTGAATTGTTTGTTGTGGAATATTGTGTGGTGGAAATGTAAATACATATTTGTAAAGTGCAAACTACTCTCCCTTCCGGGTCTCAAGGCACTGAGAGCCATCGTGGAAATTAAGAGAGTAGGGCCCAGAGTCACATGGTGCTGAGCTGAGCTGCCGCCGGAGCCGGGGATCGAACTGTATGCACTGTTCTCCAAAGTCAGCTTCCCTGGCCACTGCACCACTCCACTTTATGGAGGTGTTGTGTGAAATTGTGTAGTTGAAATATGTGGCATGGTGTGCTTTGGAATTATTTGGGTAGTAATTAAATGATATTAACTGTCATTGAAATATGTAGAGTGAGATTGCTTGTGATGGACTCCATTATGTGGAATGGTATTGTGCATTGTGGAGTGGTGCAGGATATAGAGGAGAGATGCAGAGTAGAGGGGAGAGATGCAGGGTAGAGTGCATAGGTGTAGAGTGCAGTGGCGTGGTATGCAGTGATGCAGAATAAATTTGAGTAGCATAGAGTGGAGTGATGCAGAGTATTGTTTTGTATTGTTTTGTATTGATTTGCATTGTAATTGCATTTATATAGCACTTACTACCCATGACGAAGCATCAGAACACTTTCTTTGCGAGTAGCACGCTACTTCAGGACTCATAAAGGATTAGTGTTGAGTGAAATATGAAAGTAATTACAATGGTGGATAGGTTATTCAGTTATTTGGATTCAGAAGGATAGCAGAAGGATAGAAGAGGGAAAAAGGTTTGTATTTATACAGCACTTGTTACCCCTGATGGGGTGTTGAAGCGCCTTTTTTTGGGGGGTGGGGGGTGGGGGGGGGGCGTTAGCACACTACTCCGGAAACCCATAAAGGATTAGTGGTGAATTAGTGTGGTGGAATATGAAAGTAATTTGAGTGGTGGAATTACTCAGTTATTTGGAGTGAGAAGGATAGCGGAGGGATAGAAGGGGAGAAAGGCTTGCATTCATATAGCGCTTGTTACCCCTGAAGGGTTGTTGAAGCCCTTTTCTGGTGATTAGCACGCTTCGCCGGAACCCATAAAAGGATAAGTATTGAAAATTAGTATAGTGAAATATGAAGTAATTTCAGTGGTGGATATGTTATTCAGTTATTTGGGTAGAGAAGGGCAGCGGCAGGATAGAAGTGGGAAAGGGGTTTGTATTTATATAGCGTTTGTTACCCCTGATAGGGGTTGAAGGGCTTTTCTTTTTTTTGGTGAGTAGCACGCTACTCTGGAACCCATAAGGATTAGTGTTGAATTAGTATAGTGAAATAAGAAAGTAATTTGAGTGGTGGATATGTTAATCAGCTATTTGGATTGAGAAGGGTTGAGGTGGGATAGAAAAGGAAAATTGTTTGCATTTATTTAGCGCTTGTAACCCTGATGGGGGATTGACGCACTTTATGCTGAGTAGCATGCTACTCTGTAACCCATAGAGGATTAGTGTTGAAAATAAGTATAGTGAATATCAAAATAGTTTGAGTGGTGCATGTGGTATTCAGTTGGATAGAGAAATGTAGCGGAGGGATACAAGAAGGGAAATGGTTTTGCATTTATATAATGGGATTGTAAAAAACAAGGACCCCCTGGACACTGATAGCAGTGAGCTTCTAGGGCAGGGACAACAATGTTTGACCTTCATCATATCAATGATGAACATATATCCAATATTTCTAGAGGTATTACTAAGGTATTCTCTTATTTCATGTGAAATCGCCATACCATGGGCTTTATTTACCGAGTGATTAGTGTAGCGAGACCTCTAGGTTCCACATGTCTGTGTTAACATGCATTGTATCTAGTTGTTATGTAATTATTGTTTGCTCGATTAACCCAGAAGCTACACTCCAATTGATTTTTTAACGATCTACATGCTTCAGGAACATATTCGGTTTGATGAACAGTGTATCCTTTGATTACTCAAGAGACTGATCGCTTTCCCACTTTATACAGTTTGGGCCATCTTACAGAAAATAGTGAGTATGGATATATTTAAAAGGGTATGAATTGCTGACATGTATAAATGTAAAAAGAAAAGTCTTTATTGCCATCATGACTGAATGTTTATTACATACCGTATTCTCTCATGTAAGAAAGTTCTTTCTACATTTTCCCGTTATGAAGTAAGTGAGGGAACATATCTCTATTTGTTTTGTAAATAGGTTTGTTTCACTCTTGAAATGATATGATGTAAAGAAATCCCCTTTTCTCCATCCATAACTTGAGTGCGGTACAATTTTGTTTATTATTATATCAAATTGTCTTGGGAGCATGATATTATATTTTCTTTTGACAGTAATTTCTTAGGTTTATGATTTAATGTGAAATTGGTTCTTTTGATGTATTGATGTAATTTAGTAAAAAAAGAGATGTAATAATTCGTTTTTTGATAATTTTTAATGTGTGTTTGAGATATCATCACTTTTTTGTGGCTCCTGAGGAAGGCGTTCTTACGCCGAAACGCGCGTCGAGTTGCACTCGCCACAGTGTGTTTAATGAATTTGATTTTCATATGTATGGTTATAAACCAATGAAATGTATGTTTTTTAAGCCTTGTGTTTACATTGTATAGCTATGATGATGTTATGTATGTATATGCTTTTTTAATTGTTTATATTAAAATTTTGATTATTTTAAATCCCCTTTTTTTCTCACCTATAGTTCTTACTGTCATTTGAGATTACTTGCTTGGCCATTGTTATTGATTGCATTTATATAATGCCTGCTTACCTCTGATGAGGTGTTGAAGAGCTTTTTTGGCAAGTAGCACCCATACAGTAGCACCCATACAGGATTAATGGCGAATTAGTATAGTGGAATATGAAATTTGAGAAGTGAAAATGTTAGTCTGTTATTTTGATCGAAAAGGATAGTGGAGGAATAGGAGGGTGAAGGATTTCAATGTATGTTTTTTTGGGCGGTAATAGCAGTAGGAGGAGGCTTTTGGATGAGTAGAAAGGGGTTGTTGAGGGGAAGAGTCAGAGGAAAGAGTTTGGAAACGTTTGTTTTGGGGATCGGTATAGTAAAAGAGGTGTCAGATGATGCAAGGAGGAGTAGAGTAAGGGAGAGTCTAGAAAGGTTTTTTGGGGGAATCATAGTAGTGGTATGGGGTTTGGGATAAATGAGAGACTGGGTGTAGAGGATATATTGATGGATGTATAGGGTGAGAAATAGGGTAGTTCATTGGAAAGAGTCGTAGAAAGAAGTTTGAGATGTGTCAGAAAGTTGGGTTAGAAGATATATTGAGTAGAGTGGCATAGAGTTGAGTGCAGTGGTGAGAGTGCAGTTATGCAGTGGCACAGAGTTCATAATAGAGTTTGGTAGAGTGTACTGGCAGAGCAGAGTGGTGCACAGTAGATTAGAGTGGAATATAGTAGAGTGGAGCGTAGATTATAGGGATGAGCTGAGTATAGTGGTGCAGAGTGCACTGGCACAAAGTGCAGTTACGCAGAATGCATTGGCATAGAGTTCACTGGCATCGAGTGCAGTGGCATGGATTGATCCAGAGTAGAGTGCAGTGGCGCAGAGAAGAGTGGCGCAGAGCAAAGTGGTGCAGAGCAGAGTGGTGCTGATTGGCGTAGAGTGCATTATAGCAGAATGCAGTGGTGTAGACTGGTGCAGACGAAAGTGACGTAGAATGCAATGGTATTTAAGAATAGTGGTGTAGAGGGCATTGGAGCCCAGTGTTGCAGAGTAGTATATAGTTGAGTGCAGTGGTGCACAGTACATTGGTGTGCAGTGCAGTGATGCATAATGCAGTGGCATCGTTCGCAGCAGTGCAGAGTGGAATAGAGTGACGTAGAGTAAATTATTTCGAGGTGGGGTGAAGTGGCATAGAGTGCTGTGGAGCATAGTAGAGTAGTGTGGAGTAGAGTTCACTGGTTTAGAGTACAGTGGTATAGAGTAGAGATGCATTGAGTAAATGGCACAGAGTGGAGTAGTGCAGAGTAGAGGGCAGAGACTAATTGTGGAGTGAAATGGTATAGTGTGGAATGGTACAGAGTATATTGCAGTGACACGGTGTGGAGTGGTGTAGAGTGGAGGGGTGCTGAGTAGAGTGCAAAGTTGTGGAGTGGTGCAGAGTAGAGTGTAGTTGGGTAAGGTGGAGTAGGCATGGTGCGGTAGTGCACTGCTATTATAGACAACACATCTTCAACTGGAATGACCATTGCATCTTCACTGACATACACTTTTACTGATAAAAGTATACAGCACACAATCCAAGCCTTACGATATCTGGGACTCATTGCGACAGTACTTGAGAACAGTTGAGCAAACTAAGTCCCCAAATAACACAGAAGACTGAGTATGAGATTGCTGCGTGGTTGAACGTGATGCCTTATCATATTATCTAGAACACTGCTATGCTGTACTTGATTAACATCTATGTTTCTGCCACAAATTGTTCCGTTAGTTATGCAATTTGCCAAATATATTGCTGATGGATTGTAAGCTGCATATGTTTAATAAATCTTACAAAAATAAAAAAGTGTGCAGCACACAAATGATAATGTGTGGAAATGTCATCACCTAATGTAATGATTTGTTTTGATTACATTAAAATATTTGTTTTCAACCCATTCTGAATTATCAAAAAACATGCTTCATTCATGCTTTCCATATTCTGAAATATCTGCACGGTTAATTTACATTTACATTTTGTTTTGTGCTAGAAAGAAAATTAACATGGTGCAGCATACATAGAGTAGCCAGCATGATTGTCACGTAAATCCTCTGAAGTCAGAGAAAGAAACACCAAAATCGCTGGAAGACAGACCCTGACATTTGACCTCTGTCTTTGAATGTGCAGCAAATGTGACAAGATAAGAACAAGAAATTGTGTAAAGGTGGAAGAATACACTAAAAAGTTTTGTTTTTTTACGGAGTTTTATATGGCGCAAACCTGACTCGAATCAGGTATCTGAACGTTTTATATAGCACCAGTTGCGTTACATGAGGACACATTCATTTTTTTGTTAGGCACTGAGAGATTAAGTGATTTGTCCAGAACCACAGGATGTTCAGTGTTATTGCAGAGACTCAAACCCAGTTACCCAGATTCGAGGTCGACCGACTTAGACTTTAGGCCAACTCCTCTCCCCTAAGGTTTGGGAAAGGAAACTCAAGTTGGACAGCCTAAAGCAAATGAAGCCAGCAAACAGAGCCCAAGGAATTGTGGGTTACAAACCATAAAGTCAATGGTAAGAATTAGGTGGAATGTTTTTCCTGGGAACCACCCCAAATATCCCCAAGATGTGGTTACTAAACCAGACAGCTGTGCTGTCTGGTAGGCTTTGACCCAACAACAGTCACTCTTGCATTCCACTGGAAGTCACAGTGAACCAGACAAGAGATAAATGGTGAGATTATCAGTGATGTGCCTGAAAATGTCTAATGGCAATGGCTAAAGGTTACGGAGCTAAAGAAGCTAATGGCTTTGTGAGTTACATTCAAAATCTGTTAAAGTAAGTTCAGGAGTCTCTAAACCAAAAAAAAGGTTTGGCAACCGATTATCAGCCTACCTTCTTGTCACTTCCATCCCACATGTAGTACTGACAATGTGAAAGAATCACGTAATTCTCCAAAAACTGCATTCTAATTTCATATTATCTCAATCTGTTAGTAGGTGCAGAGAGATGATGTGCCCTCCACCTCACCAAGCTTACTCAGGTTGTTTTTGGAGCTTTCTTTGTGTCAAACCACTCTTTCTTTGCATTTATCTTGTCACATTCTTTACACATCCACAGCTCCTCAGTAGCAGATGCACCCTTTTCTCACCAGCCATCCTCATCCATCTAGCACTTTCCATAATGGAGAGTAGTAGGCCTTGAAGTGAACTGACATTTAGAATGACTTCCTATTGATGAACTGTGGCAAGAAGCACCAAAGCAATAATAGGAACGTGCTGCTCTTGAGCTAAAAGATTGATTCTCTGTATACAAGTCAGACATCACTCAGAGGAATGATTAGCTCATGGATGTGAGGTAGGTGAATGGTTGAAAGGCACCCTGAATGTCTGCTCTCAACGACGAGTTCAGGCAAATAGAACAAAATCTCCATCACCAACAACAAGGGCTTGCTGAGCAAAGAGGAGATCGAGAGGATGGTGCAGGTGGCAGAGAGATACAAAGCAGATGATGAAGTCTAGAGAGAGAAGGATGCTGCCAAGAACACAGTTGAATCCTATGCCTTCAACGTGAAATGCAGTGTGGAGGACAACAAACTTAAAGACAAGATCAGCAAAGAAGAAGATCTTGGATAAATGTAACCAGACCATCTCCTGGCTGGAGAGCTACCATATGTCAGAAAAGGAGTATGAGAACCAGTAGAAAGAGCTGGAGAAGGTCTGTAACCCCATAATCCCGAAACTCTACAAGTACGCGAAGCCTGGGGAATGGCTGGTGGCGACTTTGGTGATCAGGCTTCATGAGGTGGTGCCAAGCCTCACCCTACTATTGAGGAGGTGGATTAAGCTAATAGAGACCATAGCATTACCTTTCACGTTTGAATGACTAGTGGGCATGTTAACTTACACATGTTCAGTTTTCTGTTTCAGTTTGTTATGCTTATTACATATGCTGTAACAGCTCCCTGCATCTTCCGTTTACTGTTACTTCATGCAGTTTTTTGGCTTTAATGCAAAGGAGTGTTTTTGTTAGCACACATTTCAGTTGCTAGAACACACATCTTTAGAAAATGCAAATTTCATTGCTCTGTGAAAGCCAGTCTTTTGTTATTCTTCAGTAGAGCTTACTGCTAAGTGTTCCCTCTCTGCAAACTTGGTCAGCCCTAATAAGTTAAGGATCAGCAATCAAAGGGTATGTCTGTTTTCCAGAACATGTGCTGCTTTTCTGTTGCTATAACATGTTACAGCATGGAATTTTTGTCAATCATCCATTTCCTTATGATCATCCCAACAATACTAGCCTATCATAAAAAAATATTTGGGATATCTTCCAAGAAGGCTTTTTTTGTAAAATATAGGATAGTGAGCTGTTTTTGTAAAAATTTTCCTTTTTTAATCTCTTTATTTTCTAAAGTGTCTACAATATAATTTAAAATCCAAGGGAGCTCAAGACTTGTGAACAGGGCATAGTAGGTATAACTAATACATCTGGGCTATTTGTTATAAGCAAACAACCATAACACACAGGTTTCTACAAAAGGACTTCTCCTTTACTAGAATAAACAAATTGCTCACCCATAAACTATAAACAGGGCAGCTTTATTTCTAGAAGGTGTAGAATGTTAACATTGTTTTTCTGAAGTGTTTGTGTTTTCGCCATTTTTAAAGGGATGGCTTTTAGGTACTCAATCAGCACTGCTGTAGATAGCAAACAAGCATTCAGTGCCACATAAATCAAAACAATGGCTCAATTCCACAAGACACATTTCAGAGCCACACAATTCCACAGCACCCAGCATAATTATAATCCACATAATACTCCTCAACACTACATAATTCAACTCCACCTAATTGCACGCTTCTCAATACCACATAAATACACTCCACATAAATCCACTCTGACACATAATCCACATGAATACACTCCACACCATGCCACATAATTCCATCCAATATATTTTCCCTCAACACCACACTGGTCCATGACACACTATTCAACTCCACACAAATCCATTTCACACTACAGAATTCAACACCAAACCACATTATTCCAATACACAACATATATTAAATTTAGAACATAGATTTCAACATCATTCTACAAAATTCAACAGCACACCATTTAATGAAACTGCTACATAAAAATCCACAACACAAAATACCATTCCACACAATTCCAATACCGTCAAAACCACCAAATGACTATTCACATAATACAACTGTACACCATGCCACATAGCTCCACTACACAAAGCCATGCCACACAACAATGCCACAACAAACAATTCCAATCCAACCCACATAATTACAATATACTCCACATACATCCACTCCAGTCCATACCACATAAGTAAGATATTTACATTTACAACACCATTACCTCTGACTCTCTTTTCTAAAACCAAAACACACAGATCTGAAGCTTAGCTCCTAACTATTTGTTCTTTTTCATCAAAAAAATACAACGGTATCCACACAGTTCCACTCCACACAATTCAACTCCACACATTTTCAATGCATGCCACATAATTCACCACTAAACCACATTTTTCCACTACACAACACCATTCCACTAAAACTCAACAACACTCCACATATATACAGTCCACATCACACAAATCCAATCCACACCACACAATTCTACAAAATTCAATAGCGGACCACAATATTAAACTCCACTACATGCGACTCCACAACACAAAATACCATTCCACATAATTACACTCACAACAGAGAATCCCACTCCACATGATTCAGTACACTTAATACCACATAATTACTATCAACATAATTCCTACTGTACACCATGCCACATAATTCCACATCACAAATCCTATCCACACCACACAATTCCACGCCACATAATTACACAACTAACTAATCCAATACAACCCACAATCCCACTACACACCACATACATACACTCCATAACACCTAGGTAAAATAGATTGCCATTTACAATGCCTATAGCTCTAACTCAAACTAATGCGAGAATGACCCAGACACTAAAATATGCAGTAGGACAATCACATGTACACTATCCATGTACTCCTCTAACCACCTACACTATACTCATTCACACCTTTATTTTCCACCTACACGGTACTTCAACATTCCTCCAATTACCCAGGTAGTACCCATGCAGTCCAGCAAACACATTGTCACTCCACATGTACATCTCCAATCGCCCGGCCAGTACCATATTCTAATCCAACCTCCCTGCCAATACCCAAGCACTTATAAATTCACCATACACTCTCCTTGCACTACTCTAATCATCCAGACACTACCCAACTACTCACGCAATGACCCACGCACTAACACATGCACTGCTACCATTACATGTGCACTATATATGCAATCCACTAACTGCCTGTACGCTACTCATTTACACCTTTATTTTCCAAGGTACTATGCATGCAGTTCAGCAAACACACTGTCACTCACCATTTACATCTCCAATCACCCAGCCAGGACCATATAGACCATATAGTAATCCAACCTCTCTGCCAATACCCAAGCACTTATACATTTACCATACACTTTCCTTGCAGTAGTCTAATCATGCAGTCACTACCCATGTATTCTGGAAATGACCCAGAAACTAACACATCCAGTGCTACAATTACATGTGCGCTATCCATGTAGTCCTCTAACCACCTACACAGTACTGAAATACTCCTCCAATTACCCAGGTAGTACCCATGCAGTCCATCAAACACACTGTCACTCCCCATGCACATCTCCAATCATGCAGATAGTACCATATACTAACCCACCTCTCCGCCAATACCCAAGCACTTACAAATTTACCAGACACTCTCCTTCCAGTACGCTAATCATCCAGTCTCTACCCAAGTACTCATGCAATGACCCACGCACTAACACATGCACTGCTACTATAACATGTGCACTATCCATGCAGTCCTCTAACCACCTATATGCAACTCATTCACACCTTCATTTTTTCAGGTACTACCCATGCAGTCTAGCAATTACCCTGTCACTACCCATGCAAACCTCCAATCACCCATCCAGCACCATGTACTTATCCAATCACTCCGCCACTACCCAAGCACTTATAAATTCACCATACACTCTCCTTCCAGTACGCTAATCATCTAGTCACTACCCAAGTACTCATGCAATGACCTACTCACTCACACATGCACTGTTACTATAACATGTGCACTAGCCATGCAGTCCTCTAACCATTTACCCGCTACTCATTCACAACTTCATTTTCCCAGGTACTACCCATGCAGTCTAGCAATTACCCTGTCACTACCCATGCACACCTCCAATCACCCATCCAGCACCATGTACTTATCCAATCTCTCTGCCAATACCCAAGCACTTATAAATTCACCATGAACTCTGATTACAACACTCCACTCATCCAGTCAGTAGCCATATACTCATGCAATGACCAAGGCAATAACTATCCACTACTACAATCGCATGTGCACTACACATGCACTCATCTAATCACTTATACAGTACTCATGCACTGCTCCAATTACCCTGCTATTATCCATGAACTCATTTAATCACCTTGCCACTTCTAAACATTAGTAAAATAACGATGCAATACACTTGCATTTCTCCAATCACCCACATACTGTACATACTTGCATACAATCACTCTGATATTTTTTCTTTTTTAACCAGTAGATGAGGTTCTGTAAGAGCCTTTTTTTTAACAATTTAAAAGAAAAATTATTTTTCCAACCTTTTTTACATTTTTTTGTGTGTTTTTTATTTTATAAACAGAAAAAAAAAACATCAAAAAATGATTTATTTGAAGAAAAAGAAAAGCGCGTTACAATTTTTTTTTACATTTGTGCGCTTTCAGAGTAGCAGAGTTCACAATTATACATTGTTCACCAAAGCAGAGCTCTGTGGCGCACTTAATACAGCTAACAGATGCATTTAAGAACTCAGGCATATTGTGAGGCCTTGGTGGAGATGGAGTCGCAGAAGTTGAAGGTGTACTGGGGTCCTGTTGAGTATCAGAATCCAACTTTCTCTTCATTTCCTCTCTTGCAAGGTGCACTGGATGGATGGTTTCCATGTGTTTCTTCATGCTACTTCTAATCAGACCCTCCGGACTGCACTCTTTGGCAAATGATATATGTTACTTTTGTAGCATTGACCTTTTCCTCTCTCTCTGGAACACTAAAAAATGCCCAAACAATACTCTCTCTTCTCTTCCTCTTCTGCTGGAGTCTCTGTTCTTCCTCCTGCACTGCAAGTGCATTCACTTCTGCACAATTCTAAGCCATAGTTGGATTCAAAATAAAGAAACACACAAAAAACTATTATTATCAAGAGCATAAACAAACAGGTCTTCTCTCTATGAAGCTCAAAGAATGAGGGAAATATCAGAAAGATGAATCCTCGCTCTGTCATAATTAAATTGATTTGAACCAATCAGATTCCTTTATTCTTTTGCTGACATGAAGTCGTGTAGAGTGCGCGCACCCTTCACACACCCTTCACGCACCCTCGAAAATCATATACAATATTATATACTATAAATGGACATTTCTATGATCCTTTAATGAATATATAAGAAAAACTCAAAGAGACGAAAAAGTTAGACAGTGGAGCCCTACAAGGCACAGCACCTGACACACTATCCCTAATCCCATATGTTCAACCACTGGGAGTATCCAAAGATCTATGTGCGCACTGAAAATGCACCCACTGCAATCCAATACAGGAGTATCACAGTAAAAACAAAAAGCAAAGGTGCACCACAAAAACTCTTTTAGAAGCCCAAAGCCCCTGATGAAGTGCTCCGCATGAAACGCGTTGGGAAGGGCTTGATATTCAGCGAAGTTCCTTTGTAACTGCCTGCGGTCTATTCTCCATTCAAGAAGTTGGCTACAGATACTTACCTGTGTGGGCCCCTCATCGACAGGCAACTGTTTTTGGAGATTATGCGGCACAGCCTGAGCCGCGAGGATTGCCCCGCTGTATCGTGGTACAGTCCTGCTGTTGCGCTACTGAGCGTGATGGCACCAGGAACAGGTACGCCCAATGGTGGAATATTGAAGTGTATTGCCAGGTGGTAGAGGTCACAAAGCTGCCCACTGTGGAATAAGGTTGAAAATGTGGGTCTTGTCACGGCGACCCAAATGGGGAGGACAACAGCACTACGAGGTCCAGCATGCCACACGAGTGGACACGCCCATCCGGGCAGGGACTGTGTCCCTGAAGTAACGCTGCAAAAACTGCAGAGACTGGAACTCTTTTAGAAGCCCATAGGCCCTGATGATGTGATCCGCATGAAACGCGTTAGGAAGGGCTTGATATTCAGCGAAGTTCCTTTGTAACTGCCTGCGGTCTATTCTCCATTAAAGAAGTTGGCTACAGATACTTACCTGTGTGGGCCCCTCATCGACAGGCAACTGTTTTTGGAGATTTTGCGGCACAGCCTGAGCCGCGAGGATTGCCCCGCTGTACCGTGGTACAGTCCTGCTGTGGCGCTACTGAGCGTGATGGCGCCAGGAACAGGTACGCCCAATGCTGGAATATTGAAGTGTATCGCCAGGTAGTAGAGGTCACAACACTGCCCACTGTGGAATAAGGTTGAAAATGTGGGTCTAGTCACGGTGACCCACATGGGGAGGACAACAGCACTACGAGGTCCAGCATGCCATGCGAGTGGACACGCCCATACGGGCGGGGACTGTGTCCTTGAAGTAACGCTGCAAAAACTGCCGAGACTGGAACTCTTTTAGAAGCCCATAGCCCCTGATGAAGTGCTCTGCATGAAACGCGTTGGGAAGGGCTTGATATTCAGCGAAGTACCTTTGTAACTGCCTGCGGTCTATTCTCCATTAAAGAAGTTGGCTACAGATACTTACCTGTGTGGGCCCCTCACCGACGTGCAACTGTTTTTGGATATATATATATATATATACAAATGTTTCCCAGATTCAAGGACGCAACTCCTTGGGAAACGATTCTGCTGGATTTTTATTTAAAACCGGCACAAGTATTCCAAATAGTCACTATCCCTGATGGGTTTCGGATGGCTGGTCCGTCTCCAAAAGGGAAAAGCAGGCAAGCATGGAAACACTTCAACGTTCATTTCTGCTTTTGACATCCACTCTCTGGTGAGTAGCATGCCAGAAGTTGTAGTGTCAATTTTCCCCGTGTGGGAGGCCATATAATTGCCAGAAAATCTTCATTCCATTTATTCAATATTATTTATAGACCACCGGTGGGCCTCAGAAGTACAGTTCCGTTTCAGGTAAAACAATTTCCCGTGCTGCTAATAGGCTCACAAACAATTTGAACCTTGCAGTCCTGTGTTACATTCAAATAGGTGTTGAATAAACGGAATGAAGATTTTTTGGCAATTATATGGACCCCACCAAGTGGTAAAATTGACACTACAAGTCCCGGCATGCTATTCACGAGAGAGTGGATGTCAAAAGTGGAAATGAACATTGATCAATCTGTTTCTAAATTCATATTATCCCTGCAATATGCTATTCACTTAGTTTTAATATTTCAAGTTTATGTACTTCACTTCAAACTGTCTCTGTACAAGTCTGTCTGTAGCTTCCTTTCTTCTGCTTTGTCAATTAGCTTTGCCTCTCCTCTCATACATCTTGTAGACTGCCTAGTGGTGGTGGGACTCCGAGACTCAGATAACCCATTGGTCATGTACTACTACTCTACCATGAAGTCTGCATGCCCAAGTAAACTATTCTACATATGCTTGTTGAGATGAGAAGGCTTTTGTTTTTACTTGCTCATGCTCAATCAGTAAAACGAGAGAGTCGCCATGATCATGTTGGCCACCCCAATGTTGTGTATGTATTATTTATTATAGTATACCAACAGTTGATGATGACCGAGCACCATGGCAGGAAAGAAGTATGAGAAGGATGGCCCCATTGCATTTGGCAACCAAGACCATATGTCCAGTTGTCCACCCTTATTTCTTTTCAAAAACACAGAATCCTCAATAGCTCTGCCATTCTATTACAATAAGTTATTGTTTGTCTTAGCTACATGGCTTTTCAAAAATTGCCACCAACATAATGCCCAACCTGATATTTTTGATAGAAAATACTGTAATTGAATAGCAGTGATGTATTGTGATTGTATTTTCCCCTAATATTTTTTATGGGAGTGGCGTATCTGGCATCTCTAAAATATGTAATGTCTTTTCTAGCCACAACAACCACCGGTGCCGGGGCCATCAATGATGACGCCAGCTAATCATACGTGGCAGCAAGGGGTTGAGCCAGTGGCAGTAGCGGGCAGTGGTATGTCATATGCGTATTGACAATTAAGAATATACTCACTGCAAGGGTGCACTGTTGATTTGTGACATCCCTCTTTAGCAGATACAGCAGGAGTTGAGTAATGGCCTCTTCTATCTACAACTTAGCAAAGTTTTATAATAGATGTTAAATATTGTGGGTTGATTGAAAATGGAAAGAAGGATGGAAGGAGAATTGTAATATCAGTGAAAGAATGAAGTGTGCAAAAGGATGCATACAGGTGGGTGATAGGATGCATGGGTGGGTGAAGGATGAATGAAAGAGTAATGGTAAAAAGGATGCCTACCTAGGTGGATGAAAGGGTATGAGTGAAAGGATGTCTGCCTGAGTGGGTGAAAGGAAACCTTGGGTTGGTTTGGTGGGTAAATGTATGTTGGCTAAAGGTTCATAGAGACTGAGAGACATATTTGGATGGATGGACATATGGATGGTTTTCAATTGTGAAGACTGGATGACAATATGTAAAACTTAAATGGTGAGTAGCAAAGCCAAGGGTGAAATATAATAATACAAGAAGAACAATGCAATGATGAAAGGCTATATGCATGGAATGAAGAAGAAACAAGGGACTAGGAAGCTCCTCTGGAGGGGAATTCTTCTCACCTACTTTACTTGCTTAGAATGGTTTTATCAAGGCTTTGATTCAAAGGGTTGAGGTTGTATTTCTGACTACTCCCTTGACCCAGTAGTTTTAAAGTGCAGCATATATTATGTATCCTACCCACCTATCATCAATCCCCTCTCTCCCTTTCTGCCCATGGCATTTTGCCAGTAACACCCATGGTGACCTAATAGCTGCATGGTTTAATTTGGCGGCACTATATTGTTGGCTGTGCAATGTGCGCCTGCTTCAGTTAGTGTGCCATTTAGATAGTTCATGGCAATGCAAAAACCAAGTGTGCTTCCCTTCCATCCCAGTGCCCACTCAGTCACTTCCTAGTACATAACGCCTCTCCTAAGTTCTGTCCCTGCCTTCTAAACAATTTGAAAAAAAACAATCTTTGCCTCTGCCACATTCTTCCTGCCAAGTAATATATTTTATTATGACTTCCATTACGGAATATGACTGTTCAAATTTTGCTCATTCAACATTTGCCAACCAGTGACTCACTACTAGCCAAAGCTTAGGCACATGGTAATGATGATCAGTAAAACTTCTACCTATCTCTCTAACTTACCTGCAGTAGAGTAAGGTAATAATTCCTTTCCTTACTGCCAAGCTATCAATTTTGTTGGAAGAAAGTCATCTCAAAGTGTGGTGACGGAGGATGACGCCAGGGCGTAAAGTGGGACTAAGAGTAAGTGATTTGAATTTTTTGGATGGGATAATCTGTGACGAATGTGCCAAATACAATATCCTGGTATACAATATCCTAATTCCTGTACTGTAGTGCATTGCTTTTCTCACCACCCCCTTTTCTACCGACAGGAGGATGTCTGCATGATTGATTTTATAGTACCTCATGTGACGTATATTATTCATCATATTCATCTGCCTTGTAGTCAGGGTAAATTGAAAGGCATGTTGCTCAGAGCATTGACACAGGAATAAGATAATTATCAATTACAGCTGCCCCACCTGCTGACAGTAGCAAAGGAACGCGAGTATCGCTTGGGTGCCACCTAAACTAGCATGCCTCCATTAATCTAGCACTAAAAGAGAGAGAACAATACTTATGTACTACATTGTGCAAAATTTCTGAAACTCTAATCACATCAAAATTGAATAGCCCAAGGATACTAGCAAATGTACTGGTACTGTGTCACTACATTGTATGTTTTGCTAAGAGTATTGTTCACAATTTTTTATTTTTCTTCCTTGATATAGCTAATCCTGTTGGTCCTAACAGGCAGAAGATAGCAGCCTGTATATGGCAGAGGAAACTAGAGGCCATCAGGGCATAATACCAGTGGCTGATGGTTGAGTTGGAGGCGGCAGCAGAAGCCCAGGGCCCCAGCCAGAGCTGAGTGCCTCCTGTCTACCGATGCTGCAGTATGTTGGCAGCAGTCCGATGCCCTTCCATCACTGCTACTCCCCCATTTTCATGCATCTGAGAGCTGCTTCATGCAGAGACTGGCGCACATGGAAGCTAGGCAGGAATGGATGGATAGGCACCTGAAAAAGCTCCTAGCCCACTGTTAGTGCCATTTTCTGCCCATTTTGAATCCTTTTTTTGGTGGGACGGCAGAAATGTTGGGGTTAGGACATTCAGATTTGTTTTACGGACAATTTAATTTTGGTACTTAGTTCAGTTTGGACACAACTTTCTTTTGGGACATTGGTTGGAGACAGGGAGATTTGTTTGGGGGGTCAATTGCGGGTTAAGTTTAAATTTTTAGAGGAATAAATATTTCATAATTTAACATTATGATTTAAATCTTTTTGGGGGTATTTTACTTCACACTGCTGCCATTGCTGCAGCCTGTTTATTTATTGTGCTGATAGTGTATAACAAATTAGTTATGCAGTACAGTTGACCTCTCTCCTCCTAGTCTCTGAAGTCTGCAAGTATATTGACCCCTAAGGATTGGGATCCTTGATTTTCCATTGTCTATGTTGCAGCATAACCATGCTCCACAGTTCTCTTACCAGAATAGATTAAGTGAGGGCTGCATGGTTTCGCAAGGTGCCATGGTGGTGGTAGTAGTAGCATGCTAGCGCATTAACAGTGAAAGCATCAGAAGCGAGGTCCCACTCCCTCCTAGGTAAACTTAAACTGTAGGATAAGGACTATTTATCACAGGGACCTATCTAAATTGAAATAACAAGAGAGCTAATGGGTTATATATTATTATATGAAAGCTTTACAAACAATTGAGACAGTCACCATACTAGACTACAAGAACAGAGACAATAGACAAAATATAATATGCAATGCTAAATTGAATTGTTCAGAAAATGGTGAGCTAGTTAAACTTATGAAATGAAGTGGACTTGAACTCTGAAGAGGACAAAGATAGGCTTTGATGCAACACAGTGCCTGGAAGATGATGCTCGCAATGATGCTAGCAATGATGTTCTTCTCAAAATATTGAACACTGTTTTTTTTGCACGGGTGGGTACATTTGGCCAGTGTGGGCTATACTTAGAGCTGAAGATCCTGTACTGAGCTAGTGTTGTTTTCACCACATCTGTCTCACCAAGTGTGTGAGCAACTAATTATGTAAATTATTAAGTCACATTTCAATAAATCACACAGCCCAGGGTCAAGTGCACAGCATAGACAGCTCTAATGATGATTAAAATAATTAATATTACTACTGTATTGCCAAATTGGGAGTTGCAATGCATATGCATTCCTCTTGGACTGGCCATCAATCTTGGGTGCCTGACGGATGTGGTCCTGTAATGTAAGCGTGAGTGTTATGTTGCTTTTCGAGTTTGGGGAGAGAAAGGAGTTAAACTTCATAAAGAGTGCACCGAGAAGACTCAGAGGCAGTGCAAGAGAGAAGAGAAGAAGGTTCTTTTTGCACTCATTCATTTTATGACTGATGTGTGAACAATTAGGTGAGTGCAATTTTACAACAACCAAAAATCACACAAAAGTAGGAGCATGCGTCCCCAGGTTAGCTCTGTTGTATCATCCTGCTTTCTTTCCCTTAGGATAATCCGTAAAATTTCTCATTTGTTTTCTACTGATGCCCTTAAAATAATTGTTTTGGCTATGATTCTTTCACGGTTGGACTATGGGAATTGCCTGTATGTGGGCATCCCTGCTTATGAACTTCGGCGCCTCCAGATTATCCAGAATGAGGCTGCCCGCCTTATTCATCGGCTTCCCAGGTCCAACCATGCCACTCCCCTACTCAAATCCCTCACTGGCTCCCCATCCTACAGAGAACTCTCTTCAAGATGGGATGTCTAGTTTTTAGGGCTCGGGCCTGTACTGCCCCCCTTTTCATCAATTCCTTGATTGCTCATTATCACCCTTGTCGTAACCTTCGTTCCTCCACTCAGGCCCTCCTCACCGTCCCCCGCTTCCGCAAATCCAGAACTGGTAGCACTAGTTTTTCCATCCTCGCCCCCGTTTCTGGAACAGTCTCCCACTTACCCTCAGATCCATAACTGATTATTTGCTTTTTCGTAAATCGCTAAAAACCCATCTGTTTACCCAAGCCTTTACAAATCTGTAAACTCCTGGCTGCCTCCACCTTCTGACACTATCAACCCTAGCGCCAGGAAACCGCTTGGTCACAGTGCGCTTTACAAATACTTTCAACATCAACATCTTCAACATCAACATGTAACTATCAGTATCAGGCTGATCAAACTTGCAACTGTCATGATCATCAATTCATCATAATAAATCATAACAATAATATGTAGCCTTACAGTACAAGCATAATGTGATGATCATTCATGACCACACATCTGTCCCTCTCAACCCCCACTTAGCTTCAAATTTGAGCCATACCGCACTGAGCACACACACACAGGAACATTACATTTTCCAAATCAAGTAAAATCAACACCACTTCACAGAGTTGGGTAGGTTACTTTAAACAAATCAGTTGGTTTCATTGAAGTTGAAAACTGCCTTCTTCGGGTGGCAGTTCTTGAAGTAGTCATGCTCACACCCTGAGTTCTTCTATCATCCTGATCCTCCAGACTCTGAGTAAGGTATCCAACTTTGTACCAACTGTGTCCCGACTCAAATGCAATAGATCAACCTGTAATACAATGCTGTTTATGCACAAAAAAAGAAACATTGAGTAATTTTTGGGAGTTAACTAGATTTTTGGTTTATGTTATCTAAAGGAACTGGTTGGGTCTGACTCTTTGAGGAGTATAAAGCAGAAAACAAAGCAGTGTGGAGTGGACCTGGCAAACAAATCTCACTAACTCAGTCTGAAAAGGGAAGAAAAAAATCACCTTCAGGGAAAAAAATTATTAGCCGGAGGTAGGCCACCAACATTGTAAATCATCACAAATACATTTAAGCACCCACTGTCACTGCCTGCCACCACATGAATCATCTGTAAAACTCACAAACAACAATTACTCAGCATGCAATTCATGACATTTACCTGTTCTTTTAATTCAGGCATGGTCACCATGGTACATTGCCAATCCATTGCTCACAAAATAGACATTGGCCAGTCTTGTAATAAATCATAGAAGGTGAAGCAGTCCGGCAAGGGGAATAAACTGGGAAACTATAGATGGTAACGGCTCGGGATATAAGCAGGCACACATGTGTATCTCCAATGCCCTTGAGGTAAATGGGGTGGTGGCTTATTCACTGCCCACTGGTGCAACTCCATTCTGGCAACAAAATGTGTCTAAGACGGTGGGGCTGAATTAGTCAGCCAGACACAAACAAATACAAAAACAAATGTTCCCCATGCTATATCTTTTTTCGGAGGGCATCAAAGCAGATCAGAAATAGAGAGAGAAAGGTCTATGGTTGTTGGCCCAGGCCTAGTAGTCAGGGAAGTAGAGCTCATTATCAATCTCAGGTGATTTGCCCACAAGTAGGTCAGCTAACACACTACCTCCATGACCTGAGTCTCTCTCATTTTCTTCCTTTAATACCTCAGGTATGGAGTAACCCGGGGGTAACAAGTGCTGGTTCATTTTGATCATGGTCAATCTCTATATGTTTTGAGGCAAGAGACTGGTCCTTCTCACTGTGACAACGGCACCAGCAGCACTGAAAACATGCTCAGCGGATTACTGACTACAGGTCAAGCCAGATAGTTTATTGCCAGTCTGCTTAGCACTGGCTGGATGCACAAAATGGCTGCAGTGCCACATTGTCATCAACAACAAGAACACTGGGCAAGAATGCACTGGGAACAAAGAGAAGACATGCAGGCCTGCGTCAAAAGCACACTGGCTGCTTATGAAAAATGGCTGCCAGCCCATGGTCACAACAACACCAACCAGCAAGAATGCATGGCCACAACAAAGAAGACATGCGCGCCTATGGCAAAAGCACACTGGCTGCCAATGCAAAATGCCTGCCAGCCACATAATCACAACAACAACCAGCAAGAAGGCATGGCCACAACAAAGAACACATGCAAGCCTAAGGGGAAAGAACACTGGCTGATTCTGTAAAATGGCCACCAGCCACATGGTCACCACAAGAAGCAGGAGGCCTGGAAAACAAAGAACACATGCAGGTCTATGGAGACTGACTATATAAAATGGTCCCTGGCCACATGGCATGGGGAACACAGGCAAATGGTGACCTATGGCAAATACACACACACCGGTCAGACAAAGAAGGCATTGGTAACACAGCAAACACAGCCTTAATTCAGCAATGCCAAAGAGGAAAGTTACTGGGCTAAAAATGTTTACATCACACATCCTCCAAAGGCATTAGCTCATCTATACACTGTGTGAAGGGAAAAGAAACATGAAATTCCCCCAAAAACACATTTTGTATTTTGATCCAATGCCATCCATCGCCTAAATGATGTTTAAATTCAACAGACACCACAGAAACAGTTGTTTCATTCATCCATTTTTTATTTTTTTTAAACAATTTTTATTGGTTTTGTGAGCATATCATACATTCCCGGGCCACATGCCCGTCCGTTCTTAGCGCCGGCAACCATAACACTGCTTCACATACCCCAACAACATATCCTAATCCTGTTAACCCACCTCCCCCTCTACCCCCACCCCTCCCTTGTCAGTGTGCCTTCAAGCTCTTGTTGTGAGTATCATATTTACCCTACGAGCAGCAGGCGTCACTCCCCTCCAAATCACATCCAGACAGAGGTCTAGGTACTGTCCAGTGCTGCAGTCGATCCCCACTTCGTCTCTGGGTTCAAGGGAACCGTGCAGTCCGCCCTCTCCCATCACCCAAGCTCATCACCTAACTCCCCCCCTCCACCACATTCACCTCCATCCCCCTCCGCCCCGCGCCCCCTTCCGGGGTCGCCGGCTCGTCATCCTCCCCACCGTCGCCAGCCTCCATAAGCGATTGTAAGTCCGTCACAAGCGCATTCCACGCTCTGGCAGTATCTAGCGCCTTATCGTTGGATATACGCCTGGCTAATTGCAATCTCAGGACACCTTCGCACGCGGCCCCCTGCTGGAAGCACCTCCGCCACCTCAGGTAGTTAGGTCCCCCTCTAGACTTCCAGTGTAGTGTAAGTTCCCGCTTGGCCATTATGAACCCCAAATCATAAAACTTGCTGGTGATTTTAGTGGCAGGAGTATGGGGAAACCAAAGTAGCAGGCATGCTCCCGCGTCCGCTTCAACTTGACGACCCGTAACCGCATTCAGGCAAGCGAAAACATCAATCCAGTAAGTGCCAAGCCCCGTGCACGACCAGAACATATGCTTAAAGTCAGCGTCCTCCGCGGCACAGCGCGGGCATAATGATTGCGCACCTCCAAAGATCCGCTGGATCCTGGCAGGGGTCCAGTACGCCCTATGAAGGGTGTAATACTGGACCAGTTGAAACCGAGCATTACGGGTGCCCTTCCAGGCCCTCCATACAAGCTGAGACCATGTCGCCTCCGGTATCTGCTTACCAAGATCGACCTCCCAGCGCTCCCGTAGCCCGTCAAGCGGCGGGGGATCAGTCAGTGCCAGCCTCCGATACAGGCATGTGATGGCCTTATAAGTGCCAGCCGCCATCACAACATACTGGCAGCCCGGCGACATGGGTGGTTCCACCAGCCCCATCTTCCAGCGCCTCTGGATCCCAGTAACCAAAGCCGCATGCAACAGGAAGTCCCCCCTCGGCAAATCAAATGCCTCCCGCAAGGCACCGAACGGCATCAAGACACCGTCGCGGTACAAATCTCCTAGCATGTGAAGCCCGGAGTCCTCCCAACCGGCAAGCGCCGACCAATCCCCACCATGCGGGAGGGCGGTACACATGCCCAGGGGAATCTCCGGTGCATACGGGGCGCGACACCCCACCCGCCTGTGGCCACGCAGCCAGCAGCGGCGAAGGGTTCGTTCTTCAAGAGTCAGCTGCTCCAACCGAAGCTCCTGTTGGAGCACAATGAAGGACAGGACATGGCGCGGCACAATCCGACCCTGCGGTCCCTCCGGTCGCCTAAATTCCCTCGCCACCGCCTGCGTGAGCCACTGAAGTTGAGCAGCCAAGTAATACCATTCGAAGTCCGGCACGGCTAGGCCACCCTCCTCTATGGACCTAAGCAAAGTATTCAGGGCTATGCGTCGCCTGCCAGAGCCCCAGATAAAACCTATCACCGCAGATCGTAGCGTCCGGAAAAAGGAGGGCGGTATCCACACCGGTAGCGTGCGGAAAAAATATAGCAGGCGCGGCAGGACCACCATTTTCAACAACGCAATTCGCCCGGCCTCAGACAACGGGAGGACGTGCCAAAACCTCATGCTACCTCTAATGCCCCTCATGGCTCTACCCACATTCCCCTCATAAAGGAGTGAGTGGGTGTGATAAATATGGACCCCGAGGTACTGCAGGCAATCCGGTTCCCAGCGCAGGCCATCCAACACCTCAGGCTGGGCGCAGCGAGACGTCAAGGGGAAGAGACAGGTCTTAGACCAATTAACCCGGAGGCCCGACAGATTCCCGAATTCCTGGAGCAAGGCCCGTGCTCCCGTCACTGATTCATCCACATCAGCCAGATATAACAAAAGGTCGTCGGAATATAATGAGATATAATGTAAGCCGCCCCGTGATGGTACCCCCTCAAAGTACCGGCCCTGCCGGGCCCGCGCCGCCAGTGGTTCAATCGCCAAGGCGAAGAGGAGCGGGGATAATGAGCAACCCTGTCTGGTGCCCCGACTTACCGAGCACGCCGCAGAAACAGAGCGGCCCGTACGGATCCTAGCAGTAGCCGACTCATAAAGCAGCCTCGTCCAACGGACGAAGCCATCCCCCAGCCCGAACCGAAGGAGCACACTGAGCAAATAAGGCCATTCCACACTATCGAATGCCTTTTCGATGTCCACCGATAATACGGCCGCCCCCGCGGGGCCCTCCCCATCAATATCCATGACCCTTAGCAGGCGCCGTATGCACGTCGAGGTGTTCCTAGTGGGGATAAAGCCTGACTGATCCGGGTGTACCAGAGAGCACATATGGGCAGTCAGCCGCGTCGCCAAGATCCTGCTCAATACCTTGTAGTCCACCGTGAGCATTGACAGCGGGCGATATGCCGTCCTAGCGGTGGGGAGGCCGCCCTTTTTCAACAGCGGGACTACGATCGCCTCTCGCGCCGATGCCGGCAATCTACCCTGCTCCCAGGCCTCCCCATAGATCTGGTGTAAGCGGGGCGCCAGGAGATCTACGTATGCAGCATAGAACTCCACCGGGAGGCCGTCCCCCCCCGGTGTTTTCTTCCTGGCCATATGCTTGATCGCCGCCCTGATTTCCCCCTGCGTGATAGCCATCCCCAGCGTGGCGCCCAGCTCTGGGTCCAGCCGCGGCAACTGAGCCTCTTCAAGAAAGGCATCCAGTGTCGCAGGGCACCTCGCCATCCTGCTCCGATAAAGTTCCTCATAGTAATCCCGGAACTGAGTGTTGATCTCTCGCTGCGAATGGACCAAGTCTCCAGTCGGAGTAGCCAGCGAGAGGATCGGCGTACCCCTAGTATCAGGATTGGTCAGCCATGCCAACAGCGAGCCGACCCGATCCCGTTCCGCATGTGCCCGGACCATGTATTCCCGGTAGTCATGGCAGCGGAGCCTCTCCACCTGGGTGGCCACCCGCTCTCGAGCCGCTAACAATTCCTCCCTATTGCCGCCCGCCCCATGGCCATCCCTCTCCGCCTGCCGCAAAGCGGCCTCTTCTCGTGTGACCTCAGCCAGCAGTGTCCGGCGAACCCCCAACGAGGACGAGAGGCACGTGCCTCGCACCACCACCTTAAAGGCGTCCCACTCAATCGCTCGAGTTTTCAAGGAAATAGCGCTCGATGCAGTCCTGCACTTCAGCGTGGAAGACCGGGTCCTCCAGCGTCAGCGGGTTCAACCGCCATGTGGGAACCGGTTGCCTCTGTCTAGTCCAAAGGACCGTGAGCAGGCAAGGGTTGTGGTCCGATATGGTCCGCGCCAGGTACTCACAATCACGCGTGAGTTCCTGAGCCCCACCCGAGCAGAGGAAAGTGTCAAGACGCACATGTAAATCATGCGGCACCGAATAGAACGAATAGTCTCTACTCGTAGGATGGCACGTCCGCCACGCGTCCTGGAGCCCCCACCGATCCTGCCAGTCCCTCCGGGCCTTAGCCACTCTGCACACCGCTGACTGAGCGAGCGGAGGATGGGAACGGTCCATCTCAACATCTGCCACAGAATTAAAGTCCCCTCCCATGTACACCGTACCCACGAGCATATCCGGCAGCCGGCTTGACAATACGGAGAAGAACGCAGCCTGATCAAAGTTAGGGGCGTAAACACAGCAAAACGCTACATCCCGGCCATCCAGCCTCCCCAACACTGCCACAAACCTCCCTTCCGGGTCCACCCTAGTGGTCAAAGGCTGGAAGGGGACACCCGCCCGAATCCAAAGTAGCACCCCTCTAGCATGCGCAGAATAAGTAGTATAGAAGAGTTGCCCTCTCCATCGCCGCTGCAGCGCCTGCCCTTCAGCCAATGTTAAGTGCGTCTCCTTTAAAAAAGCCACCTGGACCCCCCTCCGGACTAAATATGCATGCACTTTGTATCTCTTCCTCATGGAGTTGAGCCCCCGCACATTCCAGGTGATGCATTTCAAGTCTAATTTAGCCGCCATCAATGGGCACATAGCAAAGTCCAATCCCCCACAGTCTCATCGGCACACTGACAATACCCAAAAACTTCGGAACCCCGAAACAACCCCGACCAACTTCCACCCCACCCACCCCCAGAACAGGCATCAAACAGTTGTCACCCATCCAAACCCAACCCCCGAGTACGAGGGAAACTCTGGAAGATACCAGAGACTCACAAGATATGTGAGGTCGAGGGGAGACGCCGCACCAGCCGGCCGGACAATCAAGACCTGTCGCACCAGGAAAGGTCGATCCCGACTAAGAGTCGTCCTCCCCATCCCCCTCCCAGCAGCACCACCCCCCTTAATAAGGCCAGGGACCCAGCACCTCCCCCAGGGAGCAAAGTACAGGTACATCCCCATCCGCACAGAAAGCAGGACCCCATCCGCCCCTCATGTGTCCACCCCACAGGGCCAGCACTCCCCCTTACTGTCCATCACTCAACATCCCATAGTCACTCATCCAGGAGACCATCAGCTGTCTGCGGGTTGATCCGAGGCAACTCCCCAGTTTCCTTGTCGGAAACCTCGTCCGAGCCACCCGGTTCCGCCTCATCCGAACCCAGCCTGGATCCTGAATCTACCACCTGGGTGTCAGGCACTGCTCCGGAAATGTCCGACACCGGCCCTCCTTTCCTGGTCCGTCTGCGAAGCCGAGGGGGACCTCCTGCCCTGTTTTCTCCTTCGATTGCGCCTGTTCCTGCGCGGTTTTGGCCGGTACTCGGCATTCCCTGTCCAGGCACCCGCGCCGTCCTTGCCCGCTCGATACCGCTCCAACCATTGCCAAGCGTCATCCGGGGAATCACAGAACGTTGCCACTCCGTCCACCAGTATCCTCAGGCGGGCTGGGAACAGCAAAGAGTACTGTACTCCCTCATCGCGGAGAGCCCTCTTGACGGTGACGAAGGAGAAACAGCTGCGTTGGACCTCCTGGGAGTAGTCAGGAAATATTGACACCGATGCGTTGTCTACCTTGTAAGCACTAGCCCCTCTGGCCTGCCGCAGTATAATGTCCCGGTCCCTGAAGTGGAGTAGCCGAGCTATCACTGGCCGGGGAGGCCGTCCCGGGGCAAGGGGGCGAGCCGGGACCCGATGGGCTCTCTCCAAAGTGTAGAAGTGCGTCAGACATTCAGGGACCACCGCATCCCGCAGCCAAGACTCCAAATACGCGACCATATAATCCCCTTCAATATTTTCGGGGAGGCCCACCACGCGGATATTGTTGCGTCTGTTGCGCCCTTCCGCGTCAGCCGCTCTCCTCTCCAGTTGCAGCACCCTGCGGGTTAAGTCCTCGAGCGTGGCATCCGACGCCTTCTGGGCCGGTTCCAATACCTCTATAATCAACTCTGCAGCCTTGACGCGGTCAGCAAGCTTGCCATGGTCCGCCTTCAGAAGGCCAAGGCTCGTGGATACCTGGGCGATATCTTGGCGCAACGCCTCTCTCGTGTCCCCTATGGCCTGAAGAATTTGGTCCATTTGTTGTTGCTGCAGCCCAGTCGCCCGATCATCCGTCCGTTGCAGGTCCTGGGCGTCAAGGGAATCTCCACCTTGGTCCGGCGGTGCTGCGCCCGTCCCCTTCCGTGGCTTCCCCATGGAGGCCAGCCGGCGATCACCCTGGCACCAAGCACTGCAGAGCCGCCCCAACTCGTGCTCCAAAGAAGGCCAAAGACGTTATCTCGCCCGCTCGCCTGATGCAAGGGCAAGGTCCAACACGATGAGGGAAAGAGAAGTGGGGGAGGGGCACAGCCGAACCACGGCACCGACACCCCCAGTGGGGGCTCCCTCTGCTCCGGGTCCCCGCAGCCGACAGCCGAATCCACCAATAGTCCCACACCGCTCCGGGCCCCCTCAAGTGCCGGCAGGTCCCAATGCCAGTGTCCAGTAAATCAACAGAGTGGGCCCAGGTCCCCGCTCAGGGTCAGACGTCCACCTCGTGGAGCGCGCAGCGCCCCCGACGTCCCGCAGTCTGCAATCAGCGGGGTGGTGCCAGGTTCGTCGGAGCCAGGATCGGCTGCGGGCCGGAAGGGGACTCCCCAGACAAATTCGGGGCCCTACCAGCGTTGCTGCCACCAGTCCATCCGCTACGCCGCCTCAATCCCACAGAGCCGCAGCCGAGGCGGCATCCCCGGCTCCAGGCTGGCCCCACATCTCCGATGGCACCGCAGGGTCAGAGCGCCTGTCGTCCGCAGCCCCGCTCACCTCAGACGGGCGCCTCCGCTCCCGGAGCTCGCTCCGAGCCGCTCCGCAGCTCCAGTGCCCCGACACTCCTTGTCCCAGTGCCCGGCCCGTCACCGCTTGTCCGTCGGGCTCCCAGGGGGTGCTCCTCCGCTTCCGGGGCCAAGGTACCCACCAGCACCGACCCTCAGGCACTCGCAGCGGCCCGGTCTCCGGCCGCCCCTCCGAAATTGAGGCCGGGGATCAGCCGCAAGGCGCAGGCCCAATCAAAACGGCCGGCGGCCGCCCCCGCAGCTCCTCCTGAAAGGCTAAGGTCTCAGCAGCCACGGGACCCAGCGCACTCCTGGTCGGCGCAAGGGTGTCCCGCTGCAATCGGGAAGCAATCCCGGGTGGTGGCGCCGCCAGGGGGGTCCACATACAGGATAAACACCGAGACCGACCCGGAGCTCAGGGCTCAGGTGTCCATGCTCAGCAGCGTCGTAGGCACGCCCCTTTCATTCATCCATGACTAGCACTAGGCCTATTGGCAGACTAGGCCACATAGTGAATTATATCAATATTGTAAATGTATTAGAAATCATGGAGAAAATGTAGTGAACTGTGCAACATTTTTCCTTTATAAAAGAGGAAAACTCACATGCAAAAAAATAACTAGGCCCCTACTAAAACTGCAGCCCACCCACCACAATAAAATTAGAAAATTAAATACAAGTACAATAAAGTCCATGTCATCAGTGATGTCACTGACCATGTCATGATTAATGTAGTATGTGAGGTTGTAAGCAGTGCATTGCGGGGGTTTAAGTTATAGTCAGGTCAGGTAACTATTACTGCTGAATTTCTATGGTTTTGAGTGAGTGAAATGTGAGCCTATTTATATTTATATGATACACTGGCAGCGTTCATTGTTTACCGTTTGCCAACATAATCAGCATTATTGCTGTTATTTTGGTACACATCTTTTTCTTTGTAGGCTATAATATAATACAGACTTGTAGAAAATGCACTCTTTTTGTGTACTAAGTTGGATGGGCTAACTAATGGGTAGCACTTCTGCTGCTTGCGTTGCAAAAGGACTGATTCTAAGGGGCCTAATTATAGTGTGGTACATATGGGACATCTACCAGAAAGTGGGAATGTCCTGTCCACCCATTTTAGAGAATATGGGTACTATTGACCTTTGACATTGTTTTGTAGATTTCCCACTTCTGTAACAATGGTGTAGTGTCCTGCTTCTCTGCTGGAATGCAGCACCCTGTTCCTAGGTGACCATCCCTGGAATGTGGAACCTGGGGGTTGCTTAGTGATGTTGGGAACTTGTCAGTTGACAGTGCGAGGCTGGGATGCTGGATGGGGTCTCTGTTGGCTGTAACCAACTAAAGCCTACATCAAGCCTAACCTGAGCTCCTGACCTCTTCTGCATGGTGTCACCCAGATCTTACGAGTGGCTTAAGCCTCTATGATACCATTCTTTCTGGAACAATCTGGGGGAGGGATTTTGAAACAATTGCCCATATGCTGCCCTATGCAGGCACACAAAATATACAATATTATGGTTAGTAGGCCAAGAGAGTGATGTAATGTAAAACTAAAGACGCTGCACTCATTACAATCACTTTGGCCAATCAAAGGCAAGAAAAACTGAATATGCATTTGTGCATATGTCTGCAATTTGTTCATAGTGTTTGTTTTAATGTCATCATCTTCATTTGAAAATAATTACAAGATCAACTTCAACGGTCTAAAATACTTTTAACTATTTTCATTGGGTGCATCCCCTCTATTTCAGTCCTCATGAAGACCAGTCAATTAAATAAATATGTATCCACAGTTAAACCATCAACAACTTACATTTTCATGATTGAACTGTGCTTGCGTAATTTATTTAAAAAATGCCCGCTGTTGAATGCTATACAAAAACACAGCAACATTTTGTGACACAAATACACACTCTCATTGAGTTGTACTCTGTATTTTTTCACTGCTTTCACCATTTATGAACATTGCTCCGGTTCACTTTCTTTGTTCTCTATAGAGTTCTTATTTCATACCTCGGTCATTATTTGTATTACTTTATGAAAATTCGCTTAAACATCTGATATGCGCGTGTCATTTCATTTATTGTCTATAACGTGAGGACTTCTAATCTGTCTCTGCTCAGATGTTAAATGTGTTTTATGAAAAGATCAAAAAGAACCACTTCTCTTTATATATTATACGTTCCTTAGTATATACTTGTATTTTAACCTGACCTAAAGAATCGCTTACAGTAAAAAACACAAGACCTGGCTCCAAAAAAGCTTTTTTCATGGACTCAAACAATCACTGCATTGCAGTTATTTGCACACCTGGGGTTCTCCATATTTCTCTCTTAAATGGTGGCAATTTCCATCTTGGCTCCGATTTGAGTCAAACAGCACGGTTCCTGACTACACCTCACCGCCCTACTATTATATGTCCATCCACTGACAAAATCACCTTCGTCCTATCAGTGTTGGTGCCAGTCCAGCCCTACTTCAGCCTATCCACGAATATATTTCATCCCATCCAACGAACTATGAAATCATTCTTGTGTGAACACTGTAAACATGCTTCTTTGTTTCTCATGCCTGTTTGTAGGCAAATCAGTTTACTGCTCACTGTGCCAGATCTGAGCTTTATCAGTAACCTGCATTTAAAAAAAGAGTATTGCGTATAACAAGTGCTCAAGCCTGATAATCTCTGTCTCGCTGGAAGAAACTTTACCTGTACTTAAAGGCTTACAAACATTATCCTTTGGCAAACATCAAGTATAGTTCAGTGTAGTTTGTACTCTGAGGGAAAGGTGGCATAGAGTTTAAAAAACCTGGGTAAAGTTAGCTAATGCAACTATTAAGATAATATCAAATCAGGTAGGTTAAATAACCAACCCTTAAAACAAAATGATATGTAACTGGCATTTAGTTGACACATTTATGAAATGCTTCATTCAAGTGCTTTCAAAAGTTTAATTTGTTATATGTGAAGCATCATGTTATGCCATTTTTTTGACTGACAATGTAATTCGGTAGGTCCTATTCATTCTTCATAATAAATTAGGACGTGTCAGACCATGAACAATAAACTTGACAACTGCACAAAAATAATGAACGGCTTTGAGCATGGTAAAGATGTCAGAAAATGCATGCTGCTTTTTGTGGATGTGAATGATAATCACTCTAAACAAAGTTGTCACTAAGCGCTCAAATAGTGTGTTGTATTAAATAATAAATATGTAAGACAAACTTGTGCCTCTTTGCCGCATGTGATACTTTAAACAGATGTGTTATTTTTACATGCCCTTTGTAGTTGATGGCCTTCTATTGCTTATCACTAGTAATTAGTTGTAATATTTTTGTTGTATTATTGTTTAAGTTTTACAATTCGTAGGTAGTACGTGATTTAGAGGTAATATAAAAAAAAGGCGCATTTTCTCAAAGATAAACTGTGATTGCAAAAGCTGTTCCCACGTGAGGGACATGAAAACAGACATTTGAGATATTGCTTCCCTCGGTGCTAAGCTTTTTAGCTTTAGATACTTGGGGGAAGATTTACTAACATTTCACACAATGCTGCGTAGCAAGGCACTTTGCTGTAGTGACTTGTGTGAAAAGGTAACATCAGAAATTATCCATGTTTACAAAGATATTGGCATATTTCTGCTTCCTCCTTATGCCAGCGTTATGAGCAGGATGGGTTTGTGGAGGAATAGACACCTTCCTGCACAAAAACTGTCCTTAAAGGCAATGGAAATAAAGAATTTTTTCCTAAATACACATGGGTCTGCGAGGAACACCATTTTGATGCTTTCCCTGGTTTACAACGCTTTATAAATCTGTGAATGTACCAACATTCTTGGGTGGATACAAGAGAGTGCCCACGCGCCTCGAACAGAACACCTCCCTTCCGCAAGATGATGCAAGGCAGCAAAATGCACTAGCTAGCGTTACCTTGGATTTCTCCAGCAACCTCAGTACCTCCATGCTGGCAGAGAAGGGTAGGTCACCGGAAGATTCCCGCACAGGAAATCTTGAGTAATCTATATGTCACTCTCTTTACCTTATGTAGTGCTCATGGCTCCCATGATTTATTGACCATGCATTCTTGTATGTGAGTTTTTATTAGTTTTATTCTGCAACTATGTGCGGTCCTCTGCATAACGTAAGGTGTCGTGCTTGCATTCATAGGGTAAGATCGCTTTTTTATACTTTTTATGTTAAAATCTGGATTATGGCGTAAACATTATCGGCGCCATCTTGTCCTTTTCAGATCCATACGTGCGCGTAAGCAGCAACCATTTTGATTGCCATGGCCTCTCTGCCCACTCCCGATAGCCAGTGTCTCTCTCTCCCCCTCACTCCCCGGCCTCGCAAGCACACACCCCCCCCCTTGACAGCCCCCGGTCTCTCCTGCTTGGGCCCTAGACGCACCTCCAGCGCGACCCTGCCTCCGAGCCACATCCCGTGCTGAACCCCCCCCACACCCTTTCATATCATTCATAAAACAGGCCCTTTGATAACCTCTTCCTCCTTGCCCGATTGTTCGGCCTGATCCCAGGCCATCACTTAGCCCAGCAGATGCAGTTTATTGCCCCTACAGTAGGACCTCGCCTCACTTCAAAGGAGCGGGGATTAATCAATGCCCTCACACCCCAGATCCGATCGATTACCGGCATTCCTGTTCCCAGCGGAATGTCCAGCTGCGCGATAGCCATCATGCTGAGATTAGGGGTGGGGACTCCTACTGTAGATATGTGTGGGAACGGGCCTGAACCGGGGATTCCAAAGATGCCTTTTCCGTACTTCAAAGCAATACCACGGATGTCACAAATGTAATAAAGCCATAAAACTGTGTATAAGAGGCCAGGCCTCAGAGATGCGGTTAGAGCACCTCGAGAAGATACCCTGTTGTCTGATTTGATGGGTTCTGTTTCCGTCGGAAATAAACTCCTGTTTCCCGCTTTCCAGTCTCCAGCGCCTGCCTCTTTATTTGGTAATCGTGAGTTGGGTGAGAAGCGGCTAACGCCGGGCAAACCTAGAAAAGGGGTAAAACGACCTGATCTGCCTGAACCCTTTTTCATCAATTGGCGTCCCAAACGTGGGGCCCATCAGCGACACGTGGATCCAGTGGGAGAGGTCCCGACGACGGAGTGAACGACTGCAACGATCGGGAAGTGCACCTGCCCGATAGACCCTCGTCTGGCAGCCGATCATCCGAACTTCACTGGTTCCGAGCAGACCTCTCTCGAGTGATCTACGGTCCTGACTGGGAACCATCAGGAGTGCCACAGCAATTACAGAGAATAGAGGACGATCGGGCGCTGGAAGCGGAAGACGAGAAACTGTCCATCCGGTCCGGGTAAGGTCGTGTAACACGACAAACTGGGAAATATTTGATTGTTTGATTGGAAAATACTAGTATTACTCTCCGAATTGTTGGTTCTCTTGGAGATTCTCTGTCTGCAAACTGAGAGGGATAGAAGTATTCTCTCTTCCTTTGCAGGTAGTGAAGGGTAGGTAACGCAGGCTTTTGCCCCCGTTGTAATCCGTCGTGCCTATCTTTCTCCCCCACTGATTGATTGTTTGCCCGAACATTGTTTGTTCGAGGATTGTTTTCTCGAGAATTCTCTGTCTACAAACGGGGAAGGATAAAAGTATTCTGTCCTCCTTTGCAGATAGTGAAGAATAGGTAACGCAGGCTTTTGCCCCCATTGTAACCCGTCGTGCCTATTTCTTTCTTGCCACTGATTGTTTGATTGAACGGACATTAATTGTTCGATATTGGTTCTCTCTTTGGGTATTCCCTATTTGCGAATACTGCAGAATAGAAATACTCTGTCCAGTCTTCACAAAGTAGTGAAGGATAGGTAGTGCAGACTTTTGTCCCCGTTGTAACCCGTCATGCCTATCTTCTCCCCATTGGTCAGTAGTTGGTTCAGCCCGGACCGCTTATTAGAGGTGGATCATCCGGCTCCTCTGGAAGGCACCCCTAATAAGGATAAGTTTTTAAAATATGGACTAGTCGCCGTAGCTTATAGTAAGTTATGGAATAAATATACTAAAAAGGATCAGGAAAGTCAGTGGCCACTGATAGGATCCTTCGATGACACAAAAATAAGCGTGCTGGAAACAGCCCTTTGTAACAATAAAACCACGCCCACTATGCTTGATAGTTTCGGCATGTGGCGCAAAGAAGCAGAGCAACGAAAGAAAAGAGAAGAAGCGAGAATAGGAAAAGAGTTACGAAAGGCAGCCCACCTGGCCGCTAAGAAACTAGAAGAAGAGATAAAAGAAAGGGAGGAAGCCAGACAAAAACAGGAATCTGAGTCGACAGGCCAGTGTCCTGTTAGGACCCCCTCTACGCTCTACCCTGAGCTGACCTCCAAACAACGGGCGAACGATGAGCTGCTGCTAGGTCCTCCGATCATCTATATGCCCCCCCCATATGCCCTCTCCCAACCCCTAGTACAGCACTTGCCAGCTCCGAGTGCAAATGAGAATAACCTTGAAGCTAGTGCCCCAGCCCTCACGGCCTCCGCTCCGGCCGCATTAGTAACAACATCAGATGAACCCGAGACTAACAAGCAGCCACCGGCTAGACCGAATAGATTGAGCAAAGATGAACGGGAGGGAATTGACAAGATAGTAAAGGCACTCGTAGACCGGAAGGAGAGCGAAGAATACACGATGGATATGCACAATTCACATGCCGGTAGCCACAGACTGATTCAGAAAAGGGGGTGGTGATGAACAGAGTGCCTGAATTAAGCAGACCACTCTTACCCAGTCCAAAGATCAGGGCTTGATCCATCACCGTTTTTTAGCTCACTGCACCATCCCAGCTCAGAACTTGGCTATATGCAAATTAGTCTGTTCCGGTCCCAGTGCATGATGGGAACAGGGCAAACCAAACTACCAAGCCAATTCTTATACTGGGAAGGAAACAAGCTTCCGGGGACCGGTTTCTGCCATTTCAGGCGTCGTCGGCCCGGCTTGCTTGAATCCTGATGGTGCAATGAGCAAGGGACTCACATCTGAGTATACCCTTCCACGCTTATGGTGGACAAAATGATTCAGAAAAGGGGGTGGTGATGAACAGAGTGCCTGAATTAAGCAGACCACTCTTACCCAGTCCAAAGATCAGGGCTTGATCCATCACCGTTTTTTAGCTCACTGCACCATCCCAGCTCAGAACTTGGCTATATGCAAATTAGTCTGTTCCTGTCCCAGTGCATGATGGGAACAGGGCAAACCAAACTACCAAGCCAATTCTTATACTGGGAAGGAAACAAGCTTCCGGGGACCGGTTTCTGCCATTTCAGGCGTCGTCGGCCCGGCTTGCTTGAATCCTGATGGTGCAATGAGCAAGGGACTCACATCTGAGTATACCCTTCAACGCTTATGGTGGACAAAATGATTCAGAAAAGGGGGTGGTGATGAACAGAGTGCCTGAATTAAGCAGACCACTCTTACCCAGTCCAAAGATCAGGGCTTGATCCATCACCGTTTTTTAGCTCACTGCACCATCCCAGCTCAGAACTTGGCTATATGCAAATTAGTCTGTTCCTGTCCCAGTGCATGATGGGAACAGGGCAAACCAAACTACCAAGCCAATTCTTATACTGGGAAGGAAACAAGCTTCCGGGGACCGGTTTCTGCAACTTCAGGCGTCGTCGGCCCAGCTTGCTTGAATCCTGATGGTGCAATGAGCAAGGGACTCACATCTGAGTATACCCTTCCACGCTTATGGTGGACAAAATGATTCAGAAAAGGGGGTGGTGATGAACAGAGTGCCTGAATTAAGCAGACCACTCTTACCCAGTCCAAAGATCAGGGCTTGATCCATCACCGTTTTTTAGCTCACTGCACCTTCCCAGCTCAGAACTTGGCTATATGCAAATTAGTCTGTTCCTGTCCCAGTGCATGATGGGAACAGGGCAAACCAAACTACCAAGCCAATTCTTATACTGGGAAGGACACAAGCTTCCGGGGACCGGTTTCTGCCATTTCAGGCGTCGTCGGCCCGGCTTGCTTGAATCCTGATGGTGCAATGAGCAAGGGACTCACATCTGAGTATACCCTTCCACGCTTATGGTGGACAAAATGATTCAGAAAAGGGGGTGGTGATGAACAGAGTGCCTGAATTAAGCAGACCACTCTTACCCAGTCCAAAGATCAGGGCTTGATCCATCACCGTTTTTTAGCTCACTGCACCATCCCAGCTCAGAACTTGGCTATATGCAAATTAGTCTGTTCCTGTCCCAGTGCATGATGGGAACAGAGCAAACCAAACTACCAAGCCAATTCTTATACTGGGAAGGAAACAAGCTTCCGGGGACTGGTTTCTGCCATTTCAGGCGTTGTCGGCCCGGCTTGCTTGAATCCTGATGGTGCAATGAGCAAGGGACTCACATCTGAGTATACCCTTCCACGCTTATGGTGGACAAAATGATTCAGAAAAGGGGGTGGTGATGAACAGAGTGCCTGAATTAAGCAGACCACTCTTACCCAGTCCAAAGATCAGGGCTTGATCCATCACCGTTTTTTAGCTCACTGCACCATCCCAGCTCAGAACTTGGCTATATGCAAATTAGTCTGTTCCTGTCCCAGTGCATGATGGGAACAGGGCAAACCAAACTACCAAGCCAATTCTTATACTGGGAAGGAAACAAGCTTCCGGGGACTGGTTTCTGCAACTTCAGGCGTCGTCGGCCCAGCTTGCTTGAATCCTGATGGTGCAATGAGCAAGGGACTCACATCTGAGTATACCCTTCCACGCTTATGGTGGACAAAATGATTCAGAAAAGGGGGTGGTGATGAACAGAGTGCCTGAATTAAGCAGACCACTCTTACCCAGTCCAAAGATCAGGGCTTGATCCATCACCGTTTTTTAGCTCACTGCACCTTCCCAGCTCAGAACTTGGCTATATGCAAATTAGTCTGTTCCTGTCCCAGTGCATGATGGGAACAGGGCAAACCAAACTACCAAGCCAATTCTTATACTGGGAAGGACACAAGCTTCCGGGGACCGGTTTCTGCCATTTCAGGCGTCGTCGGCCCGGCTTGCTTGAATCCTGATGGTGCAATGAGCAAGGGACTCACATCTGAGTATACCCTTCCACGCTTATGGTGGACAAAATGATTCAGAAAAGGGGGTGGTGATGAACAGAGTGCCTGAATTAAGCAGACCACTCTTACCCAGTCCAAAGATCAGGGCTTGATCCATCACCGTTTTTTAGCTCACTGCACCATCCCAGCTCAGAACTTGGCTATATGCAAATTAGTCTGTTCCTGTCCCAGTGCATGATGGGAACAGAGCAAACCAAACTACCAAGCCAATTCTTATACTGGGAAGGAAACAAGCTTCCGGGGACTGGTTTCTGCCATTTCAGGCGTTGTCGGCCCGGCTTGCTTGAATCCTGATGGTGCAATGAGCAAGGGACTCACATCTGAGTATACCCTTCCACGCTTATGGTGGACAAAATGATTCAGAAAAGGGGGTGGTGATGAACAGAGTGGCTGAATTAAGCAGACCACTCTTACCCAGTCCAAAGATCAGGGCTTGATCCATCACCGTTTTTTAGCTCACTGCACCATCCCAGCTCAGAACTTGGCTATATGCAAATTAGTCTGTTCCTGTCCCAGTGCATGATGGGAACAGGGCAAACCAAACTACCAAGCCAATTCTTATACTGGGAAGGAAACAAGCTTCCGGGGACCGGTTTCTGCCATTTCAGGCGTCGTCGGCCCGGCTTGCTTGAATCCTGATGGTGCAATGAGCAAGGGACTCACATCTGAGTATACCCTTCCACGCTTATGGTGGACAAAATGATTCAGAAAAGGGGGTGGTGATGAACAGAGTGCCTGAATTAAGCAGACAACTCTTACCCAGTCCAAAGATCAGGGCTTGATCCATCACCGTTTTTTAGCTCACTGCACCATCCCAGCTCAGAACTTGGCTATATGCAAATTAGTCTGTTCCTGTCCCAGTGCATGATGGGAACAGGGCAAACCAAACTACCAAGCCAATTCTTATACTGGGAAGGAAACAAGCTTCCGGGGACCGGTTTCTGCCATTTCAGGCGTCGTCGGCCCGGCTTGCTTGAATCCTGATGGTGCAATGAGCAAGGGACTCACATCTAAGTATACCCTTCCACGCTTATGGTGGACAAAATGATTCAGAAAAGGGGGTGGTGATGAACAGAGTGCCTGAATTAAGCAGACCACTCTTACCCAGTCCAAAGATCAGGGCTTGATCCATCACCGTTTTTTAGCTCACTGCACCATCCCAGCTCAGAACTTGGCTATATGCAAATTAGTCTGTTCCTGTCCCAGTGCATGATGGGAACAGGGCAAACCAAACTACCAAGCCAATTCTTATACTGGGAAGGAAACAAGCTTCCGGGGACCGGTTTCTGCCATTTCAGGCGTCGTCGGCCCGGCTTGCTTGAATCCTGATGGTGCAATGAGCAATGGACTCACATCTGAGTATACCCTTCCACGCTTATGGTGGACAAAATGATTCAGAAAAGGGGGTGGTGATGAACAGAGTGCCTGAATTAAGCAGACCACTCTTACCCAGTCCAAAGATCAGGGCATTATCCATCACCGTTTTTTAGCTCACTGCACCATCCCAGCTCAGAACTTGGCTATATGCAAATTAGTCTGTTCCTGTCCCAGTGCATGATGGGAACAGGCCAAACCAAACTACCAAGCCAATTCTTATACTGGGAAGGAATCAAGCTTCCGGGGACCGGTTTCTGCCATTTCAGGCATCGTCGGCCCGGCTTGCTTGAATCCTGATGGTGCAATGAGCAAGAGACTCACATCTGAGTATACCCTTCCACGCTTATGGTGGACAAAATGATTCAGAAAAGGGGGTGGTGATGAACAGAGTGCCTGAATTAAGCAGACCACTCTTACCCAGTCCAACGATCAGGGCTTGATCCATCACCGTTTTTTAGCTCACTGCACCATCCCAGCTCAGAACTTGGCTATATGCAAATTAGTCTCTTCCTGTCCCAGTGCATGATGGGAACAGGGCAAACCAAACTACCAAGCCAATTCTTATACTGGGAAGGAAACAAGCTTCCGGGGACCGGTTTCTGCAATTTCAGGCGTCGTCGGCCCGGCTTGCTTGAATCCTGATGGTGCAATGAGCAAGGGACTCACATCTGAGTATACCCTTCCACGCTTATGGTGGACAAAATGATTCAGAAAAGGGGGTGGTGATGAACAGAGTGCCTGAATTAAGCAGACCACTCTTACCCAGTCCAAAGATCAGGGCTTGATCCATCACCGTTTTTTAGCTCACTGCACCATCCCAGCTCAGAACCTGGCTACATGCAAATTAGTATGTCCCTGGCCCAGTGCATCATGGGAACAGGGCAGACCAAACTACCAAGCCAATTCTTATACTGGGAAGGAAACAAGCTTCCGGGGACCGGTTTCTGCCATTTCAGGCGTCGTCGGCCCGGCTTGCTTGAATCCTGATGGTGCAATGAGCAAGGGACTCACATCTGAGTATACCCTTCCACGCTTATGGTGGACAAAATGATTCAGAAAAGGGGGTGGTGATGAACAGAGTGGCTGAATTAAGCCGACCACTCTTACCCAGTCCAAAGATCAGGGCTTGATCCATCACCGTTTTTTAGCTCACTGCACCATCCCAGCTCAGAACTTGGCTACATGCAAATTAGTCTGTTCCTGTCCCAGTGCATGATGGGAACAGGGCAAACCAAACTACCAAGCCAATTCTTATACTGGAAAGGAAACAAGCTTACGGGGACCGGTTTCTGCCATTTCAGGCGTCGTCGGCCCGGCTTGCTTGAATCCTGATGGTGCAATGAGCAAGGGACTCACATCTGAGTATACCCTTCCACGCTTATGGTGGACAAAATGATTCAGAAAAGGGGGTGGTGATGAACAGAGTGCCTGAACTAAGCAGACCACTCTTACCCAGTCCAAAGATCAGGGCTTGATCCATCACCGTTTTTTAGCTCACTGCACCATCCCAGCTCAGAACTTGGCTATATGCAGATTAGTCTGTTCCTGTCCCAGTGCATGATGGGAACAGAGCAAACCAAACTACCAAGCCAATTCTTATACTGGGAAGGAAACAAGCTTCCGGGGACTGGTTTCTGCCATTTCAGGCGTCGTCGGCCCGGCTTGCTTGAATCCTGATGGTGCAATGAGCAAGGGACTCACATCTGAGTATACCCTTCCACGCTTATGGTGGACAAAATGATTCAGAAAAGGGGGTGGTGATGAACAGAGTGCCTGACTTAAGCAGACCACTCTTACCCAGTCCAAAGATCAGGGCTTGATCCATCGCCGTTTTTTAGCTCACTGCACCATCCCAGCTCAGAACTTGACTATATGCAAATTAGTCTGTTCCTGTCCCAGTGCATGATGGGAACAGGGCAAACCAAACTACCAAGCCAATTCTTATACTGGGAAGGAAACAAGCTTCCGGGGACTGGTTTCTGCCAATTCAGGCGTCGTCGGCCCGGCTTGCTTGAATCCTGATGGTGCAATGAGCAAGGGACTCACATCTGAGTATACCCTTCCACGCTTATGGTGGACAAAATGATTCAGAAAAGGGGGTGGTGATGAACAGAGTGCCTGAATTAAGCAGACCACTCTTACCCAGTCCAAAGATCAGGGCTTGATCCATCACCGTTTTTTAGCTCACTGCACCATCCCAGCTCAGAACTTGGCTATATGCAAATTAGTCTGTTCCTGTCCCAGTGCATGATGGGAACAGGGCAAACCAAACTACCAAGCCAATTCTTATACTGGGAAGGAAACAAGCTTCCGGGGACCGGTTTCTGCCATTTCAGGCGTCGTCGGCCCGGCTTGCTTGAATCCTGATGGTGCAATGAGCAAGGGACTCACATCTGAGTATACCCTTCCACGCTTATGGTGGACAAAATGATTCAGAAAAGGGGGTGGTGATGAACAGAGTGCCTGAATTAAGCAGACCACTCTTACCCAGTCCAAAGATCAGGGCTTGATCCATCACCGTTTTTTAGCTCACTGCACCATCCCAGCTCAGAACTTGGCTATATGCAAATTAGTCTGTTCCTGTCCCAGTGCATGATGGGAACAGAGCAAACCAAACTACCACGCCAATTCTTATACTGGGAAGGAAACAAGCTTCCGGGGACTGGTTTCTGCCATTTCAGGCGTCGTCGGCCCGGCTTGCTTGAATCCTGATGGTGCAATGAGCAAGGGACTCACATCTGAGTATACCCTTCCACGCTTATGGTGGACAAAATGATTCAGAAAAGGGGGTGGTGATGAACAGAGTGCCTGAATTAAGCAGACCACTCTTACCCAGTCCAAAGATCAGGGCTTGATCCATCACCGTTTTTTAGCTCACTGCACCATCCCAGCTCAGAACTTGCCTATATGCAAATTAGTCTGTTCCTGTCCCAGTGCATGATGGGAACAGGGCAAACCAAACTACCAAGCCAATTCTTATACTGGGAAGGAAACAAGCTTCCAGGGACCGGTTTCTGCCATTTCAGGTGTCGTCGGCCCGGCTTGCTTAAATCCTGATGGTGCAATGAGCAAGGGACTCACATCTGAGTATACCCTTCCACGCTTATGGTGGACAAAATGATTCAGAAAAGGGGGTGGTGATGAACAGAGTGCCTGAATTAAGCAGACCACTCTTACCCAGTCCAAAGATCAGGGCTTGATCCATCACCGTTTTTTAGCTCACTGCACCATCCCAGCTCAGAACTTGGCTATATGCAAATTAGTCTGTTCCTGTCCCAGTGCATGATGGGAACAGGGCAAACCAAACTACCAAGCCAATTCTTATACTGGGAAGGAAACAAGCTTCCGGGGACCGGTTTCTGCAATTTCAGGCGTCGTCGGCCCGGCTTGCTTGAATCCTGATGGTGCAATGAGCAAGGGACTCACATCTGAGTATACCCTTCCACGCTCATGGTGGACAAAATGATTCAGAAAAGGGGGTGGTGATGAACAGAGTGCCTGAATTAAGCAGACCACTCTTACCCAGTCCAAAGATCAGGGCTTGATCCATCACCGTTTTTTAGCTCACTGCACCATCCCAGCTCAGAACTTGGCTATATGCAAATTAGTCTGTTCCTGTCCCAGTGCATGATGGGAACAGGGCAAACCAAACTACCAAGCCAATTCTTATACTGGGAAGGAAACAAGCTTCCGGGGACCGGTTTCTGCCATTTCAGGCGTCGTCGGCCCGGCTTGCTTGAATCCTGATGGTGCAATGAGCAAGGGACTCACATCTGAGTATACCCTTCCACGCTTATGGTGGACAAAATGATTCAGAAAAGGGGGTGGTGATGAACAGAGTGCCTGAATTAAGCAGACCACTCTTACCCAGTCCAAAGATCAGGGCTTGATCCATCACCGTTTTTTAGCTCACTGCACCATCCCAGCTCAGAACTTGGCTATATGCAAATTAGTCTGTTCCTGTCCCAGTGCATGATAGTGCCAGTGCTACTGGTAGACCGGAAGGAGAGCGAAGAATACACGATGGATATGCACAATTCACATGCCGGTAGCCACAGACGGCATTTCATTTTACGGTTTAGTTACCACACTCTGAACGCATATGAGGATAGGTATCAGAATCGGGGTCCTGCTAAACTGACAGCGTTATATAGAAAAGTCGATATTGGAGACGAGGCCGAGCGTGACGCGGCGGACCTCTTCATGCAAACGCTTGAGGTTTTCCGCCACCTCACGGAACAGAAACCAGAAGTTAAGAGTACAGTTCCGGAGACAACTGGGTCCTCATCAGAAGTAGGCAACACTATGATGCCTATCAGAGAAGCCGCCCCCTACTGGGTTCCCCCACGAGGTCAGGGAACGAACGACGATATCAACCATGCAGATGCAAAGGGGAGGGTTGTGTACAACTGGGTTTATCAACCATGGGATCGGCAAGATATTTTAACTTTTAGGCAAACCCTACCCGATTTAAGAAAGAACCCGACAGCATTTTATACCGAACTAGGTACAGCCTTGGGCTCAACCATAATGACTCTAGCGGACATTGACTTGTTTTTCGGGTTATGTCTGCCGGCTGACGTGTGGAAGCAAATCCGGAAAACCGACCACACAGATCTGTTCGGACATACCTGGAATCAACTCAGTGAACTAGATAGGCAACGGGAGCCCGGAAAGAAACCTGTAAAAGACATACTGGAACTCCCGGACAAAATAGTTCAGAAGCTAAAGACATTGATCCCAGAGAAGAAGGTAGTCACGGCTTGCCGTCAGAAACCCCAGGAAGACGTATCAGAATACTTCTCCCGATTTGAGACGGTGTTCTCCGACTACAGTGGCCAAGACATGACCACTGCAACCGGACAACACCTATTCGTGCAAAACTACGTAAATGGTCTATCGCAAGAGGTCTCCCAAAAGTTACAGACGAGCGAGAGTAGTTGGGGGGCCTCCAAACCTGCAGCTATCCTTCAGATGGCTCAGTATTACGAACACCAAAAGAACGAGAACGAGAGGGCGACTGAGAAAAAGAAAAATGACTTGAAAGAACGAGTGATGATTGCTCAATTGCAGGGAGTGACGACAGGAAGGGAACGGTATAGAGGAAACTACCAACCAAATGCACCCCCTAGAGACCGCACACCCACACCCGGCGCTCCACGAACAGACCTCGATGAGAACCAGTGTGCGTTTTGCAAAGGATTTGGCCATTGGAAGTCTCAATGCCCGGTCCTCCTGGAAATGATTAAAAATAAAGAGACAAGGGACATGGCAAATGGCCCCAAGACTAGAGGGCAGGGACGAGGGCACACCCAAGACACCAACAATGACAGACCTGGCAGACCGAACACATTTGACCACCCCCGACAGAATCAGTGCCAACAGTCTGACTGCGACAACACTCACGACTTTGCATAGGACTGCCAAGGGCAAGGGAGGGATCCAGTCGAGCTCTATGTTGACCAGCAAGGTCCTTACGTCACCGCTAAGGTCCTAGGTACGAAGTCTACATTTCTGGTAGACACTCGCGCGACACGTAGTGCGTTATCTAAACGACTGATTCCAAGGGCACCCTTGTCTGGCTCACACATAATATCAATAGGCTTTGATGGAACGCCCTCCACTAACCCTTTATCCGCACCGGTTTCCTTCGACTTGGACAGTAACCCCACTGACACGACGTTTCTGCTTTCCTCCAACACCCCCGATGCCATTATGGGACTTGATTTACTAAAGCATTTCCGAGCTACTATCAGGTGTTCACAGGACGGAGTTCGAGTCATTCTTTACGATAACCCGACTCTGCTCAGACCTCATCACGCACGACACATGCTCTCCATCTCTGACACTGACGCATCCTTACTTGACTCTCTACCTCTGTATCTTTGGGCTAAAACTGACGGTGATGTAGGACGAATGATGATCGACCCCGTGCGCATAACTGTCCGCCAAGATGCGATACTCCCAAAACTCCCACAATATCGGATATCGCCCGAAGGTGAGAAGGCACTGGTAACGATTATCCAGTCCCTGGTAGAGGCAGGAGTGGTAGAGGAAGTAGTCAGCAATATTTGCAACAGCCCTATCCTACCCATTGTGAAGAAGCAGGGCGAAGGAGATGAGAAAGCGTACCGCTTCATCATCGACCTTCGAGAGGTCAACAAGGTAGTTGTACCTCAGTACCCTGTAGTCTCAGATATCGCCACCATTCTGACCCTGATTCCTTCCACAGCCACCACCTTCACTGTAATAGACCTCAAAAATGCTTTCTTCTCCATCCCCATCCCCATCCACCCGGACAGCCGCTACCTTTTCGGCTTCACGTTAAAATCCCGCTCATATAGATTTTGTAGAGCTCCCCAAGGTTACACAGAAAGCCCCAGCATCTATAGTCAGGCCCCCAAGAGGCAGCTGGACGCCGTTCAGCTACCGGAAGGAGTGGTCTTGGTACAGTACGTCGATGACATCCTTTTGGCGGCCGACACCACTCCACTTGCGGTCACAGCCACCATCCAACTCTTGCACTTCCTTGCGGAAAATAGCCACAAGGTCTCCAAGAAGAAGTTGCAATTCTGCCAACCCCAGGTCACCTACCTAGGCCACCTCTTGTCCAAAGACGGGAGAAAGGTTACACCCGATTGAATTCAGGCCATTCTAGAAACCCCTGTCCCAAAGACCCAGAAACAAGTCCGCTCCCTGGTAGGCCTCACCTCCTTCTGCCGGCAGTGGTTGCCAAATTTCAGCCTCATTGTAAAGCCACTACTTTCCCTACTAGCCAAAGATGTCCCCTTCCCACTCCCTTGGACCCCCGAATGCCAATCCTCCTTCAAAGAGCTTCGAGACGCCCTTTGTTCTGCGCCAGTCCTAGGAACCCCCGATTACAACAAACCCTTCTCTCTCTACACTCACGAAAGGGAGGGGTGCGCTTTGTCTGTCCTGACGCAAACTATTGGCCCCAAGCAACGACCATGTGCCTATTTCTCTGCCACCCTTGACCCCATAGCGAGAGCCTTGCCTGCCTGCCTTCGAGCCGTAGCTGCCGCTGCTGTCTCTATCCGACAAAGTGAGGGGATCGTACTCTCGAATTCCCTCACGGTATTAGTGCCCCATGCTGTTGACACCCTCCTAAACCAGACTAAGACGCAACACCTGACCAGCGCACGACTGACCGGGTACGAACTAACCCTGCTTGCACCCCACATTATGCTGAAAAGATGCACCACACTGAACCCAGCCACCTTGTTGCCCCTGCCCGAAAACGACCCGAACGTTCCCCCTATACATGACTGTGTGACCCTCACAGACGAACAGACTAGGAGTAGAGTTGACCTCCGGGACACCGCCTTCACAGACCCTGACGGAGAGCTATGGGTAGACGGTTCTTGCATAAAACTCCCCGATGGCACCACCTCAGCTGTCTATGCAGTTACCACAACCCAAACCGTAGTTGAAACTGCCCGCATTGCGCAGCGATCCGCACAGGCGGCAGAACTGATTGCCCTCACACGAGCATGTATTATAGCGACAGGGACTACTGCAAACATTTACACGGACAGCCAGTACGCCTTCGGAGTGGTTCACCATTTTGGACTCTTATGGAGGGAAAGGGGATTCTTGACGTCCCACGGCACGCCCATCCTCCACGGAGATTTAGTCTCCGCCCTGATTGAAGCAGTTCTCCTTCCCAAACGATTAGCGGTAATCAAATGTCAGGCACACAAGAAGGTGACAGACTTAGTCTGTCATGGAAACGCGCTGGCCGACATCACTGCCCGAACCACAGCTGAGAATAGGACGACGACCCGCATGTATGTGACCAGGTCACAGGCAGAAAAATGGGCTGACGCTAGGGAAACGATTAGGGACATCCAGATGGCCAGCTCACCACACGAATTGACTGAATGGGCACGGGTGGGATTGAAAGACGAGGAAGGCTGCTGGCGGACAAAGGACACAAACAAATGGTTGCTACCCAATTCATACCTGATCCCCATACTGACTATGGCTCACTCCCCTGCGCACATAGGATCAGCCCCCATGATCGAACTCATCTCCAAGGTCTGGCACAACGACAAAATCCCCGACTCAGCCAGACGCCTGGTCCAGCAATGCCTTATCTGTTTGCAACACAACCCTGGGAAAGGAACTGTGGTACCCCGGGGAGGGTTTGGGGTCCCCGACCATCCTTTTGAGGTCCTCCAGATGGACTACATCCAACTAGAAAGATGCCAAAGCCTGAAGTATGTATTAGTCATTGTGTGTGCTTTCAGCAAATGGGTAGAAGCCTATCCAACCCGTGATAACACTGCCATGACCACTGCCAAGGAACTGCTGAAAGAGTTTTTCCCTCGCTACGGTCTTTGTCAAATTCTATGGAGCGACAACGGCCCCCACTTCATAGCTGAAGTTATCCAACTAATCTTGAAAGGGTTGGGTGTAAAACAGAGGTTTCATGCAGTTTTTCACCCCCAATCTGCTGGCTTAGTTGAGCGACACAACGCCACACTGAAACTAAAACTGTCAAAGATAGTGGTCACCACAGGACTTAAATGGCCAGATGCCCTCCCACTGGCATTGCTATTGATGCGCTCCACTCCCACTAAGCACCATTTGACCCCCTACGAGGTTGTATTTGGGAGACCGATGAACCTCTGGACTGCCCCTAAACCGACCTCCATTCACGACGTCCCGGACGTCCTACTGTCTGATTACTTGTGCAAATTGACTAAAACGTTGTCTGTTATTCATCAGCAGGTGCAGCAGGCCATCCCCGATGCTTCCAGGGGTCCGGGTCACGATATCCAACCGGGAGATTATGTGCTGATCCGGAAATTCCAACGGACAAAGAGTCTGGAACCCCGGTGGACGGGCCCCTGGCAAGTACTGATTACCACCCGAACGGCTCTTCGAGTGGAGGGGAAGCGACACTGGCTGCACGCACACCACTGTAAGAAGGTCTCCTCGACCCTGACCATGACAGAAAAAGTCAGCACCCAAGAAGAACTGCTGAACAAAGACCGGCCATCATTGAACGGTTATCCTGATACCGAGGCACTCGAACTTGCAAAATTCTCTGATCCCACTGTGCCATCCAGGGAAGGGTATTTCCTGCGTCGAAAGGAGGGAGCTTCGGCTAAGTAGACCACAGACTAAGTTGAATCTCAGAACGGTAGCCTAAACACAACCAAGGGTTACCCGAAGAGAGGCTAAACGAAGTCAGCGGTTCTGCCCACTACCGAGCACCTTGAAGATGATGGAAGCACCAGATAAGAAGATGATGGAAGCGCCAGATAAGAAGACGACGGAAGCAACAGGAAATACCCGTTATCGAAACCCAAAGACTGACAGTATACACAAATCGAAGACAATTGCTCTTTTCATTGTCCTCCTCTTTTGCCTCCTCCTCATGACTTCCTTCTGGATCATGGAAGAGAGCGCACCCGCTCATCAGATATTGCTGACCACTGCACAGCCAACCACTATGAAAGAACATCACCTGATCTCCCTTTCGCCTCAGCTCCGAGAAAGGCGTAAGGAGTTCTGGAACAATTCCTTCGTACAATTGTTGCACCAGCACAACCTTGCCGCCAATGCCACAAACTGCTGGATCTGCGGGTTGCTCCCGCATGCCACTGGACACTCCATCCCTTTCATCCCTTCCCCTTTCTCGGTTCACGGTTCTTGCCTTGCCTGGTTGACCCTCTTGCAGGAGAGCTACAAGGACAACGCCACTTCTGGTCAAACAGTGTCGCACTTCTACCACGGGTTCTGGCTGAACAAAACCGGAAGGATTTCTGCTCCCTTTTGTCCTTTGACCTCTGGCTCCTCCTTCCAGATGGATATCCCTGCCAAGGAGCGAGTCGAAATGCAGGTGTTCCATAATCCAGCCAGACCCACCTTCTCCTACATACGGAAACGAACTGCTGCCACTCTGACGGTGGCTCTGTCTGTTATCAATGTCATGGGCCTCGTGTGCCTCGAAGGCTTGGGAACACAGCCGGTGGGTCACAGTTCCTGCCACATCACCAGAACATTGGACTCCATCGATCCCCCCTCCTTTGTTGCTTCTCCGAATATGTACTTTGTTTGTGGCACCAAAGCTTACACTTGGCTTCCAAAAAGTTGGGGGGGTACCTGCTACGTCGCCTTCGTTCTCCCTCCAACGTACATGGCTCCGGCAAACCATCACCGGCAGAAGCGCGCAAGAGACATTGAACAAGCCGACTCCACCGGAGCACAGTTCCTGGATGCAGTGAAGGGACTTGTTCCTCTGTGGGGCCCAATGGCAAACAGCCGCGCCATCCGACACCTGACCCAGGCAGTAGAAACGACCATGAACATCACGGCTGGCATCCTCACTAACAATACAGCCGAGCTTCAGGCAGTCCGCCTGGTGGCTCTTTAGAACCGCCTTGTTCTAGATGTGGTTCTAGCTGACCGTGGAGGAGCATGCCGCATCATCGGATCCAGCTGTTGCACCTACGTGCCAGATAACTCGCCCTCAGTCTACAAAGCAATCGAACACCTCCACAGACTTTCCTCAGAGGTTCACCAGGAGCAAGAAGGATGGTCGCTTGGGAGCTGGTTTTGGGGTACTTTGAAGGACTGGGGATGGAGGTTGTTTACATTTATATTGATACCGGTCGTGGTACTGTGTGGGTGTTGCCTAGGTATTCAATGCTTGCCACCTTTGTGCTCACTCATCGCCAACTGCATGTGCCCTAAGACTCCGAATCTCGACACTGAACGTATGAACGCTTTGTATGATATTGAAATACGTAATATAATGGGGATAGACATGAATTGACAAGCTGGCTAGATATGTTGAAAAGGGAGGACTGTTAAAATCTGGATTATGGCGTAAACATTATCGGCGCCATCTTGTCCTTTTCAGATCCATACGTGCGCGTAAGCAGCAACCATTTTGATTGCCATGGCCTCTCTGCCCACTCCCGATAGCCAGCGTCTCTCTCTCCCCCTCACTCCCCGGCCTCGCAAGCACATCCCCCCCCCCTTGACAGCCCCCGGTCTCTCCTGCTCTGGCCCTAGACGCACCTCCAGCACGACCCTGCCTCCGAGCCACATCCCGTGCTGAACCCCCCCACACCCTTTCATCTCATTCATAAAACAGGCCCTTTGATAACCTCTTCCTCCTTGCCCGATTGTTCGGCCTGATCCCAGGCCATCACTTAGCCCAGCAGATGCAGTTTATTGCCCCTAGAGTAGGACCTCGCCTCACTTCAAAGGAGCGGGGATTAATCAATGCCCTCACACCCCAGATCCGATCGATTACCCGCATTCCTGTTCCCAGAGGAATGTCCAGCTGTGCGATAGCCATCATGATGAGATTAGGGGTGGGGACTCCTACTGTAGATATGTGTGGGAACGGGCCTGAACCGGGGATTCCAAAGATGCCTTTTCCGTACTTCAAAGCAATACCACGGATGTCACAAATGTAATAAAGCCATAAAACTGTGTATAAGAGGCCAGGCCTCAGAGATGCGGTTAGAGCACCTCGAGAAGATACCCTGTTGTCTGATTTGACGGGTTCTGTTTCCGTCGGAAATAAACTCCTGTTTCCCGCTTTCCAGTCTCCAGCGCCTGCCTCTTTATTTGGTAATCGTGAGTTGGGTGAGAAGCGGCTAACGCCGGGCAAACCTAGAAAAGGGGTAAAACGACCTGATCTGCCTGAACCCTTTTTCATCATTTACTGCATTTAAGACACCTGTCATATTCCACATTACTAGATGTGCTCCCTGGGTCTGTATGTGTTCTGCTTCATGTGTGTCTCACTGGTCTGTGTCTCATTTTATATATTCACTAATCACAGAGAGGCATGATTTTACATATGTTATGACTTAGTTAGCTGATTTCCTAATGCATCATCCTACCTTAGATGGAGAGTGTGATTCTGCTTCCTATTGTTGTGACATTTCTAAGTTGATGTTTTCCTGTTTTACAGGTCGGATTTGGTTACCATAACCTTGTAAGTTGCACTTCACACTATAAAGATACATTTTTTGATTGGGTATTTAACCTAATCCATATTCACAATCTTCTATAGATAAGGTAAAACCTGGTCCTGAAGATTTACCAAGATATCTCGTGCAAAAAGGGCAAAAAACACGATGAACCCTGTTCATACCACTAATTGATCTGTGTCGGAACATTATTTTCTCGGTATTTATCCATGACAGGAACACTCACATGTTGAAATAGTCTCAACCTCATGTTTCAAATTGACCAACCCTCTCTGACTGAAAGCCATGCTCACCTCCAAAGGATCTGCATACCTCCTGTGGAAATTTGTATACCAAGGGGGCACGTATACTGTCCCTCCTTTTTTTGTTGATTTATGTAAAAATTATGGCATGTATATTTATTTAATAACATGTCTGGGCAGTAAAACACCTCCTACGCTGTTTTTTCACTGTGGCAAAGCAGGTTCTTCGATTGGAAAACATTGAGTTACACTATGACAACCTTTAGTGCTTGTTAGACCTGTCATCTTCTCCCAAAGTTTTGCTTCATGCCTCCACATTTTACCCAATCTTTTTGTTGGCCTTAGGACTCTGAGCACTTTACCACTGCTGACCAGTGCTAAAGTGTATGGGTTTTTCCCTAAACGTGTGAAATTGGTTTATACATAATTGGCATGCGTAATTTACCTTGATGTAAAGTGGTATACCATATACCCAGGGTGAGTAAGTTAAATGCTACTAGTCGGCTTGCAGCACTTATTGCTCCACACACAAACGTAGCCTTTCAAACCTGTCTGAGGCCTGCCACTAAAGGGCCTATGTGTGCTGCTTACTGACAGTTTGACTGGGCATTTAAAACTACTTACCACGCCTTAAACTCCTCTTTTCGTACACATAACACACAGCTCAGATGGGCCCCATTTAGCCCTACGGGCAAGTTACCATGTATGTAAATGGTAGAACATGTACTTTTATGCTTTGCATGTTCTGGTAGTGACAAACAGCGACATATGTTTTTCACTACTATGAAGCCTACCCCTCTCATCGGTTAGCTGAAATACATGATGAGGACAGGAATAGTGAGTTCATGTTTTATATCTTTGGAATGGTAATGATAAATCCTCCTTCCTGGGGAAGTTGGATTTAATATTCCTGTTTTAGAAATGCCACTTTTAGGAAATGGACATTTATCAGCAATTGCTTTGCAGCCTGTTTTCAATACCCACCTGGGGTGGGTGACTGCAACACTTTGTGCATTCCTTCTAGACAACCACAGACACAGAAAGGCTAGATAAGTCTGAATACCCTTCTACATACATCTGCATTCTGAGGGACCGGCCTGGGCAGGATGGAAGGGAGGGGTTAAGGCTGCACTGAATAGATAGTGTACTGTCACCACTTGAAGGGTTGATTTACCCCCATAAATAGCCTGGTAGACAGGACTGGATTGAAAGGCTACTTGTTCACTTTAAAGACCCCCCTATAAAGTCACCCCATCTTCACTGCCACTTTTGGGTATAAGTACTGGGTCTCTGACCCCCTAAAATCAGACCCTACTGAACTTGTAACTAAAGCTCTACCAGAAGAAATGCTGTGCTGCTTAAAGGACTCACCGAGACTGCTGATCTGGAAGGCCTACATTTCTGTTTCTTGCCCTGCTGCCTGCTGTTCTCTGGCTTTGCTGATGGACAGCTGGACACTGCCTTCACTCCAAGTGTGCTCCAAGGGCTTGCTGAATTGCCTCTTGTCTCATGAGACTCAGGGATAATAACATATGTACCCCTGCTTCTGTGCCTGGTTCAATGGAAGTGCACCCAAATACTTGCAAAAAAGGCATCATCGCATCTCCCTTCTGTGTGTAGCAGAACTGGCACAACAATTGCGTTGCAAAAGTGAAATCAGCACTTTGCTCTCAACCCAACGCAGCACCTTGAGATCCCAACTCATTGGAAATGCGTATCGCTGTCGAAGCCGCTGGGAGACACTGCTGCATCTCTTGACTGTATTAAGAAACCTGGTGCAATGATCTATGGAGCCCAAGCATCTCAGTCCGGATTATCACCTTCATAACAGAAACATTGCCATCATTGTGAAGAAGAATCAACACATCCACAACCTGCAGTTTTGACACTGATGCATCTCAAAGTTGCGACCAGGAAAGGCACTTTGTTCACTGAGGCTTGCATGGGTCCTCTAGTAGGCTGGTGCTCGACCACGGTTGGCCTGAGCTTTGACTTTGCCCCAGTCCAGCACAACCTCAAGTAACCCCTAGAGCGATATTTACTTCTAAGTGCTATTTTTCACTTATTCTTTTTAAATTTGTATCTCAACTTCTGTACATTGAATTTTTATCATTGTGGTCTTTCTTTGTTCAAAAAATAATAATCGTTTTTTCTAAACCTGTGTAGACTCTTTTTGTGGCATATTCATTATGCTACTGTGAGAGTGTGAGTGTTACACAAGTACTTAACACATTGCCTCTTTCCATACCCCTGACTGCTCTGTGCCAAGCTACCAGAGGGTGAGTACAGGCTATCTTTTAGTGTGTACTTAGCTTAGCCTGACTTGAGTGGTGGTTCCTGCTTGGCCTGTGAATACATATATATATATGTATTCACTGAAAAAACCATAGGTTTCAGGTCTGTTATAGTTAGCTGGACTTTTCACTCGTACAAAACCATTGAAATTCCTCCGTTATAGTTAGTTCTACTAACTATAACTTGTGCGCCCAGAATGCACTGCTAATGATGTCACATATTACAAATGATATTTTATTACCGCGACTGCGGTTCTCAATGAATGTAAGGGCATGGGCATTGGCGGAGACACACTGCAGGGGCCAGGCGATCTCTCCCGCAATCGTGCATGTTTCAATTGCATCCATCCGGCCCTGCAGTAGCGGTGCATGTATACCGTGATTTTAAAATGTGTATATCACTAACGCGATTGCGGTTCCCATTGGTTGAATGGGCATTGGCGGTGACACACCGCAGGAGCCAGGTGGTCGTTAATGCGATTTGGCAGCTTAACATTGGTGCCTATGGCCATGACTGCAGTGGTGGTGCACGCTTACGGCACCTGTGGACACATCATGCTGTAGCAATGGCAATGGCCAGTTCTCAGCATTGAACAGTAGCCACTTAATATGAATCATGCCACCAAATAGTGTCATTCAATGCCAGTGTGATACTTAACACACTGATGACTAAACATGCCATGTTTGGAAATATGGGGACCCCTATATTTTCAATGGACTTACTATACATAGGGAAAATATTCCATTTGGGAAAAGGTCTATAGTAAAATCGAAACATCCAAAGGATAAAAAGACATAAACTAGGTGACACCAACCGCTATATGTATCAACAAACCATTTTGCATTTCCTAAATAGCGAATTTTAAGGAATCGCTATTTAGGAAATGCAAAACGGTATGTATGTACAAAATCGCTTTCCAATAGCGATTCCTTAGCATTCCTTAATTTGAGATTAGCAAATTGTCAATCGCAAATTACCCCTTCATTTCCATGGGCCAGGAGGCCCATAGGAATGAAAGTGCAATTTGCAATTAGCAATTTGCTGATCGCAAATTAGGGATTTTTCCAAGGGTGCAGGGGTGTCTCAAGAACACCCTGCTGCACCCCTGAAAAAGACATTTGGGGGCATATGGCGCACATACATGCCCTAAGGGCATGTATGGGCGTCATATGGCACCTTTGTTTTTTTTCAAATAAGCTTTTTGATAAGAATTCGCAAATTACCACCAACTAGAAGTTGGTGGTAATTTGCTAATCCTTAATGGCATTTTTGGCATATTATTTGTTTGATACATTGCATTTAAGGAATCGCAAAATTTGCAATTCCTTAAATGCAATCGCAAAATAAGGATTAGCAAATTTTGCTATTCCTTATTTTGCATCAAACTTGTTTGATACATTCCATTTGTCTAATTAGCATTCGCAAAGGCCGAAATTCGCAGAATTTCGGCCTTTGCGAATGCTAAATAGCTTGATACATATAGCGGCAAATCTCTATAGATGATTGTACTCCCTATAAATATAACTAGTGACACAAAAATGATAGAAAAAAATATCAATCAATTTTATTCGTTTTTGTATTGTAAAAATATAATTTTTTTCTTTTTTTATAGACTATATTTTTTATATATATGTATGTCAATGTTTTAAATTCATTTTCTGATAAAGATTTTTTCAAATTGATTTCTAAACATTGACTCTAGAGCACATATTTATATATACACAGCAAGCAATAAAAACACTAACAAGAAACAGAAACAGTAGACATGTAGTGATAGAGGCAAAATCGGTAGAATTACAACAACTACACGCGTTTCGGCATGTGGGCCTTCATCAGGTTACCGTCTATTGCAAAACTGGCGAATGGAAGTGGGATCCATGATGAACAGATTCCATAGACACGATAGACACCATGCGAAAATGTAAGGTACAACCGGGAAGTAGTAAATGAAAATGAAACGTCGGTCTCCTCCAGGCGATATATGTATTTAAGATGATGCATCCAAGGGTTCTGTAATGTGATGGTAGAGCTGCGTATAAGGTGACTTGGGCAAGAGATGCGGCCGAAAAGAAATTTCTTTGCAAAATCGATACTGCAACAATATAATGTCAGGGCTTCACATGGAAAGGCGACATGATGTTAAGGCGTTGGTGGAAAACCAAGATATCCCATATGTACGTATTCTGCAGTGATATGCAGTCGGGTAAGAGCAGAGAGAAGACTCCCAGCCTCGACGAAGAAGAAAAAGAAAGAGAAATGCGCCAATAGAAAAAGCCGCTGCATATGCAAGCGGCTGAGTTAGAAAACAATATGCCAAGAAATGATGAGCCCCGAGAACGTCCTACAGCCACGATACAGGATTACATGCATTGGCATGTACTTCCTCAAATGTCACTTATGATATTGTTGTGCATGTACTCAGATGTGTTGTGTGATGGACTCTCAAATATGTACTCATGTCAATATGTGAGATGGCTAAGCAACCAACAGTAATGAAGGACTGACTAAATAATGTGCATATTTCACTGTGTATATTGCTGGACTCATGTTTATACTTGATCTGTATGCACACACTGTGCTCATAGTGTTGGTAATGTGTGCCCTGTCCAAATCATGGAAGAAGGTATGGCAGGTACGTCATGTCCTGTCTGCTATGATGACCTACAAGGAAAGCTACATCCATTTCCCCAGGAGACATGAATTGGCAGCTGTGAAGGGTGAATGTTATAACCTTGCCCACATCCCTAATGTTGTTGGTGCTATTGACTGCACACATGTTGGCCTGGTTGAGCACATTTACGGGAACAGGAAGCATTTCCGTTCCATCAATGAACAAGTGGTATGCCAGGCGGATATGATAATCTCCCATGTCTGTGCCAAATATCCGGGATCAGCCCATGTCTTCAACATCCTGCGTAACAGCACCGTACCACAGCTGATGGCAAATCTGCACCTGAAGCGTGCATGGATTGTGGGTGAGTACGCAGAGTCAACTAGAGTGCTGTATGTGTGACATGCTGTCCTCTGCCACAGTTATTGTACAAAATTGATCTGTGTTTCTCACACCTAGGTGCCTCTGCATATGCCAACCGGCCTTGGTTGCTTAGCCCACAGAGGAACCCAGGACCCCGAGTGAAGTCCGCTACAATGAGGCCCATGGGAGGACACGTCGTGTGGTGGAGCATACTTTTGATATTCTTAAGTCTTGATTTTCGGTGCCTGGAAAGGACCGGAGGTGCATGATGTACTCTCCACAAAAGGTGTCTCAGACGGTAGTTGCATGCTGCATGCTGCACAACCTGGCCTTGCGCCAAGAGATCCCCCTGCTCCCGGATGATGATGAGCAGCAAATGCACCAGCCTGAAAACCCACACATGTCCAGTGACAAGGTTAATAGAGAGGAGGAAGGTGTCGAACAGCTCATCAACCACTACTTTCCTTGAGTGTGAGTGACATTGTACAACAGTGACATTGTCTGCCATATTTGATGGTTGTGCAAAGGCCTAGGGGAACTTTCTGACTGCTGTTTGTTGTTGGCTCTGTGCTAATGGCTGATGTTTGTTACACAGTGTAGTCATGACCAGACACATGATGTATATGTTGATGTTGTTTCTCATTGTAATGTGTGCTGGGCTGTGTGCCTTGATGGCTAGTGTTGTGTACTGGCTGTGATGCTATCACCTGACAACTAAATGTTGTTCTCTCGTGTCTTCCTATATCCCTTCAGCCTCTCAATGCATCGTCACAATCCTAGCTTCAGGTACATTGGAATCAGAGTCAACATTGTACATCCTGTGATAAACATGGAGCTGACACATAGTTGTGTAAAGAGTGTTTATTTGCAAAGATTATGACAGACAAGTGGGATTTAATGAAATGGTACAAAGTGAATTAATGAGTTGTCAGTGATGGTAGTCGAGGCAATAGAGTAGTCAGCACAATGATGTGGTGACACAGTCCAACAGAACAGCTGCCATCAACATGGCAGTGTGGTAAGGATAGTCAAAAAAGTCAATGTCGAGGTGAAGAGAGGTGCCATCATGGCTGGCTCTTTGACTTGTGTGTTGGCTGGTGCTTTGCCACGTGATCATCCCATAGGATTTCTCTGACGGCCCCTTTTGCGTTTTCCAGGGGAGCCTGTGCTGCGGGCTCATTGGTGTCTGAGGAGTCATCCTGTTCCAGCTCACCCCTCTCTGTCGCTGCAGCTGAGGTGGTGGGAGTAAAGTCCTGCGGGCCACTGGAGAGAGGTTGAGTTGTACTTTGGGCCGCATGTCTGTCGCTCGGATACCCACAAGCTGGCCCATGAGGTCCATGATTTGGCATATAAGCGCATCCATGGACCTCAGCAGCAGGCAGAACTCACGCACTTCCTCCAAAACCTGGCTCATCTGTCTCTGGGTTTTTTCATATGCCCGAAGGACTTGGGCGATGTTGTCCAGGGCTTCGGCACCAGTGTCCTGTCGATTTTATCCCCCACTTGCCCTCCCACCTGCCCTGCTGTCCTAGACCTGTGGTGTTGCCACTTGACGCACCGGCAGACTCTCCCTGCCCTCCTCAGATTGTTGGGTGATGTTGGTATCCTGTGAGGCAGGGAGAGTGATGCAAACAGCACTGGTGGTGGTGGTGGTGGTGATTGAGGCCACACAGGTCATTGCAGCAGGGGTAAGCACGTTGTTGTTGCTGAGGTGCTGGTGGTGGGGACAGTTGGGCCCTGGGACCTGGTGTACCTTGGCAGTCCTGATGGGCCAGGTTTGGGCTCCACATCCGAGGAACTTAGGGAGTCCGCATCCCAGAGTCCATGTTCCGGGGTAGGGAGAGACTGGATCTGCAGGTTGGTGCTGTCATGTGCAGCAGTCAATTGTTGGTCACCTGTTGGACAGAGATCAAATGGTCATTGAAGTACACCCCACAAGCTTGGTGTTAGATGTTTGGTTGTTACAGGTTAGACACCGCAGAGTTTACATTGATATCACATTGTATTGCTGCACGGTACTGAGCATCATGACATGATGTGGAGTTACATATGTTACTTGTCCATGGTGTGACATGTTAATAGAGGACATGTTCCACGTGCAGATTGTGTGATTACAGGGACATTTCGTCATCTAACGACTAGCAGCACAACAACTCTATGTGTAACGTCTTTGTTGTTTACTCTGCATGGAAGGCATTACAACTGAACATGTACTAGCCATGTGTTCTCATGCATCACTTTGTCATATCATGTACTTTGCTTTCTTTTTACAACTGACCATGCATGTTTTGTGTTCATATGAGCCTTGATGCTCTGCCCCCATGGCATTCTGTGTTGTGCATGATTGTGCCCTGAATTTCTTCAACATGTGCTTTGCTGAGTCAAACTATAATTTCTGTGACAGTTACATACGCTTAGCTGTCTGCAAACTGGATATGGCTATTAGATCTATGGCAAGTTGGCTGACATGTGACGAATGATGTGGTCATAATGCACCATGCTTTTTGAGAGGAATGACAGGGTGCATGCACTGTCTACCCACCTATTTTGTGACACAGTTGAGGGGAATTGCAGCCACATGGTGTTGGGTGGGGGGGTGCTCCATCCTGCTGAGCTGTAGTACAAGGGGGCCTGGCGAAGTTATGGTGCAGGCTTTCGACCCACAAACACCCTTCCCAGTTAAGATGGCTACCTACCTGTTAGTTTGATGAGGGCAATGCAATGTCTGCTACATGCTTCTGGGTAGCGGGTGCTCCATCCCGCTCAGCTTTGGGACAAGGGGACCTGGTAGGAGTTGTGGTGTAGGCTTCTTACCCACAAACACCCTTTCCTGGTAAGATGGCTACCTACCTGTTAGTTTGATGAGGGTAATGCAATGTATGCCACATGCTTCTGGGTGGGAAGCAATGCTCTGTCCTGCTGAGCTTTGGGACATGGGGGCCTGGTGGGAGTTGTGGTGCAGGCTTCCCACCCACAAAACCCCCTCCCTGTTAAGATGGCTATCTACCAGTAAGTTTGATGAGTGAAATACAATGGCTGCTACATGGTTGTGAATGTGTGAAGTGTTCCATCCTGCTCAGGTCTGGGACAAGGGGGCCTCATGCTTCTGGAGGGGGGCTCCATCCTGCTGAGCTTTGGGACAAGGGGTTCTGGTGGGAATTGTAGTGCAGTCTTCCCACTCATAAACACTACTCCTGGCTACCTACCTGTTAGGTGAAGGTGACCAATGTTATGGATGCCACATGGTTGGGGTGGGGGGAGTGCTCCATTCTGCTCAGCCATGGGACAAGGAGGCCTGGTGGCAGTTGCTGTGCTGGCTCCTACCCACAAAAACCCCTCCCTGTTAAGATGGCTACCTCCCTGTGAAGTGGAGCAGAGGAAGGGAATGGTTACACATGAATCTTGGACGGGGGAGTGCTCCATTCTGCTCAGGGGTGGGACAAGAGAGCATAAGTTGGCTTCCTACCTGTAAGTTTGAAGAGTGAAATACAATGGCTGCCACGTGGTTTTGGGGTGGAATGTACCATCTGGGTCAGCTTTGGGACAGGGGACCTGATGGGAGTTGTAGTATAGTCTTCCCACCCACAAACACCCCTCCCTGTTAAGATGGCTATCTACCTGTTAGGTGAAGGCGAGCAATGCTATGGCTGCCACATGGTTGGGGGTGGGGGTGGGTGGAGTGTTCCATCCTGCTCAGCTGTGGGACAGGAGTGCCTGGTGGAAGTTGTAGTGCTGGCTGCCTTTACACATGCCCCCATGAAAATAACTACCTTTTTGGGTGAATCAGAGGGGGTAAATGTTGGATCTGTGAGACATTTGTTGGGGAGAGTGTGGTGCACAGGAATGCATTTGGGCCTTGGAGGAGTGGCTTTGTAGTTGTGCAAGACAGTACATAGCAGTGTAATGGGGGACATATGTTGGTCCTTACCAGCCTCCACTCCCCCGGCTATTCCTTTGAGACTCTCTGGATGCAGTATGCCAAGCACCTTCTCCTCCCATGCGGTGAATGATTGTAGTGGAATAGGAGGGCCACTGCCAGTCCTCTGAGCCAGCTCACAGTTTTTGTTGTTCTTCTCTTTCACCTTGCTCTTGAGTTCGTGCCACCGCTTCACAAGCTCCTTCTTGGAGTGTGGGATGTTCCCTTCTGCATTGACCTTGCTGACTATCCTTGCCCACATTTACATTCTGGTGGCTAATGGTGTCTGTTGGACCAGGTTTCCAAGCAAATATGGTTCTACTCTGATTACCTCATCTACCATGACTGACAACTCATTGTCAGTGAATTCAGGTATTTTCTTCTGTGACATGGTGTGTGATGTGAAAATGGGTTAAAGGTGCAGGTGTGAGAGTGGTGGTGGTGATGTGTGTGTGTGTTGGTGTGATAGTGTGATGTGTGCAGATTTGCCTCTCTTTTGTGCTGTAGGATTGGTTCCTTTAGTAGTGGAGTATTGCAAAGGATTCTGGTCAGGGAAGGGGCTAGTTTTATACTCAGCTATGTGGGTGTGTCAAAATGGAATATTGCTATCAGGTGTGTTGTGTGGGTTGACCTGGGATTTGTATTTTTTTACTTGCTTTGGGGATGCGTAATTGGGATGTGTTAGGTGTTTTTTTAGGCTGAGCCAGGTTCATGGGTACACTTGGTTGCCTTATTGTGTGTTTTTTTGTTGACCGCCATTACTGTTCTGGAGCGACCGCGGCGGTGGGTATACAACTGCCCTTCCGCCGGCTCTCCCATTCATCAATGGTTGCGACTGCAGCGGTCCAAAACAGCTGATCTTCCCGCTGTCACCCCAATGGTATCCTAAGTTCCCGTGCAGTCAGTCCGCTGACCGTGCAGTGGTTTGGGGATTTTCCGCAGCGAATCCAACTGCCTCGGACAGATTTTCACCTGCTCCGCACGCTACCAGCGGTCTTTCGTGGCATAGGTCTGCAGCGGTCGGATTTTTCTGGCAGTTGATCCTAATCTGACCGCCGGATTGGCCGCATTACCAGCAGACGTTAAACTTCCGCTACCACGGCGGTCGGAATGGTTTTTCGACCACCATCCTAATCGACTGCTAACTTTTTAAAAATAATTTTGGGTGAATGGAAGCACAGTTCTAGGTTCAGAACCTTTTTTTTAATGAAGATAGCTATTTTCAAAACAATACATTAGTTCACACAGTTGATACCAGTGGTCGTGCTCATGAAGTTAAGAATGGCTGCGCAATTGAAAAAGAAAAGGTAGTTCCTAGATATGTGGAAGAAGTGATAGCTGTAGAAATTCAGGGGTGACGTACACAAGCTCCATTGTGTACGTGGGATTGCAGTAGTATTTGTAGTATACAACAGGAGTCTATTGATATTTTATGAAATTTCTTTTAAAAGCATACTAAAAAGAGTATTAAACAAAAGATTAAGATGTTGCAAGGAATAGGGGCCATATGCAGGTAGCTTAATACCGGTCGGTAACGGCCGAAAATCGGTAAATTTGCCGTTACCGACCTATATTTAGATTTTTCTAATGTTGGTGGCTTGATTTTAAGTTTTGGTAATTTACCGATTCGGTAATTTAAGGATTTGGTAAATTAACGATTCCTTAAAATACTAAATCAGTAAATTTCCGAATCCTAAAATCCTATTTAGGGGGGCACTCAAGTGGGTGCATTTTTGATTTAAGGATTCGTTATTTACCACCAACTACAAGTTGGTGGTAAATATCGAAAACCTTTAATAAAGCAATTTTGTGCTTTTTTATAAGTGCCATGTGGCAGACATACATGACCTTAGGGCATGTATGTGTGCCATATGTGCACACATGCACGATTCAGGGGTGCCACAGGGTGTTAATGTGGCACCCTGCCACCCTTGAATATGTTCCCCCTATTACCGATTCGGTATTTACCAAATTGGTAATGGTGAATGGCTTCTCATTCATTCATATGGGCCTCCAGGCCCATTGGAATGAATGGGAAAGGTGGATGATATGATGAACGACCCATTAAGATTCCAGCTTCAGAATATCGTACAACAAGATTGTACTTATAAGATCTAAGATTTTGACAATGTATTCCATATATATTTCATCTTCTGCTTGAAAGTGATTTGTCTGGACTTTCATATGCAGTGAACCTCATATTAAAAACAAGAGTTCATCTTACAAAGGAATTCCTAGACAAAGTACAACAAAGAGACAATCATTTAGAATCTCAGTTGATTAATTTGATAGTGTATCAACGTGGTGCTAATGAGTATTGGTATTGTTGTCACGGAGAACTTATATGTACCTAGGAACCTCTACATGGTTTGTTATGCCAAGCTGTGCTGAATACACATGGGACAATTTACTTGAATTTCTACGAGAAGCAAATTCAACATTTTAAAAACATTGTACTCAAGACAGCTGGAGAACTGTGTTCTTGGGATCCTGTAATTGTCTGCAGATATTTTAACCATAGGTTTCAAGATATGATTTCTTTTATCTGCAATAAAAATAACCCACCTCTTGGAAAAGTTATTTATTTCTTTTGGAGTGAATAAATGAAGCTTTATTTGTGTATTTACTCAAAACCATTACAATAGAAAAAGAAGAAAACTGCATTTAAAAACAATGGAATTAAAACCTAGAGTTTCTAAAATCCAAAATGTAAAAAGAGAGGAATCTATATGCACAACAATTGTTTAGATTTTCTTTGACGTGCTTAGATAAAAACAATCAGGGGTAAAAGGTAGTGGGCAGCCACCTCACGAGTGCCTGCCTGATTTATTTTGGAGAAAGGAGTACCAAGCCGGAGGTGCTCTACATATACATATCCTATTGTGGATCAAGGATGCACCTACATTTGGAACTGATTCTGATGAGACTGTTTTATCTTTCTTTGAAGACTATGTTACATGTGGTATTCCAACATTAGGAGAAGAAAATACCTGAAGACAAAAAGTTTTACGGTTTCAATCGATGTGGAAAATGTTGTCAACGGAAATACAAGTCAAAGGAAAATTTTATATAAAATGTCGTTTTGGATTTCCACGTCCAGTAATTTGTAAAGGAAGAGTCAACAGTGTCATGTCAGCAGTGAGGCATACTATAACTCGAAAATCACCAAAGAATACTTACAATATATAAAAACTGAAGAATCAAACTATATAAATGATTACAATCCAATGATTTTGACGATATGGAATGCAAATATGGATATCCAGTATGTTGCAGATAATTAAATAGCTGTTGCTCGCTATGGGACATCATCATATATAAGATCTGAAAAGATAAAGTTGGAAGAAATGTGGGACGAAATTTCACAAGAGATGACTCTTAGTAACATTAGATGTGTGCAGTGCCTGACCTCGAAATTGTAAGAACTACACTTGTGACACCAATGTGCAACGGTTGTTGTGCTTTAAAACACAACATGGTGGACATCTGTAGCACATGGCCATTGTTAAAGGAAATTTTGGAGTCAGTATTTATGTTGTACCCTTAAAGTGAATCCACATGTGACTGTGACAACATGTTGAGATGTACATCATTCTTACCTACAGGCACATGGGTATGCCTAAAGGAATCTGTACGTCAGGTTACATGGAGGCACAGGCAAGCTATGTGAACATCACATGGGTCATTAACGCAAAGTATGCATGTTACCATGCATCTTTTGATTTTTGCATTAAGGTTGCACGTGCAGACTGCACAGGGTGGTGTGCAACATGGAAGTATCATAATTTAGTTTTGTGCTTTGCTTGCATATGATGTTTGTGAGTATGGCACTAAACTGAACCTACGTCTCTGTCTATTGCAGCATCTACAGAGGGCATAGAAGGACAGGGGACGGACACCAGTGGTGAGGCAAACTACATGCCTGCTGCGCATGAGCTCAATGATGTGACCAGCGCCTCAAAGGGGACAGGAGTGCCCTTGAAGAATTACACCCAGAAACACCAACCTCAACATCATCTATTGCCAGCAGTAACTCCTCGATGTTGGCGGGCACAGAGAGTGGGAAATCTACCTCTTCTTCTACCACATGTTATCTAGTGCCCACTCTCTCAGCTACTTCCATTAGTGCTGCCCATGCCCGCAGCAGTAAGAAGGGTAGTTTCCTTCCCCCAGGCACCACTGCCCCAGCCCCTATCTCCCCTGCTGCCCTCAGTGTTGAGGCAGTGGACATTTTGTGCAAGCTGTGTGTGGGTCAGACTACTCTCCTTAATGCCTTCCAGGATCATGACAAGAAGTTGGCACAGGGAGTTAGCTTCATGGAGGGCATTCATTCTGATATGGGTGGGCTACACAGAACTGTCCAGTCTTTGTCCTCCACAGTGACGGCAGCCATTCAGGGGTCACAGGCTCAGAGTCCAGCTCTAGTCCCTTTGGGAACCGCCCTGACAGAGGCAACATCTGAATAGAGTGACCACACACCACAGCCCACAGCCTCCACGTATTCCACATGCAGTTCACAACAGCAGTGCTTTAAGCGGCCCGGAGCGCGGGCACCATCATCCCCCCAAAAACCAGTCACACAGGAGTGCAAAGGCAAAAGCCCTTCAGGTGACACTCAGGGGCATCAGGTCAAGAAGCAGGCCTCAGGCTCACACGCCTACAAATCAACCCATCCAATGACACTCCCGTTCCCAAACATGCTCCCAAAGACAAACAAACAGTTGCCGTGCCTGCTGCAAAGCTTGTGCCTCCAAAGAGTCCACAGAAGCAACTCTCTAAAGCAGATTCACCCACAACCTCAACTCCCACCCACACCTGTGAAGCTGGGACAGGAGGGCAATGTGGGGGGGGTTCACCTTGTCAACAGGGGATAGAGAGGAAAAGGCAAGGCCAGGCCACGCGTACCACCAGATCCAGCAGTTCCCCACACAGAGGGCCACCAACTGCACCTTAGTCACCTTCGGTGTAGAGTCTGCCTGTTGTGCCACCCCACTTTCCACTCCTACTAAGACGACTTTACCCATTGAATCACCAAGAAGTGGAGAGGCAGTCCTCAACATTCACCCTCACACACTGTGTCTCATGAAAGCATGACTCCACCTCCCTGTGCTGCCACGCAACCCGGTTCAAGTAGCCATCTGGCTTCTAAAGCCACTGATGATTCTATCGCAGCTGGTCCTATGTCTCCCAGGTCCAGTCCTCCAACTGGCCCGACAATATGCCACCTACCAGTTCTACTGACAGCCAAGTCTGAGGCAAAGTCCCCCTTCCAAACCTATCCCTCCCAGAGAGGTGCCTGGGCTGACCATTTGTATCCCCGAGCTGTGGTGATTCCCATGGCAGTGTACGGTGATACCCATTCTCCGTGCAGGTTCTCATGCACACATGTACATACTTTGAACTATGGACTGGCTAATGGCCTTGCTGTTTCTCACTTGGGATGCCCCTTCCCTGTGCAGTTACTCATGCACACATGTACTTTGTTTGAATTTGTACTGGCCAATGTCCTTGCTATTTCTCACTTTGGATGTCCATTCCCTGTGCAGGATCTCATGCACACATGTACATACTTTGAACTATGCAACAGCATTTGGAAGCCCATCGCTAACGATTAAAGAACCAGAAACACTTGTCTAGAGAGCGGCACTATCTGCGCCAACTCTGGAGAAACACTCGTAAATATTTAGCAAAGCAGACAACATGAGACTGCATTTACCATAATGCCAGGGGTGAACCTTGCTGTGGAGGTGAAGCGGTGTGTTCCCACCCCTGTTCCTGATTAAAAGTTCTCCCGTGAGTCATTGAGCTGATGAGCTCGTGGAAGAAGCACCCACGTGCCAGTGAGAGGTACTTGACCTGCTGCGATGCTTGGCAGCCTACTAAGCAAACGCCAAATTTGAAGCCTTTTTTCTTTACTGATGTTGGTTAAAGAACCAGAAACACTTGTGTAGAGATCAGCACTTTTTGCCCCAACTCTGGCGAAACACTCGTAAAAATTTAGCAAAGTAAGCAACATGAGACTGCATTTACCATAATGCCAGGGGCAAACCTTGCTATGGAGGAGAAGCGGTGTGCTCCCCCCCCTGTTCCTGATTAAAAGTACTCCTGTGAGTCATTGAGCTGACCAGCTCGTGGAAGAGGCACAAGCGCACCAGTGAGAAGTACTTGACCTGATGTGATGTTTGGCAGCCTTCTCAGCAAATTCCAAATTCTAAGCTTGTAATCTCTACTGATGACGGTTAAAGAACAAGAAACACGTGTCTAGAGATTAGCACTATTGGCGGCAACTCTGGCAAACACTCGTAAATATATGCAAAGCAAGCAAAATGAGACTGCATTCACCATAATGCCAGGGGCGAACCTTGCTGTGGAGGTGAAGCGGTGTGCTCTCATCCCTGTTACTGTTTAAAAGTACTCCTGTGAGTAATTGCGTTGACAAGCTCATGAAAGCAGCACCCTCACACCAGTGAGGGGTACCTGACCTGATCTGATGTTTTGCAGCCTACTCAGCAAATCCCAAATTCGAAACTTGTAATCTCTACTGATGACGGTTAAAGAACCAGAAACACGTGTCTAGAGATCAGCACTATCGGCGCCAACTCTGGCAAACACTCGTAAATATATGCAAAGCAAGCAAAATGAGACTGCATTCACCATAATGCCAGGGGCGAACCTTGCTGTGGAGGTGAAGCTGTGTGTTTCCACCCCTGTTCCTATTTAAAAGTATTAATGTGAGTCAATGCGCTGATAAGCTTGTGGAAGAATCAACCGCGCGCCAGTGAGAGGTACTTGAACCTATGTGATGCTTGGCAGCGTACTCAGAAAACCCCAAATTTGAAGCCTGTAATCTCTACTGTTGACGGTTAAAGAACCAGGAACGTATGTCTAGAGATCAGCACTATCTGCGCCAACTCTGTCCAAACATTAGTAAATATTTGCAAAGCAAACAACATGAGACTGCATTTACCATAATGCCAGGGGCTAACCTTGCTGTGGAGGTGAAGCGGTGTGTTCCCACCCCTGTTCCTGTTTAAAAGTTCTCCCGTGAGTCATTGAGCTGATGAGCTCGTTGAAGAAGCACCCACGCGCCAGTGAGAGGTACTTGGCCTGCTGTGATGCTTGGCAGCCTACTAAGCAAACCCCAAATTTGAAGCCTTTAATCTCTACTGATAATGGTTAAAGAACCAGAAACATGTGTCTAGAGGTCAGCACTATCTGCGTCAACTCTGGTGAAACACTCGTAAATATTATGCAAAGCAAGCAACATGAGACTGCATTTGCCATAATGCCAGCGGCGAACTTGCAGTGAAGGTGAAGCTGTGTGTTCCCACCCATGTTCGAGTTTAAAAGTACTCCCAGGAGTCATTGAGCTGATGATATCGTGGAAGAAGCAACCGGGCACAAGTGAGAGGTACTTGACCTGATGTGATGCTTGGCAGCGTACTCAGCAAACCCCAAATTTGAAGTCTGTTTTCTCTACTGTTGATGGTTAAAGAACCAGGAACAAGTGTCTAGAGATCAGCACTATCTGCGCCAACTCTGGCGACACACTCGTAAATATTTGCAAAGCAAGATACATGGGACTGCATTTACCATAATGCCAGGGGAGAACCTTGCTGTGGAGGTAAAGCAGTGTGTTTCCACCCCTGTTCCTGTTTAAAAGTTCTCCCATGAGTCATTGAGCTGACGAGCTCGTGGAAGAAGCACCTGCGCGCCAGTGAGAGGTACTTGACCTGATGTAAAGCTTGGCCACCCAACTCAGCAAACCCCAAATGTGAAGCCTTTAATCTCTACTGATAATGGTTAAAGAACCAGAAACACGTGTGTAGAGATCAGCACTTTCTGCCCCAACTCTAGCCAAACACTCGTAAATATTTAGCAAAGCAAGCAACATGAGATTGCATTTACGATAATGCCAGGGGTGAACCTTGCTCTGGAGTTGAAGCGGTGTACTCCCACCCCTGTTCGTGTTTAAAAGTACTCCTGTTAGTCATTAAGCTGACCAGCTCGTGGAAGAAGCACCCACGCACCAGTGAGAGGTACTTCACCTGATGTGATGTTTGGCAGCCTACTCGGCAAACCACAAATTTGAAGCCTGCAATCTCTACTGATGATGGTTAAATGACCGGAAACATGTGTCTCGAGATCAGCACTATCTGCGTCAACTCTGGTGAAACACTCGTAAATATTCAGCAAAGCAAGCAACATGAGACTGCATTTACCATAATGCCAGGGGCGTCCCTTGGTGTGGAGGTGAAGCGGTGTGCTCCCAACACTGTTCCTGTTTTAAAGTACTTCCGTGAGTCATCGAGCTGATAAGCTCATGGAAGAAGCACCCGCGCGCCAGTGAGAGGTAGTTGACCTGATGTGATACTTGACAGCGTACTCAGCAAACCCCAAATTTGAAGCCTTTAATCTCTACTGATGATGGTTAAAGAACCAGAAACATGTGTGTAGAGATCAGCACTTTCTGGCCCAACTCTGGCCAAACACTCGTAAATATTTAGAAAAGCAAGCAACATGAGACTGCATTTACGATAATGCCAGGGGTGAACCTTGCTGTGGAGGTGAAGTGGTGTGCTCCCACCCCTGTTCCTGTTGAAAAGTATTCTTGTGAGTCATTGCGCTAACGAGCTCGTGGAAGAAGCAACCGCGCGCAAGTGAGAGGTACTTGTCCTGATGTGATGTTTAGGAGCCTACTCTGCAAATTCCAAATTTGAAGACTACAATCTCTACTGATGATGGTTAAAGAACCAGGAACATATGTCTAGGGATCAGCACTAACTGCGCCAACTCTGGCGAAACACTCGTTAATATTTGCAAAGCAAGCAACATGAGACTGCATTTACCATAATGCCAGGGGTCAACCTTGCTGTGGAGGTGAAGTGGTGTGTTCCCACCCCTGTTCCTGTTTGAAAGTTCTCCCGTGAGTCAATGAGCTGACAAGCTCGTGGAAGAAGCACCAGCACGCCAGTGAGAGGTACTTGACCTGATGTGATGCTTGGCAGTCTACTCAGCAAACCCAAATTTGAAGCCTTTATTCTCTACTGATGATGGGTAAAGTACCAGAAACACGTGTGTAGAGATCAGCACTTTCTGCGCCCACTCTGGCAAAACACTCATAAATATTTTGCAAAGCAACAAACATGAGACTGAATTTAAGATAATGTCAGGGGTGAAACTTGCTGTGGAGGTGAAGCGGTGTGCTGCCACCCCTGTTCCTGTTTAAAAGTACTCCTGTGAGTCATTGATCTGATCAGCTTGTGGAAGAAGCACCCGCGCACCAGTGCGAGGTTCTTGACCTGATGTGATGTTTGGAAGCCTACTCACCAAACTCCAAATTTGAAGCCTGCAATCTCTACTGAGGATGGTTAAAGAACCAGGAACACATGTCTAGAGATCAGCACTATCTGCGCCAACTCTGGCTAAACATTCGTAAATATTTGCAAAGCAAGCAACATTGGACTGCATTTACCATAATGCCAGGGGAGAACCTTGCTGTGGAGGTGAAGCGGTGTGTTCCCACCCCTGTTCCTGTTTAAAAGTTCTCCTGTGAGTCATTGAGCTGACGATCTAGTGGAAGAAGCACCCGCACGCCAGTGCGAAGCAATTGACCTGATGTGAAGCTTGGCCACCCAACTCAGCAAACCCCAAATTTGAAGCCTTTAATCTATACTGATAATGGTTAAAGAACCAGAAACACGTGTGTAGAGATCAGCACTTTCTGCCCCAACTCTAGCATAACACTCATAAATATTTAGCAAAGCAAGCAACATCAGACTGCATTTAAGATAATGCCAGGGGTGAACCTTGCTCTGGAGTTGAAGCGGTGTACTCCCACCCCTGTTCGTGTTTAAAAGTACTCCTGTTAGTCATTAAGCTGACCAGCTCATGGAAGAAGCACCCACGCACCAGTGAGAGGTACTTGACTAGATGTGATGTTTGGCAGCCTACTCGGCAAACCCCAAATTTGAAGCCTGCAATCGCTACTGATGATTGTTAAAGGACCAGAAACATGTGTATAGAGATCAGCACTATCTGTGTCAACTCTGGTGAAACACTCGTAAATATTCAGCAAAGCAAGCAACATGAGACCGCATTTACCATACTGCCAGGGGCGAACCTTGCTGTGGAGGTGAAGTGGTGTGCTGCCACCCGTGTTCCTGTTTAAAAGTACTTCTGTGAGTAATTGATCTGCCGAGTTTGTGGAAGAGGAACAAGCACACCAGTGAGAGGAACTTGACCTGATGTGATGTTTGGCAGCCTACTCGGCAAACCCCAAATTTGAAGCCTGCAATCTCTACTGATGAAAGTTAAAGGACCAGAAACATGTGTCTCGAGATCAGCACTATCTGCGCCAACTCTGGCGAAACACTCGTAAATATTTGCAAAGCAAGCAACATGAGACTGCATTTACCATAATGCCAGGGGTCAACCTTGCTGTGGAGGTGAAGTGGTGTGTTCCCACCCCTGTTCCTGTTTAAAAGTTCTCCCGTGAGTCAATGAGCTGACAAGCTCGTGGAAGAAGCACCAGCACGCCAGTGAGAGGTACTTGGCCTGATGTGATGCTTGGCAGTCTACTCAGTAAACCCAAATTTGAAGCCTTTATTCTCTACTGATGATGGTTAAAGTACCAGAAACACGTGTGTAGAGATCAGCACTTTCTGCGCCCACTCTGGCGAAACACTCATAAATATTTAGCAATGCAAGCAACATGAGACTGCATTTAAGATAATGCCAGGGGTGAACCTTGCTCTGGAGTTGAAGCGGTGTACTCCCATCCCTGTTCGTGTTTAAAAGTACTCCTGTTAGTCATTAAGCTGACCAGCTCGTGGAAGAAGCACCCACGCACCAGAGAGAGGTACTTGACTAGATGTGATGTTTGGCAGCCTACTCGGCAAACCCCAAATTTGAAGCCTGCAATCGCTACTGATGATTGTTAAAGGACCAGAAACATGTGTATAGAGATCAGCACTATCTGTGTCAACTCTGGTGAAACACTCGTAAATATTCAGCAAAGCAAGCAACATGAGACCGCATTTACCATACTGCCAGGGGCGAACCTTGCTGTGGAGGTGAAGTGGTGGGCTGCCACCCGTGTTCCTGTTTAAAAGTACTCCTGTGAGTAATTGATCTGCCGAGTTTATGGAAGAGGAACAAGCACACCAGTGAGAGGAACTTGACCTGATGTGATGTTTGGCAGCCTACTCGGCAAACCCAAAATTTGAAGCCTGCAATCTCTACTGCTGAAAGTTAAAGGACCAGAAACATGTGTCTCGAGATCAGCACTATCTGCGTCAACTCTGGTGAAACACTCGTAAATATTCAGCAAAGCAAGCAACATGAGATTGCATTTACCATATTGCCAGGGGTGTCCCTTGCTGTGGAGGTGAAGCGGTGTGCTCCCAACACTGTTCCTGTTTAAAAGTACTCCCGTGAGTCATGGAGGTGATGAGCTCATGGTGGTAGCACCCGCGCGCCAGTGAGAGGTAGTTGACCTGATGTGATGCTTGACAGCGTACTCAGCAAACCACAAATTTGAAGTCTGCAATCTCTACTGTTGACGGTTAAAGAACCAGGAACACATGTATAGAGATCAGCACTATCTGCGCCAACTCAGGCAAAACACTTATAAATATTTAGCAAAGCAAGCAACATGAGACTGCATTCACCATAATGCTAGGCGTGAACCTTGCTGTGGAGATGAAGCGGTGGGTTCCTACCCCTGTTCCTGTTTAAAAGTACTCCTGTGAGTAATTGCGCTGACCAGCTCTTGGAAGCAGCACCCGTGCGCAAGTGAGAGGTACTGGTCCTGATGTGCTGTTTGGCAGTCTACTCGGCAAATTCCAAATTTGAAGACTGCAATCTCTACTGATGATGGTTAAAGAACCAGAAGCATGTGTCTAGAGATCAGCACTATCTGCGCCAACACTGGTGAAACACTTGTAAATATTTTGCAAAGCAAGCAACTTAAGACTGCATTTACCATAATGCCAGGGGAGAACATTGCTGTGGAGGTGTAGAGGTGTGTTCCCACCCCTGTTCCTGTTTAATAGTTTCCCCATGAGTCATTGAGCTGACGAGCTCGTGGAAGAAGAAACCGCGTGCCAGTGAGAGGTACTTACCCTGATGTGATGCTTTGCAGCCTACTCAGCAAACCCCAAATTTGAAGCCTTTAATCTCTACTTTTGATGGTTAAAGAACCAGAAACACGTGTGTAGAGATCAGCACTTTCTGGCCTAACTCTGGCCAAACACGCGTAAATATTTAGCAAAGCAAGCAACATGAGACTGCATTTACGATAATGCCAGGGGTGAACCTTGGTGTGGAGGTGAAGTGGTGAGGTCCTACCCCTGTTCCTGTTCAAAAGTATTCCTGTGAGTCATTGCGCTAACGAGCTCGTGGAAGAAGCAACCGCGCACAAGTGAGAAGTACTTGTCCTGATGTGATGTTTGGCAGCCTACTCGGCAAATTCCAAATATGAAGACTGCAATCTCTACTGATGATGGTTAAAGAACCAGAAAAACGTGTCTAGAGATCAGCACTATCTGAGCCAACTCTGGTGAAACACTTGTAAATATTTAGCAAAGCAAGCAACATTAGACTGCATTTACCAAAATGCCAGGGGCGAACTTTGCTGTGGAGGTGAAGCGGTGTGTTCCCACCCCTTTTCCTGTTTAAATGTATTCCTTTGAGTCTTTGCGCTAACGAGCTCCTGAAAGAAGCAACCGCGCACAAGAGAGAGGTAGTTGACCTGATGTGATGCTAGACAGCCTACTCAGCAAACCCCAAATTTGAAGCCTGTAATCTCTACTGTTGGCGGTTAAAGAACCAGGAACACATGTCTAGAGATCAGCACTATCTGCGCCAAATTTGTCGAAACACTCGTAAATATTTGCAAAGGAAGCAACATGAGACTGCATTTACCATAATGCCAGGGGTGAACCTTGCTGTTGAGGTGAAGTGGTGTGTTCCCACCCCTGTTTCTGTTTAAAAGTTCTCCCATCAATAAATGAGCTGACGAGCTTGTGGAAGAAGCACCGGCGCGCCAGTGAGAGGTACTTGACCTGATGTGAGGCTTGGCAGCCTACTCAGCAAACCCCAAATTCGAAGTCTGTATTCTCTACTGTTGACGGTTAGAGAACCAGGAACACATGTCTAGAGATCAGCCCTTTCTGCTCCCACTCTGGCGAAACACTCGTAAATATTTAGCAAAACAAGCAACATGAGACTGCATTTACCATAATGCCAGGGGAGAACATTGCTGTGGAGGTGTAGCGGTGTGTTCCCACCCCGGTTTCTGTTTAAAAGTTCTCCTGTGAGTCATTGAGCTAAGGAGCTCGTGGAAGAACAACGCGCGCGCCAGTGAGAGGTACTTAACCTGATGTGATGCTTGGCAGCAAACTCAGCAAACCCCAAATTTGAAGCCTTTAATCTCTACTGATGATGGTTAAAGAACCAGAAACATGTGTGTAGAGATCAGCACTTTCTGGCCCAACTCTGGCCAAACACTCGTATATATTTAGAAAAGCAAGCAACATGAGACTGCATTTACGATAATGCCAGGGGTGAACCTTGCTGTGGAGCTGAAGTGGTGTGCTCCCACCCTTGTTCCTGTTGAAAAGTATTCCTGTGAGTCATTGCGCTAACGAGCTCGTGGAAGAAGCAACCGCGCAAGTGAGAAGTACTTGTCCTGATGTGATGTTTGGCAGCCTACTCTGCAAATTCCAAATTTGAAGACTACAATCTCTACTGATGATGGTTAAAGAACCAGGAACACGTGTCTAGAGATCAGCACTAACTGCGCCAACTCTGGCGAAACACTCGTAAATATTTGCAAAGCAAGCAACATGAGACTGCATTTACCATAATGCCAGGGGTCAACCTTGCTGTGGAGGTGAAGTGGTGTGTTCCCACCCCTGTTCCTGTTTAAAAGTTCTCCTGTGAGTCAATGAGCCGACAAGCTCGTGGAAGAAGCACCAGCACGCCAGTGAGAGGTACTTGGCCTGATGTGATGCTTGGCAGTCTACTCAGCAAACCCAAATTTGAAGCCTTTATTCTCTACTGATGATGGTTAAAGTACCAGAAACACGTTTGTAGAGATCAGCACTTTCTGCGCCCACTCTGGCGAAACACTCATAAATATTTTGCAAAGCAACGAACATGAGACTGCATTTAAGATAATGCCTGGGCTGAAACTTGCTGTGGAGGTGAAGCGTTGTGCTGCCACCCCTGTTCCTGTTTAAAGGTACTCCTGTGAGTCATTGATCTGATCAGCTTGTGGAAGAAGCACTCGCGCACCAGTGCGAGGTTCTTGACCTGATGTGATGTTTGGAAGCCTACTCGGCAAACTCCAAATTTGAAGCCTGCTATCTCTACTGATGATGGTTAAAGAACCAGAAACACGTGTCCAGATAGCAGCACTATCTGCGTCAACTATGGCGAAACACTCGTAAATATTTAGCAAAGCAAGCAACATGAGACTGCATTTACCATAATGCCAGGGGCGGACCATGCTGTAGAGGTGAAGCGGTGTGTTCCCACCCATGTTCATGTTTAAAAGTTCTCAAGTGAGTCATTGAGCTGACGAGCTTGTGGAAGAAGCACCCACGCACCAGTGAGAGGTACTTGACCTGATATGATGTTTGGCAGCCTACTCGGCAAACCCCTAATTTTAAGCCTTTAAACTCTACTGATGATGGTTAAAGGACCAGAAACACGTTTCTAGAGATCAGCACTATCTGCGCCAACTCTGGTGAAACACTCGTAAATATTTAGCAAAGCAAGCAACATGAGACTGCATTTACCATAATGCCAGGGGCGAACCTTGCTGTGAAGGTGAAGCGATGTGCTCCCACCCCTGTTCCTGTTTAAAAGTACTCCTGTGAGTCCTAGTACATGGTAGATGGCGGAACCTTCATAGAAATGCACCTGATACAAAAATTGCCACTATTGTAATTTTTCCCCTTGTTTAAACACTTGGACGGGGGATTATGTGCACACCGATAAGACACCCGCCATCACAATGACAGTTCTAGCCAGAACTTTAAACATGTAATGAAAAAAAGCACAGGTGCACCATAAATTACGAGTGTGCTAAAACAACACAATTATCGCAAGAGCACAAATAGTGATGTCCAGAGGTCTGGTTTGTTTGAATGATTTATTTGTCAACAGAAGAAAAACGAACAGCCGACGCGTTTCGTCCCAGATGGGACTTCTTCAGGGCTGTATTTACAAAAAAAAAGCACATAAACATACAATTAAAAACTTGGACTATAGTATAACTCAGCCGAGCACAAAATAGTCACAATTTTAAAAAACATTATAAATAATGTTATTCAAAGAATAGTCTTGGTTGCTACATTCCTGATTTTATCTGGTCAGAGCTACCCCAAATTAGATCAAGTAAACATTGATTTTTAACACAATTGTTAAGAGAAAAGCTCTTTTGAGGAAAGAAGTGAAATGTAGACGGAAACAATTCAAAATACATTTTAGAGACAATCTCATGGTCCAAACAATGATTAAATAACAAGGAATAAATAACCAAGCATCACTTTCCGCTAGGGGAGGAAATGACAAGTGAAGTAACATACGGTCGCCACTAAAATTAAAAATATAAATTACCACACCTACCAAGAATAATATATCAACTCCTTGGCGGTGTATAGGAGCCAGAGGGTTGCAGTCCGTTTCGTAGTCTCTAATCAAAGACTGAGTCGAAGTAAAAAATAAAAAATAGAAGAAAAGAGGAAAAAGAAAAGATTTTATTAGAAGAAGACATGAGAAATGTAATGCCTTATAAGGAGAGCAGTATCAGGAGAGGGAAAAGAGGGGGAACGTTCTGGATGGTAAGGCATCATAGATTACCTTTCCTAATATTCTAGAGTAAAGAATAGAGGAAACTCACTTTTGAAATATATAAGCAACCGAGGTCTATAGGTAATTTCAATCCCACAAGGTGGATGTCCAGCTGGGCTAGAAAATAGATTGTACGGAAAAAAGGGAAATGCGTATAAGAAATCTAAATTTGATATATATTAAACTTGTTGGACAGCCTAAGACTATTGATGACGGTTTCCTTATGAGCGAACTGCTCCAACAAGATGAATTGCTATTGTAATTAATTAACCGTGCCTGTCACATATAGATTATAGATATTGCTTGGTGACTGTGGCTTACCTAAATCAGGCTATCAACGATGAAGTAAAAATCAATTTCAATCCGAATACAAGTAAGTATGAATGAGATGCACCAATCATGAGGTGTGCACCTAAATCTAAATAAAGAAAAACACCGATGTAAATTAAGAATATTGAGATCACAAAATGAGTAGCACAAATAGGGTTGTGATACAGATGAGAAATCACCTGAAAAGGTCCAATGGAACCTTCACATATTGAATGGTAATGTATTTAAGGATCTCTCCTTACTTCTCCACCAAGATTCTAAATATTAAATAAAACAGTATTATAATAATGGTTCAAAATTCTAAGGAGTGGATACATGTTTTGAACAGCATTACTTCGGGGGTGGAAGGCTTATCAATATTATGAGTAATTCCTTGATCCCCAAGTGTAATAATAATTATGAAGAAGTCAAGGTCGAAGATGCGCTCAGAATAAACGCCAGACCATTTATGCATAGTTTGACATTAGTGCACATATATTATGAGCTATTTAATATTTAACTCATAGGGACCAGCAGGTGATGTGGATGGATAAATAAAAAGCTCTCCACGAACGTGGGGTAGCCAATGGACGGAGAGTCTACATAAACCCGGGGGAGGGAACCTACTCCTAAGGATACTATAGCGATAGTTTTAGTTCAAGAACACAGGTATAGTTAAAAATTATTCTAACTAACGAAGATGAATAATGGTCATGTTATTAAAAAGGGGGAAGCCCGAATTTTACAAGCTATCTTACCGCTGAGAAAGTAACAACCGAAATTGGAAGCCCAGACGTGGTATCCCCTCAGTCCGTATAGCGCCTGATGGAGACCATCCATGTCTGCACTCGTATTTAAACCCCAATAAACTGTATAAGTGCGTTCACCTGTTTAGTAGTGATAATGAGCCTGGTCAAGAAAAACAGCGTACGGCGGCGGCCATCTTAGAGAGGTATAATGGACTATAACTAATAGTAATCGGTCAAGGAATAACATCAAGGTGCCGTTGTAATAGTTGATATACATATAAAACGACCTCCAAAGGGCGTATACTAAGCCCTGGGGAATACTTGTGTAACTTTATATGATATTTGTAATACGTATTTATATAGTTACAAAGATGAGTAATCTTGGCGGCCATGTTGGAATAGTATGTAGGCGTATATGAGAACCATGTATTATGGGCGGCCATATTGAAATAGTATATACAAATGACTTGCATGATTTATTTACAAAAATAATTTTTCTAAAGGAACCTAAAGAACGATTTAAGCGTCCCATCAATTAACAATGAAATAGTATGAAGTTAATTAGGGAATGTAGGGTTGATAAGGATACATTGAGTATCAAAAACTGATTAGAGGAAATGTTTAGAATATGGTCAAAAGACCGTCGTCCAAAGTGTAGGGAGACTAAATCTCTAATTGCTGTCTAAAATACGTATGTTATAAGAACTATGGGGTAAAAAAGCTGAAGAAAACGGTAGTATAAACAGGAACCATATTACAATGGTGATAAGTGACTATTGACTCATTCATGTCCGAATGAGAAGGCAACCTTGAGGAAAGAAACATTTGTTAATATGAACCCTATGAAAAGACAGACAGTCCCTAAAAGCAGGGATTATCGTAAATATCAGTCCTATGGTGAGCCTAGAGAAAAAATTTGAAAATATAGTAAAGATGATAACAGGGAAAAAAGAGCAAATAGAAAGTAAATAGTGGATTGTAAACCGGACCCTAGTGACGTAACCATATTTTAAATTCACTTGTCATAAAGAGAAAAAGAGAGCAAAATTACAAATGTTAAGGGACGAAAAATAAATTATAACAATGTATATATAAATTTAATAAAAGATATGTGCATGTTGTGCTAAGAGAATCTGAACTTTTTTCATTTATAATCAATAATTCAAATCGTACGATGTATACACCGATATAACATGCCTTAATGTACATCTCAAAAGGGGGTGGTGATGGACAGAGTATCTGAATTAAGCAGAACACTCCTACCCAGTCAAAAGATCAGGGCTTGATCCATCACCGTTTTTTAGCTCACTGCACCATCCCAGTTCAGAACCTGGCTACATGCAAATTAGTCTGACCCTGGCCCAGTGCATCATGGGAACAGGGCAGACCAAACTACCAAGCCAATTCTTTACTGGAAAGGAAACAAGCTTCCGGGGACCGGTTTCTGGCATTACAGCCGTCTTCGGCCCGGCTTGCTTGAATCCTGATGGTGCAGTGAGCAAGGGACTCACATCTGAGCATACCCTTCCACACTTGTGGTGGCCAAAACGATTCAAAAGGGGGTGGTGATGGACAGAGTATCTGAATTAAGCAGAACACTCCTACCCAGTCAAAAGATCAGGGCTTGATCCATCACCGTTTTTTAGCTCACTGCACCATCCCAGTTCAGAACCTGGCTACATGCAAATTAGTCTGACCCTGGCCCAGTGCATCATGGGAACAGGGCAGACCAAACCACCAAGCCAATTCTTTACTGGAAAGGAAACAAGCTTCCGGGGACCAGTTTCTGGCATTACAGCCGTCTTCGGCCCGGCTTGCTTGAATCCTGATGGTGCAGTGAGCAAGGGACTCACATCTGAGCATACCCTTCCACACTTGTGGTGGCCAAAACGATTCAAAAGGGGGTGGTGATGGACAGAGTATCTGAATTAAGCAGAACACTCCTACCCAGTCAAAAGATCAGGGCTCGATCCATCACCGTTTTTTAGCTCACTGCACCATCCCAGTTCAGAACCTGGCTACATGCAAATTAGTCTGACCCTGGCCCAGTGCATCATGGGAACAGGGCAGACCAAACTACCAAGCCAATTCTTTACTGGAAAGGAAACAAGCTTCCTGGGACCGGTTTCTGGCATTACAGCCGTCTTCGGCCCGGCTTGCTTGAATCCTGATGGTGCAGTGAGCAAGGGACTCACATCTGAGCATACCCTTCCACACTTGTGGTGGCCAAAACGATTCAAAAGGGGGTGGTGATGGACAGAGTATCTGAATTAAGCAGAACACTCCTACCCAGTCAAAAGATCAGGGCTTGATCCATCACCGTTTTTTACCTCACTGCACCATCCCAGTTCAGAACCTGGCTACATGCAAATTAGTCTGACCCTGGCCCAGTGCATCATGGGAACAGGGCAGACCAAACTACCAAGCCAATTCTTTACTGGAAAGGAAACAAGCTTCCGGGGACCGGTTTCTGGCATTACAGCCGTCTTCGGCCCGGCTTGCTTGAATCCTGATGGTGCAGTGAGCAAGGGACTCACATCTGAGCATACCCTTCCACACTTGTGGTGGCCAAAACGATTCAAAAGGGGGTGGTGATGGACAGAGTATCTGAATTAAGCAGAACACTCCTACCCAGTCAAAAGATCATGGCTTGATCCACCACCGTTTTTTAGCTCACTGCACCATCCCAGTTCAGAACCTGGCTACATGCAAATTAGTCTGACCCTGGCCCAGTGCATCATGGGAACAGGGCAGACCAAACTACCAAGCCAATTCTTTACTGGAAAGGAAACAAGCTTCCGGGGACCAGTTTCTGGCATTACAGCCGTCTTCGGCCCGGCTTGCTTGAATCCTGATGGTGCAGTGAGCAAGGGACTCACATCTGAGCATACCCTTCCACACTTGTGGTGGCCAAAACGATTCAAAAGGGGGTGGTGATGGACAGAGTATCTGAATTAAGCAGAACACTCCTACCCAGTCAAAAGATCAGGGCTCGATCCATCACCGTTTTTTAGCTCACTGCACCATCCCAGTTCAGAACCTGGCTACATGCAAATTAGTCTGACCCTGGCCCAGTGCATCATGGGAACAGGGCAGACCAAACTACCAAGCCAATTCTTTACTGGAAAGGAAACAAGCTTCCTGGGACCGGTTTCTGGCATTACAGCCGTCTTCGGCCCGGCTTGCTTGAATCCTGATGGTGCAGTGAGCAAGGGACTCACATCTGAGCATACCCTTCCACACTTGTGGTGGCCAAAACGATTCAAAAGGGGGTGGTGATGGACAGAGTATCTGAATTAAGCAGAACACTCCTACCCAGTCAAAAGATCAGGGCTTGATCCATCACCGTTTTTTACCTCACTGCACCATCCCAGTTCAGAACCTGGCTACATGCAAATTAGTCTGACCCTGGCCCAGTGCATCATGGGAACAGGGCAGACCAAACTACCAAGCCAATTCTTTACTGGAAAGGAAACAAGCTTCCGGGGACCGGTTTCTGGCATTACAGCCGTCTTCGGCCCGGCTTGCTTGAATCCTGATGGTGCAGTGAGCAAGGGACTCACATCTGAGCATACCCTTCCACACTTGTGGTGGCCAAAACGATTCAAAAGGGGGTGGTGATGGACAGAGTATCTGAATTAAGCAGAACACTCCTACCCAGTCAAAAGATCATGGCTTGATCCACCACCGTTTTTTAGCTCACTGCACCATCCCAGTTCAGAACCTGGCTACATGCAAATTAGTCTGACCCTGGCCCAGTGCATCATGGGAACAGGGCAGACCAAACTACCAAGCCAATTCTTTACTGGAAAGGAAACAAGCTTCCGGGGACCGGTTTCTGGCATTACAGCCGTCTTCGGCCCGGCTTGCTTGAATCCTGATGGTGCAGTGAGCAAGGGACTCACATCTGAGCATACCCTTCCACACTTGTGTGGCCAAAACGATTCAAAAGGGGGTGGTGATGGACAGAGTATCTGAATTAAGCAGAACACTCCTACCCAGTCAAAAGATCAGGGCTTGATCCATCACCGTTTTTTAGCTCACTGCACCATCCCAGTTCAGAACCTGGCTACATGCAAATTAGTCTGACCCTGGCCCAGTGCATCATGGGAACAGGGCAGACCAAACTACCAAGCCAATTCTTTACTGGAAAGGAAACAAGCTTCCAGGGACCGGTTTCTGGCATTACAGCCGTCTTCGGCCCGGCTTGCTTGAATCCTGATGGTGCAGTGAGCAAGGGACTCACATCTGAGCATACCCTTCCACACTTGTGGTGGCCAAAACGATTCAAAAGGGGGTGGTGATGGACAGAGTATCTGAATTAAGCAGAACACTCCTACCCAGTCAAAAGATCAGAGCTTGATCCATCACCGTTTTTTAGCTCACTGCACCATCCCAGTTCAGAACCTGGCTACATGCAAATTAGTCTGACCCTGGCCCAGTGCATCATGGGAACAGGGCAGACCAAACTACCAAGCCAATTCTTTACTGGAAAGGAAACAAGCTTCCGGGGACCGGTTTCTGGCATTACAGCCGTCTTCGGCCCGGCTTGCTTGAATCCTGATGGTGCAGTGAGCAAGGGACTCACATCTGAGCATACCCTTCCACACTTGTGGTGGCCAAAACGATTCAAAAGGGGGTGGTGATGGACAGAGTATCTGAATTAAGCAGAACACTCCTACCCAGTCAAAAGATCAGGGCTTGATCCATCACCGTTTTTTAGCTCACTGCACCATCCCAGTTCAGAACCTGGCTACATGCAAATTAGTCTGACCCTGGCCCAGTGCATCATGGGAACAGGGCAGACCAAACTACCAAGCCAATTCTTTACTGGAAAGGAAACAAGCTTCCGGGGACCGGTTTCTGGCATTACAGCCGTCTTCGGCCCGGCTTCCTTGAATCCTGATGGTGCAGTGAGCAAGGGACTCACATCTGAGCATACCCTTCCACACTTGTGGTGGCCAAAACGATTCAAAAGGGGGTGGTGATGGACAGAGTATCTGAATTAAGCAGAACACTCCTACCCAGTCAAAAGATCAGGGCTTGATCCATCACCGTTTTTTAGCTCACTGCACCATCCCAGTTCAGAACCTGGCTACATGCAAATTAGTCTGACCCTGGCCCAGTGCATCATGGGAACAGGGCAGACCAAACTACCAAGCCAATTCTTTACTGGAAAGGAAACAAGCTTCCGGGGACCGGTTTCTGGCATTACAGCCGTCTTCGGCCCGGCTTGCTTGAATCCTGATGGTGCAGTGAGCAAGGGACTCACATCTGAGCATACCCTTCCACACTTGTGGTGGCCAAAACGATTCAAAAGGGGGTGGTGATGGACAGAGTATCTGAATTAAGCAGAACACTCCTACCCAGTCAAAAGATCAGGGCTTGATCCATCACCGTTTTTTAGCTCACTGCATCAAGCAAGCTGGGCCGAAGACGGCTGTAATGCCAGAAACCGGTCCCCGGAAGCTTGTTTCCTTCCCAGTGTAAGAATTGGCTTTTGTAGTTTGGTTTGCCCTGTTCCCATCATGCACTGGGACAGGAACAGACTAATTTGCATACAGCCAGGTTCTGAAACTGGGATGGTGCAATGAGCTAAAAAACGGTGTTGGATCTAGCCCTGATCTTTTGACTGGGTGAGAGTATTCTGCTTAATTCAGAGACTCTGTCCCTCACCACCCCTTGTTGTAAATATTAATGTACATCTGGCACAATACCCCACTGCTCTGGATAGTTTGGAAAGTCAGCAATCAGTGCGGTGGAGTATACTACAGGGGAACATCCTGTATACATTTAAACAGTTATAACAAAAGATGTACAAAGGATGATAGAGCAGTAACCTGGAGCATGGGAACTGAACATTTGGATACACATGGATCAATTCATGCCAAAAAGTGATGCAGTTCATCATCGAAATTATGACCAAATTCTAACGTTCTCAATCTGCAGATCCACATTGCTTCTTTTTTGCGCAGGGCTAATAGTCTGTCCCCCCCCCCTAGGGTTAACTGGGATATGATCTATACCCATGAACCAGATGGTATCATTGGGTAGGTGTTTTTCTTGCTTATGATGCGTCATAGCATATTTCAAGTCCCCATTTCTATGTGCCCTGACATGTTCCTTTAGTCTAATTTTGAGAGCCCTCTTTGTACTACCCACATAAATTTGATCACATGGGCTTCCCAGTACATACACCACATAGGTGGTATTGCAATGTATGTAATGATCAATTTTATACCTATGTGTGGTGTTGAAACAAAACTCCTTTGTTTTGTCTTTACCAAGACTGCACATGTTACATCCCCTGCAGGTATAAAAGCCTGTTAACTTATTGTTTAGCCAATCCACCCCTTTCTCTCTGGTGATGTAGCCAGGGCAGAGGATGTTTCTCAAATTGGGTCCACGTTTGTATGTGATCCTGGGTTTTGCTGGTACAATCCCTTGTAAGCTGGGTATAGAAGTGAGTAAATGCCAGTGCTTACGGAGGGTATTATAAATTCTCGCACTCTCGTCTGTGTAAGGTGTAACGAGTGCAATGCCAGGGGACTTGGTCTTCCTATTTTCTACTGGAATTAGGGTGGATTCTCTAGGGACATCATTGATTCTTTTGAGTGCTTTGTTAAGAATCTGGGGAGGATAACCTCTATCGCGAAAACGATTTGTGGTCTCCCTGATGTTTTGGGAAAAGGTTTCTGGGGTGCTGCAATTACGTCGCATTCTGATCATCTCCCCGTAGGGGATGTTATTGATAACATGACGGGGGTGTGCACTGGTAAAGTGTAGTGTACTGTTGCAACTAGTGACCTTCCTGTGGGTTTTGCTATTTACCTTGTTATTCTCCACAAAGAAGGTTACATCTAGAAAATGTATTTCTTTGGTGTTGTATTCCATAGTAAAGTGGACATTATAAGGGTTATTATTCAAAAAATTGAAATAGGTCAACAGGGCTGGGACAGGTCCATTCCATAACATAATAACGTCATCAATGTACCTGCCCCAAAAGATCACGTGTTCTGACCATTCTGCAGCCCGGCGGCCCCAGGCATGCTCACGCTCGAACCAGCCCATAAAGAGCCCGGCGTAAGCTGGAGCAAACCTTGAACCCATGGCCATGTCCTGGGTCTGTTGGTACCACATGGAATCATATAAAAAGAAGTTTTTGGAAAGAATGATGTTAGTCATTTCAATGAGAACTTCATTATGATCCAAAAATCCTGCTGCTCTCTGTCCGAGGTAGAATTCAAGTGCTCTAATGCCAAATTCCTTTTTAATGCACGTATAGAGACTCGTGACATCAAGTGTCACGAAGATCACATTTTCTGCCCATGTCAATTCATCAAATTTAGCCAGAATGTCCTTGGTGTCCTTTATATAGGACGGGAGGTTTTGTACAAAGGGTTGTATATATGTATCCACATATTCCGAGAGGCGTTCAGTGGGTGAATTTACCCCTGAAATGATAGGGCGGCCAGGTGGAAAAGGGCAACCCTTGTGGATTTTAGGTAGCATAAATTACCTATAGACCTCGGTTGCTTATATATTTCAAAAGTGAGTTTCCTCTATTCTTTACTCTAGAATATTAGGAAAGGTAATCTATGATGCCTTACCATCCAGAACGTTCCCCCCCTTTTCCCTCTCCTGATACTGCTCTCCTTATAAGGCATTGAATTTCTCGTGTCTTCTTCTAATAAAATCTTTTCTTTTTCCTCTTTTCTTCTATATTTTATTTTTTACTTCGACTCAGTCTTTGATTAGAGACTACGAAACGGACTGCAACCCTCTGGCTCCTATACACCACCAAGGAGTTGATATATTATTCTTGGTAGGTGTGGTCATTTATATTTTTAATTTTAGTGGCGGCCGTATGTTACTTCACTTGTCATTTCCTCCCCTAGTGGAAAGCGATGCTTGGTTATTTATTCCTTGTTATTTAATCATTGTTTGGACCATGAGATTGTCTCTAAAATGTATTTTGAATTGTTTCCGTCTACATTACACTTCTTTCCTCAAAAGAGCTTTTCTCTTAACAATTGTGTTAAAAATCAATGTTTACTTGATCTAATTTGGGGTGGCTCTGACCAGATAAGTTCAGGAATGTAGCAACCAAGACTGTTCTTTGAATAACATTATTTATAATGTTTTTAAAAATTGTGACTATTTTGTGCTCGGGTGAGTTATACTATAGTCCAAGTTTTTAATTGTATGTTTATGTGCTTTTTTTTGTAAATACAGCCCTGAAGAAGTCCCATCTGGGACGAAACGCGTCGGCTGTTCGTTTTTCTTCTGTTGACAAATAAATCATTCAAACAAACCAGACCTCTGGACATCACTATTTGTGCTCTTGCGATAATTGTGTTGTTTTAGCACACTCGTAATTTATGGTGCACCTGTGCTTTTTTTCATTACTCCTGTGAGTCATTGAGCTGACAAGCTTGTGGAAGAAGCACCCGCTCACCAGTTAGAGGTACTTGACCTGATGTGATGTTTTGCAGACTACTCAGCAAACTCCAAATTTGAAGCCTGTAATCTCTACCGATGACTGTTAAAGAACCAGAAACAGGTGTCTAGAAATCAGCACTATCTGCGCCAATTCTGGTGAAACACTCATAAATATTTAGTGTTGGACTTGGCCCTTCTGGCAGGTTCACTCCTGAACTTTTTGCCCTTTAATGTTACCTAAGTATAGTGATTTCTGGTCTTTGCGCACCTTGACACTGTGTCCCAGTGTAAAGTGTGTGCGCTCTCTGAGTGCATGTGTGAGATTGGCCTGCCCTCCCATAGGAATACATAGGGGATATGCGTGTCCATGGTAGTTCCTGATGTGTGGGGAGTGCAGGGTTGAGTTTAGTATGTGCGTACTCGTGAGACTGAATGCTGCACAATGATGTGTGCGGATTTATTGTGTCTAGTGTGGAAGTGCCACTTCTAGAAGTTAGCCTATCTGTGCAGTGAATGTGAATTGACTATCTGGCTTGTGATTGGCTGGAGCTGGCTGGTGTGCCTGGCTCCAGGAGTCAGAATGGGTCTTCCCCAGTGGTGAATGGAGAGATCTGCATGTTGATGGCAGGGAGGAGTGCACCTGGGACCTGAATACGGCTGTGCCTTCCTTCTACAATGCTGGCTCCACCCCCTGTAGTGTGTATGATGTCCCTAACCCATCCTGTGAATAGGCAGAGGGGCTGAGAAAAACAAAGTGCTCAGGAACCAGTTGCATCTGGTTCGCCCCTTGCCTGCACCGTTGTAGACAATGGATTTGTGTGTATAAAAAGAGGCTGTGACCTCCTGTAAAATGTTCTTGTTTCCTGACGTGAATCTACCAGGGGCGTGCTGCTGCTGGGGCCAAGGGGAAGACTTGCCTCAATGGGCCCTGCCCAGCCCCTGGATGCCTGGATACCTGGAGTTCCTGCTTTAATCCTAACTGGAGGGAGCTTGCTGCTAGTGGGGCCCAGGAGGGACCGCCATGGGGGCTGTTTCCTTGCTGGAGTGCCCTGTGTGCCAGCCCTTGGGCCCTGCATTGCCCCTCTTGATGACCAGGACTACTGGGACCCCTTGCTCTGAGCGCCTTGTAAGCGCTTTATCTTTTATTTAGGAGCAGAACGCTGTCGTTTTCCCTTGGGGGAAGCGCTCCTGCCCTTTGGGTGGCCATTGTGGGTGCCCACCCCGCTTAATTAATTAATTCTGGAGCGGGTGCTCACCTTGCCTATTTATGTGCCTTAGCTAGTGCCCACCCCGCTTCTATGTTTTATTATGCGTACCGAGGGAGCCCACCCCTCCTTTATGCCCGAAAAATCATCGCCGCGGCCCTCATGCCGAAAACAGGAAGTCAGGCACCATAGTGCCTGACGCTGGGCGGAACTTCCGGTTTTGCAGGGAAGTCCCACCCGCCACTGCGCTCTCATTGTAAGCGGCCCCAGAGCCACGGAGGCTCCACACACTAAGTCCCGGTCCCGAGATGGGGGACCGGGTGAATACCGGGTAAAGCGGGTGCATTGTGAAGGCGGGGCTCCCATGAGGAGAGAGACCCCCCCAAAGCACTACCGCCACCTGAGAGAGAGAGCCTCTCCCGACAAAGCCGGTGAGTAGGGCACCGGGGGGAGGCGACGGAAGTGGTGCCAGTGTGGTCACCTAGTCAAGAGCGGCCCCGGGTGTTCAGTGGGCTGCTCCCACAGTGGGGCATGCTTTCGTTACGATCCTGGTGTGGCTCCAAACAGGCCCTTATTTGTTTAACGGAGCCTAGGAGGCTCCCCCGTCCCCCGTTAGTTTCCCGAGCCCGAGGGCTCCAGCGAGGGCGCCACAATTGTATGACTGGCCCAGAAGGGCTCCGAATTAACTCCTCATTTCCTGAGCCGGTGCACTCCTTGGGGGGAAATGTTTCTGTTAGAGCCTGGAGGGCTCCAAAAATGCACTTCATGTGTTCAGACCCTAGAGGTTTCCAAAAGTGCACAATGTGTTTGTTCCAGAGCCTAGAGGGCTCCAACCTTTTGCAAAGTCATTGTTCTGAGGGCCAGTGAGGGCCCCAGTCGCAGTTTTGAGTTCCCAGCTGCCCAGCAAGTAGGTGGCAGCCGCACCGTTTATGTTCTTTTCTTTCTAGGGACATGTACTTTGCATCTAGGAGTGAGACGCACTCCTTCATCCCTACCTTGGCCTGCCACAGCTGTGCAGCACTTAGTGCCAGCTGCAGCGTTTAGGCCCTGTTCTTGTCCTCAGCTGCCCGGCAAGTAGTGGGCAGCTGCTACGTTTAGGTTTTGGCGCAGTGGTGCAAACTCGACCTTGAAGTGATTTATGTACTAATGCTTGGGGTGTTAGGAAATGTACTGTGTGTAGTATGTTTTGCGCACCCTGTGTTTGATGCCTCTGGATATGATGTATTCATAGGAGGTTGTTTTACCTGTTTAGGTTTATGTTAGGGAGGTGGTCCAGGTGGCCCTGTCAGGTGTACAGAATCCCTTGTAAATATTGACTGTGCCAATTGGCACAATGTATATGGTGTGATTACTATCTGATGTGTTTGGATAATACAATGGCTAGTTTTTGATATAACCTTGTGTGCAGTTCCTTTTGTGGGCGGCCTGGGATGTTGTTGCTGGTGGGTGCGTGCGTGCGCAAATGCTTTACACATTGCCTCCGGGATCAGCCTTACTGCTCGTGTCACGTTGCCAAGGGGGTGAGCAGGGCTTATCTTTGGAGTGTAACTTCCTTGCCCTAAGTAGAGTGGTGGTTTCTGCCTGGCTTTGGCGCAAGCCTCAGCCAACCAGAAATCCCATTTCTAACATTTAGCAAAGCAAGCAACATGAGACTGCATTTACCATAATGCCAGGGGCGAACCTTGCTGTGGAGGTGAAGCGCTGTGCTCCCACTCCTGTTCCTGATTAAAAGTAGTCCCATGAGTCATTGAGCTGACCAGCTCGTGGAAGAGGCACCCTCTCACCAGTAAGAGGTAGTTGACCTGATGTGATGTTTGGCAGCCTACTCAGCAAACCCCAAAATTGAAGCCTGTAATCTCTACTGATAACGGTTAAAGAACCAGAAACATGTGTCTAGATATCAGCACTATCTGAGCCAACTCTGGCGAAACACTCGTAAATATTTAGCAAAGCAGCAATATGAGACTGCATTTACCATAATTATTATTATTATAAACACTTATAGAGCGCACTGCAACCTTGCGGGCATCCTGGCGCTAGTCAGCTACATAATTGAGGATCGACATGCTAGCCAGAGAATCTACTTCTGCCCCTCATTATATCCTGGGGAATAACCAGGTCTTGATTTTCTTGTGGAACAGTAGCAAGCTTTGCGTTCTCCTTATTTCTAAGGGGAGGCTGTTCCAAAGGCGAGCTTCTGCAACGCTAAAGGCTCTTCCTCCCAGGGTCACCCTCCTTACTTTAGGTACTCTTACGCAGTTTGTAGTAGCGGAACGGAGATTCCGGCTGGGTTTGTACCACTGAAATCTAACCTGAAGTGGCTTAGGGCCTTGCTCATAGAGAGCTTTATGCACAATGCACAAAGATTTAAAACGGATCCATTGAGCTACTGGGAGCCAGTGTCGATCCGCCAGTGCTTGTGTTGTTGAGGAGCCACGCAGTCAGGAGAGTGCTAGCTTTGCTGCTGCCGCCTGGATACTTTGCAATCTGGCAATCAGATACCCCGGGGATTCCAAAAGCAAGGCATTGCAATATTCCAGGCGGCTAAGGATGGTACTCCTGACCACCGTTGCTCTAACCTGGATAGGCACCAGCGGCAGCACCTTGCAGAGACCACGAATTATGGAGAAGCAAGTTCCCACTAGTTTATTAACATGGGTCTCCAAAATGAGATTATCATTGAAACCGACCCCCAAGGTGTGTACCGTATTCACTGGGGCCATTGTGCCATCTGAAGTCAGGGGCCAAAAATCTATTGGCAGGCTACGGGCAATCCCCCATCCTACATTGTAGGATGTCCGTTTTCCCGCTGTTAAACTGGAGAGAGTTAGCCTTCAGCCTCTTTGTCATTTCATGCATACAGTCATGAAAGCAATCCAATGATTCTGCCTGGTTCCCCTCCAGGGATATCAACAGCTGCGTATCATCAGCATAATTAATCACACTGGTGTTGTATGCCTTGATGATACCCAACAGGGGTTGCATATACAAATTAAATAAAATAGGGCTAATTGCCGACCCCTGTTGTACCCCATGAGGAACTTCCACCATTTCTGACTGGTACCGGAGAAGTGCCACCTTCTGTCTTCTGTCTGATAGATAGGATAGCAGCCACCTAAGTGCTACTCCCTTAACTCCAAAGGCTTGAGAGCAGAGTGTCATGGTCCATTGTATCAAATGCGGCGGACAGGTCCAGCAGGATTAAAATTGCCGACTGGCCCCTGTCCATTCGCATCTGCAGGTCATCCAGCACCACCACTAAGGCTGATTCTGTCCCATGGCCCGGGCGAAAACCAAACTGTTCCCCTTCCAAGATGTTATTTGTCCCCAGATATTGGGACAAAGTCCTGCTGACCCAACGTTCCAAGATCTTAACCGGGTAAGGCAGGAGGGAAATTGGTCGGTAGTGCTTATAGCTGCATGGGTCAAGGGTAGATTTCTTCAGGAGCGGGGTAATGATAGCTTGCTTCCATTCCATGGGGGCAATCCCTGTGTCAATAGACTGGCAGCAGAGCTGTTGTAGGATAGGAACGATCTCTGTCCCAAACTCCTTCATCAGCCTGTTGGGTAGTGGATCCAAAGGGGAACCAGGGGAGACCCCTAAGGCCACCCTAACAAACTTCTCCTCTGATGGGGTTGGGAACTCATCCAGGGAGATCCCGGGAGCAACTATCTCAGTAGCTCCCTCCTCATTTAATCCTCTGGCTCCCCCTGTCTGGGCCATTGAGGTAGGTTGGGATTGTTCCTTCATGCTTTCCACAATTTTATTTATTTTATCAGGGAAGAAACACGCAAGTCCATCACGCAATTCCTGGGACGGTTTAATTTTACTCATAGTACAGTCTGGGTTGGCCAGATCTTTCACTATGTTAAAAATATCCTTAGATTTGTTGGAGCTCTTCAGTATAATGGATGCAAAAAACTCTGCCTTGGCAGTGGATATTTCTAGTTTGTATTTTATAATTGTGCACCTTCAAATCGATTGGTCTTCCTCCGAATATCCCTTCCTCCACTGTTTCTCTGCCTTTTTACACGAGAGCTTGAGATTCCTCAGTCCCTCCGTTTACCAGGGGGCAGATGGATTTCCTTTTTTCTCAATGACTTTAACTGGAGCGACCTGATCCAGTTCCTTAACCAAATGATCATAAAATGCCGTATAGTTCCCTGTTATCTGCTTTCCAGAGTTAAACAGAGCCTCCATGTGGAACACGGGGCCATCCAACTCTGCTTTTCTTTTAAGAAGACCCTTCCAGTCACGTCCAAGGATCGTTTTCACTTTCCTATCCCCATGTCTTATTCCATCCAGACTTTGGATACTAAACAAAATGAGGTGGTGATCTGTCCACCCCATAGGTAGAATTGCCCCCATACTGACAAGGCCCTCTTCTGCAAAAATCAGATCTAAAATATGGTCGCCCTTGTGTGTTGGTTCCACCACCCATTGCTTCATGCCCAGATTATCGCAGAATTGAATGAAAGGCTATATCCATACTTCCATTTACCCATATATTAAAGTCCCCCAGGGGCGTCCCTTGCTGTGGAGGTGAAGCGTGCCAGTGAGAGGTAGTTGACCTGATGTGATGCTTGGCAGCGTACTCAGCAAACCCCAAATTTGAAGCCTGTAATCTCTACTGTTGGCTGTTAAAGAACCAGGAACACGTGTATAGAGATCAGCACTCCTTGCGCCAACTCTGGCAAAACACTTGTAAATATTTAGCAAATCAAGCAACATGAAACTGCATTTACCAAAATGCCAGGGGCAAACTTTGCTGAGGAGGTGAAGCGGTGTGTTCCCATCCCTGTACCTGTTTAAAAGTATTCCTGTGAGTCATTGCGCTGACGAGCTCGTGGGAGAAGCAATCGCGTGCAAGTGAGAGGTACTTGACCTGATGTGATGCTTGGCAGCGTACTCAGCAACTCCCAAATTTGAAGCCTGTAATCTCTACTGTTGACGGTTAAAGAACCAGAAACACATGTCTAGAGATCAGCACTATCTGCGCCAACTCTGGCAAACATTCGTAAATATTTGGCAAAGCAAGCAACATGAAACTGCATTTACCAAAATGCCAGGGGGAAACTTTGCTGTGGAGGTGAAGCGGTGTGTTCCCTTCCCTGTACCTGTTTAAAAGTATTCCTGTGAGTCATTGCGCTGACGAGCTCGTGGAAGAAGCAACCGCGTGCAAGTGAGAGGTACTTGACCTGATGTGATGCTTGGCAGCGTACACAGCAAACCCCTAATCTGGAGCCTGTAATCTCTACTGTTAACGGTTAAAGAACCAGGAACACATGTCTAGAGATCAACACTATCTGCGCCAAATCTTTTTAAACACTCGTATATATTTGCAAAGCAAGCAACATGAGACTGCATTTACCATAATGCCAAGGGCGAACTTTGCTGTGGAGGTGAAGCAGTGTGCTTCCACCCCTGTTCCTGTTTAAAAGTACTCCTGTGAGTCATTGAACTCACGAGCTCATGAAAGAAGCACCCGCGCGCCAGTGAGAGGTGCTTGACCTGTTGTGATGTTTGGCAGCCTACTCGGCAAACCCCAAATTTTAAGCCTGTAATCTCTACTGATGACCGTTAAATAACCAGGACCACGTGTCTAGAGAGCCGCACTATCTGCCCCAACTATGGCAAAACACTTGTGAATATTTAGCAAAGCAGGCAACATAAGACTGCATTTACCATAATGTCAGCGGCGAACCTTGCTGTGGAGGTGAACAGGTGTGTTCCCACCCTGGTCATGGTTAAATGTCCTCCAGTGAGTCATTGAGCTGACAAGCTTGTGGAAGAAGCATCCGCCCACCAGTGAGAGGTTCTTGACCTGATGTGATGTTTGGCAGCCTACTCGGCAAACCCCAAATTTGAAGCCTGCAATCTCCACTGATGATGGTTAAAGAACCAGAAACACGTGTCTAGAGATAAGTACTATCTGCGCCAACTCTGGCAAAATACTTGTAAATATTTAATAAAGCAAGCAACATGAGACTGCATTTACCATAATGCCAGGGGTGAACCTTGCTGCGGAGGTGAAGCAGTGTGCTCCCACCTCTGTTCCTGTATAAAAGTACTCCTGTGAGTAATTGAGCTAACTAATTCATGGAAGGAGCACCCGTGCCCCAGTGAGAGGTACTTGTTTGTGCATCGCTAAAGAAATATCCGCCCAAGAATCCACGGTCTGCCGATATACGCTGCGTAATAGGCCTCCCAGTAATCTTTCAGTGTTCCCCAAATCAAAGGTTGTGTCACCCCCGATAGTGGTAGTAAAAGCCACCACAAGGCAGGCAACAGGTGTTTTGGTAACAGAGGGAACACCCCCAGGAAAAGGTAAAGGCCGAAAAAAACAAGCTGGGGGGGCCCCAAATTAAAAATCACGCCATCACTATAAGGTAATCTCTACTAATACTGTGGTGTGTGGGCAGAATAAAACCACAAAGGATAAGATTGAGTTTTTAAATATGGCGACCACTACTACTACTGACATAGCTGCTCTAGCCACCACTACTCCAGCAGAACTTATCATCAATGAAAGGAGTCCCCAACCCCTCTCCAACACCCCTGCTACTGCGGAGAGCTTGCCGCTGCAAGATCACATGTTATCCATTTACCCTTCAGTGAAACTGTTGAATAGCTTCTCAGCGCTGGAGATTCAGAGCTTTGACCAGGATGATACCCCCTAGTATAACTTCAGTGAAGGGGGTGGTTTCCAATCTGGGCAACAGATGCTAGGAAACTCTGAGCCTCCTCAGCATTCTCTTTTGCCACCCTCACCTCCCACCCAGCCGCTTCTGGGTTTGCTGGTCATCTGGGTCACCTGGGACACTGAATGATATCCTGATGAGCTTGAGAGAAGACATAAGCAGGAGGTTTACCATCTTGGAGGCTAACCAGGCAGATATCCAGGCTTCATGCGATGTGCTTGCACATAGGGTAGAGGAGGTTGCATAGAGAACAGACGCTCTTGAGGCTGAGATTCCAAAAATCAAGGAAGCTCTGTGCACTTCTTCTGCCTCAATGAACAAAATGGCCAAGCAACATCAGAAATTGAAATTGAAAAATGAAATCGAGCGGCTAGAAAACCACTTCAGAAAAAACAACTTAAAAATCCTAAATGTCCCGGAAGATCTGGAAGGGAACGATATAAAGAACTTTGTCGTTTCGCTCCTGAAGGCAATTATTCTGACGGACTCTGAGGATGTAGGTGTGGACTTGATTGCAGATATCCAAAGGGTGCACCACGACCCATTTAGGAGAGTCCCAGGAAGAGAGCCTCCAAGGAAAATGTTGGTGAACTTCCTCACGTATACTATCAAGGAGAGAATACTATCTCTAACCTTGAGAGCTGGCCATCTTAAGTGTAGTTTATTCTCTGTTGCATTTTCCTTCTCTATCCGTTCGGACATCTCTCATATTACTGCCACAAAACAGTGGGAATTGGGCAAAAGAATGATGATCTTGAATGCATTAGGAGCTAAGACCCAATTAAGATTTCCCGCATCCCTGCGAATCATGTGGAACAATCACATGTATAATATGCGCCAACTTGATGAAGTCGACTCCCTAATAGATAAAATCAGAGAGGGAGGTGGGGGTGGAAGCAGTGGAGGGAGTGGAAGTCTTAGTAAGGCATAATCAGTATTGGTATGCATGACATACAAAATGCACCTATTGGAAATAGAAAGAATTAAAACAGCAGGGCGAGTGCTAAGAGGAAACCGAATAATGATAAGGCCATGTAGCTGGAAAGGGTCAGCCTATTAGCATTAAGTGTACAATTAGTTTCTTATAGGCACACATCAAGGGGGTTTTCTGTCCAAGGGCGTATGCCCAGAGGAAAAGGGAGGGTTCCCCAAGTGTGTGGAGGATCGATGGGGTCACGGGGGTTGCTTGGGTGGGGAGGGGAGAGGGGGAGCACGGGTGGGGTTGCAGCTGGAAAAAATATAAAACATTTCCTCATTTTACATTATATTTTAAAGAGTAAGCTGTCTCTTAGTTTGCCTGGCCTATGGAGCAAGGGGGGGTCGGAGAAAAATCCGGTATAGTATGACGTCTACAAAAATAAAGTTTATGTCATGGAATGTCAACGGGTTGCGATGCCCTCGAAGACAAAGTTTGATTATGAAATACCTGGAGCAATCCTCTGTCCAGGTTTTCCTTTTACAAGAGACTCATTTGAGTCATCTTGAGGCTAGAGTAGTCTTTGATAAATATAAATGGGTTGAGTGCTTTCGCTGCTCTGGGCAGACAATACATAGTAAAGGAGTAGCGGTCTTGTTTAGATCTAACTTAGGTGGCTCCATTAAGTCCACAATAACTAATCAATCTGGTAAGTGGATCCTGGTGCAGGCTGCTATAGGGGGCAGAATTTGCCATAGTATCTTATTACGGCCCCAACATTGATGACCCGGTATGTCTTTTCAGGGTGCAGGCCAAACTCGTAGAAGTTACTGTTCCAATAATAATTGTTGGAGATTTTAATGTCCTCCTCAATCCCTCCAAAGACAGTTCTAGCCAGAGCCGACATGTGGTAGCTCAGCGTACACGTCGGGCAATGATTAATATGATGCACGAGCTCGGGTTGGTAGATCTCTGGAGATCGAAGAGGGATGGGGAACCAGGTTTCACTTTTTTAGTAAAAAGCATGGCCACTCTTTGACAATAGACTTCATCCTGACTGACAGGTGGGGGTTAGAGCACCTTGTGGATATCTCCACTCTTCCATGTATTCTATCCGACCATGCCCCTATAACTTTTCTATATTTAAGTGGCAAACCGAAACCCACTCCTAGGTGGACACTAAAAAGGTCAATGTTGTCGAACGAGGAGCTAATAAGTGTTATCAAAATATCGACTGTAGAGTTTTTTACCGAAAATACAGGGTCAACAACTCCGGAATATGTTTGGGACGTATTTAAGGCCCATACTCGCGGAGTGTTACATAGCTGGATATGCTCCAAAAATAGGGAAGAGGCGTTAGAGCTTCAAAAGGTGGAGAAGGAGATATCCGGCTGGAAAAAGTTAGATCTAGCTGTTCACCCGATCACCTGTCACAAGTTTTTAAGGATTTGGAGAGCCAATGATTGGCCTATAGAGGTAAACTGGATCAAAAAATTAGAGCTCAATGGGCCGTCCAAAAAATGGAAAATTACGAATATGGGGAAAGGCAGGAGCCACTTTGCCATGGAAGGTTAAAACCGATAGAGTGAGGAATAACATCAACAAGTTGATTGTAGATGAGATTGGCGTGACCTCATGTGACCAGGAAGACTTGCAGAGGTGCCTCCGGTCTTTGTTCTCAAAGCAAAGAAGAGAGGGTGCCTTCCACCGATTTAATCCAAGACTGGTTAAAAAGTAAATCTCTACCTAGTCTGTCAAGAGAGAGCTGGGACATACTAGAAGGTCCCATTTTTTGAAGAAGAAATTAAGAGCAGTTTAATAAGGATCAAAAATACCAAAGCGGCGGGGACAGATGCTCTCCCGGGCGAAGTGTATAAGACCTTGGAGGACGTCATAGTGCCTAAACTTAGCGAGCTGTTCAATTTTATCTATAGCCCTGAAGGTAGGATCCCCCATCATGGAAGGAAGAAATAATAGTCTTAATCTTGAAGACCAGCAAGGATCCGCTTAGAGCTGACTCGTATAGACCAATCTCCCTGCTGAATGCAGATAATAAGATCTTTACCTCCATTTTGGCAGGGAGGTTGGTCAGGGTCGCCCCCCGGCTAATTAACGAGGAAATAAAAAGGGATTTTTCCCGGGAAGATGTATTCAAGAGCAAACCTTACAACTAATCGGCTGTATTGATCTGGCGGTGGCACGGTGGGAACCATTGATGGTGGCTGCATATGACGCCGTCAAGGCATTCGATCATGTCAATTGGGCGTACCTCTGGGAGACCCTAAAGGTAATGGGATTCGGACCATCATTTATATGTACCCTTACAAGGTGTTATGACGTGGCTTCTGCCGTCATTCTCCTTAAAGGTTTATTGACATCGAGCTTTAGCATACAAAGGGGAGCACGTCAGTGGTGTCCCATCTCGTCCCTAATATTTAATATCTATGTTGAACCCCTGACTCAATCCCTGAGACTAGATGTACAAATCACCCCATTTCAGGTATCCGACTACAATTGTAAGCTGGCCCTCCATGCAGATGACCTGCTGGTCTAATAAAAATTCCAGGTTATCCTGGAAGAAGTTAAAACAAAGGCTACTAAAGGGTCCCGCCCTTCCAGATGTGTTTTTGTACTTTCTCGCTTTTCAGTTTAAAAACATTTGTTGCTTACTCTCTAGTCCTGTTGGAACCAACTGGGGGAAGATTTTGAACGCCATGGTCAATTTTGAGGGAGGAAGAACTGGGTTTCTCTATAAATTTGGGGCTCCCAGATTTTTCAAAAAGGTACGATTAAAAGTAATAAGGTCAGCACTCAGTGTACGGCAAAACATTAAAGCGAGACTGGGGATAATATATTATTATGATTTCGCCCCTATTTGGGACTCTACGGGTCTTCCTGTTTGCCTAAATGATAACTTGGCCATTCCTATCAAGAGAGCGGGAATATCTATTTGGTCTGACTTAATTTCTTCGGATCGAGTGTATCCATGGGAAGTGTTCAGGGCAAAAATAGGCGATTCCTTTTCTCGCTTTAAATATTTGCAAATATGCTCTTGGTACGCTGCAGAGAAGGACTTATAGGAGGAAACTGGGAGATTGAAAACATGCTCCAAAATGTAAAACCCAGGAAGAAGGAGGTAGGGCTATGGTACAGGTGTCTTCTTGATGCGGAGGACGTAGATCTTCCTCCCTCCTATACAGTATGGAATTCATCAGCCCTGGAAGATGTATCTGTTAATTTTTATCTTCTTTCTCTCCAAAACCTATACAAGTATGTTAAGTCAGCTTCTTTAAAATAAAACATTTTTATGTTATAAATAGGTTATATTACATGCCCCAAACCATAGCAAGGTTCGCCCCAACCCCATCCCATAAGTGTCCAAGGTGTGGTTTAGTGGAGGCGGATGATATACTTATGTTTTTTGATTGTGTTTACTTAAGGGTTTTCTGGCCGAATGTGGAGAGGGAACTGGTGGGAATTTTTAAAGTTAAAGTGAATCTCAATCTTGCATTAGTTGTTTTTGGCACCGATAACAACCTTACAAACTGTTTTCTTAATAGATCAATAGGCTTATTCCTTTGTTTGATACTAAGCGAGATCTGTAGGTTGTGGAAAAACCCGAGACCACCGCAGTATGAGAACTGGTTGGGAGGAGCTTTCAGCATGGCGAGATTGGAGCAAGGGGGGGGGAGAATATCTGGCTACCATTAATCACCTGGGGCACGGAAATGAAGTTGGTTTAAGCCCTCCATGGTCCAATGATTACACCAAGCCTCAAACAAAAGAATCTGGCCTGGTCAGCCCAAAAGCGAATGCAAGAGTAAGGACCCAGGGCGCCCAGGTAGGAAGAGGGTCTTCATTGTGAAAATGTCAGACTCTTATGGTGAATTCAGGACTAAGAAAAAAAAACAAAAAAACATGTGTCTAGAGATCAGCACTATCTGCGCCAACTCTGGTGAAACACTCGTAAATATTTAGCGAAGCAAGCAACATGAGACTGCATTTACAATAATGCCAGGGGCGAACCTTGCTGTGGAGGTGAAGCGGTGTGCTCCCACCCCTGTTCCTGTTTAAAAGTACTCCTGTGAGTGGTTGAAATGACAAGCTTGTGGAAGAAGCACCCGCTCCCCAGTGAGAGGTACTTGACCTGATGTGATGTTTTGCAGCCTACTCAGCAAATCCCAAATTCAAACCCTGTAATCTCTACTGATGATGGTTAAAGAACCAGAAACACGTGTCTAGAGAACAGCACTATCTGCGCCAACTCTGACATACACTCGTAAATATTTGCAACACAAGCAACATAAGACTGCATTTACCATAATGCCAGGGGCGGACCTTGCTGTGGAGGTGATGCGGTGTGCTCCCACCCCTGTTCCTGTTTAAAAGTACTCCAGTGAGTCATTGAGCTGACAGGCTTGTGGAAGAAGCACCCCCTCACCAGTGAGAGGTACTTGACCTGATGTGATGCTTGGCAGCCTACTCAGCAAACTCTAAATTTGAAGCCTGTAATCTCCACTGATGATGGTAATGAATCAGAAACACATATCTAGAGATCAGTACTATCTGCGCAATCTCTGGCAAAACACTCGTAAATATTTAGCAAAGCAAGCAACATGAGACTGCATTTACCATAATGCCAGGGGCGAACCTTGCTGTGGAGGTGAAGCAGTGTGTTCCCACACCTGTTCCTGTTTAAAAGTACTCCTGTGAGTCCTTGAGCTGACCAGCTCGTGGTAGGAACAACCTCGCGCCAGTGAGAGGTACTTGATCTGATGTGATGTTTGGCAGCCTACTCAGCAAATCCCAAATTCGAAGCCTGTAATCTCTACTGATGACGGTTAAAGAACCAGAAACACGTGTCTAGAGATCTGCACTATCTGCGCCATCTCTGGCAAAACACTCGTAAATATTTAGCAAAGCAAGCAACATGAGACTGCATTTACCATAATGCAAGGGGCGAACTTTGCTGTGGAGGTGAAGCAGTGTGCTTTCACCCCTGTTCCTGTTTAAAAGTACTCCCATGAGTCATTGAACTCACGAGCTCATGGAAGAAGCACCCGCGCGACAGTGAGAGGTGCTTGACCTGATGTGATATTTGGGAGCCTACTCAGCAAACCCAAAATTTGAAGCCTGTAATCTCTATTGATGACCGTTAAAGAACCAGGAACATGTGGCTAGAGATCAGCACTATCTGCGCCAACTCTGGTGAAACACTCGTAAATATTTAGCACAGCAAGCAAGATGAGACTGCATTTACCATAATGCCAGTGGCAAATCTTGCTGTGGAGGTGAAGCGGTGTGCTCCCATCCCTGTTCATACTTTGAACTATGGACTGGCTAATGGCCTTGCTGTTTCTCACTTTGGATGCTCATTCCTTGTGCAGGCTTTCATGCACACAAGTACATACTTTAAACTATGGACTGGCTAATGGCCTTGCTGTTTTCTACCTTTGATGCCTATCTGGGTGATATGAAATAAAGACAGTTACTCCTGCTGTGTGCTTTGTCAGTGTCTTTGCTAAATAAAAGGTTTTCTGTATGGGTATGGTTGCTTGTGACAAATGCTCTGTATGCCACTTTAACATTGCCAATTGCTTGTTTTACTTTTTCAGAGTTCGCCACAGTTGAAAGGCACTTTAGTTCTTGTTGACTCTGTGGTTTGAGGGTGCAATGATGGTTGTTTTTGATGATCTACTGTTATCCTACTCATCATATGGTCATGTTTGCTAAATTCTACACATATTATGATGCTCTACCACAACAGAGCTGACTTATATCCACAGGATTACTTGCATGGCGGCCACGGTCCCTCATATCTGTGTGATCTTTCTAGATGTGTGTACAGCAGTGTTGATGTGTGGTCATCTTGTGATGGCCTGTCTTCCTAGTCACATGGGTACGTTTGAATGTGTGCACTTAAGTAGTCATACAGTGTGAATGGGCTGACATTGTCAAGTAGTGTCGATGTGTGTATGTCCCTGCAATGCCAACTGCACACATGTATGACCCAGGTAATGAGTGCCTGTTTGTTTCAATTGTCAGCCATGTGCTTCAGATTGTGGGCACATCTTGGAGTCGTAGTTTGGGCACTGCAGTGTGTTGTTGTGTCCTTGCACTCCTGGGGCACACCTACTTGTTGTTGCTACCAGTTGTGAATATGCAGAGTGTGTGACTGGCAAGTCTGTGTTGTGTTTTGTTGATCAGTCATGTCTTGTTACTGTTTGTGCTCACTGTGCAAACCTGCTCAGCCACACTGACATTAATTGTGGGTTTTCTCATGCATTGCTGTCACTTGACCCATTTTTGGCTCCAGTATGGTATGTGATATATAGAGTCATGCCATCCCCTATAGGTGCTTCAGATGCCTACACATTGTGAGCCACCCCTCTGTGTGTTTGTGTACAGTACACTCCTCACCTGTCCACTGCTGACATACACACCACTTCAATCTCATATCTTCCACCCCATGGCTTGATGGTGTGTGGGACTCCCCACCACTTTATTTGTTACACTATGCTTTGTGATGCTGGACTGTATACAGGACCAATGTTCTACTCAGGGCAGTTTCCCCATTAGTTATGTGTTATTTTCTTCTACTCGTTTGCTGTCATGGTTGCTCATGTGCAGTGCATACGTTTGAGCAGCACAGTCTTTGGTCATGTTTTTTGCACCTGGGTGTCCCTGAGTTGTGCCTCTGTGGCGGATGGGTAAGCTGCATGTGTGTTTGCTGGGGTACTGCTACCCTTCCTGAGTGTGATGTTCTCTGTGTGCTGTGATGACATGTGTTGTGGTAGTTCATGGTGTGGCACTCAGATGTATGTGCTACAGATTTGGTTGTTGTGCACACACTGCTTTGGTGTGCATGCAGTGTTGTCAGTGTATGTTGCCTTGTACTTGCTTGTTGTGCAGCCCCCTGATGTCCAGCTGAGTTTGGAATGTGATGGATTGGTCTGTTCATCTGTTGTGTTTTTGTTGTTGATGTATGCAGTGTTAGGCCTGTGTTGGCTCGTTGTACTGACAGCTACTCTGTGTGTGTGATGTTCTATTTGCATGACGTTGTGTGTGAGTAGTTGTTGCTGTGTGATACATTCAGATTTGTGTTGCATGTGTAGTGTGCATTGCTTGTGTGTCTGTCACATACCGCAAGGTGGGTTCTTCTTACTGGGCTTGTTTTGAGTGCACATTGGTGGTTTGTCCTCCTATCTTTGACCTGTCACTTATCAGTATTGTACCTTGTGCATGCTTGTGGTACATTATGGCACCCTGTTCACTTTAGGAGTGATGTGGTGTCTACGTGTTAGCTGATTGTCCCATTGATCCCAGTTAGTGTGTGAGGTGGGTAGAGAATGGGTATGTGAGAAGGTCCTACTTGTGTTTGACAGTTAAGGAGTGTGACAATGTCCATGTGTGCTATACTGATGACATACACATGTCAAATAAGTTGAGACAGATGTGTGGCTGGTCACTGTATGACTTCAGACACTTCCTATCATTCCGGTGCCCAATCATGGGTTGCCTTGATGTATCCCTGTGTTGTTGCACCGAGGTCACTGTGGTTTAATTTCACTCACTGTACCACCCATTGATGTAAATATCCTATGTGGTTCCTGGCACTCAAGAATCACTCCTGCCTCGCACTCCTTTATATTTTCCTTAAATAGTTAGTCCATTCAAGTAAGTTTTGTTCATCATATTTTATTTTCAATCATAATCATTATTTTTCATACTCGTGATTTCTTCCTTATGTATTGTTTTCATACCATGTTTTATATATTCTAAAATCATCTCGTAGTCTTTCTCCGAATATCTTCGAGTATCTACAGTATAATGCATGTACATCATAGGGAGCAACTTAAACCAAGCTTCACAACTTCCTAAATAGGACGGCGCAAGAGATGAATAAATCATGCTTGTGCATAACAGAGGGTAAAAGGCCGCAAGCCCATCAATTCGTAGTATTCGTAGCACTGTGTGTTTGATGAAGCATTTCAACAAAAAAAAAAATCGTATAAGTCTGACGGTGCCTTTCCTTATACGGGGCTGAGGAATAGAATATGTGTTCCAGAGGCGGGGCAGTGGTTCCTAAAACAGTATGCATAGGGTGACGAAATTTTAAATATATAAACACACTCATTAATATTATTAACAAAATTGCTATTGTGACCACGAATGCAATTTTAACATGCTGTGTCCAACTCTAAAACACAGGAGGACGTTCCTCCTCGGGAACAAAACGAGCAAAAGGGTACATGCTAGCTAAGAGTCCAAAAATAAACTCGGGCAATGCAGTCCAACCTGTCAGAGGGTGCTTCTTTCCTGTGTCCATCTAGAGCCTCACAGGCAGGCTCCAATCGTTCATCACAAAGAAAAACCAAAGCAGGCTTTTACGTATGGAGAAGTGTGGCTCAATGGTTAGAGCGGCAGACCCTGATGCAGAGGTCTAGCCCGGGACCAGGGTTCAATTCCCCGCCTCGGTGGGTCTTGGGCTCAAAATTCCATGGACCTGATAATTCTCGCCTCAGTGCCTATTCCAATCATGGAGTCCCACTCTGCAATTCTGGGCAATAGCTTGCTTAATCTCCACTTAGACTCCCACAACGCCAAGGATGCCTGGCCTCCACCTTGGGGGTTCCCAGGAGTGGACACCTCACAGGGAAAGCCAGGATGGGTTCCACAGCGGTATTCGTACAAGCGCCTTGAGACCCTTGCGGGTGAGTAGTGCGCTATACAAGTATCAATTTACATTTACGCAACCCTTGAAGAAATCACAATCTAGGCCCCTTTCCAACAGGAGATTCAGTCTTTCTTTCTGAACAGAGCAAACAAAATGTTCCAGGCTCTCAACGTGTTCAGTCCAGTGTCTCGCTCAGTACCCCAGAAATGTTTCTGACAAGCCCTATTACTCGAGTCTTTCCCTATCTCCTACCATCTTCATCTGGGGTACCATGTCGTTTTCTGGGCCACAGATTGTATCGAACATGGCCAGGCATTTCCTGTTCAGAGAATAAAACAGAAGATGGTGAATCTGTCGCAACAGGAATATCACAAGCCTTTCTCTCAACTGTAGAGGCAACAGAATCTGGGGCAATCACTGATGCAGATGACAAGACCCTTTTCCAAGCCTGGTGCTCCTTCTCCTTGCCCTTCTCCAACTTCCAGGGCATCAGAAAATGGAACAAAGCGAGGCGCTCATTCACTCTCCTGGCTCAAAATTCCTTCCTGGTTTCGCTGATCATAAGGAAGCAGGAGGGGCAATTTCTTGACATGAGACACGTGGATCCAATGTCTCCTTCCGTTCACCTTCACCGCCATCCGCGTGGCCAGTAGAATCTGATGAGGCTCGGACCAACGAGGGTCCAAGCTAGATTTCCGCTGATAGTTGCGGACCAAGACCCACTGTCCTGGCTCCAAACGATGTCCGGGACCCTCCGGTAGGGGCTGCAACACTGCTGAAACCTATTGATGAATGGAACGAAGATCTTTAGTCAAAGCATACAGATAATCTGTCATAATAGGATTATAAATACTCGGACTCTCAGTGTACCCCTGGGGAGCATGGAAAAACCTGAAGCTGCGACCAGATAAGGAGAAGCCGAAAATATGACATCTATCAGGATGAATTGGAATGCTAAAGAGAGCATTCTTTAAATCAATAACAGAAAAATACTTAGCAGTGGGAGGGATCATAGTGAGAATAGTAGTGATGTCAGAAACCACAGGCTATTGCGGCACCACTATCTTATTAATTTCTCGCAGGTCAATTACAAAACGGTATCAACAGGGTCAGGGTCGCTGCCAACAGGGGCCTTTTCTAAAATCGGCAATATATGACTATTGCATACGTTGGCAGCCGTTTCTTCCACTACACCTTTATCGATCAAATCATGGATAATAGAGAGCATATTGTGGTATACGTGGTAAACAAGCATTTTGTTTCAGAGTAATGGAGACAGGCGGAATCTTAAGTATTCCTATATCTGTATCTCCGGTGGCCCACAGTGTCGCCGGGATGGCAGCGAACTCAGGAGGGAGGGGTTCATTTTTAGGAAAGCACTGCAATGTATGGTTACCAGGAGATTGTATAGTAAGATAAACACCGTCAGGAGAACAATGAATCTTCACATGCAACTTCTTTAACAAATCCAACCCTAATAGGTTTTCTCCACAATGTGAGGTCAACAAAAAGGGAGAGTCCACTGTCACCGGACCAATTGTAAATGGAACAGGTTTAGAAATGGGGCTCACCACTGGAATTCCAGAAAAACCCACTGAAACATTATTCTGCCCAGACAGAGCAGCCCCTGGGACCAATGAACCAGAAATAGAACTATTCATTGCACCAGTATCAACTAAAAAGTTTTCAGATGTCCCCATCAACCGCCCTCACACATAAGGACCTTGCTGATCAACGGGTACTGACACCTGGCCCCCACTCTGTCCTTGGCTGTCCTATGTAGGCATACCCTTCGGTCCCATTGATCACACAGTCTTCATTATAGTACTGCCTACCTCTTGGATGATCAAAATAATTCTTCTCAGATTCACCATGTGCTGCTTCCTCTCTCCTCATATCACTTTGATCCATACCACCTCAACCTCGTCCTCTCCCTCTTACTGCCCCATTCTGAGCCAGCAGCAATGGACACTGAGCTCGCCAATGCCCTTCCTATTTACAGTAAGCGCATTGGTTTATTCCCAAAGCAACAGCTGGTCCTCCGCCTCTTCCAGTTCCTGCCCGCCTCGGGACAAAGCCTCTACTGCCTCTCTCTCTGCCTCTTCCCCTGATGACTTGCTGAAACAACACCCATGTCTTGAGATCCTTTGCTTTCTTTTCCGTCTCATTCTTACTCTAATTTTTCCTGTGTTCAAAATACTGAGCCATGCTCAGTATAACCAAAGGTGTACAAGTGGTCCAAGTACTCTCAGCGGCTTGTAGCCACGTGGAAACTTCTGGAAGCAGATTGGTCACAAAACGATTAACAAATAATCGTATACCACCTTCCACCGACAAATCTTGCCCACTAAAGTCAATGCATACCCCCTCAAACCTGGTGAAGAAATCCAAAACACTTTCGTCCTTTTTCTGCTTACACGCTGTCAATTTGTCCCAATCTACCTTTTGGGGTGGAATTAAGGAGTGCATATAGGTAATAATCCGACCCGGTAAGGCCAATATTTTGGGTTTCGGTTTATCACCAGGTTTCAGATCCTTGTCCCAATCTTTAATCTGATCCCAAGTTCCTCCCAACTCTGTTTTATGGTCCTGGTCATGCACCTGACACCACACGTAAACAGGGATTAGCAATAGCAATAGCAATAGCAATAGCTTTATGTCATCTAAGGTCATAACAGCTGAAGAAGCCGCTCCTGTAAGCTCTTTATAATAAGCCGTAGGGTTTTTTCGGGGGTCGGGCAGTTGTGAACTTCACTCCTCTTCCAAGGGGTATAAACCCATTGCTCTTGGAATCGTGCCTCTTCACGAGGTCTAGTTGCTTGATTTTGATTGTCTCCTAATTCTGGTTTTTCAGGATGGTAAATAGGATGGACTTTGCGCATAGGATGCTGGGAGTCCCAAGTTGGACCTTTCGAGTGCATCCGTCCTCGATAATTTAATAAAACCTCGACTTTCCTGTACAATTCCTCGAGTCCTAATTCAGATTTATGAGCCCGATCCCGAATATCATACATCACTTGAGGAGCCTTCCCTCCAGGGAAACACTGCTCCCATAAAGAAATAAGACATATGGCCATGTGGTACAGGGCATGCTGCTGCATAACGGGCTCATAATCCCGAAGTGTACTCCATACATCAGCTAAAGTATAAATAGGATTTCGCATCCACTGGGATGATTGATTCGCAATCGTCTGTTTTTCTTCTAGTCCTACTGTTGAACGAGTAAACAACTTTTGTGCGCCAAGATCCCCTAGAGCACGAGAGGGAGTAGGGTCAGCCAGAGTTGGGGTCGTGCTCGAGGACTGGGAAGACCAAGCGGAAGTTGGGGGAGACAAAACGACCGTGGACACAGTAGGAGATGGCAACACATCAGGCCATAAAGTGGCTGTTCCAAATGGTGAGGGAGATAAAACAGAGGACGTTCCCAGAGGGGCAGAGGGAGAGGAAACAACAGGAGCAGAAGCTGTTGGTGCCGAAGCAGGAGTTAAAGGGACCGCAGGATATATATACGGTGTGGAGCATAAGGGGGAGGTGGACGTGCATCCAATAAATCCTCAATCTCATTATCTGGCTCAGTCCTAGTTAAGTTGCTTTTATCCACCTGTAATCTGAATTGTCTATCTGCACAATCAATTCCCTTCTCAGTTTGAGCTTCATCATAAGCTACAGCCTTCTGTGTAATCGTCTGACCTCCTTTCATTTTACATAACTTTTTCTCCCTGATGCATCTACGCTTTGCTTCTTTCTGCCACATATTTAAAAATCAAACATAGCCTGCCTACTTTGTTTGGAAAATAATCGATCTTGTAAGAAATGTATCTTTTTCTAATCAAAGGACCCGATTAAGGGCCATCGTAGTTCCACTTTGTATTTGGTATATTTATGCCATAGCGCATTAAACAGAATAGGTGAAATACTGTGTTTAACATACATATCATAACTTGGGCTGCCCTCAGGCGGGGCAAGCTGGATTTCATCCAAACATGTGCCTTTTCGGCGACAACAATATCCAAAACATGATTTTGCTAAAGCACGGCATTCTTATTATTGACAGTTAAATCTTGTTCAGAAAAACAGTCTTTCAAACATGGCCATGTTTATACATTTTCAACATTTCCATTCACTCTCAAGATCAAAAGGCGGACAGAACAATACATACATAGATACACCAAGAAAGAATTTTTCAAAACAATATATCTTTTTCCAAACAAGGGAACGGAGCCCATCAACTCCCGTTCATGGAGAACTTAACCAATTCAGATTCCAGACCAACAGATACCAAAATCAAGCAGTCCAAAGACTACCAAGAGACCATCGGACAGGTATCAACCACAGACTGTCCTACAGACCATCCCAAAGCCTTCCTGGTTCACCCACAGGACTATTCTGACTAAGCCCGCTGCCTTAGCAGCGCTTCAGTGTGCCCTGACGACTACCCAGGTACAACCACGGGTCTTTCCGAGAGCAGTCCGGCCGGGTGCGCACCACACGTGCCACACCAGGGTGTCTGATCAGTGTCCCTATTATTCACAAAACAAGTCCGTGGAGCATCTACCCGTGCAGGCACAATGCTGCCCCGTCAGACCTCCAAAGTCCTCCGTGGTACACCGACCACCAAATCCAATACAGTTAACTGCTTCAAAGTGCCACTCAACAGCGCGTTCCAAAAAACACCAACATCAGTTCACTCACCTGGTGCACACAGGTGCAATTTTGTATTCTCCACTTCCAACTCCTGAAGACCAACACGGTCAGCTCCCGGGTTATGCCCGTAGGACTCCGGCGAAGGGTCACTAGAAGCTGGGGCTCCCTGATCGCGAGAGCGGAGTAAGTTAGAATTTCCGGTCAGTCCACCCACTCGACCAGAGCTCCCCTTTCTTTGTCCTTTTCTACCCGATTACAGGAGGACAACCCTAACGCGGAGTGCCACCAGAGTCGCCAACTGATGTATTATAAAAATAACATACGGAGCTATACTTACCAATAGCCCCAATACCAATTACCGAATAACAAGTCAGTTGGCAGTGAAGAAAGTTCAATTGTATATTATGTAAAATACTCTATAGAGGAGCCTCTCCAACTCTCACCAATCAGGTACGCGGAGAAGCCTGCTGGTGTACAGTCAAAACTACACATATATACTTTCAGTGCAACACATGAAGTCACTGTAAATGGAAAAACACCACTTGGCTCTTGGACCCCAAGGGAGGACCATATATGGCACACATGACTGGTTCAAAGCTTTACTAACTTATTACTGGGATGGTCAGGAGGGTTGACTACCTTTCATCCTGGTGCCCAGGAGTGTAGGCACGGCACTTCCAGGAATGCACTTATCGCACCCAAAGCCAGATGCGACCTTGAGTCCCAGGACAGAGGGAGAATAATTTACTTTCAGCTGCTCTCAGTAACTCAAATGAACTGGGACCTGACAACTACTAGGGAGTAACACGTGATCACTTCTCAGGTCTGACACAGACAGAGAAAAGATGGCGTCTGTGTGGTTCCTGGTCTGCTCTATTAGTATAGCACAAATAAACAAAATAAACCTTTTCCTACTAGCTAAAACAGATAGAGGTTATGCAATGTGCATATTATGCATAGAGGATATATAGATACATCATGTTAACACAATATATATGTCTAATACTTTGCGTGTAGGGGAAATCTAACTTTTATCCCTCACCATGTCTGATAAATGGCCTAATGGTGGTGTGCTATGTTCTTTCTCTTGCACGTGATGTACAAATGCTATGTGGCTTGCTCCATGGATTTCCAGCACTGTCCACATCACTTTTGCCTGGTCCATTCATTCTCCTCCATTGCTGCTGGGCTATGTTATGAGTATGTGTCTGAGTATCAGTGTTGGGTATTTGTGTGTGACTTGACAGGCAGTGTGTACAGTTCAGTGAATGTTCATAGGCAGTGTGAGTCTCTATTAGGCTACGGCAGTGCCCTTCGCTCCGTTCTAGGAGTTTGCTGAGTTTTCGGCACTCCGCACTCCACGGAGCTCGCGGAGTGCAGAAAACGCCGCTTCACATTGTGCAGCTGTGTTTTTCCCAGCTCGCGATCATGAACGGTAAGTTTGCGATCGCGAGCAGTAAATTTGCAAGGGCAAGCTGCCGCTCGGGTCGGATTTCTACCCGAGCAGCAGAACTATGACCACAAAAAGCAGTTTGCACTTCACTCTGCCACTCGTGGAACTTCACAGAGCTTTTTCATAACTTTACAGACTTCCGCGTAGCAAAACTCAGCGAACTACGCCGAGGCCTATTCTTCATTTTGTGATCATACTGATTTTGCTTCACATGAGTAGGAGTTTGGTGTGAGGATGTGGGTTGTCCAGCTCCTGAGCTTCTGTGCAGGGTGTTCCTCTCCACCCCCACCTTCCAAGTAAGGCTCCCTTGTCCTTTGGTGTGTGAGGTCCACGTTGGAGTATTACTTGCTGGCATGGGATGAGGTACAGCAGTGAAATAGCTTGAAGAGCTGGATCCATTGTGGTCAGGACCGGGTGGAGGGGACCGGGAGTCTGGTTTTGCGTTTCGCTGTCGTGCTTCTGCCGTCTCTAGGTGGGTGGATTCTCTGCTGTGGTGTGATCGGCTGTTTGGGGCATCGTGATTTGTTCGGCAGACGTGACGTCATTCCACATGGCGGTGGTTCTCTATTGGTTCCCTCTGCAGCAGTAGCGGGTGCATATGTCTGGCGGTTCACGTCACTCTGCGGCGGACGGAAAATGGGCTATGTTTGCTCGTTATAAAGTGGCGGGCACTAGTACAGCTGCTGGAATGCGGTAAAGGCAATATTCCACCACCGCCAGCACCACGGTTGTACCTCCTCCCGCCATCCTAAGGATCCCCTTAGTTCTGTTAATTAAACTTTTCCTTTTCCTTTTATCCTTCATAGAATGCATTGGTTTATCCAATGTTCGCCTTCTTTTCAGAACTAATATAAAGCCTTTTCAACTATATTTTCAATCTCTTGTTTCTTTTTATAAAATGCAGAACTTTTTTTATATTACTTGCAATCTTTCAATACATTTTGTACTACTTTACTTGTATACATATGTTTTTTAATATTGTGTTATTGTTTCATCCTTCTTTCAACATAGATTGTTTTCTCATTTCCTGAATTTCCATTAATTTGTCTTTTTTTCATTTCATTCTTCTTTTTCCTACAAGTATTCTTTCTATTTTCAGCATTTTCAAAATCCTTTACAGCCCTTAAAAGTCTTTTAATAAATTATTTTTTTCTCTTTACCACAAGCCTTTTTCTTTTTTGCCCCATGTTGTAGAACCTCAAATTCCTGCTTTTGTTTGTTCTTTACAGAGTACTGTTGTCTTTGTTCTTTTGCACTTTTTTTGTAATGGTGAATCTGTCTTAATAATAATGAAGAATATCTGCAAGAAAATAGTGTTAAAAATAATGTTATATTAATAAAATAATTATAGGCAAATATTCTTATCTATTACTAAAGAAACACCTCTATTTAAAAGCTACAAACAAATGCATGTATGGTTTTCGGAATATGGTAACATTTACACCTGAGCTGCAAAATAAGTGAAGAGGGGTGCAGAAACACAAAAAAGAAAAGCAGCACTAATGTCTGAATGATTAAAGCACTACATATCCAGTGCCTGCATCATTGTAAGACTCCATGGTGACTACTTGGGTGCTTTTATAATTGCATGAATGCTGAACTCAACTAAATGTCTCTTCATATTGTTAAAACCACACATGCATTCCTCTATGTTTTCAAATTATCATAATATATAAAATATCTGCTTTAGTAATGGCATTATTCTATGGGTAGTGTTTGGGTGATTTAATGAGTGCAAAGGCAGTCACTGGGTAATTGCAGTAGAAGATGAAAGAAGGAAGGCAAGTACAAAAAGAGACAACAGAGGTGAAAATAGAAGCAAGAGAGGCTCAGAAAGAAACTTGGAAACTGCACAATGAAGCAACAGGAGTACAGATAGAGGCAGGAAGTGCTGAAAGAAGCAAAGGAGTTGCAGAAGGAGGCAAGAGAACTGCAGCGAGACAAGAGAGTAGCAGAAACACGCAAAACAGGTATAGATAGAGGGCTAATAGCATGAGTGCAGACATAGACGTTGTGTGCACGAATAAGTGGTTAAATACCACCTGAACACATACATGAATGTATAGATACAGACTGCATGATTTAATGACTGCAGAGATACTACATAATAAGTGCTTGGGTGATTGCATGACTACAGGGGTAATATGTGGTGGATTACTGGAGTACATAGCATGTGTGTTGGGCCTACCAAATATAAAGCAGCGCACTATTACAGGCAACAGAGGTGCAGACACAGGCAATACAGGTACAGAAACAGGTAAAAGGGGTACAGAAAGAGGCAAGAGGGGTGCAGAAATTTGCAAGAGGTGCAGAAAGAAGTAGAGCAGTGCAAAAGAATCAAAAGAGGTACATAAACAGCCAAATGAGGTGGAGAAGGAGGCAAGAGAACTGCAGAAAGAGGCAAGAGAGTTTTAGAAACATGAAAAAGAGGTACGGACACAGGGAACAGGTGGGCAGAGAGAGGCAAGAGAGTTACAGAAAGAGGGAGGAGGGATGCAGAAAAAAAGAAGAGAGATGCAAATATTTGGAATAGAGGAGCAGGAAGAAGACAGAGCAGTACAGAAGGACCAACATAGGTGCACAAAGATGCAAGAGGGGTACAGAAAAAAGGCAAGTGAAGTGCAGAAAGATGCAAAAGAGGTGCAGAAAGATACAATCTTTGTGGAAAAAGAGGCAACAGGAGTGTAGAAAGGGATAGGAGAGGTGCAGCATGAGGCAGGAGGGTTACAGAAAGAGACAGGCGGGGTGCAAAAAGAGGAACATAACTGCAGAAAGAAGCAACAGAGATGGTGAAAGAGGCACAAAGGGTGCAGAAGCAGACAAGACCGGTGAAGAAATAAGGAACAGAGGTACAGAGAGAGGCAAGAATGGTGCAGAGAGAGGCAAGAGAAGTGGAGAAAGAGACAAGAGAGTACCACAAAGATGGAACAGATGTGCAGAAACAGGCAAAATGGGTGCAGATTAAGCAACTGAGGTGAAGAAAGAGGTAATAGAGGTGCAGAAAGCGGCAATAGAGGTACAGAAACAGGCAAGTGAGGTGCAGAAAGTAAAAGAAATTTGAAAAATGAGACAAGAGAATTGCAGAAAATGAAACAAACGTGCACAAAGAAGCAACAGAAATCCAGAAACAGGCAGCAGAGGCGCGCAAAAAACCACGAGTGGATTGCACACCATTAGTACCAATCTTATCTTAGGGGGAATTTGTATAGCGCGCTGACACCGAGAGGTTTCCTGGCGCTGGCTGAGTGCAGGTGAGATGGAGAGACGAGGGTCTAGCCAGTCTGTGTGAAGAGGTGGGTTTTCAAAAGTTTTCTAAAAGCCAAGAGGGAATTGGCAGATTTAAGAGAGAGAGGTAACTGGTTCCAGAGGGCGGGGGCTAGGGAGGCAAATCTCCGACCGCCGGTCTTTTTTAATTTGGTAGCAGGGACAGCTAGCAAGAGGCGATGGGAGGAACGAAGATTACGTGCTGGACAGTAGGGGATGACCAATGATTTGAGAAAAGCAGGGGAGGTCCCGAACACAACTTTGAAGGTCAGGCAGCCGATCTTAAATGCGGTCCTCTGCTCTACCGGTAGCCAGTGAAGTCTGTGAAGCAGAGGTCTCGCAGATTGCCACTTCGGGGTTTTGTAGGCCAGCCTTGCCGCTTGGTTCAGTACAATCTGGAGCCTACTAAGGAGGAATTTAGGTAGGCCGTAGTACAGGGAGTTTGAGAAATCCAAGCGGGAGAGTACCAGGGCAATCAGGACTTGTATCAGGGCCTCTGGTGTCAGGAGATGGGAGACTTTCCTGATCTTTCTGAGCTGGAACATACATGAGGACACAACCGCACCGATCTGAGGCTTAAGAGAAAGGTCCGAGTCAATTATGACCCCGAGGCTCTTTGCTGACTTAGCCGGGGCGGGCGGGGAACCAAGCTCAGTTGGCCAGAACTGTGGGCCCCAGTGGGTAAGACTGTTTCCTGGGAGGATTAACTCAGTCTTCCCCGGGTTCAATTTGAGCTGATGGGAGTTCATCCAATGTTGGATGTGTAGCATCACTGCTTGACAGTCGAGGGCTGCATTGGGGGTGTTAAGCGGAAAAATGATTTGCAGATCGTCTGCATAGTTGAATACGGTGATATTCCACCTCTTCAATGAAAAGATAAGCGGCTGAAGATAGAGATTAAAAAGCAGAGGGGACAGGGAAGATCCCTGAGGCACTCCGCAGGTAGATGGGACCTGTGCGGCTGTGAAGGGACCGAGCCGGACCGCCTGCAATCTACCCGACAAGAAGGATTTGAGCCAGGCAGAGGCCAGGCCTCGGATGCCGGCTTGCTCGGCACGGTGGATAAGGATGTTGTGGTCCACCGTGTCGAACGCAGCCGACAGATCCAACAGGACAAGCGCCTGTGATGTCCCTTTATCGGCATTGGCCCTAAGAGTATCTATGACAGCCAGGATCACAGCCTCGGTGGAATGGGCTGGTCTGAACCCAGCCTGGTTGGGTTCGAGGAAGTTAGAGCGCTCGATGAATTCAGATAAGCAGCTCGTAACATGTGCCTCCAGGAGTTTGGATAGGTAGGGCAAGAGAGAAATAGGCCGATAGTTGGCAAGGTCGTCCGGGTCAGCTCCAGGCTTCTTTAGTAGGGGCACAAGGACAGCCTCCTTGAAGGAATTAGGTACTGCTCCCGTCTCCAGTGAGGCATTTAATAAGGGCAAAATGCAGTCCGGCAAAGACAGGCAGATGTCGCGAAAGACAGAGGGAGGGCAACAATCATTGGGTGAGCCCGATTTGACTCGAATAGCAAGTTTGGCCAAAGTGCTTGGGTCAAGGGCAGGGAAGGAAAGCAGGGAGAGCGGGTTTTTAGGGGGGGGAGCTGGCATGTCCTCAGGGAGGACTGAAGGAATCGTGTTCTTGATCTTGGCAATTTTTTCGATAAAGAAATTATTTAATGCATTGCAAGATTCCTGCGTCGGGGTCTGAGACGGAAGAGTCCTAGCATCAGACGTAAGCTCCCTCATGATCGAAAAGATCTCCTGGGATTTGTTATATGCAGTGAGGATCCTATCTGAAATATGAAGAGCTTTAGCTGCAATGATAGCATCTTTATATTTTTTTCTCGCAGCAATATATAGCTCTCTGTCGGTGGACAGATAATTACGTCTCCACCTACGCTCCGTTTGGCGCAGTTCGAGTTGCTGAGCTTTTAGGGTGGGGTTGAACCACTTGTGGGACTTACTGTGCCGAGAACGGGGAAAGCTGGAGAGAGGGGCAAAGCGATCACTGGCTTTAATGATCCAGCCAGTGAGATCTTCCTCCAGAGTGTGGACAGTCGCTGTTTTAGATAGCGAAGGACGAGTCTCAGCCAAGAATGAGAGGAATGCCTGAGAATCAAGAGTGTTCCATTTCCGGGCAGTCCCGCCAGCCATAGGAGGGACCTTACTACAACCTCTGACTGTGATCGCTGTGTCGATCAAGTAATGGTCGGACCAAATACAAGGGGTGATCACAGGAAAGGAGAGAATGAGGTTATGAGTCCAAATGTGATCTAAGATATGACCCCCAGTGTGAGTGGGGGAGGTGACGTGTTGGTTCATGTTGAAGCTAGTGAGGACTTCAAATAGCTCGGCCGCATGAGGGCCAGCCTCCTTGTCATTATACCAGTAGTTGAAGTCGCCGAAAATGGCGACTCGAGCAGATGAAGTAAGTAGGTTGGCTAGCTGTTCGCTGAGGGCAGCGGGGAACAAAGGCATAGGGTAGGGAGGACGATAGAGGATGATGATGGTGAGAGCACCCTCACTGGTCTCTAGCTTGTTGATGAGATTGTCCACGTCAGTGAGAGTGAAAGAAGACGTGGAAGTAAATTTAAGCTCCTTGCGGATGACAGCTGCCACCCCGCCACCGGCACGCCCAGAAGGTCGATTCGTATTGAGCAGATAGTAGTCGGTAGGCAGAGCAGCCAATTTAACACCCAGATTTAGCAATAAGTAACAGGTGACCATTCTAGGCTTCTGAAGTTCTTCCACCACACTTTAAAACTTGTCGCTGCATTTTTGTTAATGTTTGAAATGTTTGAGCTAGAAACAACAATTCTTTTGGTCAAATCTGCAGATTAGAACGTAGATGCTGAATTATGTGGCTAATGCAGAAAGTGTATATTTGTGCAAACGTTGGCACAGCCCGACAGTCGCAGAATTGCAGTGGCCCTGCTCATACCTCTGACTAGGTTCACAAGTGCTGTTCAGTGATTCTCCCCATATTGTTAAAAGCATGCATACAGATATCTCTATGCTTTTAAATCATCAAGATATCTAAAACAAATATATGACTGGATAGGTACAAGCTACATGATCGCATGACTGAAGGGGTAGTACATAAAAAGACCCTGAGTTATTCCTTGCCTGCAAGGGTAATATCTGGTGGATTACTAAAGTACATAGCAAGTGGGTGGGTGATTTTATAAGTTCATGAGTACTACCTGGGTGATTACTGTACTACTAAGATACTGCCTGACTGATTACAGGAATGTAAAAGTAGTGACTGGGTGATTTCAAAAGTACATGAGTAATGGCTGAATGATTACATAAGTACAAGAAAAGTACGTATGTGATTGAAAGAGTACAAGGGGAATAAATGAGTACACGGGTAACACCTCAGCTATTGCATGACTGCAGGGATAATGTTAAATTACTACATAGCAAGTGACTGGGTGATTTTATAAGCCAATTGGTACTTCTTGGGTACTTGCAGGAATACTGATGTAGAGCCTGAGTAAATAAAAGACTGTAAAAGTAGTGCCTTGGTGATCTGATAACAGCATGACTACTGACTGAGTGATTACAAGAGTAGAAAGGTAGTGCCTCCGTGATTCAAGAAGTGCAACAGTAGTGCCTGGGTTACTATATAGCTACATGAGTTATGCCTTAGTGATTGCATACCTGCATACATAGTGCCTAAATGATTGCATCAGTGCACCAGTAATGCCTGAGTGAATACAGTACTGCATATGTAGTGCCTGCATCATTGTAAGAGTGCAGGATGAGTACTTGGGTGTTTTTATAACTGCATGACAATTCGGCCTAGCCAAATATAAAGCAGCAGACTATTACATGACTCATCTATAAGACTGTCCATATTCTTAAAACCATTCATACGTAAGTCTCAACCATTTTCAAATCATCATGATATCTATAAGAAATATGTATACAATATTTCTGAAATATAGTAAAATTTACAAACTGAGACATGTACTATATCAGCCTGAGTGATTCTAAAACTCCATGGGTAGTGCTTGGGTGATGGTATGAGTGCAAGAGTAGTCACTGGATAATTGCAGGAGAAGATTGATAGTGACTAGCTAATTGCATGACTGCAAACATACACATTGACTGCATGGATATGTGTATAAATAGCACCTAAAGGGATTGCTGCGTCATTGAGTACTGCCTAGGTGAATAGATGAATGTTAATTATTCGTATCTATTACTAGAAGAAACACCTTCTATTAAAAGCTACAAACAAATGCATATATGGTTTTCGGAATATGGTAACAAATAACCTGAGCTGCAAAATAAGTAAAGAAGGCTGCAGAAACACAAAAAAGAAATGGTGCACTAATGTCTGAAGAATTACATCCCTACATATCTAGTGCCTGCATCATTGTAAGACTCCTTTTTTTCCAGAAAAACAGTAGTTACAATCAATCCAAGGAGAACAAAAAAAGGAAAAAAAAATCAAAAGAACGTAACAGCCAAATACAATACATAAGTTTTTATCCCCCGGAGATGCTTAGTATAAATATACTTTCAATTTAAGAAAGCTAAAGAGAAGCCAAAAGAAAAAGAGAGACACAGATGAAAAAGAGAAAAGAAAAGGAGAAAGAAAGAAAGAAAAAAGAGGATAGAAAAAAAGAAGAAATCATGAAATACATGAAAGGAGACCCATACCATCCAACAGATGTATTCAATATTCCTATTTCCACTATTGTTCCATCAGGAGCCCCCAAACTTGAAGACCCCTTTTCCTTGCTCTCCTGTCCTTACATTTATACGATACCATCTCCAGATTCCCGGCTTCGCGACCACTAAGCCAAGACCGGGTAAGCTTATTTGCAAAAACCTGCTCCATGTAGCTAAGCATTATAAATTAATCAGACAATGGCTGACACATATCTTACGTTTAGGTACCAAAGTCAACCAAAATGAAGTGGGAGGTAAGCCCTTCTCTTGTACTTTACCAGCCCACACTGCACTGTGTACCTTATAAGTGGCTTGTCACAAGTGTATATATCTTTGTGTTTGTTTCACGTTTAGACCCATGGGGACATTTCCACATCTGATTACTTACTACACCTCGCACAGGAGATTGAAGGTAGGCAGTCTTTAAGCCGGTTGGTGGCTGTACTTTTACGCACGTTTAGAATGCAGACAGGCTAAATTGGCAAATTTGTCTTTTGTTTTGTAGAAATCGTTTTTTGGTCTTGAGGAGAATCCCGCAGTGGGGGGTTCGAAACGCGTCGACCGATCTTGTTGGCCCAGTGTCAACTCTTTAAAAAAAATTCAAAATATTCAGTCAAAATACAGTACAGTTTGTTCTGTCTAAACTTTGTTTTTGAACATTATAAATGACAAATGTTGATTTCATTATATTATTTAATGAAATGGTTATTTTGATACTGGACCACACCTCAGAAGTCTTGTGTATATGAATGTGAACTGTTTGTTTGTGGTGAGAAAGATTCAGCGTGGATGTGTATTATGATTGTTTGTAATTTAGTGTCTTAAAAATATGCTGTGTACTTAATTGTATATATTGTATATATTTGTAATATGCACGAAAAAAGTTTCTTGCAAAAACAGATAAAAACATTTTGAAAAATTAATTTGAAGAAATAAATGAGTAAACAAATGTCACACCAGACTGATATGTTTTGTTCATAACAGGTCTTTGGTTATTAGAAATTAAGTAAAGTCCAGTACTGGCAGTTGTGTTGTTTGTTTAATCTCCAGATTAAACACATGAACGAGTCTGGCATACCAAGCCTGATATATCGGAGAGTCTTCATCCTTCCATCTTGAGGTAATCATTATATGTAAAATTGTTGTTGCCATTAAACATAAATAAACTTGGGTCAGTTCTAACTGCAAGGTCTCATCACAACCAAGTAACAACAAAGTTGAAGTTAATGGGACGCCTGCCCTATATTTTGATGCAAGAACGTTTCAATCCCATACTTCAATATATTCAGTTTACAGCAATCGGAAACCATTTGGACCATATCTGCAGGACCCTGTCCACATCTTGGGCAGTTGCTGGTTTCCTTTTTCCACCATGTCCACAGTTTAGCCAGCGTAAAATAAAGTCTGAATACTGTTTTAAAGTTTTGGGCTGCAAGATTTGCCAATAAGAATACCATTTTAGGCAGTTTTAAAGATCTGCACAGATCCACAACCTGATTATCCAATGTGTCCGCGCACCCACTTTCTTATCTGGCTATATCATCAGAATTAGCATCCATCAGCATAGTGTACAAATCGTTAACTCGGGACTGCCTGTAAACTAGGCATACTTAAAGCGGAATTCGAGACAGGCTAGTAAGCTGCGAAACGACCGGTTTGATTGTCTCCCTTATTTATACGTACTTAAATAATGTCCTATGGTCTACCCCATATCGTTCCTGAAGCTCTCCAAATGGCATAACTCCATTCATATTGGTAATATCTCCTATATTGATAATTCCCACATGCTCCCAGATTATGTCTATTTTGTCGTAGAGTGGGGCCGGGAAAATTGATGAATGCCATAGTGACAAATATACCTCTGGAATTTTGGATTTTTTTTTATTTTACCAGCTTTATGCCAAACGTTCTAGACTGCTCTTATGGGTTTGAAATGCGTTTTCTCATAGTAGCTCCATCCAGCTGCCTCAGTATTAACCCTGGTGCTGAATCTCCAGGGGCTTATTCATATATGGAAGCGGGGTCTCCCTATCCAGGTTTACTGACATTGTCTCCGCCCTAATTTTAGGTCTAAATAATTTGCTGCTGCGTTAGAGCCCAATAGTAATATAAAAGACGAGGAACAGCCAACCCCCCCTCAGTCTTGGTGTAGAGGCATTCATTTCTATGATATCCTAATCTTCTTGTAATCCCATATAAATTGTGATCAGATCCCCTCTATTTTTTTGATAAGGGAATTTGAAGGTTCCAATGGTATGTAGCGGAATTTTAGGGAACATTGTCATCTTTATGACATTAGCTTCCCTGCTAATGGATAGATGCAAATTATCTCTTCTCTTTAAATCTCCACCTATCTTCTTTAAGAGAGGGTTCGAATTAATATCCCAAATAGTCCCAGCTTCCGCTGCTATATTTATCCCTAAGTATGTGGCTGCCTCAGTCTTCCGTGGATCCTCATATAGCATGGATTTGGAGCAGACCATTTTTGTTTTGTCAGTATTTAAACCATAGCCCGGCTGCCTTCCAAATTCTGAGGCCAGAGTTTCAATCCTTCCTATTGCACCTAGTGGGTCAGGGGTGACGACTGCAATGTCGTCAACATAAGCTAAGACTTTGGTATTGTAACTCCTGACCACTATCGGTTTGATTGCCTGATCGTTTAGAATTGATCTGATAAAGGGGCCTATAAAGAGCGTGAAGAGGATAGGGGAGTAGGGGCAGCCTTGCCTCGTGCCACAAGCGATCTTAACCCTTCCCGACTTCCTCCCCATCAGCTGTATTTTCGCATAAGATTGTACATATATTGCTCTAAGGGAAGTTAATATATGTGGACCGAAGCCATTAGATCTTAAATTCTTCCATAGGTGTGCCCATTCAACCTGATCAAAGGCTTTTTGCGCGTCCAGCAGTATCAAAGACATCTGCTCGCCTGTAGCTTCCACTATATTAAGTAATTAAATTACCCTTCGGACATGATCCGTTGTCCATCTGTCCGGGATAAAGCCATGCTGCCAGGGGAGAAATTATCTTTGATAATCTGAGTGCAATAATCTTGGAGTATAATTTTTCAGCAGCATTTATCAATGAAATTCGTATATATGAAGCTGGATCCTCTGCATCCTTTCACTTCTTCAGGAAAATAACTATGTTAGTCTCCTGCCAAGATGGGGCAGAATCCCCTTCTGTTGTACAGCTAAAAACAAGTCTAGCAGAAGAGGGGCTAATTCTATCTGTAAAGCTTAATAGATCTCCATGGGAGTCCCATCTGGGCCCGTCGCCTTACCCGAGGCCATCGTCTGAAGTGCCTCAATAACCTCATTTATTGAAATGTCATCTTCTAGCTGCTGAATCAGAGGGGGCATTACATCCATTCCTGTGCCTATTATTATTGGCGCACAGTCCCTGGAGCGATACAAATCCTGGTAGAAATCAGCGAATATTTTTGGGCTCAGTAGCTATTTTACCATCCTTCCCATTCAACCTTAAGATATTATTTGCAGCTGCCCTTTGTTTTAGGCGACGTGCCAAGTGTTTCCCCATCATCTCTCCATATTCATAATTATCCCGCACACAAGTTTGGAACCTTTCAGCAGCTATTTTATTAAAAAAACCATTAATTTTGGCCTTAGTTCTGTTGACTTTTATTTCTAAATGTGATTGTAGCTCAGTCTGCCATATGCTTTTCCTCATATTTACTCAGCTCCTCCGTGAGTGTATGTATTGCCTCCCTCTGCTTTTTTCCTATGAGACCCACAAAGCTGATTATTTCCCCCCTGAGTCCTGCTTTAAACGCATCCAATGCATTTTCTCTCGAGGTACTGAACCTATTTATTTCATAGAACTGCTGGGTCCACGCCCTGATATGTTCTATAAATACTTTGGTGGCCAATAGATTTCTGTCAAAGGTCCACTTTGTAAATTCTCTTGCGTGCCCCGGTGCCTCAATGTCCAGCAACAGAGGGTTGTGATTGGACAGGACCTTAGGCAGTTTCCTGATGTGTGCTCCCTCTATAAGAGAGGAAGAGGCATACAAGTATTCTAGCCTGACATACTTCCAGTGTGGGCACGAGAAATAGGTGTACCCTGGGTCCCCTAACTTTTTATAAGACCACATATCCACTAACTCGTGGCCTTTAACGCTTTGAAGACTTGTGGCTTCCTCCCCTGATACCCTCCCCTAGCAGGGCCACATGCGTCTAGATCATGGGTACTCACAAACTTTCTCTCGGGGCAAAATTTACAGTGTGGTTTGTGGCTGAGGGCTGCACTGGTGGAGCCTGGTCAGTGAGAGAAGGGGTGGGGCTAGAGCACAAAAAACTGTGACCATGAGGTTGAACACAGGCTCCTGCAGCAGACGCCTTCGTCTACTGAGCCACCAGACCTGGCATACACACATCTTTCTCTCTCTCTCTCTCTCTCTGTCCCCCCCCCTCTCTCTCTCTCTCTCTCTCTCTCTCTCTCTCTATCTCTCTTTCTCTGTCTCCCTCTCTCTCTATCTCTCCCTCCCTCTCTCTGTCTCCCTACATCCCTATCTCTCACTCTCTCTCTCTCTCTGTCTCCCTCCCTCTCTCTCTCTCTCTGCCTCCCTCTGTCTCAATCACTCTGTCTGTCTCTCTCTCTCTGTCTCTCTCTCTATCTCCCTCCCTCTCTCTTCCTCTGTCTTCCTCCCTCTGTCTCCCTCTGTCTCCCTCTGTCTGTCTCCGTCTGTCTCCCTCTGTCTGTCTATCTCCCTCTGTCTCCCTCTATCTGTCTGTCTCCCTCCCTCTGTCTTTCTTCCTCTGTCTGTCATCCTCTGTGTCTCTCTGTCGGTCTCCATCCCTCTGTCGCCCTCCCTCTGTCTCTCTCCCTCTGTCTCTCTCCCTCTGTCTCCCTCCTCCCTCTGTGTCCCTCTCTCTCTTCCTCTGCCTCCCTCTGTCTCCCTACCTCTGTCTCCCTCCCTCTGTCTCCCTCTTTCTGTCTCCCTCCCTCTGTCTGCCTCCCTCTGTCTCACTCTCTCTCCCTCCCTCTCCCTCCCTCTCCCTCCCTCTCTCTCTCTCTCTCTGTCTCCCTCCGTCTCCATCTCTCTCTCTGTCTCTCTGCCTCTCTGTCTCTGTCTGTCCGTGTCCCTGTCTCTGCCTCTATCTGTCTGTCTGTCCCTGTCTCAGTATGTCCCTGTCTCTCTCGCTCTGTCTCCCTCTCTGTCTCTCTCTGTCTCTGCCTTTGTCTGCCCCTGTCTCTGCCTCTATCTGTCTTGATCTCTGTCTGTCTCTGTCTCCTTCCCTCTTTCTCTCAATGTCTCCCTCCCTCTCTGTCTCCCTCTCTCTATCCCTCTCTATCTCCCTCCCTCTCTCTCCCTCTCTCTCTCTGTCTTCCTCTGTCTCCCTCTGTGTCACTTACTCTGTCTGGCTCTCTCTGTCTCCCTCGCTCTGTCTTCCTCCCTCTCTCTCCCTCTGTCTCCCCCCCTCTGTCTCCCTCTGTCTGCCTCCGTCTGTCTCCCTCTGTCTGCCTCCGTCTGTCTCCCTCTGTCTGTCTCCCTCTGTCTGTCTCCCTCCCTCTGTCTCCCTCTACCTGTCTCCCTCCCTCTGTCTCCCTCCCTGTTTCCCTCTATCTCTGTCTCCCTCTCCATGTCTCCCTCTATCTCCCTCTCCCTCCCTCTGTCTCCTTCTGTCTCCCTCTGCCTCCCTCTGTCTCCCTTCCTCTGTCTCTCTCCCTCTGGCTGTCCCTGTCCCTGTCTCTGCCTCTATCTGTCTGTCTGTCCCTGTCTCTGTCTGTCCATGTCTCCCTCCCTCTGTCTCCCTCTCTGTCTATTTGTCTCTCTCTGTCTCTGCCTCTGTCTGCCGCTGTCTCCGCATACACACATCTTTTTCTTTCTCTCTCTCCATCTATCCCTCCCCCTCTCTGTCTCCCTCCCTACCTCTCTCTCTTTCTCTCTCTATTTCTCTCTGTCTCCCTTCCTCTCTCTATCTCTCTCTCTCTCTCCCTCTCTCTCTCTCCCTCTCTACCTCTCTGTCTCCCTCTCTCTGCCTCTGTCTCCCTTCCTCTGTCTCCCTCTGTCTGTCTCCGTCTGTCTGTCTCCCTCTATCTACCTCCCTCTGTCTGCCTCTATCTGACTCGCTCCTCCTGTCTCCCTCCCTCTGTTGCCCTCCTTCCTCTGTCTGTCTCCATCTTTCTCCCTCTGTCAGTCTCCCTCCCTCTGTCTTTCTCCCTCTTTCTGTCGCCTTCTGACTCCCTCTGTCTGTCTCCATCCCTCTGTCTCCCTCCCTCTGTCTCCCTCCCTCTGTCTCTCTCCCTCTGTCTCCCTCCCTCCCTCTGTGTCCATCTCTCTCTCCCTCTGTCTCCCTACCTCTGTCTCCCTCCCTCTGTCTCCCTCTTTCTGTCTCCCTCCCTCTGTCTCCCTCTCCCTCTGTCTCCCTTCCTCTGTCTCCCTCCCTCTGTCTGCCTCCCTCTGTCTGTCTCCCTCTGTCTGTCTTCGTCTTTCTCCGTCTGCCTCCCTCTGTCTCCCTCCCTCTCCCTCCCTCTCTCTCTCGCCTTCTGTTTCCCTCCGTTGCCATATCTCTATCTGACTCCCTCTCTGTCTCTCTGCCTCTCTGTCTCTCTGTCTCTGTCTGTCTCTGTCCCAGTTGCCCTCATTCCTCTGTCTGTCTCCCTCTGTCTGTATCCCTCTTTCTCCCTCTGTCTGTCTCCCTCCCTCTGTCTCTCTCCCTCTGTCCCCCTCCTCCCTCTGTGTCCCTCTCTCTCTTCCTCTGCCTCCCCCTGTCTCCCTCTTTCTGTCTCCCTCCCTCTGTCTTCCTCCATCTGTCTGCCTCCCTCTGTCTCACTCCCTCTCCCTCCCTCTCCCTCCCCCTCTCTCTCTCCTTCTGTCTCCCTCCGTCTCCATCTCTCTCTCTGTCTCCATCTCTGTCTCTCTGCCTCTCTGTCTCTGTCTGTCCCTGTCCCTGTCTCTGCCTCTATCTGTCTGTCTGTCCCTGTCTCAGTATGTCCCTGTCTCTCTCGCTCTGTCTCCCTCTCTGTCTCTCTCTGTCTTTGTCTGCCCCTGTCCCTGTCTCTGCCTCTATCTGTCTTGATCTCTGTCTGTCTCTGTCTCCTTCCCTCTTTCTCTCCATGTCTCCCTCTCTCTCTGTCTCCCTCCCTCTCTATCTCCCTCCCTCTCTCTCCCTCTCTCTCTCTGTCTTCCTCTGTCTCATCTGTGTCACTTACTCTGTCTGGCTCCCTCTCTCTCTCTGTCTACCTCTCTCTGTCTCCCTCCCTCTCTCTCCTTCTGTCTCCCTCCCTCTGTCTCCCTCTGTCTGCCTCCGTCTGTCTCCCTCTGTCTGTCTTCCTCCCTCAGTCTCCCTCTACCTGTCTCCCTCCCTCTGTCTCCCTCCCTCTGTTTCCCTCTATCTCTGTCTCCCTCTGTCTCCCTCTCTGTCTCCCTCTCCATGTCTCCCTCTCTCTCCATGTCTCCCTCCCTCTCCCTCCCTCTGTCTCTCCCTTCCCCTGTCTCCCTCCCTCTGTCTCTCTCCCTCTGTCTCCCTCCCTCTCCCTCTCTCTGACTCCCTCTCCCTCTGTCTCCCTCTCTCTGTCGCCCTCTGTTTCCTCTTTCTCTGCCTCCCTCCCTCTCCCTCCCTCTGTTTGTCTCTGTCTGTCTCCCTCTGTCTGTCTGTGTCCCTCTGTCTGTCTCTCTGTCTCCCTATGTCTCTGTCCCTCTGTCTGTCTCTCTGTCTCCCCATGTCTCTGTCCCTCTGTCTGTGTCTGTCTGTCTCTCTCCCTCTGTCTCCCTCTGGCTGTCTCCCTCTCTGACTCCCTCTCTCTCTGTCTCCCTCTCTCTCTGTCTCCCTCCGTCTCCATCTGTCTGTCTCTGTCTGTCTCCCTCTGTCTGTCTCTGTCTCCCTCCCTCTGTCGCCCTCTGTTTCCCTCCCTCTGTCTCCCTCCCTCTGTTTCCCTCCCTCTGTCTCCCTCCCTATGTCTTCCTCCCTCAATCTCCCTCTGTCTGTCTCCCTCTGTCTGTCACCCTCTGTCTGTCACCCTCTCTCACCTCACCCCAACTTCCCGGGCACACACACAGCTGCACCCGAGTACTTCACAGGTCTTTAAAAGACCATTTACTTGTTAATGAGGCTTTGTTGTGAATCGCCCGGCCCCCATAGAGCAGAGTGTCTCAGTGTCCGTGCTTCAGCGGCAGTGTTTCCTGACACTCTTTAAAAAAAAAATTTTAAACACAGGTACAATGCCTGCAAGGTCCACGGGCCGCCAAGGAAGGCTTGCCGGGCCGGCGTACTATGAGTACCTGTGGTCTATATGGATATTAAAATCGCCACAGATAATAAGGGGGGATAGCCAGAAAGCAAGCTCAATTTTAAGCTCCAACAGCAGGTGTGCAGCATCTAAATATGACTCATAGATTGTACGCAATGTAAGCCAATTGGGATTAAAGCGATTGCCCATATGTCCCACTTACCTGATAGCATTCGCTTAATGGGTGGCATCCGGTTAGAAACATGGATGGCGACCCCTCTGGTATTGGTAGACTGAAACAAGCAGATTACCTGGATATACCCTGGAATGACGTTAAGCCCTCCCTTCTGCCAAGGGATATGGGTTTCTTGTTAACATATGATATCAGCACTTAGAGCTGGCAACACCTCTCCTGTTCTGCCTTTCTTGTCCCTATCATTCAGCCCCCCAATATTTACAGTGCAAACAGTCAGCCTACCCATCCCTACAATTACCTTGCTACCTGGGTTGCCCCTTGAACCATTCCTTCAAATTACCTCCAGTCCACCTCTTTATTTTTCAACAATAATCTGCTTTTCTGAGTTTTCTGAGTTATTTTACCCCTCACCACCCAATCGCTCTCCCTCTCCCAACCACACCCTCCCCATCCTCGCCCCCTCCCGCCCTCCCTGCTTTGTGAAGCAACAGGCCTATCTAGGTCTGTGGGTGATGAGCGGTGGTGCCCTCCCTATGGTGACATATTTAATACATATTTGTGACTTTATGAACCCCTGTGCCTTCAATTTCTCCTCTCCTTCTTAACTATTATTGCATACCCCACTCTACTCAAAGCCGTGAGCAGACGAAATGAAAGAGAAAAAACAATTAAGAGCACGGAATAGACAAGCAGCTAATATGCTAAATGTCCCCATTTAGTCATGATTACTCCTGAAGAAATTCAAGTGATTTCTACACCATAGTAAATGTGACACAGAAAGGGGTCATCTCCCCCCTGCATTTAGAAACTCCTTGGCCTTGAACTCCGACGTGAAGAATCTAGTCTGATCCTTCCAGACTACTTTCAGTTGGGCCGGGCTTAGAAGGAAGGCCTGTACACCCTTCTCCTGGAACTGGGTAATCATTTGATGCAGACGCCATCGTCGTTCCACTGTGATGTGACAAAAGTCTGGCCTAGTGAAGAACGAGAACCCATCCGCTGCAACACTGTGCTTCTGGTCCAGCCTTCTCGAAACACATTTTGTCTCAATAGATAATTACCCAAATGAACCAGGAATGTCCGTGGTTTGCCGTGTAGGCCGGCTGGCTGCCGTATATTGAACGGGACTCAATGTGCCCTTATAATTTCCTGGGGCCAGTTCCACCCTTCGAATTATGGGAAGGATTTCTACAGTAGCTGAATCATGTATAATTGTGCATCTGACCCCTCCTTTCCCTCCGGAATACCAAGGAATCGCAAATTGTTCCTTCTCTGGTGGTTTTCACTTTCTTCTAACGTCCACTGGATGTCAGTAAGTTGTGCCTCATGTGCTTCCACTTGCCCCTTTGATCCTGCTGAATCCACCTCCAATGAAGCTTTTCTTGACTCTAACTCCGTCATCCAATCACTGATATCGTTACAGATTCTTGCGATTTTTTTGACAGCCCTTTGAAGTTTCGGAGCGGCATTCTGTGAATGTTTGCTCTCCATTCGGGCTTCTTCACGGTGCGCAACTACACACTGCAAAATAGATTCCAATGTGGGGGGTGCTGAAGTAGATTCTTCACTGGAAGGTTGATTGCTGTTCCCCGCCAATTGATCTCTGAGAGAATAGTCTCACCTCAGATCCGTTTGCCTTGGATTGTCCGTTCGGCCCACTCTGGAGTATGTCTTCGTGTAGTAGCGATAGTTTCCCTGCCGCTGGTACCAATGCCTCACTTGATTCTGCATTGGACCCGGTGTCTGAACCCAGACCTGACCATGAGGCATCTGATAGTGAATAAAAATTGTTCGCTTCTGATTCATATCCCTCTCTCTACCATCCTGTATGGTTCTGTGAATCCTTAGGAGCCCCACAGGTTCTTTTAACCTCCCCCTTGGTTCTTGTGCGGTGAGGTACTGCTCAGCTCCCCCTGGAAGGTCATTCAGACTCTTATTTGTGCCGTTTTTTCCCCTTATTATTTGGGTTCTCTTGTCTTAGTTGGGTCATTGGTTAGCTCACTTCCTCCTGCTGTATCTTGATATGCTAGGATACCCCAGTGTCCTGCCAATTATCTCCAACATCTACCTCGTCCAAGCTCTCAGCAAGGCACTCCTGCACTGTTACATGAATTTGTCCCCCCTGAAATGTCTGCTCTTCGGAACCCTCCTTGGGCCAGACGTCAAGCGGCCCGTTTTTGTGCTGGCTCAATCTCTCACCATCCGAAGGCTCCCCCTGCTCCCCTGTCTACCCTGGACCCATGGGTGGCGTACCGATCGGTTTCCTGCTCTGTCCACATCCTTCGACAGAGGCATATGTCCGCTTGCTCGACTGGTCGACTCCTTGTGCTGCAGATCTGTTCCCAGCCCCTCTGAGCATATCGATGACTGTAACTTTGGTATGGGGTGGCTGGGGCTGCGCCCGTGACTCTCCCCTTCCTGTCTGTGAGATTATCCACCCGGGTCTTCTGCCTGCGTCCCTGAGCTGTAGCGGGGGTGGGAGCTGTCTCCGATTCTGCAGCGCTTCTCTGCGGGGATTCCTGGGGGCCAGTCTGTAGAGTTGCACCTCTGTCTTTCGCGCCGGCCTTGAGGCCCATGCTGGTCAAATCGGCTGTGGATCCGTAATCCCTATTCCACTTTGGGGTGCGGGATAGCTCTTGCTTTAAAGCCAGCAATCAGCTGTTCTGCAATCTCTACCAGCACCGCAACCCAGCACTTTAATCCTGGTCAGGTGCGAACAGTCTCTTCGCAGTCACTTGCACCACTGCTTTCCACTTGGGGGCATGCCATTGTAGCCTTTCAGCATAACTTATTTAAACAGAATAGTGCCATCACCTCAGGAGTCACCTATGACCGACTTCACTCGGCAGCCATCTGGCTTCCTCTTGATCTGATTGTAAGACTTCATGGCGACTACTTGGGTGTTTTTATAAGTGCATGAGTGTTGAACTCAACTATACGTCTCTCCATATTGTTACAACCACACATACATACCTCTATGTTTTCAAATCATTATAATAACTAAAATATCTTCTTCAGTAATTGCATTATTCTATGGGTAGTGCTTGGGTGATTCAATGAGTGCAAAGGCAGTCACTGGGTAATTGCAGTAGAAGATGAAAGAAGGAAGACAAATACAAAAAGAGACAACATAGGTGGAAAAAGAAGAAAGAGAGGTGCAGAAAGAAGCATGGACACTGCACAATGAAGCAACAGGAGTACAGATAGAGGCAGGAAGTGCTGAAAGAAGCAACAGAGGTGCAGAAGGAGGCAAGAGAACTGCATAGAGGCAAGAGAGTTGCAGAAATACGCAAAACAGGTACAGAAAGAGGGCTAATTGCATGAGTGCAGACATAGATGTTGTGTGCACAAATAAATGTTTAAGTACCACCTGAACGCATACTTGAGAGTATAGATACAGACTGCATGATTAAAGGACTGCAGGGATACTATATAACTAGAGCTTGGGTGATTGCATGACAACAGGGGTAACATGTCGTGGATTACTGGAGTACATAGCCTGTGAGTTGGGCCTACCCAAATAGAAAGCAGCATACTATTACAGGGGATGTATGACATTACAACGCATGCTTTTGCCACGCATGCCTTTACAACGCAGTTTTTACATCGCATGCCTTTACAACGCATAGCGCTTAGGAGTGCTGGATAGTAAATAGTTTAATTTACTATTCCAACTCCAGTCCCCGTGGATAGTAGGGAAGGTGTTGGATAGTAAATTAAATCTATTCCCTATCCTAGAGCGCCCCCCAGCGCTATGCGTTGTAATGACATGCGTTGTAAAAGTTGCATCGTAAAGGCACTGCGTGGTAAAAGTTGCGTTGTAAAGGATGTTTCCCATTACAGGCAACAGAGTTGCAGACACAGACAAGATAGGTATAGAAACAGTTAAAAGGGGTGCAGAAAGAGGCAAGAGGGGTGCAGAAATTTGTAAGATAGGTGCAAAAAGAAGAGCAGTGCAAAAGAACCAACAGAGGTGCAAAAAATGTTAAATGAGGTGGAGAAGGAGGCAAGAGAACTGCAGAAAGAGGCAAGATAGTTGCATAAAGAAAACAGGTGGGCAGAGTGAGGCAAGAGAGGTGCAGAACGAAGGAAGAGGGATGCAGAAAAAGGGAAGAGGAATGCATACATTTGGAATAGAGAAGCAGGAAGAAGACAGAGCAGTACAGAAAGAACCAACATAGGTGCACAAAGACCCAAGAGGGGTACAGAAAAAGGTAAGTGAAGTGCAGAACGAAGCAAAAGTGGTACAGAAAGATCCAACAGAGGTTAAAAAAGGCAACATGGGTGCAGAAAGGGATAGGAGATGTGCAGAATGAGACAAGATGGTTACAGAAAGAGACAGGAGGGGTGCAGAAAGAGGAACAGAACTGTAAAAGGAAGCAGCATAGATGGTGAAAGACATGTGAAGAAAGAAGGAACTGAGGGACAGAAAGAGGCACGGATGGTGCTAGGAGAGGGAAGAGAAGTGTAGAAAGAGGCAAGAGAGTTCCACAAAGAAGGAACAGGGATGCAGAAACTGGCAAAATGGGTGCAGAAAGAAGCAACTGAGCTGCAGAAAGAGGTAAGAGAGGTGCAGAAAGAGGCAAGAGAGTTACAGAAAGAGGCAAGTGAAATGCAGAAGGAGACAAAAGACATGATTAAAGAGGCAATAGAGGTATTGAAACAGTGAGGTGCAGAAAGTGCAAGAGATTTGCAAAATGAGACAAGAGAAGTGCAGAAATTGAAACAAAAGTACACAAAGAAGCAACAGAAATACAGAAAGAGGCAACAGAGGCACACAGAAAAATATGAGTGGCTTGCACACAACAACAACAACAAACCCCATTATTCGGTTACTAAAAACCATAAAAGTACCATTAAAAACCATACATAAGTCACATATAACACACAATAAAATATCATATCTTAATCATCAAGGATGAGGGCGAAAAAATACATTACTGGAGCTATAAATCAGAATTCATGAGGGTAAAAATGTTGACGATAAACAAAACAGTTAAAATAGGGCGCCATACTATAAATAAATCAGTGTAAAAAGGCAAGTGTTTAAAAATTGAAAATAAATTAGCCTTTACAAATACACAGTAGATAGCATAGTGAGTCAGTTTTTCCTTAGTCTGACAGCTGCAACGAAGTAGCTAGCAATGCTAAAAATCTCCCATGGGTCATTAAGCAGTTGCAAGTACAGTAAAGCAGGTTTGACCTGAGTAAATCCTTTCCCCTTAAGTATTGGAACGAGGAACCTCCTACGAATATCATGATAGAGGTCACAGAACATAGTAAAATGCATTGTGTCCTGAGTCGAGAAATTGTCACAAGTACCTAGGTCACTCGTCCTACAGCAAACTTGCGAGTTACCCAGAAAAAAGTGTATCAGGTTAAAACAAAATCTGGTTAGAAGCAGGCGGTGAAATGGCTTCGTAACAACCCTCAGGTAAGGTTCAATCTCGGGGTTACTTTTTAACAGAAAATGGGCTTTAACTGACGGTTTCATTAACTCAGTTTCCTCCCGCTCTGCTGACTTCAGGTTGGAAAAGTGTAATTTTATCCACGCTAAATCATCTTTTCTCATTTTATCAGGGAAATCAAATAGATCTGAGCATCCAAGCTGAGTTAGAATGTTCTTAACGAAAGTAAGCCATGGAATGTTAATACCTCGGTCCAGGGTGACACATTCCTTAATAATCATATGGATCAGTGTTAAATGAGGATTGAGCCATGTTTTAAGCCAACAAGGCACCAGGGCTAGCCTCAATCTGTCTGTCACATAACCAACACCTAATTCTTGATTGATTGCAAAGGTAGGAGTCTATTGAGGGACAGACAAGCGGGAACTATGGGCCAGATGTAGGTGTCAAAATACCGGTCGGAATTGGCCGAAAATACAAATTTTCGGCCGTTTCCGACCGGTATTTTGACATTGGTATGTAGGGGCACAGAAAACATACAGATTCGGTAATTTTACCGAATCGGTAATTTTACCAAATCGGTAAAATTACCGGTCGGTAAAATTACCGAATTTGTATTTTCCTATTTAGGTAGCACTTCTAACAGTGGTACAGGGCCTTTATAATTCGTTATTTACCATGTAATACAATTGCATGGTAAATAACGAACTCTTGTGTACATGCACATCTGTGCATGTACACCTGTGCCATGTGGCACACAGACATGCCCTAATGGCATGTCTGTGTGCCACATGGCGCACAAGCCAGTTACAGGGGTGCAACAGGGTGTCAAAGTGACACCCTGTCCCCCTTGTAAATTCGGGATTTTTACCGATTCAGTAATTACCGAATCAGTAACTGCCATTGAATCCTTAGGGCTTCAAGGCCCATAGGAATCAATGGCAAATACAGATTCTGTAATTACAGAATCGGTAAATACCGAATCATACCGATTCTGTATTTGTTACCGAATTTCTACCTACATTTGAATTACTGATTCATGAATACCGAATTGGTAAAATTCGGTATTTATGAATCGGTAATTCACATTTACCTACATCTAGGCCAAAGACATTTATTTTCGAATATCTGAATCCCCTCCATTGGCTTGTAGCCCCAAATGGCCGAGCCATATAATGCAATGGCTAAATATTTGGACTTATAGATATTAAGCATGGCCTCTATTGGTTTGGTCCCTAGTCGCTGTGCAAATCCATTCATGGCGGCCGTCGACCTAGCCATTGCATTTATTTTTACTTTCTGTTGAGGAACCCACTCATCAAAAAGTACATCTAAATAGGTAAAAGAGCTCACCCTAGTCAGTCCAGCACCTTCACAAAGGAATGTTTTAGATTTTTTATGTTTCCGGCCCATGGTCATTATATGTGATTTGGCTATGTTAACCACTAAGTCCAGAGATTTCATAAAGGCCCCAAAGGAGTCTAAACACCTCTGGAGTTCTACTGCTGTGCGAGCGAATAAAACAATAAAACTGCATCGTCCGCATATAGGAGCACAGGAATAGGCCTGTCCCCTACCCGCGGTACATCCAGGCTAGCCTCTGCCAAATGTAAATTACCTGGTGCATTTACCGTCCTGGTTGACCCTCACCCTTGCAGTGAGATCGCTGTTTAGGTCAGCCAGGAAGTAAATTAAATTTGAGTCAATGCCCATGTCAAGCAAGATATGCCAAATCTTGGATCTATTTACTAAGTCGAAAGCCAACGAGAGATCCATGAATGCCAGCTGAAGCGTCCCCTCTTTAGCTATAATATATTTGCCTGCTAGTAAATATAAATTGAGGCACTGATCTAAGGTTCACCTACCACTTCTAAATCCATATTGGAAATCTGTTAGAACCTCATTTTCTTCCAGCCAATTTGTTAGCTTATTTAGAATCACTTTCCCTAAGACTTTTACAGCGGAATCTATTAGTGAAATCAGCCTATAACAAAGTAGGTCCCCTCTCTGGCCTTTTTTAAAGACTGGTATGATAGTAGAAGATGCCCACGATGACGGAAAACCCTAGCAGCTCGACACATTAAAGACGTTAGTCAGGATTTTAGACCAAAAAAAGGGATTCTGCTTATATAAATCAACTGGGACACCATCTGAGCCAGGGGCCTTATTGCTGGTCATCTGTGTTATTGCTGATTCTACTTCTTGTTCATTAAAGACTATTGTTGGTGAGGCCATCCTATGTTCATAGCAGGTGGTTGCAATCTGGCTATCAAGGGCCCTATACATGGATTCAAAGTGGGAGAGCCATTGATCTTCTGTAATATTACATTCAATGGGTGAGTTTGCTCCTCCAGTGAAGAAATGTTTATTTACAATAGCCCAAAATCTAGAGCTGTCTTTTATACCCTCTACTGATAGAAGGGTGGCCCATGCTTCTTCTTTGATTTCCTTTTTTCTTAGAGAGAGGGCAAACTTGTACTCCTTTCTTAGCCGATCTCGTGGGACCCTTTTTAATTCGCCTATCAGTTTAAGATGCGCTTCCGAGCATTTACTGTCAAACCATTTCTCTCCTATCAATCAATAGATTTGTAAAGCGCACTACTCACCCTTGAGGGCCTCAAGGCGCTGGGGAGAGGGGTGATGCTACTGCTTGAGTGTTTGAACGGGTGCTGATTGCTGAAATTGAGGAACTGTGTTGGATGACGGGGAGCTCCATTGACAGGAGAAGGAGAGCCGCTTACTTTCGAAATTTGAGGAGTGACTTGTGGGTGAATTAGTGTGCACCGAAGGGCTGTGTCCTTTCAGATGAACAGTGAACGTACGGACTGAGTGGCTGGGCTGACTTTTCCCTGTAATTCAGGGAGTGGAGAGTGTTTATTTCGCTCTCATTGAAGTGATATTATACCCTTGTCCTGATAAAGCCCATAGAAATGACCGGCTGAAACGCGACCGCGACTGCGTCGACATTTTCACTAGGAGTCCATTTAGTGTTGAGTTGATTTAAAAAGAGTATTGTGCCTACAAAATAATTTTTTAGGGATGTTTCACCTCTGGCGCAATTAGGATTTCCTCTATGTGTATTACTTTTAGTCTGCAGTGTACACTGTGATAGTCTATTCTTATTTAGGCTATATTCCTTTTTTGAATACATTATTTGATTTATGTATGTATTTTATATGTTGTATATGTTGTGTATATAATGTATTATGTATTGTAATATAGACATGAATGAGACTTAAAAGTGATTAATAGTGTTCTGTTTTTGTTTTACATCTATGAAGTGTATATATATACATTTATGTTTATTTGTGTCCTAACCCGTCCTTTGACACGTATATAAGTTCTTTTGACCTGTGGATATACAGAATATGTAAATAATACTGAGAACATCAGGGTAATTAGTTGTACCTTGTATGTAAATAAATGTTGAATTGATCCCTCTGTACTGCTTTGTTTTTTGATATACATCTTTGATGTGCCTTGCTCATGTATAGGAGGGTAATTTGGGCATAACCCCTTATTGTGTTGCTTGCTACTGCTTGAAAAGCCAGGTCTTGAGTAGCCTCCTGAACGTCAATAGGTCCTGGGTCTGTGGTAGGAGGATGGGGAGGGTGTTCCAGGTCTTGGCAGCGAGGTGGGAGAACGATCTGCCACCGGTGATCGCTTTTTGGATGCGTGGGACGGTGGCGAGGGCAAGGTCAGAGGAGCGGAGCTGGCGGTTCGGGGTTTAGAAGGTGAGTAGTCTGTTGAGGTATGCTGGTCCGGTGTAGTTGAGTGCCTTGTGTGCGTGGGTGAGGAGTTTGAAGGTTATCCTCTTGTTGAAGGGAAGCCAGTGCGGGTCTCTCAGGTAGGGTGTGATGTGGCTGTGGATGTCGAGGATCAGTGTGTTGAAGATGTTTCAGGAGTTTAGCCGAGCCTCCTGCATAGAGGGCGTTTCCGGAGTCCAGCCTGCTGCTAATGAGGGCCTGGGTGACTGTACTTCTTGTTTCGGTGGGGATCCACCTGTAGATTTTGCTATAGGTCCAGGAGTATGAGGGCCGTGGTTTCTCCGTTGTCCAGCAGGGCCCTGATGTCATCGGTGGCGTCGATGAGGGCAGTTTCGGTGCTGTTGTTGTTGCGGAACCCGGACTAGGATGGTTCTAGGATGTTGTTCTCCTCGAGGTAGCAAGTCAGCTGTCTGTTGACGGTTTTCTTGATGACCTTCGCCAGGAACGGGAGCAGGGAGATGGGCCAGAAGTTATTGAGGTCCCTCTGATCCGCCTTGAGTTTCTTGAGTAAGGTGTTGATCTCGGCATGCTTCCAGGTCACCGGGAAGGTCGCGGTCTCGAAGAAGATGATGATGGCCTTGTGGAGATGTGGTGTGATGGTGACGCTGGCTTTGTTGAAGATGTGGTTCGGGCATTGGTCTGACGGAGAGCCGGAGTGGATGGTGTTCATGAGTTTGATGGTGTCGTCGTCGTTTATGTTGGTCCAGGTGAGCAGGAGGTTGGTGTGGACGGTGGCCGTGGGGTCTGAGGTGTCGGTGGCTGTTGGGGCAGACAGGTTGTTGAAGCTGTTGTGGATATCTACGATCTTGCAATAGAAGAATGTGGCAAGGGAGTCGCACAGGTCTTGCGATGGTGGGATGTCGTTGGTGTTGGAGCTGGGGTTGAAGAGTTCCTTCACGATGTTGAAAAGCTCATTGCTGTTGTGTGCATTGTTGTCAATGTGGTCCTTGAAGGAGGCCCTTTTGGCGGATCTGATGAGGCGATGGTGTCTGCAGATGTCGTTCCTGTGGGCTGCGTAGCTGTCCGGTGTTTGTTCGCAGTTCCATTTTTTCTCTAGTTTTCGGCAGGTTTGCTTGGAGGCCTCGGGGTCCGCCGTGAACCAGTTGGTTTTCTTGCTAATGCGTCTGTTGGAGAGTTTCTTGATCGGGGCAAGAGTGTTGGCGCAGTCATCGATCCCGCGCCTGAGGTTGCAGCCAGCGATGTCGGAGTCAGTGGTGTCGGCGGGTGGACTTTGGGCAAGGGTGGAGTCTAGCTGGTCTTTGGTGATTTTGCGCCAGCTGCAGCGGGAGATCTGTTGAGTGTGGTGGTACGTGGTGGGTTTCCGGAAGGTGAAGTGGATGCATTGATGGTTGGTCCAGTGGAGTTTGGGTGTGTGACTGGAGGAGACGTGGGGGCTTTCGGAGAAGATAGGGTCAAGCGTGTGGCCAGCGGAGTGAGTGGGTGTTGTGACGAACTGTCTGAGACCGAGGTTGGTGAGGTTGTCGATCAGGGTGGTGGACTTGGAGGTCGTTGTTGTTTTTGAGGTGGAAGTTCAGGTCTCCGAGGAGGATGTAGTCTGTGGAGGCAAGGGCATGCGTGCTGACAAAGTCGGCGATGGAGTCACTGAACTGAGGCTGGGGTCTGTTGGGTCTGCAGACGAGAGTTCCTCTGAGGGTGGTGTTGGGATCAGTGTGGACCTGGAAGTGCAGGTGTTGAGGGTGTCGTCGGTGGTGGTCAAAGCCCTGAGGGTGTTCTTGTGAATTATGGTGATTCCACCTCCTACTCCGTCAGTGCGGTACCTGCGGGTGATCTTGTAGCCATCCGGGATGGCTATGGCGATGTTGGGTGCCGAGGAGGCATTCATCCAGGTCTCTATCAGGAAGGCGATGTCTGGGGAGGATGTGTCGAGCAGGTCCGAGAGTTCGACGTCACGTTTGTGTGCGGATCGGGTGTTCAGTAGTATGCATCTGAGGTGCATGCGTCCTGTCATCGTGGGTGGTTTAGTGGCTCGGAGGCTGGTGAAGCTGCAGCTCCGGCAGGAGAAGGGTCCTTTGGTGTGTTTTGGGGCAGCCAGGAAGCAGGTGTGCTGTTGTCCAGTGTTGAGTGCATGGAGGGTGCTGGCAGTGTAGTGGCGGTGTTCGGTGTGGCATCGGCGGGGACCAGGGGGTCTGGCGCTGGGCGTGGTCCAGGTGCGGATGGGCACCGACAGGCTTGCCTTAGGCATGCCTTTGAGGCGCCAGGGGCACACCCGCGACGCAGCAGCTGCCATATGAGGGGTGGTGGGAGGGAGGAGCAGCTGGGAGGCAGGAGCGGGGCGGCGAATGGGCGAGCAGGGGGGCAGGTCTGCAGGAGAAACAGCGGCGGGAAGACAAGAGGGTAGAGCAGGCAGAGGAACAGAGGCAAAAAGTGGCATAATAACACAACAACAGTACAAGGGAAAAAGGCGAATACAATTAGGTACACTAGGGGAGCAGGAGCACAAACACAGGGAAAAAGGGCAAAGCGAGCGCAAGAGCTGATGGCCTACCACTGCCACCAGGTTTGAGGAGAAGGTGGTAGTCTGCGGGTGGAGGAGGGCCTCAACAACAGCACCACAGCAAGGTCCAGCAGTGGGGGACAAGGGCACACAGGTGGCGCTGTGCAGCATGGGGAGTAACCTGCCTAAGCAGGGTCAATAGTCAGGTCCTATAGTGCGCTTAGATATTGTTGGAAGGGTTAAGTCTGACGCTACCTGTATGCAGATACCTTTGAAAGGTAAAAGGACTCCCGGTCCCTGTTTGGTGTTATCAAGACAGATTGCAATCATATCCCCAGTCCTCTCACAAATGTCTTGGAAAAATAAGTCCGGGAGTACTTTGGCCCATTTTAGCCTCCGTCCTTGATCCAATACTTTAAGGCAGATTTTATCCCCTGGTTCTTCCAATTTCCCCTTTAGACCGCAACCTCTATCCAAGACAAGAATTACTGGATTGTTTTCGCTAAAAGGAGACAACATAGCATTATAGGAGATTACTTGGGATGAAAGAGTAGAGGAGATAAAAATAAAATCCATAGTAGTATACCTCTCCCGTTCTTTAAAGGTCAGAATTTTCTCCTCTTTATCTATATTTATTTATTCATTTTATTTTATTTATTGAGATTTATGTAGCTCTGGCTAGACCCGTAGGTATCAGAGTACTTTACATTAAGTTACATACGGTTACAGAAAATAATAACAATTACGCATTACATCAAAAATAAGCAGCACATTGAGAGAGGAAAGAAAGATGAGACAAATAGAGAGGAGGGGGGAAAGTGGAACTGTGAGGGGTAGGATGAGGGCAAGGACGACAGGAGAGATGAAAGGAAGTCTGCCCAAAGACCGACTGGGTAGGTGACATCTGAGGAGGGAATCCGCATCCCGTCTCCCCTTTAGCTAAACAAGGTAGCTCCATCGGGCATCAGTCAAATAGCTAGGTCTCAACTGACGAGAGAAAGTTCACAGAAAAAAGTCCAGTGGATAAACAGGGTGGGATCTATGAGCAAGGACGAATTAGGGTAAAGGTTAATAGCTGGAAAGCAGAGAAGAGTAGAGCGGAAAGGGGTAGGGTGAAGGGGGAGGAGGGAGATATGGTCAGGAGAGACGCAGGAGAGTTCGCTCAAAGACCGGCTGGGTAGGTGATGTCCACGGAGGGAATCCATAGTCCATATCCCCTTTAACTCACAAGGTAGCTTCACCAGGCATCAGTTAAAATGGCTAGGTCTCAACTGTCTAGGGAACAGTTCTCTGAGTAAATGTCCTGGTGGGTGTGTGGGAACAGGGTCGGGTGAGGGCAGGTCAAGATCAGGACGATGACCAATGATTTTAGACCAGGAGAGAGAGAGCATTGAGTAGGGTCCCACTGAGGCGGCCATATTGAGGTCAGGCAAGGGGGACGAGTCCTTGATGTTTGAAATCAGACGGTCCCCATTATTCTCTGTTAGAGGCAGATCAGAGGGGGATGAGGGAACCACCAGTTTTGTGGAGTCACGGACAGAATGTCGTCGACAGGGATCCCATCGCTGAACATCATGAAGTTTACAACTGATACTGGCACATTGCAAGATAAGCTGGTCTAAAGCTGAGAGTATTGGTAGATAGCCCCCAGCTTGTTATAAAGGGAATGGATAATTGAGCTTAAAGTTGGAGCAAATTTAGACGGTTGTGTTGCTGAATTGATTTTGTTGTGGTCTAAGTCCCAAGCGCCATCTTAGGGTCAGGCACCACACGGAGGGGGATCGCCCAGCTGAGAAGATCAGTTTTTCTTCCAGAAGTGTTCCCCATATACAGCAGACCCAGGCTCATCTCAGTAAATGCTCAAAATAGCCAGTAGCCTGCAAAGCAGCTCCATAGGGGAAGATTACGCACCTACTGCACCTTTCAAACAGCCGCCATCTTAGAGCCAAGCAGCTTTAGTTAAAAGTCACTCTTAGTGCAAATTTTCTTTAGCGAAGTAACAAAGGTTGATATACCTTGTCGAGAGGTGAGGTCGGTTGCAACACCTGAAACTGGAACTCAGGACGGCAATCCGGTTCTTTTCCTTGCTTTCTGTCATGATTTTAACAGTGTTCCTCGTCATCCACCATTTTAATCCTTCGTGTTGCTTCAGATCGCGGAGTAGAAGTGGTAATTCTGCTTCAACCGGCGCCTTTCCTAAAATATCGATGTCACCAACAGGAGCAGCGCTCCAACAGAGACCTAAGCCTGGTCCTTTGGTTTAAAAACGGTCTCGGGAGCTCTGGAATCCAAGCATGATGCCCAAGGGTGTCAACAGACCTGTGCATGCGACCGCCCCTTTAGACTGGGAGGCAGCGGTTAGGTTATAGTTAGGTTCAAAAAGATCTACAGCAGCTAAAATCTCTTCCAGACATACCCCATGTTGAGTATGCTCAAAGTGAGTTGTTGGCAGATTTGATGGTCCAGTAGGAACTCATCTCCATGGCAATACATACTACAAACATGAATATTAAAATCACCCAAAATAACTATTTAATAATACGTCGTTTGCTTTGACCGATACGTTTCTAAAAAACATTTCAATTTGAGTAAATGTTCATTTGGGAAGCTGCTTTCACCTGAATTATAAAAATTAACAAACAAACAACACTTTAATCAAGCTGTGGGCAGTACATTCAATCGCCTGACAGTTATGAGTCTCCAAATCCACCATCTTGTGGGACCCTGACTGTTTGAGTGAAAACAGCATCAGAAGACCCCATCTAGCTTTTCCTGACTGGGATAGTTGTTCAGGGACACAATACAATTTGTACCCATCCACCCAAATGTTGTTGTCTATGTCCCAGGTCTCCTGCAGTCCAATAATGTCATACTCTTTTAACAAGTTTAGCCACCTGGAATCCTCTTTTCTTTACTCCTCAGGCCCGCAATATTCCAACTAATAATATTGCAGTTAGAAATCATGGTGAGTCAATCACAAGACTCCATTGCAGTTAATGGTGAAAATCTTTTAGATAACACCAGGGGGCAAGGGACAAAATTCTGTTTGCTTATGGGCAACTGATGCAAGTAAGCAGTAGCGGGGGCAGGTATGGGGGAACAGATGGAAATCTACATGGCGGGTCATCTAAGCGGACCCCAGATTTTGTGTGAATATACCCTGGTCTATCTGGATTATAAAATATCCAAGCAGGAAAACCATGATGGATGATCTAATACCGGAGGAAACAGAGTATGGATACAGGGACAGGCTCCTTTCAGATATGTGTGGTCTGTTAAAGTTTACAATAACACAATCACCCATAGCTGACTTGCAAGACCTGCCTATCCAACTTACTCTACGCACTATAATTATGTTTTTTTCCACTGTTGGTCCCAATATGGTGTTGTTCGATAACCAGTGAAGAACTTAGTTCTCCAAATAGGAAAAATCTTCTTTACAATCCTGTGGAAGAGATGATACATTACCCGAAACCACTACACAGGGGGTGGATTCTGGGGGCAAATGGATAATTGGTAAATGCTGCAACTGGGCCTCCTTTTTTCCCTGCAACCTACTGCCTAAAGTTTGATTACCTTCCAGGACCCAAGCCTGCATGGACATTATCCTACAGTTACTTTTATTTGGGCCTTGGCTCATTAATGAATGCCCTTGTGTTTGAGGCTGCTGCCCTAGATGTAACGGTTCCCCAGAGTTGTTAGACAAATTTACCAAAGAGGGGGGGTCCTTTGCAGCAATCTGACCTGGATGAATCCCTATCACTTCTGTTACAGAGGATGGGATATTGTCATTAAGGGCCGAAAGACTTCTCTCTTATTATTGTCTGCCGATCAATTATTGTGCCCAATTTTGAGTCTAGCAAGCTCATAAACTTTGCCTGAAAGGATTCCAAAACACCTGTCAGATCCGATGTGGGAAATGGAAGTAAAGGTGAGGAATGTTTTGGGGCCATTTTGGGTTTGAATTTCTTTGCTTTACCCCCAATAACCTGAGAATTCCTTCTTGTACCAACACACAGCCGGCGGCCCTCCTTCTCAACCAGAGATGGTTCCCCAGGCCTAACTATTGCCACTGTTTCTGGTTGTTTACTGGCTGTAATAATCGGATTGACCTGTAATAAGGATGTATCTGCACCCCCCTTGTTGCTTATTATAACAGTGGGCGATAGGTGCAATGGCAGGGACGGTAGGTGAACTATTGGCTGGCTCGCTGTTCAGACACTATTCTGCGTTCTCTTGTAATTTCCAGTGTTATTAGATATACTCCAAAGTTCATCGTCAACTCCCTCCAGCAGAAAGGCTTGACTGTCAACATGCAGGGGATTATGGGCGATAGTTGGTAACCTAGAAGGGCGTCTATTAACCAGCGGAATCTCCTTGTCAATCACTTCTGCCACCCGCTGTAAAAAAGAATCCATGGTAGTCACTGAGGCTGAAGAGCCAGGCTTTGCCCTATCTACTGCTAGAGTATTCTTGCGCCTGACCATTGTTCAACAAATGTAGGTCCGATAAGGGTCCAATAACAAAAAATGGTGTGTTACCAGCTATATATTTTAACACCACTGTTGAGCTGTAGTTGACGTAAGGAAAAGTCCAGATTAAGTAGGTCAGAAGATGTTACAGGAAACACAGGGTACAACACTTTGGGCGCAGACTCCCCAATAATCTGCAGAAAATAAATCAATCCACAATAGACAAAAAGAAATAAACAAAAGAGCTTAAACAGCTGGATGCTGTCCTACCTAAACCTTCCTAGTCATAGGAGGGTTTGAAGCACCCCACTAGAATGCAGCAGCTAGCTTCTAGTTTTTGGAAGAAGTCTAAAAAAGACTCTTACGGATGCAGCTCCAGCCGTAGCGTGCCCTGGGTGATGGAGTCCTCTGGGTCCTCTGTGCCTGGAAAGTGCAATGTGATGCTCCAGTGTAATACTTAGGTTTTCCCCCTTTAGTAGAGGTCACAATCTGGGCACTGCATTTAAAAGGGACCAAAGGAGTATGAAACGTACACTCGTGAAATGCCCAGCCAAATTGCCCAGGTGTTTGCTCTCCTCATCTCAGTTTAATCATGTGTGCGGGCCACAGGAATGACCTGGTGTAGTCCGACACCACTCGATTCACTAATCCGATCCACTCCACTACATGTAGCCGGTGGTCGGAGAGGGGAACCACAAGTAATAAAAAGAGCATCCAGCAATGTTGGGAGGAACACACTGATTGCTCGCAACCTCGAGCAATAATACTGCCGGGAAGCGGGTAGGCAGGACACGTCCCGTAACAATGATGGCATACCTAGGCCTCCGCGTTCAAATGAGCAGCCTAGGGAGGGGGGCAACTCCTGGTCAGGCGATAGAATCGGAGGGCGCCCACAAGACCGGAGAACGGCTCCACTCAGGCCTCAGGCAGCGGTCGCCAGGATCATGCCGCTCCCCACTCACCGTCACAACCACAATGTTTGCAGGGCACAGGCCCAGCTTGCATGTGGGCCCGGCCGATGTGCGCCTCTGTCCTCATCTCCTAAAGTCGTGTTAGCTGGGAGCCATGAGAAAGTCCGTATGTGGCTGACTGCTTGCCAAACAGTCTCCAGCGGCTATGACTCGAGTGATCACCCCGCTGCCACGGGGAGAAGTGAAGCAACCCAACGAGAGAAAGAGAGCAAAGGTAAGCAGATTCTCCGGTGCTCCGATGCGCCGTGGTGTTCAATGCTACTGAACGCTGTCAGCTTCGTGCAATTCAGGTGAGCAGAGCGCTGGAGAGACGAGAGCCCACAGCCAACTCCTTAGCTGGCTTGCTCACCATTAGTACCAATTTAACACCCACATTTAGCAATAAGTAACCAGTGACCATTCTGGGTTTCTAAAGGGCCTTCCACCACACTGTAAGACTTGTCGCAGCATTTTTGTTAACGTTTGAAATGTCTGAGCTAGAAACAAGGCTGAAGATTAGAATGTGTATGATGAATTATGTGGCTAATGCAGAAAGTGTATATTTGTGCAAAAGTCGGTACAGCCAAACCGTTGCAGAATTCTAGTGGCCCTGCTCATACCTCTGACTAGGTTCACAAGCGCTCCTCAGTGATTCTCCCCATATTGATAAAAGCACGCATACATATATCTCTATGTATTCAAATCATCATGATATATAAAACAAATATTTGACTGCATAGGCACAGCCTGCATGATCGCATGACTGAAGGGGTACTACATAACTAGACACTGAGTGATTCCTTGACTGCAAGGGTAAATTTTATAAGCTCATGAGTAACGCCTCAGTGGTTACTGAACTACTAAGATACTGCCTGACTGATCACCGGAGTGCAAAAGTAGTGACTGGGTGATATTTAAAGAACATGAGTAATGGCTGAATGATTACATAAGTACAAGAAAAGTGCATATGTGATTGGAAGAGTACAAGGGGATTAAAGGAGTACATGGGTAACACCTCAGCTATTGCATGACTGCAGGGATAATGTCCGGGGATTTACATGACTACATAGCAAGTGACTGGGTGATTTTATAAGTGCATGGGTACTTCTTGGGTAATTGCAGGAGTACTGATGTAGAAACTGAGTAAATTAAAGGCTGTAAAAGTAGTGCCTGGGTGATTTCGTAACAGCATGACTAAGTGATTGCAAGAGTAGAAAGGTAGTGCCTCCCTGATTCAAGGAGTGCAACAGTAGTGCATGGGTGATTATATAACTACATGAGTTATACCTTAGTGATTGCATAACTGCATAGATAGTGCCTAAGAGATTGCATCATATGTAGTGCCTGTATCATTGTAAGAGTGCATGACGAGTATGAGGGTGTTTTTATAACTGCAGGACAGTTAGGCCTTGCCAAATATAAAGCAGCAGACTATTATATGACTCATCTATAAGACTGTCCATATTCTTAAAACCACCTTTGCAAATCATCATGATATCTAAAAGAAATATGTATATATTATTTCTGAAATATTGTAAAACCTACAAACTGAGACATGTACTACATCTGCCTGAGTGATTCCAAAACTCCATGGGTAGTGCTTGGGTGATTGTATTCGTGCAAGGGCAGTCACTGGATATTTGCAGGAGAAGATGGATAGTGACTACCTAATTGCATGACAACAAACGTACACATTGACTGCATGGATAAGTGTAAAAATAGCACCTGAAGGGATCGATGAGTCATTGAGTACTGCCTAGGTGAATAGATGACTGCAACAGAAATGCAAGGGTAGTGTGTAGGTTATTACATGACTGCATAGGTGCAGCCTGCTTGATTGCATGACTATAGGAAAAGTACATAACTAGACCCTGGATGAGTACATGCCTGCAAGGGTAATATCTGGGGCATTACTTTTGTGCTACATCTTCACCATTCTATCTAAAATTATTTGGCATCATTCAAGTATACCTTTATTCAGACTAGAAAAAAGAAGCCTAATTAACAACACCTTATATGAGCATCTTTCAAAGCACAGTTTTGTGCTGCATTTTCGCCATTCTATCTAAAATGATGCTGCATCATTCAACTTTACCTTTCAATAGACTAGAAAAAAAGAAACCTAATTAATAACACCTTATATGAGCATCTTTGAAACCACACTTCTGTGCTGCATCTTCACTTTTCCATCTAGATTTATGCAGTAATACTCAACAATACCTTTCTACAGACTTGAAGAAACACGCCTAATTAATAATAGCTTATGTGAGCATCTTTCAAACCACACTTTTCTGATGCATGGTCCCCATTCTACTCGTACTCACACTCTTGCCCCTACCACATAAAAAGCAAGCACATCTCTTTGGTATACATCATGCACCATAAAATATATGACATAAAAAATACACATACAAGTAGAAACATACTAGAGACAAAAGTCCATACACACCTTAACACTTGACAGACTCCACCTCCAAATTTAAACCAACAACTAACATTATGTGGTATACTACAAATATACCTATCCAGACACTTAAAAAACTACCATAATCACTAATCCATCTTCCAAAGTAGACATATCACTATGCAGAATCTTTTTTAATCAAAATATAAGTACAATGAAACAAATAACAATACACATCTCTACATTTAATAATATATTTCAAACAATACAGTTTTTGAATAATTTCAAAAGTTTAAAAATAAACCTCACCTTAAATATAGATTTGTAGAATTTTAAATATCACAAACTCTTAAAGGATTTTCTTTCGCACACAATCAATATAATGCACTGCTCTCAGCAATGCAAAACCAGTAATGGCAAAGTTTCACTCTCTTTCTCCGCTAAAATACATGTAAGTAACAAATCACATTGCTTCCTATATTATTTCAAATTGTAAAACACATTTCTATTGATTACACCAATTAAACCTCACCAACTGATGTCTGAAAGTGCCCAAACTGCTTTTAGATTTTTCCAAAGTCGCAACTCTACTGTGCACCACTGCGATGGATCAGAGAACTCATACGGGAGTTCAAAAATAATTTACAAATAAATATACCACTATTTTTTAAGAACACACCACTTCTAAAGATATTACTGATATGGGAAAACTTATTTTAATAATATTTCACTTATATATAAATACCAATTTCACATTTTAAGTCCACAGTTAAATTGTAACCCTACCCCCATTCTGCTTGATGCCAGTTTCCATAGTAACCGTTCATGGAACATTCCGCTTAACTGACAGGTCACAAGTTCACCATATTTTCAAGCTCACCACACAATGTTGCAAATGAAAACAGCAGGTGTGGTTTATTTATTTATTTATTTTATTGGATTTGTATTGCGCTCAGCTACCCTCAATGGGTTTCCCGGCGCCAGGGACAGACTGAAGAAAGAGAACAAGCAAGTGCAAAAAAGAGATCACGAAATGAGGAGATCAAAACAGAAAAGTCTTCAATTTTTTGCGAAACGCCAGAAGATTAGTTTCTGTTTTTAACGCCAACGGAAGAGCGTTCCACATCTTAGGTCCAAGATATGCGAACGAACGACCTCCCATTTTAGCCTGTCGGATTCTTGGAATCAAAAGATTGCCATTATTAGATGACCTTAGCGAACGGCCAGGTAGATAAGGCTGGACATGGTTCAAGAGGTAAGTAGGAGCAGAACCCTGACGGATCTTGAACAAAAAACACAGTGTTTTGAAGGTCACGCGATCTGAGATTCTCAACCAGTGTAGGTCACGCAAGGCTTGCATTGCGGACGTTCTCCGTGGAACATTACGCAAGAGGCGAGCGGCTGAATTTTGTACCACTTGGAGTTTGTTAATTGTTGCTTTATCCGCTCCAAGATAAAGCACATTGCCATAGTCAATGCGGGACATCACAAGGGCCTGAACGACAATTCTGCGGGTGGGCTCAGGCAGCATCCATAAGATCTTCTGCAGCCAGCATAAGATGGAAAGACAGACTGCAGCGACCTTAGTCACCTGCTGCCTCATCGAGAGTTTGTCGTCAATCAGGAATCCGAGGTTACGAGCAACAGGCACAGGGGTAGGCAGAGGACCCATATCACAGGGCCAGTGTCTAGAGCCCCACAGATCTTTATGCTTGCCTAATATGATAACCTCGGTCTTATCTCCGTTGAGCTTCAGCAGATGGTCTTGCATCCAAGCAGCAACGTGAGATAGGCCAATTTTGAGGGCAGAGACTTCCTGGGCCCTGCTGCTAGAAAGAGAAATCACAATTAGTGTATCGTCTGCATATGAATATATGGACAGACCGGTGTTCTCTACGATGGAAGCAAGAGGTCTGATGTAAATATTAAACAACAATGGGCTTAATATAGACCCTTGAGGGACGCCGTAAGCTGAAGAATAAATCGCAGATTCAGCCTTGTTTGAGAAAACCTGAAAGGTCCGCTCATTGAGAAATGAGGCCACCCAGGCAAGCGCTGATCCATCAACACCAAGGGAGCGGAGGGACTCCAAAAGAGTGGAATGAGACACGGTATCGAATGCAGCGCTTAAGTCAAGAAGAATAAGCGCAAAGGTCTCACCGCTATCGATACCGTGTCGGAGTCTCTCCGTCACCCCAAGGAGTGCAGATTCGGTGGACTAATTAGCGCGAAAGCCTGATTGGGATGGATGGAGATATCCCACGTTTTCAACAAACTCATTGAGCTGAGTGTTGTCATGGCGTTCCAATATTTTGGAGCAGGCTGGCAGCAGGGATATGGGCCTAAAGTTGGCTAAATTTGTGGTGTCAGCACCAGATTTTTTGAGCAAGGGGACGACCATGGCATGTTTCCATTCCTGTGCCACCAGAGATTCGGTAAGAGAGATGTTTAATAACCTCATTAAGAATCTCCGTGGTTCAAGGTCTAGTTGTTTTAGTATCTTCATAGGAACTGGGTCCCGAGGAGATCCCGAACGGATACTATTTAGACACGACAGGAAGGAGGAGTCATCAAATGGTAACCAATTATAAATAAATGCAGTGGGAGAGAAAGAAACACTACAAGAAGGGCCAGGTTGGAGGGGATCAGTTGGCAATGAGAGGGAGGCCAAAGATTGATAGATGCCCTCAACCTTAGATATAAAAAAATCCGCAATGGCATTACATTGTGTGCCATCCAGGGCCGGCAGAGAGGGAGTGGTGTCTGCTCCTGTAAGTTTCTTTACGGTGGCGAAAAGAGTCCGAGGACAGTTTTGTGCAAGGGTAATAGTAGAAGCAATATAAGTGGCCTTGGCAAGTTTACAGTTTGCATGGTAGACTTTCAATTCGTCTTTGTAAGCCACCTTGCAAGGAGTAGAGTATGAGATCCTCCACTTCCTCTCCAGGGCCTTACATTTGGCACGCTGGGTTTTTAATTCGTCGGAGAACCAAGGTGCAGGGGGGCGCAGGGATCTATATTTGCTGCTAGAACGCGGGGTAAGGGCAATCACTGCGTCTGTTAGCCAGCAAGAAATAGGAATGTTCAAGTCCTGCTCAGTATTAATAGAAATCGGAATTGTCTCAGTCAGACGCTGATTAAAGGCAGCGATATCGAGCCTATCCCATCGGTAAGAAGATTTAATTTCCTCCACATGAGATCTGGTAGAAAATAAACCAGGTGGTAACATAAAATGTATCGCGTAATGATCAGACCAATTTAATGGACGCGCCGATTGAGTACAATCGAACGAAAGAGTAGAAATAATTGGGTCCAAGAGGTGGCCTGCGAGATGAGTAGCCCCAGAATTACAAAGTTTGAGATTAAAAACCTCAAGATCAGATAAAAAAGATTTGTTCAGGGGGTTATTAACATCTTCTAAGTGAATATTTAAATCACCTAGAATAGTAAAATTATTCGATTTCAGTAAAGTTGCAGAAAGGCAATCAACAAGTGAGGGAATCCAAGAGGCTGCATTCCCGGGCGGCCGAAAAATTAGCAGACCGGAAAGCGTCAATCGGCGGTTAATCATTAATTTAAATAATGCTGCCTCACTACCTGGAAGATGTAGTTGTTCCAGTTTACATTGATAGATGGATTTGAAGATGATTGTGATTCCACCACCTCTACCGGAGGGTCTGTCCTGATGCAACACAACATAGTTGGGAGGAATAGCTGCAGCAATGTCCGGACCCGAGCTAGCATGTAGCCAGGTCTCGGTCAAAAACACTGCATCAGGAGATTCATCACTTATGAAATCGAAAATATTTAGTTTATTCTTAGGGAGCGATCTACAGTTTAAACTCCAAAAATGGAGAGGGGAAAAAGATGGGGTACGGCCCTTGGTCGGCTTCCTTTTCCCCCGGTAGTGTTTTTTATTTACTTGCGTCTTAGAAAGCTGCATTTTGCCGGTGGAAAAGCCACAACCAGCACATGTGAAATAGTGAGTGGGCAGAGTGCATAAAGTGCAGGTAGTGGGGATGGAAGGTCGCAATACATGTAGTGCCATGGTGGTGTAATGTACACGGTCACACAAGGCATTCCGAGTTAACGTACCTAAGGACATGTTAGCAGAGAGCAGCCCGTCCTGCAGCCCGTCCTCAGCGCGGACGGGCGCAGACGGGCTGAACTCAGGCAGAACTCCGGCGGGAACTCCGGCGATCCCGCTGCGCGATGACGCTGCGCGTCAGCGTGGCTCGCTTAAATGCGCGTCCAGCCTCCAAGACTAGACCGCGCAGAGCGCCTAGCGTCGTCGGCCCCACCTATGATGGCCACTATAACGAGACGTGGACAGGGACCCGCAAAAGCGCGGTGCTTGTTTCCAAAATGATATGCAGTGAGCGGGGCAGAGTGCAGTAAGCTGTAGGCCAATTTTAAAATCAGGGTAAAAGTTTTAAATGAAAAATGAAATCAGGCAGACAAAACGGGAAGTTTTTAAAAAGCTGCTAAAATGCAGCACGATCTGATCGAGGTCTCCTTTAGAGTAGCGCCAGCTTGTAAGAGCGCCCGCCGAAGGTTTACTTTGAAAAATATGACCTTATCCTTTCTACTGTACCTCTCAAACATTTTTAACTAACCAATAAGAAACATTTTAAGGGCCATTTGTAGGTAATCCAAATTTGCCGATTCTAAAATACCAAATTTTACCGATTCGGTATTTCAGAATCGGTAAATGGTATGTAGGTATTGATTCGGTAAATTTTACCGAATCGGTATTTACCGATCCGGTAATTCCAATTCATGGGAATGGGATGCCATTCACTAGTACAGATTTGGTAAATACCGAATCGGTAATAGGGGGTGCATATTCAAGAGTGGCAGGGTGTCACATTGACACCCTTTTGCACCCCTAAGGTCATGTATGTCTGCCACATGGCACTTTTGGAAAAGCACAAATTAGCTTTTTCTAAGGTTTTTGATATTTACCATCAACTTTTAGTTGGTGTTAAATACCGAATCCTTAACTCAGAAATGCACTCACTTGAGTGCTCCCTACATTACAGATTCGGTAATTTACCGAATCCGTATTTTAAGTATTCGGTAATTTACCAATTCCTTAAATTACCAATTCGGTAAATTACTGAATCCTTAAATTTATCCCCTTCATGTCAAAAGCCTATTACTGGTCAGTAGCGGTCGAAATTCAGTAATTTCGGCCATTACCGACTGGTATTGGGCTTCCTACATATGGCCCTCAAAGTCAGTACCATGCACCCTATTTTTGAATACACAATGTTCTTAAACAGCCAATCAATTCCCTACTTTTTCAAAAAGAGCATCTTGTCCACCATTTTACATATATCTCATTCCACCAACTGACTACCTCAGCTACAGACATCTATTCATTACTTCCAGACATCCCTCCAAGATGTTTACATTGTGGAATGTTGGGCACAGCTATGTTTTCTGGTGCAAAAGGTATGCTGATAGCAGAGGTATTGTCAAAGACCTTGCTTTGCAAATTGTGGACATTAAATTGATTGCACAGAGAGGAGTAAAGTGGCACCAATTGATGCCTTTGGTTGAAACCTCTTTGCATCTCCAACCCCGGACCTCAAGATTGTGCACTGTGATGGCAATGACCTAGGCAAATTGAATGGGGTAGGTCTTGAAATGCTAATGAAGGACACCTTTGCACAATTTATGTTGCTTTTACCTCAAACTGCCTTTGTGTACTCTAACATATGCCAAAGACAGAAATGGAAGTAGTCAAATCAATTCTGTCCAAAGATAGAGAAACCAAGAAAAAATGTCAATAGAGCTGTTTCTGCTTACCTCAGAGACCATACGATGGGATCCATTTTTAAAAAAAATCTACATTTTGATATGGATGGCATCTACAGGAGTGATGTAGTACACTACACAGATCAGGGAAAGAGAGTCTTTCTCAACAACCTAAAGCTCTACAGCAGCACTTACGTGTAGCTACAACAAACTCAGAATGAAAACAAGGTCTCTTTTTAGAGCCATTCTATAAATTAATGCTGATTTAAATTTTTTTTACACACACAATTTGTTTCATTTTTGGGGGGATTTGCGCACCCACCGCAAATTCACAAAACCAAAGCACAAATACAATGCACTACAACACAACACACTTTTCAATTTTACCTAATATTTTTTAATGTCATATATTTTTAACAACTCTATCAATTGTAATCTTGTAATTAACTTCAATCACCTCATCTTTTTTAAACATCTTCACAAATACAACACTACCGTCTACATTATGTACTACTAATTTATTTATTTAGGGTCGATTCGGGACTCCATCGCGATTACACAGGGGGCAGCACTGCAAGCCACGCTGGAGTCAAGACTCCAAACTCGAAACAAAAAAAATTATCTCCTTCAATTATTTTGTATTCGCCCCAGAGACCCCATCCCCCAGGGTCTAGCCTCTTCTTTTTCAAAAATGTATTACAGGAGGGGGCAGTGTGACCCCCCTACCGAACGACTTGTGGCCCCGGGGACCGCATCCCCGGGACCGGCCCTTACTGTTGGGGACCATGGGGGGAGCCCCAATGCCCTCACTGTCCCACCGGCTCTCTGCCTCCAGCGGGAGCCAACATTGCTTTTGAGTAAGGGGAGTTGCTGACATGCAGCTCCCCTTGCTCAAAAGCAATCCTGCTTTGCTTTGTTGAACGAAATGCAGGTTTTCCTGCTCTCGCTTCAACGAAGCGAAGCAAGTTTGCTATGATAGGGCGGGAGGCATGCTCTGACCCTGCAATAGAAAACAGCAATGTCCCAGGGGTGGGCACCCCGGGAAATTGCAGGAGCCGGCCCTGGGGGGTGGGGCCATCAAGGGCTCCAGAAGGGGGGGGTGTGCAGCTTCCCTCCCTACATTTGCAAAACCCAGAGGAGGTGATGGTCCCCGGGGCTTGGGGGAGCCAGCGAGGCCCCCTCCTTATAATTACAAATACCCCAGGGAGGTGGCGGTCTCCTGGGCAGCATGGCGGGGGTTACGACCGGCCATAGTTATCCGGCCAGGCCCTGAAGCTGGGCCTCTCAATAAAACTGAATGCATAGGGGAACTACCAGCCAGTTGCAACTGGCCCATCCCTAGTACCGTGGAAAATAACCAGGTGAAGTGTTCCTTTCCCTGGGACCAGCACCTCAGGGGTCGCCATTTATAAGCACACTCTCTTGGTGTGCTTGCGCTAATCAGTGCCGTTGGGCAGCCACACCGTACCGTACTTGGAGCTGCTGGGGACTGGAGATATGGTTAACGCCCCGGTGTAATCCGAACTGGGGGAGGGGCGGTACTTCACTGCCAAATTCGGCTTGGAAAGATGGAGGCACAAGGGTCTTTGCATATCTCGACCTGTAGGCTGGATACGGTGGGGAGGGTCCTGTGTCCCGAGGCAACGGCCACAACCTAGAGCAGTTGATCACAGCCCTCTGTGCTCTGCACTCTTCCAGCTGTGGTCCCAACGATCACTTCCTAGTTTGTCTGAGCAATGATGGGGAAGGCTGCTGCTGGCCAGACGAGCCCCTCTGTGTCCTATGTAGCTTTTCTACCCCATGAGCCTGCTTGGTGGTGATCACAGAAGCAAAGCCAGCGCGCTGTGGCTTCTTTGATCACACAAAGGGCCCAGTAGTTCTACGATAAATGCACAAACTCCTTCTCAGCACAAGGGAGTTTCAACCAACACCAGAGATTCCAGAATAAAGCTAAGCCCCAGAAATTCAGAAGTAAAGTGTAGCACAGAGGATGAAGACTTTGATGTCTTTGAGTCTTCTGAAACAGGAGACCAGCACACACAGGTCCTTGTCGATTTCTTTCCCAAGCAGGATACCACAGAAGGGATAAAATTCCTTTTCCTCCACCACAAAGAGAAGCAGCAACAGATGCCCATTCCATCCCTCACACAGAAAGTACAGCATTTCTCACACATTCCTACCACTCTTCTTCTTAGCAGGGTCTTTTTGTTTCTGAAAGTAATCTAAAAACTTGGGGGTTTAGGTCCAGTACTTACATCTTCTTTTAGTATTGTTCTCTTTGTGGCAAGGGTCTCTGAACCCAATCCAAACCAGTCCTGGCCTCCTTGGTCCAGTATTACTGCAGGAGGTGGAGACAGCATTGTAAAAAAGGTGACACAGCCCATTCAGGTGCAATCAAAACTCCTCCCACCACTCTCATTGCAGACCAGCTCTATTCAGTCTAGCAATGAGTCACCCAGCCAAAGCAGGGCACACCTCAACCCTCCTCAGTGGCTGTCTAGAGACAATGCACATCCCCAGCTCCTGTCACTCCAAACCAAGACATGGAACACACAACAGGCACACAAGATGGTTAAACAAGAAAGTGCATACTTTCTAAAAGTAGCACTTTCAAATACAGGAGTTAAACACCACCTTTACTAAAAGGTGCGTAATTAAATTATGAGTTCCGAGAGCCTAAACTCCATTTCTCTATATTGCCCCAACGGAAAGTTATACTTGTAAGATATTACAGTACCTCTAATGTTAGCCTTTGGGACATATAGCCTTTCAATAGTGACAAACAAAATGCACAGGATCTCACTATGAGGACATGCCACACATACCGTTACATGTCCTATGTTTTACTTACTCATAACCCTGCCCAGGGGGGTGCCTTGGGCCTACCTGAGGGGTGCCTTACATGTACAAAAAAGGGAAGGCTAGGGCCTGGCAAGTGGGTGCACTTGCCAGGTCAACATGGCAGTTTAAAACTTCACACAGACACTTCAATGGCAGTTCGAAGATGCTTTTACAGGGCTACTCATATGAGTGGCACAAGCAGTGCTGAAGGCTCACTAGTAGCATTTGATTTGCAGGCCCTAGGCACACACCGTGCACTTTAATAGAGACTTAGCAGTAAACCAAATATGCCCGTTGTGGATAACCAATACGATTTATAATTTATCCAGGGAGTACTTGAACTTTGATGATCATCAATGGCAAAGTGCCAAAAGCTTCTAAGCCAGCAAAAACAAAACCCAGCACAACATTAAATAAAAAATACAGGTCGTAGGGGACAAAAGTCACAGGAAACCATGCCAAGGATGCCAGGTCTAAAAGTTACCAACCGCCCACCGACGTTCTCACTCTCGCAATCTCTCTCTTTCTCCAGGTCTCTGTTGTGCTTGAGTTGGACAGCCTGCCTCTCTCTTGTACAAACACAGTAAGATTAAGCAGCCCCATTAATATATAAGCATTGGCATAGCCAATAGGTCTCGCCTTTGGGCCCTTATAAGTATTTAATTTTGCAGCACAATATCCTTGGAGCAACATCAACTGTTATATCGCTAAACACTTATAATGTCCCAAAGGTGAGACCTATTGGCAATGCCAATGCTTGTTGATTTTGAGACAGAGAGTGCCTGCACTTCTTAAGAGAGATGTAATACTTCTAGTTGGAGAGTACTGGCACGTCTCAGAAACAAGCAGGAGCTCTGGTACATAGTATCCGCAGTTGCCCAGTTGCTAGTTGACACAGGTTTCCTAGGGTGCCCTAAGAATTATTAGCACCCCACATGGGTGAAAATAGAACTACGACCAGAAGTTCGAGATATAGGCCACAAGGTTTGGTGTACCTGTGACCTTCTCAGCTCTGACTTGAATAGTGATTTGAGGACAAGTGGGACATGTAACTGGTTTATCCTCAAGAGTGTCTAAAAAGCAATCCCCTTTGGGCAGAATCACACAACAAACATTACTTTCATAAAACATACTTAATCCACACCAGTGAGTTGAACTGAGAGGAAATGTAAAAAATGAAATATTAAAAAATATACAATTTATTCAGATAATTATTAAGAACATGATCCAACCCTATCGTCAATACAATTCTCATAAAATAGGAGATACAAATGTATTAAACAAAAACTATATAAAAACACAAAAATGGGAATCACAAGAAGGAAAAATAGTTCCTATTAGAAGAGGGAAAATACAATGTTCCAGATTTCAGTCAGAATTATTGTCTCCACAGACTTGGTGTCATTTCCACTCATATAGGCATTGACGCGTTTCGGTGGGCAAATTAATTAATAGCCAACACCTTCTTCAGGACAAAGTATTTCATTCCCACTTTAACATATATCTGTAATATAAAAACAATTAGAAAAATATGTCGCATAACTCCTAACATATTAAAGTTACATACAAAGCATATTTTTTGCATAACCTCATTGTTCAAACAATAAATAAAAGCACCTAGGGCTCATGGGTGTGATGAGATGACTACAACCACAACAATCATACTAGCATATCACAAATTCGATAGTCAATATAGCTAGGTGCATAAGAACCTTAAAAAACATGGGATGGGGCAGGAGGCCCTCCATTTAATGCCATAAGAAGCAGACAAAATGGGCTTGAGTGGTGCCAAATATGGGGCAGAAGAAACCTCCATTTATAGCCATAAAGTGTAAACAGTTAGACTAAAGAGGTACCGAATGTGCTATACACAATTAGGTAAAACTGTTAAGTCCTTATAGCCAAAAAGGTCTATAACTATGTAATATGGTATTCAGTTAAACAGTAGACCCGGTACACCATAACCACTTTTTTTTCAATCAATCAATCAATCAATCACAGACATTTATAGAGCGCACTACTCACCCGTAGGGTCTCAAGGCGCTTGGGGGGGGGGCGTGCCGTTACTGCTCGAACAGCCAGGTCTTGAGCTTCTTCCTGAAGGAGAGGTGGTCCTGGGTCAAGCGCAGTTCCAGGTCTTGGCGGCCAGGTAGGAGAAGGACCTTCCTCCTGTTGTCGCTCTTCGGATGCGTGGGACGGCGGCGAGGGCGTGGCTGGCTGATCGGAGGTGGCGTTTGGGAGCGTAGAAGTTGATTCGGTTGTTGAGGTAGCTCGGGCCTAGATCGTGTAGGGCTTTGTGTGCGTGGGTGAGGAGACGGAAGGTGATTCTTTTGTTGACGGGAAGCCAATGGAGGTCTCTCAGGTGTCCGGAGATGTGGCTGTTTCGTGGGATGTCGAGGATGAGTCTGGCTGAGGCGTTCTGGATCCGCTGGAGTCTCTTCTGGAGCTTGGCGGTGGTTCCGGCGTAGAGGGCGTTGCCGTAGTCCAGTCGGCTGGTGACGAGGGCCTGGGTGACGATCTTCCTGGTCTCCGTGGGGTTCCACCAGAAGATCTTCCGTAGCATGTGCAGGATGTTGAAGCACGACGAGGAGACGGCGTTGACTTGTCTGGTCATGGAGAGGGAGGAGTCCAGGATGAAGCCCAGGTTGCGTGCGTGGTCCGTCGGTTTGGGTGCGGTGCCCAGGGCGGGGGGCCACCAGGAGTCATCCCAGGCGGAGGGCGAGGAGCCCAGGATGAGGACCTCCGTCTTGTCTGAGTTCAGTTTCAGGCGGCTGGTCGTCATCCACTCGGCTACATCTTTCATCCCTTCGTGCAGGTTGGCTCTGGCGGCGGCGGGGTCGTTGGTCAGGGAGAGGATCAGCTGGGTGTCGTCGGCGTAGGAGATTATGTTGAGGTTGTGTTGGCGTGCGATGGCCGCGAGGGGGCTCATGTAGACGTTGAAGAGGGTGGGGCTCAGTGAGGATCCTTGAGGGACGCCGCAGATGACTTCGGTGGCCTCTGACTTGTACGGTGGTAGGCGGACTCTCTGTGTTCTTCCGTCGAGGAAGGAGATGATCCATTCCAGTGCCTTCTCCTGGATTCCGACGTTGCTGAGGCGCTGCACTAGGGTGCGGTGGCAGACAGTGTCGAATGCCGCGGAGAGGTCTAGGAGGATGAGGGCCGCTGTTTCCCCGTTGTCCATCAGGGCTCGGATGTCATCGGTGGCGGCGATGAGGGCGGTCTCGGTGCCGTGGTTGGCTCGGAAGCCAGACTGTGAGGGGTCGAGGGATCCGTTCGTCTCGAGGAAGGCGGCCAGCTGTTTGTTGACGGTCTTCTCGATGACTTTGGCTGGGAACGGGAGGAGCGAGATGGGGCGGTAATTCTTGAGTTCGGTGGGGTCCGCTGTAGGTTTCTTGAGTAGAGCGCTGAGTTCGGCGTGCTTCCAGCTCTCGGGGAAGGTGGCGGTGTCGAAGGAGGTGTTGATAATGTCCCGTAGGTGGGGTGCGATGACAGCGTCTGCCTTGTTGAAGACGTGGTGAGGGCAGGGGTCGGTCGGGGATCCGGAGTGGATGGAGTTCATCATGCGGACGGTGTCTTCGGTGCTGATCTGAGTCCAGGCGCGGATGGTGGTGGTGGGCGGCGTTGCTGAGGTCGTGGCATGCGTCGGTTGGATGCTGAAGCTGTTGTGTATGTCCGCGATCTTGTTGTGGAAGTAGGAGGCGAGGGAGTTGCAGAGGTCTTGCGATGGGGTGATGTCATTGTTTCCGGCGTTGGGGTTGGAGAGCTCTTTCACGATGTTGAAGAGTTCCTTGCAGTTGTGTGCGTTGTTGTCCAGCCGGTCTTTGAATGCAGTTTTCTTGGCGGCGCGGATCAGTTGGTGGTGCTTCCGGGTGGCATGCTTGAGGGTGGTCAGGTTGTCCGGTGTTGGTTCCCTTCTCCAGACTTTCTCGAGGGCTCTGCAGTTCTTCTTGGAGCTCTTGAGTTCGTCGGTGAACCATGGGGCCTTCTTGCTGCCGGGTCTGCTGGGCGGGGTCCTCAGTGGGGCGAGTTCGTCCGCGCATTTGCTGATCCACTTCGTGAGGTTGTCGGCGGCCTGGCTGGGGTTCGCTGAGCTGGCAGGGGGGTGCTGGCTCAGGGAAGCGGCGAGCTGGTCGGCTGTGATCTTGTTCCAGCTTCTTCGGGCAACCTTTGGCTGGTGGTGGTGGATCGTCGTTCTTTTAAAGGTGAAGTGGACGCAGCTGTGGTCCGTCCAGTGGAGTCCTGTGGCGTGGCTGAAGGCGATGTCTTTGCTGGATGAGAAGATGGCGTCGAGTGTGTGTCCGGCGAGGAGTTCACAGCTAAATACCTACATTCATGGGTTTAAAGAGACCTCCAGTGTTTAACCTTTTCATGGTGGGCACTTTATCAATATCTGCATATAGAACGAAAATAAAGAATACAAAAAACGCATTTCTAATATGAACCAATATACACATGATGTAGTATGTTAATATAACTTTGTTATAATACAGGACAAACCTTTGTTGTGCTCGCTAATCCCGCAACTATCTTTAAAAACGTGGTCTTTACACTTGCAGCCTTAAATATCGGTTATGATCTGAAAAACAAAAGTAACCATCACCATCTGAATCCGAGATGTGACAAACAATGTCGATAATCCGTCAAGACATATTTTCTCTATTCAGGCCAGATTTAAGATTGACTTGATAAAAATGCCATATTGCCCATCATAGAATATTCTACCTAATGCCCTCATGATAAGTGTAAAGCCACCTCTTTCGGTGCACAGTCAGTTGTTTTTAGGTACCTAATCTAAAAAATCCTATCCCCGCTGAATATCATTGTTCAATGAATTTACCCGAAAATACGGTAAATGAACAACAAGCGTGTGGTCCAAATCACTTCCGCATTAGGGGTTACTCAATAATCCCAATGTGTGTTAAACAACATGCCGCCAGCGGTCTAGACAGAAAAACCAAAAATCGGACACTAAGAGGGGTGCATAAAATAACTTCACTCTCTACTATCAACATCCCGCTATATTGCCGTCCTACATGCCTGTGTCAGCTCGAAGTCGGACACCTGGGGCATACGCCTCCGTTGATAGTCAATTACTTTGTGAGCAGGGCGCATACAGAGTTTAAATACTTTAAATTCGCGGCAAACACACCCGGACGCCGCATCTCCATTTCCGGTGTGGACAGGCATATCCGGTATAGGAAAAGAGAAACTAGAGCGGCAACGAACAATTACGTTCCGCAGTTCATTAGATAGAGAGAAAAGACTTGTAGTCTCTCAACGATATATGCACAAAAAAGAGCGACATAGTTACGCTAGTTCCAATAATCGAATTTCTATTCACTAACTAAGGAATATAACAACGATATCATATCAACATTAAAAGACTGCTATAGTTCTCATTCTCCCACTCCTCCGATTAATTAAGATCTCAACATGTTGCACTTTTATTAGCAAAGCCTAATTCGATGTTTAGCTTCTATTCCTAACGATATTCATTAACGGTCTTCAACTAAAGACACAACATTAAGCCCTATTCTACCCTATTAGTGTGAGCACAGTATATAGCTGCATATAAAAACCCAAGCATTGTACACATAGTAGTGCACAAAGAAATGTTCTTTTATATAAAATCTCAGGTAACATCATATAGTTTAGCAAAAAGTCCACTTTCATGTGGCCGCTTATCAATCGCTCCCATTCCTCCTTGGAATTCAGACCTTTTTGTACGGTATTCAGATAAAAGATATACCACTGTTCGTGCATTTTGCATTTTGATTGAATATTCCCCCCTCTTTTTCCAATTTTCACTTTTTCAAGAATAAACCATGAGAAATCCTCTTGCTTGGAGGCGGAGCTTGCGGCCCGGAGGCGGAGCTTCCGGCCCAGAGGTGCAGATTTCAGCCATGGCTAAATCGCCACCTCAGACCCGGAAGCTCCGCCTCCAATCAACAAGCTCTGCCTCCGGGTCGCAAGCCCCGCCTCCAAGCCGGAAGCTCCGCCTCCGGGCCGGAAATTCCAGCCCGAGTGCAGACGTAAAGTTAGTAGTCGTAAATCCATTCTGTGAATACCAAAAGTAGTAAGTGCATTCTGTGAATACCAAAAGTGTTAAGTGCATTTTGTGAATACTAAAAATAGTAACTTTAGGATTTTGTCTTAAGTTAATTCTGTGAATCGGGCCCTATCTGTCTTAGTACATATTTGTGTTTTAACCTGACCTCAAGGAATCAGTTACAGTAAAAAACACAAGACCTGGTTCCGACTAATCTTTTTCATGGAACCAGACAATCCTGACCTTACAATGATTTCTACTGCAAACCTAGGGTTCTGCGTATTTCTCACTTAAATGGTGGCAATTTTCATCTTGGTAGCCCACCAACATGGCTCCTGTTTGAATTAAACAGTACGGTTCCTGATTACAACTCACTCACTCACTAATTACTCACTGCAACTCACTCACAATATATTTCAAACACCTGAAAAACTCACCCTTACTCCTACCAGTGTTGTTGGCAATCCTTCCATCGAAACTACCACCTTCCCTTATGACTGGAAACAGGCCAAGATCAACCCCCTGCTGAAGAAGCCATCCTCAAACCCAACAGACCTCAAGAACTTCAGACCCGCCTCTCTCCTCCACCCCCCACCAAGGTCATCAAGAAGGCCATCAACACTCAACTCTCCAAATCCATAGAAGTGAAACATATCCTGGACACCTCACAATCGGGCTTACGAAGCAACCACAGCACCAAGACTGCACTCATCGCGGCCACTGGCGACATCTGCTCCCTCCTCATCCGGGACGAGGATGCTGCCCTCATCCTACCAGACATCTCGGCCTCCATCGACACCACATCCTAATCATGAGACTCCATGACATGGGCATCCGCAACAAGGCACTGGACTGAATACACTTCATCCTCACTGGCCAGAGTCAGTGAGTTAGACTACTCCTGTTCCTCTCAGAACCCACAGAGATCCGCAGCGGAGTACCCCAGGGTTTCTCTCTGAGCCTCACCCTCTTCAACATCTACATGACTTCCTCACAGGCATTGTCAGAAGCCATGGACTCAACATAGTCTCCTCACCAAAGACACCCAGCTGATCCTCATCAACAGACCCACAACCGCTAGAACCAACTTCCATAGCAGAATGAAGGCCGTTGCTACAGGGATGAAAGACAGCTGCCTCAAGTTCAACTCGGACAAGAGTGAAGTACTCATCCTGAGACCCATACCTTTTGTCTGGGACGACTCTTGGTGGCCAGCCACTCTGGAACCTCCTCCCACTCCGACAGACCAGGCACTCAGTCTCGGCATCATACTGGACTTGCTCACAATGAAACGCCAAATCAATGCACTTTCCTCTGCCTGAATCAACCCGCTCCACCTGATTTGAAAGACATTCAGATGGATCCTCATAGAATCCAGAAAGACAGTCACCCACGTACTCATCACCAGCAGACTCGACTACAGCAACACACTCTACACCAGCGTCACCCAGAAACAGCTTAAGAAACTATAGAACTTTCACAACGTCTCAGCCAGACTTCTCCTCGACATCTTGCACAGCAGCCACATCATGTAAAACCTCTGAAAACTCCTCTGGCTTCAAGCTCCTCACACATACCTACAACGCTCTCCACAATAAAGGACCAGCATACCTCAACCCCCGCCTCAAATTCCACATACCCGACAGTCAACTCCGTTCTGCCCAACACGCCCTAGCCCCCATCCCCGGGATCCACAAGAGCAGAACTGGAGTAAGTTAATTCTCCTACCTTGTTTTCAAGACCTGGAACACCCTGCCCCCCACCTCAGGCACTCTGTGTCACTGACCAAATTCAAGAAGGACATCAAGACCTGGCTCTTCAAATAATCCTCTAGCCAGAGGAATCAGCAGCACCCCAGTGCTGTGACTAGCCTTGCTTTATGACCCGCTGATTATTGATTGATAGATTGAGTCCTGGCCTACTTCACCCTCTCCAAAAATATATTTGGTCCTATCCAACGATCTATGAAATAACACTGTAAGGATGATTCTTTGTTTATTCACTGCTTTTTGGGCTAGATCTGAGCTATATAAATATCCCAAAATATTAAAAAATAGAGCATTGTGTATAAGAAATGCTCAAGCCTGATAATCTCTATCTCTCCGTAACACAACTTCACCTGTACTTAAAGACTTACAAACATTATTTATTTGCAAACATCAGGTATAGTTCAGTGTGATGTGTACTCACAGGTAATGGTGGCATATAGTACAAATAAACCTTGGTAAAGTTAGCTAAGGCAACCATTCATATATTATAAATTCAGTTAGGTTAGATGAAGCAACCCGAAAATAAATTGAAAACAAATTGAAGTCTACCTGTCATTTAGTTGACACATTTATGAAATTCTTCCTTCAAGTCTTTTCAAAAGTTTAATTTGTTATGTGTGAAACATCAAGCTATTGCATTTTCTTTAACTGACAGCAGGTCCTATTCATCCTTTATATTAAATTAGGACTTGTCAGACCATGATCAGTAAAATTACCAACTGCACAAAAATAATGAACGCCTTTGAGCATGGTAAAGATATCAGATAATGCATGTTGCGTTTTTATGTATGTGAATTATAATCACTCTAAACAAAGTTGTCACTAAGCGTTAAAATAGTTTGTTATAATAAATATATAAGACAGACTTGTGCCAATTTACTGCATTTGGTTCTTGACACAAGTGTTTTCTTGTTACCTGCCCTTTGTTATCTGCCCTCTGTATGTTGGCCTTTTTAATCATGTATCACTAGTAGTTAGTTGTAATATTTTTGATATGTCATTTTTTAAGTTTTACAATTTGCAGGTAATGTGTTTGCTTCTACGTGACATAGAGATAATAAAAAAATGATCAAAAATTAAAATGTTATTGGCCATCGCTGATCTTGCATAAAGGACATGAATGCAGATATTTCAGACATGGCTTCCCATGGTGCTAAGCATTGTAGCTTTCGATAATTGGGGGAAGATTTACTAACATTTCACACAACGCAGAGCAGCACTGCAAGGCACCTCGCTGTGCTGCGTTGCCTGAAAGAGTAACGTCAGAAATGCACCATATTCACAAAGATATGGTGGATTTCTGATGCCTCCTTGTGTATGCTGCCTAGTGCAAACACAGACACTCTTGCACCATGGTGCAAGGGTACCTGCATTATGAGCAAGATTGTATTTGTGCAGTAATAGACACCTTCCTGCACAAAAATAATCCTTAAAGGTATAATACATTCAGCTATTTCTCCTCACTACACCTGGGTCTGGGAGGAGCACCATTTTGATGCATTACTAGGTTTACAACTCAATGTAAATCTGGGAATGTGCAAAAATCCATAGGTGGATGCATGAGAAAGCCCACACTTCAGCCTTGGAATGTCTCCCTTCCCCAAGTTGATGCAGGCCCCCAAGTTGATGCAGGCAGCAAAATGTGCAGCCTCGCGTTTCCTTTGTGGAACACTGTAAAAATAAACCTTGGTAAAGTAAGCCAAGGCAACCATTCAGATATTATCAAATCAGTTAGGTTAGATGAACCAACCCTTAAAACAAGTTGAAGTCCAACTGTCATTTAGTTGACACATTAGAGTCATTTTTCCTTCAAGTGTTTTCAACAGTTTAAGTTGTTATGTGTGAAACATCATGTTATGCATTTGTTTTTAACTGACAGCAGGTCCTATTCATTCTTCATATTAAATTAGAGCTTGTCAGACCATGAACAATACAATTAACAACTGCACAAAAATAATGAATGCCTTTGAGCATGGTAAAGATATCAGATAATGCATGTTGCTTTTTTCTGTATGTGAATTATAATCACTCTAAACAAAGTTGTCACTAAGCATTAAAATAGTTTGTTATAATAAATAAATAAGACAGACTTGTGCCAATTTACTGCATTTGGTTCTTGACACAGTGTTTTCTTGTTACCTGCTCTTTGTATGTTGGCCTTTTAATCATGTATCACTAGTAGTTAGTTGTAATATTTGTAATGTGTATTTTTTTACGCTTTGCAACTTGCAGGTAATGTGTTTGCTTCTACTTGATGTAGAGATAATAAAAAACAATTATCACAACGATGCATTTTCTCAAAAATTAATATGTTATCGGCCAACGCTGATCTTACGTAAAGGACATGAATGCAGACATTTCAGACATGGCTTCCCTCTGTGCTAAGCTTTGTAGCTTTAGAGATTGGGGAAAGATTTACTAACATTGTACACAGTGCAGCACGGTGCAGCAAGGCACCTTGCTGTGCTGCGTTGCATGAAAGGGTAACTTCAGAAATGCAACATATTTAGAAAATATGGTGCATTTCTGCTGCCTTGTTGCGTGTGCTGCCTAGTGAAAACACAGACACCCTTGCACCATGGTGCAAGAGTACCTGCCTTAAGAACAGGATTGTATTTGTGCAGGAATACACACCTTACTGCACAACAACAATCCTTAAAGTTAAAATAAATAAAGCTATTTCTCCTCAATACACCTGGGTCTGGGAGGGGCACCATTTTGATGCATTACTAGGTTTACAACTCTATGTAAACTGGGAATGCACAAAAATCCATAGCTGGATGAATGAGAATGTTCAGACTCTGCAACTTTGGACTCACCAAGTTCATCCAAGGACCAACCCACACAGCAGGCCCCACCCTCATCCATTTTTCGCTGCCAACAACAGGATCACCTACACCTACATGTTCCCTCTCTCATGGTCCGACCACTACATCATACATTTTTAAGATACCTGCCCGCCAAAGCCACCCCACCAGAAAAACCATCAAGACAGTCAGGGAATGTCCAAGTAAAATTGGACCAAACCGGACAGGAACACCCACGCAACCACTCTGGGAACCTCAATGTTGACATCAAGCTCTTCAATAAATAGCTTGCTGACTGCACCAACCACACTGCTCCCACCACAAACAAGAACACCTGAATTAACAAATAATCGAGCGGGTACAGAAACAACCTCATGAAGTACAAGCATCACTGCAAACAACTTGAGAGAAAACAGAGACTTAACAAAAGCACTGCCGCAGGATCCATGTAGAAAGCTGTCTTCAACCTCTACCACCAACAACTATGAGATGCAAAGCAAAAGGCTCTAACTCTCAGACATAAAGCCATATCCGACAATTGCAAAGAACTCTACACCATCGTCAAAGAGTTCTCCAATCCCACAGTGCCCAAAAAACTACATCATCCCTTCCCAAGCACTCTGGAATGAACTCTCACTCCTCTTTAAACAGAGTACCAGGATCTAAAACATATTTGACCTACAGCATATCGATACGAACTCCCCCGAGCAGTTGCACACCTCCTTCATTGCTAAACAACAGCTAGCAACTGGAAGCCCATCTTGAATGAAAAAACCACCACACTGATGAATACCATCCACTCAGACGCCCCCTCAGAACCATGCCTCCACTTCATATACAAGCTTGGAAGAACCATCATCTCCCCCTCACTCACAGCTATCAGTAATGCCTCCAGAAGCACTGCCACCTACCCAACTTGCTGGAAAAATGCAGAAGCCAATGCCCTATTGAAGAAACAAACAACGGACCACAACACCCTCAGCAGCTACAAACTCATCTTGCTCCTGCTTTTTCCAACTAAAGTCATAGAGAAAGCCATCAAAATCCAACTCACAGACCATCTAGAATTCCACCAATACCTAGAAAGCACCCAATTAGACTTTTGCATCAACAACAGCACAGAGACAGCCCTCATTGCATTACATCCACCATTGACCTCAAAAGCATCCTATATGCAGGAGAAACAGCCCCACTCATCCTCACTGACTTCTCCACAGCTTTTGATACGGTTTCCCAGAAGTCACCCATCAGAAAGCATCAGCACTTGAGTATCTGTGGACTGGCCCTCAAGTAGATATTCTCCTTCCTTACAGACAGAACTCAATAAATTAGACTTTCTCCCTCCACCTCAGAACCCAGGAAACTCATCTGTGGAGGCCCTCAAGGATCGTCGCTCAGCCCAACAATCTTCAACGTCTACATGACACCTCTCGCAGACATCGTCAGAGCCCAGGGCATCAACATAGATTCCTATGCCTTACCAACTCAACCAGCACTGCTAAAGCAAATTTCACCAACTGCATGAGTAGTGCCTCTGCTTGGATGTAAATCAGCTGCCTCAAGCTCAACACAGACAAAACCGAAGTCCTAATCTTCAACAACAACCACTGCTCCTGAGACGCCTATTGGTGACTTTCCGAACTTTGCCAACCCACCGACCCCTGCGGACCATGCCGAGAATCTCTGCATCATCTTGAACACCCACCTCTCAATGAGCAGACAGATCAACTCTATGTCCTCATCATGCTTTCACATCTTGCAAATGATACATAAGATTTTCAAGTTGTTCTCACTGAACACCAGGCAAATGGTCACCCAGGCTCTTTACACAATTAGACTTGATTAAGGGAAACGCCCTCTACATTGGAATCCCAGTCCATGTCCTACACCAACACCAAACAACCCAAAACAGCACTGCTAGACTCATTCTGAACATCTCATAAAATAACCACATCTCTCCACACCTCAACAATCCCCACTGACCACAGTCCAGGAAAAATGTAAGTTCAAGCTACTCACCCATGCCTACAAATGACACGAGTCCTGCTAACCTCAACTACATCCACAACTTCTACCAATCCACCAGCCACCTTTGATCTGCGTCCCAGGCAAGAGCACAACTCCATTGCAGCAAGAAGACCAGAAGTGGAAGACGCTCTTTTACATACCTCACAGAGAATACCTGGAACGCCCTCCTTAAACACCTCAGAACCCCCCTCATGAACTTCTGAAGGAACCTCAAGACATGGCTCTTCCAGATTAAACAAACATGATCTCCTCCCCCACCCCCTCAGGTCTGCCCAACCTTGCGCCTGGATAGCCTCACAAATTCACATAATATAACACTATAATATTCACAAAGTATATGTTGATCCAAAATTTGCTTCTACTGAGGAAAGACGCTTAATTTAAACAGTTTATTTGTGCCTGATTTATCAGATGCAGGCTAGTGAATAAAGGTACAAATGGGGGTGGGGTCGCACACTACTCACACACCGGCGGTGTCGCCCCTTAGGGACGACACCGCCGGTGTGTGAGTAGTGTGCGACCCCACACCCATTTGTATGTGAATAAAGGTGATGTGCTGGATTGTATTTTATGCTATTGCCACGACATGTATGCAAACTTGGAATATTATTAGGCATTATAGAATGAATGGGGGTACATCATGGGATTTCAAGAAGGGTCCCGGTGCAGGCAATGCTAATGATGTTCGAGACCCACAACACAGCAAATAGAACCACAAGATACACTTAATACACTTAACAGGAGCACAAGATGTGCTCAGTCTTTCCTTACAATAAATGCTGTTTTTTTCAAACGGACAAATGACAATAATGTTGCCTGGAAAACAAGACGAGACAATTGTAAAGTGTGTATCCCCCACCCCCAAAAAACACTCTCGCTTTCAAAAATGTGCATTTTATATTCTAAAGATAAAAACTCACGTTTTTACTTTGCCCATTGACGTGCCATTCTTTCAAAGAGCAATGCACACACTTGCCAGTGAATAATTTTAAAATATGTCTTTGTGCTGACAGAAATGCAAACCTTTTTCATAGGCTTACAGGCTTCCCTGATATATAAACGGAGTAGTTGCCCGAATAAATGGCCCCATAAAATCTAAATGGAAAAATATCATGAAAAATCTAACTAGAAAGAAGGCATTTATAAGAGAATCTAGAGCCACAGTATATTATTTGATTTGACAAAGAAAATTATCGCAGCTAATTGATTGAAATGAATACATTTGGGGCAGAAGGCACTCCCCATTTTTCATATCATGCAGTCGCAACACTTCTTAGCTCGGTAGTGCTGAAGAACCACGTTTTAAATTGATAGTTCGCTGCAACCCATTGCATCTCAACAATAAAATGTGTCGAGTCATGTTCTATCAAATCCGCAGATTAATGTTTAAAGAGTTGCAATGTGGTGAACCGCACAAATGTTCACATTTTCTTGTCAATGCAATGAAATATTTTATTGAATATTAAATACTTCAACCGTTTCGAAATGCTCAAACTGTGTAAAACATTTACCAGTTTAATCTCTCCTCCAGATAAAATTAAATGATTAGATTAGGGAAGCAGCGTGACTTTTGATGCATGGTCCAATATTTAATATATGTGAACATATTGTAAATAGACATTTGGTCAGAAAAGACCAGATGAGAAAATGTTATCACTTTTTTCTTGTTTTAATTAGGGTTTCCATTTGACAACTGCTGCTCTAATGGATTTATGAGACAAATCAATCCATTCAAATGAAATTACATTTGAATCCAACCACATGATTTGAATTTAAACGAGGTTGTGTCTGTGCGATGTACTTGGATTGTTAATAATTTTTTGTGTTCTTAAAAGTGAAGAACTTAATTCACTAATTGTTCCATAAAACTTTAGTGCTAGGAAAATCATTATTGAGGTGAACAGAGGAAACTTAAGACTGTTTAAGAATTGCAGATTCTCATAGACAGTTGTGAAGAAGAGTCCTGAATTCGTTAGACACCACAGCGATAAATATTATGCAGTCCGTTTACTTACTGTATCATTTTCAAAGCATATTAACATTCTATTAAACCCACAATCCTGTAGGCCTAAACAGGAAATGACATAATCAATTACTAGTATAAATAGGTTCCATTTGAATTATGGCATTCTCTTTTCTTGATGTGACCAGAAGAAAATTCTCAAAGTCCATGTTCAAATGAAATACCCAAAACAGCAGAAAACCCAGGAGTAACCACATTAAGTTCACTTGACCCTTGCATATCTGTTCCTGAATCCAGAATTCAGCATCCAAATGCTCCGGTGGATTGGTATCCTCCATCTCAAGTTTTCAATGTATATGCCCGATTCTGTGGCAGGACTGGAGACGAGGATTAGGCTCAACTCTCTTTGTTTTATTTTATAGCAGCCTTAATAAGCAGAACCTTCGAAACCTTGGACTACATATCCAATGAGTCCAAAACAACCACACAGTTCTGGAAGTCCATCCAATCAGGGTGCTTCCTCCGACGTAACCGTTGCTTCCCAACACCGGGCTTCCTCTTTCTTCACTGCTGCAGCCTCCTGAGAGAAGTGTGGAAGGGGTCTCCCCTCCCTTTCTTTCATTCTTTTCTCAGTTAAACAATATTTTTATGTGTTTTGTATGAATTGCGACGTAACTTAGTTTGCCTATTAGGTGAGAGGTGGCTGCGCGGGGTCTACCTCCTCTTCGTGGCAGCCACGGGAACGCTCTGTTGCTCCTTCGCGGCCGCGTTTGGTGGTTGTGTTCACTTGGGGCTCTGGAGGGCGCGGCGGCCCTCTGGCCACTAGAGGGCGCACCTTGCTGCTGATACTGACGCAGAGCCCGGTGTATTATAGGGAGCAAGGTCTGTCTGGGTTTACCGCCCTCTCCATCAGCTCACTTACCCCTCAACCTCATAGAAGATATGCAGGGGGGCTCTAGCCTGTCTTGATACTTACCTCTGGGAACCCCAAACATTTACCCCTCTTACCTGGTGGGTAGCCACACTTCTCCTGTTTTTTTCCTCCAGGCTATTGTGACTTTCCTTTATTAAGATGGAGGATTTTGGGGACTACTATGAAGAGGACAAGGAGGTTCAATATTTCCCGGTCACTGATGATTATTGTGACGTGGTCGATGCCTGCATTGTCAGGGCAGTCTCGGACGCAATGGCTCTTCTGGAGAAGAAATGTATGTATTTGGCACATAGGTGCCTTCAAATCCTCGCCCCGAGGGAAGACAATCCTGGGCTTTCCGCATCTCCAGAGGGGACCTTTGCCTTCCCGAGAGCCCGCGCAAACGCTCTGTTTCCGATGGGGTAGATCTTGAAGCCTTTGCCAGATTAAAGAAGGCATTTGGGGGGCGCACTCCCCTTCTCCCCGGTCGATGCTCTGACCACACCCTGCCCTTGGACACCCAAATCCCATCATCTCCCTGCTGGCCGATTCCCCTATGGGATCAGATGGTGACTCAGACCATGAGAGGTTCTGGAGACCTTCCCCTTCCAGCCCCTGACCTTCCTTTGGTGCGAGAGCCGCCGGCCTCCCAGTCGGACTGCTAGATCCGGAGGAGTTGCTAAAACCCCGCTCCTCAGAATGGGTCTCAAGTTACAAGGTGTCCAAATATGTGACCGGGAGACTGCTTAAGCTTTTGGACCAGGAAGATGGCTCCCGGTTCAAGGCTGAGTGCCATAAACCTTCATTAGAGGGCAAGGTTGCGGCCACTCCAGAAATCGATGCCTGAATGGTAATGTTTCTGTCCAAATATATCAAGGACCCCAAAAAGGGCATTAACTGCTCCTGGGGGTCATGCCACAAAAAACTACTGATATTACTGGCGTGTTAGTTAAGATTTTTGGCATGACAGAGGATGTGAAAGCCTCTGGGGCGTTGATCCGTCCTGATGTCTTATCAAGCTGGGCGCAACCTAGGTACACCATCAATGTGCGGAGATAGTGGTGATCACGCCAGTTTGGAGGTCGCAAGTTTGGTCTCCAGTTCTGATGGAACTATCTTGGGATTCTCCAATCCGTCTACACCCATAGCCTTATCTCCTGAGCGATCCAGCCGGCAATCCGCTTCCCCTGATGGCTAGGGACAGTCTTCAGTTCATGGCGTGGAGGATTACCGGTCGCAATGGCAGTTCCCAGGCCTTTCCTGAAATGCAGCAGACCTCTTGGCTCGAGCTTGGTCGAACAGTACGATCAAACTATACCTCTCAGCCTCAACTAGATGGTTGAGTTGGTGTCTGTAACGGCATCTAGATCCAGTGGCGACTAACGTTGTCCATGTCCTCAATTTCCTAGCCTCTTTGGCCTCTGAGTGTCTAGCGTATCGGTCGATCAATACATTTAGATTGACAGTGTCAGCTGGCCATGTGCCTGCGGCGGTTACTCTGGTGGGAGAGCATCCCCTACTCAGGAAATTTCCCCGCGGGATCAGGCGTTCTCCCCTCCCCCGGAACCGAGGTACTCCACAATGTGGGATGTCAATGAGGTCCTTGGCTTGCTTTCGGGGTGGCAAAGCAATAAGTATCTCTTGCGCAAGCAACGTTTGGCAAAAGTGGCTATGTTGTTGTGCATTGTTCTCTTGGAGGAGAGTCTTGGACGTCAGGGCCCTCTATCTTTCTGGGAGATCCTTCACCCTGGATGGGGTCAACTTTCATGTGACCAGACAAACCAAATCTCCTGTCCCACATTTCCGGAGTCTCCCAAGTTGTGCGTCGTCTGATGTGTAAAAGCCTATGAGGTCATGACAGCGGAGCACCTTCCTCATCGGGAGAATCAATTGCTGATTGCCCTGCATAGGCCGTTCAAGGCGGACTTGTTCCTTACCATAGACAGATGGGTTTGGTGGATCATGCAATAAGCTGGGATAGATACCAAACTGTTCAGGGCTGTAGGAGAGTAGGGTCTGCTATCCTATGGTCACCCCAAATTTTTGCTTTTTGCTTCACTGGTTTTCGACTACTGAGGCTGTGGGCCTGCTGATCAGACCCCCAGCCTGCTGTTCTCTCACTAAATTAATGACACATGTGCTATAGGCACATACCAATTGGAAATGGACTCCTTGTCAGCCCCTGTAGAATGCACTATAGGTGCACAGGGCACAGGAGCCACTAAGGCCTACCAGGGGCTGCAGCATATCTTTTGCCATCCCTGGCTGGTTCTTAAATTGACACAACTGGCTGATCACTCAGCTGGGGTAAGGTGGTGTACACACCCCTTGCTTAGATATAGTATACCTATGTCTAAACCTATATCTGGACACATGTAAACCTGTGAGCCACTCCTATAGACAGGCCTCACCAATCCTGGAGGCTGGGTGCATGGTTTTTATGTGAGATGGAGCTCTAGCATGAGCTGAGCCTGTCTGCAGCCGTCGGGAACAAATCCCTAAGCTGTTTCAGGATAATGCCATACCATATACTATTAAGTGCCTTATAATCCTCGCGGTTATTTAGCAACTCTGGTTTGGCTTTATCAAAACATGTCGTGTAAGGTGTCATACGCTTTGGAATACCATCCCCTCGCCAGTTCTGGCGACGGGGATGGCATTCCACCCCTCTAGAGGGGTAAGACATGTTACTTCACTTTAATGCGGTTGATTTCTCCAAAGGCCTTAAGATCCACAAAATGGATGCCTCTGCCACAGACAAATGTCTGGACCCCTGGAGCTGACCGAAACCCAGTCAAGGGGGTCCTGGACAAAGGGTTTCCTGTCACAGGAGGGTGTCACCGCCCTCCAGACAGGAGATAGTGTATTGTAGCAGGGAGGTTTGAAAGAAACCAGACACTGCCTGGGGCGCACAAGGCTGCCCCTTGCATAATCCGGCCAAACCGGTTCTGGGGCACTCCAGCCCTCGTGCCAGGGCGGCCTGGATCAAAGGAAGGGGGTGTATCCACCCACTTCCTGGGTCCCACCCATAGGAGGGGACCTAGCAGGTAATCACGCCCACCAGATTCGAATAAGAGTGGGAGCAGTGCCAATGCACATCAGATTTCCTGGAAGAAACATTTGAAACGATATTCTGGACCCTTCGCCCTCCATCTCAACGTGGAAGCCCGAAGAATCTCCCTTGTGGTCAAGGAGTGACCACCCTGCAGCAGCAGGCACCATCCAGCCCTCGACGTCTACTTAGTTGCAGTTCCCGCCGGAACTCGAGCGACTGAGATCGACGAGATCAAGCCTGCCCAGCTTCTAACAGCCCGATCCACAGTCCCTGCAAAGCTGAGACCCGTGGAGGCGACCGGAAGCGTGGGGCACGCCATCTTGAAGTGACCACGAGACGCTGACCGTGCAGCCCACGAGTGACCCTCGAAGCTGTACACCGGGGTTTGAGAAGCCCCCACCCTGAGCTACTCCTGAGCCGAAGTTCAGCCCTCCACACTCGACGAGTGCTGCGTGGGGCCCTTTGGCACGATTTGGCTCAACGCGTTGGCCCGGTCACTTGCCAGCTGGCTTGTGGTCCCTGTGCCGACGAACTACAAAAGAAGACTCGTGATTCTGGTTGCTCCAGATCCACACCAGCTCCCCTGAAAGGGAGCCCCGACTCTGACCTTCCTGGTCCGAGTAAGACGCCATCTTCCAATCCCGCGTGGATTGCTCTTACCAAGGCTTGTTTGCTCCAAACCGGAAGCCGACTGCCCCGACGGTGAGAGCCTGCGTGGGACAGATCGTGACCTGCTCCTGGACGTCGCAGATGCCCCAGAGCCCACGTGACAGCGAAGAGAAGCGCCTCGACGACCACCTGATTGCGCCCGACATTGCCTGGTTCCGTCCTGGTTCCACCCTGGTCACTGCTGAGTGACCCAGACTCTGTCCCCTCTGCTTTCAGGTACTCTACAACTTGAGTCCACCCTTGGACTCCACCGGACACTTCGTCTTCACCCTGCCTGCAGCCCTTTCAGCTTCAAGCACCAAGAGCCTGCGTGTCAAAACCCGACGCCACTTCGACCCTGTGCACCCACTTCCTGTGGGTGAGGTAACTTTGCTCCGCCGGTGTTCCCACACTGGTGCACACCTCTAGGGTCTGTGTGTTAAGTTTTGTTCCTCTAGGTTCAGCGGAAGTGTCCTTAAACTTTAACTATTTGACTTTTACGCACCATTGGTTAACATTGGTGCATGCGTGCGCTTTCCGCACATCTCCCGAATCCCGAGGGCCATTCCCGACTTCAGCATTGCTTGTCCTGACTGCTCCCAGCGATTCCCTAGGCCCTAGGCCTAACCACTGTTCGAGTGGCCTCTCTTATACCACTTGTTTAGTATATGGTTCGAGTGGCCCCCTGCCCTCATCCATAATTGTGCAACTTTGTATGTTTAAACAGTGCTTTTGATTTAACGCTTGTGCCCCTTTATTCATAAAGAATACTGGGGATTGTTTTTAGTAATAAACACATATATTTTTATAATATATACTTGTGTGGTGTCCTTTCATTTGGTATTACAGGATTGTATGTGGTAAAACAGCTCGCTTAACACGACCTCTTAAGTTAAGCCTTTAGGCTGCTTAGTCCATGCTACCACTAGGATAGCTTGTCTAATAAGGTTGACTTACAACCAGACACCATAAGGGGATTGTTTGGTCAGGTAGTAGGTGGTTCCAGAATTGGAAACATCCCCTACCAGGCCAACTTCTCACATTGGTGAGCAGCGGTGCGGATTTGAGCTTGCTGTTGTTTTACCATTGCAATCTTTATATCAAATTGAAAGATCACATCAAGTACCTCTAGGTACATATAAAATCAAAAGCTTAGCATATTAAGTTCTACTGAACTTAGTAGTTGTAGGTTGAAGGGAGTAGCACACCCCTGACTACAACTCACTAGCAAGGTCCAGTAGGAAAACACTTAGTGTAGGTAAGTGCACCACTTACACCTCACTAGTAACCATGTCCGACACAGGAAAGGCCTCAGGGTCTAGTCCTGTGACAGTTGACCCTACCCAGGCAACTTCTGGATATGACAAACTAACCCGCAGAGACTTGATTGTCTTGTGCAAAGCAAGAGGGTTAAAAAGGGGCAGAAGCCCCACCTGCCTAATCCTGATAGGACTCCTAGAACAGGATGACTTAGAGAGGGCAAAAGCAGCTTCCCTAGATACAGGAACTGAAGGGAACCCCCCTGCAGTTGATCCCCCTGAAGAGGAGGATGATGATGACTTGGATGAGGACTCAGATGGTGGGGACTCACAAGTACAGGATCAGGGTAGCCAGGTTCCAGTTGGTAGGCTTAGCCAGGCCAACTTGGACCTACTGGGGAATGGAGAGGGCCAGCACCTCCCCAGAACCCAACATGGGATTCTCCCAGGCAACAGAAGAGTGAGATCTCCCTCAGGGGACTCTCATCTTTCTAGTGCCTCCAGAGAATCAGAGAGAGGCATGAGTGCTTCTCAGAAAGCTGAGCATAGGGCTAGAATGAGGGCTGTCAGACTCCAGATAGAGAGAGAGGAGGTAGCCCTGAGTCAAGCTAAGCTTACCTTAGCTCAAGCTAAACTTGCCTTGGCAAGAGAGCAGAAATTAAGTGGCTTAGATGTCACTGGTGGCAGCAATTTTCCAAGAGAAAAAGACAGGGCCTATGATAATAGAAACCTGACCAAAATTGTGCCCCCCTTTAAAGAAGGGGATGACATCCACAAATGGATGACTGCTCTTGAGAGAGCCTGCATGGTACAGCAGGTTCCTGAGAACCAGTGGGCTGCAATTTTGTGGTACTCCTTTTCTGAGAAAGGGAGAGACAGGCTCCTCACAGTTAGACCTGAGGATGCCAAAAACTACTCTGTTTTGAAGAGTGCTCTCATTGAAGGGTATGGCCTAACCACTGAGCAATACAGGTTGTTGTTCAGAGACACCCAGAAAGCACAGACTCAAGACTGGACTGATTTTGTGGAGTGTGCCACTAAGGCTTTGGAGGGTTGGTTACAGGGAAGTAAAGTTTCAGACTATGCAGGATTGTACAATCTTATGATGAGAGAACAGATCCTTAATAACTGTACAAACCAGCTGTTGCATCAATACCTTATTGACTCTGATCTGACCTCTCCCCAAGAATTGGGAAAGAAGGCAGACAAATGGGTCAGAACAAGGATTAAGCAGAAACCCCAGAACCAAGGTGGTGACCAGAAGAAAACAGACCAGAAGGGTGGTAATCAGAATCAGAAAGATAAAGAAAAAGACCAGAAGTCTTCAGGCCCCCAAACTAATAGTAAGGAGGGTGGTTCCCAAAATGGTAACAAGAAGAAGAAGAACAAAGGTCCAAAGACACCTTGGTGTAATACCTGCAAATCAGTTTCACACTGGGGCAGTGAGTGCACCAAGGCAAATCCAGTTCCCACCACTACAGCTCCTAAAGCAACTGCAACCCCAAGTACAGTAAGCAGTGGTGGAACACAGTCCAAGGGTGTAGCTGGGTTGACCCTGGGTATTGAAGTAGGATCTGGCCTAGTCAGAGTCCCTACACAGGCAGTTCTCCTGTATGATGTGGACATTGAGTTGCCCACTGCAGTAAGCCCCACTAACCTGGGCAAATACAGGCAGACTCCCTTAATAAATGAGAAACTGGCTCAAGCTTACAGGGACACATGTGCTAGTGTCACCATGGTGACCCCTGGCTTTGTGGACCCTGGACAGATTGTACTAGGAGAGAGCTACCTAGTAACCAATGCAAGCAACTCCACTACCTCCCATAGTGTGGCAGTTGTGAACTTCTCCTGGGGAGGGGTTGATGGCCTAAAGAAAGTTGTGGTGAGTGCAGACCTACCAGTAGACTGTCTGTTAGGCAATGACCTTGAAAGCTCAGCATGGTCAGAAGTGGAGTACAGGACTCATGCAGAAATGCTAGGGATTTCAGAGCATGTCCTTGCCATGACAAGGGCTCAGGCTAAGAAGTGCCTTCCTGAACCAGTGGTGGATCTTGAGACAATAGACCAGCCACAACCCAAGAGAAGGAGCAAGAGAGGAAAGGCCTCGCCTTCCACCTTGCCCCAGGTTGAGGATCAGGTTTCAGAGGAAACTGATTCTGCAGTCCAAGAGGAGACTGTCTCTGAGGAGCTTGAACCTGACCAGGTTGAGTTTCTGGGGACAGGGGGACCCTCAAGGGCAGACCTGAGGCAGGCTCAATTAGATTGCCCTTCCCTTGAACCCCTCAGACAGCAGGCTGCTGCTGAGGCTGCTGGGGATGCCCAAGGTACCCATACAGTGTATTGGGATGAGGGACTCCTTTACTCAGAGGCTAGAACCCCCAAGCCTGGCATGACCAGGAGGTTGGTGATACCTCTGCAGTTTAGGGGATTCCTCCTTACCTTGGCCCATGATATTCCCCTTGCAGGACACTTAGGCCAGAACAAGACGTGGGACAGGCTTGTTCCACACTTTCACTGGCCTCACATGTCAGAGGATGTCAAGGAGTTTTGTCGCTCCTGTGTCACTTGCCAAGCCAGTGGTAAGTCAGGTGGCACAACAAAGGCCCCCCTAATACCACTACCTGTGGTGGGGGTCCCCTTTGAGAGAGTTGGAATTGATATTGTGGGTCCAATGGACCCCCAAACAGCATCTGGGAACAGATTCATACTGGTGGTAGTGGATCATGCCACCAGGTACCCAGAGGCTATTCCCCTAAGGACCACCACAGCACCTGTGGTGGCAAAAGCCCTCATTGCAGTTTTCTCAAGAGTGGGCTTTCCTAAGGAGGTACTATCAGATAGAGGGACAAATTTTATGTCCAGCTATCTAAAAGCAATGTGGAAGGAATGTGGAGTAAACTACAAGTTTACCACCCCATATCATCCACAATGCAATGGGCTTGTGGAGAGATTTAACAAGACCCTTAAGGGCATGATAAAAGGATTACCAGAGAAGCTCAGGCGGAAATGGGACATTCTTTTACCCTGCCTGCTCTTTGCTTACAGAGAGGTCCCACAGAAGGGGGTTGGCTACAGCCCTTTTGAACTTTTGTTTGGCCACCCTGTGAGAGGTCCATTGTGTTTGGTGAAGGAAGGATGGGAGTTACCTCTCAAAAAGCCCAAACTAGACATAGTGGACTATGTACTTGGTCTCCGCTCCAGGATGGCTGAGTACATGGAAAGAGCATCCAAAAACCTGGAGGCCAGCCAAGAATTGCAGAAAGCTTGGCATGACCAAAAGGCTGTACTGGTAGAGTTCCAACCAGGACAGAAGGTATGGGTACTGGAGCCAGTGGCTCCAGCAGCACTCCAAGACAAATGGAGTGGACCCTATCCTATTATTGAGAAGAAAGGGGAAGTCACCTACTTGGTAGACTTTGGAACACCCAGGAGCCCTCACAGGGTAATCCATGTGAATCGCTTGAAAGCATTTGTAGACAGGGAGGACATGAGCTTGCTCATGGCCACAGATGGGGAACAGGAGGAAGAGAGTGACCCTCTCCCAGACCTGCTTTCCCAGAACCCTGATGATGGTTCAGTTGATGGAGTAGCCTTGGCAGGCAGCCTCACTGACCAGCAACAGAGGGACTGCAGACAAGTTTTGCAGGCTCACAGGCAAATGTTTTCACTCACACCCAGCCAAACTGACTGGTGTACCCATGTTGTGGACACTGGTGACAGTCTGCCTGTCAAGAATAAGATCTACAGGCAACCTGATCATGTCAGGGATTGCATCAAGGCTGAGGTGCAAAAGATGTTGGAGCTTGGAGTGATTGAGCCATCAGAGAGCCCATGGGCCAGCCCAGTAGTCCTGGTGCCAAAACCTCATACCCAAGATGGTAAGAGAGAAATGAGGTTTTGCGTGGATTACAGGGGTCTCAATGCTGTCACTAGGACAGATGCTCACCCCATTCCAAGAGCAGATGAGCTCATTGACAGATTGGCTTCTGCCAAGTTTCTGAGCACATTTGATCTGACAGCTGGCTACTGGCAAATCAGACTAGCTGAGGAGTCAAAAGCCAAAACAGCATTCTCTACCCCTAGTGGACATTATCAGTTTGTGGTAATGCCCTTTGGTTTGAAGAATGCACCTGCCACTTTTCAAAGGTTGGTGAACCAAGTCCTTACTGGGTTGGATGACTTTTGTGCAGCTTATCTGGATGATATTGCTGTCTTTAGCTCCACCTGGGAGGATCACCTGATCCACCTGAAGAAAGTTTTGGAGGCCCTGCAAAAGGCAGGCCTAACTATCAAGGCCACAAAGTGCCAGATAGGGCAGAGTAAGGTTGTATACCTGGGCCACCTAGTAGGTGGAGGCCAGGTTCAGCCACTGGAAAGCAAAATCCAGGCCATACAGGACTGGGCTCCTCCAGTTACCCAGACACAAGTCAGAGCCTTCTTGGGCCTGACTGGGTATTACAGAAAGTTTGTGAAAAACTATGGGTCTATAGTGACACCATTAAATGACTTGACATCCAAGAAGATGCCAAAAAAGGTTCAGTGGACAGTTAGCTGTCAGAAGGCATTTGAAGACCTGAAGAAGGCCATGTGCTCTGCACCTATCCTAAAGAGTCCTGACTACTCCAAACAGTTCATTGTTCAGACAGATGCTTCTGAGTTGGGGGTGGGAGCTGTACTCTCACAACTTAATCAAGATGGTCAAGACCAGCCAATTGCTTTCATTAGCAGGAGGCTAACCCCAAGAGAAAAACGTTGGTCAGCCATTGAGAGGGAGGCCTTTGCTGTGGTTTGGGCATTAAAGAAGTTGAGGTCCTACTTGTTTGGAACTCACTTCCTGGTGCAAACAGACCATAAGCCCCTCTTATGGCTTAATCAGATGAAGGGTGAAAATCCCAAACTGCTCAGGTGGTCCATTTCCCTACAGGGGATGGACTTTACAGTGGAGCACCGCCCAGGGACTGACCATGGTAATGCAGATGGTCTCTCCAGGTACTTCCACTTAGAACATGAAGACTTATCTGGTCAAGGTTAGTTTAATGTCCCTGCGTTTGGGGGGGGGTTGTGTAGGAGAGTAGGGTCTGCTATCCTATGGTCACCCCAAATTTTTGCTTTTTGCTTCACTGGTTTTCGACTACTGAGGCTGTGGGCCTGCTGATCAGACCCCCAGCCTGCTGTTCTCTCACTAAATTAATGACACATGTGCTATAGGCACATACCAATTGGAAATGGACTCCTTGTCAGCCCCTGTAGAATGCACTATAGGTGCACAGGGCACAGGAGCCACTAAGGCCTACCAGGGGCTGCAGCATATCTTTTGCCATCCCTGGCTGGTTCTTAAATTGACACAACTGGCTGATCACTCAGCTGGGGTAAGGTGGTGTACACACCCCTTGCTTAGATATAGTATACCTATGTCTAAACCTATATCTGGACACATGTAAACCTGTGAGCCACTCCTATAGACAGGCCTCACCAATCCTGGAGGCTGGGTGCATGGTTTTTATGTGAGATGGAGCTCTAGCATGAGCTGAGCCTGTCTGCAGCCGTCGGGAACAAATCCCTAAGCTGTTTCAGGATAATGCCATACCATATACTATTAAGTGCCTTATAATCCTCGCGGTTATTTAGCAACTCTGGTTTGGCTTTATCAAAACATGTCGTGTAAGGTGTCATACGCTTTGGAATACCATCCCCTCGCCAGTTCTGGCGACGGGGATGGCATTCCACCCCTCTAGAGGGGTAAGACATGTTACTTCACTTTAATGCGGTTGATTTCTCCAAAGGCCTTAAGATCCACAAAATGGATGCCTCTGCCACAGACAAATGTCTGGACCCCTGGAGCTGACCGAAACCCAGTCAAGGGGGTCCTGGACAAAGGGTTTCCTGTCACAGGAGGGTGTCACCGCCCTCCAGACAGGAGATAGTGTATTGTAGCAGGGAGGTTTGAAAGAAACCAGACACTGCCTGGGGCGCACAAGGCTGCCCCTTGCATAATCCGGCCAAACCGGTTCTGGGGCACTCCAGCCCTCGTGCCAGGGCGGCCTGGATCAAAGGAAGGGGGTGTATCCACCCACTTCCTGGGTCCCACCCATAGGAGGGGACCTAGCAGGTAATCACGCCCACCAGATTCGAATAAGAGTGGGAGCAGTGCCAATGCACATCAGATTTCCTGGAAGAAACATTTGAAACGATATTCTGGACCCTTCGCCCTCCATCTCAACGTGGAAGCCCGAAGAATCTCCCTTGTGGTCAAGGAGTGACCACCCTGCAGCAGCAGGCACCATCCAGCCCTCGACGTCTACTTAGTTGCAGTTCCCGCCGGAACTCGAGCGACTGAGATCGACGAGATCAAGCCTGCCCAGCTTCTAACAGCCCGATCCACAGTCCCTGCAAAGCTGAGACCCGTGGAGGCGACCGGAAGCGTGGGGCACGCCATCTTGAAGTGACCACGAGACGCTGACCGTGCAGCCCACGAGTGACCCTCGAAGCTGTACACCGGGGTTTGAGAAGCCCCCACCCTGAGCTACTCCTGAGCCGAAGTTCAGCCCTCCACACTCGACGAGTGCTGCGTGGGGCCCTTTGGCACGATTTGGCTCAACGCGTTGGCCCGGTCACTTGCCAGCTGGCTTGTGGTCCCTGTGCCGACGAACTACAAAAGAAGACTCGTGATTCTGGTTGCTCCAGATCCACACCAGCTCCCCTGAAAGGGAGCCCCGACTCTGACCTTCCTGGTCCGAGTAAGACGCCATCTTCCAATCCCGCGTGGATTGCTCTTACCAAGGCTTGTTTGCTCCAAACCGGAAGCCGACTGCCCCGACGGTGAGAGCCTGCGTGGGACAGATCGTGACCTGCTCCTGGACGTCGCAGATGCCCCAGAGCCCACGTGACAGCGAAGAGAAGCGCCTCGACGACCACCTGATTGCGCCCGACATTGCCTGGTTCCGTCCTGGTTCCACCCTGGTCACTGCTGAGTGACCCAGACTCTGTCCCCTCTGCTTTCAGGTACTCTACAACTTGAGTCCACCCTTGGACTCCACCGGACACTTCGTCTTCACCCTGCCTGCAGCCCTTTCAGCTTCAAGCACCAAGAGCCTGCGTGTCAAAACCCGACGCCACTTCGACCCTGTGCACCCACTTCCTGTGGGTGAGGTAACTTTGCTCCGCCGGTGTTCCCACACTGGTGCACACCTCTAGGGTCTGTGTGTTAAGTTTTGTTCCTCTAGGTTCAGCGGAAGTGTCCTTAAACTTTAACTATTTGACTTTTACGCACCATTGGTTAACATTGGTGCATGCGTGCGCTTTCCGCACATCTCCCGAATCCCGAGGGCCATTCCCGACTTCAGCATTGCTTGTCCTGACTGCTCCCAGCGATTCCCTAGGCCCTAGGCCTAACCACTGTTCGAGTGGCCTCTCTTATACCACTTGTTTAGTATATGGTTCGAGTGGCCCCCTGCCCTCATCCATAATTGTGCAACTTTGTATGTTTAAACAGTGCTTTTGATTTAACGCTTGTGCCCCTTTATTCATAAAGAATACTGGGGATTGTTTTTAGTAATAAACACATATATTTTTATAATATATACTTGTGTGGTGTCCTTTCATTTGGTATTACAGGATTGTATGTGGTAAAACAGCTCGCTTAACACGACCTCTTAAGTTAAGCCTTTAGGCTGCTTAGTCCATGCTACCACTAGGATAGCTTGTCTAATAAGGTTGACTTACAACCAGACACCATAAGGGGATTGTTTGGTCAGGTAGTAGGTGGTTCCAGAATTGGAAACATCCCCTACCAGGCCAACTTCTCACAAGGGCTCATTCAACTCAAAATGCAATGGTCTCCAAAGCATTCAGGCTGGGGGCCCACTTGGAGGATATTTTGAATGCTGCAGACTGGTCCTTGGATTCTACCTTCAAGAGGTTTTATTTTCAACCATTCTCCTCCATAGCGGCCATTGTGGTGGATTAGCTTTGAAATGGCCTAATCCTCGCCACCAGTCCTGCCAAAAAATGAAATATTTCCTAGCTATCGTAACGGAAAGTTTCAATTCTATTAAGGACTCGGAGGCGAGGATTAGCCCACCCGCATTCTGGTGCATGGCACACCCGGTCATGGATTCTTAGTATGGAGGTAAGTACATTTTTTTCCAGTTGGTCATGATGGCTATTTATGGAACATTGTGTATCGTTAGTATTAACGGAAGCCCGGATCCTCACATATGTCCTTTGATTGCAGGGACGGATTCTTCTAAACAGGATTGATGATCTTCCAAAGTCGGCACATTCACAGGAAAAAAGAGGAAGCCCGGTGTTGGGAAGCAATGGTTTTGTCAAAGAAATCCCCCTGATTGGATGGACTTTCTGCTTCCAGATCATTGTGGTTGTTTTGGACTCATGGGATATGTAGTCCAAGGTTTTTAAAGTTCTGTTTATTAAGGCTGCTGTAATATAAAACAAAGAGAGTTGAGCCTAATCCTCACCTCTGAGTCCTTAATAGAATTGAAACTTTCCATTATGATAGCTAGGACATTTTTCATTCACCACTCCAGGAGCTACATGAGAGTCACAGAAACAGACTGCTATTGGGTGGAAGAAATGCAGTGGAGGGATAATGATGGATCAATTGGGGTCACCAGAGGTTGCAGCTGCAACCCCTGGAACTTCTCTTGAGACCCCTGACCTTAGAGGAGGCAAAGGCAGCCATTGACAACTATCTATGACATGTATCCGTCAATACAACTGATGTCTCAATCTTCACACAGACACCAATGTTACCTTGACTTGGAAACTACTATGGTAGTTTTTGAGATTTCATAAGACACATTCCAGGCAGTGTATCCTTTAATCCTGTCTCAGGAACATTTTCATCAATGTCCAACAAGCAGTTACAAGAGACAAAATTGCCGGAGCACACTGGTTCTATTACGCTTTTAAAGATCCTAAATGCACTCACTATTAGCTTCAAAGAAGGTGATGGTAGTGAGTTATTGCCCTGGAGATGTAGTGCAGTGGTGGGGTATGAGTGCATCTACACAGCGCAAGGCAGTATTTTGTGTGTCAGTGGCCCTGGAGATGTAGTGCAGTAAGTTAAGTTCCTAGGATGGTTGTAGTGGGATGCTCGTAATGTGATAGATTGTTGACTCAAAGCTATCATGCTGTGTGACTGTCTACCGTATATAGGAGGTAGTAGACCGTGATAGGTTAGCATCATTGTAATGCAATCCAGTCTGCTGTTTCAGTGGTGCGTGGTCTGACGACTTTGTGATCCTGGCATGCAGTGTGGTGATTTAGCACCCTTCGGCGCAACAGAGTGAATAGCAAGTCAGAGTGGTTTGTTAGTGCCCCTAGGCTTTATGCGGTTTAGTGCTTAGTTTACCTGACATGCAGTTCAGATGACTGTTGTTTGTCTAGGATGTAGGCACCGGAGATCCACACACAACTTTTCCCAAAACAATCTTATGTGCTTGCTGCAACTCCAGTAACAAGAAGACCTCTTCTAATGGTTTAACATTCAGTCTACTAAAGTCAGCCTTGAATTTTGCGTCCGGGTACAGTGCCAGAATTTCGCTCGCTTGTAGGAATTTGCATAAAGACCCTTTTGATAAACGTGTACTGAGCTGACAGGACGAAATTATGTTTTCTTCAGCCATATCTATCAATGATTTGGTGCCAAGCACACTCGGTCAACAGATAAATATTGACCTTTAAAAGGAATAACAAGTACATAATTGACAAGCATTTCATCGGGTTAAAAATTGTATTCAGAAAGCATGAATGAAATGGAAGATATGAACACGCGCTAACAACCGTTATGATTGCCATTCAGGCCTGTCGATTACTAAATTGCAGATAGCTTGTGATAATTCCATTAGCTATTGCTTGCTTTTTGTATTTGTTCACTGGATAACAAAGCAGGACAATTTTCATCATGGCTCAGTCGAATAAATAATACACGAAACGATATTCAAAAAAAATTACTGAGAACACGTTTGTAAATGACTGCAGTGTTAAAAAATAGAATGCATTTTAAAGTGATATCAAATGCAAAATCTAAAGTCTAATGGTGCCTTGGGGGGGCAGACGACCGCAGGTTGGTCTGCTCCCCCGGGAAAAATTGCGGAATTTTGAGGAACGACTGCTCCTACTTTTGGCCTTGTTTTGGGCTATTGTGTAACCCACAGATGTATATTTTGTTGGACCAGCCACCATTTTGTTTGGTAACACAATGGCTGGTCCTTAGGTCATATAGCGTTTTGGGGTGTGGTTATTTGCTTCATGAGGTGATTCGGTTGGTAAATTACTTGCTCACAGTGTCAGAGCGGTGCTCATTTAGTGTTGTGAAGCCGGTCATTGACAAGGTGGCCCAGGCGCTGCGGCTGATGGAGGAAGCTGGGCTCCTTGATTTGGTAGCTAGGATTAGGGCGAGTGGCGGTCACCTGTGAGGACTGTAAAGTCGTGGGGCCCTAGGCCCACATAGTGGAAGGACTGCGACACAGACACCAGTAGTTTAGTGGGTTAGTGAGCCCAGAGCACGTGCGCTCCGCCCTATTTATTTGCTGTGTCACGTGGTCTCGTGACATCAGTGGTGGGTGGGTGTTAGGTGTATTCTTACATACAGAACAACTAGACTGTGTTTGCTAGGACACTACAAGGACAGCGTTTGCGGCGGTCATGGCAGCTGTATTTGCATGCTCCCTGTGCTAGACCTCCGCTGCTGCATTAGGCTAGGCCCACGGGTCCACTGTGGTAGTGATTATGACACTTGTGAGTGGGTTGGAGGGTTTTTCAAGCATGTGGTGAGGAAGCAGCTTCTGGGTTGCTGCTCCTTTGTATAATGTCAACCAGCGAGGCAAATGGAGCAGAGAGAAGGGCTTATGACAAGGAAGCTGTTGTGGTAAGAAGTTCAATAAACTGCAGTAAACTGACTGTTTCCTTAAGTATTTATTCACATGTAACAAGCTTGCGAGAGGAAAGGGAAAACACAGCTGTGCGGGCGGTGCGGAATAAAGAATCTGACAGGTTGCCGACGTCACATAAATAACAGATACCAACATTCCAATGTGCGTCATACAATGAACCATTAACAGTGGAGGGAGTGGAACTGTGTGGAAAGACTAGACCTGCAACATCTCCCTTTTTCCTTTACAAACATGAGGTACAATAGACTCACTGTAATTCGAAATCTTTGAGGCTCACCGGTAACTTATATATTCTGCCATACCTGGTGCAAGTTCCTTCCCAACCTCCATGGCATTGTGTGACATTTTCTCTAACTAAATTTGGTGCAATGAATTCGGACCCAGAATCACCATAAGTGATAGATTGTCCTTCGCCTACAATGTCATCACCACACTCTTCATCAACATTGGTAACAGCATTTCTGCCAGATTACCTCAGCACAAAATCCTTGCTAGCATCAACAGGTTGACCCCCAGAATTTCCACAAAGAACAGGTAATTCACGATCAACTTCGCCTGAATAAGTATTGAGCCATGAAAATTCACTATCAAATGACTCCTTGTTGTTGGCACCCTTGAAGCACAACTCGACTTGACTTTTCGTCAATCTTATAGCATCACTCTTATTGCGCCACCCCATCTGTCTGAGACAAATGGCAGTTTCTGAGACATTGACAATTTCTTCAGGGTCATAATACTTAGACTCCCCCTTAAGTTGACCATCGTGTCTTTTAATAAGCGTCCACTCTCCCTTGCAGAACTCTTTGTTAATGGCCTTGTGTACCTTGTCGTGATAAGCCTTGGCTTTTTTTTAAGTTCAAAATGATTTTATTGAATTTTGACTGAAGAAAAAAACACATAGGTACATACAGAAAACTGATAAGATAATTCATTAAACTACAAGGAAGCGAGTAAGAACAATCCTAAATAAGCAGTCACAAACAAATTACATCGCATAGTACCACCGTCAATGAAAGGATAACTAAAAACAGAAGGCAAGAAGGAAGGGGAGGAAGGAAGGGAAGAGGGAAATATACAATTCATATCATAATAAATTAGTCAAATAGAGTTACCAATAAACACCTTTAAAAACAGTATGATAATCAATGAATAACATAATAACATTACAAGAACATAAATCATAACTGTATATATGAATCAATAGGTGACCAAAAAGATTGAAAATGCAAAGAATTATGATGAACACCCTGTAAAGATAATTGAGCACCCCGTCTTGTAAAGATAATCCACGACCACCAAGCATGAACAGAAAGGGAAGTAGCATCCTTCCAGCAAAAAGTAATAGATTTGAGCGCAGCCGAAACCAAAAAATTAAATAACTTTGCTTCAGCATCTTCAAGAGGAGCAGCCAATACAATTGATTTACATATTAACAATTTATAAGAAAGCAAATCAGAAATAGGCAAAATTTTCAATATCACATTCCATACTTCAGACCAAAATGTCATAATAATAGGACAATCAAATGACATGTGACGTAAAGAGCCAGGATGTAAATTACAATGCCAACATAGGTTTGATGGTAATAATTTAGCTTTAAATAAACGTAATGGAGTCCATAAAGAATTAAATAAAATATAAGCATTGGTTTGATAAAGTGAAACTGGTAACCATCCAGAAATACTATTAGTCCAAATTAATGACCATGAATCAGTTGAAAGGGAAATGGAGAGTTCAGCATTCCAAAAAGTGGAAATTATATCAACGTTGGAGCCTAATGAGAAGGTAAGTTTCTTATAAAAAACAGAAACTGCCTTGGAAGATACAGAAACAGTGTTGATATAAATAAAAAAATCAGCTGAGGATATAGACGGAATACCATCTGGGAAAGAGTCTAAAATGGAATTACATAGAAATTGGTATTTTAACAAATCGGACATTGGTAGCTTGAATTTTAGTTGGAGTTGAGCAAAAGGAATAAATGCATTATCCAAGAAAACATCTTTAAGAAAGAAAATACCTTTAGCATTCCATGAAGACCAAAAAGAAAAATTTCTGTTTAATTTTATTAAAGCACTATGCCATAAGGACAAATGCACCTTAGAAAGTAAAGGAGAAGCAAAATTAGAGTCCAAATCATTAAAAATTAATCTTGAGGATTTGATTATGGACGAGGAATGTATAATCTTAGCGGTAGGAGACATAGTTAATAAGGATGGCAAAGGAAAAGGTTTTGCAAGAGAAGTTTCAAAATGAAGCCAAACAGGAGGACTAGCAATAGGTGAAATATAAAACCATAATGAGCTCTGTTTTAAGATGAATGCCTTATGACATAAATAGAAATCATGTAGGGCAAAACCAACTTGGCATTTAGGAATTTTCTATTTTTTATAAGCAATACGAGGAGGTTTATTATTCCAAAGAAATTTGGATAACAGTTTATCAATATTTTTATAAACTTTAAGTGGGAATTGATTTGGTATCTTAGCAAGAGAATAAAATATTTTCGGGGCAATATTCATTTTTAATAGATTCCATTCTCCCCCACCAGGAAAGATGAAGGGAAGACCACTTGGAAGTTTTTTGTTTAATATAATCAAGAATGAAATCACTATTTAGTTTCAAGGTAGCAGGCAGGGATGATGAAAATAATATACCAAGGTATTTCAACTTACTTTTTTGCCAAACAATATCCTGTGCAGGTAACATATCAGGAGTACAAAGCATATTTAAAGGAAAAAATTTAGTTTTACTAACATTTAATTTATATCCTGATACAGCTGAATATTTAGAAATAATATCAAGCAAAAATGGTACAGACAATATAGGATTACTAATAAATAATAACACATCATCAGCATATGCCAAAGTTTTGACAGTAACATTTTCAATAGTGATACCCTGAATATTTTCAGAATTACGAATGAAATTAAGAAATGGTTCAATTCCTAATAAAAATAAAAGGGGGGATAAGGGACAACCTTGACGTGTACCTCTAAAAAGGGAAAATTGGCTAGAAATTTGACCTTTAATAAACAATCTAGCAGTGAGAGCATAGTATAGAGCAGAAATCATACGAATAAAGGATGGACCAAAGTTAAAAGATAATAAAGTTTTAAATAAAAACTGCCAATGGATTTTATCAAAAGCTTTTTCAGCATCTAATGCCATAACACCAGCAGGGACAAGGAGAGTGGGGCTTTGTTCAATAATATGTAATAATGTTCTAGTATTGTTAGCAGAATATCTATTTTTCATAAAACCAGATTGGTCAGGGTGTATAATAGAATGAAAGACAGGAGCTAATCTAGAGGTAAGGATTTTAGCATATAATTTACAGTCTTTATTGATCAAAGAAATGGGACGGTAATTAGAGACAAGGGTAGGGCCTTTATCAGGTTTGGGAAGTACAACAATTAAGGCTTCTGAAAAAGAGCCCGAAACGGTACCCGAGGAAGAAAAGTGAGAAAAAATCTGGTACAAATAAGGTAATAGATGATTTTGAAATTCTTTATAAAATTCAGCAGGTATGCCATCAGGACCAGGAGATGTATGTTTTGGAAGTGATTTAATAGCAGCCAGTATTTCATCAGTAGTAATAGGGGAATCCAATCCATGTTAATCAGAGGAAGAAATATGAGGTAAATTAGAATAGTTTAAAAAAGCATCAATTAGAGAATCATCACAAAAATCTGGTTCATTATACAAGGTGGAATAAAAATGTAAAAATTCTTGAACAATATCATTATGGGAAAGTGCAGTTTTACCTTGAGGACCTTGAATGGAGGTAATCTGCGTTTTATCCTTTTTAATACGTAAATAATTAGCAAGAAGCTTACCAGACCTATTGGAAATAAAACGGAATCTAGCATTGGACTTAGAAAGCTGGACTCCAGCCCTAGTACTAAGAATAGCATTAAATTCATATCTAAGTTTTTGTAGTTTAAGTTTATATTGGGGATCACTAGAAGTTATAAATAAACGTTCAAAATGAGCTATTTGTTTCTCTAAAGATGTAACATTAGAATTACATTTCTTATTCTCATGTGCCATAATAGAAATTGTAGAACCTCTGATATAAGCTTTAAAAGCATCCCACCGATTAATAACAGAGGTAGAATCTTCCGGATTAAATGTAAAATAATCTTGAATCGCTTGCAACAACTTGGGTTTGTGAGTGTCATTAAGGACAATGTCAGTGTTCATACGCCATCTAGATTGCTTAGCAAAAGAAGACGAAACATTTAAAACAAAAGAAATCAGGGCATGGTCTGAGATGTCAATAGTACCAATGGTAGGAATATTTGCAAATTGAATGAGAGAGGGGAAAGTAAAAAATAATCAATTCTGGAATGAGAATTATGAGGATTAGAGAAAATAGAAAATTCCTTGCCAGTGAAATAGTGTAACCTCCAAATTTCAGCTAATCTGGTGGTATGAAGAAAAGTCTTAAAGGCATGAAAAATCTTGGATGGTCGAAACCTAGAGGTAGACAATCTATCTAACAAGGGATCTACAAAAACATTAAAATCTCCCCCAAAAATCAAGGGAACTTTTCCTAACTTTAAAACTTCAGTTGTAACAGTAGCCCAAAAAGCAGGGTCATCTGCTGTAGGGCCATAAACATTAAACAAAAAGAAAATAAAGTCATGTATTTTGACTTTAACTATAATATATCTGCCTTCAGAATCTGAAATCTTATTAAGAATTTGACAATGTAATCTCTTAGCAAAGAAAATAGCGACTCCATTCTTTTTACCTGTAGCAGGTGAAGAAACAATATAATCTACCCATTTTTTATTCATATATTGTAAAACTTTATCTTCAACATGCGTTTCTTGAACAAAACAAATATCTGCCTTGCAACTACCTAAATAATCCAGAATTTTCGTACGTTTTACTGGATGTCTTAAACCTTTTACATTGAGAGAAACAACTTTAATATTATGAATATTAGCCATTAAGATTTAAGAGGAAGGAAAGAAGAAAATCAGAACAAGGAGGAAGAAAAAGATATGTTAAAAGAGTAACTCTATGCGGAGAAAAGGAAGGGGAAGAACATAAAAGAGAGAGAAAGGAACAAACAAGAAACATGAATAAAGACATAGAAACGCACACACGTTCCTCAAGCATGGCCAGTAACCGTTGGAGCCCATGAGTAAAATTATGCAGAGATGTGACACATGAAGTCAGACGATATCAATTCAAGAATTAGGATCCTGAGTATCCATGGATGGAGGAGCTTGTTGATCAAGGAATAGCCGGAGGTCTTCTGGGCGCTGAAAAGATTTGGAGACATTGTCTTTCCACACACGCATTGTGGAAGGATCAAAAAGTCCATATTTGAAACCAAGGCTCCTCAGCTGTGGACGAAGAGAAGAAAACTCTTTACGAATAGCCACAGTTTCTTTAGCAAAATCTTGGTGAATAAAGATTTTGGTTCCATTCACCAACAACGATGGAATTTCTCTCGCAGCTTTTCGAATGAGAACCAACTGATGATGGCGCAGCACCTTAAATATCATTTGCCTTGGCTTAGTATGTCGAGGATTCCGGTGTGAAGGGACTCTATGGGCTTTGACAATCTCACATTTTTCGGAGAATTTAATATTCAAAAGACCAGGTAGAAGAGATTCTAGATAGAGTCGGCAATTGGTCCCTTCAACATCTTCAGGCAAATTAAAAATGCGAAGATTATATTGCCTATTGCGATTTTCCATGTCCAACTGATGAGTATGCATTGGCAGAATTTTGGCCATTAAAGGAGTAAAAGCGTCCAACTTGTTTTTGTTGTCTTGAATTTTAATGACATTGTCAGAAACCTTCATTGAAATGGAAGCATATCTTTTCGGACATTTTTGACTTCTGAGGCAATAGTGTCAGTATTCAGACGTAATGCCTTAATTTCCTCCAAAATTAGCGCAAGAGAAGGTTCTGAGGATTCCACCACCTTAGATTTGGTTGGAGGAGGAGAAACCTGCTGCTTCCTTTTAGTAGTAGTGGACTGTTTAGAATCCATTCTGAGGTGAAAAAATATGTACTACTACGTAGGAATAACAAAATGAAGAAAAACCACCACAAAAAGTGATAGAAATGACGTAAATAGGGACATAAAACGTCAAAAATCATTTTAAAACAACAGGTGCAGCAGCTTAATTAGACTGTAGGCGTGGCTAGGCCCAAGCCAGGGTCTGTCATAGATGTGACTCCGCCCCCAGGCATTCAAATCCGGCAGTACCTGCAAGTGAAGCTGGGAGCAGGAACCATGAAGCCAGCAAATGTACTTCCGTCGAAGAAATTCTCCAGAAAACGACTCCACAGGTAAGGAATAGCTTAGGGAGGCAAGCACCGGTGTTTTCGCCGACTTTTTGTGTGAAAATCGTCGTTTATAAGAGTTTATGGGCTGTGGTGTTCACGGAGCTTCTGTGGGGGCGGCCATCTTGGTTGACGCGCTCGCGCGTCTCCCCGATAAGCCTTGGCTTTAACTTGGCAATCAACTATCTTTTGATTGACCTGAAGTTGATCATCCTTTATGAACACTGTATCAGGTAAGTATGACTCAAACCCCTCAATTTTTGGAACAATGTCACTATCACATCTTCTTCCCCTCATTAAAAAAACGGGGAAAACCCTGTCACACTGTTGGGAGTTGAATTGTAAGCAAACACTCTCTCCTGAATGAATTCCTTTACCGGAAGTTTTGAAGCCAATGCTAATTGGATACCGTCTTTTATGAAGCGATTCACTATTTCAATTTACCCATTCAACTTTGGTGAATACAAAGGAGTCTTCTCCTGACGAATGCCGTGCATTTTCAAAAAGTCCGTCATTTTTTTAGAAGTAAGCTGTTTCCCATTATCCGATACAAATATGCATGGGCTTCCTTCGATGGAGAAACAATTGTTCAAAAAGTCAATGACGGAATCCGAGTCAATTGTTTGGACAAAATTATGGTATATCCATTTGCTGTAGTAGTCACTAACAACAATGAGGAATCTAGATTCCCGCTCCAAAATCTGAAATGGTCCAGCCATGTCAATAGCAATTTTATACCAAGAAGAATTCGGAATTGATACAAGTTGCATCTCTTGCACACTGGGCTTCCAGTGTTTATCAGATCAAATACATACATTGCATCTCTCTACAAACAAATTTACATCAAGGTCCATCTGGGGCCACCAATACTGTTCCTTTAGTCTTTTCTTAGTCATGGTAGCACCTAAGAGCAGTAGCTATCCTATCAATCTGTTTCTAACCTTATATGGGGGCACCAATAAGTCACCCCTCATAAGAAACCCTTCAACACAACTTAACTCATCAGATACTTGAAAGAAAGTTTTGAATTCTGAAGACAAATTGCGAACCGGGGGCCAATTATTAGACAGGAAACTTTTAACTTTCATCAATACAGCATCAGAATCTATGGCTTCCAACCATTCTTTTTCTACAATTGCATTGCCAGTCTTCTGAAAGCTAGTTATAGATGAGACTACACACTCTGTTTCATCCTCATTCTGAACCTCAAAATTCTCGGCGGGCAACCTGGAATGAAAAGCTGCTCGGATGTTGTCCTTACCTGAAATATGCTTTATAGAGAAATTGTATTCTTGCAACTTAGCAAGTAACCTCACCAACCTGGCCGAAGCCTTTCCATTGCCTCTTCCGTACCCGTCAAACATGAAAGTGAGAGGCTTCTGGTCAGTTACCAATTCAAAATATTTTCCGCACAAATACATTTTAAGTTTATCCACCGCCCAAACACATGCGAGAGCTTCCCTCTCGATAGTACTGTAGTTTTTCTCAGCCTCGGTCAACCTTCGTGAAATGAAAGCTACAGAGCGAATTACTTTATTGACCTTCTGGGTAAAAACTGCACCTATGCCCACTGAGCTGGCATCTACAGTAATTATATTGGTTCCCTTAGCATCAAACGGTTTCAACGTGGGTGCATTTACGATAGACTTTTTAATTTCAGAAAATGAATCATCATGTTGAACATCCCATTTAAATTGTTGACCTTTGCGCAAAAGAGCTCTCAATGGCTCAACTAAATTGGAATAATTTTCTATAAATCTAGAATAATATTCGCTGAGTCCTAAAAATGACCTCAACAAATCTCTATCTTCAGGTTTGGGAGCATCAGAAATTGCCCTAACTAACTTCATTTTTGGCTTGATACCTTCATGGCTAAGAACATGGCCCAAATACTCCAATTCGGTTTTCAGAAATTCGCATTTACTCTCGGATACAGTCATACCCCTCTCTTGCAATTTACCAAGTACCGAATCCAAAATAGTATTGTCTTCACTTACCGACTCTGCATGAATGAGAATGTCATCCTGAAACTTCTGCACGCCTACCATTTCCCTAAACATATTATGCATTAGCTTTTGGAAGACGCTGGCTGAAGACGCCAAACCAAAAAGTAATCATATGTATCTGAAAGCTCCAAGGGGAGTGATAAACGTGGTAAATTATTTAGATTCATCGTCGAGTTTGACCTGGTGGTACACTGATCTGAGATCGATAAGTGAAAAATATTTAGAACCTGCTGTAGCAGCTAGAATTTCCTGACTCCTGGCAAGGGGAAAACAATCTACCAAAATGTTTTTGTTAAGTGACCTCAGATCAGCGCACAAACGGAATTCACCACTTTTCTTTTTTATCAAAACAATACCCGAAATCCATTCAGCAGAATCTGCTGGTTCAATAACTTCTTCACTGACAAGTTTGTCTAGTAATAGTTTCAAATCACTCTTGACTGTTAAAGGTAGAGACCTAACTTTGTGTCTAACAGGCACAGCGTCTTTTTTAAGTACTATCTTATGTACAAAACCTTTTACACATCCTATCCGATCCTCAAAAAGTGATTCATATTTACTTAAAATAGTGGAGATACTTCCGTTTTTGCATGTAATTAAAGAAACATCAATACTTGGTATAAAGCCCTCATCAAGTACTATGGGGTCTTCCACACCAGGCTTCAAAATTATCTTTAATTTCGCTGGATCTCTCCATCCCACAATGTCCCTGCCGCGTTCAGCAACATATATTTTAGTCCTCACACATCTATTTTTAATGTTTAGAATATCTTCAAAGTACCCAAAAAACATTGATGTCAAATTCCCCAAAAGCTTTTGGGTTAACATCAGATTTAAGCAAATCAACGTGCGGCCAATGTTGAAGAAACTTTTTATCAGAAAGTATTTTAATTGGCGAACCGGAGTCAGCCATAATGTGAAGTTGGACCTCACCCACATTGGCCAACCCCAATGGGCCTTTGATATTTTTGTACTCATCTTGAATGGTCAACACAATGTTAGAACACATACTCTCATCGAAATCTTCTACACTACTTACTTTTGTAGGTGTAAAACGTTTTTGGCCAAAAGTACCACATACACCCGCAAAGTGCCCTACCTTTTGGCATATTGTGCATTTCTTCCCAATTGCTGGGCAACTCAAAGAATCAGCCTTGTGATTGCGAGAACCACATCTAAAACATATAAATTGAGATGTGTTAACATTCGTATTCGCTCTGAATTTGTTGTTAGAATAATTTCCTTTTTTCTTTTTGTCATTTACAAAATATACATTGGAATTACTGCTTGAAGCTCCTGCTCTTCCCCTTGAACCCTCTAATGATCTTTCAATACCTTTGGCAATATAAATTGCTTCAGAAAGAGTAGGTCTTTTGCACGCTAAAAGTCGTTCTTGGATTTTCCATTCATAACAGTGGAAAACCAACTGATCACGTATGTACTCATCTACTCTATCTTGATAATCGTATTTAGTTGCCAAAACTCTTAAGCTTGCTATGTACTCCTCTACATTCTCATTTTCAACTTGCTTTCTCACTCAAATCGGTGTCTGCCCACCATAATATTTTCCTTCTCATCAAATTGCCTTTCAAGCTTTTTGACAGCTTCTTGAAACTCATCTAAAGGAATAAATTGGCCAGGTGCTGGTTCATAATCTGGCAGTCTATAGAAAATGTCTCGCCCTGCCACGCCTAAAAGTCCAACAAGAATAGCAGTCTTCCTTTCAGCATCAAATTTCTTACCATTTATGGCAATTAAATAGTTTTCAAATACCCTGTGCCAATTTGGCCACTTCATAATTGGTTTACCAGGTTCATTAAGAAAAGTTGCCGGAGCGTTGAAATTCGACTCACTGGACATAACTTCCTGCTTTGGTTCGGAAGTCTCTTTTTTTATAAATAAATCAATTTTTACAGATTAATTAAACAAAGCCTGTTTAAAAACTGAAGATCTTCTGTTGAGCACATTGTATAAAACTTCCGTGTATAACCCTGTTTCCTTCTTTACCTTTCATTCGTCTGTGCATCTGTGAGGAAAATGGAAACAAAATTGAGTCACATAAGCTATGTCGATGACGTCATGACGTGAACGCTAGAATCACCGGCTGAAGAGCAGCGGAGGAGTCTAAGAATGACAGTTTAACTGACTTGCAGCTGTGAAGACCGAAGAATGACAGTTTGACTGTAAAAAACTGTCAACAGCTACTGCACTCCTATACAGAATCCAGTCACTCGCTGTGAAGACATACAAAACCAAATATTACACGATGTCAATTTCCGCCACGAAATAATGTAATACGTAACTTGCCTTTAAGTTTCTTTATGGAAGCTTGACACGAAATAGAATCGCCGCTCTGAGTGCACATTTCGGCAGCTCATCAACACGACGTGAGAAGCATCTTGCTCGAGAATATGCAGATGATCCGAGAAATAATTGAAAAATTTAATTAATACATTTATCCGAATACTTATAGAAAATCGAAATAGAAGCACTTGCCTTGAAGATTTGACTAAGCCGCTCTGACAAGAATCCCTGCGCAAGCCCGTCACTCAAATTCGCATCCCACCTTCGTCGCCATGTATGTTGTGATAAGAAGTTCAATAAACTGCAGTAAACTGACTGTTTGCTTAAGTATTTATTCACATGTAACAAGCTTGCGAGAGGAAAGGGAAAACACAGCTGTGCGGGAGGTGCGGGGTGAAGAATCTGACAGGTTGCCAACGTCACATAAATAACAGATATCAACATTCCAATGTGCATCATACAATGAACCAATAACAGTGGAGGGAGTGGAACTGTGTGGAAAGACTAGACCTGCAACAGAAGCATCCCTCGCATGTGTAATGACGGAGCCACCTGGCCCGTCCACTCACAAGAGCACATGCACGCCCCCCGAGGGCTGGCCCGCCCAAGTGTATAAATAAAAGGGTGCGAGACCGCTCGGGGTCTTCGGCCCAGTGTCTCATAGCAAGTGTGTCTGCATCAATTATTTAGCTAGTGAGGCCCAATCCTGCGGCCTAGGTCAGCCCCGTCCCCCAGTGACCCCAGTCACCACATTGGCAACGAGGCGGGTCTGGACCACGCCTCGACCCTGCAACCACTTGCCGGCGCTGTCTGTGCTCGAGCTGCCGCCTTGGTCGAGTCTCAATCTCTGCCTGCGCACCACAAGGTTTGCTGAGGAGGAGACTGCAGCACATCGCGCGTGGAGCGACGCTGAGGTAGGCCTGCCCCAAGCGGAGGCAGGTGTGTGTGCGCGCCTGTCAACTCTGTTCCATGCCGTCTCTGCCTGCAGAGCCTCGCGCCCCTCAGTTGCCAGGCCGCGCCCCTGCTCCCACGCGGCGGAGCCGGCTGGCGGAGACCCACGCTCGTTTCAGCATGGTGGGGGAGAGCTGAGCAGTCTGCAAGCTCGCACGTGGGGAGGGAGTCGGCCCCCGCGAACCGCTACCACCGTTACACACCCGCCTGGTGTCCCCACCCATCCTGCTCATGAGGGGCACACAGAACTCCTGCCCTACTACTACGGGTTGCACCAAGTTTACCTTCACGTGGGCCCCAGCAGCCCAAGAGACACACCCACCTGGAGAGATCCTCAGGGTACAGCCAAGTACACCACAGGTGTCCGTCCTTTGGCCCCCCCCTGCCTGCAATCTCAAAGTCCACACAAGCTCACTGCAGAGACAGGGGTGCCGCAAGAAAGAAAAGGCGTGCCGGCCTGCACCTGCGCCAGAACCACCTGCGCCCAGGAGGCACTTACCGTGCAGAACAGACTGCGCCAAGCGTAGCCACGCCCAGCGGAGATGAGCAATCCAGCCGCTGCCCAAGGGGGTGCCCCCATGATGACTCCAGCTCCTCAGCCGCCCGCAGTACAAGGCCCCGCGACTCAACATGCCGCCCACCAGGTTCCTGGTCCAGGCCGGCCAGCACGCTCCCGCCCGCCCTGGCCATGGCATAGCCGCCCCGCTGCAGCCGTTCAGTGAGCTCTCTGACTCGTCTTCCACCGCAGCGAGATGGCGTTCCTGGATTGGTCGTCTCGACCACTATTTCGTGGGTGTAAGGGAGACAGATCGAAGGGTGAAGAGGTCGCTCCTCATGTGCTACGGCGGAGCTGAACTGTACGATCTATTTGAGACCTTGCCAGACAGAGGCAGCCCTGAACCGCCACTTTGATCCCCAGATCAACCCCGACTACAAGTGGTTTAAGCAGCGGCAAGCGCAGCAGGGTGAGGCTGAAACCGGGGACGTCTACTAAGCCCGCTAACGGAAACTTGCCACCTCATGTGAACTGCCTGATCAGAGGCTGGAGATCCGCATGCAGCTCACCCACGACTGCCGCTCAATCCAGATGAGGCGTCTCATCCTCGGACAGTCACGCATTTCCCTCGACGAAATACTAGTCCTCGCCAGGTCTCACGAACTCTCCAACGCCTGGGCGGACGAGATGGAGGCGGCTCTGAATCAGCCTTCAGCAGCGCAGTGGACACCCGCAATCAAGGAGGAGAAGATAGATATGATCCGCAGATGGCCTCACCAATCCAGAGGAGGTGCGAGAGCTCCACAGACACCCACTTGTGGCAACTGCCTCTCCTGGGAGGCAAATATCTTGCGAGAGTAAAAACGGGCTCACAGTGCTGCAAGCTTAACCATTTCGCCAAAGTCCACCGGAGTGGTGGCGGGCGGCGCAACGCCCCTGGCCCGAGTGGACTTGCACAGGGGGTGCGACACTGAGTTTGGAGGATCCAGGCCCCTGTAGTGACAACTCACGATCAAATTTCGACCTTGAAGGGGATGAGGATGATGTGTTCTTCGTGTCGTTCGCTGGCAGAGAAAAGTTTCCAGAAGACGGCCACCGCCCATGTGCGACATCACTGTAGCAGGTTCCCCAGTGCATGCCCTGATAGACACTGGGGCGTCAGTCAATGTGATGGACAGCATCCAATAGGAGAAGTTGACACCTTGCCCGCCCCTCCAGCCGTCCAGAGCGAAGATATACACGTACGACAGTGATGAGCCACTCCCTCTGCGAGAGGTCATGGAAGTTGAGGTCACCAGTGAGGGCTGGAGTCTGAACACGAGATTCCATGTCACGGGGAAAAGAGGAACCCTCCTTAGCTGCCACACGGCAGAAGACTTAGAGCTGGTATTCTTTGCCAGCCAGGTACACGAGCTGCAGGCACGTGAAATGCTCAACGACTTCCCCATGCTGTTTAAGGGCTTAGACTGCCTCAAAGGAAAAACCTTCAAGCTGCACGTGGACCACACGGTCAGGCCCATGGCGCTGAGGCACCAGAGGGTGCCATTCCACCTGCGGTCGTAGGTGGAGGAAGAACTCCGAAAGCTTGAGGAACTGCGGGTGATTGAAAAGGTGTCGGGCCCAACCCCGTGGGTCTCACCCCTCGTCGTCACCCTGAAGCCAAAACAACCAGGAGCCATTCGACTGTACGTCGATATGCGCTTACCGAACAAAGCAGTGAAGAGGGAGCGTCATCTCACACCTACAATGGATGACATTGTTGCTGACTTGAATGGTGCCAGATGGTTCACCAAGCTGGACCTCAAAGCCGGGTATCACCAACTGGAGCTCCGCCCTGACAGACAAAACATTACTAGTTTTCCACAAATGTTGGTCTACGCTGCTGCAAAAGGCTATGTTTCGGCATCTCATCCGCTGCGGAGGTGTTCCAAAATGCCATAAGGGAGACGCTCTCCGGGCTGTCTGGAGTAATTAACTTAAGCAATGACATACTCATTTTCTCCAGGACCCTCGAAGACCACCATACACACCTCAGGGCCACCCTGCAGTGTCTGGCGGACAACGGATTCACCTGCACCGAGCGCAGGGCTCCTTCTACCAGGAGTCAGTAGACTTTTTTGGCTACATCTTTTCCAGGGATGGGTTGTGTATCGACCCAAGGTAGGCAGAGGCCATCCGGTCAGCACCGAGACCTACGACAGCCACTGAAGTCCGAAGCTTCTTGGGGATGGCCACATATTGTGGCCGATTCATCCCCAACTTCGCGTCCATCTCCAAACCACTTAGGGTCCTAACGAAAGCAGGACAACCATGGACATGATCCGCCAAGGAAGGAGTGGCGTTTCAGGCGATCAAAGATGCCCTCATCGACAATCGAGTAATTGCGTACTTCCGCCCGAACAGATGCACAGAGGTCCTGGTAGATGCTAGCCCCGTCGGCCTGGAAGCTGTCCTCATGCAGGAAACAGAGTCGAGAGACTGGGTACCCACCGCATATGCCAGTAGGGCGCTGACTTCCACAGAGATGCGGTATTCTCAAATAGAACAGAGGCGATGGCTATAAAGTAGCGTGCCAGCATTTCCATCTATACCTCTACGGCCATGAGATTCTGGTGATCACGGACCACAAGCCCCTTGTCCCGCTCTTTGCCGGAACCGCCAGGCTCGTGCCTCCACGGATTGAGAGATGGGCTGTGCAGCTGCAGACTTACCGATTCGAGGTGTATTTCTGACTAGGAGCCGACAATCCGGCTGACTTCCTGTCGCGCCATCCTGGCGCACCCCTACCGTCTCTCACGCCGGAGGATGTCGATGATGGTGAAGAATATGTTCAGATGATCTCACAGGAAGCCTGTCCTGTTGCACTCACGCTGGAAGACGTGGGGAAGGCCACAGAGTCCGACGAATGCCTCGCGAGAGTGAAGAACACTTTGACCAATCGAAACTGGTGACACTTTCTGGACGGCCTCAGCTCCCTCCGGCAGAAGAACAATGCTTTCGACAACAGGTGTGGAGATCTCAGAGCGAGCTAAGCGAAGGCCCTCATGGGGTGGTACTCCGAGGAACATCCCTTGTGATACCAACAAGCCTGCAGAAAGAAGTGATACGGCTGGCACATCAAGGCCACCAAGGGGCATCCAAAACCAAGGACAGGCTCAGAAGCAAAGTGTGGTTTCAAGGGATGGATGCCATGGTGGAAGAAAGGGTGCAAAACTGTCGCTCATGCAACATCACGAGCGGAGACCCGGTGCCACAGCCGGTAATCACAGAGAACCTGTGTCCGAATCCCTGGTCCAAGTTGAGCATTGATTTCGGATCATTTCCAGATGGACGGAACACCCTGGTGCTCCTAGACTCGCATTCATGATTCCCCATGGTGGAAGTGGTACACTCAACGGCATTCTCCCATGTCAAAACGGTACTGGATCGCACATTCGTGCTGATGGGTCTGCCCGAAGAAATCCATCAGATAACGGACCACCCTTCCAGGGCAGAGATGTTCAGGCCTATCTGGCCTCCCGCGGCATCAGGCACAGGAAGATCACCCCACAGTGGCCGCAGGCAAATGGGGAGGTGGAGAGGTATATGCGAACTTTGAACCGGGCCCTCCGGATCGGGGTAGAGAAGGGTGATGATGCCGAACAATGCCTCTCACAATTCCTCAGTGCCTATCACCAAACTCCACACTGCACCACCCGGTGTGCCCCAGCACACCTGCTGTTCCGAAAGGTCCCGAGAGACTGCATACCGGCTGACCCCTCCCGGAGTCCCCCGAAATTGGACCAGAACGCCACACAAGGGAGAAGGAAGTTGTCTAACGGCAAAGCTAGTCAGGCTCGAAGAGCCCAACCAATGAACATTATAGTTGGGGACAGAGTGATAATGAAAGACCATTACCCGAACTGGAAGTATCACATGGCATATGAGCCTGAAGTGTGCGAAGTGGTCAACACCCAAGGAACTATGGTGTCCGCTACGCGAGGCACTTGGGTGGTCACACGAAATGTTTCCTGGTTCAAGAGAGTCCCCAGGGATCAGGGGCTGTTGATACACTGACCGAAGAGCTGGAGCATGGAGAAGGAACGGTCTCCAGAGAGACCTCACAGAACCGACAGGAGGAAACACAATCACAACCTCAGAGAGAACCGGAGACGACAGCAACCAGGAAGGGTCCTGCGGAGCGCGAGACTGTCCCTGCGGAGGATCCTGAAGGGTCGGAAGCAAGCAAGAACTCCCGGAGTCAGAAGTATGGCCTCCTGCCAAATCCGACTCCTAGCCAGAGACTGAAAGACTTTGCATGGTGTGCGCGCAAGATCTGAGTCCATCCCGGAGGGGAGTTTATGTATCCGAAAGATTGGAGGGATGTAATGACGGAGCCTCCCGGCCCGTCTACTCACGCCACACACGCACGCACCCCGAGAGCGGGCTCGCCCGAGGGTATAAATAAAAGGCGCGAGACCGCTCGGGGTCTTCGGCCCAGTATCTCATTGCAAGTGTGTCTGCGTCAATTATTTAGCTAGTGAGGCCCAATCCTGTGGCTAAGTTCAGCCCCATCCCTCAGTGACCCCAGTCACCACAGCATGCATGACGGGCAGCTGGGGATGCCAATGAGGCTGGCATGTTGTGGGGGAAGAAGGTTCAGCTTGAATCCTCGAGCCTTGGCAGCAAGAGCGAGCGGTAGTGAAAGAGGCATTGTATCTGGCAGCTGGCTGAGATTCTCCTCCTCTTTGCCATTGAAGATGGAGTCTGTTGGGAGGGTTTAGGTGCGTGGTGGCAAATGCTGGGAGGAAAAAAGTGCGGCTGAGAGGGAATATTTTAAGGCAGCAATTGAGAAAGCTGTGGGCAGACCAGGACAGACAGGCGGCAGGACAAGTATGGTCATGAAGAAGAGGGAGGGAGACCGGGTTGGGGATAAAGTAAAGGGTGACCAGAACTCAAGAATCAAAAACCGGGACATTTTGCAAAAATAGAAGGACTAAAATTTTACACCAACGGTGCTTCGCAGAATGACAACTCTTATCAAGGTAGGAACACAAAAGAAGCACTATGAACACAAATAAAAAGTCATTTCTAAAACCAACATCATACCTGTTAATTAAATTGCTTACTTATAACAGCTGCTCACTAGCACAACTTTAGAAGACCCAACAAGAGCCCATCCCTGGTTTCCGTCGACCCCCGCTAAAAACCGGGACATGAGCCAAAAGTGCCGAAATCTACTGGGACATCTGGTGAAAACCTAGGACTGTCTGGGAAAATCAGGGATGCCTGGTCACCCTAGAAAAAGAGGGTTGCTGGCCCCTGATATCCTTGGAAAGTGGAGGGGGGCTTCTTAGCTTTGGCCCCTGCAGGAGCTAAGGAATTCTTGGAACAGGTCATATTAGAAGATGGAAGGTGTGCATCCTCGGGTCAGAGATGGGCAGAAGGGAGGTTTCTTTCTGCCAGTAAGCAGGATGCATCCCGGGTTCACTCTGCCTTGGTCATGGTGGAGGGTTTGGAATGGAGCAACAGGGAGGATGAGGGTCCGACTGAGGACTTAGTGGAGGACTTGGCCTTTTGGAGTCATTGCAGATCACGAGGGGAGGGGGACCAAAAACCCAGGAGAGTCTATGGGAGGGATAACCGGTGGCCTGGAGTAGTGGGACCTATGGGGGCATTGGAACAAGCACGTTCAGGGGGGACAGGGACCTGGCATGACTGGTAGCATGGTCAAGGCAGGGGCGAGTTCGGTCAGTCATCTTTTATGCAGGGCGATTGGTTCAGCGGCTCGGCGGACCTGGGGAAGCTCTGTGTGGCTCGATTACCCTGGAAAGATGAGAAAAGCTTGATGTCGGCGTGAGACGGCAAGATTACTTCTCCAAGAACAGCTTTGGCGGTGCACCTGGCCAGCGGGTACAACTGCCCTTGTCGGAAGTCAGCACGGGACACAGCATTACGCTTCAGCAGTGGAGTTGGGAGGGTATAGTACATCCCCTCAATGCAAACAGGAGAGATGCATGGTTTGCAAGAATCCGGTAATGCTGCAGGGTTAGGCAGCAAACACTGCCACAGATGATGAGGCAGGCAATGCGTTGGAGGACACACCTTTGGATTATAAGGAAGAGGCTTTAGAGGAGGGGCAGTTGGTTGAGGAAGAAATGCAGCAGCAAGTCATACGCTGGTGGTGTCATGGGGAGCAGGAAAGGGGGGAACACTCATCAGTCTGCACATGACGTTTTTTAGGGTACCGCAGATGGGCAATAGTGGCAGGACAGCGGTTGAGAGCCAGACTAACAGGTGGCAAAACAGTGGGCTCCAGAATGGGCACCGACCCTGGCACCAGGTAAACATCGCAGATGCGAAAATATGGCTGCAGCAATGGTATCAGTTGTTGTGCATGTGATGGAGGTGCAGGCTGGGGTGTTCTGCGGCTGCACAGAGGTTTTTATGTGGCTTTCATGGGAGTAGGCACTGATGAGCAAGGTTTGGCTGGGGATATGCTCGTGAAGCAGGGGGTTGGTGGCACAAGGTCAGGGTCAAAGAGGGTAAGGAGATTCAAGTGACAGGGACAGGGAAGAGCATAGGGAGTGGGGTTAGGGATGAGAAGGTGGATAACGAAGGGGACAAGGTAGAAGGGAAAAGGAGCATTGAGCTGAAAGCCAAGTAGCTTCCCTACATGGGGTTATCAAAGCCTTTGGAAGTCCATCTCATGTTAGCTACCAAAGAGAAAATATGAAATGGGGAATACGTTGAGATGCTAAAGCTATTACATGGGGAGCTGAGAGCTAAGGAGGACTTGAAGGAAGAGATCCATGAGCTGGCAAAGAGTTTGAAGGTTCCACTGATGAATGGGAACTGTACCGCTGCCTTTTTAATTATACTTTAAACAATGAATTACTTGGTATCCTTGTCACTTAAACTATTATTTTTAGACAAACCACGCTATATTCTTTCCGTGATTGGGTTGTTTATTCACCCTATTTTTTCAATTCTCATTTTTTTAAAAAAAGACTTTGGCCTTCATGTAGAAACACAACAAGTTTTTGACATATACTACATACATTTACATATATCACAATTTACACTTGTACTTACAGTAATATACAAAAACAAATTTTGACCCATGTGTTAGACTTTTACATTACTTTTAACAAACACGACCACATCAAAACAAACCAATGTGGAACAAATACTCGATTTTATGTTCACATCTGATGAAAGGTTTTAACCCTTCAATTCAGATCAAAAGGTTTATTCGATCATTTGAAAAACAATCATAAAAGCACACATAATACATCAGAAATACAACATTAGTGGGGTTAAAAAATACAATCAAAGGAAGAAATGGGCGGCAAGATATGCTGAGACTGTGAATATGCTAAAAACACTACATAGAAGTTAAAAAGCCTTACTTTTCCTAGCGGACACAGATTTTAGAATAAAAATCGCTGTGAGGAAGCACATATCCGGTTCGTCCAGTGCAAATAACAATTTCATAGCTGTTCTAACAGTGGACACAAAATATTTTTTAAAAAGCGGTTTAAGATAGGCAGTACGGAGATGCAAATACACGGGACAAAGTAGCAAAAAGTGTTCGGTGCTCTGCTTAGAAAGCCCATCACAGGGGCAGGGTGTTGACTTATGCTTTTTTATCATGGGGAAAGCCACCAGATTATGTACAATACCTAATCGTAATCTGGTGAGAACGTACTGATGGGATTGCTTGGTAACCACATTTAGGTACTTTGAATAACTAAGACTTGCCTGATTATTAGAGTGATAAAATTGATGTGTTGCATACAGGCAAGTAGCATCCCTACGTGATTTGGCTTTAACCCCCAGATAGACATGTTTAAGATCCTTTTTGGAGATATCAGTGGCACTACCAGGGTCCAGAAAAACATTCAGGTCAAATACGTCCCTAAATGTTGTTATGACGTAATTAAGCCATGGGATCAAATTATATTTCTCCAGGCGGAGGCAATCTTGAATAATTCTTCTAGTAAAACCAGTTTCCTCCTTGGCTCAGATAGATCTCCAGGCCATAAGTGGTCTTAGACCTATGAGATCAGTCAAGAATTCCAACCCTACCTCTTGGTGAACCAGCCCTGTAGAGGCAGAGGTTGGAAGAGAAAGAAGTCTCTTTAAAAAGTTATTTTCCTGCACTTGTAGATCTCCATGACCACAGTGACCCCAAACGCCTGAACCATAAAGTGCCACTGAGGCACATCTAAGACGATAGATATGCAACATGTCCCATATCCGTCTACTTCCCAGTTTAAAAGCAAATTTAAAAACACCAAATATACCTCTCCCCCCATCTTTGCCTTGACATTAAGCATTTCCTGTGTCCACGTGCCCTTACTGTTAAAAGTGATGCCCAAATAGCAGAAGTTGTCAACCACTTGGAATTTTGCTCCTCGAACTGGAATGATCTCAGTTTCCTGACCTTCTTCCCGCAAGCCATAATGAAGGTTTTGGAGTTATTAATTTTTAATTTCCTCCCCTTAATGAATTCAAAAAATGTGTCCATTAATCTCTGCAGACCGACTGGTGTTCTAGATAATAGGACTGTGTCGTCTGCATATAGCAGTACGGGAATCGATTGACCCTCGACAGTTGGTGCATCAGCGGGGACTGATCTAAGCTCGAAATCCATGGCATTAATAAAGAGGGAAAAAAGTAAGGGGGCAAGAACACATCCTTGCCTGATACCAGAATTGACCTTGATGTTATTGGTGCATTCCCCCGCTTGGCCAAATCGGATCTGGGCCGATAGGTTATTATATAATCCAGCCAAGAAATAGATAATTGCAGCTGGTGCACCCATATCTAATAGCGTGGTCCACAGTAGTCGGTGGTCCACCAAATCAAAAGCGCTGGAGAGATCCGCGAAGCAGAGGAATAACGAGCCCTGGTTGGCCTGTGTGTATTTACCTATGATAAGGTCTAGGTTAACACACTGCTCGATAGTACCAAGACCCTTAAGAGACCCGAATTGGGAATCTGCAAGGATACCATTAACCTCGCCCCACTCCTCCAGTCGCAACAAAAGCACCCTGCTCATTTTTTTTTGGGACGAGTCTAGAAGGGAGATAGGGTGGTAGTTCTTAGCCTCGCCTCTATCTCCTTTCTTGTAGATTGGAATAATTATTGACTCACCCCATGTTAGGGGGGAGCCTTCCATGACTGCCGCATTAAAAACCTTGGTCAAAAGGGGGCCCCATAACAGAGTGTCTGCTTTATAAAGATCAATAGGCACCCCGTCAGGCCCAGGTGCCTTCCCTCCTTTACTTTTCTGAATAGCATTAACTACCTCTTGGATTGTAATATTGAGGGGGGGGGGTTTGGGCCGCAAACTACGGCCCTTGGACATAAAAGGGCTTCCTCTCCTGGGTTAAAGATACTACTAACCAAAGCGACCCAGTTTTCCTCGCTAACCTGGGCAGATAATACAGCAAACTCCTCCTTCTGTAAAAGGAAGGGGTTATTCACGGTGTTCCAGAAAAGCTTGCTGTCCTGGAGCTCAGCTGCTTTAGAAAGACTATCCCATGCTTCCTCCCGTAGCTCTTGTTTTCTACGTCTCAGATGATCTTTATAATTTGCCCTTAAGGATTTAACAGCTCCCTTGTCCCTGGGGCGGCTAGAAAGTGCTTTCTTTAGTTCTTGTAAGGACTTTGTGCAGGCCCCATCAAACCAACCCACAGAGTCCCCTGACCTTCTGACCTTGTCAATGGTTAAAATCTTTTTGGTTGTCTCATTTATTTTCACAAAATCGGCAATGATGCATGCAGCGCCTGTAGTAACATCCATGCAATGCAGCAGCTCTTGGAGACTCGTAGCCACAATTTTGAACAGCAACTTCTCAGAGTTGTCCCTGCACCATTTGATCCTACAGCCATTAGGCCTACATGGGGTTATTTCATCAATAATCCTTCGGGGGGCTAGAATCTTCTTCCCCCAGATGGATGTAGACACAGTAATACCATTGTGATCACTAAGGGCCACTTCTGCGACTTTCGGGACAGCACAGAGAGAACTGATATTCTCAGATACCAATAAGTGGTCTATAACAGTGGCTGAGTTCCTCCCTACAAAGGTCGGAACGGGGTTGCCCTCTCTATCATTTGCGGGCACAAGGATTAACAGTCCCAGTTTGAGCATTAGGGTGTTAAGTGATTCTCCATGGGGAGTGTGAGTAAAATGTGCCCGGTCCTCCCCTTTGTCCCCTTCAAACCCACAGGCATTCGTAAAGGAGAGGGGGCACATGGGGGTATTAAGTCAAAATGGACTAGTTTGGCCCCACAAAGTTTGTCTACTGCAGTCTCAAGATCGTTAATTACTGAGAGACTAGAGGAATCAAACACGTTGTTGTAGTGGTTGATTAACAAAACATTACGGCCCCCGCTTTGCTGCAACCAAAGAATTTGTGAGTGGAATCAAATAGTTATATGGGATTTGACCTTCACCGGCAGGCTCACAGACAATAATATCACCAGCCCACCTTTAGCCCTTCCCATGGTTGATCCCTCTGCCAAGCAGTTAAAAGAGACACACCCATCAAAATGGATCTCTTCCGTTGACCAAGTCTCCTGTAGGCAGAGAATGTCAAAGTTTGTTACATGCTCTCTCCAGCCCAGTAATTCATCCTTGTTCCGCCAACCGGCAATATTCCAACTCACCAGGTTGTATCCAGTACCGTGTCCTCCCTTATCCAAAACGATGTTCTCCCCCATAGACAACTGAGGGCATGTAGATTTCTTTAGGGCTTTCAAACGAAAGGATTGTTTATTGCATGGGGGGATGGTGGGTATCTGGTGAATAGTGCCTGGTGAGTCAATGGCCGTTGGCCTACACTCCGCAAGGTCATGCTCAGTTTGGCTAATGCTCCCCACCAGAACTTCTATGTTCAGGTCTGGACTTCCCCCCTTAGATGACATCAATGCAACAGGGGGTAGTCAGTCTACTTAATCACAAAAGGGAACATAGATTGGCATAGTATCAGGTCTACCGTCAAATCTCCTACTTCTCCCCCTACGGTCAACCCTTGTCCAATCATCAGTATCTCTCCCGTGGGCCATACGATTTGGGATGTAAAAAAAAGACAGTAGCAGGGTCTGGATAGTAGAATTCGGTGACCTGTTAAAGCCAGCACAAATGTGGGAGACAGTTCTGGGGTCCCTAAAGTTTACTGTTATACAGTCCCCGTTTATAGTTTTTACTGACTTACCCACCCAAGGAAACCTCCTTATCATTATGATCTCATTAGAAAAGTTTAACCATTTAACAACCTTATTTTTTAGGGAGCCATAGGATTCACCTTCGCCCTCTTCTAGGGCAGAGGCGCCTGCCAAAACCACCATATAACAGTTAGCTTCAGGTGGGAAGTCCGGTAACCGGGGTTTTCTGGTACTACACTCTTTGACCAGCGCAGGCGGTACAAGCTTACCGCTGTCTACCTTCCCAGAACTATCACTACCACCAGGCAAGGGAGCATATAGTTGAGGGGGGGGAGCCTGACTAACCGGGTTAGGACCTGGTGGGCCAGATGGTCTGCCACTAGTAGTGGGGACTATGCTATCTACAAGAGGTGGCACCCCCCCCGGTTGGGAATCAGAAATCACAACAATACCCGGTTCATTCCTGATCTTTGAGTTTGCAGCAAAGGCAGATGTTACTTTCTCAATATTAGCCAATCTAAGTTCCATTTGTTCCAATTTGGCTTCTAAAGGAAATAAAATGGATTTAAATAACGCTCCCAGGTTTTCAATGGATAACTCGGGCCCAAACTGGGTTTGCAAAGGAGCAGCGGAGGAGGGCAAAGTTAAATCTACCATCCCATTTGCAGATATTTGCCTCCCCACAATAGGCCCACCAGGGTTGATACCATCACTCTGTCGCTTGGCTATTTTGGCTTTACTCCCATCTTTCTTGTTATAGACCCGTTTCCTTTTAGGGATAGCCCCTTCTTTAGGCCCTTGACACGGGGTGCTATCAATAGTGGCCACAGTTTCAGAAGGCATAGTCTCGTGGTTAACAAGAATTAGGTCTATTTCGGATAAAATTTCATTGTCCAAAATATCCAAGTCCTGCAAATCATGCCCAACCATTCCAGGGGTAATGTCTTGCTCTGTTATACAGGGCACAGAAATGGCCGTGTCCGGGGCCCTGTCCGGCGTTTTGGCCTTAGCAATTTCTCCCAGGGAAGATCTTTTAGTGGAGATTTCAAGGGACATGCGTTTTTCCAAAAATGATATCTCCTTGTTGACTAGGGAGTTTGCTCTAATTAGGAATGTTTCCATGCCTCCCGCGGTAGGGCCCCCAACAAGCGTTGACTTACTTCTTAGTTCACGTCCTGACATAGTCCGAAGTTGATGTTGGTACTGCAATCCCAGAACCAAGGGGGGTGGGCCTGTCCGGTCCTGATCGGTCAGGAATGGGCAGAAACGTGCCCGCCCTTGGCACGGGCTTTGCCCGGCGCCGTCCCGCGCGCGTTCCGCGATGCGCATCAGGGGGCGTGATCTTATAGCCGTAGAGCGGGCGGGGCGGGGAGGGCGGGAAGAACTCACAGGTGCGGCTGGTAATGGGCCGCAGAGGATCCTGGAGCTCGCAGTCCCGCCGTCAGCCCAGCACACCACAGGAATCCCGCGTTAGGGCACAGTGATTAAATCCAGCCAGGTCTCAGGAGCAGGCAAAGAAAGGTCCACAGGTCACACGCACAGCGACTAGAGAGACGCCCGTGGAGCGGGAGACTAGAGTTGCTTATCAGCCCAACCCTCAGTGCGGGTGGGGTGGGGGGGCGGGAAGAACTCACAGGTGCGGATGGTAACGGGCCGCAGAAGATCCTGGAGCTCGCAGTCCCGCCGTCAGCCCAGCACACCACAGGGATCCCGCGTCAGGGCACAGCGATTAAATCCAGCCAGGTCTCAGGAGCAGGCAAAGAAAGGTCCACAGGTCACACGCACAGCGACTACAGAGATGCCCACTAGCAGACAGTGTTTCCAGACTTCCTGTGTGTGTGTTTTGAGGGGCGGGGCTTCGCGGCTGCCTTGCTTCAGTGTTGTTGCTTGCAGCCTGCGCTCGCGGAGGAGCGGCAGTCGAGGCTGCAGGATGGATGTGAGTATCGGATTCTGGGAGCTTCCATATATTATAAAGCATCAATTATATTCCTTTAGCTTGATCCTTTATCACATCCAGCTCAATTAATAGCCTAAATCATCCACGCCTAAAGGTATGAGGCAAGATGCACCCTGCAGTATCAGAACTTCTGGCATAAAACAGCCTGTTGCTCATAAGGCGTGCATCTGTTTTCTTTTCAACAGAACGCCACAAAATTTGAAATATCAGCACGGAATTGAGCAGTAAGAGCTCAGGTATGTTTGCTTGTCATGGTGAGCAGGATGATTTAGGCTAATTGTCACGTTATGGCCTTTTAAAAAAAACAGAACTTTATTACCTGCAGATGTATATGCAGAATAGTTTGTGCACGCTTGCCTTCCAAGACCGAAAAGACAAGGATAGAAGAATTTACCACATTGGCAGGTGTGTTCTTAGAATCAATTAAGGAAAAGGAGGTAGTGTTAAAGTGACGGTGCAAATGAGTGATAGGTTGTTCATTTTTTTTATAGATGAGTCCAATGTGGGAAATTAAGATGCCCTGATGAGAGCCCACAGAGACACCAGTGAGGCTTGAAATGCATCAGCAATTAGCTATTAATTGAGCAGGATGTGATAAAGGATCAAGCTAAAGAAATATAGTTGATGCTTTATAATATATGGGAAAAATTTGAATTGAAGGGTTAAAAACGTTTCATCAGATGTGAACATAAAATCGAGTATTTGTTCCACATTGGTTTGTTTTGATGTGGTCTTGTTTGTTAAAAGTATTGTAAAAGTCTAACACATGGGTCAAAATGTGTTTTTGTATATTACTGTAAGTACAAGTGTAAATTGTGGTATATGTAAATGTATGTAGTATATGTCAAAAACTTGTTGTGTTTATACATGAAGGCTAAAGTCCTTTTAAAAAAATGAGAATTGAAAAAATAGGGTGAATAAACAACCCAATCACGGAAAGAATATAGCGTGGTTTGTCTAAAAATAATAGTTTAAGTGACAAGGATACGAAGTAATTCATTGTTTAAAGTATATAAAAAGGCCCTACTTGGTTCCGGTCTGTTGGGCCTATCACCGCCTTTTTAATTATGCCAGTGTTTATTGCGATAAACACCCCAAGAGGTGTGTGGCAAATTTTAGATACATGGTCACTAAGGAAGGCGCCAATCAATTATGGGGGTTATGCCTGGTCAATACAATGATGGGTTCAGAGCCCAAAAGGCAATGGATCCCGAGTTGCAGTGGGGGTAGGTATACATGGACCTTTGGCATCACACCATGGGTGTCTCAAAATTTGGCAAGACTATATTAACAGCCAGTGGTCTACCTATTGTGCATTGGATCTTTCAGGGCTGCCCCACACAGGAGGGTTGGGAGCTACCAGAAAATGACAGTGAGCTCCAATGGTTACCTGCTGGTGTTTCAACAAAAAGCTATGCATCAGGGAATATTGTATGTTTTGGCAGGAGTGCTCCAAATGTGCCGGCAAACACACCCTTATCAATTGCTGTGGAACAGGTGACCAATCAAGTAATTCCACCGAACAGTGCCAGTAGGGGCCTGGTGGGGTCCAGCAAAATAATTAGGCTTTCAGATTTAGGGGTGGATGGGTAGGACAAGGATCTTGGGGGAAAAAGCTTGTATATCCATTAAGTTGGATTGTTTGAAATTTTAGTTGTCACTAAGGGCCAGATGTAGGTGTCAAAATACCGGTCGGAATCGGCCGAAAATACCAATTTTCGGCCGTTTCCAACCGGTATTTTGACATTGGTATGTAGGGGCACTGAAAACATGCAGATTCGGTAATTTTACCGAAACGGTAAATTTACCAAATCGGTAAAATTACCGATCGGTAAAATTACCGAATCTGTATTTTCCTATGTAGGTAGCACTTCTAACAGTGCTACAGGGCCTTTAGAATTTGTTATTTACCATGTAATACAATTGCATGGTAAATAACTAATTATTGTGTACATGCACATCTGTGCATGTACACCTGTGCCATGTGGCACACAGACATGCCCTAAGGGCATGTATGTGAACCACATGGCGCACAAGCCAGTTACAGGGGTGCAACAGGGTGTCAAAGTGACACCCTGTCCCCCTTGTAAATTCGGTATTTTTACCGATTCGGTAATTACCGAATCGGTAACTGCCATTGAATCCTATGGGCTTCAAGGCCCATAGGAATCAATGGCAAATACCGATTCTGCAATTACAGAATTGGTAAATACCGAATCATACCGATTCGGTATTTGTTACCGAATTTCTACCTACATTTGATTAACCGATTCATGAATACCGAATCGGTAAAATTCGGAATTCGGTATTTATGAATCGGTAATTCACATTTACCTACATCTAGGCCTATATGGCCAAACATATGACGCTAATTTGTTGAGGGAACAGCTTACTCGCTGTTTTCATTTGAAGAACTAACGTCCAATGTTGCACAGTTGTGTGAGAAATCTTGAGTCATTAAGTGCTACAAAACAGGTGGTTTGGGAGAAACTGTTAAAAGAGATATAGGATGAGAGGATGACCAACCCTTTCAATGATTGTCCATGACAGATATAATTGTGTCTCCAATTGGGGTTGTCCCCAAAAGAGAAAACAGTCAGTACAGGCTTATTCAACACCTATCCAAGCCTGAAGGCAGCTTGGTTAACAACTTCATCCTGGAGGAGGAAGCTTCGGTAACATATTCTTCAGTGAACGTGACAACGTCCATAGTTGAGGAAGTAGGAATGGAAGCGATCATGGCTAAGATTTCAAGTCAGCTTTTCACTTGCTCCCAGTGCTTCTTGTTGATTTTCAGTTTCTGGGTATTCAATTTGAGGGCAAGTGATATGTGGATAAGGCGCTCTGGATGGGTTGCACTATATCATGTGCTTTGTTAAAGTATTTTAGCACATCTGTTTAATGGGGATTTTTACTTGGAGCACTAGCCATACACAGGGGACACATTACCTTGATCATTTTATCTTTGTGGGGAATCCCGGTTCCATGGACTGCCAGAGCATACATCACAGTTTTCGGGAACTCATGGGCGTTATCAGGTGCATTTGGAACTGGAGAACACAGTGGTACCCAGTACGGTACTGTCATTCTTGGATATTGAGATTGACTCAGTGGTAATGGAACCCACATAACCAATGGTGACAAAGCTAACAATGCAATTGCTACTGAATGAAATGCTGGCTAAACAAAATGTTACGGTCAAAGAGGTACAAGTGATGCTGGGACACTTAGAGTTTGCATGGGGGTGGTAAGAGCATGGTGGGTATTCTGCAGAAGGTCGGTGCTATCATTGTCGGGCCTACTCCTGCCACATCACCATGTAAGGCTATGTGCAGGGACCAATGAGGATTTTAAGATGCAGCATTTCTTTCTGGAATCATTTAATGACGTGCCATTGATGGCAATGATAGACTTTTATTAGGATGCACAAAACTACTTGGATGCTGCAGGAGGGATAGGCTTTGGGTTGTACTGGCAACAAAAATGGTGCACCCAAGAATGGCTCATTGAATGGAAGTGTGAGAGCAGGAGTATAGCATTTTTGGAATTTTTTCCTCTTGTTGTTGCAGTTGCATTATGGGGAGCCCATGGGCACATAAGAAGGTGCTAATTTCACACTAACAACATGGCGGGAGTGCAGGTAGTTAATCAGAAGTCTGCATGGGATGCTCGGGTGCTGAAGTTGCTGAAGGTTTTTGTGCGGAACTGTTCAAATTTGACATTATGTTTAGAGTGCAACATGTGCCATAGGTAGGTAATGACATTGCGGATGCTTTGTCTCATTTACAGTGGGAGAGATTCCATAGGCTGGCCACGGAGGTGGACAGGGTCAGGACCAGGATGCCACAGGAGCTATGGTTAGTAGACATGAGGGAAAACTTAACCTGGCGGTAGGATAACTGGCTATGTCGACTTGGAGGTCATATTGTCAGGCATGGAGGGAGTTGGTAGATAGTGGGGCACAAAGGGGAGGGGATAATTGGTCAAGAACGGAAAATATGTTACAGTTTAATTTGAATTTAATTGAGAAAGCACAGTCCAGAGGAACTATCACAGGTAAATTGTCTGACATTGCTTTAATGGTAAGCTTTTTTGGAGATACACCCCTTTGGCAGGAGAGTTGCAACCAAGATATTGGAGGGGCGGGCCAGGGAAAATGGGTGTCTGGGGCCAACAAGAAGTCAATTAACATGAGGTTTATTTACGGATGTTATCAGGACCATACCTGGAATGTGCAAGAGTAAACACAAACAAGTTTTGTTCACTGCACTGATGACATGGATGTTTTTGGGGCTTTTCAAGTGTCTGAATTATCGGGTAGGGGAACTCAGGGTGTCATTTGGCAGCATGTTTTTCCACTTGTGGAGGGCTTGAAAATGTGGCTGTACAAATCAAAAACAGATCAGAGGGGTCAGGGCATTTCTGTTTTCCTATATAGGTACCCAGTTGTCAATGTTTGCCCTGTGAAGTGGGCTGAATCCCGGCGAGCAAAGTCCACAGTTGCAGTAGGTCTGGTTTTCCAGCACATTGACCGCAAGCAGGTGACGGTCTTTCAACTATTGTCTGTATTACATAAGAGGCTGATTCAGGAATGAGTTGATGCCAAAGGTTTCGAAACACATTCATTTTGCATAGGTATGACAACGGAGGCAGGCAAGAGGGGCTGGAGTAGGTAGGACATTATGATCCTGGGGAGATGGGGCCAAAACTGCTTTTAGCATTATGTGCATGATAAGAAGGGGGTTTGTTAAGCCATTTCTCTTTCTTATTCATTATTTGTTGTTTTTCATGGATTGGTACAGGTACCAGGGGATGCTGGATTATCTATGTGGATAGTTGGCCATTTTTCGTTAAATGGATTTGTGTAACAAGCAAAGCAGAGCAGACTCAGGGCTGATTTGGGAATTGCCTCCACCATTTTTAACTGACATGGCATTACAGATTGGGGAATACGTATTGGGGTGATGCCCTGGCATTTTATTGATGAATTGGGTAGAAAATACCTTGGTTGTTGAGAAAGGATGTCTTTGATGAGTGAAATGAAGAACAACCTGCCAAAGATTTTGCATCAGGATACCATATTATGTGGACCCTGTTCATGCCTCGCAGGGAGTGGCACGGGACATTGAAGGGGGCAGTGGTAGAGAAGGCAAGAAGGTAGGTAATCAGAGAGATGAAGGGTTTTTGTGGAGACAAGGGTGTAACCACAACAGAGCATACCGACTTGAAGTACACATTTTATTGGGGGGGGGTAATGGAGTACACCTTTCTTATTACGGATGGAACTTTATTTGCTGCAGATTCAGGATAAGCTAACTAAGATTTTGAATGTACGTTAGTGTCTGTCGGTCAGTGACTTTATCTGGGAGGCGGTTGGCAGATAAGTTGGCATGGTTTAGAGAAGTTTATTGTTGTTGAGAGTGGCAATTCAGGCTGAAAGGGAAAGGGTAGACAAGCTCATTCCTGAATGAGGTAGGAACTTTACGGTTCATTAGGAAGTTAAGTTAGTTACAGGTGAATAGTTCTTGTAAAACGTAGAATAGGTTAAATGTGTCAATTGCTAAAAATGAGCCTAGGAGGAGGTAGAGAAATGCAGACTTAAGTTTTGTGGTGGGGAGGGACTTTTAGAGGTGGGATAAGTTTAACATAGGTAACATATCTGTATAGTAAGGATGTGGTTTTATAAAGCGTTAAGCCAAGGGTTTGTAATTGTTATGTGCACCTGCTTCTATATAAGCAGCCCTTTTCACACTATTTTTGTGTCAGTTGTTTTTGCTGCTCCCCAAGTTCCCCAACACACTACAACACTTGAAATATCAAGAATGAGTGAACAGGGACAATCCAATTAAATGTTTCATTCAGGTTATACTTCTTTAAAACAAAACTGTGTAATGAGTCAGACTGATTCTGAACACTTAGAGCCTGATTCACAAAAGGCTTCTTCATTCACAGTGGAGGCTCCTCAGTTGTGGGGGAGTGTCTGCACTCAGGCAGAATCTTCGCAATGACAACTCTCACTGCGAAGATTCCTCCCTGAGTGCTGGGACTCCGCCACAACTGCAGGGCTTCTGCCATGAGTGCAGAGGCCCATTGGGAATCAGGCTATTATAAGATGGTGACATTTTTTTTATGTGAAACACATGCTTGAATGTGGACAGTTATGGACAGAAGGAAAAAAGGCAGAAACAAAATACTTGTGCGAACTGTAAGACTGTTTCCCATTTTGCCACCTTTGTCAGATCTCTGGCACCAACCTATGGCAATTCCCACCAGACTTGAATACAACACACAGCCTTCCACAAGAAATTACTACAAATGACAGCTTATAGATTGCTGAACTAGGCCACGGCTACTTAAATCCAGTGCCATGAGTGGGCCATGAGTGGGCCTCACTTCCAGGCTTTGGGGTGGGAAGGAGTCACCTGTGAACTTCACCACTCACTGTAGGCCCTTCCATTGCATTCAGTCTCTGGGACCCTTGCCTATTTGTGCCAAGCCTTCCAGGATAAAGGCATCAACAGAAAATAAAACTCACTCCTCCGCTGTCACCACAGGGATCACAAAAGGGTACCAGAACGCTTGCTAAGAGTGGAATGCAGACACTCCTGTGATGCCTTGCATTGGACAAACTCTCCTGTCCCTAATCCACAGGTTAAGTGACCTTCCAAGGCCTATCTGACCCTATCTGACCTTATAGTCCCTTCCAAATGGGGGATGGAGGGACACCCTCCTCCACTCATGCTTCTAAAATCTCTATCGAACATCACCCTGACTTATCTCTCAACTCAGGATCAGTACAAAAAGGCTGAAAACTTGACTTGCAGTCTATGAATTCCAAAACGAGCACATAGTCCAGGTGTAATAAAGTGGGTTATTAATTGCAATGGGTGAGAGTCCTTCACAAGTAATACATTTGGAACCTTTCCTTTACTGGAAATCAAGTACCCCATTGTAACACTTAACTCTCTCAGGGTAGTGAAGTAGACCAGTTAAAAGAGTAATCAGGGGAATTGGTGAGGGCTAGTACCCAACTCGCTGGTACTCAATAAACAACACTCAATACATCATTTTCCAGTTGGTACCTTTTCTCATAAAAAGGAAATATACTTTATTACAAACACACTACTTAATATTACGCATTAATTTACAAATATCTACAAATAGGCAGATGGAAATGCCTATAGTGAGGGCCTCATAACACATTATACCCCTAGATAATTAAGAAAAGCAGAATTAGATCACACAACATGTATGCAACACCATTCTAATCCCTTTCAAAATTACCCTCTTACAATAACTTCCTTTAATCCATATAAAATTCTTGTATCTATATTATCATAATTATATAATGAGTGCAGGAGTTTTTTTCTATTTGTAAAATTTCCCCACTGCAGCTTTAGGACCAAACAACAGAGGTCATCACACTCCACAACCTATGTGTGAAAGCACAAGCTCAAGAAATCCCTAAAACCAAAGCAAGCTACTCCCACGGGCAACATTTTGAGACTTCTATATAACTCCCTGGAAGACTTAGACAAACCTTTGGGACAAAACTGTGGGAGGCTCTGGTGAGGGCTGCTGCACTGCTGGCAGCCCTCAGAACCCATTTTCAATTGTTGATGGTGCCACCTGCCCTTTCAGTGGCACCACATACACAAAATAACTTTTTTAGGCCCTCTGGTGGGCCTCATGCCATTCTCCCGTGTCTGTGGCAGGTGAGAATTAGTGGCATAATTTCACCAAACACTAGGTAGTGCACAGAATAAATCTGTCAGCTCAACCACAACCTCCTCAGAATATTAAAGGACCTGGGATGAAGATAATCGTTGAAGAAGGCCATGCTGTATTAAGGTTTCCTGACTCCTGCAGGAAGAAGAGGACTCACCCAAGGATTCCTAACTCTTTCAGGTACCCAGGGCCTGGACCTGCTGTTCAAGGGTTACATGCTTGGCCTCTTCTTTACCAGCTTCAGGAGCACAAACAGCTTGAGAATGCCTGACTCCAAAAGGTTAATCTACAGGCAGTCCCTGTATGGATCATAACACACTGGACTATGCAGGGGAGCAAGCTGTAGATTATCCTGGTATCTAGAAGCCTGCTCTGTAGAGTTGGAGTTGGAGTCTGGAGGACAGACCAGAATGATCTTTCAGCTGTCAGAGAAAAGTAGGAATTCGTTATTTTATTCCACTATCCAAGGAAGAGATAAGGTTCTGAGGCTTTCCAAAAAAGGTTGCGCCTTAAGTCGGCCAGAAAACCAATTTTGCCTGCTTGAAGCTCTTTGCTGTCCTGCAAACAGATTTAGCGGACATCCTTCAAAAGGTATTTGGCCTTTTTGACACCAGCGAAAGCTACAGCTACCAGTCTTTTTCTTTTCTCTGTTTTTATAGTCCTCATATCACCACCAATAAGCACCAACCACTTTTAAAACTTCCCTCATGCTCAATCCAGATTCAATCAGGATTACAGGGCTATTTCGAGTGATTATAACCTCACCATCTCTACTGAATTGAGAGGGTGTAATCATAGGATGTGGATGTCTCATCATATCTTTAGTCATTCTCAATATCCTCCTTTCCATTCCCATTAGTCATCCATTTATCTAATTCGTTAAGACCATGGATCTCTTCCAGGCTTGCCAAGTAGGGGCCAGAGCTTGGGTCCAAAGCCTACATATGTCCCTTCTTGCTAACAGAATTTAATAAAAGATCAGGTATTTGCATTTTACAAGACAATTGGGTATACCCATGTCCTGCTGCCCCATACCAAACATGATTAAAGCTGTGATTACCTCCATTTTAGTTATCACCAAGAAGTGAGAGATAGCCTTACCCACCACTGACCAAAATTCTTTCAATTTTGGGAATGTGGCAAACATATGCATGTTGTCGGCCTCTGCACTCGCACACTGCTTGCATTTTGAGTCTCTACTCCCCTTTATTTCTAGCCAATTTATTTGGGGTCTAGTTGATTTTGTGCAGGTTAAGGAAATGATTTGTTCTTAGTGCAGCAGGTTTAACCACCAGGTAAAGTGCAGATAAAGATACATGCCATGTCTCTCCCAGCTTCACTTCCGACATGTATCCGTCCCTCGGAGAAAATGGTGCTTTCACCATATCCTCTTCTGCCATCAAAAGCTGTTACCAGTGTGCCACTTCTGTCTTCATGACTCGTTGGTCCTGAAGGTGTAATTCTATTTGACCAAATTTGGCTCCAGATCAAACCTGGCTCTTCAGCCATGAGATTCCAGAAGCTCCAAGTTAACCTTTACCCATTGTCCACCAACTGCCCTCATCTGATGATGTCACTATGCTTTAGAGGTTTCTGAAGACTATCAAGCAGACACACTGGTGTTCCTGGGGAATCCCATATAGGAGACAACATGCTATAGTGTATGTGTAGGCATTTCAATCTGACTTTTTAAAATAATTTTGGTGCCCCAAATTTATAAGAGAAGCCTTCCTCTGGCAAGCCCACTATCATAGCCCTGAACAAAACCCTTAACAAGGTCTCATCTGGACGTAGAAGAAGCATTCAATCTTTTTTAAGCTGAAAAGGTCCAAACATAACATATTTGACTGGTGCAAGGAAGCCAATCTATACAACCAGAGAGCACCCATAGTGTCAACAAGATTTAGGTAGTAGTGATCCCAGAGGAAACGTCCGCACTATTCTTTGTAATACTGTTGATATCTGCATGTAGTACACGATATGTAAGAAGCAAACATTGATTAAATAAATCAAAGTCAAAGTCAAAGTCAAAGTCAAAAAGCTTTATTTCGATAAAAGTCATTATCATAAAAGCAGCTCAATGTATAAAAGGTTATAGTTAAGAACAACAGTAATACATTTTAAAGGATTTTATATCTCTATACCAAACATTTAAAAGAGACAATAGTTTCGATAAAAGATATTTATACAATGTTAAACTAGCCAACTAATTGATTAAGTTAAACAGGTTAAGCAATTATGGCAGTATTTTCAATTTAAGAAATTTTTTCTAAAAAAAAAGAATTAAACAGATTGTTTTAGCTTTTTGGCTCGGATAGCCCAGGCCCAAGATAAAAATTTGGCTATTGCGCACGCATAAGGTACGCTACTGTTCGAAATAAGTATCCTGATTGCCACATCATGACTCCTAGTCCCCAACTGACGGCATAGGTTTTTGAGCCAGACCCTCCTTGGAGTAGCATACTCGCCGCACACAAACATAAAATGTGCTAGTGTTTCCGGTTTAACAAGACACGATGGGCATAGCTCAGATATTTCCATACAGGATTTCCATCTTTTAGTGAAGGTGTTGAGTGGTAGAGTTCCCATTCTAAATCTGAAATACAAGGCCCTATCAAAAGGTTTTCCAATTGCATCCAAGTAGAGTTCCCGCCTGGGACAGTCTTTGAACCTCAGGAAGTCCTCTGTTAGCCTGCCCAGGGAGGTGCTAGAGTTTCTTTGAGAACAAATCCAGTCCCAATAGAGCTTTTTGAGTGTTTGCTTTGGGGGTGAAGTTCTATTTAGCCATGATTCAAGTTGACCCAAGTTAGTTAATAAACTTTTCATGTCCTTTAGCCATTTGATTTTTTGCCAGCTTGGTGATGACATGATTTCCTTGAGGCCTCTGGCATATCCGCTTAGTTCTTCTACCCGCCAAATGCGGGCCCATAGTAGTAAAGGGCGAAATTTCGCAATTTCGCCAATCTGGGTACAGCCAAGGTCCATAAATAAAGGAAGTGTCGGGGTACCTTGTGGAAGGGACATTATTTCTCTGCAGAATTTGTTCTCGGATCTCTGCAGAGCATCAGTGGACGAAGAGCCCTAAAGTTCCGCCCCGTAGAGGGCAGAGCTAACACCTTTAGCTGTGTAAATCTCAAGGACTGTTCCTATAGGCCTTGTTGTGCTGGAACGTTGCTCTCTCAAAAGGGCACCTGTAATCCTTTTGTGGCTCAACAGCATTTTGTCTAGGTGTGGCGCCCAGTCCATTTTGGCCGATATGCGTATCCCAAGGTAATCGAAGACCTTTACCCTTTCCAGGAGCTCATCGTTAAGGGTGGGGGAACGCACATGTTGTTTCGGTGGATTGAGGACAAGGTACTTCGTTTTGTTTGTGTTTATTACCAGACCTCGTTTGGTACAAAAGGATTGGAAATTGTCTAAAAGTCTCTGGAGTCCCATTGGGGTTTTGGAGATTAAAAGCGTATCATCCGCAAAGAGGAGGGTCGGTATGCGTTCGCCAGCCAGGGATGGCTCATCAGATGGATGTTTGAGGAGATGCTCGACCACCCCGTTGATGTAGAGAGAAAAAAGGGTGGGAGCCAGAACACATCCCTGGCGGACTCCTCTCTCTACCGGAATACTGCTCGTTTTCTCACCTCCAGGGCCCCACCTGACTTGGGCAAAGCTGTCCTGGTGCAATCTGGCTAATAGAGATAGTAAATAATATGGCAGCCCCATGTCAGCAATAAGCATGGGCGGATTTTGCGGATTGGCAATCCGCGAACTTGCGTATTTACGGATTCGCAATCCGCGAAGATCCGCGAACTCTAGCGGATTTTTCCGTTTTTTGTGTTGGCGCGTGTTCGCGCCGATTTTGGGACAAGTTCGCAATTGCGAACTTACTTTTCGGCTTGCAACGGCCGCGACTATGTTGTTTCTACGTCTGGTTTATCATCACAGGTTCACAGCACCCTCTGTTTCACCACTGCCACCCTCTGGGACACCCATGCCACCCTCTAGTACATCCTCACTGGCACCTATTAGGTTTATTTATCACTGTAGATTATGGTGGTTGAAAAAAGCAAGCACACCTGCCCTTCTTCAACTGCCATCAATTAATTTGTGTTTCATTAATGTGTCAGTAATTTTGAAAGTTCCAGTCTGGCTGGCACCTGCTTCCTTCCTTATCTGTAATTTGCTTTTTGTTGCAGTGAAATTTTTTTTTCACAGGACCTTTATGGTGCTATTCTATGAGCCTGCTGTTTGGGTCATAGCAGGGTCATAGAATAGTTGCAAACTCTGGAGGGGCCCATCAGGAAGCACTACCTTGAATGTTACTAATGTTAAGTTTGAACTTTTGCACCTGCTCATTGCTTTCATTTTAGCTAAAATCGTTTTTTCTGCAATTTCGCGCGTTTTTTGGGGCGCGAATCCGTGCGAGATCGATTTCGGAAGCCGCGAATACGTGCGAATACAAAATTGTTTTTGTTGCGACGTGTATGTTCGCGTGATCTTGATCGTGTTCGCGAGGCGCTTCTAGCTATTCGTTTGCCAAGTTACCCTATCGGTCGTACACGGGCGCGGCCATCTTGTTGGCGTGACGTAATTCCGTTTCCGCCCGCTATGTGTAATCTCGCAAAGTGTGCTGCTCGCTAGTACAATTTCGCGCGTACTCGCAAGGAAAATCTCGCACGAACTTACCCACGCGGTCGTGAACGGGCGCGGCCATCTTGTTTCTCATTCATTGCTATGGTTCTGGGCATGCTTTCTCTATCCTCTCTCAATCTCTGCCATCCTTTGCTTGTTTGAAGTTTTTTTGATCTAATTTTACTTATTATCTAACCCTCTATTTTTCTAGCTCTATATTTTTGTGTTTTCTGCAGCTTTTAGTTACTTTTAAACTACTTTTTTAAACTCTTTTCTTTTCTTCTTCACTATTCTATTTCTTCTTTATCATTTAAGTTTATTTCTGCCCAGACCATGGTAAAGGGAGCCGGGAAGCACCCTGAGAAGGGGAAGGGTCCCGCACCCCGTGCCCGGCTCCCGTGCGGGCGTTTAAGGGGGGAGCAAGTGGTCCCGAGGGAGATCTTCAGCGCGGAGGAAGTGGCGGCACTGATCTTCCACGTCCAGCGCCGCCTCCCCAAGACGATCCTGGGAGGCGGCAAGATCGCGACCGGCTATGGCATCCGGGAGCGCCGCCAGCGGTGGGAGAAGGTGTGCCGGGCCATGTACAAGATCTCTGGGGTCCGGCGCACATATAACCAGGCCACCCACCGCTGGACCGATGTCATGGACCGGGAGCGGGACTTGCTGGACGCGCTCGGCGTAGAGGTCCCCGGGCTTGGTGAGTAGTAGTAGTAGTACATTTACTACTCTGTTTTATCCTGCTCTGTTATTTGCAAATCTTTGTTCTTTACCAAGAGCAATAATGCTGCCGATTACATTGAGGTAAATTATATTTCAAAATCTTCTATGCATTTCATTTTCAGGTGCACTGCTCTCCTTCTCAGTAACCTTGCTTGCTACTATGCTTCTTTGTTTTGTATGTTGTGTTCAGAAGCATTTCATTGGCCTGAGAAATTATGTATGAGTGTACTGTAAAGAAAAGAACTGCGTAATGCTAGACAGTAAGGGTCATATTTTCAATTACCGGCGCATCCCTGCAAAGTAGCAGGGATGCGGCAGTAATTGTGTGCCATGCCACCACCACCCATTGGCCCAAAACGTCACAGAAGCCTTACGCATCTGTGCCGTAAAGGCAGCGCATTGCTGGAGTTGCGTGCCAACGATGGCGCAGCTCCAGCAATGCTCTGGGGTACCCTATCTCCCCAATGCTGCATCAAGCCGTACGTCGGCTTCAAGCGCGCAGGGTTTGAGTCATGCATCATTGTCCTAAAAGTGACTGATTGACATCTTGTAGATTTCCCTCAGCCACTTTTAGGATTCGTTCCTGCGCAGGTACGCCCTCCCTTGCGCCGGAACGCCCCCTGATGGCGCAGGGCTTTACAACGTGATGCATCGCCCATATGCCCATATGTGTTTTTTTTTTTAATATATACGCCGCACCAACACCATGGCGAGTCTTTTGTTCTGCCGCTGCGTCAGAAAAGGCACGCAACAATGGAGTAAAATCAGCCGCAACTTCCGCAAGGGACTTATAAATCAGCCCCAACAGACTGAAGTCCAGTCCTTCCTTTAGACAGTCACATGGCTATCAGAAGAAATAGTGGCGGTGGTGGTGGGTGGATTGATAGTTTGAGTATTCACTGATCTGCAAGCAGGATGGACTTTGTCTGTCACGTGTTGCGCACTGCTGCCTGCAGTGCCAGGCCTAGGCAAACCTCTTTAGTAGTCTGTTTATTGAGTTACATAGGAACTTTCTAAGTCAACGTTCCGCAAATCAGGCAATACGAATAACGTAGTATACCACATGAGATAGATCCCGTGGAATAGTTGTCTATCTATTTGCTATTTTTCCAAAATATGTTGTTATTGTTCTTTTGAAATGTTTGATTTGGTTGAAAAATCTCATCCATGTTTTCTGGTTTTTCTTTCTTTCATGTTGTACATCAGCTCCCCCCAAGGGCAAGAGGACACAGGAGGAGGGTGCTGAGGATGCAGGCCAGGATCGGGCAGGCGAGGGCTCCTTTGCTGGCCCCAGTAAGTTTACATTTTAATAAACAGTACATATTTTTTCCTAGCGTTCCTCATTCGATTTTTTCTAAATCGTCTTTGATCTTCTTGTAGACTGGATATAAATTCTTATCCTGCCTCGAATATGACTCCCTGTGGTATTACTAGACTATTCTTATTAGTCTGTCTGTGTAGCTAACTAAGATTGGACATTTGGCAATTCCATTGGACTCCCATTATATTCAGCAATACCTCTATGCACTGTCTCCTTACTGACTAGATAGTGTGGCAGAGTCATTCAGCTCCCGAAGTCACCGATTATAGATCCCCAATGATCTCTAGATTATCGTACGCAGGACAAGAGAGTAGTACGGAGTCACAGCACAGTCAAGAAGTGTCAGAGGCACTCATGCTTGCAAAAATTCCAAAACCTTTAGCTCATCCACTCTAGTCTAGAGGAACAAAAACCACAGAGTCTATTTAAGTGTAAAAGCTTTATTAAAAGTAAACACATTTATTAAAATCTACTTTGTCATAAAACTATTAAACTGTAAACGGAAAAGTGGTTAGTGCTGCTGACGATTAATTGGACACATTTCTTGTGGTCGAGCCGAACTCTCACCTAGTTTGAACTTGATCCTGGTCGTGTTCTTAGGACTCAGGAGTCAAGCTTCTGTCTGTTAGGAGAAAAAGTGGTGCGTGTTAAAAATCAAAAGCAAGCATTCATCAGTTGTGCATAAAAGTGCAGCAAGACAACAGCCTTCCCTGGAAAATGGGACATTTTTACTATGGAGTAGACAGTCACAAATTATTACATTGTATTCTGTTTTTTTAACATTTCTCCTAGACCAAATATTATATAGTAGTGAGTGGTGAATTCTAACATTCTTAAATGTACTTTGTAGGTGTAACATCTGGTGACGGGGCCAGCGCGGAGGTGGCTGTGTTGGACTTGGACTCGGAGGCCTCTGGGGAGGAGGCGGCGTTAGAAGAGCTGGTGGCCGTTCCTGTGGGGGATCAAACGGTGGTGGCGGAAACAGGTAAGCTATATATTCCTTACTTATTGAGATTGAAGACTGCATAGTGTGCTTTCTGCACGGGTGTATTACAATTACAAATCAACCAGGTAGTAGCCTCCTCGAAATGTACTTCGACTTAGCTGTGAAGTTTTTGGTGAGAAGAATCCCAATAAGTTCTTAGACGAACGTGATGGATGGGATGAACGAAAAGCGAAAGAAGGGTGTAAGTAAGTGGGACGCGAACTTGTATGATGGCTGGCAAAGAAGAACGATATGTGTTTGCTTGGACCCAGAGGTGGCTGGGAAGGAAAGAATATGGTATGGTGCATGGCTGGGTCAATGATGAAGCAAGGATGGGTGGAAGGACAGCAGCCTGGGTGGGTGAAACAGAAACTGTATGTGTGCGTATACTTTGACTGAATGGATGCCTGGAGCATGGTATTCTCTGACTCTTACATAGCACATGTGTATCTAGAGAGAGTAGATGGTCGCCAGGTGAAGTAAGTGTTACCTTGAAGAGCATGTACCACCGCACCCGCACGTCCGTCCCAGTGCAGGGAAGGCAAGGAAAAGAAATTGTAAATGTGTCCAATACTACCATGAATAGTAGCAGTACTTTGTATTGCGTTTGCATTCACAGCATATATCTGGTTATTACGGTGGACACTCCGTACCTCTCTTAATAACTTTAGTTTACTTGTAGTACGTCATTCATGTGTGGGTGTATCACTGTTCACTCAATATTAAGCAAAGCACCTAAAGTCATCTCATCTGTCATTAAATACGTCCCATGTGAAGTGATAGATAATCAAATTAGTTAGCTTCTTCAGTTTCCTTTTCTAGTACTCATTTGCACTGTAGGGTGAAAGGTAAATTAATTAAGCAGTAGCCCTTGTAACAGAGTATTCTCAGTGCCACCCGTAATAGAAAAGTAATAGCTTCACCACCTGCATGTACTGGACCGGTACAGTAACGCAAGTCTGTCTCCATCATCATGGTGTGCAACTTTTTTTCTCGGGTGCAACTTCACTGTGCTGTGTCCATGTCATTCTGCCGGCTTGCATAAGATAACGTACCCATTTCCCTAAACAAGAGAGAAGAAGAAGAATAAGACTGGTGTACTGTCATAGTCGACTGTAATGGAAGTCCATAGTGGTCGTAGAATTAGTTCATTAAACTACCACTACTGTTAGAGCAAGGATGCAGAAGTGGGAGGTTACATAGATACTGTCCTCAATAGTTATGTACTGTGCTTTCAATTTGCTACTTGTACTCTGTGACCCAACTTTCGGCTCAATCACTTTGTGTTATTAATAAGGAGCATTGGTTACAGACTATGTCTTTCTTTCTTCATATAGTTGCTCCTTCCAAATCAACAACAAGGAGGGAGCAGGCTAGATTGGCCCGGCAACGGAGGCTGGAGGCCACAGTCGCCGATTATCGGCGGCTGGTGGCCCTGGAGGAGGAGGAGGACACGCAGTCGAGCGGGGCAACATCTTCGACTGTGACCACTGCATCCTCCTCCGTGACTAAGCCAGCGGGACCGAGCCGGGCTAAGAAAGCCGACCGCCACCGCCAAGCAACCGAAATACCAGCTGCCCCCCACAGGAGCTGCAAGGAACGCCAACGCCGCCTACGAGTCCGCATGTCCAACCTGGAGCAGGAGGTCCTGAGGTATAAGACCTTGGTTAAGGGCCTCCGCTCCGAGCTTGCCACCCTCCGCAAGGAGTATGATGCCCATGCCGCATCATGCACCAGCACCAGCACCCTCCAGTAGTGGAGTGTCCCTTGCCCTTTTTTTATAGACTTTTGGGGGGTGGGATTTGGGAGTTGGGATCGTTTTGGGACGTTTCAGAGACAATCGTTGGGGTTAGGGTGGGTGAGGGAGATTATTTTGTTAGGGATAAATAAATATATTTTTCAACTTTATCTGACCATACCTGTTTTTTACTGCTTTTCAGTCTGGTGGGTGGGGGGCGGGGGTGTAACAGTAACTTTGTTTTCCTGAACAGTCGTAGGACTTTAGTAGTACAACCGTCAATCTCTTGTCTACTCCGAAATAATACTCCATTATACTACCTCCCACCAAACGCTTATCTTACCTGTAATTTGTGTTAGAAATTAGGGCTAGGCCCAGGGCTGGCTCCAGGTGAAATGGGGATTAACGTTGTCATTCCTGGGCGGGTGACATTTCCTCATTGCGGTGGTACTAGTGGTGTGACACAGTGGCAGTTGCATGCCTATGGAAAAAAAGAAAACGAAACCTTGTTTGTACTCCTTACTGTAGCATTACAACGGTTACGGTACGATCGAGAAAATAGCAGGTGACAGTACACTAGAACAGTGCCATAATGTAGCCTAACAAATGGTAAAGTATTGCAAGTATAACTAGTACTTGCGTTGAATTTATTTGACATTGGCTACTACTACTAGAAGATATAGTACTGAAGCTGAGTAAGTCTAGAAGATATCCTCGTATTCCTTCACCAGCCTGTTGCTGCTATCACCTTATCCTCCCCAGCAAGTGTGTGGAATTATTGATGTCATTTTAGTCAGACATCAAGCAAAACAACACAGCCCGGGGGAAGAGGGTTAGGGTTTGTAAAATGGATGGGAATGGGGGTTTCTTTTTGGGTAGGTTTTGTTGAGAGAAGAAAAAAAAAGCAGAGCATGGACAAACAATAATTGAAGATACAGAGTTTACAGACAATCTTTGGTTACAAACTAAAGGTAAGCACATGCAGTCACACTCATAGAATAAAAGACAACAATGGATACTGTATCTGTATTGCGTATGTTGTTGGAGTTGTCCTGTTGAAATTGGTAAGTAAGTTGCATGCAGCAAACAATTCCTCTTATTGGCGGCACTCCTCCATTCCAGCTGACGCTTCGTCCATCAATGTGGTGGTGACCACTGACAGAAGAGACACCCTGTCCACTGCCTGCCTGGCGGATGTTGACTGAAACCCGGCCTGTAATTATTGAACGGAAAACAGGAAGTGCTATTACAATACCACTGATAAATAAATAAAAGGTATGTACGCTGTGTGGTTCAAAAAGTGACACTTTGATTTCCCTAATAGACAGTACAATATTTTTGAAATTGCGTGCTCTGTCTGAGTCACCTTTTTAAGGATCAATAAGTATGGCCAAAATATTATAGCGGATCTTTCCCCTCAAGGTGGGTGTACTACTGTGTTTTAGAACAAAATTTGACCTTCCCAGCAATGCTCCCACCAAGACCCTTACTAAAGCCAGTCGCAAAAATGTAGAAGAACCCAATCATATCTCCAAAAACGATGCCTAGCAGAAAAATGGTTACAAAACGTACTTTGAAAGTAACAGTAGACCCAAATACAGACCGTGGATTGTATTCAAACCACTTGCCTGCAAGCAAAAGTATCCATAGCCAGCATCGCTCCAACAGTGCTCTACAACAACAGAACCGCGTTGCAATAGAACCCCCCTAAACACATGCAATCCTGCTGCTAGGGCTAACCCTAACGAACCCTAACTTACAAAAAGTGCCAAAACTGGTGTTTCCTTATGGATTTTGTCCAACAAACTTCTAGCCGGTATTAGACCTTCCCAGGAATGCCCCAGGCAAGACCCGCCAACCCACCCGCAAAAAAACACCCGACACAACACCACCAAACAGCGAAAAAGCTAAATCTCATACTTACAATGTCTCTCGGCCTTCGGTCCAAACGCGGCGCTGTGCAGCTAGGTCGTCATCATCATCAATCATCATAACTCCTGTTTTCCACCACGGATTTCCTGAAAAGCAAATGCAATCAAGATTAGACTGTCGCAGCAGTGCTTCGACAGAGACCCCGGCCGCAACCCACCCACGAACAGCAGGAAGCCCCCCAAAACGCTACATTGAGCAAGATGTCTGAAGAAATGGCAAAAAAAAGGCTTTTCCTTAAGGATTTTGTCCAAAACACTTCTATCCGGCATTAGACCTTCCCAGGAATGCCCCAGCCAAGACCCGCCAACCCACCCGCAAAAAAACACGCGACAACACCCCCAAACAGCGAAAAAGCTAAATCTCATACTTACAATATCTCTCGGCCTTCGGTCCAAAGTAACGCGCTGTGCAGCTAGGTCATCATCAATCATCATAACTCCTGTTTTCCACCACGGATTTCCTGAAAAGCAAATGCAATCAAGATTAGACTGTCGCAGCAGTGCTTCGACAGAGACCCCGGCCGCAACCCACCCACGAACAGCAGGAAGCCCCCCAAAACGCTACATTGAGCAAGATGTCTGAAGAAATGGCAAAAAAAAGGCTGTTCCTTATGGATTTTGTCCAAAACACTTGTATCCGGTATTAGACCTTCCCAGGAATGCCCCAGGCAAGACCCGCCAACCCACCCGCAAAAAAACACCCGACACAACACCCCCAAACAGCGGAAAAGCTAAATCTCATACTTACAATGTCTCTCGGCCTTCGGTCCAAACGCGGCGCTGTGCAGCTAGGTCGTCATCATCATCAATCATCATAACTCCTGTTTTCCACCACGGATTTCCTGAAAAGCAAATGCAATCAAGATTAGACTGTCGCAGCAGTGCTTCGACAGACACCAATAATTACACACAAACCCCCGGAACCCCGCCAAAGAGCACCTCAAAGGCAAGCAAGTCAGCAAAAACGGCAAGAAATTTCCACCTCATATTTGGTCCAAAACACTTTTGTCCATTATTAGAGCTTCACAGCAATGGGCCCAAAACCGTCAACTCACCCGCAAAGAAGTACAACACCCCCACAAGTGCTGAGTCTTTCTTCATTGTGCGTAATCCAGCACTCTGCTTGGAGGGAAATCGCAGTCTGGAGGAGGAGGATAGAGGAGCATGTTCTTCAGAACTTGTGAACCTGAGGAATGTAGACTGCGGCACCTTCAAATCAATAAGCAAACAAGTGAAGACAGTTCTGATGATGGTCTTGTTTTTGGGATTAGGTGATTAAAGTTTGAATTAAATTAACTGTGCAAAACAAAGAAAGAGAGACACAAAGCACACAGGAATAAAAGTGAATAAGGACGAAAAAGAAAGTTCTTGATTGATTGTCTCATTTTCAGGGCTCGGTGTCAGGGAATAAGAACAAGATTTCGTCATCATACTCTGCGAATTCAGGCTGGATGAGGTCAGTGGCACCGAACAGAGAAAAAATCCCCTCATCTACGTTGCTGTCCTCCTCGTCTTCATGCGGCGTGCTTTCTCGTACTTTGTAATCTGGTGGTATGAGGTGCTGATTCATCTTGATCATTGTCAGCCGCTCCACATTTTTGGGCGAGAGGCGGCTCCGTTTGGGAGTTACAATGCCACCAGCAGCACTGAAAACATGTTCAGAAGACACACTTGCGAGTGGGCAAGACAAATAGTTTATAGCCAGGTTGAAGAGCTGTGGCCACAATTGTTTTTTGCCATGCCAATACTGCAATGGCTCATCATTAAGGAAGACCTCTGTTGAGTCATTCAGATAGTCCTGCACCATCGACTCAAGGTCATCAACTGTTCCTCCACTTTGCTTACTTTTTGCTGTGCCTGTGACATTTTTTCGAGAACCATACCCCATCAAACTTAGCCAATCCTCCTCCCCAGCCACTGTTAGTGTTGTCATTGTGTGTGGTGCAGATGATCCAGTTGCCGGTGTCTTTAACGGCTGAGAGGTCACTTGTGCCCCAGCCACAGGTGCAGAAGTGGATTCTTGTGACTGCGGATGGCCTGCTGATGCTGATGCTGATGTACTGGCTTCTCCTTCAATAACCTGCCGTTCTTTTTCAAACCTCTTGGCTGACCAGGCTAACCAATGTTTGTACTTTTGAACATCTGCATCAGCGAAAGGAAAGAATGCGTTGTCTGCCAGCGCCTTTTTGTAGCGTGGATCCAGAATAGTAGCACAAATGTAATGCTGATCTGAGTTGATGTTTTTAAGACGTTCATCACCACGTAGGCGATGTAATAATTTCTCAGACAAAATGAAATGGTTTTTTTTTTTTCATCTTTTTGAAACTCAGAAGAAACCGCCATCAGTTGGTGCTCCAGTATGCACAACAATGGGATAGCTTTTCCCAAATTACAGTCCTCCTGGCTGACTGCACGCGTGAAGAACTCAAAAGGACGAAGCATGTCTGTCAGGCTTTTAACTATGGCCCATTGCGCCTTACTCATCCGCAGGTCCTCCTTCTGAGATGTAGCCTCTGTCAAGAAATAGTGATCGAGTACCGTATACTGCTCATACAGACGCTCAAGCATGTAGAAGGTTGAGTTCCAACGTGTTGCCACCTCCTGGATGAGTGCTTTCACTGGCATTCCACGTTCAAGTAGCAGTCTCCGCAGATGCTTCCGGGCCTTAAAAGAATGGCTGAAATGGTTGCACATTTTGCGGCAGGTGGCCATTACCTCGAACGCTGGACTCTCTTTATCACTCAAGAATTTTTGAACTACCAGGTTGATACAGTGCGCCAAACACGGCACTCTAACATGGTCACCCTTCAACATGGCCTTAACTACATTGGCGCCATTATCCGTGGAAACATAACCAATCTTGCGTTTTAGGGGGGATAGCATTGTCAAGACCTTTTTGTCAAACTCTTCCAAAAGGTTTTCTGCTGTGTGACTTTTCTCCAAGCCAAACATGGCTAGTGTTGCATGTTTCCGAGCAGCTTTGAAAACTTGGTCCGGGTCAACACCTGCGTTTAGCTTTGCTATAACACCTGAAAAAGAGACCCAGTGTGCAGTGATGCACATGTAATCATCGCCTGGGCCACTGGTCCACATGTCTGTTGTCAGATGTATTGTGTGAACAGCACTCTTCTGCAAAGCTGCCCCAATCGCCTGCAGCACATCTTCATGTAGTGCTGGAACCGCAACTCTGGCAAAATAGAACCGGCTCGGAACCTTCCATTTAGGGCAGAGCGTTGCAACTAATTCAAGAAAACCTACCGCTTCTACAAAAGAAAAAGGTAGAAGGTCCACAGCTAGCATTTTAGCCAGCTTAGTGTTATACAGACGCGTCAGTGGGTGGTTGCGTTCATATGGCACGTCTGAAGTAAGCATTGTTCTAATGTTGCCCTGGACCAAGCATTTACGGGCTGATAATGACTTCGTTGACCCAATTTTGCTCGCTGGTGAACTTTTGTGCGTTGCTGTCTCACTCGCTCCAACACTCTTAGTGTGCCTCACATTGGGTGTGCTGCTGACAGGGGTACTGGTTGTAAGGGAAGTGTTTGACACGTCTTCTTCCTGCTCGTCAACATCAGATGAAACATCAACGTTTCCTTGATTTTGGCCTTTCTTGATCGCAGCTAGGTGCGCAAACCATTTGACAGCGTGCTTTCTCTCAAGATGACCACTCTGGCCGCCGGTACCATAGTTGCTACCTGACTTACCACGACTAACTGCAAGCTTACAAAGGGTACAAATGGCAAACTTTGGATTTTTGGGACAAACAGTAAAGAAGTCCCAAACTGGGGACTTGAAGTGTCTGTGGGACCTGGAGGAGGCGGCGATACTGGTGGTGGTGGTCATGAAGCTAATGCCAGATGAAGTGGAGGATCTGGATTGCCCAACTTTTGTACGTTTTCCACTTTCACCGCCACTAATTAAGGTCGAGGTTGACGCAGGTCTCTTCTTGCCAGAAAGAAATATGGAAGCGGGACGAGTTGGTGTACTACTTAACTCCAATGATTGTGGTGTTTCCACTGCCTCCTCATCGACAACATCATCATCATCATCATCACGCGCAGCAGCTCTTCGGGCTAGGGTCAAAATGTCTGTTTGCTGCATGCCCGCTGGGGCTGCAGTGACCTTTATGATGACTGGGTCGTCGTTGGCAGAGTCTTCATCAGCAGCAGTATCCGCCACTTCTTGTTGAGCCTCATCACACTCCATAAGTCTGAGACTTTGGACGAGCTTCCTTTTACGCTTAAGTACCTTTGTTGGATCATGGTGTGCCTCACTCTCAGACGGCTGTGGTGCTGGTTCCCAAGTTTGATCCGTATCATCAGAAGGAGGTGTGCTTGAAGAGGATGTAGACACCACCCTTGATCTCTTCCTTGCTAGGGTTGTGGAAGACAATGAAGGATCAGCAGGAGGAGTGGCTTCCTCAAATGATACCTCGCCTTGATTGTCGATTTCCTGATGTGCCCCTACTTCGGGAGGAACAACTATTGTGGGCACTTGTGACCCTCCATGCACCTCTGCTTGCGCATCTCCTTGCGCTGCCTCTCCTTCCACATGTACTTGGGCTTGTACTTGCACATGTGATTGTTGTTGCGGCTGTGGTTGTTCAACACTCGTAAGATGAGCTACAACAACCTGTGTTGATTGAGGGACATTGCTGCTGCTTTCTTGCGATGAGCCAACATCACTGGTCGATGGTGATTGAAGAACTATACTGGCTGCCTCTGCAGCACTCAAGGGCTTGGACTTAAGTTGGCGTGGTGGTGGTGGTGGCACTGAGCCCAATGGAGCGGGGGGGTGCTGCCAGCTTGGTCCCCAGCAGATCCCGCTGCTGCTGCTGCAGGCATACTTTTTTTTTTACTCCCAAAAAAAGGGGCGGGCGGCACACCAGTCTCCTTGGTAACTTGCTTCTTCTGCTCCTTACTGGCACCTTTCTTGCTAGAGGAGCTACGGGTTACTTTTTTTGGGGCCATCCTCTTCAGAGCAGGTCAGCAGGCAGCAGTTGCACGAGTTGCAGAGGGTTCTGTGTCCAGACGTGACGTCGCGTGACGTTATGCTGCACACACCGCTGCAGGACTTCTTCCTGGCACTGGTGGTTCTCTTGAGTCTTCTTGTGCACCTAAAAGCAATGGAAGACAGAGGAACATCAGTTCAATTATACACCACAAAAATTCGACAAAACACAGAAAAATGAGCACAATCCCATGCCATCCTTGATGTTTACATTGAAGACACCCCACAGAAAGACTACGGACATGCAAGTATGCAACACTCACTACCCCTGGGCATAATGGATGAAAAGTAGGCAAAATAAGTGCAGGCCTCAGACACTGCCTCTCCTCAAAATGGCCCCTTACACCCCAGGCACATGTTGCCTGTACCAGCCAGCACTCAAGATGGCCACCACCACCACCCACATGGCCAGTCCACATCAACAGTACACCCCCAAAAAACAGAAAAACAGCCAGAAATCACCACAATCCAATGCCATCCATGATGTTTACATCAAAGAGAGTGAGACAACACCACAGGCACACTCAGTCCATGCACCACCACCACCCCTGGGCAAGCAAAAGGCCACACCAGCAGCCCCCCAAAAACGACAAAAAACAATAAAATAAGCACAATCCCAGCCCATCCATGGCCTCAATTATGTTTAAATTCAAGAAGACACCCCACAGAAAGACTAGGCCCATGCAACACTCACCACCCCTGGGCAAAGGGCCCCACCAGCAGGCCCAAAAAAACGACAAAAAAACAATAAAATCAGCACAATCCCAGCCCATCCATGGCCTCAATGGTGTTTAAATTCAAGAAGACACCCCTCAGAAACACTAGGCCCATGCAACACTCACTACCCCTGGGCATAATGGATGAAAAGTAGGCAAAATAAGTGCAGGCCTCAGACACTGCCTCTCCTCAAAATGGCCCCTTACACCCCAGGCACATGTTGCCTGTACCAGCCAGCACTCAAGATGGCCACCACCACCACCCACATGACCAGTCCACATCAACAGTACACCCCCAAAAAACAGAAAAACAGCCAGAAATCACCACAATCCAATGCCATCCATGATGTTTACATTAAAGAGAGTGAGACCACACCACAGGCACACTCAGTCCATGCACCACCACCCCTGGGCAAAAGGCCACACCAGCAGCCCCCCAAAAACGACAAAAAACAATAAAATAAGCACAATCCCAGCCCATCCATGGCCTCTATTATGTTTAAATTCAAGAAGACACCCCTCAGAAACACTAGGCCCATGCAACACTCACTACCCCTGGGCATAATGGATGAAAAGTAGGCAAAATAAGTGCAGGCCTCAGACACTGCCTCTCCTCAAAATGGCCCCTTACACCCCAGGCACATGTTGCCTGTACCAGCCAGCACTCAAGATGGCCACCACCACCACCCACATGGCCAGTCCACATCAACAGTACACCCCCAAAAAACAGAAAAACAGCCAGAAATCACCACAATCCAACGCCATCCATGATGTTTACATTAAAGAGAGTGAGACCACACCACAGGCACACTCAGTCCATGCACCACCCACCACCCCTGGGCAAAAGGCCACACCAGCAGCCCCCCAAAAACGACAAAAAACAATAAAATAAGCACAATCCCAGCCCATCCATGGCCTCAATTATGTTTAAATTCAAGAAGACACCCCACAGAAAGACTAGGCCCATGCAACACTCACCACCCCTGGGCAAAGGGCCCCACCAGCAGGCCCAAAAAAACGACAAAAAACAATAAAATCAGCACAATCCCAGCCCATCCATGGCCTCAATGGTGTTTAAATTCAAGAAGACACCCCTCAGAAACACTAGGCCCATGCAACACTCACTACCCCTGGGCATAATGGATGAAAAGTAGGCAAAATAAGTGCAGGCCTCAGACACTGCCTCTCCTCAAAATGGCCCCTTACACCCCAGGCACATGTTGCCTGTACCAGCCAGCACTCAAGATGGCCACCACCACCACCCACTTGACCAGTCCACATCAACAGTACACCCCCAAAAAACAGAAAAACAGCCAGAAATCACCACAATCCAATGCCATCCATGATGTTTACATTAAAGAGAGTGAGACCACACCACAGGCACACTCAGTCCATGCACCACCACCCCTGGGCAAAAGGCCACACCAGCAGCCCCCCAAAAACGACAAAAAACAATAAAATAAGCACAATCCCAGCCCATCCATGGCCTCTATTATGTTTAAATTCAAGAAGACACCCCACAGAAAGACTAGGCCCATGCAACACTCACCACCCCTGGGCAAAGGGCCCCACCAGCAGGCCCAAAAAAACGACAAAAAACAATAAAATCAGCACAATCCCAGCCCATCCATGGCCTCAATGGTGTTTAAATTCAAGAAGACACCCCTCAAAAACACACTAGGCCCATGCAACACTCACTACCCCTGGGCATAATGGATGAAAAGTAGGCAAAATAAGTGCAGGCCTCAGACACTGCCTCTCCTCAAAATGGCCCCTTACACCCCAAGCACATGTTGCCTGTAGCAGCCAGCACTCAAGATGGCCACCACCACCACCCACATGGCCAGTCCACATCAACAGTACACCCCCAAAAAACAGAAAAACAGCCAGAAATCACCACAATCCAATGCCATCCATGATGTTTACATTAAAGAGAGTGAGACCACACCACAGGCACACTCAGTCCATGCACCACCCACCACCCCTGGGCAAAAGGCCACACCAGCAGCCCCCCAAAAACGACAAAAAACAATAAAATAAGCACAATCCCAGCCCATCCATGGCCTCAATTATGTTTAAATTTAAGAAGACACCCCACAGAAAGACTAGGCCCATGCAACACTCACCACCCCTGGGCAAAGGGCCCCACCAGCAGTCCCAAAAAAAAGACAAAAATCAGCACAATCCCAGCCCATCCATGGCCTAAATGGTGTTTAAATTCAACAAAACAGTTGTATCATGCACCCCTAACCAACCCTGGTCCTACTGGATACTGTGGCTACCCACAATATAATTTATTTAATGTTCTGAAAAAGTTCCAAAATTTTACTTGCAGCAACTGTAATGCCCCAAACAAACTTACTTGTGAAAGTTGATTTCTAATCCAAAAGTGATCCAAAGACAGTCAAAAAGGCCTCAAATCCAAATATCCAGCAGCACCCACAAAAAGTAATCCTTCCAGCTCCAGATCCAAATGAAAGTGACCAGGAGATGGACAAAGCACTGGGAGGAGCCTGCTGGACAGGAACAGGAAGTTGGAGACTGTGGGGCACTTCCTTCCTCCCCCCCCCCCAAAATGGACTCCTTGCAAAAAAAAAAAGCCATGCAAATGTCAACCTGAGGAGTGATTCTGATAAAAATCATAATTTTCTGAAGGTTTATCCTGTTTGCTGGTGATTTTCTTGTGCGAAATTGCAAAATCTCTATTTCGCAAGTGCGAGATTGTTCCTTTCCGCCGCAACTACGTGTTCGCAATTGCGAACTCTCGCGAGGTGTGCTGTGCAAGGTGGCAAGCCGCGAGTACGTATTCGCGGGCGACAAACTCCCGCGGGAACACGCAGCAAGATCTAAAATGGCGCGTCACTCGCAAAGAAAAACAACTCGGCAAACGCTAAAATGACGGAAAGTGAACGCCGTGCACCACGCCGCGCGCCGCAACCAAGCAAAAAATCCGCCGCGAGCGGATTCACGGATTTTCGACAAATTCGCGAGCGTTCGCGGATTGCGGATTTGCCGAAAATCCGAAAAATCCGCGAGCGGAGCGGATTTTACGCCCATGCTTAGTCAGCAAGTACTTTCCATAACAGGTCCCTAGGTACAAGGTCAAAGGCAGTCTTTAAATCGATAAACGCGAGATAAAGACTGCCCTTGCCTATGACCACAACCTTCCAGTATACCATCATGAGCCTGAATGCTTGCTCAATCGTTCCAGTACCCACTCTAAATCCTGCCTGGAAATCGGAAAGGATTTTATTTTCTTCTACCCAATTTAGGATTCTAACTAACAGGACTTTACCGACAACTTTTTGGCTGGTATCTAGCAAGCTAATCGGCCTGTAGTTAGATGGGTCATCCCTCGAACCTTTCTTGTGGATGGGGACCACCTCAGCCCCTTTCCATGATGAGGGAATAGATGGCAACAAGGAGGGAGTGAATCAATTTGCCCCATTTGGCGCTATCGGATTTTAGCAGGTCCCCGGGAATCCCATCAAGTCCGGCCGCTTTGTGTGGAATGATAGTGCTTATTGCGTATTCCACTTCCTTTAGCGTAAAATCAAAATCAGTGGGGCAAGATACATACTTTATGGTTAGTTGGGATGTAACAGGCCCTCTCCCGTCGGAGCCGTCATGGCAGGAGTAGAGTTTAGAGAAGTGATCCTCCCACGTCTGGCTCGGGATATTGCAGGTTAGCAGGTCACTGTCTGGTCTATTGCGTGCCCTTATAGTGTCCCAAAACCATTTAGAATATTTTTTCAGGCTGGCTTCTTTAAGGGTTAACCAATAGGCATCTTCCCACTCCCTTTCGGCTAACCACAAAGCCCTTTTATATTCCCTCCTAGCTGTTTGGATTGATAGGGGGGACTTCCCTTTAACTGCCTCAATTAGACATGTCTTGGCCTTCCTGCACGATGCAGAATACCAGTCATGTCTGCCTTTGGGTTTAGTTGGAGATTTGGTTTTCCCTATAGTCCCTTTTACCCAAAAAAGGTCCCCTATAGTTTTTATGGCTACTTCGTAGATAGTTGTTACCTTATCTGCTGCCATAAGTAAGTCTATAGAGCTGATTTCATCTTGTGAGCCTTTAATCACCTCTTCAATAGTGGACAATTTATTAGTATTACCCAAGATTTTATTCCACTTGAGGCGTCTTCCGCAAGAGGAGACAGTAATCTCCTGCGGGCAGCTCGGTGGCACTAACGGCACTCCGGTGGACCAGGGATTCATTAGGGTTAGGGAAAGTGAGTTATGGTCACTCTCTATGGTAGGAACAACAACCATATCGATGACCGAACTCCAAAGCCCCCGTTCTAACAGAATATAGTCTATCCTTGTGGAGTGACCAACCCTGTTGAATGTTGGGGCACCCATCTGGTCAGAACGTGTGCGGCCGTTGGCTGCTCTTAGGCCATACTCTAATGTAAGTGCATTGAGCTGTATTGCACTGCGAGTCCAGCGCTTAATGGGTGGAATGGAGAGGATGGGAATACCCCACCTACTGTCCTCTTCTCCTAAATCAGGTATTCCTTCTAAGGGGAGTGGCTCATATGTGCAGTTAAAATCTCCTGCTATTATGGTATGGCCAGGTTCGCTATGGTCCCCTAATTGGGCCTCGAGCTCCGATACTGTAGGTGAGATGCACCCATTTTTGGAGCCTCTAACGTAGACATCGTAAAGATCTAAGAGTAGTCCCCCACGTTGGCCCGATAGAGAGATGCCAAGGATATCTGGGTTTCCTGTCTTCTTTATTGTTATCCGACAGTTAAGCGAAATGCTTACCCAAATGATAAGCCCCCCTGATGGCCGCCCCTTCCCTGTCTTAGGTTTTACAGCTGGTGTAAAAAATGTAACAAACCCGACACGGTACAGTGGCTCAGTGACCCAGGTCTCTTGGAATGCACAGATCTTGTGGGCGTCAATCAAGACGTTCCACTCCGGGAGGCCTAATTTCCTAGAAATCCCCGCAAGGTTCCAACTAAGAATTTTTATCTCACCATGTGTTGGATCACCGTCGGGGATGGTAATAATTTTAGAGTTTGGTGGGTCTACACTGTCCCTAGTTAATATAAGCGAGAGTGGTATTGGGAATGCCACTGTTGGGAATTCGGAACGTATGGGGAAGGGTATGGCTGGAAGAACACCCTCCATATCATTATTGGTGGTAGTGAGATTTGGATCTGAAGCTTCCATGAAATTGAGTCAGTCTACCTCATCTAGCACACAATATCTGTTAGGATGAGTGAATTGTTAGTACGAGGGGTCAAAAGGAAGGGACAAGTCCTGCCATGGCTGTTGCCACTGAGGGTTAGCGGATTGTGGGGGCTGAAGAGGTTGCTGCCACTGCTGAGCAGACTGAAATAGGGGTGGTGGATATTGAAAAGGTTGTTGCCACTGAAGACTAACATGGTGTGGAAATAAAGATGAGAAATGTGGTAGTTGCTGCCAGTGTTTAGTGGAATGTTGCGGGGGATACACAGACCCTCTGTTACTTGGAAAAGTAGGGCGAGGGGGATTTGGTCTTGGTGGCATATGAAGAAAATAGGACAAAGGAAGTGGATTAATTTGGGTAGCAGGACCACTGTTGGGTGTATTACATATGTAGCTGGCTGCCCCTATATCCCTAAAGTTAACTGTAATTACATCCCCTGCTATTGTTTTCTTACTCCTGCCCACCCAGTCCCCTCTACGCACAGTAAGAATTTCACCACTCATATTGCTAGGTAAAGGTTTATGTAAATGGAGCCACTGGGCACATTTGTTTCTTAGCTCTACAAAGGTTTCTTTTACTCCCTCCTTCAGTGGGGGAACGGCTGTCAGCACAACCACAAAAGGAGAGACTTCTGGTGGCAGGCTGATTGACTTAAAACGTGCCTGTTTTGGCCTAGAGCCTTCGGGCTTGTTTATAGAGAGAGGAGCTGTAAGGTTAGTAGACTTTCCTGCGACATCTTTTGCTTGTAAGGTGGTAGTTTTGTTTCCATCAGCAGATTGTTGCAAAGCCGAGGTAGAGCCCACCACCTTCGGAGTAGATAGGGGTGGGGGTTGAGCAGAATTATTCCCTGTTTGGGACAGGTGTAGTGTGACTGGATCCCTGGAAGCTGATGGTATTTTTGCCTTATTGGATGCATCTTTGGAGAGCTGGACGCAAGGTGAACACTTGGGAACTGCTTCTTTAATCCCTTGTGGCTGAATAGACCCAGGCCCATTCGTCTTATTAGGCCATTTCGAATTCATTAGTGACGTAAGTCTGTCAAGTTTGGAAATTAAGGGCTTGATTTGTGCTGCTATTGTGGCCTCAAGGTCCAATTTGAGATCTGTTACCATGTTTTCAACCCAGCAGGGTATGCCTGGCGCCAAATGCAGAGTAGGCGATATCAAGTTATGATTCCTGGCTTTAACTTTGGGTTTTTCCTTAGACTTAGTCTTGGGCGCAACCTTTGTAGGAATAGTAACCCTTCCCCCGGAGACAATAGGTACAGGAGCTGTTTCCTTATCAATTTGCCCATCAAGACTCGGCTCCGCTTTGCCAGATGTCTGACAGGCTTCTAGATCTGGGGTAGCCTCAAGATCAACATAAGACGGATCCGAGTCAGATTGGGTAACTGACAAATCGACAGCATTCGGTACTGTAAATGCGCCAGCGGTGATCAAGGATAGGGGTAAGGAACAGTTATTCAAGGCCTGCTGGGAGGGTGAATTTGCGTTTGCAAGAGAGCCCAAGGACGAGCGCTTAGCGTTCGCGAGATCCAAGGAGACTCTTTTTTCCAGCAATACAATACTTTTATCGATGGTCTCATTCACCCGTGAAATAAAAAGATCTATAGGTCCAGTCACCTGTGCTGCCGCCATGGCTTTTTTGGTACAGCTTCTAGTTCTATTGCGCATAGCTGACATCTGTGATACTAGACCAGGTGCAAAAAAGGACCTCACAAGGGCGGTAAATAATATGACTGGGAGGCGGCCACCATGTGTTTGAAGAAGAGATGAAAATCACAGTTCCGCCTACCTTGCCGATGGATTGAGGGCGATGAGACAGGGGTTCAGGGCCAGGGCCGTCCTCTGCCGTCCTTGAACGGCCTTAAACGGCCCGCTCTTTGCCCGGTCTTCGCCCCGGCCTTGGCCCCGCGCGCGTCCCGCGTGCGCGTTACTGCCACAAATTATGTAGGAAGGTCAAATGAAGGGGGCGGGAAGAGGACCAGCTGCGGCCGCTCAGCGCCGCTCTGCACGCTGGTCCTCGCAGTCCCGCCTCGAGCCTTAGCGTCCAGGTGTAGGCTCACTGAAGTCGCGTTGGTGCTCCTATGCACTTGGGAAAGCCCAGGGAAAGATTTCAAGCAAGGTCTTTAGCCTACGAGCGGCACCCGCGGAGCGGGGGCCACAAGGCGTAGCTTGTCAGTCAGAGAAGAGAGGACACGAAGGGAACAGCACTCTCTGCACGTTCAGTGGAAATACCCAGGCTGCTCACACACCGCGATGGTTTTGACGGGTGGAGGGGGCGGGAAGAGGACCAGCTGCGGCCGATCAGCGCCGCTCTGCACGCTGGTCCTCGCAGTCCCGCCTCGAGCCTTAGCGTCCAGGTGTAGGCTCACTGAAGTCGCGTTGGTGCTCCTATGCACTTGGGAAAGCCCAGGGAAAGATTTCAAGCAAGGTCTTTAGCCTACGAGCGGCACCCGCGGAGCGGGGGCCGCGAGGCGTAGCTTGTCAGTCAGAGAAGAGAGGACACGAAGGGAACAGCACTCTCTGCACGTTCAGTGGAAATACCCAGGCTGCTCACACACCGCGATGGTTTTGACGGGTGGAGGGGGCGGGAAGAGGACCAGCTGCGGCTGCTCAGCGCCGCTCTGCACGCTGGTCCTCGCAGTCCCGCCTCGAGCCTTAGCGTCCAGGTGTAGGCTCACTGAAGTCGCGTTGGTGCTCCTATGCACTTGGGAAAGCCCAGGGAAAGATTTCAAGCAAGGTCTTTAGCCTACGAGCGGCTCCCGCGGAGCGGGGGCCGCGAGGCGTAGCTTGTCAGTCAGAGAAGAGAGGACACGAAGGGAACAGCACTCTCTGCACGTTCAGTGGAAATACCCAGGCTGCTCACACACCGCGATGGTTTTGACGGGTGGAGGGGGCGGGAAGAGGACCAGCTGCGGCCGATCAGCGCCGCTCTGCACGCTGGTCCTCGCAGTCCCGCCTCGAGCCTTAGCGTCCAGGTGTAGGCTCACTGAAGTCGCGTTGGTGCTCCTATGCACTTGGGAAAGCCCAGGGAAAGATTTCAAGCAAGGTCTTTAGCCTACGAGCGGCTCCCGCGGAGCGGGGGCCGCGAGGCGTAGCTTGTCAGTCAGAGAAGAGAGGACACGAAGGGAACAGCACTCTCTGCACGTTCAGTGGAAATACCCAGTGGATTAAATAAATCATATAACGGGTGCTACAGAAGCTCAAGACACCTACTACCTCAAGGTGTTATATACATACACAAAAAGTGAATGCCACAAAATTGAAAATTTGAGATTCTAATTACAGCACTCCAGACAGTCACCCTGTATTCAGTCAGGGCCTAAATGTAGAGCCCTCAGTATAAACGTTCTGCCTGTTGTGGATATTAAAGTAAAAAAACAGAGAACATTCCAATCTGTAACAAGGATCCAGACAATCCAAGATGAGTTCAATCAAAGTCCACTGCAATTATCTTCAAAAAACTTGTTTTCTTTTATTGATATTCAGATTTCATAAAAAGGATTTTCCCAGCATATACAGCGCCAACACGTGTTTCGTCCCACACAAGGACTTCATCAAGGCACGAATGTCGTGGAAAGATATCTTGTTCATTAGCCAGGTGGCCGAAAATAAGTTGAAATCTATACAGAGCAAAACACTGATATATATGTAGAAAGATGAGGATCAGCGTACAAAACATCCGAGTTCTAATGCAATAAATTGAAGGCGTCACAGGCTGTTCAAATATGGTGATATGATCTAACCATAATATTTATGATGAGTGTGGATCAATAAGTATATCACATCGGTTCTAAGCGTGAAGGCACCCGAAAGAACAGGATGAGTACGGTGTCGTGGCCAACCAATAAATAAGAAACAGACTTAACGGTATATGTCCAAAGTGTGAGCTCCTCGGTAATATCAATATCAGCAGTCAACCGCTATTCAATGGAGGGTGGTTTACACAACCTTAATAAGTTCTCATCCAAGGATTATATCGTAACGCTGGTTCAAGAATGGTGATCCTAAGTAGTAAGAATCGAACTATTATATATGAAGTTACCAACGACCAGCCACCATTCACTGGAAATGCATTTTCGCAACCCTGATAAGTTGCTATCAGTACACCGGCAGGACCGCTGCTAGTAAACATTTAGGCCCTGACTGAATACAGGGTGACTGTCTGGAGTGCTGTAATTAGAATCTAAAATTTTCAATTAAGCACCCATAGTGTCAACAAAATTCAGTTTTGTTCAGCTCAGAGCGTTTGGCTCCATGCAAAGGAACACTCTCAGTGGGAGCTCAATGACTATGTATTTGAGTTTGAGGGACCCTCGCTGTCCACAATCTAAGACATTGCCCCAATTGAAGATTTTGAATTCCAATTGAGAGACTAAGGGCCTATTTAAAATTTGGCATATAGGGTAGTCTGTCACTCACACGACTGAGTGCCCTGACTGCCAAACCCTTCGTCTGCACGCCTCATTTATAAATAAGTGGACCGTAAGTGTTCTGCCAACTGAGCCCCTGAGAAATACATTGATAGAATACTTCCAACAACGACCACCTGATGTAGTAAGGGATGTCGGGCAAAGGACATTACACTAATGACCCTCTTTAGGGTGGAAGTTGTGATGTTGTTTTTCTGTCCATCACCATCTGGTAAAGTGTAGAGTTCCGGGACAGAAAAAAACAATAATATCTTCAGAACCTGTGGAAAGTACTCCTGGAAATAGATATTGAGAAGCAAAAAATTTAAAAATCTCTCTTGGACTGCCATAAAAACCAACATCAGGCATCCACCAACTATTTGGTATATTGAAAAGACCTGTTGTGATGGGGTCTTTTTTCAATGTACAGAGATGACCTCTGAGTTGGCATTCATTTCTAGATTTGGCAGACAGGATACTGTTAAGATGGCAGAGGTATTAGCCTCAACCATCCCGACTGATAGTACTCCATCCATAAAACTCTAAATCAGCCTCTTAGTTTGAAGGAGAACACTTTGGCTTGGATAACCCTCTTGGTACATTAAAAAAGTACTCCATCATGGTTGTCCTCAAATTGCAACTAGGTCGTGGTCAACCATGCAGTGTACTTTTTGGATGGTTATTTGCATTTTCTAGGTGTTTTTTGCCTTAAACCTTTAAACATTTATGCAGCCAGTTTCCCTTATTCGATTGTAATAATTTTGATTTATATTTTGTTCTCTATTTGTCTTAATTAGTTTGGTAATTATACTGTGTGGTGTTCCCTACTTTTAAACTGTTGGCATTGCTTGAACGTAACATACACTTCTAATGTGAATTTTTAAATGTATTTGGGAGTGGGTGCTAACAAATATTGGAAACCAAAATATCATGTTTATTTACTTTTATGTCAACTAAAAAATATTTAAATAAACTGAACCCTGCCCTATGGTCTGTTTAGGGCTTACCCTATGGGTGACCTATATGTATTGAAATGGAAGGTGTATTCCTGACAAAAAGGTTTAACTTGCCAGGTCTGAATGGTAGTTTAAAACTACACACACAGGTTGCAATGGCAGACCTGAAACATATTGTAAAAGGCTACTTAAGTTGGTGGCACAATAAGTGTTGCAGGCCCACTAGCAGCATTTAATTTACACTTCTTGGGTACATTTAGCACCACTTTACTTGGGACTTAAAACTAGATATGCTAATTGGGTGTAAGCCAACTTCACTATGTTTACAGGAGAGAGCATTTGACTAGAAGTGATTGGTTGTTCAACCCAGGCGTCCCTGAATTTCAAAATATTTAAAATAATGGGCACTTAGGACAAGGGGTAACTCAAGGATTAAGGACCTCCAGCACGACCTGCAATCCTCCTTATGTGGCGCAGGCAGTGCAGGTGGCCCAGGTGGTACCACCTCGAGGGGCATCACTATTACTTAAAGCCTCAAGCTGGCAGCTAGGTGCCCATAGACTTGCCCCCGGAATCAACACCTTGGGCTATAGTACTCGTGGGGGTTCCACTGATCACACAGGGGAGTAAGGAGTCCACAATTGGTTTGATACATAATGTCATTCACTGGTGTAACACCAATATTATGAATAGCCATCAGCTATAGCCATGCACCATCATGGCTAGAAGAGTGGGCTGGGTGGGACACAGGCTGGGGAAAAACACTGACGGGGATGTGATAGTTAACTTTAGACATCCTGCCCAAGTCAATGTGTTGTAAGACTTTGAGCTTAGAGGTAGCTCTAAAACAACAATGATTAGGATTGTCCCCCCTCAGTATTTTTAACCCCCTGCTAATCTTTCTTCCTTGAATAGTCCCTGACTTCAGGAATCTAGGACGCACAAGCCAACCCACATTATTAATCCCAGATTAATCCTACTTCTAGTCAATATATTTGAACCCTTGCAAGGCTTACAGGGGCTTGATGGAGTAGATTGACAACTATCATCTGAGGCAGAACCGCAGGGCATAAGACCCCAGGACCAGGCTGTTGTTACATTTTGGGAGGAGCCTGAAGGGCACTTAGACCCGAGTCAGCGGTCCAGCTGCCCGAGGCTCCCTCCCATAAATCGCAATGTGTCTACGTAAGCGCAGCGGGCGCGACGATGGCGCGCCGAAGGTGCGCCTAAGGTAAGCCCGATTGCGCCCGTCCGCGAACTTTCGGGGCCAGGGGCCTCAGACTCTGGCCAAAATTATATTTACACTGCCTCTGACCTACTTACACTTAGACCCCCTGAAAACTTGTGCCCTCCTTTACCCTTGCATATATTAAAATGCACCTCCCAGTATGGAATTTCAAAAGTCAAGACCTCAGCAGCTGACTTTAAGCGTAGGAAATTTTCGCGTACTAGCTCCCCTTTATCTACTAACTCTACGCTGGAGCTTCGGTGTATTTATCTTAATACAGGCTCAATGACTAAACATCAGTTGGATATTTTTCTTTTGTTGACCTCTGAAAAACCAGACATTCTCTTTTTAACAGAAACCTGGCTTACTCAAGATTCATTGCCAGATATTCTTGCATCACTCTCCTCTGACTACTATATTATTACGGCCAACCGTCCACCCGGGAAAATGGGTGGGGGAGTAGCCGCCATCATTCTTAAAACTCATAAATTTCGAGAACTTCCATCGTTGTCTCTTACCGATACAGAGAATATTGTCATTAAGATCGACACCGATAGCGGGGCTCTGTTACTAGTCTCACTGTATCATCCCCCTCAATCCATGCCTACCTTTCCTTCGTTATTAGCAGAACAACTGGCTTCTCATGTGACTAACTATTCTAAAATTGTTTTAATTGGGGACCTTAAATACTGGTTCGATAATGTGGCCGTCGATTACCAGGCAGCAGAACTTAAGGACCTATTATTGACATGAACTTAACATATACACTCTCCCACCCATCAGAAAGGTCACAGTGTGGACCAAATCTGGTCCTATAATCTCTCTCTGTCTCCCCCCTCCATACAACCTTGTATTTGGTCAGATCATTTTTTCATACACTTTTCACTTATTGTTAATATGACTATTAAGTCGATGCTGCGGGCGGGTGGGGAAATTAGGAAATGGAAGTCCATTAATTTACCTGCATTTTTAGATACCCTGGCCACTACCCTGCCCTTAGAATGCAAGGATATAGATTTCAGGGAGGAGTTGCTTTCACAATGGCTCCGACAGGCTGTGGATATCCACGCTCCCCCTGTGAGTCTTTCCAGATCACGTACGAATGATGCCCACAAATGGTTTACCCCGGAACTGAAGAAGCAAAAGCTTGAGATAAGACAAAAAGAAAGGAAGTGGAGAACTAACTATTTACCACAAGATAAGGAGACTTACTGCTCTGCTCGGAAAACTTATCAAAAGACCATTCTTAAACATAAAACTGATTATTTTTCAGCCAAAATTTCTTTTAAACTCACTAAATAAATCCAAGGAGGTGTTCAATATAGTGAACAACCTCTGTAATAGCGACAGAACAGCTCCTCTCGTAATCCCAACACAAAAATTATGCGACTCTCTAAATGAGTTCTTTAGAGAGAAAATTATCATTATAAAACAGAGCATAATTAGTTCCCCTGCCCCGATCCTGTTGGATGATATATTTTATAACCCCATTACATTAGATACCCTTCCTTTTATCGATCTTAAAACCTTCTCTGAACTTCTCTCGCGTGTTAAGTCTGGATCACCTGATGATATTTGTCCACCTCACATTTTCAGAGAGATAGGTATGGCTATCCCACAAAGCATTCTCTCTTTTTTAAATGAGTCACTTGCACAGGGAAAGGTACCTAGTAGCTTTAAGAACGCATTGTTAATCCCTCTAACAAAGAAACCTGGTATTGACCCAGCCGATCTCCCTCTTACCTTACTTGTCAAACATTTTGGAAGCCCATGTCTCTAACTGCCTCTCTAGTTTTATTGAAATGTCTGAATACTTGGAGCCGAATCAGGCAGGCTTCCGTCCATGCCATTCTACTGAGACCGTGATACTTGCTGTTCAGAACACTCTTAGATCCAATGCGGACAAAGACATCCATCAGGCTCCTTGATTTGTCGGCCGTGTTCGACACGGTTGACTATTCCATCCTTGTCAGCCGTGTCGAGCAGGCCGGCCTCAGGGAACCTGCTCTGAGCTGGCTAACTTCCTTTATTTCTGAACGCACGCAATCAGTTAGATTAGGGACTTTTACGGCCCCAACCAAGAACCTTGTCTACTTGTGGGGTCCCTCAGGGATCTTCTCTGTCCCCATTATTGTTTCATTTGTACCTTCGCCCATTATTATATTCCCTAAAAAATCACAAAGTTACGATTTTTAATTACGCAGACGATTTGCAACTTGTTTTTTCTTTAAACTTTGCAGATGCTGCGATTGAATTTCAGAACACTATGACCCACATCCAAAGGTGGATGAATCTGAACCACCTTAAATTAAACCCGGGCAAGACAGAACTTATCTTGCCCGGGAAGAGTGAAATCAGTTGGGGCACTCATTTTTGGCCACCTAACATGGGGGTTCCACCCACTAAATCGCCCACGGTTAAGAGTTTAGGGGTTATTCTTAGTGAAGATCTGTCACTCAAAGGTCAGATAGAGGCGGTAGTATCATCTAGCTTCTTTCAGCTTAGAAAGATAAAGAAAATAGCCCATTTTTTAACTCACTCTGCCCTGATCCAGGTAATTATTGCCCTAGTTCTGTCTCGACTTGACTTCTCGAATAGTCTGTACTTAGGACTCCCAGCAGGACAGCTAAATAGACTACAATTTGTTCAGAATCAGGCAGCCAGACTCATTTGTAAGCAACCCAAATGGCAGCCCATCAGACCCGGTCTAGAAAAACTACACTGGCTACCGGTGGCTCAAAGGATTGCATTTAAGACTGGCTGCATCATTTTTAAAGCCCTGCAGAGTAAGGGTCCCAAATTCATAAGGAATTTGGTACTTAAGTATGCCCCCTCACGTAACCTTCGCTCTGCTCACAAAGACTTGTTAGTTGTCCCTTTGTTTAAGAAGAAACGTCAGGGAGGCAGTTGTTTTCATTTTCTTGCTGCCTCCCTATGGAATTCTCTACCATTGCCTCTAAGACAGTGTGATGAACTTCTTACTTTTAGACACGCCCTTAAGACGTGGCTTTTTGGACAGGCCTACCCTTAGAGTAGTGTGCCCTCAAAGTGCTATGTTGTGTTCCCTAAATTTCGATAGCGCCATGAAGCCCAAGGGCGTACGTGCGCTGAATAAATACATGTTAATATAACATAACATAACACTCACCCAGGAAACTAGATTCTGCTCCTCGATCTATTCATGTAAATTGTTCAACACTCACTAGTGCCCCTCCACCCAGACCAGCCCCTTCCAGAGTTCATAATGGTCCCACAACGTTAATGCTAGAGTCTGTTCCTCCTCTTAGCACAGCACTTTTAGAGGTGGGCCCGACTACCTAAGAATACATCTGATTGCCCTACAAGAAACTTGGGATACCAACAAGAATTTTTACCTGGATGGGTTTACTTTGTTTGTTAAACATGCTATCCCTCGACATCGGGTTGTGCCGGGGGGGCCTTCTTTTATTGGTTTCTCCTGATTTAGGATGCAAGATGAGACAATTAGAGTGTCAGTCTCCCCACATGCTACTAGTAGAGTTGTTTTTTAGGACTCACTACCCATTATTAGTAGTTAACTTTTACAATTCTTTCACCAGATCTTCAGCAATAGAACACCTAGAGGCACTGGAGGGTTTTCTCGATACCTACAGAATGACTAAACACTCTTATTTTGAGACCATAATCTAAAGTGATTTTAACACCGACATATGTAATCTCAACTGTATCTCTACAAAGGCTCATGCGGATTTCATACAACTAACTACACATTTTGAAAATACGAAACCAGGTACACTTTAGAAGGGTTTCTTTCAGTAAACAATCTGCATTGTTTAGAGCAAACTGGGTAGAATACTGCAATTCTCACTTTCACCAGGCGGGGATGCAATAGTGTTATTGATTTTATAATGATCTCTGCATCCTTTGTTCCCTCAGCCTACAAACTAAGTGTTCTGTGGAGCAATTTCAGTGACCATAATCCCCCTATGTTCGAACTACTGTACTTGTGCTTTTATTGAAGTATAGATTATGGGAATTCGAAATTCTGATATTAGCACCAAGGACCAATCACGTGGACTGAAGTGGGGGGAAGGTAGTTCCGGAAAGGTTTTTAGATAATCTGTATGCGGAGTGTGCAGTTGAAGTATCAGAATGCACGGACACCAACATGCCGTATGGAGCTGTTCAAGACACATTTGAAATATTAACTATTCGGATAGCCATTAACCTAACTGTTCCATCTAAGGGCGAGGGACCTAAGGCAAAGTGGTGGTTCCATGGCACATGGTCTATTGCGCATAAGAAGGTAATGTTGTCTCTTAACCCCTTCAGTGTGGCACAAATTTTGCAGCGGTGCGAGGATGTAATTAGGGGCTGTAACCCCTTGCGTGCTCAGGATGGCCCCCGGCCATCCTACGGCACACTGGGCGTGTGCGTAGGACGGCCGGGGGGCGTACAAACTCAGCCCACTATTTAATTCACCAGCGTAGGTGCGGAATTCGCGCCGCGCTGGGGAATCAGCAGCATTCGTGACGTAGGACGGCTGTGCAGGCAAGTGGTTAAACAAACCCTAAGCGACGAGAGTGAGATTAGGGCTTGTAGGAGGATCTATAAGCATGCAGTCCAGGAGAAGAAGAAATCCATCTTGGAAAAGGCCTGGGAGGACCTTGACCAAGCGAGCATACTCGCAGAAAGTAGTAAGTTCTTGGTGGTGGATAATAGCCCATTTTTCTCTGACACTGTAAACGCTAGCACAGATTGCATCATAGCCATGGAATGGTGGATTGAGTTTTTTGGGGAATACGTACAGTGGCAATGAACTGGAAGGATTGGAGTCTCAAGGGGAGCCTAGTTTAGGTCTATTACCACTCCATTTTAACTAGCTGAGGTTCATAGAGCCATCTTTGCTACATCTGGGGGAAAGGCACTGGGCCTGGATGGGGTGCCAGTTGAACTGTATAAGGCGGACCCTCGTGTCTAGCCTAAATACTGACACAGGTCTTTAATGCAGCTAGCATATGTGGCTTTCCTCCTTCGTGGGTGAAGGCTCTGAATATTCCTATTTTTAAAAAGGGCTCAAAGGGTAATCCTGTCTGTTACAGACCCATTTTAATGTTATCAATGACTTACAGTATGGTTTTAGGCAAGGCACAGGGACGCACGACCAATGTATTAATCTGAATTTGGTGGTTGGGAAGTATACTATTGCAAACAGGGGTTCCCTGCACATGATATTTATGGACTTAACATCAGCATTTGACCGTGTTAATCAATCCAAACTGTGGCATATTTTGGGGGAGCTGGGTATGGACCAATGTCTGGTGGCTTTTTTACATTCCACCCACAATAACACCACGGCGGCGGTAAGGTTTAAGAAAGATAGCAGTATGACAGAATCCTGGGAGGTTAAGCCTAGGGTCCATCAGGGGCGCATTTTGGCCCCTCTGTTGTTTACACTTTATATAAATCTGCTCTCAGGCAGTACTAAAGACATCCCAAGAGTGTGGGCCAAATTGATCCCCGCACTTTTGCATGCAGATGATGCAGTACTGTTTGCATGGACCGCTGTAGGCCTCCAAAACGTTCTCAATGTTTTTATTGAGTTCATGGTGTCACTTGACCTAGCCACCAATTTCTCAAAGTCTCATACTTTGATTGTTAGAATTGGGGGTCTCTAGTTGGCACAGGTAGGTACTTATGACAGATAGGGACCCTCTCCTCTAGTCAAGATAAGGGAATTACACTCCTAAAATAACCCCTGCTCACCCCCTTGATAGCTTAGCACGAGCAGAAAGGCTTTATCTCAGAGGCGTTGTAAGTTAAGCATTTGTGACCACACATAGTAAACCCAGTGACAACACTACAAATGGACACCACACAATGTTGTATATCAAAAATAAGTATATTGTATATAGAGTTACCACTAAGGTGAGAGGGCCAAATAGGGTGAGTACATAGTGTTTCTGTTCAGAATAAATTTGTTGGTTTTAACAATTATGTGACCTAGTTATGAAATATGTAATGTTGGCTTATATATGAATAGGAAAAACAGAGGTCGTTTTTTCTTTTAGTGTTTTTTAAAAACTTTAAACCACCAAATAGGTGTTCTGCATTTCTCAAGCATGTGATTTTAGAATGGAATATCGGCCATGTACAAATATAATGTTGATATATGGAATGGTATATAGGCAGGAATAAGTAGAAGCTAAAGTGCAAGTAAGGGAATTATTTTGATTTAATCAGATCCTCATGGTTACTTGTTGTTTTTCTCATATTTTTTACAGCCCTGATGATGTCCCAGTTGGGACAAAACGCGTAGGCTCTAGCTATTGGAAAGTTGTACCATTTGAAAAGTTAATTGAATGAATAAGAATTTGTTCATCGATACAAGTGGACATGATCAAGTAATGAAAATAAAAAGACTTTTGATGAAGTGACGAAGCGAGCCTGCTTGGAGATTTTTTCTTCGAATGAATAGCAGAGATATATGCTTAAAAAAATGTATATGTTAATTGTGACACTTCTTGGGTTAAATTGTGCATGCATCTTTTTAGTGGTTTTTGCGGTGGGCCACTCCCAGTAGCAGTGTTAGGAAATCAAAAAGAATTGTTGTTTGGAATAATAATTACGTGTTAAATTATCTCACTGTGCACACGTTAGTGTTCCCTCATAGTGTTTCTGAGTTTAATTACCACAAGACCAATAAACAACAAAAATAATCCACAGTACTATTAGATTTCAAGAGTTCTGGTTAAAAAGGCTTATATGAAGGTTCTGTGAAAGTCGGTAGCCCTGTCTGGCTACAGCATTGTTGAAACACAGAGTCCAGCAAATCCAGCGGACTGCGTCAGTCCGGGCCCACTCAAATGTCGACAGACTCAGTCAGAGTACCTTTTACTTGAGGAGATCGGCACGAGTGTGCGAGCCGGTTCCGGTGTTCGTCGTGGTGCAGAAAGGAAGCATTGCAGGACACGTTGTCCATCGATGCGGTGCAGGCAGCGGCCCATTGACAGTGGATCCAAGGAGTGCGTTGCAGGGCTAGACGGTGCTTCGTTGCGGTGCTCCCAGCTTGCGGTGCGGCGACAGAGCCGAAGTTCGGGAGCTGGCGTCGATCAGTCCGGTCAGCGGTGCAAGTCGGACGGTGCGTCGTGAAGCGTGTGAGGCGGTGCCCAACTCCGGGGCGTTCACAGGACTCGAAAACAGCAGCAGTGACTGCGTTTGTCAGACCAGTATGAGTGGGTATAGCGAGGCGTTGCACGTCATGGTGTCCACCAGTCGCGGTGCAGGCAAAGGCTCGGTGACGGCGTCAGGATGAAGTTGGTGAGCTCAGAGCTTGCGTGCTTGATGCAGTGCCTACAGGACACCGGGCCTGTTGTGAAAGCCGGTCACAGCTCCCTGCCTCTGTAGCCACTGAAACAGCGTTTCCAGCGGCAATTCACAAAGGCTGTGATGTCTACTGGTCCTGAGACTTCGGTCAGGGGGCAAGCTCTCTTCCAAGCCCTTGGAGATCTTTTCACAAGTTGAAAGTCAAGTACACAAAGTTCTTTCTCCTCTCTTTGGCAGTCAGGCAACCACTGCAGGCCAATACCCCAAGCAGCACTTCAGCTTGGGAATCGTCTCTCCTCAGTTTCTTCAGGTTCCTCTCCTCAGCAGATGTTTTGTCTTGTAAGTCCAGAAGTGATCTAATTTCTTGTGATCAGGGTCCCAATACTTATACCCTAAAATCCTTTCTTCTCTGAGGGGAGAGGGGCCTTTGCACAGTCAAAACCAGTTCAGAAATACTCTGTTTACCAGATTTCTCCTTTCCTTTCACAGTGCAGGGCAGGAACACCAGATGCGCTACAGGAGGTGGAGTCAGCATTGTGGAAGGCAAGTACAGCCCTGGAGCACTTTGTTGACAGTATTCCTTCTCTTCTTTCAGTGTGCAGGGCAGAGACATCAGGCGCACCACAGGGGGTGGAGCCAGCACTGTGGGAGGCGGGCACAGTCCTATTCAGGTCCCAGGTACAACCCCTACCTCCCATATAGATGCAGATCTCTCTATTCACCACTGGGCTGACTCATTCTGTCTCCTGGAATCGCCCAGCCCTGTCACTCAAACTCCAGACAAAGGAATACACAACCTCGCAGAGGCAGGCTTGAAAGGTTAGGCAAGTAAATACCTACTTTCTAAAAGTGGTATTTGCAAACACAGAATAATACAATGAACTTCCCTTAAAGATGTATTTTAAAATTCTGAGTCTAAGCATACTAAAGTCGAATTTCTACCATGTTCTCTGAGTCTGTTAGGATTATAAACATGTAATAATCTAACAGCCCATTCTGGCCAATGGAGAACAGGTAGCCTTGCAATAGTGAAAAACGAAAATGGCTGTAATTCACTACTAGGCCATGCCACACACATCAGGGCTTGTCCTACCTTATACTTACAATGCACCCTGCCCTTGGGCCTACCATAGGGGTGTCTGATATGAAGACAAGGGAAGGTTCAGTGACTGGCAAGTGGGTGCACTTGCCCAGTCAGCATGACGGTACCAGACTGCATGCAGGCTCTGCAATGGCAGACCTTAGACACATTTTACCAGGCAGCTTCTGTGGGTGCACAGCCAGTGCTGCAAGCCCACCAGCAGCATTTGGATTTACACGCCCTGGGCACATGCCGTGCACTGTACTAGGGTCTGACAAGTAAACCAAATAGTCAATCATGGAATCACCAATTAATACATACATTAATTTACAATAGGGAGAGCATGTGCACTTTAACACTGATCAGCAGTGGTAAAGTGCCCAGAGTCATAAAATAGCCAACAACAGGCCAGAACAAATATAGGAGGAAGGCAAAATGCTCAGGGACGACCTTGCAAAAAGGGCCAAGTCCAACACAACCCCCTTCCAGCCAAAACGCAGGGTAGGCCAATCACTATCTTGATGGGCTTCTCTGCTTTGGGCCATAGAACATGGACCTGGCCCGCAACAGCAGGGACACATTCCAGTTCTACGCCAATCTGAACCCATTTCAATTCTACTGGCCATACTCTCAGGGTCCACCAGGCTAATCCACGGGGAACCCTTTTCTTCACCTGTGGACACCACCTGTGCAGCATCTAACCTTAACCTGCTCAGAGGTGTGTCCCAACAGACAGACAGCAAGTCACAGTGGCCACTGACAGTAGTCAGGGATGAGACCTCAAACCTCTGTGGCATCCGAGAGCAGGGGGCAGTAGCCCTAGGTACTTGGCACCCTTTGTCCACTCTCCCTCCTGTCAGCTCAGGTATGATATCCTGGCACTGACCAACCAGCCCCAGGCCTGTACCCGGAGGCTGGACCAGAGACTGGGGTGTGCTCTTCCATTCCCGGTTCTCCTCGTTGGGACTCTGTACCCTCCCACCTGGAGCAGTACTCCTTCCAGAATTGTCAGGGTGCCTGTAGGAGGTGTCCTGCACAATTTGCCCAACAGTTCAGGGGATCTATACTGTAAATGGGCTTTCAGGTCAGGAGGGACACCCTGAACCTAGCCCTCCAACCCAGGGTCTAAACCCTCAGACTGCACTGGCTTCAGAGGCGAGGACTCACTCCCTCTGCACCCCCTTCCAGAGTACTACACCCTCCCATCAGGAGCGGTACCCCCAGGATACAAACTGGTCAGGATACTGTTTACAGTTGTCACTCCCTCCAGGTCAGACAACACCTGAACTTGGCTCTCCAACCTAGGGTCTAAACCCTCCGATTGAACACTTGGCTGGCACACCAGGACTTCCTTTGGAGCACGCATGCCCTTCCTGAGGGTAACACATAACTTATGTGTTGTGTGATAGCCTGCCTGGCGCAAATTAAGCATGGGCGTAAAATCCGTTCCGTTCGCGGAATTTGCGGATTTTCTGCAATTTCACGGTCCGCGAATCTCACGAAATTGCAGAAAAATCGACGAAATCGCATTCGGGACGGATTTTCAAAAACTGAAGTACATGAAGCACTTACAGGGTTACAGCAGGTGACCAAGTTGAAGCTAATTTCTTTGTAACCATTTACAAAATGGTTACAAAGAAATTAACTTCAACTTGGGCACCTGCTGTAACCCGGTAGGTGCTTCCTGAGCGGCGCCTCCAGAATTGTTGCCTACTTACAACTATTCTCTGACCCTGCTCTGACCCTCGAAGCAAAGCAGGGTCAGAGAACAGTTACAAGTATGGCACAATGCTCCAGGCTGTCACAAAAATTAAACCACTACAGGAAGCACTTACAGATAAGGAAGCAGGTGCCGGACTTGAAGCTCAAATTCAGTAACACACAGGTGTGCTTTCTCCCCATAATCTACAGTGGTGAACCAGAGGGTGGCAGCGGTGAACCAGAGGGTGGCAGTGGTGAACCAGGGGGTGGCAGTGGTGAACCAGAGGGTGCTGTGATGAACCAGAGGGTGGCAGTGATGAACCAGAGGGTGGCAGTGATGAACCAGAGGGTGACAGTGATGAACCAGAGGGTGGCAGTGGTGAACCAGAGGGTGGCAGTGATGAACCAGAGGGTGGCAGTGGTGAACCAGAGGGTGGAAGTTTGAACCAGAGGGTCGCCGTGGTGAATTAGAGGGTGCTGTGATGAACCAGAGGGTGGCAGTGATGAACCAGAGGTGGCAGTGATGAACCAGAGGGTGACAGTGATGAACCAGAGGGTGGCAGTGGTGATCCAGAGGGTGGCAGTGGTGAACCAGAGGGTGCTGTGAGGAACCAGAGGGTGGCAGTGATGAACCAGAGGGTGGCAGTGGAGAACCAGAGGGTGGCAGTGGTGAACCAGAGGGTCGCAATGATGAACCAGAGGGTGGCAGTGATGAACCAGAGGGTGGCAGGGGTGAACCAGAGGGTGGCAGTGGTGAACCAGAGGGTGGCAGTGATGAACCAGAGGGTGGCAGTGGTGAACCAGAGGGTGACAGTGGTGAACCAGAGGGTGCTGTGATGAACCAGATGGTGGCAGGGGTGAACCAGAGGGTGTCAGTGGTGAACCAGAGGGTGGCAGTGGTGAACCAGAGGGTGGCAGTGATGAACTAGAGTGTGGCAGTGGTGAACCAGAGGGTGCTTTGATTAACCAGAGGGTGGCAGTGATGAACCAGAGGGTGGCAGTGGTGAACCAGAGTGTGCTGTGATGAACCAGAGGATGGCAGTGATGAGCCAGAGGGTGACAGTGATTAACCTGAGGGTGGCAGTGGTGAACCAGTGGGTGTCAGTGGTGAACCAGAGGGTGTCAGTGGTGAACCAGAGGGTGTCAGTGGTGAACCATAGGGTGCTGTGATGAATCAGAGGGTGGCAGTGATGAACCAGAGGGTGACAGTGATGATCCAGACGGTGGCAGTGGCAAACCAGAGGGTGCCAATGATGAACCAGAGGGTGCCAATGATGAACCAGAGGGTGGCAGTGATGATCCAGAGGGTGGCAGTGGTGAACCAGAGGGTGGCAGTGGTGAACCAGAGGGTGGCAGTGATGAACCAGAGGGTGGCAATGATGAACCAAGGGGTGGCAGTGGTGAACCAGAGGGTGCTGTAATGAACCAGAGGGTGGCAGTGATGAACCAGAGGTTGACAGTGATGAACCAGAGGGTGGCAGTGGTGAACCAGGGCGTGGCAGTGATGAACCAGAGGGTGGCAGTGATTAACCAGAGGGTGGCAGTGGTGAAACAGAGGGTGGCAGTGATGAACCAGAGGGTGGCAGTGGTGAACCAGAGGGTGGCAGTGATGAACCAGAGGGTGACAGTGATGAACCAGAGGGTGGCAGTGATGAACCAGAGGGTGGCAGTGGCGAACCAGAGGGTGGCAGTGATGAACCAGAGGGTGACAGTGATGAACCAGAGGGTGGCAGTGGTGAACCAGAGGGTGGCAGTGATGAACCAGAGGGTGGCAGTGATGAACCGGAGGGTGACGCTGCTAAACTGCCTGGGAGCCCTGTGGGTGTGAGCCCCTGTGCTGCTGAGCTGCCATGGGGTTGTGAGCCCATTCGCTACTGAACTGCCCCGGGGCCCAGTGTGTGTGAGCCCCTGTGCTGCTGACCTGCCCTGGAGCCCTCTCAGTGTGAAAATCATTCATGCTCAATTGCCTGGGAGCCCTCTGGGTGTGAGCACACATTGTGCTAAGTGTCGCCCTGCCCCCAGTACATATATACCCGTACCGCACAGCACCATTATGCTCTTGCACCATGAAGTCTGGTGCCTGGATGCTCCTGATTCGTGTAGGTGGTACCACCGTTTGGTGCAGTTAAAATGTAAAGTCATAACTTGCTACACAGCATCAATAAACACGTGTCCCCCCTGGCACCGGTATGTGCATGTACCAGGTGTGGAGCACCCGCATGCCACTGCACCCTTCTGCCCAGCGCCAGCATATGCCTGTACGGGGCAGTTTAGTATGAGATGGGACATTGTCCAGCAACAGCAGCTGTATTTTTTGCGTTCCATGAGTTTCCCGAGCGCCATCCCGTGTAGCTCCTGTGACCAGGCGGCTGCTTTTTCCTCATCTGCTGCTCTGCTCGGTCTCTGACCCTTTATAAACAAGATGCATGTGAACTCACATAGAAGCCCCACCCGTTTGGCCCCATCCACCACACACTAGCGGTATGAAACGTCTTCCCGCCCGTCCCCACTATAATGGCCAGCTCACTCAAGGGACCTCAGTGCCTTTTGGCGCACTGGCAAAGTTACAGGCACACGTGGTCACATATTTGTGCAAATGGCACGAAATACCGCGAGTTCGCTGGAAAATTTGCAAACTCGCTGACTTTTTTGCAATTTCGCACTAATTCGCGGACCGCGAATACGCAAATTTTGCCCATACTTAGCTCAAATCTCCTGACCCCTGTCCATCTGACAGTGCGCGAAGATCCCCCAGGACAGAAGTGGTGTCACCATGGTCATTCACTGGTGACGCAGCCCTTACGGCTGGCCCCTGACCCAATCGTCTTTCCACTGGGGTCTCTTTCCCCCCTCACCCCTCAGTTTGGACTTCTGTACCCTCCACTTAGGAGTGGTACTTCCAGACCCCAGAACTATGGAAGACCTGCTTACAGGCACTCACAGCTCACCAGACACTAGGGGATCCCCCTCAACGGGCGGCCCATTAGGACTAACCCTGGGCGTAGTATGCTTAGTGGGGCTACACGAAGCAACGCAAAGTGGGCGAGAAACTAGGCCCACCTATGCACTTCACATAGCCACACTACGCGCCGCCTGCCCCCTCTCCTACATACCTAATTTTTGTAAATGCTGAAATAAAAGTAAATAAAAGGCACTTACCTTGTCCGCTGCATCCCGGGGCTCCCTCTGATCGTTCGCGCCGCCGTCGCCGCCATCTTGGATAGCAATGCACATGCGCGGCCGCCCGCGCATGCGCATTTCTCGCGAGAGTGGGCGTAGTGTTGCCTGCTACGCCTACTTTGCAAAGGGCGAAGTAGGCAACACTAGCGAAGTCCTTCGCCCAGGGTTAATTAGGACAGCCTAGACTCCCTACCTGGTGTTCCCTTAAAGAACCATCAAGGCCCTGAGACTGGGTTTCGGGCACCTGGGGACACGCAGCCCCACACTCACTCTTTCTCCACTGAGACAGGCCGTGAGCCCCAACACCCCTCCCACTACAACAGGACCTAGCTGGGCTACTCTGAACCACTTCCACCTCCCTGGGTTGGAAGATACCTAAGCCACTCATCTTAGAATCACCCCCAAATGCCTCTCCAGACTCTCTGGAATCCACCAAAAGGTCTGCCTCCAATGTGAGCTCCCTGGGGTCAGAGAACTCACTCTGGAACATGTGTTGGCATAGCTCTGGAAAACAGGGACTTACAATATGGGGTAGAGCTGTCTAAAGTGTCCACATTTCCTTATCTGTGGGGTGTTCTTCGATGACCATGGGACCTGGGCCTCACAAAGAAAGATAAAAAAGAATGAACTGGCTAGAGCAGTTGGGGCCATGCAGAATTTTGCTAATAGGTTATGGTCTAAACCATTACCTGCCCTATTTGAGGTTTACAAAGCAAAATGTATCCCTATGGCCACATATGGTTGTGATGTATTGGGCTAGAAGGACGTGAGGGACATCCAGGGGGTTAAAAACAAATTCATGTGGGACCTTCTTGCTGTCCCCTCAAGTACCCCAGCCTTTGTTCTGCATGAAGAGCTTGGCTTGTGGTACATCTCTGACCATATCATTGATACTTTGGTTGAGGATCTGGTTGAGCACAATCACTACATTGAATCAGTTGGACTGTATTGCTCATGAGGGGGCCTTACGTATTCCGTGGCTAATATATATTAGGGAGCAAATGAAGCGGTTGGCCTGGCCTGATATGTATGTTAAATCAAGATTCCTAGGCCCGGCAGCCATCAGGGAACTTCAACCTGAAATTTCAGGCCAGGCAGCAGGCGAATAGGAAGGGCACAGAAGTAGCCAAGCCGTCAGTGAGAAGGCACGTCACTATAAGCCTGTCCCCACAGTTACAGCCCTACCTGACACTGGTCTCTAACGTGCAACATCGCCTCGTTTTAACTAGATTTCAGCTAAACCAGGTGCCCTGGGTATTAGCCTTCCCTAAGGGATATTCATTTCCAGGTGCCCTAAAGCAATGCCCCTGTGACTACTTTTCTGACCAGGATACCTTGTATTTTATCTTTTTGTGTGAATTTTATGCCCCCCTGCGCAAAAAATTCATACTGCTGTTACTTAGAGAGGCCAAGTGTGTCCAAGTAAGACCTGCATTATTGTTTTTACCAATGCTATCCTCTCCCATGATGTGCCTTAAGGTTGCAAGCTATCTGCTTGGGGCCTTTAGAATCAAGAAGATGTACATGCAGTAGTCACGCTACATTTATTTGAGCATGGTTACCGCATTTTATGCTCTCTTGAGTCGTTTTTTGTATATTTATAGTATTTTATTTGTTGTATTTTTATGAGCGTCTCGGTATTTGTAGCTTGACTCTCTGTAATGAGTTTTAATTTTAATTGTTAAGTGATTTAACTTAGGATACTCAACAATTTTATGATGGGCTATGTGCACTTTCTGCTTCTGAAATGAATTGATTGCTTTTTAAAGTCTCTTAAAATGTTTTTAACTGCGCAGAGTCAGAGAGCCAACAAAACGAATTCAGCAAAATAAGTGGAGTGAAGGCAAAACCTTTTGGGGAATACCATGACAAGGATGTCATGCCTAACAATACGTAACTATAATGCCATTTCAACCTTTGTTTATTAAGAGGCTCTATACACCACCTGCTTCAGGGTTGTCTAAAATGCATGCATTGTGGACTTATCCAAGCCAAATGTTCAAGATAGCCACTAAAAATAAATGTGATAAGAATACAGTAAATATTAATTAAGCTTATTCACATAGAGGCATATGTATGAAGCCCATTTCCCATTCAAAAACGGGCCGATTCTCAGAATCGTCCCATTTGAGAATGGAAAAAGCCTTTTGGGATGTACCATCCCAAAAGGCCCTTGCAAAATAGGGAATCGCAAAATTTTCGATTCCCTATTTTTTGAATGTAGAAATCACCCAAGTTGTGCGATTTCTCCTGACAAAATCACAAATTACCACCAACTTCAAGTTGGTGGAAATTTTCCGATTTCGTTGAAAAATGCACTTTTTGGCATTTTTCAAAGTGCCATGTGGCGCGTATATATGCCCTTAGGGCATGCATGTGCGCCACATGTGCACACATTCTCATTTCAGGGGTGCAACAGGGTGTCCTTATGACACCCTTACACACTTGAAATTGCATTTGCAATTTGCGAGTATCTAATGGGTACTCGCAAATTGCGAATGGTTTCCCATTCATTCCTTTGGGCCTCTACGCCCATAAGAAAACATTCGCGAATTGTTTATTACATCCTGTTTTGCAACTCTCAAATAGCAATTCTCTAAAAATTGCTATTTGAGAATCGCATTAACGGTATTTGATACATATGCCCCATAGTATTTATCATACAAATCTGGCATGGCAACTTTATTGACCTAAATTTGAGACCCTGATATAGTTACATGTAAGATCAAATCAAATTAAAATCAAGCTTTATTCGATCATATACATATAATCATAAAAGCAAGCATCAGAATCTATACAAAAGACAAATCACACTATATAGAAATACAGATCTCAAGAGAATTATAAAACTCTATATTTAACTTTTTTTATACAAAACAGGTTTAAAAGCGGAAAAGCCCATCAAGGATCAAAGCACATACTTTTCCTCAGCCTCACAGCGTTCTTCAAGAAGCTAGAAACCCTCCAAGTCACAAGTTCATTCTCTAAATATTGCAATCGAATGAGCGCTGGACGACATTGTCTTAGGCCGAAGGAGCTTAAAATAGGAAGTATCCAGAATTTCCTTAATTCATTAAAAAAATTACACAAAAAAAAAAGAATAAGTGAATGGTAGACTGTTCTGTACACGTAAGATCAAGAGGACTATGGTGAGAAAAAAATCAAGGGACATACTCTTTCTTCTGATTATTTCTCCAGAAACAGGTGTGTGAAGGAACAATCCTGATGGAAAGTGAAGCAAACCGACACATGCAACATTTTTTTTTAAAAAAAGTATGTATTGTTACACACAGTAAAGCTCTTCTAGTATTTTAACATTGCTACTGTTTCTACACTGAATGTATCGAAATGCATGGAAGTAGTTTTGGGCCTAGAATATAGGCCTGTTAAATACTGATGTGGGTCTTTCAGCTCTAAACAGACTAAAATATTATTGGTCTGATTGACAAAGGTAAGCTTACACTTCTATGTAAGTTTACAATTACTGTGGTATTCACACACTAGAAGTTTAATTTTACTAATAATCATTTTACGATTGTGGAGACTCCGCAGTTGGGGCATGGAATGCCACACATAAACTGATAGACCAGACCTGTCTTTATAAGTGTGGAATCTATGCCACAAACACAAACAAATTCACACTTAAAGATTACCTTTGTGAATCAGGTCCTACAAGTGCTCAGTGGTCACCGATTTTTTGATTCACAATCCAGAGAAATTATTTTTCTATTCTGCATCACTTTGAATCTCATGGTAGCTGTGGATCTGCTCTGCAAATATAAATACACTTTCATAATTCTATATCAGAGGAACTCGAGGGAAACAATAGCAACAGATCCTGTATTCTTCATGAAAAGTGACCAAAAGAATTATGCACTGTGTGGTCTACAAATACTGGAGCCATGTATCAGCAAGTGTCCCTCACTTTACAGGAGCCCATGTATAAAAATATATAAAACATACTGTTGATTGTGGAACGGCAAAATAATGGACTGGTTGTTAGAAGGATGCCGAGTTGTGTATCCAGTTTCAGACCTAGTGGCATAAAGGTATGAATGACTCTACATGACCTGACATAGAGACTCTAGAAATAATCATGCTGTAAATCAGCTAACTATAATACAGGAAGGTATTAGACTAATTTGTTCGGAGTGTGTGATGAAATATGACTGAGATGTGTTAAGGTTTCAACCTTTTATTAATTTTGTCCACTGAGCTGTTTTTAATAATGGCAATTATTTTTACTCACATTATTTGTGAAAGGATAGCATAGAATAAATATTAGTTGTTAGACCTGGCACCATGGTGTGGATCTCCACAGCATTTTTGCTTTTTCCTCCTGTGTTTCTGCTATGTGTTGGACTTCTAGAGAACTGTTTTTCTCTGGGAGCTAGAAAATCAACTCAATATCGAAGAAGTCTGATTCATCCATACCTGTTTCGAATGCTTCGCTGAAGAAACCGTTGCTGCATGCCACATTGAGTGCAACGACCTCTGAAGTCCAAGATCTCCGCACCGAGCGTGATGCAAGCCTTGCTGTGTGGGTGCAAGAAACCATACATCGTCCCGGATCATCACATTGCATTGAGGAGCCATGTCTGTTGCATCATTAGGGGACACGGTAAAAAACAGATGCATCAGCTCACCATGAAGTAAGAAATCGACGCATCAACTCCTGTGTGCTGCAGTAAGGAACTGAAGCATCACCTCCCCGGAGCAGGGAACCAACGCATCACCTTCCCTGAGTGTAAGAAACCAACGCATCACATTCCCTGCAGCCCGTTTTGTTTGTTTGCATGACGCATCCTAAACACTGTGTGAGAAAAGTATTGCATTTCCAACTTGCATTGAATTGAACTATTTCTACCATTTGGAAGCCTTATTTTTAATACTGTATTGTGGATTTTTGTTGTTTGGTCTTGTTTTTGTTTAGATAAAGATAACTTATTTTTCTGAACTGGTGTGGTGTCCATTTGTAGTGTTTTCACTGTATTACTGTATCTGTTCACAAATGCTTTACACACTGCCTCTGAGATAAGCCTGTCTGCTCATGCCAAGCTACCAAGGGGGTGAGTAGGGGTTATTTTAGAAGTGTATCCCCCTTACCTTGACTAGAAGCAAGGGCCCCTATTCGGACAAGGGTACCTACCTCTGCCAACTAGAGACCCCCATTTCTAACATTTGTTTGTTGTAAAATACCGATACTTGTGTGTGAGTTGATAATTGGGTTTATGAAGGAGTTCTGCCTTTTTGCCTGCAGATGAGAGATTCTGACAAATGTGTCTGCCTCCTAATGTTCTTCCCACATGAACATATATCAGAGGGAGAGATGAAAGACATCTGCCATCTTTTCTTTTCTCTGTCAAGTTTAAAGCTTACTTTTGGAACTGACGAACTCTATCAGGTGTGACCCCAGAAAATGTGGGGAACACAAAAAGACTGATGTAGACATTAGAGAGTAATGTGCTTTTATTTATTGATGAAGCCATTATTTCTGTCTAGCTTGACTGTCTTAAGATGCAATTGTATGCAGTCCAAAGCAGAATGCAGACCAGTGAACACAAGCCAGATTAACATTATTATTACTTCATAACGCCTCCTTATACGCTAGTAGTGCTAATTATTTTTACTATGCTTGCTCGTCTTAAAATATACAGAAAGAGCAGAACAAAACTTGCAGCAGATAAGAAGAAGAGGAGAAATTAAGGTACAAAATTTAATATATCATGCAGTGAAGGATCCACTTGGCCAACAGATCACATGCTGAGATCTGATTGGATGCCAACAGCTCAACCAGGAAGTGATGGTAGCCATCTAAGGACTCGGACTGAGTTCTGATTCCTACAAGAATGCAAAAAGACAAAGAGGGGAGGGTATGTATACCCTGACCCCTTCCTGGTGTGGTCCCAGAGGGACCCGGCCTGTGGCCAAAAAATGTTTTTAAGGAGGATTGTGAACAACACACATTACTCCCACTGGGAGAAAGAAAGCAGAAAACAGCTGCTTCCTCAGGACAGAAGCAATCCCGGCCCTCTCATTATGAATGAAGCTGACTGAGGCCATGGAGGATCTGGGGCTCCCCCTGTGGCAACCAATGTGGTACTTGGGGGTACCCCAATGAGTACCTGGGCAGCCATCTATGTTTGAGGCAGAATCTGAATGATGGGTTCACCAGTGCCTTACTAGGCTCACAAATGGGGGACCCCTCCCATTTTTAACAAGAATCTGCCCCCCGGAATTGGAGTCCCTGGGACTATGAAGGTTCAGAAGGGGGCCGTGTGGCCACCTTTCCTTCTTTTTTTTCCTTGGCCCCAGGAAATTGGATTTCTGCGGCCGGAAAAGCATTGTTTTTGTCCTCTTTTTTGGCAATTTGGCCTTGGGAATGGGGTCCCAAAAGCCTATAATGGTTCAGGGAGTGTGGTTACCTGCCCTCCTAATATGTATGTTTTGGTCCCGGTGGTGTATTCCCTGGGGCCCGAAGGTCAACCCTACGCCACGTTGCCAAATGTTGTGCATGGAGTGGGATTGGCAGCCTGCGGGAGGGTTAGCTGCCTTCTGATGCACAGTTTTCTCATCAATAATTTCACTGCAAATGTAATATTATCAATATGTCATAGAAGATGCCATGAGTGATGTGATATTTGGGGTAATTAGCAGTGTATGGCAAGGGCGCAAGTTATATTTAACCTAGGTTACAAGCTATAGTTACTTGAGATAACTAACATTAACTGGTGATTTTTTTGTTTCAAATGTTATGTTGTTAGCATTTCACCTAACTATAACAGTACTATAACTTTTGGATTTGTCATTGAATATATGTATATAACACAAGTGGGTAGTTATAGTTAGGTCATCTTTCCATAGCAAATTCCTTTTTTAATTTTGCTGATAACCTTTGACGAATGTTCACTAAACTTTTTATAAAAGTGCTCTTTCTTGCCTAGTTTGTGTGTGGAACCGTTGGGGTGATCATTCAATCGAGGTCAAAGAGATAGGTGGCAAAATACAAAATGCCCTTGCATTTTCCATAAACTTTTTAAACAGGCACTACGGTAAAAACTGCTGAATGGAATTAGATCAAATTTTGTCAGAAGCTACATTTTGGTCCAGAAAACATGCTTTTTGTGATTTGGTGCAAATTCATTCAGTAGTTTTTGAGAAATTAAAGTTCAAATATATTTGAATATATGGAGAGTTAGGTTATAGGGACTCTTGCAAGAGTACCTCAAACCACATAAAAAATAGAGCCATCTGATTGGCCTAAGGAGCTTTTCTACCCTTGGAACATCATGCACCTGTGGGAGCAAGGCTCTGACCGTCTGCCTGCAACATGAGGAAAAATGTTGCAGGCAACCATTGCAGAACTCAAGCGCTTAGTCCTGATTTTAGTTTTTATAAATAGTATTAGGGTAGGTGGAAAAGTGTCTCCATGCCTGAATCTGTACAATCCTCGGGGACCCCATCCCCAAAGGCAAAACAAAATTCCTGTTAGGGGAGGTGGGCACATGGCACCCCCGAGCCACAAATGAGTACCACAGACCCCATCCCCTGTGGCCAATCACAAATTATAGGAAAGGAGAGTTCCCCTTCCTGAGCCTTAAAAGGCCCTTGGGACTCCATCCTTGGGGTCCAGCTCTTTCACTGTCTACCAGGGAGCAGACGTCGGGAACACAGCAGCTTTCTCTGCTTGCAGGAGCACTCATGATGTTTTAAATGGCATCATTGAAAACATCACTGCAACATTTGAAATTGATGACAAAACGGTACATGGCAGGGGCACAAGTTACAGGCATCTTAGGGCATGAGGTATAGTTATCCAAGATAACTGTAACTGGTGAATTCCATTGGCTTACTTTAGTTTAAAACATTATGTTGTCACTGAAATTTTCCCTAACTTTAGGACTCCTAAACTGGGAAAAATCCTCATTTAAAGACTTTCGGTATTCACAGAAGGCATTTAGGAGTCCTAAAGTTAGGAGTCCCTAACTTTACTACTCCTAAACCCTAGAAAAATCCTAACTTTAAGACTTTCGGTATTCACAGAAGGCATTTATGAGTCCTAAAGTTAGGACTCCTAACTGCTGTGAATACCGAAATGAGTAAGTGCCTTCTGTGAATACAAAAATGAGTAAGTGCCTTCTCTGAATACCAAAATGGTAGTAAGTTTAGGATTTTGTCTTAAGTTAGTTCTGTGAATCGGGCCCTACATGATTGTAGTGTGACGCATTGCTTTGTTTCTTCCTGGTTCAGGGCTTGCGGGCAGAGATACGCTTTGCAATATTCCTTCTATTAAAAAGTACATGACTGTGGCGCTACGTATCTCATTGTTTCTCTGTTGCACAGTACAAGAGAATATTGTTAAGCTTTGCAGTATTTGTTTTCTTTTGCAACATGTGTGATTCTAGTAATACGACTGGCCTAACCTTCTGGAAATGGTTAGAAGTGTACTTAACTGTTGGTTAAGAAGCGGTGGTTGGGATTAGAACCTACCAACCCACCGGAAAGAATACTACCCATTCTTGTATATTGATTTTGTATCATGTGGTCATTTTGCATAACTTCTTATATAAAGTTTATACTGATTTTATGAAAACTTGTCTGGAGTCTATTTGTTATGACATCCTTGGATTACTGTGAGTGTGGTTGCAAATACTGTATACTCATGCATTGGAGATATTCCTGGCTGCTCATGCCGAGCTACTAAGGGGGTGAGCAGGGCCATCTCAGATGGTGTCCTTACTTGGCCTAAAGTTGATGTGACGGGTCGGTACTCCCGACCTCCAGCATTTGGTGGCAGCGGTAAGCGACAGGGACCCCCACTTCCAACATTTGGCTGCAGAACAGTGGGATTCGATCCTAATATAAATTAAGCACTTATGTGCAAAACCTCAAGCAGAGGAGAGCAGGAAAACTCTTGCGTTGGAAGAGAAACGGATTCTCTTTGCTCATGAGTTAAGCATGAGGGAACTGGCATTAAGGGTAGACAAGCAGAGCCCAGTTCGAATGGTGGCAGCGCACCACCAGTGCTAGTAGGGAAGCTGTACATTTCCAACGATTTAGTGTGAGATTACCAGAGGTGTGATGACATTTATGCATTGTTCACCGCATATGAGATGGCACTAAGAATAAATGAGGTGCCTGAAAAGCATTGGGGGCGGGCCTATCGAAACACTTTAAGGCTTCGGGGAGGGACGTTCTATCGCCTTTAGAGAGGGTGGGAACCTTGACCTATGCCAACATGTGGAAGGCTTTCTGTCTCCGGTATGGGCTCACTCCTGAACAATATCGGCAGAAGTTCAGGACCTCCAAGAAACTATAATGCCATACTTGGGTAGAATGTGTGAATGAGTACACCCGGGTACTGAAGGGTTGGGTGCTGGGTAGCAAGGTCAATGATTTCAAAGGCCTATGCGATTTATTCACTTGTAAGCACTTGAGTAGCCTGTGTGTAACTTGTGGGACACCCGCGCGCCGCACGGCCACCAGCTGCTGCGTGTGCCCCCTCGCTCTGCCTAGCTGCCTGCCTCGCCGACGGCCTCGCGGCCGCTCTGCTTCTCCCCGTGTGCTAGTTCGTCAGTTTCCTTTTGTTTTGACCGTCACTTGTGCTTGTCTGGAATTGTCAGGATTTCTGTTTTGCTGTTTTTTCCGCCATTTGTGCTTGCTTTTTGTCTAGGTTTCTGTCTCTCCGCCTCCTGTGATCGTTTCTGACCCTCGTTCCCTGCCTCCTTTCCCGCCTTCCTCGCCGCGCTCCCTCCCCGCTTCCCGCCACCGCCATCAGCCCCGCCCCTTTCTCTTCTGTACCCTCCCCGCTCCCGCCTCCCAGCTGCTCCGCCCACCCGCGCACTTGGCCTTAAATGGCGACCGTGCGACGCAGGTGAGTGTGACCCACTTGTGGGACACCCCCGCGCCGCACGGCCACCAGCTGCTGCGTGTGCCCCCTCGCTCTGCCTAGCTGCCTGCCTCACCGACGGCCTCGCGGCCGCTCTGCTTCTCCCCGTGTGCTAGTTCGTCAGTTTCCTTTTGTTTTGACCGTCACTTGTGCTTGTCTGGAATTGTCAGGATTTCTGTTTTGCTGTTTTTTCCGCCATTTGTGCTTGCTTTTTGTCTAGGTTTCTGTCTCTCCGCCTCCTGTGATCGTTTCTGACCCTCGTTCCCTGCCTCCTTTCCCGCCTTCCTCGCCGCGCTCCCTCCCCGCTTCCCGCCACCGCCATCAGCCCCGCCCCTTTCTCTTCTGTACCCTCCCCGCTCCCGCCTCCCAGCTGCTCCGCCCACCCGCGCACTTCGCCTTAAATGGCGACCGTGCGAACGCGCAGCGGGCGCGCCGATTGTGCGCCGAAGGCGCGCCAAAGGTAAGCCCGTCTGCGCCCGTCCGCGACCGGATCGCGACCAGCGCCAGGACCCCTGGCCCACGAAGACCCCGACCGTCCCGCCGGACGTACTCCGCCGCCACCCTCACCGCTCTCAACACCGGCCGACTCCCAGAATGCCACCAAGCCACTCCACGACGCACCCACGGACCTTTCAGCTGCCACGCCTGCAAGTTCGCCTGCATCCGGACCTGCCTCACACCAGCACCCGCCAAGTCGAACACCAGCAGCACCCACCTCAAGTGCATCTTGCTCAACACCCGCTCCGTCCACAGACACGCCGTAGAACTCTGGAACCTCCTAGACGCCACAGCCCCTGACGTTGCCTTCCTCACGGAGACCTGGATGAACGCCTCTTCAGCTCCCGACATCGCCATCGCCATCCCAGAGGGCTACAAGATCGTCCGCAGGGACCGCAACGCCAACCAGATGGGAGGAGGCATCGCCATCATCCACAGGAACACCATCCGTCTCACGACCAGCACCGACAACACCCTGACCAGCGCCGAACACCTGCATTTCCAGATCCACACCAACCCGAACACCACCCTCAGAGGCACCCTGATCTACCGACCCCCTGGACCACGCACACATTTCAGCGAGGACATCGCCGACTTCGTCAGCCCGCATGCCCTCCCCTCCGCTGACTACATCCTCCTGGGAGACCTCAACTTCCATCTGGAAAACAACAACGACCGCAACTCCAGCACCCTGCTCGACAACCTCGCCAACCTGGGACTCAAGCAACTGGTGTCCACCCCCACCCACCGCGCCGGACACACACTCGACGCAGTCTTCTCCTCCAGCAAAGACGTCAGCTTCAGCCACGCCACAGAGCTTCAATGGACGGACCACAGCTGCGTCCACTTCACCTTCAAGAGAACGACGACCCACCACCACCAGCAACAGACCGCCCGCAGAAGCTGGAACAAGATCACAGCAGACCAGCTCGCCACGTCCCTGAGCCAGCACCCTCCTGCCAGCTCAGCAGACCCCAGCCAGGCTGCCGACAACCTCACGAAGTGGATCAGCATCTGCGCGGACGAGCTCGCCCCTCTGAGGACCCCGCCTAGCAGACCCGGCAGCAAGAAGGCCCCATGGTTCACCGACGAACTCAAGAGCTCCAAGAAGAACTGCCGAGCCCTCGAGAAAGTCTGGAAAAGGGAACCGACACCGGACAACAGGACCTCCTTCAAACTCGCCACCCGGAAACACCACCAGCTGATCCGCGCCGCCAAGAAAACAGCATTCAAGGACCGGCTGGACAACAACGCACACAACTGCAAGGAACTCTTCAACATCGTGAAAGAGCTTTCCAACCCCAGCGCAGGAAACAACGACATCACCCCATCGCAAGACCTCTGCAACTCCCTCGCTTCATACTTCCACAACAAGATTGCGGACATACACAACAGCTTCAACAACCAACCAACGCACACCATGACCGAACAACCACCCCCCACCACCACCCTCCACGCCTGGACCCCGATCAGCACCGAAGACACCATCCGCACGATGAACTCCATCCACTCCGGATCACCAACCGACCCCTGCCCTCACCACGTCTTCAACAAGGCCGACGCTGTCATCGCACCCCACCTGCGAGACATCATCAACACATCCTTCAACACCGCCACCTTCCCTGAGAGCTGGAAGCACGCCGAACTCAGCGCTCTACTCAAGAAACCAACAGCGGACCCCACCGACCTCAAGAACTACCGCCCCATCTCGCTCCTCCCGTTTCCAGCCAAAGTCATTGAGAAGAACGTCAACAAGCAGATGACCGCCTTCCTCGAGACGAACGGATCCCTCGACCCCTCACAGTCCGGCTTCCGAGCCAATCACAGCACCGAGACCGCCCTCATCGCCGCCACCGATGACATCCGAACCCTGATGGACAATGGAGAAACAGCGGCCCTCATCCTCCTAGACCTCTCCGCGGCCTTCGACACGGTCTGCCACCGCACCCTAGTGCAGCGCCTCGACAACGCCGGAATCCAGGGGAAGGCACTGGAATGGATCATCTCCTTCCTCGACGGAAGAACACAGAGAGTCCGCCTACCACCGTACAAGTCAGAGGCCACCGAAGTCATCTGCGGCGTCCCCCAAGGATCCTCTCTGAGCCCCACCCTCTTCAACGTCTACATGAGCCCCCTCGCGGCCATCGTACGCAAACACAACCTCAGCATAATCTCCTACGCCGACGACACCCAGCTGATCCTCTCCCTGACCAACAACCCCGCCGCCGCCAGAGCCAACCTGCACGAAGGGATGAAAGAGGTAGCCGAGTGGATGACGACCAGCCGCCTGAAACTGAACTCGGACAAGACGGAGGTCCTCATCCTGGGCTCCTCGCCCTCCGCCTGGGACGACTCCTGGTGGCCCCCCGCCCTGGGCACCGCACCCAAACCGACGGACCACGCACGCAACCTGGGCTTCATCCTGGACTCCTCCCTCTCCATGACCAGGCAAGTCAACAACGTCTCCTCGGCGTGCTTCAACATCCTACGCATGCTACGGAAGATCTTCTGGTGGATCCCCACCGAGACCAGGAAGACCGTCACCCAGGCCCTCGTCACCAGCCGGCTGGACTACGGCAACGCCCTCTACGCCGGGACCACCGCCAAGCTCCAGAAGAGACTCCAGCGGATCCAGAACGCCTCAGCCAGACTCATCCTCGACCTCCCACGAACCAGCCACATCTCCGGACATCTGAGAGACCTTCACTGGCTCCCCGTCAACAAAAGAATCACGTTCCGCCTCCTCACCCACGCACACAAAGCCCTACACGACCAAGGCCCGAGCTACCTCAACAGCCGAGTCAACTTCTACGCTCCCAAACGCCACCTCCGATCAGCCAACCACGCCCTCGCCGCCGTCCCCCGCATCCGAAGAGCGACATCAGGAGGAAGGTCCTTCTCCTACCTGGCCGCCAAGACCTGGAACTCCCTCCCGACCGACCTGCGCCTGACCCAAGACCACCTCTCCTTCAGGAAGAAGCTGAAGACCTGGCTGTTCGAGCAGTAGCGGCACACCCCCCCCCCCCCAGCGCCTTGAGACCCTTCGGGTAGGTAGCGCGCTTTATAAGTGTCACTGATTGATTGATTGATTGTGTTCCAGAGCTGCACCAGCATATCTTTGATAGTAATCTGAATGATACCAGTAAGCTTGCCGAGGAGGCGGACCGCTGGACTAGTTCCCAGGTCCACGAGGGGATTGAGAATACCACTGCCAAGAATATGCAGGGTCCCCCGCCGAAGTTGGGGGAGGACAAGAGTAACCGCAAGGAGTCCTCTAAAGGACCCCAAAGTAGTCCCCCTAAGAAAGGGTTCCAGTCTCCAAACGCCAAGAGGGCCTAGGCCTTTAAGGGCAAGAAGGAGCCCTGAGGTCCTCCTACGTATTACTTCTATAAAGAAGTGGGTCATATTTCCCCTAAATACCCCAAAAAGTCAGCTGCGCCCACTGGTGCTCCAACACCTGGTTTAGTGAGTGTAGCATTGGGGGAGGAATTGAGTCCTTGGAATGGGGAGGAGCAAGCAGTTATGACCCTGGTCTCCTAAGGAGACCAAGAGATGGTCTAGGAAATCCTTCTGCCTGAGAACACTAAAAAGCACAGGCAGTGGGTGACCATCAATGGACGGAGGGTGGAGGCACTGAGGGACACCGGTGCCAGTTTGGCATCTGTCCTCTGTCACTGGGTGTTCAAAGAGCAAGCAATTCCCGATGTGCTTCACCCTGTAATGTCAGCAAACAAATCAGTGCGCATCTGGTGGTGCTGGTTCCGTTTGAATGGGGAGGGGTCTCAGGTTCCTTTAAGGTTGTTGTAAGTCGTCCATGCCTGTAGACTGTCTGCTAGGAAATGACCTGGAGAGTTTCCCCCTGGAAGAAGGTGGAGCGCCAGGCGCATTTGGTGATGTGGGGTCTACCTGAGTGGGCTTGTGTGACCACTCGGTCTATGGTAGCCAGTAAGGGTATTCAAGAGAACTTGGAGCCTGAAACAGTGGCCCAGGTGCCTGCCAGTAAGAGGAGAGGTAGGGGGCACAGGAAACTTGCCCCCACAGTTCCCACTGTCCAGGAGGAGGCAACATTTGAGGGGGATGCCTTGAAGCCTATGGGGGAACAAGTGGCTAAACTAGGGGACCGAATAACAGTAGGAAGGGGGGCCCTCCAGGGAGAAATTCTGTGAGGAGCAGAAGAAGTGCCCTTCACTTGTAGGTTTGCGCCAGCAGGCAGCAAACCAGGCAGCAGGTGATCAGTCGGGGTCACACTTGATTTACTTGGAAAACGATCTCCTGCATAGTGAGCCAAAGGTGGCTGAGTCTGGGTCAGCCCTTGCGATGGTGGTACCCCAGCGCTTCAGAGCTTTCCTATTGGGGTTGGCTCATGATATGCCTTTGGCAGGACATTTGGGGAAGGACAAGACCTTTGAGTGGCTTGTCACCCACTTCTACTGGTCCTAGGTGTGCAAGAGTTCTGATACTCATTGCAGACTTGTGAGGTGAGTAGTAAGAGTGGAAGAAGGCAAAAGGCTCCCCTCCAACCTTTCCCTGTGGTCAGCACACCCTTTGAGAGGGTGGGCATTGACATTGTGGGGCCTCTGGATCCCAAGATGGCCATGGGCAACAGGTTTATCCTGGTCTTGGTGGACCATGCCACCCAGTACCCGGAAAGTAAAACACACAAGATGATGGACGGAATGTTGCACATTGGCAAAACATTCACTCCAAGTCACAGATCTGGGTTTAATCCATCGTTATTTTGCTTACCACGCACCTGGCTTGGCAGTTCAGGCTGGACTGTTCCCATGAGGCACAGGGTCACATTGATTTGCATATGGCCATGTCTGAACTGGGGTGGTGGAGTGAGCTAAAGAATGGTGATGGATTAAACCCAGATCAGTTGACTGGGGGTGAGTGTTTGATTTTCTCAAGCGCTCCATCCATTATCCCCTTTGGTATTGCTTTGTTCACCCAAAGTTGGCAGGGTATGCCCAGACGTCGGTCCCTTGCTCACTCTGCCACTGAATTCAAGATAGCCTGGCTGATGAGGGTTATGAACCCGAAACCAGTCCCAGGATGCTTGTTTCCGGTCCAGAGAAGACATGGCTTGGCAGTTCGGGCTGGACTGTTCCCATGAGGCACAGGGTCAGACTGATTTGCAAATGGCCATGTCTGAACTGGGGTGGTGGAGTGAGCTAAAGAATGGTGATGGATTAAACCCAGATCAGTTGACTGGGGGTGAGTGTTTGATTTGCTCAAGCGCTCCGTCCATCATCCCATTTGGTATCACCATACCCGGAAGCCATCTCTGGACGGTGACAGCCCCCGTGGTGGGCCATGCACTGATGGGGACTTTCTCACATGTGGGTTTCCCCAGAGAGGTGGTGTCCGACAGGGGTACTAATTTCTTATCAAGGTATATGAAATCTCTGTGGAAGGAGTGTGGTGTAACTTAAGAAGTTCACCACACCTTACCACCCCCGTGGTAATGGTCTGGTTGAGAGGTGTAACCGGACCTTGAAAGGCATGATTATGGGTCTGGAGGAACCCATGAGGCGTAAGTGGGATGTCCTCTTGCCATGCCTGCTGTTTGCCTATAGGGAGGTGCCTCAGAAGTAATTGGGGTTCAGTCCCTTTGAGCTCCTGTTTGGGAACCCGGTCAGAGGACCCTTGAGTTTGGTGAAGGAGACCTGGGAGAAGGCTCCTAGTAAACCCCTCCAGGATGTATACAGCTACATGCTGGCCTTCAGGAACTTTGTTACGACAAGAATGCCACTCTGTTCGAGTTTCAACCTGGTCAGAAAGTGTGGGTGATGGCGCCAGTGGAGCCGTGCGTGCTCCAGGACAAGTGGACTGGACCTTATGAGGTGGTGGAATGCAGGATCAAAGTGACCTACCTGGTGGACTTACAGTCTCCTAGGAATCCTCTGCAGTTCCTCAATGTGCACCGCCTCATACCGCACTTTTTTTGTGTATCGATTTAGATTCCATATGCATTTCCCGATTCATGCCCTTATATAGGTACTTTTTACATTGCTCTTATATAGGCATAGAAATCAAGCCCTTACTTAGGCATAGCCCATGCTACCCAAATACAGGCATGGCTACTTCCATCCATTCATCTACGTCGCAACCAGTTCTTGGAAAACTAGACTCTTAAGCCGTTAGGAACTTTCCCTTGCTTGGATATTGATTTCTCCAAGAATTAATTTATTATGCATGAACATCTGATCCTTAGGGGTTCAATTATGACATTCATATGCCCAACTTTACGTCAATACTGGCATTCCTAAACACCTTCAAGGTATAAATATACCTTCACTTGCTATGGTAAAGCACAGTGTGGTTTGGTGCAGTTCGACTACCTAGTTGCACGACGCAGCTCGCCACAGCAAGTCCCGAAGGAAGCCAACTCTCCAGCTGACGCACTGACTAGACTCTGTCATCCTCCTGCCGAGAATCCAGCTTCAGTGTTTCTGACTCCACTTGCGAGGTGTTGGGAAATCGAGTCCCGGGAAAGAGATACCAACCTCTCTCATTCTAAGGTATGGAGCTGATTAGAACCTAGAGAAACCTTTGGCAATTCTTTGAAAAACTAAACTTAGCTTAAACAGCACCTACTTTTTCCCTCATACTAGACCTAGGTTAGGTACACCGGGGTAGGCGTATTTTGGAAGCACCAGTTGAGTATTTTAGCCTGTGTTATTTATGTATGTATTTTTATATATATGTAATAGCAACAGAAAATGCTATTACAGTATTATTTCATATTACTGTTTACGCTGTATGCATTATACTTTGCATTCTGTCTAACGATTGAAGCAGTTCATATCTCTTGCATGAGAAAGAAGACTGTTCAATAAACCCTTTTATTGAAACCCCGTCTCACTATTTATGTGCAACTCTGTAGAAACGAAGCATGCACGATTGACTGAGTGAAATAGTTATCTATTGTTTCCACGACTCTGAAGATATGGTTTCGATTCTAGGGAAACAAAGTTGTGTATGCGGTTGTCAGACACTAATCCCTTCTTGTTTATTCGAGAAAGTTTCTAGTGACCTGTGAGTTAGCTGGCACACACACAATTAAGTTTAATATACTCGATAGAGACATACTGACCTCAGTCCTATGTTAAATCTATAGTGTATGTTATTCCAATGTGCAGAGCCTATTAGGGATATAGGAACTACACTACACTTTGAGAGGTCTGAGGTGACCATGCTCTTGGCTATAGACAATGGGGGGAAGAGAAGAGTGAACCTCTTCCTGATATCCTTTCAGTCAAGGAGAAGGATGGGTCAGTGGATGAGGTGTACCTCTCGCCTACTCTAACCCCAAAACAGCAGAGGGACTGTTGCCGGGTATTGGGTCAGTTCACCTCCCTGTTCTCCCTGACCCCAGGAGTCACCCATTGCTGCGTCCATGATGTGGACACTGGAGACAGTCTGCCTGTGAAACAAACATTTTACAGGGTAGCTGATGAGGTCTGGTCCAACATCAAAGACGAGGTTTCCAATATGCTGGCGGTAGGGGTGATTGAGCCATCCAGCAGCCCCTAGGCCAGCCCAGTGGTCCTTGTACCAAAAGCTGCTGCGCGGGGTGCCACTCCCAAACTTCAGTTCTGAGTGCACTACCAAGGGCTCAATGCGGTCATGAAGACTAATGCGCACTCCATTCCCAGAGCTGATGAGCTCATGGATCGGCTAGGAACTGCCCGGTACCTCAGTACATTTGATTTGAAATCTGGGTACTAGCAGACTGCCTTGACTGAGGGGGACAAGGAGAGGTCAGCGTTCTCAACGCCAGAGGGGCACTACCAGTTTCGGGTTATGCCCTTTGGGTTGAAGAACGCCCCTGCCACCTTCCAGAGACTGGTTAACCAGTTGCTGAGCGGGCTAGAGTAATTTAGCGCTGCTTACCTTGACAACATTGCAGCGTTCAGCTCCAGGTGGGATGAACAATTGCAGCACCTCTGTGAAGTATTGAAGCCTTGCAGAAAGTAGGCCTAACTATCAAGGCAAGTAAGTGCAAGATAGGGCAGAGGTCGTGGTGTACTTGGGACACCTGGTGGGGAACGGACAGGTGGCACCCCTACAAGTGAAGATTGATACCATTCTGGCTTGGGACCCCTCAAGACCCAGACAGGAGTGAGGGCCTTTCTAGGACTCACTGGGTATTACAGACGGTTCATGAAGGGGTATGGCACCCTCGTTGTCCCCTTGCCGGAACTGACATCCATGAAGCAGCCCAAAAAGGTGGTCTGGACAATGCCTGCCAGACCGCCTTCGATGCCCTGAAGACTGCCATGTGCACCGCACACGTGTTATGGGTGCCAGATTTCTCCAAGGAGTTTATGGTGCAGACAGATGCTTCAGAGCATGGGTGGAAGCTATTCTCTCACAATTGAACAACGAGGGCTTGGACCAACTGGTAGTTTTCATTAGCAGAAGGCTGCTTCCCAGGGAACAGAGGTGGAGTGCAATTGAAAGGGAAGCTTTAGCTGTGGTCTAGCTGCTGAAAAAGTTGAGGCCCTATTTGTTTGGCACCCACTTCTTGGTTCAGACCGACCCCTGGCCCCTCAGATGGTTGATGCAGATGAGGGGTGAGAACCCAAAGCTGTTGAGGTGGTCCATCTCCCTACAGGGGATGGACTGCACAGTGGAACACCGCTCGGGAAAGGAACAGGCCATTGCTGATGATCTGTCCAGATTTTTCTGGCTAAGTGATGAGAACTCGCATGAGTGTTGGTAGTTCCCCCACTTTTTGGCTGGAGAGGACGCATGTTAGACCTAGCATATCTTGGCGTGATTACCCCAGACTTTTTGCCTCTACTTCCTTTGCTTTTAGATGCTCTGGATACTTTGACACTGCTGATCAGTGTAAAAGTACAAGTGTTCCCGATGTGAAATGGAATGGTGATTAGTTGGCCATGATCAGTGTGTTTTCCTTACTAGTAACGTCCCTAGTGATGTGCACTGTGTGTGCCAGGGCTAGTAATGCAAACGCGCGGAGAAGGGAATTCAGGCCTGCAATGCACTTGCAACCACTTGTCAGGCCTGACTTTCCCTCTGCATTCACATTGGGCACCGCTGTGGTAGGTCCCAGGTAGTGTAAATATCAAAATAGCGCTGTCCTCCATAGAGGGGCGCCCCCCATTCACACTCAAGAAATGCTGTGATTTCTGGTTTAATCAATGTTGATAACCAATTCCTTCTTGTTGTCCAAATGAACTTTTATTTGTTTTCATGTTCTTATTCAAAAAAAGTTTATATCTGCATTTGTATAATCAATACATGATATACAGGTGTTTCCAAAATCATCCAAGTTTGTATGTATGCAAAAAGCAAGATGTCTCAAACTATCCAATGCATTTCGGGCCGAGGCCCTTCCTCAGGGGCAAAATTTCTATAAATGGTAAACAAAATATACAAGTCAGTCGTAGCGCAGGGTCCAATATCCTGCAAATCAGTAAATAACATAAACTGATATTAGTTAAATAATGGGGACAGCAAGTAGCTGTGAATCGTGCTCAAAATGAAAGATGGTGAATACTGCATGCTCTGTCTTCCACTCGAGTGTCACATGATAACTACTGGTAAAAAGATGGAGTTTCTGATTCCAAGGTCCATGTGCGGTCAGAGTAAACAGAAATCAAAATAACCAAGTGAAACCAAATCTGTAAAGATGTGACTAGCAACAGATAATCGCAATGATCAGATTTGTTAAAACGTGCAACAATTGAGTTTGTTAAAGCATAACAATGATGTACACAGTATATTATATGTTATATGTTATGTTATATGTGTATTTATTATGCGCACAACTACTCCTGAGTATCCTGGCGCGGAGCAAAACCACAAAGAAGTCAAGAGAAAAACAGCATAGCATAACATTTTTTAGTAAGCTTTATTAAAAAGGTGAGTTTTGAGGAGCTTTTTAAAGCTGCTAAGATCTCTGGTATCCCTGAGGGTGAATGGGAGGGAGTTCCAGAGGGTAGCCGCTTTGACCGAAAAAGATTGGCCGCCCAATCTGGTTCGCCGGAAGCGAGGGATTACCAACCGGCGTTGAGAAGCTGACCTGAGATGTCGACTAGGGACATGGAACGTCACTCTTTTCCTGAGATAGGCGGGGCCAGTATCATGTAAGGCTCGGTGCGTGAGAATCAGAGCCTTAAATTGAACTCTTTGGGCCACCGGCAACCAGTGGAGTGTGGCCATTTGTTGTCTTATGCTACTGCGTCTGGAGATGCCTAGCAGAAGTCTCGCGGCCACATTTTGGATGAGTTGCAACTTGTTAACCAAAAAGGAGGGTGAACCCAGATAAAGAGCGTTGGCATAATCCAAGCGGGACAGTATGAGGGCTCTAGCGATCGTTTCTTTGGCCGACTGGGGCAGTAGAGGGAAGAATCGGCCCAAAGATTTAAGGGTCCCAAAGCAGGCACCCGTCAGTCTTTTAATCTGCTCTGAGAACCTCAAATCTTCATTGAACCAAATGCCTAGATTCTTGGCTGGGCCACCTTCAGAGAGGGGACGGGGGAAATCAGGAGGTCAAACTAGTTCAATTAATTGGTTTGGAAATTGGCCGTATAGTAGGATCTCCGATTTTCCCTCGTTGCATTTAAGTTTGGCACAGGCCAACCGGGTAAATACGGCCGCCAGGCACTTTTGTGCTGCGGCCGTTCCTAGTGTCGAGTTACCCCAGGTGAACAGGAGCTGGGTGTCATCGGCGTAAGCCATCATTTTTGCACCCAGCTCCTCGGCCAGGTAGATCAGCGGGGTCATATAGATGTTGAAAAGAAGTGGGCTCAATGTTGAGCCCTGTGGGACCCCGGTCTGAACAAGCCTGGCCGAAGAGGAGTACGGGGGTATCCAGACTTGCTGGTAACGGGAGTCCAGGAAAGACTACAGCCAAGACCACACAGCCCCGGTGAGGCCGATATCAGTAAGGCGGGCCAAGAGGAGTTGGTGAGGAACCGTATCAAAGGCGGCAGAGAGGTCCAATAAAATTAGCGCTGCTCTGCCACCCTTGTCTGTGCACTCCCTAATGGCTTCCACCACCTCCACCAAGGCTGTCTCCGTACTGAAGGAGGCCCTGAAGCCCGACTGGGCAGGGTGAGGTGCCCCAAACTGTTCCACAAAGGCGTTCAACTGCCGAAAAACAACCTTTTCGCAGACTTTCGCCAATGCCGGGAGCAGGGAAATGGGGCGGTAATTGGCTGCGATAAGGGGGTCTTCTGATGGCTTCTTCAGGAGGGGCAAAAGTTTAGCTTGCTTTCACTGCTTAGGAACCACTGCCAATTGCATTGACCAGTTTACCATAGCAGTGACCTCTGACCCTACGCAATCAGCTACTCCTGCCAGAACTCTTGCCGGGCAAGGGTCCGAAGGGGAGCCTGATTTGAGAGATTTCAGCAGAGCAAGGATGTCCACTTGGTCAACTATAGTAAATTTGGCAAGGCAACTGCAAGAGGGGGTACCGGATGTCTCCGCCAAAGGGTGTGAGGCAGCGTTGCTCAAAGCTAATCCCTCTTGAATACGCTTGATCTTATTAATGAAAAAGGAGGAGAGCTCCTCACACCATTCGGCAGAAGCCGGGATCTTTTTTTGCTCCGCTAGAGGTGATAGAAAGCTTTGGACTATAGCGAAAATTTCCTTATCATTATTATCCGCTTTTAGGATCCTAGTCGCAAAGTAAGTGCCTTATGCAGTCTTAACTGCTGTATAGTACTCTCTTTGGACTGCGCGAAGGTCGGCTTTGGTTTGCGGGGAGTATGCAGCCCTCCAGAGCCGCTCAGATTTCTTACAAGACCTTTTTAGCTCTTTAAGCGCTGGCGTGTACCAAGGTTGAGAAGGCAGCATACATCGAGGGTTTTTCGGGGCAGGTTTGGAAATGGTCTCTACTCCCAGGCTGACCCAGGCGTTAAAGAGGTCCACTTGGCCCTCTAGATTAGTAGCACGAGCCATCTGGGAGTGCCTGAGGGCTTCAACCAGCCCAGGAATGTTAATTTTCCGTACTAGGGGGCCTGACTGAGGAGGAGGGTGGCAAGATGGAAGTGCCAAGTCCCAGGAGAAGTTGATCACAGCATGGTCGGACCAGGTGACTGGCTGGGGGTCTTTAATGACCAGGGCAAAGTTGGAACAGACCAGGTCCAGCACATGTCCTCAGGAGTGTGTAGGTTTAGACATCCACTGTGTTAAGTGCGTTATCCCCAAAAGGTCTTGGAGACCCAGTGTGTCTGGGGAACTGATGGAGTCTAAATGTATGTTAAAATCTCCAAGAAGGAGAAATTTTGGGAAACGTGACACACGATCCGCCAGTGTATCTCCTAAGGAACTTAGAAAGGAACCAATCGGCCCCGGCGGTCTATAGATCAAAGTCCCCCCTAAGGTGAAGTGAGGAGAAAGACTAAAGGAGAAGTCAAAGGCTTCTCCTTCCAACACACTCAAGGATTTGTCGCAGGAGAAGGCCTATGTTTCCCTGAATACTACTGCAATGCCACCCCCTCTACCTAAGGTACGATCGGCTCTGGCCAGGCGGTAGCCACGAGGGACTGCCAATTCTACCACTGGGGCACAGGAATCACTTAGCCACGTTTCCGTGACAAACAAAATGTCCAAATTGTTGTCCCCAAATGAGCTCAAAGAAGTTCTCAGCATGTTTCACCATTGAATGGGCATTAATGAGGGCTGCCTTAATCGGAAGCACATTCTGGCTTTTGGGCGTTAGATGTGATAGGAGGGGGGAGAAATGGAAATTGCAGTCCTTGCATTCCCCTCTCATGTCAGAGCTAGGTGGGCACCTTTGCCGACCAGAATATGAGCCTGAGTTCAAGGAGAGCAGGGCATCACAACTATAGGTAAGTGGGATTGAGATGCCTGGGAGAGAAGGGGCAGCCTGACCGGCCCTGGGCACGGTCCAGGCGCGGACAGGCACAGACGGCTTACCTTAGGCGCACCTTTGGCGCGCCATCGGCACCCGTCCGCTGCGCCCCCGCCAACACATGGTAATAAATAAAGGGGTAGCGGGAGGCGCGGGCTCCTGTCTCCACCCTCCAGCTTGCTGGAATGTCCCTGATTGGTCCGCCTACCTCCCCATGAGCTCTCCACTCAATTGGCACACAGCCGTGGTGGAACGAAGCTCGGGATTCGGCCGCCAAATAGCTGGTAGAACAGAGGAGCAGCCTAACTCGCTGACTTCCTCGTGGATGTAACCAATGAGAACGCATGAAACAAGGTACACAATAACAGTCTAAAATAGGAGGAGCAGCCTAACTCGCTGACGTCCTCTGTGCAAAGAATATAATTGTGCAAAAAGGCAAATAGCTGGTTAAAAATCTTGTCACGCTAAAAACATATACATCAAGTTTTTAAAAGCACGCTAAAAATGCTTGCGCTCGCACAGTGGCAGCAGCGACATCAAAGTGGTACTTACCCACCTAGTGTATACCATAGGCGTATCGTCAATGTCATAAAAATAAGTTCAATCTAAAATACAAAAAGGATAATTATAAAGTGTTTAAATATGATCTAGGATGCTATGTATATTAAACCCAAGTACCGAGGAGCTTACTTGTATGTTCCATCAGTGTTCCATCACATTTCCCCACATTTTTCTGAAATGAATTCTCACTCACACTGTGATCTTAGACACATGACAGTATGCCTTGCAATTCCGTAAAATGATTACTACAGTGAAAGGGAGTCTTGCTGGGAGTGCTGTTTCACATTTTTAGACAGTGCAGTGGGGTTGTATGATGTTTCAACGCATACTTTTACAACGCACACCTTTACAACGCATTTTTTGCAATGCAACATCCATTACAACTCATTTCATTAAAACGCATATCATTACAACAATTTTTTAAAAACTACCTTTACAAAGCATTCCATTACAACGTATACTACTTTTACAACGCATACCATTACAACGCATAACATTACATTGCATGTATGTTAAGTATTGCATAGTGTAGGGGTAAAAATAACTATTCTAACTCCTGGGGGTGCAACAGTAGGGTAAGTGTTGGATAGTGTAAGGGCAAAAAATACTATTCTAACTCGAAGGGGTGCAACAGTAGAGTAAGTGTTGGATAGTGTAGAAGAAAAAAATAATATTCTCACTCCAGGGGGTGCAACAGTAGGGTAAGTGTTAGATGGTAATGGTATGCATTGTAATGGTATACGTTGTAATGACTGTGTTGTAATGACATGCATTGTAATGGTATGCGTTGTAGTGTCATGCGTTGTAATGGCATGCTATGTAACGGATGTTGCGTTGTAAAAGTTTAGTTGTAATGGTAGTGTGTTGTAAAAGTTGCATTGTAAAGATTGTTTCCCGTGCAGTGGTGTTCAGGCAGTATAGGGACTCAAGGTGGGACTGAGAATGTAGAAATAAGAATTCACTGAAATGAATTCTACATGCTACTGAAAAAGTTGGTATGCAATTTCTAAAGCACACCCAGGATCTTTATTGCACAGCATGGAGACTATTTGGGAATTCAGAGGCCTGACGCACATGCTGTTTTGGACTTTATAGCACTAACTGTCCTAAAGAATGACTTACTCCATGACTACATCTTTTGCCATATTTTAAAACACATTAACAAAGCAAATTATTCTGCCACATGTTTCTGAAATGAAGTCTGACTCACACTGGGATCTTAGACACATGACAGTAAGCCTTGCAATTCAGCAAAATGATTACTACAGTGAAAAAACAGTCTAGCTAGGAGTGCTGTCTCACATTTTTGGGCAGTGCAGTGGTGTACAGGCAATGCAAGGGCTCAAGGTGGGACTAAGAATGTAGAAATGAGAATTCACTGAATTAATTTCTACATGCTACTGAAAAAGTTGGTATGCAATTTCTACAGCACACCCAGGATCTTTATTACACAGCATGGAGACTATTTCGGGAATTCAGAGCCTTGACACATATGCTGCTTTGGACTTTATAGCACTAACTGTCCTAAGGAATAACTTACTCCATGATTACATCTTTTGCCATATTTTAAAACACATTAACAAAGCAAATTATTCTGCCACATATTTCTGAAATGAAGTCTGACTCACACTGTGATCTTAGACACATGACAGTAAGCCTTGCAATTCAGCAAAAAGATTACTACAGTGAAAAAACAGTTTAGCTAGGAGTGCTGTCTCACATTTTTGGGCAGTGCAGTGGTGTACAGGCAATGCAAGGGCTCAAGGTGGGACTAAGAATGTAGAAATGAGAATTCACTGGAATAATTTCTACATGCTACTGAAAAAGGTGGTATGCAATTTCTACAGCACACCCAGGATCTTTATTGCACAGCATGGAGACTATTTGGGAATTCAGAGGCCTGACACACATGCTGCTTTGTACTTTATAGCACTAACTGTCCTAAGGAATGACTTACTCCATGACTACATCTTTTGCCATATTTTAAAACATATTAACAAAGCAAAATATTCTGCTACATATTTCTGAAATGAAGTCTGAGTCACACTGTGATCTTAGACACATGACAGTAAGCCTTGCAATTCAGCAAAATGATTACTACAGTGAAAAAACAGTCTAGCTAGGAGTGCTGTCTCACATTTTGGGGCAGTGCAGTGGTGTACAGGCAATGCAAGGGCTCAAGGTGGGACTAAGAATATAGAAATGAGAATTCACTGGAATAATTTCTACATGCTACTGAAAAAGGTGGTATGCAATTTCTACAGCACACCCAGGATCTTTATTACACAGCATGGAGACTATTTGGGAATTCAGAGGCTTGACACACATGCTGCTTTGGACTTTATAGCACTAACTGTCCTAAGGACTGACTTACTCCATGACTACATCTTTTGCCATATTTTAAAACACATTAACAAAGCAAATTATTCTGCCACATGTTTCTGAAATGAAGTCTGACTCACACTGTGATCTTAGACACATGACGGTATGCCTTGCAATTCAGCAAAATTATTACTACAGTGAAATAAACTCTAGCTAGGAGTGTTGTTTCACATTGTTTGCACAGTGCAGTGGTGTACAGGCAATGCAAGGGCTCACAGTGGGACTGAGAATGTAGAAATGAGAATTCACTGAAATAAGTTCTACATGCTACTGAAAAGGTTGGTATGCAATTTCTACAGCACACCCAGGATCTTTATTACACAGCATGGAGACTATTTGGGAATTCAGAGGCCTGACACACATGCTGCTTTCAACTTTATAGCACTAACTTTCATAAGGAATGACTCACTCCAGGACTACATCTTTTGCCATATTTTAAAACACATTACCAAAGCAAATTATTCTGCCACATTTCTCTGAAATGAATTCTCACTCACACTGTGATCTTAGACACATGACAGTATGCCTTGCAATTCAGCAAAATGATTACTACAGTGAAATAAACTCTAGCTAGGAGTGTTGTTTCACATTTTTGGACAGTGCAATGGTGTACAGGCAATGCAAGTGCTCAAGCTGGGACTAAGAATGTAGAAATGAGAATTCACTGAAATAATTTCTACATGCTACTGAATAAGTTGGTATGCAATTTCTACAGCACACCCAGGATCTTTATTACACAGCATGGAGACTATTTGGGAATTCAGAGGCCTGACACACATGCTGCTTTAAACTTTATAGCACTAACTGTCCTAAGGAATGACTTACTCCATGACTACATCTTTTGCCATATTTTAAAACACATTAACAAAGCAAATTATTCTGCCACATGTTTCTGAAATAAAGTCTGACTCACACTGTGATCTTAGACACATGATAGTATGCCTTGCAATTCAGAAAAATGATTACTACAGTGAAAAAAAGTCTAGCTAGGAGTGCTGTTTCACATTTTCGGACAGTGCAGTGGTGTACAGGCAATGCAAGGGCCAAAGGTGGGACTAAGAATGTAGAAATGAGAATTCACTAAATAATTTCTACATGCTACTGAAAAAGTTGGTATGCAATTTCTACAGCACACCCAGGATCTTTATTACACAGCATGGAGACTATTTGGGAATTCAGAGGCCTGACACGCATGCTGCTTTCAACTTTATAGCACTTAGTCCAGATGTAGGTAATCTGAATTTACCGATTCTTAAATACCGAATTTTACCGATTCGGTATTCAAAAATCGGTAAATGAGATGTAGGGGAAAATTCGGTATTTTTTACCGATTCGGGAAAATTCGGTATCGGTCTTTCGGTATTTACCGAATCGGTATTTACCGAATCGGTATTTCCCATTCATCCCTATGGGCCAAAAGGCACATAGGAATGCATTGGAAATACCGAATCGGTAAATACCGAATCGGTAAATACCGATTCGGTAAATACCGAATCGGACAGCAAGCAAAAGTGAAACTGAACACAACAGCCAATCAGGTGCAACCACCCTCCCCCTTCCTACCAGGAAGTGGCTACACAGGCAGCTGCAACTAATTAGAAGGTTCTGGAGAGGCAGTTGGAGCAGAGAGACTGGGAGCAGCAGCAGACAGAGTTTGTGCTCTTTTAAAATTTAAACATGGCAAGCAGCAAGGGCACAGAGCAGACAGAAAGAAAAAGAAAGCTCAAATTCAGCAGCATGGAGCTCCAGGTCCTTGTTGAGGAGGTGGTAAAGGTGCACCACAGACTGTTTGGAAGGCATTCCCTTACTGTGCCTGAATCAGCAAAAGGAAGCTTTGGCTTGAAATCCTAGAGAAAGTCAATGCAGTGGGAGTGACCACCAGAGTCACTGAAGATTTAAAAAAGAGGTTTTATGACCTAAGGAGCCTCACCCAAAAAAAAATAGCTGACCACCACAAACAGGCCTCGCAAACAGGTGGAGGAAAGAACACAGCACCCCCCCTCACCGACCTGGAGGAGATGGTAGCCACAACCTTGGAGCCTGAAAGCGTCCATGGACAGGGAGAAGTGGACAGCTCGGCGAAAGCTGCAACTAGAAAAGGTAATATGAATGAACAGCAATCCCCCTCACACCCTCATCCATCCCTCACCCCTTGCAGCTAAGTTACCCCAGTCCCAGTGTGTCTGTGCAAAACAGTAGCAATGCATCATGGTACATGTAGTCAGTTAATGAAAGAGCATGTCACACAGCACTGTAACCACCAAGTTAGGCAAATGAATGCAGACATAATGAAGGGCAGGCAGCATGTAATAAGTGCAATTTCATATGTTTAATTGTAGTGGCTGTGAGACATTTGCACCTAGCTGATATGTGCTCATATGTCCACAGGTCACACATCCAGAAGGCAGTCTCAGGAGGCAGAAGGCACGGCACCCGAAAGGGATGACAGTCATGAGCCAGGTCCCAGTGCATCACAGGACACAGGTGTTCCGAGTGGGCAGCCACCTTCCCAAGAACCTGACATCAGTGAAGAAATGCAGGCCTCCCCAAGACCTTCACAGTCCCCGCTATTGGTTTTGTCACCCGAAATGCCAGCATCCTTTGAAATAGAAACACCTGCTGCACACCCTAGCAGGAGGCATGTCGTTTCCCCACTGATGGAAATGGAGACAGCTGCTGGTGAAATGGTGGGTGAAGAGTCACACAACTTGCCTGAAGCTGCCATCTCTGTCACACTGCAGCCCAGCACAGAGCCTGTACCAAGTACCAGTAGACGCCGCATAGTACAAGGAAGGAGTGTAGGTGCACGTGGGGAGGGGTCCAGTGTCTTCCAAGGCCTGGAGGGATCCATGGTCAGGATTCAGAGGATGCAGGGCAAGGGCATCATGTCCTGTCAAAGACAAATGCGCAACCTCAACATCACCATGCAGGAAATTAATAAGGGCATCAGGGAACTGGTGGAAGTTAACAAGAGCATGGCAACAGGCACACATGACATGACCCAATCCATGCAGCAACTGTGCACAAAACTGGACTCTGAAATAACATCAAGGCGCAGGGAGAAGCAGCGTGCAGAGAGAACTGAAAAATCTATCCACCGTCTGGCAACAGCCACATCCCTGCTATGCAGGCGTAGCATGAATAGTCAGGAAGTCCTGACTCAAAACAGCAATCAGCTGACAAGGGGCATATCCGGAATGACCGGTGCGCTGGAGGCTCTACTCAATGCTCAAAGTGCACAAACTGCTGCTATTGACGTGCCGGACACTGAAGGTAGCACCAGTAGGAGCAGCACGGCAAGCCCCCATGTCGTAGAGACAAGGAGGAGCAGCAGGCAACAGGGTGAGGCTACAGGCCAAACGCCCAGTGAACAGGGTGAGCCACATACACCTGCCAGTGCAAAGCGTGGCCGCAAATGAACAGTTAATACTATGGCCTACTGCCATTGGACATTCAATTTATAGATATTAATGTTTTTGTTGCACATTTGTGCCATTTAAACCTGCCTAGTGACAATATACAACTAGGGTGGGTGGATTCAACACCTTTCTGTGTGTGTTGGCTCACTGTGAGCATGGCTGTGAAATGCTTACTGTTGCACTTTTGTTCTTTAACATACCTATAAATATACTAAATAAAACAAATTCTTGTGCTTTCAATAAAGGTCTCAGTCTCATCACTTACTCTGAAATAGTTGCGTGTTATTTCCTCACGTCTGTATCTGTCATCACTTGGTGTTGACACTCCAGCAGGTTGTGTTTCAGGCACAGCAATGTCGTCGTCATGATCCTCATAGTCTGACAACTCCACCTCAGTACCCCTCTTCACAGCAAGATTGTGCAACATAGCACAGGCAGCAATGATCTTACAGCAGGTGATGGGGGTATACTGCCTTGCACCTCCGCTCTTGTGCAAGCATCTGAACCTGCTTTACCAGATACCAAATGTTCGTTCAACAACATTCCGTGTGCTCTTGTGTGCCCGGTTATATCTCCTTTGGCTGGGTGTTGAGGGGTTGAGGTAGGGGGTGAGTATGAAGGAGCGGAGGGCATATGCACTGTCTCCTAAAAGGAAATGGGAATACATTACTCACATGCATACATGTACTTCTTACTGCAATAGGTGTTATAGGGGTCGCACACTGTGTCTCACCTAGGAGGTATCCTTCACCAAATTCCCCTGCAGTCAGCCATGCATAGATGCCACTGTTTTGAAATATATAGGAGTCGTGGGTACTCCCAGGGAATTTTGCCACAAGGTCAGTTATGGCGAACTTTGCATTGCAGATCACCTGCACATTGATGGTGTGGGTGGACTTCCTATTCCTGTATATATATTCGGTGGCAGCAGGGGAACAAATGGGAATGTGCGTGCCATCAATGCAGCCAATTATATTGGGGAAACGTGCCATCTGGTAGAAGTCAGATTTTGTTTGGACCAGTTCAGCATGGGTTGCAGGAAAAGATATATAATGCTCCATCCTCTGTAACATGGCGTCAAGGAAATTGTGGAAAAACCTTGACAGGCTGCAACCACACTCTGGTAGCTCCCAGACGCAAGCAGGTGTAGGCTGCACAGCACCTGCACTTGGGGAGGAATAGCGTGTGCCCTTGGGGTAGTATGCTCCAACAGTGGGTGAAGGTCCCTGATGAGTTCCGTGATGGTGTCTGGGGCCAACCTGTACCTCTGGAGTATCTCTGCCTCTGTGAGCATGAACAGGGTTATCCTCTGTCTGTAGACCTGCTTCTCTCTCTGCCATTCCCTCTCTCTTTCCTCCTGTAGCCGTAGCCGCCTTGCAATGACATAAAATGCAGCCATTGTGCAAGAAGAATTGCATTTTGGGTCAATTTTTATAGGTTGAACCTGTTTACCACCTGATTCCCATCCATGGTAAATACTGACTCTTAAATACCGAATTTCAAGCAAATTCGGTATTTCAGAGCTTCCCTACATCTCAATATCCATTTTTACCACTTCTTATTTACCGATTCGGTATTTTACCGATTCGGTAACTTTACCGATTCGGTAAATTTACTGATTCGGTAAATTTACCGAAACGCAAACCGTTGCGATTCGGTAAATTTACCGATTCGGTAATATTTCCGATTTGGTATTTTACTGATTCGGTAACTTTACCGATTCTGTAAATTTACCGATTCGGAGGATTTTCGGTCTCCTACATCCCGAAAGCTCAATACCGGTTGGTAACGGCCGAAAATACCGATTTTCGTCCGTTACCGACCGGTAAAGGGCTTCCTACATCTGGCCCTAACTGTCTTAAGGAATGACTTACTCCATGACTACATCTTTTGCCATATTTTAAAACACATTAACAAAGCAAATTATTCTGCCACATGTTTCTGAAATAATGTCTGACTCACACTGTGATCTTAGACACGTGACAGTTTGCCTTGCAATTCAGCAAAATGATTACTACAGTGAAAAAAATCTAGCTAGGAGTGCTGTCTCACGTTTTTGGGCAGTGCAGTGGTGTACAGGCAATGCAAGGGCTCAAGGTGGGACTAAGAATGTAGAAATGAGAATTCACTGGAATAATTTCTACATGCTACTGAAAAAGTTGGTATGCAATTTCTACAGCACACCCAGGATCTTTATTACACAGCATGGAGAGTTGTGGGCAAGCTCGCATCAAGAGGACCATAAGTCCTAAAGCCTCGCTAATGGGTGGGGGGGCAGGTAGAGGGGGGAAGGGTTCAGGGGGGGTAGGGGCACTGGGGACAGGGGGTGGTGGGCAGCACGAGGGGGGCTTAAAAAAGGGGGAACATTTTGTTCACAGCGACTAACACTAGAATTATGTAATTTTTGTAAAAGTCAGTTCGATTGTTGGTGGATTATAATCAGCGGATCGGAAAGGATAAGTGCCTCTGAGAATTGTTTTTTTGATTTAAAATGTCAATTAAAGGAATAAGAATTTGCTCAATGAATGTGTCTGGGCTGAATGATCCAATAAAGCGACAAAAAGTAGCAGCTGAACTGAGACATATTCGCCCAGACGTACTGTGTATACAGGAAACTCACATCCCATGGTCTAAAAGGGAGTTGTTAAAGGAATTGGGATATTCATTAATTGTTGCAAGCGGTCAATCTAGTATGATAAGGGGAGTAGCCATCCTTGCTAAACAAAATTATGTTAATATAGGTCGGAAATTAATGGATAAGAATGGGCGGTGGGCCATAGCAGAGTGTAAACTTGAAGGGCGAAAGGTAACCCTTTGTACGGTATATGGAGCTAATGTGGATGACGCTGGGGCCTTGAGTGAAATAAATTCTGAATTGGCTACCTGGCCGCAGCCGGTGGTGATATGTGGAGATATCAATATTAATTTGACAAATAGAGCACTTCAGGAGGGCTTTGATAAATATAGAGGGTGGAACCCGAAAGTTTATAGGGCACTTTATAATTTAGTTAGGGATCAAGGGTTAGTAAACGTGTGGGGTAGTTTGAGGGGACAAGATAGTGGATTTACATTCTACTCTTACCCCCACAAAAAGTTGGTTAGACTTGATTATTTTTTTGCACCTGTTTCACTACTGGGCGGGGCCACATTAAGTGTTTATCCAAGAATTACATCGGATCGTGCTCCTATTGTATTAGAATTGCTGGGTTGCCTTAACAGACCTAAATGTCTAAACTTTACATACTACCGTAAATTAGGCTTAAACGCGGAATTTACGGAGCACATGGATAGATGGATGCAGATTTTTGGGGGGAATAATAAAGGGACGGCCACAGTCAGCATAGTCTGGGACACTTTTAAAGCATGTTTTCGAGGGGAATGTATTCGTTTCGCTTCTTGGCAGCAAAACAAATTTAAAAAAGAATTGGCCACGCTTTATGAGCATTTAACTGAGGCTGAAACCTCATTAACTAAGGGGGTTGCCATTGGCTTGAAGGATCTATCTGAATTGGAGAATGAGGTGGCAAAGGAGAGGGCTAATGTCTTGGGGTATTGGAGCGCAGAGAATGCCAGAAAGTATTTAACATTTAGAATGCAAAGACATGAATTTGGTGAAACAATTGGAAAACGTCTTGCTGTACGATTACGGATGAAGGAGTCAGCTAGAAACATTCTGGCATTGAAAGATGTAAATGGGGTATCACACTCCGAACCCCAGCAGATCTTTAAGATCTTTCAGCTGTTTTACTCTGAATTATATACGCATCAGAGTCGGGGAGAGGTGGGAGCGGATTGGATAGAAATGTTGGAAGAGTTCTTGAAAGTACTTGATCCCACAAATTTACAGGAATTGGAATCCCCAATTACGATGCTGGAGTTGGAAAGTGCAGTAAAAAGCCTGGCTTTAGGTAAGGCAGCAGGGCCTGATAGAATTCCTGGGGAGGTTTATAGGCAGTTTTTTAGCATCATCAAGGATGAGCTGTTGAGAGTTATGCAGATGGCACCCTCCTAGATCTTGGTCGGATGCCACGATCGCGGTGTTCTGTAAGAAAGGCAAGGCTCCTGATTTGGTAGGATCTTATCGTCCAATATCTTTATTAAATGACGATAATAAAATTTACTCTAAGATCCTGGCTAATCGATTGTCTGAAGTTATTGTGTCTCTAGTGTCGCAACATCAACACGGTTTTATACCGAAAAGAGGCACAGTAGATCATGTAAATAAAGTAATTACTTTATTTGATATTGCAGGTGCAAAGAAAAGTGAGCTTGCGCTTATCTTAGTTGACGCTGAGAAAGCGTTCAACCGTTTTCATTGGGGGTATATGTGGAGGCTTATGAGCATAATGGGTTTTGGTCGGAAAAATTGTTGCGCTACAGTCTCTTTATGTATCCCCTAAGGCTAGGATATCTGCTATGGGATTGCTTTCAGACTCCTTGAGCATTACTCGGGGAACTCGGCAGGGTTGTCCTTGTTCCCCTCTTTTGTTTGCCCTGTACATTAACCCTTTTATTGAACAACTGACCCGGAGCGCACTCATTCCACCTTATCGAGTATTTGATTATTCTTTTTCCGTGTTTGCATACGCGGATGATATTGCTGTAGCTACAGTGAATACTGTACGTGCCATTGAAGAAATCGAGAGATTGGCTAAAGAGTTTGGTGGCGTAATGGGCTATAAACTCAATGAATCAAAGACTCAGATCTTGTGCTCGGATACCTTAGTATGGCATGATGATAGGGTGTTAAAAGAAGTCACGTATCTAGGGATTCAGATTAGAGCGAACATGACTGAATTGGTGGATGCTAACTGGAATGCGTTGATTGCCAAAATCAAGACCTTACTAGATAGGTGAGAGGGATTATATTTTACTATTATTGGTCAGTCTAATATTGTTAAAATTAATGTGTTACCAAAGTTTCTTTATCTGTTCAGGTCAATACCTTTAGAAATATCTAAAAATAGGATACTGGTCTTGCAATCAATGTGTGGTAAATTTATTTGGAGTCCTGGTAGACCCAGACAGCCAATGAAATTTATGACATTACCCCTAGACAGGGGGGGGTTGGCAGTGCCTGATTTTTTCTTTTATTATGTTACTTGTTTTTTGTTAAAAATGAGGGTAATGATCACGGGGGAGATGGCTGCTAATATGGCTATTTTTGAAATGCTATTAGGCCCAATCGCAAAGCAGTGTTTATTTATTGAGCTAGATGGCAGCTACTATAAACGTACGCGCTTTAAAGTATTGATTAGTGCATTTAAAGTGTGGAAATGGATTGTTAAAATAACTGCAATGGGGAAAATTTCCTATTACACACCCTTCAAAGCCTATAGGCTTTTACCAGGAATATTTTCAGATGATGTGTCACAAAAGTGGCAGAGGAAGGGTGTGAGACGGTTGGGTGATTTGTATATGGATAATGGGATTTGTAAATCATTTGATGAAGTAATGGCCCAGTTCGCTTTTCCTAGAACCTATTTCTTTAAATTTCTTCAAATACGTGATTTTTTTTCCCGTCTTAGGGTGGTTATGCAAACAAACACGGTGGTTGAAGGGGTTAGAAGACAGGTTAAAATAGGAGTTTTATATCAAATCCTACTTTTGGGTAGAACAGATGACCTCGAGAAAGTTAGATTGAAGTGGGTTACTGCGCTAGGGGATCCGGATATTGAAGTAGAAGATATGCTTATGCTGGCGAGAGAATCATTAATGTCTGCAAACTTAAAAGCTCAATTTTTTAAGACTTTGTTTGACTTATATTATACCCCGGCACGCATGGCAAACTGGGGGGGTGGATCTGAGGGCAAATGTTTTCGTTGTAGGGATGATGACGCGGATAGTATTCATATTTTTTTAGTTGTGTTAAACTTCAAAGCTTCATTTCAGGAATTGAAAAGGCGTTATCATTGGTTATTAAGATGCCTTTGGTCATCACACCTGCCATGATGTTACTGGGGAAAATTCCTATAAATAGGTCTTCGGATGTATTATATCAACAACGCCATTTTATTTTTTTCTCTATGACGGTAGCACGTCTGTGTATAGCTACTGAGTGGTTGCAGGAAAACCCACCTGTATTTCAACAATGGCGAGCTAGAATGTACAGTTTATATAACATGGAATGGGGCCTTTTCTCGGTTAGGGGTCTTAGGAAGAGACAATTGGCTTAAAAATTTGGGGCGCATTCCGCAATTATTATGAGGATTAATAATTGTTGAAATGATGAAACGTGCAGAAAAACAATGGACAGAATGAAGCTCTCTTTTTTTTCTCTTTTCCTTTTGTATGATTATTTGTGCTGATTTATTCCTTTTAAGGTTGCGAATTGTAATGGATTTCTATGTATTGTATATGTGTTTTCGCTGTGAATATATAAATAAATAAACAAAAAGGAATGACTCACTCCAAAACTACATCTTTTGTCATATTTTAAATTACATCAACTATGCGAATTATTATATCATATTTAACAACAGCACTGTACTGCAAAAAATATCTCCTCAAACACATCAACATACCAAATGCTCCTTTCACAATGTTTTTCCCAAAGCAGACAAATTAAAAATCAGACTCTGTACAAATTTCAATGGTTTTGTATGAGTGAAATGTCCAGCTAACTATAACATGTGTGAAACCTATGGTTTTTCCAGTGAATATATATATATATATATATATATATATATATATATATATATATATATATATATATATATATATATATATATATTCACTGAAAAAACCATAGGTTATAGACCATATATAGTTAGGAATTAGCATTTAAAAAACCTTATTTTACTCACACAAAACCATTGAAATTCCATATATAGTTAGTTGCACTAACTATATATCGCGCACCCGCAATCCACTGCTGATCATGTCACATATTACATCATTCATGACATGGTCAGCGACATCACTGATGACATCACTGATGACATCTCACATGACATCACTGATGACATCACTGATGACATCTCATTTGACATCATTCTTGTGCTAATACGATAAACCTCTTCAGACTCTAATAAAACCTTAGATACACTCAGTGTATACAGACACTCACACACTGTTACTCATCCATGGAGTTACTCACACACCTAGTCAGTCATGCAAAGAATCAATCACACCTCTATTTCCTCAACTATACAGTTATACACACCTTACTTATTCAAACATATACTAACACATATTTACTCTCTTATACAATCCCTGATACAAGTTCACAATGATCCATACAGCCACTCACACATTCAGTGGCTCTCATGCACAGTTATTTATATATGCCAACTCTCACATGTACTGTGTTTTACATATGTACTTACTATGACATGTAGCATTGACATATCCATTCACTCATCAATACACTCATGCACACAGTCAACCGCCCATGTAGCTGTTTCCACATGCACTCTTGAACTCATACACCTAGTGAATCAACTGCTCACACATCTATGCACAGAGTCACACACCTCCCAGCCACCCCCACACAAACTCAATCTCCCATACAAATACTTGGGCAACCAATCAATAACATATGTAGCCTCTCGTATAGCTAATGATCCACACATGCAGCAGTTTACATCACAACAGACATACTGAAGCAAACATTCAGGCAGTTTAGTCACTAACCCATGCATTTAGTACGACACATTTATTCACTCACTCATACAGTCAGTCACGCACCTACTAAATCCTTCATCGAGACACTTATACATCCACTCATTCTTCAATATATCTAACATATTTAAACTTTACAGAAACACACAGTCACTGGATGATGTCATCAGTGATGTCATCAGTGATGTCACTGACCATGTCATGAATGATGTAATATGTGACATGATCAGCAGTGGATTGCGGGTGCGCGATATATAGTTAGTGCAACTAACTATATATGGAATTTCAATGGTTTTGTGTGAGTAAAATAAGGTTTTTTAAATGCTAATTCCTAACTATATATGGTCTATAACCTATGGTTTTTTCAGTGAATTTCAATGGTTTTTTAATAGCAAATATCATAAGCTGTCGAATGTCAAGTACGTGGTAAGTAAAAACATTTTCGTGTTTATGCACACTGATCTGCTTTGAATGCTGCCCCCCACCCCTCATTTCTATTAGGAGTACTCTCTCTTTGCAGATAGTGAAGGGTAGTTAACGCAGGCCTTTGCCCCCGTTGTAATCCGTCGTGCCTGCTTCTCTCTCCATTTGATTGATTGTTCTCTTTGGTTCATTCTCTATTTACAAACAAGCACAGAGTCGCAATACTCTGTTTAGTCTTTGCAGATAGCGAAAAATCGTGTAAAAAAAGAAAAGGAATCGAGCAAAATCAGTAGGCCACTAATGGGATCTCTTTTTGACCTCCCTAAAATAGAAACATTAGGAACAACCTGTTGATAATACCAATGTGTATGTACATAAGCGGTGTTCATTTGTGTTCACAGTACCCCTTCTTGATTGTTTGAATCGAGCATTGAATTGTTCGAAGTTGGTTCTCTTAAGAATCTTCTCTGCCTGCAAACGAGGAAGAATAGGAATATTCTCTCTCCCTTTGCAGATAGTGAAGGGTAGGTAACGCAAACCTTTAACACGTCGTGCCTATTTCGTTCCTCATTGATTGATTGTTTCCCCAAACATTGACTGTTTGGGAATTGGTTCTTTTTGGAGGTATTCCCTGTTTGCAAATATACGTAGGAAAATCTTTGCAAATAGTGAAAGGGTACGTAATGCGGACCTTTCTCCCCCGTTGTAATCTGTCATGCCTATCTACTCCCCACTGATTGATGCACCTGTTTCACCCGGACCATTTACTAGAGATACGTCATCTGGCCCGACCAGAGAGCACCCCTAGTGAAAAGGACATATGCAATAATAACGAAGTGATCACTGTATCCTGTTAACAGAAACTTTAGCATGAAACAACCTGGAAAGAAAAGAATAGGAAAACGAAAATCAGTAGGCCACTGATGAACATAAACTTTTATTAAACAACGAACAAAGAAACGATAACATAACGTAATGATAAAACCTATTAATGTCCTAGAAACAAGAAAACGTTAGAAATATGCCAGTGGTGAGAGACCAGAAAAACAGTAAGAGAAACCAAATCACCCCTCGCTGTCCCACCGCCTGCCACGCCAAAAAAATCGATAGACTAGGGAAAATGCAAGTCAGTAGAACATCCGCCCCCACTCTGGAAACTTCCAAGGTGGGGCAGGGTTGCGGCAACGCCCAGCCGGGAGCAGCCCATATAAGGCGGATCCTGCTGCCACGCCTCGGCCAGGAGATCCTAACGTAGGGTGTAGCCGGAGGAGAGGCCGAGGCCAGCGGGACCCGGCCAGGGGATTGCCTTTACAACGCTGAAGAGTTTCAGGGGGGGGGGGGAATGTCTCCTCGACCCTCCCCTCTCTCTCCCAGTCCGGCCGCGGTGGCCCTTGAGAGTTGCAGGTAGTCCCGCCACATGCTCTTCCGGTCCGGCCACCAACGGTCGGGGGGCCGAGGCCGACGAGATCCGGCTGCAGCCGATAAACCAAGAAACCCGTTCATGGGGCCAGAGCCAGGGGCGTCCGGCCGACATCCACCGGAAGCCCGGCCCGAAGACGGACGGGACACTTCTTCTCTCTTGAATAATGGCTGCGACAACACTGGGGGGGGATGTCTTGCACATGCCTCCGACCCCCCCCCCCCTCGTCCTCATCGCCTGGTCCGGCCATAACAAATCTCAAGCGAGACGCCGTGGGGTGCACTGGGAGGGAGAGACGATGCGAACAGGCCTCTCCCGCCTCCCCAGTGGAGGCTTCCCACCTGCACCCTCGGCGCTCCAAGCGCCCGGAAAAGGGTTCTTCCACTGTGGCGATGCTGCAACGTCTCGCCCGGCAGGGTGGAGCCCGTCCGCTCATTTGACCCCGCGATCGCCAGTAGCTACCGAACTCTCAAAATGGCGGTCGACCTGGCAAGAGCGGGCCCAGCATAAAGAAATGGCCCGGTCACTGGTTGACTCCACCACCGTAGTCCTCCACGACCTTGAAGATTCTACAGGAGCCGCGGGAGTCTCCGACCCCCGCAGACACCCCCGATGGGGAATGACTGCCATAATCGCCCGTGGAGTGACGAAACTGTATCCACGGGACGTCGGCGCTCCCATGCTGGCGCCAGCCTCACTTTGAATTACTAGAATCCTGCAGACCTCAGTTCCGGTGAAAGCACAGTGTGACCCAGTAGGAAAAATTGTTGCACCCCCTCCCCTTTTTGACTGATAGTTCAAACCACCGATCCTTTCCTTTGCCCTTTTAATGGAACTTTGGACTGCCTCCCCCTCTTTTACATTTTCTAGAGAAAACAAAACATTAACCACTACATTAGCATAGCAGTTGACACCAGAACTGTTTTCAAATTGAAAACCAACAACATCTTAAACAGAATCCTTTTTGTTTCTGCTGTGACCCTGCTACAGCACAGGCATTGTCCCCAGCAGTAATTCTGCAATGCCGGTAAGAATAGCTGTGGTGCCTACTGGACTCACTCACCCTTGGTGGAGAAGCGTGGCTCAGTGGTTAGAGGCGGCAGACCCGGAAGCTGAGATCGGCCGTGGACCAGGGTTCGATTCCCCGCCTCGGCGGGTCTCGGGCTCAAAATTCCACGGACTCGACAATTCTCGCTCCGGTGCCTACTCGACTCGACTCACGGGGTCACACTCTGCGACTCTGGGCAATAGCTTGCTTAATCTCCACTACGGCCCCTCGCGGCGGGATGCCTGGCTTTCACCTTGTGGATACCCTGCCGGGGTATCTCACAGGGGAATACCAGGACGGGTTCCCTAAGCAAGCGCCTTGAGACCCCTGGGTGATTCGTGCGCTATATAAATCGAAATACATACATACATACATACATACACCCCCGCGGCGCCCCACGCCGTTATTTGCTGGGCGGCAACTTACTAGACATCACTTTCGTGCCATCTAGATTTCAGCGCGTTCTGCTGCCTTGGAACTATTCGCACAACAGACTGCTACTGACGACCCACCCCCAGGCAACATCTTCTGAATTTTCATAATTTGAAAGAACTAGTAACATGTCCTCATCAGGAATTCAAAAGAAATTGCCACGGTCTCTTCGTTGTTTAAATGTTTTTACTGTTTTTGTTTTGTTGTATATATTTATATGTTATTAAAGTTTTATATTCCTACTACTTTGTTGGAGTGCTATATATTTTTAATGTGACACATAATTGTAAAAACTTTGATGTACAAAGAGTCATTCCTAGAATCTTCCGCTTCAGGCTCGGTCCCCTCCCCAATCACAATACAGGATGGTTTTCAGATAGTAGTAACACGTGTGGTGTGACGGATCTCATCGGGTGTGGGCCTTGATCTACTATAACTCCTTTGAAGAGGGGTGAATCTTTACAGCTGGAGCCATAAACTACATCTGCAGGGCTAGCTGATAGCCTGGACAATCGGACACAGAGGAAGAGGAGTGTCAGAGGGTGCGGTAGTGAATAGGGCGAAAGGGAGGTGTCGGGCGGGCACAGAGTGTGATTCTCAGGGAAGAGCAGCGCAGATGGGGGGAGGTTTATTGCCCATGCATAAGACAGAGAGCGGGGGTGACCAGTGCCTGGGGAAGATGCTTGCGAGGGTGGGGAGCCATGCTACGAATCAACAGCGTGCAGAGAGTGGGTCTGGTCAAGGCATCTAAAATGGCTGCCGTGCACGACAAAAGTGTGGCATTTAAAAAAAGGCAAGATGGCGCAAACAATGTTTTTCAACACTTCCTCATTTCCTTCTAATCGAACGTTAACAGACGTTGGTGCATATTACCAAAGTTAAGCGATATTTATCGCTAACGATGCTTACCAACGAATTTTTTACCGCTAAGCATCGTCAGAAATTATCGAAGATAAACCTTGCTATTATCAAGGTTTATCGCAAATTCGATAAAAAACGGCCGCAATGCATGAATATCGCTAAAAAGTCAGCGATATTCATGCATTACCGAGCTAATGCTCTTAGCCATGTTATCCACCTCCCATTGGATAACATGGCTAAGAACTGCTCAGGGCAGGTATAACTTTTTTGAGATATTCGCGCTTAGCGCGAATATCTCCAAAAGTTGGTAATAGGAGATAGATATCTTGCATGTTGTAATGCAAATTATTGTGGTATATGGAACTCATACCATAATCTCTCAGGAAAGCAGAAACTGATCCTTTTGGGACCGCCTGAAAAGGCCTACGGGGTGAGGGGTACTCTACTTTGCCCCCTTTTCACGTTCCGAACTATTTTATTTTACTCTCTTCTGTAATTACACAAAATAGCAGCGATAAGATGCATCGGAGACACACAGTGAGAGAAAGGAGGCCGGAGATGAAGAAGAGATGTCAAATACACATTGGAGATAATATAGTGGCAGAAGGGAAGTAAATATGAGTAAACTTACCATGTAACATAAAAATGTTGCACTCTATACTATAAGTCTCATTTTATACTACAATCACTTCGCTACAACCTCATAAATTAAAAATAAAAATGAATGTCTCAAACAATTTTTGATTTCTAAATATAAATTTATTCTTCAGAATTTTCTAAATTTGAAAGAACTAGTAACATGTCCTCATCAGCAATTTCCTCATGAAAAGTCTGCAATGATGATTCTTGTAACTCTATGGTCTCCAAACATTCGATAAATTCGCCATCAACAGATTGATCAAAAAAATCATTCAAGTCATCTCCTCCTTGTGACAATATTTCATTATTGGTGCTGTCAATTTCAATCAATGTAGTGGAATCATTCAAGTCATCTCCTCCTTGTGACAATATTTCATTATTGGTGCTCTCAATTTCAATCAATGTAGTGGAATCATTCAAGTCATCTCCTCGTGACAATATTTCATTATTGGTGCTCTCAATTTCAATCAATGTAGTGGAATCATTCAAGTCATCTCCTCCTTGTGACAATATTTCATTATTGGTGCTGTCCATTTCAATCAATCTAATGGAATCATACAAGTCATCTCCTCCTTGTGACAATATTTCATTATTGGTGCTCTCAATTTCAATCAATGTAGTGGAATCATTCAAGTCATCTCCTCCTTGTGACAATATTTCATTATTGGTGCTGTCCATTTCAATCAATCTAATGGAATCATACAAGTCATCTCCTCCATGTGACAATATTTCATTATTGGTGCTCTCAATTTCAATCAATGTAGTGGACAATTCAAAAGAAATTGCCACGGTCTCTTCATTGTGAGCCATTTTATTTTGAAATTGCTTGCTGTAAATTGCAGAAAAAAATAATCACTTTCATTTATCGTTTTTAGTAATACATAATATAAAACTAACTTTATCAAGTATTTAGTATAACAGAAAGGACTGCAAATAAATAACAGAAAACATTTTTCAAATTATCTTCAAGTGTACAACATAGTTCCCCTTACAAATTAACAACTCACCTTTTTAAAAGTAGGAGAAGTGTTAGTACTGTGTAAATCAAACACCAGAAATTCACCACCAAAAATTCCTCACAAATGTACCTCAGACAGTAGTATCACAAAATGGCTGTGGTTTCCTCTCATTTGACATATATACATAACCAATTAACTTTCATCACACACAAATACAAAACCAAAGTAACATTTTAATTGGTTCTAAATTTCAACACTTTCAAATGTGTTTTCCCCATGCAATTTTCCATAGGACATTTACATACGTCTACAGCCTGAATGGCTGAACGGAATTACACCAAACTTGGCAAAATGGTACATCAAACCTAAGAGGTCAGGAAGGATCTACTATGCCCCCTTATGGTCATTTCCCCCTTCGCTTTGGCCTCCTCTTGTCTCTCGATCCTACCGAGAGACAAGATGGCGGCCGCTACGGACTGTTTGGAATGTTGACAGACACCGGAGAACCAATCAGCTTCGCAAAGCTCCGTAACGCGAAGCGGAGCGCTGTTACAGATATATATCTTTTTTTGAACGTTAATTTCTCAAAATCCACTGGAGCACATATATTGAGACCTAGCAAAGGCACATCGGGCTACCAGTCCCTAATATTTTGCCAAGTTTCGTGCAAATCCATTCAGCCGTTCGATTATTGACATTTAGATACGTCTACAGCCTGAATGGCTGAACGGAATTACACCAAACTTGGCAAAATGGTACATCAAACCTAAGAGGTCAAGGAGGATCTACTATGCCCCCTTATCGTCATTTGCCCCTTCCCTTTCGCCTCCTCTTGTCTCTCGATCCTACCGAGAGACAAGATGGCGGCCGCTACGGACTGTTTGGAATGTTGACAGACGCCGGAGAACCAATCAGCTTCGCTTCACAAAGCTCCGTTGCGCGAAAAGTACGCGAACTGGAACGCTGCCCGGTCCGCTGTTACAGATATATATCTTTTTTTAAACGTTAATTTCTCAAAATCCACTGGAGCGCATATATTGAGACCTACAAAAGGCACATCGGGCTACCAGTCCCTACAATTTTGCCAAGTTTTGTGCAAATCCATTCAGCCGTTCGGGCTAAAAGTGAGGCCAACCGCCCTATGGAAAACTCAATGTTAAAAACACGTTTTGGGACCCCCCTTTTTTCTCGACCCCCCCCTGGACGAACCCCCCCCCCCAATTTTTAGGGGCTGCTCAGAAACAAAATGTGCCATTTTCCTGAAAATTTCAGCCAATTCCGTCCACAAACGCCAACGTTATTAGACATAGAATTTTCAAAAAACGCATAGAGAAAAAATCCTAACTATATATACCTACTGGCGACCGCCAGTAGGTAATATATATATATAAAGATTTGCTCCGCAAATGAAGACACCCTCGAAGTGTTCGTTTTTCACCTTTTAATGCAGAGTAGCAGCAACAGACAGGAATTCTCCCTTAAACAGTATCTGCCAGTCTTGCCTACGCGTTTCAGAAGTAGAGTCTTCCTTAATCATGGCTTGGTATCGTGAAAGTGGTAGCAAAGCGGCCATGACATTTAAGTTGTTTTCAGGTAATTAACAGTCCCGCCCATCTGGGCGTGTCATCGCTTAGCATGCTGGTTCATGGAGTCCTATGCATCCGTAGTGGGTGCCGCTTTGTATTCCCCTCTTAAGCAATATTTCCCGTTGGGTAACTGAAAGGGTGAGCCCCAGTTTGCTGCTTATCTTGTGCTAAGCCTGCAGGTACACTGCTCCGTAGTTCGTGCTAAAGTGAGACACGCGGATCCGCCTTTCAGCGGAGGGGTAGTCTTCGTGACCCTGAGCCGGCCACAATATTATTGTCCGTTGCTGCTACTCTGCATTAAAAGGTGAAAAACGAACACTTCGAGGGTGTCTTCATTTGCGGAGCAAATCTTTTTAGATAATATTGTGGGTCAGGGTCACGAAGACTACCCCTCAGCTGAAAGGCGGATCCGCGTGTCTCACTTTGGCACGAACAACGGAGCAGTGTACCTGCAGGCTTAGCACAAGATAAGCAGCGAACTGGGGCTCACTGACCCACTGACCCACTGAGTGATGTCACTGACAATGTCATGAGTGATGTAATATGTAACGTCATCAGCAGTGCATTGCGGGCACGGGAGTTATAGTTAGCTGAACTAACTATAACGGGGGAATTTCAGTGGTTTTGTATGAGTGACATTTCCAGCTAAATATAACATGTGTGAAACCTATGGTTTTTTCAATGAATTTGCAAGGTTTTTTAAATGCTAATTCCTAACTATAACGTGTTTGAAACCTATGTTTTTTCAGTGAATTTGCAAGGTTTTTTAAATGCTAATTCCTAACTATAACATGTGTGAAACCTATGTTTTTTCAGTGAATATATATATATATATCAATCTGCCTTGAAGACTGAGTGGATGTATAAGTGCCTAAATGGAGGATTTAGCAGCAATGTGATTGACTGTTTAAATGACTAATTTAAAGTGGCTCACTAAATATATGGGATAGTGAGTAAACTGTGTGAATACATGTATCACTCTATCTCTTGTTGTGTAAACTACTACATAAGTTGGTTACTAGCTATGTGAAAGTCTATATTAGTAATTAATTAGTTAAGTGAGTATTTGTATGGGATAGTGAATGTGTGTGTGGTTGAGTGGGAGGTGTGTGACTGTCCAAAGATGTGCAAATAGTTGATTTACTAGGCATATGAGGTTAAGACTGTATGTGGAAACAGTTGTTTGGGTGAGTGAATCTCTTTATGGGTATAAGTAAATATATTTCTCAATGATACATGTCTAACAAACTAGAAATATAAAAGGCAGTGTATGTGACAGTTGTATATAAATAAGTATACATAAGACTCCGTGATTGTATGAGTGACTATCAAAAACTGTATACTTGTAATACTAATTTCATAATACACTAAGTATGAGTTACTATCTATACGAATAAATAAAGTGGTGTTTCTATAAGTGTGTAGCTTAGTAAATGTAAGTATGATCAATTGTTTGCATAAGTGAGTAGAATGACTGCATAAGTGAATAGGATGTATGCTGGTGTGTAATGTCGATGTAGGTATATAAGTATATTTAATAGTGTTCTATAGATCATTGACAGCATGTATGAGTGAATCTATAAGTAAGTGTTTAGATGTGTGTGTAGATGTAGGAATCACTTAGTGAGTTTTTAGAAACTGGTATTGGTGTGTCAATGGTTTCAAATATGGTACTCTGTATTTTACAGTGAGTGATAAAAGGTTATACTTGTGTATGATGAGGTGTATCAGAGTGTCACGTGGATGATGTCATCAGTGATGTCATTTGAGATGTCATCAGCGATGTCACTGACCATGTCATGAATGATGCAATATGTGACATCATCAGCAGTGCATTGCGGGCGCACAAGTTATACTTAGCAGAACTAACTATAAAAGAGGAAATTCTATGGTTTTGTACGAGTGAAATGGCCAACAAACTATAACACCCGTGAAACCTATGTTTTTTTCTGTGACTTTCTAAGGTTTTTTAAATGCTAATTTCTAACTATAACGTCTCTGAAACCTATGGTTTTTTCAGTGAATTTCAAAGGTTTTTTAAATGCTAATTTTTAAGTGTGATAATAGTTATACCTATATTTTTGTAATGATTTTCTACAGTTTTTTAGCTGTTTATTTATAAATATTTTATTCATTAAAAAACATTACATATTTTTCTGAAAATTGCAAAAAAATATTTTTAAAAATTCAAACGAAAAGATTGATTAATTTTTTTGTTTTAATTTTGAATTTTATTATATTTATATTATTTTCTTTAAAAAAAAAGTTCCCAATTTTTTTTCGGGAGTCGCGCACTCAAAGCGTAGACATCACGATGGGTGCGTGGATTCTAGACCCCATTTTAGAAAAGTCATGAAGGATCCGCGTACGGTGTGCGAAGGCTGATTGTTTTTCAGTTACATCATATACATTTAATATTACGTGATGTGCGCGATTGGTATGCGACCAGCCGCGACTCCTGCTCCCCCGCATTCACGACACATGCGCATTACGGTACGAGACGCTTGCACGGTGGTGGGTCCCGCGTGACGTCATATACGTGCTGGGGCACGCTGGGTGCGCAACTTCCGCAAAAAAAATTATGTTCCAAAATTATATGTATGTGTATTTAATATACATATTAGGGCAAGAGATTATCTAAGATATTCATAAAAAAATATATATTTGTACTTAAAATAAAATATTATTTTTAAATATATTTTTGAGAAGTCTGGTGCGTACATCGTGAGCGCAGAGAACCAGGTCAGCAGAGCTGCTGTACAGCCAGAGAAACCAGGTCAGCAGAGCCGCTGTAGAGCCAGAGAACCAGGTCAGCATAGCTGCTCTAGAGCCTAAAAAGCAGGTCAGCAGAGCTGCTCTAGAATCAGAGACCCCGGTCAGCAGAGCTGCTCTAGAGCCAGAGACCCAGGTCAGCAGAGCTGCTCTAGAGGCCGAGAACCAGGTCAGCAGAGCTGCTGTAGAGCCAGAGAAACCAGGTCAGCAGAGCTGCTTAAGAGGGAGAGAACCAAGTCAGCAGAACTGCTTTAGAGCCAGAAAACCAAGTCAGCAGAGCTGCTCTAGAGCCAGAGAAACAGGTCAGCAGAGCTGCTTTAGAGCCATTGAACAAGGTCAGCAGAGCTGCTCTAGAGGCAGAGATCCAGGTCAGCAGAACTGCTTTAGGCCCAGAGAACAAGGTCAGCAGAGCTCTTTAGAGGGAGAGAACCAGGTCTGCAGAGTTGCTTTAGAGCCAGAGAGCCAGGTCAACAGAGCTGCTCTGGAGCCAGAGAACCAGGTCAGCAGAGCTGCTTTAGATCCGTAGAACCAGGTCAGCAGAGCTGCTTTAAAGCCAGAGAACCAGGTCAGCAGAGCTGCTCTAGAGGCAGAGAACCAGGTCCACAGAGCTGCTTTAGAGGGAGGGAACCAGGTTAGCAGAGCTGCTTTAGAGCCAGAGAACCAAGTCAGCAGAGCTGATTTAGAGGGAGAGAACAAGGTCAGCAGAGCTGCTCTAGAGCCAGAGAATCAAGTCAGCAGAGCTGCTCTAGAGCCATAGAACCAGGTCAGCAGAGCTGCTTTTGAGCCAGAGAACCAGGTCAACAGAGCTGCTATAGAGCCTAAGAACCAGGTCAGCAGAGCTGCTCTAGAGCCAGAGAACCAGGTCAGCATAGATGCTGTAAAGCCAGAGAAACCAGGTCAGTAGAGCTGCTTTAGAGCGAGAGAACCAGGTCAGCAGAGCTGCTTTAGAGGGAGAGAACCAGGTCAGCAGAGCTGCTTTAGAGCCAAGGGACCAAGTCAGCAGAGCTGCTCTAGAGCCAGAGAACAAGCTCAGCAGAACTGCTTTAGAGCCAGAGAACCAGGTCAGCAGAGCTGCTTTAGAGCCAGAGAACAAGGTCAGCAGAGCTGCTCCAGAGACTAAGAACTAGGTCAGCAGAGCTCCTCTAGAGCCAGAGAACCAGGTCAGCAGAGCTGCTGTAGAGCCAGAGAAACCAGGTCAGCAGAGCTGATTTAGAAGGAGAGAACCAGGTCAGCAGAGCTGCTTTAGAGCCAGAGAACCAGGTCAGCAGAGCTGCTTTAGAGCCAGAGAACCAGGTCAGCAGAGCTGCTCTAGAGCCAGAGAACCAAATCAACAGAGCTGCTTTAGATCCAGAGAACCAGGTCAGCAGAGCTGCTTTAGAGTCAGAGTACCAGGTCAGCAGAGCTGCTCTAGAGCCTAGGAACCAGGCCATCAGAGCTGCTCTAGAGCCAGAGAACTAGGTCAGCAGAGCTGCTGTAGAGCCAGAGAACCAGGTCAGCAGAGCTGCTGTAGAGCCAGAGAAACCAGGTCAGCAGAGCTGCTTTAGAGGGAGAGAACCAGGTCAGCAGAGCTGCTCTAGAGGAAGAGAACCAGGTCAGCAGAGCTGCTCTAGAGTCAGAGAACCATGTCAGCAGAACTGCTTTAGAGCCATGAAACCGGGTCAGCAGAGCTGCTTTAGAGTGAGAGAACCAGATCAGCAGAGCTGCTCTGTAGCCTAAGAACTGGGCCTGCTGAGCTGCTCTAGAGCCAGAGAACCAGGTCAGCAGACCTGCTGTAGAGCCAGAGAAACCAGGTCAGCAGAGCTGCTTTAGAGGGAGAGAACCAGGTCAGCAGAGCTGCTTTAGAGCCAGAGAACCAGGTCAGCAGAGCTGCTTTAGAGCCAGAGAACCAGGTCAGCAGAGCTGCTCTAGCTGACACTGACTGACTGACACTGACTGATTGACACTGACTGACACTGATTGACTGATACTGACACCAACTGACACTGACTGACACTGATTGACTGACACTGACTGACTGACACTGACTGACACAGATTAACTGACACTGACTGACTGACACTGATTGACTGACACTGACTGAATGACACTGACTGACACTGATTGACTGACACTGACTGACACTGATTGACTGACACTGACTGACACTGACACTGACTGACTGACACTGATTGACTACTCTCTACTACTCACTCTCTACTAGTCTCTACTACTCTCTCTCTACTACTCACTCTCTATTACTCACTCTCTACTACTCACTCTCTACTACTCTACTAATCTCTACTACTCACTCTCTACTACTCACTCTTTACTACTTTCTACTACTCACTCTCTACGACTCCCTCTCTATTACTCTCTACTATTCACTCTCTACTACTCACTCTCTACTACTCTCTAGTACTATCTCTCTCTACTATTCACGCTCTACTACTCTACTACTCACTCTCTACTACTCTACTACTTTCTACTACTCAATCTCTACTACTCTCTCACTAGTACTCACTCTCTACTACTCACTCTCTACTATTCACTTTCTACTACTCACTCTTTACTACTCTCTACTACTCACTCGCTACTACGCTCAACTACTCACTCTCTACTACTCTCTACTACTACTCTCTACTATCACTCTCTACTACTCTCTACTACTCACTACTACTCTCTACTACTCTCTACCACACCCCCTCTACTACTCTACTACTCACTCTCTACTACTCTCAACTACTCTCTCTCTACTACTCACTCTCAACTACTCTCTTTACCACTCTCTACTACTCACTCTCTACTATTCACTCTCTACTACTCACTCTCTACCACTCTCTACTACTCACTCTCCACTACTCAATCTCTACTACTTGCTCTCTACTACTCACTCTCTACTACTCTCTCTACTACTCGCTCTCTACTACTAGCTCTCAACTACTCACTCTCTACTACTCTCTACCACTCACTCTCTACTACTCTACTACTCACTCTCTGCTACTCTCTCTCCACTACTCACTCTACTACTCTCTACTACTCTCTCTCTACTACTCACTCTCTACTACTCACTCTCTACTACGCACTCTCTACTACTCGCTCTCTACTACTCTCTACTACTCACTCTCCACTACTCACTCTCTACTACTCGATCTCTACTAATCTCTACTACTCAATCTCTACTACTCTCTCTACATCTCACTCTCTACTACTCACTCTACTACTCTCTCTCTACTACTCACTCTCTACTACACACTCTACTACTTGCTCTGTACTACTCTGTACTACTCACTCTACTACTCATCTCTACTACTCCCTACTACTCACTCTCTACCCTTCACTCTCTACTGCTCCACTACTCTCTACTACTCATTCTCTAATACTCTACTACTCTCTCTACTACTCACTCTCTACAACTCTCTACTACTAAATCTCTACTACTCTCTCACTCTCCTCTACTCTCTACCACTCTCTACTACTCACTCTACTACTCATTCTACTACTCACTCTCTACTACTCACTCTCTACTACTCTCTTCTACTACTCTCTACTACTCACTCTAATACTCACTCTCTACTACTCTACTACTCACTCTCTACTACTCACTCTACTACTATCTACTACTCACTCTCTGCTACTCTCTCTACTACTCTATACTACTTTCTACTACTCACTCTCTACTCACTCTCTACTCTCTACCTCTCTCTCTACTACTTTCTACCTCTACCTCTCTACCTCTACACCTCTACCTCTACACCTCCACCTCTCTACCTCTACCTCTCTACCTCTCTCTACCTCTCTCTACACGCACACATATGCATATATATATGCAAATGCATGTATATATATGTATGTGTGTATATATATATATATACATACATATATAAACATATATAAAATGCATATCTATATAAATACAAATATAAATGCATGCATACATATACATATACGCATACAAATGCAAGTTATATACATGAAAGTTTGAAAAACACTAATACAAGCAAAGCTAAAAAGCCACCTAATTACAAACAGAATTGCTTTAACTTAAACGAGGGCGAAACCTATTGCATTTTCAAAGCTTGCTTACTTTGGTACCATCAAGAAGGCATTCAGATGTGTCACACATTTGCCATAAATTCGGAATGTTAGCACTCTAGTTGCTCATTAGATCACTGTAGTAAAGATACTGCTCACCAGGGAAGTCAGCTGCTGGTATTCAAAGTGCATGTTTCAGTCTGGATATCAGAATTTTTTAATGAAATAGAAGAGGATTTGAGAAGTCAAAATGTGCCTTATTTTTTCTTTCTGCAGCACTAATCATAATTTCTGTGGCAAAATGAACCCCCTCATTTTGTTCCTTTGCAAATTAAATGTTTTAAGTGTTACCACTTTATTCCAATCAAGATGGCTTCAGGTGTGCCATACTTTTGTCATAAGTAAGACTGTTAGCATTCTAGTTGTTCTTTAGAACACTCTGGGACATTCTGTCATTGGGCTATATTTGGGCTACATTTTTTTTGTCTCTGGTGGCCCTCTTGGGAGACTTATTTGTTATGACGTTTCCTAATTTCCTCATTTACTACAGTCTCCTCAGTAGGAAATACTTTCAGTTTTTTACTTTGATTCCATGAAGGAGGCATTCAGATGTGTCACACATTTGCCATAAATTCAGAATGTTAGCACTCTAGTTGCTTAGTAGATCACTGTAGTAAAGCTACTGCTCACCAGGGAAGTCTGCTGCTGGTATTGAAAGTGCATGTTTCAGTCTGCATGGCAGAATTTCTTAATGACATAGAAGAGGATTTGAGAAGTCACTCAAAATGTGCCCTAATTTTACTTTCTATGGCAAAATGAACCCCCTCATGTTGTTCCTTTTAAAATTAAATGTGTTAAGAGTTACCACTTTATTCCAATCAAGATGGCTTCAGGTGTGCCATACGTTTGTCATAAGTAGGACTGTTAGCGCTCTAGTTGTTCTTTAGAACACTCTGGGAAGCTGCAGTAGAACACAAAGGAATTAACTGGCAGTCTCTGCTCTTGTTGGATGTACATGTTTTACTGAGAATGTCAGACTTCATTCTTACATGACTGAGAAAGATAATGAGAATTTCCAGAAAATATCCTCTCAGTTTAGCTTATAGATCACCTTCCAAACCTCTGTGGGAAAAGCATGAGAAAATAGTTTTCTCTAAAACATGATTTGTGATATCCCAGCAGAAGGCTTTTTCACATGGTAAAATCACCTTAGAACACACCACAATTCCTAAAATTAGTATGGTACTATCAACAAATGATTTATAATGTAACTAAAGTCTTAAAACCTTCTATTAACTGCAATGCTTTTTAATGAGGTGCTATCATGTATATTGGTCCCAAGATGGCTGCAAACAATTTCTGGCTTGGAGAGTTGACAGCCAATCAGCATGCAGCTCGTGCTCGAATGCTAGATATATATATTTTTTTTCTTTTGATTTTCTCAGGAACTACTGGAGGGATTTACACCATTTAAGCAAAAGCGTGATCTGCGAATCAGACTACCATTTTGCCAACTTTCTTGTACTTCCGTTCAGCAGTTCGGGCTGTAGCCGTGTCTAATCGTCCTATGGAAAATAACATGGGGAAAACACGTTTTGGGACCCCCCTTTTTTCTCAGCCCCCACTTGACAAATCCCCCCAAAACTTTCAGGGAAGGAGCGGAGCGGAGCGGAGCGGAGCGGGCCATCTTCTTTGAGGAATTCGCGAAGATTTGTCCACCGGCGCCAAAGTTATTCCAAATAAAATGTTGTGGATTTCCTATATATATATATACATACACTCACACACACATTTATCTATAAACATATAGGTATCTACATATATCCATGTATGTGTATGTATATATATATATATTCACTGAAAAAACCATAGGTTATATACCATATATAGTTAGGAATTAGCATTTAAAAAACCTTATTTTACTCACACAAAACCAATGAAATTCCATATATAGTTAGTTGTACTAACTATATATCACGCACCCGCAATCCACTGCTGATCATGTCACATATGACATCATTCATGACATGGTCAGTGACATCACTGATGACATCACTGATGACATCTCAAATGACATCACTGATGACATCACTGATGACATCTCAAATGACATCACTGATGACATCACTGATGACAACATCCAGTGACTGTATTTTTCTGTAAAGTTAAAATATGTCTTACATATTGAAGAATGAGTGGATGTATAAGTGTCTGGATGAAGGATTTAGTAGGTGCATGACTGACTGTATGAGTGAGTGGTTAAATGTGTCTCACTGAGTGCATGGGTTAGTGACTAAACTGTCTTAATTTGTGCATCATTATGTCTGTTGTTCTGTAAACTGCTGCATGTGTTGATCAGTAGCTATATGAGTAACTATATGGGTTATTGATTGGTTGCCCAAGCATTTGTATGGGAGACTGAGAGTGTGTGTGGGTGGCTGGGAGGTGTATGACTCTGTGCATAGATGTATGGGTTCAAAAGTGCATGTGGAAACACCTGTATGGGTGGTTGACTGTGTGCATGACTGTATTGGTGAGTGAATAGATATCTCAGTGCTACATGTCAAAGTAAGTACATATGTAAAATACAGTACATGTGAGAGTTGACATATATAAATAACTGTGCATAAGAGCCAGTGAATGTGTGAGTGGCTGTATGGATCATTGTGCTCTTGTATCCAGGATTGTATAAGTGAGTAAATATGTTTTAGTATATGTTTGAATAAGTAAGGTGTGTATAACTGTATAGTTGTGAAAATGGAGCTGTGATTGATTCTTTGCATGACTGACTAGGTGTGTAAGTAACTCCATGGATGAGTGACAGTCTGTGAGTGTCTGTTTACACTGAGTGTATCTAAGGTTATATTAGAGTCTGAAGAGGTTCATCGTATTATCACATGAATGATGTCATCAGTGATGTGATCATTAATGTCAAATGAGATTTTATCAGTGATGTCATCAGTGATGTCATTTGTGAGGTCATCAGTGATGTCATCAGTGATGTCATTTGAGATGTCATCAGTGATGTCATCAGTGATGTCACTGACCATGTCATGAATGATGTCATATGTGACATGATCAGCAGTGGATTGCGGGTGCGTGATATATAGTTAGTACAACTAACTATATATGGAATTTCATTGGTTTTGTGTGAGTAAAATAAGGTTTTTTAAATGCTAATTCCTAACTATATATGGTGTATAACCTATGGTTTTTTCAGTGAATTTTCAAGGTTTTGTAAATGCAAATTCCTAACTATATATGGTCTATAACCTATGGTTTTTTCAATGAATTTCATTGGTTTTTAAAAGCTAATATCTATAGCTGTAAAATGTATTCTTCTTTAAATACAAAAATATATTTTATATGTTTATTAATACATTTTTTTAAATATTTTTTTTGTTTCGCTCCCGGTCCGCGAACCGGGAAGCTTTCCGTTAGCTCAAATAGATGCCGCGACCCGGTCCGCGAACCGATAAGAAATCAACATAGTGACGGTATCGCGTTGCCGCGTAATGCGTCTTATGACGTACTGCGTTAGCGCACCCGGAAGTGTCCCGGGGCGCGGACCGAGGCGCGAAATGCAGCGACCCGGAAGCGATCCGCGGCGCGTCGCGAAAGCACGACGTATCGCGTTGCCGCGTAATGCGTCTTGTGACGTATCGCGTTAGCGCACCCGGAAGTGTCCCGGGGCGCGGACCGAGGCGCGAAGCTGAGCGACCCGGAAGCTAACCGGGGAGCGTTCCGCAGCGCGTAACTTGAGCGTGAGAGGTCATGTGACTTGGTAATAAAACTTTTCATTGGTTTATTTCACTTTTGGTTTCATAATGATGGAAGGCTAGGTCAGGTGACCTAAAAATAACACTTTTCATTGGTTGAGAACTTTTGCTTTTCCCAAATGATGAAAACCCCTCCTTCTTTCCTCACTCTGACTTTCATCTTGGTGAGAGAAAGACCCTTTTACATTCTAGAGAAATGGCTTCCATTGTTGCTTCAGCTAGTGTTCCCCCACCACCACCCCCACCTCCTCAAGGGAAGAAAGGACCACCTGCTCAACCAATCTTTGAAGAAGAGGAAGATCAAGAAGAGGAGGAAGAGGAGGAAGAGCCTGAGTTTTTGCCAGAGGAGCCCAGGAGGTACAATAGAAAAGAAAACTACATCTGGCAATTTTTTAAATTTCCAGCAGGGCAAAAAAAAGTCAATGCCAGATATGTGTTTTGCCGTATTTGCGACGATCGACTTTCAAGGGGCACAGACAAGAAATACAGCTTTGGAAATTATACGATGCACAGGCATATGAGTAGGTGGCACCCAAATAATTATAGTGCTGCCCAGCTTCGTGATGAACAGCAAAATCCCCTGGCAATGGTGAGAAGATCTGTTGTCAAAGAAGTATCGGGACCAGAGGCGAGGGAGGTGATCCCGAACATTCAAATGGACATGGGGGAAGTAAAGCAAGTGTGCGTGTGGTGCAGCCAAACACTTTGCTACCGAGAAAGTAGCATTACTCTTATAATGAGAGCTATCAAGAATCATGTTTGCCCGAAACGCTCCAAAAAATAAATTCTTCTTTTTTTGTTGCTCCTGTTGAGCGCTTTTCAATGAATCATTTTTGTTTCCCCCCTCCCCCCCAAAAAACCAAAAAATTACAAAATGTTCAGAAAAAACAAAAAAAATATAAAAAATGTTCAGAAAAATAATAAAAAAAATTTAAAACAACAAAAACCAAAAAAAAAAGTTCTTTTCAGAACTACCTCCCCATTATAAAAAAAATTGGTAGAATTTTTGAAACTCTGCCAACCTCTATTTCTTTTAGTTCACTTCCAGTTCGAACCAGGAGCGAACCAAAAAAAATAAAAAAAAAAAAGAACAGTAAGTATAAGGGAAGGAAACAGACAGTTATGTTACAAGAAAGACAGCTACAGGGAGTAAAGAAAACATACTGTTACCCGCAATCCACTTCTGATCATGTCACATATTATATCATTCTTGACATGGTCAGTGACATCATCAGCAGTGGATTGCGAGTAACAGTATCTTTTGTTTACTTCCTATAGCTGTCTTTCTTGTAACATAAATGTCTGTTTCCTATCCTTATACTTACTGTTCTTGTTTTAAAAAAATTTTGAGATCATTCAGAAACAGTAACATTAATAGAGACAGAATGAGTGAATAATAATGAAGAAGTATGAGAAGAGAGGGACTGAGAAAAATACTGGAAGGAGTAGAATAATTAAGTAATAGAGAAAGGAATGAGAGAAGTAGCAAACGCAGGAAAGTAAGGATTAAAGAAATGAAGCAGTAGAACTAATAGATGTTAAAAGTGATAGATTAAATGATTGATTCAGGATGACGATAAGGTGTGTCCTCTCCAAAAGTTTGTTTAAGATGAGGCCTACTCAGGGTTGCATATCAAATTTATGCTTGTTGAAGAATACAGAGGAGATAATACATGTGAAGGCCTACCATTGAAGTAAAACATGTCCACTTCACTCTTGAACAACGGCCAGACCTCTTCTGTGTCCATAGACAGACCTAAAGTTCATCTGCACAATGTCATCCGTAAACTTAGAAAACACAAGTAATGTAATTGAAAAACGTGGAGTTTCTTTTGCTCATTTCAAAATCACATCACCTGTGTTGCCTTTGCTTAGGTATCTCATAGTGCAGATGTAGTTCAGCATATGAAACAGTACGCAGAAGTGCAGCAGTGTATGCATTAATACATATGAAGGCCTACCAATGAAGTAAGTCATGTCCACTTATTACATCATTCATGACATAGTCAGTGACATCATCAGCAGTGGATTGCGGGTTAAAAGAGTAGAAAACATTTACCTTATAATTCTTGTTAACTTTTTCAAATATTTTTTCATACTTTCAATCTGTAAAAGAGAGAAGAAACATTTCAAAAATATTAAAACATGTATTTAAAAATTTGAAAAGACAAGGGAAAAGGTTCAAGAAGAAACAGTTTTTCAAAAACTTTGAGATTTACAGAAGCCTCTGCTGCTATACGTCCCCTACACAATCCTAAAGATATATATTTTAAACAAACAGTATCTTGATGCTGATGAAGTGAGGCCTATTTTGGAACATGGTGCATCTTTTGCACTGCTGATGTCTCACAATAGTGATGCAATAGCAGCGCAAAAAAGATGTAAAGCCATCATAAAATTGTGTCTAACATTTTAAATGATTCTTTCAGGATACAAATAAGATGTGTCCTTTCAAGAGGTTTCTTTAAGGTGAGGCCTATTCAGTTTTCAAAAAAAAAACAGTACCCAGAAGTGCAGCACTGTAAGCATTAACTTTGAAACTTACAGAAGCCTCAGTTTCTCCATATCTACCTCACATTTCTAAATGTATATCATAAGTACAAAAAGTAGAACATTAATTATACATGTTAAATGGTTTATTTTTGCTGTTCTCAGAATGTATCAAATTTCACTAAAAACAGTGACTTGAAGGTATTCATCATGTAACAGCGGGGAAAAAAAACACAATCAAAATGATTGTGTTTAAAAAACCCATACAACATAAGAAATCAAAATTCAGAACTCCTTAAAGTTAACTTACTTTCCATGACGTCCAAGGATGTCCTATGAACAGCTTACACTCTTTTGTGCTGTTATTACTTTCAGCCCGCCACTTTCTGAAAGAAAATCTCCATCGTTTTTAAAAACACGTTACATGCAATAAATGACTTCTTGCTCTCTACCACAAGTTTCCACAAGGCCAAATCTGGTCAGAGCCATTTATAACTCTTGGATTTCTTGTAAGCCAATCCCGTCATTTGGCATTTCCGCAACTTTCAGAATTAAAATGTTGAAGATCATTTTCACAATCCTGGAATAGTAATATCTTCCCCTTCTTGCTCAGTCATGTTCTACATTTCCTATGACACTGATACTGCTTACTATGAAGCAGACTTACACTACCTCTATGACTACTACAATTATTTAATTCTCTACATCACTTTTAATCACAAAGCAATGTAAAACAGTAGACAGCATTGCAGACTTACATTCCCTCTACTCCATGTTTTGATTGGCTGCTTCAATTAGCTTATACAAAGAAACAGTTTTTCTGAACTCATTCAAAGTGCACGTATTTCTCCATGACGTCCAGTCTTATGGTTAGAAGTTATGTCTCTGAACTACACTTATCCTCAAGGCCAAATTGTGTAGGAGCCATTAGAACTTCTTGAAATTCCACAGAGCACATCCTGAGATTATTTCCCTAAAATTTTGGTTTTAAAAACACCAGGTAAGAGTTTTTAAGGTCATACGGCAATTTTTTTTTGAAAATTAAAACAGAATCATTGCAGAATGACCAGCCATTTCTAGACTTTAAATAAGCTGTGTAATGTCCTGATGTTATTGAAGGGCCGTCATGATATATAATTGCTGCAGTTACAAAAGTCCTTCCTGATATTGACAACTGCGAAGCTACAAAATTTTTAATTAAAGTTGTCAATTTTGTTCCATCAGGCCTACATCGTTGGAACATTAAAATTACATACTGGCCATATGTTCGTATAAATAATGTGGACATCATTTCAGATTTACATTGGCTACACTCCATGTTGTGATCAGCTGCTTTTACTAGCTTATTAAAAGAGACTGATTTACTGTCTGGCAAAGTTAAATATATAAATCTTTCTGAGTCTACACTAGTAGTACTTGATACCATACAGTTCTCGCAGTCATGCTGCCATTGATAAGAAAGCCCAAACAGCTGATCTACATCTACACCTTCAGCATGTAATACATCAAGCATATACATTAAAAACTCCTGACAATCTTGCTGAATATTTTGAGAGAATTGTGTTTGCCCTGAACATCTGTCTAACAGATTTCGAATTTCAGACACACTTTCTATGTTTCTTCTATCAGTGCTACATTTCTCTAACACAGAATTTAACAAACTGCAAAATCTTTGATCAGAATTGACCACAATCTCTTCTTTTACATTTTCTAGAGAAAACAAAACATTAACCACTACATTAGCATAGCAGTTGACACCAGAACTGTTTTCAAACTGAAAACCAACAACATCTTCAACAGAATCCTTTTTGTTTCTGCTTGTAATTTTAGGTTCATTGACTTTTTGTCTTTTTGCTACAACCTCCCCAGTATTGGTCACATTTCTTCGTTTCCGGCCTACCACACGTTTCTCAAACAAAGGATACTGAGGCAAATGTGGCGCATACTCTCTTCTTAACCTATTGTATTCCTTAACACAATCTAGATCCGCACAAATGTTTGTGACATCACACTCAATCAAGTACAATCCCGATAAAGTTCTAACTCGTGACAATGCCACATATGCCATACCCTCCTTGAACACAGAACTGCCAATATTCACCAATGCACTGTCTACACTTAAACCTTGCGATTTATGAATTGTCACCGCATATGCCAAGCAAACAGGAAACTGCTTACGGCGAACATATAAGTCTTTTACAAGCAAAAATCTAGCAGAACAACGACCAATTAGCTGTACTTCCTCAATGCCATCAAATTTAATTTTTAAAAATTCAATTCCATCTCTATTTCTGTATTTCACAAAATCAACAACATTACCCATTGATCCATTTACCAGACCTCTTTCAACATGTAAATTCCTTCTTAAAATTATACGGCAGTTCAAGCACACATTCAGAGTCTTTTCAAAACCTGCAGTTTTAGATATACTCCTCTCTAATGAATCCAATTTTGTTTTCAGATTCTCAGACAAAATAATTGTTGATCCCATATGCTCTACTCTATCAATAGCTTCCAGTTTCACAATCTCTTGCTTTTCTAAATGCAACATTTTGTTGTTAAATTTGGCACATTCTGCAAGAGTTGGCATCAAACATATTCCAGATTTCTTCTCAGTAATTTTCTGAAAAATATTCTCAGGCACAACATCTTGTTCTGGATATAAATTTGACAGTAATCGTGCATGTAAAGCTTCTTTCCCATGCTCGGTCACTTTTCCAATTCTAACATCTTGTAGAATAGTGTTGTAAACTTCATCCTTCGCCTGACGCATATTTTCATGCAGTTCAGCATAATTGAAGTTTAACCATATATTGACGTTGCCAATGCTGCCTAGGCACTTCCTGGTATCTTCATGCGTGAGCATTTTGAACACAGGTTGCCCTTTCACTGGTGTCAGCTGCAGAAGATCTCCGAAAACAATGATGTGTTTGCCACCAAATAACACATCATACTCTGTTTTGAGAACTTCTTGCATCCTCAAATGCACAAAGGCAAGCATGACATTGGAAACCATGCTTACTTCGTCAATGATAAGAAGTTTCATTTTCCTCAAGATTCTTGAAACTTCAAAACAAGCATCTCCAGATAGCTTGTGATATTGTAATTTGTTGTCATGCTCCACTGGCAGCATCAGTAAACGATGTAAAGTAATCCCTTTAATATTATGTGCTGCCAGTCCAGTTGGAGCAGTGACAACACAAGACAGCGATGACTCTGTCCTTTCCTGCAAATAGCATGAAATTGCTTTAATGAGGAAACTTTTTCCAGTTCCCGCTTCTCCACTCACGTACAGTCGGACAGGCTTCAACGACGTACATGAGCACTCTTTCTTATCATGACTTAATCCATGATCAATTTGCATGGTAACTTCGTCATATATTTTCCTCTGCTCAACGTTGAGTTGTCTTTCCAACTCTTCTAAGTTAACCGCATCCTCTTGAGCATGTGCCATGGCTCTTTCCACTTCATTCATAGCAGTGGCAGCTTCATTTTCAATAACAGGTCCTCCTAGTGGATCCTGACTCAATGAAGCAGAACTCTGACTGTCCTGAGAACTGTCTCTGGCAATCTCGGCTGCAATCGTTGCTTCCTGCTCAATTTCCGCATTCAACATTTCTACATATTTGGGAAAAGCAGGACATTCTATGGTCTCCTTGGCGGCATTGAAAGAGTCTTCGTAACAGAGGAAATCTCCAAGCAGTTCCTCTTCTGCACGCCAAGGCTTGAAAAGTTGCAAAAGTGCTAAATAGAAAAACTCCTTTTTTTCAGGAGATTCGCCACTCAATTTTCGATGGTTTACCAAGTGGCATTTTCTTTGCTTGACCAGACATCCCTCACTTCCTATTACAGCATACACTCCTTTCTCAGTATCTTCTTTGATGTTCCTCTTGAATATGTAATTTTGAAGAACCTCATACAGACAAACATTCTCGAGGTGAATGCTTCGATTTGGATAATATGTATCCAACATGTTGGTCTTCAAAATGTCGGTACTGTTTGGCTCCTTTTCCGCCAAATACTCAATTTCCCGCACAGGTTTGAGAACTCGATTACGCGTTGCAGCAAGACCAAGACTCGCCCAAACGATACTCCTGGACTTGGCATAGAGACTTGCTGAAGACAACCGGTCAGAACATTCGTACGCTCCGATTTCTCGATGCGACAACATCTTCAGACTGAAACTGTACAACTTCTTGCTGAGGCTCTTTTCATGGGAAATGTCCTCCCACATATCCTTCAATTCTGTCTTCTCTTTTTTGGTGATGTAAGACGTCACATACCGAGCCACAGCCATACAGTTATCAGCCACAAACTGTATATCCATGTTAGCATTCCACATGGACAAAATCACCGGGTTGTAGTCGTTGATGTACTTGGACTCTTCATTCCTCTTCAAATTGTAAGTGTTTTTAGGTGATTTCTTCATGACATTGTGTCGCAGCGAAGACATCAAACTGTTTACTCTTCCTTTAGAAATCACCGGTCGTGGAAAGCCGAAACGACATTTAGTGTAGAACTTGTCCTTGTTTCGGAATTTACGACGGCAGTACTTTCCACATCGATGGCTTTGGAAACGCAGAACTTTTTCTCTTAGGCTTTTCTTCTCCTTTGCGTTTGGAACAGCACACGTAGAATACTGTTGGATGAAACTCATCACTGAGTCTTCTGGATCCGTTCCAAATTTAGGTGCATCCTTGATCCACAGCAACATATGTATATGAGGAGCACCTCTTGCTTGGTACTCCTTTCTCCAGAAGAAATCCAACACCTCTCCAAGAGGTGGATTCTTCTTATTCATGATGAAAGACATCATAGCTTCAAATCTATGATTGAAGTACCTACATACATTGACTGGATCCAAAGAGCACAGTTCTCCGGGTGTCTTGAATTCGATGTTATCTACGTTAGCATTTGCCTCTCGTAGAAATTCAAGTAAGTCTTCCCAGCCATACTCGGCACAGCTCAGAGTGAGGAACCATGTGGGAGTACCTAAGTTCCTCAGCATACATTTTAAATCACCATGACGACGGTACCAGTACTCATTAGTACCACGCTGACACGCCATGAGATTAATCAGGTGAGAATCCAAAATACTGTCTTGGACATTGACTTTATCCATAAAGTTACTTGCCGAGATGTTTTGCATGTGTATACCACTTTTCAAGATGTGGTTCACTGCATATGACAGTCCAGACAGATCGCTTTCAAACAGGAGATGAAACAAATAAGGAATGCATTGTCGAAACCTAGCATCTCCTGCATACAATCGCAAAGTCCGGTATTCAGAAGCAGGAATTTGATGAGGTCGCTCATCATATCTTCCTCCCTGACCTGTTGGAAAAAGCTGTGGGAAACACCGAGCTTCCAAACTTTCCTCCCAAACACTAATGGGACTCCCTTTGGCTTGTTTCATTTGAAACAACTCAATAGCATTCCCCATGACTTCCTTGGAATGCAAAGGATGAACACTATAATGTTCATATATTTCTTCACTAGTAGAGGTTTCTACTTTCTCAATTTGACCAGCACACAAATCGCTATCCTCTTCCTCACTTACTTCCTCTTCTGCAACATATACATTCTTATAGTATTTATTATTTTTTTTCAAATACAATGTTGCCTTTTTAACTTTCCTAACATCTACTAAATCTTGCCATATTTTCTTATTCTTTGTCGGAACCCCATTAACTAAGATAACCAGAGGTTCCTCTTCCACTTTTTCTACTCCAATTGTGTTAATGTTTTTCTTCAAATCTAGAGGCAAATAAACAACTCTTCCCTTTAATCCTCTCTGTAAATCTGATGGAGGCAATTTCCCTGTCTTTGGCTCCATTCTTACAATAGCCTGAAAGGGATGGATACTTTGAATCAAAATAGATTCATTAGTATTTAAATCCTTCAATTCAGAAGGAATCTCAACCAATTCCAGATTATTATGAACTGCTCTAGCAGGCATCTGGTTTTGATTTAATTTGCAACAACAATAACTACACACACGTTGATCCAATCCCAAATCAAAACAATTTTCTACCATCAAGTATGTTGCGAAATCCTTCCATTCACTATTATTTTCCCTTTCACTTTTTGCATATAAATCCACTAACTTAGTCTGATTCTTATAATAAGTGCGTCGACAACACACACAAGTGAAATTTGGCCTCTCACTTGATTTCACCTCAAACGTCGCAATTTCCCTCTGGAAATTATCTGTACTGGAAACCTGTACACTATCTTCCACATGACCCTCTTCTTCTTGCTCAATTTCAACATTCTCCTCTTTACTTCCAAAGTAACAAAACTCAATTTCTTCACATATATTCTTCACATCTATTTCAGAACCATGCAAAAGAGCAGCGCATAATTGTTTAAGCATAATTGCTGGACTCTTAGCATAATACAACATTCTAACTAATTTCCTCACTTTATTATGATGCACTGCCAGCATCCTGAAATGATGAAAAACACTCTGGCATACTCTCCTGGAAAGACAAGCCAGTGAATGACCATGCAAACCTGTCACTTCTCTTACTCTGCAAGGATCTAATTCTTGCAACAACCTTATTTTCTGCTTCAAACTTTTCTTATTAAATGACCGTACAAAATCACAAAGCAAATTGATGGAATCCTGTCGCACACTGCAAATACTACTACACTTCCAGGTGTACACAGGACCCTTAGCACGTCTTCCTAAAACCTCATTACCTAACACCTCTTCTGCCTCTGTTGTCACAAGTTTTTCTTTTTCAACTGGACAACCATCTTTCACTTCATAAGCACGACCACTGGTGTCAACTGCATGCACCAAATCATTATCCTGGAAATAACTCTCCTCATTAAAAAATGCCTCACAGCTTGAACTATGCATCCATTCTCCAGAAAAAACTTCACAAAAATTACTACGATTAACTATTCTCTTCCATCTACTATTTCTTTTGAAATCATAAATTGCCTTGTTTAGCTTCCTAATTCTATTGATTATCAAAATAAATAACTTACGTTTAATTTCAAATGCCTGATCAATAACTTTCTCAACTTTTTTTTTTCTCTTATAAAAAACCAGTTTCTGTTGACCTTTCTTAATATTTTTTAACAAATTGCCAATTATCCTGTTGCGGAACATTCGTTTACGAATCTCCCTAAACTGTTGTTTCCTTCTACTATCATGCACAGAGTTATCTCTTGCTCTAGCACTAACATTTTTGATTGGCCTTTCCTTTCCATTTGAATTCCTTCTCGTTTTATGGACTGAAACATTTTCTGTAGTAATATTTTTTTTACTACACATATTTCTTATGAAATATTTTGTGCTCTTACCCGGTGCTTTCTTCGTGACTTGACAAATCTTTTTGTTAGAGGACTGCTGCTTATTTTCTTTCACCTGCTGTCTTTGACGTTTTGCAGCCTTTCTCTGTCTTTCTATTGTTGGCATGGTGAAATCTTGAAATGATCTGCAGTTGAATCTGTGGTAAAATATAATAAAAAATGTTATTAACCATTATTACCAAACAGTAAAACAATAACAGTGATCAAAAACTTAACACACTACTTGACATTTTAAATAGAAGATTTTTTAGTCCTTGCAAATTTACAATACAGAAATAGCAGAAAAGAAATGACATTTATATTTATGTTACCTGTGCTATTTTATATGTGAATCTGATCTAATTTTATGAGCATATTTTAATATTTTATTGAAGACACTACACATAACCTGCTTTTGAAGGTGTCTTTATTTTTAAATTAAACGGTTTACCTTTTTACTTTTTATTAATTATAAATTTTCAAAAATAAATGTTTATATTTCCATAGGCTCAAGCAGGTCAGCTTCCCATCCTATGTCATATAATTCGGACAAATCTGCATCCTCATCACGCTCTTCTTCATCCTCAGGATTTAAATCATCCAAGGGATCAACATCCACTGATGTTTCAATTACAAGTTCAATGATGAGGTCAAAATCAACTGATTGCAGATTGTCGCTCATGTTGAGTTTGTCTTTATCTTTAAAGAAAGATAACAACAATGAGATGTTGCAGAGTAAGAGACAAATCTCAGAGATTATAATAGTAAAATTGTTTAACAAGAGTAATATTTTGCAGCTATTATTTAGCCATGTCCAGCAATGCTGAGCAGGTGAAGACTATGTCTAAATTTTCAGTGAACAGGACTCATCTCTTCTTAACCTTGGATAAGCCTCACCGACTCTGTGTGTCCAGCACATACTTAAATGTAAAGGGGCAGATTTATGTTAAATGGCACATCCCCAGGCATGCACCAGTTAACGTGCACCACTACTCTGCCACCCATGGTGTGCCGTATTTACAATCAGATAGGAGAAAGCTTCGTCAAAACCCTGCGCCTGCTTTAAGCAGGCATAGGTCTTGACGCAACATTGTGGAGATGGGGCACCCCTGAGCCTTGCTTGAGCTTCATCACACTTGCGATACAACTCCAGCAATCACTACCTTTACAGCACAGATACGTCACGCATCTGTGCCATTTTTGCCCCATGATGCCCCGCATTCTAAATGCAGCACACCATGGGTGGCGGAACAGCGGCGCAGGATGACTGACACATCCCTGGTGATGCACCAGTCATCATAAATCTATCCCTAAGCTTCTTATCTTGTTACAGATGAACCGCCATATGTAGCATGAAACTATTTTGCATTTCCTAAATAGCGAATTTTAAGGAATAAATAGCAATTCTTTACCATTCCTAATTTGCAATGAGCAAATTGCTAATTGCAAGTTACCCATTCATTTCCATGGGCTAGGAGGCTCATAGGAATGAAGGTTTAATTTGCGATTAGCAATTTGCTCATCACAAATTAGGAATTTTTCCAAGGGTGCAGGGGTGTCTCAAGAACACCCTGCTGCACCCCTGAAAAAGAAATTTGGGGGCATATGGCACACATACATGCCCTAAGGGCATGTGTTGGCGTCATATGGGACCTTTTGTTTTTTTGAAAAAAAGCTTTTTGAAAAGAATTCACAAATTACCACCAATTTACCACAATAGTTTCCAACTCCTTAATGTCATTTTTTACATATTTTTTGTTTGATACATTGCATTTAAGTAGTCACAAAATTTGCAAATCCTTCAGTGCAATTGCAAAATAAGGAATAGCAAATTTTGCTACTCCTTATTTTGCATCAAACTTGTTTGATACATACCATTTGTCTAATTAACATTCGCAAAGGCCGAAATTCGTAGAATTTTGATCTTTGCGAATGCTAATTAGCTTGATACATATGGCCCCAAGTGAGGCCTGTCTTGCGACATGGTGCATCTTTTGCATCACTGCTGCATCGGTTTCATGTGGTACGTTTTTTTTACACCATGACATATCTGCCTAAATGCATCAATTTGTAATGTTGTCGCCTCATAGCAAATCTTTTGCACCGCCGCTGCATCATAAAAGTGACGCACAGTGGCACAAAAGAGGCATACACTTATCATAAATCTGTCCCTAGCATTTTAAATGATTAATCCAGGATGACGATAAGGTGTGGCCTATCCAGAGGTTTGTTTAAGGTGAGGCCTACTCAGGATTGCAGATTAAAGTTACGCTTGATGAAGAATACAGAGGAGATAATACATGTAAAGGCCTACCAATGAAGTAAGTAATGTGCACTTTATTGCGCCAGTCATCATAAATGTATCCCTAAGCTTCTTATCTTGTTACAGATGAACCACCATATGTACCATCAAACTATTTTGCATTTCCTAAAAAGCGAATTTTAAGGAATAAATAGCAATTCTTTACCATTCCTAATTTGCAATGAGCAAATTGCTAATTGCAAGTTACCCATTCATTTCCATGGGCTAGGAGGCTCATAGGAATGAAGCTTTAATTTGCAATTAGCAATTTGCTCATCACAAATTAGGAATTTTTTCAAGGGTGCAGGGGTGTCTCAAGAACACCCTGCTGCACCCCTGAAAAAGAAATTTGGGGGCATATGGCACACATACATGCCCTAAGGGCATGTGTTGGCGTCATATGGCACCTTTTGTTTTTTTGAAAAAAAGCTTTTTGAAAAGAATTCACAAATTACCACCAATTTACCACAATAGTTTCCAAATCCTTAATGTCATTTTTTACATATTTTTTGTTTGATACATTGCATTTAAGTAGTCACAAAATTTGCAAATCCTTCAGAGCAATTGCAAAATAAGGAATAGCAAATTTTGCTACTCCTTATTTTGCATCAATCTTGTTTGATACATACCGTTTGTCTAATTAACATTCGCAAAGGCCGAAATTCGTAGAATTTTGATCTTTGCGAATGCTAATTAGCTTGATACACATGGCCCCAAGTGAGGCCTGTCTTGCGACATGGTGCATCTTTTGCATCACTGCTGCATCGGTTTCATGTGGTACGTTTTTTTTACACCATGACATATCTGCCTAAATGCATCAATTTGTAATGTTGTCGCCTCATAGCAAATCTTTTGCACCGCCGCTGCATCATAAAAGTGACGCACAGTGGCACAAAAGAGGCATACACCTATCATAAATCTGTCCCTAGCATTTTAAATGATTAATCCAGGATGACCATAAGGTGTGGCCTATCCAGAGGTTTGTTTAAGGTGAGGCCTACTCAGGATTGCAGATTAAAGTTACGCTTGATGAAGAATACAGAGGAGATAATACATGTAAAGGCCTACCAATGAAGTAAGTAATGTGCACTTTATTGCGCCAGTCATCATAAATGTATCCCTAAGCTTCTTATCTTGTTACAGATGAACCACCATATGTACCATCAAACTATTTTGCATTTCCTAAATAGCAAATTTTAAGGAATAAATAGCAATTCTTTACCATTCCTAATTTGCAATGAGCAAATTGCTAATTGCAAATTAGCACCGCCGCTGCATCATAAAAGTGACGCACAGTGGCACAAAAGAGGCATACACCTATCATAAATCTGTCCCTAGCATTTTAAATGATTAATCCAGGATGACAATAAGGTGTGGCCTATCCAAAGGTTTGTTTAAGGTGAGGCCTACTCAGGATTGCAGATTAAAGTTACGCTTGATGAAGAATACAGAGGAGATAATACATGTAAAGGCCTACCAATGAAGTAAGTAATGTCCACTTTATTGCGCCAGTCATCATAAATGTGTCCCTAAGCTTCTTATCTTGTTACAGATGAACCACCATATGTACCATTAAACTATTTTGCATTTCCTAAATAGCAAATTTTAAGGAATAAATAGCAATTCTTTACCATTCCTAATTTGCAATGAGCAAATTGCTAATTGCAAGTTACCCATTCATTTCCATGGGCTAGGAGGCTCATAGGAATGAAGGTTGCAATTTGCGATTAGCAATTAGCTCATCACAAAATAGGAATTTTTTCAAGCGTGCAGGGGTATCTCAAGAACACCCTGCTACACCCCTGAAAAAGAAATTTGGGGGCATATGGCACACATACATGCCCTAAGGACATGTATAGGTGTCACATGGCACCTTTAGTTTTTTGGAAAAAAATGCTTTTTGAAAAGAATTCGCAAATTACCACAAACTAGAAGTTGGTGGTAGTTTCCAAATCCTTAATATCATTTTTTACATATTTTTTGTTTGATACATTGCATTTAAGGAATCGCAAAATTTGCAAATCCTTCAGTGCAATCGCAAAATAAGGAATAGCAAATTTTGAATTAAGGACATTTTAAGTAATTTCCACATGTGCAGTGTTTTCAAATTATGATTTGAAAATCGTTTTTGGGGAAAAGTAATGGTTTGCAAATTTATGACAAGGACATAATGGTGTATGCTTCTCTATAAGGCATTTCAGTGTCTCTGATGTCATTTTTCCCATATTACATTATAAGACCTTTCCCCATAGAGCACATTCCTTGTAAATATGCTCCCACCTGTGCATGGTGAATTCAGATTTTGACTGTTTGAGTCACATAGCCATGTTAAAAGTCACCCCAAAAAATTGCAAACGCTTTAAAAAAACACATTCATGTGTCTTAAGGACATTTTAAGTCATTTCCCCGTGGACAGTGTTTTGTAAGTGGCGCAAAAGAGGCATACACCTATCATAAATCTGTCCCTAGCATTTTAAATGATTAATTCAGGATGACGATAAGGTGTGGCCTATCCAGAGGTTTGTTTAAGGTGAGGCCTACTCAGGATTGCAGATTAAAGTTACGCTTGATGAAGAATACAGAGGACATAATACATGTAAAGCTCTACCAATGAAGTAAGTGATGTCCACTTCATTGCGCCAGTCATCATAAATGTATCCCTAAGCTTCTTATCTTGTTAGACATCAACCGCCATATGTATCATATAACTATTTTGCATTTCCAAAATAGCGAATTTTAAGGAATAAATAGCGATTCTTTACCATTCCTAATTTGCGATGAGCAAATTGCTAATTGCAAATTACCCATTCATTTCCATGGAGCAGGAGGCCCATAGGAATGAAGGTGCAATTTGCGATTAGCAATTAGCTCATCGCAAATTAGGAATTTTTCCAAAGGTGCAGGGGTGTCTCAAGAACACCCTGCTGCACCCCTGAAAACGAAATTTGGGGGCATATGGCGCACATAAATTTTAACAACATTCCTTTACCTCAAAAACGATTTTCAATTCATAATTTGAAAACACTGCCCACAGGGAAATTACTTAAAATGTCCTTAAGACACATGAAAGTGTTTTTTTATTGCCTTTCCAGCATGGTTGGGTCACTTTTAACATGGCTATGTAACACAAACATTTAAAATCTAAATTTCCCATGCACAGGTCGGAGCATATTTACAAGCAACTTGCGCCACAGAGAAAGGTCTTACATTAAAATGGGAAAAATAACATCAGGGACAGTCAATTGCCTTATAAAGAAGCATACACCATTATGTCCTTGTCATAAATTTAAAAACAATTCCTTTTCCCCAAAAACGATTTTCAATTCATAATTTGAAAACACTGCCCACAGGGAAATTACTTAAAATGTCCTTAAGACACATGAAAGTTTTTTTTTTATTGCCTTTCCAGCATGATTGGGTCACTTTTAACATGGCTATGTAACACAAACATTTAAAATCTAAATTTCCCATGCACAGGTGGGAGCATATTTACAAGCAACTTGCGCCACAGAGAAAGGTCTTACATTAAAATGGGAAAAATAACATCAGGGACAGTCAATTGCCGTATAAAGAAGCATACACCATTATGTTCTTGTCATAAATTTAAAAACAATTCCTTTTCCCCAAAAACGATTTTCAAATCATAATTTCAAAACACTGCACATGGGAAAATTACTTAAAATGTCCTTAAGACACATAAAAGCGTTTTTTGATTGCCTTTGCAGCATGTTTGTATCACTTTTAACATGGCTATGTAACACAAACATTCAAAATCTAAATTTTCCATGCACATGTGGGAGCATATTTACAAGCAATTTGCGCCACATAATTCATAATTTTCTCCTTAAAGCACACTATTCTCTATCTAAATTAAAGAAATATTTTCTCACCTTAGCAAATACTTTGAGTTTGAAAACAGTCTCAGAAACACATCAATTTGTCTTCAGCAGAGCAAAAGGTATGCACTCCAGAGTCTGCAGCTATCAAAAGCACAGAAATGCTGTAATTCTTCACAGATATCTCTCATGTCACCCAATCAACACTCTTCCCTCACTTTTTTTCAAATGAAAACCCTTCCCCCCTCTGACCTTTCTGCCTTTTCTGCATGGCAACCACCTCTTGGAAGACTTCTGGTGTTTGCAAGTTCACACAACAATGTTGCAATTGAACTCTGAACTCTCAGTGCACCTGCATATCCAGTGCATTCTTTCATTTAATGATTTTTTATTGACCATTCAAAATACATCTTTCAAAGAACACATCCGTGCACCCTAACTTTCTGTTTTCAGCAATCAAAATCCACCAATCACTGTTACTGCTTCATGAACACAGAAACTCCACAGTTTTTTTCATTTTAAACTCTCATTTTTTCAACTGCCATTTCATTGCCACACTTCATCTGACTGCAGGAGAACCTTCTCTCACCATGTTTTCTGTCTGGATTGTTGGATATAGTTATATTCACTGGGCTCAAAGGTACGTTGAAAACAGGAAATTACCTAACCTCAATTTACAAGATGTGGAAATTAAGTGGTTTGGCCACAGAGGATTAAAATGTCACCAATTGATACCATTGGTGAAAACCTTTATGCATTTGCCCAAACCTGACCTGTTAATTGTGCACTGTGGAGGTAATGACTTGGGCACTTTGACTGGTGTAGGTCCGGAAATGCTTTTAAAGGACACCTTTGAGCAATTAATGGCACGTTTTCCTCAGACTGCCTTGGTATATTCAAATATATGCCAAAGACAGAAATGGAGGTGGTCAAACCAATTTTGTCCACAAATTGAGAAGTCGAGGAAGCATGTAAACAAATCTGTTTCAGCTTACATGAGAGACCATGGAATGGGCTCCCTGTACAACAATAACTTGCGTTACTACATTCAAGATATCTACAGAGGAGATGGAGTTCACTTCTCAGATGAGGGCAACAGAATTTTCACTCTGAATTTAAGAATGTGCATTGGTACCTACTTATAAGTACCTAAATGTACCATAAACCCAAAAGCTCTTCTCAGAGCTACCCTACATCTAATCACTCACAATTATTATTTTACTCTAACATTTTTCACTAATTTTCAACAAAGTACGCTCCCTGGGGCGCTACCCGGTACGCGAACCGGGAGCTAACCTCGCGAAATTTTTTTTAAAAATGTTTTTTTTTCGCACATATAAGCCTCCTCAGCCACCCTCAGAAAACCTAGGGGGTCAAGATAACTCTACCGTGCCCCCTTCTACCCATTCTGAACATTATTTGCCCTCCATCTTGTATCTTAATTCGACCGAAACACAAAATGGTGGACTCCCGGAACGCTTAAGGTCCGCGAACCGAGGCGCTCAACGGTTCGCGTACCGGGTCGCTCCCTGGGAAGCGCACCATCAAAAAAGGTGGGAAAGTAGTTCACAGAAAAGCCACTGGAGACAATTTCACCAAATATAGATTAGCTCATACTACATACCAATCCCTACCATTTTCACAAATTTGATTGGAATTCCATTTAGTCATTTAGCCTGTAGACCTCTCTAAATACCCTGAGGTAAATTACTTCACAAAACACATCTGAAGTGTTGGAATTGACAACCAATGAAAATGTTACTTTCATTTTCTACTTTTTTTACCTGACATTTCATTGGTTATATACCTGAATATATATAAAGGAAGAGAAGAAAACACACCCATTTTGACTACTACTTCTTGCTGTATATTTCAATAGTATTTTCACTAATTCCTTCAACTTCTTTCTAAAGGTAAGTTTTTATTTTTAAAACTGAAGTATATTGTGCACTATAAGTTAATATGGTAAACTTTTTCTGATAGATATATACTATCCCTCTGTAGTAGTTATAGATTTAGAGAGACTTCTCTGTTATAGTTATGGATGGAGTTAGGCTTCTCTTGTATAATTATGAATTTACTTACGTTAAATCACATACACTTTTTTATATTCCTACTTCCACTCTGATACTATACACTGCCCAAAGATAAATTCACTGATAAAAAATGCCTATCTAAAATTATTCCCAACATTGCCCTATCTCTACTAATATATATTTTTTTAATCCAAATTTCAGGCAAAATGGAAGGCGAAAACCAAGTTTCTTTTGAAATGGACCTGCAAGAGAGCAGCCAAGAATTGATTGATACAATTGATCAAATTGACATTGAATTTTTCGATGAAACTTGGGACAATGAACTACTGCATTGTGTACAAGCAGTAGATAACCTCCTTGCAAATGAGGACATTTTACACCCTCAGAGACTACAATGTATATTCCATGATAATTATGAAATTTCTGACAATGAAATGTTAGAAAGTTTAATAAATTATGAAACACAATCACAATAAAAAAAA